>NC_090934.1:696825010-699325010 GCF_040938575.1 Ambystoma mexicanum | reverse complement strand
ATTCTCTTTCGATTGTTGCCCACCTTCTCTCTGGATACTTCAGCTTACGGCTGATGAAACAAATGGGGTGCTCCCTACCCTTCTCATCCAGTTGGCTAAGGACTGCATCTATACCTACATTGGAAGCATCAGTCTGTACAATGAAAGTTTGGTGGTAGTCAGGAGCTCTTAGTACTGGTGCTTGGCACAGAGCTTTCTTCAGGTTTTCAAATGCCTGATTGCACTCCTCATTCCATTTTACCTTTTTAGGGAATTTAGGAGAGGAGATCACATTCAGTGGAGAAGCTATGGCCCCATAGTTCTCTATGAAATTCCTGTAATACCCAGTGAGGCCTAGGAAGGCTCTCACTTGGGTTTGAGTAGTAGGTGTTGTCCAATTCTGCACAGCTTCAATCTTGCTGAGCAGAGGCCTTATTTCTCCACCTCCTACCTCATGCCCAAGGTAGACCACTTTACTCTGTCCAATTTGGCACTTGCTTGCCTTTATGGTCAGATGGGCCTGCTCAAGAGCCTGTAAAACATGTCTCAGGTGGTTCACATGTTCCTCCTAGGAGTGGCTGAAGACTGCAGTGTCATCCAAGTATGCCATGCAGAAGTCCTCCATCCCAGCTAGAACTTGGTTTACCATCCTTTGAAATGTAGCAGGTGCATTTTTCAGTCCAAAAGGCATAACCTTGAATTGGTATAAGCCAAATGGGGTATAAAATGCAGTTTTCTCCTTGGCATGGTCTGTCAGGGCTATTTGCCAATAGCGTGACGTAAGGTCAAATGTGCTGAGGTACTTGGCTGCGCCAAGCCTATCCACCAACTCATCTGTCCTTGGCAAAGGGTGGGCATCAGTCTTGGTGACTGCATTAAGAGCTCTATAGTCCACACAGAATCTCAACTCTTTGGATCCTGCCTTTGGTACTAACATAACTGGGCTAGACCATGGACTAGTAGAGGACTCTATTACCCCGAGATCAAGCATCTTCTTGACCTCAACTTTGATGTGGGTTCTGACATGTTCTGACATTCTGTACCCTCTGCTTTTGACTGGCAGACAGTCACCAGTGAGGATATCATGCTGGCCCCAAGGGGTCAAGCCTGGTGAAAGTGAGAACAGGGAGGCAAATTGATTTAACATAGATTTGCACTCCTCTTGTTGCTCAGGTGTCAGATCTGAAGAGAGATTGACTCCTTCAACCTTTTCGTCCAAAGGTAAGCCTCTAAGGAGGTCAGGTAGAGCTTCACTCTCCTCCTCCTCTTCCGATGAAGCTAGAAGCAAGGCTCCTACTTCTGGTCTAGAGACATAGGCTTTGAGGCGGTTGGTGTGGAAGACTCTGGGAGCTTCCCTGGGTCTGCCCAGATCCACCAGATAGTTGACCTCTCCAAGTTTTCCCACAACCTTGAAGGGTCCCATCCATTTGTCTTGCAAGGCCCTCTGCCTTGTTGGGAGCATAACGAGATCTAGCTGGTCTTGAGTGAACTCAACCATGTTATCCTTCTGATCATGCCAATGCTTGACCAGAGCTTGTCCAGCTTTCAAGTTGTCACTTGCTTCTGCCATCATGTGTGACATTCTCCGTCGGAGACCTATCACATAGTCAGACACTCTGACTGGTTTGGGGGAAGGAGCACTCTCCAACCCTTCCTTGATCAGGGCCAATGGACCTCTGACCGGATGGCCATAAAGAAGCTCAAAGGGAGAATAACCTACTCCCTCCTGAGGGACTTCTCTATAAGCAAAGAGAAGGCATGGCAATAGAAGGTCCCACTTTCGTTTAAGGGGTTCTTCTAAAGCACCTATCGTGCTCTTCATGGTTCTGTTAAAACTTTCTACCAACCCATTTTTCTGAGGGTGGTATGCTGTTGAGAACTTGTAAGTAACTCCACAGGTTTTCCACATGGCTTTCATGTAGTGGGACATAAAATTTGACCCCCTGTCAGAGATTACTTCCTTAGGAAACCCAACCCTGGTAAAAATACCAAGGAGGGTCTTAGCCACAGCCGGAGCTGTAACAGTCCTCATAGGAATTGCCTCAGGGTACCTAGTAGCATGGTCTACTACAACAAGGATAAACCTGTTGCCTGAGGAGGTTGGCGGATGAAGGGGACCAACAATGTCAATCCCTACCCTCTCAAATGGGATTCCCACAACTGGGAGGGGCACTAAAGGTGCCACATTCTTGGAACCCACCTTACCAGAAGTCTGGCAGGTATGGCAGCTCTTACAGTACTTATCTACTTCAGCCCCCATTTTTGGCCAATAAATGTAGAGAGAGAGCCTTTCCTTGGTCTTCTTGAAACTCAAGTGACCAGCCAAAGGTATCTCATGGGCTAGTTGTAAGAACTGTTGTCTGTTTTCTTGCAGTACTACAAGGCACTTGTAGTCTCCAGGTTCAGACTCAGTTGGTTCACTGTAGAAGAGGCCATCTTCCCAGTGTAACCTGTAATTCCCAGGCTCTTGCCCATCAGCTTGAGAAGTTGCCTGTTGGCGGAGGCCTTCCAGAGTTGGACATTCTCTTTGGCCCTTACGGAAAGCTGATCTGCTGGGTCCACCTTCTGCCAGTAAAGACTGCAGTTCAGGATGGTCAGCTGGATCTAAATCTCCAATAAGGTCTTGGCCTCTTACTAGCTCTTCTTCAGAGTCTAGTTCAACCACACAGGGTTCACCCACCCTCTCAGCCTCAGCTGGAGGGGGAGTTACTGGTGTAACTTTGGACAACCTAGCGGAAGTCCTTGTTGGAAGCACTGGAGTGCTTGCTGCTGGCTTTTTCCTTGGAGTCTTGTGTTGCCCCTTGGCTCCTGATCTGGTTGAGACTGCAGTAGTTTGCTCCAGTGAAGGAGGAGTGATATCTGTCTTCATCACATCCTGAGAAGATCCTCTCAAGGTTTTCTCTCGTGCAGGTTTAGTGAGCTCCTGTAACCTTTTACTAGGAGGTCTGGGGGTATGTGACACAACTCCAAGAGCTTTCAGGTCATTACCCAACAGAACCCTTCCTGGCACCTCGCATTGTACACTGACAGGTATCTTTACAGTCATATCATTGCACTGGATGAGAACTGGCAACTGGGGACACATCTGCACAGGCCATCCAGCTAACTTGGTGAGGCATTTGGGTGCCTTAGCAACATCCTCTGCCTTGAAAAATGATTCATCCACCACAGTTATGCTGGCCCCAGTGTCTCTAATGGCAGGAGTCTCCTGACCATTCACTTGGACACTGTCCTTATAATACTCTTTAGTATTATCTGGGATGGAATTATATACATCTAAATTCTGTTGTTCCCACAACCCCAGAGAGACTAAGGAAACACTGGCTGAGACTCCCATGGGTTCATCAGCCAGCAGTAGAAGGTTTCCACTTGCCATTGGGACTTCCTCTTCTGGAGCGAAGGCTAAGGAGGCAAGTTGGATCCCTGAATGTTTACCCTTGCATCTGGGATCTCCTTTCACATGGTCAGTGGCCTTACAAACATAACAAGAGCCAAAGGCTCTCTGGAATGGAGGCTTGTTCTGATCTGACCTCCTTCTGGTCTGGGACCAGAAGGTACACTAGCCTGATTCGGTTTCCCTTGTGGCTTACCCTTATGGTTTTGTTTGGGGCCCTCTTTGGAATTTGCAGTATTAGAATTCTCTTTGGAGTCCTTTTTAGGCTGTTTCCCCTAATCCTTTTTCTGAGTTACCCCAGAATCATTGTGAGTGGCCCTGTTGGCAACCCACATGTCAGCAGCCTTAGCTAGTTTTCTGGAATCTAATTCCTTTGAATCAGCCAAGTGCTGTCTGAGCTCAGGAGAGCAGGCATCATAAATTGACTCCAACATAAACAAATTTCTCATACCTTCATAAGTGTTCACCTTGTAACCCTTAATCCATCCCTCTAAGTTTTTCAAACCTTTACTCACCCAGGTAGCCCAAGGGGTACCATCATGCTTTTTGAGGCTCCTAAACCTCTTAAGATACTGGGAAGGGGTCTTCCCAAATCTAGCTATCAAAGCTAGTTTCACACATTCGTAATCCTTCTTATCCTCCTCCCCCATTTCCATTACCACATCAGTTGCAACAGGGGGAGGCCTAGAGAACAACAAGGTTAGTAAGTCATTTCCTGTGATGTTCTGGAGCCCATGATTATATTCAAACAGAGACAACCAATCCAACACATCCAATTTAGGCTCATACATACCAATCAACTCCTTAGGCATCCGGGGTCTTTTAGGACTGGAACTTCTAGAGGAGTCAGAGAGAGAAGCATTGTCTACAGATAATTTCTTCATTTCTAGCTCATGCTTGAGCTCCATTTCCCTTGGCCTGAGTTCTTGGTTCAGTTCCTGGTGTCTTTGTTCAGCCAGAGTGTTTAGTCTCTTAAATTCTAATTCAAGTTTCATTTTCTCCAGCTCAAGATATTGAGGACTAAGTGTGGGACCTGGTAAAGGTCCAGTAGGTACAGCTGGCAGAGCAGGCAGAGGCCTAGGGGGGACAGTCACAGCAGCCTCCTCTTCTGAATCTTCCTCAAGATTATCAACATTTTGATCAACATCAATCTCTATACTGTTATCTACTGTTTCTGGCATGGTAGGTTCCTCTGAACCATCATCCAGACTTTGGTTAGCTAGCAACCTTTCTATTAATTCCATTTTCTTGCCTTTAGTCAGGAGATTCTTATGCTTACAGAGAACTCTTAAGCAATCAGCAGTTTTTGTAGCAAGGGACTCTTGACTATAATTTTCCATAGTTGACATGTTAGAAAGATTACTTTTTCAGTGCTAAGCTTTGTGGTTAGTTGCACTAAGGTATCCTGAAGCACTCTAAAGTGTATACTTAATACAAATCCCACCGCTGTACACCAGTGTTAGGCAAAAACCTGTGCAGTTCCCTTGGGGACCACTGCAAAAGATTTAGGACTACAGGTGTTGGCAGTAAACCCACTTGGTAGCAGTCTGTACCACCCAGATGTACCTGGTAGCTGTGGCTGAGCAGTCAGACTTCCCTCAAGAAGGGTTAGGCAGTATGTAAAGTATACACAATAGGCACTCAGACACAATAGCACAAGCAATCACTGACCAGGCTTTGGTATCAAGGTATATAATTATTTATTTAAAAACACACTTATTGAAACACTCCAGCACTAATATTGTAAATCTAAACACAGTTACTATTATATACATACATCCCTTATTCCTTATCAGACAAGATTTTTTTTTTTATTATAGTATATGGTAAAAAAACCTTTACAAGTTTAATACAGAATTTGTCACATAATATAAAACAATTTAAAAAATCATACATTAAACAATTATTTTTCTATAAATTCATATAAGACATATAAAACAATAACTTAGAGCAATTAATGTCACATAATGCTAATTCACATTCTATTTTCTTTTTTTTTTCCCTCTCTTTAAATATCAAATTTCGCAATATTTCAATTCATTTAGTTTAGAATCAATATTTGTTAGGATCTGTGTTAATCTCATAATAAGTTTAGTACTATTGCCATTCATACATTTTTGCCATAGTGCCTCACGAGACAAAATTATACCAGAATCCAAAAAATTACCGAACCTAGATTGACGCAAGTCTTCAAAAAATGTACAATTTATAACTAAATGTTTGAGGGTCTCCAAGACCTTGGCATGATTACAAAATCGACATGATCCAAACATAGACTTTACATCACATTTCCCCCATTGGAGTAACTTTTCATTAGTATGATACAAGTTGAGTTTGAAGCGAAGATATAACCTTTGAGCAACAGAGGATGGAAATTGTATAATGTATTTCAACCTCTCCCCCCACTTTCTTCTATACTGGGCATACTCATAATAAGAACTATATAGCCCTATTCTGTCCGCTTGACAGCACCAATAATATAAGTGCAATTTGCATTTGCAGCTTGGTAGTCCCAGTATTAAGTCTTCTTTTAGAATTCCCAATACTGTCATTAAGTCATTCATTTTATCCTTATAATCAGTTATTGATCTCACACTCCCTGTTTCCAGCAGGTTTTTTAAGTCTTCATAAAGAGAATTGCTCGGAGGGTCAAGTATTTTAACATAGTTGTTCAGCAATCGCCAGTTCCTTTTAGCAGATAATGGTAGGAGACCCAATTCATGTCGACCAATGTCATTCGGTACAGCAAGGGCTAGACCAAGTACCTTTTTCCATATTATCCCTTGAACTGTGTCCAGTATGTCATCAACCTCATATAAGCACATATCAGTTAGGTAAATAATTATTGGCTCAATTTTTAAGAGATGAAACTGTATGATCGGCAAAAGTAAAAATTCGCAATATTTTGCCATGATTATACCCATTTGTGATATCAAAGTTTTGATTCTGGTTTGTATTTTTTCCCACCACCAGGATTTAGAAAAGTCATCAGTTAGAGGATAACCCAGGTATTTGATCTCAGATGCTATTTCAATGTGTCTTCCATCAATCGACAAATTATAGGAGCACTGTTTTTTTTTCCCATCAGATAATATAATAATCGATGACTTAGAATGATTTACTCTTAGGTTATGAGAGGCAGCAAAGATGTTAAATGCATTAATCTTATTCTGTAGACCAAAGGGGGTTTTGTCAAGAATTAGGATATCGTCGGCAAAACCAATGTAGTTAATTTTAAGGCATCCTAACTTAATCGGGTAGACAATTTCATTAGCCCAACAATCCTCTACATCACATATATATATAAGTTAAATAAGACAGCTGCCAGTGTGCAGCCCTGTTTTAACCCAATTTTAGATGGAATAGGTTCAGTAAGAGCACCCTCCTTATTTAGTCGTACTCTATAACTGGTGTGTGAGTGTAATAAGACAATGAGCGCTACCAAATGACGTGGGAAACCCATCGCTAGCATCTTAGCCCATAATAAATCTCGTAATACCGTGTCAAATGCAGTGCTTAGATCTAACGCTGCAATATAGACAGCTCCTAAATGATGGTGTTTTGAATTCAATTGAATATGGGATAATAGGGTGGCATTTAAGGAACAGCCCATACGACGTCTGAACCCGGTCTGATAATTTGACAATATGGAATTCTTAGTCATAAATTCCTGAAGTTCTTCGAGAATTAATAGACAGAAAACCTTAGAAGAGGAGTCTGTTAAAGCAATAGGTCTAAAGTTGAGAGGGTCATCTATTTGACCTTTTTTATTGATAGGAATGACAATAGCCGAGCACCATGATTTTGGTATCTCTTGTAAAAAAAAATGGCATCAAATCTATACTTTAAAATTATTGCCCATAGATCGGTATCAGATCTATAAAGGCATGCAGGAATGCCATCAGGACCAGTAGCCCTTGAAGGATTTAGCTTCATAATAGCCCTGGATATGTCTTCATGTCCCCAAGATGAAGTTGTAGGTATGTCCTTACCCATGTCAGATCTGGGATAGTTTAGGAATTGATTCGGCATATCATATTTTGATCTGATGAAATGAATCCATACGTTAGCTGATATACCATTTTCCATTGGACCATCATTACAGGCATTCAATGTCCTCAATATTGACCATATTTTCCGTGTATCACTCTTGAGCAAATTATGCATCATATTACAATTGTCTTCTAGGTAGAGTTTTGTTCTTAGATTATTCACTGCAGTTGTATAACTATAGAGAATATTGTTTTTTAAATAATAGTAGTCATGCGGTTCAAGTACCAATTTCGCGAGTTGTCGAATCTTATAGTTCTTATTCTGCTTTAAACGGAAAACTTCAATATTAAAGACATGTAAATGGTGTTTTTTGTACGTGATCACATTTTTTTCCCTTAACATCGAAGAAAGATGATATTCAATCCTTTCAGCTAATAATGTATCGACACTACTTGGATCCAGACATAAGTCAGTCACAACCCTGTTCATCACCGGATCAGCTTTCATTCTCATTGTCAGCTGATGGCAGATAGATGGATTCCAACCTACAGAAAGGCCAACACGATCATTTTCAACTAACGTCAATACCTTGTTGGATTCAAAAAACCAACTGTCTATTCTCACTTTCAAGGAGATTGCATGGTGATCACTAAAATTTTTTAATATTAATTAAGTCATGGGAAATCTGTAAAGACGAGGATTGAAAGAAATCATCAATGTGTGAATACAACCCTCCTCTTGACCATGTGTGAACAGGACCTTTTTCATCAATGGGGACTACCTCAATGTCCCAGTTTTGGAAGAAGTCAACCCATTGTTTACCATTCTTTATAGTGTGATTAGCATTTAATAAATTCCGCCCCATACACTTGTCATCGTACAGACAGGAGGAATTAAAATCACCGCCAACCACAACACCCAAATGTGTTTGACGGGGCAAATGCATCTTCAAGAATTGCATCAAGTATACTACAAGCTTCAATAAACGTTGTCTTACTCCTATTCCAGTATATGCACATGATTAGAAAGGAGTTTTTACATGGTGTACCTGTAGTTAATTCAACAGCTAGTACAAAAGCATCCTTATATATACATTTCGTAATGAATCTACAAGCATTGTGAACAAGGATTGCTAGCCCCCCTGACGGTCGGCCCTTCTCCCCTCTTAACGCAGGCTGAGTATAGCAATCATATCCTTGCAGATTAAAGTGAGTCAAGTGCATGGTTTCCTGGAGTAGGATAACAGCGGGATAAGCCTTAACATCCACTGTACCCCACCATCTATTAAAGTTAGCTAATCCACAGCTGTTCCAGGAAAAGCATTCAAAGGGTTGATCATGCTGCGTAGGACTAGGATGGTGCAGCCAAGGCGGGTGCAGTCACTACTGTACTCTGGTTATTATACCCCGACAGGGTTGCAGCCATAGCCAATATCTGTTTTACAAACTCTTCGTTAATGTAAGTTGGTTGTATCTGCTCCATGTTTTGATTTACTATAGCAGTAATGGCAACCGGTTTTTCCAAAAAGCTTTTTGTCTCTGATTCAGAGTATAGAAGGAAGGGAGTTAGCCCTACATATGCAAAATGTACTCTTTGCTCCCAAACCAGCTTCATAATCAGCCTAGAATAAAATCTGCAGGTCATCCTGTCACTCTGAATAGTAGCCAATCTAACCCAGTCAATATCCTCCGAACCAATTGTTCTCAGACAAGGGATGGTATGGAAGGCTTTCAAAAGTGAAGAGCGATTCAAGTTATGTCTAGTATTGATTTTTGGATCACTTTCCCAACCCAATATAAAAGGTGGGTCTTTAATAAGATCAAAGTCATGAATGATATCATTTTGTTTAGCATTTAGGTCAGTTGTTATACCATCTATAGGCCGGACCATCATGTTCATAGGTAACCCAGAGGCATGAACATTATGTTTCACAGTATTACTAGATGACACTTCATTGATAATGGGTAACGCATTCATATTGTGCGTTAGCCGTTTTGGTTTTGCTGGATCATTTCCCAGCACACCCATCATCCATGGCTCATCACCTGAAAATTTAACAACCGTACCTACATCCACTGTCTTCAGCTCAGTTTCACTTGTTTCTTTTTTAATCATTTTGCTTTTGTTATAGGAAGTTTGCTTATGAGAAATAGGGTAAAACTGAGAGAGAGACAGCTGTGACCCCCCAGTCAGGATACCAAGTTGGATCGGACTATTTGGTGTTATGTTTTTGCAATCCTTTATCCCCCCTTTTCCAGTGGTGGTCTTGCTATCATTCTTTTTAGACCCTATTTTATTGGTTGTCTTATTCAATTCCTGGTTAGTGTTAGGACGATTTAAGTCCAATAAAGCTTTTGATTCATCATCCAACTGAGAGAGGTCAATGACCACTTCATTCTCTAGCATACTGGTCGGAATTTTTGTTGAGTCAATTAACGCTGCCCTTGCATGTTTTTTTGTCAGTGCCAATGCTTTAGCCCTCCTTTTCGTTGCCCTCCCAGCTAGTCTCTTTTCTTTACGGGTTAGAACGGTCTTATGCTTAGGTAGGGCATCATTTTCTTTTTGATCAAGTTGAATAGGTGAATTACTGACTAGACACTCTTCAGAAAGATCAATCAGGTCAGTCAAAGGGGAGGGACTAATCAGGTCAGTCAGAGGGGAGGGACTATTTAGTTCTATAACATTGTCACTTACCTCCTCTGCACGAAAAGGAATCTGTCTCAACGAAGGTATAAAGCCAAAGTCAACCTTCAATTGCTCCAGATGACATTCAATCCTTTGAACAGAAGTTAACACTTTAGATATCTCTTCATCGTTCCCTTCAGTCTGTGTATAAGTAGAGTGTTGTGTAATTGGTGTCAACACACTGGCAAAGGATCGTGTTTGTTTTTGTGGGATACCAAAAATCCCATCAAATTGGTTAGCACTATCAATCATGATCTTCCTGGTAGTATGTCTTTCAGATAGAGTGGCAACAGCATCACATGCAAACAAGAGACCCTCAATTCTGTTTGTTTTATTAGTGAGTTCACCAATTGCTGTTCTCATAATGCCTATCTCGTAATGCGAGCGCTCATGCCCTTTATCAAGTAGGTCCAAGATTCTCGCCAATACCGGGAAATCAGGACTTAATGATGGGACATTAAGAGTAATATTCTCTGAGCGGACCTCGTTATCAGAGATTTCCTTATCTCTATCATTCAGGCTTGATTGAAATTCCTGAATGTCTATTGTCATTCGTTCATTGAGTGCAATTTGAGCACTCCTTGCATTTGGGGAACTTACCATGGGTTTGATAAGTGATGCATCTGAAATATAATCAGTTTCCCATACCAATTTGGACTTTTCACCACCAAGAACATCAGAATTGTAATTAGGTAGAGTATTATTGTTATTTTTTTTTTTCTTTTTTTTTGGCAGGAGTGGTCAACATAAATACGTCCTCACGTCCAATCAGTCGTTGATTAGCTGGTGTGGAAGGGCCAAGAGAGAGACGTATACGTTTACCTAGTTCTGCCTCAATTGTCGGGCCTATCAATGAACAATCAACCGTATCATCATTATTAATTATATTGGTAGGACTGTATATACCATTGTTGCAAGTTTGTGACAGAGTAGATTGTGAAGTGCCCATTTGATTACTATTGTTTAGGTCCTTTAACTTAAATTTCTTGTTTGTTAAAGTACTATCATGATTGGTACAGTGTATCAGGATGGGCACGTTAAATTTAGAGGTAATACCCATTTCTTCCAGAGTCCCAAGTCTTACATCTAAAGGTGGTATAATTGAGGTTACACCTATTTGTTCTTCAGCATCTAGTCTCATGACCACTGATGACAAGGCAGGAGACTTGAGTAATGGTGCAGCAGATAGTACAGGCTTAGTCTCATGCTCAGTATTACTGGACATTGCACTGCTTTGTAGATCATTCAGTTTCCTACCACTTCTTAGCCCATTCACCATTCCTAAGCAAGCACAAAGATAGTAATATATTGCTTATTTACAGAAAGGGCAAATGGAAGATGACCATGAATTGGAACACAATGCTCTTAACAGCCCCGCAGATTAGTCATATGCTTTAGAATGTTGATGTTAACAATCCCGTTGCTCAATGCACACGGGTTTAACTTGTTAGATGGAAAAAAAGGGGGGGCTCCTTACTTCCGCCGCTCCGCCGAACAGCCCAACAGCCACACTTCCGGAGCACTTCGGATGCGCGCGCGAGATGCGCGTGCACCAGTGCTTTTGAGGAAGAGGCTGTGGGAGGAGGGCGAGCGGGAGGCGGGTGACGGGAGGCGGAGCAATCTGGGCAGGGCTGGGAGAAAGGAAAGAGAATAGGGAGTTCGTTACACCCTCACGGCTCAACAGGACACAGCAAAACCCACGGCAAAACCCACGGTTTTGCAAGTTAGCAATAATCACCTAAATTAATTCCAATGGAGTGTAAAACAGTCACTCTGCAACGCAGGCTCTTTCAGCAGCACGTTTCACGGCAGTGCAAGCCTCCTCTTGCTGACGCCGTACAGTTTCAGGAGTCCCGTTGCAGGAATCACCAGTCCAAGAGCTCCCAGCCCAACAGCCACACTTCCGGAGCACTTCGGATGCGCGCACGAGATGCGCGTGCACCAGTGCTTTTGAGGAAGAGGCTGTGGGAGGAGGGCGGGCGGGAGGCGGGAGACGGGAGGCGGAGCAATCTGGGCAGGGCTAAATGAATTCCAATGGAGTGTAAAACAGTCACTCTGCAACGCGGGCTCTTTCAGCAGCGCGTTTCACGGCAGTGCAAGCTTCCTCTTGCCGACGCCGTACAGTTTCAGAAGTCCAGTTGCAGGAATCACCAGTCCAAGAGCAAGTCTTAGTTAACACCACTTATTTCCAGACAGAGGTGAGCACTTAACTATAGATGGCACTCCAATAAGTTAACGAAAAAGGGAGGGAAAAAGGCAGAATATAGAAAATTACACCACACTAATACTTAGGAACTCTTAGGCAAGGCAGGAAAGTCAAAAGTTACTTGTGAGCCAAAGTCCATAGGGCGGGTCCACTCTTGGAGAGAGCAGGGCACAAATGCACCCAAGATCACACAATGACAATAGGCTTAAAAAGTCTTGCAGGGAGTTCAGAGAGGTTTTAGTTGGGCTTAGAAATGTTTAGCCAGGGTGTTCCCAGGCTAACCCAGGTTCGAAAGCCGGGGGCTAAATCTACCCTGTACAGTCGGTTGCAAGGGAAGCCAGGCGGAACACGGTACCTTAGGTGGAAAGGATCCTCCAGCGGGGGCAGTTGTTCCTGGCAGCGGGTGCAAGTCGCAGCGTCGTCCAGGGGAAGAGAAGATCTCGACGTGGAGGAAAGATGAAGGTCGTTGCACTGCCAGGGAAGAAACCAGCCGCTGAGTTTTCCGGTTTAAGGTACTACCCTTTGATTCGCGGTAGTGGTAAAACGTGGTATCCCGGTTGCCGGGGTGCTTGGCACAGGCAAGGCGGCCACAAGATGTTCCAGGAAGCAAAAAAGGAAGCAGACTGGTTATCCCCACCAGTTGAAGGAAGAAGACTCTCCGGGCTGGAGATCTCCTCTGTCATTGGGAAAAGTGGTGAGACGTCCCCAAAGCCCTGCTTTGATGCAGAAAACCCTCATTCACTCAGTCTAGCTGTCACTCAAACATGCTAAGTGGTGAGCCGGCCGGCTCACCACTTGGGCCAATCAGGACGGAGTGCGACTTGAGTTGCCTAGGCAACTCAGTCCAGGGTGCCTAAACCCCCTCCTACACCCCCTGTGGTACCCAGACAGGGTGGCACCACTTTTGGAGGCTTCTGTGGAGAAGCCCACCAAAAAGTGGAACAAAGGGCTCGACTTGGGTTGGAGTCACAGAAGAGAAGACAAACGCCATTTTAGAACCGAGTCTTGGCAAAAAATACCAACCGGAGAATTAATATTAAATAAATAAACCAGCGGTATGTTCGAGGCTATAGGAATTAAATAATTAAAGTTGGTAGCCTCGAACAATGGGAAATCCCATAGGGATATATTCGCGGTCGAATATAAAAAGTAGTATCCACTGCCACCAGCCAAAACTCGATCAGGGGGGACGGAGACGTGCCCCCTCGACTAACAGACCCCGGGGCAATCGAATTGCCCCGGCCAGTACGTCCACAATATGATGGTTTGTACTGGTTCTGTTCAGATTTTGAGACTAGTAAAGTCAATGGTGACTTTACATGGCCTGGGGGACAGTAGTCAGTTCCAGGGTATGGAGTCTATACTGGGGGGTCACTATGACACCCCTGTGTTACTGCACTGAGGGTGCTGTGTAACACACATCACAAAAACACATGAAGCCCTATGGAGTAAAAGACCCCATAGCCCATAAAACACATCTAGAATCAAAGAGACACACTCAAATCATGACCAAGAGTGAGGGTAAAAGAGTCTCACTCTTGGCAGGAGAAAAAAATAAACCCCAAAAATCCAGCAAAGCTGCTGGGGGACTCAATAGGTTAGGAAATTCAGCCTAAACAGAGAATTCTCCCTAACAGACTACTGTAGACGTCACCTAAAGTACGACGTTCTATTGGCTCTACTAACTATAGGACCCTAGATTATTTGGTCCCTTTTGATTGGGTTGGCACCAACCCCATGCAAATTCTTCCACTTCGCTTAGCAGCATGCAGAATGGTCGGCCAGGTGCGGGGTGTCCCTTAGTTACCCGGCCTTTCTCCAATTATGGTTACAATTATGGTAACAATCAATCATCGCTTCAGCAACTATGTGTCAATTATTTCACTGTGGTTCGACTCGAAACTGCATCTTCTGTCTGGAAAAGATCTGATATCTCTTGGTGTGAACCCGTGCTTCTTCTCGCTCGGCTGGTCACGTGCTTCCCACACCGTTAATTTGTCTTGTTTCTCTCAATTTGTGTATTTGATTCTTATTTAGCTTGCCACCTGCTTACACCTCCTTATCTTGACCTTTCGGAGACAGGATATTCTGTTCTTAGTTTTAATTATATGTAGCTACTGTTCGTCTCGTCTATTGGTATGACCTTGACTTCCCTGGCACGAGTTGCTTCTGCCGAGTTTCGATTCAGCCGTCTCTTCTTGTTTTGTCTGAATCTCTGCTCATTCGGCCTTTAGTAACCTGGGTTGATTCTGCTTTGTCTGCAAAGTGGAATATACTTATACTAAAGTACTTCGTTTGAGGTAGATTTATGTATAATGGCGCTTGCCGCACTATTCTTCTACTTAGCATAGCAAGCCGCACTGTTTACTTAGCTTTCTTGCGGTTCCAAGCATATGTACAGGTGTAAACTGATCGACTGTGTTCGTTTTGCTTACAGCTTAACTCTCTTACATTTTGGACCTCATTCCTTTGTCTAGCTCCACAATAGCCTTACTCATGGCGTTTCGTTTCTTTATGTCATTCTCGGGTCGTTATTTCTTCTGAGTCTGTCCGGGTCCTCGTGACGTCACCATTCATCTTCCATTAAGACCTTTTTGGTTTCTTCCGGGACAGTACTTTGGGAATCTTCATTTCGTCTCATTTGCTGGTAGGGTTTCCTTAATGGATACCTTACTGTCCATGGTTTTCTGGGTATCTGTACTTCAATAGGTGTTGCTCTTCTGATAGGTATTGGGCAGAGCCCTACTGCGGCTCTCTGCTGGTTTATTTGCTCGTCATACGTCACATATTTTGGTGTGAACGTTCCTGGTACTTCAAAATGGGCGACTGGAGTGCAGGCTTTATTTGGGACCTCCTCTACAAGTGCACATGGATAAATCCCACACAGGGAATCCACTGATTGTCACTGTCCCTCCACCACAGTTGCGCTGCATGCCGCCATGGCCAAATGAACAGATGAATGACAGCGCAATGGCAAACTTGTGACAAGACAGCTAGTAGGCCTACCTACCAAGTAGTCAACATCACCTATATGAGTGTGATTTGAGTGGAAGGCATCCACAGTACATAAGTACCACCATGCAAGCAGACACCCTGCATCATCATAGGAACGCAAGCCCACACCTGTGTACCATACCACCCAACACATTGTGGCATATTCACATGTGTGCAGACATCCTGGGACATGTGCATGGCGTCATCAAATGGCTGCAAGCATGGGAGTGCAAAGTACATGTGACATGGTGGACATGAGCCTAAACCACCAAACATTGGCCAACATGACATTTGTCACATCACCTGACACTCCCTCACTGGTGCCTACATCATGATCCCTCTCACACCATCTGGTTGAGTGGTGAGTCCGATGTGAAGGACCCTCAGTCCTGTATGTCACACATGCCCTCCACCATGTCCTGGCCAAGTCGTAAACAGACCAGTCCGTTGTGCATAGGTGTAGCCAATGGCTGCCTTCTGAGATATCCTGCTTACCAACATGAACAATGAACTGGCTAAGTACAGGTGTCATCGAAGAAATACCCTCACTCATACCTTATTGTGCTGCTATGCAGGTGATGCTGGCTATCCCCTGAAGCCGTGCCTCCTCACCCCTGTCAGGAATCCACAGAACAGGCGCAAAGAGGACTACAATCGGGCTCATACCCGTACCCGTGTTGTGATTGAGCAGACCTTCGGCCTATTGAAGGACGGTTCCACTGCCTCAGCAGGTCTTGTGGCGCACTCCTCTACGGGCCTGAGAAGGTGGGAAAGATCATCATGGTCTGTGCCATTCTGCACAACATGTGCATCTGGCAAGACGTACCTCTGCCACCTGACGTTGACGAGCAAACACGTGGTGAGGATGAGGATGAGGAGGGAGGAGATGTAGCACATCGGCCAGGTTCCGATGCACCAGATGGACGTGCAGTGCGCCAATCAGTGGTAGAGGGTTATTACTGAGACACTGGGATGCAGAGGGTGCAATGAATGCTGTACACTGGGATGGTGTGTATGTGGCCGCAGGGTGTGGGAGTAGATGGCCACTGTGCACTGTCATGCATTGAATAAACAGACGCCAAAGAACCAATTTCGACTCATGATATTTTTTTGTATTTAAATGTAAACATCAATTTCAAATGACCCTCACCCTATCCCCCAAAACCCCCTCCCCCCCAACTTCCCCACACACCCCCTCCCCCCAAAACGCCCACACCCCTCCTGCCCCCTCCTTACCCCCAACACCCCGTCCCCCCTCCACCCAAACACCCCACACATGATGTTCAATAAATGTTTTTGGGTGCAAATGGAGTCAGCACATGCTGGGTGCCCCTGCTACTGGCGGCATATCTTTGGATCTGGGGGCTGCATTTCTGAGCGCCGTGTGCTGCGCCTGGTCAACCTCACAGGGCTGGTTTGGGTCGAGCTGGCTGGTGTGGCAGATGATGTGGATGTGCCTTGTTGTGACTCTGTTGGTGCAGGACGCCGCTGCTCATAGTTATCTGCAATCCTGCCCAAGACCTGGGTTACTGCTGCTAACCCCTCACTGATCAGCTGTGTGCTCCTGTTCATTGCCTCTACAATTGACGCAGTGTTCTCACGGAATTGGCGCCGGGTCAACTCCCCCTCTGCCACATACTGCCGAACAAGCTTGGTCATCTGCTCCTGGCGCCCCTCCATACGCGTCATGCGCCCCTAAATGTCATGAATGGCTGTGGAGGTGGACGGAGCACTTGCAGGAGGGCCCAATGCAGGTCTGTCCTCTGATGTGGACCAGACCCCTCGACTCCCCTGTCCTCCGGACTGGTGCTGAGGGGTGCCTTCTGGAGTTCCGCTTGTGGTGCCCTGTGTGGCGTGCTGGGGGGTGGCCTGGGGGCTTGGGGTATGTGCACCATCCCCATACAGGTTGTCGTCCCTGTGTGTGTGCTCTTCAACATGGCACTCTCCCTCGGCATCACTATCGGGTGATGGGGCAGCTGCCTCCCCGATGGAGCTGGTGACGGGCGACTGTGTCCCGTCTGCCTCTGCTTCCACCACAGTGGACACCTCCTGTGTTGCAGTTTCCTCATTTGGTGTCTCAGGTGCTGTTTGGCTGTCCTGTGGCTTAGCCTGTGTTGATGGTGGTGTTTTGTGTGGCAGTTTGGGCGTCGGAATGGCCCTCGATGTTGATGCCCTGGTGCCATCATCCCTGGGCCTCGATTATTTAACAGGTGTCCTGGCCTGTGCGGCTGCTACCTGTCCGTCACTGTCAGCATCTGTGCATCCGTGCCTGTGGGGGACCAAGAGAGGCAGGACATCAGTGATGGCAGTACGTGCATCATGCATACATTGGTGTTAGTGCAGTTATTCCCATTTTATGCATTGCATTCTTCTAGTTGTGGTGGTCAGGGTGCTTGTAATATGGGGGTTTATATTGGCATACGTCGGGTTCTCACATTTTTGTGGTGGTGTCTGCTGTGGGCCTACCGTTGTGTTGGGGTTTGCGTGCTGTGTGTAGGGTGTCTATGAAATAGGGTGTCTATGAAATTGGCATGCAGCATGCATGTTAATCTGATAGTGGTTGGGCCACCATCTGAACAGGGTTATGTCCATGTGTGTATGATAGGTCATGCATTGCCTTTCTTCACTATCACATTAGTTGGCCTACATCATGCTTTGGTTATCTATGGTTTGTGGGGACACTCACCTTCATTTGCGGATGACGGTACTCCCACCTCAACATCTCTGAATCCTTCGATTCCCTCCATATTTATAGTCGTGCTGCATGTCTCTTCCCACCTGATGAGTTTGGTGGGAGAGTGGTCGCCACCGCCTGTTGCCAGCCCCAGACTGCGGTTGGCAGACAAAATATTTTTGATGCGGAGGCGTAGGTCGTCCCACCGCTTCTTTACATCTTTGACAGTGCGGGCGGTGGTGCCGACCGCACTGACCTTCCTGGCCACTTCCTCCCATATTTCCTTCTTGCAGATTTGGGCAGGACGCCTCAGGTCTGCAGCAAACACTTCATCCGCATGCTCAACCAGTGTGTCCGCTAACATGTTGAGCTCTTCATCTGAGAATCGCTGCTTGCGCTGCCGGGGGGATCCTTTCCTGGTAGCATTTTCCATTGTATACAGATTGTTTGTGCTCTGTAATCAGTCCAGGTCCTGTGTTTGGAGGATTGCAATGGATTGTATTTTTAAAGATGGCAGCCGGTGCATTTCCCGTTCCGGCGCAATGACGTTACTTCCGGGTCCGGTATTAACGTACCCGGTAATACCATTAATGGTATTGCCGGGTCTGTTGTTTAGGGGTGGTCAGAGGTGGAGGCGGCATCAGCGCATTACATGATGCCGCTATCAGGGGTTTGAGGGTCGTTAGCGGCATGGCGGTACGAATGTTATCGGCATGCCGCCACGCGCGTGCATGCACTCTCGTAATCGGCCGCTATTTGCGGCGTCAAGGCTACTCGGACGCTTTATTACCGGCATGCCGGTAATGGCCGTTTTTTTACCGCAAATCTCATAATTAGGCCCTCTGTCGTTGTCTAAAGCTATTGTCCAAGACCATACCCTAAATTGTCATATTTGTGATAGACAAGCCTCATGTGCAAGTGTAATGTTACAATACTGGTGGTTGCAGTCCACAGGGCTACCAGACAATGTAGTAGTAAAACCCACACCATTGTCACAATGCACTTGTAATCTCAAACGGGGAAGACTAATTATACAGTTTACATATTGTATTCCATAGTTGAAATAGGGTCAATGTTGTTTATATAAAGCTCATATGGTGTTCCATAAATGTAACACAGTTGGTACACATTTTAATACACAGTCCAGGATCAGTTAAATATACATTGTAGCATGTTGTGCGTACTTATCAAACTTTGTGTAAGTTAACCCACAGGTTAAAAAATAAAAAATGAATAGTATGGTATACATAATACCACAGCCTGTAATAGGTTATAACCACTTAGATCGAGAAGATTGTCCCTCCCAATGCTATCAATTAATCTTATAGAAAGAACCCCATCTCATGATCTGAGTTCAGACATTTACACACCGCCCTGTATTTGCAGCCAGCTTTTGCCTCAGCCCTCCTCAATGCTCGCTTTCTGTCACCCCTTCAGGGGTCTTTTGGTAAGCTTTTCAAGTCTGCCTTATTATCCATTTGATGGTATTCCTGCCAATGAGTGGATAAGGGCAATTTGGATCCTTTTTATTCAGAGCGCTCAAATGCTCCCTTATACGTATTCTGAGCTCCTGTATTATGCTCCCAATGTACTTTAAACCACATACGCACACTATAACACACATCCATGTTTGTTCTGCAATTGATGAACTCCGATATTCTCAGTTCTTCCTTAATGTTATTTGTAATGCACTTACATTCATGTGCGTATTGGCACATATTGCACTTGCAAATCAGAATCCAAGGTGAGTATATGCCAATGTTTGTGAAATATTCTATACAATTTTCTATTATCCGCTAAGTATTGGGTAACAAAGATTTTCCAGAATAACTTCCTTAAAAGTCTTAATTCTATTAAAGACACAGAGGCAAGCATTATGCTTCTCTTTCTTTATTTGCTTCACATAGAAAGAGCTCAGCAGCAAGTTTTGATGCACCCACACCAGCTGGCAACATCCATAGCTGACCAGGGTGCAGAAAAAACATACATGAACAACATTAAAGCTTAACAAATGTCACAAAAACTCTAGTCCATAGAGAAAAAAGTCACTCAACACAGGAAACTCCATTTCAAAGGGATTGTGTCCTCCGACGTATTCCACATCTATGACAGTTGTGTCCTGTTAGGGAGAATTCTCATAAATGGCTGATTTCCCTTACCTGGTAAGAGTGTGAGCCTTTTTCCCACTCTCACATGTGTTTTGCTGTGTGTGTTTATACTTTTTGTGTGATCTTGGGCAATGGAGCCTCACCTGCTCCATAGCATCATTTTTCCATGTGTGTTAGATAGCACCTTCAGTGCAGTGACACAGGGTTGTCTTTGAGACTTCCCACTGACTCCATTTTCTGGGGCTGACTACCATCCCCCAGAAAAGATAAAGTTGCCATTAACTTTATAATAGTCACTTTAAACCACAGACCCATTACACCCCATCTTACATGCAGTATTGGAAAGGGTTAATTCTTATCCCTTTTTGTCTGTGTCTCTTGGAGCATTGTTTCGCTCCCTTTGCATAAAGACTTGGCTGGTGGCAGTGGTAACTACCCTTTTTATTATACAGCGGTTATCTTATATAACCATGGTATTGTTTTAGGCTATTATATTAGCCTCAAACATAAACCCGCTTGACCATATATATTTTATTACGGTTCTGGCTGGGTTTATACGCCATTTCTTTTTGTAAATGTCTTTCTCGTGTTTTACTCTGCGCGCCAAACCAGGTTTGGTCCCTTTGTTCGCCGTCTTTTCGCAGGCTTCTGCACAAGCCCTCCTTAAGGTGCCTGAAAGTCAGGGTAGGCAGGATGTGAGGGAGGTGTTTTAGGACCCCTGCCATGGGTTCCCTTGGTAACCCAAGTCGCACTCCTGTTTTATTGGCTGGGTGACTGTCCTTGCCAGGACAGCCACCCTCCTTGTGATTGACAGCCAGGCTGTGTGAATGGAGGAAAACAGCATAAAAAGCAGGTCTCTGGGACTGGAAAGGCAGAGTCGCCACTGGAACGAAAGAACCCACAAGGAGCTGATGGAAGAGGACCCCTACCACAACTGAACCGCTCGGTGAAGCCCTGCTGCAGGTCCGAATCTTCAGAATCCGACGACAGAGAAGATCCTCCAGGAAACTTCTTCCCTTGAGCTGGTGGGACCAACCAGTTTGCCCAAACTGCAAGCCAGGACCCCTCCTCTGGTCAAATTCGCTGTACAGAGCTACAGTGGGCCAGATAGCCAGAAGGTCGGACCCTGCTTGGGTTTTAAGGAGCACACCCTTTATTGATTGTTTCGCTCTGCTGCTGGTTTCTTCCCTGGGTGGTGCAGGACCCTCCAGTCTTCCTACTTCTTGTCAGTCCAACAGTCAATTCAGGAACATTGAGCCTGCAGGAAATACCAGGAACGTCCGCCTCAGCTACAGCTTCTTCTCTGTTTTAAGGTACTGTGCCAATCCGGTTGTCCGTTACGTTCAACCGCGGTAAACGTTTTTGAAATCTTTCTCCAATCCGAGGGCTTGTCCTTCTCTTCTCTTTGAACTGACTTTTCTGCCAACCAACCTCATCCGGAATCCGTGGCACGAACTTTACCGCAAACTACCCTGGACCATGTGATCTTGAGCAAAAGACTTTTGTCCTATTGACTTTGGCCCTAATCCTTTTCAACCTTATTCTATCATCGTAGTTCCTCTTGTTCAATTGCCCTGAGTACTTACCTGTTGGTGTGGTTCAATTTCTATTAACTTTGTATTTCCCTCTCTTTTAAATTGCTGGAGTGCCATTTTGCTCCCACTTCATTTTGTGAGCTTAACTTGTCTGGAACTTATTGGGAGTTGTGTGGTGTATTAAGAGTGTGATTTTTAAACTGCTTAGAATAGTGAAATATTATACAACTGAAGAGTAAAATAAATGTATATTCTTTTACTTGAAAACCTTGAGCCAGTGTTTGCCTGAATCATAGTAATTGCTGTCCTTTGTGTAACTATTTGATACTGCTCACTTACTCTTGAGATAGGTCTGGCTGCTCAGCCACTGCTACCACTTTAGCTGTGTAGTACAGGCTTGTACCAAAGGTGAATTTGTACTGTCACTTGTAGTCTTAATTGTGTGTGTTGTTCCCAGAGGGTACTGCATATAATTCTGTCTAACATGTCCCACAGCTGTGCACTTCGGAAACTTTTCAGCAGAGGACGTCCTGCGTCGATGGCGTTGAGCCGATGTCCCTCTAGGGCCTCTGTCGAGGGTCGACGTCACCGGATGTTATATATAGGACGCACAGCGCCCGCTGCCTCAGTTCCATTTCTTCCGACAGCGAACGTGTTAGCTTCGTAAAACTCGGCGCGCCTCTTGGATTCTCTGAATCGCTTATGATGTCTATTTCTTCGACCCATCCGACTCCAAGGTCCGGGTTCAAGACTTGCCAGGACTGCAAGTCCAAGATGTCGTTGACCGACCCGCACCCTATTTGCTTATGGTCCCTGGGTGAGTTGCACGACACCGACGACTGCTCCAAATGCCAGTCTCTAACAGCCTTGCGTGAAAGGAAGGGGAAGCTCCATGCAGGTAAGCCATCGAAAAAGTCCTGGAAGACCGGATCGAAGTCTAGGGTTTCCACCGACGACTCGAGGGGCGACTCTCCGTGTCAGGAGGAAGCTCGAGGCTCTCGCTCCCGGAGTGGTTCCCGCCATTCCTCGTCTTTGCGGCACTCTCGGAAGCGCCGACACTGGTCGCCTTCCCCATCCTCTTTGGAGGATGGTGCCGTGCTTAAGGTCGCCTGTCCCACGAAGTCCTCGACGCCAGAGGAGTGGGCGGTGTTTAAAGAGCAAATGATGGCGATTTTCCAGTCGCAAGGCACGGTTCCTGTCGCGCCTTCTCACGAGGCCGGCAGAGAAGGCTCTCGATCCGTGGCTCGCACGCCTTCGGACTCGGGCTCGCGCCGCGACTCGCACCGGGAGCCCTCGAGGTCCAGTGCGGACAAAAGCAGTCGCAAGAGACGTGCATCCAAGTCATGTTCCTCGTCCCCAGTGAGACCGGTGCAGCCTGAGGAGGTATTGACGCTGTTATCGACTTGTTCGGCGCTGGGCCAGTCGCACTCGGACGATGCTGTACCGTCCTATGAGCCCACACCTGTGGCGGCGTCAACGCCGAAGGTCTCAGCGTCGACACCCTCGACACAGATTCTGGCGTCGAAGCCCTAGGCGTCGAGGCTCTTCCGTCGAGGCTCTCGGCGCCCTCTGCGCTTTTTGGGTGTCATGTGTCCGAGGAGTTTCCTGCAGCTTCCTCTATGTCTGGGAGGCCGGTATTGGGCTCCAGGCCCTCTTCTGTCAATTTGGCTGGGTTTTCCAAGCCTTTGCCTGTAATTTTTCAAGAGGAGCAAAGATCAGACATTGAAGATCCTGTTTCTCAGGATGATGCTCCGGGATTGTTGGGTGACAGTCCATTGGAGGAGTTGCGGCAGTCCCTACATGACGCCAGTGGCCTGTATACTTCTCCGGAGGTTGAGTTTGGAAAGCCTGAGCTGGGGGCTCATGCATACTCTTCCTATAGGCGGCTCATGTCTAGGGATTGGAAATACCTGGGGTGGTCCAGTCCTCCTGAGGATTTTATTCAGGATGACCTTACTGACATCTTGGACCAAGGTCTCCCCTCTGACCCGGTATTGCCCTTCCATCTTACATTGCAAAAAAGGGTGTCATCGGCTTGGCAGGCCCCGGAATCGCTTCCAGCGGTCAATAATAATTTGGTGAAAAAGTACCACCCATCTGTTAGCGACCCCAGCTATTTTCTACTCACCCCACTCCTGAGAGGTTGGTGGTTCAGGTGGCTACGGCCACCTCGAGGCAGCAGGCGTACCCTACCATACCTCTGGATAGAGACGACAAGCGCTTCGACGGATGGGCTCGGAAGGTCTTTTCATCAGGGAGCATGGCACTGAAAGCTGTCAACTCCACATGTGCCCTGGCAAGATTTCCACACACTCTGTGGACATATATTTGCTACGCGGCTGAGCATATTCCCGAGGGGGAGGAAAGGGATGGCTTCCTAGCCATCGTGTCTGACGGCAAGGATGTTATGTGTGAATCCCTTCAGTCGGGGTTGGACATGGCAGACTGTGTCTGCGAGCACCATACTACGCAGGTTTGCATGGTTGGGGAAGTCGGAGTTTGCTCCTGATGTGCAATCCCATCTTCTGAACATGCCCTTTGATGGCGTTCATTTATTTGGCAGCAAGGCTGACGAGAGCCTTGAGAGGTTGCAGACCTCCAAAGCTGCAGCGAAGTCTTTGAGCGCTGCAGTACGTCAACCTCCGCCTTTTCATCCTAGGGGACAGCAATGGAGGGGAGGTTCCTTTCGTTTCTACTCCTCTTTTGGTAGATTTGGGGGAGCTGCCAGTCAAAGGGGCAACCGTAAGAGTACCCGTGGTGGAAAACAGGGTACTCGGGGTGCCAAAGGCGCTCGGGCAGTTGCCTCTTTGCCCTCAGGCACTGCTGCAGCCGCGTCCGCTCAGTCATGAGGCCATGTTCCATGGTTCGCCGGTTGGGGGCAGACTTGCGCAGCATCTTGGAGAGTGGCGTGCCATTACTTCAGATGTGTGGGTTCTGGATATCATAGCCCATGGCTACTGCCTTCCCTTCCTTTGGCGGCCTCACGAAAATCCACCGGGGAAGCTCTCTTTGAACAGTCCGGATCCGCTCCTTGCACAGGAAATCCTATCCCTGCTGGAGAAAGGGGCCATAGAACTGGTGCCTGTAGCGGAGAGGAACAAGGGATGCTATTCCCCTTATTTTTTGATCCCAAAGAAAGACGGGCGATTGAGACCCATCATGGACTTGCGTTGGTTGAACAAGCTTCTCAGGAAGGACAAGTTCAAGATGGTCTCTCTTTCTGAAGTCCTCCAGGCCCTTCAACTTCAGGATTGGTTGGTGACTCTGGACCTCAAGGATGCTTACTTTCATGTGCCCATTCTCCCAAACACAGGAAGTACCTGAGGTTTGTGGCTGGCGACTTGCACTTTCAGTTTCGGGTCCTGCCGTTCGGTTTGACCTCCGCCCGAGGGTCTTCACCAAGCTGATGGTAGTGGTGGCAGCGTACCTCAGGAGAGGGGGGATTCACATCTACCACTACCTGGACGTTTGCTTGATCGGGGCGCGCCCTGGATCATCTGTCTGTCACCTGCCATTCCCTTCACAAGCTGGGCTTCTCCCTAAATTTAAAGAAGTCGCATTTGACACCTTCCCAGCGGCTCCAATATATCGGAGCAGTGCTCGACATGTACCTGGGGCAGTGTTCGCCTCCCCAGGTGAGGGCTCATCACATTCTGCAAATGGTGGACAAGTTTCAACGTGCCCAGAGTCTCCCGGCTTTCGAATTCTTAAGGTTGCTTGGCCTCATGGCATCATGCATTTTTCTGGTGCCAGAGGCCAGACTGCGGATGAAATCCCTGCAGTGGTCTCTCAAGATGCAGTGGTCGCAGTTCTCCAGCAAGATATCGGATCCCGTTCAAATTCCGATCTCGGTCGCCCAGGATCTTCTATGGTGGGCCGACGAAGGAAATCTGATGAAGGGGGCACCGTTTTGACAACCATGGCCGGAGATGATGATTGTGATGGATGCCTCCCTCACAGGATGGGGCGCTTATGCCAACGGGTTGACGGCCAGCGGCCGTTGGTCTCCGTCGGAGTCCAAACTCCACATCAATCTGTTAGAGCTAAGAGCCATCAGGCTGGCCCTGAAGGCTTTTCTGCCGTCTGTGTGGGGGAAGACTGTCCTGATTATGACGGACAACACAGTGGCCATGCATTAACTCAACAAAAAGGGGGCCAGGGTCACTCCCGTTGCGCAGGGAGGCGATGCAGCTCTGGTTCTGGGCCATCCAACAGGAAATCTCGATCTCGGCATTTCATCTGGCCGGAGACGAAAACACAGCGGCAGACGCTCTGATCAGGCAGAGCACAGTCGCTCACGAGTGGGAGTTGGCTTAGGAAGTTCTTTTTGTGATCTTCGCCCTTTGGGGACAAGTGGATCTCTTTGCCACCAGTGTCAACCGGAAGTGCGAGAGATTCTGCTTGCGGGAATTTCTACCAAAAGGAGCCTTAGGGGACGCGTTCGTAGTGGATTGGTCCTTCCCACTGTTGTACGCGTTTCCTCCAGTCCCCGTCATTCCTCAGGTGTTGCGGAGGTTCAGTTCCCGATTGATCCTCATTGCTCCGGATTGGGCCAGGAGAGCGTGGTACCCAGACCTTCTCGACATGTCCATCTGCTCTCCACGCCGTCTTCCCTACCGAGACGATCTGCTCTCACAGGAGGGGGGTCAGGTTCTCCATCCAGAGGTCAGGTCTCTCAACCTTCACGCTTGGTATCTGAAAGGTTGAGATGCCCGGATTGGGACCTCCCGGATGACATGATGGAAGTGTTGCTTTCGTCCAGGCGACCCGCAACAAAATCCCTGTACCATTGGCGTAAGTTCTGCGACTGGTGCAGGGGTTAGAATGTGGATCCTTTCTAATGTTCCATTCCTATGGTGTTGTCTTTTTTGCTTTCTTTAGCCCACAAGGGCCTTCAAGTGGGTACCATTAAGGGTTTCCTGGCGGCGCTGTCTATATTTAAGCGCTCATCTGAAGAGTGTTCTTACTTTAAGATTCCTTTGATTTCACAGTTTCTGAAAGGACTGTCTAATGTGTTTCCACCGTCCCCTTCCCAGGTGCCGGGTTGGGATTTGAATTTGGTTTTAAAGTTCCTGATGGGAGCTCCGTTTGAGCCCTTACACTCTTGTCCGCTGAGACTGTTGTCTTTTAAAACTGTGTTTTTAGTTGCGGTTACCTCCGCACGCAGAGTGAGTGAATTGCAGGCACTTTCTGCCAAGCCACCCTTTACTGTTTTCCATAAGGACAGGGTTGTCCTGAGGGTGCGACCTTCTTTTCTTCCGAAGGTTGTGTCTGAATTTCATTTGAAAACAACAGAGAGTGAGTCTGATTACCCCTCTTTCCGTTGCCCTAATGTGTCACTGTGACGCTCAATTACAGACTAGACACATCCCATCTTACTACTAAGGGACATTATGAACCCAATACAGGTGCCAAATTAGAAAAAATAAATTCACTTTTAATATTTATGTGGATAAAAACAAGGGGCGACAAATGCCATACAGACAACATTACGCTATTAAACAATTTAAACGAGACAGAATTTGTTAAAAACCTTATTTCACTATGACAAAACAAGGTACAAATGTACTCATGGAACAAGGGGGTGCAAACAAACACAAAATGCTTTGTTTATATATGAATCCCACAGTTAAATCATGAGGGTATTTCAGATAGATGTCGACATGTTTCGGCCGTTTTTTTGTTTCAGACACTATCTCTAGTGTCTTAGATCTCTCTTTTCTTAGGCCATCTTCAGGACACCATTCCTTCAAAAGGTCAACAAAGACTTTATACCCCAGAGTTGTTCAGCATGACCACTTTCTACAAGAAATATATAAAAAAACACATACCACATATGAGTGCAGGCCTCAATTATTGCAAGGGTTCAAGCGAATTCATAGACAATAATACACATTACAAAGTGTGCGTGTCAACGCACTCGCGATACTGATATTAAAACCATATTACACAGACAAACATGAATGCACAGGCGTCACTGCGACAAGCAATATAGCATCAGGGCAAGGTAAGCGAGCTATTCTAAATGTAGCTCTTTTATTTAATTCAGTGCTCAGTAGTAGCAGAGACTCTACGAATACTTCTCCGGTCAAGAGTATTCAGAACAAGGCCAGGATAATGTCTGTTCCTATCTAAAGAAACTCTCATCAGGTCACATGTATCACATTTAACTAGTGAGCAAGAGCTAGGTGAGTCAAAAACCTAGCCCTGAAAACCCAGAATACATAGGGTAATAAAAAAAAGGAGGGGATGGGAGAAGAGCGAAGGGGGACAAGAAAAGAGAACAAAGCTATATTTCATCAAGCATATCATTATTACATGTCACATCATTAACTTGACTGTCAATAACTCGAGAACCTATGCTTTCAATTTAAAAAATGCATCAGGTATTCAATGTCACACCACTCTCCACAAACTGTGGCAGGGTATTTCAAAACGTACTTTAGTAATGTAGAGACAAGTTACATATTGGTCCCGAACCCAGGTGTGCCAACTACCACTAGGGACCTTGTGTCTTTTGCACTTATTTAACACACGTTTCACAAACGGGACATATTTATTTTTTCGTCCTCCAAATTGCCCTCTATTTTGTGCCATTTTGTTTTGGTCAGTGTAGTAGGACTCAACTAAATAAGGATAGGGGATAGTTTCTTTATAGTTGGTGACATCTTTCTTATATTTCCAGATCTTTTTGTCTAGAGTGAGATTTTTTAATTTCCTCATCTATTTTCTCAAGTTTTTCTTTGATATTTTGAATCAACTCATTTCCCTTGATTTAAATTTCTAGGGTTGTAATTTCTTCCTTTTGTTTATCTGCCTCTTCAACAGAGGTATCTATGATGAGGATCAGGAAGTCTCTAGAACATTTGTTGCCTACTGCACTAAACTGGCCTATAAATTTCGGGTTATCAATGAAAACGCGAGGAATATTTTTAATTTGTAGGCCTTCTGGAATGATGCCTGCTTTTAAATAAGCAAGCATCATCTGACCATGTGACTCAGTCCGAATAAGTTTCTTCCTTTTTTGAGTCAAGATGTCAGTCATTTGATTCGGTCAAGGGAACATCCCTTTGAGGGTCAGTGGATACAATCGAGGGAAGGCCTATCAACCTCTGAAAGTATTTGTCGGAAAAGGCTAACGTATTAACGTTTTCCATTTCATCAAAGTGTATCAAAAGTGCATATATATCAATCCTACACACAAAGGTCAATTTACAAGTATAACTGCCATCCAAAGGGCTGTTCTAAACAGTATTACCTAAACCAGGTAAATTCCCAAACTTTTTTTCTCGAGGGATTAGAACTCAAAGGGAATTCATTCAAAGAGAAAAAGTGCAAAAGACACGAGGTCCCTAGTGGTAGTTGGCACACCTGGGTTCGGGACCAATATGTAACTTGTCTCTACATTACTAAAGTAAGTTTTGAAACACCCTGCCACAGTTTGTGGAGAGTGGTGTGACATTGAATACCTGATGCATTTTTTAAATTGAAAGCGTAGTTTCTCGAGTTATTGACAGTCAAGTTAATGATGTGACATGTAATAATGATATGCTTGATGAAATATAGCTTTGTTCTCTTTTCTTGTCCCCCTTCCCTCTTCTCCCTCCCCCCTTTTTTTCTTACCATATGTATTCTGGGTTTTCAGGGCTAGGTTTTTGACTCACCTCGCTCTTGCTCACTAGTTAAATGTGATACATGTGACCTAATCAGAGTTTCTTTAGATAGGAACAGAAATTATCCTGGCCTTGTTCTGAATACTCTTGACCGGAGAAGTATTCGTAGAGTCTCTACTACTACTGAGCACTGAATTAAATAAAAGAGCTAAATTTAGAATAGCTCGCTTACCTTGCTCTGATGCTATATTGCTTGTCGCAGTGACGCCTGTGCATTCATGTTTGTCTGTGTAATATGGTTTTAATATCAGTATCGCGAGTGCGTTGACACACACACTTTGTAATGTGTATTAATGTCTATGACTTCGCTTGAACCCTTGCAATAATTGAGGCCTGCACTCATATGTGGTATGTGTTTTTTATATATTTCTTGTAGAAAGTGGTCATGCTGATCAACCCTGGGGTATAAAGTCTTTGTTGACCTTCTGAAGGAATCGTGTCCTGAATATGGCCTAAGAAAAGAGAGATCTAAGACACTAGAGATAGTGTCTGAAACAAAAAACGGCCGAAACATGTCGACATCTATCTGAAATACCCTCATGATTTAACTGTGGGATTCATATATAAACAAAGCATTTTGTGTTTGTTTGCACCCCCTTGTTCCATGAGTACATTTGTACCTTGTTTTGTCATAGTGAAATAAGGTTTTTAACAAATTCTGTCTCGTTTAAATTGTTTAATTGTGTAATGTTGTCTGTAGGGCATTTGTCGCCCCTTGTTTTTATCCACATCAATATTAAAAGTGAATTTATTTTTTCTAATTCGGCGCCTGTATTGGGTTCATGATGTCCCTTAGTAGTAAGATGGGATGTGTCTAGTCTGTAATTGAGCGTCACGGTTACACATTAGGGCAACGGAAAGAGGGGTAATAAGACTCACTCTCTGTTGTTTTCTCTTTGAATGAATTCCCTTTGAGTTCTGATCCCCCGAGAAAATACGTTTTGGGAATTTACCTGGTTTAGGTAATACTGAATTTCATTTGAGCCAGAAGCTGGTTCTTCCGGATTTTTATCCTCCTCCACATCCTGGTAAGGAAGAGTAGAGGCTCCATATGTTGGATCCTAGGAGAGTTTTGAGCTTTTATCTTTCACTGATGTCCCGGGTTAGAGTGGACGATCAGCTCGTTGTAGGTTATGCTGGACACCGCTTGGGTCAGGGTGTTTCCAAACAGACCTTGTCCAGATGGATTGTTTTGACTATCTCTGAATGCTACCATTTGGCGGGGAGTGACCCTCCGGTAGGCTTACAGGCTCACGCTTCTAGGGGTGTGGCTGCCTCCACTGCTCTACAAAGGGGTGTTCCTATTCGCAATATTTGTGAAGCAGCCACATGGGCCTCTGTCCATACTTTTCTAAAACACTATTCCCTGGACTCCATCCATGGGCAGGATTTGGCCTTTGGTAAGGCAGTCCTCTATTCAGCCATTTGATTGGGCACTCTAAATTTCACATTCTAAATTCTTTCCCTCCTCCATAAGTGTGGTACTGCTTTGGGAGTCTGTCATAGATGTGGAATACGTCGGAGGACACAATCCCTTCGAAGAACAAGTTACTTACCAAACTGGTAACGTTCTTTCGATGGGATGTTCCTCCAAAGTATTCCACATCGCCCACCCAGCCTGACCCTACGGAGAATTTCCTCTGTGATTACAGCTTCCATTCCGCAAGGCTGTAGGCTGTTATACTGGCAGGAGACTGGTGTCACACGTTCTGAGAGAAAAAAACTAAACGGAGGCAACAGTCGCCACGCGTCCTATATATAACGTCCGGTGACGTCGACCCTCGACTGAGGCCCTCGAGGGACATCGGATCGACACAGGACGCCCTCTGCTGAAAAGTTTCCGAAGTGCACAGCTGTGGGACACAACTGTCATAGATGTGGAATACGTCGGAGGAACATCCCATCGAAAGAACGTTACCAGTTTGGTAAGTAACTTGTTCTTCCCAGCAAGCTATGTCCAAGTTCCTGAAAAAGTTCACCAAAACATGTGACCCCATTCCTCCAATAGCAGTAGGTAAGCCCCTGCAAATAGGGACCAATAGTGTATTTCCGCCTCTTTTGAGGCTGCAAACTTAGACTCAAATCAAGGAAAGGAACATCAAACTGTAGCAGCCGACAGCGGACGTCTGCGGAACTCTAAAGTGCGTCATTTTGGCTTGTCCGAAGTCACTAAGAAAGAGATAATCAATGGTTACCTGATGTATAGATTAACCCTATTCAGTGTACAAGGGTGGGAGAGAAAACAGTATTCAATTAAACAACTCTTACATGGCATGTAATACAATAATTTATAAGCGTGGTATGCGCCCTGTATTTCTCCAGCCGGGCGGGATAATGCTCGCCTACGTGTCTTTAATAGAATGAAGACTTTCTAAGGAAGTTATTCTGAAAAATCTTTATTCTATGTCAAGACCGGAGGCTCACATTATTCTTGTTTAAAGCTTACTTACCAATATGGATGAGGTTGCTCTACCAGCTTTAGGTAGAATTGTTTAAAAATAGACTTGCCTGCTCAGTCAGCCATCTTCATGATGTCCTCTAATCAAACTCTCACTTGAAAGGCTTTGGAGGCCATAGCCCCTCTCACGGAGTGGGCGCCAAAGAAGTTCCTATCTATCCCTGCCTGGGAGAGTGTCCAGCACACCCAACGCGCCAGTGTTGGTGCGGAAACCGCTTTATGTGGCTTACAAAGTGCTATCGAAAGTTGCCTGTTAGGAGAGGTCCTCAGTGGTGCGGTCACCTCTTCATAGACCTTCAAGCACCTGACGAGGCAAAGCTTAGGCTGTTCTGTAAAGGCCGGATATGTAATTACTTTAGAATTGCATTTGGTCCTCCTGGATATATGAAATACTATGCCGTCAGGCGAAAACGACCTGCCTGCTGCATCGAGCACTCTGACGACTGAGACTCTTCTGCAGGAGACTAAGCATAAAAGCCTAGTGAGCTTACTGGAAAGGGCAGTGTGGGATAACTCCTCATTATGAGGCCAGGAAAGAAAAAGATGTAGTACTCTATTAACGTCCCATAGAGTATTGTAACGGGACGAAGGCGGTACCGAGAGGCGGATACCATTAATCAGCCTGCACACTAGGTGATGTTCGCCTGTTGGTAGGCCTTCCAGGAGGTCGTGGCCAGCTGAAATTGCCGAGCGGCAGGCATTAACAGTCCTGTAGGTGAGGCCCCGCTCTACTAATGAAGCCAGAAAGTTCAAAATCTCTTCTATAGGTGCTGAAACCGGATGGAGTTCTCGGTCCAAACAGCAGCGCGTCCAGGCGCTCCAAGAGTTACAGTACCTCTTGTAGGTAGCTCAGCTTTCCTCAATGAGGCTGACTGCCCTGAGAGAGATGCCTGGGACCATCCATGTTGACCTGAAATCCTCCAAGCCGCTAGGATTAAAGATTCGATGAGGAGAAGGGGGATGACATTGGCCCGCCGGACCTGCTAGAAGATCTGGAGACTGGGATAGAAGTGGGAGCCCCTTTATTGAGTATTCGATAGATGTGGTTGTTATAAGTGTGGGTCGAATGGTGTTTTTGTCAGATAGTGGTTGGATGCAATATTGACTGTGAGTATGCACGTTTGCACTTTGTGAAACAGCAAGCAAGAATCTTTTTTAGGCAGGAGTTATTCTGCATTGTGTTGTATTTTAACTATTGTGTATGTGTTGTTTTACATAGTAATATTATAAAGTTTTGTAATCAATTGATTTAGTCTTTATGATTGTTTGATGTAACAGTTGTGGGTACACAAAAGTTAGTGTTCTGCTCTCCTCAAAAGGGACATAGCATGGAGGCAACGAGATTCCAAAGTCAAGAAGCTATCACATGCTGGAAATTGGGGATGTATCTCGGGCCGTTTAAGCTTTCCCCAGTGTCTTTCTAGTGTATTTGTTGTTGTTGGAGCAGGTTACTCCCACAAGACCTTGTAAATAGGCACAGTATCTGTTTGCCACACATCAGAAGGTCCGACCGTGAGTTCTTTGAGCTTGCATGAATTGGGCAGTCGAGATAGAGCTAAATCGAGTGGTCTACTGCATTTGTTTGACTGATAGGTTCTTTTGAAAGGTGTGAACGTGGCAGCCGAGTGTACTAAAAGTTATGATGACAAATATGTCCTTGAACTTTTGGCACAATCCACACTCTTTTCAGATGAAGGTGAAGGGTCATTGGTGGCTAATCTCAGCAATTGGGACAAGCTGCTACAGCTTAGAAAAAGCCTGATATGTACCGAACTACACGGTTCGATTATGATCGAGTATTTGCGATCAGGTACTTTACCGCAAGGCCTAGTGGCACGTAACGAGCCATGCTTGTTCTTGGATAATAGAGTATATTATCCAATGGAGCTATATAGCGAACAAGTGTGGCCGTGATTGGACAATACTCATTATCGATACGGCCCGAGAAATGACCATTAAAATATCCAGTGACCTCGATGAAATGGAGGAGGAAATAAAAAAATGGATATCACTCGAAACATATAAAAATGGCTGGAAGAAATCATTAAAGAGATTACAGAATTTAAAGAATTCTGTACCCAGGACCGTGTAGCAAGAATGAAGAAGGACTTACTTCAATTTTAGCATGAAAATGGATTTCGGTACATGAAAGAAGGCTATGATCCCTTTGCGCGACACCAGCAAGGAGGACAGAATTAAACTAGACAAGTCAATTTTGGGAACACCTCATTCAGCTCTGGTGGTTCAAGTAACAATAGCTTTTCCAACCAGAGAGGTTATAAGGATTCTCGTAATCGTGGCAGGAACCAAAGACGAACAGGGAGGAATGCACGGAATAGGAGTAATTTCTATTCTGGTAATCAGGGTAATCGGGGGAACACAGGCAGAGGCCTTCCCCAACAGCCTCAAGGTTTTTTAGAACAACGCCAAAACCCAGACAATTAGGACGAAGCCCCGAGGCTGCTTCGCAGCAGCAGACCCTATTAGTTACTCTGTCCTCTTATTCCCCTAGAGTGGATGAAGTGACGTTAATAAATAGGGGTTTTGGTTTTGTACCAACTGTTAATTACGACAAATTTAGAACGCATGTCGAAATTGAACAACTATTACGCAAAATACATCTGCAACAATTCTTTTCCCATAACACTTATGATGATCAGGACAATGAGAGTGGGTTTAGAAATAAATCCACTTTCAACCCTCCAGTCGAGAGTTATACCCCCAAAGCGGTAGTGTTCACTAAGAGAATCTGGCATGACTTACACCAGTTAGAAACTCGAACATATAAATGCCCATTCCAGAATTTGTCTAATTCTGAGAAGACAGCTATGAAGAGTTTAGCCACCAATCCTGATATTATCTTACGGAAAGCCGATAAAGGTGGCGCCATAGTAATGATGAACCGACAAGCATACATAACAGAATGCCACCGCCAACTGGAAGACAGAGAGTTTTACCAACCTATTTCAGAAGATCCAACAAATAGATTGTCTACATTAATCATAAGCAAAGTGTTAAACACTCGTTCAAGGGAATGGATTTGCTTACAGGAGAGTGAATACCTAGTGGTAATCAACCCTACAGTACTGAAATTCTACATCCTCCCAAAAATTCACAAGTCATTGACGGATCCACCAGGCCGCCCGATAGTTTCGGGCACAGGCGCTCTGCTCGAACCACTGTCTAAGTTTGCGGACAGATACCTGAAACCGTATGTGAGCACTATGTTTTCTTTCGTACAAGACACTACTGAAATCATTAACATTGTGGAAAATATGCAGTTCGATCCAACTAAACAACTGCTTGTCAGTTTAGATTTACTGTCACTCTACACCTGTATACCTCAGCAAGAGACTTTGCAGGTGTTAGAGGAAATATTACTCACTAAAAGAACCAAGGGTAACACACCTAATAGTTTCATTCTGTGGTGTGCAGAGATGGCTCTAACTGAAAATTATTTCAGTTTTAATGGCCAGCTTTATCATCAGTCCCATGGCACAGCAATGGGGTCGTCAGTAGCCCCGTCAGCAGCCATTTTGTTTGTTGAAAGCTTCGAACGACAGATCATCTATAGCACCACAAATCCTTTCTTTTCCCAACTGGGGTTGTGATGACGCTATATTGATGATATTTTGATTGTGTGGGAGGGGTCAATCGCTCGTTTTAATGAATTTATGGAGTGGATTAATTGTCAAAACCAATTTCTCAAGTTCACTTCCACACAGAGCAATTTGGAAATCAACTTTCTTGATATTACAATTTGGGTTGATATCTGTCAGAACATTCTCCAGGTGAAACCGTTTCACAAACCAACTGACCGCAACTCCCTTCTGGTGTTTGACAGTTGCCATCTGCGACACACTAGGGAAAATCTTCCTTTCGGTCAATTTTTGCACCTCAAACGGAACAGCTCAACGAAAAAGATCTTTTTGGCTGAAGCCGCAACTTTAAGCTCCAAATTATATGCTAGGAATTACCCGAGGAAAATAGTGCGACGAGCACTTAAAAGATCTAAAAATAATAATCGAGAGGCTTTATTAGAATACAATGACAGAACAAAGGAAAATAAAGGGATAGGGTTTGTTAGCACTTATACCCCTTCAGCCAACCAAGTCATTAAGATCATTAGGAAGAATTGGCATATTCTTGCGGGTGGAGAATGTCCACTGGAAGCCCCTTTATGTGCATTCAAGAGAGGGGCCAATCTTAAAGATCTTCTCACGAAAAACAACATCTCTAGAGGTAATCAACCTCAGAAGAGCATTACTGAATTGTGGGCTCTACCGAAAGTAGTAGGACACTCACCCTGTGGACACTGTGTCAATTGCCATTTAACCAGTAGGACCACCCAAGTAGACCTTGGCTTGGAGAAGCCTTGGTCACAAGTGACATTAACCACTTGCAATACCAGTAATGTCATTTTTGCAATATGGTGCCCGTGTGGCAAACTGTATATAGGTATGACCAAGCGTAAAATCAGAGTGAGAATCACTGAACACAGAAGCTGTATTAGGAACAAGGTTTCTACTGCCCCAATGGTAAATCACTTTATAATGTTGGACCATGGTACGGATGACCTTAAATGGACCATGTTGCTTCGTATACCACCTTTCAATAGCACCAAATCATCAACCAAGAGATTAGTGGCAAAAGAACAATGGCTGATTTACTTGTGCAAAACGGCAGTTACAGGGCTGAACGAAGCTGTAGATTGGACCAGTTTCGGTTAGAGTGTCAGCCCAGAACTTTGGCCATCTAGTTGCGCGGTATGTTTATTGAGAATATTTACATGTTGTTCTCAAGACAAGCCTGTGTAAGTCACAGGACAAATTGTACCTAGTACATCCATAAGGACATATTGGTGTAGTTATTGCATATCGTGGCATTTAAAAGGGCTGCTGTATACTATACCGTGTCGAATATTAGAGTCTGTTAAAAGCACTATGGAGCGAGTGCTTTTGAGGGCATGACAGTGTTTTTTCATCACCACATACCTAGGTGTGTTAACCAGGAGGCAGTCGAGTTTAATTAAATCCCTTAGCGGCCTTTTAATGTACTTCTACGCGTTAGGTGTCGGCCCCCAAAAAAATGCTTTCCTTTCTTTCTAAGTAAATACGTTGTAAATAAAGGTTTAACCATAAGAAATCAGTATCCATTTAATTGCTTTAGCGAACTCATTAACTGCATCTACGACCTTAGACAACGACTACTGTAAGAGGATTCAATTCAACACTACAGCTAAGTCAATGCCTAGTCTGGGATACTGAATGGAAACCCTTATTAATATATCTTTATGTCCAGTACATGCGTTCTGGATGACTACCCCTATATAACACCCCTCTCTTGGAATCCTCCTGACCCCACTGAGCCAAGAAGTAGTTCTGTTTTGCAAGTTAAAGGTTTATTTGAGAATTTAAACAATAGATATATATATCACACTGTAGAATAAATTAATAATTGAATATCACACTTAATCTGATCAGTAATCAATAATGGATAGTCTGGCACCAGCACACTTCTTTATAATCAATGATGAGTGGTTATAGGATGAATAAGATAACAACAATACTTTTATGGTTTCAAATGGATGAAAGGCGGAATGAAAATGCAGTACAGAAAATACTCAATATGCGTTCAACAAAACAATGTAATCACTTTTCTCTGGCAATCCCCTCCCCCCTTTATGCAATGCAAGGAAATGGAAGGAAATAACACAGTTCTCAGAAATGCAATCAACTGTAATTCAGTTCACCCAGCAAGCTTAGACTACAGAAGTTGGAAACACAGGCCCAAAATGCTTTTATATGTGCTGGCAATGAAGTGAAAAATATGCTAAAATGCTTTTAATTCCCTCTAGGAGTTCAGGGTGAGTGGTATCTAGTTAATATTAGTCCAGGCTCACACTAGCAATGATTCAGGGGTGATTAGCAGGTTAAACAAACTTTTCTTTAACGGAAGGCAAGCAGCAGCAGATTTTTACACGTGGAGAAACTTGCAAATCGCGGTAAAATTCGCAGGTGCGCCGGGCGCGATTACAGAGGAACAACAAGGACTATCACTATCGTATTGGGGTCCTAGGACAGCCTAGGATCTCAGTTCCAGATGAAAGTTACTGCAAGTCTCTAAGACAAACGGTCACGGAGATATGAGCGATTAAATAAAGGTCGTTTTTCAGATTTGAAATTTTAAAGTTCAAAAAGACAAGTGACAGCTAGCAACTAGAAAATGGCAGGTGACAGCTTTACAAATGACAGGTGACAGTTAGGAGACAGTTCTACTTAGATTAAAATAGATTGAATTATACTATTTTAACTAAGAGATTGGTTCTGCACAGTTTGCTAGGTACTCACACTATATTCTTGAATTAAATGGGCCTCGCCACGGATCTGGTCAGGTTTTAGACTGGACTCTGGTCTGGTCTGGTCTGGGTCTCTGGTTCTGCTAACAGTGATCTGGGTCAGCTCTCTCTCTAGCCTCTCTGGATTCTGGAGATTGATGGATTTAAAGTCTGGATCTTTCTGCACAGCTTTCTCTAGAGATTGATGGAGGTAAAGTATGGATTTTCCGGCAGAGCTTCCAGCTGCAAATGGATTTGAAGGTCCCTATCTGTCCTGTCTGTCTGCTTTTATCTGTTTTTAAAATGGGTGTGTGTGCAGCATCACTAGCCCCTACCCCTCTCCACTTGTCATTGGCCACTTCATCCGCTTCCACTTGATTGGGGGAATGAAATGAAGTGTCATCATGATGAGGTCTGTTTATGATACAGAGAACCCACCCCTGTCAACTTTACACACAATCTATATTTGCTCAAAAAACATATTTGCACAGGTACACATTTGTTTAAAATTACATGCACCCTTCACATATCACAGGAGGTATCCCCTGTTCAAACTCTGCTCTTCCTGGGGGCTTGCATTCAGAAATGGCACATATTTCACTTTTTAACTGATTTTGCAATGTCGGACATTAACCCAAATTTACACACATGTGCGCAAGGAGTATGGACATTAGTTGATGAAGTGACAGATTTTTCACATGCACACATTTTGAGTAATATCCTCTTTTCCGCCAAAACCCCCCTGAACATACCACCGGGTCCTAACACGTCTTAAAATGTGGGCAGAAAAATCACAAGAATTATGGTATCATTTAAATAATTTTCACAAGTCCGTACTATGAGTTATTCATCTTTTTAGAGTTATGTTCTGGCCCCAAAGGGGTGTGGTTTCCCCCCAGCACAAGGTTGAATTTCTGGTTTTTCCAGTTCTGCCAAGCCAGCTTGCTCTCACAGGCAGTGCCCCTCCCCTGTCCTTCCAGGAGGAAGCTCCATTTACGACTCCCGCCAATAAAACATTTGCCTGAGTCAGGACAGGGCTTTGTTCAGAGCTCCTGTATTCTGTGGGGGCTCCCCTTAATTCAATTATCAGAGAGATGGCATATCCTTAGTGTGGCCAGCAAAAGGCAGATAGGCCTGGGAACACAGCTGTGACTCAAGTTTCACTCCTGATGGGGGGTAGTTGCCAGGCAAAATTGGAATCTCTTTAAGCCAGTTTTTAGCTACATGTCACTTTTTGTTACCCAGTTTAAGTCAAGACAATGTTTACATATGCAGCTAGGATGCTGATTCTAAGTTTAAAACTATGACATTTAAACAATTGCAACCTATGTGACACTCAAAAGTAGGTCACTCATTTCTTTTAAACGTTTAGATTTTTAGTGTCTTTCAGTCCAAATTTACTAAGCCAGTCTTGTTATAAACCTTCAAGTCACTTCAGAATATAACTTTACATTGGATCCACCTCTCAGTAAGTCTTTCTTTGGCCTGCTTTGGGTTCATTTATTCAGTTTTCTACAAAAAAGTAAAATCTGGTGGTTTTAAAACGCCGGCTTTCTGATAGTGGTGAGTACTGGTACTGCACCCCTTTTTGGGATTTAAGAAAATGAATTCCCAACAGTTTTGGGTTTGCTTTTGGCAATCAGCATTGCCATTCCCAATGGTTTCAGACTACTGTGTGGGTAGTCCAATGGTGGTTTTAGGCAGTGCCCTTCTGTGCCCATAACATCGGCAAAAATGAGTGGCAGCCTATTCTTCATGCATTTCCCTGTGCATTTTCTGGGAAGCTCTGGCCATCATGATGTTTTCCATGTCAGTACTGCACAGTTTTGAGGTAGGGCTTGGATGCGTGGATAAAAACATCCCACAAGCCCCCCTCTTGCGATGGCCATTCTATTTCACTAATGGGACTCGCAAGACCTGGGATGTTTCCTCATCTTCTTCCAATAGATGGCACAGTTCAGCATCTTTTTCTCCATCCAGTACTGATCGATCGGTTCTCCTCGCCGGTCCTGATGGGAATATTGGGCGGTACACCGGGCCCGTTGCGTCTCTGCTCCCGGTCTCCGGATCGTCTTCCTTGGCCCGTCTCCCGGTTTTCTTTCTCCTAGGACGACAAAGGAAGAGCGGCAATACCTATTCATGGACATTTTCCCACCACTGTTGAGATAGTGGGGCAGCATATGCATTTCATCATAACGAAACATTACATTCTTATTTTGAAAAAAAAACAGTATAACTAAGAGACAGTTTCATGCAAATCACAATATTTTAGAGACTAGATGTGGTAGGTTTTATGGTTGGAACTGAATTAATCTGAGACAGTACCCTCTAGGATTCCAGAGGATTCCTCCAGTTGTTGCAGAGTGTGCCTGGGATGGCAACATTTCAACTGGTTTATGTGGACCCACTTGTCTTCCCCCTCTGCCAAACCGCCTTTGGGGATGCGGATCTTGTAGGCCACAGGGGAGATCTTGTCGATGATCTCAAAGGGTCCCTTCCATGAAGGCAAAAATTTGCGCTGCTTGGCCTGGTTCCTTTGGAAGTTGTATAGATAGACCCGGTCTCCCACCTGATATTCCTTCCTGGAAATTTTCAGGTCATAATGGGTCTTCATGCTATCAGCTGATCTTTCTAGATTCCGCTGAGCGTAAGCAAAAGCATGTTGAAGGTGTTTCCTTAAATTCTCCACATACTCATGAGTTGTGGAGGCATTTATTAGTGTCTGCTCTTGGGTCCTGTAGAGCAAATGCTGAGGAAGCACCATCTTGCGTCCAGTCATCAACTCAAATGGTGACATTTTGGTTGCAGATGAAGGGGTAGATCTGATGGCCATTAGGACCAGAGGTAATCGGCTATCCCAACTTGGCCCAGAATCTGCCACAAACTTCTTTAATATGCTCACAATGGTTCGGTTATATCTCTCTACTGCCCCAGAAGAAGCTGGCCTGTAAGCAATATGTAACTTCCTTTTGACCCCCAGTATCTCCCACATCTTTGTCATTACTTCACTGGTGAAGTGGCTACCTCTGTCTGACTCAATCCTTTGAGGTAGCCCGAAACGGGAAAAGATGTGGTTAATCATCAGGGCAGCTGCTGTTTCTGCCTTGCAATTTGGGGCTGGGAGACATTCCACCCACTTGGTAAACAAGCATGTCACAGTCAACATGTACTTATTCCCCTTAGCAGAGCGAATCACGGGGCCTACGAAGTCGATTTGTAAATCTGACCATGGCAGGGTCATCCCCCTCTTTTGGAGAGGCGCACGGTGCGTGAGGGATGTTGGATGAAATTGTGCACACACAAGACACCCCTTCAAGTATTGGTCGAGGTCCTGCCCCATGTGTGGCCAGTATGCAACCTCTCTTAAGATTTCCAATGTTGTGTGAAACCCCCTATGACCGGCGGTGGCCGCATCATGGGCGTGACTTAACATCAGGCTTCGGAATGAGGTAGGAACCACCCACTGATCGTGGCCAGCTTTGGATTTCCTTACCAGCAAACCGTCTTGGATTCGGAACATTTTTGGACATTTCATCAACACTCTTAGGTCCTCTTTCCCAGTGTAATCGGTATCCGTCAGGGGAAAGTTCTCAGGGTCCTCAAGGTGCTGGTAAAATTTACCAATTATTGGATCCCCCTTCTGAGCGGTAATCAAATCAGCATCAGGGGTCTCCTTACTCCATTGTGCAATCGAAAGGTCGTTGTGAGCATTTGTCTGGGACCTAGTGATAGCAGTGACCTGGATTTCCCCCAACAGGGACTCAATCTCAATGCGATCCCCTTGGATGGCCCCGGTTTTGGCCAGCTGATCAGCTAAGTCATTTCCAGTTTTGTCTGGTCCCTCTACTTTGGAATGACCCTTGATCTTTTTCCAATAGATGGTCATCTCATTCGAGGTGACCAGATCATCAATGTTTTGGATCAACTTCCCATGTTTCAAGGGTTTGTTGTTAGCACATAACATGCCTCTGGTTTTCCAATTAACCAGGTGCTCCACGAACCCGTTCCGTACATAATCCGAATCTGTGATTATGACCAGTTCGTGGAGTTGATGCTGGACAGCAGTGAGGATGGCCTGATGCACAGCCATCAACTCTGCCACCTGACTACTTCGGGGACCAATTTTGTACCCAGCGGAGGGTTCTGGGAACTCCTTCACCCATGCATTCCCTAGGCCGGCCACCTGTTCTTTTTCCCCGTTGTTGTCAACATGGTAAGAGCATCCATCCACATAGACAGTGGGCATTCCCTCACACTTGTCCTCTTCAAAGACTTTGTGTGGGGAATTAAGGTATGCCTCCATGTTGTCCTTGATTTTCAGACTTTCGTCCTCGAGACAGTTTTCTCTGGCACAATCATGCAAGTCAGCCAGACCTTGCGCGAGGGGACTCTTCTTGTTTTGGCCATATCTGACCTCCACAGGAAAGCCTTGCATTGACAGAATCCAGGAAGTAATTCGGGAATTACTCACATTTCCAGCCCGGATTCTATCACTTTGGAGATATTGCAAAGGCTGGTGTGGAGTCTCCACTATGACGTGTTCCCCATGGATAAACGGGCGGTAATTCTTCAACGCCCACACCGTTGCCAGGAGTGCCTTCTCACAATCGTTGAATTTTTCCTCCACAGAGGATAAAGTTTTGCTCGCATAGGAGATTACTTTATTGACCTTGTCATGCTTTTGGTATAATACTGCCGTCAAGCACGTATTAGAGAACCCCGTCTCCAGGAAGAACTCCTTGTTTCTGACAGGGTAAGCTAGGCAAGGCGCTTGTGAGAGGCTTCTTTTGAGTTGTCTTACTGCCTCGGATTGTTCTGGACCCCATTCCCACTTGACCCCCCCCTTCAGGAGATGAATCAGGGGTCTGGTGATCTCTGCGTAGCCCTCAATGAACTTTCTGCTGTAATTAGTCAGTCCAAGGAGGCTCCTTAGTTCCCACAGAGTTGTGGGGTCTTTCAGTTTTTGGAGGGCTTCCACTTTCTTTTCCTGGGGACAGAGACCCTGAGGAGTAATCACGGGTTCTACACCACTGTGCTTTCTGAAAGGAAAGTTTTGCTCCGGCGGCCCTCAACTGCGTCAGAACATAACGGATCTCCGCTATGTGTTCCTCCACAGATGAACTTTTGATGAGGACATCATCTACATAAGCTAGGTTACCCCTCGCACCCAGGTCGGGCATGGCCTTATGTAGGAAAATGTTGAATTCATTGCCGGAGTTGAGGTATCCGAAGGGAGTCCGGGTCCATGTGTACTGCTGGCCCCCAAAGGTAAAAGCCAGTTTGTATTGGTCCTCCCTACTGACCGGCACGGTCCAGTATCCATTGGTCAGGTCTATTGCAGTGAATACCTGTGACCCCTGGATCTGGGCCAGCCCTTGGTCAATGTAGGGCAGAGGCCATCGGGAAGTATGGACCCGTTTGTTGAGCTCCCTGAGGTCGGCGCAGAGTCTCCACTGGCCGTTTGGCTTCAATATTCCCAGCACCGGATTATTGAAGGTGCTGTGGACTGGACGGATTATTCCCCGGGACTCAAGGTTCTTAATTATTTCAGTAAGGGACTCCATTGATGCGAGAGGCAAGCGATATTGCTTCACAAACACTGGAGTCATGCCAGGGTCCGTGGGGATTGTTGTTGTGTGGATGTCAGTGCGACCGCAGTCATATGAGTCTACCGCAAAGAGATCTTGGAAATCCAAGAAAACTTGTTTCAACTTTTGCTTTTGTTCCAGAGTCACACAGGCATCAGCTAGGTTGACTCTCTCTTCCACCATCTGCCTGAAGCCTGGAAAGACTTCTGGTTTGGCTATCTCCGCGGCCTCCTCCAGCTGGGTGGAGAAGTCCCTGGTCAGAGTGCTGATTTGGACTGGAGGCGTCAGGTGGGAAAGGCAGCCCTCATGGACCTGGAAAATCACCTCATCCCTCCTGAAGTCACAAGTCACATCTTCCTTACCATAGGGGCAGGAAGTGTACACCAGGAAGTTCCCCCCATGCCGGGTAAAAATCCTGTCTGGTGTTGTATTGTCATCACTGTCACTGTCAAAGCAGTCCTTGGGGATTGGCCCTAACAGTTCATTACCTAAATCGATGGAAAAATGTCGGTCATCCACCGCCATTCCAATAATGGTGCCTGCGGCTAGAGTAATACTCTTTAAGTCGCTGTTATCCACCTCTATTGGAATGGTGTCATGTTCTATGTTGACTAATGGAGTTGGGTTTACCCCTAACCCTTGCAGTTGGAGAGAAGCATTTAGATGTATATAAGCATCAGGGTTTTGCAAATGTTGTCCTCTTTTAACTTTCACTTCCAGGGAGAATTGTCGGGTCCTTTCTGGGATGGTGACTTCCTCTTTAATCTGAATTTCAACTGCATAAGGTAGCACTTGAGCTGACCTAAATGCTTTTTCTGGATCATCAAAGCCCATGGGATTATCCGCTAATCGGGACCAAGCTTTGAAGTTTATTAGGTCCAAACTAATGGCAAAGCGATTGAGAATGTCACTGCCTAAGTAAAAGGCGGCAGGGACATCTCGCACGACCCAACAATTGTGGACTATGCTCTTGTTGCCAATGGAAATTTTGAGCATACACCTGCTTGGCAGGAGATGTTTGGAATTAGGCGCTTCCAGGTCCAGTTCCCATTTGTCTATCAGTTTGAATGTGGGAATGGCTGGATCTTTTGGGAGTTGGCGGAACATGGCTTCGCCGATGAAGCTCTTACCGTTGTTCACACACACTCGAGCGAGAACAGAGTCCTTCCCATCATTTAATTGGACAGGGATGAACAACTGCTCTCCAATTTGCTGAATATCAGCCAGGCTCTGAGCTGATTTCACATCTTTCTGGACTATAGGAGTGGGAGTTTCTGATTGTGGATTAGTATAGAATCTCAGAGTATTTCCTTCCAGCGTGGAATACCACTTTAGACTGGAAGGAAGGTTGATTTTCAGAAATAGAGAGGACCCTCCATCACCAGTCTGTTGTCCTACTGCTATTACTGTAACGTCTGGAATTTGGTTGTTCTGGAAGTGAAATTCTACTTGGTCAGGTTTTTGTTCAACCATGTGGCAGGTGCCGTTTAAACTAACATGGTTGACACTCTGTTTTAGTTTTATGGGTCGGCTAGTCTGGGTCCAGAGGACCTTGTTTACACAATCTATTAGGGGTGACAACCTTCTCAGGAGGTCATTCCCTAGTAAACAAGGGGTGCCCTCTGGAGTCACAACTATGACCGGGTGTTTCAACTTGTGTCGCCCAATTTTAATGTCCAAGTCTGCAGTCCCCTCAACGGGAATTTCCTTCCCGTCAAAGTTCTGGAGTTGTCCAGGAAGTGAGGTGAGAGGAATTTGGTAATTCCCTCCCCTTCCTGCATTCAGTTCATCAAAGGCCTTTCTGGACAGAAGGGTAGCTTGAGATCCCGTGTCCACCAGTGCTGAAATTGTACCCTGTCCCTGTACTCGTACCGGGGCATAATATCTTCCCTCCTTCTCCTCAAGGGGGCACAGATAATGCACATTTTTGGACAACTGGTGGGCTAACTTTCTGGTTTTGGACATTTCAAGAGAAGAAATTTGGGCAGAATTCTGTGGAGATCCTTGGGAATCTGAAAGAAAAAGTTGGCAACTGGAGATCAGAGCCATTGTGGGTTCCCCTGGCTCCGGTTCCGGGCCGCCCCCCCCCTTTTTGGAGGCAGTCACCAGGATGGGTTTGAACCAGGGGATTTTCTTGCTGTTGGTTCTGGGATGAGATGGTGGGCGGCGGTAGCTCAGTCTCCACATCTCCCCAGTCTGGATTTGCATCCCTAGGGACCCATTTTTCTTTGGGAGGAGTTCCCCCCTCTCTGAAGGAGAAGATCCTTTTCCCAGGATCCTCTGAGGATCCCTCTCCCTCAAATTGGAAGATCTGTACCTCCTCCTCAAACTGAGTCTGTTTGGGTCTTTTGTTTCTCCTACCCCCCCTCTGCTCCTTAGGAGGCAGACTTTCAGGGGCAAGAGATTTTGTTTCCGGTTCCTGGGTTTCCAGGGGCTGTTTACAAGTGAGGAAGAAAGCTTCCTCCAAGGCTTTACACCCCCCTTCCCTTTGTGCCTCCTCCCTGGGAACCGGCGAGTTATCGGGGTGCTGCCCCCGTCATTGTTCTGGAGTACCAGGTCCAGAGTTTGGGGCATTCTGTGCTGGCATGCCCATCTGAGGGTTCTGCTGCGCCCTCAGTATTTGACCCAGATCCCGTGCCATATTTTGGACCTGGCGCTCTAACTGGGAAACCCGCTCAGGCTGATACGGGGCCCTGTTTTCTCCCCTGGGCTGATCCCGGGAAGGGTAGCTGTCCCTCCTCTGGTAATACCCCGGGTTGGGAAGATTTGGGTACCCCTCCACCCTTGGCCTCCCCTCTCCCGGATTCGGTTGTCTGGGCTCAGGGAATTGGGGAAAGAAGGATGGATGATTTTGGGGCTGGAAGTTGGGTGGATACCTGGGGAAGAAGTTCTGCCCAGGGTTTGGTGAGTTTCTGCCCTCCTGTGAGAAGTTGGGAGGGAAGTTCTCTGGGTTAGGTGCTTGGCTGGATCCCCCCCCTTGGGCTGGAGGAGTCCACACATAACCCAGGATGGGTCTGTTTCCCTTGTACCGGGGGCTTACATAATCAGGCGAGCGAGGGACCCCATTTGTGGGGCTGCCTCCCTGGCCCCCTGTCTGTGACTGGCCCGAGGACCTTCTGGGCCTAGCATTATTAGGTGCAGGTAGGTTTTTAAGCCCCCCCATCTCCAACTCTAAAACGGGGTGACCTTTACCTCTGCCACCTTGGCAGCAGCAGGGGTGTTGTTGGCTTTGGGGTTTTTGGGCGCATTATTTTTATTTTCTATTGGCTTCTGCACCTCATAGATCCGGGTCGCCTGTTCAATGACCCAGTCTAAAGATCTTTTCTCGTGAAAATCCCTCACGAGCTGGGTCATTATGTATTTGGGCAAGGCATGGAAAAACGTATTAATAAATTCTCTGCTATCCGTGCGCACCCTTCTTGTGGTCTGTGCAAAAGCACGCTTTAACTCCTGCACAAATTCTTGTGGGGCCTGATCCTCCCCACATTGTAAATTGTAGGCTGCCTTGCGAGCCTCTTGAGGATTTCTATGAGTAGAAAAATGTTTCAGGATGGCCGCCTTATAGGTGGACCATCTTAAATGATTTTGGTCCTCCAGCCCCACAAAGAAACTGGAGTATTCCGGGGAGAAGGTCCACTTTACATATTGAATACAGCTTTGGCTGTCCTTCAAATGGAAAGTCTCCATCATTTGCTCAAACAACTCTAAGTGCTCCCAAACAGAATACTTGGCATTCTTATGATACGGCGTGATGACGCTCCTGATTGCCTTAATCTGCTTTAAGGGGTCCTTAAGCAAGGCCCTTTTTGTCTTATTGGCCCTTTTGGTCCGGGTAACCCTGGTCCATTCATCTTCTGACTCAGAGGCACTGCTCCCAGAGGTTCCCGTCTGTTCTTCCAGGTTTTCCCGGATTCTGCGAGCCTGGGAATGGCTGGCAGAATGTGGGGACCTGGTCTCCTGTGTCCTGTACCGCTCAGAGGAGTCTTCAGATCCCTCCTTGCTGCCAGGATTTGATGGGTACCCCCCCCCCCACTGACCTAACTGGGCAGAGGTTTTCAGGATGCCCTTAATGGGCCTACTCTCCTGGGGTTCCCCACTAAATTGCACTGTGCTTGGGTGCCCATACTCGGATGCCCGCCCCTCCATTCCTGGGTGGTACTGGCCTATGAGCCCCATGCTTCTGGCTGGATAGTAATCTGCCATCCCTGTGGCCCTGTGCTCATGTGCGCCAGGGGACATGGGGGTGGCAGAGTCCAGGGACTGAGAGAGATAAAGGCCTCTGGTACTAGGGCTCCTGAGGTTATGCTCAGGAGTTTCCCTTTCCCAGCGAACTTGGTCTCTATCCGCCCCTGCTCCCTGTTGCAATGCAAGAGCCTGCGCCTTCAGTTCCTCAGTTAAGGCCTTACTAGACTCTATCAGTCTCTCCTGCATCGCTACCTGTTGTTGGAGCCTATCATTGTGCTGGCAGAGAGCCTCATTCTCTCTCTGCGTTTCCTGATTGGTCCTGGAGCACTGGGCCAGTCTTTGCTGCAGGAGGGTTACCTCCTGAGCTGTGTCCCTATTGGCCTGCTCCTGTCTTGCCAGAGCCTCCTCCACCCTCCTGGTGTGCTCTAGCCAGTCCTGGTGTTCTTTTTGGAGGTCACCCAGTCCCTGGTGGGCCAGGTGATTTTCTTCTGTTTTTCTTTTTAAATGGCAGACTTCCTGGCCTAAGGCGTCTCTTTCCTGGCTAAGAGCCTGCATTTGTGCCGCCAGGTCGTCCCTCTGCCTTTGAAAGGCACCAGCTTTCTGGCGTTCTTCATCAAACTCTGCCTGGGTATCCAGGTCTTTCAAAATCAGCTTGTTGCTCTCTGCCTTCACTCTATCTAGATGACTTTGCAGGGTGGCTACCTGCTCCGTGCATGCCCTGTTAAAGTCTAATTGTTGCTCCAGCTTTTTCTGGCTCTGCAGTAGGGAGTCCAAACCTTCTTGGTACTCCTTCTGCAAGGCCAGAAATCTGGTATCCTGGTCAGCCTTTTCCTGTTGCAGGATGTCCATATCCCTCTTTATTTTAATGATGTGCTGTCTACTCTCATTTTCTGACTCCTGGCTCCCCTGCAGCCTCTGCTCAGAAGAGACCAGGTCAGATTGGACCTTCTCTAACGCCATCTGTCGCTTATTCGCCAGATCTTGGCTTTCAGTACATTTATCCTGCATGTCTCCCATATATAGGTACAGGTATGCGGCTATCCTAACCATCTTGTCTTGTTCATCCTTAGCTTTAGGAGCCATGTATAGTTCACTCAGGGCCACATGTAGGGGACCCTGATCTCCCCATATATCTGACCCTGTTTCAGTGACCTGTTGCGTGATGGCCTGCAACCAGACCGTCTGGTCCTGGTGAGTCCACTCACCTCTCACAAATAACTTATGTAAGAAGTGCTCTCTGGCTATTTTCATATCTACCAAAGTCGTCATTCTAGAGATTGGTCTCTGTCCTGACTTACAGAAATTAGTATTTTATTTTTGCAAAACAGACCCTTTTCTTAGAGCGTTCCTTTGAGGAGTGCTTTACAGCGTAACACAGCGTGTGATCCGACCGGATATGTGTATCGGGTCAGCTGGCACACTGTATTAATCTGCACAAGTGATAGATCTAACCCAAACATCCCGGACGAGCCCCCAATTTGTAAGAGGATTCAATTCAACACTACAGCTAAGTCAATGCCTAGTGTGGGATACTGAATGGAAACCCTTATTAATATATCTTTATGTCCAGTTCATGCGTTCTGGATGACTACCCCTATATAACACCCCTCTCTTGGAATCCTCCTGACCCCACTGAGCCAAGAAGTAGTTCTGTTTTGCAAGTTAAAGGTTTATTTGAGAATTTAAACAATAGATATATATATCACACTGTAGAATAAATTAATAATTGAATATCACACTTAATCTGATCAGTAATCAATAATGGATAGTCTGGCACTAGCACACTTCTTTATAATCAATGATGAGTGGTTATAGGATGAATAAGATAGCAACAATACTTTTATGGTTTCAAATGGATGCAAGGCGGAATGAAAATGCAGTACAGAAAATACTCAATATGCGTTCAACAAAACAATGTAATCACTTTTCTCTGGCAATCCCCTCCCCCCTTTATGCAATGCAAGGAAATGGAAGGAAAGCACACAGTTCTCAGAAATGCAATCAACTGTAATTCAGTTCACCCAGCAAGCTTAGACTACAGAAGTTGGAAACACAGGCCCAAAATGCTTTTATATGTGCTGGCAATGAAGTGAAAAATATGCTAAAATGCTTTTAATTCCCTCTAGGAGTTCAGGGTGAGTGGTATCTAGTTAATATTAGTCCAGGCTCACACTAGCAATGATTCAGGGATGATTAGCAGGTTAAACAAACTTTTCTTTAACGGAAGGCAAGCAGCAGCAGATTTTTACACGTGGAGAAACTTGCAAATCGTGGCAAAATTCGCGGGTGCGCCGGGCGCGATTACAGAGGAACTACAAGGACTATCACTATCGTTTTGGGGTCCTAGGACAGCCTAGGATCTCAGCTTCCAGATGAAAGTTACTGCAAGTCTCTAAGACAAATGGTCACGGAGATATGAGCGATTAAATAAAGGTCATTTTTCAGATTTGAAATTTTAAAGTTCAAAAAGACAAGTGACAGCTAGCAACTAGAAAATGGCAGGTGACAGCTTTACAAATGACAGGTGACAGGAGACAGTTCTACTTAGATTAAAATAGATTGAATTATACTATTTTAACTAAGAGATTGGTTCTGCACAGTTTGCTAGGTACTCACACTATATTCTTGAATTAAATGGGCCTCGCCACGGATCTGGTCAGGTTTTAGACTGGACTCTGGTCTGGTCTGGTCTGGGTCTCTGGTTCTGCTAACAGTGATCTGGGTCAGCTCTCACTCTAGCCTCTCTGGATTCTGGAGATTGATGGATTTAAAGTCTGGATCTTTCTGCACAGCTTTCTCTAGAGATTGATGGAGGTAAAGTATGGATTTTCCGGCAGAGCTTCCAGCTGCAAATGGATTTGAAGGTCCCTATCTGTCCTGTCTGTCTGCTTTTATCTGTTTTTAAAATGGGTGTGTGTGCAGCATCACTAGCCCCTACCCCTCTCCACTTGTCATTGGCCACTTCATCCGCTTCCACTTGATTGGGGGAATGAAATGAGGTGTCATCATGATGAGGTCTGTTTATGATACAGAGAACCCACCCCTGTCAACTTTACACACAATCTATATTTGCTCAAAAAACATATTTGCACAGGTACACATTTGTTTAAAATGACATGCACCCTTCACATATCACAGGAGGTATCCCCTGTTCAAACTCTGCTCTTCCTGGGGGCTTGCATTCAGAAATGGCACATATTTCACTTTTTAACTGATTTTGCAATGTCGGACATTAACCCAAATTTACACACATGTGCGCAAGGAGTATGGACATTAGTTGATGAAGTGTCAGATTTTTCACATGCACACATTTTGAGTAATATCCTCTTTTCCGCCAAAACCCCCCTGAACATACCACCGGGTCCTAACACGTCTTAAAATGTGGGCAGAAAAATCACAAGAATTATGGTATCATTTAAATAATTTTCACAAGTCCGTACTATGAGTTATTCATCTTTTTAGAGTTATGTTCTGGCCCCAAAGGGGTGTGGTTTCCCCCCAGCACAAGGTTGAATTTCTGGTTTTTCCAGTTCTGCCAAGCCAGCTTGCTCTCACAGGCAGTGCCCCTCCCCTGTCCTTCCAGGAGGAAGCTCCATTTACGACTCCCGCCAATAAAACATTTGCCTGAGTCAGGACAGGGCTTTGTTCAGAGCTCCTGTATTCTGTGGGGGCTCCCCTTAATTCAATTATCAGAGAGATGGCATATCCTTAGTGTGGCCAGCAAAAGGCAGATAGGCCTGGGAACACAGCTGTGACTCAAGTTTCACTCCTGATGGGGGGTAGTTGCCAGGCAAAATTGGAATCTCTTTAAGCCAGTTTTTAGCTACATATCACTTTTTGTTACCCAGTTTAAGTCAAGACAATGTTTACATATGCAGCTAGGATGCTGATTCTAAGTTTAAAACTATGACATTTAAACAATTGCAACCTATGTGACACTCAAAAGTAGGTCACTCATTTCTTTTAAACATTTAGATTTTTAGTGTCTTTCAGTCCAAATTTACTAAGCCAGTCTTGTTATAAACCTTCAAGTCACTTCAGAATATAACTTTACATTGGATCCACCTCTCAGTAAGTCTTTCTTTGGCCTGCTTTGGGTTCATTTATTCAGTTTTCTACAAAAAAGTAAAATCTGGTGGTTTTAAAACGCCGGCTTTCTGATAGTGGTGAGTACTGGTACTGCACCCCTTTTTGGGATTTAAGAAAATGAATTCCCAACAGTTATGGGTTTGCTTTTGGCAATCAGCATTGCCATTCCCAATGGTTTCAGACTACTGTGTGGGTAGTCCAATGGTGGTTTTAGGCAGTGCCCTTCTGTGCCCATAACATCGGCAAAAATGAGTGGCAGCCTATTCTTCATGCATTTCCCTGTGCATTTTCTCGGAAGCTCTGGCCATGATGATGTTTTCCATGTCAGTACTGCACAGTTTTGAGGTAGGGCTTGGATGCGTGGATAAAAACATCCCACACTACTTAGATGTTGTGCTCCGTTCTTCGTCTTTAAGAAAAGACATCGTAGGTCGAAGTCTGGAAGACAAGGCAATTAGGGTTAAGTGGTTTAATTATAGCCAGCTGGGACAGAGGCTGCTTTTAAAAGCCGTCCCCTTCTCCAACACCAGTGAATCAAGTGACTGAAGACACGCGTTCACGCCAGATACGGAAATGACGAGAGGACCGCAATACAACTCCAGTAAGTTTCTAATAGTTGGAGACAGCTACGCTGCTTGTTTGTAACTGGCCCCCACCCTATTTTTAAGAACTTGTCTGGTATTAGCAGGGAAGTTAACGAAGGAGGCAATTAACGTCACCCTTTTTGTTCCACACTTGTGTTAAGGTATTCAGCGGTACGGAGCAGTCCAGCTGTAAAATTGCACTGCCAGTGAGGAGACCGCTTACATGTGAGGCGACCTGGCTTTCCGAACGAGGATTGACCGAAAACAAGAGCCTACGAGGCACAACGAAGGCTCTCAGCGTTAAGAGGCACAACAGCTAAGAGTAAGTGAAGCTGCTCTAAAATTTTCACACACGGTAGAAATAGCTGTAAAGATTTAGAACTCAGATAATGCTAAAGGTTCCTGAATGCGCCGCAGAATCAGGCACCAGTGATCGTAATCAGTGGAACGCAATATGGGTTTAAATATTTTTCTTCACTGAGTCAACAACAGAGCTGTTTGGACTCATTAGGCAATTTGCTGAATACGGTTGGTTGTAATAGAGAAAGCCATCATGTTTAAATTGGGTATTTAACCTGGTCTCCACATTTGAGTGTCTTTTAAGCGAGTGTGAGATAGATTTGGATTAATATCCCTATGGGCAGCCTTCTGAAATAACCCTAATTTGGAATTAAATTTTTTTATGCATAGCTCAAGCTACGAGGTTGTGACTGAATGGTGTGTTTGTATCAACAGATCGCAGTCTACTTTGAAGACGCACCTACTAAATCGTTGGAAGTGTAATTGTTTAATGCCACCACGGTGAGCCAACTGTAGGAGACTTTTTAGCTCCTTTAAGTGAAGGCTGGTTGAATAAGTACACAGCATTACTAATGGCTGTTTTTTCATGCTGTTTCCCTTAAGGTTTCAGAAGAACACTACTGTGAGGAGTGTGCAAGAGAGAGAAGACCTATTTGTCAAAGTTTCCCATGAAGAAGTTCTCATATTTGTAGCATTTTTGTCGGAAAAGAACGAAACATGTTGGGTGTTAGATTAGAACCTTGTGTTTGCAGATACAAGGATTCGCCTAACTAGAATACGAGTTGTCAAAAGTGAGCAACCCACAAGTTGGGAGCTCCCTTACTTGAGTATTCAATAGATGTGGTTGTTATAAGTGTGGGTCGAATGGTGTTTTATTTAGATAGTGGTTGGATGCAATATTGACTGTGAGTATGCACGTTTGCACTTTGTGAAACAGCAAGAAAGAATCTTTTTTAGGCAGGAGTTATTCTGCATTGTGTTGTATTTTAACTATTGTGTATGTGTTTTTTTACGTAGTAATATAATAAAGTTTTGTAATCAATTGATTTAGTCTTTATGATTGTTTGATGTAACAGTTGTGGGTACACAAAAGTTAGTGTTCTGCTCTCCTCAAAAGGGACATAGCATGGAGGCAACGAGATTCCAAAGTCAAGAAGCTATCGCATGCTGGAAATTGGGGATGTATCTCAGGGCCGTTTAAGCTTTCCACAGTGTCTTTCTAGTGTATTTGTTGTTGCCAGAAGAACTGTATACCAGGTCTGAGATGTCCAGACCGGGGCTATGAGGACCAGCTCTGCTTTTTTCTGACGGGCCTTCGCCAGGGTCCTCGCTATCATGGTGAAGGGGGGAAAGGTGTAAAGAATTCCCCTGTCTACTGCTGTAGGAATGCATCTGTCGCCGCGGCTGCTGGGTCCGGTCTCCAGCTGTAAAAGTCTGGCAGCTGAGTGTTGAGGCGGGAAGCAAAGAGATCCTTGGTCATGGGGCCCCATATTCGTTGGAGCCAGCAGAAAATCTCTGTGTTGAGTCTCCAATCGCTGTAGTCGATGGAGTGGCATGAGTGTCAATCCGCGACCATGTTTCTGAAACCTGGAAGGTACTCTGCCGTGACTGAAATGCGGTGTTCCAGGCAGAAATGCCAAACATCCTTGGCTAGTTCCGCTAGCGGTTTTGACTTGGTGCCACCAAGATGATTGATGTATCTTACTGCAGAAATGTTGTCCATCTTCAGTAAGATACAGCAGCTCACTTTGCCTCTGGCGAAAGATCACACGGCAAAGGAGTCTGCTAGAAGCTCCAGGCAATTTATGTACATATCCAGTTGCTGAGAGGACAAAGTTCCCCCCGTGGCCACTGCGCCGCATCTTGCTCCCCAGCCTGAGCAGCTGGCGTCTGACTCTATTATTCCATATGTGTGAGCCACCAGATGAGCTCCGTCCTTGCCTGTGGCGATAGAGTCAGGCATTGAGAGTAGGAAAGGCTGCGCCTGAGATGACTGCCTTTCAGCCTCTGTAACTCCCGGTAGTGAAGGGGACCTAGAAATATTGCCTGTATAGAAGAGGACAATAGGCCTATTACCCTCGCTAACTCCCAAAGGGAGATGACATTCCTCTGCAGCAGCCTGCACATTTCCAGCCGCGTGGCGTGTATCTTAGCGATAGGCAGGCAGAGTTGTGAGGTTTGTGTGTACACAAGGAATCTCAGGAATTCTAGGTTCCTGGAGGGGCAAAGAAAGGATTTTTCTCAATTTATGAGAAAACCGAGGTTGTGCAAGAGATCTATGGCGAGACAGGCTTGCTGTTGAACCAGGGCCTGGGATTGAGCCATGAGAATAATGTCTTCTAGATATATAATCAGTCTGACATCCTTTTCTCTGAGATGAGCCACGACTGGCCGCAGGAGTTTGGTAAATGCCCAGGGGGCCGAAGAGAGCCCGAAGGGCAGGCTCGTACACTCCCAGTCCTGCTCCCTCCAAGTAAACCTGAGGTAGCTTACGTTTGTCTGATGAATGGGTACTGCCAAATAGGCATCCTTGAGGTCTAGGCGAATCAGCCAGTCGTTTGGCCTCAGGATGTCTCTGAGCACGTGGATCCCTTCCATCTTGAAATGGCGGTATACTACGAAATCGTTTAACACCTTGAGATTTATTACCGGGCGCACTTTTTGTTTTCTGCAAACCAGAAATATAGGGCTGAAAAAACCGCCCGGACTCGAGCACGGGCATATGGCCCTCTTCTAGTGGAGCTGAAGTACTTCGCTGTCTATCGCTGCTGCGTCCTCTTTGGACATGACTATCTGCGTGGGGCGATCAGCTTGAAACGGCTGAGCAAAAAACTCTAGACGCAAACCTTGCGCTGAGCTTCGAATCCAAGCATCCCCTGATAATGAGTCCCAGGCCTGCGCAAAGAAAGCTATTCTCCCCCTTATGGGAGATTGCAGCGCTGGAGCTGTTATGTTTGCACTGACCTGTAGGCTGTTGGGCAGGATATCTGGCTGCTCTCCTCCAGCCGCGTCCCCTGGAAGGGAAGAAGGTTTCCCAACGCTCTTGCCAGGAGTTTTGTTGGTCTCTTCCATGTTGGGGTCTCCTGTCAAGAGTATCGGCCGGAGGAGCAACCTCTGCCTCGTCCGGCCCGATGAAAAATGTTGGATGCAAATACTCTCTTAATGGAGGCTTGCGTCTTGTTCAGGGCAGTGAAAGTGCCAACGAACTTTGACATTTCTTTAACAAAGGGATCGCCAAGTAAGAGTCCCTGAACTGCTGGTCCCGACTCGGAATCTGCCAGCTCGCCCAATTTTGGTCCAATTTTCAGCAGAATGCTCTTTCTGCGTTCCGTTTCCTTTTCCTAGCATGCAGAGTGCCCTTTGGGACCATCCTGCCAGAATAGTGGGGTGAATCGGATTGCCCATGTCAATGGCCTCTTCGGCCAGATCCATAATTTTTGCCAGGGGTCCTGTGATGTCAAGGACCTTGTCTTGACAAGAATGCCAGGCCCGGTCATTGCCCTTCTTTGGATCCTTAAAGTTCTTCCCCAGAAAGGTGATCATCTTGGTGTCTAATTCAGGGGTCAAGGCCACCTTGTCGGGAATCTCTGGCCGAGGACACTCTGAGCAGAGTTTGGCTCACCTCCTTTTCCAGTGGCCGATGCAGTCTGGTCTTAATGTATTCAGTAGCTCTTGGTGACGGTTCCCAGTCTGTTGATCTGGGGTGGATCAAATCTTTCCGGATTGATCATACTCTGGAGAGTGGGATGATTTCTGAGTGCCTGCCTGGGAATTGGGTCTAGACCCTATGGTATGGTCGTCCTCCTCTGAGGATAGGGGGGTCTGGTCATCATACTGGCTCTCTCCCTCAATACAGTCATCATCATTATTGCTCTGCAGGTCTTCCTTCGGGCTCAAGGGTCTGCCACCCGTATTGTCTTCCTTGGGGGTGAGAGGGTATGTTATCTGAAGGGGCTTCCTTCCTGGTAAGAAAGGCTTTTTTAAGCCTGGAGAAGCCGTCCGAGATGGCAGCTGTGGCTTGGTTAGGCTGGCTCGGGGGAGTAAAAGAGTCCTTACTCTTGCAAGCCGGTGTACATCACCCATCTGACAGGTGCTTTCTTTTCTGGGCTCTTTTCCTTCCCAGCTGAGGCGCCGTTTGAAGATGCTCCTCCATGCTGTCTAAACGGTGTTGAATGGGTAATAACAAATCGCAGACAACCTTCTTTATAGTAGTTTCTACAGAGGATCCTAAAATCCTCTTAAACTATCTGCCATAGCCACATCATTAAATTCATAACTCTCCTCCTCAGATCAGGCTTGATCTGCATGCGGGGAGTATTGAGCTGCCATTATAATACAATTGCACCTCTCTTTTTTTGTTGTTGGTGTTTTTTAGTGGGTGGTTTTTCTCTCCAACCCACTCTTAATTGTTTAAGGAGTAATCCTTATTTCCTATATATATATATATATATATATATATATTATGATTCCAATGATAGAAGTACAGATACTGCTGTAAAACACTGCAAATCCTTTACTCCGACGCTCGCGCTCGTAAAATCCATTGTAAATCAACGGAAATACGCAGCACGAGCGCCAGAGTAGAAAAAATGACCAAGAGGAAGCAAGGGCTCCCGCTTGTGTCCTCGCGCGTATTGGCACCTGCCCGGAATACCCTCCGCCGGTCTCACGGAATGAAATTGAGATCAGGGGAGGCGCACGCAGGGGTTCCGAGGAAAGAAGAAGGTAGCTGTGGGCAGCGTTGGTGCTCGGAGGGAAGCTCTGATATGAAAGGACTATTTCCGACGCCGGCCTGAAGCGGAAGGTGGCGTCGGAATGAGAAATAAAACCAGTACAACATGTTCCCACAAGTAAGAGAGGAACCTACACACGGGCTACGCGAAAATGCGTAGTTTAAAATAAACGCATTAAATGTAAACAATATAACGCTAGCTACGTTAGTAATAGTATATATAAAACAGTTTGAATGATATATAAGATATATATATATGTACAAAATAAGCTAATAAGACAAGATAAAATGAAAAGATCTTATCTTGCTGTGAGCAGCAAAGAAAGAGGGGGAAATACACTATTGGTGCCCATTTGGAGGGGCTTACCTACTACTATTGGAGGATTGGGGTCACATGTTTTGGTGACCTTTTCAGGAACTTGGACATAGCTTGCTGGAAAATGGAGTTTCCTGTTTTGAGTGACTTTTTTCTCTATGGACTAGAGTTTTTGTGACGTTTGTTAAGCTTTAATGTTGTTCGTGTATGTTTTTTTTGCACCCTGGTCAGCTATGGATGTTGCCAGCTGGTGTGGGTGCATCAAAACTTGCTGCTGAGCTCTTTCTATGTGAAGTGAATAAAGAAAGAGAAGCCTAATGTGAGCCTCCGGTCTTGACATAGAATCATTCTCACAGTCTGTAACTATGATGCTTTCTTAGGTTTTGGTTATAATAGCTCTTTCCCATCTAAACCAACACTCTTCTTTTTAGCTTGTGTGAGTGTTTCATGGGTATACCATTGTTGTCTAAATCTCTCATCTAAAACCTTACATTCTTTTTCAAATTCAAACGTTTCTTTACAATTCCTTTGTGCCCTAATGTATTCCCCAAGTGGGATGTTTCTAATTACAATAGGTTTATGGGAACTGTTGGCCAACAAAACTGAGTTAGCCTCTGTAGGCTTCCTATGAGTGGTAGACATGAACTTATCATTTTTGACATAACGGTGTATGTCTAAAAAGTCAATTTCCTTAGGGTGTACAGTGCCTGTGAACTGGATACCAAAAGCATTCTCATTCAGATAGCCGACAAATTCCATCAAAGTAGGTTCATTGGCATGCCAAATCAGAAAAAACATCATCAATATACCTGACCGAGAGTTTTATACGTGATGTGAAATTGTGTTCAGAATTATATATGAACAAGTAACAGAAGGTGCCACAACAAACAGCTACCCACCTATACACGCATTAGATGTGCTTAGTTGTAAAAAGTACTACTTAACATGTCGGTCAATAGATCCAGGCAGAGGGAATAGAGATGAACATTTTAATCAATATATATAAAAACACTTGGAACATTTTCCGTGTAAGACAATAGACAAAAATGCATTTTGTTAACAAAGAAAAAATATCACATAAAAAGCAAACTCATGTGACGGTCATGTTTTTCAATAATTGAACAGAACCACAAATTTCATAGAGTGGCAACATTGTGATGTTAGTAATAATGTGTAGTGAACACATAATGATTTTCATAATTATTAAATGATAATTGCTAGTCCTTGACTCCGTCGACACAGAGGATTGTGTTTCTGGGAAGCAGTGATGATACTTGGGGAGAATCTATAGCCGATTTTAACCGCTAATAGAAGTATACTGAACCCGTCTTCAGGACGAAAGATGGTGGCATCACATCAACAGTGTCAGAATTAAGGGTGAGGAACCGTCAAATAACTTTTCTTGTTATAGCAATCTAAAAACCAAAAGGCACAAAAAACGGCAGATTGGTAACGTAAAAATGTAAAACCGAACTTAAGGGTGACATATCTCTATTGAAATGCACTTACAACTCATTGCACTAACCTTTCAATTGCTTTGATAACGTGTATGGTTGCGAATAGGGAGAATAGTTGAACCAAATTCGGCTTCTATCACTGTGTAGTCTAGCAGTGATTGGAGCTGAAATGAACAAAAAATAAAAGTGACTTGGGGAACTTTGCACTTTACAAAATATTTCTTATTATTTTTAACTATAAGCAAATTAGTATTATTTTCGTGAGTGTCACGCAGAATTCTGCACATGGGTGTGTTATTTGTATTTGAAGGTGCTCGCACGCAAATCAGTGCATACTTATTGCTGATATTGCAGTGGTGTCATGCTGGCACCTGATATGTGTAACCATAGAGCCAGCATGTGAACAAGATGTTATTAACTACATGCAGAAGCTAATGGCATTTAGATGACATATTGTGTATAAATACCTTGTGTTGGTGTTCCCGTAAACGAGGCAGTTAAAAGTCTGTACGCTTGGTCAGCGTGTTACTTAGCGTTTCATGATGCCGGGCTGTATCAAAACGAAGAGTTAGATATTTTTACCAGACTTCGTGTTAAGTGTGAGAAACTTGAAACGAGTAAGCGTGCCGCGGCTTAGCTTACCTTCTGTAAATGTTAGCATTGTTAAATCAAAGACCCGCTCTTCGATTCGATGTAACTAGACGCCGTGTTGAATCAAATGCATCCACGGTTATCGTATCCGGAAATGGTTTGATAGAGGGGCTGCGTGCAACTAGACCGCAGCTTCCGAGTCGTTTTTCAAGACTGAGCAGCCATCTTTAAATAAAAAATGGCGGACCGTTTGCAATAAAACAGTTGAAACATATAGTTATGTCGAGCTCACGAGGTGCCGCTATTTCATCAAAACTGGCAAAACAATATGTACAGTTAAGAGGGAGTGTCACTATAATGGCATGTGGGCCAAGAAAGAGCGAAATTTTAAAAGTTTTTCGGGAACGGAAGTGTCCGAGATACGAGGGCAAAAAAGCCCAAGATATTGTGGCATAGATGCACACTAAGGACCAAACATATTGCAATGATGCAGAATTGTTTTGTTAGGGCAGACGCCCGGAGTGTAAGATTGAAAAAACACAAGATGTTTGTAGCATGAATGCATGCATAACAGCAAGCACATTTATCTCGGGATTTAGATAATTATCAAATATGTTTCAAGGATTTTAAAGGGATTGGCATGAATAAATAGATATTAAATCATGTATGCAAGTTTACGTCGTGTTGAAAGAAAACGTACTAGGTTGTGGAAGGTCATTTTTGGAGAAACAGGCTCCACTCAATTCCAACGTTTAGGCCTGCTTGTACGGTATTTAAATTATAGATCCATTTCTGCTCTAGTTGTTTCAGCTTCCGATCCCTGTCTCCACCTCGAGGGTGGGCCGGCACTGTTTGGATGATGTACCATTGTATATCTTTGGCGGTATGTTTAGCCTTCAAAAAATGGGATACCAGAGGTTTCTCGGGTACCGAATTCTTTACACAAGAGCGGTGTTCACAGATGCGCTGTTTAATGGGTCTCTTGGTTTTACCAATATATATCAAGCCACATGGACATGTAATGGCGTAAATGGCCCACGGTGTGTTACAATTTGTGAAATTATTTAGATACCATGTACGACCGTTGAGAATAACGGACTTGATGTTTTTTGTCAAATCACAGACTGAACAATTCCCACATTTAAAGTGACCACGAACCGGTGGTAGCTGCCACAGTGTTGTTTGTGGGGAAGTAGGCAGTTTTTGCGGGATTTTGTAAGTGTGGACCAACTTATCACGCAAATTTGGCATGCGCTTAAAAGCAAAACGTGGTTTGTGGATGGAAAAATCTTCGGTTTGGATAAGAGGCCAATTTTTTAGAATGCAGCGACGTAGGTCGTTGCTGATAGGTGAATACGTGGAGACACATGTTATTTTGTCTTCTTGGACCTTTATTTGTTTCTCTAGGCAGTCAGATCTATTGATATTTCGTGCTCTTTTCGTAGATCTTCGGATAATGTAAGATGGATACCGGCGTTTTTTTAACCTGAGGGATAGATTTTGGCTGTTGGTGTCAAATTCTTCTTTTGTCGAACAATTGCGCCTAATTCTCAAAAATTGTCCGAACGGTAGATTTTCGCGCAGAGATTGTGGGTGAAAACTTTTGCATGACAGAAGAGTATTTTTATCTGTCGGTTTCTTGTATAAAGTGGTTTTAAGATCACCAGTGGGTGTTTTGTAAATAACCAGATCTAAGAAGGCTATTTGTTTAGGATCGAAGTTCATTGTAAATTTAATACATGGATCTCGTGAATTTATCCATAACAGAAATTCGCACAGGGAAGTTGCATCACCTCGCCACAGCATGAACACATCGTCAATGTAGCAATGCCAGGCTTTTATTTGTGTTTTGAATGGGTTGCTCTCATGATATACTGATTCTTGTTCCAGGTTGTCCATAAATAATTTTGCTAGATCTGGAGCAAACGTTGCACCCATACTGGTGCCATGGAGTTGTTGATAATAGGTATCTTCTACCATGAAGAAATTGTTCACTAAGGCGATTTTGATGCATTCACAGATGAAATTTGAGGGCACAGATCAATCTTCTCTTTTTTCCAGGTATGTATGTATAATTTCAATGCAGCGGAGTTGAGGGATACTAGTGTAAAGGGATTCTACATCTAGAGTGACCAAAATGTCACTAAATTCTGAAGTGAGATTATAGATGATTTTTATCATGCAGGTGGTATCTTGCACACATGATCTCATCTTGAGGACGAACGGTCTGAGAAAGAAGTCTGTATAGATTGACAATGGTACTAACAAAGAACCGATAGCAGCAACAATAGGGCGCCCGGGAGGGTTGAGGGCGTTCTTATGAATCTTAGGAAGACAGTAAAAAAGCCGGAATAGTGGGGGCACTTGTGGTAAGAAAAGATTTTTCGTTATCGTAAATCCAACCTTCGGTGTGAGCATGAAGGAGGAGACTTCTAATTTCATCTTTTATTCCATTTGTGGGATTACCCGCAAGTTGTTTATAGAACTTAGTGTCCTCTAATTGCTTCTTGACTTCAACTTTGTATTTTAATGTGTCCCAAAGCACCACTCCTCCGCCCTTATCTGCAGGTTTTATATATGTACATAATTGAAAGGATATGTATCAGTTTAGGGTGAAGCACTTTGGTACTATAGCTCTGTATATGCAGTTTCTGTTTGTTGACCTCGGGCTAGTGTAATTTGCTGTAATCATTGCAGGCTTTCACACCACCCCCTTTAACAAATAGTGTATGGGCCTCATTACGAGTTTGGAGGCAGCCATGGTGCTGTTAGCACCATGGCTGCCTCCAAACCAGGCCCCATTACCGGGTTCCTGCAATGGGGACTTACCGGGTCATTCCGACATAGGAGGACCTGGTAAGTCCTCCTTGCAGGAACCATTCCCCATTCCCATTTGAGCCCCCATAGTGCTCAATGGGAATAATAATAATAATAATAAAATAATTATCCCCGTAGGGCTCAATGGAAATGGGGAGGGAGGTAACAACGGGCACATTACAAGTGTCCCATTGTTACCTCCCTCTTCCCCTCGCGGGACCCGGAAAAGACATCTAGTTTTACCAGTCGTCCGATCCGGGTCCCGCGAAGGGAACCTCGTAATCAGCCCTGTCGGAATGAAGGGGGCCGGTCCCGTACCGGCCCCCTTGATTCCGTCAGCGCCAGGGCCGTAATGAGGCCCTATGTTTCTCAATAACAGTCCTTAGCTCCTTGGATTATTAGCCCCAATTTTCGGTGGTCATTAGAACACACCCACCATTCCTACCGACTCAACCTTCTTTCTGGACCCTAAGTCGGAGGCAGAGAAATCGTTGGACTGCCTAGACATCAGAAGAACTCTTAAATTCTAACTTGACAGGTCTAATTAGTTCAGGAAGTCGATTGTCCCTTCTAGTCACATTAAGCGGTTCGGGCCCCGGAGGGCAAACCTCTAAGGTGCCAATAGCGCATTGGAAGGTGGAGGACATCGCTGAGTCCTAAAAACTGCAGAAAAAGTCATGCCACCAAAATATGCATGCACATGCCTTAAGGGCTAAAGAAGCAGCTGTAGCTTTCCAGAGACAGGTGTCATGGCAGGTCATTAGTAAGGCAGCCACATGGGCCTCGCCATCGGCTTTTTGCAAGCGCTACTGTCTAGATGTTAGTGCCAGGGCAGATGCCCAATTTGGACAAGCTGTCCTCAAGAATTTCTTTGCTAAGTGATCAATGTCACTCTTCCCTTAGGGCGCTATCGGTTGTATTCGCCTATACAGTATGGAGGAAAAGGGACGGGACGTAGGCGTAATTAAGAGTTACTCACTGTAGTGGCTAACATACTCCTAGTCCATAGTCCCCTTTCCTCCATGCGACCCTCCTTCCTCCTCCCAGTATAATTAGGTCAGGCTAGTATAGCTGTCTGGCACATACAAGGAGACTGAGGCCAGGCTCTGCGCCTATGTGCGGCTGGAAATGTAAAGGGGAAATGCTCTTTTTTGGAAGAAAAAAGGTTCTGATCCTTTCACAAGCGAGCGACGGGCATACATTATGGAGGAAAGGGGACTATGGACTAGGAGTATGTTAGTCACTATGGTGAGTAACTCTTAATTTCCCTCACCAAATAGTTTTTGCTCATAACCGTTGGCTGCAATTGATGTTAGTTTCACACATAAAATACGTTTTCAAAAATGTTTAGCTTGTATACTGGATATGTTGTGTACAAATCTGGCAAAATGAGCTTCCCTTTTTAACTGTAAAATGGGGTTCTATAAATAGGTGCTCCAAGGTCTCAAGCTTATTAGTCATTATGCAGTCTGCAACTCTTTAGCGTGTTAACCAGCTTGTGTTTTCTGACCAAAACATCTAACGTCAGCAGCAGATTAAATTTAATTCTCATAATAAAAAAACTCCACGTTGCATCCGGAAATGTTATCAAATAGTTTGACAATTGGTTTAATAATTTATCTTCGAAAGCCAAATGAAGGAATAGCTTGCATTTACTTTTTAAAGTGCGAGTGATGGTGCAGTCATGTGACCATAGCTTTTATTTTATTTCATCAGGATTCCTGACTATGTCCTCTTTACTCACATTTATTTCACCTAATAAAGCAATGCAATTGTATTTATTTTTATTTATTTTTTGGATTTGTAAAACGCACTACAGCACAAGGGCGTCGAGGCGTTGTTGCAAGAAAGTGTCTTAGTTACAGGTAAGAAGGCTTTGCTCAGGGCTACAGAGAGCAAAGGTCTAACAGACGAGGTGAAGCAAGTACATAAGTGTTTGTGTTGTTACATATATCATACATTAGCCGAGAGGGTTACAAAGCATGGGTAGAGGTAGCATACAGCAATAAAAGGCAACAAGGCCAGTCGGGTCTAGTTTATACAAACAACATAGTTTTGATAGCTTTCCGGAAGGCTGTGTGCGAGTCAATACTTCTAAGGTGCAGTGGTAGGGAGTTCCAGTGGGTCGCGGCAATGACAGGGAAGCTAGATCCTCCTGCGCGAGTCCTCAGGGTCTTAAGGATGGTGATTCGGTTTGTTTATGCGGTTCTTGTGGGTCTGTCTGTAGTAGGTTTGGCAATTCTCTGTGATGCCAGTAATTACAAACTGGGCACAAGCATTCCATTGCCAGCATGTTCAAATCCATGAAAAGAGAATTCTTGGGTCGATCCAATAATTTAGGTAATATAACAACCTCTTCCTCTTTAATGTCACCTGCATGGATAAAACCTTTACAATAATGTAAGTGTTTTCAACAAAATAGAAACACAAGTTGTTGCCTCGCAAGAATGTTACAGCTTTCTGTATTTTTTTCAAGGGCCAATATCAACTCATAGCAGAAACAAAAGAAAAAGAAATTGCCGGTCTGAAACAAGATCTAAAAGCTTTGCAGGTAAACTAACTTTTTAGAAAACGAATGGTAACTATTCTTTCTTGTTAACGACTTTACTCAGAACGTAGTGATGTTGTTTAAAATACATTCCTATATCGCTCCTCACCCTGTTTCGGTTTGACACCCAATGGGAATGATTGGAGTGCGGGCTGTAATTCGCCTGAATTCTACATACTCCCTCAGCTGGCTATTCCCGTTCCTTGCTCTTGCTGCTTCTAGTTAACCTCACTCTACCAGTCCAGTCCCTACAACTGCTCCTGCCATTGCCATTTGTGCTATAAATGTTTCTTTGCCCATGAATACCAATGCTATAATTGCTCCTGCCTAGGCCATTTGTGCTAAAAATGTTTTGTTGGCCTTGAATACCAATGCGATAATTGCTCCTGCCAATACTAATTTTGCAAACATTTTTACTGTGCCCTTTAAGACCAATGCCAATGCCATTGTGCTAAATATGCTTCCTTGCCCATGAATACCAATGCTATAATTGCTCCTGCCAGTGCCATGTATGCTATAAATGTTTCTTTGCCGTGAATACCAATGCTATAATTGCTCCTGCCAATGCCATTTGTGCTATAAATGTTTCTTTGCCCATGGATACCAATTCTGCTAAAAATGTTACTGTGCCCAGATCTCACCTAAAACACAAAGACAATGGATAGTAGCCCTAAACCGATTTATAGCAACATCTAGCAAGTGCCGGCCTTGTCTCGGCCCTCGTTAAGAGTAGCTCTCCCAATATGGAACCCACCACCGCCAGCCGCCCTCCTGCCACTCTGCAAAACAACCATCCCGACATTACACAGTTGATCCCTCAAGCCGATATGACCCAGACCAAGCTAAGGAATAAGAGCCCCTCCCTGGCAAGTCTCCTCTTCTGAACTGCACTCTAATCAACGCCCGCTCCCTTCCTGCACACACCCTTGGCATCAATGACCTACTCACCTCTCATAACCTTTATGCTCTAGCAATCGCTGAAACTTGGCTCCACGACACACCTGGCCCTGCCCTCACCCTAGCCCTTCCCACTGATTACACTATCTATCGGAAAGACCGCCCTAAAGCCAGAGGAGGTGGAGTAGCCATCATAGCCAAAGATTCACTCCCTATCAGGCAGGTCAACACATCCGTAGAAGGGAATGGAGGTATCCTGTCCCTTAAACGGACCACCTCACCCACATGTACCATCACTATCCATATTGTTTACCGCCCTCCCAGCCCCATGTCGGGCTTTCACAAAGACCTCCTCCATGTCCTAGGAGATAACATCAAGAATTTCTCCAAAATTATCCTAATGAGTGACTTTAACCTCAGCCTCAACGATCCCGAGGACTTCCAGGCCCTGTCACTCTATAAAGTACTTGAAACCTTAGGCTTTAGCCATTGCATTAGCAATCTCACCCACTCCGACGGTCGTACTTTGGACTGGTTTGCAGACCTCAACTGCCCGACCGTAATCAACTCCAGCACCGAATGCCCCTGGTCAGACCATCATGTCATCCACTTCTCTATCCCCCACCCCAAGAAACGTATTCTTCCACTGTACCACTGGTACAACGTTCTTTCATCGTCAGGCATTTCAAAGTCTGCAGTTTAAACTTGTTTCACAGTTCATCACATTTTTGGGGGGGGGGGTGGGAAAGGGCAGATAAGTGGTTGGGGGGTTGGGTATAGGTACAAATAGGTTCCGGACAGCGGGACTGGGCGGGGTGGACCCCCCAAAAAAACATGTTTAAATTGCAGGCTTTGAAATGCCTGACGATGAAATGACATGGAACCGTACCACTGTCACCTGCACTAGCACATAACTCACATAAGCTTACCAAAGAGCGTATGCTGTCCTTCCTGGAAACCCCCAATCTTAAGCCTCCCTTCTACAGTGATCCAAAAATTCTTGTAGACCTATACGCCTCACCCTTAGCTAAGCCAATACACTATTTCCCTCCTCATGCCGCGTAGAGCGAAACCCATCAGACACTCCAAGTCCTGGTTCACCTCAGACCCGCTAGAACTCTGGAACAAAAGCTCTGTCTGCTCTTTCGTTTCCTAGTGAGATAAAATCTCGCCCTCCTGTTTGGGCTTTGCACTTTATTAATGCTAGCTCTACTGGGAGCGGTAACATTTCTAGTAGTTCCTGATAATGTAGCACCTGTAATAAAAGGACCACACTCCAAAAAACTTGTCACAATCTTTATAAATGCCTGCAGTTTTTGAAGGTCAGAGACATAAACCTTAAAAATATTGTTTATTGAAGAGGTTACAGCTGTCATTACAGACACCTTTTAAAATACACACAGTTTTTAAAATACATTCTAGCTTAATCTTTTTCAGAAGTATTTGATAATTCCAGTCACAATCTCTCATAATTGTGGTTTTTGGTTATTATTGCTTGTGTTCCATGCCCAATTAGTTTCCTCTTGTCAGTATCAAACACTATCTAAATCTCTTTTTTTAAAACTAGCTGTCCCCGGCCACGCGTTGCTGTGGCTCAGTCTGGTTAAATGGAAAAGAAAGAAAAGAAAAAGCGCACGTTTCTAATATGTTTAATTTCACAATGGTTCTGGCGGTTCTCCAAGTTGAGGTAGTTTAATTTTCCCGGCGGCGCAACACATTCCTTTTGTTTCTCCATTAAATTTCAGAGCCTTGCAATAAGGACACACTTCAGTCATGATACCAATGAGAACATGCCTGCTCAAACTATAATCATCAGCTGGGTTGTACCGGAATGCAAGGCGATTGTAATTGCGTGATTGCTGGGCTTGGAGTCGTGTGTGACGCTGATCTGCTGTTTCTCGTTGACGTCTTTCACCCACTCTTTGCCTTGTAAGAGGATTCAATTCAGCACTGCAGCTAAGTTAACGCCTAGTCTAGAATACTGAATGAAAACCCTTATTGATATATCTTTAGGTCCAGTTCATGCGTTCTGGATGACTACCCCTATATAACACCCCTCTCTTGGAATCCCCCTGACCCCACTGAGCCAAGAAGTAGTTCTGTTTTGCAAGTTAAAAGGGTTTATTTGATAATTTAAACAATAGATATATATATGACACTTTATAATAAATTAATAATTGAATATCACACTTAATCTGATATGATACAGATTAACAACAGAGAATCTGGCACTAGCACACTTCTTTATAATTACTAAGGAGTTGAGATGAAATGGATAAGGTAGCACACTGGTAAATAGGTACAGAAGTATAATGTGGTAGAGAATGCTTTATAGGGTTCAAGGAAATGCAAGGTTGAATGAATGAAATGCAGTATAGAAAATACTCAATATGATTTCAACAAAACAATGTAATCACTTTTCTCTGGCTATTCACTCCCCCCCTCTTTATGCAATGCAAGGGAATGGGAGGAAAGCACACAGTTCTCAGAAATGCAATCACTGTAAATCAGTTCACCCCAGCAAGCTTACACCACAGAAAACAGATAGGAGTTTTGAAAACACAGGCAAATGCTTTGATATGTGCTAGCAATGGATGAGAAATATGCTGGAAATGCTTTTAATTCCCTTTCAGAGGTTCAGGGTGAGTGGTATCTAGTTAATATTAGTCCAGGCTCACACTAGCAATGAGGCAGGGATAGTTAGCAGGTTAAACGAATTTCTGGCAAATGGAAGGCAAGCAGCAGCAGTTTTTACATGTGAAGAAATTTGCAAATCGCGGTAAAATTCGCGGATGCGCCGAGCGCGGAAAGCCTAGGATCCCAGCCTCAAAATGAAAGTTACTGCAAGTCTCTAGCACAAACGGTTGCGGAGATATGAGCGATTTTGTGAAGGTCGTTTTTCAGATTTGAAATTTTAAAGTTCAAAAAGACAAGTGCAGCTTGCAACTAAAAAATGACAAGTGACAGCTTTACAAATGACAGGTGACAGTTAGGAGACAGTTCTACTTAGATTAAAATAGGTTGAATTATATTATTTTAACTAAGAGATTGGATCTGCACAGTTTTCTAGGTACTCACACTATATTCTTGAGTGAAATGGGCCTCGCCATGGATCTGGTCAGGTTTTAAACTCGCCTCTGGTCTCTGCACTTCACAGTGATCTGGGTCAGCTCTCTCTGGTTCTCTGGTCTGGGTCTCTAGTTCTGGATAGATTGAAGTCTCTAGTTTGGCTCTCTGGAGGTTTGATGAATTTGAAGTCTGGATCTCTGGATGTTGTATGGTCCGGCAGAGCGCGTTGCAGCAAATGGAATTGAAGGTCCCTATCTGTCCTGTCTGTCTGCTTTTATGTGTTTAGAATGTGGGTGTGTTCTAGCATCACTGACCCTACCTCTCTCTCAGCTTCTAATTGGTCAAACTTCCATTTATCATTTGATTGGGGAATGAACTGTGAGTCAGAGGGATGTCATTTTATGGCTTGCAGATAGGACACTCCTCTGTCAGATTGCACACATTCTATATTTGATAATAAAAGACATATTTCAGAGTTACACAGTTGTTTGAAATTACATATACATGGTGTGGCTGAATTTAGCCATGTCTCTGTCCAAATCTGCTGTTTCTAAGAGCTTGCATTCAGAAATGGCAGATAATTGACTTTTTAACTGATTTTTCAATTTCTGACATTGACCCAACTTTACATACATGTGCGTAGGGAGTATGGACATTAACTGATGAAGTTTCAGACTTTTAACATGCATACATTTAGAGTAATATCCACTTTTCCGCTAAAACCCCCCTGAACATGCCACCGGGTCGAAAAACCTCTTAAAATGTGGGCAGAAAAATCACAAGAATTATGGTGTCATTTATAAAATTTTCACATGTCCGTACTATGAGTTATTCATCTTTTTCTAAACAATATTCTGGCTACAAAGGGGTGTGGTTTACCCTCAGCACAAGGTTGAATTTCTGGTTTTTCCAGTTCTGCCAAGCCAGCTTGCTCTCACAGGCAGTGCCCCTCCCCTTTCCTCAGGAGGAAGCCACTTTTTACGACCATTTACGACTCCTGCCAATAAAACCTTTGCCTGAGCCAGGACAGGGCTTTGTTCACTTTCCTGCAGAGCACAGGTAATTCAATTATCAGATAGATGGCATATCCTTAGTGTGAGCAGCAAAAGGGCAGCTAGGCCTGGGAACACAGCTGTGACTCAAGTTTCACTCCTGATGGGGGTAGTTGCCAGGCAAATTGGAATCTCTTTAAGCTGTCATTTCTGTTCCCCAGTTTCTGCATTCAAATAAAACTAAACATTTTCACATATGCAGCTAGAAGGCTGATTCTAAGTTTAAAACTATGACATTTAAACAGTTACAAAGGCATGTGACACCAAACATAGGTCACTCATTTAATCTAAACATTTTCGATTTTAGTGTCTTTAAATCCAGTGCAACTTAAACTGCTGACTCCATAGCAGTTTTGTTATAAGCATTGTTTTGGGCTCTTCATTTCCCAGATTTTGTAGGCACACAACACTCCATTCTACCAAATGTCTGCTGGTGTCCAGTGAGTTTTTAGATGTGTTGCAATGTTTAAAATAGACAGTTTGACTTGCCTTCAGAGAAACACAGGGTGGTTTTAAACTGCCGGCTTTTGGATAGTGGTGAGTACTGGTACTGCACCCATTTTTGGGATTTAAGAAAATTAATTCCCCACAATTCTAGGTTGCATTTGGCAATCAGCATTGCCATTCCCAATGGTTTCAGACTACTGTGCGGGTAGTCCAATGGTGGTTTTAGGCAGTGTCCTTCTGTGCCCATAACATCGGCAAAAATGGGTGGCAGCCTATTCTTCCTGCATTTCCCTGTGCATTTTCTGGGAAGCTCTGGCCATCATGATGTTTTCATGTCAGTACTGCACAGTTTTGAGGTAGGGCTCGGATGCATGGGTAAATACATCCCACAAGCCCCCCTCTTGCGATGGCCATTCGGTTTCACTGATGGGACTCGCAAGATCTGGGATGTTTCCTCATCTTCTTCCAATAGATGGCACAGTTCAGCATCTTTTCCTCCATCCGGTCGGATCGATCGGTTCTCCTCGCCGGTCCTGATGGGAATATTGGGCGGTACCCCGAGCCCGTTGCGTCTCAGCTCCCGGTCTCCGGATCGTCCTCCTTGGCCCGTCTCAAGGTTTTCTTTCTCCTAGGACGACAAAGGAAGAGCGGCAATACCTATTCATAGACGTTTTTCCACCACCGTTGAGATAGTGGGGCAGCATATGCATTTCATCATCACGAAACATTACATTCTTATTTTGAAAAAAAAAAACAGTATAACTAAGAGACAGTTTCATGCAAATCACAATATTTTAGAGACTAGATGTGGTATGTTTTATGATTGGAACTGAATTAGTCTGATACAGTACCCGCTAGGATTCCAGAGGATTCCTCCAGTTGTTGCAGAGTGTGCCTGGGATGGCAACATTTCAACTGGTTTATGTGGACCCACTTGTCTTCCCCCTCTGCCGAACCGCCTTTGGGGATGTGGATTTTGTAGGCCACAGGTGAGATCTTGTCGATGATCTCAAAGGGTCCTTTCCATGTAGGCAAAAATTTGCGCTGCTTGGCCTGGTTCCTTTGGAAGTTGTATAGATAGACCCGGTCCCCCACCTGATATTCCTTCCTGGAAGTTTTCAGGTCATAATGGGTCTTCATGCTATCAGCTGATCTTTCTAGATTCCGCTGAGCATAAGCAAAAGCATGTTGGAGGTGTTTCCTTAAATTCTCTACATACTCATGAGTAGTGGAGGCATTTATCAGTGTCTGCTCTTGGGTCCTGTAGAGCAAATGCTGAGGAAGCACCATCTTGCGCCCAGTCATCAACTCAAATGGTGACATTTTGGTTGCAGATGAAGGGGTAGATCTGATGGCCATTAGGACCAGAGGTAATCGGATATCCCAACTTGGCCCAGAATCTGCCACAAACTTCTTTAATATGCTCACAATTGTCCGGTTATATCTCTCTACTGCCCCAGAAGAAGCTGGTCTATAAGCAATATGCAGCTTTCTCTTGACCCCCAATATCTCCCACATCTTTGTCATTACTTCACTGGTGAAGTGGCTACCTCTGTCTGACTCAATCCTTTGAGGTAGACCAAAACGGGAAAAGATGTGGTTAATCATCAAGGCAGCTGCAGTTTCCGCCTTGCAATTTGGGGCTGGGAGACATTCCACCCACTTGGTAAACAAGCATGTCACAGTCAACATGTACTTATTCCCCCTAGCCGAGCGAATCACAGGGCCTACAAAGTCGATTTGTAAATCTGACCATGGCAGGGTCATCCCCCTCTTTTGTAAAGGCGCCCGGTGTGTGAGGGATGTCGGCTGAAATTGTGCACACACAAGACAACCCTTCAAATATTGGTTGAGGTCCTGGCCCATGTGTGGCCAGTATGCAACCTCTCTTAAGATTTCCAATGTTGTGTGAAACCCCCTATGACCGGCAGTGGCCGCATCATGGGCGTGACTTAACATCAGGCTTCGGAATGAGGTAGGAACCACCCACTGATCGTGGCCAGCTTTGGATTTCCTTACCAGCAAACCGTCTTGGCTCCGGAACATTTTTGGACATTTCATCAACACTCTTAGGTCCTCTTTCCCAATGTAATCGGTATCCGTCAGGGGAAAGTTCTCAGGGTCCTCAAGGTGCTGGTAAAATTTACCAATAATTGGATCCCCCTTCTGAGCAGTAATCAAATCAGCATCAGGGGTCTCCTTACTCCATTGTGCAATTGAAAGGTCGTTGTGAGCATTTGTCTGGGACCTAGTGATGGCAGTGACCTGGATTTCCCCCAACAGGGACTCAATCTCAATTAGATCCCCTTGGATGGCCCCGGTTTTGGCCAGCTGATCAGCTAAGTCATTTCCAGTTTTGTCTGGTCCCTCTACTTTGGAATGACCCTTAATCTTTTTCCAATAGATGGTCATCTCATTCGATGTGACCAGATCATCAATGTTTTGGATCAACTTCCCATGTTTCAAGGGTTTGTTGTTAGCACATAACATGCCTCTGGTTTTCCAATTAACCAGGTGCTCCACGAACCCGTTCCGTACATAATCCGAATCTGTGATTATGACCAGTTCGTGGAGTTGATGCTGGACAGCAGTGAGGATGGCATGATGCACAGCCATCAATTCTGCCACCTGACTACTTCGGGGACCAATTTTGTATCCAGCGGAGGGTTCTGGGGACTCATTCACCCATGCATTCCCTACGCCGGCTACTAGTTCTTTCTCCCCGTCGTTGTCAACATGGTAAGAGCATCCATCCACATACACAGTGGGCATTCCCTCACACTTGTCTTCTTCAAAGACTTTGTGGGGGGAATTAAGGTATGCCTCCATGTTGTCCTTTATTTTTAGACTTTCGTCCTCGAGACAGTTTTCTCTGGCACAATCATGCAAGTCAGCCAGACCTTGCGCGAGGGGACTCTTCTTGTTTTGGCCATATCTGACCTCCACAGGAAAGCCTTGCATTGACAGAATCCAGGAAGTAATTCGGGAATTACTCACATTTCCGGCCCGGATTCTGTCACTTTGGAGATATTGCAGAGGCTGGTGTGGAGTCTCTACTATGATGTGTTCCCCCTGGATAAACGGGCGGTAATTCTTCAATGCCCACACCGTTGCCAGGAGTGCCTTCTCACAATCGTTGAATTTTTCCTCCACAGAGGATAAAGTTTTGCTCGCATAGGAGATTACTTTATTGACCTTGTCATGCTTTTGATATAATACTGCCGTCAAGCACGTATTAGAGAACCCTGTCTCCAGGAAGAACTCCTTGTTTCTGACCGGGTAAGCTAGGCAAGGCGCTTGTGAGAGGCTTCTTTTGAGTTGTTTTACTGCCTCGGCTTGTTCTGGACCCCATTCCCACTTGACCCCCCCCTTCAGGAGATGAATCAGGGGTCTGGTGATCTCTGCGTAGCCCTCAATGAACTTTCTGCTGTAATTAGTCAGTCCAAGGAGGCTCCTTAGTTCTCGCAGAGTTGTGGGGTCTTTCAGTTTCTGAAGTGCTTCCACTTTCTTTTCCTGGGGACAGAGACCCTGAGGAGTAATCTCATGCCCCAAGAAATTAACACGGGTTCTACACCACTGTGCTTTCTGAAAGGAAAGTTTTGCTCCGGCGGCCCTCAACTGCGTCAGAACATAACGGATCTCCGCTATGTGTTCCTCCACAGATGAACTTTTGATGAGGACATCATCTACATAAGCCAGGTTACCCCTTGCACCCAAGTCGGGCATGGCCTTGTGTAGAAAAATGTTGAATTCATTGCCGGAGTTGAGGTATCCGAAGGGAGTCCGGGTCCAGGTGTACTGCTGGCCCCCAAAGGTAAAAGCCAGCTTGTATTGGTCCTCCCTACTGACAGGCACAGTCCAGTATCCATTGGTCAGGTCTATTGCAGTGAATACCTGTGACCCCTGGATCTGGGCCAGCCCTTGGTCAATGTAGGGCAGAGGCCATCGGGAAGTATGGACCCGTTTGTTGAGCTCCCTAAGGTCGGCGCAGAGTCTCCACTGGCCGTTTGGCTTCAATATTCCCAGCACCGGATTATTGAAGGTGCTGTGGACGGGACGGATTATTCCCCGGGACTCAAGGTTCTTAATTATTTCGGTAAGGGACTCCATTGATGCGAGAGGCAAGCGATATTGCTTCACAAACACAGGAGTCATGCCAGGGTCCGTGGGGATTGTTGTTGTGTGGATGTCAGTGCGACCACAGTCATATGAGTCTACCGCAAAGAGATCTTGGAAATCCAAGAAAACTTGTTTCAACTTTTGCTTTTGTTCCAGAGTCACACAGGCATCAGCTAGGTTGACTCTCTCTTCCACCATCTGCCTGAAGCCTGGAAAGACTTCTGGTCTGGCTATCTCCGCGGCCTCCTCCAGCTGGGTGGAGAAGTCCCTGGTCAGAGTGCTGATTTGGACCGGAGGCTTCAGGTGGGAAAGGCAGCCCTCATGGACCTGGAAAATCACCTCATCCCTCCTGAAGTCACAAGTCACATCTTCCTTACCATAGGGGCAGGAAGTGTACACCAGGAAGTTCCCCCCATGCCGGGTAAAAATCCTGTCTGGTGTTGTATTGTCCTCACTGTCACTGTCAAAACAGTCCTTGGGGATTGGTCCTAACAGTTCATTTAATAAGTCGATGGAAAAATGTCGGTCATCAACCGCCATTCCAATAATGGTGCCTGCGGCTAGAGTAATACTCTTTAAGTCGCTGTTATCCACCTCTATTGGAATGGTGTCATGTTCTATGTTGACTAATGGAGTTGGGTTTACCCCCAACCCTTGCTGTTGGAGAGAAGCATTTAGATGTATGTAAGCATCAGGGTTTTTCAACTCTTGTCCCCTTTTGACTTTCACTTCCAGGGAGAATTGTCGAGTCCTTTCTGGGATGGTGACTTCCTCTTTAACCTGAATTTCAACTGCATACGGTAGCAATTGAGCTGACCTAAATGCTTTTTCTGGATCATCAAAGCCCATGGGATTATCCGCTAATCGGGACCAAGCTTTGAAGTTTATTAGGTCCAAACTAATGGCAAAGCGATTGAGAATGTCACTGCCTAAGTAAAAGGCGGCAGGGACGTCTCGCACGACCCAACAATTGTGGACTATGCTCTTGTTGCCAATGGAGATTTTGAGCATACACCTGCTTGGCAGGAGATGTTTGGAATTAGGTGCTTCCAGGTCCATTTCCCATTCGTCTATCAGTTTGAAGGTGGGAATGGCTGGATCTTTTGGGAGTTGGCGGAACATGGCTTCGCTGATGAAGCTCTTACCGTTGTTCATACACACTCGAGCGAGAACAGAGTCCTTCCCATCATTTAACTGAACAGGGATGAACAACTGCTCTCCAATTTGCTGAATATCAGCCAGGCTCTGAGCTGATTTCACATCTTTCTGGACTATAGGAGTGGGAGTTTCAGATTGTGGATTGGTATAGAATTTCAGAGTGTTTCCTTCCAGTGTGGAATACCACTTTAGACTGGAAGGAAGGTTGATTTTCAGAAATAGAGAGGACCCTGCATCACCAGTCTGTTGTCCTACTGCTATTACTGTCACGTCTGGAATTTGGCTATTCTGGAAGTGAAATTCTACTTGGTCAGATTTTTGTTCAACCATGTGGCAGGTGCCGTTTAAACTAACATGGTTGACACTCTGTTTTAATTTTATTGGTCGGCTAGTCTGGGTCCAGAGGACCTTGTTTACACAATCTATTAGGGGTGACAACCTTCTCAGGAGGTCATTCCCTAGTAAACAAGGGGTGCCCTCTGGGGTCACAACTATGACCGGGTGTTTCAGCTTGTGTCGCCCAATTTTAATGTCCAAGTCTGCAGTCCCCTCAACGGGAATTTCCTTCCCGTCAAAGTTCTGTAGTTGTCCCGGAAGAGAGGTGAGAGGAATTTGGTAATCCTCTCCCCTTCCTGCATTCAGTTCATCAAAGGCCCTTCTGGACAGAAGGGTAGCTTGAGATCCAGTGTCCACCAGTGCCGAGATTGTACCCTGCCCCTGTACTTGTACCGGGGCATAATATCTTCCCTCCTTCTCCTCAAGGGGGCACAGATAATGTACATTTTTGGACAACTGGTGGGCTAACTTTCTGGTTTTGGACATCGCGAGAGAAGAATTTTGGGCAGAATTCTGTGGAGAGCCTTGGGAATCTGAAAGAAAAATTTGGCAACTGGAGATCAGAGCCAGTGTGGGTTCCCCTGGCTCCGGTTCTGGGCCGCCCCCCCCGCTTTGGAGGCAGTCCCCAGTATGGGTTTGAACCCGGGGATTTTCTTGCTGTTGGTTCTGGGATGAGATGGTGGGCGGCGGTAGCTCAGTCTCCACATCTCCCCAGTCTGGATTTGCATCCCTAGGGACCCATTTTTCTTTGGGAGGAGTTCCCCCCTCTCTGAAGGAGAAGATCCTTTTCCCAGGATCCTCTGAGGATCCCTCTCCCTCAAATTGGAAGATCTGTACCTCCTCCTCAAACTGAGTCTGTTTGGGTCTTTTGTTTCTCCTACCCCCCCTCTGCTCCTTGGGAGGCAGACTTTCAGGGGCAAGAGATTTTGTTTCCGGTTCCTGGGTTTCCAGGGGCTGTTTACAAGTGAGGAAGGAAGCTTCCTCCAAGGCTTTACACCCCCCTTCCCTTTGTGCCTCCTCCCTGGGAACCGGTGAATTATCGGGGTGCTGCCCCCGTCATTGTTCTGGAGCACCAGGTCCAGAGTTGGGTGCGTTCTGCGCCGGCACGCCCATCTGAGGGTTCTGCTGAGCCCTCAGTATGTGACCCAGGTCCCGCGCCATGTTTTGAACCTGGCGCTCTAACTGGGAAACCCGCTCAGGCTGATACGGGGCCCTGTTTTCTCCCCTGGGCTGATCCCGGGAAGGGTAGCTGTCCCTCCTCTGGTAATACCCCGGGTTGGGAAGATTTGGGTACCCCTCCACCCTTGGCCTCCCCTCTCCCGGATTCAGTGGTCTGGGCTCAGGGAATTGGGGAAAGAAGGATGGATGGTTTTGGGGCTGAAAGTCGGGTGGATATCTGGGGAAAAAGTTCTGCCCAGGGTTTGGTAAATTTCTGCCCTCCTGTGGGAAGTTTGGAGGGAAGTTCCCTGGGTTAGGTGCTTGGCTGGATCCCCCCCCTTGGGCTGGAGGAGTCCACACATAACCCAGGATGGGTCGATTTCCCTTGTAACGGGGACTTACATAATCAGGAGAGCGAGGGACCCCATTTGTGGGGCTGCCTCCTTGGCTCCCTGTCTGTGACTGGCCCGAAGACCTTCTGGGCCTAGCATTATTAGGTGCAGGTAGGTTTTTCGGCCCCCCCATCTCCAAATCCAAAACGGGGGTGACCTTTACCTCTGCCACCTTGGCAGCAGCAGGGGTGCTGTTGGCTTTGGGGTTTTTCTGGGCATTACTTTTGCTATCTATCGGTTTCTGCACCTCATAGATCCGGGTAGCCTGTTCAATGACCCAGTCTAAAGATCTTTTCTCGTGAAAATCCCTCACGAGCTGGGTCATGATATATTTGGGCAAGGCATGGAAAAACGTATTTATAAATTCCCTGCTATCCGTGCGCACCCTTCTTGTGGTCTGTACAAAAGCACGCTTTAACTCCTGCACAAATTCTTGTGGGGCCTGATCCTCCCCACATTGCAAATTGTAGGCTGCCTTGCGAGCCTCTTGAGGATTTCTGTGAACAGAAAAATGTTTCAGGATGGCCGCCTTATATGTGGACCATCTTAAATGATTTTGGTCCTCCAGCCCCGCAAAGAAACTGGAGTATTCCGGGGAGAGTGTCCACTTTACATATTGAATACAGCTTTGGCTGTCCTTCAAATGGAAAGTCTCCATCATTTGTTCAAACAACTCTAAGTGCTCCCAAACAGAATACTTAGCGTTCTTATGGTAAGGCGTGATGACGCTCCTGATCGCCTTAATCTGCTTTAAGGGGTCCTTAAGCAAGGCCCTTTTTGCCTTATTGGCCTTTTTGGTTCGGGTAACCCTTGTCCATTCTTCCTCGGACTCAGAGGCACTGCTCCCAGAGGTTCCCGTCTGTTCTTCCAGGTTTTCCCGGATTCTGCGAGCCTGGGAATGGCTGGCAGAATGTGGGGACCTGGTCTCCTGTGTCCTGCGCAGTTCAGAGGAGTCTTCAGATTCCTCCTTGCTGCCAGGATTTGATGGGTACCCCCTCCACTGACCTAACTGGGCAGAGGTTTTCAGGATGCCCTTAATGGGCCTACTCTCCTGGGGTTCCCCATTGAACTGTACTGTACTTGGGTGCCCATACCCGGATGCCCACCCCTCCATTCCTGAGTGGTACTGGCCTATGAGCCCCATACTCTTAGCTGGATAGTAATCTGCCATCCCTGCGGCCCTGTGCTCATGTGCGCCAGGGGACATGGGGGTGGTAGAGTCCAGGGACTGGGGGAGATGAAGGCCCCTGGTGTTAGGGCTCCTGCGGTTATGGTCAGGAGTCTCTCTTTCCCAGCGGACCTCATCTCTATCCGCCCCTGCTCCCTGTTGCAATGCAAGAGCCTGCATTTGTGCTTTCAGTTCCTCTGTTAAGGCCTTACTCGACTCTATCAGTCTCTCCTGCATCGCTACCTGTTGTTGGAGCCTATCATTGTGTTGACAGAGGGCCTCATTTTCCCTCTGTGCTTCCTGGTTGGTCCTGGAGAACTGGGCCAGTCTTTGCTGCAGGAGGGTTACCTCCTGAGCTGTGTCCCTATTGGCCTGCTCCTTTCTTGCTAGAGCATCCTCCACCCTCCTGGTGTGCTCTAGCAAGTTCTGGTGTTCTTTTTGGAGGTCACCCAGTCCCTTGTGGGCCAGGTGATTTTCTTCCATTTTTCTTTTTAAATGGCAGACTTCCTGGCCTAAGGTATCCCTTTCCTGACTAAGAGCCTGCATCTGTGCCGCCAGGTCGTCCCTTTGCCTTTGGAAGGCACCAGCATTCTGGCGCTCCTGATCAAACTCTGCCTGGGTATCCAGGTCTTTCAGAATTAGTTTGTTGCTCTCTGCCTTCACTCTATCTAGGTGGCCTTGCAGGGTGACTACCTGCTCAGCACATACCCTGTTGAAGTCCAGTTGTTGCTCCAGCTTTTTCTGGTTTTACAGTAGGGAGTCCAAACCTTCTTGGTATTCCTTCTGCAAGGCCAGAAATCTGGTATCCTGTTCTACCTTTTCCTGTTGCAGCACATCCATATCCTTCTTTATTTTAATGATGTGCTGCCTACTATCATCTTCTGACTCCTGGCTCCTCTGCAGCCTCTGCTCAGAAGAGACCAGGTCAGATTGGACCTTCTCTAACGCCATCTGTTGCCTATTTGCCAGATTTTGGCTTTCAGCACATCTATCCTGCATGTCTCCCATATATAGGTACAGGTATGCTGCTATCCTGGCAATCTTATTGTGTTCCTCTTTGGCTTTAGGAGCCATATATAGTTCACTCAGGGCCACATGTAAGGGACCCTGATCTCTATATATATCTGACCCTGTTTCAGTGACCTGTTGTGTGATGGCCTGCAACCACACATCCTGGCCCTGTTCGGTCCATTCACCTCTCACAAATAGCTTATGCAAGAGGTGCTCTCTGGCTATTTTCATGTCTACTAAGGTCGTCATTCTAGAGATTGGTCTCTGTCCTGACTTACAGAAGTTTGTATTTTATTTTTGCACAACAGAACTTTTCTTGGAGTGTCCCTTTTGAGGAATGCTTCACAGCGTAATGCAGCGTGGTGATCCGACCGGATGTATGTATCCCGTCAGTTAGCACACTGTATTAAGCTGCACAAGTGGTATTCTAACCCAAACGTCCGGCACGAGCCCCCAATTTGTAAGAGGATTCAATTCAGCACTACAGCTAAGTTAACGCCTAGTCTAGAATACTGAATGAAAACCCTTATTGATATATCTTTAGGTCCAGTTCATGCATTCTGGATGACTACCCCTATATAACACCCCTCTCTTGGAATCCCCCTGACCCCACTGAGCCAAGAAGTAGTTCTGTTTTGCAAGTTAAAAGGGTTTATTTGATAATTTAAACAATAGATATATATATGACACTTTATAATAAATTAATAATTGAATATCACACTTAATCTGATATGATACAGATTAACAACAGAGAATCTGGCACTAGCACACTTCTTTATAATTACTAAGGAGTTGAGATGAAATGGATAAGGTAGCACACTGGTAAATAGGTACAGAAGTATAATGTGGTAGAGAATGCTTTATAGGGTTCAAGGAAATGCAAGGTTGAATGAATGAAATGCAGTATAGAAAATACTCAATATGATTTTAACAAAACAATGTAATCACTTTTCTCTGGCTATTCACTCCCCCCCTCTTTATGCAATGCAAGGGAATGGGAGGAAAGCACACAGTTCTCAGAAATGCAATCACTGTAAATCAGTTCACCCCAGCAAGCTTACACCACAGAAAACAGATAGGAGTTTTGAAAACACAGGCAAATGCTTTGATATGTGCTAGCAATGGATGAGTAATATGCTGGAAATGCTTTTAATTCCCTTTCAGAGGTTCAGGGTGAGTGGTATCTAGTTAATATTAGTCCAGGCTCACACTAGCAATGAGGCAGGGATAGTTAGCAGGTTAAACGAATTTCTGGCAAATGGAAGGCAAGCAGCAGCAGTTTTTACATGTGAAGAAATTTGCAAATCGCGGTAAAATTCGCGGATGCGCCGAGCGCTATTACAGAGGAACCACAAGGACTATCTCTATAGGAAAGCCTAGGATCTCAGCTTCAAAATGAAAGTTACTGCAAGTCTCTAGCACAAACGGTTGCAGAGATATGAGCGATTTTGTGAAGGTCGTTTTTCAGATTTGAAATTTTAAAGTTCAAAAAGACAAGTGCAGCTTGCAACTAAAAAATGACAAGTGACAGCTTTACAAATGACAGGTGACAGTTAGGAGACAGTTCTACTTAGATTAAAATAGGTTGAATTATATTATTTTAACTAAGAGATTGGATCTGTACAGTTTTCTAGGTACTCACACTATATTCTTGAGTGAAATGGGCCTCGCCATGGATCTGGTCAGGTTTTAAACTCGCCTCTGGTCTCTGCACTTCACAGTGATCTGGGTCAGCTCTCTCTGGTTCTCTGGTCTGGGTCTCTAGTTCTGGATAGATTGAAGTCTCTAGTTTGGCTCTCTGGAGGTTTGATGAATTTGAAGTCTGGATCTCTGGATGTTGTATGGTCCGGCAGAGCGCGTTGCAGCAAATGGAATTGAAGGTCCCTATCTGTCCTGTCTGTCTGCTTTTATGTGTTTAGAATGTGGGTGTGTTCTAGCATCACTGACCCTACCTCTCTCTCAGCTTCTAATTGGTCAAACTTCCATTTATCATTTGATTGGGGAATGAACTGTGAGTCAGAGGGATGTCATTTTATGGCTTGCAGATAGGACACTCCTCTGTCAGATTGCACACATTCTATATTTGATAATAAAAGACATATTTCAGAGTTACACAGTTGTTTGCAATTACATATACATGGTGTGGCTGAATTTAGCCATGTCTCTGTCCAAATCTGCTGTTTCTAAGAGCTTGCATTCAGAAATGGCAGATAATTGACTTTTTAACTGATTTTTCAATTTCTGACATTGACCCAACTTTACATACATGTGCGTAGGGAGTATGGACATTAACTGATGAAGTTTCAGACTTTTAACATGCATACATTTAGAGTAATATCCACTTTTCCGCTAAAACCCCCCTGAACATGCCACCGGGTCGAAAAACCTCTTAAAATGTGGGCAGAAAAATCACAAGAATTATGGTGTCATTTATAAAATTTTCACATGTCCGTACTATGAGTTATTCATCTTTTTCTAAACAATATTCTGGCTACAAAGGGGTGTGGTTTACCCTCAGCACAAGGTTGAATTTCTGGTTTTTCCAGTTCTGCCAAGCCAGCTTGCTCTCACAGGCAGTGCCCCTCCCCTTTCCTCAGGAGGAAGCCACTTTTTACGACCATTTACGACTCCTGCCAATAAAACCTTTGCCTGAGCCAGGACAGGGCTTTGTTCACTTTCCTGCAGAGCACAGGTAATTCAATTATCAGATAGATGGCATATCCTTAGTGTGAGCAGCAAAAGGGCAGCTAGGCCTGGGAACACAGCTGTGACTCAAGTTTCACTCCTGATGGGGGTAGTTGCCAGGCAAATTGGAATCTCTTTAAGCTGTCATTTCTGTTCCCCAGTTTCTGCATTCAAATAAAACTAAACATTTTCACATATGGAGCTAGAAGGCTGATTCTAAGTTTAAAACTATGACATTTAAACAGTTACAAAGGCATGTGACACCAAACATAGGTCACTCATTTAATCTAAACATTTTCGATTTTAGTGTCTTTAAATCCAGTGCAACTTAAACTGCTGACTCCATAGCAGTTTTGTTATAAGCATTGTTTTGGGCTCTTCATTTCCCAGATTTTGTAGGCACACAACACTCCATTCTACCAAATGTCTGCTGGTGTCCAGTGAGTTTTTAGATGTGTTGCAATGTTTAAAATAGACAGTTTGACTTGCCTTCAGAGAAACACAGGGTGGTTTTAAACTGCCGGCTTTTGGATAGTGGTGAGTACTGGTACTGCACCCATTTTTGGGATTTAAGAAAATGAATTCCCCACAATTCTAGGTTGCATTTGGCAATCAGCATTGCCATTCCCAATGGTTTCAGACTACTGTGCGGGTAGTCCAATGGTGGTTTTAGGCAGTGTCCTTCTGTGCCCATAACATCGGCAAAAATGGGTGGCAGCCTATTCTTCCTGCATTTCCCTGTGCATTTTCTGGGAAGCTCTGGCCATCATGATGTTTTCATGTCAGTACTGCACAGTTTTGAGGTAGGGCTCGGATGCATGGGTAAATACATCCCACAGCCTGTCGCGTTCATTCTGTTCAAAACGAAGCAGGTCTAAAGCTGCAGAACACGATCACCGTACTCGCAACCGTGCATCCTGAAGACTGGCCGCACGTCGCTCTGCTGCTTCCTCAGCACGTATTTGAGCCACGGAAACATTGAAATGGAATCGTAAAATATTTAGTATAGCATGTGTTGCTTTTACGTCCAACAGATGGCGCTGTTTTGCAGTAAAATGTTTAGTATAGCGTGTGTTGCTTTTATGTCCAACAGATGCCGCTGTTTTTCAGATAAAGTATGTTTTTACCTGTCACAGGTGTGACATCTATGTATAGTAGGTATATAAAAACACGGCCTATTTGAATGCAACGTTGTGTCAAAATTTCAAAGCAATCGGTGAAGAACTTTCGGAGATTTAAGATTTTGAACAAAGGAACATTTACATTTTTATTTATATAGATGTTACTTTTTTTCCCTTTTAGATCTCCAAATACACTTTACAGAAGACCTTGGGTGAAATGGTGAGGACATTAATTGAAAACATATATTAGTTTTGCAATGCATCATAATATGTTATGCTAATTGATATTTGAATAGTTCTTACTTCCATTCATATGGTATTGAAACACTGTCGGGTGGATGACCCTTCAGAAGACCGCAGTCTGGGCAAACATGGAAATAAAAGCGCATTACATTGCATGTGAATAGTAATTAAAATGTAGCTAACTGTTCATTTACTAGCAGAGATGACTAGTTTAAGACATTATAGAAGCTTTACAATGCAGTGTGTTCAGGCGCAGAGAACTCTGCTATATCCGGAGCTAAGTAAAAGCTGGACTAGCTTTTTGTGGGATTCTGCTGTATTCTGTGGATTGCAGCTATAAAGGGGAATGGACTGTTTTAACATAGCCTATCAATCCCAAGGGCAACTGTCTACTGTTGAGGACTCTGCGATGCTTTACATGCAGAACACATGCAAACTGAATAACATACAATCACATGTAAACTGCATGCACAGTTGTCAGATACATTCAATGCATGTCCACTTGTCTGTATCACTGAGTTAATGCATTAGAAATGTTTTATATTGGATACAAATATACTGTTGCATTGTTGAATGCAGTGAAAAAAGCCCTCTTTAGTATTAGCATTAATATGTACACATGCACGCAAATAATGCAGCCTGGTTGATAGACTGTGTAAATGCCAAAAATGTATCTTAAGTATCGTGGACATGATTGACCGGGTCATCCCATTGGCTAGATTGTGTCATTTCAAATGTCTAGATACGTTGGCTGTTCAAAAGCCAAGGACTCAATATATGTGCTATAGATGTAGCCAAATTAAAGAGCGTATAGGAGTCATTGTAGTAGAGAAAAAACATAAGGAGTGAAAAGAGCAAGGGATCGATATAAGTGTAATTTTATTTTAATTTTATTTTATAGTATTATATAGTTGAGAATATTAACTTTGAACTATTTACATTTATAAAAACATCAACATTGTAAAAAAAAAACAAAAGGATTCCAACTTCAATCATCGTTTAAAAACTTTGCAGTTATACAAACATCAAGACATCTTAGCAAACAAGGTAACAGTGCCAAACTGCTTACTCCTAGTCTTTCAACAAGCCCTGCTTCAAACTACTGCTGTCACCATTTAACATTGTTCAATAATGTCCAGGATGATAGCAACCCTTTCCCAAAGTTTAATGATGTAGATTAAACAGGCTTCATGTGTGCCGCTCATAAATATATTCCAAAGAGCATCAGCCGTGTGTTGCCCCTCCAATCCGGCAGATCTCAATGCTGATGTCTGTAACTTCAACAGTGAAGGACAATCAGTCAACAAATGTTTAACAGTTTCTAGTTGTTCCTCCCCACAGAATCGACAGAATCTTTCATTCCTTGGGGTATGTTACCATGCTCCAATAATCTCCAGGGTCTTCACAGAATAACATTTTAATTTTAAGTAATCGCAAACATGTGAATTTCCCTCAAAGTGTTGAATATAGCTAGGCCTTACTTCCCGATCCTGGATGTGTCAAAGGTACAAGGCAGCGTTAGTTTTGGTAGCTAAATTGACAATGAGCTGCTCCCTGCTCTGCAACAATAAGTGCTTTCATGGTTTTCCTATAGTAAGGGAGCGACATGGAGAGCACGTTCTCAGGAGCTAGGCCGAGCCACCTGTCGGCCATAAGCTTGATCTGCACAATGTGGCTAGTTGGCATAAGAGATGATGTGTTCTGTAGGGTTCCATACATCAGCCTGTTCAGAGATTCTTCAGGTGCATCAACAAGCTTCCAATATGTGACCAAGCAACTCAATGTAAGTTTCACAAGAATCGGTAATATGTCAAATTCTAGGTAAATAATTTCCATGGCTGAGTGGGGAGATAATCTCAGCAGTCTCCTGAGGGTAATAGACTCCAGTTTTATTACCTACGGCATATTCCCGAAAGCCCATATCTCAGCCACGTACAATATAGTGAGTAGTATTTTCACTTGATGGAGCTTAATCGAGACTACCACAGAGTATCCCCCTCCCTTAAGTGCAAAGGAACTAATTGCACCGGCAATCTGAGCAGTCTTAGTTTTTAATCGGTCTAGATGTAGTACTCCCCAGAGTTTAGAGTCTAGTGTAATACCCAGATATTTGTAGTCCGACTACTTCGATTATGCTCTCCACTCATATTCCTTTTCAGCCTTTTCACTTTCTTTTGCGATGGGCTGAAAAACATGATTTTAGTTTGAGATCTTTACTTTTAGGGAGTTGGCTACAGAGTATGATTTCAAAGAACTCAGGGAGAGCTGGAGACCTCCTGGTGTAAGGTCAAGAAGGGCAAGGTCATCCGCATAAGCCGGCCACTGTTAAGGGGTATCGCTCAATTTGGGAGGGATGGACTTGGAATTTGTGATTACCCCCGCTAGGTCTAACAAATAGAGGTTGAATAACATTGGTGCGAGGATGCATCGCTGTTTAAGCCCCTTCTGTGTTGTTATCCAGCTAGTCACCCCACCTTGTTGATCCCAGCGGACCTTGACCCTTGTTTGCTCGTGAAGGTGGATGATCATATTTAGCAAACCTAGCAGAATGTTCCAGCTGCGCAGCTTCCATCACAACCTTCCCCAACAACAGTTCCAAAGCTGCACTAAAATCTATAAAGGCCACATACACTGAAGGTTTGTGTATCAACCAAGCCTCCTGCATGGTGGTAACTAAGGCTACGCCGTTGATCGTAGTGTTGTAGGCTTTTCTGGTTTAAATTGAATTATATTCTTAGCCTCTGCCCAAGCTCCCAGCTCCTCAGGTAGCACCCTGGTGAAGATTTTATCTGGTGCATCCAGCATCGCTAGTAACCATTCATTTTGTGGATCAGCGCAACAGCCTTTTTTAGAGACTGGTAAATGATGATGTCTCGCCATCTGCCCAGACGTTTGTGTCAGTCTTGATTAGAACATTTCAGAGGCTGTCTGGGCCAGGTGGTCTGGAAGATTTGCTAGCCTGGATCAAGATGACGATGTCAGTTGGTCCTTTCCCAAGGGTCCAGTCCGTGGTAGGTAAATCAACCATCGAGTTCTGCGGCTTGTTCCCTCCCAGTGTTGACTCAATGTATGTGGCCCAGTCCTGCTCAGACTTCATTTATGTCTCTCACCAGAGGTTTGTTTCCGTTGTTGATTTTCCAAAATATGGGATTGTTGTTAGCAAGAGTTGATTGAATCATGTCACACCACTGGGTGCATTCCACCTGATACTTGTGACACTTTAACCATTTATGGTAACTGTTCTTCATGTCGTTCATCAAAATAGCATGCTCAGTCGAGTTAAGCTGTTGCTGTCCAAGCTATGGAGTTCGCTAGGTACAGTCCTTTTTTATCTTTGATGTGCCTATCGTAAGTATAGCGATGTAGCTACTTCAAGCCAATATCTACACTAGAGCGGCTAATGGTCAGAGGGAGGATAGTATGCTTAATATTTGTACTTGGATATTAAGTGGCGCGCAGCCTCTAGGGCCTTATTATACTCTGAGCACACACTATCTAGGGCATAAACACAGAGGAATTCCAGGGCCACTTCAGTAGCCACCCAAATCTTGTCCTCACACCAGGATATCCGGTTTAATGCAGAATTAACATTAAGTATCCCAGACTAGACATTACACTTGATGTGTCTCTGATAGGGTGGTGGTCACTTTCCTGCTGTTGGAACACACACGTCTACAATCAAGGATGGAGCATTTGCAATAAATATGTAGTCTATAATACTGGAGCTGTTGTAACAAGCTCTAGTGAACTTTGGAGGGGAGTCAGATGGGCAGGCTCTGTTAATCATGCTAAAGCCTGCACTATATAGTAAGCTACCATTTCTTCCAGTCTACATCTCTCGGAACCCTAGAGTTGAAGTCCCCTCATATAAGGACAGGACCAGAGCCCAACCCAGTGGGTGTTAATAATTTCTTCCACTTCCTTCAGCACAGTTCTATGAGAGCCCATATAAGGGGGACGTATACATTTATAATAATGATTTCTTTTGCCCCTACCTTAGAGGACTCTCTAAGATGTATTATTCTTTCTATAAGAATATTCGGAGAGGCACATGTGATTTCCTCAACTAGCAAGGGTTATTTAACTCCCAAGATCAGGTCGCCTTCTCTGCCCCCCCCACTTCTGTTTGGATGAGTTGTAGTGACGTTGTCCTGATCACCACCGTACCATTGTGTTGCCCTATCCTCCCTCTGTAGATAGGCTTGCCCTTCTGTGTGTGGCATGTTGTCTTGGATACACAGGGCCTGCCTTCCCGCCCACCTTCAACTTCCATTACTATACATTCGTAACCAATCTTTAAAAAGGATGGACAATGTTCAATAATGTAATCAATGGAGTTTTCCACTTGAAAATGCCGAATAGACGTGGCATGCGTGACATTTTCGCAGATATCCACAGTTCTTACGTCATCGCTTCTAATGAAGCACAGAGGAATGATTGTATGAAAAAGTTCCAATAACCTAGATCTATTCAGGTAGAAACTATTCCCATCTCAAAAAGGTCTGCTGACTCTAAGCACCCTGACTCTACTTTTGCGTTCAGTGTCCAAGGGTGAGTATTGCACCCCTAAGTCGTTACGAAGGTCCGTCTGTACCAGCACACTGTTCGACCTGCCTCACCGACTGAAGAAATCATAGTAGTCGCAAATAATCCTTCAAGATTATAAACCATCTCCTCTGTGGAAACTCCCACAGCCTTTGTTTTTTTTTCGCTGCACATCCCTCTTACCGCACCTAACCCAATGGAGAACTACCATGGAGAACTACCATGGGCTGTGATTGCATTCTGATGTTTAAAAGCTCTTTATTATTTTTGGCTAAGTCTTACATTTCATTCAATACAATCTCATTCCATTTTTCTACCTGCAAAGAAGTGTCACCCACACAATGTCACAGGTGAGGCTTTGCTGCACGTCTGTACAGGAAAGAAGGTGGTATACTTCCATTATTACTTATGTAACTAGTCAATGTGTTTGATGTTGATGATTTAATATTCGATGTCAAGACCGGAGGCTCACATTATGCTTCTCTTTCTTTTAATTATTTATATTAAGAAAGCTCAGCAGCAAGGTATTTTATGCACTTAATATAACAAAGTTCATTCTAAAGTGCATAGGTAAAATATGAAACATCAAACTTGTTCAAAATACATAAAAAGTTCACAATATCAACACAATAACGTGAAAAAACTTCAAGTCCCATGATGTTCCGAAGGTCATCAGTGTCTTTGGCGTGGTACTGTCTGATACTCAGATGGACCCATAAACAGTCCTGAACAAGAAATAACTTCCTCTTTCTTTGCTGCTCACAGCAAGAGATAAGTCATTTCTTGTTCAGAACTGTTTATTTGCAGTGTTGGTTGATATTAGTGTAACGCTGTTTGTACGAGCATTTGTTGCGGTGTGAAAGTACTAATGCTAGTGTACGATTCGCCTCGCGAATGATTTAGAGCGTTTTTTCTTGTTGTATTCCCCTTCGTTGTTCACCAACACTAGCTGCTTCCTGCTGACGTCGGTGTCAACGGAGATAACACGATCGTTTCGTTTCACAGATCGTGATTCTGTTGATTCGCGGCGGCGAGGAGCCGCAGCGCCGCCTTCATTTTGCATTTTATTGTTCGCCTCCCCGGCCCGGTGTTGCTCGCGGGCTCTGGCGAGGAATACGCGCCTCATGAAGGGCGGGACACGCCCGCGGCACCAGGGGGAGCTCCTGCTCTCACTGGTCCTTTTCTCAAGCTCCGGCGCTCGCGCGAGCATTTCTGTTGCGAGAGGAACGATTAATGCGAGTGCGAGCACCGGAGCAAGAGGAGCCTAGTGAATTACACAAACAATTCTAAAAAATAAGGAAAATAAGAGGGAAGCTAGCAGCATCCATAGCATATAGTTTGGTCTGCTTAGCCCCTTAGCCAGATATTGAAAGTGTGTTATCTACACTGGATTTACTCAGACAAAATAAGTCTGGCATATTGAAACATCTGGGCAGTGAGAGAAGGTAGTCAAGCCCAGGATATAAAATAAAAATAAAATAAAAAAGAGGGTAAGGTGTTATTTTGATTTGACATGGCAGCACAATATTCCCCTCAACAAAACCAGGAATGGTCTGAAGGAGAAGATGACTGTTGCTACATTGATGAGGTGGCAATGGAAAGGAGCCTACAAAAGGTCCTAGGGTCCGCTGTTGAAAACATCATACAAAAGGCGGTAACTGGTATGATCTTGCCAATACAGCTGTGCCTGGAAGACATGGAAGAGCGCATGAGGGAGCATTCCCCTAAGAGAGGAAAGAGGACCCAGAAAAGGAAACACCTTACTCAAGGGGGAAGTAGTCCGGCTCGTAAGGGCAAAAGCTCTCTGACCCCCCCGAGCCAATTGCTTCCTGCCACAGCTGCCCTATCTGACGCCTTCTCCAGGCTGAAACAAGCCTTCATGACCAGGAAGGTAACCCCTTCCTTTGAAAGACCCTCTACCCCCGAGGAAAGAAACAGGGGTGTTAGACCCTCTAGCCCAGAGGGAGAAAATCAGGGCATTGTAGATGGAGTAAATCCGAGAACATATGATGATGAATCATCACACTCTTCTTCAGAAGATGATACTGAGAATTGGAATTCTAAACCCTCAACCTCGGGGAGTGCGGCGGTCCCCATCCCCAAGGGAATTTCCGAAGAACAGCACCCTACCGAGGGGATGTTCGCCCCGGAAGATTTGATACATCCCAGGTCCACAGACTGGGAACCATCAGTCAGGACAATGGACTATATGTTTAACAGGCTGCGTAAGCCTCTGGAAAAAGAGATAAGAGCAAGGCTCAGAGCAGAATGTCCACGACCTGAAATACCACAGAAAGTGGCTATGACACCAAAATTGGACTAAAAAATTATCACATTCGTGGCGAAGCATGTGAAAGACCCTAGAAATGGCATAGACAGAGCCTGGAAATCCTGCCAGGATAAACTATTGGACGTAGCTGGTCCCCTCGCATAAATATTGGACCTGGCAGAGGGAGCCTCCACCTCCTCAACTTCGATCGATCCGGCTATTCTCTCCGGTTGGGCCCAAAGAGCCATTTGCCTACTGGGAAATGCAAGCTGCGCTAATTCCACTGAGTGCAGGAAGGGCATACTATATAAGATTGATGCAAAGCTGGCAGAATTAGCAAACACGGAGTCCGGCGCCGTCGCGCATGGGCTACTATTTGGCGATTCTTTTATGAACGAGATGTCCAAGTTTGTTGGCACTTTCACTGCACTGGATAAAGCCCAGGCCTCTATCAAGAGGGTTTTCTCTGCTAAGGTTTTCACCAGGGCCGGTCGAGGGCAAGGTCGTTCTTCCGGCCGTTATGCATTCGACAGAAGACCTCATTACCAGCAACAGAACACCTGGCAAGATCGTGCCGACACCTTTTCCCCCTCCAGAGGACGTAACAGAGGCCGCTACTGGAGGAGAGGACCGAGGAACGGAGCACAACAACCCGCAGGTCAGTCTAATGATTACAGCGCCAGCGCCACTCACACCCATTGGGGGGAGGCTAACATTCTTTTCAGAAGCCTGGGATGCTTTGTCAGGAGACGCCTGGGTCAGAGATGCAGCGCGTGGACTGCGACTGGAATTTTTTGCAAAACCTTTCCAGTTTGTGTAACAATAATAAGATGCTTTTTTCTCCCACCCCTTTAAGGGAACTAGAGTTGTCATACGCAAGAGTTAATATATTTTTATTTTGTTTGACAGCATCTGCAGACAAGTCCACCTGATGTGCGTGCCAACAGATCCTTTCATCTGGTTAAATGAAGTTTAGATCTATATTATCGAAATCAGCAAGTTCGTAGCCTCGAAAGAGGAAGTTATTTCTTGTTCAGGACTGTTTATGGGTCCATCTGAGTATCCATTGGTGGGACAGTACCACGTGACCAAAGACACTGATGACCTTCGGATCATCATGGGACTTGAAGTTTTTCTTTTCCACGTCATTGTGTTCATATTGTGAACTTTTTATGTATTTTGAACAAGTTTGATGTTACATATTTTACCTATGCACTTTAGAATGACCTTTGTTATATTAAGTGCATAAAATAATTAAAAGAAAGAGAAGCATAATGCTCGCCTCCGTGTCTTTAATAGAATCAAGAATTTCTAGTAAGTTATTACGGAAAATCTTTATTATTAGGTGCATTACCCCTTCCTTTTCTTTTCAGATGTAAGGTCTACATACATTATTGCTTGTTTAGTGACTTTTCGTTTATTGCATTTTTACCAGTCAGCTGGATTAAGGCATCCCCTATCATGATTAGGAATCGGAGGTTCCTTATCTCTATTAACTTGTTTTTGCAGTAAGTTCATTAGTATGGCTGTATTGTCTTGGATTTTTTCCAAACCGGAAATATAATTGATACATTAAAAGGACAAGTAGTTTGTAGAGTTGACCGAAAAGGATAAAAGAATGATTCATTGGTGCCATACAAATCAGCAGTAAATCATAAGTACAATCCACCAACAACAGAAAAAACATTGGAAAAAATCAAATGTGTATGTGGTAAGTAGAGTTAGTAAAGTAGCATTATAAAATACAGATGTTCTAAGGCTGTCCCAAAGATATATTATGTTATGATTGTCACAGATGGCACAAGAATCACTCCTCAGATCTCAAATCTCAGAGGCGGTTGAAGGGTTTTTATGGAAGCATGAATGGCCCAAGGGCCATCCCTCTCTCTTGTCTCCGTGCATTGCTTCCCTAACCGAGAAGTGCTTCCTGCCAGGATAGTATATAGCAAATGTTTCACCCTTGGTACGCCAATTCTCTAAACGAACTGAGATGTTAACTGAAAGGCCCTTGGCCGTATCTTACTAAACTCCCCCCAGGACTTCCTAACTTTCCATACTCTAGCCAACTGTTAGTGATCTAAATGGGTGTGGGATATTTGCCTTTCAGGCTCACTCTGCTTGATTCGGTCTTCTCTCTCTCTCTTTGCCTCTCTTCTACACTTCTTCTTCCAGTCCACCTGCCTCTACTCTATTCCTGTTTGGTTCCTCTGATTCCTCTGATACCTTCTAGATCTTGCCTCCGCCCTTTGTTCTTATCCTTTTCTTCTCCTTACTACTACTCTGTCCTCCACACTAGTACTTTTCCCTTCAAAATACCACTGCTCCCTCCAAACTACTACTACTCCATCCAAACTATTACTCCTCCTTCCACACTAACATGCCTCCGCCCACACCTCTACTATCAAGCCACTCACTACAACTCCTTCCCCCATACTTCCACTTCACTCTCCTCTTTCTCACACACTCTCTTGCATTCATACTTTCACTTCCCTCTCCTTTTCCTAGCCACATTTGCCACACTTTCACATGCACTCACACCACAGTACCATGTTCACTTCCTAGACAATAACTCACCTTCTCCAGAAATAGCCTCTGCACTCTGCTCCTCATTCCTCCCTCCTGCTGGTCTATCCATGTGGGACGAAAGCAACAAAAAGTTAGGCTGTAAAGCTTTCTAGCAAGCTGCTGTCTCAATAATCTTAAAAGCTTTGCGGTATTATCCTTCATTACCTAGTGTGTTTAAATTTCAAACATAAAGGAAGATTCACGTCTGTCTTTTTATTATTACATTGGAATGGTGCACTCACCTATATAATAACATTGGAGTTATAAAGAAACATGATGGAAGTATATTAGATTAAAAGAAGGGTCAAAGGGTCCACGTTTTATGGGCAAGTGATTGACGTTTGTGTATATATATCAGATTGTTCTCCCTTTCTTCTTTCCTTTCTTTTGTTTCCTCTTAATTTTTCTCTTTTACTTCTCGCTCTTTGTTGCTCCTGCCTTAAATGTTTCTTTCTTTGTTATGTAGCATTTATTCCTCAGAGCAAGTTAATTACACAAAACACTTTGATGAGTTGGGTGTTTCTGACTGATGAAGTGTCTAGGGAGAGGGCTTTTCGTGCTTGGGAGGAGACTTAGAGTACTTGGACCTACTGCCTGATGGGGTGGTAGTGCTTTACGTGCTGTGACTGGTTTAGTACAACAGTGCCTAAAGCAGAATGATTACAAAGCAGTTGTGAGAAAGGTACTTTACCTGATGGGAGGTTATGTGGGTATCCCCAGCCTTGGGAAGAGGGGACAAAGGCTGGATCGGCAGTGGATGTTTCTACCATCAGTCCCCCTCTGAGAGTACCCACACATCTTGCATCCCATTCTGCAGGATCTCCTGCTGGCAAATCTTCCTTTTGAAAATGGACCACTTGCTAATTCTTTTGAGGGTATAATACACATAACATAACATCACGTGTATTTGTGTAGCGCACATGTTTACTCCCACAGCGGTATCTTGGCGCTATAGACAGATAACACATGTTTATTGTTACACAACTAAATGGTACTCATTTTGTCGACCTCTGAAGGATGAAGGGCTGAGTGGGACTGCCAGGAGTTTAACCTGTGACCATGAGGTCAGACACAAGCCCCTGTAGTGTGTACATTAGTCCACTGAGCCATACACCAAGCAGGGTAACTGCAAAAGCATCTTTGCCAGGATCACTGAACTTAAGCCTTCGTTTTCAGATACGGAGGGCTGGTGGCAGTTGGAGTAGAATGGACGCAGTTCTGGCCAATAGAATGCAGTCTGTAACCCGTGTCCACTAAACAGACATTTGTTATTAGAATGTTAATATTTAGAGAGAGCACCCCTAAAAACCAGTGCCCACAACCATCAGTACCCTCACTCGTGGTTTGGCAGGACTATATATCGCTTAAACCCAGGAGTACACAGTATAGAGACTGGGGCCTGGGGGCTTAACAAAGTGAAAGTCATAGTAAAGATAGCGGCCCAACTGAATTTCTGGTGCTGCTTTCACTCGGCCTTGCAAGGAGGAAAACACTGAGGCAGAATTGTTGTTTATGGCACAGTAGGTGCGAACTAATGCGGACGACTTGTTTATGCTGTTTACTGTTTACAATGCTCCTGTCCCAGGATAAAGTGACTGCAACTTTACTTTTCTTCACTTTGACTATTTTAGAGTGTGCCGCCCTCCCACCTACACGAGGGGCATGGCCTTACCATTAGGGCACAGTGGGCAAAGAAGAACTTGAATGGGGAGGAATGTCAGCGTGAAGTTCTCGCCAGGCAGCTCAGCTTCCTGTTCCCATACATGCACAATAGTAGTTAATGCGGCTAACATTTCAGAACGACGCCCATGTGTACACCTCCAAAGAATTGTAATCAGTTGAGGTTGCATTCGGTTGCTGGGATTGGCTGAGGCATCTTTAATTGATTTGACTAGTGGCTGATGGGGGCTTGTAAAGCAGACATGCTGATGCATGCACTACCTCCAAAACCTCCCGCCTAAAGCTAGTGCTTGTCAATTAGCCGCCACTGATTCCAGGCCAATCTCTTCAATTAGCAATGGGCTGCGCACACACGCGGTGCGTGTGGAGGTCAGTGCACCACATGCATCCAATTTCTCACCAATCGGGAGTGGCGAGTGCAGATTGTGAGACCTGGAGGCATGTTATTGAAGCTTGAATCCCTTTGAGAAGGACGTTTAAAGTTAAATGAGGGCCAATGATCCATTGTATAGGACGTGCAACATATCCCAGTGGAACAGCCTGCTGTATTCAATTACCAAGTGCTTTTCTGTGGAATGATCGCTTGATGCAGTTATGCAATATATAGACCGGAACTGGATGGTCTATATGTGTGTGTATTTTGACCATCTGGCTTTGCCCAGCAAGACATAGCATGTGTAAAGATGTCTTGAGGGTGTGAGTGGGCCCATTGTGAGATTACATTGAAGCTTCTATACCCTTGAGTAGGAAATTGACGAGGAAAAGTAGGCTGTTGTGCCATTGTCTAAGACTTGTACCACACGCTGGTGGGACATTGTGCTGAATTCAATTACTAGTTATGTAACATGTAGGTGGAGGATGGATGGTCTATTCGTTTTTGGTTGTGTATTTTGACTATCTGGCTTTGCTGAGTGAGACACACCATTTGCCAAGATGTCTAGTGATGTGGGCGGGCAGATTGTGGAATGTCTCTGAAGCCACTATAACTTTGATAAGCAATACAAGCGAACATAAATATGGAAATAATTAAATTGCCATGTCTAGCTCAGATGGTACATGAAGGGGTGTGGTGGCTTCTGGTGTAACAGATGGCTTCAAGAAGACAGTATAAAGGTATGTAATGACATAATTGAGAAGGGGCTCACTATTGGCTGTCCCTCCCTCTCTCTCTCCCCTAAGTTCTCTCCCTAGCCCATGTGCCCATATACTCCAAGTTGATTACTAGAGATCATCAACCCCTACTGTCAATTTTCTGACTGACTGGTCATGATGGCCTAATGGCAAATGTCTCGCTTCCTTTGGGAACAATCTAGGTGAATCCTTACCTGAGCGCCCTGGTTGCCCCAAGAAAAAATGTTAGAAAGAATAGTCTCCATCCATCCACCCAGGTCTCATTTGGTCCTTTCCTTGCACGACCCTGTACTCCTCACCCTAACGTTCTCTTCTTCCTTTCCCTGCCTAGTACTGTCTCCCCCTCATCCTCTCACTTCTTCTCTCTCCCTCTCTCATCCTATCGCTATCCTTCCAATGTTCTCCTTTCTACTTCTACTCTTCTCTGTCTCTGCTTTCTGCCACTACTCCCCCCTCTCTGCTCTACTACTTGCCCCTCTCTGCTATACGTCTACTCCCCCTCCGCTCTACTCCACCCACCCTTTTGCCCACACTCACCCTCCTGCCACTTTCCTAGTCACCTTCCCATTCAATCCTTTACTATCCCTCAGTTAGTCTCACTCACTCAACTTGCACAAACTCAAACACCCAAGTGCCACTTTCTCATACCAACCAGTACCTCACCATGCACATGCTTTCAGGTACAATCAATTGCATAGCTCATATTTGTGTCCCGGAGAGCATCTGTCCTGTCGGTTTGAGGTGCAGATCGCTCTGGAGTCTTGAAGCCCCTTGCAGGTTTGCCAGATTGTAGAAGGGACAGACACAGAGACCCTCCCAACTCCAACACTTAGCCTCTAGGCCAGGACTGGCTCCGGTGAACACCCTGGTAGGCCTTCTGCCCCAGGTTGAGAGGGATCTCCATGCCCCTTGACAGGGACATGTCTCAGACCCTGTCACGCTGTTAAGAGTTGACTCACAATTCAGTGGGACATCCTGCCCAATTATCAATTTCCAATGCAGTACTTTGTCAAATATAAGCACTATTAGATAACAGAAGATAATAGTCAATGGCATCTACTTCAGTTAAGTGATCTCCTTGTTTGTCTACCCATCTGCAGACCCACTGGACTCTGATACATCACTTTAAATGTACGAGAACTCACCAGAGTGCTAGCTCTGGGATTAATGAGAAATGTCATATCTCATGGAAAGTGACGGACACCATGGTATCATACGGCCAATGGAAAAGTTAGCATGCTTAACATTTTGCACTGTTTTTTAAATTTTGAAGTGCCTGGTTTTCTGGGTACAATTAATCGTGTTTTGAATAGATGTGAATTGTTGGGATGGTACTCCAGGGTTATGCTCAATGTGAGTTTGCGACACAACACACATTGCTCCTTCCTCACACTATAATGTGAATCCTCCAAAGCCTCACATATTTACATTCCTTCCATTTTTCGTCGCAGGACTTTTCATCGTTTTTTTTTGTTTTTCCGGGGGGCTTACCCTCCCAAAGCCCCCTTTTTTTTAATTATTCCCTTTCACCCGCAAATATTTATTTGATTTTTAATCCCCCCCCCCCAAAAAAAACAATGATTTTTTTTTCGATCAAAAAACGGCGATGAAAAGTCCCGCGACGAAAAATCCCGCGGCAAAAGAACGGTATACCGACATTTCTATGTAATTTCAAAAGAGTACATTTTTTGAACATGTGGAGTTTCGGTGGGTACACACATTGTAGCCTCTCATCCACCTACACAAAATGCCAGAACTGCTTAGTAATTCTACCAAAGGGAGTGTCAATACTCTATTTTCATACTGCCTTGCACAGTCCCCCATTACTACCCTGCCACATGCTCCCCAACAAGGACACTATCGGTGGCACCCTTAGTGGGTAGTGAGGTGGTTTGGTATAGCCACACATTTTGGCGACCACTTTGCTATAGGCACATTTGTTGTGCTTCAGTGTTTGAACTCCAGTTTCAAGAACAACTCAGGCATATATGCTCTGCGAACACTCCTAAACCATCAATAAAGAAAGTATAAGGTCTATGCAGGTGAGGAATGACTGCAAAGTGCAAAAACAACTTGTTGAATGTGTTAGTACCCGATAGAAATAGTTAATGAATTCCTCCACTAAGTGTGGATGAAAGGCTGAGTCAGTATTATTTGTTTTTTTTAAGAACTTTATTTTTGAATTTTCAGCTGTTATACAACAACCACACCCACATTAGGGCGTGTTCCCCGTGCATCTACCGAAACCACCTCCCCCGCCTCCCCTCTCGACCCTTCCTCTCTCAGTCCATTAGGCAGTATTATTTGGAATAGAAACAGCAACTGGATTATCACTCATACATACTGGGGTAAACGGGCAGCTCTGGTAGTAGGACAGTAATAGAAGTAGTGGAAAATATTGATTGAGTATGAAAAGGTTTTGAGATATTGCGCCTTCAATATTTAATATCTGGGCACTGTCTAGTGGCTCATTTCCAATAATATTAGAAATTATGACTCTTGGCACATCAAATTCATGCATATACCACTGGATTAGTTCTCAATTTGCAAATACATAGTTACTTTGTACATGTATCATCTTTAGGTCACGTTTTAAAAGAGCAGGGATAAGTTGAGAAATAACAGGACACTACAGAAATCTAATTAAATACTTAAATAGAATCGTGTCTAACGATAATTGTAAATTTGGTACTCACTTTTTTATTTAAAAAATGTATATTCTTGCACACAAAAATCAATATATTCCATGCTCTTTGCATATCTTGTATAGTGTAAAATGTATTATGCTTGTTGTTAATGTTTTTAAAGTACTAGCTATCCGACATGTTTTGTTATCCATGACAGACATCCCTTGCGATGGCCCCCGATACAGCTTAACTGCAAACCACAAAGTAAGATGAGACTGCCAGGTATTTTGGAAAACAAGATTATGAAAAAAGTGCGGGTCCACCATGCAAACCTGGGTGCATGTTTATTGGTGCCATTTTAAAAAGTTGCTTCACTCTTCAGCCACCACTTTGACCATTCTAGATGAACCAAATAACTGAAATCTATATTACATAAAGGCCTTTTCGTGGGAGTGTGGGATATATTGACCAACTCAACGGCATTGCCCCACATCACTAAGCCGCATTTGCGCCAGAAACAGCAACCTGGCTGCGCTGGCTCCTGTGCGCACCAGGACCTCAAAAACTGCGTTTTGGCAGCAACAAAAAAAATGGCTGCACCATCCTGCCTAGCACACTTCAGGCAAAATGGAACAAGGGGACACCCTGAAAAAGTATGCCAGTGTGTTCTGAAACCTATCAATGGAATCAAGTGAAAAAGCAGCGTTGCTTTGCTGTAAAAGCCAAAAATCCCCTTCAAAATGAAACATTTTCACCCTTTCAAAATGCTGCATTGACGCTAATTCCATCTGTTCATTCTGAAACCACTGTGGGTAAAAAGGCGCTGCCATGCCCAGGATATTTCACTGTGCTTCACTAAGACCAGGCATAATTCCTGAGTGACAGGCCCAGTCAAACCAACTTTGAGGGAAATCAAGAAGCAAGTTAATTTTCACTTGCACGGGAACACGCGTTTATTTCTTTACCAAATGTATCCAGGCTCAGCGGTTCAAAGAGACTTTAACTCTCTGAGCCAGGTCAAGTGTAAATGTATCTATACTTTAGATAAAACTCCTGCATTGAAGGAAATGACTACAGCTGCAAAAACAATGTGGGCAGCTGAAGGAGCTGCAAACCGAATTTAAAGAAAGAAATGCTATCAGCTTTTTACACATGTGGAAAAATGGGCTTTGCTGACTGAAGAAAAACATTGGCCTCTTTAAAAATAAATTGTGATGGAAAGCCTGCTTACTTAACAATGTAAAGGGATTATGTTAGTGGTGATAATACACACATAGGCTATCTTCTTTCACAGGTTTGTTTAATTCAGGACCCAAAATAATAAATGAAAGAGTTTAAAACACATGGGCTGGATTTGCAAGCTCTCAGAAACACCAGTCATTCCAGTTGCCAGCCATGAAACTTCCCCAAGGAAGGGGGGAGACACCATAAATCCAGGACACGTAGGTGAAAATTGCCAGCTTGAAAAACTTTGAATGGGCTAGGACGAAGAAAGTTTTCACGCTCGTCAGACATTCGGATGTGCTCCAGGCTGAGACAATAGAAGTTCCGGGACACTAACCTGTCAAGTGTAAGGGGCACTAAAACCTTCAATTAAGATGGGAAAACCCCCTTGCCTTGAAGGAAATGACAGTTGCTTGCAGTTGGAGGAAGAAAAAAAAAGATCAATGGACTGCCTTTTGGTTACAAAGACTATTTTATAAAGAAACTTTAAATACTTTTTATCTCTGCAACAAGAATTAGTAAAATTGTAAAAAGTTTGCAGTTTCAAATCTAATTTTATGGGCTTTCTTTTAAAACTTGGAAGAACTCATTGCCGCATGGGGAACAGAAGTTATAAAATATGACAGATTCCAAGGAAAGTATTAATGTTGCCAACATAAAATGTTGTACATACATCCCTGGGGATAATGCACATCTGTGTATAAAGTTCTGGAATTTTAGGCCAAATCTTTCATGTGTAAAATTACCAAAATATATTCGAAGGGCGAAACAAGGTCGCACAGACCTGAGGATTGGACTGATCTGTGCTGCACATAACATGTAGCCTGTGTGTAGAATTTGCCAAGAGATTGCAAGTGTACAAATGTATGTTTTTGGCAAAATCGGGTTCTCAGTAAAGTAAATGTGGGAGTTTCTGGACATTGTAAACCTCACCTCATAAACCTGACATCATTCCCTTAGAAACCCAACCAGTTGAGAGCAAGGCAGAGACTAGCACCCTTGCCCAATCCAAGTAGTTTAGGGGCGTGTGTAGTTAACACTGCCCAGCCTCTATCCAGATGATGTCATTTTGCACTATAAATAAGGGTCTCTGACAAGATCCTATACAGACACTCTTTCTGATTTTCCTGCGCCAGCGTCCTGTTCCTGTCATCTATCCAGACTCCAGATCCCAACTACAAGGCCAAGCATTGCTGCCCCCATTCCCAGCAAGGCCTCTAATATAAAAAAAACTAATCTCCCATTAACCAGGAGAAAACTGTGGTACCTTTGGCATCCTGATCTAGCTTGGCTTGCCGCCATTCACTGCATGCTGCTGCCATCCTGCTACCCTGATGACCTATATTATCCAGTAACCAGAATTGTTAGTCCGTAAGTGCTACTCGGTAACCAGTCCATGCCCAGCTGATCCTGTCCCGCTGATTTTGTTCTGGCTGTCCTTTGTTAGACCAAATCTGCGTGGTGACCAGAACGCTGACTGGCCAAAATCCAAAAACTAAAAAGTGGACTGTGAGTATCAATAGGAACCATAGAAAACCATAGTATACCTTGCCTTGCTTTGTCCTATCCCAATCTCTAAGCTATCCTATTCTGACCCCGATATCTTGTGAACATTGTCAGCATTATCTGTGAAACCCTGCCTTTGATTCCTAGTGTCAGCGCCGATTTTCTCTTCATTTTTGTTTTGCTAGAACATAAGCCATTAGCGATTTTGATTAAATAAATTAATTTTCCATAAAGGAAACTGGGTACACCACGTGAAGAGTTACAACGGCCGAGTAACTGTGGAGATTCACTGGTGGCATTCTCTTTTTCTTAGTCATTAAATCCAGTTTAAGTAAAATTTGCAATCCATTTTAAAGCCGCTTTTCTATTTTTCTCTGCTCTATTTTCCTAAAAACGAACTTCACTCTATCTTGCATAACTCACTCAATTTTCCAGCTAGAGACCTGATTTCACTTCCATGTTGTACCTATGATCTATAGCTACACCCCAACACAAGAACCGATTTACAATATTTCACCCGTTTTTAGTAAAAACCGTTTTGGTAATTTCAGGCAGGAATTGCAAAAGTTTGCTAATTTTCCAACATGTTATTTGCTGCAAACATATTTTAAAACCTGCCACTCATTTTCAAACTGTATGTTCTTGGTTATACATTGCTTGTGATTGTTTGCACCTTTACATTGTTTCTGTAGTGAAGAACTGTATTTGTTTCAAGGTTTTTGCACACATTCATTATCTCATTCATCCATTTCCGAGTGTCATTTTTAGCATTGCCAGGGTTTAAAATCTGTTTTTCTCTCTTGTTTGGGGAGGGAAGGTCTGATTGCAATTCTGTTTTCCATTTATCATTCCTGATTACCTGCTGTTTCTGTTTATCCACTCACAATTGATTATTTGTGGGTTGAGGGAACCTTGCAGGGGGATATTCTAACTCAAGTGCTATCTTACCTAAAATCAAAACGTGCTCCTATTTCCTGATGTTTTGTAGGTTGTAGGTGTATCACTAGAAGGTTAACTAAGTGCATGGCTTACATTCCTATTGTTATTATCACCCCATTGGTGATTGCTGCCCCATATTCAAAATGGTATAATTTCTTTTCATTTTCAAATAAATAAATAAATATTATATTTTACCAACCAGCCTGGTTCATAGTCCATTGTGGCCCGGGGTATTTGAAAAGGGGGTGTACCATCTCAATATTTAATCTAATCTAATCTAAAACATAAGCATTTCAATTGTACGCTGCATACTGGGCTGAGTCTAAGGTGTGCGTCGCCTGATTGAAATCCTTAACAGGAGATATCAACATTCTTCATTAATGAAATTGTATCTGCCAAAAGTAATGATTTAAAATTGGCGTGTGCCACTATTTTATTAAATTCTGACCAGATTTGAATCTCAAAGTGGAAGCCTTGAGCAGACCCACAAAAGAATCAGAAACGGACATTGACATGTAGACATGCTATATTCATATTATAGCTAAGGTGGATGGGTGAATGCATGGATAAATGTCAAGTGCTAGTGCCACCATCCCATGGAAAATAATGTATCCAGTTGGACTGTTGAAAGTACAGTAATGTTTTGAAAAAATATTTTAATGATGTATTGCTATACTCTCTCATTAGTGTAGACCCACGGATGGACAGTACACTGAAAACAGTACAATTACACACCACTAGCAATAGAAGCCATTTAGCAGTTAATCACAAAGACACAATAGGACAAAAGTGACATCTCATTCCAAATAATGTCTCAAAATGTCATAATCCCAACATGTTTATGTTCATAGCACCACGTTGGTAGAACATTCATCAGGGGATGTGCTTCTTAGTTCATAGTTAATTTCTGATTCTTGTATTTTGGTTGAACTTTACATAAAATCACTCACTGTGCTGTTTAAATACTAAACATATTTTGAAAAAGAGAGAAAAAAAGGAGAAACCTCTGTCACCAATTACTTCATCAATGCTATTACTGCATTATTACAACCACCAATACTACAACATATATAGCATCATTGTGTCAGTCTGTAAAACACAGGCAAAATTCATAAAGATACCTGCTATTTAAGCATGATACGCTCCTCCACATTTATAGAAAAAATTCCACGATTCTATTGATTTAGGACCACAATTCGAAACATGCCTCCAAATGGCATCTGAGCAGCACTGTCAAATAAAAACACATATAGGAACACCAATCAATTCCATATTCCTTAAGGCAAACAACAATACCAATACTGATACTCCCACTAGTGCACCTATCCCCCAGTAAGGAGTATGGGGCAACACAGAGAGGACATACAACATGGACCGTCTATTACCTTTTCTAAATACTCAGGCGACCATTGCCATTCACGTCGCTTTCAATGATACATTTTCATGTTGATGGTAATCAAAAGGTTTGCTAAAATAAGTTGAGAGGGATCTGTGGAGAAAATGTGCAATACAATGCTTTTTAAGAAAGTTAATAAACCTCTGCGAACCTCAGATATACCGGTTTACCTTTACTGTGCTCCGTGTGCATCCCATTTGTTTGCACTTTTCAGCTCCTAAACCCTCCACATCCTGCATTCCTCAGATCATTTCACGCCCTCCTTTACTTCCCATTTGCCATGCTACACGGCCACACGACTGGAAGCATTTTCTGGACTGCAGTGCTTTTAAAGCAATCCACCTGTGTCCTGCACTCCATCTTCCCGCTGCTCCCGCTTGATAAAGTTTCCTGGCAGCACTTTGGTGCTTTTGGTGCACATTTTACCTTTGCTGTGCTCCGTGTGCATCCCTGCATTTGTTTTCAATGTTTGGCTGCCAGCCCCTCTTCATCCTGCTTTCCTCAGACCATCCAATGCCCTCCTTTACTTCCCATTGGCCACGCTACACAGCCTAGCTCGTGCCTTCCACCCGTGCTGACTGGTCTCCAACATCCAGGAACATCTCTTCACTGGTCAGAGTTAGGGCAGCCTGATTAAGGGCCAGAGGCAAAGAGCAGCTCCACTGTGTTTGCCCGTGTTCGCCTGGGATGCCTGACGCACACAACCTACAGCGACTGATAAGGTAAGTGTGGTCTGGGTGGGGAGTACAGCCATTACTGTACTCCAGTAAAACCCCACCACTCTTATTACCTAATCTATCTTATACAAACTTGCATCTAGCCTAGTGTGCAACTGGTTTTCATTACATTGCTCAAGTTTTAGCTAAGTGTTCTTTCATTATACTGTTGAATCCATGTGAGATTTACTTTCTAGGTGCATTTTCTCCACTGATGTTGTATCTTGAATCTAGGTTCATTTTCCCACTACTTTGGATCCTGAAACTAGGTGCATTTTCTCCACTGCTGTGCATTGTGAGTGGTCAGTAATGTGAGGCGGACAACTGTTTGATGATTTGTTATCATATGAATTATATTCTTAAAGAAAATGTATTCAAAATTGCCTCACTACCCCTATTCTGCTGAGGATTTCCCTACCTAACTAAAGCTAAGGGGAAACACTCTAACACAGGATAACTGGCCCTCTGTTACGCTCACCTGGCTCCCACAGAGGCGTCGATCTGAACTGGACAGCTGCGGTCTCCACCAACGTGAGGCGTAGGGCAGAGATGACGGACTGGACTGACCCACCTAGCTTCGTTTGCTTGGCCCGTAGGAATATCCTTCTGCAAATGGAGAAAGAGAATTAACCACCCGTGGAGTCGAGTGTAAATTCCCCCACCCCCGCTGTTCTCCCCACAGATCACCTCTGATGTCCCCTCCTATAGTCTCACCTGATGGTTTGAAAAGATGAGCTCTCCATCCTGCATTGAGCACAGGGGCGCGTTGATAACCAGTTGCTTCACTGGCTCGAAGGAATCGGTGAGTTCCAGAACAATAATGACTCCAAAAAATATGTAGTTCGTAAGAGTTCACATGTCTGACTTTCACCCTTGTCCGATTCCTTGCAGTTTGCAGCTTGACCCCAGCGAAGAGTTCCTCGTGGAAGCTGACTAAGTTCAGGTAAGGATTTGGCTTATCCTACACAGTTCAATAAAATAAGGCCAGAATGTAAGCTGTCTGTTCCCTTATTCAGGTGTGGCGAGAAAATATGAAGTTCGAGGAATTATGCCTCCAGCGGTAAAATTAGGTAAGTCTATTGCGGTGAGAAGAGTTCCCCTTATTGTCCCGTTGTCTCACCTTGTCGTCCTTTTGTTCCCCTTAGTGGCCGGGGTGCTGCGAGGATGCAATGGAGACTGCGCCGACCCGTGAAGAGGAATAGTATCCCCGGTGGTAATCAGGTAAATCTATGGGGGTAGTTACTATTGCCTCTGTTTATTTCCTTGGCTCACCTTTGCTGTTCTTGTGTTCCCCTTAGGTGCCAGAATGCGGCGGAACGTGCAGATGGATGCGGTGGATCGTGAGGATGCTGCGAGGGCCGGTGAGTTCAGCGCGGTGCTGCAGCATGCGAGGCGGCGCGCGTAAATGCTTCTTTCTTCCAGTTCGAAGGTGCGGTGGATCCGGAATCCAGGTAAGGATCGAAGGTTTGCTCTTATTCTAACCTTTCTCCTTCTGTTCCTCCCTTTTTCTCGGAGCTGCAGACTCGAGGCGGGTGTGGCAGAAGACTGGATGCAGGCTTGCAGACACGGTGAGCGTTACGCTGCTGGATGCAGAATAACGAGAAGCGTGTGCTACTCTTCGGGCGTGGTTTAAATAGCCTCCAAAGTAGTCCCAGATGAGTATTCTTCTCCAGCTCCACCCGAGTAAAAAAATAGTCCCTAGGTAAAATAGTCCCTTCCAAGCCTCATTTGGCTTGGAGTTCTGCAGCATGGTCTGCACCAGGTAAGCTTGCAGCATGGTCTGCATCAGGTAAGTTTACTCTATGAGCCTGGCGCCTATGGCGCCAGGACTGTCTCTCCATATGAGCCTGGCACCATAGGCGCCAGGACCGCACCCAAACAGCCCCTAACAGGGGCTTTATGGCTTGCTCAAAACAACTTGATGCCTGCTTCCGGGGTTGCTGGACCTGGTCTGGTTCCCCGGGGGTAGGCATCATGACACCCTCACACTAAGCAACACATACACAAATAAAATATATGGCAATGTAACATCACATGTACAACATTCACAGTCTCTGAATAACCTTCTAATGTCCTGGGTGATTTCTCTTCGCCCGAATTCTAAGTCAGATCTGTTTGTGTTCAACCAAAGACAGAAAATGTCTCAGATCAGTTCTTGATATTTCAAAGTCAATGTAAATGTGTGTTAACCAAAGTCTACTAGGACATCTCTTCTTGGTGAAATATCCACTTTCCACCTTCTGCAAATAGCACCAATGCCAACCTGGCCACTTTGCTTTGTCACCTTCCTCACAAAGACTTGCCACAGTTCAAAAGAAATGCAATATCCACAACTACCAGTGATACACAGTTCTTGGTTCACAGTTAGTATTCTCTTGGTTATAACTTTAGAATTCACAATGGTATATGTGTCAGGATGACTTCTTAGTGCTGCTGCTTCCACTATAACAACTTCACTTCTACTTGATTCCCTATGAGAACATTCATCTTTTTCTCACAGTATTACACTTGATTTGGACTACTACAATGTTGCATCCACTGACAACCAGATATACCTCCACTGTTTCAGTACTTGTAATTACTACCACAGCTTCAGTGTTTTGTACTTATAGACAGGCTTTGACAAGATGCACTTCAAAGTACTTTAGCAACTTCAAGTAGGCAAGGCACACTCTGTCTGAAAAACTCTCTTCAATAGGGGCAGCCTCTTTGCCTCTCTTGTCTGTCTGCCACAGTAACAGCCTTTGTTTGCCTTTTAGACTCACTTTTCTCTCTCTTCCACAGTGTTTGGCACTACAGGTTGTGTCAACTTCAAAATAGTATTTACAAGCAGCCAGTTTCCTTTCCCCAACTTTACCTGCACCTTTCTTCCAGTTATCAGCCCGATTAATTATCCAGAAGCCTTGGTGCCACTCTCCTAGCTTCAGGTAATACTTGCACACTTGTATCTTAGGCCAATTAATTGTTATCATCTTCACAGTACAGTTAGATTGCTTCTTAACTATGGGAAAGTTTGGTTTCGGTGTGAAAAGGGGCAGACTCTTGGCTTGGCTAATGCTTGTTTTCTTCAACTGTTACACATTTTAACTTCTTTAAATGAAAGGTATGCCATGTTAGGACAAATAATAGAATTCAGTCTTTCTTTGAAAATCAAAATTAAGCACACACAACCACTTTTTCATATAGTGTTCAAGGTTTAAATATTGATATATAATTGTATTCCCGTGTGAAAGTAAAGGATGCAGTGTTCAGGCCTCCTTTGGGAATCACAAAAAGGCACACAGAACCATTCTTTGATGTAGGTTTCACAAGTTAAAGATTGTAACTCTTGTATTGTCAAGGTTAGGTATTCGGTAATGGTCTTAGCAGTGTTCCCTCTCCTTAATTAGGGAAACTCGACCACGCCTTCAAGCAGTGATAGTCTTTTAATAATGGAACAATGTGTTTTGGAAACGTTCGCTTCTCACGCCAGTAAAAGACTTTTCACGTTATACACGAGTGCTACATTTCCATTGTTCATGGTATTTTAGATGCAACAAACAACTTCTACTCGCTTAAAGTCTTATGCGCAATGTGTTAGAATACCATGCTTCACTCAGTAGCTTCTTAGACACTTACTTAGCGGGTCACACTGCTTACCCGACTTCTGCCACAACCTCTACTGCTGCTGGCTCACTGAGGACTCATACCCTTCTCCTGAAAAGGTGTCTCTGGCCTGACCACCCGTTTTTGGAGCTCATTTAGCTCCTGAGACTCACGGCTTGACAATTGCTTCCTGCCTCGGTCTCCTGCACGTCTGCAGCTCGGCAACCACGGCAATCAGGCTCACATGAAGAAAGACAGCTCTCCTGCACGTCTTCCGCTGCACAGCCTATGCACTTCAGAGTTTGGGGAAACGGGCCCCTCTTTTTGTTCTTCCACTTCTGCTTGGTCTGACAGTCTTGTGCCTTCTTCCTTCTGCTACTACTGCTACTGCCTGCATTCCAGACCCAGTTCCAGCTCCTTCCACTCCTTCCAATTGCTTGCACCTGAGAGGGCCTTTCATGACTGGCAGGTTCCTTCTGGTGTGGTCTGTTAGGCTTAATTGCCTGACTACTATAATAGCATGCCTCTTTAGCCCTCTTCTTTGTCCCAGTATGGGACTTGTAGCCCCCTTCTTTTAACTTCTGAGTTGATTTTAAGCGTAGATTTATTTCCCTTAAATTAAAGGATGGACTTTTGGAATTAGTTGTTTTAGAGGAAGACTTTAGTTTTAGGGCATTTTCTCTAGATCCTTTCACACTATACCTTAGGGAGTAAGGAGGATGTTTGGCTTAAGATACTTTGAAAGATCTCTCTATCGACATGGTTTGCTCAGAATTAACATAACTTGTACCCTGGGTCACAGATCTTATATGTGGGTCGGGGACTTATAATGGCAATATGCCATTACCTGTTTTGTTAATCCAACAATGCATTTTCTTTCAGAGGACAAATACTGTCTCTCATCCCATGGGACCTCCTCACTACCCTGGGCCATGTCTCCTCCTAGGTGATCCTCCCGCAATACACCACCCCCAAGGTCAGGATCACTAAGCGTTTGACTTTAGGCAGGTTTTTAGTGGGGGATCCGTAGGATTCTTCACAGTATCTTGAATCTAGTTGCATTTCCCCACTGCTGTGTATCCTGAATCCAGGTACTTTTTCTCCACTGCCGTGTGCTTTGAACCTAGTTGCATTTCCCCACTACTGTGTATCTTGAATCTAGGTGCATTCCCCACTACTGCACTACTGTGTATCTTAAATCGAGGTGCTTTTTCTCCACTGCTCTGTGCTTTGAGCCTAGTTGCATTTCTCGACTGCTGTGTATCTTGGATATAGGTGAATTTTCCCACTACTGTGTATCTTGAATCGAGGTGCTTTTTCTCCACTGCTGTGTGCTTTGAGCCTAGTTGCATTTCTCGACTGCTGTGTATCTTGAATCTAGGTGCATTTCCCCACTATTGTGTATCTTGAATCGAGGTGCTTTTTCTCCACTGCTGTGTGTTTTGAACATAGGTGTGTTTCCCCACTACTGTGTATCTTGAATCTAGGTACGTTTTCTCCACTTCTGTATCTTGAATACTGTGTATGTTCAATCTAGGTGCTTTTTCTCCACTGCTGTGTGCTTTGACTTTAGATGCATTTCCCCATTGCTGTATATCTTGAATATAGGTGCATTTTCTCCACTTCTGTGTGCTTTGAATCTAGATGCATTTCCCCACTGCTGTGTATCTAGAACCTAGGGCATTTTCCCACTACTGTAAGTCTCAAATCCCAGGTACACCTCATGCTGCAGGATTTGCTTCTAGGCGTATCTTTCCCAGCTCTAGAGACCGTGCCTCACCCATCCCAGCTCAGAGTGGCAAGTTGGCACTCCAGAAACCTAACTAATGACCCACCTAAGTAACCTCTCCCTTCTTCCTTAAACAGCCTGCCCCTATTCCCCCAACCGCACACGCAGCCCCCTCTATCCCCTTCTCCACACCCAGTTAAATTCTCTCCTACCCCCAAAACCAAATACGCCAATCACCCACCCACCCAGCTGCAATGCAGACCTCGCCCCTCCCAACTCAGAGCTGCATGCTGGTGAGACAGAAATGAAAACATAGACCCCTCCAGCCCCCCTCCTCTACTCCCAGCCACTCCCACTTAACCACCTCCACACACTCCTGTCCTCTATTCCACCTCTCCCTCCTCCCACTTCTCCTCCACAGCCCACCCCCACCAACTCACACTTCCCATCGCTAACTGCAGCAAGGGCTTCCCTGTTCAACACACCACTCTCGAACCCCCCCACGCACCCACACCCCTCTGGCCACACAAACGCCACACAAGGGCTTTGGTCTTGGCTGCCTCAGAAGCCCCGTCTCCTCTCTGCTGCTCCATCCTAGTTCCCAACTCCTGACCACTTCCCCCTCTCTACTCCACCCATATCGCCCCACCCGACCCTAACCCGGTGCAAGCTCAATTCCCCTCCCCCCAAAACCACCAAGCCCCATCGGCCCTCCTTCCGCTCCCACCCCATCGTTTGACCTAACACCCGGCCGCCCCCCTGTCTCAGGATCGTAGCCCAGTCAGGCCCTCCCTCTCATCTTCCTTCTCTAGCAACACACACTCCGACCCCAACCATTACACGTAACACCTCTTCCCTCAGGAAACCAAACCAGCTCTCTTGCATTCTCTTAGATGTCAGGTCTGTCTTCCAAAAAATGTAACATCTTTGACTTTATCTCAAATGAAAACCCAGACATCCTCTTCATCACAGAGACCTGGTGTGCAGACGATTACAAACCTATTACACCTGAGGCCTCCCCCCTGTGTACAACCTGATCATTCAGAACAGAACCAGAAGAGGAGGAGGAGGGCTGGCCATCCTACATAAACACCAGATCCCACCCCTACTTAAAGGCGCCTTAGCCTGCAGCACTGATTGTGACTCATTGCTTGTAAAATTCCACCTCTCTCCATCCACCTCCCACAGCTTTCTACTCCTATACAGATCCCCTGGCTACAAGAGGAACTTTGCAGACTCCCTGAGTGATGCACTATCGACCACATTAAATTAGCATCCTTTGCTCACCATACTAGGAGACTTCAACATCTGGTTTGACACCCCTTCAAGCCCCATGACCCGCTCACTCATGGATAACCTTAAATCCCTCAACTTGAAACAACTCATATCCGTCCTCACTCACACCACAAGCCACACCCTAGATTTGATATTCTGCACCACAAACCTTATTTCCACCCCCTATCTCCTAATCTGGACAGATCACTCTGCAATCTTCTTCTTCCCCCTGACCACTGAAGCCCCCCTATCCCTGCTCTCTTGATTGCCATCTCCAACTACTCCATCCCACACCCCTCTCTGGTATAAAGTCACGATTAACCTGAATCTAGCCAATTCACTCCTCAACTCACTCCCCGCACTCTCCCTCCAGCAAAGTCCTCCCCCATTGAACACTTTGACCGCTTGCTTTCCGGTACCCTCATCCGCCTCACTCCAACGAAACATACCTCCCAGAGACTGGGCCACAGCCCCAAATGGTACACATCCCACCTCAAATCTATCATAGCTCTCAGCACCAAACTGCAGCGGACTTGGAGAACCAACCCCACTCCTCAAAACAAATTGTCTTTAGCAAGACTGACAAGGGCCTACGGGTCAGAAATCAGGAAAACTAAAAAATAAATTATACGGGAACCGAATCCTCAACGCCTGCAACTCAAGCATGGAACTGCACAGAATAATCTCAGAATTCAAGACGCAAAGTTGTTCAACCTCATACCCCCTACCTCCCAATCTCTATTAGAAGAACTGTCCAATCACTTACACAATATCGCTATTGATAGACACCGAGCCATCCTTTCTAAAATAGCACTGATTCCCCCTACCCCTCCCCGCTCTCCACCCGAACTCAGACCCACCTGCCTATGCCAGTCTTCTCCTCGTTTCCCCCATGTCTCCCATCGATTTCCTCACGCTCTTAAAGCAAAGTCAGCCATCTGGCTCTCCTGCAGACATATGCCCCCCCACACTCCCCAAGAACATACTAACTACAACCTGCGCAGGCAGCATTTCACAGTCAATCCTTAACCAATCCCTCTCGTCAGGAATGTTCCCAAAAGCCTTCAAAACCTCCTACATCAAACTTCTCAAAAAAACCTTGCTAGACCCACTCATTCCCGAAAACTACCAGCCTTTTCCAACACCTGCTTCATTGCCAAACTCCTGGATCGCACAGCATATGAACAACTCTGCCTCTTCACAGAATCCAACAACCTTCTTGACCCAGTCAAAACTAGCTTAGACCACTCTGAAGAACTGAGTCTTCCCGTGTGTCGGTTTGGGATGACTTAAAAAGAACAGCAGATGTGGAAGGATGTGCAGCGCTCATCCTTCTCGACCGATCTGCCGCCTTTGATACCACTGACCACATCATGCTCACAGACAGGCTACACTCCCTCGAATTAAGAACTGCGCCCTAACATAGATCTGCTCCTTTGTCTCGAATTGCTCACAAATCATGCTCCTCCCACCTTTCTCCTCCCTCTCTTGCCCAGTTCCGAAAGGGGTTCCTCAGGGATCCTCCCTGTCCCCCCATCTCTTCAATATCTACTTTAGCTCTCTGCCCGCACTCATCCGATCTCATAACCTTGTGTGTTACAACTACACTGACAACCACAAGATCCACAAGATCCCAAAATCGCCAGCGTCCGCCTGCCCAGACCTCTCTGCCTGCCTTTCTGATATTGACCGCTGGTTGACAACTAAACCTAGGATGCATGCCTGACTAACCCTCGCCCAACAGATCAACTCTGTGTCCAGAACCGGCTTCTTTCGTATCCTCATGCAAATCTTCCCGTACCTCACCTACCCACACTGAATCTCTGCTACCCTTGCCATCATCCTCTCCCGATTAAAGTATGCAAACTGCCTCTATCTAGGTGCCCCAGCATTCCAGTTCAGGAAACTCCAAAGAGTCCAAAACCCTGTCTCCCCATTGTCCTCTAACCAAGAGAACCTATCACTCCCGCACTCAGAGTGCTACACTGGCTTCCTATCATTCGACAAACTACCTTTAAAGCCATGTGCATCACCCACTGTGCCACCCACAACTCCGGACCCGAATTCCTCCATGATAAACTCATACAATATCAGCCCACCAGAAATCTCAGATCCGGCTCTGCCCTTCTTCTCGTTATCCCTGTAAGGAACTCATGGTGGCAAGGTCAATGGAGTGCAAGCAAAAGATTGGCTGGACAGCATCTTCACATGGGTACTGTAAGGAAGGCATGGTATCAAACAGTAAAGACAGACACAAGTGATCACAGTTCAAGGGTATTTATTCAACTGTATAGGTAGGTTGAAAAACACTGAATCAAAACCTAAATCTAAGATGGGAGCAAGCTATGACCATCACATAATAATAAGGCAGTCCTAGTGGCGTCTTGTCAAATAAAACGGCCTGTAGTAAAAAGAAAATATTACCAATCCTTACAACTAAATACAAAAAGATTGTGGGATAGGGTTCACAAGAAAGAAAGAAGTGTTCACAAATAATAAGTCAGGATGTGGTAACAGGGGGTCTCCCTTCCCCAGGTTTTTAGCACAGGACAAGGTGGGACTCCGGAGCACAACACACGCTCAAGCTTTTCCAGCACGACACTACAGTTCCGTTCTCAGGTCTGAGGACCTCCAGTGATTAAGTCTCTTTTCTACAAAAACTCTCTTGCATTCGAGGACCTGATGTGTTCAAAATAATAAACAAAAAGTTCCTTTCTGTACGTACATTGGGTGATGACGTTTCACCCCTGGATCCCTCTCTTCCGGCCTCAGATCGACAAAAGGTTCTTAACGATATCAGGACCTTCGGTGGTTAAGTATCTTGCTTCTGAGGGCCTGGTATGTTGACAAATAAACAAAAGTTCCTTTCTGATTGCACTTGGGGTGATGATTCTTCACCCCTGGGTCCCCCTCCTCCGGGCTAGGGCCCCTCTCGAAAATCAGCCTCCCTCCATAAGGATCACTATGGTATGTATTCAAACAATTTTATCCGTTACTTTCTGTGTCAGTGGGTGATGGCTTTTCATCACCTGGATCCCCCTCTTCCGGCCTCAGACCCTTCTCTAATGTTTGCCTCCCTCCGTCGAGTTTACTACGGCTTTCGTCCGTGGGTGATGGCTTTTCACCCTTGGGTCCCCCTCTTCCGGGCTCAGATCCTTCTCAAATGTTTGCCCTCCTCCGTCGGGTTCACTACGACTTTTGCCAGATCAATTTCACCTATGGCATTCACAAGTCTTAATGTCTTCTTAAACAGCTCACTGTGGACATCCCTCTGTCAGGTTCACTCTTTGTTAACACAATGCTCATTGAGGCATCAGGCTTTGCCTTTTTTATTGGCATCCCTCTGTCGGGTTCACTCTTGCCAACCACACAGTTCTTTCTCAGGATTCATCTCCCTTAGCTTTTCAGTTACGTGCCGGTTAAAGGCTTTCGACTTTACAGGGGATTTTGGTAGACCCCTGTTTGACCACTCTGACCTTTTCCTTGCACCTCTCCTAAGGCCTTCTGGTATCGATAGTTTCAAAAACAGGGAATCAACCAAAGTCTCTCAAATGAGCACCCACGTGGTGTCGAACCTTTCTGCAGCTGGTTTTTCCCTTAAGACGTTAACAGTTCTTTGAATTCCCCTTAACTTATCTTTTGCAACTTTCGTTCAACAGAGTTTGGTTTCTTATCGGTTCTCCCCTCGACTCACCAGCTGTGATGAACCGCTTGGCTTTCCTTGTATCTGGAGTCATGGACAATACCACGGTAGCAAGCGTCCCTTTCCGTCCCGCTTATAAGCGTAGGTGTACTCTGTGTACCGTTGACATCTGCTGCAACACACATTGGCTATTGTTCACTGTTTTACGATTCTTTCCACGGAGGCTTCGCGGGTCTGGGTCGGAAAGGGCAAGGTTGCTTCTCTCCTTGTTACCCCTTCGATTCTCGCCGTCTTTCTCCTCGTCTTGAACTGTCGCCCTGGCATAGCTGTCTTGTCGTGCGGTCTGCCTTGCTCGTAGTGTGCTCTCGTGCTCTACCTTTTATCCCTGTGGGGACGGGAAAGGGCCGTCAAGTGTGTGAGATTCTGGTCAATTGCCTGACTCTCCTGACCCTTGTGTTGGGACATGTTAGGTATACGGCTCTGGTGTTAGTCTGTTGTCTTTGGTGGTGTGCAAAAGTGTTTGTGTCGGGAAACGGGGTGGGGGGTAGAGTGTCTGAGTATCCTACGTGGCAGGATGGGGAAGGGGGATACCGCGGCTCACCCATCAGTGTCCTACTTCCACTCCCCGAGAAACTGGGTCCACCCCCAGGAACTGGATCCAATAGCGATGGCCGTGTCATGGCCACCTGGATGACAGATCCCCGGGGACCAGTAAGTGAGACACCTTCAGGTTTCTCACATCCTCCATTACAATTCCACCAGATTGGGAGGATCCTCTTTCTCCATCAAAGCCCCTACCATCTGGAACTCGCTTCCTCTCCACATCTGCCGCATTGATAACCACCTCGACTTCAGAAAGACTCTCAAAACTTAGCTATTCCCTACAATAACTTGAAACCCTCTTCCACAACTCATTGCCATCACCATAGTCTTTTCACAAGCACCAGCCTCCTTGTCTGTCTGAAACAACACCTGATGGATGCCGGCTGTTGTTGCAGCGGCCCGCTTTACTCAAATTAATCACTGAAACCTCATACACAAACCCTATGGCGGATGCCAGCCATCCCACCCTACCCACATCACTTTACAAACATCACTGGAAACCTCTCATACGCATGTCCCTCCCTCCTAACTTAACCCTACTCCATGCTTTGCACACAATCAAACATCGGCGTTAGAGCATTTATGTCTCATAAAATTGAGCGCTCCCCAATACTCTTAAGATATAGGCTGGTAACCCTCCACTGCACTTACAACTACTTAGGTTAAACTTGGTAACGCACAGCAGTCATAGGTATCCTTGAAATTGGACTTGCTATACTCTTGGGCTAACATATAGAGAACCTGGAAGACATGTAGTAAGTGTATAAAAGTAACCAGTCTCTTGCACTTAGAGAATACCATTACCTTAGTTTCTGGTAGCCTGTCGGCCCCTCCTTTAAGATGTTCTTGGACAATCAGAACAACCAGTCCAAGGGTGGTGAGGAAGTTGGGAGTGCCCCAGTCTCTGTCCTTTCCACCTGTGCCTGGATGCAGACATCAAGTACCACTTGTTATCACCCATACCTGCCATGACTTGTCTGTTTTGGACAGTATTCTTTTTCCTCTTTTCCAGGATTACAAAGCCCAGAAGCCGTGCGGCACAGAATAAAACAAACAACCCAACAGCAAGGCAGTTGGCAGTGAACAGCAGGACCATGTAGTGATTCACGTCTATCATTGGGGATCAGGATGCTTGGAGAGGGACTTTGTTTTTTCGCAGGCCGTCTATAACCAATGAACCGCATTTGAAGATCAGAAGCATAAAAACTTTGAGAGTGCTGTTTGTCACGAGTTGCCAATGCCTAACTCCGGTGGACCCATGTTATAGGAGAGGGCGGATCTTCAGAAGCATTCTAAACACTTGCACCTTTATGACATAAGCATGGGGAAAGAACAAGCTAGCGATTGGCCTGGCGGACCAGGTGGATATCGACTATAAGCCTATTGGCGTATAGTCGAGAAAGACTATATCATCCACGCAGGCAATACAATGTATAGGCTGCAGATCATTCTTAGGACTGACCAGCGATTGTTGATCAAGAGCTTCCAGTAAGTTAGCAAGGTAGAGATTAAAGAGGCAGGGTGCAATAATACACCCCTGCCTCACCCCTCTCCAAGTAGTGACCAGGGCAGACATATCACCCTGCACATTTAGTTTTACTCGTAAATGTGAACCCTTATGTAGACTCGCTATTATTGCTAGCAGGGATTCAGGCAAACCCCATGCCTCCAACGTTGACCAAAGGCGTTCCCTGTTGATCATGTCAAAAGCCCTGGAGAGATCTATACATGCCCCATATAATATGGGGCCACCCTTCATCCAGAACTTATTTGACATGATAGACATTACTAGGCCATTGAGAAAGGTAGAAAGTCCCCTTCTGAAGCCTATTTGCTGCTTAGGTAGAATATTCTTATCTATGGCCGAGGCTTCCAATGCCCTCAGTACTGACCCTGCAAAATTATTTCCATCCGCATCCAGGAGGGCGATCGGGCAGTAATTAGGAGGATTCGCCCGATCACCCTTCTTGTAGATAGGGATGATAACAGCAGATTTCCACGATTCTGGATGAACCCCACTATTCAGAACCTCACTAAACAGGACCAACAAGGTTTTAGACCAGAGATCTACATTCAATTTGAGTATGGAATTGGTCAAACCATTTGGGCCTGCTTCCCTGGATGATGAAGATTTCATAATTAGATTGGATATAAGATCTTCACTCAGGTTCAGCCTCCATGCTATGTGTAGTCTCATTTTAAACATAGATGTTAAAGGTCTTTTATAGATGGAACCAAAATAATTACACCAAGTTGTCTCCGAAATAACATTGCTTTGGAGACTACACTGCGAAGCCTAGGGGCAATTAACCAAGGACCAGAAGTTTTGTGAGTTATTATTAGCCAAGGCACTCAGCATTGATTCCCCATCTTGTTGATGGCGTAAGTATATATGAGAACGAGACCAATGTTTGAAGTTGTTGCTCAGGGTCTTCAATTCGAGTTGATATGCTTGCTTAGTTTCAGTTGTATATTTTAGGCCCCAAATTGATTGCTTCAGGGTTCTTTTCCGGAGTCATGTTTCCTCATCAAAGGAATGTTTATGGGTTTGACGTTTTAGTAGGCCATAAGTACCAGGCAAGTCTAGGTCCCACAAAAAATCCCCAAAATTGTTTGGGTCACATGCTCTACTCAGCTGCCACTGAGACAAATCATTAACAGCTCTTAATAGGTTGTTATTCAAAGAGGCACCTCCCTTTCTGAATTTTACTATTCTATTTTTGTCATTGTTCACCCTCAAATCTGAGCGATAACCTATTTCCAGCCTTGGTGTTATATGGGACAAAATGCCTTTCAGCATATCATGGTCGCTATTACCACCATCTACGACCCGAAAGGCTGTACACCAAGCAAACAGATCTTCAGAAAGGAATAAGTAGTCTATGATTAAACCAGCAGGGTCCCCCCTTCCAAGTTAACGCTGGAGGAATGCCCCGCTGCACATTCCCATTTGAAATTACAAGATTCCAGTTAGAGAAGAAGGCCCACCATTTCCTACCATTTACAGTGGGCTTTCTGTGTAATGTATTCAGCCCCATCCATTGTGAAGTTATACATTGTGAATTTAAGTCTCCTGCCAGTATTATACCTGCGGATCCATATGAAAGTCTCACTTTCTACAGCAGTTCTGACAGTGACTCCAAAAAGGCTCTTAAATTCAAGCAGGCAGGGTTCCAATAAATATTAATGACCACAATTTCCACCTGAGGCAAACTTCCTCTCATACTTAGTTTGACTGCTAACAGGCCTTGAGTTAAAGTGGGAATTCATTTGAGATTGTTACCTATTGAATTCTGCAAAGCGATCAGGAGGCCTCCTGTAGGTCGCCCTGCCTTACACTGGATCGCTAACTACTTCACTATAAAGAAACCATCTATCTTAAATTCATGGGTAGCCAGGTTTCTTGAAATAATATTAGGTCTTAGCTTCCAAATATAGCCTTCCTCGTTACTTTGTTCTTAAAAGAACCGGAGCCCCGCGTGTTACAACTCAACAGTCAGAGATCTCTATTGACTGGACATTTTCCTCGTCACCCCTAACTTCTGAAAGCTTTGGCTCAGAATATCAGGTAACGGGGACCAGACCTTTGTCTTAGTCTTATTCAACAAAATTGACTCTCCTGAGGCTTGCGTTGTTGTTCTAGAATTTTGTGATCTTGTAGTGGAAGAAAAGCCAGAAAAACAACAAAAGAGCTGCTACCATTGTTGGTACTTGGTTGGTTATGGATTTAACCAAGTTGTATCAAGGTATTATAACAAAGACGAAAAGCCAGCTTGATTTATTGCTCTATCCTCTCCTCTCAACTCTTTCCTGTGGTTATTATTCTGGACATTATAGCTGATTAGTTCCGAAGAAATCTCGAAACCTACATTTCTTAGCTCAGCGCTAACCGCTAATAATGCGTTTGCGCCTAGCCTTGTTTTTAAACCCATTTCAGCTATATATGTCAGTTCCCATGCGGAAAACGGACATACTCTGTCATTCGTTGAAAAGAGATACAGAGCAGGAATTTTCTTTAAGGGTGATGAAATAGCACTACGATTTAATGCCTTAGTGTCCTTTCTTTTTTTGATTGTTTCAGCCATACCCTAGGAATGGCAAAAGATTCACTGGCTAAGGAATCTAACTCTGGCTCTAGTAGAGCCACTACTGGACATCATTCATGTTCCAAACCCCCTGGGAGTCTTTTTGAAGAGAAGACTGACAATGAGTTTAATTCTCTGTTGGCACAATCTCCAGGTTGGATCGTGATTTGTTTTCATTCACTCTCAAGTCACTCTCTAGAACTTGATTTGCTGATGATGTTGCAAGAGTAGAGGCAGGAGTTTGATTTTTTTTAACAACAATAGAATATCGGCTCCCACTTTATACGTTCCTGAACTTGTTCTGTTTGAATTTTGATGGTAGCTTTACAGACAGGTCCAGTAGGGTCTTTATATCCTAACTCTCTTTCTGAGGGTTGATTTACTATTGATGTTAAAGAAATTGAGGGATTTATTTCCGCTATAAAAAGTAGGCCCCCACTTCATTGGTTCCTTAGCTTTTACAGTTTGTACTCCGATAGTGACTTTATGAACATGTCCAGAAAGATCATTTGTCAAAGAGCCAACGGGAATACTTTAAGAAATTTGCATCTGACACTGACCTCCTTGCTTCTCCATGCCTTCAGAGGTAGTGGTTTGCTTTTCTGAATTCCTGAGGGTAACCACAAGGCTTTGCAAATCTATAGTTGAGTCTTCATTAGAAGATGACATGGCTCGGTAAAAATTTATTTTTAGTGAGTTTTTCATTTTTTGACCTCTTTGATACTTAGGTTTTGGTTCAAGATAGTCTATTGAGGTGTTAGGACCCCCGCCTTTAACCTTGTTTTTCCTCTTACGCTTTTTCCTGCCGTTACATCTGGTCTTTTTTTATTACATTTATCGGGAGGGTCAACGTATCCTTAGCTTCAGTTAAATCCACAATCCTTTCTTCGTCACCTTGAGAGATGTTGGCCGCATGAGCCATTCTCCTGAATTCTTCTAGGACTGATTCTGAGAGCGGAGTATTGTCCAAAACATGAATTGTCTCTCTGTTGTTGGTGTAGGCACAATTCCATCATCATTGGTCCTGCGCTGATAAGCGTTGTCAGAAAGGACTAGTAGATGTCCATTCATTCTTTCCATCAATTGATTGGATTTGATGATTTTGCTGTGCAAGGTGTTTCTGTTAAGCTCCTGCTTTTTTACTTCCATTTTCAACTCCTTGATGGAAACTATTACAGTTTAATTTATTGCTGATTTCAGGCCCACAAAAGACGAGTCACAGTCACCAACTTCCTTCGTTAATTCCATTAAAATGCCTGAATGGTAATTCAGACAGGTTAACCAAGGACGTCAAGACGAAAGCTGGTAATGTTGAGTCGTTTATTCCTTTCTGAGTTACAGGTTCCATTTCAGATGTAAAACAAATGTCAGGCTGGAAATGCTGTCTGCTGAGATTGCACTATACAACTGTAGATTGTGTAAAGGGACGTAACAGTGGGAGGCACAGTACCCCCTGGGCTTGAATTATTAGGGGCCCCCACCAAGGCCTCCAGCCCAAGATCAGCTCTGCTCGACAAGATAAAGCCTTCATTAATTTCATAGAGGTCAGCGTCTGCCAAACTCCAGCACTTCTTCTTTGTAAAGAAATAGTTTATTTTCTTTTTTATGTTCGTTGCTGTTAGAGTATTCTGCAATTCGTTTTCAAATGCCGCCCTCAAGCCTTGAACTACTTTGGGGGAGGTAAAAACTTAACTGGATCCGTCCTGAGCTAATAGTTCAGGCACTCCATACGTTGCTTTATTTTAGTGGACTTGTGCAATAGTTACCTGATCTAAAGTTCCTAATGACGTGTTTTCTTACTGTTTATTTGACTTCCCCAACTGGGGTGAAAAATCAAGTTTGGGTGCTCTGAGGTCATGCATACAGGTCCGCTGCGCAGGTTATATATTTTTGTCATTTTTGTGTTTATTTGCATTTTGTCTTATTTCTTAGGGCTTTGCCGATTGGCATAGTGTGGGTTACCAACGGCAAAAAGAACAGAAGATTAGCAGATGAGAAACACCTTTTTTGAATTGGGACAGAATTTGAGATTAGCCGCTCCCCACAAAGAGTTCAAACAAAATCGTAAATGCGTTGGGATCAGTACGTCTTCGCATCTCCGTCAGCACACTTTTAACACAACTACAGTTCAGCCTTAAAGGTGTCGCTTCTGTAAATAATATGTAAGGGAGTAAGTTCAAGCAGACACAGTACACTCAGTAAACCATTATAGCGGGAAAGGGTAGTTTGTCTGCTTGCGTGAGGTGATCATAAATGACAAGTAAATAAATGCACTGGCAGCCTGTCGCTGAGAAATCGCAAGAGATACTGCACCAGAAGTTGAAAGCAAACCAATTCTTACTTGCAGATATACTTGTTACTTATGCCAAAGTCCACAGCTGACCATGGACGACAGTAGTAATGTTATTAAAGGTTAGTGGTGGGGGCTCCTCGTCCAAGCCAGCAGACACAGAAAAAATACTGTAGACAAAAAAGGAAAGGGGCTCCATTGACGACGACACTCCTCAATATATTTCTAGGATATCCCATCATGGTGGGGTCTGTGGTGTCGTCACTGCCTCATGTCACGTGGGGAGGGACATGGGCACACGGGAAGGGGAGGAGCGGGCCAGGAGTCGGGGAAGAGTCAGTTCCTGTTTGCTAGAGTTGAATAAGGACGTGTTGGACCACATCTCCTGCCTCCGCCTCTCATTGCTTGCATGGGAGCGTAGTAGGCCTGATGCGAAATAGCGAAGAACACAGCAACTCCACATTGGCGACGAATCAGGATTTGTTTTTCTTCTTCAGAACCAGTGTTTTCCCTTGTCAGTGCACCCGCGCTCGTGGCTGCGGAAAACGATGCCACTAGAGCTGCGTGCTGTCGGCTCCGCGAACGGAGATCAGGCGAGCAGGAAAGGCGGGTGGGAGCTCATATGCTCCCTGCCAGCTGGCCACACATCGCACATCATACGGGCGGTAAGAGTATCATCTCTGCTGACGGCAACAAGGCACACCCGCGGGTAGTAGCGCAAAGGCTCCCCGCTGAAATAGCACTTCCGGCCGGCTAGAGAAGATTTTCTCCCGCCAATGGCAACAGATCCAACAAGTGGGTAAGTGGGTAAGAGTGCAACACACAACCGGGCGGTTAGAGAATGTTGGCTCCCGCCAACGGCAACAGATCCAACAAGTGGGTAAGAGCGTGAAGGCTCCCCACTGCAACGCGCATCCGGGCGGTTAGAGAACGTTTTGTCCCGCCAACGGCAACGTTCCCATCTGCTCCACATAAAGCTGGTTGGGAACACGAAGACCTCAAGGCGCACACAAAAGGGCAGCGGAAACAACAAGAGTAAACCACTCCCTAACATCCACACACTACAGCTGGCAGCACAACCCGCCTCTACAGTCACAGAGGCACAGGAAAGGTAGGAGACTGCCAAATTGGAGCAAGGACTGATCAAGGCACCAGTCGTTTCATGTGTCACGGAAGCCACAAAATAAAGACACATCATCAGACACCCACCTGGAACAGGGCCTATCCAGGTCTCCTGAACACGTGGGATCTTGAGCGGTCACTGAAGCTGGAACCAAGTGGGCCAAACAGGGCCAGCAAGAAGATACCCCATCGCTGTCATGATGCCTACCCCCGGGCATCGGGACCAAGCCCATCAGCCCCGGAAGCAGGCATCCAGACATTTATTAAAACCTCAGCAGCCCCGGCTAGGGGCCTTAGGCACCAGGCTCATAATAGAAATCAGTCCTAGCGCCTAAGGCACCAGGCTCATAGTCATTACTTACCTCAGGCAGACCATGCTGCAAATGAATCCAGGCCAACGTGAAGCCTGGAGGGGACTATTTTACTACAGGGACTATTTTTTACTCGGGTGTGGTTCTAGGGACTTCTTACCTGGGACTACTTTTGAGGCTATTTAAACCACGCCCGACCAGCAACGCACGCTTCGCGTTATTCTGCATTCAGCAGCGTAACGCTCACCGTGCCTGCAAGCCAGCATCCAGTCTTCTGCCACGCCCGCCTCGAATCCGGAGCTCCTAGAAAAAGGGGAAAGAAGGAGAAAAGGTTAGATCACGGACATTATTTTAATTCCTTACCTGATTCTGGATCTTGCACGACTCCGAGCTTGAAAGGACATTACTTCAGCACGCGTCGCATCACCAGCTGCAGCGCCGCACCATACTCATCAGTCCACAGCATCTTTCGACTCGGCGCTGCCTCCATCATTTTCTTCGGCAAACTCCAAAACCTGGGGGAAAACAAAGGAATAACAAGGTGAGCCTAGAGAGCCGACAAATACAATCACTTACCACCAGGCGTACCTGATTTACCACCGGAGGCATTACCCTTCAATACGGCACATCTTCTTATGCCGCATCTATAGAGGGAGAGAAAACAACAAGTTAAACTCACGCAACTTTTACCGGACAGTGTTGGGTAATACAGACTCTTACCTGAACGCCATCAGCAGCCTCCAGACAATATTTTTAGCTGCAATTGAACAAGGGGATGCAAGAGTGAACATCGGACATATTGAACTCTTTGAACTTTATAAACCCCGGAGTCAATATTCCTCCGGAACTCTTCCAGCACCCCAAACCAGTGAAGTAACTGGTATCTACGCCCCCCTGCATGCCACGCAGGATGGAGAGCTCATCATTTAAAAACATAAGGTGAGGATACTAATTGGGAATATCGGAGGTGACTAGTGGGGAGAACGAGAACAGTGGGGAGGGACCATCACTAAAATCCACGGGGCTAAATCCCTTTCTCCACTTGCAGGAGAATACTTCTATGGGTCAAGCAGATGAGATTAGGCGGGCCAGTCCAGACTGTCATCTCTGCACTACGCTTCACGTTGGTGGAGACCGCAGCTGTCCGGGTCCGTTCGACGCCCCTGTGGGAACCAGGTGAGCGTAACAATCGCACACAAGGTCAGTCTGGGGAGAAAGTGACAAGCAAGTAGAAACCCCACCAGGCCAAAAATAATATCGGAAAATGATTAATTGACGGTACCATTAACACCGGCCTAAGCACTCCCACCCAGAATGTCGGACTGCCTACTAACCCAACTTTCGAACTCAGTGACACCAGCACTCTGGGCCCACGAAAAGGTGGTTGAAAGATTTTGAGGTGTCTAAAAGCAGTGGGCCCGGTTGACGACCAAAAAAAGCACAGCCTACTAACTTTCGCCATAGGCTCGAATGTAAGAGACATTGTAGATGAGCTCCCTGAAAGTGACACTGACACCTACACTGTCCTGAAAACAACACTCACAGACTATTTCACGCCACACACAAAAGTGGATTACGAGAGACACATCTTTCAGACCACAAAACAAACAAAAGGCGAGACCATGGATGCTTTCGTGATGTGATTTCGACAAGTATTCCAATGAAGAGGCGTTACGCTCGCAGATCATAGTCGGATGTGAGAGCGCAGACCTGAGGAAACGACTGCTGCAGAAGCCACGGAGTCTGGAAGAGATTTTACGCATGGCTCGCTCAGATGCTGCTTTAGCATCACAAGTAGAAGGACTGGACGACATCAAAATAAATCATGGAAAACAGGAGTGCATCAACAAATTGGAAGGGGCCTCAAAAGGCAACACTGACCCTTTCTGCTAAAGATGCGGTCATGAATACCTGCATGAAGGACAATGCGCAGCCATCGGCCAACAGTGCTCCGCCTGTGGGGGGGGACCAAGACAGGGCGGTATGTCTCATATACCGCAGTAAAATACGAGGCGAATGAAGAAGCGGACAGCCAGCACCAGAAAGAGAGCAAAGACTGCAAAGTCCACCTCGCTCCACGGGTCCATCACATGACATTACGCACCGCAGATACAGGGAAGACCAGACAAAAGAAGGGAATGAACATCGAGTGACTGGAGAGACAATACACCCACAACATTCAGATCAAGGAGGCCACCCAGAAGATATGTCAGATATCTAGTGGAACAATCACAGTCAAAGAGCGTCTCATGAGCATCGTCAGACGACAATGCCAGAAGAAGCGAGAAACCCACAGAAGAACCACAGAAAAGGGGATATCTATATGCCCTGGGCAACCCGACAGCAAAAGAGCATAGCCTGACTCTGATCATACAAGTCAAAGAGACGGCGGCAGAATTTTTGGTTGACACCGCAGCCACCGTAAATGTCATGAGTGAAGAAGTATACAATAATATACCACATAGCCCCCGACTACAACCAGCCAAAGCACTCATATTTCCTTACGGCTCAAAGACACCCTTAGCCTGCAAGGGGTTCTTCACAGCATCGTGCAGCTACAAAGGACAAGCAAAAGACATCCCCATGCATGTCCTGGAAGCTGCCACAGACAGTGGATGCATTGTGAGCTACAAGGCCACGATTGAAATGGGCTTCATCCATATTCTTTATAGACTCATAGTGCACAAATACTTGGATCCTACCGCAAACATTGAACAAGTCTTTCCAGCACTTTTCAAAGGATTAGGAAAATTGAAAGATCGCTGTCAGAACTCTGAAGGATTCCTGGTTGGAGTTCTGCTCCGGCAGTTGAACCCGTCGTGTAGCCGACGAGTTCTTTCTGCCAATGTACCCCTCAGGGATGTAAAAACAATCGCCTGAGGAGTTAATTGACCCAAAGATGGATGGACGCCACAGAATACCGCTGACCTGCAAAGAAAGGTCAAGATTAATACCAACGTATGCACATGAACAACTGACAGGACAAAATCAAGGAAAAGTACCTTTAGGTTAGCAGGTAATGTTCCAGTATTAAGATCTATGTTCCTGAGATAAGTAATAGGCGTATCCTATGAAATGGATAACAGGATAATAATTGGGTTGAAGGGAAGTAGCAGTATGACAAAACAAGACAAGCAAGACGAACACCTTACCATATGTCCAAGAGTGGGTACTGCAGGATGAAGTAGGCTTTGGGATGAATGGAGAGGTAAGGACCTACACTCTGTTACACAGTCCTTGTACCAATGAGGTGAAGCATGCTCCTCCTAACACCCGCCGGCACGAGGATGCCTAGCAGATTTCCCAGGAAGCAGTCCAAGTTCCAGCGAAGAAATGATTCTCCTAACACCCGCCGGCACAAGGACGCCTAGCAGAGTTCCCAGGAAGCAGTCCAAGTTCCAGCAAAGAAATGATCCTCCTAACACCCGCCGGCACGAGGACGCCTAATAGTTTCCTGAAAGTAGTCCAGGCACACGCGGTGGAAAGAGTCACAAGGTAAGTTTGTGCGGGGACGGTTATAGATGAGTGCATGAACCGCATGCTGAGCAAGTAGAATGGTCAAGAGTTCCGGTTCGATATCCATGCAGGCAGAAAGAGGTACAGAATCAGAAGGCGTAGCGGGTCAAAAAGCGTTCCAAGGTCGTAAACTGGATATTGCGAACAGACCGACAAGGAGCAGGACAAGACGATTCCGTGGAGCGTAGCCGAGTAGGTAATCAAGAAAGTAGTTCCAGACAAAGTAGCAATGGCCGTAGAAAACAAATTTAGAAGCAGGGATTGAAGGAGGGGCGAGGCATAAGTAGGAAACATTAGTCACGTGACAGGGTGAACCAAGGCTTAACATGAAAAGACACGTGGGGGCGTGGCTACGAGGGCCATGTAGGAGGACGTGATCTGGAGGAGCTCCCGAGATCCTGAAATGATCCGGGCGTAAAAGTGCGCAACGATGGGCCGACGACTGCTGAAAATACACATGTCGGTGTGTGAATGATTGGGCCACGCTTAGTGAACTTTTGGAAGGTGTAGGAAGAACGGCGGCAGAGATCTGTGCAGAAAGGATAAGGAGCGCCGGAGACAAAAGACGACACAAAATGGCCGACCAATGTCCGGAACAAAGGAAGGAGCAGGCCGCACGGTGATCGAGCGAAAGAGGCGTACTGGGTGCGCTGTTGTCACTTGTGCAGAACACAGGTCCTCTGGGTCATGTCGAATAGAACGGTGAGGCCGAAGCAGCCCACCCTGGACGACTTCGCTAAGACGTCCCCTGGTCAAGACAATACCAAGAGCAAGGATAAGCGGCCTGCAGGCAGCATGACGACAACAGGCGCTAACCAAGACGTCCTAGCAGCGATTGCAGACCTAAAGGCGGCCTGGGAATCTAAACTCGAATTAGCTGTCACTGAACTGAAAACTGCGCTGGACCTTAAGGTCGGAGAGGTGCAGGAGGATGTTAATCTACTCCGACAGGACGTCAGGGCCTTGGTGGAGCGCACAGAGTCCCTTGAGAAGGAAGTTAGCCCGAATACCGCGGATTGTGCCTCCCATAAGGCCGAATTGCATGCCCTGATACAGAGAGTGGGCAACTTGGAGAGCAGAGCGGAGGAGGCGGAAGGACGTGCCCGACGAAACAACATCCGCATTGTGGGCCTACCGGAGGGATTGGAGGGCCACGATCCCACAGAGTTTATTGAGTCCATGCTACTGCAAGAGATACCCGGAGGAGCCCTATCTCAAGGATTTGCGGTGGAAAGGGCACATAGAGCTCTAACAAGGAGGCCGCTGCCAGGAAACCCGCATAGGCCGGTGATAGCCAAAATTCTTAATTACCAGGACCGGGAGAGGATATTGGAACACTTCCGCAAGGGAGGAACGATTATACGAGGAGCGGCACACATCACGGCCTACCCGGACTATACCCTGTCTGTGCAGCGTAGCCGCATGAACTTTGGGACGGTAAAGAGGAGACTGAGAGAGGGGGGCCACAAATACATGTTACTGTATCCGGCAAAATTGAAAGTTATACATAAACACAAAACTTTGTTTTTTGAGACCCCGGAGGATGCCATGGGATGGCTCGATGCGCAGGGATGTCCCCAGGAGTCAAAAGTTCGGACGGAGAGAGAGCACGGAAGAGATAAGTAATGCACGAGGAAGGTGCCACAAGATGGTGCGGCACGGACCCGTGGGACTTGAATATAGTCATTTGCACAGCCTTCAGTAGAGAAGGTCAGACTATTGCACCAGATGTTATGAGCACTGTAATTATTATTGAAGTAATGGGAGCCTTACAGAGCGGATCTCTTTACCCCACAATAATCTTAGTTAAGTGGCCATTAGGGCGACTTCACCCTACTGAGCTCTGTGCATTGTTTGGTGCTTGCAGGGTTAGATGTGGGGGTGCCTGAGTTCCGAGTACGGAGCTGGGCAGCAGTTGGGGTGTGTGGTGTTGGGGAAGGGACGGGTGGAGGGAGGGGAGGGAAGTTGGGAATTTGTTGTGTACATAGTTATGGATAGGTTGAGCTGGTACAAGAAGCTACAAGTAAAGATGGAGAGCTGTATCTGTATCACGTGGGCAAGGGGGATTCGCTACACGGAAGGCAAGAAGACACTCAGGAGCCATTGGGGACCTTAAGATCCTAACATGGAATGTCAGGGGACTCAATAGTTACTTAAAGAGAAACAAAGTAATGATGTACTTGAAAAGACAGAAGATTGATATTGCGTTGTTGCAGGAAACACATTTGACCCGGCAAAAACTGGAACTGGTGGGGAAGAAGTGGAGAGGTACTGTAGTAGGCTCTCCGTATTCTGCCTACGCTAGGGGAGTGCTGGTCTGGGTGGCACCGCACGTTCCGCTCCAACTTACACAAGAAGTGGTGGACATGGAGGGGAGGTTGGTCATGTTAAAGGCTTTGGTGGAGAATAGAGAGGTGTGCATTATAAAAACGTATGCCCCCAACCAAAATACTGCGGCATATTTTAGAACCCTGTGTACTCATCTGGGCGCGTGTATGGGAGGAACGGTTTTCTGGGGAGGGGATTTCAACTGCGTGCTCAACCCAAAGGCAGACAGATCTGATGATAAGATTGATAGGCCCACCTCAGCAGCCAGGGTATTGCAGACATTACTAGACGACTTCGGGTTGGCAGATGTTTGGAGGCTGAAACACCCTATTGAAACACAGTACTCGCATTACTCAGCTCCGCAGCAACTGCACACGAGACTTGATTACTTTTTTGCCACGCCAGATGTGGTGATAGAGACCACCCAAATAGACTATAGAGCGAGGGTCCTGTCGGACCACTCGCCTCTGGTTCTGAGTTGGCGGTGCTGCCGCCCCAGGACGCGGATACCGACATGGCGCCTCCGGGCGGAGGCGCTCCGGGACCCGGTCTTCATGGAAGATATCAGGGATGCGATCATACAGTACTTTGAGGTTAACACAGGCAGCGTTGGCTCAGCGTGCACGCTCTGGGAAGCCTTTAAGGTGGTATTGCGGGGTGCTGCTATTGCTAAATCAAAAGGCCTACAGGGTGGGGTCTTAACGGAGCTAGAGGAAGCGGAAGAGAAACTGGAACGGGAAAGCAACAGGGCGGGAGGGGATGCGGAACTTGTACTCGAACTACAACAGAGGTGTGCAGAGCTTTGGGAAAGGCTCTTCAACCTTAACTATAAGAAGTATGTTGAGAGGCAACATGCAGGTGGGGATAAAACTGGCCGCTTGTTGGCGTGGTTATATAAGAGCGAAACCCCCAGGCCCCCGATTAGGACAATAACTAGAGAAGACAGGGAGGTGATTGACAACCAAGAGGGAGTCAACGAGGCATTCTTAGACTATTATAGGACATTATATGAGGACAGAAGAGGGGACAATCGAGAGGAGATTAGAGAAACTGTAAAAGACATGGAATTACCTAAGATTAGTGCTGAAGAAAGGGAGGAGCTGGACGCACCGATTACCTTAGAAGAATTGGAGGAGGTGGTGAAGTAGCTACCCACCTGTAAGACCCCAGGCGCGGACGGTTTCCCTGGCGAGTTTTGTAAAACATATAGAGGGGAAGTACTCCCCCCTATGCTAGAGATGCTCAATGAGTCTTTTGAGATGGGCCGGCTGTCGGAATTGCTTAGAGAAGTGTTAATTGTGCCGCTTCCTAAGCCCAACAAGCCAGGGCATAGCTGCGGCTCCTATAGTCCTTTGTCAATGTTGAACCAGGATAGCAAGATATTGACGGCGGTCCTGGCCAATAGGCTGTGTAGAGTTATTAGCAAACTGATACACCCAGACCAGACAGGTTATGTCCCCAGCAGGAATATAACCCACAACCATAGGCGACTCCACCGAGTGATTGAAGAGGGAAACAGGAACGAGGGGGAAATGGCGGTGGTGTCCCTAGATGCAGTCAAAGCTTTTGACTCAGTGAGGTGGCCATGGTTGTTGGAGGCCCTGAAAGAATACGGGATGGGGCCGGGCTATGTTAGGTGAGCAAAATTACTATACAGTGAACCACTGGCCAGGGTGCGCACAGGATCTGTGATATCTGAGAGATGGCAACTCAGTAGGGGCACCAGACAAGGGTACCCCTGGTCCCCGATGTTATACATTCTAGCCCTGGAGCCCCTGGCAGTGTACCTCAGACAACAATATGACATGGTTGGTATTGAGGTAGGGGGAGAGAAACATCTAATATCCTTGTATGCTGACGATTTACTACTATACTTGAAATATCCGGAGGAAAATCTTCAATATATTCTAGAGGTTATGGATAGGTATGCAGAACTGTCCGGCATAGCGGTGAACCCCCAAAAATCGAGCATGTTCCCATTGGGAAGCTACAGAGGAGCCCCTCTGGAGCGGTTGCCGGTGTTGTCCGTACCATGGGCGGTTGATTCCTTCCGCTACCTCGGAATTGAGGTGTACCATACGGTGGAGGAGGAGCACTTGCATAATACTGGGGTGGCTGTGGGAAAAATCCTAACAAGTATGAAGTTTTGGGAGAAGTTGCCGCTGGCGATGATGGGACGGGGGGCGATGCTCAAAATGGTGGTCCTACCCAGGCTGTTACATTTCTTCAGTAATATACCATACTTGATACCCAAAAAGTTTTTTGTCAAACTGAATAGCATGTGCAGAGACTTCCTATGGCATGGCACTCGCAATAGAGTGGCGCTATGGAAGCTGCAGAACTTCCATGATAGAGGGGGCGTTAAGCTGCCAAATTTTGAGGCCTATTATGTAGCTGGTCAGTTGCAATATGTAACCAAATGGCTTTCTGATGAGGTAACTCCTGAATTTAGGCTGTTTGGACAGGACTGCACTCCGTTTTACTTAAAGGAGATTATCTGGGTGCCTAGACTTGAAATGAAAGAACGCCCGGGTATGATGTTGCTTGGGTGGAAGATGTGGCGCAGAGTATGCCGACTGATTGAGAACCCGTACCCGTGTTCCCCACAGGTGCCGCTAGTCGCCTTGGCTGGGGGAGACAGCCAACTCAGAATGATAATCAGGACCTATTGGGAATCGGTCGGGCTGGTCACATTGGGAGTTGTATGGCAAGAGGGAATCTTTAAGGATTTCGAAGAACTGGGAGAAGAGGCAGGCTTGCACAGAGGCCAATATGTCACATATTTAAGGCTAGTGCAGATTATTCGTAAAACCTGGCCAGAGACTGTACTGGCGGAGGAGCCAGACGTCATAATGGGAACAATATATGACATATCAGAAGGAGGGCATGAGATCTCTAGATTGTATGAGATGGTGATGACCCGGGTGGGGAAGGATTTGACTCATTTGAGGCTGGACTGGGAAGCGGAGGTGGGGGCACAGATGACCGATGTGATGTGGGAGCGTGCTATGGGATACCACAAGAAGGTGTCCAGAAACGCCAGATTGCAGCAGATACAGTTATACATAACGCATAGAGCCTATATGACCGCGAAGAGAATATCTAAGTTTGTAAACGCAGGAAGACAAGCATGCCCAAAATGCGATGAAGAAGATGCTGATATGACACACATGTTCTGGTCTTGCGCAGTGATTGAAGGTTTTTGGGGGGAAGTGGCACAAAAACTAGCAGATAAAGGGGTCATGCTCAACATAGATACGGCCTGGGCCTGCCTGTGGGGAGGGTTTCCCAGACCACGGAATACTAAACATGTTGGGAAATTGAGGGACCTGCCATATGTGCTTGCAAAAAGAAGGATTGCCATGGGCTGGAAGCAGTGCCACAGGCCACGGGTTGAGGTATGGTGGCGGGATTTGCAAAAATGGGCGGAGGCTGAAACGGTAGTATGGCAGGAGGCATGTAGCAAGTGCGGGGAAGAAGAAGTGGGTAACCTGATGGCATGGAGAGTGTTAATAACAGGACTGTTTGGCACAATAATGGATTCTGCAGCATCGGAAGGAAGCGATACCCGGCCACACGCAGCAGATACAGAACGAGAAACGCAAACAAGCTCTTGAGGGGGGAGGGATTTGGGGAGAAGTAATGTGCATTAATTGATGTTCACGAGTCTGTTGTAAATAATGCTGCAAGTTTGGTTTGTATTGTTTATTTGTTTTCAAAATAATAAAAACTTAAAAAAAAAAAACATGAAAAGACACGTGACTGAATGAACGCGGAAGGACCACGTCTCCATGGTAACTTCCAACACCGTTTACCTGCTAAACGGCGGATTCTCATGGAGTGAGATGTATGTGGCGCAATACACTGAGATTGTAAAAGAGAGGGGAAGCCATGGATAGGGAACCTAGCCCGTAAATGAGCCTTCATTTTGCCTGAGTGTCGGGACTGAGGCGGTTTTCTGACCGCATCCTCCCCCAATGATGACACCCCCCTACTTGAAGCAAGAAATCGGGACATGAGAAGCCTGGCATGGATATTAGAAGCGGGTTCCCAGGTCCGATTTCCTGGTCCATAGCCTTTCCAGTCCACCAGAAACAGCCTAGTGTCCTAGGATACCTTGGAGTCCAGAATGGCATTAACTTCGTACTCCTCAGAACCCTGAACCATAACAGGGGAAGGGCGAACAGGCAATCTAGTGGAGTCCACACAAGGCTTGAATAACGATACATGAAATACAGGATGTATTTTCCAAGACTTAGGCAACTCCAACCTGACCACCACAGCATTAATCAATGCCTGTACCAGAAATGGCCCCAAAAAGCGAGGCAATAGGCATTTACGACCCGGAATACGGAGGTTTTTAGCGGACAACCACACCTTTGAACCAATGGAATGTTTGGGAGCCTCCTGGCGGTGTCGGTCAGCATAAGCTTTAGATCTTTCCTGGGCCTCTGTTAGATGACCACTGACTGCTTTATGCACAGCAGAGAGGTCCCGAAGGCAGGCATGAACAGCAGGATTGGTGCTGTCTGGGGCTAGGTCCATGGGAATGGTCCGTGGATTTTGGCCGTACAAAGCATGAAGGGGTGTGGTACCAGTGGATGCATAGAAGGAGTTGTTGTAGGCAAATTCAGCATGAACAAGAACAGAGAACCAAGTTTCCTGGTATTGAAGGGTCAGACAACGCAGATATTGTTCTAATGTAGCATTAGGACGTTCAGTCTGACCATCAGTTTGGGGATGATATGCACTAGAATAGTGGTCTTCAGCGGGGCAAGGGCCCGGTGTTTGGCGCCGCAGGTGTTCGGCGTCCGTGGTGGGAGGCACTTTCCGGTTGCGGCTGGAGGGAAAGTAAGTGCAGGGGAGTGCTTACTTCTGTGACTGTGCCTGAAGGAGCAAAAGGAGGAGTAAATGTCCGGAATGTTATTGTGATTGAGGTCTTGGCTCGGGGGAACTGCCATGCGCCTATTAAAGTCATTAAGGTCCCACAAGGGCCATGTTCAACCTAAGAAACCCTCTTCCATCCTGCCTTTCACCCCGCTCCTGTGCTGCTCTGAGCCTGCCCCCATTAGTATTGAGCAGTCAGTGCGTAAAATTGCGGTCATTAAGCGTCAGAGCCACCAAGGAGGAATAACTGGAGCTAAGGCCTTTATTGCGGACTTCTCGTTTACAGACACTGCCTCTGAGAGCTGCAAAGGAACCCTCCCAACTCAGAAGCTCGAAGACACTGTCTGTCAAGAATCTCTGCCCACCGATTCTGGGAACTTTGAAGCCATGCCTCTGGCCAATGCCTCTGGCACAGGCATAGGGGGGGTTGGTGATGTGTCAGTTCTTCCATTTGCATCCCTGGCACCTGTTGTTTCTGTCACCCCCAACCCAGTTCGCCCATTGTAAGCCTACATCAGCCACCTGTTCTCCCACCTACCTCGGGCCCTATTTTCGTCTGCTCACCCCCAGCCACAGCTGCTACCACTTTGGATCTATTGGACACAGAAACCACTGGAGCAACTGAAGATAACCGCCCGCATATCTCCACCTGTAGCTCATGGAGCGAGACTTTACTAGCATCGATCTCAGGGTCCTGCTCCTTTTCTCATCTAACCCCCTTCAGGGCTCTCAAACCCGTCACCCACGGTAGCTATTCTTCCACCGTTCCACCACAGAAGGAGGTGTATACTGTCGGCTGTTGCTCCTGTGCACAAGTGCTCTCTGAAATTGCAATCATCAAGAAACTGCTGTTGGTACTGATTGATGCCCGGGGGATAAGAGGGGAGGGGAAGGGTGGAGGGGACACGCCGAGGGAGTCTTCCAGTATGCTCCCAGTTGGCAAGGGACTCAACCCCCCTCAGCTACCTCCAATTATTCCACCCTGCGAAAGGACCGCCAATGCATCAATGAGCCCTACCCGGGTTGTCCAGCCGATGCACCCTAACGCAGAGAGGGGCCACCCCACTGGGAGCATCGAACCAATTGTGATGGGGGAGAGTCCCCCAAGCGTCCTGACAATCAATCCTCCTAGGGAGGGAGGGAGCGGAGCACGTGGCTTCTGTCCAAGGGGGCGCAGCCCCAAGAGTCCTGTACTTGGGGGGAAAACAAATGTCTCCACTGGCTACGTTCTGTTGGGAACTGTCCCTTTGTGACCAGGGAAGCGTTGGTGGGGTGCATCAGACTGGAAGGCGAAGGTATAAACCCCTCTGACTCTGTTAAAATTGTCTTCAGGAATGGTCAAATGGTCAAGGAAGTTTTGAGAAGATCTGGGGGTTATGTGCGGGCCTCATATAGTGGGATTACAATTAGCTCGTGCCCCTATTTGGGAGCCGTCGCCCCACCTGGACCCGTCACACATTGTACTGTCCTGTCGGGAGCGAACTGTACTCCTCTGGGTAAAAGGCATGTGGGGGGCCGCGTCTGAGTGACAAGGGCGGACAATTAGTCTTGTGACCACTTGGTCAAGTTAAGGGACCATGTGTAACGTAATGGGGTCCTTGGGGTTGACCCCTTTTTCCACTCTAAATATTTTCTGATCTATGGTGTTGGGGTATGGTGCAAAGATTGCATTTCCTTTTACGTGTTCTGATCTTGTTTATCTTGGGTATGATGGATTCTTCAAACTGTAACTTGGATTTGTGTTATAATGTGTATTTTGTCGTTTAATGGTTGTTTTTATACATCCGAATAAACTTGTTTGACTGACTGACAATACCAATGGAAGTGGTAAGGTGTTTCCAAAAACGGGAGGTGAACTGCGTCCCCCGGTCTGATACTGTCACATCCGGAAGACCAAATAGACGGAAGATGTTGTGTAGAAACAGATCTGCAAGGGCAGGAGCGGTAGGTATTCCCTTGCATGGAATAAACAAACCTAATTTGGTAAAGTAATCAATGACCACCCATATGGTGTCATAACCCATGTCCGGAGGGAGTTCCACAATGAAATCCATTAAAATCATGGACCACGGACGTTCAGGAATAGGAAGAGGCTGCAAGAGACCCATCGGTTTGGTTGTAGTACCTTTACACTGGGCACATATAGAACATGAGGATATGTAGGCAGATACGTCCTTGTGCATAGAGGGCCACCAGCACCAACGTTGTAGTAATTCTAGGGTTTTACATTGGCCAGGATGTGCAGCCACCAAAGAATCGTGACACCATTGTAAGGCCACATGTCTCGTAACCGAATCGGGAATGTAGACACGGCCATGAACATATGGTAGTTTCTTGATTACATCCATGTTATATTCCTGGATTTATTTAAGGTCCTTAGCCACCCACTCCTGTATTAATGTTTTCAATGTAGGTTTCAAGGTGCAAGAACAGACCACCTGGTTATCAAGTAGCAAGGTGCCATTCCATGACTCGGAGGGAGAACCGTGAACCCGTGAAAGGGCATCAGCCTTAGAGTTCAACTGCCCAGGACGGTAAGTTAACACGAAATTGTACATGGAGAAGAATTCGTGCCATCTGGCATGACAGGCTGCGGTGCATTTCAATGACTGTAATGCAAGTAGATTCCGATGATCAGTGTACACCTGTACGGGAGAAACAGTACCGAGGAGATGATGTGTCCAGACTACGAACGCGTCCCTCACCGTTAGGAGTTCACGTTCAGTGACTGTATAATTCTGCTCGTACTGTGTTAGTTTCATTGAGTGATAAGCTACTGGATGTAACAAACCAGTATCGTTGCAAACTTGAGAGAGGACCGCCTCAACCGCAACTTCCGAGGCATCAGCCTCCACATGAAATGGAAGTCCGGGATCAGGGTGTAGTAAGACTGGTGCGGTCGTGAAGGCCACCTTCAAGGCCTCAAATGCTAGTTGGGCCTGCTTAATCCATATGAACTGACGTGTATTACTGGTTAACGCTGTCAATGGAGCGACGGTTTCTGAAAAAGACCGGATAAACCGCCGGTAAAAATTTGCGAAACCAAGGAACAGCTGCAAGGCTTTAACTGAGGTGGGTGTAGGCCATTCCAACATGGCTTTCACTTTGATATCACTCATCTTGATCCCCATGTTAGTGATGTCATATCCTAGAAACTCCACTTCTTTAACATGGAACAAACATTTATCAAGTTTAGCATACAGGCGGTTTTCTTTTAACCGTTGTAGGACAGTATATACATGCTGGACGTGTTTTTGGTATGATGGAGAATATACCAGGATATCATCCAAATAAACAACTACATATCTATTAAGCATGTCGATCAGTACGTCATTTATGAACCTCTGGAAAGTGGCCGGTGCATTACAAAGTCCGAATGGCATAACCAAGTACTCAAACAGGCTATATTTGGTTTTAAAGGCCGTTTTCCACTCATCCCCTTCCTTCATCCTGATGAGATTGTAAGCACCCCTTAGATCCAATTTCGGGAAGTATTCTGAGTTACCGAATTGATCTAGCATAACCGATATGAGAGGTAGCGGATATTGATTACGTATGGTCACAGCATTGAGCTCCCGATAATCAATACATGGACGCAGATCCCCCTCATTCTTGGGCACAAATAGGAGGGGAGAAGCAGCCGCAGAATGAGATGGACGTATAAAACCGTTTTCAAGGGCTTTGTCCAGATATTCTTTCAGAACCACATTCTCTTATTTGTATCAGGGAATAAACCCTCCCTGAGGGAATCCTGGCCCCTTCCACAAGATCGATGGGACAATCGTAAGGGCGATGCGGTGGTAACTTCTCTGCCTCTACCTTATCAAAGACATCCCGAAACCTTTCGTATTCCTTGGGTAGAGTAACAGAGGTAACACACCCGATCACTGTAGCTGCATCCAACAACGGAAAACATGGACTGGTCATTTCGGATTTGGAAGCAAAACATTGATTTCCACAATGACTAGATGTGAACCTGACTACACCGGATTGCCAGTCCACTAAGGGGTTATGTAACACCAACCATGGCAAGCCTAGAATGAGTTTGAATTGAGGTGTCGCAATAACATCAAAATGTATCTCCTCCACATGCCCTGAGGCGAGGGTCATGACAAGGGTGATGGTACGTTCGGTGATCAGTCCTGATAACAATGTGGTACCATCCACGGTGCTGACAAGCTTGGGATGATCCTTGCGGGTGACCGGGATGTTCCAGTCTTGTACATATTGTGCATCAATGTAGTTCCCGGTAGCGCCAGAGTCTAAAACAGCCTGAACCGACCATGAATTCCCAGACGGAACAGTCAAGTTAGCATGTAAAACAAAAGGTACTGATAGGCAGGAACACTGATGATTCTTGCTCGGCAAAGGGGTTCCCTCTATTGTCGGGCTTTGGCATTTCCCTGCTTCTTAGGTTTTTTGGGCATTCTCTTAGGAAATGCTCAGCGAAACCGCAATAGAAACACAAATTGTTCTTCTTGCGTTGTTCTCTTTCCTTGGAGGACAAAGGACCCCGAATTGCCCCGATCTGCATGGGTTCCCCCTCCACCGCGGATGGTACATGAACAGGAGGCGGAGCGAGAAATACGTCTCTTCTCCAGCATGGGGCCTGGCATGGATTCACATGCTCATGAATATTCCCCGTCGTCAGGCCAGGAATCCTCGGTACAGAAAAAAATCAGTATCAGTTTCGTTTCTGATCTGTCTTTCCTAGTAGTAACGAATCACTGATCTCTGGCTCATACTGCCCCCAGCCAATGACTGCCCTCTCCCTAAGCCCCGCCCCTGGCAGCCATCCTCAGATTGTTACCACACGTTCAAGTGTTGAGAGTCCTTGTGCTATAGCTCTCGAGCTTTTGCTGCGTTTTCGCGCTTTTTCAAAGAGAATTTCTAATTTTTCGGTTAAATAGAGCCTCAAGCTCCACCGTTTCTACATCCGATCAACGGGGACCCGTTTCGGAGTTTTCTACGCCCCTCAAGGGTGAAGATTTCGTCGAGTTACGCTTTTGGAGGAGTCCAGAAGTTTCTGAGGCCTACCCCGGACAAGGCCCAGGAGAAAGGAAGCTCGATGCCCGGGAAGCTGTTCAGGGCCTGCCCTGGATGCCAGCTACAGAATGTGTTCAAGGAATACGAACACTCTTTGTGCCTCTACTGTATTTATGAGGACAAACCGCACGTGGAGAAGGACTGCGTTTTGCGGGAACATGTCGGAGCGGAACATGAGGGATCGCCATCTTCGTCTCGCCAACTGGCTGGAGGGAAAAAGCCTGTCAGGTGAGAAGAAAAAGAAGTCCGAGCGGTCTTCTAAGTCCTGTGAGGGCGCCCCGGCGATGGGGGCCCAACAGAAGGCTAAGCACCGCAAGTCCGCGGGCACCGGGAGTGCCGAACGGTCGGGCTCCTTGGCTGCCAGGCAGGGCGCATCCTCCCCGGCGCCATCAACCACGAGCCAACGCTATGGCTCGGGTAAGAGGAAATCCGAGAACCCGGCCAAGCTTCTGGAGAGGCCCCGGTCAATCTCGAAGGTTCCAGCAGAAGGGGAGCGAGGCGAGGTGAAGGCCTCAAGCGCACAGTCGGTGGCAAAGGCCTTGATTCACCCGACCAAGGCCTCTATCGGGAAAGTCGCGACAGCCCTGGCGCAGCCTGTGGAGGTTGCACCAGTGAAAGCGACCTCGGGGCCCAGAGTTTCCCTGCCACCGCGGAGGGAGGCCTCTTTCAAGCCCATCGAGAAGACCCCCGTGAAGTCCCCGGCGGAGAAAGAGGGGGGGGCCGATGGCTATCGTGGATACGGACACAGCCTCTGAGGAGGAACTGATCGAAGTCTTGGAGAGCCACAACGTGGGCATGGAGGAGGCCCAGCCCATCGGGAAGAAACCCGACGACGGGGACGACGAGAGCGACGGCGATGCCGACGAGGTTCCAGATCAACCGTCGCGCCCGTCGCAGCCAGTGCCGCAGGACAACTCGGCGGCCATTTTGATGGCAATACAATCCTTATGTACGGAAATAAGGATGAGATTGCCTCTGCCCCCGACGGAGGAGTCAGAGCCAGGCCCGTCGGGAAGTCCACCACTTAAGAGGAGAAGGACACATCCTCCTCCGCCTTTTCAACCCTCACGGACTGCTCAACCTTCGCCCCCCTCCACGGTCACCGGGGATGACACAGGTACGGACATGGCCACGAAGGGCACTGACGACGACGACGGCAACGACGGGGTGGACCTCCCGTCTTCCCCCCCTCCTTGGGCCCCCCCACCCGATGAGATTGGATCGTTCCATGTTATGATCGCCAGGGCATCCGAGCTTTTCCAGCTCTGCCCTGAAGAGAAGAAGAAGGAGGGGTTCCTCTATCAACGGCGCAAGGCCAAGAGGAAGACGGTCCTCGCCGTGCCATTGCTGGATGACATCTGGAACGAGGGACTTTCCCTTCTCAAGAACCCGTCCACGACGCTGGCAAAAAGGGACTGGTACGAGAAGAAGTACCGGGTCCCCGACGCAGCCCCTCTGTGCCTTAGGGCACAGCCGACCCCGGATTCGGTCGTCTCTGCGGCAGCCAGGAAGAAGGCGGGGGGGGCATCGGCCTCAACATCGACTTCCCCACCGGACAGTGAGGGAAAAAAACTGGATGCGATGGGACGACGGGTCATCTCGTCAGCACCGACGACGATCAAGGCGGCCAACGCCTTGGCGATTGTTGCCCGCTACGACAGGGAGCTGTGGTATAAGATCGCTCCTTTGTTGGACTTCTGTTGTAATATGCACGGGCTCGTGCAGGGGCACTTGTGGAATGTTGATGCATGTTCAGCAGTCAACATTCCACGGTGGCCGTTAGCTTGGGGAGGCTGAAGCAGGAGGCCTGCGGGGTCTCGCAAATAAATACTTATAACCCTCTTACCTGCGTACGGTGAGATTTCATCATTGGCGATGAGGATTTTGCTTGACCCCGTTCCACGTGTGCGCCGGCCGGCTGTTTGGTGCTGCCTGCCCGCCCCGGTGTTGCTGTGGGAGGACGCGGATTGGCCTTGGATCCATTGGGAGCCGTCTGCCGCCTACCCCTTCATCGTTAGGGGCAGCGGTGGCCACAGGTGGGCTTCGCTGGTGGGCGTGCGGTTCCCCACGGCGATTGGCTGCCAGGAGCACAATCGGCACATCGTAGGAGGGCAAGCCGATTGTGGGGGCGGCTGCTGGCTACCCCGTGTTCCGGGGGGAGTAGCGGTTGCAGGAGGGCGACGTCGTTGTGGTAGGAAGTCGCCACCCAGTCTCGCTGCTTTGGATCCAGTCGGGGCCTCGGAGGAGGAGCAGCTGTCACGCTGTACGCAGGCCTGCATCCCTGCGTTGTGTTCGGCGTAGGACACTGTGCGCCGGCCGATAGCTCCGCCCCTGGCAGCGTATGCGCATCGGGCAGTTCACTGCTGGCCTTCTGAGGGAGGGAGGAGGGGCTGCGGTGGCGCTGCGCGGCGTGCCTCTGATATGAGCTGACTGCTGCTGTTCGGTCATTCGGAGGAGGCAGGAGCCTCATACAAATGCAGTCCATGGACACCTGGGAGCCTGAGTTGCCACAAGGCATCTTTCACGTGCCACCAGAGAGGCTATTGGTGGTAAGGTTGGGCATATAACTGCTGTGGAGCCCTGGCAGGTGAAGTTGAGTGCATCTGGTTTGGGCTGTGATCCCTGGAAGTCTGCCTTTACATCACTTGATTGGTTTTGACTCACCCAGTGCCTATTCACGGTTGTACTGCATTTACGTGTGGGTGCACGTGCACAAGGTAACAGTGAGGGACCATCTAAAGGGAACAAGAAGTCTTAAGGATCTCACAGGGGGGGGGGCAAGTTCCTGTTGGGGGCATAAGGAACAAGGCTTTTCGTCCAGCCATGTTACATACGGCTGCCAGGCCTCCGCCTGCTTTTCTGCCAAATCCTAGAGAGCCTGTTGCTCCTTGGGAGCAGTGGGTGGATGCCTTCAAAGTATATTTGAGGGCTGCTGGTGGGGCAAAGTTCAACGATGATGAAAAGGAGGCTGTATTGCTGAATTGTATCGTACTGAGGGGTTGAGAGTTTTTCGTCATCTGCCTGGGGATAATGTAATGGTTCAAGGGGGAGGTGAGGGAGAAATGGTTATTAGTACTTAGGAGACTGCTTTGAAGAAGCTGCAAATGCGTTTTGGTAAACGAGTTAATGTGGATTTAGAGCGGTATACGTTTTTCTCTAGGGCGCAAGGTTCCACGGAAAGCATAGATACTTATGTTACGGCACTACGTGCACTCATGGCTACATGCGGGTTTCCCGGCAATGGCGAGGAACACATAAGGGATCAGGTTATGATGAAGACATCTAATCAGAAAATCAGAGAAAGGTTATGGATAGAGAGTGATCCTTCACTTGATAAGGTGTTGGAGATTGCCAGAGCAATTGAAGCTTCTAAGACCAGTGTACACATTGTTACTGAGAGGGATATGAATAGGGAGATGGTGCATGCCGTAGTATCAAGGAACAAGAAAGGTTTGGATAGTGCTGTGGTGCAAGGGAGAGAGCATCTAAGAGTAAGGAGGGGTGCAAAAATTGTGGCTGGTCGAGTCACACGGCTGATTCTAAATCTTGTCCTGCGTGCAATGTTGAATGCAGGAAATGTAAGCGTTTGGGCCACTTTGCAAGCATGTGTAAGGGGCAGATAGTCGCTAGTGTGGCTTCAGAAGACTCTACCATGTTGTTAGAAGGGGCATCAGGAGGTGGCTCTAATCAAAGTGTCATATTACATGTGGAGGGAAGTGGGCGGAAGGGTCCATGGGTGTCGGTATTGGTGGATCAGCACCCTGTGGATATGCTTGTGGATTCGGGGTCACCTTATAGACTGGTGGCCCCGGATGTGTATCAAGAAGTTTTGGGTAAACAGATTTCTACTTTGTTGGCTGCGGACATCAAACCATGTGCATATGGGCAGAGTCCCATCCACCTACTTGGCTACAATTGGTCGAATTTTTCTTTCAAGGGGAGGCAAACCTTGGGTAAATTGTATGTGGCCTCAAAGGGCACAAGTGTGTTGGGTTGGGATGAGCAGGCAGCACTAAAAATACAGATTCATCCGGGTGAGAAGGAACCGGTTCTCAGTGTCATGGATAGAGCGGGACAAAATGACATAATGGTTACTCCTACAGTGCTCATGAGTGAGTTTCCCGAGGTATTTTCAGACACAATTGGTAAGCTCAGAGGTTTTACACATCGCATTGTTTTGAAGAAGGGTGCAGTTCCCAAAGTACATAAAGTGAGGGGAGTGCCAGTAGCGGCGAGGGAGGCATTCAAGGCGGAATTGGCTAAGTTGCAGTCAGCAGGGATAATTGAGCCCATTGAGTCCTCAGAGTGGTTGTTTCCCGTGGTTTTAGTTAAGAAGGGTGATCGGAGCATCAGAATGTCTGTAGATCTCCGGGAACTGAATTCCAGCATATGGGTGGATCGGCATCCCTTGCCGAATATTAACGAGTTGTTGTTGACATTAGGAGATGCCAAGTATTTTTCAACTTTTGATCTGTCAACAGCGTACCATCAAATTGACCTGCATGTTGAGTCTAGACCGCTTACTTCATTTGTGACTCCGTTTGGGGCATACAGATTCTGTCGCATGCCATATGGCCTTGCTTCGGCTTCGGCTGTGTTCCAGAGGTTGATGCAGCAGATGTTTGGAGGGGTGTTGGGAGTCAGCTATTTTCAAGATGACATTCTGGTCTGGGGCAGTAGCAGGGAGGAACATGATGTCAGGGTGAGGAGGGTCATGCAGATTCTTAAGGACAAAGGTCTGACTGTAAAGTTAACCAAGTGTCAGGTAGGAGTGGAGGAGGTCACATACTTGGGACATATATTGAGTTCACGAGGTGTGAGCCCCAAAAGGGAGTTGGTACAGGTGTTGAGGGATACACCAGCTCCGGTCAATAAGGATCAGCTAAGGGCCTTTTTGGGCCTTGCGGAGTACTATGTTAAATTTGTATCCAATTATGCTGAAAAAACGGTGGCCATGAGAGCTCTCATGAGGAAGTGTGTAAGATTTGCGTGGTCTCAGGAGTGTGCAGCGGAATTTGAGTTGGTCAAGAGGGATGTGGAGAATGCTCCTTGCCTGAAGTCGTTTGACCCGAAAAATAAAACTGCTCTGACTGTGGATGCAAGTGAGGTGGGTCTGGGGGCAGTGCTGGAGCAATGGATAAATGGTGAATGGATGCCAGTGGCCTTTGCCTCGAGGACTTTGAGAGATGTGGAAACCAGGTACTCGGTAGTTGAGAGAGAGACTTTGGCAGTGTTATGGGCTTCAAAACACTTCAGAACGTTTTTGTGGGGCATACCCTATATTGTCAGAACGGACCATAAACCGTTGGTGCAAGTGTTTTCTACCAAGGGAGTCATGGCGGTATCCCCGAGGATTGCGAAATGGTCAGTACAGCTACAGGATTACAATTTTTCATTGCAGTATTTTCCGGGGAAGTTTAATGTTGTGGCAGACTGCTTGTCCCGTTTGCCTGTTGTGGAAGCGGGCAGTCAGGCAGCCTTGGTGAAAGAGGAAGATTTGCAGGAATGTCAGGTTGCTTTTGTGGCTTCTGCGGTGGAGAAGTAGTTGTGGGATCAGGAGTCTGAGGCCGATCTTGAGTTAAATTGGATTAAGGAATGTCTAGTGAAAGGTTGGCACACGGTTAAGGACAGGCCTGAAGGGAAAGGTTATGCCCAAGTTTTACATGAATTAGCCGAGGGTCCATGGGGTGTGTCTAGGGGAAGTAGGTTGATACCCCCTGTGAGTCTGAGAGGTAGAATGGTGGAATTGGCACATGTTGGTCATTTGGGTCGATCTTTGACTAAGAGGAGACTCAGGGAGGAGTACTGGTGGCGGGCCATGGACAAGGATGTTGAACAAGTGGTGAAAGACTGTCAGGCATGCTCTGTCAGCGATAAAAGCAAGGTACTGCATCCACAACCTGTACATCCTGTAGAGGTTCCTGAGCAAGTATGGTCGAAATTGGCTTTAGACATCATGGGTCAGTTTGAGTGTTTAGAGCCTGAATCTAGATATATGTTGGTGTTGGTGGACTATACATCCAGGTGGATTGAGGTGGCGGCGTGTTCCTGTGTCACAACCAATTCTGTTATTGCTTTCTTGAGGAAAGTTTTTGATCGCGAGGGATTACCTGCAAGTCTAGTTACAGATAATGGGGTGCAGTTCACTTCTAGAGCGATGAGAGAATTTTTGGAACAGCATGCCATTTCCCATTATAGAACAGCCCTGTACAATCCTTCTGCTAATGGATTAGTGGAGAGGGCCAATGGTACTATTAAGTCAGCTATACAATTGGCTTTGGCCAATGGTTTGGATTGGCAGGAAGTGGTGACACAATATCTGGCTGCATATCGCAGAACCCCAGCCACGGTTACGGGTAGATCTCCATTTGAGCTTATGAGGGGCAGGAAAGCAGGTACAATGTTGAGAACCCTGGCTATGGGTGGTGGAGGGCCATGTGATATGGAATTGCAGGCTTTTCATCGCAGCATTTTGGCGCGCCAGGAGGCCATGGGGTCTTCACAAAAGTTTCGAAAGTAGTTGAACGTTAAGCCTGGGGATGAGGTGCACATACGAAATCCCAGGATGGTTCACAAAGGTTACAGCAAGTTTTTGCCCTCAAGGAGGGTTGTTAAGGTTGGAAAAGGCCATGTGCAATTGGAGGATGGCTCTGTCTGGAGTAAGAGACGGGTGGTGGTGGATGGCTGCAAACGCGTGGAGAGGGCAGGTGTGGAGTCTGATCCGGAATCTCAGGAAACTGTGCTGGATTATGATCCTGTGGGTTCACAAGTGATCAGCCTTGAACAGGAAGAGCTTGTCCCACTTCCAGGTCCTTTGGGTGCAGAAGTGAATGTGGAGTGTCAAAATGCTTCTGATAAGCAACCTGATGTAGGACAAGAAGGGGGTCGTCTGGCCAGGAGGTGTGGCCCCCCTATAAGGTTTAGAGATTACATTTGTTAAACGTGAAATTTACATTTTATGGTGCATCGCACCCTTGTGGTCAATACTTCTATATCCATGAATGCAATTTGTATTAATGATAAGTTATATAATCTTATGTTCATGTTTCCATTGTTCAATCTGTTTGCGATTTATCCTGTCACAGGTTGTTAACATTTTTGTTATGCAAGGGAAGAGGATATGTGTAATATGCACGGGCTCGTGCAGCGGCACTTGTGGAATGTTGATGCATGTTCAGCAGTCAACATTCCACGGTGGCCGTTAGCTTGGGGAGGCTGAAGCAGGAGGCCTGCGGGGTCTCGCAAATAAATACTTATAGCCCTCTTACCTGCGTACGGTGAGATTTCATCAACTTCCTACCGGACGACAAGAGGGCGGGGGCCCTGGAAATATTGCAGGAAGGCAAAGTGGCATCGGACCACGCCATAACGGTGGCAACGGACATCGCTGACACCGGTTTCCGCCAGTTGGGCAACAGCGTTTGCCTCGGATGGCTCATGGCGACGGATTTCCGCCAGGACATACAGGCCAAAGTGTTGAACATGCCCTTCGATGGGAGCAACCTGTTTGGGAAAACAGTCGATGAGTCCCTACAAGCCATCAAAACGGACACGGAGACGGCCCGGGCCCTGGGAGTTTTCCAGCAACGACGGCCGTCCTTTCGGAGCGCCGGAGGCAAGCAAGGGGCCTCCAAAAGTTCCGGCGGCGGCTCCTCTACCTACCGTCAAGCGGCCCGTTCTTCGTCGCAGGAGGCCTATAGGGGACGAGGCAAGTCGGGTGGATCCCGCCGTCGTCGCCAGGGAGGCCAAGGTGGCAAGGCGGCCTCAAAACAGGACTGAACCGACTGTGGCGTCGGGCCCCACCGAAGCACCCCGGTGGGAGGAAATTCGTCAGCGTGTGGGAGTCCATCTCCACTGACCGTTGGGTGCTGGATGCCCTGGCCCAGGGGCACGCTCTCGAGTTTCTAACAAAGTGCCCTCGCGTTCCACCCGTGGCCAGGAAGGAAAATCCCGTCCCTCGACTACTGTTGGAAGTAAGGGCGATGCTCAAGAAAGGTGCCATCGAGCTCGTCCCAAAGAGGCTTTGGGGCTCTGGAGTTTACTCAAGGTACTTCCTCGTCAAAAAGAAGACAGGAGGATGGCGCCCCATCCTGGACCTGCGACGACTGAACAAGTACATCAAGGCACAGAAGTTCCGGATGGTCACCCTCCAGCACGTGCTGGGACAGCTGGAGGAGGGCGATTTCCTGTCGTTGTCGGACTTGGAGGATGCCTACTTCCACATCCCCATTCTAAAAGGACACCGAAAGTTTCTCAAGTTCGTGGTCCAAGGACGGCAATACCAGTTCAAGGCCCTCCCATACGGATTGAAGTCGGACCCAGGGTGATCACCAAGTGCCTCGCACCAGTGGCGGCGCGGCTGCGCCTGCAGGGGATCCACATCTACCCCTACCTGGACGACTGGCTCATCCGAGCAAGGACAAGGGAGCTCGCCGTAGAGCACACAGCGAAGACCGTCCAGCTGCTCACGGACCTGGGGTTCTCCATCAACTTTCCCAAGTCCCACCTGGTCCCTTCACAAGTCGCCCTGTTTCTGGGAGCCAAGCTCGACACAGTGGCGCGGCTGGCCTCGCCGTCGGGGGAAAGGACGAAGGCCATCCTGGGCAAGGTGCAGCGTCTACTGGCCACGGACGTGGCCAGGGTAAGATCCATCAAGTCCCTACTCTGGATGATGTCCTCCTGTTTATATCTTGTACGCCTTTGCAGACTTCGGATGCGCCCTCTACAAGAGTTCCTCGACGCCCGCTGGATCCAAGCGACGGGCAGGTTCGAGGACAGGATCCCACTCAACGAGACCTTCTGACAAGCGATCCGGTAGTAGGGCACCCGCACTCATCTGACGGCGGGCGCAGACTTTCAGACCCCAGCTCACCAGGTAACAGTGATGACGGATGCCTCCCTGGAAGGGTGGGGAGCGCACACCGGAGATCTTCACGCGAGAGGCCTTTGGCTCCTGGAGGAGAAGCCGCTTCACATCAACATCTTGGAGCTCCGTGCAGTGTTCTGGGCCCTCAGGTCCTTTCATCCTTTCTTCCGTCCCTCAAGGGCAAGGTGGTGAGGATTTTCACCGACAACACCACCACGATGTTCTACATCAGGAAGCAGGGCGGAACTAGATCCCCGGCCCTATCCAAGGAAGCCCAGGATCTGTGGCATTGGGCCGTCGGCCAAGGGATGTTTCTGGTGCCTTTTCATCTGGCAGGGATAAAAAACACCATTGCGCTCGTGCCACGAGTGGGAACTACGCCAGGATCAAGTGGACCGACTCTTCCAGCAATGGGGCAAACCCCATCGCGACAGCGACGAACTCCAAGTGCCAGAGGTTCGCCAGCAGGTTTCCCCAGCCGAGGAGCATGGGTGATGCTTTCTCATTCCCCTGGGACGACCTGTTCCTCTATGCATTCCCTCCGTTTCCACTGCTGCTCAGGCTCATCAACCAGCTCAAGAGATCCCGGTGCAGGATGATCCTCGTCGCGCCGGCGTGGCCGAGACAGATCTGGTTCCCGGACCTTCTGGACTTGTCAGCGTCCACACCAGTCAAGCTGCCGGCGGACGCGGATCTTCTCTCCAGAGAAGGAGGCGCTATTCTTCACCATGACCCGGAGTCGCTGAACTTGCAGGCCTGGCTCCTGCAGCACTTAAGGTTGGAGGGTACGATATCCCGGCTGACTGCAGAGAGGTTCTTGCAAAGGCCAGGGCGTCCTCAACTCTCAAGTGCTATGGGCATAAGTGGAAGAGGTTCTCTGTCTGGTGCCGCGCACAGAAGATTAACCCTCTGCGGATTACAGTCCCTCAAGTACTGCCGTACCTACTGTCGTTGGCCAAAGCTGGACTAGCCCACGCCTCCATCAAAATACATCTGGCTGCCATCTCCAGACACACCAGAACTACAGGGCGGGCGTCCTTGTGGTATCATCGCCTGGTGAAGGAATTTATGAAGGGACTATTTCGATCGTTCCCGCCGGTGAAGGCCCCTGCCCCGGCGTGGGAGCTCAACGTGGTGCTCACCAGGCTCATGGGGGCCCCATTCGAGCCTATGCATTTGGCGCCGTTGAAGTTCCTGTCGTGGAAGACAGCATTTCTCGTGGCCATCATCTCCGCACGACGAGTGGGAGAGATTCAGGCCCTATCCTGCATGCCTCCATACTTGACTTTTCACGACACAAGGGTGGTGCTGAGGACACACCCCTCCTTCATGCCCAAGGTGCCGTCGGACTTCCATCTTAACGAGCCCTTGGTGTTACTGGTTTTCTTCCCGTCGCCTTCGACGCTGGCCGAGAGGACTTTGCACTCGCTGGATGTGGCTAGAGCTCTGAAGTTCTACGTGGACCACACGAAGAATTTTTCGGAAGACGTCACAGCTTTTTGTGAACTTTGGACCTGTGAACTAGGGGAAGGCTCTCTCGAAGGCTTCCATTTCCAGATGGCTCTCCGGCTGTATCATGCACTGTCACCGGTTGGCAAACCGACCGCTGCCCGCCCGTCCGAGAGCCCATTCGACCAGAGCGATCGCTGCTACTACAGCGTTCCTGTCTGGTGTGCCCCTGCTGGACATCTGCAGGGCTGCTATGTGGAGGCCGACGCACACCTTCACAAGATTCTACTGCGTCGATCGGGACTCCAGAGAGGAGTCCAGGGTCGGCCAAGCAGTGCTGCGCAACCTGTTCGCCTAAGGTGAGTCTGGTGAGGAGGTAAGAGTTGCTTAATGTTGAGTTGTTGTATTGCTTAATGTTGAGCCTGTTGCCACCTCCTGTGGTTGTGTATTCTTATATTCATGAGCATGTTAATCCATGCCAGACCCCATGCTGGAGAAGGAACAAGTTACTTACCTGTAACTGTTGTTCTCCAGCATGAGTCTGGCATGGATTCACATGCGAACCCTCCCGCCTACCCCTCTGCGGATCTTCACTTGGTCATACTGCCACTTTACGTGCTACCAAATCTGAGGATGGCTGCCAGGGGCGGGGCTTAGGGAGAGGGCAGTCATTGGCTGGGGGCAGTATGACCCAGAGATCAGTGATTGGTTACTACTAGGAAAGACAGATCAGAAACGAAACTGATACTGATTTTTTTCTGTACCGAGGATTCCCGGCCTGACGACGGGGAATATTTATTAGCATGTGAATCCATGCCCGACCCATGCTGGAGAACAACAGTTACAGGTAAGTAACTTGTTCCTTTCCCCCCCCCCTTCCTTTCCGACCTCCAGGTGTCTAATTGCAAAACAGGGTCCAATAATTCGGGGAACGTGGAGGGCACCACCGGAACCGTGGCTAGGACATCTTTCAATGTGTCCGACAAACCCTTATAAAACAAAGCGGCCTTCTTTTCATCAGGCCACCCTGTCTCTGCGACCAATTGATTGAAACGAGCAAGATAAGCCAGCAAAGGGGTGTCCCTTTGCTGCAAAGACAAAAGCTCCAGATCATTAGCTTGGGTTTTGTATCTGGTATCGAATACCCGTGAAATGGCCGTGATTAATGCATCACAATCATGAAGCAATGGACTTTCCTGTTCCAGTAACGGATTTGCCCAAACCACTGCTGTACCACCCAAATAGGACAGAATGAAAGCTGATTTGGTGGTAGAATCTGGAAATGAGGAAGGTCGGCACAAAAAGTGTAGTTTACACTGATTGATGAAGGTACGGTAATGTTTAGGGTCACCATGAAAATGTTCCGGTGGGGCAAGAGGGAACTGAGCAGCCATGAACACAGGGGTCCCTTCCTGTCTATTGGAAGGACCGCTTGGGGCAGAAGCTGAGGGTGCTGCAGTCCCTGAGGTGCTTGCCCCAGTAGGTTGCATACTGGCACGAAATTCAAGAAGATTTCATTGAGTGGCTTCATGAGCGGCTGTCATATCAGCCCTTAGGTCTGCCACTATCTGGGCCAGAGTGGTCAACGGGTCTGTGGAAACGTCCATTCAGAAAAGAGGCTTCTGAATATGGCAGAACTCTGAAGGATTCCTGGTTGGAATTCTGCTCCGGCAGTTGAACACGTTGTGTAGCCGACAAGTTATTTCTGCCAATGTATCCCTCAGGGATGTAAAAACAATCGCCTGAGGAGTTATTTGACCCAAAGATGGATGGACGCCACAGGATACCGCTGACCTGCAAAGGAAGGTCAAGATTAATACCAATTTATGCACATGAACAACTGACAGGACAAAATCAAGGAAAAGTACCTTTAGGTTAGCAGGTAATGTTCCAGTATTAAGATCTATGTTCCTGAGATAAGTAACAGGCGTATCCTATGAAATGGATAACAGGATAATAATTGGGTTGAATTAACCAAGGAAAGTAGCAGTATGACAAAACAAGACAAGCAAGACAACACCTTACCATATGTCCAAGAGTGGGTACTGCAGGATGAAGTAGGCTTTGGGATGAATGGAGAGGTAAGGACCTACCCTCTGTTAACAGTCCTTGTACCAATGAGGTGAAGTAACACCCGCCGGCACGAGGACGCCTAGCAGAGTTCCCAGGAAGCAGTCCAAGTTCCAGCGAAGAAATGATCCTCTAACACCCGCCGGCACGAGGACGCCTAGCAGAGTTCCCAGGAAGCAGTCCAGGCACACGCGGTGGAAAGAGTCACAAGGTAAGTTTGTGCGGGGACGGTTATAGATGAGTGCATGAACCGCACGCTGAGCAAGTAGAATGGTCAAGAGTTCCGGGTCGATATCCGTGCAGGCAGAAAGAGGTACAGAATCAGCAGGCGTAGCTGGTCAAAAAGCATTCCAAGGTCGTAAACTGGATATTGCGAACAGACAGACAAGGAGCAGGACAAGACGATTCAGTGGCGCGTAGCCGAGTAGGTAATCAAGAAAGTAGTTCCAGACAAAGTAGCAATGGCCGTAGAAAACAAATTCAGAAGCAGGGATTGAAGGAGGGGCGAGGCATAAGTAGGAAACATTAGTCATGTGACAGGGTGAACCAAGGCTTAACGTGAAAAGACACGTGACTGAATAAACGCGGAAGGACTGCGACTCCCGGGTAACTTGCAACGCTGTTTACCTGCTAAACGGCGGATTCTCATGGAGTGAGATGTACGTGGCGCAATACACTGAGAGTGTAAACGAGAGGGGAAGCCATGGATAGGGAAACTAGCCCGTAAATGAGCCTTAATTTTGCCTGAGTGTCGGGACCAAGGCAGTTTCCTGACAGTCGCCAAATAGAACTGCACATTGACACCAGAGTCACTCCAGTGGTGCAGCACTACAGGGGTATCCCCATAAACATACATAAGCAGGTTGAAAATGAACTGAACAAACTACTGGAGGCGGACATTATTGAGCCAGCAGAAGGACCCACTCCTTGGGTGTCCCCCATAGTACCCGCACCAAAAAAGGACTCATCAGACATTGGCATATGCGTGGACATGCGACGGCGGAACAAAGCCATCATAAGAGAGCGCCACCAAGCACTACACATCACCGACATGGTGCACCTCCTCAATGGAGCTACCATCTTCTCCAAGCTGGACCTCAATAAAGGGTACCATAAATTGGAACTTCACAAGGCGTCTCGATATATCACCACATTCGCCACACATCTGGGCTTGTACAGATATAAGCGGCTCAGTTTTGGGGTCTCGTCTGCGGCAGAAACTTTTCAATCAGAGATCCACAATGGGATAAAGCACATACCCAACTGTCTGAACTACAGTGACAATCTCTTAGTCTTTGGGCAGACCCAAGAGCAGCACAATAATACACTCATGCGAGTGTGCATTGCCCTCGAGGAGGCACAACTCACCCTAAACAAGGACAAATGTGAATTTAGGAAACAGACACTTTGTTTCTTTGGCCACATCTTTTCCGGTAAGGGAATGACACCGGACCCAGAAAAGGTCAGTGCACTCACTGACGCGGAACCTCCATGAACCACGACCGACCTCAGATCTTTCTTAGGTCTAGCAAGCTACTGTACACGATACATAAAAGACTTTGCATCGGTCAGTGAACCCCTCAGGGCACTCTCAAAACTCGGAGTTCAAGTGGTCTGAGAAATGCCAGTAAGCGTTCCAGCTCATAAAGGATTGCATCGCGGATGCCAAGAACATGGCATACTTTTTGTAATTTTTTTAAAAAATGTTATTGGCAGAGGCATATAGCAAACACATACATCAGAGCAATCAGTGGGTTCAATACATGCATAGATGAGTACAGTGGCAGAAAGAGACAATGATTTAACAACAGATGGGAAATGATACATCACAGTGCACTATAAGGTGTTAACATGTCAGTGAAAGGCCCGGGAGGTACCACTCTTGGAGGAGTTCCCCTCCAGGCTATGAAGGTAACTGTTGAAAGCAGTCCAAATGTTTTTAGGGCAAGAGCGAGTTGGGATCGTGCTGAGGTACTCCTCTTCACAATTACGAGACCAATTACGAGGTTCAACCACTTCTGGATTGTGGGGGGAGAGTGGTTCTTCCAGCTCTGAAGGACACACTTCTTGGCCACTATGCAGTCCACATTCAGGAATTTGGCCATATGTTTAGCCCACTCAGCCTGCCACACCCCAAACAGAACTCCCATCGGGTCTGGATCAATAACAGTGTCACTGATTTCAGACAGTGTCTCGAGGATCTTACCCCAGAATTCCGCCAGCCTCGGGCACTCCCTGAACATGTGTAGGTGATCAGCATCCTCTGCTCCGCAGCGGGGGCAAGATTGTGGGGTGGTTTGAGCAAACTTAGAGATCCTGTGTGGAGTGTAGTACAGCCTGTTTAACAGTTTGTATTGTATGGTGCGGTAGCGAAAGTTAAGGGAGACTCTGTTGGTATGTGAGCACATTTTCCCCCATAAGTGATTGGTGAGCTCCACTTCCAGCTCGGTCGCCAATTCATCACAGGCTCTGGAGGGTTGGGTCGGGGAACCCAACAGCAACAGCTTGTATAATGAAGAGACCACCCCTCGGGCGCCACCCGAGTTAGCAATGTATGCAATCCCTGGGGAATCCGGGGGATCGTCAGGGAAACCTGGCCAAGCAGTCCTGAAGGCTGCGCGGAGCCTGTCGAACTGCAGATATTCCAGTGCCGAGCCTGAATGGGCCGGCCTCCATGTCTGTGGAGTTATAAACTGCCAACCAGGATAGAAGTCCGTAAGAGCGAGGTACCCCAGGGTTTCCCAGTGTCGTGCCAGGGCTATGTCATGCATGGGTTCCAGCCCAGGGAATCTCCAGGCAGGGAGCCACTTGTAGTAGGGCTGCTGTTCAGCGCCAACCTCAAATATTCAACCCCAAGCATACACAGTAGTTCCGACCGGGTCGATGGGCGAATCCGGTACATACTGCTGGTGTAGTATTAGTGACATTATGTTAGTGCCTGCTGCCGCCAGGATCTCCAGCTTGACATGGGGGCGAGGAGGGGGCCCAGGATACCAATAGGAGGCGTATTGAGCTTGTGCCACCAGCCAGTACAGCATCAGGTCTGGGGCAGTGAACCCGCCTCTATCGTATGGGAGTGTCATGTCCGACCATTTTTTGCATACACCGCCAGAATGCCATAAGAACTGTGCACACAGCTTGTGCAATCTTGTAAAGTATTCCCCCCCTGGCACGGCCACATTACTGAGAACATGGCATACTTTGACCCGACAAAAACCACAGAGCTGATAGTGGATGCAAGCCCAGTCGGCCTCTGAGCCATTTTGACCCAACTAGACGAGAGAGAGAGCCAATCCAAGCACATCGTATCCTATGCTAGCCAGAGTTTATATAAGACTAAACAAGCATACTCACAGGCCGAGAAAGAAGGACTAGCTGTCGTCTGGGCGTGCAAACATTTTATCACATCAGATACCTGATACAGGGAAACACACCAAAAGGCCTTGACACGCACCAGAGAGCATAGGAGTGCAATGCAGATCAAGGACTGCAGATCATTCTGAGGTGTCTGTAGACCGGACACTGGAAGCAAGCACGGAAACTGATGGAAAGTACAGGGGAGGATACCAAACAAAACATTGCATGTCTCCTGGCGGTCAAAGATGAACTCGCCAAGTCCGAGGAGGGTTTACTACTTAAGGGCACCAAACTAGTGATCCCTCGCAGCTTAAGAAAAAAGGTCCTAGAACTGGCACACGAAGGGCACAGGGGCATAGTGTCCTCAAAAAGGATGCTGAGGCAAAAACTATGGTTCCCTCATCTCGACACCCAGGTGGAGGAGCTACTCAAGAATTGCCCCACCTGCGCAGTAATAAATCCCCACACCAGACCAGGACCACTATGCATGACCACACTACCAGAAGGAGCTTGGAAGAAATTGCTGTGGACTATTTCGGGCCACTGGAAGGGGGCAAAGACATCATAGTGGTAGTCGACGAATACTCACGATTCCCAGAAATCCAAATAGTGCCGCCTCGTCAGCCCATCACGCCATTCCCGCCTTCGATAAAATGTTCGCAATCTATGGCATCCCAAAAATCGTAAAAACGGACAATAGGCCTCCTTTCACGGGGCAGGACTTCAAGACATTTTCTGAATATATGGGTTTCCATCACAGGAAAATAGCACCATTATGGCATCAGGCAAATGGCACCGTAGAGCGGTTCATGAGCAACATTGAACGCACTACTCAAATCGCTGGAGAAAATGCTGTGTTAACTAATGAGAGACTATAGAAACACCCCACACAGCACCACCTGGAAGACACCTTCTGAAGTAATGTTTGGGAAAAACATAAGAACCCGGCTCCCCTACATAACGCAGGAAGACCAAAGATACAGCGGCGATCAGGAGATGCGAGAGCAAGATTGTCGAAGGAAAGCCGAAATGAAGAGAGATTCGGATCAAAAAAGGAGAGCAAAGGAAAATTACCTCGAACCAGGGGACGTCGTTGTCGCAAGGCAAAACCAAAGTCGCAGGAACATGGTCGCTTTTGATGAGGAACCCCTCACTGTCATTGAAGTGAAGGGATCCCTCATCACCGCTGAAGGTGACAGGAGAACCACCACGAGGAACTCCTCACCCTTCCAGCGGATGCCCGGAATCATGCCCATCATCAGCCCCTCCTCACCCACTCATCTCACAGAGTGGGACGCATCCTATGAAGGGGACAGAGAGGACTCCAGTGCTGAGACATTGCCCTGGCTAACTCAAGTAACTCAGGAATGTAATGAACAGACAGATCAGCGACCCCAAAGAACACGTAAGAAACCTCACAGGCTCATAGAACAAATTAACTAAAGTGGAACTTCGTGTTTAGTATCGGGGCGGGTTGGGGTCGTTACTGCCTCATGTCATGTGGGGAGGGACACGGACACACAGGAAGGGGAGGAGCAGGCCAGGAGTGTGGGAGAGTCAGTTCCTGTTTGTTAGAGTTGAATAAAGATGTGTTAGACCACATCTCCTGCCTGCGCCTCTCATTGCATACATGGGTGCGTAGTAGGCCAGATGCGAGATAGTGAAGAACACGGCAACTCCACAGGGTCGACCGGTTTCTGCAATTAAATTATCTTGCAATTATCAGGACTGTCAAGTCGGCTGCTGTGTCTGGTTTTGCGTCGGGAACTACAACAGTGCATTCCACATCTGGGTGGGTTTATTTCATTTCTGTGTTGGGGGAACATAAAAACAAGGACCTTGAATATATTGCTTAGAAAGTGTGGATTTGTTATGTGGTCAGATTTGCTTAACGTTGGTTTTATCAGGATGGACAAATTACCTATAAGTATTTCTTAGTCCACTTCAAATTGCTTGTGTTTAAAGTCTGTTTAAAGTCTGTTGTTAATTGTAGCAAGGGTAGCCATTCGTGCGAACTGCCTGCTGGTTCTGAATTTAAAAAAATGCTTCTAGTAAGGCCTAGGCCAGAACTCTTGTTGAATTCAGAGTGTTGGCAAGGGTGACTGTCTACAGAAGCTGAGGAGGCAGTTACCTAGAGCTGCTGTGCTTCACTTAGAGCTCTGAACTAGTGGAATGTGCACCCGCCATTTTGGAAGTGTATAAGCGTGTCTTCGCGACACTTCACACAAAGCGTGATGACGTCATGATGTGCCGTTCATGGTAGAGCCATTGTATATCTATTGTGAATGAATTCGGTTAAAAAGAAGGGAAACATGCTTCCCTGATAAGCAAGCCCTAAGGGCACGTATCATCTGTATAACGCCTACCATTTGAGAGAACAACTTTGGTCATGACGTTGTCCCCTGGCATATGGCATAACAACGTCATGACGTACTGTTCATAACTGCGTGAGTCTACTTGCAGTTAAACTTAATGAAAACAGGGAGCCATGGCTTACGACCAAGCGGGATGGACGCGTAGCCTGTGAGCTCGCCTGACAGTGCTCAACAAGTACATTAATTATGGCCATAATGTGCTAATTTTAACCTGACTTCTGCCTCACACTCATTTTCTTGGCTGGGGCACCGCCCGGTATCATTTTTCCCTACCTCTGTGTGCTTTCAATGTGTCTGCACTTCAACCTGTGTCCAAGGCGGCAGTGACGGCTTGAAGGCCTGACAGCTGACAGAAACCCATAATAGAGTACGGCAGCTGGATTGGCTGCCAGACTGAACTTTGGTGAGTTCCTTTGCCTTTGCTGTATGTTACTTTGTTACTGACCGCCTTGTTTGCCCTCAGCATTTCACTCAGCTGCTCTACTGAATCCCTCGATGGAACTCACAGCGTGTGGCATTACAAGAGTTCATGGTTGCTTTAACTTGCTTTGGCCTGCTTGCTACTGACACCCAATGACTTATACTGGTACTACCTATTGGAATGTATTCACTTCATACTGATTTTTACTGCTCTTGCCTGGTTAAAGTGTAATTAGATTTTCCACTACACCAGATATGGCGTACCACAATTATTCGAATTCCTCAATATATCTCACTTCTATCAATAAAGGTGTGGAGAAGAGGACCACCAGGGGGCGCAGAGATGCACTGACGCATCCGCACTGGTCTCCCCCGTAGGGCGCCGTCAGAGGGACTTGAGCCCCCCCTGACCCCCAAAAGTGAGACACTGACCCCCCCGCGGCCTGCAAATGCCCTGGAGCCCCCGAACGCCCCAACTCTGAGCATCAGGCGTGCAGTTTTCGCCGAGTTCTGGCGTTTGCAGAGTGGAGGGGGAAAGGGCCCCGCCCCCACCCGCGCCGCAGCTCCGCGAGAAATCAACGGAGAGCCGCGGCCGAGCTGGGGCCCAAAGGAGAGTTGGCGAGGACAGCGTTGGAAGTCATAGCGGCTAGACTGGCCCCCCGGGAGAAGCCGAACCGGAGCACGTATCACGGGAGGCTGAGGAGCTGCAGCGGGAAGGAGAGCGGGCTCAGCGGCACACTAGGTGGCGAGGAGCCGGGGTCCGCGTCGGTGCCGGACGACGTGCGGGAGCGTCCACTCCCCCGCTGACGCCCAGGTGAGGGCTGGGAGGGACTTGGGTCCCCTTTGTTCGCCCGGACCTGCCACCTGGTAGGGCGGACAACGCTATATAGCCAGATCCCTTACACAGAGGCCCGAGAGAGTACCAAGCAGGCACACGCTGAGGGCTCAGAAGGCCCCAACTTGACTGTTGACACCCGCCCGTCTAGCCCTCGCCGGGCGACCCCGGGAGCGCGGGCCTCTACGTGTGGGGTGAGGGAGCCGGAGCACCGCCCCCCCCCCCAGCAGACTATTCGTCTTCTTTCCGGCGGACTCCCCCCACCCCCCGGTACTGCCGGGGAGCGGAGAACTACAACCCGGGGACCCTCTGCGTCTAGAGGGGAGGGCCCCAACTCACGAATCAGCAATCAGGGCGGAGGGGGATTAACCCGGCTACCTGCCGCCAGCTGCTGGGCCCCACCACAGTGGCCACCTCCAGGAGAGCACTTTAAGAAAAAGTACCCCGATAGAAGGCGGAGGTGGAGAGTGACTGCCCCCTGCAGTCCGCGGCCTGGAGATGGGCTTCCAGTAACCCCCCGTCCGAACAGTGTACACGAAGTTTGGGCATACTACTGTGTACACCCCTAGTTGTCTCCCCTCTGGAGTTCCAAAGTGGCACAGCGAAGCGGCTCACTCAATTTGAACCGTTCAGGTGGAGACCTACTGGAGATGGCTGGGGTGAGCCCATGAACTGGAAGGAAGCCCTCCAGAGATTTCGACGTCAAGCTCTGAGCCCGCCGCCCGGCCCCGAGATGGCTGCCTCGACTCACCAGGAATTGTCTGATACTAGTTCGGTCACTAAAGGTATGGCAGCCCTATTAGAGGATATAAGAGGATTCAGAGCGGACATAGCGATACGGCTAGACACCCTCGATAAAAAGGTGGACAATATAGACGATAGGGTCCAAACGCTCGAAAATAACATAGCCTCTAATGACATATTTGAAACTCAATTTGACATGCGCCTGTCGGAGCTCAAGAGGAGAGAAGAGAAATGCTCCCTAAAGCTTGACGACTTGGAGAACCGGGAACGCCGCTGTAATCTGCGCTTTCTGGGCTTTCCTGAAAGGGAGGGGGAAACGCAAATGGACATCATCAAAGCTGTGAATGCGGTAGTGGGAACTCTTTTTGAGGGTGCAAATACGAACGAGCCAACTATTGACAGAGCCCACAGAGCGGGGGCGGCCAACAGAAGACCAAGGTCCATCCTCGTGCGATTCCATTATTTCGCGGAGAAAAGCAAAATACTAGAACTGGCACGTAAGAAGGGCCCGGTTGACTGGGAGGGGGCCCGGATATCGGTGTATCAAGATTCGTCCGCCCTCACCCTGGCGAGGAGGCGAATGTGCTCCCCACTAACGAAAATGCTCCAGACCAAGGGGGTTCGATACAGATGGGGATACCCCTTTTCACTTTCCTTCGAGCTGGAGGGATACAAATACGCTCTGGTTACGGAGGATGATATTCGCAGGGTGTCGGGAGAGCTCCTGGGTGAACCGCACAAGGACTTGGGAGAGCAAGAGAGTGTAAGAGACCCGGTCGGCCCGAAAAGGATAAAGGCTTCACAGGAGAGACGTAAAGTCCCAGGTCACAGGAAGTTCAGGAGAGTGGCCCCGGCGTCCCCTGGCCAACCAGACACTTGAGGAGCCAAAGGATGCTTCATGGCCAAGTTTGTACTCTAATCTGAAAGGGGGAGCGCTGTAAGAGGGTTTGCGGTTTGGACGCATGAGGGGGTGGGGGGGCTCAAGTTGTGGGTATTTGGAGAGTTCAAGAGCCCGGAGGGGGGAGACATTGGTGGCCTGGCTCAGCGACAGGATGAAGCCGCTGGTTCACCAGGCGTTCAGGGGGGAGGGGGGAGGGGGGTGGAGGAAGTTGGGGTGTGTTCATCGGGGTTTGAGTTGGGGCAAGCCAAGTTCTTGGGTTGGTTACGTCACTATAAGTTGGTCTTTCAAGTATAGCGGGGGACGGAAGTACTGCGGGAGCACTGAAATTAGTTGCTCTGTGGAGAGAGACATGAGCTTCTACCATCGCTATAATGGATGACTCTCTACAATTTTTGACAGTGGGCTCGTTAAATGTACGGGGGCTTAACTCCCCCGCCAAGAGGTCGATGCTGGTGAGGGAGTTTACAAGGCTCCGACTCCATTTTCTTTTTGTGCAGGAAACTCACTGGGTTAGGGGCAAAGAACCGAAATTGAGAGCCAAGACGATTGAACAAACTTATTCAGCTTCCTTCCCAACTAAGAAGCGGGGAGTAGCATTACTGGTTTCCCCGGGGGCACATTTTGTACTCAAAGCCCAGAGGGCAGATCCGGAAGGGAGATATCTCATGGTCAAGGGGGAGGTGAGGGGCCGGTTGTTTACCCTGGTTTGTGTATATGCCCCAAATGAGGCCCAGGATGGCTTTTGGATGGGAATGAGAGAGAAAATTATAGCCTTCTCAGAGGGCACCTTAATGGTTGGAGGGGATTTTAATATGGTTCTTAGCCCTGAAAGAGACAGGAAATCGCCCAATCCATGTCCCAACCAGAGACTCCATAAAAAAATGGCTGAGGTATTCCAAACAGTTAACGAAGATCTAGGTTTGAGTGATACACACTGCACTAAGCAAGGACATGACCCTGAGTTTACATTTTTCTCCAGACCACACGCTACATTTTCCCGCATTGATTATATTCTAGTGGATACCACGCTCCGGGGAGAGGTCACGGACTCAGGGGTAGAGGTTGTTCCCTGGACGGACCATGACTTGGTCAGAATAAAACTTGGTATCCCCCCGGCCCCGCCGCCTGGCTCCCTATGGAGATGTAACGATCTCCTACTGCATGACAAAGAGGTGCGCCAATCCCTCCTAACAGATATTACAGAATATTTTTCCATAAATGATAATGGGGAGGTAGGGGCAGAGGGTGTCTGGGAGGCATTCAAGGCAACCATTAGAGGCGTTCTCATTGCAACAGGCTCGAGGAAAAAGAGGGAGAGGGACCATGAGGAGAAACTATTGAAAGGAAAGATAGAGGCTATCCAACCGGGAGGGAAATTAAAGACGCAAATGTTCCCCGGACAATGGGAGGAGCTTCAAAGGCTGCGCGCAGAGTTGGCCGATCTCCAGATGGGTCAAACGGAAAGAAAGCTGGCCTTTCTGAAGCAGAAATATATGGAAAAAGGGGAAAAAGCGGACAAAATACTAGCTTGGAGGCTCCGCGAACTCAGAAACAGTAGAAGGGTGAACTCCATCCGCTCTCCGGAAGGGGACTCGACGGTTAGAGACAGTAAAATTGCGGAACAGTTTCGGCTCTATTATCAGCACCTGTATTGCTCGGAGTATGCAGGAGACGGAACCGAGATAGATAGCTTTTTGGACTCGCTCCCAATTCCCGGCCTCACCCCAGAAAAAGCAAGCACGTTAGAACTCCCCATAACCCCGGAGGAGATAATAGACGCCATATCCTCCTTGAAAAGTGGTACAGCCCCTGGGGACGATGGGTTCACAGTCAAATTTTATAAGACCTACCGGTCTACGTTGGCCCCGTTTATGGCCAAGATGTTTAACTCGGCTATGGATCGTGGCAGCCTCCCACCCTCGATGATGTCCGCATTGATAGTGGTGATCCCCAAGGAAGGGAAGGACCCCTCCCAGTGCCAATCGTATCGACCTATATCCCTCCTTAACGTGGATGTTAAAATCCTGGCTAAACTTCTGGCGAGCAGATTGGCAAAGCTCCTCCCCTCCTTAATACACGGTGACCAGGTAGGCTTCATTCCGGGACGCCAGGGCTCGGATAATATACGGAAGACTCTGGACCTCATGCACGAAGCATCAAGACAGGGGGTGGAGGGCTATTTGCTGGCACTGGACTCCGAAAAAGCCTTCGACCGTGTCGAATGGCCTTACATGGGCAGAGTTCTTCAGAAAATGGGCCTGGGGGAAAACTTCTGTAGGTGGGTCTCAGCACTATATAATGGTCCTAAAGCAAGGGTTCTGGTCAATGGTGGCACATCGGATCCCCTGGCACTGTCCAGAGGAACCTGACAGGGCTGTCCCCTCTCACCTCTTTTATATGCTTTGGCAATGGAGCCTCTGGCAATAGCGATCAGAGCAGATCCAGAAATCTCAGGGATACGCTGCGAAGACTGCGACTTTAAACTCTCATTATTTGCAGACGACATCCTGGGCTACCTGACCAACCTCCAGGTTTCACTGCCCAGATTATTCGACCTCATAAATTATTATGGGGCATTTTCGGGACTTAAGGTGAACGCGTCTAAGTCAAGCATTATGCCTATGGGTCTACGGGAGCACGATATTGGGAACAGCTCTGAAATATTAGGGGTAAGAATAGAACGAGTGTCCACTGGGTATTTGGGTACTTGTATTCCCAGGGACCTCTCACTACTATATCAGTGTAACTTCCCTGAAATTTTGGCCAAGATTAGCAACGATCTCAAGCGCTGGGCACCACTCACGCTCTCCTGGTTTGGGCGTATGGTCACGGTCAAAATGAATGTACTGCCCCGCTTGTTGTACCTCTTCGCGGCCCTCCCTGTGGTGATCCCTGAGGCCTTTTTCGAGGTTTTGCAATCTCGAATACTACAGTTTATATGGGATAGGAAAAGAGCGAGAGTTAAGTTCTCTACCTTGACCCTCCCGAAATCACACGGTGGGTTCGGTCTCCCTGACTTTAGGTTGTATTATAAAGCGGCTCAACTCCGGGTGATGCTGGAACACATGAGGGAAGACATGAGGACGTATTGGACGTATATAGAAGACACCCACACACACCCAAAAAAAGTCAGAGATCTATTATGGGCTTCTCCCAGAACCCTACCTTCCCACCTTAGAACACACCCTACATTAGCGGTCCTATGGGCAGCTTGGAAGCCAAGTAAAGACAACAAAGTACTGTCATCCTGGCCGTCCCCCCTGACCTCCCTGTGGGGACCTCCTGTTAACCTAGACACCAGAGGTTTCCGAGACACTCAAGCGTGGTCGGACATGGGTTTGGAGAGGGTCTCCCACCTATCCCGTGAGGAGGGTTTCATAGATTACGACCAACTGTGTGAGGCGCTGGGCGACAAGCCGCCCTCGATCTTTGAATATCTTCGCCTAAAGGGAATCCTGACACACCCACGGTGGGCTGACAGCCTGAAACGCCCCCTTACCCCCTTTGAAGATGTTATAGCTAAAAGCGCCACCCGGAAGGGCTCCCTGTCTAAGTTCTACAGGGCATTGATAACGGCTAATTTGGAGGGCAGACAGCCCTTTAAGCGAATCTGGGAGGAGAGGTTAAATATGACGCTGGATGATCACACATGGAGGGCAATATTTAAATCAATATTCACGGGTTCCCTGTACACTGCTGCCATGGAGCACAGCTTTAAGATTCTCCACTCCTGGCATCGCCCCCCGGCTACCCTGTCTAAAATGTTTGTGGAGGCCTCCCCCTTCTGCCCGAGGATGTGTCTCCAAAGGGGCACGTGGCTGCACATGTGGTGGGGATGCCCGGTTATTCAGGTGTATTGGTCGGAACTCCTCAGCTGGATAAAAGACATAGAGGGGTTCGCCCCTTCCCTCCTCCCCTGGAGATCCTCCTGGGCGTCCCCACGCCGGAGTCGGAACAGAACGCTTTCCCGAGGGTCATTGGGGCCATGCTGAGGGCGGGGAGGCTAGCGCTGGCCCAAAAGTGGAAAAGCGCGCTTGCACCATCCAAGGAGGAGTGGCTTTGTAAACTACGGGCGATTTTCACTTATGAAAAGCTCACAGCAGTGAGAAATGACACAATCTCAGATTTTACCCAGGAATGGATGGCAGTGCTCCTTCACGATGACTGTATTTCGATGCGTCTATAAAAAGTAGGCTTTCTTATGTACCCTGTGTAGCCCTATTGGTACTGCTTCTGGAGTTGGTTCTTGACCCTCAGGTTCCCTTGACTCAAGCAGACCCCATGATGTCAACATTTGCAACAATGTATATAGTAATGTTTAAAGGTGCTCTCAGCGATTTCTATACCCCGCAAGACCTCGAGACTTGGTATGGTGCAAAAGTTGGGGGGGTGGAGAGGGAGGGGGAGGGGGGTGGGATCATGAGTAAAAAAAAAGAAAAAAGGTTGACAATGTTGTTCGTTTATTATATGGCAGGATGGGACTGCGAATGCACCCTTCCTTGTATGTATACTGTCAATAAAAACAAAGTTAAAAAAAAAAAAAGGTGTGGAGAAAGTTTTAATTGAGCTCTCCACTATTCAATCAACCATATCAGTTTTAGGCTCCAGATCCTTAACTCTACAGAATGACTTTAATGGTTTCAAAAATGAAATTAAAACAATCAGTTCAAGATTAACTGAATTTGAGGAGCGTATGTCTTTTACTGAACATAGAATGGAGGGTCTCAATTATATGCAGCATAAACTTCTCCAATTTAGAGGATAGAAAAAGGAGATATAATATCAGAATTTATGGAGTGCCAGAAAATTCAGAGCAGATTGGCCCCATTAAATTCTTAACAGAGTGGCTTCCTAAACATTTGAATATCCCATTCTCTCCTCCTCTCGAATTTCAAAGGGCACACAGAATTAAACCATGTTTTGCCAGAAACAGCTTATCCCCAAGACCACTCATTGCCTGTGTGCTGCGTCATTAACAAGCACAACAAATCCTCCTAGCAGCCAAAAAACAATCTCGTCTAACCTTCCAAGGAAATCAAATATTTATTTTGATTTTTTTTTATTTAATGTTTTGTGCATTTGGTTTACAATTATAAACCTTAAGCTATTTATCAAAACATCACAAACATATGTATCCCTCCAGATTTCTCAAAAACCACCCAGGACAAAAGAAAAAGATTTTTGGACATGAGACCAGCTTTGAAGACTCTGAACATTAAATATGGACTACTGGAACCCTCAAGAATGCTTATGGCACCACCTCATGGCATCACCAAAGAGTACTCGGATCCTAATGAGTTATATGCTCTGATTAAATCTCTTCAATCTTCCGATATGAACACTTCCTCCTGCACAGCGTCCTCATCGACAACAGATCCTGGTCTGCAACAGCCACTTCATGTTCACAATTTATCCAGTCGTAATAAGTTCAAATTTGGTAACACACATCATTCTAGGAGTAGATCCGATCATAATCCGCCTTTAAATTCTTTCCATATCCCGGACAAACATAGAGACAAATCCAGATCTCCTATCAAGCAAATTGATCCAGAGGGGGAGGCCCCAGTCAGTTAAAGTTACATCTTTATTTTACAGCATTTGTAGCTTGTTCATTCATAGGTTTTGCAACCACTATTTCATCATTATGGGCAACTTTGTTAATCTTCTTACTTAGCCAGCTCTGTTTGGCTCATAGGTCTACAGTGGACCATCTTTATTCTTGCCTATGGCAGCTTCTAATGATTATCTAATTTTCTCTTTGGTCATATTTTCTTATTGTTCCTATGCTGCTTCTTCATTCAAAAAGGATTGCTGCAGTTATTACCTTACTTGTTCTGTTCCCTCCCCTTTTGTCTTTTTCCTACCCTCTAATTTAGCCCTACATTCTCTAGATTCATTGCACTTCTTTATTCTTCACCATCTACCAGACTTTTTATAAATAATACCTTTTCTCAATCGTTTCCGATATCTCGCAGGACTATGCAAGGCTGCCCTTTATGCCCATTACTATTTATCCTAGCTCTAGAACCCTCTTTTAAAGCATTACTTTTGATGGCAATATCAAAGGAATTACTATAAAAGACATCTCTATCAATTTCTTTGCCTATGCGGATGACATTGTTCTTTATTCATCTGAACCCTCCACCTCTATCCCAGCTCTTATGGCTCTATTGATCAATTTTCTAGAGTCTCTGGCTACAAACTAAATATTGATCAATCTAAAATGTTCCCATTTACCCACTTTAGCATAAGGTCTAATATTCCCTTATATGGAATTAAGTGGTGCCTAACATCTATTAAATATCTGGGCATCCCTATAGCTAAATATATTACTTCTACCCTAACTTTAAACCAAAATATAATTTTAGATAAAATACATTCTTATATCAATAATTGGTCTCCTATTGTTGTCCTGGTGGGGTCGTCTAGACTCCGTCAAAATGACACTTGGACCCATTATCCTCTATTATCTTTCTATGATTCCATTATTCCTATCAACTTCCCTTTTTAGGAAAATTGATATTCTTTTGTCTGACTTTAATAAACTCAAAGCAAATAGAAATAACGGGGGGGGTTGGGGGGAAGTAAATTCCAAGATTTTCCCAAAAATCAGAGATTCTTTTTACTATGACAAATCATTTTATTTCAGTTCTACGACCCCAATTTGAAAGCTGCCCCTACCTGGATCAAATTAGAATCTAAATGTACAGCCCCCCTCTCTTTGTCTCATTTCCTTCAGACATCTTCATGGCCTGGTATTAAAAAACTCCCTCTTTTACATTCTTTAAAAAAAGCTTGGAATAGCTTATTATCTTGCTCGTCCATTGTTCACGATGCCTCCAATGCCTTCTTATGGTTCAACAAATGCTTCCCATTCACACCTAAACATGATTAGCTGCAAATATGGTATTCTGCTGGAATGTTCCTGGTTACACACCTTTTTCTAGATAATTTGCCTGTACCTTTTCCCCAGGTATGTACTCATTTCAATCTCAAGTCATTCTGACCACATGACTTAAACCACCTTTGTGAACTTTAAACGTAAACGCTATTCCTTCTTATTGCCAAAACACTGCTTCTAAATATATAGAATGAATACTATGTTCTCCTTCCACTAAAGCTTCTAAATTTGACTATATTCTCAACCAACCCAAACAAAGTAAATGTCCCACCTCTAAAACTAGTACACAATGGGAATTAGATTGGGATCTGCAAATTTCACCAGATATTTGGGTAAAGATATAGGAACAATGATTTTCCATGTCTGTTGTCGCTAACTTAACACAATCGCACTATTTCATTCTACTTAGAGCTTACCTAACACCACTCAGGATATCATACATTTCCAATACTATCCCAAATGTATGCTGGTCTTGTCAATCCCCATCCGCTGATTTCATTCATACTATATTCAAGTGCAAATTTGTCATCTCATTTTGGAAAAAAATGTGGAATTGTTTACAAAATATGTTTTCATTTCAAGAACCATTAACGTTATCCAATTTAATGATTGGTGTTTTAGGGAATCCTTTTATGACTTATATCCCTTCACCAGATTTGTTATTTTTTTTCTTTATATTGCCTTCCTACTTATAGCTTCAAACTAGAAAAGTTCACAAAAACTGACACACAATCTTTGGTGGAATTCCATTTGTTTTTTCCATGCAATAGAAAAAATGTATGATTTGTCTTGTAAAAACCTACCCAAATGTAATGCCACATGCAATATCTTTACATCATACTTAATGTAAAATACTAATCTTACTTTGAATTGTGCTAGTCCCCTACCCCTCTTCTTTCCCTTTTTTGTATTTAAGTTTGTCTTGTTCGTCTCCCCTGTCAGTCTTATCCCATCTTGATAATATTTTCAATCTTATAAGCATTAGTTTGAAATATAATTATTGGTTTGTTAACTATAATTTATTTTATTTATAAAAAAAAAAGAAATGTTCTGTAGTAACTAAGTTTTATGAATTCTTCCGTGGAACCAACTAATGTATTCTTTAATTAATTGTAATGTTTAGAATTATTAATAAAAATGTATTTAACATTTTAAAAGAATTCATGAAACGTACATCTCTAATTAATGGGGACATTGTACCTCTCTGATTATGGAGTAAAAGAGGGTTACACTGTAGAACTAAGCTAGGCACATGCTGCAAAACACTGTATAGCCTTGAACCGGGTATCCAAAAGTATTAAGATTAAAGATTAAGGACTCGATAAGAGGATTATCTTGTGGCTAGGAAATGCCAATGGATTTCCTCATTGAGCCCAGTCTTGTCTGTGAGTAATCAAAAAATCTATTTTTGTTCTCTAAACAGAAGCAGAAATGTTAGATTGCCTCCCCTTGCTGGTTTTTTAACTTGTTCTAATGTTCCATGTCAGGCTATACGATGGGTGGTTGTATTGCATGAAATGTTGGGCTAATGGAGCTTTCATCTTTTTTAGTTCTAATACAGGATTTATGTTCAGTAATACAGTTTTTTATTATTCAGTTTGTCATACCAATGTTTTTAAGGTTACACAAACATGTGATCACATATAGAACATTCTTCAAATTACAGTTTGTAAAATCTCTCTGCACCCAGGGGTATTTTAGACCTATGTTTATTGTGTTGATGCGGCTTGTTTGTGCACATACCGAGCATGCTCCACATGAGGCATGTCCTATGAGACGTGTGTTGGATCATAGTTCTCGTATATTTTCTAAAGAGATGTTGATCACTAAGGTGTCATATGCATATGCCAAATGATCTCCAATATTCTTTCTGCATTCAGCCGCAAATCTGGGTGGAGACCACTCGAAATCTCCCACATTAAAAATTGGTGATAGCTTTTTAATTCCCTCTTTATTCGATTGAATAGCGGTGAGTAACTCAAAATGACAGTCATTTTGTGTTGTTCATTTTCAGTGTGTTGCTGTTGTGAGAGTGTGACATCAAGGGGTATTTTCTGTGCTCTCTTTGAAGCCTATCTCAGAACTTTTTGGGGGTAACCTCTTGCGGGTAGGTGTAATTTGTATTCCTGTAGTTCTGAACAGTTAGGCCTATATCTCAGAAAATACCCAAAGGGGAGATTTTCTCGCTATTTAACATCAGGAGACTGTTGCGGTCAGTGGGTCTTTGGAATACTGACTTGCTTAGGCCATTCCCCTGGGTGAAAATCTCCAGGTCTAAGAAGTGAATCTGATCTCTGTTTAGATTGTACGTATACTTCTGAAAGGGATTTTGTTGATTTAGCCATTGACAAGTGCATTGCCATTGAAAATCACAAACACATTGTCTATGTATCTTAACCACATCTCTAGTTTGTTTCCAAAGGGATTTGTGTTGACGTAAATCTGTGTTCCCTCTAAATCAGCCACATATAAATTGGCAAGACTGGGCTCAAAAGTAGCTCCCATCGCTGTGCCCGCTATTTGTGCATAGTAACACCCTTTAACCATGAAGAAGTGGTTTTTGAGAGCTATCTCATCAAATTGTAAAATGAATGATGTTGGAACATCCAAGTACTTTTGTCGCTTGTGGAGTATCTTTTCGATTACTAATAGTGTCACATGTTTGGTTGTTTTTATTAATTACTAGCTGATATACACGGCATTGCCCAGGCTTTCATTCCCTCATAGGTACAGGTAACTGTGCACATTTTTGTGCAGATTGGGGAAACGGTGTAGAATTGTATAAGGAAGAACGCTTCGCCAAGCCACAAACCCATACATTTTGACTTTTGCTGAAATCCGGGGAAATGGGTGGGGTTTCCAGATTTTATGTAGCCAGTAATGTCTGGGGGGTCCTAACAGGTGACTGTGCAAAATTTGGTGCGTATTGGTGAACGGTGTGGAAGTGTATAGGGAACATATTCGAAGCCACAAACCCACCCACACATTTTCACTTTTGCTGAAATCCAGGGAAATGGGTGGGGTTTCCAGATTTTATGTAGCCAGTAATGTCCAGAGGGTCCTAACAGGAGACTGCAACATTTAGTTGCAGATTGGTGAATGGGTGTGGAATTGTATAGGAACAATACGCGAAGCCATAAACCCACAAACCCAGAGACTTTTTCTGAAATCCAGGGAAAGGGGTGTCGAGATGTCATGTAGCCAGTAATGTCCAGAGGGTCCTAACAGATGACCGTGTAAAATATGGTGCAGATTGGTGAAACAGTGTGGAATTGTATAGGGAACATACACAAAGCCACAAACCCACACCCAAATGTTAATTTCTGCTGCTGAAATCTGGGGAAAGGGGTGGGGTGTCAAAATGTCATGTAGCCAGTAATGTCCGGAGGGCACTAACAGGTGACTGTGCAAAATGTGGTGGAGATTGGTGAAATGGTGTGGAATTGTATAGAGGACACGCTTTGCCACAAACCCACACATTTTCACTTTTATATATATATCGAATAATACATGGCCACACACTTTCATCCCCTTTAGCACCTGACCTCATGCTTAATCTGATGTATGAGATCTTAGATTTGCTGGTCCATATGATTAATGTTGAATCTCTATTGCTTCGGAAAAGCTAATATACAGCTTTGAATGTGTTGCAAAAAATTGTTTACACATTTTGATAAAATGCATTGAAAAAACATTTTCATTTTGTACTTTAGGATAAGTAATAACATGCATGTTCTTGCTCACATGTGTTAAACTTCAGCAGTTCATAAATGAAACATTGTACCATAAACAGTTTCTTGGCAATTAATAGCTTTAAAGTGCCAAAGAAAACTAACAAGTAAGGAATTTGAGAAGCTTGTAATGGTTTAATTAACTGCTGCAGTGATAGCTGGAATTCTGACCTTTGCTGGCTAAAGCAGCAGGCATTGTGATGTCACAACTGAAGCTTAATAACTGTTTATGGAGCAGTTGTGATGTCATTTCCTTATTACAGGTAAGTTGTGATGTCACAACTAGCCTTTAATACAAAAGTTATTTCCAGGCTTTTATACGGATATTGCAGGCTGCCATGTATTATACCTGGATACAGCAGGCTTGAGCACCACAGGCCTGATGCAGACTAAGTTACATGGCCGTCTATGGGAATGGGCCAACACTATTACTACAAACCATAAGGGCACTACCACAGTTTTTCAGTAGTGGTTCAATCTGATATTTATGCTTTCTGAAGGCGGTATACAGAGAAGACTGATTTGTTTCGGCCGATTATGGACAGCCCTCTAAAAAGCGGAAATACCACCTTCCTGTGGGAGCTCTCACCCCCCAGCCTTCCAAGCAAGCCATTTCTCTGCCCGCCGCCACCTGCATTGGCAGGATTTCTTAGAAGTCAGGGGTTTTACCCACAAACTCCTGTGCCTCAGCCACTGCCTCCCTCCACCCCAAGCCTTCCCCCTCAATCCCTCACCAGATACACACACACAAACACACACACACACACAAACACAGTTACATTTACCCCCCTCATCACAAACATTCCCCTTCTCCCCCAGCACACAGACATACGAACAAACAAACAAATACACATGCACACACAACCACTCACCTGGGATTTCCTTGATTCCTCTTCCAGGCCCCGTGTGCGGAAGGGGCGTGATGGTTCGAATTGGAAAGTCTGCTTGGAGCGGTCTGCGAGTGGTCTTTCTAAATCAATTTCTTTTCAATTCGGGTTTTTTCTAACAGTTTTTTCACTCCATAGTGGGGTTGATATTGGAATACCTCATCACCTACTAGGACTTTTGATCCCTTTGGTCCCAGAGAGCAGTGTCAGTATCAAAACGAAAAATAACCTTATATGGGTGGGAGTGGGAGTGGGTGTGTGGGATCGGTAGGCTAATGTTGACCAGGCATGTCTAATTGATTTCTTTTGCAAGATGACCTGGGCTCCTGCAGAGTATTTTCTTAAGGGTCCTGCTAATTTGTTAGCAGTGGAGCCAGAGTTCCATGACCGTAAAGCAAAGTACATTTCTGAGAAAGGTGCCTGGGATGTCACTGAATGTTCTTGAGTGAAAATCCTTAAATAGGTTCTATTCTCCATTGTCTTCATTGTCTTCCAATAATCGAAATGGGAATGAAATGAGAGCAAGATTGGCCAGGACAGTAAAATGCGTATTCCCCTATTTTCTTTGGCAACAATGTTCATAAGCCATTTCGAGGACATGTCTTCCATTCATCAGTAATAGATGGTGTCCCTTGTTCCAGGTTCCTGAGGAATCAGTGATATTTCAACTGTCTACTCGCTGACGCAAGAGTGTAATATCACAAGTTGCTGTTATGCTATTATTGCTGAATTTCAGAGCTGCCAAGTAGAAAATGAAGTTCTTTGAGTTTTTCTGGCTCAGACCTCTTTCTGATCCACACCTTTCCATGTTCAGCCCTTTCCCACAGGAAGCTCTTCAAGCTCCTCATACTGTCAATTTTATACTGGTTCAGTTTCCACATCTGGTGGACTAAATACGTCAGCTTTCTTCCCCTTGCAGATGCTTTAGTTTGAAGATTCTTTAAGTCTATGGTTCTTCCATTTTCTGTGTTCCGTTCACAGGCAGTTTCTAACTTGCTGCCTGTTTCCTCATCACTTCTCTGCTTCCACTAGGAGCAATCAAACCAGAGGCCTCCAACGCTTAGGCGGCCCTGCTAAATCTGGGGCTGAGGTTCTCTTATTTGCCTTGCTCACTAGCTTAGTTATAAAATAGGTGGTGGGGAAGTTTGAGAGGAAAGACCAGAGCCTATTCCATGACGCAAAGCCACATATCTGTCCTAAGTGTCGTCTCAAACACCCCATTTAACATGATTCCATGGCTAAAGAACACTCATTAAAGTACTAAACACAAAATAGAGCAGAACAAAACAGGCATTGTTCTGTCGAGACTCAACATCTGGGACACTTTCCATTAAATTGAATGCAGCGGCAAACACAACAAATTCAGCAGATCACAATGCCAGAAACATACAAAAGGAGGGAAAAATTACACATCACTAAGGCAGATGTGTAAGTTGGAACCTCATATAAATAGACTAGTGTAAAAGCCTGTGTACATGGGCTAAAGTGCGTAAAGGAAGATATTTTCAGAGTGTTAATATATCATGTGGTATATTTTAATATAATTTATGTTAATAGATTGAAAAAAACATTTTTTTTCAGAATAAAGAATGAAAAATATAAACAGTGAAGTAGACATGAGATCATAAAATAAAGTAAATTGAAGTAAAATAAAGTTTAAAACATGCATGAAGGGAGACCGCCAGGGGGCGCGGAGCATGCAAGTCGTGTAAGACTCGCGCTCCTCCTGCCTCGCAGGGCCGAGTGTGCCCTTCGAATCCCCGGCCGGGATTTTTGTATCGAAGCCCGAGAGGACCTGCACCCTGGGCGCTCAGCCCTACCGAGGGCGCTGCCCAAGGGACCAACCCAGCACAACCCCGGGTCGAGGGGCCAGGGGGAAGCCCCCAGAGGAACGCCGAAGACAGCGGACTCCCCGCGCCCGTGGCCCTGTGCGTGTCACACCTGGCCGCGCAATTGCCCCCCCTGGTGACCGGGGTGGTGCCCAAGGTGTTGGGGACCCCCCCACACCCACAAAACACGCCTAGAGGACCGGCGCGGGTGGTGACAGCCCTGCGTCCACAGCTCCGGACGAGTGGCGCATTGCGCCAAGCTCAACCCCGACGAAGACTCACAGGGGCCGGCGGCGGAGGGAAGCACCATCCGAGCCCCCCCCATGCACAAACGGCACACAGGGGCAGCCGAGGGGAAGCCAACCCCAGCGACCTCCATAGGAGCTGCCCACCCGAGCGGAGCGGGAGCTCCCACCACCTCGCACCAGACCTGGGTGGCCCCTACAGGAGATCCACGGTGATGCCGGCAAGCTGATCCACCGGGCACAGGGGACCCCGTAGGCGTCCCACACTGCGGCACAGTTGCCCTCCCCTCAGAACAAAATAGGGGGATCGCTGCCCATGTTTCACAGATTGGGGCCTACGACCGTAGGAGGACGCCCAGCCCCTCGGCCCACACCGGAGTGAGGAGGCCAGTGGAGCCATACTTACGCGTTGGCTCCAGTGAGAAGAGGAACCTGGGCCCAGAGCATCGGCCGGTCCAGAGAACAGCACGGAAAGGAGGTGAGGAGGCAGAGGAGCGAGGGGGACATTTGAGGAAACTGTGCTGGGGTGCCCCCCCCCAATCTCCAGCGGCCCAGACCTGGGATACAACCCCTCCTCTGGCTCCCCCTAAAAAAAAAACTAAAAAAAACAGAAAAGGAACAAGGAGGCTCCCAACACCCCTGCGGTACCACCTCTCCCCCGGCCTATACTGCGTAGGCCCTCAAAACCAAGCAGGCCTCAGCCTCATTTCCTGGAGGCCCCACAGGCCCCCCAGCACCAGACCAAGGCCTCTGGCCAGACACTTGACACCCCGACAACGTGGAGGGGCTGGGTTCGCCCCACCGAACTCTGAGATCCCTACGGGCCCACCCTGCTAGAGGCACTATACCAAAAGGCACCGAAAAGAGGGACATCCTGGAGCAGCCCCCAGGCAATCTCTTCCCTCCAACGCTTTCGCCGCTCTCCAACAGCTCCGAGTGAGGCCCACAGAGCCACCATGCCCTCAGGCAGCGACCCCCCCTCCGCAATGGTAATGAAGGATGACCTCAAGGACATCCTTCAAGAAATCAAGGCTATTTGCACCGACATACAGGCTTCTATAGTGGACCTCAGAGGAAGAGTGGACACCCTGGAAGAAAAAATGGAGGGAATGGAAAATAATCACCTCCAGACAGATCTGTTGGATATGAAATATGAGGCGAGGCTAACAGACCTTGAAATGAGAGATGAGGATATAACTTTGAAGATGGACGATTTAGAAAATAGGGAGCGCAGAAATAACCTACGCATAATGGGGGTCACCCAGCAAAGATGGGAGACTGTGGCCGTTGTGGGGAGGAAGGTTCAAGGTCTGATTAACCAACTCTTTACACTAGAAGGGGGCAAGGAGGTCCAGCTTGAAAGAGCACATCGAGGTGGGGGAGGCAGAGAAGGGGGCCCAAGGTCCATAGTGCTGCGTTTCCTCTGGTATAGAGAAAAAATGGAGGTCCTGGAGAAAGCAAAACGGCTTGAGAGCTTCATCTTTGAAGGGGACACAATTAGGATCTACCAAGACCTCTCAACCCTCACGCTCACCCACAGAAGGGATTGTCGCCCACCCACCCAGTGGCTCACGAGCCAGGACATAAGGTACAGATGGTCGTTCCCATTCACCCTCTCTTTCGAGCGATCTGGCGTAGACTACAGGGTGACCAGCGGCAAAGAAGCCACACAAGTCCTCCAGGTGCTCATGAGTGATACTCCAGAGGGAGGGAACGAAGAAGGCACACAAGCAGGGCCTGAACCCCGGAGACAACCAGAGGGCCCCTGGTCCACAAAGAAGAAGACAAAGGGCAGAAGAAAATTCAGGAAACCAAACACCCCCACGTCGGAGGCTGGGGAGGACTAGGCGAACAATGCCTTACCTTCAGGGAATGCAAGGACACCAGTTTGACAATTCCGGCTGGGGACACAGAGTTCTTTGAGAGACCTGCGGGGTACGGACACTCACTCATCCTGGTGGCTTGCCCGTTGGCAGGCGTCCTGTACGGGGAAGGGAGGGGAGAGGGGGGAAGGGAGGGCAGTGGGGCTAGAGGCCCTCGGGCCCAGACCAAATCCAGCTCCAAAAGGGAACAGGGCAACTCCCACAGGACCGGGGAAAAGATGAACGCAAGGCAAAGAACCAATGATACACAATGAGAGAAAGGGCCGGGCTGAGTCCCTTAGATTAGGCTCCCTCAACGTTAAGGGGCTTAACTCCCCAACAAAGCGCCCCCTTCTGGGGAGGGAAATGAAAAATGTGAGAGCTGATATTCTCTTTGTACAAGAAACCAGAACGGTCAGGGGGGAGGAGAGGGCGATCCCGGGATCCCATGTGGGCCAGACCTTCTGGGCATCCGGCCACCTCAAGAGGGGGGGTGTCGGAATAGTGCTGCACAGGCATCATAAGCTGACCGAGGTATCCCGGTGGGGAAGGGAAGATGGGAGAGCCATGATAGTATCAGGCAACCTACATAACTCATAAGGTAACCTTGCAGTCATATACTGCCCCAATGTGGGGCAGATGGGATTTATCCAAGAAGTCCTTGCGGAGGTGTTGACCAGAGCGGAAGGGCTCCTCCTCTTGGGGCGGGGGACTTCAACATGTGGGCGGAATGGGACCATAGTGGTAAGGCTATCCCACCAGGCAGTGGAGGGGGACGACCTGATGGGGGGCTCCGGGACCTAATGTGGGAGAAGGGTCTGGTGGACATATGGAGGGAGCTCCATCCAACGGAGAGGGGGTACACCTTCTACTCCGCAGCCCATGGTACGAGGACTAGAATAGACTATCTTTATACGAGACATCAGTACATGAGTAGAATAGAGGCCTCAGAGATCCGCCCAGTTAGCTGGTCGGACCATGACCTGGTCTGGTCCGACATTAGCATATTGGGCCTAAAACCCAGGAATTCCCTATGGAGATGTAACGACTTCCTCCTTAGGGATGCGGTCTTTAAAGAGGAGATGATAGCAGCGATTAAATAATACTTTGAGCTAAATGATACTGGAGAAGTCGACCGGGGGATAGTATGGGACGCGGCCAAGGCAACCTGGAGGGGTAGGCTGATCAGCGAAGGGGCTTCCAAAAAGAGGGCGAGGATGCTCGTGGCTCACAGGCTGAGGTCTGAGATTCTCGTACTGGAGAGGTCCGAGGGGAAGGGGGAGGCGGAGAGGGAGAGGGATCTGGGTACTGCAAGAAGCAAGAGACAAGACCTAAGGGAACTAGAGATGGGAAGAATTGTGGCAGGTCTCCAACACTTACGCCAAAGATATTATGAAAAAGGCGATAAGGCGGACGCTATGTTAGCAGCCAAACTCCGAGGTCAACGGGCCGAGAGATGGGTGACTAGAATTGGGAGTGGGGATGAGGGGGAAAGTTCAGATCCCGAAGGCATAGCTGAAAGTTTTGCAGGCTTCTACGAAACCCTCTATGGGAAGGACGGGGGAGGCAGAGAAGGAAACACTCGATGCATACCTCAGTGGGGTTACCCTCCCCACCCTTCAAAGCCCAGAAGTGGCTGCTCTGGAAGCCCCGATAACAAAGGAGGAGGTACTCAAGGCAATATCAGGCCTGAAGCTGGGAAGGGCCCCGGGAGAAGATGGGTACATGGCAGGCTTTTACAAGGCCTTTTCGAGCCACCTGGCGGGATTCCTGGCAAGTCTATTCTCTAACATCATGGCCACAGGGAGGGCACCCCCTTCATTTGGTAAAGCCTTGATTACCGTGATCCCGAAGGAGGGGAAGGACCCGACAGACTGTCGATCATACAGACCGATCTCTCTCCTGAACGTGGATGCAAAACTATTCACCAGGATCATTGCCACAAGGTTAGATGGCCTTATGCCGGGGTTAATCCACTCGGACCAGGTGGGCTTTATATAATGGAGGCAGGGGCGGACACCCTTCAAAAGACCTTGCATGTCATGAGGGAGGCGGCACTGAAGGGGGATAACCCGGTTCTGGTGTCTATCGACGCCGAAAAGGCCTTCGACCGGGTGGACTGGGGGTTCTTGCATAGGGTACTTGAAAAGCTGGGCTTTGGGGTAGTTATTAGACAAGCCATTATGACCCTATACGCAGCCCCCTCTGCTAGAGTCACGGTCAATGGCCACCTGTCACGCATATTTGCCCTTCAGAGAGGGATGAGACAAGGCTGCCCCCTCTCCCCACTCCTGTTCGCCATGACCATGGAGATCTTGGCGGAATACCTTAGAGGCTCCCGGATGGTGCGAGGTATAGACATAGGAGACCGTAACTTCAAACTAGGCCTCTACGCAGACGATATTCTGCTACATCTGAGGGACCCCGCCAGATCGGTCCTGGCCGCCTTGCAGGTCATCGAGCAGTTCGGTCACTTCTCAGGCTTCAGGGTAAACATAAGCAAGTCCATGATTTTTCCCTTTGCTCCACATGCGGAAAGGAACCTTGCCGAATTGACCCCATTGGGCCTCCAAGTCTGCACCGAGGGTATAAAATACTTGGGGATTAATATAGTAAGACCCAACGAAGACCTGAGCCAGGCGAACTACCCCCCTCTGTTTGATAAACTCTTCAGGGACATGGAGGCTTGTGCGAAGGGGCAGATCTCATGGATGGGAAGAATAAATGCCATAAAAATGAATCTCTTCCCCAGGGTGTTATATGTTTTCCAGATGCTCCCGTTGGAGGCCCCGGAATCCTACCTCAGTGAAGCCAAAAAGCGAATAACCAAATTCATATGGCAGGGCCAGAGACCCAGAATAGGATATGAAACTCTCACCCTCCCCAAGGAAAGAGGGGGAGTAGCCCTCCCAGACTTGCGAACATATCATAGAGCGGCCCAGCTTAGGGCCTTGGCCCCACACCTTAGGGAGGACCCCAACAAACAATGGGTCTATCTTGAAAACTTCTACCTGCACCCTGTAACGGTGGGGGAATGGCTATGGGTCCCACTGAAGAAGTTACCAAAAAGAATCAAGGACCACCCCATACTCGGAAAAATGTGGAAAGCACTGGCAGGAAAGGGAACGAGAGAGAAGGTAACCACCTGGCACTCGCCACTGAGCCACATTTGGTCCACAACGGTTCTAGAGGAAATCCCAGGCCATGAACATTACCAGTCCTGGTTTCGAGGCGCGACTAGCCAGAGTCGGTCAGCTGGTGACAGAGGACACCTTATTAACCATTCAGGAGCTTGAGGAGGCCCTGGGAATTGGTAGCCTCTCCCCGCTCCTATACTTAAGAATCAAGGGTGTCCTAATGAAACCAAAATTAAAGCCCTGTATACAAAGAAAGCTCACCCCGGTCGAAATAATTCTAGACTCCCACGTAGAAATGAAAGGACTCATCTCCCTCCTTTACGGAGCCCTCATGAGCCCCCTAGAAGGCACAACCAAAAGTCTTAGAAGGAAATGGGAAAAGGACCTGGGCTGTGCAGTTGGGGATGGGTTCTGGGGACGCATCTGCAGCAGGGCTTTTAAGACATCTATCTCCTGCCAATACAAGACACATGCTGTCAAACTTCTTCATAGGTGGCAGTATGACCCGATCACCCTCTCAAGGATGTTCCCGGACGTTGACCCGGAGTGCTGGCATGGATGTGGAGAGAAAGCCGACTACTGGCATATGTGGTGGTCATGCAGGAAGGTCCAAGCTTTCTGGTCAGAGGTCCTGAGCTGGCTAAGGGAGGCGGGAGAGGGGATTTATCCACAAGATCCTATCCTGTTAATGTTTGGCCTTCAGCTAAGGGATTAACACTGGGAAAAACTCCCGGACCTGACACACTCGTTACTCTTGGCGGCCCGAGCGGCTGGGGCTAGAACATGGAACAGGGCCGCACTACCAACAAAAAGAGAGTGGGTAACGGTGGCTAAGGATATCTACTTCATGGAAAGACTCACAGCGGCCATACAGGGCTCAAGTGCCCAGATTGAGATGGACTGGCTGCAGTTTATGGAGGCATTCGGCCACACAGAGGAAACGCCTGGAGAACCGCGGGGTCCCATGACCCGGCCCGAAACCACCCTTAGTATATGACACTTTGCCTCAGTCTTGGGGGAGTCGGCTAACCACTGACGGCCGTTAGCCCGGTCGGAGTTGCCCCAGGAGAAGTGCTAGGGACAAGCAGTGTTTGAGTCAATGGGTTTGGGGGGAGAGGGTTGGGGGGTGAAAACCTCAGGGATTTATGGTTTGATTGTGGTGTTATGATGGGCATCTGCCCAAAAGTTTACATGCTGTTAAAGCTCTCTCTTACCATTAAATACCAATAAAAATTGATTTTAAAAAAAGAAAAAAAAATATGAATTAAGAATATTATTGGTACAATAATACATACCGAGAAATATTGCATTGAATGATTCCATAATACATAAGTACATTGTAACTAAATTAACTGACAAAACCTATATATTTATTTGAAGTATATTTCATAATAATGCTGCCAACTTTAATTTTCAACTTATGAAGAGGCATTCCCGATGGAGCCAACTCGTTTTGAAATTCTATGGGATAGTTTTGAGCATCTTCATATGTATGTTATCATTGTTGAAATACACATTTTGTTTGCCTGGAAGATGAACTTGAAGTCTTATTCTTGTATGCGTAAGGCAACTGCTCCCGCTAGTGGTGATCACATGTGAAACGGGCAGTCTCTACTGTTCAACTTGAAGTCTTATTGTATGCGTAAGGCTAGCGCTCCCTCTGGTGGTGGTAACAGGTGAAGCAGGCTTCGGACAAACATACATCTCGCCTTTTATTATATAGTATGATTAGAAATATTCAACCCCAAGAGCGGCTACCACTCTTTCCCCCTCTCCTTGCATATGATATTGCTAAAGATGTTTGGAATGTGACACACAAAAAATAATGCACACTGAAAGGGGTCCAGAGAGGCTGCACTCCTCACCTTAGTTAGCGCTCCTTTTTTATGGAATGCCATCTCCCTGGTCTCTCTATTGGGTGTCTTGAAGGAGGCCTGTGTAACTGATGGAGTTCCTTTTGGGAAAGCCAAAAATTGTTGGCATTGCCAATGCATGTTCTCTCAGTTGAAAGTTTCTCCTGCATTCCAATTTCTTCTGCATTCCTTTCCTTTCTGACTGAGGCAGCCGAAGACACTGTCCACGTCAGGACCTCCTTGTCTTTACATTCTCCTGGTATAGGCACTTGCAATATGTAAAATATGAGTTTTCTTTTCCTATGTATTAACTTATGCAAGTCATTATATGTATGTACTGTGAATTATATGATGTATAAATTGTGATTTTGTCTTTGTGTTATCCATATGCAACATACCTGTATTTGTTTTAGTGAATACTTTTATAAGCAATAGATTCATTTTTTTTTCTTGTAACATATAGTTTATTACAAACTTTTATTACAAAAATACTCCCATATCATTTTTCCAATTACTCTACATTCCACATATCACATTGCGCGACTAAAGGTTTTCTACTCTTTTACAAATCAGACTTTTCATTTTAGTTTAACACATGATTGTGTCTATAAGCAATAGATTCATTTAATGCAGTTTTAGTTCACAATACAGAAACAATTAAACATATAATGATTACTCAAGAGAATTAATAAAACGATTGGTGTGTATGTGCTTCTGCTGCACCAAGGCTTTGTAAAAAGATTCTGAGACTCTGTACAGTTGATTCTACAAAGTGCATGGCCTTGCATGACGCCCATCACAATCAGGTATTCCTCCATTACACTGTAGTCCATCTTCCTTGTCACAGTCCTTACTTATGTGATGCATCAGATCCTGGGACAGACACACCATAGCACCCTTTCCAAACCAACATAGAACACAGAACTTGACTTTGCCTTAGTCCGCTTTGTGTTTGTTTCCTTTTTTGCTTTGCTACTCGTGTCACCTGCAAGAACCACCCCTTTCCTTACCACAATCTGTCTTCCTCGTTTAGGACGGACAATCAAGTCACCATATATTACCTGAATCAATAAAGGGGGAGCGTGCTTTACAACAATAGTAGCCCACGAGATATGCTAATAGGCAGAGGCTGCATTGGAATCTGTGACATCCATATCTTCCGGCAAGGTAGAATATGCTGATGAACCATCTGAGAAGGTTGTTTATTTCCTTAGTTCCCTGCCGTTCACAGTCCTATCTATAGCAACAATATTTTTACCTATTCGGTACCCCCTACAGTACTTGTGTACCACTCCCCCAACCCCTCAAAAGAATCATCAGGTCTGATCTTTGTCTCACAGGATTCTTACCTCAGTGCTTGGTGAGCGGTCACACTGTTAATCTCATGACCGCAGTAAGGGATTCATGAATTTCCCCCTATTTGCCTTATCCTGGAGGTACGGAGGAAGATTGAGGTAAAGCTTGACCACCCACCCCCTCTTCGCCTCCCGTCCCACAAGACTTGATATTTCAGAGTCTTTGCTAAGCAGCATCGATAGTGGAAGATTCGAACTTCAATTACTTTTTTGCTCCAAGGCAGTTGCTTCCTGTATCCATTCAGCCAGGAAACCAGCAACATTACAGGAATACAAACGACACTGGCATCACTTTACTAACTGGTTGTGAAGAAGTACGGGATGCTGAACACCTAAAGGCGAGGAGGAAGCTTGTTTACTGTGATGTGGATGCCGAATCTGCCGGGACAGGCAAACACCACAGAGACACTGGTGGCTGAGAGGACTGGTGCTAGATGGAGAAGCTGATGCGGGAAGAAGAGTCAGTGTGCCAGGCGCCGTAATGCTCTGCGGTTCAGCGGGGAGCCACAGGGGCCTTGGACGGCTGTTTTTGACCATAATCCCGGGAACTGACGATGTTAACCTGCCATAACCCGAGAGGGTGATGCCAGGCATCGGGTGAGTGGAGCAAGAGCCGAGACAACCCTGGAAGAGGGGACGGAATGGGGGGCTCATATCTGCTTAACCCCACAAACCCAGGGAGATAGATATACCCATAAGGGGATGATTGGAGAGATAGGAGGACCGCAGCAACCAATCAGAGGGGTGGGCAGGGATTAAAGTTGGAAGCAGCTCTGAATGATGGTTGTTCTACATATTCTCGCATATGCCATAATACAAATGCGCTGTACCTGAGGAGGAGCTTGCCTGGGGAACTTAAGGAAGAACGCTAACGGCAGGAAGCTGCAAAAGACAAGTAAAAGGGATTTACCTCATGCATGGAATAAAGAAGCAAGGTAAGCATTCATCAACATTTGGTCTAGTCTTTCGAAATCCCCTCTTCACAAGTGGCAGCAGTACTGGGATATCGACGAACGCCATGGAGAATCTACTCAAAGCCCTCATAGAAGGCAAACAAAATTGCAGCAGGCATTCCAGCTTTAAAGTCATCCAGCACAGGCTGACCGTCCGACATTTCAACAGGCCATACAGATGCACCATGCTCAACTACTGGTTGCAACCACCACCCGACATCAACCCAAGAACCCCACAACTGTGCTGCAAAAATAGGCACAGGGAGAGGACCCATTCCACTTCTTTGTCAACTTCGAAAAGGGAATGTGCAATGTGTCGTGCCTCCGGGACCAATGTGGTCAATGCACAGGCCCTCTCATGATGGGAGAAATGCAAAGTGCATATCAGGTGGGAAATTCAACAGGTGATACACCTTAAGTCAATATTAAATTAACGTTCTCGAGCCTTTGACATATGATGAGGAAAAGTTCAGGGAGACTTGATTGAATCTGAAATTATTTTACTGTGTGAAAGACCTGGTGGACAAATGGCTCGAGAAGGCCACCCCCACTGCGGAAATGGCTGACCGTATTGTCCTTGAACAATACTTAGAGGCCTGTCCTGGCTTCATGCAATTGTGGATAAAATGACACATCACATTAGACTAACTTAAGCCATCAACAGTGCCTCTGCATATCAAAAAGTTGTTATGGGCCACCTGGTTACAGTGGCAGTCAGAAACTGACTGATTAACGCCAGCCTGCCTGCTATTCCTTGTGTCTTTGGGGTATGGAACTCCCTTCCAAGTTCTCAAAGAAGGTAAACTGATGTGGTGAAACCCCGGAGAGAGGGGAGAAGCCATGGGATCTCTACCCTTTCTCTGCAACCTGGCACCACAACAACCACAGTTTTATGAGTGCTGAGAAAGGGGTTATATAGCAAGAAGTTGTCTGCAAAGAGTAAAGCCGGAACCCATGGAAATGTTATTGTATGAAGCGTTACCCAAAGAAGAACACGTGAAAGGTGCTCCAATTTTTTGTCTGACTGGGGGTTTATGAGGAAACCTAACGGTTATGTCGCCCAAAGTGCCAACTGAAGAACAGAGCCATCATACCCCGGCCACCTTTGCGACCCATGCTTATGATTCAGGATCCTTCCCATAGAATAGGAATGGACATGTTGGGCCATTGGACCCCTCCAGTAGAGGCCATCAGTACCTTTTAGTCATTGAGGACTACGACATACGTTACTCCGAGGATTTTCCTTTGATCGACATCTCAGCCCAACAAGTATATGATGTCCTCATTCCTTTCATGGCCAGAGTGGTTATGCGTAGAGAGAAAGTCACGGACCAAGGTACCAATTTCTCCTCTGCAGTGTTTAAGCTGATATATCAAGCCTTACCTATGGAGCACTTCAAAACTGCAGTATACCATCCTCAAATGGATGGGCTCGTGGAGAAGTACTATCAGACCATAAAATAAATGCTGTGCAAGACCCTTAAACCCGGGAAACAAAATTGGGGTTGTTAGGTCCAGCTAATACTAATAACACTAAGAAACAACCCGTAATCTTTTACAGGATTCACACCGTTTGATCTATTATTTTGGAGGAGACCTCAAACTTCTTTGGACTTGCTTTAAAAGGAATGGGAAAACCAAGCCACTTAGGAGATCTCCATGACAGAATTTGCACACAAACTATCCAGTCATTTGGAGAAGTTACAAGAAGGAACAAGAACGAAACTCCAACTGGTACAACAACTACAGGAAAAGTATTAAAACAAGGGTACCAGATTAAGAACCTTCCAGCTGGGGGACAAAGTAATAGTGAGCCTCCCTACCACCATGAACAAGTTACTGGCCACATGGCGGGGATCGTTATACCATCTGGGGCCCGTGATGTATAAAGTTATTTAGGACAACCACAGGCATCAGGTATAAACCTACCATGTTAACCTACTAATGAAATGGGAGGAACTACTAATCATGATGACCCTAATCAGTGGGCTGTGGAACCTATGGACACCGCAGAAATGCCCTTGAATACGGTGTAAGCGAGCATAGAGCCTTTACAGGTCAATCTAGGCCTGGACTCTACCCAGAAAGAGGAACTATACACACTGCTCAAACAGTTTGGAAACATGATCTCTTGCTCTCTTCCCTACCGGGATGTAGCACAGGGGCCTACCACTCCATCCACACCATACCAAACCGTATTGTGATATTGCAACTCCATTAAATGCCACGGGCCCAGGTGGTTTAAGCTGTTGAAAAATTAATAGAAAGCATGTTGGCCCTAGGGGTTCTAGAGCCACCCAAAAGTCTATGGTGGTGGACAAAAAAAAAAAACAAAACAAAAAAAAAAACAAAAGTCTATGGTGTTTCCCTATTTTTCTGGTGCCAAAACACAGTGGCAGCATTCAGCTCTGCATGGAATATTGCCATCTCAACAGAATCTCCAGGTTCAACACATATCTTACGCATCGTGTAGAAGACCTGCTGGATTGCCTGGGGAATGCCAAATACATGACCACCATTGACTTAAAGAAAGCACAATATCACTCCATGGGGAAGACATAGATAAAACAGTGTTTGCTACTCCCAGAGAACTATTTCCAGTCCTCCCCTTTAGATTGCATGGTGCACCAGGCACTTTTCAAAGGCTCATGAACAAACTGCTGCTAGGGCATCAGTCGTATGCTGCAGCCTATTTAGATGACAAAATCGTCCATAGCACGACTTGGGAATCACATTTATGTAATCTAGAACTGATTTTTTTTCTGCACTAACGTGCCAGCTTTAGAATTAATCAGAAGAAAACAGAAGTTGTGCTTTTCCACATTAAATACCTGGGACACCTGGTAGGAAATGGAGTGTCAAAACCATAACAAGACACGTTTGAAGTCTATGTGGTAGGTCAGAAGGAGGAGGCAGACCAGTTTTAGTCATTTTAGAAGGATTTTATTCAAATAATAAGTGAAAACGCCCTTCCTTTCCTAGTCTATGTGTTTCTCTACCTTCTGTCCTCCGTCCAAGAAAACAAATCTATCCTGACTGTGCCACTAAAATGGAATAGCAACTAGTCCAGAAGAATGACTTCCTTCTCATAGATTCAGCATCAATATAAGATCTTGAGATAGCCTTCCACTAGCCTTCCACTATCTTTTTTTTTCTTTTCTATTATTTTTTCTTTCAGTGTCCTTCACTACATTTCAATGTCCCTTTACTATGTCTTTCTTTTGGATCTCTTCTTTTTCCTTTTGTTCCATTTCATTTAGATAAACCTCAATTCCTCTCATTTATTTATATGGTTGGCATGTTAACTCATTAAAATGGAGTCAGTAAACTTGGATTCACATTTTATTCTTCTGTTTTCTTACTGCTAGCCTGCTGAAATATGTTTGGATCTTGTGTGGTGGTCACAAATTGAATGGCAGCAAGAATGCAACCTGAAACTTGATACTCCTGTTCCTGTGCGTCGGCTCTCAGATTCAGCCTTCCACTATCTGTTTGTTCCTTTTTTAACTCTGTTAAACCTCTTCTCCTCCAGGTTCGAGTATTTGTGATCCTTCTTGCAACCTTTCCACCAAGTGTATCTGAAAGTCTCTCTTTATGGCGTGCCTTTAAGGATATTAAATCTTGCTTCACTTTATTCTTTTGGCTGTCTATTTCCCGATAGAAGACACACTTGTTGCATAGGTTCTCTTTCTTTGCTTCACTGGTTTGCCCTTTGGGAATATTACGTTAGACAAAGGGGGTTCCCTTGTTCTCCCCTTCTCCTCAAATCTTTGTTCCACTATAGGATTGGCCTTCTCAATGTCTGTTACTTTCTTGGCTTTCTTCTTTATATCGTTACAAATAGACTGGTTGCCAGAGCCTTTGTCACTCTCCCGGTTTTCAGAATTTCTACTGGGACGAGTAGGCTGAGTCCCAGAGTGTTTACAGCTTTCTTGGATTTCGACCTTTCCACTGGGATGAGCAGTGGTATTGCTCTTCTTAATACTTGATTCCTCACTCTTCTTAGCATATGGTCTCTCACTGAGACGAGTACGATTACTCTAATTGTTATATTCATTTTTCTGTTTAGTATTTGTTCTTTCACCTGGACGAGTATGTGGAGTCCTTGAATAAATATTACTGCTCTTAATACTTGATTCCCCACTGGGACGAGTATTCTGGGCCCAGGAAAGATTCTCACTTTTCTTAGTATACGGTCTCCCACTGAGAAGAGTACGATTACCCAAATCGTTGTATTTGTTTTTTGAACTTTGACTACTATGACATACGTTCCCCAGTTCTCCCGCTCTCTTTACCTTTGCTGTCATGATATGATAGTTTATTTATATAGCGCCTATACACAATGTGTTTCAAAGCGCTTCAAGGCAAGGGAGGGAACAAGGGAAAATACAATGACATTCTTACAGGCCATGAACAACAAGAATGTGAAATTAACCGTCGTACTCGGCCTGGTGACATTTCCAATAGTTCAAGAGCTTTGACACAGATAGGAAGGGAGGGGGTGAGGGGAAATGGGAACAGACGGGCAACTAAAGTACTAGGCCTGATGACATTTCTGGTAGAGCCGGAGATTAACAAGAGGTGAGGGAGATGGGGAGGACAAAGGAGGGAGAGGAACAAAACAAGCGACTATCGTACTAGGCCTGACCACATTTCGGATAGTGCTGGAGGGGGGGGAGGGAGAAAACAAGTAAGGGAAGGGGGAGGAGACAAACATTTGTTGCTATCATACTAGGTCCAGGGACAATTCTGATAGAGTAAGTGCATAGAAAAAAGTAAGGGAGGGCGGGAGAAGGGAGAAAGGAGAGGAGGAGAGAACAGAGAATAAAACAGTGAAAAAGAGCAGAGAAGCAGAGGGAAGAGCAAGTACAGTTGCAGAGGTCAGTAAAACACATAATGTTGCAGGGAACAGGAAATGTAAGCAAGGATTCAAGATGACAATGGTCACAGCATGATTAAGGGCCACCCTGCGTACGAGATCCAGGGGAGGTCCAGCATATAACCTTTATATATATATCTGTGCGTACTTTCAAGCCATCTTTTTAAAACATTTCTAGGTTTATAAAAAATGGCTTGAAAAGCACACAAATCAATCCATCCTCCATAACGCCTTGATGGCGGACAAAGCCTGAGGCGTCTTTGTCTGTCAGCAAAGCCCCACAAAAGATGGCTTGAACTGTGCACCGCCCAAGCCATCCCCCACAAACCTCGAAATATGTTGAGGACTTTCAAGGTACGCCGAGGGTTAAAGACGCCTCGGTGACCTGGGGAGGGGGTGGGGGAAACAAAGAGACAGTAACTTCCTCTGGTGACCCCTCGTGCGAGGGGTCACCAAAGGAATTCAGTGTCTGACAGAAGTGCCAGCCAGCCACAGCATCGCTGTGTCAGCTTGCCTGACTTAATGGTGGGCGCATCTCCCGTTGCGGCTGCGGTGGGATAATGTGTCCCACCAATGTTGTGGTAGGACGGGGGCCCCGGCTCAACCCCACTCTTAGGAGACTGCCGGGGCCCGACCCCGGCACGCTCCGGCTCACTTAAAGCCCTGTCCACACTAATGCTACCACTCCACACATTTCTAACTCAGACAACCTCCTTTCACTCACATAATCACTTCACATATTCTCCCTTCTCTCCTTCTAATCACACTTGGGGCTGAATCACCGGGTTGGCGTTCTCCTTCTGCTCATCTCCATGCTTGGTCAGGACGGCTCCTCTGCTTGCATCTGTTCCCTCCTTCGACACGCTTCGGTGTCCATGTGTGGTATCAGCGAGGAAAGGAGCCTTCCCTCTCTCCCCACCCTGGCCACCACCGCTCTCTCTCTCGGTTCTCTCTCATTCATTTGACAGACTGTCATGGGTCCGTCGCATGCATGCTTCAGGTCAGGCACGTCAGTAGTGGAGCTCCTCCAGCCCTTCTCGAATGTCCCTTCTAGGACTTTCACCAAGCTGACAGACTCTCTGCAGCCTGTCTCGTGTTCTGTGCACCTTGTGCTCCTCCTTTCTCCAGCTGCTTGCTTGCTAAGCAGCGTTCTTCCCGAGGTACCAGCTTCCCGCTGCCAGTTGGTTTGAAACTCTCTCTCCTGCTATCTTACTCCTCCCACTTTTATGATGCTACTCTGGGGCTTCCCCAGCCTCTTGTGGGAGTTCTTTCTTTGTGTTTGAGTCCTACTCATTATTACTCCTTTGCAATTCTTTGTCCCAGTGTTTAACAGGTGCTTGTTCTTTATAACTCCTCGAGTTTTCCTTGTCTCAGTACTAGGCAGGTACCTGTCATTTTCCAAAAGATCACAATAGCAAATATATGCGATTCTAGTTTTCTGTCAACTGGTATGGTCTTGGGGATTTCCGAGGCCCTGATGTTACTTTTGGTCTAAGAGATAGATTTTTAGGGAGTTCCTCTGCGTAACGGGTATCCTTATTCCCAAAAGAGGAGTCTCTTGCTGTGAGATCCTGCTTTCCGTCATCCCTATGGGGGAATATTGCATAGCAGGCTTACCTACCTAGCCTCCCAAGGAAAGGATCCCCTCTGTGGAGAAGTGACTGAATCCCACAATTCGTCACATACCCTTTTCCTTATGAGTTTGACTTCCCCATCTTCCCTAAATTGGATTTATTTGATTTTACCTTGGGTACTAGTGGTCAATATGTGGTTTGTTGGAACTTCCCCATTTGTTGCCCAATCCCATATCGGCTGTTGCAAAGGATCGGGGTCCCTTTCCCAAGTATCTAGGGGTGAAAAGGTAGTACTGGGATTGTTAGAGGCTTTGGAACATTCTTGTTGGGCCACCCATTTGCCAGAAGATCAAAAATTGGTGTTTATTCTGACTTCTTCAAGTAAAATTGGTACTGCCATACATTCTTGGGCTATCTTAGCTAACCATTGGTGTACTTGTGGAATAGTATTACCCAAGACTGCATCTTTTGGTAGGTTAGGTACAACCGCTGCCTCCATAGCTAGGCTTTCCCAAAAATGGTCACAGATATTGGAGTAGAGGGGAGATTTTCAATGTCATCATGAATGCAATGTACCGGCCCCTTGAAGGACACTGCCCACCCAAATAATAGGAGTCATGGGTGGATGGCACATCCCTTACTCCCAGTATCGAGCTGAGCCCAAACCTTTGTATGTTGTATGATGGTGGGGACCTCATAAAGAGTTTGGTGTCATGCATATAAATATTGTTTTTAACTGTAGGGTTGGGACTTCCCTCTCTTAGAGAGAGGGGGGTGAGTAGACCTTCTTCCTTCACAATTGGGGATGGGTTTTGTGCACATAAAATAGAGGTGAGCGGCCCCTCAGTTTTCTCTGTGCCTGTGGATTGCTTTATCCCTAGGTTTTTTCTCTGTGGGGAATTGAGAGGTGATAAGGAATTCAAACAACAGTGTTGGGTTGAATGTCCCATTTCTCCACAAGAATAACATTTGGATTCTCTGGAGAATGGAATGTTTGCAGAATGTCCTATCTGTTTACAGGACAAACACTCAACCTCCTTGATAAAAGGAATAGAGGAGTGTAGATGTTGATCAATCCCCTGAAAGTTTTCCTTAGACTGCTTTGTGGGGTTTTCACTATAGCGGGGTAGTTCTGCAGGGTCCAAGGGTTTCGATGTTATACTTGTCTGTACCGTTTGCTCTGGATCCTTGTCTTATTTTTCTAAAAGAATTTTTCTCCGGGGAGAAGATTGAATGGGTGTTTCCTCAAGGGTCTTGTCTCATTTTTAGAGTCAAAGGACCTGGTGAGATCTTCTCTCGGACAGATGAGTCAGGAGCCACTCTGCAGGTAAGACCTTTACTTAGGGTCAGGGTACAAGTTCAGGATATGAAGGAAGGTAAGTTACATAGAGGGAGAACATCCACCAGCGCCCTTACTGTGGGCCAGACTCTCTTCAACTGACTTACACCGAATCTCCAGGAGCATTCACACCACAACATTCCACATGAATTCATTCCACCAGACATTCTATTAAGCAAACATTCATGTAGGACCAAGGCTGGGAAACACAAGATATAACAGGACCCTATTTGTGTTAAGGAGGTAGTATTTCATATTTGAATCTCAGGGAGACAGAACTCTTCCTTCAACTTGGTGGAGGGGAAAACTCCTCTGAATATTTTCTCTCCCTATCTAATTCCCCTAGTTTCTGTATGCATAAGGGTTCCTGTAAGAGACCCTCATAAAATAAGATAAGACAGAACATCCCCTTTTTGGATTTTAATAGTTTCAGAGGAGCTGCATGGACCTTGGATGGCCATGTTTATAGGACGTCAACCCAGCATGACTGGAGAGGATGGCACAGGTTGTCAGGTGGGCAGAGCAGGTGCCACCACAACCCCCAAAGGTTTGGAGGGAACGGAGAGCACGTATATGCACAACTCGGATCCCACAGAAACCCTGTGATATAGACACCCCCTTTAGGGAGGCTTGGGAAGAAAGGAGGGCCTGAGCAACCAATCAGAGGGTCAAGCAGTGATTAAAGGTGGAAGCCGCTCTGGATGATAGTTGTTCCACATTTTCTTGCAGATGCCTCAATACGAAGACGCTGGTACTGAGCACATTATGGAAGGACGCTAATGCCAGGAACCTGCATATGATAAGTAAAAAGGACTGCAGGAAGCCCCTTTTTGAAGCACAATAACAATGATGTAATTGTTAGTTACTTCACATATGTAATAAAGAAGCAAAATAGAGGCCACCAGGGGGCGCACAGGCAATGGTTGCCTGATTCCCGAGCTCCCGCCGAAGCCAAGTCGCAATGAGGATTGAGCCCTCCCCGAGACCCCCCCAAGGAGAACAAAAGAGCCTGAGCTGGCAGTGAACTCCCGGGGCCGCCCCTGAGAGAAACAGCGACGTTCGGGGACCCCCGAAAGGCAGAGAACCGGAACCGCAGCCTCAGCAGCGAAGACGCCACGGGAGACCTGAGCGGCCACGGGGCCAGAGGAGTAGCCGAGGCCCGCCGAACCTGGGGGACTGCGCGGGAGGGACCACCCCTCCCCCCGTCGCGACTGGCACCCAGCCCCCAAGTGAGTGGACCACAGAAAGGGGACACCGAACCCCCCGCGGGCCGGGCCCACGAGCCCCGATCGAGTCGGCGGCCTCCCTACACTACGACCCGTGCCCGGATAGGAGGAAGGCGTATTCCACTGGACCAGGCCCCGGAGAAGAAGGGGTGGCGGTGCCGGGGCCGTTAAATCCCCCCTCCGCCACCGCGCCTGCCAGCCCCGAGAGGCGACCAGCACTTTGGCACTAGGCGAGGGGACCCTCGAGTCCGCACCGCTGCACGCCCATGGGAGGGGCGCCCCCTCCCCTCTTCCTTCGCCAGGGTCCGGCTCCCGACCCCACCACCAGAGGAGGAACAGACAGTAGGAGAGTGGGCTCGGACGGGCCCCCGCCAATATCATAAACAGGACGAGACCCCCCCGCAGCGAACGGAGCAACCTCCCCTCCCCGGAGTGCACAGAAGACGCTGAAGGCCCTGGGGCACCTGCACTGGGTGCGAGGCCCCCGCCAGAAGTTGGCAGGGCGTGTGCCCGCCTGGTAGCGATTCCCCAAGAGCCGCGAAGGACCACCGAAGTCCCTGTTTGCCCCCCTCCCCCCGAGGGTGCCTCCACCAACACAGCACCGGCCGGCCTACGAGGTGATCCCGTGGCCCCCACAGAACCAAGGCATACCCTACGGCGAGCCCGGGCGGTAATCAGATGAACTGGCAAAAGAATCTACAAAAATATCATTACCAAGAGGCAGGACCCCATGATAACGGCCCGTCCCACTTGGAAGCCTCGGCACCCTCAACGGCGGCAATGGAGAGGGGCTTCGCCTCAATTCTACAGGAGATAAGGGACATGCGCTGCAACATTGCCCAAAAATTCGAAAAAATGGATCAACGGGTTGACAAAGTCGAGGACAGGCTCCTTCAGATTGAAACCAACCAATCGTCATCAGCAACCCTAGAGGTAGAGACAAATATGAGGCTATCTGCCCTTGAGAACAGGGAGGAGGAGAGATCAAGACAAATGGACGATTTTGAAAACAGGGAACGGAGGAACAACCTTAGATTTTTCGGGGGTTCCCGAGGCGGAGGGGGAGATGGAGAGAGAGGTCACTCGAGTGGTGCGAGACATTATTGCCCACCTCTTTGAGGAAGAGATGACTACTGAACTCACTTTTGATCGGGTGCACAGAGCAGGAGAACGGGCAGGGGGATCCCGGTCGATTCTGGTCCGGTTCCATTACTACTTGGAAACGACACGGGTGCTGGAGGCCGCCAGGAAAGCTCAGGGGATTACCTACAACAATTCCCAGGTCTCCATTTTTCAGGATATATCTGCATATACACTGTCCAAACGTAGGATGTGCCGCCCCCTTACTCATCTGCTGAAAGAGAAGGGGGTACGATACAGATGGGGCTACCCCTTCTCCCTATCCTTCGAATACTTGGGCCAGCGGACGATGTTGATCACCGAGGAGGACATCAAGGTGGCCATCCAGGACCACGTGACAGAACCAACCCCCCTAAGGGGACCAACAGGGCCGGTTCAGGGCAGAGCAAACGACCCGGGCCCGTCGGGTGGAAGAAGAAAAAAGACCAGCGCAAGGAAAATTAGAAAAATGAACACGCCTTCTCCGGCGAAGGAAGGAGAGCAGAACGACTCTGAGGGATGAGCACCTAGGGGACCCAACCAGCAAAGGTCCGAGAATGAGGAACACGGAGACGATCGGAGCGACTTGACCACTTGCAGGTCAGAACCTGAAGAATTGGAGGTTAAGCCGAAACTAGAGTCCCCTTGAAAAGCAAGTAAAGCGGGGGCAACCAAGGGGACAAAGCTGGGGGGGGCTCACATAAATGAACTTAGCAATGAACGCCTGGCCGGGGAGGGCAGGCTGGTGGTCCAGCCAAAATGCCAGGAATGGTGGAATTAACTGGCTGGACGCCGGGGAGGGGGGTGGGGGCACACAAATTAGTTGGGGTTTGTTTGTTTGGGAGGGGGCTTGGGGGGCAGTTGGGGCAATGTTTTAAAAGTGTCCAAACGGTGAGACAATGGGAGCGAGAAGGGAATAACGATGCGATGCTGTTGACCAATAGAGAAGGAAACATAGATTATGGCTGATGGCCGGCCGGCCTTGGGTGTGGGTACCCTGAATGTGTGGGGGCTGAACAAAGAGGTCCCTGATTTGTAGGGAATTCAGGAGGGCGAAACTAGACCTGCTTTTCTTGCAAGAGACACACTGGGCGAGGGGGAAAGAACCTAAAATGCGAGGGGGGCGGGAATCGAAGAGGTATTCCACGCTTCCCATAAGGTAAAGAAAAGAGGGGTGGCCATACTGGTAGCAAGGAACGTAGGCTTCGAGAAAGAGGCCATACTGAAAGACCTCGAGGGCCGATACCTGTTTGTACGGGGCTCCCTACAGGGCTCCCCCCTAACCCTGGCAGTAGTGTATGGCCCAAACGAAGGACAAGCCCATTTCTGGGAATAAGAAAGGGACAGGCTCAAACTGTTTGTACAAGGCCCGTTGGTGGTGGGGGGGATTACAATATGGTTCTAGCCCCAACCAAAGATAGAAAGCGGGTAGGCCCCCAAAACCTCAGACCCGCAGATGAAGCCATGGCGTGAAACTTTCAGAGGGTCAATGAGGATCTGAGCCTGGTGGATACAATCCCGACCCCCAGAACAGATGTCCCCTCCTTTACTTACTACTCGACCATCCACAACTCGTTCTCTAGGATAGATTACATATTTGTGGACGAGATCCTCCGTCCATATGTCGCAGGCTATAGGATAGACCCTGTCCCTTGGTCAGACCACGACATGGTCCGAATTACCTTAGCGGTGGGTTAGTGTGGAGAATGCAGAGGACGCTGGAAATGTAATGATGCCCTATTAAGAGACGAGGTTCACGCCCAGGATGTCCTGGAAGCCATAACAGAGTTCTTTGAGCTTAATGATAACGGGAAGGTGGACACGCACACGCTTTGGGATGCCTTCAAGGCAACCTTACGAGGAGTCCTCATAAAAATAGGAGCTCGGAAGAGAAGGGTGAGAGAGGCCCAGGAGAAAGCCCTGCGAGAAAAATAGCCCGTCTCCAGCCGGGGGGCTCCCCGGATCAGGCCCTGGAGCGCGACCGGGTGGCCACACTGGAGGACTACATGCTCCAGCTAAAAGACCTACTCCTACACAAAACGGAGAGGAGTCTGAAAATGGTCAAACAAAAATATTATGATAAAGGGGACAAAGCGGATAGGATCCTAGTCTGGAAGTTGAGGGAGTTCCAGAGAGGTAGAAGGGTGAAGCAGGTGAGGGATGCCCAGGGGTCCCTTGGCTGCGACTCTCCCCATATTGGAGAGGCCTTTCGCCAATGCTACAAGACACTCTATTCGTCAGAATATGACGGAGATGATACCCAGATAGAAGACTTCCTGAACTCCATACAGATCCCATCCTTAACGAGGGAGATGGCAGAGGGGTTGGAGGGCGCGATGAGCAAGGATGAAGTGGACAAGGTGATTAGTGGGATGAAGGTGGCTTTACTGTTTATTTTTGCAAGAGATTTCGCTCCTACCTGGCCCCTTACCTATTGAGAGTTTTCAACGCCGTGCTGGAGGGGGACATCCTCCCCGAGTCCATGATGGGGGCCGTAATAGCAGTTTTGCCCAAGGAAGGGAAGGACCCCACAGAATGTTCCTCCTACCGCCCCATATCACTGTTAAACATTAACGTTAAGATCCTGGCCAAGATGGTGGGGATGCAGATGGAGGGCATAATGCCGAAACTAGTCCATGGAGACCAGGTGGGCTTCACTAGGGGAAGGCAAGGGTCAGATAATATTCTCAAAACAATAGACCTGTTTCACTTAGCCCAAACATCGGAGCTCGATGCATGTGTCCTCTCCCTAAACTCGGAGAAAGCATTTGATAGGGTCGAGTGGAGATATATGGAATTCCTCCTCCAAAGAATGGGCTTCGGGACTCACATTATGAGTTGGGTAACTGCCCTCTACAGAGCCCCCACAGCAAGGGTTCAGGTGAATGGGAAGCTGTCCGAATCATTCCCCCTCTCCCGAGGGACAAGGCAGGGTTGCCCACTCTCCCCCCTGATATATGTCCTTACGATGGAGGCATTAGCCATAGCGATCAGAGCTCACCCGGACATCAATGGAATTAGAAGGGGTGAGGTTGAATTCAAGCTGTCCCTGTTCGCGGATGATATTTTAGCCTATCTCGTAGACCATGGCTCCTCGCTCCCCCCCTTCCTGACCCTGGTGGTTGCGTTTGGGTGCTTCTCGGGCCTGAAAATTAACACCGCAAAATCTGTCTTGCTCCCAATGAGAACAATAGACCCAGAGCTGGACCCCCTGGACAGGTTTCATGGGATTACAGTGGGGAAGGTCACTTTACGGTACCTGGGGGTCCTTCTCACCAGAGACATATCGAAATTGGGCACCACTAACTATGACCCCATAATGGCAGAGATCACATCTGATCTGAGGAGATGGGGTAAGATGATCCTCTTATGGTATGGCCGGATGACTGCAGTAAAGATGAACATATTGCCTTGGCTCCTGTACCTTTTCACAGCTCTCCCAACCACTATCCCAGCACAGACTTTTAGAGAACTACAAAATGCATTACAAGACTTTGTATGGCAGGGGAAAACCCCAAGGACCGGGAGGGCCACCCTTACTCTACCGAGGGAGGAGGGGGGATTTGGGTTGCCGGATTTTCACCTTTATTTCTGCGCCGCCCAACTGCGCGTCCTCCTCGAGCACATGAAAGAGGGACTGGGAACGTATTGGTCATACCTAGAAGATATGGACGCCCACCCTCTAAAGGTGCGTGACCTCTTATGGGCCCAACGCAAGACGATCTCGAAACACCTAAAAACCCCCCCGACCCTGGGAGTTCTCTGGGACATCTGGAAAGAGGGCCCCCGGACTGCATACCTTACCACATGGCCATCCCCGATGACTTCTCTCTGGGGCCACCCCCTCAACTTGGGTAGTAAAGGGTTCCGGCACTCCCAAACCTGGTCAGACATGGGAATGTAATGGGCTGGGCAGATGTTCAGAGAGGGCGAATTCCTATCCTATGAGGACCTGAGGGACGCTCTCGGACGAGGGTCTCTTTCCATTTTCGAATACCTCCGCTTTAAGGGCATCCTCTGCGACCAGTCATGGGGTCTAAGCCTGAGGAGATAGTTAACCCCCTTCGAGAAGCTCCTCGACTCGGCGACCTCAAGAAAGGGTGTGGTATCTAGTATATATAACATTTTAAATACTTATAACCTTCAGGGTAGGAGGAGCTTCTGCACGTTCTGCAATGATCTGGCGGCAGAAGAGATCTCGGGGGACGCCTGGGCTAGAATATTCAAACTAGCATTTCATGGGAACTTATTCACCTCAGACATGGAGCATAATTTTAAGATCTTACAGGGGTAGCACAGATACCCGGCAAAACTGTCAAAGATGTTCCCAGGGGTGTCACCAAGGTGCCCGAGGGGATGCGGCCAGACAGGCTCCAGAGGCCACATGTGGTGGCACTGCCCGAAAGTACAGGCCTACTGGGGTCGGTGAGGGGCTGGATAGAGGAAGTAACAGAGGAACGTTTACCACTTAATCCCCTAACGATGTTATTGGGTCTCCCCCCAGAGGAAACAGAACTATACGATATCCAAGGATGTGGGAAACCATGCTGAGGGCGGGCAGAGTGGCTCTCGCTCAGAAATGGAAAAGCCCGGAAACCCCCTCAAAGGAAGATTGGCTGAAAAAGGTGAAAAACATGTTTTTGATGGACAAACTGACTGTTATGGTGAACAATGATACTAGTTCATTTCTCACGAACTGGTATGGAGTGCAACAATCCTGGGGTTGGGACGTTCACTGAATCCGAGGTATATATCCCGGCCTGAGCGGGGCGGGACTAGTCCCGAGATGCATGACAATCGACCTGGGGACCCACGACCCGGGGAATGGCGGCGCTAAGTCAGTCGGCGACATGGTCACTAATCGCATCATCTCCGAGACACAGGATACGGAGAGAACATTAGGAGCCTCCCTAGACAAATGCACGGATCTGGAGCACGGGGTAGGGGGGTGGGCTGGGGTTGGGGTGGGCGGGGTAAGGGGTCACTCAGTTTTTATTGTTTGTTTTATTAAAAAATGATAATGAAAACCAAAGTTTTAAAAAAAAGAAGCAAAGTAAGCATCCATCGCCTTGTTTGATCTAATCTTTTGACATCCTCTCCTCACACAGGTGTTCTTAAAGAAGAGTACACCCCTCTGGATCTCTACCCAATAACGATTCTAGATATTTTAAGAGATTGTTTTTGTATAAATCTTTCAATATCATTTTGGGTTTGGGTTGTCCAGTAAGGTAGTTGGTCACTCAGAGGGCCGAGTTAAGGAATCCAGCTACATGAACACTTGTTCCTTGATAGAATCGCTCTTTGGTCTAAAATGTCTTACTAGAGCTCCCATTCAAATCCATTTCTAAGATTGCTTTGAAATTGCTCTGGACAAAAATCACATCCTTGATTGTCTTTGAAGGATTGCATAAATGGAAGCTTGGGTTTGTCATGAACCATGCTTTCATTCTCTATGTATTAAGGGCATTTTTCGACTCCATTCGCCTTTTCTCTGACAGTCATTACCACATTTATAAGCCTGGAGATAGGTCATCCTGTCTTCCTGGGGTAACATCCTCCAGAGTCAGTGGATGAACCACATCCCCTAGATGTGTGTAGAGCCCTCCCACTGTACCTTTAGTGAACACAATCATTCCTACCAGTCTATTCTATGTTTGTGCCGGGTGGAACATCTAACTAGGGATGCAAGTCTTCACTTTCTGCAAGATGCAGATGCAGTTAGTTGGCCGCTTCACAGCCTACAAGCTTTCTGAGACATGTCTTCCTTCCTCTATTCAGGAAAGATGTATATGTAAGGAGCAGCTGTTTTTTGGCCAAGTATAGAGGTGCATCAATTAAGGAGATTTTGCAAGCAGCAACAGGAGCAGTTCCCACTACATTTATCAAACATAATACATTGTTGGGGGACTGCAGTTCTTGTTTCTTTTTCCGACTGAATCTCTGAATGAATCACACAGTCTGAAGCATAAATGTTGTCTGTGTTCCTTTTCTTACTGGAATACTATTTGATAAGTCATCACATAAGTACTGTGACGTGGAAGATGGGGGAGGAGGTAATGCCTTGATTACTTAGCTGTAATCTTTATTAAATTCAGTCATAGACTTCTTCGTCACAGTCCTACATACCACCAACCCACCCTGTATGATGCCAGCTTGGTATTAAAACAGGTTGTAGTAAGGAATTGGGTGGTTCTTATAGGTCAAATGATGCAAACCAAAAAAGAAAAAATACATAATGGAGGGAATAAGGCAAAGCTGGTTTCTCCCTTGTATCTTGATTTGGAAAGGGTGCTATGGAGAGTCTGTTTCAGTAGCTGACGTCACCAGTAAGTAGGGACGATGTTGAGGAAGAGTGGGACTACATGTAATGAGGATTACCAGCAAGTAATCTTGCCAGTGCCCATAACACCCTGGCTTTTAAGTGCAGATCTCAATGCTGTGAATTCAATGCTGGTTTCAACTGTTTTGTATCCAATAGCAGTCTTTCACTTCGGAAAGGGCTGCTTAGGGCTTTTGCCACAAATCAGCCGTGCCTCATCACGAGTTATAGCCGGTAATCCTTAAATCCAGCAGAAATGGTATTAGCACCGCCAATATTGCTCCGCCGGATCACGAGTGTCAATTCCGCTGGCGCTATTACAGCCGGCGTCAATGCAGCTGGCGTTAATAGCATCGACTGTACTAGCGCTGGCAACCAAACGCGCAATTACAGAGCCATAGCAAGTCCAGCGTTGGTGCTCTTGGCGCCAGAAAACTATCAGAAAATCCACCAAAAATACCCCAGGCCAAACGTTGGAGGTAAAAGAACACATGAGACAGCAAACCAGGTGAAAACAATGCACTGCAGAGGCCTACTAAAGACCCACCCATGCACAACACACCCTCCCCAACACCATTACAGCATCATAAGCAGGCAGGAGATAGCAATAAGGGCTCAGGTGAAAACAATGCACAGCAGAGGACTACTAAAGACCCACCCATGCACAACACACCCTCCCCAACACCATTACAGTATCATATGCAGGCAGGAGATAGCAATAAGGGCTCAGGTTAAAACAATGCACAGCAGAGGACTACTAAAGACCGACCCATGCACAACACACCCTCCCCAACACCATTAGAGCATCCGGAGAAGGAAGAAGACAGCAATAAGGGCCCAGGCGAAAACAATGCACAACAGAGGCCTACTAAAGACCGCCCATGCACAACACACCCTCCCCAACACCATTACAGCATAAGGAGCAGGGAGGAGACGGCAATAAGGGCCCAGGTGAAAACAATGCACAGCAGAGGCCTACTAAAGACCCACCCATGCACAACACACCCTTCCCAACATATTTTTGCCATTTGCAGCTGGGAGCCTTGATGTGGATATGTACCTGCTGCGGCTGGAGCTACATAGGCCTGCCAGCCAGCCCGCCCAGGGCCCTTGAAGCACAGGGGGTGGTGGGGATGAGGAGAAGGAGGAGGAGGAGGAGAATAGCACCAGCAAGGCGGCCAGCCATCCCCAGAGTCAGGCCAACACCCTGGGCCCTGATTGAGGGGCAGCTGCTCACCGAGTACAGCCTGGACAGGGCAACCATCACCCAGTTGCCGGACACAATCCAGGCTAACATAGGCAGCCGTATAGCCATCAGCACTGCTGTGCCCCCACTTGTCAAGCTTGTCTCTGTTTTAAAGTACCTTGGGACTGGCAGTTTCCAACACACCGTTGCCATGATGCATGGTATGGCCCAGTGCACCTTCAGTGCCGTGCTGGGACAGGTGCTGGATGCACTGCTGCTCCATGTCAATGAGCACATTGCATTGCCAGCCACACAGGTACAGGTCAACCAGCTCAAAGCACAGTTCCATGCCATTGCCCAAGTCCCCAACGTCATAGCAGCCCTAGACTGCACACATGCAGCGCTAGTAGCACCCCAGGAACCTGAGGCAGCCTCGAGGAACCGTAAGAGTTACCATTCCATGAACTTGCAGACGTGTAGCCCCGACCTAAGCTTCACCCACTGCTGTGCCCGCTATCCAGGATCCATCCACGACTCCATGGTCCTGCAGAACAGTACCCTACCAGCCTACATGGAGAGGCACCTAGGCCAAAACACATGGATGTTGGGTGAGTACAAATGCCGTCAGAAATGCATGCCAAATTGGGTTGGGGGCATACACACAGGAATCCCTGCATGCAAGCAGGAGAAACACAGCACTAGCACAGCACCATTTCTATGAATGTCCCCCGCACGAAAACCCTTGCACACGTACCACACAGTACAACACACCCTGAATGGCACACACTTGTGAAAGTACACTCACATATTGAAGGGCAACTACCACAAAGCATCTTGTGTGTGTCGCAGTGCTGCTCCTCACCCTGCCACAGAATAGATATCCCACCCTGGCCAACAGCAGTCATGCCAATATAGACCTACTGTAGGCACTACCACCAAACCACCATACATAAGTAGTTGTAGTCACGACAATGACCATCCCTGAGATAGTGAGCCCTGATTGTACTTTCACATCCCTGGCCAAATGTACATGAATGTGGCAAGTAGGTTATGCAAAACCAGCCATAGTGAATGCCACAACAAAAGGCCTAACAACATGTCGCCTGAACATGTAGATATAGATATAAGGGTACCCTCATCATGACACAAGGGACGAGAGTACAGTTGCATGCAGATACAGGGGTGGTGCTTGCAGTAAGTAGCCCATTGATTGAAAACAGCACCTTGCACAGTACACACCACAATGAAAGTATCCATATGTAAAATAGCGTAAGTGCACTACATGAGTGTGACACACATAAGCATTTGCATTTCAATGGATACACTGATGCATGTAAACCTCAGCCCATGCATGTCTCGAAAGTTGAAGGATGTATGAGAACAATGCACCGAGCTAGCATTAGCCTTTCCAACACATACTTGACTCAGCTGCCAATATGACTGATGTCTGAGCCTTGTGCACCCACAGAACCAACCTTGTCCTAATGTCCGCATTCTCTCCCCTGCAGGTTATTCTGGATATCCGCAGTACACATGGCTCACGACTACGCGCAAAATCCACACACCCCAGCAGAGTTGGCATACAACATTGCCCATGAGCGTACACACATTTGTGTGGAAATGGCATTCGGATTGCTGAAGGCATGCTCCGGTGCCTAGACCGTGCGAGAGGAGCCTTGATGTACGCACCAGAGAAGGTTGGCAAAATAGGACTTATCTGTGCCATGCTGCACAACATTTGCTGTTGCAGGCATGTGTCACTGCCCCCTGATGCCGATGGCCAGCCACCTGGGGATGGGAGTGATGATGAAATTGTGACCGAAGCCGGAGCCACATGCACACAGGGATGGGGTGAGGGAGGGGAGGTTGGCCAGACAGGCCTCGATTGACAATTATTTTTGATCCAGTGGATTGATGCATTTGACACATATCACTTGTAAAATAAGGAGCACTTCAACTCAATCATGAATGTCCATGCTTTGTATGCATTATGAACGGGATTAATTAATTTATTTACCAACTCCCCTGCTCTCCTGTGAACTCCCCATCACACAATCCCCCCCCACCTCCCTCAGAACACCCCATCACACAATCCCTCCTCCCCCCTGTGAACTCCCCATCACACAATCCCCCCAAACGCTCAGAACACCCATCACACAATCCCCCTGTATGCTCCCCATCACACAATCCCTCCCACCCCCCTCAGAACACCTAGTGCTAGTGGGCCCATGTGCCCAGGGCTTGGCACAACTGTGCCACGTCGGTCTAGGATGTACGTGGGCGCTTCCCCCAGCTGAGTCCTTCTGGTGAACGGCGGGGGAGATTTTGCAGGGAACAGCACCTGGGCGAAGCCCCCAGGGATCCCTCTGTGGGTGTTGTTGAGGCAGATGGTATTGCTCCTGAGACCTGCAGCTGCTGGCGGAGCAGATTGTTTGACTCCTGCATCTGCTCAGCATGTGTGGATTGGACCTTGCACAGATCCCGTACCCTTTGAGCACAAACTGTCAGGGCTGCTGTTCAGCCCTCCATGACTCTATGGGTCTGTTCATTGTCACGTGCCATGGACTTTGCTGCATTCCGTGTGGCACAGCTAATTGTCTTAATGTGGCGGGTGTACTCTGTCGACATGGCCTCAATTCGCAGCTGTCAGGCCTCCATGACATCCAGCCACCCCATCACTGCTACTCCCGTGACGATGGGTCTTTCAGGTGTGCTGGGGATCGTAGTGACAGCTCTGCATAGGGTGGGAAAGGGGCTTTTGGGGGACATGGTGCCAGTGCTGATGAGGCTGCTGCGATTGGAGTGCCTATCCTCAGGGGAGCCATAAAATGGTGTGTCCACATCTGGCTCAGGTGTGCGGGCATGACACACGTACATGTGGAGTGTGTGCATCCACTGGCGCTTGCTCTGGGCTCCCCTGGGGGGTACCCATCTCCTATGTGACACTGAGGCTGGGTGACGACAGCAGTGTAGTGTGTCGTGCTGCTGTGTGTGTGTGTGTGGGCCTCATCAGAGTCAGTTCCAGTGGTGGCTCCCTCCACATCCTGAGCGCCCGTGGTGGCTTCTGGTGTTTGAGGCGCTGTCACCCTGCGGCCATGTGGACAATGGACCTGTGTCATTGGGCTACGGTGGGGTGAACTTAGATGTGTCCTGCGTCTTCTTTTTTCTTGCCGGTCCTTTTGCAGGGTGGTCGTGTTGGTAGAAGCGCGTTGAGACCTTTGGCTGGATGTTGTTGCTTCTTCCCCATCGTCATCGGCCTGTGATGAACGCTTTGTGCCTGAGGCGTACATAGGGTGTTGTATGAGTTGAGGGCAGCTTAGACTTGTATCATGCATATCATGCCTTACAGTGGGTTTGGACACAGTTTCTATCATGCTTGGCCATTGCATTTTAGTGAGTCACCATGTTGTGGTTGGTGGAACGTAGTACAGTGGAGGTACACTGCTTGGACATGTTGGGATGCACACCTCCCATATTGCTGTGCGGGGGGGCTTTCATGCACATTCACACATCATGTTGCTGTGCCATGGCCATGGATTTCTTTCCCCTGGCCCTTAGGTTGATACATTGTACATACTTATGGTACAAGGGGGCGCTAGGGTACAGTGGTACGAGGGGCCAGTAATGGGTGGCTGCAGTGCCTCACACACATTGCATTCACATACATTCACTCAGGGTCTGGAGGCGTGGCCCTTACAGATTCATGCATTTTCAGGGGGGGGGGGGGGATTCTCACCTGCAGCCTCCTGGGTACTGGTGCCAGCCTCTGCTCCTCCAACTCCCTCGGTGGATTGTGATTTCCAAAATGGCCGGCACTTTATTTCCCGTTCCGGCGGTGACATGTTTCCCGCGCGCTAATAGCGCTGCGGTTCGGCAGTAGAGCAATGCACGCTGGATTTATGGGTTTCAGGACACTTTTTCCGCCAAGCGCTATTTGCGGTAACGCCATGTCCCTGTGTGCGTGCACGCAGACTCATGATCTGGTGTACTTTCCGCCAAGCATTGCGGCGTTAGTGCAAGTAGCGTTTGACGGAAAATATGCTGGAATACCGCCCAACTCGTGATGAGGCCCGTCTTTTTTTGATGTTGATTGCAAGCACCTCTTTTTTATGTCTGCATCCCGCCTTTAACCAAGTGACGACCGAACCTCCCCCTAAACTACCTGATGTACGAATTTGTTCACAGGCTTTTTGGGAAAAGTCAACAAAACGTCGTCATCATATTGTTTGTTTACTTGTGGGCATTTGCCACTATTTTCTTTATTTAGAAGCCTACCCTTTTTAATGCCTTTTTGTTTTACAAGTGTTAAGAAACATGAGCTATTTGGTGCCAAGAAGAAAAGACTGTTATCTTTAAATTTCATGTCCCTCCTAATTATATTTTGGAAACCATTTCCACGTTATGTTGTCACCAAGGAGATCGACACTAGTTGGTTGAAACTTCATTGTGCTATATGCAGCTGCATAGGACCGGTGCTGGGATCCTTCCAACAGGTGATAGACAGCATCCAGTTTCTCCTTCATTAGACAGGTTCCATCAACGCGACACACTTGAGCTAGATGTCCTGGTCACGAAACCTGCAAGCTATGTTACGCGGATGTTAATCCTATGGAGGCAGCTAGGTTTGACAAAGAAAGCCTTCAAAACCCTTCTTCTTAATTCTCAACCGTTTTACCCATCCATATCCCCAAACAAATGTTTTTTTAAACAGGTTATAGGTACATTTAAACATGTATTATCGCGAGATATGATTTTTTTGAGACTTCTATTTCCAATTTTATGATGGCATTATGGATTTTCATGAGGATAGACTTATATGAAAATTCATAGACTAACCAGCTGCAATGGTTGTTTTTTACCTGACCCGTTAGTATTTTCTGTTTATTGCAATGTGTTAATTTCATACCTTATAAAACATGACAAATTAATGCTGTATATCCTATTATGCTAACCTTACGTTCGCAATTTCTTATGATTATGGGCCCCTTCTGTTATCGTTTGATGCTTGATCATGTATAGCACTTGTAAGCCCGGGAATTAGGTGCTCAAGACAAATCAACTGGAATTTCTTTAATGGAAGTTTAATTGAAAATAGAACTGTCTGAATGGAAAGCACTCAACCAAAGATGAGTAAAAACGAAAACAGAGCGCATTTAACAAGATTCGGAAGTATATAAAAAGAGCTGCGCCTATGTTTCATGTACTTTAAATAAGTATTTAGAAGCACTGTTCCAAGTTCTTATTTTGAGCTCTTTAAAAACGAAACTGCATTATACATATAGGAAATATCAATTTTTATTAATGGAGCTGGGTTGGTGAGGAGTGGATTGTGGCACAAGACAAACATTGTTCTCTTGTGCCAATTCTATATATTTGCATAGATGAACTTCACACAGATTTGTGGAAAAAGTAAGTCGATCAACTCGCTTCAGTTATATTGTTACCTATTATTTTTTGTTGCAAGACGCTGCAAATCTGCGGTAGCCAACGCTATTAATGAAAAAGAAGTAAATATCGCAGTCTCATATAAACGTTTATAAGGTAAAAGTACCAGTTTCACAAGGATGTACAACTAAAGGATTCATATGTTGTTATTGGGTCTTATAAGATAAAGTATTTTGGTTGTCGTAGTGGCATGCAAAATGCAGGTGGCTTGATTTATATCACACTAAAGTTTGCTACTGAAGCACAAAACTGGCCACACCCATTCTGACGCCTTTATGATATGCGCACTGTAACAAGCCATTCTTCAGGCTATTCTAAGCATATAAATATAAACTTCAAGGCGAGTGCAAGGCATTGACTGTTGGTACAGAGGATGATCATGATAAACTCAGCCACAACCACCACGGACGCCAAGGAAATGGCAGCCAGTATCATATGTCATCTACTTCCATGGCCTGAGTGAGCTTCGAGCCAAAGATAAATGGGACAGAAAAGACAGGATTACATTCTGTGTTAAGAGTCATGAAATCAGCAGTACTCTTACGTCCTGTCCCCTTTTATCCATATGTATGGATGTCCATCCCATGTGGGTGGGCCATACATTCTAAATTTAGGGGCAGTGTTCAAACACGCAGGGCGTGCCCCAACACACGTTGCCTACTTGCAACACCTGCCTGTCCCTTTTCCACATGCACAGGGTCGTTCGCACAGCAAACGGCTCCTCAGCGTTTCTTTTCGCCTGCCGGTTTTCCAAGTTTATGCCTGCGATGAAACCAGAGTTTTCCTGTTGCAGGTTGTGCTTGTGCCATTTTTCAGCACAAGATCCAGCCCCCTTGTGTTGGTAGGGCCTGGGTCCTGACCATCAGTGGGACGGGTGCGTGCCCTGCGACACCCTTTCTCACCAGGTGCTTACAAAACGTTTGGTGTGCTGGGAAGAGATCTTTGGCACACCTTCATCTCAACACCTCAGTGTCCGTGTTTCATGGAGTCACGAGGAGAACATTTAAGTGAGTTTCCTATATCTTCAGCTGGTGTGGGGACTCCTTCCCAGAGGTTTTTGCATCTGGGAGGGCCAACTCAAGGGCTTCAGTCGTACCGGGGGCAACCTCAGGCCTCTTCTGCTCTTACCAGTGCTCACACTGAGTATCCCACAAGAGCTTACATCTGTTACAAAACCTGACCATCACTCCAGCTAATAGCTTTGAAGAGCCCTAGTCAAGGACTTGCACAGAGGCAGCTTGCTTCGTGGGCTGTATGCCTATTACCAAAGCGATCTACGAAAACCTCACTGCTTCTACCAGACCTCTGTCTGGAGGCTTGGCTGAGTCTTTAGTGAGGGACAGGGGAGAATCCAGTAAACCCAAGAAATCCTCCACTGCAGCACAGTCATTGACTCACAAGATGGCAGCGTCTTCTGAGTTGAAAAGCTGGTGCCATTTTGATAACTACCGACTCAGTGTCGGCTATGTCCCACTACAAGACTTGGTTGGGTCTCCTCAGGAGTCCTTTGGTGAGGAGTCGCCAAGACCAAGTCAGCCCACCATTCCACTCCAACCTACGGTGTACAGGAGCTCATTCAACAGTGACAACTGTGTCCTGTTCCATTCAGTACACATCATCTTCGGCAATGCGCTATGAGAACTCTTGTGGCAGCCATTCAAGCCAACCATACTGGAATCCGAGTCAAATGACCTTGTGGACTTGGTCCTCTTCGACTTCATGGACCTCTATATCGGCCCTGGCCCAGTCACAGGCAGCATGCGACGATAAATTCTTCAGTCGATTCCAGAAGTTGATGAAGCCATGACTTCCTACTTCAAAGGCTTGATTAAGGATCTGGTACTTCCATAGCACTCTGCTCCTAGTATGCTAGCTCCAACAACTTCCACGCCACCAGGGCTTTAAGCTTCCATGCCAGAAACACCTGCGGTACCTCCCGTGGCTTCACCTCCTCCACTGATACCCATGCTGTTAAATCTTAAGATGCTGGCTCCTAGTCCAGTTTTGTCAATTTATCCATCAATGAAAATATTCAGCTCTCAGGAGGATAGCTCAAGGGCAACGCGCTCGCCTTGGAAGCAAGCCGACCCTGTGCAACACAGGTTTGATCCTCGGGTCCGCGCTTAGAAACCCCTGGGTATTAAGAGCGTTATAAATAACCCATTAAAATGTATATGCCGGTGCCGGGCGAGTCTCCTAGTGAACTGGGAGCGGAGAATCCACTGCTAGATAGTGCAAAGGAGGAGCTTCTTCCCTTGGCTAAACCTTTCCACGAGAGGATTAAGGGTGTGATGGAATTTATAAATCTCCCAGTGCCAGTGGACCTTCTTAGGTCCATGCAGAAGGATGTGCTGGCCGAGGCTACTAATGATTGGACCAAACCCTCACTCAGAAATACTGGCCATTAAGCATCTGGACCTAAGGAACAGGCAGTTGGGTTCTGCTGAGGTAAACCTGATGGTGTATTCACTTCCCTCATTTTCAGTCGTAGCGGCAGTGGTCTTTTCTCACAAGGGGTTCGCGACCTCACCTACCTCCTCCTCAGACACCTCATTTTCAGTTCCTCCATGAAATGAAAAGAAACTTCTGGATGCTTTGGGAAAATAGGTATATGCAAATACCTCTGTTTAAGGCAGTCTAACGATCATGTCTTGCTTGCAGCTTCCAAAAAAGCTCTTTGTAAGGGGCTCGCCGATTTCCAAGATGATTTGCTGACAGAAAACAAGGAGCATTTCACGCTTGTTTTGCAGATACAAAGTCCCTAGCCCAAAACCTTCTTGAAGCATTGTCTCACCATATATACACTGCGCTACAAGGTATATGTAATGGCACGCACATGAAAAGATTAGTGTGGATGTGCTCTTTTAAGTTTTCCCAGGACGTTCAGGACAAATACCTTTTGCACATCGATGGATGAGGAACGTACTAAGAAAAAGGTATCCACCATTACGGCCATGTCGGTTACGGTCAAGACAAAACGGTTCACTGTGAGTTCATTGCAGAAATAACAGAGACGTACAATTACAGAGTGCAAAAAATATTGCCTGAAAAAATTTCGAAATGCCTTTTACAGTGGACATTGTAAAAATACCTAATTTCGGGGGGGCAAACCCCCCTTACCCCTCCTACTCCTAAACTCTCCTAGTCTCCCTCCCCAATTTTAACCTAAATCTGTTTCTTTTTTTACACCTAAAACCCACCACTATCATTACATTTTCGTTTCTTTATTTCAATATTTTTTCTTCTGTTAGGTATTTTTTACCTGCTCTATTATTTCTTGCAATTTTTTTCATTTTTGTAAATTCATTCTTTATTATTTCCTGCAATATTATCACTGGATACTGACAAAACACCCTCAGAAGACCTTTTAGCCCATGTCTTCAGCCAGGCAGAACTTAAGATTTAGGACCATTCGTGTTCCAGGGGATTCCTTAAAATGAGATATAAAAAACCTCATATGTTCCCGGCATACCCAGAAAGAAGCAACGCATGGATAATAAGGGATTTTATCAGCTGCCAAGCACCACACCTTACCATAGGGAGGAGAAGCAAAAATTACATACTCGTCAGGGTCCACCCATATCCGATCAGAGGCAAGATTTTGGATTTTGTGGCAGGATAGTGCAACCTTTCGAGGCATCAGTTTAATATCTCTGTGGTATCCGGATGGTGCAGACTATCTGTTCTAGTCCGCTGCCATCCTCTCCACGCTTACATCAGGCAGGCTCAGACATTCTTCGCCCAGGAATTGACCAAACCTCTGACAATGAGAGCTCTGTAACATATTCCTGCGGCCCAGCCAGGCAGTGATACTACTCCCGACTCTTCACTGTCCAAAATAGCCTGAGGACAGTGCCGACCTCCCACCTCTCAACCTATTTTTACCCACCATTCAGCACTCCGGCGAGGAGTTTGGTTGTACATGGTGGACTTGAAGGATGCGTCCCTTCTTTTTCAAATTGGCCACCAAAGTTTTTGCGCCTGTCGTTAGGAGATGCAATTTAGCAGGGTTTTTGCACCTGTCGTTGGGAGATGTGCATTTTGTATGTGCAGGGTTTTGCTATTCTGTCTAAATGCAGCCTGCATAGTCTTCAGATTTATTGACCGGGGTCAGGGCTCACCTACTTCAGTCAGGTATTCATATCTACCCGTACCTGGACAATTGAATGATTCAGGCTGCGTCAGCTGACCAAGCGAGGGTAGCCCTAACTACTTGGCTTGTGTCTGGATCTCAACGAGGGCAGCGTTAACTAATACAGGTTTATATGCACACTTGGGGCGGTTTTTGTGGCTGTCTTTGGGAGATGCATACATCGCATGCGTAGGGTTTTGTTATTCCAACTAAATGCAGTCCATAAAGTCTTTACAAAGTGAATGGCTGCAGTTGGGGCTCACCTAATTTGGTCCGGTATTCTTATCTACCAGTAACTGGATGATTGGGTGATTCAGGCCCCATCAGCAGGCCAAGAGAGGGCAGTCCTTACTACTCTCCTGGTCTTGCAGTTTGAACTGGGCCTCTTAGTAAATAGTACAAGTAAAGAGAAATCCCGCCTTTAGCTGGCACAGGACATTCTGTTTATTGGTCTGCTATGGGATAAAGCCAGAGGATGTGTTTTCCACTCACACAAGTAGTGCAAAAGACATTCAACTGAATATCTCAGCATAGTGGTTTCCGTCGCTCCTTGAATTCATGGTGGTGTGTATTATTGCAGGTCTGGATGCTTGTATTTAGTTTTGGAGGATATCATTGCACTTGGTAGAACATTTGAATCAAGTGTTGGACCCTCAGCCAGCTCTCATTCCAATCCCAAAATCCTTACATCCGAATCTCTTAGTGTGGTCCATGTAGGCAAATCTTTCTTTTCTAAGGCTGCCCATTTGCGGCAGTCCTTACCACAGACACATCCATGATGGCGTGGGGGTGACCTTCACAGCCTTTGGTCTTCCCAGGACCAACTGGATCTCATCAATGCCCTGGAACTCAGAGCAATCCAGTTGGTGTTGATTGCATTTCTACCATCTCTGGAGTGGAAAGCAGTACTCTTTCAGACAGACAGCACAACCTTTGCTGTGTTTTGTCTCCTGTTCATTGCAGGCTGGCGGTTCGCATTTGGGAATGGACTTTGAAGCACTCCATCTTCCTGGGGGCTATACACCTGCCAGGGGCACAGAATGTGAAGACTGGTGTGGGTAATCCATTCTCCCATAATTTGGATGATATTCCTCATCTACACTTATTTACATCAGAGAGAAATGTGAAATGCAAGTGGAAATGCATCTAGAGGGGCCAATGTAAATCTTTCACCGGCGGATGCTTCTCAAAGCCCATGGTGCGAGGTGAGCCTCTACACCTTTCCCTTGATCCACTCATTCCAAAGAACATCACAAGTGGCACCTGACTCACTGATTATCATTGATCCTCCTGACACCTGACTGGCCATCAAGGACCAGGTTCTCAGATCTGATAGAGCTGGTCATGTAGGGCCCAATCTTTTTTTTTAAATTGTTTCTAAAGATACTATACCAGCAGAAAGGGACATTTCATCACTCATCCACCCTATCACCTATCGCTGATCTAAGTAAGTTCGTTACTGATGTGCTAACAATAAGTGAGTTGGGGCTTTCACATGAGAAACTGAAAATCATTCAGGCTGCTAGGAAGCCTTTCATGTGCTCACATTATAGGAGTAAGTGTATCAGGTTCAGTCACTGGACCACCATGTGGAACATTAATCCTCTGAAGTGCTTGCTCGATTACGTGCTGTCTTTCATGTAAGACATGTCATATTTAGTGAGTGGAGGCATTCGGTTAGAGTAATGCCGCACATATTTAGCAACTATAAGTGCTTACAGGGGCATTTGTTCAAATGAGCCCACCCGAGCCTAGCAATATATTCTGTAAGTACCTGCTGTAATCGTGTTGATTGTTTGTATGTTTTATGTTGACGCGCCCTGATGCCTCCAGGCGTTTGGCGTGCTATAAGCATATAAATAAAATATAAATAAATTGATAGACCAGCTTTCTCTACAGCCAATCTGGTTATTCGCTGTCATTTTGATGGATTGTTGTGACTGTATCCCCCAATGAAAGCACTGCAGCACCTAGTGTTGTACTTGATCTTGGTTCTGGCAGTTATTTCTCACAAATTGTTCAAGCGCATGGCATCACCAGACATATGACTAGCTACATGGAAAGTGTCATTCCTTGTGGTGAGGACTCCAGTCAGACACATCAGAGAAATGTGAGCACTGGCAGCTTCTGAACCGTACACTATGTTCATAAAGACAAGTTGGTCATGCACCACTATCATACATTCCTAACAAATGTAGTCTCATCCTTCCACCTTAATTAGGAAATCACTTTACCAGTGTTTTTTTTCCAAAACCACAGTCTCAAGCAGAGTGGGTTTTGCACATCTAGATTTTAGGAGAGCCCTACACAGAACTAATTGCACCAGAAAATCAGTTAATCTGTCCATCACCAGTGGTTGAGCCCAACTGATCTCATCCATTTCAAAGGCGACCGTTGCACACTAGATTGTAGCATCCATAAGAGGCCTACTCTGTGCAAAATAAACACACACCAAAACGTCTTCACACACATGGTGTCCATGTTAAGGCCACAGTATTGGCTTTCTAGCTAAAGGTCTTTGGTATGGGCCAAGATGACAACCTGGTCTTCAGCTTCCGCCTCACGTAATCACTACTGCATGGACATAAGTATCAGAGCAGATGCTAGCTTTGGTGAGATGGTCCTGTAGAACCTCTTTGCTTAAGGTCGGCCCTGCCACTATGGGGGTAGAATCTTTGATAGTCTCCATAAAGAATGGAGGGAATCGGACGGGACGTAGAAGTAAGCAAATGCTACTCACCCTATTGACTACTGTACTTTTAGTCCATAGTCCACTTTTCCTCCATATGCCCCATCATTTCACCCCCTTAAAAAGTTACCATTGTATGTGCTACCATGTAACGTGGGAAATACTGACTGGTGGGTGTTGCCAGTGGACGGAGTCGGCATGCGTTGGGGAACGCTCCATGCGTGCACATACTCCGCCCCCAAATTTAAGACTCTGAGGAAATGTATAATTTGCTGTGCAAAAATGTACCGTTCCCATCACCGTGGGACTGACTAACATAAAATATGGAAGAAAGGTGACTATGCACTAGGAGTACACAAGTTACTATGGTGGGTAACTTTTCCTTTCTGGGAAAACTGTGTCTGGGCCGATATATGCTATAATTGAAGGGACCAACTGCCAAGCCCACAGATTCTGCTCCCTACTGGGGGCAAAGGCACATAGGGTATAGCAGAGCAGCAGGGTGAGAGGAAAGTAGTGCCAGATAAACACAGGGTTCCATTGCTAGGAACTGTCTCAGCACAGTAGACCCAGAACAAAAACACAGAGCATCCAGAGATTCAGACAGGGTGAAGAAAAACATAAAATCAAATTAACAACATGTCATCCATTATCAGCCAAACAATTCCAGGCCCCAGCCAAATAACTACTAACAGCTAAATATCATCAACTCACAAATGTAGTTATAAAATAAACCTATAGGTGCTCACTTTAAATTAAGGTGTAAATTGCATGTAGAGGACCACCCCTGTTTGCACGGTGCAAAATGTAACATTTTTAACACAGTGCTGGAAAAAGGTGTTAAAACAGCCAGAATCTCATTCATTTCTTCTTTTATTACTTGTTTGGACCATTGTAAATACCTCACACATGTCATGCAGATTCAATAGGAATCCATTGATTTTTCGACCAAACCATAAAAATGTCTTTAGGATGCGCAGAGGGCAAAGCAGATGGACATGTTCGATTTGTTCCTTCCGCTCAGCAAATCTGCGTGCCAATTCATTGAAAGTCCGGCAAGGTGCTGAGAACACAGATATTAATTAGCAACAATGAAAACATCAACAAACAGAAATTAATATATGTACCCAGCTAGACTGAAATTTATTGTAGGTTGTTGCTTTATTCTAATGGCAGAGTTGTTGAGGCAAGTCAGATGTTTCAGTGAGAAGCGGTTATGTGACCAGCTTGACAGAATTTGTCATAGTCGTAGGTGCATTCTAAAGTGTGTGGATGGATAGCTGTGCCTGCGGCAGATGTCCACCAAAGTGGTGCGTTTATACATACCTTAAGCTCAGATGGATCTTATCTTTGATGTTGCTGTGTCATCCAATCTTCTGTGGGGAAGAGAAAACAGCCACCTTTGTAGACTTTTATAGGCACTATGGACAGGCTACCCTCAAGTCTACCAAGTGCAATAGACTGGCTGTCCGAGAACATAATCTTGGAAGGACAGGCTACCATAGAAACTGTAAAATTGTATTCTATCGGCGCAAGAGACGGGTTACCTTTATAGTCTTATTACATATCTTCCAAGTTTTACAAATGCTAACCAAAGGAGTCTACTAAGTGCAATATAAAGGATTCCTGCATATAGCCACTTTGCGTTACAATGGCTAACCTAAGCAGTTATACGGGCAAGGCATTTTATTTGTTCCTATTTATTGTTTCTGTTTATTTGCTGTTATCCTATGTACTGCACTTCCCCTCCTCCTTGCCCCTCGCACCTTTCTCCTTCACCCCTCCCTTGCACTTGCGTGATCTCAATGTCACCTGGCCTAGTAAGATCGTTGTCTCTGTCTTCCCTCTGTTCCCTTCCCTTGCCTCATCGCGCCTTGAAACACTTGTGTATAGGCGCATTATAAATGCCATATCATATCATATATCATATCATGAGGGAGGTTACCAACATATACCTTCAAGCGTCATGGGCGGGCTAAACATTATAAGGCGTACATGCTCTAATGTGTTTACCTGCATGTGCTTTCTTCTAGTCGCAATGCCAGGCTACCCGCATATCTACGTACAACCCAATGGCTGGCCCTACAGGTATTATAAGCGTATACATGGGCTAATATCAGGAAACTGTCAGGTCCAGTACCAAGGCCCCGGAGCAGTGGCAAGCTATCCTGACAGATCTTTAAACACAGAAGGGGGAATCATAATACATCCTTTGTTGCAATTAACAGTCTGTCCTTATAGGATTTCAGGTGCATTGTGCCAGTTCTCCCTATGATCTTCAGAGTGCTGAAGATCATAAAACATCTGCCTAAATGGACAGACTAGCGAGAGAGTGCAACACCATTCCTACCCCCCTAAAATCCATTGAGTGCGTCACATTTCCAACCCCCAACAATTCATCTAAGTGCATCATATTTCCTCCCCCAAAAACCCATCTAAGTGTGTCCCATTTCCTACCCCCAAAATCCATCCACGTGCAATATATTTCCTACCCCAACAATCCAAGTGCGTCACAATTCCTACCCCCAAAACTCCAACTTGTAAATGGCTATCTATAGGGCGCAGAACAATGGCTAACTATAGGGTGAAGCACAGTTCAACACAAGCCAACTATAGAACGCAGCACAGTTCAAGACAGTGGCTAAATAAAGGACGCGGTACAATTGCTAAATTTGAAGGGCAGCACAGTTTAACACAATGGCTAACTATAGAGCAGACTAGAATGGCTAAATATAGGATGCAGCGTAATGGCTAACTATAGGGTGCACTACAATGGCTAACTTTGGAGGGCAGCACAGTTAAATACAATGGCTAACTCTGGAGGGTAGCATAGTTCACAATCGTAGTTATATAAGAGTGTCAGGGTTTTCTTGAGCACAGTAATAGTTGTGCTTCCCGCCCATACCACCTTACCTGGTTGTCACAGCAGGGTGACTTGTCAGGCATGAACATGGGAAAACAGAGATGGGAGCTGCCCCGAGGGGATCTGCTCTTTGCCTCTGGCCCTTAACTGATAGCTGCCTGGGCAAGGCTGCCCTGGGTTCCTCTGTTAAGAGGGAAGCTACCTCAACAAAAAACACCAATCACGGGTTGCAAGGTGGGGAGAATGCAGGAAGTGGACAAGGGAGGGATCTAGGAGGGAAGCAGCCTGGGGCAATGAGCAGTGCAAAATGAAGGAAAAAGAAACCAAAATAGAACTAAAATGGAACAGGGGCAGTGTCACACTCACCTTACCAGGACAGAATTAGCAGGACCTGCATACACAGGCCTGCAGATGCCAATTCCGTCCTGGTTCTGGTATTGTGCGAGGTTAGGCCACCCCAACAAAAACACCAATTGTGGGTCAGCGAGGCGGGGAGAGGGCGGGAAGATGGCAATACCATCCTGGTTCTGGTGTTGTGGGAGTTTAGGCCTGGTGTGTGCCAAATGAAAAATGTTAACGACAAATTCAAGAACAGTGACAACATGAGTAGTAAAAATATGAACAGCTTGCACACCTTCATCCTCAGTTGCCAGCATGAATTGGAGTGAGTCCAAAATGTAAACTATGTTTTGGTTATTTTGTTTTATATAGTGTGATTGCTGCCATTTTCATGGACTCTTGGTGATATCCTTTCAGTTATGTATAGAGAATGTAACTTTCTGACAGAAAGTGTGATGATCATTTGGCATTTTAATATGTCTATTGGCAATGACTGTGAAGCCAACCTATCATTAACATGAAGCTTTTATGCTACGCCATTTACCACTGTACTGGTCTTATTACCCCTGTACCTTGTCCAAGAAAGTGGCATAATGTGTCTTAGCCTGGGGTAACCAAATCATGGTAGGCTGAGGAAAAGAAGGGCAAAAAGTGAGGGCATGAGAGAAGCAGGAATAGGAAATGGATATAACAGAACTAACAAACTGAGAAGATATGATGGGGTTGAGGTAGAGGGAAAGTTATTCCTTAGGTCGGGGTGCATGTGTAATGGAAGCCTATGGATTACATGAAATGCTGATCTAGAAAGAAGAAAAACAAGAAACCGCGTGATAACAAGCACTTTCCAGTGATGCTGGTTTCTAATACCTTGGACGGAAGCACTAAAATTAGTGGAAGCATGATTGAGTGATAGTCACAAGATGTGCTTAGGAAGCCCTTCAAATTTTGAGGCCAAAATTGTCAGGTAGAATTGTGTATTCTTTGTGAGAAACCCAAGGGTAGTCTTACTCCTGAATCCCTTGGATCCTCTTTGCAGGTGACCAGAGAAAGGCAATCGCTATTGAATCCCGACCCTGGGGGTGGAGAAGCAAGGGAGAATCACCTGGGTGGAGGATGCTTGGGGAATGGAAGTGGGGTGTCCTTGGGCGAGACATGTATCCCCCATTTTCTGTTAGTGACCATCCCAACCCTTCTCCCATCTTCATGGGCTCTTACAAGCCTGTTACCCTCATTTCTTCCCATTTGACACTTGACAGTACTAGGACGAAGAAGAAGCAACTAAGCGCAATGAAGACCATGCTCTATAACCACTCTGGGTACTAGGATGAAGAAGATGCCTGCTTAGGGCTGTCAGGATCTGGCATGTCCCATTATTTGTGGTCAAACAGGGCTAATTGAATACTCACACCTGCACAACCTGACAAGGGGCTACAAGTGTATACATGGAGACCAGCCCAGCAGTATGAGAGGGGGAGACAACGGGGAAGCCTATACGTGGAACAGCAGCAGGAAGGCCGGCGCAAGTGTGGCGAGGGAGCTGGGACTCTGTGCGGGAAATCGAACGTTACGAAGGGAGCTGGGTGTCCCTTTTATGTTCCCTCAGGATGCTTCTTTCCCTCTGCTGAGACGTGGACACAGCAGTATCTTAGGGGCAGGTGTGAAACCTCGGACGTGAGGAGCAGAAGGCTGCTTGATGCAGACTTCTGTGAAGCCTTTGAACGTAACCGGTGAGTTTCTTTCTATTGATAAACCTGGTGCGTGAGCATTACATTGAGCTAAGCGAGAAATACATTGTATCGGAGTGGTCCCGTGTTTGAAGAAACACATTTTCGAAGGTCTCTGGTTCAATCCATTGTACAAATTTAAATACCTAAGAATACTTTGTATCGGAGTGGTTGCATGTGGGAGAAAAAACTTTTTAAACATGACTTTTTTAAAGTGAATGATGAACATCTTATACCACGGGTTGAACGAAAGGTGCTCTGAATGTAAACCATGTGCTTTCTAAATATCGTACTAAATGAAAATCTTAACAAGCGCAACCCGTGCCTTTTGAAGGGTTTCGGGCAAAGTGTTCGAATAAAAATTACCGACCCCACCAAAAGACCTAAAACACACAGCACAAAAAGTTCTAACTACCAAAAGTTTGAACTCTTTGTGGTATGCGTTCAGGTGTTTTGGTGGGGTCAGTATGGGGCTGGGGGGTCTCCCCCGCAACACCCCGCTCGCTACAGTGACAGTGGTTTGCGGGGGACATCCCCGCAGCTAACCGGAGCAAACAAACACAAAAAAGCCAGGGGCTGGGGGGGCGCTGTTGCGCAACAAGATGGCCACCTAAGAGTGGAGCTCCTCTCCGGCATATAATCCTTTTGAAAATACATCCTACTACTGCCGAGCTACTAGACCAGCTGTACGGATCGCAGCAGTTATCCTGGACCTACCCGCAAAAACAACGGGTGAAATTGGACCCTGCGCGCTCTAACTTGGACGGGGTCACGGACGAGATTCCCCGGGCCGCTCTACAGCTCCAGAGTAATTAACGCGGGGCCTGTGGCTCCTCGCAGTGCACGGGCCTCCCTGTGGGCGGGACCAGCCATGCAGGCGGTGCGGGCGGCAGGCAGCGACTCCAGCGAACCAGGCGGCTTCAAGCACCACCATACGGCAGACACCGAAGATACAGCGAGGACGGGGTCCTCTCCGGTAGGGATTAACTCTGCCCGTCCCCACGCATTAACTGTACTGTGTGCAGTTAATCCTGGTCAGCCAAGAATAGACATAACGACGCTAACAGCACAGAAACAAGAAGGGTGACTGGCACTTCCCCACTTCAGGAAATACTATGAAACCACACAACTACAAGTAATAAAGGAGTGGGTGGCCCACACACCCCTACACATCTGGACGAAACAAGATGAGGCAGTGGCCGGCGCCCCTCTTTCAAATCTACTCTGGAGAGACAAAAGATATGGGCATCCTAACACCAGAATCAGCAAAGTCTTGGGGGCAGGCTTGGATGCATGGAACACAGCGGTCAAACGAGGGAAGCTGACGATATACCCGTCGCCCTTCACACCGATGTTTGGAAACCCAGACTTTCAACCAGGGGTGGACCGCAATGCTTTCGTCACTTGGAAACAAGTGGGATGCACCAAAATTCAAGATATGTACAAGGGGACAGCAATCATGACATTCAAGGAATGCATCCAAGAACTGGGACTAAAACCATCCGATGCATACCACCACCTTCAATTTACACACTGGCTGGCGACCCCGGCTAACAGTGAGGCCACCACAAGACCGCGGACAAAATTTGAAACCTTCATGACAACAAACTCAGGGTCCCGCAAACTAGTATCGAATCTATACAATATCCTGAATGAGCAGAGAGAATAGGTGCAGTGGAACTACATGAGAAAGTGGGAGAAGACATTGGGAGAGGCAATGCCACGAAACCAATGGAAAATAGTATGGCATAAAATCCAACTTGCGCGGTCGATACAACTGAGAACATGGCAAAAAATCCTTCTCCAATGGCACCTTACCCCCGTAAGACTGCATACCATTTATCCTACCTCCAATGAGAACTGCTGGCGTGGCTGACAACAGGTAGACTGGAAATACATCTGGTGGAGCTGCCCAACCTTGACTAACTTCTGGAAGGATATAAAAGAACAAATAGGGAAAATTGTACCAGGAACAGAGGCCCTAGAGGAAAGGGTGTGGCTGGCGGGCCTCTGGATCCCGGCACAGAGAACGAACACTAGAAAGCAGCAGAAAGGCATAATGTTGCTAATCATAGCGGCCTGGCTAACAATAGCACAACTCTGAAAACAGAAAGATTCCCCAACACAAGTTCAATGGCTTCAGAAAGTATGGAATATCATCTCGCTGGAGTGGATGACATATAAAATTCAGGGAACTCCAGAAGAATTCCAGTCCAACTGGGGCACCATCTTGACATATCTGCAGAGCGATTACATGCTACAATGGAGCCTGCACAAGATCCGAATCCTGAACCTATTATAACCTGAACAAGAGAACAATAAAAGATGAACGCAAGGGAGACATCCGCCATTCAGGGGTAGTGGGAGGTTACAGGGAGGGTGGGGGCAGTTGGGGGTTTTGTTGAAATGTTGATTGCAATATCCAGTTGTAAAACTAATACAAATTATTGTAAAAACAAGAAAAAGGTGAGTAACAACAGGGTTTGAGTATAGCAAAGCGATTGGCACCAATCGAGAGAATAGATATGTCAATCAGGAGAAAAGACAGGCTATTGAAATAAGAGGCTTGAGCAGCGATTGATGGTGCTTCCTCATATTTGTTGTTTTAAAAACATTGAAAAGTGGTGATTTAAGCCAAAGTATAAGGTTTAATTTAACAATCTAGTAAGTATCAGGTGGCGCTGTTGAGCAGCCGTCGGATGCAGACGTAGAAACCCACTGCTCTGTCGGGGCTGCCCATATCCTGTAAATATTCTGCCTTTTGAGGGGAGAAAACCGAGTGGAAACGATACCCGAGGAAAGGGGAATGTACCCTCATTACTCTCTCGAAGTTCTGAGGAAAATCAGAGCCGATTTGGGCTCGTAGCACCATAAGAACACTCGCTACAAGTCTGCGCCGAGGGAAGCCCGCAACCCCCGCAGAGAGGAGGAGCATCACTGTGCCGTGGATGGAATGACAAAACCTGTCGCCTAGATCGGGCCGCTGACCCTGCACCTTGGCGGACGGTCATTGGCCCCCCCCTCTGAACTCAATCTGACCGCAGCGGTGTAGACCTGTGGTGGTGCCCGACCGGCCGAGACGAGTCACCAGTTGCACCTGTGCAGTGGCGCCGCGACTGTCAGCAACCACACTGCACTACTCGCGTGGTGCATCTAGGGCCCAATAGCAGAGTCAAAACAACGGTAGACCGCACGGGTCACAGCCGGGTGCCCTGGGTGCTGAGGACTGGGGCACGCTCAGGACTGCTCCCATATGATGGAGGCCCTGAAGGCATGCTAGGGCCGGGATCACCTCAGCACAGAAATACCTCCTACCACCCAACTGGGCGGGAGGGGAGCTTGATATGTTGGAGAGGACCGCGGCCACAGAACAGTTTTACAGACACTGGTGCACACTGTATAGGCAGGACACAAGTGACCGTGCCGCCCGCCTTATGTGATAGGTGACTGAAGAGCGCGCCACTCAAGTAAGTGAGATCTGGCGGGCCCTGAGTGGGTGTGCGACACCCATGAGACACTGGATCTGACTTTATTCAAGCAACGATTTTACAAAAGAGCACATTGGATGCCCCAGAATTGAAATCCCCACCACCGGCAACATTCTGGACGGATGGTCTGGGAGTTGAGCAGCTGCATCGAGGTTGGCTGAATGCTGTAGTCACCTCATTCTGAGAAGGCCCCTCCCCTCCCTGTGACCATTGAAAGGGCTGAGTTGCCTCGCTCCGGGAGCGGGTGGAAACTGGTGCAGCCGGGGGGCGTGCTGGTGGATTGTGTCCCGATCCTGCAGCCCTACGAGGCACCTGACACGCAGCAGAAAGGGAGCTCACAGCGACAGCAGCCATATTGGGATACACTCAACCATACCCAGTGACTGGTCCGAGGTGGAGATACAGCCTGGTTCCTTGAACGCCGAGCTGGAGAAAGGAAGACCCCGGAGAGAACCAGTGAAATGCCTGGGACTGGGGGTGCCACACCAGGGGTTGTAGAGCAGGCTCTGAGCGGCAAAGGATCATGAGGCCTCCGATACTACGAGAAACCCCCACCCTACCCCCAGCAGACATACACATTATAATCGGACCACCGTTGAATGGAACAAAGAGTGCAAATTACAGACCCCGCTCCCTGAACCCTCTAAGGTTGACTACGATAACGGGCCACATCCGATTGGCCTCCAGCCCTGGTGTGGAGCCAATTCATCTGCCTACGTGTCCCCGAACTGTCCACCCTACCACACAACCGGGCTGCAGATACTGGCCTGGGGACAAGAAAGACGTTTGTCCTTGGATCAGCCTACTGAATTGACACTGATGGGGAAACACATGCTTCGCAAAGGGACAATACAGAACAAAATTGATAAGTACACTATGAGCACCCCGGAAAAAGGCCCCCGACTCCGAAGACAACGTGGGAGATGGCGCCACAACTCGCGAGACAAGTCAGATCCCATCACTCACAGACATTATGGTGGCTATTGCGGAATCCAGGACGTCGGTGGAGACTAAAATTGACGGGCTAACCTCTGAAATCTCCTTCCTGCGGCAAGACCTGCGGAATTTCACATCCCGAGTGGGGGAAACAGAACAGCGGATTTTAGTTACCGAGGATACAGTTAGAAAGCTGGAAGAATGCCTGGAACACATGGCGAAGAAGCTCACAACCCTGGAAGGTAGAGCAGAAGACAGCAAACGCAGATCCCACTGCAACAATCTGTGCATCCTGGGCCTTCCAGAGAAGGAAGAAGGACCGTCCATGGAATTCTTCCTGGAAAGCTGGCTCTCAGACTTCATGGCACCTATCAGCAGCAGACCGGTATCCGGAGCCCCCCACGCACAGTGATTGCCAGACTTATGAACTATAGGGATTGAGATACACTGCTCCATATGGCACAAGCAACTGGCCCAATTACGTATAATGGAAATTGAATTGGGTTCTTTCCTGATTATACGAGAGAAGCCCAGAAATCCTGTCAGTCCTATGACTCTATAAAAAGGAAAATTGCGTCCTTCAACATTAAATACGCACTCTTCTTCCCGTCCACCCTGAAGCTATACCACAATAAGACATTCCATGTGTTCCATAATCCGCGGGAGACCTGTGAATGGCTGGAGACACAGGTTCTGTCCTCCCCGCGCCCGAGGTATCACACACCGCGAAAGGAAGATGGCCGAGACAGCATGAACCAAGGGCAAACCCTCACACCACGTAAGGAAGACACTGATGACAACTCACCTGGACACGCAGGAAATGCCTGAGGATTAACTACATGAGATGAGATCTACAGTAGTCCAGACCTACTTCAAAGGAGAGACCATCCCTGCTTTCTCCCCCCTTTCCCCAGCCACGATACACTCAACGTTTGCAATGGAATCCTAAGACTGGCAGCTCCGGATGGGGGCGAAGAGCAGTTGACTAACCCCTGGGGAGTTCCCCAGACAGGTTTTCATGAGTTTATAGTTTTTATGTGTTAGGGCGACAGGTGCTTCTGGCTGGGGGGAAGTACAGGGTGGGGGTGTTTATGGGGCACAGTTAGTACACATGGGTGCCAAGGGGCACAGCCACCCTCCATCAAAGCCTGTGGAAAAAAAGGCTGCGTTACCCCCAGAGCAGCAAACACAAAAACCCCATTCTTTGGGACTAGAGTACCTGGACAGTTATGGTTTGTTATTCAGTTATATGGCAGCAGTGGGATCGGCACAGTGTGTACACAAATAGACACGGGGCTGGGTGGGACATTTGGGTTGGAAGGGCCTGCATGATCCATGATCCTTCTTGATGTCACGACACACTGAACACGCGAACATGACACAAGCTGGCCAGCTGTCCTTGTTGACCCTGAATGTTAATGTCCTTGACTCCAGCATCAAATGAAAGTTAGTGCTCCAATACCTCAATCGATACTCCCCCAATGTAGCCTTACTCACAGAGACCCATCTGATTGGTACAGGTTGTGTTTTTTAAAAAGAAATCCAACGATCCACACACATACCAGGCCGGGTTCTCGAGGGGTGCCAGAGGCACAATGATACTTATTCATAAACACGTGCCTTTTCAGATCAAAAAAGTACAGGCCGATTCCCGTGGCCAATTTGTGGTAGTGCTCGGAGACATGTGGGAGGAGCAGTGGGGCCTTATTGCAGCATAGGCCCCACCACAATTACAAAGCAGCTCCTCAGTGAGCTACAAACGATATTGCTGGAAGAACGAGCAGATTCATGGGCCTGGGAGGGGACTTTATCAAGGTTGTGGAGGTCACCAGTGACAGATCACACAGGGGAAATAGGATCTGAGGTGCCCGACCACACTATACACCTTCGCAGAGGCAATATGACTGTCTGACACCTGGAGGACATTGCACGCCACCGACACTGGGTTCTCGTTTTATTGCAATGCACACAGAACACTTTTTGAGAATCGACTATGCTTTCATCCCTCGGAATATGTCCCACAGGCTCACATCCGCAGAATTCTTAGCAAGAGAAATTTCAGACCACTCCCCCTGCTGATAACTCTGAAAGGCACACATCACAAACCAGACGCCACCTGGCACCTGAATACATATTACTTGGGGTTGCCCGAAATCGTGGCGGGGCTCTTGGATAAGACCACACAATATTTCGATCTAAACAAGGGATCCATGGACTGCCCAATCATGAGGTGGGAGGCATACAAAACAGTCCTTCAAGGGGAATCTATCTCTTTGTTGTCAGTTTATCATAAGCACCACACCCAGGGGATTGTGGATGCAGAAAGACGGGTGTCTAAGCAGGAGGAAAAGCTCCTTGAGCTAGGAACTAAGACCTCACAAGAGGCCCTGATAACAGCACACAAGGCCTTAAGAAACATACCCCTAGACAATGCCTGGACCACTCATTGGTCAGTCCAGAGCCAAATCTATGAAAAAGGGGATAAGGCAAGCAAGACGCTGGCCTGGCTAGAGTGACGCGAACAAAGCAAGGGACAAGTACGAGCCATCCGGTTGGCTGATGGAGAACTATTGATGGTGGATTCCGACATTGCAGAGGCCTACGCTAGTTATTACAATCAACTCTACTCCCCCCCTCTGGAGTGCCCCATGCCCGACCACTCCAACTTTCTCGACCCGATCGCAATCCTGCAACTCCCTAAACAGCAGGACAAACAGCTCGACTTAGAGATTACAGAGAACGAGGTGCAAGTCCCGTTAGCGCAGCTCCAAAATGGGAAGACTCCGGGCCGAACAGCTGTCCAGTGGAAACTTGGAAACACCTTGGCAGCACATTAACCGGACACATGCACCATATGTTTCTTCGGAGCAAGGAACAGGGGAAACTTCCCCAAGACCTTAGGATAACATGCATAGTGGTGATTCCTAAACCAGGGAAACCCGCGGAATATTGCGCCTCTTATAGGCCTATATTTCTGAAATCCATACGCAAGACCAGGCTAATGATTGCTCGGGGTGATTGAATCCCTCGTTCCCCCGGACCAGTGCAGATTCATGCCTAACATGGACCGTGCCCCTGAGATATCGGACCTGCTAGCCTTGCTAGTGATCGATTTTAAAAATGCATTCGACTCGGTTGGGTGGGAGGCCCTGTGGGAAATCATGAGACGGATAAACTTCGGGCAAGGTTTCCTGTCTTGGGTTAAGCTTTCAATGAATCCCCTGAAACAACTGTGAGAGTGAATGGCAGGTCATCCAGAATGTTCCCACTGGGTCGTGGTACCAGACAGCGCTGCCCCTTCTCCCCCCCCTATTATTCCTTCTTGCTATCGAACCACTGGCGATCAAACTTAGAACGGATAGAAACTGTTCTGTATTCCCCTGGCCGGGAGGAGGAGAGGATCGACTCTCGCTATATGCGGACGATCTCCTCATCGACCTCAGCAACCTTGTAGTCTCCTGCCCGATTGTGTCCCAAACTCTTAGAGAATATCAAAACTTCGCAGGCCTCAGAGTGAACAACCAGAAGACTATACTTCCCGATTCAAGGGGGTGATGCCGCAATCCCTGAGCCTTGTCCGTATCATATTTCCATCCTGGGCTTCACATATCTAGGCATACGTATTAGTCCAACTCTGGATGATTTCCTTCGGCTTAACCTACAACCAATGATGGATAGATTTGCTAGGGACATCTCTCACTGGCAGTCTCTCCCACTGTCATTAATGGGCAGGGCCGCAGTGTCCAAAATGATGATGCTTCCAAGACTCCTGTACTTCTGTTAGGGAGAATTCTCCAGAATGGCTAATTTCCTTTACCTATTGAGTCCCTCAGCAGCTTTGCTGGATTTCTAGGATTTACTTTTTTCACCTGGTAAGAGTGTGAGCCTTTTTTCCCACTTTTACATGTGTTTTGCTGTGTGTTGTACATTTTGTGTTCATGGAATATGGAGTCTCACCTACTCCATAGGCATCATCTTTTTACTTTGTGTCACACAGCACATTTAGTGCAGTGACACAGGGTCGTCTTTTTAGACTTCCCACTTTAAACTCAATTTTCTGGGACTGACTACTGTCTCCCAGAACATGTAAAGTTGCCATTGACTTTACTAGTCTTTTTAAACTTACAGACCCAGTACAAACTATCTTCCCATAGAGTACTGGAAGGGTTAATAGTTATCCCTTTTTGTCTGTTTCACATGGAACATTATTTCGTTCCCCTTTCTCTAAGATTTGGCTGGTGGCAGTGGTATCTACCATTTTTATTCTACTGCGAGCTATGAAAATAGCCTCGGTAACGTTAGAGGCTATGGTGGTAGCCTCAAACTCTAACCTGCTGAACCCCATTTGTTTTTATTTGGTTCCGGTCGGGTTTATTCACCATTTCTTTTTGTAAAGGTCTTTCTCGTGTATTACTCTGCACGCCAAACCAGGTTTGGTTCCTTTGTTCTCCGTCCTTTGGCGGGCTTCTGCACAGAAGCCCTCCTTAGGCACCTGAGTGTCTGGGTGGACAGGTTGTGAGGTAGGGGTTTGAGGCCCCTTGCACAGGGTCTCCTTGGAGACCCAAGTCGCACTCTAGTTTGATTGGCTAGGTGGCTGTCCTCCCAGGACATCTACCTTGCTGTGTGATTGACAGCCAGGCTGTGTGAATGGGGGAAAACTGCTTAAAAGCAAGTCTCTGGGACTTGGTAGGCAGAATCGCCACTGGAACGAGAGAACCAACAAGAAGTAAAGGAAGACGACTGCTACAATTACTGGACATGCTGGTGAAACCCTGCTGCAGGTCCGGATCGCCCGAAACTCCCACGACAGAGAAGATCTGCAAGGAATCTTCTTCCCTTGAGCTTGGTGGGACCAACCAGCTCACCAAACACCAAACGCCGGCCTTCCTCTCCTGGTCGAATTTGCTGTGCCTCGCTGCAGTGAACCGGATAGCCAGGAGGAACAGAACCTGTTTGGGTTTTAAGGAGCGCACCTTTTATTTGATACTTTGCTTTGCTGCTGGCTTCTTCCCTGGGCAGTGCAGGACCCTCCAGTCTTCCTCCTTCTTGTCACCATGACAGTCGCTTCAGGAACCGTGAGCCTGCAGGAACTGCCAGGAACAACCGCCTCAGCTACAGCAATTTTCTTCATTTAAGGTACTGTGCAAACTCGGTCGTTCGTTCCGTCCCACCACAGTGAAAGTGTTTAAAATCTTTTGCTCTCCTAAGGCTTGTCCTTCTATTATCCTTTGAATAACTTTTCTTCCGACCAACTTCGTTTTGAACTCTTGGCAAAGACTTAACCGCAAACTACTCTGAACTGTGTGATCCTCTGCAAAGACTCGGAACCATTAACATTGGCTCAGGCCTATTGACTTGAATCTTGGTTGTAGTAAGTCTTTTCTACATTGCCCTGCCTATCACTTATTGGTGTTGTTGATTTTGGATAACCTTGTCTTTTCCTCCCTTTTAAATTGCTGGAGTGCCATTTTGCTCACACTTCATTTTGAGCTCAACTTGTCCAGAATTGATTGGGGGTTCTTGTAGTGTATCAATATTGTGATTTTCTGCTGCTTTATATGAGTGAACTGTTTTATAACTGATGGTGTAAATAAATGTATATTCTTTTACTCAGAAACCTTGAATCAGTGTTTGTTTCAACCATAGTAATTGCTGTCCTTTGTGTAACTTCTGATACTGCTCACTTTACTCTTGAGATAAGTCTGGCTGCTCAGCCATCGCTACCACTTTACTGTGTAGTACAGGCTTGTACCAAAGGTGAATTTGTACTTATACTTGTAGTCTTAATTGTGTGTGGTGTGCCTAACAACGTCCCACAGAACGCTCCACTCCCTATACCCCTCGAAACCTTCTCAATAATAGACAAGAACCTATGAACACTGCGTTGGGGAGGGAAACAACCCAGAATCGCTCTCGCAACACTGCAGCACTCAGTATGGGAGGGCTGCATAGCACTGCCATGCATTTGCATGTACTACTTGGCCGCACAAACGGGGGTAGCAAATGATTGGCGACACGGCGACTCCACACTCCCACATATCTGCATGGAACTATGTGCTATGCAAACCATCTCACCCCTCCAGGCTTTATACCCTGACAATGGGAGAGTGTCGGGAATACCAAGCATGCCACTCCATATCTGCCGCATTTGGAAGGAGGCACGCCGACACATTTGGTGGGGAACAAAACCAACACTAGCCCAACCCCTATCGTACAATGCGCACCTCCCAGTAATACAAAGAATGGGATGTTTTAGAAACTGGGAAAATCAAGGAATATGCACTTTAGCACACATAGTCCAAGAGGGGCGCCTTCTAGAGTTTGAAACCCTGAAAGAGAAATTTGGTTTACAACCCATGGACGGCTTTAGGCACACACAGCTTGCTCACGCATGAATGCACAGTTTCCGAACCTGGCTGATGTAGCCCCCTGGTGCCCCCTGGTCCCACCTAGAAACTAACGTTCTCCCTGACCGCATCCCTTCCAGGGTCACCTCCACGCTTTACCAAGCTATTAACTCTTTTGGCACTAAAGGAACTCACTAGGCTGAAAGAAAAATGGGAAAGAGATCTGGGCAGGTTGGAATCAGAGGAATGGGTGGACATTGATGTTTCCCCGAGATATAGGCATTGATGCTAATTTGAGGCTGATATAGCTCAGAATACTGCACCATTCTTTCTACTCTCGAAGAATGCTGGCCAAGTGGGGTGGGACGGACGATGGGCCTGTCTTCGATGCAAACACAGAGAGGGTACCTTTTTCCATGTGCCCCCGGGCCAGGGCATCTAGCACCCAACGGTTGGTGGAGATGGACTCCCACATGCCTGTGACGTGTTACAGACCTTCTGGGTGGAATGCACTAACAGGATTTTAAATACGCTGGGGTCCCCAATTCCAAAGGACCCGAACTTGATATTGTTAGGGATCTGGGGAAAGGTGGACTTCACCAAACACGAAAAATCATTCCTTGCTGTGGCATTTGGAGTGGGGAAATGATTGCCGCAACCTGGGGCTCGGCAGAAGCACTGTGCCTAAACCGATGGTCCAATGAAGTAAGCAGGTCTGCATCCATGGAACACCACATTTACAAAGCGAGAGGTTGCCCTAAAAAATTCTAGAAAATATGAGGGAAATGGATGGACGATTATTGAGCCCCCACCCTCCTCCCCTCCTTGTCCCCCTTGCCTCCCTCCGTCCCTCCCTTCCCCCACTGATGCCAGTGGGTCTCGGTACTGTTAAGAAACGCTTACGATTGTTGATATGTATGATACATCTTCTGACCCTGCTGCCTCTTATTCATTTTCACGTTCATATTGTTTTGTTTGTATAAAACTCAATAAACAGTGTTATAAAAAGAAAATCTGGTAAGTATCACCAGTGAAGTGAGACTTGTCATTATTGGGGATACACCTCGCATGCACCTATGTAAGACACTGCCAAAGCATATGCTCAAGCTCAGACAGTATAGTGCGGAATGGGTAAAAGGCACAGAAGATAAAATGTTCATGCCGTGGCTACAAGCGGGATAATTGTCAAAAGTGGTATTGCAACACATGACCACATACTTGCACGCTGCGTACACAGGGAAGAAATTAGAGAAAAGATTAGCGATTTTAGAGCTCTGGATGATGTATCAAGAGGAAAGAGAAGACCCACCACCTGAGGAGTGGATGCTTAATCAGCATGAGGAGGAAGGCATTGAGCCCTCAGCTTCCCTTACCGCACCTGAAGCAAAGGGTGTTACTACGGAAGAAATAGGGGTGTAACCTTTAAAGGAGTTGAGAGCAGCAATGGGGAATAGCAATCTAATATATGAACCCCCTCCCGCTTTTAGTAGTGACGATAGTCCGGAGCAGAATAAGAGAAAGGTAGACATTGCTAAGATCATACAAGTCAAAGAAGAAAAGAGTGAGCAGTCAAATTTGTCGACAGAAATAGACAAGGCGATTAAGGGATCGAAAGGAGAGAAGGATAAGGCTGACGAGATAGCGCTTGTACAAAACAAATGGATGGGAGGACAGATATTACTTAAAATAGATGGAAAACGGATTGAAGAAGTTAGGCAAAGAGAAGATAACGACGAACAAGAAAGAACGGATAAAGAGCGAGAGAAGAGATTGAAAAAAAATTAGCAGAAAACGAAAAGCAGGGAGTGACAAGAGCAGATATATAAGGAGGAGCAGGAAAAAATAGAAGAATGGACAGAAGAACAAGGAAAGTATGACAATAGACAGCGGGAAAGGAAAGAAAGAGAGAGGAGGAAGAAGCACAAAGATTAAGGGAAAAAGGATGACAGAGACAAAGAGAAGAAGAGGAAAGAAGGGAAGGAGTAAGGAGAGGAGAAGAATGAAGGCAAGAGGAAGAAAGAATCAGAAGAGATGCGAGAAAGCAAAAGGAGGTAGATGAAGAAATAGAACGGAAAAGGAGACAGCGAGGTCTCGACGCCCGTCTCATTCATAAAGAACAAATTCTCCAGTATGGGGTCTGGCATGGATTCACATGCTCATGAATATTCCCCGTCCTCAGGCTGGGAATCCTCGGTAAAGAAAAAATCAGTTTCAGTTTCGTTTCTGAACTGTCTTTCTACTAGTAACCAAACACTCATCTCTGGGTCATACTGCCCCCAGCCAATTACTGCCCTCTACCTAAGCCCCTACTCTGGCAGCCATCTTCAGATTTTTACCGCATGTTTAAGTGTTGGGAGTCCTCGTGCTGTAGCTCTCGGGCTTTTAGTGCGTTTTGCGTTTTTCGAAGAGTTTACTCTTATATTTTCAGTCAATCGAGCCTCAAGCTCCACCGATTCTACTTCTGATCAACAGGGACCCGTTTTCGGAATTTTCAGCGCCCCTCAAGAGCATTTTTTCATCGAGTTTCCACTTCTTGGAGGATTCCAGTAGATCTTTGAGGCCTACCCCTCGTGGACATGGCCCAGGACAAAGGAAGCATGACGCCTGTTGGATCCAAGCTGTTCAGGAGCTGCCCTGGATGCGGACTACAGAACGTCTTTAAGGAGGATGAGCAATCTCAGTGCCTCTACTGCCTTCACAATGACAAATCGCACGTGGAGAAGGATTGTGCATTTTGTAAGAACATGTCCGAACGGACAATGAAGGATCGTCGTACTCGGCTCACCAACTGGCTGGAGGGGAAGAGCCCAGCAGCAGATGAGAAGAGGAAGAAGTCTGAGCGGTCTTCTAAGAGTTCTGAGAGCGCTCCGGCAACAGGGGCCCAACAAAAGGCTAAGCACTGCGAGTCCGCAGGCCCCGGGAGCACCGATCGGTTGGGCTCCTCGGCTGCCAGGCAGGGTGCATTATCACTGACGCCATAAACCACGAGCCAACGCTCTGGCTCGGTGAAGAGGAAGTTCGAGAACCTGGGTAAGCTTCGGGAGAAGGCCCGGTTGATCCTGACAGAGACAGCCGAGGGGGAGCGAGGCGGTGACCCTCCCCCCAAGGTGAAGGCCTCAGGCGCTCCCAAGGTCGTGAAGGCCCTGATTCACCCGGCCACGGTCTCGATTGAAGGAGTCGCGGCGGCCCTGGCAAAACCTACGGAGGCTTCCCAGTGGAGACGGCTCAAGGGGCTAGAGTTTCCCTGCCACCCCAGAGGGAATCTCCTTTTCTGCCTATCGAGTAGACCCCTGTGAAACCCCAGCAGGAGAAAGGAGGGGGCACGGTAGACATAACGGACACGGATACCACTTCTGAGGATGAGTTGGCTAGCGTCCAAAGGATCCTGGACAGGAAGTCTAAAGAATCCAGGCCCATCCCGACGAGGCCAACGAAGAGAGCAACGGGGTAGCCGATGAGGAGGATAGGGCCACCAAGGGCCCCACACCCCAGCATTCGGCCCGTTGCAGCCGGTACCTGTACCAGGGCACAATTCAGGAGCTATCTTGATGGCTATACAGGCCCTATGTACGGAGATAAGGACAAGGATGCCCTTACCCCCCACCGACGGCCTGGACCATCGGGGAGCCCACCTAACAAGCAGAGACGAGTCCATCCTCCTCCCCCTTCCAGCCTTCACCCCATCCCCTCCTCTGAGGGATGAGACGGGGACGGACGACGACGATGGTGATGACGGGATGGACCTCCCATCACCACCTCCCCGGGCCTCCCCCCCGACGAAATTGGCTCCTTCCACGCCATGATCGCCAGGGCATCCAAGCTCTTCCAGCTCTGCCCCGAAGAACAGAAGAAGGAGGGCTTCCTCTGCCAACGACAGGAGGCCAAGAGGAAGACTGTCCTCTCAGTCCCGTTACTGGACGACATCTGGGACGAGGGGCTGGCACTCCTGAAGAACCCAGCCATGGCTCCCGCTAGGAGAGACTGGTATGAGAAGAAGTACCGGGTCCTGGACTCTGCCCCTATGTGCCTCTGAGCACAGCCGTTCCCCGGATTCGGTGGTCTCTGTGGTGGGCAAGAAGAAATCGGCAGGAGCGATGGCCTCAACTTCTACATCCCACCCAGACGGCGAGGGGAAGAAGCTGGACGCCATGGGACGACGGGTCCTCTCGTCGGTGGTGACGACTATTAAAGCGGCCATCGCCCTCGAGATTGTGGCACACTACGACAGGGAGCTGTAGTTCAAGATCGCTCCCCTGCTGGACTTCCTCCTGGACGACAAGAGGGCTGAGGGCCTGAAAATCCTACAGGAAGGCGAGGTGGCATCGGACCACGCCATTACGGTGGCCACGGACATCGCCGACACAGGCTTTCGTCAGATGGGCAACAGCGTTTGCCTTCACCGGTGCGGTTGGCTCAAGGCCACCGACTTTCACCAGGACGTGCAGACCAAGGTTCTGGACATGCCTTTCGACAGGAACAACCTGTTCGGCAAGACAGTGGACGAATCACTGCAGGCCATCAAGGCAGACAACGAGAGAGCTCGGGCCTTGGGTGTTCTGCAACAACAGGCAAGCAAGGTGCCTCCAAAGTATTCGGCGGTGGTTCCTCGTCATACCGCCAAGCGGCCCGCTCCTCGTCGCAGGAAGCCTACAGAGGACGCGTCAAGACAGGAGGATCGCGTCATCGTCGCCAAGGAGGCCAAGGCGGCAAGGCCACGAGGAAGCAGGACTGAACCGGCCGTGGCGTCGGGCCCCCACCCGAGCACTCCGGTGGGAGGCCGGCTGGTGAAATTCGTCGGCATGTGGGAGTCCATCTCCACCAACCGTTGGGTGCTAGATGCCCTGGCCCGGGGGCACATTCTGGAATTTCAGAGAATGTGTCCCTGTATATCACCCATGGCCAGGAAGGAAAACCATGTCGAACAACTACACCTGGAGGTACGAGAGATTCTAAGAAAGGGTGCCATAGAACTCGTCCCAAAAAGGCTCCGGGGCACCAGAGTGTACTCGCGGTACTTCCTCCTCCGGAAGAAGACCGGAGGTTGGCGACCCATCCTGGACCTTTGCCGTCTAAACAAGTACACATCCGCATTCTAAAGTGACATTGCAAATTCCTACGATTCGTGGTCCAGGGGCGCCACTATTAGTTCAAGGCCCTTCCCTTCGGATTGAAGTTGGCGCCCAGGGTATTCACCAAGTGCCCGGCACTAGTGGCGGCGTGGCTGCACCTGCAGGGGATCCACGTCTACCCCAACCTGGACGACTGGCTCATCCGAGCAAAGTCAAGAGATCTCGCCGTCGATCACACAGCGAAGACCGTCCAACTGCTCACGTTTCTGGAATTCTCAATCAACTTCACAAAATCCCACTTGGTGCCGTCGCACGTCGCTCTGTTCCTGGGAGCCAGACTTGACACAGTGGCGTGATTGGCTTCACCGTCGGAGGAAAGGACGAAGGCCATCTTGGGCAAGGTACAATGGCCGTTGACCGTGCATCTACCTCGTGCACCTATGCAGGCTGCGGATGCGACCACTGCAGGAGTTCCTCGACGCCCGTTGGATGCAAGCGTGGGGCAGTTTCGAAGACAGGATCTCACTCAACGAGACTTTCCGCCAAGTGATCCAGTGGTGGGGCACCCGAGCACATCTAGCGGCGGGTATGGACTTCCACACCCCGGCACATCAGGAAACGGTGACGACGGACGCTTCCCTGGAGGGATGGGGGGCACATACCGGAGATCTCCACGCAAGAGGCCTTTGGCTCCCGGAGGAGAGGTCACTACACATCAATGTCCTGGAGCTGCGAGCCGTGTTCTGGGCCCTCAGGTTGTTCCTTCTGTCCCTCAAGGGCAAGGTGGTAAGAGTCTTCACCGACAACACCACCACGATGTTCCACATCCAGAAGCAGGGGGGACACCAGATCCCCAGCCCTATCCAAGGAAGCATAGGATCTGTAGCACTGGGCTGTCGCCCAAGGGATGTTTCTGGTACCCTTCCATCTGGCAAGAATAAAGAACACCATTGCTGACTCACTCAGCAGGGAGCTGCGCTCGTGCCACGAGTGGGAGCTGCGGCAGTATCAAGTGGATCTCCTATTCCGACGATGGGGCAATCCCCAGATCGACCTATTCACGACGGCGACGAACGCCAAGTGCCAGAGGTTCGCCAGCAGGTTTCCTCAGCCGAGGAGCATGGGCAATGCCTTCTCATTCCCCTGGGATGGCCTGTTCCTGTATGCGTTCCCACCGTTGCCGTTGCTGCTGCGACTCATCAGTCAACTCAAGACAGTTCCGGTGCAGGATGATCCTCGTCGCACTGGCGTGGCCGAGGCAGATTTGGTTCCCGGACCTTCTGGACATGTCAGCGTCCCCCCCAGTCAAAATGCCGACGGACATGGATCTTCTCGCCAGAGAAGGAGGCGCCATCCTCCACCACGATCAGGGGTCGCTGAACCTGCAGGCCTGACTCCTGCAGCACTAGAGTACGGAGGGTACGATATCCCGGCAGACTGCAAGGAGGTGCTTGCAAATGCCTGGGCATCCTCGACTCTAAAGTACTATCGACACAAATGGAAGAGGTTCTCTGTCTGGTGCCGTGCACAGAAGATTAATCCTCTGCGGATTATGTCCCCTCAAGTGCTGCCGTACTTGCTATCGCTGGCCAAGGCGGGGCTGGCACATGCCTCCATCAAGATCCATCTGGCGGCTATTTCCCGCTACACCAGAACTCTGGGGCGGTCATATCTATGGTCTCATCGCCTGTTGAAGGAGTTCATGAAAGGACCTTTCCGATCGTTCCTGCCGGTGAGGGCCCGTCGGCGTGGGAACTCAACGTGGTGCTGACCAGGCTCATGGGGCCGCCATGGGGCTCATGGGGTGCCATCGGCACCCGTTGAAGTTCCTCTCGTGGAAGACAGCGTTTCTTGTGGCCATTACCTCTGCACGATGAGTGGGAGAGATCCAGGCCCTCTCCTGTAAACCTCCATACCTGACATTCCACAAGACCAGCGTGGTGCTGAGGACGCACCCCTCCTTCATGCCCAAGGTGCCATCGGACTTCCATCTCAACGAGCCCTTGGTGTTACCTGTTTTCTCCCCGTCGCCTTCGTTGCCAGCTGAGAGGACTTTGCACTCTCTGGATGTGGCTAGAGCGCTGAAGTTCTATGTGGACCGCACAAAGAGTTTTCGGAAGACATCACAGCTGTTTGTGAACTTTGGACCTGTGAACCAAGGGAAGGCCCTCTCGAAGGCTTCCATTTCCGGATGGCTCTCCGGCTGCATTATGCACTGTCACCGGTTGGCAAACCGCCATTGCCCAGCCGTCCGAGAGCCCATTCAACCAGACTGATCACTGCTACCATGGCGTTAGTCTCTGGTGTGCCCCTGCTGGACATCTGCTGGGCTGCTACGTGGAGGCCGACGCACACCTTCACGGGATTCTACTGCGTCGACCGGGATTCCAGGGAGGAGTCCAGAGTCGGCCAGGCAGTGCTGCGCCACCTGTTCGCCTGAAGGTGAGCCTGGTGAGGAGGTAAGAGATGCTTAATGTTGAGTTGTTGAAATGCTTAATGTTGAGCCTTGCCACCCCCCGTGGTTGTGCATGTGTGTACTGCTATGTATTCTTGTATTCATGAGCATGTGAATCCATGCCAGACCCCATATTGGAGAAGGAACAAGTTACTTACCTGTAACTGTTGTTCTCCAGCATGGGTCTGGCATGGATTCACATGGGAACCCTCCCGCCTACCCCTCTGCGGCTCTTCTCTCGGTCCTACTGCCACTTTACGTGCTACCAAATCTGAAGATGGCTGCCAGAGGAGGGGCTTAGGTAGAGGACAGTCATTGGCTGGGGGCAGTATGACCCAGAGATCAGTGATTGGTTACTAGAAGAAAGACAGTTCGGAAACGAAACTGAAACAGATTTTTTCTTTACCGAGGATTCCCAGCCTGACGACGGGGAATATTCATGAGCATGTGAATCCATGCAGGACCCATGCTGGAGAACAACAGTTACAGGTAAGTAACTTGTTCCTTAGGTTGAGCCCAGAAATACGATGGAACAGAGTAGAAGAGATTCTCTTGATAAAGGAAGTAACACCAGCAGTATCTAAAGTAGCATTAGAAGTAGAAAGATTTGATGCGGAAATCATTGGAGAAAGGACTGATAAGGTCTATCAGCAATTAAGACGAAGTAACGAGTATGTAACTCGAGGGAACAGAGATCGATCCCCAGTACCTCAATCACGAAGTAAGGAGGCAATCCTGATGAACATCGAGCGCTGTCTTTGAGCAGACTGAACTTGGATAAGGGTGAAGGGCATGATAGGCACACTAGTTGGGGACTAGACATGCCAGACAAACAACGAGAGTCCGGTCTTGAGACCGAAGTAGGAAGCGTGTGCGCCCCTGAAGGAATTCTGCAAATGGATAAGGAAGTGAGATGGTTGCATTTGGAAAAACCTTAAGCTAGAACACCAGATCCCATAGCATATCCTGAGTGTGCCCTAAGGACGATTGCATAGTGAGAAGGGTGAGTCACCACCATATGTAATCCGGTTAAGGTCATTACCCACAAGGAGACGGACAGGGATGATTATACCTGCCATGGATCGACTAATAGTGGAATCCGACTATGGGATGGGGTTTACGCAGTTTCCTTTGTTAAAAAAGGGGGGAGCAAGACCGCAATATATTCCATGGCCATAAATGGACAAGGATAACTTAAAATGTAAGCTCCCTAGTTTGACTTCGAGTGCTGGGGAATAGATATACGAATTAGAAAAAATGAAAAAATGACAGGAGGAAATATGTTGGCCATAGCGGACACAAAAGGTCCTGTAGCAGCCATCCTTGGAGAGAGGGCTGATGACATATGGAGGAGAGCGAGATACTCAAGTGTGACTGCACAAAACACAGCGCATGATGGGGCGCTGTTTAATAATTGTAGAGCAGATGTTTGGAGGGCACTTAGGGTACAGTATCCTGATACATCCGATATGGGTACAATTATGACACGTAAGATGAAGGAAGATGAAGACCCTATTGCTTACATTCAGAAGAAATAGCAACTTGAAACTCGCGAGACATGGGAGAAGACAGTGGCAATATTTTATCACATTTTATGTCAGGAATTGTCTGAGCCAGTACAGAGGCAGATGAAGAAACAAGTAGGGATGGAAGCGAAACCATGGGATGAGATACAATTGACAATGGTGCAGTATTGTCGGTTATTACAAGAGAAAAGCGAGAAGAAAGATGAGAATAGAAAAATAGAGGAAGTAAAGGGAGAGTGGCAGAAAAGGACAATTGAGGTTCAGTGCAAGGACTGAGTAAGTTTGATAGGTTTGGATGGGCTGCAGGTAAATGCAGTAGTGGGAACCTGCCAAGTTACCCACTGGATACTTGTTACAAGGAGGGGTTGGTTTGCAAACACACTGCGCATACAAACAATATAGAGATCAATTGATTTGCATTTTCGAGCCCATTTCAATTTATATTAATGAATGTCTTGCAGCCCTGGTAAACACCATTCCTACATTTATTCGTGACACCATGCATATTTTGCACATACTTGATCGGCTTCCAGTGTTGCCATATCTGTTGTTAGTGACGCTTGATGTGAAAGCCTTATATACTTCAGTCGACCACCAGCAGGCAGTTGCCAGTGTTGACTATATTTTTCGCGAACATTCGGCTTCATTCTTCGAACATATTGAGATGGTTAAAGATCTGTTATCATGTGCACTCTCCAACAATGTGTTTTTATTCAACAATACCTACTATAGACAACTAATAGGTATAGCGATGGGAGCTAGTTACGCTCCAACTCTTGCAAATATTTTTATGCACCACTATGAGCAGCAGATTGCTTTCTCCAATGCTATATTTTTGCCGCATATTTATATGTGGAAAAGATATTTAGACGATGTGATTCTGATATTGGAAGGTCCTACTTACTGTCTTAATGAATTTGTGCTTTATTTAAATACTAACAATTGGGGCATTCAATTCACACATACCTTCAGCTATACTAGCATCAACTTTTTGGATTTATCAATTAGTATTTCTGACAACAAATTCGCAACCAAGACTTACTGTAAGTCTACATCAGTCAACGCAGTCTTGCACGCGACTAGTTGTCGCAAGAAATCAGTTACATCTAACATACCCAAAGGTGAATTTATCTGTGACAGACGCTATTGCTTGTTAAATGCGGATTTCTCTACGGAATGTGCATTAATACGACAAAGATTTCTGGCAAGAGGGTACGATAAAAGTTTACTTGACAAAGCCGAACACAAGGTCAAATGCATGAAGAGAAGGGACTTGCTTACTCCTAAAATACGCTCACATAGTACACACAGTCAAAAACTCAAATTTATCACCAGATACAATGCAGATAGTTCTAATATGTATAATACAGTCAAAAGACATTGGCATCTCCTTCAGTTAGACAGAGATATCATTCCATGGTTGGATTCTGCACCCAACTTTATCTACACCAAAGCTAACAATCTTAAGAATATTCTTTCTCCATCCTTTATGCCTACTGAACAATACAAACACACCTGGCTAGACCAGCCACTCAACAAAGGTTTTCACAAATGTGGGGCGTGCTCAATGTGTGCCTTTGCATATGAGACTTCTAAAATTGACTTTGGCCAATTGGGCACGCACAAGATCAACTCTTTCATTAACTGTAACACAAAATTTTGTTTCGAGGGGATTGGGTCCTCCGTCGTATTCCATATCTATGACAGGTAATGTCTACAGCTGTGCTACTTCAGAAAATTTTCGGCGTCTGCATCCTTTATCGATGACGTTGATGCGCCGTCCCCGAGGACCTCCTCCGACGGCCGACGTCACCCGATGTGATAAGTAGGACGCACGACGCCCGTAGCCTCAGTTCCTTTTTTTCCGCGAACTTGTTCGCTTCTTGAATCTCGGTACGCCTCCACTCTTTAGAGTTTGTTGTATTCTTCTTGGTTCTTTGAACCTGTTCGGTTTTTGTGAAAACAACATGTTCGTGCCGATGTCTACCACGTCTTCAACACCGCGTCCGGGCTTCAAGAAATGCGGGGACTGTGGGTCCAAGATGTCGGTAACGGACTCGCACAACGCCTGCCTCTGGTGCCTCGGGGAGGCCCACGACACGGACGACTGTGTCGACTGCCAGTCGCTCACGGCCAAGGCCTTGCGGGAGCGCAAGAAGAAGTTGTCAGTAGGTAGGGTGTCTAAGAACAGGAAGTCGAGGTCTGCGGGGCTTTCGACGGATGATTCGAGAGGCGACTCTCCTCGTCATCATCAGAGGTCCAGTGGGTCTCCTTCCAGGAGTCGGTCTCGCCACTCCTCTGCCTCTTCGAGCCATTCCCAGAAGCGCTGGCATCGGTCACCTTCCCCGTCCTCTTCCGAGGACTCCGCCCGTCGGCGGGTCGCTTATCCCACCATGCAAGCGACACCGGAGGAATGGGCTTCCTTCGGGAAGAAGATGTTGGCGATTCTGGAATCGCAGGGCACCGGTCTGTCCGCGCCTCTGAGTGGGATCGGTCGTGATCGGTCGAGAGACACCGCCTGCACGCCTTCGGGTTCGGGTGGTCAGCACGGTTCGCGGGAGAGGTCCCGCTCGGACAAGGGTAACCATTCTCGCCATGCCCGTTCCAGGTACCGGTCCTCGACGCGCTCGAGACCGCGTGATCCTGTGACGTCTTCGAGGAAGACATTGACGCCTGTGGCGCCGAGGTCATCGACGACTTCTCTCGAGGCTCCGCTTTCGAGGGGGTCATCAAAGCTGTCGGCGCCTAGGTCGTCGAAGGACACGCTCGGAGCCCTGACTTCGAGGCCTGTGTCGACGCCGCCGGTGCTGGCGGCGCTGCGGCTGACGTCGACGCCGATTCGGTCGACGCCGATTCGCTCAATGCCGACGCCGACTCGTTCGGCGCCCTCGACGCCTTTCGAGGCGGTGGTGTCGGAGGGGCCCCATGGCACAGGGGTAGCCCCTAGAAAGGCTCTGGCTAAGGTCAGGCATAGCTTTGGTCCTCAAGTGTCTTCCTCTCACCGCCTGGAGTACATTTCAGAGGGTGATTAGGGCTCTGATGAGGGCTTGGTTCCGGTTATGTTGCCTGATGAGCTTCTCTCGGGCCATAGCCAATTTGATGACCTGAGGCAGTCACTGTATGATGCCAGTGGACTGGACACCTCTCCGGAGGTGGAGTTTTGTGGGCCGGAGCCTGGCACTCATGCCGATTCTTCGTACCGGCGCCTTATGTCTCGGGTCACCAAGTACTTGGGATGGTCGGCTCCCCCAGAGGAGTTTGTTCAGGATGATCTCACGGACATTCTTGATCTTGGTCCCCCCACTGACCCGGTACTGCCGTTTCATATGGCTCTGCAGAGAAGGGTGGCGGCGGCTTGGACTGCTCCGGAGAGTCTCCCGGCAGTGGGCAAGTCTTTGTCGCGAAAATACCTTCCAGCCAGTAGCGACCCCTGCTACTTGTCCAGGCACCCACTCCGGAGAGTTTGGTGGTGCAGGCGGCTACGGCCCCGGCAAAGCAGGCGTTGTATCCTACCATCCCTCTGGATAGTGACGACACACGTTTTGATGGCTGGGCGAAGAAAGTGTTTTCTTCAGGGGGTATGGCGCTTCAGGCGGCCAACTCCGTATGTGCCTTGTCTCGTTTCATACACACTCTGTGGAACTGTGTTGCATTAGCGGCTGAACATATTCCCGAAGGGGACAAACGGGATGGTTTCATTGCTATGGTTCAGGATGGCAAGGATGCCATGTGTGAGGCGGTTCAATCGGGTTTGGACATGGCAGATTGTGTCAGCCGGTCCATGGCGGCGAGCACCGTAATACGCAGGTTTGCGTGGTTGAGGAAGTCGGTGTTCGCTCTTGATGTGCAGTCCCGGCTCCTCAACATGCCCTTTGACGGTGAACATATTTTTGGCAGCAAGGCTGACGAGAGCCTTGAGAGGTTGCAGACCTCCAAAGCTGCACCGAAGTCGTTGGGGACTGCAGTTCAACAACCTACGCCTTTTCGTCCTAGGGGACAACAATGGAGGGGAGGTTCCTTTCGCTATTACTCGTCCTTCAGTAAAGCGAGAGGAGCTGTCAGTCAAAGAGGCCACCGTAAGAGTGCCAGAGGTGGAAAACAGGGTACTCGAGGTGCTAAGGCCGCTCGGGCAGTTGCCTCTTTGCCCTCAGGCAACGCTGCAGCCGCTACCACTCAGTCATGAGGCCAGGTCCCATGGTTCGCCGGTTGGGGGAAGGCTGGCGCAGCATCTTGTAGAGTGGCGTGCCATTACTTCAGATGTGTGGGTTCTGGAGATCATAACCCACTCCTACTGTCTTCCCTTTCGGCAGAGGCCTCACGACAATCCACCTGGGAACCTCTCTTTGAAAAGTCCGGATCCGCTCCTTGCGCAGGAAATTGAAGCCCTGCTGGAGAAAGTCGCCATAGAACTGGTGCCTGTAGCGGAGAGGAACAAGGGATGGTATTCCCCTTATTTTTTGATTTTGAAGAAAGACGGGGGTTTGAGACCCATCATGGACTTGCGCGGTTTGAATAAACTCCTCAGGAAGGACAAGTTCAAGATGGTTACTCTCTCTCAAGTCCACCAGGCCCTTCAACTTCAGGACTGGTTGGTGTCTCTCGACCTCAAGGACGCTTACTTCCATGTGCCGATCCATCTCAAGCACAAGAAGTACCTGAGGTTCACGGTTGGCAACTCGCACTTTCAGTTTCGGGTCCTGCCGTTCAGATTGACCTCCGCCCCAAGGGTTTTCACCAAGCTCATGGTGGTGGTGGCAGCGCATCTCAGGAAAGGGGGGATTCACGTCTACCCCTACCTGGACGATTGGTTGATCAGGGGGAGCTCTCCCGAGCAGGTCCTGGATCATCTGTCCGTCACCTGCCACTGCCTTCACAAGCTGGGCTTCTCCCTCAATTTAAAGAAGTCCCATTTGACGCCAACACAGCGGCTCCATTACATCGGATCAGTGCTCGACACATCCCTGGGGCTATGTTTTCCTCCCCAGGTGAGGGCTCTTCACATTCAGCAGATGGTGCACAAGTTTCAACTTGCCCAGACGCTCCCGGCGTTCGAGTTCTTGAGGTTGCTCAGCCTCATGGCATCCTGCATTCTTCTGGTGTCAGAGGCTCGTCTGCGGATGAGATTTTTGCAGTGGGCACTCAAGATGCAGTGGTCGCAATCTTCTGGCAGGATGTCGGACCCTGTTCAGGTGCTGCCCTCGGTCGCCCAGGACCTTCTGTGGTGGGCCGTCAAAGGCAATCTGATGAAGGGGGCCCCGTTTTGGCTTCCCTGGCTGGAGGTGACGATTGTGACGGACTACATATCAATCTGTTGGATCTGAGGGCCGTCAGGCTAGCCCTGAAGGCTTTTCTGCCGACTGTGCGAGGAAAGAGTGTCCTGATCCTAACGGACAACATGGTGGCCATGCACTACCTCAACAAAAAGGGGGGGCAGGGTCACTTCCTCTGTGCAGGGAGGCGATGCAGCTCGAGTTCTGGGCCATCCAACAGGAAGTTTCGATCTTGGCTGTTCATCTGGCCGGAGACGACAACGAGACGGCAGACGCTCTGAGCAGGCAGAGCACGATCTCTCCCGAGTGGGAGCTGGCTCAGGAGATTCTCCTGGAGATCTTCGCCCTTTGGGGGACCCCTCAAGTGGATCTCTTCGCCTCCAGTGTCAACCGGAAGTGCGAAAGGTTCTGCTCGCGGGAATTTCCCCCAAAAGGAGCCTTAGGAGACGCGTTCGTGGTGGAGTGGTCATTCCCACTGCTGTACGCGTTTCCTCCAGTCCCCGTCATCCCGCAAGTACTGCAGAGGTTACGGAGGTTCGGTTCCCGGATGATCCTCATTGCTCCACGTCGTCTTCCCTACCAAGACGATCTGCTCTCACGGGAGGGGGATCAGGTTCTCCATCCAGAGGTCAGATCCCTCAACCTTCACGCGTGGCTTCTGAAAGGTTGAGGTATAAGGATTGGGACCTCCCTGAAGACGTGTTGGAGGTGTTGCTCTCGGCCAGACGGCCCGCAACAAAGTCTCTGTACCGTTGCCGTTGGCGTAGGTTCAGAATGTGGATCCTTTTGAGTATGACATTCCCATGGTTCTGTCTTTTTTGCTTTTCTTGGCCCACAGGGGCTTGCAAGTGGGTACCATTAAAGGTTACCTGGCGGCGCTGTCCATATTTAAGCGCTCGTCTGAAGAATGTTCCTATTTTAAGATTCCTTTAATTTCTCAGTTTTTGAAAGGGCTCACTAATGTTTTCCCTCTGTCACCTTTTCTGGTGCCTGGTTGGGATTTGAACCTTGTTCTTAAGTTTCTTATGGGTGCTCCGTTTGAGCCTTTGCATTCTTGCCCTTTGAGACTGTTAAGACTTAAAACAGTGTTTTTGGTTGCGGTTACTTCCGCTCGCAGAGTGAGTGAGTTACAGGCACTTTCAGTTAAGCCACCCTTCACTGTGTTTCATAAGGACAGGGTTGTCCTTCGAGTTCGTCCTTCCTTTCTTCTGAAGGTGGTTTCGGAATTTCATTTGAGCCAGAAGGTGGTTCTTCCGGCATTCTATCCTCCTCCACATCCTGGTAAGGAAGAGGAGAGGCTCCATAGGCTTGATCCTAGGAGAGCGTTGAGCTCTTATATTTCGCGTATGTCCCGGGTCAGAGTGGACAATCAACTTTTCATTGGTTACGCTGGAAAGCGTTTGGGACAAGCTGTGACGAAACAGACTTTGTCTTGTTGGATTATTTTAGCTCTCTCCGAGTGTTACTGCTTGGCGGGTAAGGACCCTCCAGCTGGCTTGCGGACCCATTCTACCAGGGGTGTGGCTGCGTCTACTGCCCTGCAGAGGTGTGTTCCTATTCGTCACATCTGTGATGCAGCCACCTTGGCTTCGGTACATACTTTTGTACGTCACTACTCCCTCGATTCCATCCGAGGGCAGGATCTGGCCTTTGGCAAGGCAGTCCTTTATTCCGCTATTTGATTGGGCATGCTAAATTTGTGTTCTAAATTCTTTTCCCACCTCCTTGATGGGATGGTCCGACGACGTATTCTATATCGCTCCCTCCCTACCTTCCCTGCTGCAGAATTTCTGATGCGATTGCAGCTTGCGTTCCGCAAGGCCTTGTGTGTCTGACTGGCAGAAAACTGGTGTCACACGTTCTGGGGAAAAAACTACAACTGAGGCTACGGGCGTCGCGCGTCCTACTTATCACATCGGGTGACGTCGGCCGTCGGAGGCGGTCCTCGGGGACGGCGCATCGATGTCATCGACGCAGGACGCAGACGCCGAAAATTTTCTGAAGCAGCACAGCTGTGGACATTACCTGTCATAGATATGGAATACGTCGTCGGACCATCCCAACGAAAAAGAACGTTACCAGGTAAGAGAGTAACTTGTTTGTCTACTGCATCTTATGTACATGTGGACGGCACTATATTGGCAGTACTATTCGCCCTTTTAAAATCAGAATAAGGGAGCACCTGTCATCCATTTCTCAAATTGATTCCAAATACCCCTTGTCCGTACATTGGCAACAAGTCCACCAAATGGACAACAAAGCACTGATCCAATTTGCTGGGATGGCTAAAGTTACCTTACCCCAACGTGGAGGCAACCTTGTCCTTAAATTAAGGCAACTAGAAGCCCGCCGTATCTGCCAATATCGTACAGTCGCACATGGCCTCAATACGGACCATGAACTATCTGTATTTTTGTGATCAAGCAGCTATGAATTTTAAATGGTTTGTGCTTTCTTGTTTTCCCTGCCATGATTTTTTCAAATATGTAACCTAATCCCTTATCCACTGTTGGCCATCCATTTAGCTTGTTTGACTCAAGTCAATTATCTTGTCTCGCCAATGCAGCATTGAATTGATCATGCATGCATAATTAGCAATCAGGCTAATTGCAAGATGCCTGCAACCAGCAGGTTCGTTATTTTTCGTTTTTACATTCGCCAACCAGAACACAATATTATTCCAGCACTGAGCAGTGATTCATTCACCAGTTTGCCATACCCACGGTAATTACACTTACAGTGGTCAATTTATATGGTTGCCACCTCGGTCAATTCTATGCCATAAGATGTTGGGCATGTGACCTCGGCTTTAATATATGCAGGGTTCCATGTTACTTCAGTTAAGGAATTTTTCTCTAATTTTTCTCTTTTTCTAATCAGGTCAAATGGTTTTCTTGCTCCTGTCTTTTTCTGCATTACAATTGTATACATTGGAGATAGGCGCCCTTTATCGAGCACATCTTAATCTGTCAATCTTAACATTCTGTCCTGCAGCTCACCATTCATTTATAGTCTAAGTGAGCACACCTAAGATGCCGGCTAAGATTGCACGCGCTGCCATACACGGCTTCGCTTTACGCATCCCTTATGTTATAACACACAGCAGGAGCCGTGGATGGCTGGCTCCAGTTCCTCATACACAGCGGAAACGCTGGTAAACTCAGCTCTTTCGCGTAGACCCGTTGAGTATTCAGAGGGTCTACGCGAGTACACCTGACTGTCTAGACAGTCCAATCACATACCCTAATTAGTGTGTCTGTTTCTTTTCTCTTCTACTTGGATCGGATGACTGGCCATCGATTAACTTACACAACTTACATCTTTAGCGGGTTTATTGAAACCTTCAACTTAATGCCTGCATTGCAACAGCACAATATAGGTATGTGATCACGAATTATTATTACCTCCAACACAAATATAAGTACCAATTTTGGTTGTTCAAAGCTGTCCTCTCTGCTTTATCACACTGCTAATGCAACCCCATTCTAATTGCAGTGGAGCCCATGACAATATTTAACTTAACCTTACACCGATAAATGGGTAAGTGTGTTTAGTTCCTCCGCCTACACTTACTAACTCACTCAAGTAATCCATTTCCTTGTTTTTCGCACCATGTAATTGCTTTCCAGCCTCTCTAAAATAGTGTTTTTCTTTCACATTTTTCCCCTTCCAGTGATTGTAAAGGGAATTCCAGATTTAAGGTACATTACAACGTTTTTTTTACCTATTTTGACTAACTGTATGGACAACATGGGATCAAATGCTAATTTAGCTGTTCTCTATATTTGTTCCATATTCTCTCAAAACTTCTGCCAACGTCTAAATTGAAAAAATAAATACCACATGGGCCGCATATCCTTTTTCTAAAAATTGTTTCACTTGTCACTATGCACTTATCTGCACAATCTTGATGACAACACATGCTCTTATTGTTTTTACTGTATTGGTCGAAATCAACCACCCAACTGCCATGTTTTGTGTTTGGGTCTGTTATACGCACTTGTTGCACTTTATTATTTCATTGAAAAATAGAGGAAGCCAAATTAGTTCCGAAAAAATTGTCAGAATTTGCCACAGAAGGAGCGGTATTGACAAGTGGAGAAGGATTGGGCATGCAGGAAGCAATGGGTGCATTGCAGGCGAATAATCTGCACCCTATATATGGGTTTACACCACGAGGCAGAGGTATGGGTTATAGAGAAAGAGGAGGTGGATTTCAAAATAATCAAGGTAGGTTTCAAGGTACACAGAATGAGAACCAGAATGCTCAGGGGGGATATAATCAAGGGACTAATAGGAGAGTTCCTCCAGTATGTTGGAATTGTGTAATGACAGGACATATTGCGCAATATGTGGGAGCCAAGGGAATGTACAGAATGGGACAGCTTACCCTCCATCATATAGCACACAGACCAGAGAAGGCTTTGCCTAGGATCACATGCCTTATCAGACACAAGCGCCACAAGTGCAACAGGTACCACAGCAGGGACAAGCACAAAGAAGTCCACCACAAACGCAGTCGCAACAAGCCCCTATGCAGACACATCAATATGCAAACACAGGACAAGTACTGACACCCAGAATAGGAGGTGTCACTGTGGTAGGAGGAAATCCTTTCACAGGAACAGGGATGAGCCTGTATCCACAATAGGACAGCTCACAGGGTGACTTGATGTGTTCAGTACTATCTGTGACACCAGACCCCCAAGAGGAACCAAGGGTCGATGTGACGATAGGAGGTAAATCGTTTTCTTTTCTTGTAGACACTGGAGCAACGCGTTTGTGCATACGAGAGGGAAAATATCCAATGTCAGGTATTTACATGAATGCTCAAGGGCTCTCTGGAGCTACTAGTTGAGTTCCTTTTACTGATAAATTACCAGTCTCCATAGGAGAATGAGACATGTCCATTCCCTTGTTATATTAACGACAGACACTGGTTAATATTTTGGGAAGATATTTAATGACGAAACTTAACATGACAATTTCATTCAAGGAATAGCGTGATCCACTCCAGGAATACACTATTTAAACGTGGGAGAGTTTATATTGGCATTTACAGGCCAAGTAGCTCTTTGAGGCGTTCCAGTAGATCCAAAGATTCTCCAGCATGGGGTCTGGCATGGATTCACATGCTCATGAATATTCCCCGTCGTCAGGCTGGGAATCCTCGGTAAAGAAAAAATCAGTTTCAGTTTCGTTTCTGAACTGTCTTTCTTCTAATAACCAATCACTGGTCTCTGGGTCATACTGCCCCCAGCCAATGACTGCCCTCTACCTAAGCCCCTCCTCTGGCAGCCATCTTCAGATGTTTACCGCATGTTCAAGTGTTGGGAGTCCTCGTGCTGTAGCTCTCAGGCTTTTACTGCGTTTTGCGTTCTTTTGAAGAGTTTACTCTTATATTTTCAGTCAATCGAGCCTCAAGCTCCACCGATTCTACTTCCGATCGACGGGGACCCGTTTCGGAATTTTCTACGCCCCTCAAGGGTGAAGTTTTCATCGAGTTACGCTTCTTGGAGGATTCCAGAAGATCTGAGGCCTACCATGGACATGGCCCAGGACATGGGAAGCTCAACGCCCGGATCCAAGCTGTTCAGGAACTGCCCTGGATGAAGGTTACAGAATGTTTTCAAGGAGGACGAGCATTCGAGATGTCTCTACTGTCTTCATGAGGACAAGACGCATGTGGAGAAGGACTGTGCGTTCTGCAAGAACCTATCGGAACGGACCATGAGGGATCGTCGTACCCGCCTCGCCAGCTGGCTGGAGAAGGGCCCAGCAGGTGAGAAGAAGAAAAGGTCAGAGCGGTCTTCTAAGTCCTGTGAGGGCGCCCCGGCGACGGGGGCCCAACAGAAGGCTAAGCACCACGAGTCCGGGGGCACCGGGAGCGCCGAACGATCGGGCTCTTTGGCTACCAGGCAGGGCGTGCCTTCCCCGGCACCATCAACCACGAGCCAATGCTCTGGTTCGGGGAAGAGGAAATCCGAGAACCCGGGTAAGCTTCGGGAGAGGCCCTGGTCAATCTCGAAGGATTCAGCCGAGGGGGAGCGAGGCGGTGACCTCCCCCCAAGTTGAAGGCCTCAAGCGCGCCCAAGGTGGTGAAGGCCTTGATTCACCCGGGTAAGGCCTCTATAGAGGGAGTCGCGGCAACACTGGCGAAGCCTGTGGAGGCTACACCAGCGGAGGTGACCTCGGGGCCCGGAGTTTCCCTGCCACCACAGAGGGAATCCTCTTTCCAGCCCATCGACAAGACCCCCGTGAAGACCCCGGTGGAAAAAGAGGGGGAGGGTGGCGGTGGCCATCACGGACACGGATTCAGCCTCTGAGGAGGAGCTGGTGGAAACCATGAAGAACCTTAACAAGAAGTTCGAGAAGGTACGATCCCACGGGAGGGATCCCGAAGAGTTGGTCGAAGAAAGCGACGGTGGCGCCAACGAGGCCCCGGTGGAGGAGCAGCCTTCCCGCCCGTCGCAGCCATTGCCTGAGCCTCAGAACAACTCGGCAGCCATTTTGATGGCAATCCAAACCTTATGCACGGAGATAAGGATGAGATTACCACGAACCCTGGCAGACGATCCAGAACCAGGCCCGTCGGGAAACCCTCCGAACAAGCGGAGGAGAGTCCATCCCTCCCCGCCCTTCATGCCCCCACGACCCGTGGAGCCCTCATCCCCCTCACCGGACCCCAGGGATGACACGTCGACAGATTCGACGACGGTGACGGATGACGACAGTGGTGACGACGGGATGGACCTTCCATCACCACTCCCTCGGGCTTCCCCGCCCGATGAAATTGGCCCCTTTCACGCCATGATCGCCAGGGCATCCGAGCTCTTCCAGCTCTGCCCCGAGGAACAGTAGAAGGAGGGTTTGCTCTATCAACGGCATGAGGCCAAGAGAAAGACGGTCCTTGCGGTACTGTTACTCGACGATATCTGGGACGAGGGACTTGCGATCCTGAAGAACCCATCCACAACGCCTGCCAAGAGGGACAGGTACGAGAAGAAGTACCGGGTCCCCGACACCACCCTTTTGTGCCTCAGGGCTCAACCTACACCGGTTTCGGTCGTCTCAGCGGATGCCAAGAAGAAGGCGGCGGGGGCGACAGCCTCAACCTCTACTTCCCCACCTGACGGTAAGGGTAAGAAATTGGACGCCATGGGGTGGCGGATCATCTCGTCGCGGCGACAACAATTAAGGCAGCCAACGCCTTAGCGATTGTGACCCATTACGACAGGGAGCTATGATAGCTCCCCTACTGGACTTCCTACCAGAGGACAAGAGGGCGGAGGCCCTGGAGATTCTGTAGGAGGGTAAGGTGGCGTTGGACCACGCCATAACGGTGGCAACGGACATTGCCGACACCGGGTTTCGCCAGTTAGGCATCAGTGTTTGCCTTCGACGACGTGGCTGGCTCAAGGCGACAGACCTCTGTCGGAACGTGCAGACCAGGGTTTTGGACATGCCGTTCGACGGCAACAACCTGTTTGGGAAAACGGTGGATGAGTCTCTGCAGGCCATCAAGGCCGACACAGAGACGGCCCGAGCCCTGGCAGTCCTTCAGCATCGACGGCCCTTCGGTGCGCCGGAGGCAGACAATGGGCCTCCAAGGGATCAGGCGGTGGCTCCTCTACGTACCGCCAGGTGGCCCGCTCCTCGTCCCAGGAGGCTTACAGAGGTCGCGGCAAGCAAGGAGGATCTCAGTGTCGTCGCCAAGGAGGCCAAGGCGGCAAGGCCGCCTCCAAGCAAGTTTGAACCGGCCGTAGCGTCGGGCCCCCACCGAAGCACCCCAGTGGGAGGCCGGCTAGCGACGTTCGTCACCGTGTGGGAGTCAATCTCCACCAACCGTTGGGTGCTGGATGCCCTGGCACACAGGCACACTCTCAAATTCCAAAAGAAGTGTCCCTGCATTCCTCCCGTGGCCAGGAAAGAAAATCACATCCCTCAACTGCTGTTGGAGGTAAAAGCGATGCTCAAGAAGGGTGCCATCGAGCTTGTCCCCAAGATGCTCCGGGGCTCCGGAGTATACTCAAGATACTTCCTCGTCAGAAAGAAGACAGGCGGTTGGCGCCCCATCCTGGACCTACGTCAGTTGAACAAATACATCAAGGCACAGAAGTTGAGGATGGTCACTCTCCAGCACGTGCTTGGACAGCTGGAGGAGGGCGACTTCCTATCGTCGTTGGACTTGGAGGATGCTTACTTCCACATCCCCATCCTAAAAGGACACCAAAAGTTCCTCAGATTCGTAGTCCAAGGACGCCACTACCAATTCAGAGCTCTGCCATTCGGATTGAAGTTGGCACCCAAGGTGTTCACCAAGTGCCTAGCACCAGTGGCGGCGCGGCTGCGCCTGCAGGGGATCCACGTCTACCCCTACCTGGACGACTGGCTCATCTGTGCAAGGACAAGAGAACTCGCAGTCGAGCACACGGCGGAGACCGTCCGCTTACTCACGGAGCTGGGTTTCTCCATCAACTACCCGAAATCCCATTTGGTTCCGTCGCAGGTGGCACTGTTTCTGGGAGCGAAGCTCGATACAGTGCAACGATTGGCGTCTCCGTCGGAGGAAAGGACGAAGGCCATCTTAGGCAAGGTGCAGCGCCTGCTAGCCACGGACGTGGCCAGGGTGAGATCCATCAAGTCCCACCTCGGTATGATGTCCTCATGCATCTATCTAGTGCGCCTGTGCAGGCTACAGATGCGTCCTCTACAGGAGTTCCTCGATGCCCCCTGGATGCAAGCGGCGGGCAGCTTCGAAGACAAGATCCCGCTCAACGAGATTTTCCGTCAGGCGATTCAGTAGTGGGGCACCCGTGCACACCTCACGGCGGGCACGGACTTCCAGACCCCAGCACATCAGGAGACGGTGACGACGGACGCCTCCCTTGAGGCATGGGGTGCACACACCAGAGATCTCCACGCAAGAGGCCTTTGGCTCCCGGAGGAGAGGTCTCTCCACATCAACATCTTGGAGCTCTGCGCCGTGTTCTGGGTGCTCAAGTCGTTGCGCCCGCAAGGGCAAGGTCATGAGGATCTTCACCGACAACACCACCACGATGTTCTACATCCGGAAGCAGGGAGGCACCAGATCCCCAGCCCTATGCAAAGAGGCCCAGGATCTGTGGCACTGGGCCGTCGCCCAGGGGATGTTTCTGGTTCCCTTCCATCTGGCAGGAATAAAAAAACACCATTGCTGACTCACTCAGCAGGGAGCTGCGTTCGTGCCACGAGTGGGAACTACGCCAGGATCAAGTGGATTGGCTTTGCCAACGATGGGGCAAACCCCAGATCGACCTGTTCGCGACGGCGACAAACTCCAAGTGCCAGAGGTTCGCCAGCAGGTTCCCCCAGCCAAGGAGCATGGGCGATGCTTTCTCGTTCCCCTGGGACGGCCTGTTCCTGTATGCGTTTCCTCCGTTGCCGCTGCTGCTTCGACTCATCAGTCAGCTGAAGAGGTCCCACCGCAGGATGATCCTTGTCGCACCGGCGTGGCAGAGACAGATCTGGTTCCCGGACCTTCTGTAGCTCTCAGCGTCCCCACCAGCCAAGCTGTCGACAGACGCAGATCTTCTCTCCAGAGAGGGAGGCGCCATTCTTCATTACGACCCGGAGTCGCTGAACTTGCAGGCCTGGCTCCTGCAGGACTAGAGTTTGGAGGGTATGATATCCCGGCTGACTGCAGATAGGTTCTTGCAAAGGCCAGGGCGTCTTCAACTCTCAAGTGCTACGGACATAAGTGGAAGAGGTTCTCTGTCTGGTGCCGTGCACAGAAGATCAACCCTCTACGGATTACGCCACCTCAAATGCTACCATACCTACTGTCGCTGGCCAAAGCTGGACTAGCTCACGCTTCCATCAAGATACATCTTGCAGCAATCTCCCGATACACCAGAACTGCAGGACGGCCATCCTTGTAGTCTTATTGACTGGTGAACGAATTTATGAAGGGACTGTTCCGAACCTTCCCATCAGTGAAGGCTTCAGCCCCGGCGTGGGAGCTCAACGTGGTGCTGACCAGGCTCATGGGGCCACCATTCGAGCCTTTGCATTCGGCTCTGTTGAAGTTCCTGTCGTGGAAGACAGTGTTTCTTGTGGCCATCACCTCCGCACGACGCGTGGGAGAGATTAAGGCCCTATCCTGCAAGCCTCCATACTTGACTTTTCACGATATGAGGGTGGTGCTGAGGACGCACCCCTCTTTCATGCCCAAGGTGCCGTCGGACTTCCATCTTAACAAGCCCTTGGTGTTGCCAGTTTTCTTTCTGTCGCCTTCGTCGCCGGCCGAGAGGACTTTGCACTTGCTGGATGTAGCTAGAGCGCTTAAGTTCTACGTGGACCGGACGAAGAGTTTTCGGAAGACATCACAGCTATTTGTGAACTTTGGACCTGTGAACCAAGGGAAGGCTCTCTCGAAGGCTTCCATTTCCAGATGGCTCTCCGGCTGCATCATGCACTGTCATCGGTTGGCCAACCGACCGTTGCCCGGCCGTCCGAGAGCCCATTCGACCAGAGCGGTCGCTGCTATTACGGCGTTCTTGTCTGGTGTGCCCCTGCTGGACATCTGCAGGGCTGCTACATGGAGGTCGACGCACACCTTCACGAGATTCTACTGCGTCAACCAGGATTCCAGGGAGGAGTCCAGAGTCGGCCAAGCAGTGCTGCGCAACCTGTTCGCCTGAAGGTGGGCCTGGTGAGGAGGTAAGAGTTGCTTAATGTTGAGTTTATGTAATGCTTAATGTTGAGCCTTTTGCCACCTCCCGTGGTTGTGCATGTGTGTACTGCTATGTATTCTTATATTCATGAACATGTGAATCCATGCCAGACCCCATGCTGGAGAAGGAACAAGTTACTTACCTGTAACTGTTGTTCTCCAGCATGGGTCTGGCATGGATTCACATGCAAACCCTCCCACCTACCCCTCTGCGGCTCTTCTCTTGGTCCTACTGCCACTTTACATGCTACCAAATCTGAAGATGGCTGCCAGAGGAGGGGCTCAGGTATAGGGCAGTCATTGGCTGGGGGCAGTATGACCCAGAGACCAGTGATTGGTTATTAGTAGAAAGACAGTTCAGAAACGAAACCGAAACTGATTTTTTCTTTACCGAGGATTCCAAGCCTGACGACGGGGAATATTCATGAGCATGTGAATCCATGCCAGACCCATGCTGGAGAACAACAGTTACAGGTAAGTAACTTGTTCCTTCTTCTATATGAGGTGAGCATTTTGTTGACATGGCTACCTGGCCTGGTGGGAAAGATTGTGAGAATACCTGATGAATTTCTGTTTAGACCACAAATACCTAGGAATGAGGAAGGTGGACAGACTATTCCTATAGAGTTGGAAGCAGCCATACTATGAAGGCAAATTGCAATGCTCGAAGGAGTAGACGATGAGGGTAGACCATGGAGAACATTGATAGCTCCTGAGAAAGGCTATAGATTGACTGACATAACTGATGATTGTTAGGAACGATTTCATATTGTAGGTAATTTTCCTTCCATGTGGCAACCCCCAAACTTTTTGCTGTTGTTTTACACCCTGATCTAGACTTTGCCAGAGAAGCGCAGCCTTCCGCCGCACTCCTCTGGGCTTTCGCTCCATTCTTACGGGGAAACTGACATGCCCTTAAAACAGTCAGTACCGGGAAACGTTGTTTTCCGTAGTTCTTTTCTCATGTTGAAGCTTTCGCGCAACATGACACAAGAGGGCACTGTAAGCTAAGTTACTGCACTCTTGGGTCTCTAGTCATTCTACAGGCCCTAGAAACTCTCGATGGATTTATAACGAACTGTGCAAGTATGTCACGGACGGGACTGGTGGCAGCGATCGTTTCTTTGTGTTTTGAACTCCCTTTTGCCCTGTTAACCGCGCTTCTCGCGTTTGGCCAAAATGGGTGGCCTGGCTTCCAAAAGGGCCAGACCACGAGGTTCTTTGTCCTGTCTGCTGACCGTCTTGCCCCTTCACCTTCCCCAGGTCGAGCCGACCCGGGGCCATCCTTATTTGGGCCTGTACTTTCCCGTGAAACACAGATGCTTTCGCGGGCTTCTACAGGCCTGTTGTGAGCCTCCAGATTGTGGGCTGGGATGTCTGGTCCCAATACACATCCTGGGTGCCGGAGAGTCTAGTGTGTCTTGAATGCCTGGGACCACCGTGGTCCGTGATAGGTCGATGTATGGTGAGAGTGTTTTGTGAGCAGATCTCCCATTGGGTCCTCTCCGTTTTGGCGCGAAGGGAACTCTGGATAAGAGGAGGCTGGAAACACCACTACCATGTCGATCTCCTGAGTTCTCACGAACGAAGGATAAAGGAGCCAAGTATTCTATAACTAAGAAGTTGAGTCGAGGAATAGCTGGTGACCCGCTGAAGGTTTGGCACCCTGCACTGCTGTCGTCCTGTGAGATCCCTTTGCCTCTGATCGTACGAGAAGGCCTGTACTGGCGCTTCGACCCTTTAGAATAGTGGGAACAACTATTCTCGGCATCTTCACCAACTCCTGTACGTAAGCCTTCAGAAGCATCCCTGGACTATCCAGCGGACTAACCAGCCTACACAGGAACCTTGCTCTGTTACCGCCGTCTGGCTGCTGCTGAAATGCGAGCCCTCGACACTCTCACACGATTCGTACACTTGGCGTTCCCAGGTCTGAAGTGAGACGTGTACATTGGGTCTGGAATACAAGCGGCTGCCAAGTTGCCCTGCTGTAGTAACAAACTGTGCATGTTCGCTGCATTTGGGACACCCTCGACCCTGACTGCTGCTGCCGCGGAATCTGCACGGCGCCGAGACGTCCCTCTGATCGCATCTGAACCTGCCAGCGAAGAAACTAACCCGGAGAAGCCTGGGTCTGCCTGCATCGGGGACCGGTGAGTAGTCAATACCCTGAACCGGTCTCCCTCCTGCAGGAGCCTGTGGCTTTCCCCCGCTGTTGAAAACAGCACCCCTTTCGCCGTACTCGCGCCCTGCTTCTGCCCACAAGTGGAGGCCGCGCTTGAGTAGCAGAGGTCTGTTCGCCATCGTTTGTTCACCTCTCTGAACTGCCTGATTTCCCCGAAGAGACACTCCTTGGCCCGTTGGCACCCACGTGTGCAGGTACTTTTGAGTACAAGGCTCCACTCTTCGTAGGGCTTGGACTTCCTTCTAGTTAGGTGGTCTCTGATGTCGAACTGGGCCTACCGATTACTTGCACTGCCTGTTTTACTCCCCATCTAGGTGGTCTGCATATTTCGTGCTTCTAACTCGTTAGACCCCTCGGTCTTGTATATATATTGTATTGATTGTGATGTGTTGGTTTACTTGAGTTTTACCGGGATTCTTTACTATGGTCGATGTTACAAAGGCCTTGTAATAAATGTGTCTATATTTTTAATATAACACCTGCCTGGAGTAATTTGTAAGTGTCCTTGCTTTGTGTGCTCGTTGTGGACTTTCAGTCACCCTCACCCCTCTTGAGACCTAGTCTTGACCACCGCCATCGCTACCATGATTGGTCTGGCTTGTCCAGAGGTTACCCTGTTCCAAAAAACTAGGCTGGCCTTCTGAACCTCTTCCCCTCCAGGACAGAGTTCAGAAATCCATCTTAACAATGATGATATGTTCGTGGAAGACCGAAGTGATGAAGTGATGTTCTTCATGAGCATTACATACTGGATAAGGATAGAGAAAAGGGAAGTCCCACAGCGAATGGCGACAATGCGGCAAAGACAAGCATTCTTTTAGGAAGATTTGGAAAAGGTGCCATGTGTCCTTTGGACCACAGGCCCTTATGAGGTAGGTTTATTGAAGGGGATAGGAACGGTTACAATAAAGCTTAAACCAGGTGGACTTTACCTCGAGCAAAACAGTACCCCATGTCTCGAGAAGCTGATGAAGGTATATTTCAGCACTGAAGAATCAGGGGATTCTGGTGCCATCAGAATCATCGTGTAATACAGCGGTGTATCCGATTAAGAAATCTAAAGGGGGGTCGTGGAGATTTATCCAGGATACGAGAGCGTTTAACCAGATTGTAGATGCAGAGTTTCCTTTTGTTCCTAATCCGGCGACAATATTGTGCAGTATCCCGGTGAAGCTCGATATTTCACTGTGATCGATTTGAAAAACGCGTTTTTCTCAATCCTGTTGCACAAGGACTCACAAGACTTGACTTTGTTTACGTTTCGCCAAAAAAGATTGAATGGGTGTTTGATTATAGCACATATACAAAGCCACTTCTGCACGCATTAAAGAAAGTACAAGTTGGTAAAACAAAACTAGAATGGAGTAAAGAAATGGAGGAAGGATTTGAATAGTTGAAAAAAGCAATTTGCACAGCCCCTGTTTTAGGAATTCGCAATTATGCTGAGGAATTGTATTTGTTTTCACACACAAATGGGACGGTCATGACAGCAGTGCTTACACAGAGGACCATATTAGGGTACAAACCTTTGGCATATTGCAGTGGGATTTTAGACCCAGTTATGAGAGGACACTTCCCTTGCCAAGAATCTTTGGCAGCTGCTGCGTTCGCAATTGAGAAGTCTACAAGTATTGTCATGGGCTGCTCTATGACCCTCTTTGTGGAGCATGCTCTATTTACCATTTTAGAGAAACCCAAGGGCACATTGACATCCCAAAGTGCTTCAGCTTATGAGTTAATTATTTCTAACCCAGCAATTAAAATTGTAAGATGTAAAATAGTGAACCCTGCCACATTCATAACTGAGCCAGTAGAAGAAGGTGATCATGTACATGACTGTGCTAATTATGTTGAATTTTATGATTATATGCCCCGTGTGAAAGAGAATGCCTTTGCGGGAGGGGAGATTCTCTTTATTGATGGTTCTTTGAAAATTGATCAGACTAGTGGGGAAAGGCATTCATGCGCTGCAGTAGTAAGACACAGATTAAATGGAGAATTATAAGTAGTGGCTAGTTTAAGGCTACAGTCTCACTTTTCAGCGTAAGCAGCAGAATTAGTAGCGCTTATTGTCACACTTGAGAAACTTGAAGGGAAGGAAGTGAGGGTGTGAAGTGAGTCCGCCTACGTGACGTCAACTGTACATACAGGGTTACCACATTGGAAAAGGAGGGGCTACCTCAGTGCAGATGGCTCTCCAGTGCAGCATGCATCCTTATTGGATAGGCTCATTAAGGCAGTACAACTCCCAGTGCCCATAGTGGTTGTTAAATGCGCAGCGCATACTAAGCAAACAGATTTTAGCCAAAAGGGTTGCATATTCTCCAGAAATTTCGAGTTTTGATATTGAGTTTATTAAGGATAATTTAGTTACAACGATGTTAGTGCAAGAGGGGTTTAATGCGTTGTCAGTAAGCCAATGAATAGAGATTCAAGGAAGTGTTCTTTATCCCCCACAGAAACATTATGGCGACAGGACAGCACTGGAAAGCCAGTGATGCCAGTACATATATTGAAAGTCGTGCTTGAACAGCTGCATTACCCCGTGCATGTAACTAGAGAAAGTCTTGCTGCTACAATTGCAGAAGAATGGTTCATTGCTAATTTGTTGGAACATGTTGCACTAGTTATGGTGAACTCCATCATGTGTCAAAAGCTTACTGTTGGGCATACACTGGGAATGATTAGAGGGGTAATACCCTGACCAAGTGGTCAATTTCAGCATTTACATATCGACTATGTCGATATGCTGTATGTAATGGATATAGGTATCTATAAGAGGTGGTGTGTCCCTTTTCTAGGTGGATCGAGGCAGATCAGTGTACACAACCTGATGCCACTTGCCCAGCAAATTTTTTAGTGCGCAAGGTATTCCCGAGGTGGGGTGTGTGTGCTACGATCCGATAATGGGCCACATTTTGTCAATGAGCTATTTGAACAGATAGGGCTTCTATTGAACATAAAGCACAAGTTTTCTTCTGCTTTATCACCCGCAAGCGAACAGAGTATGTGAGAGACTCAATGGCCTCCTCAAGGAAAGGATTGCTAAGATGAAATTGACTTTGAAAAAGGGATGGATGTATTGCCTACCCATAGCCTTATATGCCCTTGGGAATCAGCCAGGATCGGACCACCACCTCACCCCAGACAAGCTAGTTACAGGGCTTTGAATGAGAACGCCCCTCACACCTCCGTCTAGGAGTAGAAGTGATGCCCAGAGTGTAGCAAAAACTTCAGGTGATGAGATGCATGATTATTTGACATGTATGACCTCTAGTATTTCTTTCATTTCAGATCAAGACAAGCGCTAGGGGGGTCGGTCTAAGAACACAGAAGAAGATAATTCAGCAACCAATCCAAGCAAACTATTACCACCACCTAAGTTATATGTTGGGGACCTAGTTCTCATTAAAATGTTTGCCAGAATGTTGCATGAGCCACATTTTCATAGCCCTTTTATCATTGAAGAAGTGTCCCCTTCTGCTGCCAAGATACAAGGAAGAAGAGCTTGGCTGCACCTGGATGATGTGAAGATTTATAAAGGCGAGACCTTCCCTCCCACCGTTACTGATCCAGAAGCAAGACAAGAAGAAGAAATTCAGTGTGTGCAGACACGATCGATGACAAAAAAGATGGACGATAAAACAATGAGTGATTAATATATATATTATTTGGACTGGAATTCAATGGACACTCCTTAGAGATATTGTAGCAGAGAGTGAAAAGACTTGCAGAGAATTCCAGGTATTTTGAAATGAAATACATATTGAAGCAGAAAATAATGCATCAGAGATATGCCTAAAAGTCAGTTCTTGATCATAAATTGGAAACGAGATCAGTATCCAGGTTCAGTTTGTGGAGAATACAGAGGTGTTGCAGTCTTTGGAGAGCAGAGTCTTCCCTCGCTGGCTATCGTTTTTTGGAGGTGGAGTTTCCCTACATTATCTGCATCACAACGTGGAGCGAACCGCAAAGCTACTGCAGAGGTGCTGCAGTCTTTGAAGTCCTTGCGAGGGCGATGAGGCGAGCCGGTGAAAGGAAACACAAAATCTGAAAACGTTCCCCAAGCTGGGTCCGACCTCCTATATCCTCAGATACATTTGGAAAAAAGGCGAGGTTTTACAGCATGTCCGTGGATGGTTCTGGAAGCATGTCCCGGCTTCCAACCCGCCGGGCCCGGACAAGACTCCAGGTAAGATTAACTGCTATGCCTCTTGCCGCCAGTAAGTCCCCTAGTGCACCTCGTTCTACCCCCATAAGTTATTTATGGACAAAGCCTTCTGAAAGCCCCCAGCCAACAAAATCCATCAAACTGGACCGCTAGTTGAAGCAGTGCAAATTAGCGGAGAAAATTTGTGGCTCAGCATGCAAGATCTATGTCTGCTGGGCACCCTAGAAGTATGCAATGACACCCTGGTTAATGAGCCAGCTGTGCTTATAAAGCCCCGTTGGTGGGGGTATTGGAGGTCGAGGAGAAGGTGAAAACAACAATTATGGATTTAGACGCATCAACGCTAAGAGAATTCTTATCTCCACTTGAAGAGGAGAGTGTTGATGCTGGTAGGCCTACTCGGAGAGTGTCGTGGGTTTCCTACCCTAATGTGACGGCAGCTGGCCATAATCATCTGGTGGCAGGAGAAAGCTCCACCAGTCAAAATTTGGAAATAAACCCAACAGCTGCCATATGTAATCCGGCAGGAAGGGAGGACTGCAAATAATGAAGGAGCCCCAAACCTGGGAAAAAACTTTCTGGTTTTTGCTGAAGAGGCGTCTGAACTCCGAAACTCTGAATTAGTGGTGCAGTTAGCAATGGATCTGTCCGCCCTTACTGAAAAAATCAACTTGCAGAGGAGGAAAAGTCTTTCATCCGTAAGAGATCGTTTGGAAGCACTAAGTGATGATTGCATAATCTCTGAGAAGGAAGCTTCTCCTACCATTTTGCCCCATATGGAGCTGGGGCGAAGAAGAAAAAACTGGCGGCAAATGAGAAGATGTGTCTGGGCTAGATGAGTCCAAGTGAGGAGGAAACGCATGCCCACATTAAACCCAATGCCTTGGCCAAACCTGAAAATAGGCTTAGGGTAAGGGAAGTTGGTAAAAGCATGGAGAGGAGCCAGGCCAGCAGACAAAGCCTAGAATGGGAGGAGCAGCCACAAGAGCCCTCAGAAGCTCCATATAGTTCAACTTCATCGGATTCGAACCCACAATCTCATTATAGTGAAGTTGAAGAAGTCAGCTACAGAGGAATCGCGACAATCCGAGTGGATTTGGCCCACATGCAAACACAGTGATGGCCGCGCTAACTATATCGATGGCTCCATTTTGCAAACCTTATGAATCAATTAACTCCACCCTACAGGATCAGGCTATCTTGATTGCCATGGCCCATACTAAAATGACAAGTCTTGAAGACTTTGTGAGTAAGGTAGAGGTGAGGTTTGACACCGAAGCTGAAACTTCCACCCAATAGCAGGCCTGTCTTTGCGATCTCGCTTGGCTTGTGACAACTGACAAAGTGGCCTTGATGGAAGCCATTATTGAAGATGGCAAATGGATGTGATCTCATTGGAAAGTAAAGCAGCATCATAGTGCTGAAAAAAATCCACCCCCATTAATTGCCTAGGGGGTTGTCCCCCAGGAAGCCCCAAACCCAAGGCAAAATTCAGAAAAAGAATTGGCGAAAGATGGGCCGATGATTGAAGCTGCGGCTCGCCAAGCTAACAGATTTTCAATATTCAAACCTGTGACCCTGAGTGATCAGGAGGGAGGAAGCAGAAAAAAAGACCAAGTGCCGGGGGAGAAAAATTTTTAAAACATAAAACAGCCCCCAATACGGAAATTGAATGGTTCAAGAGCGTTCTTTCGCAACATAAAAACTCCCTTACGAGAGGAAGCCAATCAAGCATCAAAGAGGCCCCAAATTGAACTAATAATACCAAAGGATACAGTGGTAAGACAGGGTCTCCAATTCCATGTTTTGGGTCAATGGGGAGAGACTTGTCTTCAGAAGGATGTTTGAGTGACATCATAGAGATCCTAGATAGAGAAGAGGATGAGGAATCCAATAACTTGAGCAGGGAACATTGGATTGAGATAGAGAGGCAAGAAGCACAAACTATCTCTAATTTGATGCCCAAGAGTGGTGGGCCAGTGAGAGATAAAAGTATGAAACCGAACTTAAGTCAACATGCTCCATTTTCCAAATCCTGGAGGAAAAACGGCTGTCATTATGGGGCTCACTGGGGACCAGCAGGCACATGGTAGACAAGAGCCCCACATAACCTTTCTGAAAGCAAATTCAAAAAGTCTGCCTAGAGGGGGAAAAGATGGTGCAGAATATTCTGCCTGCCATTTGCGGACTAATGTTCTGAAAGTTTGTCTGGAAAGAATTGTATCTGACCTGGAAGCCCTAATACTGAATACGTGTAATATATTGTAGCTAATAAAATAGATTCCAGGCTTAAGATACATAACAAGTGAGGACATTCGGGTGGTGGAATGTGTATCTGGAAAAACAAACAATTGGGTTATCCTTCACCTGGAATCGCATCCAATCAAAGAGGCCTTATTGGAACACTGTAAGAAACTATTACCTTTGGGTTACGAACTTGGTGACTACTGCTAGGATTCGTCTGTAAGTGGGAGTTGTGCAGAAGTTAAAAGGAAAAAGCTCACCACATCCTTTAGTCGATCAAAGGGCTGGGCAAGAGGGGAAGGAAAATCTTCCATAGTACATCAGCCAAACTCTGCGATGAAAGACTTGTCATCTGCTAAATTTACTGTGGAAAACTGTCTACAAAAGAAAGACAATAAATTAACCACCAATAGTCGGGAGTTGGTTGGCAGGTGCATTGGCAATGCCAAACTCTATTTAGACTGCTGAATATTGTTCCCAAGAAAAAACCTGGAAAGGATCTTGGAATGCTCAAGGGTTTAAATGTATGTTTGCAGAGGAATCGAAGGTTTTGGGGCTTTATGATATTTTATGTCTTCAGGGGACGTGTTTGAGGGCCAAACCGCCTTGTGAGGAGTATGAAACTTTCCTCAATCCTGCTTGTAAGGGGGAGAGCGGCCGGCCCTTTTTTTGGTTTGCTAACTTTGATTAAGGCAGATAAGGGTTTTGTGATATATAACCATCTTATCCCTAATCCCTAAGTGAAAATATTAAAGTTGGGTAGGCAGCCTGGGTCTAGCAACCCCAACCTCCTGCTGATTATTGTTTACCGTAGTTCAACAAATTCCCCTTTGAGGAGTTCAATAAATCAATTATGGCTTTGGTGGATGAAGTCCTGATGGAATGGGTGAACCCGCACATTGTGATCTGTGGAGACCTCAACATACCACTATTGTCTAGCGAGGGTGTGCCCCTATCAATATCACAATTGAAGGGGGGGCAAGAAAATGGTTTTGTGAAATGGGCATGCAGGAATTATGGATGCTAAATGGTCAGACAGAGGGTGACCTACCGTGGGCAGACACGTGGGGGAATGGATCCCAAAGTGCCTGCCTCTGATAATTGCTTTGTTTTTAGAAGCATTGGGGAAAGGGTGGAGAGGTTTGAAGTGCTTCAACTTGCCCATAGAGACCATAACCTTTTGACCACCACATTTAGGTTATCTTATCTCACATTTGAAAGGGAAAAATGCCTGCAGTTGATCTTGCTTGGGGGAAATGTAGGCTAAAGATAAAACAAAGTGAAGTAGCCACTATTCCGAGCCAATACATTCATGCGACTGCTGGAAATCCTGAATTAGTAGAATACATGTGGATTTTGAAAGCCTTTGAGCAAGTGGTTGATAAGGGAGGAACAACATGTATAACGCCTAAACATGCGTATGACCAGAAGTTAGTAAGGGTAAGGAAAGATTTTAGAAAGGAGGTCAAATGCCTGAAGCGTGAGAAAGGATGTGGGAAGGATTGAGGAGATGTAGATAAACGTATATAAATTGGTTAAAGGCCACAAACGCGCTGAGAATGCAAAAAGAAGTTGAAAAGATGCTGAAGGCTGTTTGTGGAAAGAATCCCAGATACATGTGAGACTTAATAAACAATGGTGGCAATTTTAGGGAAATCCACATGATGGGGCAGGTAACCGAAGAAGGTTGGGTTAGCCACTACTCAACACTTTTTGTCAAAGGGTAGGGGAGCTCTGTAACCAAGGGGCCACCAATGAGAAAGGTCTGGTCCTTTGAATTTGACTTGTTGGAGGCCAGGAACATGCTAAACTCAGCTCTCCCAGGGCTGCTGGCCCTGATGGCCTCTCAAATTACATCTTAAAAGCGAACATCGACTCCTGGGCTTTATTAATGGTAGCATTATTTAAGTAAGTCATGATCAACAAACAGGTGCCCTGCCCTTGGAGAGAGGCCTTAGTAGTCCTGATCTTCAAGAAGGATGATAGAGGCAAACTGAAGAACTACCGCCCTCCTTGATTCATTGGGGAAGCGTTTTGTTTCGGTTGTACTGCACGACCTAAATACCTGAACGACCAGTAATGGAAGACTAGATCCAGGGCAGTCGGGGTGTCCCTACCCACTTCATAAACAGGGACACCCCTCAATCTGTTTATCCTTAATCTGTTGAAACTGAAGGCGGTACAGTCAAAATCCTGTATCTATATGGCATTTATAGACCTAGAACAGGCTTTTGATGGGGGTAGACAGGCAACTTTTGTGGGCCAAATTGAGGAGCTGGAACTGCCCGTCTGATGTGTTAGTGTATACACTCGCTCTACACTGGGACATCGATTCAAGTAAGGTTAACGGCTAATGGGACCTTGTTGCAGAAGATGTATACCTTCTGTGGGCTGAAGCAGGGATGCACGTTAGCGCCACTGTTATTCAGCCTGTATATATCGGACCTGGGTAAATCCCAGATAGACATTAGAGCCTTCCCCCCCCAAGCTGAACAACTTTGAGGTACCCTGGCTCTTATACGCAGATGGCATTGTCTTCCTGGACCTGACTGCCATAGGTCTTCAGCGAAGAATTGATGCATTCAATGACTACCTAAGAATAAATGGCATGAAAATAAATGTAAAGAAATCAAAGGTGCTGACTATGACGTCCGCAGGTAGGATAAGGAAGGAGACCTTTAGGTGGAAGGTAGATGCTCAACCCCTAGAACATGTTGAATCCATTCTTTACTTGGGGACCATGCTAAATAAGAACTTGAATGAAAGTGGCCAGTACATATATTTAAGGGATACATTGAAAAACCTTTCTACACAAGGGGCATCCCTTCACAGGAGATACGGCAGGTTCCCGTTAAGTGCAATAACCTCCTTATATAAGCAGAAGGTGGTCCAAGTACTAACATATGGTGCAGAATCCTTACTAAACCTTACTTGGAAAGTATGTGCTCTAATAGAGGGCTACTTTTGGCGCAGGGTTTTGAGACTCCAAATTCACTGCCAGTGGCAGCCATTCAACATGAACTCTGCCTGCAGCCTATGACGTCCATAGTTCTATGGAAATCAATATCATTGTATCTTAAATGTGTAAAACCAGACAGGGGTCAGCTCTTCGCTATTTTGTGAACTCTAATCCACCCAGAGGAAAAAGTGGTGAAAGAATGGAAATTGAAAATTGAAAGTCTTACAACACCACCATATTGATCTGGAGGTGTTGATTGTTAATCCTCTTAAAGTGAAAGATAAATTGCAAAAGGCAGATTGGCTTCACACCATTGGAGCTAGAGATAGGGATTCTGCAAGTTATGGTTGGTGGAAAGAGAAGAAAGGGCTGAATAATGTACTGAAGTACCTGTGGAAGTTCCCTTTGGCATAGTTTAGAGATCTTTTGCAGAGATGTCGTTTGAGCGTCATGCCAACAAAAGAAGTCCAATTAAAGAGACATCAAATAAAAGTGGTGGATCCCTGCTGTAGATATTGTAAGGGTAAGAACCAAGTGGAATCGCTAGCTCATTTAGCTACCTCCTGTACAGTATTAACTGAACTCTGAACCTTTTACCTAGGAGATCAACTAAGTAAAACAAGATCTCTAACAGCGGAAGATTTGTAGGAATTGGATTTACTGGGAGAAAGAGTGGGGCTTGTAGTGGCTACTATGACATTTGTGGAGCTTATTTTAAGAGGGGGAAAGCCAAATTGAGATAATAGATGTAAACATTTCTCCTTGTTTTTCTTTAGGGAGTGGCTTTCTCTCTTTTTATTTTATTCCCCTGGCCTTTTATTAGTGGGATAGGATTTTGTATATTGCCTAGGGTTGGGTCTTTTAATTTATTTTTACTTGTTTTGGGGGAAAATCCGGTTGGATTCTGAAAATGACTCGTGCTCATGATATTCTTGGGATTTTCTTTTATTTGGCAAACGATATGGGTATATGATGTTACAATTTGTTTTTTATAAGGAATGGAACGAAATTGTTAAAGGTTTCTTTTTGCTCTCTATGTATGTTTGCTTGAAACCAATAACACTCTTAAACATTATATATATTTGTTTTAAGTGATTAAACTTATGGTTCCTGTCGATAGTTTTGTGTTCTTACTTCAGTCTTACCCTGCTCTTTTCAGAAGAGATATTATTATTCACACTTTCTTGCAGGATCCAAAAAACGGCACAGTGATAAGAAGACTCTTTATTGCTATGATTGAACAGATTTTACAATTACAAACATAAAGAAACTTGATGATTGTATTAGAAATGATTAATGAAGAGGGGGGGCGCTGTTGCGCTCAGAGAAGATGGCCGCCTGATGCTCTGCTCCGTTCCGTTCCGTGAGGCACCTTTTTGCTGAAATTCTCCTGTTTGTCCCTGCGACATGAACAACCGACCCATCATTGGGACTGCTGGTGGGACCGGGCGTCTGCTGCCCGAGCGCCGCCCACGGAGCCGCTCCTGCTGCGGAGCTACAGCCCATCGCGGGCGGGACGGGAGCGGGTGCTTCCCTGGCCCCGCTCTTGGTTCCGGGTGATCGCACCTGTGTCCCGCGGCTCGCGGCCTACTGTGGGGGAGGGGCGCTCTACTCGCCCTGCGCGGCCGCCCTCTCCCGCCTTATATGAGAGCAGCTGGCCTACGCTGCGGCCTCTTCCTCCGCCTCGTGAGACGGGACCTTCGCTGGATTCCAGAGCGTTCCGCTCCGCTGCCCCATCCTGGGCGGCGTGCTGTCTATGATTGAGCCTCCATTGATCCGACTCCGGGCGGTGAGTTGTCCCGGGCCCCGACCTCCACAGCATTCGCCTCACTGGCAGCTGACCCGGACCTACGCCTCCTCAATCCCGGAGGCCTTGGGCGGCGCTCGAGCCCCCTGATACGCGGTGGGTTCTGTAATATCCCACTACCTGTGCTGGACCCCTGCCCTCGTGGCTGGTTGCGGGCGCTACGCGCTGGGCTGGCTGGTCACGGCGACTCTACTCTCTCTCCCCTGGTGTGCCAGCTCAGGGTCTACCCCCGCCGGGTCCGTCCCCAGGCCACGGCACCCACCAAATTCATTGCACCACCAACGGCAGATCCCCGCTGGGGCCCTGTACCTCGTTTCCCCCCGGACCTTTTGCCTGTGGTTGGGGGTCTCACCGGCCTTGTAAATTGGCTCGGGGATAACCTGAGGCGTCTACCCTTGCCGAGCCACCCATCGGCTGGACCTTCTGCTGCGCCTGGGTGCGCTGTGGCTACTGACTTCCAACGCTGCCCGCGCCACTGTTCCAGGGCTCCGCCCCCCCCCCCACCTGCCCTTGGCGTTCTCCGCCTACCAGACTGGGAGCCGACCGCCTTACTGCCTCATACAGGGATATACCCCTCCACTGGTCTCTCCCCCAGCCACCAGCTCCATCCTGACCCCAACGGGGGACCCCCCTCCAGGACCTTGTGGCCAGTTCCTCCTTAAGCCTTCTGGCTGTGGCAGACGGTTTGACTACCTTCTATACTGACACGGAGACAACCTCAACTGTCTCCCACCGAACCACCCGGCTGTTGGGCCTATTGCTACGGTTGTTCCAGGGCCCCGGGCCCCTCCACTTGCCCTCAACGACCATCCGTCTTACTGCCTCATACAGTGGTGTTCCCCTACACTACATCAACACCCAAGACCCCGGCTCCTTCTGCCTCTCCTGCTGGTCATTGCTTCTTGGGCCCCGACCCCCTACAGAATTTCTTGAGAATTTCTTGGGTCCGCTTGCTGTTCACTGGCTCCTGCATAGATTGGCTGGCCCGGGAGGCCCCCCAGCGGAGACGCCATATTCCTTCTTTCCTGGTGCTCGGCTCGGCCTCCGCTCATACGCCGCCTGCTCGATCCTGGTGCCTCCCCTTGTGGCCCTATCCACTCTCCTGTTTGTTCTCCTGGACTTAAATTTATCCCCCCACCGGCAACATGTCGACACAAACCGCCAAGAAGCAATCCTCTATCAATATTTTCACAAAACCCTCGGGAGGCCCCGGGACGGAGGCATCTACACAGGAACCTTCCCCCTCACTGGCGCTGGAACCATCCGACTCCCAGAAAATGATGGAGTTTATCCGCGAGGGGTTCACCACAATTCATAGTAAACTGGATGACATGAACGGCACGATATCCTCTATTAAAGCACATATGGAGAGAACTGATGGTCGTGTTGCTGAGATTGAGGCACGGGTGGGCACCGCCGAGGACGGCCTGGGTTCCCTCCGTGCGGAGGACTCCACGCTATCCGCCCGCGTTACTGAGGTGGAGAAGAAGAACGAGGACCTTGAATCTCGCTCGAGGCGCAACAACCTCCGCATTGTCGGGGTGCCAAAGGATGGTATACAAGAACCCATGGAGGATTACGTGGAGGGCATGCTACTCCAACTCCTGGACTCCCCAAAACTCTCCCCACAGTTTGCGATCAAGAGGGCCCACCGTTCACTCACGGCGAAACCCAAACCTGGAGCACCTCCACGGCCGATCATAGCCAGGGTCTTAAATTTTCGCGACCGTGATGCCCTCCTCAGGGCGGCGAGGGCCAAGGGGGACCTCCTCTTAGGCGCAGCCAGGATCCACCTATATCTGGATTTTTCGGTGGCGGTTCAGCGTGAACGCAAGACCTTCCTGGCGGTGAAGAGGAGACTACGCGACCTCCAGGTTAAATATGCCATGTTATATCCCGCCAAACTGCGTATTGAGCATGCAAACCGTGTGTACTTCTTCACGCTGCCTGAGGAGGCCTCGTGGTTCATAGATGAACACTTTCCCGGCTGAAATGTACTCGTAACAGGCACCGCCATTGGCTCGCCACAGCTTAGGCTAATTGTTGAATGGATGCCGTTATATCCTGCCTCAGAACTTATCTGGACTTCTGACATTCCGGCATTACCTGATGTGGTTCCCATGGGGTGACTTGGTCGCACCTGTAACAAATAATGTTATTGTCTTTGCTGTTTCTCACTGTTGTTATTGCTTCCTGACTCACTGACCTATCACAATGTGGTCGGGCTGTTGGGCAGTCGTTGGTGCGGTCTGATCCCCCTTTGATGTGCTCCAGGTACCCGCTACATGCATTTTTTTGCTCTCTTGATTCCCCGGGAGGTCCGTTGAAGCCCCTTGGTCCCAGTGTTCACTGTCTTTTCGAACTACACTACGTTTAATGCTATTTATCCACTACCATTGTATTGATTGAGATAACGACGTTCCAGGCGATCACCTTTCATTGGGAGACCCTACTGGACGCTCATAGCCCACTAGCCAATTGGGCACCCTTGTGGCCCTCCCGGGCAGCTGCGGCGTACACTCGACAGTCTCCTGTTAGGCTGTCTGATCTCGCCCTGGGCTCCCCCGCTCGCTTCTGGGCTCTCCTTGGCTCAGTCTCCCCTTCCCGGTGCTCCTATGTCATTAGGGCACTCTCTCAGTTTCTGTAGCTGAGCCCATACACTATCTCGGTCCAGTTGATCGGGTATTTACTTCTTACAATCCCGTTATATTGGTTCATTATCTGTTGACCATGCCCGCCCCTTCCCCCATGGGACCTCCCCTGGGTGGGAATAGATATTATTGTCGGGCATTATGTTTATCCTAAAATTGCCTCATGGTTCGGAGCATCGCCGCCAGGCCAGTTCGCAGGCCCCCCAGGCGTCGATGCCATTGTGTTGGTTTTGGTTGTTGGGTTATGGGGTGATCATCCCTCTGTTTGGGGGAGGGATGTGGGAGGGGGAGGAGGGAATGGGGTTATACGTTAAAAAAAGCTTGGTATTCGCAGAGAAGGTAGAGTCCGAAGCACCATGGTCCCGTCGGCGTTACAGATCTGACCGCACTGGGCACCGTCCATGGGGTGCACATTTCCATCCACCCGTATTCCTCTATGGCTACCCCTGGAGGGTTGAGTGAGGAAACTTTGACATTTATGAGCTGGAATGTACGGGGGCTGGGTAATTACAAGAAAATGAGGCTACTACAACTTCAGGCCGAGCGACACAGGACTAAAATCCTGTTCCTTCAGGAGACGCATGCATGCACAGAGTATTGTGAAAAATTTGCTAAAACATGGGGTCCCCAAAGGTACTTTACCACCTACTCTACCCAGAGCCAGAGCCGCGGGGTTATGACCCTTATTCACAGGAGCCTTAGATTCATCCCCATTGCTACGATAATTGATCCCCTGGGCAGATACGTGCTACTCCATGGTACCCTACAGAATAGTGAAGTTGTCCTGCTAAATATATACGGTCCCAACATTGACGATCCCGAATTTTACACCACCTTATAACTCTCTTAGATGGCTTCCCTCTGATACCGATTCTCTGGGGAGGCGATTTCAACACGATATTCGACGTGGATCTTGACAGATCTGGTTCCAGACCCCGTCAACTCTCCAGAGCTGCATATACTACACTTTCCTCCCTTCCCTGCTTGGCCCTGTTTGACGCATGGAGGCTCCTCTAGCCCGACTCCCGCTCTTATTCCTTTTATTCCTCGGTTCACGATTCCTTTTCTCGGATTGACAGATGGTTGATATCCGATGGTCTGATAAGGAGCTTATCTGGTATGGCAATCCTCCCCAGGACCCTATCTGATCACTCCCCGGTGACTGTCACCCTATGTTGGGGCCCAGACCGGGACTGAACCAGACACTGGAAAATGAAGCCACTTTCTCTCCTCGATCCGGTCTTTAGCTCGGAGATGGAGTCGGCGATCGAGGAGTTCTTCGATCAACACCAACTCCGTGTCTTCACAGGCCACTCTCTGGGAGTCCTTTAAGGTCTACATCAGAGGCATTGCCCTTTCCAAGGAAAATGGTATCCTCAAAACTATTCGTAGGGAAATCGCCGAGAGCGAGGCCACATTATCTGCGCTGGAGGCCCAGTATACTCTAGACCCAACCCCTGAAATCCTTGCGTTAATTGGCACTGGATTGGACACCTTTCATGCGCTCGCGGACCGCGAGCTGAGGTTTCTTGATAATCCCAGGCGGGGGAGGAGGTATGGTGAGGGTGAACGCCCTAGCCGTCTCCTAGCTAGACTTCTCCGCCGTGAGTTTGGTGCCCCACCCATTCCCGGAATTGAGAGACCTGATGGATCCCTGGCCACCTCCCCTGGAGATGTCAATGCCGAATTCCTTTCCTTCTATCAATCCCTATATGCACACTCAGACAACGCCACTACGGCAGAAATCGATGCTTACCTTGATAAACTCCCCCTTTCGGTCCTTTCTCCCGATACCATCGGATCCCTCGAGAATCCATTCACCCCTGAGGAGTTCTCGGAGGCTATAGACTCCCTATCTTCAGGCAAATCCCCAGGATCAGATGGTATACCTGTCGAGTTTTATAAGCATTTCAAATCACTCCTACTCCCTCGTCTGGCTGCTCTCTGGGAGGAGTCGGTGGAGGTAGGCCAGTTCCCCCCCTCACTCCGCGAAGCCACCATAACAGTCCTACTAAAACCCAATAAACCCCCCACTCAATGCGGCTCTTACCACCCACTCTCATTGATCAATTGTGACGTCAAGATTTATGCAAAATTACTCGCTCTACGACTTGTCCCCTTCATGCCACATATCATCCACCCAGACCAGGCGGGGTTCATCCCGGGCCGCTCCACCTCCTTGAATTTGAGACGCCTTTTCAACATTATAAGTAGAGTGAGCCCGGGTGTGCACGCGGTGGCCGCGACACTTGATATGCAAAAAGCTTTTGATTCGGTCTCGTGGAGCTATCTTTGGCGGGTACTCGACAAATGCAAATTTGGCCCCACCTTTGTCTCCTGGGTCAGGCTACTTTACTCCAACCCCGTTGCCAGAGTCCGTACTGAGGACCGTTGTTCCCCCCTCTTCCATATAGCTAGGGGCACTAGACAGGGTTGCCCCTTCTCACCCTTAATCTTCGCTGTGGCAATGGAGCCGTTTGTGGACATGCTTCGCCAAAACCATGCGCATAGGGGTCTACGTACTGCCGGTTCCTCAGATATAGTCTCTCTGTATGCTGATGATGCTCTCCTCTATATTCGCTCCCCCGAAATTAATCTGGCCCCAATACTGGAAGATATTGCCCTCTTTGGACGTATCTCTGGTCTCACGGTGAACTGCTCTAAATCAACCCTCTTTCCGCTCACTCCCAGCACACTCCCCCCTCCCGATACCATGGGATTCGCATGGGCCCAATCTAAATTTACTTATTTGGGCGTAGTGGTGTCTCATCACACTGAACGGGTCTTGGAAGATAATTATCAGACATACCTTACAAACCTTATTTCTAAGCCTGGCACAAGGCCCAAGCACTGACCTCACCTTTTAAGAGTGATCCCCTGTCCTAACACTAATACCTCTATTAGTTTGCCACCTACCTCAGCTACATATTCCACAGAAAGTTTATCTCTACCATTTACTAGTATGCTGCCTACAGCTACCAGCCAGACTGTCTACATCACAGTCCTTATACAAAGCATTACGTTCTACATCATATTACACCACACACCAACCCTTGAGACTCCACCTACTTCGACGTCCTCCACTATTTCGATTAATACTACCACTAAACTATACATAGATATGAAAGATTCTAAAAATCTCCTACCAAGCCTTCCCTGCCCAACTACGGCTAGGAACATACGCCTTAGAGCTAGGTTAACCAAAATATACGAGCCTCCTGTCAGCTCTCTCCCTACCATTATAGGTCTCCTAAAACTCTAGCCGAACGACCACAAGCACAAACCCAGCTCACAACTGTGGCCCTACGTCAATAAACAACACAGCCAAGGACGGCACACCCAAACCTTCACAAGCCCCCCAACCGACAACAACATTTGCTTTGAGCCCTCAGATCAAAGGAGCTCTAATAAACTCCAGATCCCTAGTAGAACATGCCATGGAAATTGCTGACCTGATCCAGAGAGACAACCTAGATTTCCTCGCCATCACTGAGACATGGCTACACCCCGCTGCAGGTCCTATGCTTATGCTAGCAGTCCCTGACGGCTACTCATGACAGACTAATATCCAGAGGAGGAGGCATCGCTATTATTTACAAATGTAGCCTCTCTATGAGATTATCCACCACAATCGACGTCCACTCATGCAAACTATTATCAGTTAAAGTACCACTTACCAAAGCCCAAACCCTTAATATCCACCTGATATATCCCCCCCGCCCCCCAGGCCCTCCCAGGACAATTGAGGACAATATTAACACTATCCTGTCCAGCAATCTCAAAAGCTCAACGCAAGTATTTCTACTTGGAAACTTTAATATGGGCTTTAATGACCCATCAGACCAGCTTGCCCTAACTACAGCTAACATCCTCACAGAACTTGGATTCACCCAAAGAAGCAATACTCTCCCAACCACAACAAAGGTAGAACACTTCACTGAGTGGCAGACCACAACTGTCAGGCCAACATCCTCTCCATCTCACCTCTAGCCTGGGCTGACCATCACCTTGTCATTCATGCTTTCTACAAACACACCCCCACCTCCACCTGCCCTTAGGGCTCCACCCACACTAACTAGAAACAAAAAGACTATTACTGTGGATAGACTTATCCCGGCCTTACTTCCCACCCTCAACCTGCTCCCAGACAACACCGATCCCGAGAACCTGGTCGTGGAATACAACAAAATTATAACCATCTCTTTGGACCAGATCGCCCCCCTCAAACTTAGACCAAGCAAGCCGAAAACTCACTTGAATAAATGGTTTACAACCTCCCTAAAAAACCTAAGGCAACAAAAAAGAAACTGTGAGGTTGCCTGGAAAAAACTTTCATCAGAAGCTAACAAACTTAAACTCACCAAACTGTCTTCCCTCTATAAAAAAGAAAAATGTCTTCGACCCACGCATATCCCAAGCCAAGTCCAATATGAAGGAACTATTCACCATTCTTAAAGAAATAGAGACTGTCATGATGCCTACCCCCGGAGCACCAGGACAGGCCCAGCACCCCTGGGAGCAGGCATCATGCCCTCGGGTAAAAGCCCAGCGCCCCCTAATAGGGGCTCTTTGGACTTTGTCCTGGCGCCTTTGGCGCCAGGCTCATGTTGGACATCAGTCCTGGCGTCATAGGCGCCAGGCTCATAAAAGAGGGTGTTTGGTGCACTTACCTGAGGCAGACCATGCTGCATGAAGCCTCAAGCCAAATGAGGCTTAGGAGGGACTATTTTATCAAAGGATCTATTTTACTTGGGTGGGGACGGTGGAAGAATACTTACCTGGAACTTCTTCCAAGGCTATTTAAACCACGCCCGGACTGCCACACGTGCTTCGCGTTGCTCTGCATCTAGCAGCTGAAAGCTCACCGTGCCTGCTCCTGCATCTTGCCTCCAGCCACGCCCGCCTCGATCTTGGGATACCTGAAGGGAAGGAAGGGAAGAGAAAAGGTGAAAACCAAGAACTTAATCTAACTTCCTACCTGTGTCCGGAACCATCACGCCAGCGATCCTGAAGATAGACATTCTTTAAAAGCATCGCGCTACTTGTTGCAGCGCCGCGCATCACTCACCTGCCTCGTGGGCTCTTCACTATCCACCGCAACCTTCTGGGCATTCCGCCACATCTCTGCACCTGCAGGGGAGAAGAAGAGACAAAAGGTGAGCAGGAGGAACAAATGAGGAAAGCCTGATTTTCCGTCACAAGACTTACCTGGCCAAATTTGACGGAATCACTCCTCATTTCGGGTCGGCGCCACTTCTTGGCCTGGTACCGCACCCCGGCCCCTAAGGGGAAAAAAGAAAGACATTAATAGAGGGATTCAAAGACATTTAAAGGGATTATTTTATCACGAACTCACCTGAGTTTATCTCCGGCAATATCCCTCGAAGCATCACTTCCACTCTGCACCTGAAAATAAGGACAGATCGCAGGTTAAGAAAAGCAAACAAAGAGAAGACTCTACTCTGGAACTTTTTTAAACTGCATACTTACGGCATTTCGCCTTCCGAAACCAGTGAAGTAACTGGTCAAATAAGCGCCCCTGCACCAGAAGCAGGATGGAGAGCTCATCCATTCAAACATTAAGGTGAGCCTTGATTGGGGATTTCGGAGGTGGTCAGAGAAGAGCAAAGGGGAGGTGGGAAGCAATCACCATACTCTGCAGACAGTTAATCCCCTTTCTCCACCTACAGAAAGATTTTTCTACGGGCCAGACAAGCCAGATTTGGGGGTCCAGTTCAGTCGGTGTTTCGAATCCTGCGCATCACGCTTGAAGAGGTCACAGCAATCCAGACCAGGTCAGCGCCTCCGTGGGAGCCAGGTGAGCGTTACAGAGACCCCTGTAGCATTACCTGACACATGCACTAAAGATAAAAAATGGTGTTCACATTCAAAGATGGCCGCCCGTAGGAGTTAGACGTTCCTGCGGAGCTCCCAGCTACCCACACGGGAGGACGCCCACCACCCGGTGTTCCAGGGCGATTGGGAGCTGAATTCTGGGCTCAGAGGTTCCGCTGCGACGGGAGAAGCATTCACTTTGTGGACGGAGGAGACCTGCGAGCCCATGGCAAGTGCGGAGGCTTAGAGGCGGGAGGAGGCTTGCCCCGGCTTGAGAAGCTGAAAGGCGGCGGGTGGAGTACCCCACCCCGGCCCCGGCTAGCGCAGAGGCCCTAAGGAGTCCGGTTTGCACCGAACACCGCAGGTAGAGTGTCGGGGAGCGGCTCACCTGGGCTCGTCGGGAGGCGGAGCGGAGCCCTGTCGGCCCCGGTACAGGGACGGTGAGAGACCGGCGGGTGCCGCTGTGCAGTTTTGGACCCGGCTGTGGGAGCTGTGTGGCGCTCCCCGTGTCTGAGGCGGCGCAGTGGGGAGCGGCAGAGCGGGCCCCGTGTGGGAGCGGTGGGCGGTCTGCGGCAGGCTGAGCTCGCTGGCTTAGCTGAGGGGGAGCGGGCCGGAAGAGGGCCCTACGTCAGCCAATGGACAGTCCCGCTCGGAGGTTGGAGAGCGTGGTTCCTCCGGGCGCGGAGAGGAGTCCCCCCGAGTGGGGGAGGAGGCACCAGCGGCGTAGACCTTCCTGGAGGCCCCATCTAAGGGGAGCAGGCTGACAGGGGAAGTTTCTGGCGCCCCGGTCCGGCTGGCTGAGCTCACTGGCTTAGCTGAGGGGGAGCGGCCCGGAAAAGGGCCCTACATCGGCCAGTGGACAGTCCCGCTCGGGGGTTGGAGAGCGTGGTTCCCCCGGGCGCGGAGAGGAGTCCCCCCGAGTGGGGGAGGAGGCACCAGCGGCGCGGTCCTTCCTGGAGGCCTCATCTAGGGGGATCAGGCTGACAGAGGAAGTTTCTGGCACCCCGGCCCCAGCGGATCAAGTAAGGAGCTCTATGCGAGTGACCCGCACGAGTTGGAGAGGCTTTCTTCTCGGCATCATTACTGCTGGTGGGCCCACGCGTGGCTCACGGAAGGTGGAACGGTGACCTAGTGGGCTACGGGATCTCATTATTTGCAGTAAGGATTTGGGGTACGCTGGTCCCCTGTGCGCAAGCATCTGGCGGTGTGCCTCACTTTCAGCCCCCCGCCGGCCTGGCCACGAAGAATAAAGGCAAAAGTGGGAAAGCGCAGTCAGAACTTGGCGAGGCCCGGAGGACTCTCCCTAACATCTGGCCGGTGCAGGAGGCGAGGCGCTCGACTAGACCTGCTGGGGAGGATCTGTCCAAGAGTGTCTCTCCGGCAGAAGAGGATGGCGCAGCTGCCATTTTGAGGCAAGATTTTAGGGGGGAGACGCACACTTTGCATACCAGTCTCACAAAAACCTTCCAGGAACAATTCCAGCTCCTTAGGTCTGACCTGAATGCGGCTATGGGGGAAATAAAGCAGGAGCTGCGGCAGCAGGGCGAGAGGACAGATCTTTTGGAGAGAGGCCTGCAAGACCTGGCTAACGAGGTGATGGCCAGTGGTGAGGCTATTGAGAGACTTGACACAGCCACGCACAACGTGGAAATACAAAGGGAGGACATGGAGAATAGATCTCGTCGAGTTAACATCCGAATCAAAATGCTTGAATCGGTCCAGGACAGAGACTTAAAAGGAGTAGCCCAATCCATCTTCGCGGAGATCTTGGGGATTGCGCCCCCGGAGGAGATTGAGCTTGACCACGTCCACAGGGTGGGCAGGGGCAACGTAGGGTCTCAATCTAGGCCCAGGGATGTTTTGGCAGCATTTGCTAGGTATGCCCAAAAAGAAGCAGTCCTCCGGGAGGCAAGGAGACAAGAGCCAATCCAATACCAGGGAAAGTGTATAGCCCTGTTCCAGGATCTGGCGAACAGTACCCTCACAAAGAGGTGGCAAATGGGTCCGGTCCTTAAAGCTTTGAATGGGAAAGGCATTAAGTACAGATGGACATTTCCATTTGGTCTGGTGTTCGAGTGGGAAGGAGCTCAGAGGCGCATAACGTAATTGCAGGAAGGAGCGAGCATATTGCGCCTGGATTTAGAGGATGCTCCTGCGGGACCAGGGAGGAGGGGGGCAGTATCTGGCTCGGAACCAAGGCCTTGGTCCTGGTCGACGGTGGGGGAGAAGAGGAGGAGGCCGAAGCGGGGTCATAAACCACCCGTGGGGAGTGACGGGCGGTCCCCAGGGGAGGCGGGAGGGTCGGCACAAGAAGGATCCTAATCCCTGGTTTGCTTTATGGGTGGTGGGCAACTGACAGGTGAAATAGGCGGGGGGGATGGAGCATCCATCTTTGAGTCAGAAAGGGTGGGTATACCCAAAGAGGGGAGCGAGAGGGAGGCGGGAAGGGCATGCCCTTCGGGGGGGTGGACTGGGAGGAGGGGGGGAGGGAAAGGGCAGCGGAACGGGGGAGTACGGATCGGGGGCAGAGGCTCTCATTTTCGAGGCGAAGGGGACACGGGAGGGCTGGCAGCCAGACATCGGCCCCAGACAAGTCAGGTGGATGGGGTTGCGGGTGGCCGCAGAGTGCTTAATTTACTGAAATATTGTTCCCCATGATAAAGTGGCTAACACATAACGTCAGGGGTTTAGATACCCCCCTTAAGAGGAAGAAGTTAGAACAGTTTATGAAAAAGGAGAATCCTGACATCTTGGGGTTGCAAGAGACACACCTGAGACCTAAGGATCAGGGGAGCCTTAAACTACAGGGTTACGACCAGATTTTTCATGCCTCGGGTGGGACTAGGGCGGGGGCGGTGGCACGGGGTATCAAATCCTCAGTAGGTCTTAGGATCTCCGAGGTCATACGGGACAAGGAGGGCAGGTATTTAATTGCATGGGGGTCGCACCAGGGTAGCCCTTGTACCGTAGCAGTGGTCTATGCGCCCAATGTGGGCCAGGAACACTTTTTGAAGCGCGTCCTGGACAAGCTTGCGGACAATGCCCGGGGTCCAATCATCTTACTGGGTGACCTCAATATAGCTTGGAAATAAGGTGGGACCGGTCTGGACACTCGGATAGGGGCGGGGGGGGCAGTGATGTCCTCGGATTTAATAAATAGGATCCATGGGGCGGGGTTGAGAGATGTCTGGCAGGAGATCAAGGGGGAGGAAGAAGGGTACACTTTCCTGTTGGGGGTCCACGGATCCCAATCCAGGATCGACTACATCTGGGCATCTTCGAGCCTGATAGGTTGGGTGCAGGAGGTGGCGACAGGCCCAATTGGCATAGCGGACCGTAAGGTGGTTTCTATGATTATGGATTTAGGGCCCAGGGAGAGAGGGGTTTGGACGTGGAGGTACCCAGGACACCTACTTAGAGACCCGGTAATCAGGCAGGAGATCGAGGAAAAGATTAGGGACTTCTTCTTCTTAAACCAAAGGGAGGACACAAGAGAAGAGATCAGATGGGACGCCTTTAAGGCTACGCTGAGGGGGGAATTAATAGCGGCAGCATCGCATAGAGAGAAGCAATTGAAGGCGCTGGAGGCTCGTCTGGAAGAGGAAGTCGAATTGGCGAGGCAAAAGGGGGGACCGACCCCGTCTAGGGTCGTATGAGGGATTATCGCAGAGCACTGGGTCAGCTGGAGCTACTTAGGACCAAGAGGGCTGAGGGAGCTCTCTTGGGAGTGCGCCAACATTTTTATGCCAAAGCAAATAAAGCGGATACCCTCCTCGCGATGCTGCTCAGGTGTGCGAGATCCAAAAACGCGATCACGGCCTTACTTACCGATTCGGGAAAGAGAGTGACGGAGGCGGGAGAGATTCGAGAGGCTTTGGTGTCCTTCTATGAGACCCTGTGCACATCGCAGACCCCACGGGACGGTCTTCAGGCAGAGTCTTAAATAAGGTTGAGCTTGAGCAGCTGGGGAAGGAGGCAGCAGAGAGGTTAGACGGGGAGATCAGGGAAGAGGAGGTACTGAAAGTGATTAGGGGTCTTCCTATCAATAAAGCCCCAGGCCCAGACGGCTATACTGCAGCGTTTTACAAAACTTTTGCAAACGTTCTGGTTCCGCATTTAACCACCCTCTTTAATACGTTTAGAGCCACAGGGACAATAACCCCCTCCATGGAAGAGGCCAGGCTATCCCTTATTTTGAAACCCAATAAGAACCTGGAGGAGCGGACGTCCTACAGGCCCATTGCGTTGATTAATATCAACGCCAAGATTTTTACAAAGGTGTTGGCAGCTAGGCTCGAGGATTTCCTGCCGGAGCTGATCCATCCGGACCAGGCGGGGTTTATAAAGAGTCGACAGACTGCGGACAACATACGGAGGGTGGCCCACCTGATGGAAAAGTCTCATAGAACAAACACTCCCACGGTCCTTTTATCTCTGGATGCCGAGAAGGCTTTTGACCGCGTGGAGTGGTCTTTCCTGTTTAAAGTGATGAGGAAGATGGGTATTGGGGGAAATTCTTGCGTATGGTACAAGCTAACTATCAGACACCCAGCATGAGGATAGCGGTGAACGGAGCTATGTCCAGGCCTTTTAGAGTGGGCAGGGGTACTAAGCAGGGCTGCCCTCTGTCCCCTATGCTTTACGCTATTTACCTCGAACCCCTTTTGCAGGCAATTAGGGAAGCGGTGGGGATTAAGGGTATCCCATTCAGGGGGGTGGATCAGAAGGTAGCAGCATTTGCAGATGACCTCTTGTTAACATTGACAGTCCCAGTGGAGTCCATCCGAGCAAGTAGGGAATTGCTGGGGGCATTTGGTGAGGCCTCCGGTCTCAAAATTTATCTTGCCAAATAGGAACTTTTGAATCTGACTATGAAGGGGGAGGAGCGTGATATTCTACGGGAGGCTAATCCTTTTCTGTGGAGTCCAGGGGGAATCCGATACCTAGGAGTGAGAATTACCCCGACCCTGGCAGGGTGGTATCGAGCTAATTACCTACCTTTGTTAAAGGACATTGAACTGGACTTCCGCAGGTGGAGGAACCTCCTGATCTCATGGTTGGGCAGGGTGGTGACGACTAAAATGGTAACTCTACCGCGCCTGCTGTATCTTTTTCAGGCAATACCTCAGGCAGTCCCCACGGTCTTCTTCAAGAAACTAGACCCGTTAACTACAGACTTTGTGTGGAACGGGAAAAAAACGTGGGTTAGTATGTTAGGGAGAATTCTCTGTTTAGGCTGAATTTCCTAACCTAGTGAGTCCCCCAGCAGCTTTGCTGGATTTTTGGGGTTTATTTTTTTCTCCTGCCAAGAGTGAGACTCTTTTACCCTCACTCTTGGACATGATTTGAGTGTGTTTCTTTGAATCTAGATGTGTTTAATGGGCTATGGGGTCTTTTACTCCAGGTCTTTTACTCCATAGGGCTTCATGTGTTTTTGTGATGTGTGTTACACAGCACCCTCAGTGCAGTAACACAGGGGTTTCATAGTGACCCCCTAGTATAGACTCAATACCCTGGGACTGACTACTGTCTCCCAGGGCACGTAAAGTCACCATTGACTTTACTAGTCTTAAATTCTGAACAGAACCAGTACAAACCATCATATTGTGGACGTACTGGCTGGGGCAATTCAATTGCCCCGGGGTCTGTTAGTCGAGGGGGCACGTCTCCATCCCCCCTGATCGAGTTTTGGCTGGTGGGAGTGGATACTACTTTTTATATTCAACCGCAAATATTTTCCTATGGGATTTCCCGTTGTTTTAGGCTACTATCTTTATTTAATTATTTACGGTAGCCTCGAACATACCGCCGGTTTATTTAATGAATATTAATTCTCCGGTTGGTATTTTTTGCCAAAACTTGATTCTAAAATGGCGTTTGTGTTCTCTTCTGTGACTCCAACCCAAGTCGAGCCCTTTGTTCCACTTTTTGGCGGGCTTCTCCACAGAAGCCCTCCAAAGTGGTGCCACTCTGTCTGGGGTACTTAGGAGGGCTGGAGGGGGCTTTAGGCACCTGGACTGAGTTGCCCAGGCAACTCAAGTCGCACTCCGTCCTGATTGGCCCAAGTGGTGAGCCGGCCGGCTCACCACTTAGCATGTTTGAGTGACAGCTAGGCTGAGTGAATGGGGGTTTTCTGCATAAAAGCAGGGCTTTGGGGACTGGAACTTCAGAAGTCGCCACAGGACCTAAGAATCCGACGAGGGAGAAGCTGAGCCGAACTGCCAAGACGCCACCACCGGGGGAGCCCTTCTGGACCGTCTCACCACTTTTCGACAGACAGAGGAGATCTCCCGCCGGAGAGTCTTCTTCCTTTGACTGGTGGGGATAACCAGTTTCACCGTCTTTTCGCCATCCCGACATACCTCGTGGCTGCCTTGCCTGTGCCAAGCACCCCGGCAACCGGATACCACGTTTTACCACGACCGGGAAACAAAGGTACCACCTTTAACCGGAAAACTCCACGGCTGGTTTCTTCCCTGGCAGTGCAACGACCTTCATCTTTCCTCCAAGTCGAGATCTTCTCTTCCCCTGGACGAAGACGCGACTTGCACCCACTGCCAGGAACAACTGGCACCGCTGGAAGATCCTTTCCACTTAAGGTACCGTGTCCCACCTGGCTTCCCTTGCTACCGACTATATGGGGTAGATTTAGCCCCCGGCTTTCGAACCTGGGTTAGCCTGGGACACCCTGGCTAAACTTTCCTAAGCCCCTCTAAACTCTTTTTGAACTCTCTGCTAGACTTTCTAAGCCTAGTGTAACTGTGTGATCTTGGGCGCATTTGTGCTCTGCTCTCTCTAAGAGTGGGCCTAGCCTTTGGACTTTGGCTCACCAGTGACTTTTGCTCTTCTGCCTTGCTAACAGTGTTCCCGAATCTTAGAGTGGTGTACCTTCCCATATTCTGTCTTTTTCCCTCCCTTTCTCACAAACTTATTGGAGTGCCATCTAGTTAAGCGCTCACCTCTGTTTGAAAATAAGTGGTGTTTTACTGTGACTTATCTGATAAGGAAAAAGGGGTGTATATATTACAATAGTAACTGTGTTTAGAATATTTTACAACAAGAGTGCTGGAGTGTTTCAAACAGTGTGTTTTAAATAAATAATTATATACTTTGATACCAAAGCTCTGGTCAGTGTTTGCTTGTATTATTGTGTCTGAGTGCCTATTGTGTATACTTTGCATACTGCCTAACTCTTCTTGAGAGAAGTCTGACTGCTCAGCCACAGCTACCAGGTAAATCTGGGTGGTACAGACTGCTACCAAGTGGGTTTACTGCTAACACCTGTAGTCCTAAATCTTTTGCATTGTTCCCTAAGGGAACTGTACAGGTTTCTGCCTAACACTGGTGTACAGCGGTGGGATTTGTATTGAGTATACATTTTAGAGTGCTTTAGGATACCTTAGTACAACTAACCACAAAGCTTAGCACTGAAAAAGTAATCTTTCTAACATGTCAACTATGGAAACTTATAGTCAAGAGTCCCTTGCTACAAAAACTGCTGATTGTTTAAGAGTTCTATGTAAGCATAAGAATCTCCTGACTAAAGGCAAGAAAATGGAATTGATAGAAAGGTTGTTAGCTAACCAAAGTCTGGATGATGGTTCAGAGGAACCTACCATGCCAGAAAATGTTGATAACAGTATAGAGATTGATGTTGATCAAAATGTTGATAATCTTGAGGAAGAGTCAAAAGAGGAGGTTGAGGCTGCTGTGACTGTCCCCCCTAGGCCTCTGTCTGCTCTACCTGCTGTACCTACTGGGCCTTTGCCAAGTCCCTGTTACGTTTCCCAAGACATGCCCTGTTCCTGCCAGACAACCCACAGGCACACGTGCTAACCACATACGTACTAACCCCTCTACACTTCAAAACAAGGGTATCCCACGCACACATTCTGGCTTACGGAGGTTGCGGCCTCTCACCCGTTATGCCAGGACATGGTCATTTGGATCAGGTGTTTACCGGCCTTCGCATCGCTGGCGTCTACAATGGAAACATCTGCTGGCCCGCAACGTTACACGTTGTCAACGAAGATCTACACGTCACGTGATCAGGCCAAACGTCACGTGACAACAACATCTCACGTGACTGCATCACCTGACGCACGTCATATGATCATTCCAGCATCAGGTGACCTTCCCTATTGGCTTAAAAGGCGTCCTGAAATTGATAGCATTGCTTCACAGCTGTTTACCTTCAGGACTTTACGGCGTTTGTTCGCATGCTTGAATCTCGTTACTACGACCTCGGATATTGTCTACTGGATTGCCTTGTCTACCGGACTGCTTTGTCTGCTTCTTGCTTCTTACACGTTACCAGACCTCGGACTCTGTTTACTGAATTGGACTGTCTTACGGATTTCGTTTTTGAATTCAGTGACTTTGGCCATTGGCCTTCTGCTAGGCGTTTGCCTGACCTACATTACCACAAGCCACGTGTGTGCCGCCATCCAGGGTTTGGATACCACCCACATTCCACACCGAGAAGCTCACCAAGCCCTCTGTCCCGGGTTTCACTGCCTCTTCCATCAGGGTGTCACCTTCCGTATTTCTAGGTAAGAGGTGCTTTATATCACTGTTGGGTATACCTTGTAACAATCGCACATTATCTGATAACCACTCATTGCCTTACAGCGCTCAAGGGGTCCTTCTGGCAGTTTCCGGTTCCAGACCTGACGGCTCACAAACAAAAAACCTGTGGCCTCAAAGACTGCACAGACATTCTATACCAATTGTCTGTGTGGTACTTGGGGACGGAGGCACTATTAATCTGCACGACCATGAAGATCTTAACAGTCTGTGAAGCCATCTGGTCGTGCTTAGGACCGACATGGCCGCCGCCACCTCTGCTATCCACCATCGTCTTGACGCTTTACAAAGCACACACCAACCATTGCCTGCTGACGCCGAGTTTGGGGATTCCAACCCTCCTGTCCAGCCTGCCCCTACTCCACCTCCTGCTCCCACTCCTGTGTCACTCCCGACCTCTTTTCCTCTGGCTGCCCCAGAACGCTATCAAGGCGACCCACGTAAATACCGTACCTTCATCAATCAATGTAAACTTCACTTCTTATGTAGACCCCAGGCCTTCCCTGACTCTGTTACCAAGGCCGCCTTCCTTCTATCCCATCTATCTGGCGCAGCAGCCACATGGGCAAATCCATTCTTGGAGAACGATCATCCTGTTTTATACGATTTTGAACTTCTAGTGACTGAAATGGCAAAGGTGTTCGATACTCGATATAGGGCACAATCACGAGACCTGGAACTCTTAGAATTGTCACAGGGTAAACATTCCCTAATTGAGTACATCACTCGGTTTAACCAACTCGCCGCGGAGACATCCTGGCCAGAACAGAAAAAGGCCATTGTTTTTTACAGAGGATTATGCAATACCATGAAAGATGCACTCGCCGTGGTTCCATCCCTACCTTCCGTTTTCTCTGACCTGGTTGATCTCACCCTACAGTTAGACGCTCGTAGAACCGAGCGTAAAACAGAGACGTCCTTTTCTAACCTGCCTCCTCCAGGTTCGTCTGCCACTGGCGCTGAACGTATGCAAATCGGTGGCATTCGAAGTCCTATAACCCCAGCTGAGCGAGAACGCAGGAGAACCAGTAACGCTCGTTTTTACTGTGGTATAAGTGGGCATTATGTAAAAGAATGCCCCCGTCAACCTAAAAACAAGACTCTGGATTTTCCGAAGGCTCGCCCTTGAGAGCGGGGGTACCGGCGAGCCCATCATTGACCCCCACTGAACCCATGTTCGGCTCCATCAGGCCCATAGTGGTCCATGCATTGTTGAAACCCACTAGGGACATTGAGCATGATGTACGCATCGTGATTGACTCAGGGGCCACTGGCTGTTTTATAGACATCACACGAGCTCGTCATCTCAATCTGCCTCTGGTTCAGAAAGAACATCCTGAGCATGTACAAGCAGTTGACGGCACCTCCTTGTCTTCTGGCCTGATCAGATACCAGACTGCTCCTTTGGAAGTGGTGATTCAGAATACCCACAAAGAAATCATGTCTTTCGACCTTATCACCACCCCCCAATTCGGCATCATACTCGATATTCCCTGGTTAAGACAACATAATCCCTTGATCAATTGGGAAACTGGGCAGGTAACGTTTGAGTCAAACATATGCCAACACTTTTGCTTAACAGAACCCGACTCGCTAACCTCTCCCTCTGCTATTCTTGGGGCCATGGCCTCTTCCCGACTGGAAGACGTAGAGCCGTGCACTCCAGCACATACCGTGGGAGCTGTGTTGACCAGCATTCCTGTTGAATATCACGACTATATACAGGTTTTCGACAAAGCTACGGCGGAGGGTCTACCCCCGCATAGGCCTTACGATTGCCCCATTGATCTGATTCCTGGCGCACCTATACCAAAGGGAAGGATATATTCTTTATCTCCTTCTGAAGAAACGGCTTTGAAAGATTATATCCAACAAGCCTTACAATTAGGCCATATCCGTCCTTCTTTTTCTCCCGCTGCCAGCCCTATTTGTTTTGTGCCCAAAAAGGAAGGCGACCTATGTCCATGCATAGACTATAGGCGGTTGAATGCCATCACTATAAAGAATAGGTACCCTATTCCGCTTATATCCACCCTGCTAGATAGGCTGACGCGTGCTTCCATTTTCACTAAGTTAGATCTAAGGGGGGCGTATAATCTAATCCGTATGCGCCAGGGAGACGAATGGAAGACAGCGTTTTGCTCCCGACAAGGGTTGTATGAATATACGGTAATGCCCTTTGGGTTATGCAACGCCCCTGCCACTTTTCAGCGCTTCATTAACAAAGTCTTTTCTGACATCCTTGACATTTATGTCGTGGTGTATCTGGATGACATACTGATATATTCATCCTCCCTGGAAGAACAGGTCATGCATGTCAGAGAGGTCCTATCTCGCCTCCAAGACAACGCCTTATTTGCTAAACCAGAGAAGTGTTTGTTTCACTCAAAGGAGGTGGACTTCTTGGGATTTCATATTACGCCCGGCGGTCTTTCCATGAATTCATCAAAAGTCAGAGCCGTTGTAGAATGGCCTGCCCCGACCAACATAAAACAACTCCAATCCTTCCTTGGTTTTGCTAATTTTTACCAGCGTTTTATCGCCGGTTTTTCTGCCATTGTTACACCACTCACGACCTTAACCAGCCCTCTTGTTCCGTTTTCTTGGACACCCGAACATCAGAAGGCGTTTGATACCCTCAAGTCTAGGTTTACCACAGCTCCGGTGTTACAACACCCAGACCCAGAACTCCCGTTTATCCTAGAAGCCGACGCCTCCTCTTTCGCATTAGGGGCAGTTCTTTCACAACCCTGTCCATCTACCGGCCACTTACATCCAGTCTCTTATCATTCCCGGAAGTTCACATCAGCCGAATCCCATTATACGGTGACCGAAAAGGAATTGTTAGCCATAAAAGATGCCCTCCAGACATGGCGTCATCATCTCCTTGGGGCAAAACATCAGACAGTGATATATACTCACCATAAGAACCTGCAAGACCTAGCCACATTGAAGTGCACAAACAGTAGGCATGTGCGTTGGCATTTATTTTTTTCCGCTTTCGATTTCATCGTGAAACATAGGCCTGGCCTCTCCCATGGTAAGGCGGATGCACTTTCTCGTTCCCCTGGGGGGGATTCTTTGCCTCTGTTTCCTGATGCAGTGTTAGAAAAAGGTCACATCATCTGTGTATGCACGCCATCCCCTCCCATTCTTACCACTATCAAACACTGGGTCTCCCAACACCCTCATGCCTTGACAGAATGGGACGTTCTACTTCAGGAGGGGTTGCCATTTATTCAAGGTAAACTTTTCCTCCCCACTAGTGAGGTTCGCAATCAGGCACTCGCCTGGTCTCATGACGCTGCAATCAACGGTCACCCGGGGCAAAAGCGCACCCTAGAATTGCTACAGCGGTGGTGCTGGTGGCCTTCAATGAGAAGAGATGTTAAGAATTACGTTAACACTTGTTCGATCTGCGCCCAATGCAAACCATCTAGAGATCGACCTCTGGGATTGCTTCAGCCGCTACCGGTCCCACCCAAGCCTTGGCACACGATCTCTATGGACCTGATCACTGATCTTCCTCGCAGACGGGGTTACAACACAATCTGGGTGATCGTTGATTCCTATACAAAAATGGCTCGCTTTATAACTTGCCCAGGAATACCTTCTGCCCCCACATTGGCCCGACTGTTTTTCCAATCCGTTTTCTGTCTCTTTGGTCTCCCACAGGTTATTATTTCAGATCGGGGTTCCCAGTTCACGTCCTGTTTCTGGTGGGCCCTTACTGGACTACTGGGTATTGATTCTCGCTTCTCCTCTGCCTATCATCCTGAAACTGACGGGCAAACTGAGAGGGTGAATCAGGCCCTGGAGCAGTATTCACGCTGTCTTACTCTCCAGTACCAGGATTCGTGGCTAACCTACTCCATTTAGCTGAATTTGCATATAACAACTCATGGCACTCGTCTACTGGCTTTTCCCCCTTTTACTCTTTGTATGGCCAACATCCTCGTACCCTTCCCCTTCCTGATTTGCCCTCCACCACTCCTGCTGCCGATGCCTGCGCCCGCAATTTGGTCACAGTCCATGCCCAAACTCTTATCCATCTACGGGAGGCTCAGGTGGTAATGAAAGCCAAAGCGGACAGGAAGCGGGTAGCAGCCCCTGAGTATCGTGTGGGGGACCGGGTTTGGCTCTCGACTCGCCATTTGCACATTCCTGGATGTCGCAAACTGCTGCCGCGTTTTGTCGGCCCCTACAGAATTTCTAAGATCCTGAATCCTGTGGCTTTTCGCCTTTCCCTTCCACCCGCTTGGCAGATCCACCCTGTGTTCCATGCCTCGCTCCTCAAACTCTGTCCTGCCCCTACCCGACTCAATGCCCCTCCTGCCTCTGTTTCTGTCTCCTCTCCCGATGAGTATGAGGTCAGGGCCATTTTGGGTTCTCGTTTCTTCAGGGGTCGTCTTCAGTATCTTGTGGACTGGGTGGGTTATGGCCCTGAGGATCGCTCTTGGATCCCTTCCCGTAATGTACACGCTCCGGTTCTGGTTGCCCGTTTTCATAGGGATAACCCTTCCAGCCCACGGGGCCGTGGGCCTTTGAGGGGGGAATCTGTTACGTTTCCCACGACATGCCCTGTTCCTGCCAGACAACCCACAGGCACACGTGCTAACCACATACGTACTAACCCCTCTACACTTCAAAACAAGGGTATCCCACGCACACATTCTGGCTTACGGAGGTTGCGGCCTCTCACCCGTTATGCCAGGACATGGTCATTTGGATCAGGTGTTTACCGGCCTTCGCATCGCTGGCGTCTACAATGGAAACATCTGCTGGCCCGCAACGTTACACGTTGTCAACGAAGATCTACACGTCACGTGATCAGGCCAAACGTCACGTGACAACAACATCTCACGTGACTGCATCACCTGACGCACGTCATATGATCATTCCAGCATCAGGTGACCTTCCCTATTGGCTTAAAAGGCGTCCTGAAATTGATAGCATTGCTTCACAGCTGTTTACCTTCAGGACTTTACGGCGTTTGTTCGCATGCTTGAATCTCGTTACTACGACCTCGGATATTGTCTACTGGATTGCCTTGTCTACCGGACTGCTTTGTCTGCTTCTTGCTTCTTACACGTTACCAGACCTCGGACTCTGTTTACTGAATTGGACTGTCTTACGGATTTCGTTTTTGAATTCAGTGACTTTGGCCATTGGCCTTCTGCTAGGCGTTTGCCTGACCTACATTACCACAAGCCACGTGTGTGCCGCCATCCAGGGTTTGGATACCACCCACATTCCACACCGAGAAGCTCACCAAGCCCTCTGTCCCGGGTTTCACTGCCTCTTCCATCAGGGTGTCACCTTCCGTATTTCTAGGTAAGAGGTGCTTTATATCACTGTTGGGTATACCTTGTAACAATCGCACATTATCTGATAACCACTCATTGCCTTACAGCGCTCAAGGGGTCCTTCTGGCAGTTTCCGGTTCCAGACCTGACGGCTCACAAACAAAAAACCTGTGGCCTCAAAGACTGCACAGACATTCTATACCAATTGTCTGTGTGGTACTTGGGGACGGAGGCACTATTAATCTGCACGACCATGAAGATCTTAACAGTCTGTGAAGCCATCTGGTCGTGCTTAGGACCGACATGGCCGCCGCCACCTCTGCTATCCACCATCGTCTTGACGCTTTACAAAGCACACACCAACCATTGCCTGCTGACGCCGAGTTTGGGGATTCCAACCCTCCTGTCCAGCCTGCCCCTACTCCACCTCCTGCTCCCACTCCTGTGTCACTCCCGACCTCTTTTCCTCTGGCTGCCCCAGAACGCTATCAAGGCGACCCACGTAAATACCGTACCTTCATCAATCAATGTAAACTTCACTTCTTATGTAGACCCCAGGCCTTCCCTGACTCTGTTACCAAGGCCGCCTTCCTTCTATCCCATCTATCTGGCGCAGCAGCCACATGGGCAAATCCATTCTTGGAGAACGATCATCCTGTTTTATACGATTTTGAACTTCTAGTGACTGAAATGGCAAAGGTGTTCGATACTCGATATAGGGCACAATCACGAGACCTGGAACTCTTAGAATTGTCACAGGGTAAACATTCCCTAATTGAGTACATCACTCGGTTTAACCAACTCGCCGCGGAGACATCCTGGCCAGAACAGAAAAAGGCCATTGTTTTTTACAGAGGATTATGCAATACCATGAAAGATGCACTCGCCGTGGTTCCATCCCTACCTTCCGTTTTCTCTGACCTGGTTGATCTCACCCTACAGTTAGACGCTCGTAGAACCGAGCGTAAAACAGAGACGTCCTTTTCTAACCTGCCTCCTCCAGGTTCGTCTGCCACTGGCGCTGAACGTATGCAAATCGGTGGCATTCGAAGTCCTATAACCCCAGCTGAGCGAGAACGCAGGAGAACCAGTAACGCTCGTTTTTACTGTGGTATAAGTGGGCATTATGTAAAAGAATGCCCCCGTCAACCTAAAAACAAGACTCTGGATTTTCCGAAGGCTCGCCCTTGAGAGCGGGGGTACCGGCGAGCCCATCATTGACCCCCACTGAACCCATGTTCGGCTCCATCAGGCCCATAGTGGTCCATGCATTGTTGAAACCCACTAGGGACATTGAGCATGATGTACGCATCGTGATTGACTCAGGGGCCACTGGCTGTTTTATAGACATCACACGAGCTCGTCATCTCAATCTGCCTCTGGTTCAGAAAGAACATCCTGAGCATGTACAAGCAGTTGACGGCACCTCCTTGTCTTCTGGCCTGATCAGATACCAGACTGCTCCTTTGGAAGTGGTGATTCAGAATACCCACAAAGAAATCATGTCTTTCGACCTTATCACCACCCCCCAATTCGGCATCATACTCGATATTCCCTGGTTAAGACAACATAATCCCTTGATCAATTGGGAAACTGGGCAGGTAACGTTTGAGTCAAACATATGCCAACACTTTTGCTTAACAGAACCCGACTCGCTAACCTCTCCCTCTGCTATTCTTGGGGCCATGGCCTCTTCCCGACTGGAAGACGTAGAGCCGTGCACTCCAGCACATACCGTGGGAGCTGTGTTGACCAGCATTCCTGTTGAATATCACGACTATATACAGGTTTTCGACAAAGCTACGGCGGAGGGTCTACCCCCGCATAGGCCTTACGATTGCCCCATTGATCTGATTCCTGGCGCACCTATACCAAAGGGAAGGATATATTCTTTATCTCCTTCTGAAGAAACGGCTTTGAAAGATTATATCCAACAAGCCTTACAATTAGGCCATATCCGTCCTTCTTTTTCTCCCGCTGCCAGCCCTATTTGTTTTGTGCCCAAAAAGGAAGGCGACCTATGTCCATGCATAGACTATAGGCGGTTGAATGCCATCACTATAAAGAATAGGTACCCTATTCCGCTTATATCCACCCTGCTAGATAGGCTGACGCGTGCTTCCATTTTCACTAAGTTAGATCTAAGGGGGGCGTATAATCTAATCCGTATGCGCCAGGGAGACGAATGGAAGACAGCGTTTTGCTCCCGACAAGGGTTGTATGAATATACGGTAATGCCCTTTGGGTTATGCAACGCCCCTGCCACTTTTCAGCGCTTCATTAACAAAGTCTTTTCTGACATCCTTGACATTTATGTCGTGGTGTATCTGGATGACATACTGATATATTCATCCTCCCTGGAAGAACAGGTCATGCATGTCAGAGAGGTCCTATCTCGCCTCCAAGACAACGCCTTATTTGCTAAACCAGAGAAGTGTTTGTTTCACTCAAAGGAGGTGGACTTCTTGGGATTTCATATTACGCCCGGCGGTCTTTCCATGAATTCATCAAAAGTCAGAGCCGTTGTAGAATGGCCTGCCCCGACCAACATAAAACAACTCCAATCCTTCCTTGGTTTTGCTAATTTTTACCAGCGTTTTATCGCCGGTTTTTCTGCCATTGTTACACCACTCACGACCTTAACCAGCCCTCTTGTTCCGTTTTCTTGGACACCCGAACATCAGAAGGCGTTTGATACCCTCAAGTCTAGGTTTACCACAGCTCCGGTGTTACAACACCCAGACCCAGAACTCCCGTTTATCCTAGAAGCCGACGCCTCCTCTTTCGCATTAGGGGCAGTTCTTTCACAACCCTGTCCATCTACCGGCCACTTACATCCAGTCTCTTATCATTCCCGGAAGTTCACATCAGCCGAATCCCATTATACGGTGACCGAAAAGGAATTGTTAGCCATAAAAGATGCCCTCCAGACATGGCGTCATCATCTCCTTGGGGCAAAACATCAGACAGTGATATATACTCACCATAAGAACCTGCAAGACCTAGCCACATTGAAGTGCACAAACAGTAGGCATGTGCGTTGGCATTTATTTTTTTCCGCTTTCGATTTCATCGTGAAACATAGGCCTGGCCTCTCCCATGGTAAGGCGGATGCACTTTCTCGTTCCCCTGGGGGGGATTCTTTGCCTCTGTTTCCTGATGCAGTGTTAGAAAAAGGTCACATCATCTGTGTATGCACGCCATCCCCTCCCATTCTTACCACTATCAAACACTGGGTCTCCCAACACCCTCATGCCTTGACAGAATGGGACGTTCTACTTCAGGAGGGGTTGCCATTTATTCAAGGTAAACTTTTCCTCCCCACTAGTGAGGTTCGCAATCAGGCACTCGCCTGGTCTCATGACGCTGCAATCAACGGTCACCCGGGGCAAAAGCGCACCCTAGAATTGCTACAGCGGTGGTGCTGGTGGCCTTCAATGAGAAGAGATGTTAAGAATTACGTTAACACTTGTTCGATCTGCGCCCAATGCAAACCATCTAGAGATCGACCTCTGGGATTGCTTCAGCCGCTACCGGTCCCACCCAAGCCTTGGCACACGATCTCTATGGACCTGATCACTGATCTTCCTCGCAGACGGGGTTACAACACAATCTGGGTGATCGTTGATTCCTATACAAAAATGGCTCGCTTTATAACTTGCCCAGGAATACCTTCTGCCCCCACATTGGCCCGACTGTTTTTCCAATCCGTTTTCTGTCTCTTTGGTCTCCCACAGGTTATTATTTCAGATCGGGGTTCCCAGTTCACGTCCTGTTTCTGGTGGGCCCTTACTGGACTACTGGGTATTGATTCTCGCTTCTCCTCTGCCTATCATCCTGAAACTGACGGGCAAACTGAGAGGGTGAATCAGGCCCTGGAGCAGTATTCACGCTGTCTTACTCTCCAGTACCAGGATTCGTGGCTAACCTACTCCATTTAGCTGAATTTGCATATAACAACTCATGGCACTCGTCTACTGGCTTTTCCCCCTTTTACTCTTTGTATGGCCAACATCCTCGTACCCTTCCCCTTCCTGATTTGCCCTCCACCACTCCTGCTGCCGATGCCTGCGCCCGCAATTTGGTCACAGTCCATGCCCAAACTCTTATCCATCTACGGGAGGCTCAGGTGGTAATGAAAGCCAAAGCGGACAGGAAGCGGGTAGCAGCCCCTGAGTATCGTGTGGGGGACCGGGTTTGGCTCTCGACTCGCCATTTGCACATTCCTGGATGTCGCAAACTGCTGCCGCGTTTTGTCGGCCCCTACAGAATTTCTAAGATCCTGAATCCTGTGGCTTTTCGCCTTTCCCTTCCACCCGCTTGGCAGATCCACCCTGTGTTCCATGCCTCGCTCCTCAAACTCTGTCCTGCCCCTACCCGACTCAATGCCCCTCCTGCCTCTGTTTCTGTCTCCTCTCCCGATGAGTATGAGGTCAGGGCCATTTTGGGTTCTCGTTTCTTCAGGGGTCGTCTTCAGTATCTTGTGGACTGGGTGGGTTATGGCCCTGAGGATCGCTCTTGGATCCCTTCCCGTAATGTACACGCTCCGGTTCTGGTTGCCCGTTTTCATAGGGATAACCCTTCCAGCCCACGGGGCCGTGGGCCTTTGAGGGGGGAATCTGTTACGTTTCCCACGACATGCCCTGTTCCTGCCAGACAACCCACAGGCACACGTGCTAACCACATACGTACTAACCCCTCTACACTTCAAAACAAGGGTATCCCACGCACACATTCTGGCTTACGGAGGTTGCGGCCTCTCACCCGTTATGCCAGGACATGGTCATTTGGATCAGGTGTTTACCGGCCTTCGCATCGCTGGCGTCTACAATGGAAACATCTGCTGGCCCGCAACGTTACACGTTGTCAACGAAGATCTACACGTCACGTGATCAGGCCAAACGTCACGTGACAACAACATCTCACGTGACTGCATCACCGGACGCACGTCATATGATCATTCCAGCATCAGATGACCTTCCCTATTGGCTTAAAAGGCATCCTGAAATTGATAGCGTTGCTTCACAGCTCTTTACCTTCAGGACTTTACGGCGTTTGTTCCCCCTCCCCTTCCCCCTGCACTTTTCCCCCACCCCTGCACTTGCGCGATCTGAATGACACCTGGCCTAGTAGGATCGTTGTCTGTCTCCCCTTGTTTCCTCCCCTCCCTGCCTCGTCGCGCCTTGAAACACCTGTGTATAGGCGCGTTACAAATGCCATATCATATCATATCATGCTTGAATCTCGTTACTACGACCTCGGATATTGTCTACTGGATTGCCTTGTCTACCGGACTGCTTTGTCTGCTTCTTGCTTCTTACACGTTACCAGACCTCGGACTCTGTTTACTGAATTGGACTGTCTTACGGATTTCATTTTTGGATTCAGTGACTTTGGCCATAGGCCTTCTGCTAGGCGTTTGCCTGACCTACATTACCACAAGCCACGTGTGTGCCGCCATCCAGGGTTTGGATATCACCCACATTCCACACCGAGAAGCTCACCAAGCCCTCTGTCCTGGGTTTCACTGCCTCTTCCATCAGGGTGTCACCTTCCGTATTTCTAGGTAAGAGGTGCTTTATATCACTGTTGGGTATACCTTGTAACAATCGCACATTATCTGATAACCACTCATTGCCTTACAGCGCTCAAGGGGTCCTTCTGGCAGTTCCCGGTTCCAGACCTGACGGCTCACAAACAAAAAACCTGTGGCCTCAAAGACTGCACAGACTTTGTATACCAATTGTCTGTGTGGTACTTGGGGATGGAGGCACTATTAATCTGCACGACCATCAAGATCAAAACAGTCCCACACTTAGTCCTCAATATCTTGAATTAGAGAAAATGAAACTTGAACTAGAGTTCAAGAGACTGAATACTCAGGCTGAACAGAGACATCAGGAACTGAATCAAGAACTAAGGCTAAGGGAAATGGAGCTCAAGCATGAGCTAGAAATGAAGAAATTATCTGTCGAAAATGCTTCTCTCTCTGGCTCCTCTAGAAGTTCCAGTCCTAAAAGACCCCGGATGCCTAAAGAATTGGTTGGTATGTATGAGCCTAAGTTGGATGTGTTGGATTGGTTGTCTCTGTTTGAATATAATCATGGGCTCCAGAACATCACAGGAAATGACTTACTCACCTGGTTGTTCTCTAGGCTTCCCCCTGTTGCAACTGATGTGGTAATGGAGTTGGGGGAGGAGGATAGGAAAGAGTATGAATGTGTGAAACTAGCTCTGATAGCTAGATTTGGGAAGACCCCTTCCCAGTATCTTAAGAGGTTTAGGACCCTCAAAAAGAATGATGGTACCCCTTGGGCTACCTGGGTGAGTGAGTGTTTGAAAAACTTAGAGGGATGGATTAAGGGTTACAAGGTTAACACTTATGAAGGTATGAAAAATCTTTTTATGTTGGAGTCAATTTATGATGCCTGCTCTCCTGAGCTCAGACAGCACTTGGCTGATTCAAAGGAACTAGATTCCAGAAAACTAGCTAAGGCTGCTGACTTGTGGGTTGCCAACAGGGCCACTCACAAGGATTCAGGGGTCACTCAGAAAAAGGATGAGGGAAAGCAGCCACCTAAAGTGAATCCAGAGAATGCTAATACCTCCCATACCAAAGAGGGCCACAAACAACCAACTAGCCAGGGTAAGCCCCAGGGTAAACCGAATCAGGCTAGTGTACCTTCTGGTCAACAACCAGAAGGAGGTCAGAACAAGCCACCCTTTCAGAGAGCATTTGGACAATGCTATATCTGTAAGGCTACTGACCATATCAAAGGGGATCCCAGATGCAAGAGTAAACCTGCAGGGATCAGCACAGCCTCCTTAGCCTTCACTCCTGAGGATGAAGTACAGATGGCTAGTGCCCACTTTGAACTCTTTGCTGAAGAACCCTTGGGTCTTCAAGGAACTGTAAACTTAGAGCCTATGGGTCTGGTTAGTCCCCAGAATAGGGTTGTGTATAACTCCCTACCTGTTAACTCTAAGGTGTATTATGTGGACAGTGTCCTTGTCAATGGCCAGGATACTCCTGCCAGGAGAGACACTGGGGCCAGCAGAACAGTAGTGGATGAAAGCTTCTTTCAACCTGAGGATGTGGCAAAAGCACCCAAAGGTCCCACTAAAATGTCTGGAGGCCCTGTCCAGATGGTTCATATTCTACCAGGCCTCATTCAGTGTAACAACATGACAGTGAGGATCCCTGTCAGTGTTCAGACTGAGGTGCCTGGGAAGGTCCTGTTGGGGAATGACCTGAGAACTCTAGGAGCAGTGTCACATACCCCCAGGCCTCCCAGTATGGAGACCCAGAACCTAACCAAATTGGCTAGAGAGGCCACCTTAAGGGACCACTCTAAGCCTGTGGGAACCTCTACTGAGACCCCCACTACAAGCCCTGGTGTTAGTAAGTTGACCTCTAACCCAGGCACATTTCAGGCTAGTACATTAGGGAAATGGGAGCCCCAACCAAGCTCCATCATTGTTCCCCCAGTTTCAGAGTCTGTGACTCCCCCTGCTTCTGAGGAAGAGGAGGTAGACCTACTGGACACTTACCTAGGCCTGAGAAAACTGGTAATTCTCCATGCTGGTGGAAAACCAGGAAAGAAAAGTCTAAGGCCAAAACCCTTCAGACTGTTGGACCTTCTACTGAAGACCCCAACTCAAATCCTAGTGTTAGGGGGGGAAACTCCTAAAGTAGGTAAGGTTAGATCTAAGAGGAAGGGGAAGCAGGTGCATTGCCTAACCCCAACCCCTCCAGCCAAGAGGCCTAAGACCCAACCTGCTCCCCCAAGAGAGGTGGTGAGGAACCTTGGAGGCCCTTCTAGATCTAAGGGAATCCTTTATAAGGACCCCTTGAAAAAGCCTAACACAGGTTCAGAAGTTGTAACAACTTCTGAGGGACTGGTCAACCAGATCCCCTATAACTTTAAAAAGACTGATGTTCCTCAAAGGGTTTGTAGGTCATATAGTTTACAAAGGAAAACCTTTGATTGGGCCATAAAACATAGGTCAAGGTGTCACCATCAAAATGCTGATGGACTCTCTAGGATGTATGTCATCGACTAGAGGTATGAGGTTCATCCAGGAGTGGATTAAATCCTCCTGTCCCTTAGTCTGGGGGGGGGGGGCGAGTGTTAGGGAGAATTCTCTGTTTAGGCTGAATTTCCTAACCTAGTGAGTCCCCCAGCAGCTTTGCTGGATTTTTTAGGGTTTATTTTTTTTCTCCTGCCAAGAGTGAGACTCTTTTACCCTCACTCTTGGACATGATTTGAGTGTGTTTCTTTGAATCTAGATGTGTTTAATGGGCTATGGGGTCTTTTACTCCATAGGGCTTCATGTGTTTTTGTGATGTGTGTTACACAGCACCCTCAGTGCAGTAACACAGGGGTGTCATAGTGACCCCCCAGTATAGACTCCATACCCTGGGACTGACTACTGTCTCCCAGGGCATGTAAAGTCACCATTGACTTTACTAGTCTTAAATTCTGAACAGAACCAGTACAAACCATCATATTGTGGACGTACTGGCTGGGGCAATTCAATTGCCCCAGGGTCTGTTAGTCGAGGGGGCACGTCTCCGTCCCCCCTGATCGAGTTTTGGCTGGTGGCAGTGGATACTACTTTTTATATTCAACCGCGAATATTTTCCTATGGGATTTCCCATTGTTTTAGGCTATCTTTATTTAATTATTTACGGTAGCCTCGAACATACCGCTGTTTTATTTAATTAATATTAATTCTCCGGTTGGTATTTTTTGCCAAAACTTGATTCTAAAATGGCGTTTGTGTTCTCTTCTGTGACTCCAACCCAAGTCGAGCCCTTTGTTCCACTTTTTGGCAGGCTTCTCCACAGAAGCCCTCCAAAGTGATGCCACTCTGTCTCGGGTACTTAGGAGGGGTGGAGAGGGATTTAGGCACCCTGGACTGAGTTGCCTAGGCAACTCAAGTCGCACTCCGTCCTGATTGGCCCAAGTGGTGAGCCGGCCGGCTCACCACTTAGCATGTTTGAGTGACAGCTAGGCTGAGTGAATGGGGGTTTTCTGCATAAAAGCAGGGCTTTGGGGACTGGAACTTCAGAAGTCGCCACAGGACCTAAGAATCCGACGAGGGAGAAGCTGAGCCGACCTGCCACGACCCCACCACCGGTGGAGCCCTGCTGGACCGTCTCACCACTTTTCCCAACGACAGAGGAGATCTCCCGCCGGAGAGTCTTCTTCCTTTGACTGGTGTGGATAACCAGTTTCACCGTCTTTTCGCCTTCCCGACGTATCTCATAGCCGCCTTGCCTGTGCCAAGCACCCTGGCAACCGGGATACCACGTTTTACCACGACCGGGAAACAAAGGTACCACCTTTAACCGGAGAACTCCACGGCTGGTTTCTTCCCTGGCAGTGCAACGACCTTCATCTTTCCTCCAAGTTGAGATCTTCTCTTCCCCTGGACGACGACGCGACTTGCACCCACTGCCAGGAACAACTGCCACCGCTGGAGGATCCTTCCCACTTAAGGTACCGTGTCCCACCTGGCTTCCCTTGCTACCGACTGTATGGGGTAGATTTAGCCCCCGGCTTTCGAACCTGGGTTAGCCTGGGACACCCTGGCTAAACTTTCCTAAGCCCCTCTAAACTCTTTTTGAACTCTCTGCAAGACTTTCTAAGCCTAGTGTAACTGTGTGATCTTGGGCGCATTTGTGCTCTGCTCTCTCAAAGAGTGGGCCTAGCCTTTGGACTTTGGCTCACCAGTGACTTTTGCTCTTCTGCCTTGCTAACAGTGTTCCTGAATCTTAGAGTGGTGTACCTTCCCATATTCTGTCTTTTTCCCTCCCTTTCTCACAAACTTATTGGAGTGCCATCTAGTTAAGCGCTCACCTCTGTATGAAAATAAGTGGTGTTTTACAGTGACTATCTGATAAGGGAAAAGGGGTGTATATATTACAATAGTAACTGTGTTTAGAATATTTTACAATAAGAGTGCTGGAGTGTTTCAAACCGTGTGTTTTTAAATAAATAATTATATACTTTGATACCAAAGCTCTGGTCAGTGTTTGCTTGTATTAATGTACCCGAGTGCCTATTGTGTATACTTTGCATACTGCCTAACTCTTCTTGAGGGAAGTCTGACTGCTCAGCCACAGCTATCAGGTAAATCTGGGTGGTACAGGCTGCTACCAAGTGGGTTTACTGCTAACACCTGTAGTCCTAAATCTTTTGCAGTGTTCCCTAAGGGAACTGCACAGGTTTCAGCCTAACATAGTAGGCGTTTTCTAATGGCTCCGAAACGAGAGGGGGGCTTGGCTCTGCCTAACTTTCTACGCTATTATGAGGCGACGCAATTACGGGTCGTCCGGGATTGGTTGCGGGAGGGGGAGGTCACACAGTCTAAGCAATGGGTGGCAATGGACAGAGCAGTGGCGCACCGCAGGCTAGCTGAGGTCCTATGGCTCCTGAAACAGCACAGACCCAGGCATCTGTACGAAAGTACCATCACATCGTTAATGGTGGAGAATTGGGATAAACTTGTGAAGGCTAAGGGTATCACAACCTTTCCCTCCCCCTTCACGCCTCTGTTTGGCAACGGGGAGTTTACCCCAGGGATAGAACGAGGCACCTTTAAACAATAGCAGGAGGGTGGATGTAGATGGTTGGGAGATCTGTTTAGGGGGGAAGATTCTCTCCTTCGAGGAGTGCAAGAGAGAATTTGGTGTGGGGGAGGGGGAGAGGCTTCGATATGTGCAGTTACGCCACTGGGTTTTGCATCCTGTGAACAAACTAGCTGCAACGATGGAGAAAACGCGTTTGAGAAGTTTCTTCTCTCGAATGATGGTTCCAAAGGCCTGATTTCCAACCTATATAGGATTTTGGATGAAACGCCTGACAGGCCCCCATGGAAATATATGCTGCGAAGGGAACAGATCCTCGGTAGGCCGATCGAACGGGAGGAATGGGGTAGACTTTGGAAGACAATCCCTAAACTGGTTAAAGCCTCCCAGCTGCAGGAGATGTGGTATAAGGTTCTGTATGGCTGGCACTACACCCCGGCCCGTCTGAAGGGGATATATCCCACTGCCTCTGGGGTTTGCTGGAGAGGGTGTGGGGAGGAGGGAACGACGCAGCATATCTGGTGGTCCTGCCCAAAAATTCGACCTTTTTGGATGGATGGATGTCCAGGGGGTTCAGGAACAGGCATTCGGCTTGGGAGGCAGCAGGCCCCCAGAGGTGACCCTCCACAGATGGGCGGGAGATTAAATCCCGGGGGAAGGCTAGAGCGATCTTGACATTAGCTGCTATGTTGATAATAGCACAGAGATGGAAGAGCAGGGAGGTGCCGGCTCTCTCGGATTTGCAGGGGACTGGGAGGAAAACTTGCTATTTCTTAAAGATGACTTTCGAATTGGCTGGCAGCCCCAGCGTCTGCGTTTACTGGACTTGCAGTAGGGGTGGGCGGTGGACTCACGAGGGCAAAGGACTATAGTTAAAACAGAGCTGCACCAGGGAGGGGGGATTGGGAGGGGGGACTCTGTTTTCGTCACTGTATTTTGGTCACCTGGGTGTTTTCATTCATGGTTTAAATGATCTACAGACAAATTGGAGATGCCTTTGGGGGGGTGGGAATTGGGGGGGGGGGAGTTGGGGAATGTTCTTTATTTTTTTTTCAATGTTGTAAAATCAATAAAAAGAAGTTACAAAAAAAATGGTGTTCAGATATCCAACATGCTTAAGCCAATAAAATATCCACCCTACAAAACAAAATTTCCTGTAAAAGAGCTTCTCTAAATGACCGTCCTCCATCCAAAATAAATGGGAATACCAATGCTGATGAATCCACCCGATTCAACTTCCCCAAAGTTTCTATTCCCGAAGTGGAAAGAATTATTCTGTCCCTTAAACCCTCCAACTGTCAGGGCGATCTCTGGACTGCGCAGCTCATCAAGGATGCCGCACATGCCTATCACCCTTCATAACAACACTTATTAACGCGTCCTTCTCTACTGGTACCATCCCTACCAACCTTAAACAATCCTGGGTACTCCCACTCCTAAAAAAACCTACTCTTGACCCATCTACACCTACCAATTATAGGCCAATTACTACAGTCCCCTTCCTTCTAAAAATTCTGGACAAGGTAGCCTATATACAAATCCAAAAGCACCTGGAATTACACCACCTACTAGGAGCCAGACAATCAGGCTTCCATCCACAACATGGAACGGAGACAGCCCTCATCGATCTCAAGACCCAAGTTGATGAGCTTAGAGATAATGGTAAATCAGCCCTACTCCTCCTCCTAGATCTCTCGGCTGCGTTTGACCTTGTTGACCACACTATTTTATGTAACCACCTTGACACAGCAGCACACTTCTCTGACAACGCTGTTATCTGGATTAGATCCTTCTTAAATGGTAGAACAATGAGGGTCTTCTCGCCTCTAGCAGCTGTCGACCCCATAACCATCACCTGTGGTGTAAATTAGGGATCTTGCGTCTCGCCCACACTCTACACCATTTTTACTGAACCCCTTTTCGATGATCTGGATCATCTCGGTATCACCTACACTAACTATGCAGATGATAACCAGATCCTCCTCCCGCTTTCAGGGGATTATGAAAAGGATTTGGCCTTGTTGAACAGAGTGTACATCATTATCCAGGCATGGATGGCCACGCCTGGTCTATGCCTGAATTATGACAAAACCGAACTTGGCCACCCCCACTAACCTTAAAAAATTAGGCTCTGACTATTCCTCTTTCATAATTGATGGCAACATTATTAAAGTAGAACACAAGGTAAAACCACTAGGCTTTTATCTTCACTCAAACCTCTCATTTGCAAAACAGGTCAATTCTTTAGCGTCCTCCACGGCTTACACATGCAAACTTATTCGCACCGGCAAGCCATTTCTCTCTGACAGTAGCTGAACCATCCTGGCAAGAGCCCTCCTCCTGTCTCGCCTGGACTATTGCAATGCCCTCTACTTAGGATCGACTAAAGCCACTATCTGAAGAATCCAAACATTACAAAACAATGCCCTTAGAGCGGCATTAGGCATCACCAGAAGAGATCACATCTCCGAGAGCAGCCGACAGAACAACTGGCTCCCAACCAACGACAAAATCCTCCTAAAAACCTTGCCGCTCACCCACAAATCTCAACAATGCTGCCCCCATCTACCTGGCCGAGAGATTCCATAAACAGACCACCTTGAGACCACCTAGATCAGCTAACAGAGATTGCCTCTCCATATCTAGTTTCAAACATTCCACAATCGGAGGCAACCGCTTCCCCGTGAAAGCAGCCAAACTGTGGAACTCCCTGCCTCCCACACTTAGAATAGACCAATCCTACCAAAACTTCAGATCCAACATCATTATGTGGCTGAAATCTAATGACCAGTAAATGATAACTCCTGCTCACCAAGCAGCTAGGACTCACTGATACAGTATCTTTATGCCTGCATGGAGTGTATCCTTCCTGGCTTCTCTCGCCCTGCTACCGTTGTGGTAACTACAACTGCCCCACTCATTGCCTGTATACTTGTACTTATGTCCGCCCCCCCGGTTATATCTTTAAACACCTAAACCTTGTACATACTGCTTCTGTAAGATATCTGTATCATTTGTATATACCCCTCTTGTATCCTATGCCTGTAAATAGGTACCATCTGTATATACCCTCTTGTAATTAAGGACTTGTATGTAGATTTTATACCTTTTCTGTTGCAACTAAGCCCTGCATATACTTGTAACTGCTGCGCCCTGTTACCCCCGGGTATGTTGCGCATTATAAATAATAAAATAAACTAACAAACAAACCGTTCAATAATTGTACAGACCCTGAAACGCAAGGTAGACTAAGTCACTTTAGAAGCTGGCTACATGTAGTGAATAGAATGCAGGCAAAGCTGCCATTGTATAGAAGCTGGACATCGGTATCATGAATTTTAGTTAGCCAGGACCCATGAAGAAGAAAGGGAAAATTGTGTTGCAGCAAGAATACACTGAAATCGTGGAGCTACATGGCGAGGTTGTCTGGCCTGAAGTCAAGACTGAAACAGCCAAGGTCAGCTATCTAATCTGGAAAGGAGCAAAAGTACAAAGGATGAATCATCCCTTGTTAAGGTGCAAGGAAAGAACGCCAAGAGTACAAAGTTTTATTCATTTAAGACATTTAAAAGCTGCAAAATGGACCAAATCGTGGTCTCCTGTCACGTGAGCGAAGGATGAAAATAGAGTCAAACGTCCTAGGACAACGATAGTGAGTGCCTGCACTCCCATGTATTCCCAGAGACAAGGATACTTTGGAAGGCCAAGTTCAAAGTCAATCTTTATGGCAGAAGGCATGGGCGATGAGAGATGTTGGGCTAATTGCGTGGGGAGCTAGAGTCAGGGCCACCTCCTTACACCTGGGTCTGGGCTTATCTGCTGCTAAATGAAACGAATGTTCCAGACATGGCACAAGTGTGCCAACCAATTGTAGAGGTCCATATAACAAAGGACCTTATAGTTTTAAGACCAATCAGAAACCGTGTTCTTGATGTTTTTGAAGATGATATGTTTTAGAGGTAGGCATATATTGCCCACCTGACAGTGGGCAGACAATCACAATCCTAGTTCCTATACAATGTGTACTTAGATGTTCCTCTTAAGCCTATTCCGATCCCCAGTAGGTTGGAGGACGTACTAGCTTACCAACTGTACCCCTCTTTTATTTGATGCACCCTGGATTTACGGGCCATGCCCTGTACGACTCAAGTCTACAATCCTAAAACAGAAGTCCACCCCATACTCCCGTCCCACAGTTAGAACTGGGAACTCCGATCCTCCATAGAGAGGTGAGTCATGAATCCGGGCCATATACTACGTGTGGCCAATTGTCTCATGTAGCTTGTGGGGAGATCCCCACTGACTTGGTTTTTAGCGATAAATAAAGCAGACCTAATATCAGCTTTTCTATTAATTAGGCAGAAGGAAGGACACACAGAGTACCTGCCTCCAGCTATTATGCTTGGCTTCGCCCTCTTAACACACCAACACAGGTAACTTTATACCTATTTAGGTGGTAGTCTCACTATTAGAGTTGCACTAGTATTTTGAGAATTGGCAGCCCACACAAGTTTTTTTTTTCCTGATGGGGAAAGGAAGATAAGGAACTCCACGCTGGCTCCTCTGTTCAGATCCTAGCGTACTCTAAACGCTTGTACATGAACCAGGGTCTCTCTCCTGATGAATGCTCCAGATTTAACACCTGCTTTGTGAACTAAAACATGTTGAGAAATTGTATTGTCTAACCTAAAGTCAGTGTTCAAACAGATGCAAATAATCACAGAAGCATTTGCAAAATAACCCTATGTTGTTTCAATATGGTTAAAAACTAGGATATAATTGAATGTACAACAGATATTGTAAAGTTAACCTGGCCACACACGTGGTAATTTGAAGATGTGTCTAAACCCATGAGAAACCAATACTAGGGTTGGTTTTCATACAATTTTAGTGAATTCTAATGTACACTGTTTTTATTTCAAAACTATTAATGATTACATATGTTTTTAGCCACTGGAAGTGAACTCTCCTTTCAGTTTTTCCTAACCCACCTGCTTCTATTTCCTTTGTTGTTTCATAAAACTGTACTTTGCCATCTTCCTGAATTGGTTTGGTTATTTGGACTCAGTTATTCTGTGAACCCATCCATTGCATGCATGTTCGTAAAGGGCCCTAAACTCAGAACCTTTGCCCGCAGTAGGTGAAGGAGGTAAGGTGCTGGGAATCTGGATGCACCGTAATGGAAAAGAATGTATTCTTAAGATCAACTACTGTGAAGTAAGTTGCTTCTTTGGATATGTTACACAAAAAGGTGGCTGGATTTGGTATCACCGGAAACTCTGTGTCTACAATGTTGTTTAAAAGGAGGAGGTCCAGCACCATCCTCCAAGACAACCCCTTTCACCTTTTACACTGGCTATATAGCCGTGTTACATGGGGAGTCTGATGGCTGTATGATGTCCTGTCGTCACAATGGTAAAATACTTTCATAAATCACTTCATCTGCTTCCTGTGACAAGGGGTACTGTTTGACACAGGGCAGAATTGCCCCTGTTTCAGCTTGATCCAAACGGCCCCTATTCCTATCAAGAGACCCACATCATGGGGTCCGCTGGTCGATATTTCTTTAGGCACTCTGTTCAGATCTTCTTGTAGATAGGCTGATAGTGCTTTGGTAAGACATATTTTTTGGGAAACCTCTCTGTGTTCTACAACCACCTGACATGGTATGCATATCTGAAACACCATCTCTCCTATGTTGTCATCATCTGTAAAAAGCTGTTAGACAGTCACGTCTGTCAAGCGTTGTGCTGGGTCTATGCATAAAACTGTGCGCTATTCAATGCCATCATCGTTTGTACCATGAAAAACGACTTGGTCTTTCTTTGTTATGGCTGCTTCTAAATGTATTGTGATAGTGGTGCCTGGCGCCACTTCCTTGTGAAATGCTGATCTGAACAGAAACCCTGTGGATAATCTAAATGTGTGGTCATTGGTCCTGGGCACCCATCCTAACAGTATCTCTACCACATAAAGGAATAATTCTGGATGAAGTGGTGCATCTTGCAGAGCTCTATAGGTGCAAAATGCTTTCATGATTGCAGCGACCCACGTGTAGTACACACCTGGGGTGGAACACACAATGCCCGTTTCGGAAACTGAGATTGTCATGTTTAGTTTGCTCATAATATCTCAGCCCTAGATGTTAATCAGTGTCTGTTTTGAATACAACAAGGGTGCTACAACCTCTTGTGTACCTATGGTAAGGGGCAAATCTTTAGTGAAAGGAACCGTTACAACAGCCCCATAAAACCCCTACTTGTCCATTATTTTGTCCAACAAAGGAAACCTCCCTTCTTTAATACAATCCCCTGTGTCAAACAAAAATGAAAATGTTCTGTCACCTATTGTCACTGCAACCTGTGGTTCCTCTTCCATGTCTGCAGTTACTGACAGAACTCTGCACATCAGAGCACTCTGTGTGCTGTCCTATGAGGCAGTCATATTTGTGCCTAGGAATGTGAAAGAGTTTCCTCCCAACACTGTTACTCCATTCTAATGTGGTACTGCGCCTTGGGGTAACACATTTCTGTCGAATTGATGAGCGGATGCCTGCGCTTATGCCTGGAGGGCATTGTGTTGTGGGTATTAGGGAAACTGCTGCTGTTGGGTCATACTCTGTATAGTTTGGGAAGCTGGGGGCATCTGGGTAGTTGGGTGCATCTGGTATGATGGTAATGGGAATGTCATCTGTTGGGGTTGCATCTGTGGTTGCTTGGCATACATCATGTTCAGGTCTATAGGGGTACCCCCAGGGCCAAATTGTGCCTGGTTCCTGCTTCTACACTCTCGTGCAAAGTGTCCCATTCTCCCACAAATAAAGCATGGCCTTCCGAGCCTCGGTCTTGCGCCGCCATATCCAAATTTAGTTCCCCTTCGTCTCTGGAAGCCACCCCTTGCTTGTGGGAAATATCCTCCTGGTGGAAAATATCCTACTTGTGGAACATGTGGGGGATACCTGTGCGCTTGTATCTCGGCTCATCCTTTTGTCTCAATGCCTACCACCTTCCCAAATTCTCCCTGTACCGTTTCGGGGAGCCCTTTCACACATATATGATAAAAAAGGTGGATATAATGATTGTGTTTCTAACTGCCACCTCTCCTGTATCTGCTGAATATACAGTGCAGGGTCCTCATCTGGTCTCATAGTGCGAGCGAAGATAGACTGGATGTCTGAGGTGTCTGGGTAAATTTCCCCTCATATTTGCCATATGTGTGCTCAACAGTTATCAAATGGCACACCATGATGATCATCACTTTTTAATGTAACTCTGGCATATCCTACCTTTTTCCAAAGTGCACCTGTTTGTTCACTCAATAACCAGGCGAACAAGCTTTTCATATCCCCTACAGCCAGGGTAATCGCTGCTGTCTGTTTCTCAAGGGTGTAAATCCACTTGCTTACCCCGCTGTGAGGGACGGTAAGCTGTTAATTAAATTCTCTTTATCCATATTGGGCCAAGGTATATACTGCGGCCCCCCTGGCCCTTTCTGTAATAAGGAAAACTGTGTCCCCTGAATTTGCTGCTGTACCTTCTCCTCTTCCTTCTTGCTTCTTACTACAGCTATTTTGGTGGGCCTTTTCCTGCTATTTTGGTGGGCCTTTTCCTGAGCCACCCCGACCATGATGGTATTCTATCTCTGCCCTCCTCGGGCCATGATACCCTGCTTATGTCCTCCAAAAAAAACCTGTCCCCTGCATCTTCTGTTACACTCCCACCATCATTGCTTTCTGCCTACGGGTCAACACATGCTGAATCACTATCCACTACCTCTACTTAGGGAGATCTTTGACAGGTGTAGTGTCACTTTTAAACAATTGTTCCTGATGTCCACTTGTCTGCTGCTACCGTTGCACACTGCCCCTCCTCCTGCTCCTGTGCGGCTCCGACAAGCTCCTCTTCTGTTTCTTTTAATACATCATCTATCTGCATTCACGCGTGCTTCCCTTTTTCTGAATAGTGTTTGATGTTGAATTGCCGACAGTGTCTGTTGATGTTTTTCGAATTGCCCTGCTGGTTTCCTTGTCGGCCCTTTTTTATCGTCACCTACATGTGCATAGTGGGTATTGGTATATCCTGCAGCAGGCTGCAGGAGAAAGCACCCATAAGGGGGCGTGCTGAAGGCACTCTAATTTCCCTATTAATTTTGTCTGTCTCATTGTTAGGAGCGTCCTCCACTTCCTCAAACATTTTCCACAATTCCAATATCCTTTGTATACTCTTCAGTTTTTTTTCTTTGTGTGTGGACAATAAATATGTATACATATGTTCCAAACATGTTTTGCATGCATGCACTCTGTGGGCCAAGATTTAAACATTTTTCCTGCTGTTCCCTACACCCACTCAGCGTGGTATTTTAGTATTTTATCCCTATTCTATCTCATACATGTATAATGGAGTATCCATTGTGTTAATAGAATTCCACCCTTCCCTACTCAAGATCTAATGACACTGTCCTAGCAATGTCATACACTCCCAAACCTCTACATTCCACCAATAAATCAATTTACAAAAGACGAATTTGTCCCAACAAACCCCAATTTACAAAAAATCGAATATGCCTAACAATGCTTCATCCCACCAATGAACCAATTTGCAAAAAATCCAATTATAAACCAGTTTTCTTTTTCTTCTCAAAAGCATCCACACACACACCCCAAACCCAGCTCTTCTTACTCACACATTGCTCATATGAACCAAATCATTCACATCCAAACATAAAGACTTCTACATACACCACTCAAACAAACCTTGGCCGAAACCTCTAAATATGCCACTCCAATAATATTTCAACAAATCATAGTTACAACAATAACTTCCTCTCGCCCCTCCCACAGAGGTACGGGACGGAGGAATCCCTTTCTACTTCAACACAGCGCTGTCTTTCCCCTTACAAGAGGAGATCCCACATCAATTCATAACTCTATTCTACTCATGTTGTCATCTTTCCCCAGAACGGAGGAGATCCCTACAATGTCTCATTAAAATCACATACAGTACGGCGCTGTCTTTCCCCCAATGGAGAAGTTATCTTCCATTTAGTCTACTAACTAATTAAACAACAAACTAACCAACAACAATAGACAAAAAACATTCACAATACTGTGTTTTCATGCGAGACTTCCCTCACGTGATATGGGAACTAAGAGTCCCCTCGATGCTGAGTCTCCTGTCTCAACTGCCTGCACCACCCAGATCGGGGGCCCACCTAAGTGATCAGGCAGACTGTCGGGCAACTCTACATCTGCTCACCCCCCTGGTTGTGATCACACAAACTGGTCTCTGCAGGCCGACACCATGCCCCCAAGGTGTGCGGCAGGGAGCACCCGGCTCTTCAGGGTCCTGGAAATCTTGTTGGGCTCCTTCAAATGTAAAGGTGCATTACCCCAAGGTATTCCAGAAAATAGCACAAAAGTAATTGAAAATGGAGTGCAGAGCTTGCAAGAAATAAATGCTTTTTATTTGCAAATTCGGCCGGGAGAATGGCAGACATTTTCGTGTTACTGAACTGCAAAAAAATCAAAAAGCCCATTCCGGGCTACAACATTTGAAGCAGAAAACTGCAGGTTTAACATATTCTCTAAAGGTAACATTAATTCTAATTCTAGCATTTCAATTGGCTATTCGTCATGAAGCCCCTAAAGAACACTACACATTTAACATGGTGGTTTGAGGTTTCCCTTCATGTGATCATTGAAAATTCCACCCCTCAAACATGACATTATTTCATAGCTGAAAATGTCACACTCTCATTGGCACTCTTCATAATAAGATTTGTAAAAAAGCTCTGCCCTTATTGGACAGTGACACCTGAGACAGCTCGGGATGCAGCATTCCACCGAGACAGAGCAACTGTGTAGTGAGTGGAAATCAGTGAGGTCAAAACATTATTGCATCCTATGAAACAGCACAATTCTTTTTCTGTGATTGGCCTTTTGGCCTTCCTCCCTTGCTCTAAAACACCAGTCTTGAGACATGCTGCCAACTCTGGGTGTGATCTTCTAGTTATCTTCTCACAATGAATAGGTGTGTGAAAAAACATGTGTGCAGCCCTCCTGCTGGAAATTAATTTCTTCTATTTATCTGTTTCAACATGGCAATTTTAACTCCGGACCAAATGTCCTGTTCTCAGTGGATGCACTTCTAGTTCTTCATTTTGGCTATGCTGCTGTCTAGTCCTTTGCATGCATCTCACTGTGCCCTTCACAACTATTATATATTCATTTGTTTATCGTCTGGGAAGACACTGGCTGTCTCGGCCCTTATTTCAGGCACCTAAGAAGTTTTCTCCCTTGCAACAATTAGCTGAACACTGTTTGGCACCTCTCTCCATCCCACCCTTGGCTGCTTGGAGCTTCTGCCTGTCTGCAAAACAAAATTCAACCAAATGTCCTTAGTTCAGAACTGCGGCCTAGAACCCTATAAGGGCAACATCTGCAGCCTTTAGCAATGGTGGATATGCTCTGCTGCACATGTGTTTTTTCTATGCAGCACAAAGCCTGTACACTCCCTGAACTACATATGCTCTAACTACAATGTCACACCATGGAAAACACGTGACCCCCTATGTTCTCTACCAGAGTTCTGCTGCCAGTTTAAAAGAGTTTTCTAATCTCATACTTGCACACACCTTTATGACGCTGGACTTGCATATTTACACTGGAAACAAATGAGCCAGCCCTGAAGGAAGATGGTGGTGTCCTAGTTATCAGTGTCTCGGAAAGTGGCAATACCATGAGGTGAAGCCCACGTTCGAGCTCCCTAATTGGAGAAGCATATATACCTCAGCTCCTGAGTGCTAAAATGGCTGAGAGGGGCAAAGTAATGGCATAGGGTGAGGTTGCTAATATATTGAGCTGTTTGGTTGCCCCTTCCACAGGTAAATTAAGTATAATTAGATTTTTCCTTGTTAATATTTGTTGTATTTGCCCATGTGTGCGTGAAATAACATGCCATCTGAAATGATATTATAAAAAACGTAGGATATTACATTAACACATTTTCATCTGTTTTAAAATTAATACAAATTACGGCACAACATGTCTGCTTTTTATTATAGGAGCAAAAGGTACAGTTACAAATGTTCGCAAAAGAAGACAATCTAAAGCATTTGAGCGATGTTGAAAAATCCTTTGCAACATTTACATGCCAATTCGCAATGGTAAAAACAGTTCAAGAGAAGTTGGAGCAGAATGGTAATTATCTCATTCGAATATCGAAATGCCTTTTTCAGTTTTCCATGTTCCCAGAAATAAAATATCCCAACCTGTATCATCTTGAATGTTCCTCCCATCTAGATAGCATCTTACCGACCGTGAAGTGTCGCACTGGGGTGGAGGGACAGGTAGCCCTCCACAGGGCTCCATGCTGGAGAAAATTTCAGAGCATTCTGGGACATTTTTCCCCTGCTTCTGCCTCATCCGTTACCTTACTGCTACCAAGACAATTCAATTGAGCAAAGAAATAAAGCTCTTTCATAGATTGGTCATTTGGGAACAAGAAGCACGCCAAGATCAGATACTCAAAATTCAACAAGTTTATTAGGCACTGTGTATAGGGGTAGGCCAATTTAAACATGAACATGATATTCCCCAAACAAATAACATATAGGATGGCGTTGTTTCACAAATGCCTTTCACTCCGTTTTTTTGCATTCTCAGGCTAAGTAGTCAGGTTTTCAAGCCTAAACCATCACTGTTGCAAAGTCTAAGATGAGTTACCTCAGTCCTCCATGTTAATACATACTCCAGGATGTACCAAGCTCTTCTCCAGCATGGGGCTGGCCTGAATTCACATGCTCATGAATATTCCCCGTCGTCAGGCTGGGAATCCTCGGTAAAGAATGCTTACTAGAGAACTAATTTTTACGGTTTGTGCTCAACCTGTTGCCAGCGAGAGGAACTATAACCATTTACTTGAAGTTAAAAGAAAAATATCCCAGTTTTATGTATTATGAGCAGAGTACTAGATAATCTCTATATCACTCAATAATTCAGTGTCCAGTTTTAACCAATTTGAGGATTACTCTATTTGGAACATTTGTTCATAAAATAGATTGGCCCTCATTATGACCCTGGCGGAAATCGAAAAACGATGGCGGAAATGCAATACCGCCATCGAATAGCGCTCGGTGCGACTATGACCCGTCACCGCAAAGTACGAAGCCATTAGCGACACCGTAGTGAACGCCAACGCTAACTGCACCAAGCACGCGCGCGCGCGCCATGCCAAACCGCAAACACCACCATGGTGCAACGGTACGCCAATTCCGACCCTAGCGGACATGTACCTAACGCCATCAGGCATGGCGTAATGTACCATTCCGCCATGGCGAGAAGTACGGCATCGCGAATCAACCGTAAACGGCCCCACTGAGTGCCTGTACACCGCTCCCTGCCCACAAAGTACAACTCCCCGTAGGTGCAATGAAGCCACAATGCAACCATTGAAATGTACAAGTCACCCATGCATGCCAACGAACAAAAGAAACACAACAGGGGCCAATGGGAGCTGCAGGGCACAGATGGCACGAATACAGAAGCCATCCCAATGGACATGACCACAGTCCCCCACCAAGAAACGCACGCAAACACAGGCACCTGTGACCAGCAATATTCAGAAAATCACATCATTCCACCAGTCCACCTGGCAGACCGGCATCTGTCACACAAAACCCAATCCCCCGCCCCTGAGCATGACAACATTCAAACTGTCATATTGCCAGCCCCCATTCCTGACCTCACTGGGCTTCGTAGGCAAACGCGGCCAGTACAGTACCACGCAACTAAACCCCGAAGCCGGAACCCGATGCAGATCTCCTCACAATACATCGCCCCCCAAATTGGCATATGCCACATCACTTGCAAAGAAAAACGCTACACGGGCCAAATCCGAATAGAAATTTAATGCACATCAAAATCACCAAGCCCATACAGCCATCAGGCCATGAACTCCAAAACACCAATCACCATTGTGGGCTGCTTCCGCAAGAAATGACCAGCCACTACCTGTGTGTCGCCCTGTTCCCCCATGGTACACAGAGCCACAATCACGTACGAAAAGGCAACATGGAAGCGCACAGAACCGCAGGCCCGTCCCAATGGGGAGGCACTAGTCCAGCTGAAAGGCCGAAATGTTGCTCCGAGCCACCAGTACTGCGTAAGGGCATGTGGCCCATTGGCGATCGTCCCATAAGATCATAATGCTGCTCCACTGATTAACACGAAGCAGCAGGTGTCGGGAGTAAAATCCATCTGCAGGAGTGGCATACAGATGGCAGTGGCAAAAGGGGAGGAGATACCTGTCAACCAAAAGAAAAGAAAAAGAACAGAATGGCCATCAGAACTACATTCCAACTACTCACTTCAATGATCACACGAAATCCACAGCCATATGCATGCTAGCCCAACCAAAAGGATCATCACCACCCCAAAACCACTTGCGACTCATAGCCATCTATATCGAGGTGCAAACACCATCACAAACGAGTGTACCTGTGCATGCGTCTGTCAAAACAGATTCCATCAGATGGGAATGTTAACGTGCATGGACACAAGTGTCTGAGGGCGCCTCGAGACAGGGAGGGCTCAACAAGGCCAGATGGACGATGGTCCCACAATGGCAGCCCTGCATCACATAGCGTAGGGGAGGCGGATAGATCCCAAGAAGCCCTGTACATGGCAAACTCTGTATCAAATCACCTGCCCATGCATCCATCCATCATTCCCTCATCCCGGGATCAAAATGCCTGAATAATTACTCACATAACATTAGAAACATCCATTGAGTCCGTGCGTTATGCAGCCTGCTAAATCCACAGTGCCCCAGCCCGTAATTCCAGTGTTGTGAAGTAACATGTTTTTGGGAACGGACGGCCTCATCGCCCACGTAGCTATTGCGCATCCCAAACTATTCATATCAATCATTGCTCCCTCGCCATGGGCCCTGTCTCAAGGACATAGAACAATAGAACGTTACATTTGCAGTCAGACCTGTGGGCATCTCCTCGCCGCTAGCTGGAAACCGAAAGCGCCGCCCCTCGAATTCCTCATTTGCAACATCACGTCGAAAAGGCATCTGTGGCCGTTTGAAATCACTAATTATTCCATCGAGTGCGGCTGTGTGTGAAAATGGCAACTGCCTTCACCCACGAATGGGACGCCCCGCCCGTCGTTGAACCTCGGTGCAGTGATGCATGAGGGTCCACCGTTACTCGAGTACTACGTTCCACTGACCCCTCACAAGTCAGTTCGCGACTGCACAGATAGTATGTGAAACAATGGGACCACAGCAGATTGAACATATCAACCAATCTTACACGGCCATCGGGTACAAATACATGATTGCAATAGCAAGATACAATTCCCCGAATTGCAGCGTTGTGCGCGGGACGTGCTCGGCCAAAGGGGAGAGCAGTTTGCACAGGTGGAATCAATCACCACAGGTGGAGGCCATACAGCCTGAAAACACATAAATTGCACAGCCAGTCTCCTCCCACAACCACACCGAAATGCTACCGGCAGGACTCGCGATGTTGGCCCTGGGGGACCTGATAGCACTGCAAGCGCTCCGACTCCAAGAAGAAGACGAACACCAACTACAACCAGCCGCACGGAGGAGACGCAGGAGGAGGAGGAGGCCAAGGCAGGGCCAGCAAGGGCTGCCAGCACAGCCACTACCACCACGCAGGCAGCCCGCAATCCCACGCCTCCGAGCACATCCGTTCAACCTCACTGATGAGCAGATCCACACCCTCTACCGTCTGGACCGGGACACCATAACCGCCATTGTGGACATGACACAGGCTGACCTTGTCAGCATGATAGATAGCCCAACCGCCATCCCACCCCTACTGAAGGTGGTGTCTGTACTCCACTTCCTGGCCACAGGCACCTACCAGCACACAGTCGGACAGTTGCATGGCATTTCTCAGCCACTGTTCTCACGGACACTATTGCAAGTGCTCGATGCCCTCCTGAAGCACGCAGACGACTACATCTCTCTACCACGCTCGGAGCAGGAAATAACCAACACAAAAGTGGGATTCCATGCACTTGCCGGCATACCGGGTTGCATTGGTGCCATCGACTGCACCCATGTTGAATTGGTCGTCCCACATGCCATGGAGGCCCAGTACCGCAACCGAAAACAATTTCATTCCCTGAATGTACAGATGGTGTGTGACTCCAACAGGATCATTACACATTGTTGTGCCCGATTCCCTGGATCAACCCATGATTCGATGGTCTTGAGGAACTCTACAATACCACGCTACATGGAGCGACACGCAGGGAACAGATCCTGGCTACTCGGTGAGTCTCATTACATGCATGATGATGTGGGGTATGTGAATTGGCATTGACCTGCCAGGAAGGGGGGGGTGTGTGCGTACGTATCAATGGCATTCCACATCATACGTTTCTCGTCCACATACAGGTGATGCTGGATATCCACTGAAGAGATGGCTCCTCACACCAGTCCGGAACCCACGGGACCAGCATGAGGAGGACTACAACCATGCCCACTCACGTACCCGTGTAGTCATTGAACAGGCATTTGGCCTACTGAAGACCCGTTTCCTCTGCCTCAGCAGGTCTGGCGGGGCACTCCTGTACCGCCATGAGAAGGTTGCAAAGATGGTGATGGCATGTGTCATGCTCCACAACATGTGCGTACGTAGAAATGTGCCCATGCCCCCTGACGCAGAACTGCAAGCACCTGATGATGGTCATGATGAGGGTGGGGATGTGGCAGCACCTCATGGAGTCTGCGAGGCACCGGAGGCCCGTGACATTCGTCAGCATCTCATTGATGTATGCTTCTAGCACTCACGCCTGGTGGCTGATACATGGACAAGGGACTCGTGGCACTGCGTGTGTCTGGGACATGCACAATATGGACTGTACGCCTATGATGGCCTAGTACACAAAGATCAATGTCCACACTTCTCATTGGTTGATCGTGCACTTTTTATGGCATATGTGATATCATGTTGAACACCCTATCGACCCGCCACCCAAGTGAGCCCAACACACCCCCTCCACCCTCCTACCTCCCCCCCGAACACCAGTGTCCAGAGATGCTCATTGTAAGTGGGCTGTCGCTATTGCATGCCCCCTCTGCGGGTATCAGGGGCACCCCTGCCTGTGGAGCGCAGGTTCCTCCCAGATCTACGTTGGGGGCTGCCCTGGACGGAACTTGCAACGGATGATGTGTCTGCCTGCTCACGTCCATGCATGTCCCTAAGGGTTTGCGAGAGCTCAGTGAGCACACGGCGCACTGCGGCAAGTTCGGCACATACGTCTTTGGACGTCGCATGCAGTTCCCCCCTCAGGCTCTCGGTGCTTCTCTCAATTTGTGCCCTTAGCGTCTCTGTACCTCTCTCCATTTCTGCCCTAAGTGTCTCAGTTGATGTTTCTATGTCTGCCTTAGTGCCCCCACATTCATCGGCATGGTCCTTGAGGAGTGTGGCCAGTTGCTGCTGTTGTTCGATCAACTGGTCGAGGGACTGTTGCCTCTGCTGGGCCATGGCCATTTGCGGGGGTGTCACAGAGGGGCTGTTGTCCTCATGTTGCCTTGCCACAGGGCTTGTGGGGGATGGCCAGTCGTCGTCTGGTGGGTGCCCCTGCGTGGTATCCTCATGTTGTACGGGATGGAACAGACAGGGGGATTGGGACAGGTCATGGATGGATCTGACTTCGGCATCCCCGTTTTCTGTGTCCGAGCATGCTGCCATCAATGGGGTGTCACCTATGGTGCTGCTGCCACCAGAGGCAGTGCCTTCTGTGGCATCCATTGGGGGGACCTGTGGTGGTGGTGTTGTGGGCATGCTGGCTGCTGGGGTGCCTGTTGATGTTCCCTCCTCTGTGCTGCCACCTGATTTGTGCTGCTGCCGTGTCTTGATGCGTGCAGCTGAGGTGGAGGGTCTCTGGCCGTTGGTCTTGGCCCTCTTTGCAGGTGTGCTGGTAGGGGTGTCCTGTAGCTCGTCGTTTGGATCGGACCCTGTGGTGGAGTAAAGGAGGGCGAGGGTTATTGATGGGTCTGTGGGAATTGGAATGGCATTGTATCACATGCATTGGGGTGGTACCTGAGGGTGATTTGGGTCGGGGCCTTGGAGGTGCTTTGATTTGTGTGTGGAGTGAGGGTGCAGTTGTCTGGCAGCCTGCAGTTAGGGTGTGCCTGCTGCACGTGTAGTGCGTGTATTAGGGGTTTTTAATTATTTATGTATTTATTGTGGGTTTTAACGTGCGCTTGCAGGCCGATGTGTGTGGACGTTCTCCTGGACATGTGTTTCTGTTGCACTATGTGGACGCATGGTACTTCACATGGATGGACTGTGTGGATTTGGCATTGTTTTATCTGGCCCACCTACCTGAATCTTCGGATGTCTGCACTCCTTTCTCCATCCCTCCGACTCCCTCTATGCTCTCCATTCCGATGGTGGAGGCACAGATTTCTTCCCAGGGGGTCAACTTGATGGGTGATTCAGGACCTCCCCCGGTGGCTGTGGCAATGTTGCGGTTGGCAGAGAGTATGCTGCGGACGCGTATCCGCAGGTCGTCCCATCGCTTGCAGCATTGCTGTGGGGTGCGGGGTGCGGTCCCCACCGCACTTACCCGCTGTGCCACCAGAGCCCATATGGCCTTCTTGTTTGCAAGTGCCGTCCTGGTCATTTGCGTGCAGAAGACGACGGCAGCATTCTCCTGGAGGGTCTCTGTTAGCACGGTGAGTTCCTCACGGGAGAAGTGGACCTGCCGCTTGCGGTCGCACGCTTTCTTCGCTACTTTTCCCATTTTTCTTGGTTTCGCTAGGGTGGTTGACGGGTTGGGGTGTGTTTCAGGGTAGTGATTTTAGTGGTTGTGTGGTTTTAGTGTATTTATAGGTGTACGCCGGGATGTTTCCCGTTCCGGGCCCATGTTTTAACTTCCGTTTCCGTATATTTCCGGCCACCGTACTTTCCGGTAGGCGCACACTGCGGTGACCGCTAAGAGGGGTGGCGGTATTGCACCTAGGGCGCCGTACGGCGGCGGTGTGGGCCGTTTTGGGGTCATTTCCGCCATCGCGGACTTTGCACTTCCGCCATGCCGTGGTGCTCGTGCCCGATGGGTCGGAATGGGCCGCACTTTGCTCCTTCGTGCAATGGCGGAAACGCTATTTACGCTGTGGCGCTCCGGTCAGTCGCTTTCCGCCAGGGTCGTAATGAGGGCCATTGTCTCTCTTCAAATGAATTTTGGCAACAGCTTTAAGCAGGCCATTATATTATCTCTGTCTTTAGCAGTGATCAAATATTTGTATCGTATTAATTTGAAATGGTGATCTTGTAAATACGTTTATTTTAAAGACTCATTTTAATGTGAATTCCTTTTTTTTTTTGTTTGGTTAAAAATACATTCAACCTTTAATACAATACTACAAGAAAAGAATAAAAAATACATTCAATGGTAAAAGGAATTATAATTTCCCAAAATCTCATATTAATACAATAGAAACACATCAAGAGAAAAAAATGGAAAATACATATCATATATCGCAATCATTACCATAACAAAATTACGTTAAATATAATTTAAAAATCACAAATCATCATTATTAAGACCACTGATGAGAAGCCAATACGTTCACCTTGTTCCATTACAGCTGCAAATTCCTGTTAAAACTAATCAGGAGAAAACACATTCAGCTTCAAAAAGGTTATGAAGCCAGTACTGCCACTACTACTGATGTTGTACGCCCAGCTAAACATGTATGCCACAGCAAACTAAACCCCTCTGCACTGTTTCAAGTAAGAACCTTCTTAAAAAATTCAAGTTGCACATTTATGCTGAACATATGGTTAGCCAATGTATTACATTTTCAGAATGTTCACTTTTATTACAAAAGCAACAATAAACTAAGTCATTCAGACTCATACCATATTTCCCTAGAATCTGCTTAGTATGAATCAGATTCCAGCGAAAGCAAATACAACTGGACCCAGTGAGCCCATCAGGATAGATGCTGGGAAAGGGTGTGAAAATTCCCAGTTTTTGTGGTCACCCTGTAAATGAGCTAAAGATGTATAAGTGTGCATAGAGTCCATGGCATTAATCCAATCCTGCTGATAAAGAAATAGCTTTACTTTACCAGGGCGATCCACTAGTCCATCTATAGAACTATGACTGGCATCAAGAATTGCAATACAAGCATTATAGACGGCCTTCATCCAGACACAACCATGTTCGTCCAAGATATGCTTAAGATCTGCATACAAAGGTCCCTCTGTAGGGCACGAGATTTTACGAAGCAAAGATAATAGCCTCCATTGTGCCCCGACTCTTATTTTATTTATTTATTTCTCCAGCATGGGGTCTGGCATGGATTCACATGCTCCTGAATATTCCCCGTCGTCAGGCTGGGAATCCTCGTTAAAGAAAAATCAGTATCAGTTTTGTTTCTGATCTGTCTTTCGTAGTAGTAACCAATCACTGATCTCTGCGTCATACTGACCACAGCCAATGACTGCCATCTCCCTAAGCCCCGCCTCTGGCAGCCATCTTCAGATTTTTACCGCACGTTCAAGTGTTGGGATCCTCATGCTATTGCTCTCGAGCTTTAGTGCTTTTTTCGCATTTTTTCATAGGACAATTTTCTCTTTTTCGGTCAAAAGAGCCTCAAGCTCCACCGTTTCTTTATCGGATCAGCAGGGACCCGTGTCGGATTCTTCTACGCCCCTCAAGGGTGAAGATTTCGTCGAGCCACGCTTTTGGAGGACTCACAGAAGGTTCTCAGGCCCATCTCGGACATGGCCCAGGAGAAGGGAAGCTCGACGCCCGGAAAGCTGTTCAGGGTCTGCCCTGGTTGCCTGCTTCAGAATGTCTTTAAGGAGGACGAACACTCCCTTTGCCTCTACTGCCTGCATGAGGACAAGACGCACGTGGAGAAGGACTGTGCGTTTTGCGGCAATATGTCAGAGCGGACCATGAAGGACCGCCATCTGCGTCTTGCCAACTGGCTGGAAGGGAAGAGCCCGTCAGGCGAGAAAAAGAAGAAGTCCGAGCGGTCTTCTAAGACCTTTGAGGGCGCCCCGGCGACGGGGGCCCAACAGAAGGCCAAGCACCGCAAGTCCGCTGGCACCGGGAGCGCCGAACGGTCGGGCTCTACGGTTGCCAGGCAGTGCGTATCCTCCCCGGCGCCATCAACCACGAGCCAACGCTCTGGCTTGGGTAAGAGGAAGGCCAAGCACCCGGCGAAGCTCCTGGAGAGAACCCGGTCGAGCTTGAAGGCCCCATCGGAGGGGGAGCGAGGCGGTGACCCTCCCCCCAAGGAGAAGGCGGTGAGCGCACCTAAGGTGGTGAAAGCCTTGATCCACCCTGCCAAGGCCTTTATCGAGACAGTCGCGGCGGCCCTGGCGCAGCCTGTGGAGGCTACACCAGTGGAGGCGACCTCGGGGCCCAGAGTCTCCCTGCCACCGCGGAGGGAGTCCTCTTTCATGCCCATTGACAGGACCCCCGTGAAACCTCCGACGGAGAAGAAAAAGGGGGGGTAGGAGGTCGTCGTGGATTCGGCCTCAACCTCTGAAGAGGAGCTGATCGAAGTCTTAAGCCACAGCGTTGGCGTGGAAGAAGACCAGCCCGTCGGGAGGGACCCCGACGTCGGTGACGACGATAACGTCGAGGGTGCCGACGAGGCTCCTGACCGCCTGTCGGAATCCCCTCATCCAGTGCCGCAAGACAACTCGGCGGCCATTTTGTTGGCTATACAGTCCTTATGCTCGGAGATAAGGACGAGATTGCCGTTACCACCAACGGAGGAACCGCTCCCGACGGGGGACCCGGAGCCAGGCCCTTCTGGGAGCCCTCCTCCTAAGAGAAGAAGGATTCATCCTCCACCTCCTTTTCAACCATCGCGCCCTGCTCAGCCCTCCTCCCCGTCCACGACCCGTGGGGATGATACGGGGACGGACACGGCCGCGACGGGTACAGACGACGAGGTTTACGACGAGGATCTCCCGTCGTCACCTCCTCTCCCGGGCTTCCCCGCCCGACGAGATTGGATCGTTTCATGCCATGATCGCCAGGGCATCCGAGCTTTTCCAGCTCTGCCCGGAAGAAAAGAAGAAGGAAGGTTTCCTTTATCAACGGCGCGAGACCAAGAGGAAGACGGTCCTCGCTGTACCTCTACTGGACGATATCTGGGATGAGGGTCTCGCCCTCCTCAAGAACCCATCCACAACGCCTGCGAGAAGGGATCGGTACGAGAAGAAGTACCGGGTCCCGGACGCGGCCCCCTTGTGCCTTCGGGCACAGCCGACCCCGGACTCGGTCGTCTCCGCGGTGGCCAGGAAGAAAGCGGGGGGGCTTCGGCCTCTACGTCAACCTCCCCGCCGGACGGCGAGGGAAAGAAATTGGACACGATGGGACGCAGAGTCATCTCATCGGCAGCGACGACGATTAAGGCTGCCAACGCCTTGGCTATCGTAGCCCGTGACGACAGGGAGTTGTGGTACAAAATCGCCCCCCTGCTGGACTTCCTACCAGACGACAAGAGGGCGGAGGCCCTAGAGATCTTGCAGGAAGGAGAAGTGGCGTCGGACCACGCCATTACGATAGCGACGGACATCGCTGACACTGGGTTTCGCCAGTTGGGCAACGGCGTGTGCCTTAGACGGCGTGGATGGCTCAAGGCAACGGACTTCCTGCAGGACGTGCAGACCAGAGTCTTGGACATGCCGTTCGACGGGAGCAACCTGTTTTGGGAAAACAGTGGACGATTCCCTACAACCAATCAAGACGGACACGGAGACGGCCCGGGCTCTTGGTGTTCTCCAGCAACGACGGCCGCCCTTTCGGAGCAGGGTGCCTCCAAAGGTTCCGGCGGCGGATTTTCCACCTATCGTCAAATTATTATTATTATCGTCAAGCGGCCCGTTCGTCGTCACAGGAAGCCTACAGGGGACGAGGCAAGTCGGGCGGACCCCGCCGTCGTCGCTAAGGAGGACAGGGCGGCAAAGCCTCGTCGAAGCAGGACTGAACCGGCCGTGGGGTCGGGCCACCACCAAAGCACCCCGGTGGGAGGCCGGCTGGCGAACTTCGTCAGCGTGTGGGAGTCCATCTTCACCGAGTGTTGGGTGCTGGACGCCCTGGCCCAGGTCACGCGCTCGAGTTTCTAAAGAAGTGCCCGCGCGTCCCCCCCGTGGCCAGGAAGGAACCTCACGTCCCTCAACTTCTCTTGGAGGTAAAGGCGATGCTCAAGAAAGGCGCCATCGAGCTCGTCCCAAAGAAGCTTCGGGGCTCCGGAGTTTACTCAAGATACTTCCTCGTGAAGAAGAAGACAGGAGGATGGCGTCCCTCCTGGACCTACGACGACTGAACAAATTCATCAAGGCACAGAAGTTCCGGATGGTCACCCTCCAGCACGTCCTGGGTCAGCTGGAGGAGGGCGATTTCCTGTCGTCGTTGGATTTGGAGGATGCTTACTTCCATATCCCCATCCTAAAGGGACACTGAAAGTTTCTCAGATTCATGGTCCAAGCGCGTCACTACCAGTTCAGAGCCCTTCTCTTCGGATTGAGGTCGGCACCCAGGGTGTTCACCAAGTGCCTCGCACCGGTGGCGGCGCGGCTGCGCCTGGAGGGGATCCACGTCTACCCCTACCTGGACGACTGGCTCATCCGAGCAAAGACAAGGGAACTCGCCGCGGAGCACACAGCGAGGACCGTCCAACTACTCACGGACCTGGGATTCTCCATAAACTACGCCAAGTCCCACCTGGAGCCTGCGCAAGACGCGCTGTTTCTGGGAGCGAAACTCGACACAGTGGCACTTCTGGCCTCTCCGTTGGAGGAAAGGACGAGGGCCATCTTGAGCAAGGTGCAGCGGATGCTGGTTGCGGACGCGGCCAGGGTGAGGTCCATCAAATCCCTCCTCGGATTGATGTCTTCTTGCATTTATCTCATCCACCTGTGCAGGCTTCGGATGCGACCGTTACAGGAGTTCCTGGACGCTCACTGGATTCAGACGACGGGCAGCTTCGAGGACAGGATCACACTCGACGAGAGCTTCCGACGAGCGATCCGGTGGTGGGGCACCCGCGCGCATCTGACGGCGGGCATGGACTTCCAGACCCCGGGCCACCAGAAGACAGTGACCACGGATGCCTCCCTGGAAGGGTGGGGAGTGCACACCGAAAATCTGCACACGAGAGGCCTTTGGCTTCCGATGGAGAAGTACCTCTATATCAAGGTCCTGGAGCTCCGGGCAGTGTTTTGGGCCCTGAGGTCCTTTCTTCCATCCCTCAAGGGCAAGGTGGTGAGGATCTTCACCGACAACACCACCACCATGTTCTACATCAGGAAGCAGGGCGGTACCAGATCCCCAGCCCTGTCCAAGGAGGCGCAGGATCTGTGGCATTAGGCCGTCGCCCAAGGGATGTTTCTGGTGCCGTTTCATCTGGCAGGAATAAAAAACACCATCGCCGACTCGCTCAGCAGAGAGCTGCGCTCGTGCCACGAGTGGGAACTACGACAGGATCTAGTGGACCGCCTCTTCTGACGGTGGGGCACTCCCCAGATCGATCTGTTCGCGACGGCGACGAACTCCAAGTGCCAGAGGTTCGCCAGCAGGTTTCCCCAGCCGAGGAGCATGGGCGATGCTTTCTCGTTCCCCTGGGAGGGCCTGTTTCTATACACGTTCCCTCCATTGCCGTTGCTGATCCGGCTCATCAACCAGCTCAAGAGGTCACGGTGCAGGATGATCCTTGTCGCACCTGCGTGGCCGAGGCAGATATGGTTCCCGGACCTTCTGGACTTGTCAGCGTCCCTGTCAATCAAGCTGCCAGTGGACGCGGATCTTCTCTCCAGGGAAGGAGGCGCCATCCTCCATCACGACCCGAAGTCGCTGAACTTGCAGGCATGGCTCCTGCAGCGCTAGAGTTTGGAGGTTACGACATACCGGCCGACTGCAGAGAGGTTCTTGCAAAGGCTAGGGCGTCCTCAACTCTTAAATGCTACGGACACAAATGGAAGAGGTTCTCTGTCTGGTGCCATGCACAGAAGATTAACCCTCTACGGATTACGGCTCCTCAAGTGCTGCCGTACTTACTGACGCTGGCCAAGGCTGGACTGGCGCACGCTTCCATCAAGATTCATCTTGCCGCGATCTCCCGATACACCAGAACCACGGGACGGACGTCTTTGTGGTCTCATCGTCTGGTGAAAGAATTCATGAAGGGACTGTTCAGATCGTTCCCGCCAGTGAAGGCTCTGGCCCCGGCGTGGGAGTTCAACGTGGTGCTGACCAAGCTCATGGGACCTCCGTTCGAGCCTCTGCGCTCTGTTGAAGTTCTTGTCGTGGAAAACAACGTTTCTTGTGGCCATCACCTCCGCACGACGAGTGGGAGAGATCCAGGCCCTTTCCTGCAAGCCCCCGTGCTTGACTTTTCACGACACGAGGGTAGTGCTCAGGGCGCACCCCTCCTTCATTCCCAAGGTGCCGTCGGACTTCCACCTCAATGAACCCTTGGTGTTGCCTGTTTTCTTCCTGTCGCCTTCGTCGCCGGCTGAAAGGACTTTGCACTTGCTGGATGTGGCTAGAGCGCTGAAGTTCTACGTGGACCGCACGAAGAGTTTTCGGAAGACGTCACAACTTTTTGTGAACTTTGGACCTGTCAATCAGGGGAAGGCTCTCTCAAAGGCTTCCATTTCCAGATGGCTCTCCGGCTGTATCATGTACTGTCATCGGTTGGCAAACCTACCGCTGCCCGGCCGTCCGAGAGCCCATTCCACCAGAGCGATCGCAGCTACCACGGCATTCCTATCTGGTGTTCCCCTGCTGGACATCTGCAGGGCTGCTACGTGGAGGTCGACGCACACCTTCACGAAATTCTACTGCGTCGACTGGGATTCCAGGGAGGAGTCCAGGGTCGGCCAAGCAGTGATGCGCAACCTGTTCGCCTAAGGTGAGCCTGGTGAGAAGGTAAGAGATGCTTAATGTTGAGTTGTTGTATTGCTTAATGTTGAGCCGGTTGCCACCTCCCGTGGTTGTGCATGTGTGTGCTGCTATGTATTCTTTTATTCATGAGCATGTGAATCCATGCCAGACCCCATGCTGGAGAAGGAACAAGTTACTTACCTTCACTTGGTCATACTGCCACTTCACGTGCTACCAAATCTGAAGATGGCTGCCAGAGGCGGGGCTTAGGGAGATGGCAGTCATTGGCTATGGTCAGTATGACGCAGAGATCAGTGATTGGTTACTACTACGAAAGACAGATCAGAAACGAAACTGATACTGATTTTTCTTTACCGAGGATTCCCTGCCTGACGACGGGGAATTTTCATGAGCATGTGAATCCATGCCAGACCCATGCTGGAGAACAACAGTTACAGGTAAGTAACTTGTTCCTTCTGCTCCTTTGAACCTAGGTGTTGGATTTACAGAGTCCTGAACTCCGTGACTAAGCCAGTCATTGATAGTCTGCAGGACCCTCATGGCTCTCTCATAGAGGGCATTGGGTCCAGCCAGGAGAGAGGCCGAAGGACAAATCCCTACTAACACTCTTTCCTGACTCTGTTCGTCTCACCTCCTCACTGAACTGTCACTAGGCCCCATGACCTGCACTGGAACGTCTTCCTACCTGTTAGACTTGTCTAGGGCCTGACTTGGCCCTCCTAAAATTCCTAGCTCTAGCTGACTAGTCTGTTTCTGGGTCTTCGTCTTTTTTTTCAATATCATAATAAAATCCCAATCTCCTTTATTACTTTCTCCTTTTTCATCCAATATTTGTCAACCCCTAGACAATCTTCTTCACTCTCTCCATCTGAAAATGTATCATCCTCTGTCCTTTCACTCTCACCTATCCCCTCCTTCTGCTGATGTCTCACTCTCTCCTTACAACCATCTTAGCCTGTTGTCACCACCTTCCACTCCACTCAGGGTCTTACTTTCTCCCTCCAACCATCTAATGTTACCCCTTCCTTCAATTCCACTCCTTGTTTTATTTCCCCCTTCTGTCCTCTGTTCCTACTATCACCTTCCACACCAGTCCTGCTTTTACTGCTGTCCCCCTTTCCCCTGTTCCTCCTACTGCCTTCCACTCCACTCTGGGTTTTACTGTCACCCCCTTTCCTCTCTTCCATACTATCGTCTTCCACTCCACTTCTGGTTTTGCTTCCTCCCTCTTTGCCTCGTTTCCCTCCCCTATAACTGTCACTGCTTCTTGTCTTGTCTTCTCTAGTGAACACCTCCGCCTCTCTCCTGCTGCCACTTTTCCAGTCTCCAATCTCAAACGTCACTGCTGCACCTCTCCTCTCCAGCAGTCTTCACACTCCAACCTTCTCCAAACAGGAGTCACGTAAACCTGTCAGCCACCACACTAAACTTTGTTGCCTGGCTTATATGATAATCCCTCTCCCCTTGATTGAAACTAGGGCTAATGGCCTGCAGCTGTGAGCCTAAGGGGTGTGCAGGTTAGGATTGACTGGGCTCTCTCACTTCTCCAGCATGGGGTCTGTCATGGATTCACATGCTCATGAATATTCCCCGTCGTCAGGCTGGGAATCCTCGGTAAAGAAAAAAATCAGTTTCAGTTTCGTTTCTGAACTGTCTTTCTCCTAATAAGCAATCACTGGTCTCTGGGTCATACTGCCCCCAGCCAATTACGGCTCTCTAATGAAGCCCCTCCTCTGGCAGCCATCTTTAGATTTTTACCACACGTTCAAGTGTTGGGAGTCCTCGTGCTATAGCTCTCGAGCTTTTACTGTGCTTTATGATTTTTCAAAGACTTAAACCTCATTTTTTCGATCAGTCGAGCCTCAAGCTCCACCGTTTCTACTTCCGATCAACAGGGACCCGTTTCAGAATTTTCTACGCCCCTCAAGGGCGAAGTTTTCGTTGAGTCCTGCTTCTTGGAGGATTCCAGAACATTCTTTGAGGCCTACCCTGCGTGGACATGGCCCAGGAAAAAGGAAGCACGACACCCGGATCCAAGCTGTTCAGGAGCTGCACTGGATGCGGATTGCAGAATGTCTTCAAGGAGGACGAGCATTCTAGATGCCTCTACTGCCTTCACGAAGACAAAACGCACGTGGAGAAGGACTGTGCGTTTTGCAAGAACATGTCGGAACGGACCATGAAGGATCGGCGGATCCGCCTCACGAACTGGCTGGAGGGGAAGAGTCCAGCAGCAGGTGAGAAGAAGAAGAGGTCCGAGCGGTCTTCTAAGACCTTTGAGGGCGCTCCAGCGACGGGGGCCCAACAAAAGGCAAAGCACTGCGAGTCCCGAGGCACCGGGAGTGCCGAACGGTCGGGCTCCTCTGCTGCCAGGCAGGGCGCACTTTCAACGATGCCATCAACCACGAGCCAACGCTCTGGCTCGAGGAAAAGGAAGTCGGAGAACCCAGGTAAGCTTCAGGAGAAGCCCCGGTCGATCCCGACAGAGAAAGCCGAGGGGGAGCAAGGCGGCGACCCTTACCCCCCAAGGTGAAGGCCTCAAGCGTGTCCAAAGTCGTTAAGGCTTTGATTCACCCGGCTAAGGCCTCTATCAAGGGAGTTGTGGCGGCCCTGGTGAAGCCTGTGGAGGCTACCCCAGTGGAGGCGACCTCGGGGCCCAAAGTTTCCCTGCCACCACGGAGGGAATCCTCTTTTCAGCCCATCGATAAGACCCCCGTGAAAACCCTGGTGGAAAAAGAGGGTGGGGCGGTGGCCATCACGGACACAGATACAGCCTCTGAAGAGGAACTGGCTGAAGTTGTAAAGATCCTGGACAAGAGGTCTGAGGAAGTCCGGTCCCATGGGAGGGATCCCGACAAGGCGGACAAAGAAAGCGACGGTTACGCCGACGAGGTTCCCGTGGAGGCGGAGGATTCCACTCACCAACGTCGTGCCCGTCGCAACCTTTGCCTGGGCACAGGACAGCTCAGGAGCAATCTTGATGGCTATCCAGGCCTCGTGCACAGAGATAAGGACAACATTGCCCTTACCCCCAATGGACGACCCAGCAGAGCCTGGACCATTGGGAAGCCCTCCAAGCAAACAGAGGAGAACTCATCCCCCACTGCCCTTCCAGCCTACGCGGCCCTCAAGGCCTTCTTCTCCTTCCCCGGATCCGAGGGATGACATGGGAACAGAGACGGCTACGACGGGGACGGATGACGACAGTGGTGACGACGGGATGGGCCTTCCATCACCACCCCCGGAGTTCCCCGCCCGACGAAATTGGATCCTTCCATGCCATGATCGCCAGGGCATCCGAGCTCTTTCAGCTCTGCCCGGTGGAACAGAAGAAGGAAGGTTTCCTCTATGAACGGTGTGAGGCTGTTAGGCAGAATCCTGTGCAGTGCCCTAAGGGACCACTACACACAATTAAGACTACAGGTGTCAATTCAAGTTTTACCTTTGGTACAAGCCTGTACTACTATGTTAAAGTGGTAGCAGTAGCGGAGCAGCCAGGCCTATCTCAAGAGTATATGAGCAGTAGCAGAGATTACACAAAGGGACCACAATTACTCTGACTCAAGCAAACACTGACTCAAGGTTTCAGGTGGAAAAATATAAGTACATTTATTTTTAATCCATTTGTTATAAACACAACACTTCTATTAAATTCAAAACCACACGTAAAATATACTACAACTAACCATTTCACTTTGTACGGTATGACTCAAGGTAAGTACCCTGTGTTTGAATAGACCGGTGTTATGAAACAAGACACGTTACCGTGAATATGATTGCGATCACTTTTTGACAGTTTGCTCTACTAAATAATCGCGTATCCGTGACATGAAATGCTACCGGGGCAAAAACACACTTAGCACCTGAGATACCCAGAGGGAGTTGGAGGCAAAAATCATAGGCAATATTATAGTTAGTTTTGAAGAAGGTTACCCATCGGGTATACTCATGCGCCCAATTGTTTAATTTCTATTGAAAATAATGCTTTCACACAGTGTCGATTCTGTTAAGAATTTAATGCCCTATGGTGATGACACATGTTTCGACGTATAAAACTTCTTTCTCAAATCAGGGCTTCAAAGTAAAAAATGTGTAATGAACATTCACAATTTTAATTGACCAAATTAAATAAGTAATTAAAGCATAATAAGTTGCAATTAACACGATCATTGCCACATTATTTGGTGAATAAAGAATGAAAACATCAATTAAGCATGTTATTTGTAAAACAAAGGGAACTTGCCCCTAAAACACATGGGAGACCATGAAATATCCATCAGAGTAATAGAACTCTATTTCTCTTAATACCAAGCAAATCTTATATAGCGGGAGCAAGCCACACGAGTATTTGATTAAGCGCGATGTTAAAAATAAAATAATTTTTCTTTTGGAGTTATACATCTAAATACAAATTGTAGTACCTACAATTTTTGAGAATCAATAATTTGAATCGAAAGCAAGATTTTAGTGATCAAGAACCAGCAAAGAACGTTATACCTTAGCGTGTACAATCAACAGAGGTCAATGGGACTAGCAACACGCACTTCACATTGAAATACAAGTAGATTAGCCCATAACATGGCGGCCATAAGGGAAATAGTAGCAAATAATTACCAAATAATGTGGCAATGATCGTGTTAATTGCAACTTATTATGCTTTAATTACTTATTTAATTTGGTCATTGTGAATGTTCATTATACATTTTTTACTTTGAAGCCCTGATTTGAGAATGACGTTTTATACGTTGAAACACGTGTCATCACCATAGGGCATTACATTCTTAACAGAATCGACACTGTGTGAAAGCATTCTTTCAATAGAAATTAAACAATTGGGCGCATGAGTATACCCGAAGGTTAACCTTCTTCAAAATTGCCCCTTCCTAATGGAGTAGAGGAATCAAGGACTCCATTGTTACCCGGGTCAATGCGACCTTAGAATCAAAGAGTTTGTACTAATACAGAGGGCGCAGAGTTCTAATCTACAAGTTCCTTGAATAGATTCCTCACTTCTTCACAAATATTATAGTCAGGCAGACAGAATCGAAGAACACTCATAGACAGGAATTCAAGAGTCAAAGGGCCGGAGCCAGGGTCAAGTGACACCGGGTGCCTGTTGTCGAGGATCACACAGTCAAACAGTTCACGATTCAACGTGACCAAGAGTACTTTGATATTGTCAATGTTCGGAAGCAAAAGTTATAAGAAGGAGAGAAGACAAGGGCAAGCCTTGGAGATGAAGAAAAGGGATTCACCCTAATTCCTCAAGCAGAACACAGTACCTTATTCAATGGAGAAGCTGGTGCCCTGGCAGTTGTTCCTGTTGGTTTCCTGCAGACCCACCGTTCCTGGAGCTTCGATGTGAAGGACAACGACTGGAGGGGTCTGCACTACACAGGGATGAAGCCGGCAACAGCGACGACGAATAAAAGGTGCGCTCCTTAAAAACAGGAGAGGCTCTTCAGACAGCTATCCGGACCACTACAGCAGTGTGCAGCGATTTCGACCAAGAAGAGAATCCGCTGGCTGTGGAAGATGAGCTGGTTATCCCCACCAAGCCCAAGGGAAGAAGACTCCGGACTGGATCTTCTCTGGTCGTCGAAGGGTAAATAGCTCAGAACTGCGGCAGGGCTTCACCGGGATGGGGTAGTTGCAGCAGTCGACTTCTTCTCAGCTTCTCTTCGGTTCCTTGTAGTTCCAGTGGAGACTCTCTGACTTCTAGCCCAAGAGAAGTGCCTTTTATGCGAAAAACCCTCATTCACACAGCCTGGCTGTCAATCACGCAGCAGGGGGGTTGTCCAGCCCGGACAACCACCTCAGCCAATCATGGTAAAGTGCGACTTGGGTTTCCTAGGATACCCTGTGCAGGGGGTGACTACACCCCTCCCTCACATTCAGCCCACCTAGACACCCAGGCGCCTGGAAGAGGGCTTCTGAGCAGCAGCTCGCCAAAAGACGGTGAACAAAGGAGGCAAACCTGGTTTGCCGTTCCAAGTAAGACACAAGAAGGACTTTAACAAAAAGAAATGGATGAATAAACCTGACCGGAGCCAAACGAAAAAGTATTTGGTCAAGCGGGTTTAAGTTCGAGCCTAATATAATAGCCTAAAACAATACCACGTTTATCTAATATAATCGCGGTAGAAAAGTTAGGGTAGATACCACTGCCACCAGCCAAGTCTAAATGTTAAAAGAGCAAAACAATGCTCTAGGAGGTACAGATACAAAGGGATACGAAGTAACCCTTTCCAGTACTCCATGGAAGATGGGGTGTACTGGATCTGTGGTAATTTGACTAAGTAAAGTTAATGGCAACTTTACCCCTTTCTGGGGGACTGTAGTCAGCCCCAGAAATGAAGTCGGTGGGAAGTCTAAAAAGACAACCCTGTGCCACTGCACTGAAGGTGCTGTGTAACACATAAAAGAAGGGGGCTACTGAATTGGAGTACTCCAGAGCCCACAATCACAAAGACAGGTAAAAGACACATGGCAAAACATGGGTAAGAGTGGGGGAAAAAGCTCACACTCTTACCAAGTAAAAGAAATAAACTCCAGAAGTCCAGCAGAGCTGCTAGGGGACACGCTAGGGGAGGGAAATTAGCCATAAATGAGAATTCTCCCTAACAGAGGCCAAGAGGAAGACGTTCCTCTCGGTCCTGTTGCTTGACGACATCTGGGATGAGGGGCTGGATCCTCAAGAACCCGTCCACGACCCCTGCCAAGAGAGACCGGTACAAGAAGAAGTACCGGGTCCTGGATTCCGCCCCCATGTTCCTTAGGGCGCAGCCGAACCCGGATTCGGTCGTCTAGGCGGCGGCCAAGAAGAAAGCGGCGGGAGCGACGGCTTCAACTTCGACCTCCCCGCCGGACGGCGAAGGGAAGAAATTGGATTGCATGGGACAATGGGTCATCTCATCGGCGGCGACGACAATTAAAGCGACCAACGCCCTCGCGATTGTGGCCCGCTATGACAGGGAGCTGTGGTTTAAGATCGCTCCTCTGCTTGACTTCCTTCCGGATGACAAGAGGGCTGAGGCCCTGGAGATACTGCAGGAAGGCGAGGTGGTGTCGGACCACGCCATAACGGTGGCCACGGACATTGCTGACATCGGCTTCAGCCAGATGGGCAACAGTGTTTGCCTTCGCCGGTGTGGTTGGCTCAAGGCAACCGATTTCCACCAGGACGTGCAAACCAGAGTTTTGGACATGCCTTTCGATGGAAACAACCTGTTTGGCAAAACAGTGGACGAGTCACTTCAGGCCATCAAGGCCGACACTGAAACGGCACGGGCCTTGGGAGTTTTACAACAACGACGGCCACCCTTTCGGAACTCCAGAGGCAAGCAAGGTGCCTCCAAAGGATTCGGCGGCGGCTCCTCGACGTAGCTGTCATGATCTCTGCTTCCAAAAGGTCAGGACTTACCCAACTCCCTTGGAAGCAGACCCATAACCCAGGTTCCGAGTGCCAACCAGTCCCAATTGGGACCTTTTGGACCCTGTCCTGGCGCCAGTGGCACCAGGCTCATAAAAATGCCCAGTCCCAGCGCTGGAAGCGCCGGGCTCATACTGCTTGGGTGGACTTACCTGCAGCAGACCATGCTGCTTACTTACCTGCCAGTTGAGCCTCTAATCCTCTTCTGTTTGGGACTACTTTTCCTGTTGGGTGGGGCAGGAGCCACTCCCTAGGTTGAGAACACTGGAACTCTTCTGGAAAGCAGGAACTCTTTTCTTACCTAGGCGAGGCTGTGGAAGGAGACACCTAAGCACTACAGGAGGCTATTTAAACCACACCCGATGGATGAATCTTGCTTTGCGTTATTCTGCATCCTCTGCAGCAGAACGCTCATCGTGTCTTCTGCATCTGATCCTGGGCCTAAGGGAAAAAGGCTTACCATCCTGAATCCAGTCTTCAGCAACACCTATAAAGACAAGAAGGAACAGGTTAGCACTACGGTCTTCAGTGACAGCGCTTCTCTTACCTGGTCCATCGGCTGTCACCAACGCCTCGCGCTGCATTCCGGCATCTGAAAGACAAAGGCTTACCTACTCTTCGCGTGCTCCGGAGGTCTTCGCACTGCATTCCGGCATCTGAAAGACAAAAGCTTACCAACTCTTCGCACGCTCCGGAGGCCTTCGGCGCTGCATCCCGCATCTGAAAGACAAAAGAAGGTGCGTTTAAAGACATTGGGTAACTTTATTACTCACGTGCCATTACTCCTTCCCACGCCGAACCCAGTGGGTATTCCGGCACCCTTCAGCAGCTCCGAACTTGTACCTGCAAGATAAAAGGACAGTTAGTGCGCATCGTGATGCAGGCAACAAGCGCTTACTTACGTGCTTCCAGGCGCTTCTATTCCTCACACGGGTTCCATCCTCAACTCACTTCAGCCCGTCATCCGCCATCGCCGGAACCCTGCAAAACAAGAGACATCATTACAAAAGACTTTTAAAGACATTTGAAATACTCGGAACTTACCGTTCGTGCAGTAAACGACGGACAGCAGTCCTCTGAGGTCAAGAGGCCTGCACCCTTATCCAGTGAAGAAACTGGTTACGGCACCCTGCCCCGAGGCAGATGGAGAGCTCGGCGTTCACTTACCTAAGGTGAGAGCGTTAACCTTTGGGGTTCTACAGGAGAAGAGAAAGGGAAGAAGAGAGAGACACCCAATAACCCCAGTTCATTAATCCCATATTTTCTATCTGCAGACATCTTACTCTTCGAGTCAGACATACAGTGCACAGAGGTCCAGCCCAAAGAGCCAACCGTGTGTTACACATCACCTTTGAAGATACGGCATTCACCCAGTCAAGACCGGCGCCTCTGCGGGAATCAGGTGAGCGTTACAGAACGCAAAGCCTACCGCAAAACTCCCGCCCAGGCGCTATGGAAACCTCGGATACCGACCAGCTAGCCCAGTTACTTGGGGAACTAAGAACAGAAGTGCATGCAGCCCGTCAGGAAACGAACGCTCTAAGAAGGGAACTGATTATTTCCAAGGAGCGAACAGACGATCTCGCTAGACAATTGCTACAGTCACAAGCCGGACAGACCCCATTACCCGCATCAGGGGCAAATCTTCCTTCAACAGCCTCTATGAATCCAGTGCAAATCAACCTACCTGGGAATGTACCTCTGGCTCCGCCCGAACGATTTTCTGGTGACCCAAAGAGGTTTGCAGTATTTATTAATCAGTGCCGGTTGCATTTCTTATGCCGGCCAGCAGCCTTTCCAACTGATCAAGCTAAAGTAGCTTTCGTGCTTTCGTACCTTAGTGGCAATGCGGCAGACTGGTCGATCCCTCTAGTTAATCAAGATGATCCGGTTCTCCATGATTTTCAAGCTTTTCAGCTCAGTATGGAAAAACTGTTCGCAAGACATTCACAGGGGCAGGCCTTGGACAATGAGCTTCTTTCGTTGCGACAGGGTAATCAAGACCTTTTGGCTTATATTGCGTCTTTCAACAGACTGATAGTGGAAACTCAATGGCCTGAGGACAAAAGGATTACGCTGTTTTATAGAGGTCTACGTGGAGAGCTCAAAGATGTGTTAGCCCAAGTAGTGAATCCCCCGCAAGACTGTTCGGACTATATAGACTTAGTCGTTCAAATAGATCACAGACTGCAGAACAGGAAGGCCGATCGTTCCAAGTTTGATGCTCGAGTATTTTCCAAACCACCTACTCCTTCCAAAGGAGTAGACTCCGGGGAACCCATGCAAATAGGGGGCCTGAAAGGACCACTAACACAAAAGGAGCGGGAAAGGAGAAAACAGTTGCAATTATGCCTCTATTGCAGAAACTCAGGGCACTTTCTTCGAGACTGTCCGGTGAAACCAGCCAAGAAGGCAGTAGGAGCTGCAGTTACCAAGGTCACAAACTCTGAGCAGGGAAACGACCTCGCCCGACAAGAATAGAGGTCCTCTTGCCGAGCGTTAAAACCAGTTCCGTGACCTCGCATTTCGTGATACCTATGGTCCTCATTAGCCCTGATCATCCGGATCGATTACATGCGATTGAAGCTTACGTCGACAGCGGTGCCATCGGCAATTATGTGGATCATGAAATGGTTTTGAGGATGAATCTAACTCTTTGTCCCAAGGCTGTAAAGGACGTCATTACTACAGTGGATGGTACGGAGATAGCCTCCGGACCAGTAACGCATACCACTCAAGAAGTGACGCTAGTAAGTCAAGATGGACACCATGAGAAGATCGTGTTCGATGTGATCAAGGCCCCTCAGTTCCAGATTATTCTAGGAATACCTTGATTAGAGAAACACAATCCTCAGATCGATTGGCGAGCAAGAACGGTTCAGTTTCCAGAATGTGTCTCTACTTGTCACCCTCCACCTGGTGTTGCACTGGCAGCAATTTCTTCGGAGACTCCCCAGTTACCTCCCGAATACCTAGAATTCCAAGATGTTTTCCGGAAGGATCAGGCTAACTCTGTACCTCCTCATAGGTCTTATGACTGCCAGATAGACCTGATACCTGGATCTACTCCTCCTTGTAGTAGAATTTATGCCCTCACCGAGCCTGAGAACCTTCACCTCCGACAATACCTGGATCAATACCTAGCGAATGGGTTTATTCGTCCTTCCAAGTCCCCTGCTTCTTCAGCTTTGTTCTTCGTTCCAAAAAAAGAAGGGGACCTTAGAACTTGTATAGATTATCGCGCCCTGAACCAGATCACCGTTAAGAATAGATATCCGTTACCTTTGATCCCTGAACTCCTGGACCAAGTCAGAAAAGCATGCATATATACAAAGCTGGATCTTAGAGGAGCCTACCACTTGGTACGAGTAAAAGAGGGCGATGAATGGAAGACGGCCTTCCACACCAAGTATGGGCTATTTGAATATCAGGTCATGCCCTTCGGACTTTGCAATGCCCCGGCCGCCTTTCTATATTTTATGAACGATGTCCTCAGAGAGCTCATAGATGTGTGTGTTGTTGTTTACATTGACGACATCCTCGTTTATTCTTCATCGGAATCTGAACATCGGAAACACGTGAAAATGGTCCTCGAGAGATTGCGTCAACACAAACTTTTCGCCAAGTTGGAAAAATGTGTTTTCAACGTGACTGAAGTTGAGTTCTTGGGATTCATATTATCACCTAGCGGAGTGCGTATGGATTCAAAGAAGGTCGATGCAATTCTCAAATGGCCATCACCATCCTCCGTAAAAGGTGTTCAAAGCATGTTAGGCTTCGCTAACTTTTACCGCAGGTTTATCCCCGAATTCTCTCGAATAGTCCAGCCCATCACCGCCATGTTAAAGAAAAACAAACGTTTTGAATGGTCTACCGAGGCGGAGCAAGCTTTCCAGAATTCGAAGACTAAATTTATCTCTGCACCAATTTTAAAACATCCTCGCCCCGAACTCCCCTACATCGTTGAAACTGATGCTTCGAGCCTTGCCATGGGGGCAGTTCTATCACAAAAGGACCCAGTAACCAATCAGTTGCATCCTGTGGCATTTTGGTCCCGCAAATTCTCGCCTCCTGAAATCAATTACACTATTACTGATAAGGAACTTCTGGCTATCAAGTCTGCCTTTAAAGCTTGGCGGCATTATCTTCTGGGGGCCCGACACACCCTTACTGTGATTACGGATCACCGAAACCTGCAATATTTGAAAACCGCAAAAGCCCAATCCTCTAGACAACTCCGTTGGGCACTATTCTTTGCCGAGTTTGACTTCATAATTACCTATCGACCTGGTACAAAAAACGGTAAAGCTGATGCCCTTTCTCGGATGGGAGTGGAAGAACACTTGATCAACCCTCAACCTGTACCTATCATTCCCGAACAAATAATTCTGGGTGTAATCACCACACAATCCATAGAGGAAGTTAAGGATAAAGCCAGGCAACTTGTAACTCCAGCAGACATACAGAATTGGCATCTGCAGGGAAAGGACTTTGCAGTGAAGGACAACTTATTGTATTTCCAAGAACGATTATACCTGCCCAGCACAGATTTACAGAAAAAGGTAATCTCTTGTTATCACGATTCCTTAATGGAAGGACATCCCGGTATGGCCAAAACCTCAGAAAAGATCAAGTGCTACTTCTGGTGGCCGTCTTGGAAAAAAGATATCAGAGACTTTATAATGTCCTGTGGAGTATGCGCCCAAAACAAGAGTCAAAAGGAAAAACCAGCCGGCCTCTTACGCCCTATTGACATCCCACCTCGCCCTTGGCATACGCTTTCTATGGACTTCATCACCGATCTACCTCCATGCTCCGGATACAATACGATCCTAGTAATCGTGGACTTATTCTCCAAGATGGCGCATTTCATTCCACTCAAAGGCTTGCCAACAGCAATAACTCTGGCCCGAGAATTTCTCGAAAACATCGTCCGACTGCACGGTTTTCCTTCAGTTCTAATTTCGGATCGAGGTAGTCAATTTATTTCTCATTTTTGGCGAAGTTGCTGTCGGTCGGCTCAAATTGATGTGAGACTATCGACCAGTCACCACCCTCAAACCGACGGACAAACCGAGAGGACCAATCAAACTCTGGAACAGTATTCACGCTGAATGCTGCAACAAACTGAAAAAACTTGGAAAGATATCCTTTGGATAGCCGAATATGCCTACAATAACTCTGTCCACTCGGGAACTGGGAAAACCCCGTTTTTTCTTCTATACGGCAGTCACCCTCGGAGTTGGATCCACTCCAAGATCTTGGAACACCAGCAGTAGACTACCTGCATTCTACAATCACCCAAGCCTTTAAGGAAGCCGTTTCTCACCTTCAAAGGGCTAAGGAACAATAGAAGAAAGGAGCAGATCAACATCGGAAGGAAGCCCCCCAATATCAAGTAGGAGATCAAGTCTGGTTATCCACCAAATATCTACCTCTAAAAGGACCACGCACATTCAACCCAAGATACCTTGGTCCCTATTCCATCACTACCATAGTAAACCCAGTAGCGGTCAAGTTGGACTTGCCCCCTCACATGAAGATACATCCGGTCTTCCACGTCTCTCTATTAAAACCCGTGCAACCTCAAACCCGACTAACTCAATCTCCAAAACCTATCCTAGTTGATGGAGAACTCGAGTTTGAAGTCAAAAGCATCCTGGACTCCAAGATCTCCAAAGCTAAACTATTTTACCTAATTGACTGGAAAGGCTACGGCCCCCAAGAAAGATCCTGGGAACCTGCAGAATATGTCCACGCTCCTCGTCTAATCAAAAGATTTCATCGAACATTCCCTGACAAGCCCAAACCCCCACCCCCGGAGAAGCCCGGTTTGGGAGGGGCCTTGAGGGGGGGTGCTGTCATGATCTCTGCTTCCAAAAGGTCAGGACTTACCCAACTCCCTTGGAAGCAGACCCATAACCCAGGTTCCGAGTGCCAACCAGTCCCAATTGGGACCTTTTGGACCCTGTCCTGGCGCCAGTGGCACCAGGCTCATAAATATGCCCAGTCCCAGCGCTGGAAGCGCCGGGCTCATACTGCTTGGGTGGACTTACCTGCAGCAGACCATGCTGCTTACTTACCTGCCAGTTGAGCCTCTAATCCTCTTCTGTTTGGGACTACTTTTCCTGTTGGGTGGGGCAGGAGCCACTCCCTAGGTTGAGAACACTGGAACTCTTCTGGAAAGCAGGAACTCTTTTCTTACCTAGGCGAGGCTGTGGAAGGAGACACCTAAGCACTACAGGAGGCTATTTAAACCACACCCGATGGATGAATCTTGCTTTGCGTTATTCTGTATCCTCTGCAGCAGAACGCTCATCGTGTCTTCTGCATCTGATCCTGGGCCTAAGGGAAAAAGGCTTACCATCCTGAATCCAGTCTTCAGCAACACCTATAAAGACAAGAAGGAACAGGTTAGCACTACAGTCTTCAGTGACAGCGCTTCTCTTACCTGGTCCATCGGCTGTCACCAACGCCTCGCGCTGCATTCCGGCATCTGAAAGACAAAGGCTTACCTACTCTTTGCGTGCTCCGGAGGTCTTCGCACTGCATTCCGGCATCTGAAAGACAAAAGCTTACCAACTCTTCGCACGCTCCGGAGGCCTTCGGCGCTGCATCCCGCATCTGAAAGACAAAAGAAGGTGCGTTTAAAGACATTGGGTAACTTTATTACTCACGTGCCATTACTCCTTCCCACGCCGAACCCAGTGGGTATTCCGGCACCCTTCAGCAGCTCCGAACTTGTACCTGCAAGATAAAAGGACAGTTAGTGCGCATCGTGAAGCAGGCAACAAGCGCTTACTTACGCGCTTCCAGGCGCTTCTATTCCTCACACGGGTTCCATCCTCAACTCACTTCAGCCCGTCATCCGCCATCGCCGGAACCCTGCAAAACAAGAGACATCATTACAAAAGACTTTTAAAGACATTTGAAATACTCGGAACTTACCGTTCGTGCAGTAAACGACGGACAGCAGTCCTCTGAGGTCAAGAGGCCTGCACCCTTATCCAGTGAAGAAACTGGTTACGGCACCCTGCCCCGAGGCAGATGGAGAGCTCAGCGTTCACTTACCTAAGGTGAGAGCGTTAACCTTTGGGGTTCTACAGGAGAAGAGAAAGGGAAGAAGAGAGAGACACCCAATAACCCCAGTTCATTAATCCCATATTTTCTATCTGCAGACATCTTACTCTTCGAGTCAGACATACAGTGCACAGAGGTCCAGCCCAAAGAGCCAACCGTGTGTTACACATCACCTTTGAAGATACGGTATTCGGCCAGTCAAGACCGGCGCCTCTGCGGGAATCAGGTGAGCGTTACAGTACCGCCAGGTGGCCCGCTCCTCGTCACAGGAGGCCTGCAGAGGACGTGGCAAGTCAGGAGGATCTCGTCATCATCAAGGAGGCCAAGGCGGCAAGGCCACTGCCAAGCAGGACTGAACCGGCCGTAGCGTTGGGCCCCCACCTGAGCACCCCGGTGGGAGGCCGGCTGGCGAAGTTCGTCAGCGTGTGGGAGTCCATCTCCACTGACCGATGGGTGCTGGATACCCTCGCCTGCGGGCACACTCTCAAGTTTCTAAAAAAGTGTCCCGCATTCCTCCCCTGGCAAAGGAAGGAAAACCACGTCCCTCAACTGCTGCTGGAAGTAAGGGCGATGCTGAAGAAAGGAGCCATCGAGCTCGACCCAAAAAGGCTGAGGGGCTCCGGAGTGTACTCGCAATACTTCCTTGTAAGGAAGAAGACCGGCGGCTGGCGACCCATCCTGGACCTTCGTCGATTAAACAAGCACATCAAGTCCCAAAAGTTCCAGATGGTCACTCTCCAGCACGTGCTGAGACAGCTGGAGGAGGGCGACATCCCATCGTCGCTGGACTTGGAGGATGCTTACTTCCACATCCCCATTCTAAGAGGACATGGAAAGTTCCTCAGATTCGTAGTCCGAGGCCAGCACTACCAGTTCAAGGCCCTCCCCTTCGGATTGAAGTTGGCGCCCAGGGTATTCACCAAGTGCCTAGCACCGGTAGCGGTGCGGCTGCGCCTGCAGGGGATCCACGTCTACCCCTACCTGGACGATTGTCTCATCCGAGCAAGGACAAGAGAACTCGCCATCGGACACACAGTGAAGACTGTCCAGCTGCTCACGGATCTGGGATTTTCCATCAACTACGCAAAATCCCACTTGGTCCTGTCACAAGTCGCACCGTTTCTGGGAGCCAGGCTCGACACAGTGGCGTGATTGGCCTCTCCGTTGGAGGAAAGGACGAAGGCCACCCTGGGCAAGGTGCAACGACTGTCGGCCATGGACGTGGGCAGGGTGAGGTCCATCAGGTCCCTTCTCGGCATGATGTCCTTGTGCATCTACCTCGTGCGCCTGTGCAGGCTGCGGATGCGTCCACTGCAAGAGTTCCTCGACGCCCGTTGGATGCAAGCGGCGGGCAGCTTTGAAGACAGGATCTCGCTCAATGAGACCTTCCGCCAAGTGATCTGCTGGTGGGGCACCCACGCGCATCTCGCGGCGGGGATTGACTTCCAGACCTCTGCACACCAGGAGATGGTGATGACGGATGCCTCCCTGGAGGGATGGGGAGCGCACACCGGAGATCTCCACGCAAGAGGGCTTTGGCTCCTGGAGGAGAAGTCGCTACACATCAACGTCTTGGAGCTCCAAGCCGTGTTCTGAGCCCTCAGGTCGTTCCTTCCATCCCTCAAGGGCAAGGTGGTGAGGATCTTCACCGACAACACCACCACAATGTTCTACATCCAGAAGCAGGGAGGCACCAGATCCACAGCCCTATCCAAGGAGGCCCAGGATCTGTGGCATTGGGCCGTTGCCCAAGGGATGTTTCAGGTACCCTTCCACCTGGCAGGAATAAAGAACACCATCGCAGACTCATTCAGCAGGGAGCTACGCTCATGCCACGAGTGGGAACTGCGGCAGGATCAAGTGGATCTGCAATTCCAACGATGGGGCAATCCCCAGATCGACTTATTCGCAATGACGACGAACGCCACGTGCCGGCGGTGCGCCAGCAGGTTTCCCCAGCCAGGGAGCATCGGCGATGCCTTCTCATTCCCCTGGGATGGCCTGTTCCTCTATGCGTTCCTGCCATTGCCGTTGCTGCTGCGACTCATCAACCAACTCAGACGGTCCCGGTGCAGGATGATCTTAGTCGCACCGTCGTGGCTGAGACAGATATGGTTCCCGGACCTTCTGGACATGTCAGCGTCCCCCCCAGTCAAGCTGCTGACGGATGCGGATCTCCTCTTCAGAGAAGGAGACGCCATCCTCCTCCACGACCCGGGGTTGCTGAACTTGCAGGCCTGGCTCCTGCAGCACTAGAGTTTGGAGGGTACGATATCCCGGCAGACTGCAAGGAGGTGCTTGCAAAGGCCAGGGCGTCCTCAACTCTCAAGTGCTACGGACAGAAATGGAAGAGGTTCTCTGTCTTGTTCCGTGCACAGAAGATTAACCCTCTGCAGATTACAGCCCCACAAGTGCTGCCGTACTTGCTATCGCAGGCCAAGGCGGGGCTGGCACATGCCTCCATCAACATCCATCTGGCGGCTATCTCCCGTTACACCAGAACTCCGGGGCGCTCATCCCTGTGGTCTCATCGCCTGGTGAAGGAGTTCATGAAGGGACTGTTCCGATCCTTCCCGCCGGTGAAGGCTCAGGCTCCGGCGTGGGAACTCAACGTGGTGCTCACCAGGCTCATGGGGCCGCCATTCGAGCCTCTGCATTCGGCACAGTTGAAGTTCCTGTTGTGGAAAACAGCGTTTCTTGTGGCCATCATCTCCGCACGACGAGTGGGAGAGATCCAGGCCCTCTCTTGTTAAGCAACAGCTAAAGACCAAGTAAGAATACAAGGTCACACAACCGCTCTCAAAAAGGGCCCGGATCCGGGCATTCAATCAAGACATTCAAAAATATAGTTCTTATCAGGGTATCACAGGAGTACTTCAAGGTTGGTAAATAATAAAGATGAGGTTGTCAGTTGATTTTCATATAGTATTTTATCGGAAGAATAAAGCTGTCACTAATATTTCCTTAGTGAGGGAGCATTTGCCGCAACCCATATATATTTCAGACTAAAGCCAATGCATTTCGGAAAATGTTTCCTTCATCAGGGCAAGTCTATGTAATTCAACATTGAAAAAATAATATGCCGATTATAATACACACAATACAAACAGTGATATAAATAATGAAAACATACCGATCAGTAGCAAGTCCACACATGTTCATAAAATAGAGAAAAACAAAAATGTAACATAGTAAGTGGATTAATGGTAACCAAATACAAAATGAGAATCAGAACAACAACTGGTTTTACCTTGGAAGATTTGTATGGGAGCTGACAAGCGTTAAAGCTGCCCACAGTAGGGTGCGGCATGCAGCAGGCAGCCGTAATGTTAACACGTACGTGTTTCAGAGTGAAATCTGTTTGGAAACAAAGGTCGGGTTCAGAATGTCAGCGTGTCTGACAGGATCTGTGATAAAGGCAGAGTGAAATGGAAATGCTAGCGAAAATCGCGGCGAGAAAGTCGCGTACCTTAACGCATCTGGAGCACAGAAAAGCTCCTGCGTGTAGCCGCCGTGCTTAAATTCCACTGAGCAGTGTTTAGGCGGTTGCCTGGACGACCACTCGTGTTATAGCACACGTGACTCACAAGCGCCATTAAGTGGTCGGTGCTCGCGGATCACGCTGCATTACTGGTGTGGGCCTGCAACATTACACAAATTAACCAATTTAGAGGCATGCTAGGGTGAAATGCATCCTAAAAATCAAATTTAGCTAGAACCTAAAATGTGGAGATTTTCATAGAAATAGAAAAAAAACTCAATTATGATGAACATGGGTGATGAAATAAACAGACAAGTGTGGATGTATCTAAAATATTGGAAGTAAAGCAGAAAACAAAACAAAATACAAAATGCAAAATACAAGTTTTAGCGGGATGCACTATGTTGAAAATGAGTGCATAGGCAAGGCTGGTACAAATATGCGCAGTCATGAAAAGTAAAGAAAGGTCAACAGACAGAATTCATTAGGCATATCCTCGTCCAAAGTGGTGTTGCCCACAGGAGGCAGCACCTTGGGTCCCAGACCAAGGTCCGGGAGGTTGGACGAGGAGAATACAAAGATCACAAGCAATCCTAGTGATGCATAATGTCTTAAACGTTTTAAACATATTGGTCAGTATTGGTATGAGCATTGAAGCCGTTGAATGGCTGTTACTTCAATCACCGGATGTACGCGCACAAAAAGAATTTATCCTAGCTTTGTTGCAATTCATCTCTGAAAATTCCTATTTTCAATACTGCAATAAGTTTTATTTACAAACTTCAGGCACCTCTATGGGTGCCACCATGGCACCAACTTACGCCAACTGTTTCATGTTTAAATATGAGATGGATCACATACTGACCAAACAAGAATGGAAGAAGGACATCCACATGTGGACCTGTATATCGACGATATCTTCGGTGTATGGACAGGCACTGAGCAACGATTCGATGAGTTCCATGAATACATCAATAGCATTGACCCACGGATACAGTTTACCAGAGAATCACGAGAGAAAATTACATTTCTTGATGTGCAAATTACAGTGAAAGATATGACCTACAAGACTACATTATTCCGGAAACCAACCGATCGTAATAATCTTCTCCACAGGCTGAGTTTCCATCAACCCAGCCTTCTCAGGAATCTACCATTCAGCCAACTACTACGAGTAAAAAGGATTGTTAGTGACCCTGAAGACTGCATTGCACAAAAACTGGTAATGAAAGAGAAATTTCTTCAGAGAGGCTACCGCCAGGAGGAACTGGATCTTGCTGCTAATAGAATCAATAGCCTCGATCGGGACACCCTACTCTCTGCTTTAAAGAAACCGGTTAGAGAATTGAAATCACCGGTGTATGTGTCGAAATTTTCAATTCAAAGTAACAAAATCAAGAACACAATCTAGAAACATTGGAACATTTTTAAGAACGACACAAGAGTCCAGGATCTATTTAGTGAACCACCAGTATTTGCCTTCCAGAGGAGCAGGAATCTTAGGGATGAACTTGTCCAGATAAGGTTACCTCCAACCAAAATGTCCACACAGCGCATGGGTACATTCCCCTGCCTCCATTGCATTAACTGCAACTCGGTAATTAAAGGAAACGTTATCTTTCACCCACGAACAGGCAAAAAGATTTTTCTAAAAACATTTGGTACCTGTGACAGCACCAACATCATTTACGGCATTAAATGCCCTTGTGGAAAATATTACGTGGGCCAATCCACCAGAGCTGCAAAGATCCGATGGAACGAACACCGATCCTGCATCCGAACTTCCAATCCAAACTCTGCTGTGGCACGACATTGGGCCACGAATAACCATAATTTGTCACAGATCAAATTCCTGGTGTTAGAGGTTCTAACCAGAAACAATCCCCACGAGGACTTGGGCCTACGTCTTAATCGTAGAGAAACATTCTGGATCGATAAACTCTGTAGTTTGGACCCCGTTGGTTTGAACAAAGAGATAAATTACCATTGTTGTATTTGAATCCATTTCTGCACGCTTATTGTGCTGGCTGTTGATGTTCCTGTTGTGCTCATACCAATACTGACCAATATGTTTAAAACGTTTAAGACATCATGCATCACTAGGATTGCTTGTGATCTTTGTATTCTCCTCGTCCAACCTCCCGGACCTTGGTCTGGGACCCAAGGTGCTGCCTCCTATGGGTAACACCACTTTGGACGAGGATATGCCTAATGAATTCTGTCTGTTGACCTTTCTTTACTTTTCATGACTGCACATATTTGTACCAGCCTTGCCTATGCACTAATTTTCAACATAGTGCATCCCGCTAAAACTTGTATTTTGCATTTTGTATTTTGTTTTGTTTTCTGCTTTACTTCCAATATTTTAGATATGTCATCACCCATGTTCATCTTACTTGAGTGTTTTTTCTATTTCTATGAAAATCTCCACATTTTAGGTTCTAGCTAAATTTGATTTTTAGGATGCATTTCACCCTAGCATGCCTCTAAATTGGTTAATTTGTGTAATGTTGCAGGCCCACACCTGTAATGCAGCGTGATCCGCGAGCACCGGCCACTTAATGGCGCTCGTGAGTCACGTGTGCTATAACACGAGCAGTCGTCCAGGCAACCGCCTAAACACTGCTCAGTGGAATTTAAGCACGGCGGCTACACGCAGGAGCTTTTCTGTGCTCCAGATGCGTTAAGGTACGCGACTTTCTCGCCGCGATTTTCGCTAGCATTTCCATTTCACTCTGCCTTTATCAAAGATCCTGTCAGACACGCTGACATTCTGAACCCGACCTTTGTTTCCAAACAGATTTCACTCTGAAACACGTACGTGTTAACATTACGGCTGCCTGCTGCATGCCGCACCGCTGCACCCTACTGTGGGCAGCTTTAACGCTTGTCAGCTCCCATACAAATCTTCCAAGGTAAAACCAGTTGTTGTTCTGATTCTCATTTTGTATTTGGTTACCATTAATCCACTTACTATGTTACATTTTTGTTTTTCTCTATTTTATGAACATATGTGGACTTGCTACTGATCGGTATGTTTTCATTATTTATATCACTGTTTGTATTGTGTGTATTATAATCGGCATATTATTTTTTCAATGTTGAATTACATAGACTTGCCCTGATGAAGGAAAAATTTTCCGAAATGCATTGGCTTTAGTCTGAAATATATATGGGTTGCGGCAAATGCTCCCTCACTAAGGAAATATTAGTGACAGCTTTATTCTTCCGATAAAATACTATATGAAAATCAACTGACAACCTCATCTTTATTATTTACCAACCTTGAAGTACTCCTGTGATACCCTGATAAGAACTATATTTTTGAATGTCTTGATTGAATGCCCGGATCCAGGCCCTTTTTGAGAGCGGTTGTGTGACCTTGTATTCTTACTTGGTCTTCAGCTGTTGGTGTATTTTGAAGTCCGGGTGTCTCCAGACTTGTCACAGCCAGCTCCATTCAAATATCTACTATTATACATTTTTTACCTCTACATCTACCTGGATATATAAACATTTCTAAACTAGTGGTGCCCACTTACTTCCCTGTTTGTTTCCTCTCTTGTAAAGCCCCATACCTGACTTGTAACAAGACTAGGGTGGTGCTGAGGACGCACCCCTCCTTCATGCCCAAGGTGCCGTCGTACTTCCACCTCAACGAGCCCTTGGTGTTACCTGGTTTCTTCCCGTCGTCTTCATCGCCCGCCGAGAGACTTTGCACTCGCTGGATGTAGCTAGAGTGCTAAAGTTCTGCGTGGACCGCATGAAGGGTTTTCGGAAGACATTGCAGCTGTTTGTGAACTTTGGACCTTTGAACCAAGGGACGGCCCTCTCAAAGGCTTCCATTTCCAGATGGCTCTCCAGCTGCATCATGCACTGTCACCGGTTGGCAAACCGAGCGTTGCCCGGCCGTCTGAGAGCCCATTCGACCATAGCGATCGCTGCTACCACGGCGTTCCTATTTGGTGTGCCCCTGCTGGACAGCTGCAGGGCTGCTACGTGGAGGTCGACTCACACCTTCACGAGTTTCTACTGCGTCGAACGGGATTCCAGGGAGGAGTCCAGAGTCGGCCAGGTAGTGCTGCGCAACCTGTTTGTCTGAAGGTGGGCCTGGTGAGGAGGTAAGAGATGCTTAATGTTGAGTGATGAAAGCTTAATGTTGAGCCTTGCCACCTCCCGTGGTTGTGCATGTGTGAACTGCTATGTATTCTTAAATTCATGAGCATGTGAATCCATGCCAGACCCCATGCTGGAGAAGGAACAAGTTACTTACCTGTAACTGTTGTTCTCCAGCATGGGTCTGGCATGGATTCAGATGCGAACCCTCCCTCCTACCCCTCTGCGGCTCTTCACTTGGTCCTACTGCCACTTTACGTGCTACCAAATCTGAAGATGGCTGCCAGAGGAGGGGCTTAGGTAGAGGGCAGTCATTGGCTGGGGGCAGTATGACCCAGAGACCAGTGATTGGTAATTAGGAGAAAGACAGTTCAGAAACGAAACTGAAACTGATTTTTTTCTTTACCGAGGATTCCCAGCCTGACGACGGGGAATATTCATGAGCATGTGAATCCATGCCAGACCCATGCTGGAGAACAACAGTTACAAGTAAGTAACTTGTTCCTTCCTTATATTCAGAATGAAACTTTAGGGCTTGCTTAAACCTATGAGAGTCCTGATGGCCATTTCAAACTGTGTGCACAAAGAGGCTGCATTGGCTGCTTGTGTGGAGGATATCCTGCTGTGCTGCTGTTGGTACACCAAGTGTGTTAGGTGGACTCTAGAGGTGTTTAGGATTCCCCTAGGGTCTTCCTGTCCTTGGAGGGCTTTCCTATTTCCAGGTAGGGATAATTTAATTTCCTTGATCCATTCCATTTTTCCAGTTGGGAGAGAAGGGAATTGCGGGGGATGTCCACATGAGGGTGGCTTGCCTGAAACCACGTCGGTATTTGGACCCTGAGACAGGTTTCCTGATGCTGTCCCTGGCTTAAGTGACCGGACTGGGTATTTTGCCAGGTTTAACTAATTATGGGAAATGTATTTTTATATTGTTGGTTCGTGTTAGGCAGAAACCTGTGCAGTTCCCTTAGGGACCACTGCAAAAGATTTAAGACTACAGGTGTTGGCAGTAAACCCACTTGGTGGCAGTCTGCACCACCCAGATTTACCTGGTAGATGTGGCTGAGCAGTCAGACTTCCCTCAAGAAGAGTTAGGCAGTATGCAAAGTATACACAATAGGCACTCAGGTACAATAATACAAGCAAACACTGACCAGAGTTTTGGTATCAAAGTATATAATTATTTATTTAAAAACACACGGTTTGAAACACTCCAGCACTCTTATTGTAAAATATTCTAAACACAGTTACTATTGTAATATATACACCCCTTTTCCCTTATCAGATAGTCACTGTAAAACACCACTTACTTTCATACAGAGGTGAGCGCTTAGCTAGATGGCACTCCAATAAGTTTGTGAGAAAGGGAGGGAAAAAGATAGAATATGGAAAGGTACACCACTCTAAGATTCAGGAACACTGTTAGCAAGGCAGAAGAGCAAAAGTCACTGGTGAGCCAAAGTCCAAAGGCTGGGCCCACTCTTAGAGAGAGCAGAGCACAAATGTGCCCAAGATCACACAGTTACACTAGGCTTTGAAAGTCTTGCAGAGGGTTCAAAAAGAGTTTAGAGAGGCTTAGGAAAGTTTAGCCAGAGTGTCCAAGGCTAACCCAGGTTCGAAAGCCGGGGGCTAAATCTACCCCGTACAGTCGGTAGCAAGGGAAGCCAGGCGGGACACGGTACCTTAAGTGGGAAGGATCCTCCAGCGCTGGCAGTTGTTCCTGGTAGTGGGTGCAAGTTGCGTCATCGTCCAGGGGAAGAGAAGATCTCTACTTGGAGGAAAGATGAATGTCGTTGCACTACCAGGGCAGAAACCAGCCGCAGAGTTTTCCGGTTAAAGGTGGTACCTTTGTTTCGCGGTCGTGGTAAAATGGGGTATCCCGGTTGCCGGGGTGCTTGGCACAGGCAAGGCGGCCAGGTGGTACGTCGGGAAGGCGAAAAGACATTGAAACTGGTTATCCCCACCAGTCAAAGGAAGAAGACTCTCCGGTGGGAGATCTCCTCTGTCGTTGGGAAAAAGTGGTGAAGCGGTCCAGCAGGGCACCACCGGTGGTGGTGTCGTGGCAGGTCGGCTCAGCTTCTCCCTCGTCGGATTCTTAGGTCCTGTGGCAACTTCTGAAGTTCCAGTCCCCAAAGCCCTGCTTTTATGCAGCAAACCCCCATTCACTCAGCCTAGCTGTCACTCAAACATGCTAAGTGGTGAGCCGGCCGGCTCACCACTTGGGCCAATCAGGATGGAGTGCGACTTGAGTTGCCTAGGCAACTCAGTCCAGGGTGCCTAAATTCCCCTCCACCCCTCCTAAGTACCCCAGACAGAGTGGCACCACTTTGGAGGGCTTCTGTGGAGAAGCCCGCCAAAAAGTGGAACAAAGGGCTCGACTTGGGTTGGAGTCACAGAAGAGAACACAAACGCCATTTTAGAATCAAGTTTTGGCAAAAAATAACAACCGGAGAATTAATATTAATTAAATAAACCGGCGGTATGTTCGAGGCTACCGTAAATAATTAAATAAAGATAGTAGCCTAAAACAATGGGAAATCCCATAGGAAAATATTTGCGGTTGAATATAAAAAGTAGTATCCACTGCCACCAGCCAAAACTCGATCGGGGGGACGACACGTGCCCCCTCGACTAACAGACCCTGGGGCAATCGAATTGCCCCAGCCAGTACGTCCACAATATGATGGTTTGTACTGGTTCTGTTCAGAATTTAAGACTAGTAAAGTCAATGGTGACTTTACATGCCCTGGGAGACAGTAGTCAGTCCCAGGGTATGGAGTCTATACTGGGGGGTCACTATGACACCCCTGTGTCACTGCACTGAGGGTGTTGTGTAACACACATCACAAAAACACATGAAGCCCTATGGGGTAAAAGACCCCATAGCCCATTAAACACATCTAGATCCAAAGAAACACACTCAAATCAGGTCCAAGAGTGAGGGTAAAAGAGTCTCACTCTTGGCAGGAGAAAAAAATAAACCCCAAAAATCCAGCAAAGCTGCTGGGGGACTCACTAGGTTAGGAAATTCAGCCTAAACAGAGAATTCTCCCTAACACTCGTCCCCCCCAGACTAAGGGACAGGAGGATTTAATCCACTCCTGGATGAACCTCATACCTCTAGTCGATGACCTACATCCTAGAGAGTCCATCAGCATTTTGATGGTGACACCCTGACCTGTGCTCAATGGTGAAATCAAACCCTTGCTGGCAGATTGACCATCTCAATAGTTTTGGATTTTCTCCCTTCATTTGCATTAACCATCTCAAGGGTTGGTGGTCAGTCTGAATGACAAAAGTAGAACCATACAAGCATGGCCTAAACTTCTTCAGTGCCCACACAATAGCAAAGCATTCTCTTTCTATTGTTGCCCACCTTGACTCAGGATCCTTCAGCTTACGGCTGATGAAGCAAATGGGGTGCTCCCTACCCTTCTCATCCAGTCTTGAGGGGGGGACCTGTCTTGAGGGGGGCCCCGAGGAGCCAAGCCCCAAAAGACAGGGAAAAAGCCGATGGATGGCACCAAAAAACCCTGCAGACTATTCCAGGAAGGATACTCGCGTAGAGTATAGTTGCAAGAGGCTGGCCAGTAAAGTTCTGGGGTGACTTTCTCTTCTCAGGATCAAATAAGGAAGCAAACAGGCAAAGCCCCAGGAATAGTGTACAAATAAAGTGTCCGGTGTACTGGGAGAAGTTGTAGACTACTGTAAGCTGTTACAGAAGGATCTGTAGCAATTTCCAAAGAGAGCGATGAAGCAGAAAGGATAGAAGGAGAGAGAGAACGTAGAAGCCAGGTATAGTCCCTAACCCAAAGGATAGACAGAACCCCGAAGCGAATAGAGGAGAACGCGAGGAGGCGCGAGAGTGGCGGAGGAGACCGCGAGACGGAACGGCGAGGCGCCGAAGGTAAGGAAACAGATAGAAATGACGAGCGGCAGACGCCGCAGAAAAGAGGAAGCAAGGCTAAATCGTAGGCTGAGCAAGTAGAGTAATGCGCGGGTAGAAAACTGCAGAGGCTGGGAGGAGGCTACTCGGAGGAGTAGCCGAGCGAGCGTATCGTAAAAAATCACAGATACAACGCGCGGGTAGGTGGGCGGGGCTAGTTTAAGTAACGGTGGCCGCCATGTTGGTTGAGGGCTAGGCCGTTACTGTCAGGTTCTTCGTGGCAGTGCTTTCCAGTCGTGCCATAGCTTCCAGGGGCGGATCATGACAGTATGGCCTCTCCCTCCCCGGAACCCCCTGGTTTTCCTGGATACCTCAGATGAAACCTTCTTACGAGTCTGGGTGCGTGAAGATGGTACCTGGGTTCCCACGTCCTTTCATCTTCGGAATAACCTTTCCAATGGACCAGATATTGGAGTCTCCCTCGGTGGTAACGTGAATCCACTAAGTAATCAACCTCGTATTCTTGGGATTCCTTTACCTCCGGAGTCTTAGTCTTCTGAGTCTTGCTGTGAAAAGGATCCTCCTTGTATTCCTTGAGTACTGAGGTGTGGAAGACTGGATTTACTCTTTGAAGACCCTTAGGTAAGCGTAGTTCATAAGCTACGGGGTTGATCTGTCTGATGATGGGATAAGGACCCAGGAATCGAGTTGCAAACTTGCCTGTGTGTATCCATCTAGGAAGATGTTTGGTAGACAACCAGACTCTCTGTCCTGGCTTCCATTCTGGGTTGGACCGTCGACTTCTATCCGCCCATCCTTCCTGTGTGAGCTGACTGCCTTCCAGTGCTTCTCTAGCCATTCTATGAACTTCCTTGAGTTCAGACAACCTGTCGTCTATGGCGGGAGATCTGGTAGGTTGCATTCCGGTCCAGGGCAGTTGTTGTGGATGATACCCGTAAGTGCAGTAGAATGGACTCATGCAAATGGACGTGTGGTAATTGTTATTATAGGCGAATTCGGCCTGAGAGAGAAAGGCTGACCATCTTTCTTGTTTGTGGCTACAGAAACACCTCAAATATTGCTCCAACCCAGCATTGAGTCTCTCGGTCTGACCGTTTGTTTGGGGGTGAAACCCAGAGGAAAGTGCTCGGCTGATACCTAATTGGTGACATAGTAATGTCCAGAATTTGGAGGTGAATTGGGTTCCGCGGTCCGAAATGATGGTCCGAGGCAATCCATGGAGACGAAAGAAGTCTCTGAGAAAGATCGAAGCCGTCTCTGGAGCGGACGGAAGACCTGGAAGTGCAGAAAAATGGGCCATCTTGCTGCAGGTATCTACAGTGACCATAATTGCTGTCTTATTCTCGGATTCCGGCAGGTCAACAATAAAATCCATGGAAATCAGTTCCCAGGGTCTAGTGGGTAGGATGGGCTGCTGCAACTGGCCCCTGGCCCAAAGGTTTCCCTGTTTGGTATTTGTTGGCGGCGCATACGGGGCAGGTGGTTACATATCTTTTTACATCCTTGGGTAGTCCTGCCCACCAGAATCTGCGGCTTATGAGTTCCTGTGTCTTCTTGATACCTGGGTGTCCCGCCAGGGGGGTATCGTGGCACCATGATAGTATCTGTTCTTGAAGCTCTCTGGAAGGGAGAAACAGCTCTGTACCATGGTAGTATAGACCGTCATTGGCCTGTGTGACAGAGGCTGGTATGGCCGGTAGATGACTGTATTGGGTTACCAGATCTTGTAGAAGTGGCACGACCCTAGCCATAATCTTCAGGTTTGGGAACAAGAGGTCATGCTCTTTCGGTAGGTTGATTTCCTCTCCTTGGCATCTGGAGAGTGCATCTGCCATCTTGTTTTCAGTACCAGGTACATATGAAATGGTGAACTCAAATTGGGAAAAGTAATAGGCCCATCTGGCATGTCGAGCATTGGTGCACTCCATCTGCTGCAACACCCGGAGGTTGCGGTGATCTGTAAGTATTTGGAAAGGATAGGCTGCTCCCAGGAGTAGGTGCCTCCACTCTTGACAGGCTGATTTTATGGCAAGTAATTCTCTTTCTTGAACTGAGTAATTACGTTCACTTTTCGTCAGAGTCCTTGAGTAATAGGCGACTGGATGTTTGAGGCCATCGTCCGTTCTTTGTAGAAGTACGGCTCCCAGTGCTCCTCCAGATGCGTCTGTTTCCACGATAAAGGGTTTTGTTTGATCAGGTTGTACAAGTATGGGAGCCGAAGTAAATAACTCCTTAAGGCGTAAAAATGCCATCTTCTGTTCTGGACCGAAAACGTACTTAACTCCCTTCTTGAGAAGACCTGTAATAGGTAACATCAGGTCGGAAAAGTTAGGGATGAACTGGCGATAGAAATTGGCTAAACCCAAGAATATTTGAACCTCCTTTATTCCTCTAGGTTCTTTCCATTCGATGATAGCTCTAATCTTCTCGGGTTCCATCTGGATTCCTTCCTTGGATAGGATATAGCCTAGATAAGAAACAGATGTTACTTCGAACTGGCATTTCTCGGGTTTTACCAGAAGGTGGTTAGACTGGAGTCGGTGTAGCACCTGTCTAACATGTTCTTGGTGTTCTTGAAGCCTTGCAGAGTAGATAAGGATGTCATCCAGATAAATGACAACAGACACAAACAACATGTCAGAAAAGATCTTATCTATAAATCTTTGGAAGACAGCTGGGGCATTCACGAGACCAAAGGGCATGACACGGTATTCATATAACCCAAATGGGGTACGAAATGCGGTCTTCCATTCGTCGCCTGTCCTTATCCTGAGAAGATGATAGGCTCCCCTGAGGTCTAGTTTCGTGAAATAAGAGGCCCCTCTGACCGCTTCCAGAATGTCTCTGATTAAAGGCATAGGATAGCGGTCACGAACAGTGATCTGGTTGAGTCCCCTGTAATCTATACAAGGCGCAATTCGGTGGTGTCTTTTTCGGGGATGAAGAATAACGAAGCTCCCCCTGACGATCGGGATTCCTGAATGAGTCCGTTCTGAAGGTTATCGTCCAAGTAGATCCGTAAGGCTAGTTTTTCGGAAGGAGACAAAGGATACATTCTACCAAAGGGAACCATGGAACCTGGATGGAGATCTAAGGCACAGTCCTCTGGTCGATTGGGAGGTAAGAGCTTGGGTACAGTGTCCTGAAACACCTCAGCATATTCCTGGTATAGCAGGGGAATGGCAGCTACCACCTTAAGCTGGGGTGCTCGGTGCTCCTTGTTCTCTCCCTGGGTAGGGGGATTGATGGTACAGTGGTCCTTACAATAAGTCGAGTCAAAACGCACAATATTGGTAGTCCAATTGATCTGAGGGTTGTGACGCCTAAGCCACGGAATACCTATCACCAAAGGAAAATGTGCTGCTCGAATTAGGTCAAATATCATAGATTCATGGTGTTCTCCCAAGACCAAGTGTAAGGGTAAAGTCTCGGAATCTATGGGGCCTGAAGACAAGGGTTCACCGTCTACCCCTTCTACAGGGATAGGTTTCTCCTTACGTCTAATGGCGATTCGTTGTGCCTTAGCCCATTCAATATCCATAAAGTTTCCTGCGGCTCCGCAGTCCAGCATAGCAAGAACTTCTATGGGGGAGGATTCTGTAGTCCATAGTTGAACCCGAAAGATCATCAGACTGTTGTCTTCCCTTAGTTCCGAGGGTCGGGTAAGGTTGCAAGGGCTGCTTCTTGTTCCCCCGAGACCACCCTTGCAAAGGACCGAGGGTTGGAGTTTTCCTTTCTTCGTGGAGGTACTTCAGGGCAGTCCCTGAGTAAATGCTTCAAGGAACCGCAATATAAACAGAGACCGGAGTCTCTCCTTCTTTTGCGTTCTGCAGGCGTCAAAGGACCTCGGGCTGTTCCTATCTGCATTGGTTCTTCTGATGTAGGCATGTCTTTGGGAGGATAGGGAGCAGGGCTAGGTGACGGTAGATTGAGCCGAGGTCTCCTTCTTTCCTGTCGGCGTTCAGATAGCCGGTATTCCAATTGTAGGGTCAGTGTCATGAGATCTTGGAACGACGGTGGGCGAGCTACCCTAGCCAACTCGTCCTTTAGTTCGTTCTGGAGACCTCTCCTAAATATTGTTTGCTTAGCCGAATCAGGCCAGTCTGTCTTCGCCGCTATTCTCAGAAATCGGGATATGTAGGTCTGCATGTCTGTGTTCCCCTGTTTCACATCGAGTATTGCCTCAAGAGAGGTGTATAGGACCTCAGGTCGATCGATTCTCCCTTTGAAGAGATCCACAAACTGGTCATAGTTGGTCAGAGCGGGATCGTTTCTGGTCACCAAAGGGGTGGCCCAAGCCAAGGCATTCCCCGTTAGGTTGCTGATAAGGAAACCGACCCTAGCTCTGGCAGCTTTAAATGCATGAGGTCGAAAGATGAAGTGAACTTGGCAGGCGTCTAAAAATTCTTTTAGACCGCTGGGATAACCATCATACTTTCCAAATGTAAGAGGCATAGGCGGTAAGTCCCCTTGGTCATCTCTACGGAGGACCACTTCTTGGCGTAAAGCGGCGTTCTCAGTTTTCAGGGCTTGAACTTCTATGGTTAAACCCTGTAAGGCGGCAACCAACTCCTGGTACTGTTCCAAGGAAGCCATGGTTACGTTCGGGCATTGTATTCTGTCACGTTGATCACCTTCCGCCCCCTGCTCCTCACCTGAAGATTCTTCTTGGCTTTCTTGGACACAGGATGGCTTCTTCCGTAGTACCTTGGGATGTTCCTTAGATGGTTTCTCCTTTGACTTCCTGTCATGCAAGTAAGGCCTGGCTCCCTCGGAGGCCACCTCGACAGGGAGTGGGACCTGTCTTGAGGGGGGCCCCGAGGAGCCAAGCCCCAAAAGACAGGGAAAAAGCTGATGGATGGCACCAAAAAATTCTGCAGACTGTTCCAGGAAGGATACTCGCGTAGAGTATAGTTGCAAGAGGCTGGCCAGTAAGGTTCTGGGGTGACTTTCTCTTCTCAGGATCAAATAAGGAAGCAAACAGGCAAAGCCCCAGGAGTAGTGTACAAATAAAGTGTCCGGTGTACTGGGAGAAGTTGTAGACTACTGTAAGCTGTTACAGAAGGATCCATAGCAATTTCCAAAGAGAGCGATAAGCAGAAAGGATAGAAGGAGAGAGAGAGAGCGTAGAAGCCAGGTATAGTCCCTAACCCAAAGGATAGACAGAATCCCGAAGCGAATAGAGGAGAACGCGAGGAGGCGCGAGAGTGGCGGAGGAGACCGCGAGACAGAACGGCGAGGCGCCGAAGGTAAGGAAACAGATAGAAATGACGAGCGGCAGACGCCGCAGAAAAGAGGAAGCAAGGCTAAATCGTAGGCTGAGCAAGTAGAGTAATGCGCGGGTAGAAAACTGTAGAAGGCTGGGAGGAGGCTACTCGGAGGAGTAGCCGAGCGAGCGTATCGTAGAAAATCACAGATACAACGCGCGGGTAGGTGGGCGGGGCTAGTTTAAGTAACGGTGGCCGCCATGTTGATTGAGGGCTAGGCCGTTACTGTCAGGTTCTTCGTGGCAGTGCTTTCCAGTCGTGCCATAGCTTCCAGGGGCGGATCATGACATTGGCTTAGAACTGCACCTATACCTACATTGGAAGCATCAGTTTGTACAATGAAAGTTTGGTGGTAGTCAGGAGCTCTCAATACTGGAGCTTGGCAAAGAGCTTTCTTCAGTTTTTCAAAGGCCTGATTGCACTCCTCATTCCATTTGACCTTTTTAGGGAATTTTGGAGAGGAGATTACATTCAGTGGAGAAGCTATGGTCCCATAGTTCTCAATGAAATTCCTGTAATACCCAGTGAGGCCTAGGAAAGCTCTCACTTGGGTTTGAGTAGTAGGTGTTGTCCAATTTTGCACAGCTTCAATCTTGCTGAGCAAAGGCCGTATTTCTCCACCTCCTACCTCATGCCCAAGGTAGACCACCTTGCTTTGACCTATCTGGCATTTACTTGCCTTGATAGTCAAATTGGCCTGTCCAAGAGCCTGCAAAACATGCCCTAGGTGGTTCACATGATCTTCCCAGGAGTGGCTGAAGACTGCAATGTCATCCAAGTATGCCATGCAGAAGTCCTCCATCCCAGCCAGAACTTGATTTACCATCCTTTGGAATGTAGCAGGTGCATTTTTTAATCCAAAAGGCATGACCTTAAACTGGTACAAGCCAACTGGCATGGAAAATGCAGTTTTCTCCTTGGCATGGTCTGTCAAGGCTATTTGCCAATAGCCTGACGTAAGGTCAAATATGCTGAGGTACTTGGCTGCACCAAGTTTATCCACCAACTCAACTGTCCTGGGTAAAGGGTGGGCATCAGTCTTGGTGACTGCATTAAGAGCTCTATAGTCAACACAGAATCTCAAGTCTTTGGATCCTGCCTTTGGTACTAACACCACTGGGCTAGACCATGGACTAGTAGAGGGTTCTATTACCCCGAGATCAAGCATCTTCTTGACCTCCCCCTTGATATGGGTTCTCACATTTTCTGACATTCGGTATCCTCTGCTTTTGACTGGCAGACAGTCACCAGTGAGTATCTCGTGCTGTCCCCAACGGGTCAAGCCTGGTGAGAGTGAGAACAGGGAGGCAAACTGATTTAACATAGATTTGCACTCCTCTTGTTGCTCAGGTGTCAGATCTGAAGAGAGATTGACTCCTTCAATTTTTTCATCCAAAGGTACACCTCTGAGGAGATCAGGGAGAGTCTCACTCTCTTCTTCCTCTGCTGCTGAAGCTAGAAGCAAGGCTCCTACTTCAGGTCTGGAGATGTACGCTTTCAGTCGGTTGGTGTGGAAGACTCTAGGATCTTCCCTGGGTCTGCCCAGATCCACCAGATAGTTGACCTCTCCAAGTTTTCCCACAACTTTGAAGGGTCCCATTCATTTGTCTTGCAAGGCCCTCTGCCTTGTTGGGAGCATACCGAGAACTAGCTGGTCTTGAGTGAACTCAACCATGTTAGACTTTTGATCATGCCAATGCTTGACCAAAGCTTGTCCAGCTTTCAGGTTATCACTAGCTTCTGTCATCATGTGTGACATTCTCCCTCGGAGACCTATCACATAGTCAGTCACTCTGACTGGCTTGAGGGGAGGAGCGCCTTCCAACCCCTCCTTAATCAGGGCCAATGGACCTCTGACCGGATGGCCATAGGAAAGTTCAAAGGGAGAATAACCTACTCCCTCCCGAGGGACTTCTCTATAAGCAAAGAGAAGGCATGGCAGTAGAAGGTCCCACTTTCTTTTCAGAGGTTCCTCTAAAGCACCTATCATGCTCTTCATGGTTCTGTTAAATCTTTCTACCAATCCATTGGTTTGGGGGTGGTAGGCGGTTGAGAACTTGTAAGTAACTCCACAGGTTTTCCACATGGCTTTCATGTAGTGGGACATAAAGTTTGACCCCCTGTCGGTTATTACTTCCTTAGGAAACCCAACCCTGGTAAAAATACCAAGGAGGGCCTTAGCCACAGCCGGAGCTGTAACAGTCCTCATAGGAATTGCCTCAGGGTATCAAGTAGCATGGTCTACTACAACAAAGATAAACCTGTTGCCTGAGGAGGTAGGGGGGTCAAGGGAACCAACAATGTCAATCCCTACCCTCTCAAATGGGACTCCCACAACTGGGAGAGGCACTAAGGGAGCCACATTCTTGGCACCAACCTTACCAGAAGTTTGGCAGGTATGGCAGCTCTTGCAAAATTTATCTACTTCGGCCCCCATTTTTGGCCAATAGAAGTAGAGTGAGAGCCTTTCCTTGGTCTTCTTGAAGCTCAAGTGACCAGCCAAAGGAATCTCGTGGGCTAAGTGCAAGAACTGTTGTCTGTTTTCTTGAGGTACTACAAGGCGTTTGTAGTCTCCAGTTTCAGACTCAGTTGGTTTACTGTAGAAGAGGCCATCTTCCCAGTTCAACCTATACTTCCCAGGCTCTTGCCCATCAGCCTGAGCAGCTGCCTGTTGGCGGAGACCCTCCAGAGTTGGACATTCTCTTTGTCCCTTACGGAAAGCTGCCCTGCTGGGCCCACCTTCTGCCAGTAAAGACTGCAGCTCAGGATGGTCCTCAGGGTCTAGATCTCCAATAAGTTCTTGGCCTCCCACTAGCTCTTCTTCAGAGTCTAGTTCAACCATACAGGGTTGTACCTCCCTCTCAGCCTCAGCTGGAGGTGGAGTTACAGGTGTAACTGTTGGAAGCACTGGAGTGCTTGCTGCTGACTTTTTCCTAGGAGTCTTGGGTTGCCCCTTTGCTCCTGATCTGGTAGTTACTGCAGTGAGTTGCTCCAGTGGTAAAGGAGTGATCTCTGTCATCATCTCCTGAGATAATCCTCGCAGGGTTTTCTCTCTTGCAGGTTTTGTGAACTCCTGTAACCTTTTACTAGGGTTTATGGGGGTATGTGACACAACTCCAAGAGCTTTCAGGTCATTACCCAACGGAACCTTACCTGGCACTTCACATTGTACACTGACAGGTATTTTTACAGCCATGTCATTACACTGGATGAGAACTGGTAACTGGGGACACATCTGCACAGGCCCTCCAGCTAACTTGGTGAGGCATTTGGGTGCATTAGCAACATCCTCTGCCTTGAAAAATGATTCATCCACCACAGTTATGATGGCCCCAGTGTCTCTAATGGCAGGAGTCTCCTGACCATTCACCCGGACACTGTCTTTATAATACTCTTTAGTATTATCTGGGATAGAATTATACACATCTAAATTATGTTGTTCCCACAACCCCAGAGAGACTAAAGAAACACTGGCTGAGACACCAATGGGTTCATCAGCCAGCAGTAGAAAGTTTCCACTTGCCATGGGGACTTCCTCTTCTGGAGCGAAGGCTAGGGAGGCAAGTTGGATCCCTGAAGGTTTACCCTTGCATCTGTGATCTCCTTTCACATGGTCAGTAGAGCCACAAACAAAGCATTTACCAAATGCCTTCTGGAATGGAGGCTTGTTCTGACCTCCCTCTGGTTTGGCACCAGAGGAGACACTATTCTGCTGTGGTTTCCCTGGTGGCTTACCCTTCTGGTTTTGTTTGGGGCCCTCTTTGGAATTTGCAGTATTAGAATTCTCTTTGGAGTCCTTTTTAGGCTGTTTCCCCTCATCCTTTTTCTGAGTTACCCCAGAATCCTTGTGAGTGGCCCTGTTGGCAACCCACAAGTCAGCAGCCTTAGCTAGCTTTCGGGAATCTAATTCCTTTGAATCAGCCAAGTGCTCTCTGAGCTCAGGAGAGCAGGCATCATAAATTGACTCCTACATGAAAAGGTTCTTCATACCTTCATAAGTGTTCACTTTGTAACCCTTAATCCATCCCTCTAAGTTTTCCAACCCTTCACTCACCCAGGTAGCTCAAGGGGTAACATCATGCTTTTTGAGGGTTCTAAACCTCTTAAGATACTGGGAAGGGGTCTTCCCAAATCTAGCTATCAGAGCTAGTTTCACACATTCATACTCTTTCCTATCCTCCTCCCCCAACTCCATTACCACATCAGTTGCAACAGGGGGAAGCCTAGAGAACAACCAGGTGAGTAAGTCATTTCCTGTGATGTTCTGGAGCCCATGATTGTATTCAAACAGAGACAACCAATCCAACACGTCCAACTTAGGCTCATACATACCAACCAATTCTACAGGCATCCGGGGTCTTTTAGGACTGGAACTTCTAGAGGAGCCAGAGAGAGAAGCATTTTCGACAGATCATTTCTTCATTTCTAGCTTATGCTTGAGCTCCATTTCCCTTAGCCTTAGTTCTTGATTCATTTCCTGATGTCTCTGTTCAGCCAGAGTATTCAGTCTCTTGAACTCTAGTTCAAGTTTCATTTTCTCTATTTCGAGATATTGAGGACTAAGTGTGGGACTTGGCAAAGGCCCAGTAGGTACAGCAGGTAGAGCAGGCAGAGGCATAGGGGGGACAGTCACAACAGCCTCACCCTCCTCTTCTGACTCTTCCTCAAGATTATCAACATTGTGATCAATATCAATTTCTATACTGTTATCTACATTTTCTGTCATGGTAGGTTCCTCAGAACCATCATCCAGACTTTGGTTAGCTAACAACCTTTCTATTAATTCCATTTTCTTGCCTTTAGTCAGGAGGTGGTTCTTATGCTTACATAATACTCTTAAACAATCAGCAATTTTTGTAGCAAGGGACTCTTGACTATAATTTTCCATAGTTGACATGTTAGAAAGATTACTTTTTCAGTGCTAAGCTTTATGGTTAGTTGTACTAAGGTATCCTCAAGCACTCTAAAGTGTATACTCAATACAAATCCCACCGCTGTACACCAGTGTTAGGCAGAAACCTGTGCAGTTCCCTTAGGGACCACTGCAAAAGATTTAAGACTACAGGTGTTGGCAGTAAACCCACTTGGTAGCAGTCTGCACTACCCAGATTTACCTGGTAGCTGTGGCTGAGCAGTCAGACTTCCCTCAAGAAGAGTTAGGCAGTATGCTAAGTATACACAATAGGCACTCGGGTACAATAATACAAACAAACACTGACCAGAGCTTTGGTATCAAAGTATATAATTATTTATTTAAAAACACACGGTTTGAAACACTCCAGCACTCTTATTGTAAAATATTCTAAACACAGTTACTATTGTAATATATACACCCCTTTTCCCTTATCAGATAGTCACTGTAAAACACCACTTATTTTATACAGAGGTGAGCGCTTAACTAGGTGGCACTCCAATAAGTTTGTGAGAAAGGGAGGGAAAAAGACAGAATATGGAAAGGTACACCACTCTAAGATTCAGGAACACTGTTAGCAAGGCAGAAGAGCAAAAGTCACTGGTGAGCCAAAGTCCAAAGGCTGGGCCCACTCTTGGAGAGAGCAGAGCACAAATGTGCCCAAGATCACACAGTTACACTAGGCTTTGAAAGTCTTGCAGAGGGTTCAAAAAGAGTTTAGAGAGGCTTAGGAAAGTTTAGCCAGAGTGTCCAAGGCTAACCCAGGTTCGAAAGCCGGGGGCTAAATCTACCCCGTACAGTCGGTAGCAAGGGAAGCCAGGCGGGACACGGTACCTTAAGTGGGAAGGATCCTCCAGCGCTGGCAGTTGTTCCTGGTAGTGGGTGCAAGTTGCGTCATCGTCCAGGGGAAGAGAAGATCTCGACTTGGAGGAAAGATGAATGTCGTTGCACTACCAGGGCAGAAACCAGCCACAGAGTTTTCCGGTTAAAGGTGGTACCTTTGTTTCGCGGTCGTGGTAAAATGGGGTATCCCGGTTGCCGGGGTGCTTGGCACAGGCAAGGCGGCCAGGTGGTACGTCGGGAAGGCGAAAAGACGGTGAAACTGGTTATCCCCACCAGTCAAAGGAAGAAGACTCTCCGGCGGGAGATCTCCTCTGTCGTTGGGAAAAAGTGGTGAAGCGGTCCAGCAGGGCACCACCGGTGGTGGTGTCGTGGCAGGTCGGCTCAGCTTCTCCCTCGTCGGATTCTTAGGTCCTGTGGCGACTTCTGAAGTTCCAGTCCCCAAAGCCCTGCTTTTATGCAGCAAACCCCCATTCACTCAGCCTAGCTGTCACTCAAACATGCTAAGTGGTGAGCTGGCCGGCTCACCACTTGGGCCAATCAGGATGGAGTGCGACTTGAGTTGCCTAGGCAACTCAGTCCAGGGTGCCTAAATTCCCCTCCACCCCTCCTAAGTACCCCAGACAGAGTGGCACCACTTTGGAGGGCTTCTGTGGAGAAGCCCGCCAAAAAGTGGAACAAAGGGCTCGACTTGGGTTGGAGTCACAGAAGAGAACACAAACGCCATTTTAGAATCAAGTTTTGGCAAAAAATACCAACCGGAGAACTAATATTAATTAAATAAACCGGCGGTATGTTCGAGGCTACCGTAAATAATTAAATAAAGATAGTAGCCTAAAACAATGGGAAATCCCATAGGAAAATATTTGCGGTTGAATATAAAAAGTAGTATCCACTGCCACCAGCCAAAACTCGATCGGGGGGACGACACGTGCCCCCTCGACTAACAGACCCTGGGGCAATCGAATTGCCCCAGCCAGTACGTCCACAATATGATGGTTTGTACTGGTTCTGTTCAGAATTTAAGACTAGTAAAGTCAATGGTGACTTTACATGCCCTGGGAGACAGTAGTCAGTCCCAGGGTATGGAGTCTATACTGGGGGGTCACTATGACACCCCTGTGTCACTGCACTGAGGGTGTTGTGTAACACACATCACAAAAACACATGAAGCCCTATGGGGTAAAAGACCCCATAGCCCATTAAACACATCTAGATCCAAAGAAACACACTCAAATCAGGTCCAAGAGTGAGGGTAAAAGAGTCTCACTCTTGGCAGGAGAAAAAAATAAACCCCAAAAATCCAGCAAAGCTGCTGGGGGACTCACTAGGTTAGGAAATTCAGCCTAAACAGAGAATTCTCCCTAACACTCGTCCCCCCCAGACTAAGGGACAGGAGGATTTAATCCACTCCTGGATGAACCTCATACCTCTAGTCGATGACCTACATCCTAGAGAGTCCATCAGCATTTTGATGGTGACACCCTGACCTGTGCTCAATGGTGAAATCAAACCCTTGCTGGCAGATTGACCATCTCAATAGTTTTGGATTTTCTCCCTTCATTTGCATTAACCATTCCAAGGGTTGGTGGTCAGTCTGAATGACAAAAGTAGAACCATACAAGCATGGCCTAAACTTCTTCAGTGCCCACACAATAGCAAAGCATTCTCTTTCTATTGTTGCCCACCTTGACTCAGGATCCTTCAGCTTACGGCTGATGAAGCAAATGGGGTGCTCCCTACCCTTCTCATCCAGTCTTGAGGGGGGGACCTGTCTTGAGGGGGGCCCCGAGGAGCCAAGCCCCAAAAGACAGGGAAAAAGCCGATGGATGGCACCAAAAAACCCTGCAGACTATTCCAGGAAGGATACTCGCGTAGAGTATAGTTGCAAGAGGCTGGCCAGTAAAGTTCTGGGGTGACTTTCTCTTCTCAGGATCAAATAAGGAAGCAAACAGGCAAAGCCCCAGGAATAGTGTACAAATAAAGTGTCCGGTGTACTGGGAGAAGTTGTAGACTACTGTAAGCTGTTACAGAAGGATCTGTAGCAATTTCCAAAGAGAGCGATGAAGCAGAAAGGATAGAAGGAGAGAGAGAACGTAGAAGCCAGGTATAGTCCCTAACCCAAAGGATAGACAGAACCCCAAAGCGAATAGAGGAGAACGCGAGGAGGCGCGAGAGTGGCGGAGGAGACCGCGAGACGGAACGGCGAGGCGCCGAAGGTAAGGAAACAGATAGAAATGACGAGCGGCAGACGCCGCAGAAAAGAGGAAGCAAGGCTAAATCGTAGGCTGAGCAAGTAGAGTAATGCGCGGGTAGAAAACTGTAGAGGCTGGGAGGAGGCTACTCGGAGGAGTAGCCGAGCGAGCGTATCGTAAAAAATCACAGATACAACGCGCGGGTAGGTGGGCGGGGCTAGTTTAAGTAACGGTGGCCGCCATGTTGGTTGAGGGCTAGGCCGTTACTGTCAGGTTCTTCGTGGCAGTGCTTTCCAGTCGTGCCATAGCTTCCAGGGGCGGATCATGACAGTATGGCCTCTCCCTCCCCGGAACCCCCTGGTTTTCCTGGATACCTCAGATGAAACCTTCTTACGAGTCTGGGTGCGTGAAGATGGTACCTGGGTTCCCACGTCCTTTCATCTTCGGAATAACCTTTCCAATGGACCAGATATTGGTGTCTCCCTCGGTGGTAACGTGAATCCACTAAGTAATCAACCTCGTATTCTTGGGATTCCTTTACCTCCGGAGTCTTAGTCTTCTGAGTCTTGCTGTGAAAAGGATCCTCCTTGTATTCCTTGAGTAATGAGGTGTGGAAGACTGGATGTACTCTTTGAAGACCCTTAGGTAAGCGTAGTTCATAAGCTACGGGGTTGATCTGTCTGATGATGGGATAAGGACCCAGGAATCGAGTTGCAAACTTGCCTGTGTGTATCCATCTAGGAAGATGTTTGGTAGACAACCAGACTCTCTGTCCTGGCTTCCATTCTGGGTTGGACCGTCGACTTCTATCCGCCCATCCTTCCTGTGTGAGCTGACTGCCTTCCAGTGCTTCTCTAGCCATTCTATGAACTTCCTTGAGTTCAGACAACCTGTCGTCTATGGCGGGAGATCTGGTAGGTTGCATTCCGGTCCAGGGCAGTTGTTGTGGATGATACCCGTAAGTGCAGTAGAATGGACTCATGCAAATGGACGTGTGGTAATTGTTATTATAGGCGAATTCGGCCTGAGAGAGAAAGGCTGACCATCTTTCTTGTTTGTGGCTACAGAAACACCTCAAATATTGCTCCAACCCAGCATTGAGTCTCTCGGTCTGACCGTTTGTTTGGGGGTGAAACCCAGAGGAAAGTGCTCGGCTGATACCTAATTGGTGACATAGTAATGTCCAGAATTTGGAGGTGAATTGGGTTCCGCAGTCCGAAATGATGGTCCGAGGCAATCCATGGAGACGAAAGAAGTCTCTGAGAAAGATCGAAGCCGTCTCTGGAGCTGACGGAAGACCTGGAAGTGCAGAAAAATGGGCCATCTTGCTGCAGGTATCTACAGTGACCATAATTGCTGTCTTATTCTCGGATTCCGGCAGGTCAACAATAAAATCCATGGAAATCAGTTCCCAGGGTCTAGTGGGTAGGATGGGCTGCTGCAACTGGCCCAAAGGTTTCCCTGTTTGGTATTTGTTGGCGGCGCATACGGGGCAGGTGGTTACATATCTTTTTACATCCTTGGGTAGTCCTGCCCACCAGAATCTGCGGCTTATGAGTTCCTGTGTCTTCTTGATACCTGGGTGTCCCGCCAGGGGGGTATCGTGGCACCATGATAATATCTGTTCTTGAAGCTCTCTGGAAGGGAGAAACAGCTCTGTACCATGGTAGTATAGACCGTCATTGGCCTGTGTGACAGAGGCTGGTATGGCCGGTAGATGACTGTATTGGGTTACCAGATCTTGTAGAAGTGGCACGACCCTAGCCATAATCTTCAGGTTTGGGAACAAGAGGTCATGCTCTTTCGGTAGGTTGATTTCCTCTCCTTGGCATCTGGAGAGTGCATCTGCCATCTTGTTTTCAGTACCAGGTACATATGAAATGGTGAACTCAAATTGGGAAAAGTAATAGGCCCATCTGGCATGTCGAGCATTGGTGCACTCCATCTGCTGCAACACCCGGAGGTTGCGGTGATCTGTAAGTATTTGGAAAGGATAGGCTGCTCCCAGGAGTAGGTGCCTCCACTCTTGACAGGCTGATTTTATGGCAAGTAATTCTCTTTCTTGAACTGAGTAATTACGTTCACTTTTCGTCAGAGTCCTTGAGTAATAGGCGACTGGATGTTTGAGGCCATCGTCCGTTCTTTGTAGAAGTACGGCTCCCAGTGCTCCTCCAGATGCGTCTGTTTCCACGATAAAGGGTTTTGTTTGATCAGGTTGTACAAGTATGGGAGCCGAAGTAAATAACTCCTTAAGGCGTAAAAATGCCATCTTCTGTTCTGGACCAAAAACGTACTTAACTCCCTTCTTGAGAAGACCTGTAATAGGTAACATCAGGTCGGAAAAGTTAGGGATGAACTGGCGATAGAAATTGGCTAAACCCAAGAATATTTGAACCTCCTTTATTCCTCTAGGTTCTTTCCATTCGATGATAGCTCTAATCTTCTCGGGTTCCATCTGGATTCCTTCCTTGGATAGGATATAGCCTAGATAAGAAACAGATGTTACTTCGAACTGGCATTTCTCGGGTTTTACCAGAAGGTGGTTAGACTGGAGTCGGTGTAGCACCTGTCTAACATGTTCTTGGTGTTCTTGAAGCCTTGCAGAGTAGATAAGGATGTCATCCAGATAAATGACAACAGACACAAACAACATGTCAGAAAAGATCTTATCTATAAATCTTTGGAAGACAGCTGGGGCATTCACGAGACCAAAGGGCATGACACGGTATTCATATAACCCAAATGGGGTACGAAATGCGGTCTTCCATTCGTCGCCTGTCCTTATCCTGAGAAGATGATAGGCTCCCCTGAGGTCTAGTTTCGTGAAATAAGAGGCCCCTCTGACCGCTTCCAGAATGTCTCTGATTAAAGGCATAGGATAGCGGTCACGAACAGTGATCTGGTTGAGTCCCCTGTAATCTATACAAGGCGCAATTCGGTGGTGTCTTTTTCGGGGATGAAGAATAACGAAGCTCCCCCTGACGATCGGGATTCCTGAATGAGTCCGTTCTGAAGGTTATCGTCCAAGTAGATCCGTAAGGCTAGTTTTTCGGAAGGAGACAAAGGATACATTCTACCAAAGGGAACCATGGACCCTGGATGGAGATCTAAGGCACAGTCCTCTGGTCGATTGGGAGGTAAGAGCTTGGGTACAGTGTCCTGAAACACCTCAGCATATTCCTGGTATAGCAGGGGAATGGCAGCTACCACCTTAAGCTGGGGTGCTCGGTGCTCCTTGTTCTCTCCCTGGGAAGGGGGATTGATGGTACAGTGGTCCTTACAATAAGTAGAGTCAAAACGCACAATATTGGTAGTCCAATTGATCTGAGGGTTGTGACGCCTAAGCCACGGAATACCTATCACCAAAGGAAAATGTGCTGCTCGAATTAGGTCAAATATCATAGATTCATGGTGTTCTCCCACGACCAAGTGTAAGGGTAAAGTCTCGGAATCTATGGGGCCTGAAGACAAGGGTTCACCGTCTACCCCTTCTACAGGGATAGGTTTCTCCTTACGTCTAATGGCGATTCGTTGTGCCTTAGCCCATTCAATATCCATAAAGTTTCCTGCGGCTCCGCAGTCCAGCATAGCAAGAACTTCTATGGGGGAGGATTCTGTAGTCCATAGTTGAACCCGAAAGATCATCAGACTGTTGTCTTCCCTTAGTTCCGAGGGTCGGGTAAGGTTGCAAGGGCTGCTTCTTGTTCCCCCAAGACCACCCTTGCAAAGGACCGAGGGTTGGAGTTTTCCTTTCTTCGTGGAGGTACTTCAGGGCAGTCCCTGAGTAAATGCTTCGAGGAACCGCAATATAAACAGAGACCGGAGTCTCTCCTTCTTTTGCGTTCTGCAGGCGTCAAAGGACCTCGGGCTGTTCCTATCTGCATTGGTTCTTCTGATGTAGGCATGTCTTTGGGAGGATAGGGAGCAGGGCTAGGTGACGGTAGATTGAGCCGAGGTCTCCTTCTTTCCTGTCGGCGTTCAGATAGCCGGTATTCCAATTGTAGGGTCAGTGTCATGAGATCTTGGAACGACGGTGGGCGAGCTACCCTAGCCAACTCGTCCTTTAGTTCGTCCTGGAGACCTCTCCTAAATATCGTTTGCTTAGCCGAATCAGGCCAGTCTGTCTTCGCCGCTAGTCTCAGAAATCGGGATATGTAGGTCTGCATGTCTGTGTTCCCCTGTTTCACATCGAGTATTGCCTCAAGAGAGGTGTATAGGACCTCAGGTCGATCGATTCTCCCTTTGAAGAGATCCACAAACTGGTCATAGTTGGTCAGAGCGGGATCGTTTCTGGTCACCAAAGGGGTGGCCCAAGCCAAGGCATTCCCCGTTAGGTTGCTGATAAGGAAACCGACCCTAGCTCTGGCAGCTTTAAATGCATGAGGTCGAAAGATGAAGTGAACTTGGCAGGCGTCTAAGAATTCCTTTAGACCGCTGGGATAACCATCATACTTTCCAAATGTAAGAGGCATAGGCGGCAAGTCCCCTTGGTCATCTCTACGGAGGACCACTTCTTGGCGTAAAGCGGCGTTCTCAGTTTTCAGGGCTTGAACTTCTATGGTTAAACCCTGTAAGGCGGCAACCAACTCCTGGTACTGTTCCAAGGAAGCCATGGTTACGTTCGGGCATTGTATTCTGTCACGTTGATCACCTTCCGCCCCCTGCTCCTCACCTGAAGATTCTTCTTGGCTTTCTTGGACACAGGATGGCTTCTTCCGTAGTACCTTGGGATGTTCCTTAGATGGTTTCTCCTTTGACTTCCTGTCATGCAAGTAAGGCCTGGCTCCCTCGGAGGCCACCTCGACAGGGAGTGGGACCTGTCTTGAGGGGGGCCCCGAGGAGCCAAGCCCCAAAAGACAGGGAAAAAGCTGATGGATGGCACCAAAAAATTCTGCAGACTGTTCCAGGAAGGATACTCGCGTAGAGTATAGTTGCAAGAGGCTGGCCAGTAAGGTTCTGGGGTGACTTTCTCTTCTCAGGATCAAATAAGGAAGCAAACAGGCAAAGCCCCAGGAGTAGTGTACAAATAAAGTGTCCGGTTTACTGGGAGAAGTTGTAGACTACTGTAAGCTGTTACAGAAGGATCCGTAGCAATTTCCAAAGAGAGCGATAAGCAGAAAGGATAGAAGGAGAGAGAGAGAGCGTAGAAGCCAGGTATAGTCCCTAACCCAAAGGATAGACAGAATCCCGAAGCGAATAGAGGAGAACGCGAGGAGGCGCGAGAGTGGCGGAGGAGACCGCGTGACAGAACGGCGAGGCGCCGAAGGTAAGGAAACAGATAGAAATGACGAGCGGCAGACGCCGCAGAAAAGAGGAAGCAAGGCTAAATCGTAGGCTGAGCAAGTAGAGTAATGCGCGGGTAGAAAACTGTAGAAGGCTGGGAGGAGGCTACTCGGAGGAGTAGCCGAGCGAGCGTATCGTAGAAAATCACAGATACAACGCGCGGGTAGGTGGGCGGGGCTAGTTTAAGTAACGGTGGCCGCCATGTTGATTGAGGGCTAGGCCGTTACTGTCAGGTTCTTCGTGGCAGTGCTTTCCAGTCGTGCCATAGCTTCCAGGGGCGGATCATGACATTGGCTTAGAACTGCACCTATACCTACATTGGAAGCATCAGTTTGTACAATGAAAGTTTGGTGGTAGTCAGGAGCTCTCAATACTGGAGCTTGGCAAAGAGCTTTCTTCAGTTTTTCAAAGGCCTGATTGCACTCCTCATTCCATTTGACCTTTTTAGGGAATTTTGGAGAGGAGATTACATTCAGTGGAGAAGCTATGGTCCCATAGTTCTCAATGAAATTCCTGTAATACCCAGTGAGGCCTAGGAAAGCTCTCACTTGGGTTTGAGTAGTAGGTGTTGTCCAATTTTGCACAGCTTCAATCTTGCTGAGCAAAGGCCGTATTTCTCCACCTCCTACCTCATGCCCAAGGTAGACCACCTTGCTTTGACCTATCTGGCATTTACTTGCCTTGATAGTCAAATTGGCCTGTCCAAGAGCCTGCAAAACATGCCCTAGGTGGTTCACATGATCTTCCCAGGAGTGGCTGAAGACTGCAATGTCATCCAAGTATGCCATGCAGAAGTCCTCCATCCCAGCCAGAACTTGATTTACCATCCTTTGGAATGTAGCAGGTGCATTTTTTAATCCAAAAGGCATGACCTTAAACTGGTACAAGCCAACTGGCATGGAAAATGCAGTTTTCTCCTTGGCATGGTCTGTCAAGGCTATTTGCCAATAGCCTGACGTAAGGTCAAATATGCTGAGGTACTTGGCTGCACCAAGTTTATCCACCAACTCAACTGTCCTGGGTAAAGGGTGGGCATCAGTCTTGGTGACTGCATTAAGAGCTCTATAGTCAACACAGAATCTCAAGTCTTTGGATCCTGCCTTTGTTACTAACACCACTGGGCTAGACCATGGACTAGTAGAGGGTTCTATTACCCCGAGATCAAGCATCTTCTTGACCTCCCCCTTGATATGGGTTCTCACATTTTCTGACATTCGGTATCCTCTGCTTTTGACTGGCAGACAGTCACCAGTGAGTATCTCGTGCTGTCCCCAACGGGTCAAGCCTGGTGAGAGTGAGAACAGGGAGGCAAACTGATTTAACATAGATTTGCACTCCTCTTGTTGCTCAGGTGTCAGATCTGAAGAGAGATTGACTCCTTCAATTTTTTCATCCAAAGGTACACCTCTGAGGAGATCAGGGAGAGTCTCACTCTCTTCTTCCTCTGCTGCTGAAGCTAGAAGCAAGGCTCCTACTTCAGGGTTGGAGATGAACGCTTTCAGTCGGTTGGTGTGGAAGACTCTAGGATCTTCCCTGGGTCTGCCCAGATCCACCAGATAGTTGACCTCTCCAAGTTTTCCCACAACTTTGAAGGGTCCCATCCATTTGTCTTGCAAGGCCCTCTGCCTTGTTGGGAGCATACCGAGAACTAGCTGGTCTTGAGTGAACTCAACCATGTTAGACTTTTGATCATGCCAATGCTTGACCAAAGCTTGTCCAGCTTTCAGGTTATCACTAGCTTCTGTCATCATGTGTGACATTCTCCTTCGGAGACCTATCACATAGTCAGTCACTCTGACTGGCTTGAGGGGAGGAGCGCCTTCCAAACCCTCCTTAATCAGGGCCAATGGACCTCTGACCGGATGGCCATAGGAAAGTTCAAAGGGAGAATAACCTACTCCCTCCCGAGGGACTTCTCTCTAAGCAAAGAGAAGGCATGGCAGTAGAAGGTCCCACTTTCTTTTCAGAGGTTCCTCTAAAGCACCTATCATGCTCTTCATGGTTCTGTTAAATCTTTCTACCAACCCATTGGTTTGGGGGTGGTAGGCGGTTGAGAACTTGTAAGTAACTCCACAGGTTTTCCACATGGCTTTCATGTAGTGGGACATAAAGTTTGACCCCCTGTCGGTTATTACTTCCTTAGGAAACCCAACCCTGGTAAAAATACCAAGGAGGGCCTTAGCCACAGCCGGAGCTGTAACAGTCCTCATAGGAATTGCCTCAGGGTATCTAGTAGCATGGTCTACTACAACAAGGATAAACCTGTTGCCTGAGGAGGTAGGGGGGTCAAGGGAACCAACAATGTCAATCCCTACCCTCTCAAATGGGACTCCCACAACTGGGAGAGGCACTAAGGGAGCCACATTCTTGGCGCCAACCTTACCAGAAGTTTGGCAGGTATGGCAGCTCTTGCAAAATTTATCTACTTCGGCCCCCATTTTTGGCCAATAGAAGTAGAGTGAGAGCCTTTCCTTGGTCTTCTTGAAGCTCAAGTGACCAGCCAAAGGAATCTCGTGGGCTAAGTGCAAGAACTGTTGTCTGTTTTCTTGAGGTACTACAAGGCGTTTGTAGTCTCCAGTTTCAGACTCAGTTGGTTTACTGTAGAAGAGGCCATCTTCCCAGTTCAACCTATACTTCCCAGGCTCTTGCCCATCAGCCTGAGCAGCTGCCTGTTGGCGGAGACCCTCCAGAGTTGGACATTCTCTTTGTCCCTTACGGAAAGCTGCCCTGCTGGGCCCACCTTCTGCCAGTAAAGACTGCAGCTCAGGATGGTCCTCAGGGTCTAGATCTCCAATAAGTTCTTGGCCTCCCACTAGCTCTTCTTCAGAGTCTAGTTCAACCATACAGGGTTGTACCTCCCTCTCAGCCTCAGCTGGAGGTGGAGTTACAGGTGTAACTGTTGGAAGCACTGGAGTGCTTGCTGCTGACTTTTTCCTAGGAGTCTTGGGTTGCCCCTTTGCTCCTGATCTGGTAGTTACTGCAGTGAGTTGCTCCAGTGGTAAAGGAGTGATCTCTGTCATCATCTCCTGAGATAATCCTCGCAGGGTTTTCTCTCTTGCAGGTTTTGTGAACTCCTGTAACCTTTTACTAGGGTTTCTGGGGGTATGTGACACAACTCCAAGAGCTTTCAGGTCATTACCCAACGGAACCTTACCTGGCACTTCACATTGTACACTGACAGGTATTTTTACAGCCATGTCATTACACTGGATGAGAACTGGTAACTGGGGACACATCTGCACAGGCCCTCCAGCTAACTTGGTGAGGCATTTGGGTGCATTAGCAACATCCTCTGCCTTGAAAAATGATTCATCCACCACAGTTATGCTGGCCCCAGTGTCTCTAATGGCAGGAGTCTCCTGACCATTCACCCGGACACTGTCTTTATAATACTCTTTAGTATTATCTGGGATAGAATTATACACATCTAAATTATGTTGTTCCCACAACCCCAGAGAGACTAAAGAAACACTGGCTGAGACACCAAAGGGTTCATCAGCCAGCAGTAGAAAGTTTCCACTTGCCATGGGGACTTCCTCTTCTGGAGCGAAGGCTAGGGAGGCAAGTTGGATCCCTGAAGGTTTACCCTTGCATCTGGGATCTCCTTTCACATGGTCAGTAGAGCCACAAACAAAGCATTTACCAAATGCCTTCTGGAATGGAGGCTTGTTCTGACCTCCCTCTGGTTTGGCACCAGAGGAGACACTATTCTGCTGTGGTTTCCCTGGTGGCTTACCCTTCTGGTTTTGTTTGGGGCCCTCTTTGGAATTTGCAGTATTAGAATTCTCTTTGGAGTCCTTTTTAGGCTGTTTCCCCTCATCCTTTTTCTGAGTTACCCCAGAATCCTTGTGAGTGGCCCTGTTGGCAACCCACAAGTCAGCAGCCTTAGCTAGCTTTCGGGAATCTAATTCCTTTGAATCAGCCAAGTGCTGTCTGAGCTCAGGAGAGCAGGCATCATAAATTGACTCCTACATGAAAAGGTTCTTCATACCTTCATAAGTGTTCACTTTGTAACCCTTAATCCATCCCTCTAAGTTTTTCAACCCTTCACTCACCCAGGTAGCTCAAGGGGTAACATCATGCTTTTTGAGGGTTCTAAACCTCTTAAGATACTGGGAAGGGGTCTTCCCAAATCTAGCTATCAGAGCTAGTTTCACACATTCATACTCTTTCCTATCCTCCTCCCCCAACTCCATTACCACATCAGTTGCAACAGGGGGAAGCCTAGAGAACAACCAGGTGAGTAAGTCATTTCCTGTGATGTTCTGGAGCCCATGATTATATTCAAACAGAGACAACCAATCCAACACGTCCAACTTAGGCTCATACATACCAACCAATTCTACAGGCATCCGGGGTCTTTTAGGACTGGAACTTCTAGAGGAGCCAGAGAGAGAAGCATTTTCGACAGATAATTTCTTCATTTCTAGCTTATGCTTGAGCTCCATTTCCCTTAGCCTTAGTTCTTGATTAATTTCCTGATGTCTCTGTTCAGCCAGAGTATTCAGTCTCTTGAACTCTAGTTCAAGTTTCATTTTCTCTATTTCGAGATATTGAGGACTAAGTGTGGGACTTGGCAAAGGCCCAGTAGGTACAGCAGGTAGAGCAGGCAGAGGCATAGGGGGGACAGTCACAACAGCCTCACCCTCCTCTTCTGACTCTTCCTCAAGATTATCAACATTGTGATCAATATCAATTTCTATACTGTTATCTACATTTTCTGTCATGGTAGGTTCCTCAGAACCATCATCCAGACTTTGGTTAGCTAACAACCTTTCTATTAATTCCATTTTCTTGCCTTTAGTCAGGAGGTGGTTCTTATGCTTACATAATACTCTTAAACAATCAGCAATTTTTGTAGCAAGGGACTCTTGACTATAATTTTCCATAGTTGACATGTTAGAAAGATTACTTTTTCAGTGCTAAGCTTTGTGGTTAGTTGTACTAAGGTATCCTCAAGCACTCTAAAGTGTATACTCAATACAAATCCCACCGCTGTACACCAGTGTTAGGCAGAAACCTGTGCAGTTCCCTTAGGGACCACTGCAAAAGATTTAAGACTACAGGTGTTGGCAGTAAACCCACTTGGTAGCAGTCTGCACTACCCAGATTTACCTGGTAGCTGTGGCTGAGCAGTCAGACTTCCCTCAAGAAGAGTTTGGCAGTATGCAAAGTATACACAATAGGCACTCGGGTACAATAATACAAGCAAACACTGACCAGAGCTTTGGTATCAAAGTATATAATTATTTATTTAAAAACACACGGTTTGAAACACTCCAGCACTCTTATTGTAAAATATTCTAAACACAGTTACTATTGTAATATATACACCCCTTTTCCCTTATCAGATAGTCACTGTAAAACACCACTTATTTTATACAGAGGTGAGCGCTTAACTAGGTGGCACTCCAATAAGTTTGTGAGAAAGGGAGGGAAAAAGACAGAATATGGAAAGGTACACCACTCTAAGATTCAGGAACACTGTTAGCAAGGCAGAAGAGCAAAAGTCACTGGTGAGCCAAAGTCCAAAGGCTGGGCCCACTCTTGGAGAGAGCAGAGCACAAATGTGCCCAAGATCACACAGTTACACTAGGCTTTGAAAGTCTTGCAGAGGGTTCAAAAAGAGTTTAGAGAGGCTTAGGGAAGTTTAGCCAGAGTGTCCCAGGCTAACCCAGGTTCGAAAGCCAGGGCCAAATCTACCCCGTACAGTCGGTAGCAAGGGAAGCCAGGCGGGACACGGTACCTTAAGTGGGAAGGATCCTCCAGCGGTGGCAGTTGTTCCTGGTAGTGGGTGCAAGTTGCGTCGTCGTCCAGGGGAAGAGAAGATCTCGACTTGGAGGAAAGATGAAGGTCGTTGCACTACCAGGGCAGAAACCAGCCGCAGAGTTTTCCAGTTAAAGGTGGTACCTTTGTTTCGCGGTCGTGGTAAAACGTGGTATCCCGGTTGCCGGGGTGCTTGGCACAGGCAAGGCGGCCACGAGGTACGTCGGGAAGGCGAAAAGACGGTGAAACTGGTTATCCCCACCAGTCAAAGGAAGAAGACTCTCCGGCGGGAGATCTCCTCTGTCGTTGGGAAAAAGTGGTGAGGCGGTCCAGCAGGGCTCCACCGGTGGTGGTGTCGTGGCAGGTCAGCTCAGCTTCTCCCTCGTCGGATTCTTAGGTCCTGTGGCGACTTCTGAAGTTCCAGTCCCCAAAGCCCTGCTTTTATGCAGCAAACCCCCATTCACTCAGCCTAGCTGTCACTCAAACATGCTAAGTGGTGAGCCGGCCGGCTCACCACTTGGGCCAATCAGGATGGAGTGCGACTTGAGTTGCCTAGGCAACTCAGTCCAGGGTGCCTAAATTCCCCTCCATCCCTCCTAAGTACCCCAGACAGAATGGCACCACTTTGGAGGGCTTCTGTGGAGAAGCCCGCCAAAAAGTGGAACAAAGGGCTCGACTTGGGTTGGAGTCACAGAAGAGAACACAAACGCCATTTTAGAATCAAGTTTTGGCAAAAAATACCAACCGGAGAATTAATATTAATTAAATAAACCGGCGGTATGTTCGAGGCTACCGTAAATAATTAAATAAAGATAGTAGCCTAAAACAATGGGAAATCCCATAGGAAAATATTTGCGATTGAATATAAAAAGTAGTATCCACTGCCACCAGCCAAAACTCGATCAGGGGGGACGGAGACGTGCCCCCTCGACTAACAGACCCTGGGGCAATCGAATTGCCCCAGCCAGTACGTCCACAATATGATGGTTTGTACTGGTTCTGTTCAGAATTTAAGACTAGTAAAGTCAATGGTGACTTTACATGCCCTGGGAGACAGTAGTCAGTCCCAGAGTATGGAGTCTATACTGGGGGATCAATATGACACCCCTGTGTCACTGCACTGAGGGTGCTGTGTAACACACATCACAAAAACACATGAATCCCAATGGGGTAAAAGACCCCATAGCCCATTAAACACATCTAGATCCAAAGAAACACACTCAAATCATGTCCAAGAGTGAGGGTAAAAGAGTCTCACTCTTGGCAGGAGAAAAAAATAAACCTCAAAAATCCAGCAAAGCTGCTCGGGGACTCACTAGGTTAGGAAATTCAGCCTAAACAGAGAATTCTCCCTAACAGTTCGTCACTCGGCTCCCTGAGTTGCCTGGCTCGTGGTCAAGAGATGAAGCTCCAGGCAGGGAACTTCATGACACTCCATGACACTCCTTTTAATGATTAATTAATAATCATTATATCTACAAGCTTGACATGCAAAACAAGGGTTTTCTTTTATTTGGATAGTGAAAATGTTGTAAACATCATGTGTAACAACAAGCTGGAAGTTTGGGACAATCTCTATACTCGGATGTTCCTACTACAAAATGTATTTTAGCGTGTGTATCAAAGTGCTAAAAATACTTTGATGTAAAACATGAAATGTTTGAACTTCCATTATTTTCCATTCTGGGAATTGGAGTTTTCCATTCAGGATGTGGAAATTAAGCCACAATGATCTTCATTTGACTTAACTTTTTTCTATGAGAGTTTACATATTGCCAGGTTATTTTACTGTGCAATGTGTGTATTTTGCAAGTAATCACTATAATACAGTATTATTATATTCCTTGGAAACAAAAACATAAATATTTGTAGCAAGTAAAGCTTAGAAAGTATGTGATTGGGTGCCTAAATTGCAGAATGAGCTGATATACCGGCTTTCTTATTTAACCAAAGTGGGTGATCTTGGGGAAATAGTTAAATCTCTCTGTGCTCTAACTGCAAAAACTGGAGTCCTTAGAAATTATTAGGCTCACACTGTTATATCAAAACCTCCTTAAAATGGTGCAGATTTCATAGTTTTATGAAACAATTGGTGTCTGCTTGTGCTCTGTTGGTGGCCCTGAAACTATCATTTGACAAGAAGTTAGACAAACTCTCTAGGCAGTTGGCTCACCCGAGATTTTATTATCGAGGAAGAACTGTGGTAGAATCAATGTTAATTTCCTCCTGTGCCAATCACTGAAGTTGGGTGGACTATCCAGAATAACTCCCGACAGGCGAATGAATGAAACTCTTTAAAATGCCCTGTAATGCTATGTTATTTAGTCCTGTATTGCAGACCTGCTGTTGTTACAGGTTCTTGGTGCTTTATGATCTGCAAGAGGTGGTATAGGCTGCTGGTGTCGGATTAGGTGGAGCAGGATATGGTTGATTTGTTGCAATGTTGTGCAGATCTGAAAATATATGATTTTTTGTAGTGTGTACGTTGTAGATATTTTATGAGTTACTTGGAGCAGCGGTTAATGTACGCCCTAGGTTACTTATGTAAATTCTCTGTGTGGTCATCGTTGGTGTCTGTTAGAGTGGTGTGTAAGGAGTGTGGAGAATTGCATTGGTCTCTGTGGTGAGTAGGAAAAGTTAGTGTAAACCTGTCTCTTCAGGTGGCATACGTTGCATTGTGTAACCTGTGTTGTTTTGGTGCTGGAATTGCGTGTTGAGATTATGTCTGTTAGGGTAGGAGCTAGAATGATTTTGAGGTTGTTATTGTTATCATGTCTTGCCTATCAAACCACCCAATTACTGCAGAAACCCATTTCCCTTTTGTTGAAACATCAGAGGGGGTCACATTTATTTGTTCATATAATTGTAAAACATTATTTTTCCAGCTTCTGTGCCTTATTATACCATACAATATGATGCTAGGCTAAGTGATACTAGGTCAGGTGAAACCAGAAGCAAACCGGGGCCCGTTTCCATTCAGTTGTCCTGGACCTCCCTTCTGACTGCCCAGTGACACCTCATACACAAACAAATTGTAGTGTCACTCATGGGATTATGGTAAAATGGTAAAATGCAGATTGCCACGCACCATGAACTAGCAATTGAAAAAGCCACTATTTGAAGTGTTAGCCTATCCCTGACCCCCAGAAGTGTTGGCATAGTTGCACCTCTGGCAACAAGCACGGCAAACAAAGCAGGAGTAGCCGTTTCTTCTAAAAAAAAATCTCAGCTCTCCTGAAGTGTTACAGATGATAGTTTGATGTGAAAAAACAAAAAGCTGTATACGTGATGCACACCTTTGTCCAACGATGACACACACCGATGGCTTTATCAGAGGAGCTGTATACGTTTTGAACTTATTATGATGTGTAGGGAAGTTTAAGGAAATTTCAAATTGTCCAATGTCAGTTGTGACATATTTAACCATTCCTGGCTTTTAGGCTCATAACAAAGAAAAAACATACAATTAAAGTATTTCTGTTTGCATTTATGTTGTTATGTGAATGTGTTTCTGTGTATGTATACGCATGCATTCATAATGAATCAAGGCTTGTACAATCTTCAAGAGGACAGGCCACTTTCAGAAATTGAGAACTCTTTTCTGAATTTGTGCAGCAGCCTGCAAACCCAAGTGAGATGGGAAAAAGAAGAGATCCCTATCTAACACAGCCCATCTGTTTAACTCCTTATCGTCTGCTAAAAAAACGCTTATTTCAACCAGCAAGACCAATGGTGAGCAAAGGGTTCAGAACCTCCAAGTAGGAGGCAACAATGAGAGTAGTACATCCAATAACTACCAGTTCTTCATGCAGATGGAATCGCATTTTACGGCCAGGATACACGTTGTATTGCAGTCTTCAGTGAGGCAGACAAGGGACGTGGAAAACATTGTCTCACTGCACCAATCCCATGCATAGTGAAAGCATGACTTTTGGGGAGTCTGCCCACTCTTTTGAGCATAAGCCCATGGAGAGAGAGCTACAGGTGACTTCACTGCTGATGATTCAAACTGCAATTGCAAGTGCCTCTGCCTCAACAAATGGAGAATTATCAGTTTTTTTTGGAAGAAATACTAGATTAAAAAAATAAAACTCTTCCTCCATCAAGAATTCACAAGGGAAGGGTGAACAAGAAACAACTCAGAGCAAAAAGTATCCAAATTATGTGTTTGTAAATGTAATTCTCAAAAATTCCTTAGAAATCTGGACATTGCAGCAAATGGGGTGCTGGGAATTCCAGGAGAAACCTTTATCAAAGGCCCTGAAGCAAAGGCCTATGACTTACATACTAATTAACTAAAATGAAGAGGACAGATAAGGCCCCCAAAAAAGCAGAAAATGAGTAGGCGAATACTAGGAGTAATGGCAAAAGGGAATAAATATTTCCCTACCTAATACAGCAACAGGAGGGGGTTGAAATATCGTTATCGGACAGAAAAATCATATCCTCTGCAGCTGAACTCAGTTTTACCAAATCAGAAACAAGCGCTATTACACCAAGCCAGGATCACCCATCTCAATCAGAATCTACATCTGATATTATTTTGAATTCCAAACAACTGAATCCGGGAGCTATATTGTAGAAGATAAGCACAATGTATAGCTAGTTATCTCAAGTGGGTTTGAACAGGAAGTTAAAGATGGACCTTTCTTCTAAACCACTAAGGTGCACAGTTCCGCAGAAGAACTTAACAATTGCGATAGATGTATTTTTATAGAGCAATGCAACTTGATTCTGAATTGTTGTACGATATTTACATTATTTGCAATGGTGCCTGCATTGGCAGTACTTGAATCTAGTGATGTACAAGTGGAATTTGTGTGTAACGACTGTTTGGATTTGGTACTTATCCATGTGAATTCCAAAATAGTATGTAATCTGATCTTCAAGGAGACTACATCACTCCTGCCACTGGATTTTGAGATCTATCTAGCTAACCAGTTATTGATAGTGAAAGATACATTTCTAGAAAGCAGCCGTTTTACTGGGTCCAATAACAACAGGGTGGGCCTCAGTGCTACAAATCTTTTGCATCAGAACATAAGGTGTACTATCCAAAAGAATGGGTCAAGGCAAGTCAAATGGCGGGTCAAAACAGAAGTGGAGAGTGTGAAAATATAGGACTGGAGTTGGCTGTCTACCTCTTTATCCACCAAGACAGAGAATTTATACCAGCAACTGAATCTTTAGCAGTAATTCTGTGGGAATCATGTTTTGGAATGCGAGAGGTTTCAACAGTTGCTTACAGAACCAATTTATAGATGAGAATATAGGGAACTTTACAATTGCTTTACTGCAGGAAGTGTGGTTGTGTGCAAAACCTACTCTTGATGGTCCTACCATTTTTTTTTAAGGCAACATGAGCAGACCCTTTGGGGGACTCCTTACAGGGGTTGCCAATGTGGAGGGCTTCAAGATCAAGGAATGGCCATCTGAGGGAGAATCCATATTAGCAATTGGCTTGGGATGGGCCGGTACTCTCCTATTAGTGGTAAACATATACTGGAATTCAGTGAGGGTTAGCACAAGGAGAATAGTGACAGCACTCTGTAATCTTTAATTGGATTGGTATTCTGCCACTGCCTTTGATTGGGTCATCATTGGGGGTGACCTCAATTGTTGGTGTTTCCACAATGAAAGGTTTATGAGAGAAGGATTGCTGACCGCTGAAATGAACCAAAAGGTGGTAGCAAGAGCCAAGGCATGGTTGAAAAGTATGGAAAGCCGGAATCTCCTGAAAGGGAATGGAAATGCAAAACAAGATATCCCAGCGAAACCTACTTGGAATCAGGGAATCAGGGTTCGAGTTGATCTACTTTTCAATATCTTTTCCTCTCCCAGCCATTGTTCAGCTTGATAGGTTCCCTACAAACAAGGGCAAGCACAAGAAGTGATCATGTAATGCTCATTCTTCGGTTAGGGTTGACGATAGCCCTGGTTCAATGTAACCAATCCCTTATTTGCTTGAAGAGTAATTTGCAGGGGAAGAGATTAAAATCATCTCATAGGAGAATTGAATAGAGAATTGAGAAATGGCCGAGAAATAAGTAAGATATTGTAACAGAGCGTGTCCTTTCAATAGACAATTACTCTATGATACTATCCAGTTTGCTAAGCAGCAAGTTAAAAAAAAAGGTCCAGTATATTCTCTACCATTTATTTCAAACAAGCATGCACTTGATGAAAAATGTGTGGTTAAAAAAGAGACAATTTAGAAGGAAAATAAAATATGTGAAAGATAATTTAGATGCAGATCGCAGGATTTACAGGATGCTGTTAAATGGCTAAGGCAAAAATATAGGAAATGGTGCAAAAGGTATAAGGCAACTCTAGTTTGTCACAGCAGTACTAAAACGCTGGAAACATTGGTAAAAAAAAGATGCTAGGAGAGGTTGGGACCTTATCAAAGACTCTGAAAAATACCCAGTAAGGTACCACACCTGCATCTCTTATATGGACATCAAGTTTGCTTACATCTCGAGAAACCTGCTAGTGTTTAATATCTATAAACTGACGGCTTGGGGTTGTGACTTCACACATGATGATATTGCAAACATATTTGTAGGAATTAAAGAGTCATGGGTGATGAGCCGGCCAACTACATGTTGAAAGGAACCTCCAGTTCTTAGGGGCACATTTCAACTTGTTATCTGAACAAATACTTAATGAATCTCGCTTGCTCGATTCATGGCGCTACAGTTAAATTGTGCTAACATTTAAAAAAGCTGATAAGTGGGGGGCGTGGCTTGGCGCCATGATGAGCGGTTTGGTCCGGTGAGAGCTCCCAGCCGCGACCGCGTTAAACCGAAGATGCCCCGGTAAAACTCAGGTTCTAGGAAGCAAAACCGGCACTCAGCAGAGCCCAAGGGTTTCCCCAACTATTGCCTTAAAAATTTTGCCTTAACCCGGTGGGGGTCCGAGTTCTGTCGAGGCAGCCTGGCGAGAAGGTGCAGCATCAGCGCGACCTCAAGATGGCGGCCTGCTGTATTACGCGGTCCGCCCCTCCTACGGTGGATGACCAGATCTGAGCGGGAGCTGCAGCAGCAAGATCGGGAGCCGGCGGTGAGTGATTCCACCAAGGCGAGGAGCTGCGGAGTCCCCCGGCGCCGTTCTGTGGCGGGGCAGCACCCCGGCTGGTGGCAGTGACGGGACCCGGTGGCGGCGCAGTGGGTGTCCCCCTTCCCCCACGGGAACCCACCATACGGGCCCAAGCAGACAGCACTGCATCCAGAGCCCGGGAGAGGATTGGGCTACCGGCTGCAAACGAATCCCTGCAGCAGAGATAATCAGAGCGGCGTTCCGCCGCCCCCCCTCAACCCCAGATCCCCCTGCTTCCTCAACCCTAGCAGTAATTCCGGGCAGCCCGCTCCTGCAGGGGGACAGACGCCTATCGGAGGCACTGGAGGTGGAGCAGAGGGGCCTACCATCGACTCCCCGCGGGAGGGCAGCACACCAGCCAGCAAAGAGAGGAGCACGGGGGCTGCCTCAACTGGGAACATTGCAGCGCTGCAAAACTGAGCACGGAGTTCATCCGGCGGCGACGAAGGAGGGTCCACCACGGAGAGGGTCGGGACGGGTCTCCTCGGCCTCTTCTCCCCTGCCTATAAGTCCAGCGGATCCCGACAAGCCCCCGCGGGCGGGCTGATGATGTGGGAAGCCGCCGCCTTGATTCAGCCCAGAGTCAGTGGAGCCCCGGAGCTGCGAAGGACTGCACCCTAAGCGTCACACGTTCTAGGGCTCGAGTTGGAGCAAGGTAGGGCGGCTACTGGCGCAATCAATAAAGCCTGCCGCGGTCCAACCCATCTGCTTCCCACCCCTAGCTCCCAGGGGAGAGCACGCGGGGCCCTGGTGGCAGCGGTCTGCCACAGAAGCGGGGCCCCCACCTGAATGCACATAGGAGGTTGGGCCCCTCCTCCCTCATCCTGTGCCGAGGCCCGTGGACTCCAGCATACCCTCATCCGGCAATCCGACGACTCTCCCTGGCTCCCATAGAGGCGGGGCACCCTGACCTCGGCTGGTAGCCTGTCCGCTCCTCACCAGGGCCCCTACAAAACAACACAATAAAGCGACCAATTAAGCCAAGCACCTAAAAGTAGAGCCACAAGGCGGGCCAGCTTACCCCCAGGGTCTCCCTGGTGAACGAGACTAAAAAAAAAAACAGCCCACTAAGGAGGGGGCGAGGCGGCTCTGCGCCCCCACTACACATACAAGGCACAATGTCCAGGAACCCAAAAACACCAAAACACACAGACATAGCGACCTTGCTGGCAGCATCCACGGGGCAGAAGACGAAGAAAGGGGAGCATCAAGACATTGCAGGAGCACCCTCTGACCCCAATACTGAGATGCCAGCCCAAGCTGTCACTAAAGCTGACCTCCAGGAGCTTCTATCTGCCATAAACAAGGAATACCAAAAAGGGACAGAAGAATTGAAAGGCAAAATTTCGTCCCTAGACAGGAGAGTAGGGGAAGTCGAAACCAGGACAGAAGAAATAGAAACAACCCTGTGCAAGCAAACGTTCGAGATCGGAGAGGGGGCGGACAGACTTGCCGCGTTGGAGGCCAGATGTGAAGCCCTGGAAAATAAGCAAGAAGAAGCGGAAAATAGGTCTAGGCAGAATAACAACCGACTGAGAGGAATCCCGTGCTCGGTCCCCGAAGAAGAACTTGACCACTATGTCAACGACTTATTCCGCTTCATACTCACGCTCCCAGACGGAGCCCCCCCTGGAGCTGGACAGGGTTCACAGGGTTAGAACCAGACAAAATACAACCTCCCCGCCAGACGTCCTAGCAAGAGTCCATTTCTACAGTGTCAAGGAAGAAATCAGGAGGGAAGCTAGAAGCTCAGCCCGCATCGGGTTCAGAGATGCCGAAATATCCTTGTACCAGGAGCTAGCAGCAGCCACACTTGCCAAAAGGAAAGCCCTCAGGCCACTCACCGAATGGCTACGGGACAGGAAAATAACCTACCGATGGGCGTTCCCCACAACCCTAATCTTCAACTGGGAGGGCAAGCCACGACTAATCCCCTCCCTCAAGGAAGCCGAGTGCCTTATGAACCCGGATGCCGAGGGGGAGATACCCGAAGGGGCCGGGGAAGCCTCGGGGAGACCCCACAGAGGCCCCTCTGGGTCATGGACCAGGCTGACGGGCTGCCGCACACCCAGAGGCCCGCCGAGTAAGACAAAACGGGACAACAACCTTTAAGGAAGAATTCCCCTCCAACCACAGCCTTTATGCGGGGGGGAGACTTGGCGCTCTCCCCAGAACTGATCGCTGTCCCGGAGGGTAACGGAACCGAATTTCCCCGGTGGCTCCTCCGAAAGAACTAATTACCTGCTCTCGCCCATCCGCCTCCCTAAACCAGGGCGGGCCACCCTCACGAGGCTGGAAATGGAGCTCCAATCCCGCCATCGGACTAAGGCCGAATATCTTCAACCTGCATTTTTCTGGCCAACTGAAGAGGCATGCCATGCCTCCATTGAAGCTGTTACACCGGTCCGGCCAATTGCCCCGTTGGTCGAGGGCTGGTCCGGAAACCTTGTTACTGTTTGAGGGGTGGGGAGGGGGGAGTCCCTTAAAAAGGGGGGGACTGCTGCCAAAAGGCACCGAGTACTTCGGACTATTCAACCTCTGGGGAAGACCATGAGCTGAATTCCCCTGGGCTCAAAGGATGGGTTCATTAAACAAATCACTCACCATCACAACTTGGAATGTTCAGGGTCTCAATGCGCCAAGAAAGCGGAAGTCGGTGGAACACAGACTGGACCAACTAGCAGCCGACGTTGTCTTCCTCCAGGAAACCCACCTGATAGGAGGAGATGAAAAACGGGTCAGTTTCCGACACTACCCGAAATGCTACTTTGCCTCAGCCACACAGAAAAAAAGGGGAGTCGGAATCCTGTTAAGCCGAGACCTACTGTTAACCCGGATCACCGTTAAAAGAGACCCGGAAGAAAGATTCCTGCTCCTAAAAGGCCTCCTAGTCGAACTGGCGATCACCCTAGTAGCACTCTATGGTCCAAATAAAGACCAAGGCCAATTTCTCTGCAACCTTCTCCCGACCATCACCGCCTTCTCCACCGGACACTTAATAATCGTGGGTGACTTTAACCTCCCCCCAGATCCGAATATGGATAAGACGCTTCCAGCCTCTACGGAAGACTTCAGCAGATCCCTTGCCTTAGCCGAATTCCTCCGGGAAACCGAAACCATAAACATCTAGAGACTGCGCAACCAGGGAGAAAGGGACTATTCCTTCTTCTCGTCCACAGTGGGTATTCACAGATTGACCTCCTATTAGTCGCCAGCGCCATCACTCCCTGCGTGGAAGAAACCCAAATTGGGCACATTGCGATCTCAGACCATGCGCCGGCCACGATGACACTGCTCCTCCACGGAGCCCCGGAACCTGTCCAGCGGCAGTGGAAACTGCAGGACTATGTCTTAACCGACAGAGTGGCTAGTTCCAACCTCGCCGAGGCGATCCAAAACTACTTTGCGGAGAATACAACCCCAGACTCCTCGATGGCGACAGTGTGGGACGCCATGAAACCGGTGATCCGAGGGGTGGCAATGAACACCACAGGCAGACTCAGGTGGCAAAATCTGCTGAAGCAACGAAAACTGGAGGAGCGGCTAGTGGAACTGGAAAACAAGCTTAAACAACGCTTCACCAAGGCAACGAATTGTGAGCTAAAAAAAGCAAAGAGCTGGAGATGCACCTAGCAGACCAGGCCGCCAGAACACTAACCTATATGTAACAGTTCTACTATCTTAATAGCAACAAAGCGAACCAGCTCCTAGCTCACAAACTGAAAAAACTCCAAACCAGGAACCATATCCAAGCTCTGCTGGACAAAAATGGCTCCCTACACAGCCTAGACCCGGAAAAGCTTGAGATAATGGTCCAACATCACGAGGAAATCATGGGGGGACCTCCAACCCCAGGACCCTCCATCGCCCAGTTCTTAGCCTCAATCCCAAAGCCGCAACCATCTCACCTAATGTCCGATCTGGAGGGCCCAATATCGGTGGAAGAATTCAGCGAAAAATACCACACCTGGGCCAGACGGGCTGACCACGAAATTCTATAAGAAGTTTAAGAAGTTTGCTCACCTGCTAGCCCCCCACCTGGCAAGTCTATACAATTCATTCCTATCCACTGGCTCTACTACTGCATCCATAAACGAGTCCATAACAGTGCTAATCCCGAAACTGGGGAAAGATCGAATGCAAACAACAATGCAAAGATATTCGCCAAAATCCTGGTGAACAGGCTGGCCCCGCTCCTCCCAGGGATGAACAACCCGGACCAAGCAGGCTTCATTCCGGGACGGGGAACCCAGGACAATATCCGCAGAACTATCAACATCATAGACTCAGCAAATAGGATGGGTTTAAAGATGACAGTCCTCTCCCTTGATGCACACAAGGCTTTCGACATGGTGGATTGGGGGTACTTGAAGGAAATCCTAAGACATTTTGGCTTCGGCCCAGAACTTCGCAAAGTGGGTCCTAGCCATTTACCAAAGTCCCCACAAGAGATTGCGACTCAACGGAGCCAAATCCAACAAAATTAAAATAACCAGAGGCACAAGACAGGGATGCCCACTCTCCCCCCTTATCTTTGCCCTATCAATGGAGCCATTCACGGAAAGGATCCACCTGAACCCATCAACACACGGGCTCACGGTCAAAGAGGAGTCATACAAAATAGCATTATATGCAGACGACGTGCTGCTCACGCTCACTCGAACAACAGAATCCATAAGGGCCTTATGGCAATCCCTCGAAGAATTCCGAGCAGCCTCGGGGTTCACAGTAAATATCCACAAATCCGTGGCCATGGGCATCAACATCCCAAAGAAGATTAAAAACACACTGGAAGGTGAGCTCCAAATCCCCTGGGCAAAGGGCAGTATCAGCTACCTGGGAGTCCAGATCCCCAACAAAACCGAGAAGGTGTATAAGTCCAACTTCCCGGCACTTTTTAAAGAACTGAAAAGAGACATCAGCCACTGGAGAGACCAGGAGATCTCTTGGTTTGGCCGGATCACAGCGATAAAAATGAACCTAACCCCACGGCTGCTATATTTTGCGCAGTGGCGATCCGAGAGAAGGCCCTGCGTAAGCTGCAGGGGGAAGTGCTGAGTCTCGTCTGGGAAGGAAGGAAGTCAAGAATCCCAAAACGCATCATGCTCCGGAGTGCTGCGCTGGGGGTCCCAGACGTGGCGAGGTACTGCCTAGCAGCCCAGCTGGCCCTGCATTCTCCTGGAAGCTCCAAACCAACCACCCCCGGTGGCTGCAGCTTGAAGAAGACTGGAGCAAAACCCCAATTGAACGGCTGCCCCACAGCAAAGATCCCAAGGTGCCCCAAGACGAGGGCCCATTACCATAAACCAGGAACACGGTGGCCAGCTGGAGAAAGGCAGCCCGCCTATGGAAATGCAGGAGCACAATGGGACCCCTTACTCCGGTCTGGGACAACCCAGACTACTCCCCGGGAATCGCACCAAACCAGTTCGGGGCGTGGAGAGCCGGGGGCCCGGAGACCTTAGCAAACTTCTTCTAGAACGCCCGCCCACTAGACTTCGAGGAGTGCAAAACAAAGTTCAAGATCCCGGAAACGGAAAGGTTTCGTTACACACAACTGAGGCACTGGATGTCGAGCGAGCAAGTCAGGAAGCATGGCAGCAGAGAGTTATCGGCACTAGAGCACACTCTGTCTGCAAGTCCCCCAAAAGGGAAAATCTCCACCCTGTACAAAATTCTGGACAGGACTTATCCCTCGATAAAAGAGCCCTATATGCTTAAATGGGAAGAAGACATCGGTAGACCGATTGAACCCGAGGAATGGCAGCACATCTGGTCTTGCGCACAAAAGAGCTCAAAGTGTGTGACTAATAAAGAAAGTGCGTTTAAAGTTTGCTACAGGTGGTACCTTACCACCAAAATTCTAAACAAATGCAATGCAGCCATCCCCGCCCAGTGCTGGAGGGGATGCCCGGACCGAGGAACCCTGTTCCACCTCCTTTGGACCTGTCCGAAAGCCATCCAATTCTGGAGAAAGGTCCTGGACCAGATCAGGGGAATTACTGGACTCTCCATACCATGGGACCCAGGAATCGTGCTGCTCGGGGCGACCGGAGATGGCCAATGCCCCCTGTCAGGCGCCATGGCGGATCTCTGCTCCCATCTCCTCACTGCCGCTAAAATTTCCATTGCCAGACTTTGGAAAAATCCAGAGGGCCCGTCTACGCAAATGTGGTGGGCCAAATGCTGGGACATTGTGGCATCTGAGAAAGTCACGGCTATTAGACTTGGCAACAAGCCCAAATTTGAACGTACTTGGGGCCCCCTTTCTAGACTTCGTGCAGCAATTCCCTGGTTTGGCGAGACAGCCCCCGACGCTGCGCTGGATGGAAACCCAGGACTGAAAGGAAGGAAACTGAAGTGAGGGCCGAGAAGTGGTAGAGACCCCTGAACACCCCCAAGTCACCAAAGATTAAACAGACTGGAGTCACGAACTTAGCAGAGTCTCTATAGAGAGAATCCATCCTACACCCAGCTACAAAGTAATTTCGAAACCTCGTCGATTCGCCAACGCTGAATAAAGCAGTCTTCCCCCAATCACTCCCAGACCCCCCCCCCCTCCCTAGTTGTTACTTTGGACTGGTACTCCGATGAAATCTCATGATTTGCGATATCTCAGTTATGTTTGTGATGTTTTTGTTCTTTTGCCTTTTCTTCTCTTAAACATTATAACAAGCGGAAACCCATGCAATGTTCGTAACTTGTATAGCTTGTTATGTCAAAACAATAAAAACAATGTTGAAAAAAAAAAGCTGATAAGTTTCTACTGGAAAATGATATGCCTCCTTGGTTTTTATGGATTTGGAACACTGGGCCTCTAATACAAAGCAGTTGTCTGTGTTCCAAACAGGCTTTAGTAAGGGTGTGGGCTGCTCACTGAACGCTTTCATATTAAAAATCCTGAAACAACAATCCAGGACCAACAAGTTTGTTTTTGCCCCTCTGCGGCGGCCTTTCGCCTGGAACCGTGCTCAGTGGAGGAGGAGCTGGCCCCATGCCTCTGAATGGGGGGTCTGGGCGAGGCAGGCAGCGCGGCCCGCCTCCTTGCATACCCCGGCTCCTCGCGCCCTCACCAAGCTGGGAAAGAAGATGAGAGAGGCGTGAGGAGGCCGCTTGCACGGGGCAGCTAAGAGGCGTCTCCAAATTATCACCCTGGAGCTACCCCACAAAGGCCTGGCAGTGCCCCCGAGTTCTGGTGCTTTTCTCATATTCCCAGGCCCGCCCTCCAAACATTTGCATAGTTAGGTAATTTGCATAACCACACCCAACTGCATCAAAGTACACAATGAGCTGTGCATCCTCCACATTGAGGATAATTGCCTTAGAATCCGATACAAGCCCATTTCACTTTGTTTAACCATTTTATAAGGTTGTTTAATAGTGTAGATGTGTGTATTTGACTCAGAGGTAATTCGAGTGTGCTTTTTAATTAGTTTGACAGGCGAGCTCTTCATCTAATTTGCATGACTCTGTGAAAGTGTGCATTGAGCTGTACTTTTAAGTTGTTCATTTGGTTACCCAATGAATTCTTATAATGATCTGTTATTCATATAGCACTTTCGCCAAAGAGCTTTACATTAAACATATGTACATACAATATTACCCAATCGAAGTTGGTACTCATTTGTTGACTTTGTGGAAAGGATGAAAGGCTGAGTTGGCCATGTTGGGATTCATACCTGTGACCTGCGGATCGCACACCGATTACAGCAGCGAGTGCTCAAACCACTGCAGTATCTTACTGGCTACAGAGCAATCTTAACGGATTCTTATTTTCAGAAGTTAGCTTTATTTTAAACTGGGCTGTACCAATAACAGGGGCAATGGAATCCACCAAGGAGACCCCTGACTGGGCGTCTCCAATTCATGTTTCACTCTGCCCTGGAAGACGGCAGTCAAAGCCGGCACATGAGCAAGGCCCCAGAATAAGGCCCTTGCAGATGAATGTCTGGCCTGTCCTGCTGCCCTTTTCATCAAAGCTTTCCTCCTTCCATCCAAAAAGCCCTTGCGACCTCCATCCTACCAGCGGGGCTTATTAGATGCAGTCCCAGTCTTGCAAATAAATCCTGCAGGTAAAATGAGCGTCTCCTCATCTGTCTCCACCGCTCCCATCTCTACTACAGCTGTTATTGGGCATACCCTAACCTCATCCACTATATTATTCTTGCCCCTGCTCCTCCGAGCCTCCCAGGTACATCCTAAGGCTCTCCACACATCCACATAAATGTGCAATATGCTTCCCTGCGACACTGTTGTGGCCCCAGTAGCCCTGCGCCTCCCCACTGATGCATATCCATCTTCCTCACTTTACTGTGACCATCGTACCAACTGCCATTCGATACGACGCACTGCCCCACCAATGTGTGCCCAGCACTCCTGGCGCGACCTTCCCAGTATGTGACTTTCCACTCTTTCCATTTCGACCTCACACCGTAACAGGCCACAGATTCCACCAAGCTTGTACACCGCAACGCTCCACGCTGGCGGCAAATAACATCTGCTGCTCCTGACTGCTGTTCATCTGCCCAGCAATACGATAGATGCTGTTCCAATATGTATACGCTGATCCATTGTGACTCTTAGGCCTGTCTGCGTGCTGGAGGTGAGGCTGCGCCAGTATGGACCTGCTCACCTATTGTGACGTTTTGCCCATCTGCATGCGTCACCATGAGGCGTTGCTGTGTCAGTATGTATATGCGTTCCCATTGTGACTCTTATGCCTGTGTACATGCTCGAAACAGTCCCCCGCACCATGAGGTGAGGCTGTGCCATTATATATATGCTTACCCATTGTGGCTTTGTGCATGCTTGAAACAGTCCCCCACTATGAGGTGAGGCTGTGCCAGTATTTATACAGACACGCTGTAACCTATATGTGTATTCTTGCACTTTGTGAACTATACCATGTAACATGCACTTTCAGTAACTAGCTCCTAGATGCGTTAGGGCTTCGTGCGCTGAAATAAATGCAAAAATCAAAATTAGATAAATAAAATAAACAGGGTCTGCATTGCATTCGTGGGACCTACAGTTTGCTTTCGATCGTATTGATCAAAATAGCCCATGGAACAAGCTGTGGAAGAAAGGTGTACCGCCTGGATTGTTGAATATACTGATAACATTACATTCAAGAACAATCTTGCAAGTAAGGCACAATATGAGAGGGGGCTTGGCTCGAAAGATAGCTTCCGAAATAGGGTTGAGAAAGGGAAGTGTGTTAGCATCCTGTCTTTTCAATCTCTATCTGAGCAGCCTAGAGGAGGAATTGAGCAACGTTTGTGCTTTCCCATATAAGATTGGTCATCTGTATTGGTATATCATGGCATTTGCTGACAATGTAGTACTACTAGACACAACTCCAATTGGCCTACAGAGGCTATTGAGTTGTGTCGAAAATTATTTAGTATGGAATATTTTATCAATTAATGCAACATCTTCCCTTTTGTCTTTTAAAAACACCATGAAAATGATAAAATTCTCCTAGTTCTTCAAGCAATCAAGAATGTATACATGCAATCAAATTAGATATCTTGTTTACTCGATTTTGAGTGTCAAGAACTCTGCCAACTTGATGAAGAGACTTACTGTCAAGTTATTGGCACTTTTGGCACAGATGAAAAAAATCTGTACGAAATATTGTTTTCGTTGGCCCCTCTTAAAAGCCTCTATATAAAAAAAGGTGGTACCACCCCTAACCTACGGATTGGAGGTAGGTAGATGAGCACATATATGAGGAGGGAACAACAAAGATTGAAGGTTTTTAATGGAAGCAGGTGTCTACCTAGCAGTAGTAATTAGGCTTGAGTTTGGACTCCAGCCCATTGATTCCATCATTTGGGGAAAGAAAATATTGACACTGTACAAAATAATGAACCCTCCTAGAGATTTACCATATGAGAAGCTGAAGGAGATCCTAGTCACAGAATCCTCATTCGTGCTTAATAGGGTTTTGTATAGAGTGCAGGGATTTTCTCGGCGAAATAGGCTCCACCATGAAGTCATTGGCTTTGAATTTGACAAAAATGAAGGTAAAAATCAAAGATTATGATTGGGTGAAACCGCTTGGTAATAAATGCAGATATGCTCTACTACGCGAATCTGCTAAAATAACAAGATCAAGAGTTAATCTGCCTAAATACATAGAACATTTTTCCAACCCTGTGAATAGACATATTTACTTAATAGGCTAAATCAACATCGTACTTTGGATATTTGAGGTCCAAGGAGGGGAATAGAGAAGGAAAATAGCAACTATTGAATATGTAAAGATATGACTAGACCTGAGAATTGGAGACATTTGATCCTGGAGTGTCAGGAAATGAAGGATTTGCGCTCAGATGGCTTCGGCCAATTAGTACGTGATTTTAGAACAGTAGATGTAGATAATCTGTGGGGCCGCTTGTGGGACAGATCGCAAATTAAATAAATAATTGTTTTAATACTTTGTTATCAAAGGTTGATCCATTTTCAGGGGGAAACTGGATGCTTGAAAGGTCGTCTTTTAAAACATAGCTGCCATGGCTTGATATGTTAGTTTATAAAAGCAATGGAATTTTAAGGAACATTATGTAAATACTGATAGATTTTTTTACATGAATTTTATGTATGTAACTTGTAATTTATGTGTAATGTTTTTGTATTATATTTGTATAGAGGTTTTGATAAAACAAAAAACTATTGTATTTTTAAATGTATGCATTTGTGTGTGTATGTGGCTGGAGCAAAGATGCAGTTTTTGCCCACTGAGAGCCACATGATGCACAACTGGGGGTGGCGATGGAATATATTGAAAGAGACTGAAGTATCTGATTTAGGCACTAGAAGCATGAATGGTGTGCAGAGAACCGGCCTCTTTTTGGGCACCAGCAGCATGAGAATGTGTTTCACAGGGGTAATGCTGGCATTTATTTATTCAAGACCAGCCTAATAACTTACTGTGGTCACAAAAATCATGAAGGGGGCACAGACCTCATTATTTGGTTTGGGCAGAAGCTGCTTCAAAGTGGGGCAATATTGGCTTATATTGTTGAGCGAGGCCTCCTGGTTTTTCGTTGGTGACAGCCAGCATCAAACCCGGTTACGAAATATTCCTGTTTACTGTTGGAGTGTTTCATATTTTGCCCTGCAGAACTGAATGTACCTACTGCATTGTCAACCATTGTTTTCCTGTGAAAAATGTGCAGTTGCAACCCATTTAAAAAAAAAAAAACGTGAGGGAAGCACCAGCCAAAATCATACTGTTAGTTTATGTGTGCCCGCTTGGTTCAATTCAGGGAAAATATTTACACCCCTCAATGTTACAAATTCACCAGCTGCAACTGCTCTAGCCTGTAGTGGAATAATCTCTTTGGGGTATGGAAGACTATAATGGCAACATAGGCAGTAATACAGAATGGCCCCCAGTACCTTTAGTTAATTTCAGCGTTACTCCCCACTTGGTGCCTGGTCTGCTGCATCCTGCAGTCCTGCTGCAGAAATACAAGACTTCAGTGCAGCTTTTAGTGATGATTCCCTCGAGACAGCTTTCTCATCACTCTTCTCTACAAATGATTGTTAGCATCATGGAAAGAGTAGATAAAATTCCTTCACCCATAGAAACAACGAATTTAGGACTAGTACAGTGTCTAGAGTTGAGGCATGTGATGCAGTGTTATTCCCACTGCCTAGTGTTGCACCAGGATTTTGGCTGTGGAAGAAAGAAGGCAGAAAGGATCAGGAGGCAGACATGAGAGAATGAGTGGATGCCAACTTTGATTTTCACTACACAGGTGGAAATTCCCCCAGCTCAGTATGAGCATGGAAATGAGCGAATCGAGACAATACCCTACCCACTTGAAATCATTTTAGGAACACTCACTCAACCTGTTGCTTTACCTTTGCAGCTTTCTGGTTTGCACTTTGCACTCAACATTCAAAGAATCCAACATCGGCTGTGGATCCCCAATTCAACATCTGTGGATTCCTGATAAACTGCACCTTTAGTATTTTATCTCCAGCATCATTAGCACTTCACACATATCATTTCGGATGTACAGTCAGAAAGAAATAGAAGACTATATTAGCTTTGCCCCAACATCATTTGTGCCCACAGCTTCTTACTTTTGCAATTCGCTCTCATATTAATCAGCAGATTGGACAGCAGACCTCTACTCTCTTTTGGATGGTATCACCTACCCTGCAAACACCTCACTTTCCTGCCAAGCCCCTAACGCGTCCCCAGTCCCCAACAAAGCAACTAATCAGTCGAGACAATTTTATGGGTTCCCACCTGCCAAAAACAAAATTGCATGTTTTCACCCACCTTGGGGACACAAAAGGTTGAGAGGTATGTTGACAGGGTGATATGATGTGGCATTTATAATGCGCCTGTGCACAAGTGTTTTTAGGCGCGACAGGACAAGGAGGGGGAAACAAAGGGAGGACAAACTAATGATCGTACTAGGCCTTGTGTCATTCAGATCGTGCAAGTGCGGAGAAGGGTAGAAGTGCCAGGGAGGAGGTGAAGGGGAAAGTGCAGTTAACTCACACGTGCAGCCAGCCGGTGGCTCATAGGTGCAGAGAGAAGGGAGTGTAGGGTTGCAGATACAGACACTTAAGTGCTGGGAAGCCCAGAGGCAGTTCAAATGCAACTGGACATGCAATTGGAAAAAGAAAATGGAAAAAAGTCTTGAGAAGGAGGAGATCTAGATGGAAATGTTGTTCCAAAGACTGCAACATGCGAAAAAGAGAATACTCCTAAATGAGTGGATTAGTACAATGCAAGAAAAGAGACAATACAGTATGAACCTCAACTGTGATATCCAGATAAGAGTGGTTAATCAGCTTCCTGAATATCTGAGACAATTTCCGGATAAACATATCAGAGATCAAGTTTTGAGGTTACGTCTCAACTTGCTCCCTACCTGTGAGTATCTGTCCAAGACTAGACCGATTACAAAGGCTGAGGCGGTTTGTATATTCTGTAAACAGCACGACCAGACTGAATCCATCTACCATGTTATGATGGAATGTGAAGATTTGTTTGAAAAAAGAAATCTGTTCAAAGGAATGTATTTGAATCCATCACTAGTTTTAAGTCCTAAAGATCGATGGGAACAAATCCTATTAGGAAATAACAAAAACTAACATATACGATTATTCAATTCTGGAGAAATATTCAACGCTATGAATTTAGAGAATTAGAACGTCAAGACTTTGCATCTTAACATTGTAAATTTGTAAATTCGAAAATGAAATGTAATGAAATGAAAAGTTTCGAAATAAACTAAATCATTTTAAATAAAAAATAAAAATAAAAAAAACTGGACATCCACGAGTCTGCGCACAGGTTCAGAGGGTGACCAGGTGACCAGTACCCGCAGAGTAGTCAGGTGCATCAGCAGGGGAGAGGAAGAGAGAAAGTGGAAGTGAAAAGGAAGGTCTTGAGTTGCTTCCGGATCTGGAGGTGGTTCTGCTCAAGTGAACTTCAGGGGGAAAGTGAGAAAAGGAAGAATACCTCTGAGGAGGTGCAGCTGATAGTTTGACTTCTTAGAGACGTCAGAGATGTGAGGAGAGAAGGAGAGGGTAGAGTCGCAAATGACACCAATGTTCTTAGCTTTACAGGAAGGAGCAGGAAGACTGTGCAGAGTGGGCGGCCACAGGGAGAGAGGAAAGGAGGGAGCAGGTATCCCAATGAGGATGATCTAAGTCTTACTGGCATTAAGGCAGAGATCATTGGCGGCACACCATTCCTGAACTGCGGCCAGACAGTCTGGTATGAAAGAAGAAGCAGAGGTGGCTGAGGGGAGCCTAAAAGAGAGCAGAGTGTCAACGGCATAACATTGAGAATTGGAGCAGAAAGTAGCGAAGCGGTGGGCAAGAGGTGCCAGATAGTAGTTGAAGATCCGGGGAGAGAGGTTAGACCCCTGGTCAACACTACAAGTAGAGAGAGGGAGGAAATATCCCATTTGGACCTGAGAGGGTCGGTCAGTGAGAAAGGAGGTCAACCAGGCCAGGGCCTGATCAGTAATACCAAGGTTGTTGCGGAGACGATTGAGCAGGATGGCATGGTTGACCATGTCAAAAGCAGAGGATAGATTGAGGAGAATGATGACATAAGGGAGATTAGAGTCAAGATTGGAGAGCAAGTCTTCACAGGTGTTCAGGAGAGCAGTTTCCGTGATTCTGGCAGCTCTGAAGACAGACTGGTGGTCATGGAGGCAACTAACAGATTCAGTATGTAGATTAAGCTGGGAGATGGCCAGCTTTTCCAAGAGTTTGTCCAAATAGGAGTGATGGAGATCGGGCGATAGTTAGCCAGAGAGGATGGATTGGCCAAGGGCTTCTTTAGAAGGGGGTGCACAAGAAAGTGCTTAGGGGAAAGTTCCAGTGGCACAGGAGTGATTGCAGTAATCGGCCAAGGCTGGAGCAAGGGTGTTGATGTGGTCCTTGATTGTTCTGGATGAGCAGGGGAGAACCTGCTTTGACGAGACTGTCATAGATCAGACTTGTCTAGAAACATTGTCAGGGGTGAACAGGAGAAAGGAGAAGGAGGGACGGCCTCAGACGAGTCAGGAGTGGTAGAGGAGGGGGAAGAGGAGGTAGAGGAAGAGAGGGTGGACAGGACATCCTGAGTTTTAGTAGTGAATTGCGAGGCCAAGGCGGTGCAGAGGGACTGGGAGGGAACAGGAAAGGTAGAAACAGCAGCAGGATTGACCAGCTCCTTGCAGATTTTGAAAATTTTAGCCGAGTTGTTAGATGCCGGAGAGATGCAGGCTTGGATGTAGGCTCTCTTCTTAGACAGTACAGAGAGTCTGTACTGCCTTAGCAGGCAGCAAGTCAGTTTGTCACGAGGTGCGCCCGATGCCCTCCACTTCCTCTCCGCCGCCCTACACTTGCGTTCAAGGGCAGCAAGGTTGGGATCGTACCAAGAGTTCCACTTGGATGTGGGCTTAAAGCAGATCCTCATGACAGGGGCAAGGACATCCAGAGTGTTAGAGATCGAGAGATGAAGGTTAGAGAGGGCTGTGTCAGGGTGTGCATCAGCCAAAGGTGCAGGAGGAGGAGAGAAAGTAGTGGTGAAAGCCTCAACTGACACACGTTTCATGGGTCGGATGACCGGGAATGCTGGTGGCAGTGCTGGAGTTGGCTTGACCTGTGGAGAAGAGACAGAGAGGTGGGAAGAAAGGAGAAAGTGATCACTCCAAGAGAGGGGAGTGGTGAGAGGGTTAGAGAAGGGGAGGTCTAAGGAGATCGGAACATCCAGGGTGTGCGCTGCAGAGTGAGTCGGGCCAGAGGGAACAATAGAAAGAGAATCGCATTGCGAAAGAGTCCTGAAGAAGGGCTAGTAGCATCCAGGTGGATGTTCAAATCTCCAAGGAAAAGTTGAGAGGTAGAGGCAAGGAGCAAGGAGGAGAGGTCATCCCATTCAGAGAGCAAGAGGGCAACCTAGCCAGTCGGCCTGTAGATAGTGGCCACAGTGAGAGAGAGGCCAGGAGACATGGATAGCCTGCAGACCAGGCATTCAAAGGAGGAGTTGTGCTGCATGGAAATGATAGAAGCAGGGATCCGCTCTGGTAAAATCAAGGCTTCACCCCGACCGGGACGGTTGGTTCTGGGTTCGGAGAGGATCTTGTAGCCATAGGGAAGGAGAGTGTCGAAACCTGTGACAGAGCTGGCCATGAAACAAGTCTCGGTGAGACCGAGTACATCCAAATCAAGCTCTTCCAGGAGACGGCAGATGTCAGGTGAGTGTTTGACAGCTGAACGAGAGTTGAGAGTGGCGATGTGGAGCAGGTTGCCAAATTTAAAGGACTTCCGGGGAGGGGGTACAGGCCAGAGGTGCACCCTGTGGAAGTTTTGGGAGGTGCCTGAGGATGGGCAGAGCAGGAAGGACGAGAAAGCAGGGTAGTCAGAGAGGGAGATGAGAGTGCCAGAGGGGTGGCAGAGGGGGGAGACAACAGGGTGGCAAGATAAGTAGCAGGGGGTGCTGAAGAGGTGGCCGAGGAAGGAGGTGGCAGAGGGGCTAGAGAGGGGTAAGAAGGGATAGCAGGAGAGGAAAGGATGTTGATAGCCATAGTAAGCATCTATCAAAGAGGAGGAGATTGGCCGGAGGACATTGGACCAAGACAGTGCCATTTAAGTAGACATTAATGACAGTCTTAGAGGAGTGGAAGGGGGCCAGGAGGGCCTTCCACCGGGTGCCGCCATTAATGGGAGAAGAGGATAAAGGAGAGCGAACAGAGACCATATTGGGGTGGGGGGTCCATAGGCCTGGATAGAGAGCGACAAAGAGTATGTCGGTAAGGGTCTGTCTGGAGGAAGCACTGGTATACGTATCAGCAATAGGGAGGCCTGGGTTGGAGACCAGGATGTCCCTTTTGAGCTTTTTTCTGCAAGACTGTGAGTGGGATAGGATAGTCGATAGAAAAGCAGTTAGAAAAAGTAGGTGAGACAGAGAGCACCATGGGGGTGCAGGAAGGTAAGAGGGCGAGGTGTAGAGAGAGGGGAGTCCAGGCAGGGGAGGTGGGAGGCAAGGTAGCGTGGGGGGGCAGATAGGAGAGAGGCACAGGGGGGACATGAAAGGGAGGGGGCACAACAAAAAACAACGGACCTACAAATCAGATGCAGTACAGAACAATCAAAAGAAAAGAGCAGAACAAAGTAGAGAATGCAGATGTAGTACAGAACCAAAGCAAAGTACAAAGCACAACAGGGAACCTGGAAGTAAGAAAGCAGATGCAATACAGGAACAAAAGCAAAACACAGAGGTCAGCAGGGAACCTATAAGGGAAGAATGCAGGCAATTGCTATGTGATGCCACAAACCGTGGTCAGCAACACAATATCAAGAACTTTAGAGAGCAAACACAAAGTCAATACAGTTAACACGGCACAGAACACAACATGAACCTAGAAGAAAAATGCAGGCAATTCAGATTAATCCCAGAAAAACAGTGGAGCACGAGGCAATGTCAGAATATTACACAATAGATTGAAAAGGGAAGGGCTGAGATGCGAGAAGTAGGAAGGGAAACGCAGGGGGAAGGAACAGGATGCAGGAACCTATGTTGCGAGGGAGCGCACGCGGCTAGAGAAGCAAGGGAGCACACACGGCCAAGTTGTGTGCTAAGTATTTGAGCACAGCACAATACAACACACACAGAAAGGGGGAAAAAGGCTAAGTTTTTGAGCAAAGCACAATACAACAATTTACCTCATCAGTCGCAGCAGGTCGACGGCTGCTGGATAGGTGCTACCCCGGCAGACACCCCAGGAGCTGTCCTTAGCCTCTGGTCCAAGGGCAAGAGAGCTGCCACGGCAGGGGGGGTGCCTTGGGTGGCCCATTTAAAGTGCCCGCCAACCAATGGGAGCGCAGTGGTATGAAGGGAGGGCCAATAAACAAGGAAGCAACCGGCACACAGAGAGGGGGGAGCGAGCACACACTTGCAGCAGCTCGAGAATAAAACTTTTACAAATGCACAACTTACTGTGCCACGGAGCACCTGTCCTCTCCCCAGCACTGGAGAACTTGACGTTGGTATTGCCTGATGATGGTGGGGATGGCCTGTGGAGACACAAGGAGAAAACACATGTTGGTGCATGTTTACCTGCTGTCTGAGCAGGAGTTTGGGCCCTGGGTACTCCTGGCCCAAATAGGTCCAAACAGGAATTGCATTTTATCTGGATGCCCGGGCGAGAGAGGCCCTTGATCTAAGAGTTAAGAGCTGATAGGAAGAGGCAGGGCTAAGAAGGTGGGTGGTGCTTAGGCCTGGGACCTAGATCCACTTGCACCTGCTCCCCATCTGCAAAGGAAAAGAGGCTGGAGGGCTGCTTAAGTAGGGAAAAAGAAGAGCAGCAACCAGGAAGGCACCAACAGTTTAAAGTGATTGACAGGTGGGCAGGGCTTAGGTCAGGTGACCTAGATCCACTAGCACCTGCTCCTCATCCTCCGGCTCCTCATCCTCCGCTCTGCTGGGTGCACAAAGACAGCAGAGAGGAATTCGATAGAAGTACAGCATCCCTGCTCTGTTACCCACCTCCCAGAGGTCTCTGCCTTTTTGCAATCCTGGGGAGGCTGATAGTGAGAGATAACAGGGATGTGTCACTCTTCTTTCACTGGGTCACGCAATATGTGTATGTTTAGGTGAGGAGCGCAATATTCCTACTCTCTCATGCATCCTGAGCCTGGCCCCACCCATCTTCAAAAATAGAGGAACCTCATGCTGGAAGAGACAGCAAGGAACACCTTTCTTGCATTCACTTTTCAGTGGTTTGCGAATGTGGTCCTCTAATAGCAATACCTAGCAACACCTGGCAAATAGTGTCAGTACCTAGGAAACTTGTGTGAGTAACTGGATACATGATGGCAATACCTGGAAGAAGTGTGAGTGCTTGGTCATTTGATACCTACAGACATATGATGCAAGTTCTTGAGATATAATGCCAAAACCTGGCACATATTGTGTGTACCTGGATACATGATAAGAAATCTTAGAAATGACAGCAGTATTTGGGCAATCATACCAATGCAAGGTAAATGATGCGAGTACTTGGACATATGATGACAATGCTTGCAAGTAACTGTCAAGTGGTGGGAGTATCTACCTGGCCATTTAAAACCATGAGAATATAGGCATATGATGCCAGTATCTAGCAGATTATCTGAATACCAGTGTTTACAGTGACACTAACTGGCAAACAGTGTAGGTAATTGAGCATATAATGGCAATCAAAGTAAGCAGCTGCAGATTGCCACCTTTAGAGTATGGTTGGAAATTGAAAGAACTCTGAATATCTTTGTATGAACCTGTTAAACACTATGGCATTGACTTCTGCAGAGACTTATGATCCTTTGTTCCATGTACCTCAATATGGGTAATCGTTATTAATGTCTAATGATCAGAAGAACAGTAAGAGCAATAAGTCTTAAACTAAGATGAGCCTAATGGTAACTTAAATCTCCTTTAGTTAGTCAGTATTAATATGTAATATGTAATAGGTTTTTCTTTTTTTATTCTCCTTATGCAGTTTTCTTTTATTAGTTTTATATTCTATAATGTATTTATATTTGATCTTATATAATTTATCAGTATGTGAAAAGTTTAAATATAAACTGTAACACATTATTAATAAATTAAATTAAATATAATGGCAATAGATGGCCCATGGTGGGAGTATGTGGATATGTGGGGTCAATATTTAGCCCGTTTGCTGGAGTACCTGGGCACATGATGACACTAACTGGCAAATAGGATTTTTTTTTACGTGTTTTTATTAGCATTTAGGTAATAAACATTTTCTACCCTACCCACCTCCTCCCACAGACCTAGACACAGCATTGAGACGGCGCTGTTAGATGTAAAGATACAGATGGGCAAACTTAAAGACAAAGGCAAGTTAGCCACCCCCCTTCTCTTAGATCTATCAGCAGCCTTTGACTTGGTAGACCATAAAATCCTTACTCAACACCTAACCTCAGCAGCTGCATTCTCACCAAGTGCAGCAAATTGGATCCAATCCTTCCTCTCTAAGAGAACCACCAGGGTCTTCTCACCCTCAGCTTCTGCGCCTCGAGTCCCCATCATTTGCGGAGTTCCACAAGGATTGTGCGTCTCGCCCACACTCTACAATATATTTACGAAGCTGCTCTTCGACCGTCTCGACAATCTGGGTGTCACCTACACCAATTATGTGGATGACACCCAGATTCTCATCACACTCACTTGATGCTGCACTAAAGACAGCAAAATGATCAACGGCATCTATCTAGATATCCAAGCTTCTATGGCCACTCACAGTCTTTGTTTAAACAATGATAAAACTGAACTACTGATCATTGGTTCCCAAGCTTGCTTAAACAAATTAGACAAATCCTATGCTGCATTTATCGTTGATGGCAACACCATAAAAGCCTCAAATGAAGTCAAAACACTGGGATCTACTTAGACTCCACTCTAGCGCAAAAAAACAGGTCAACTCTACAGCCTCTTCCACGGTTTACAGCCTTTCTTTTTTCCCAAATATATTTTTATTGATTTTATACACGCATCATATAACTTCTGGCATATGAGTTGAGAGCGCTGCGAGCAGCGTTACAGTGCTTATAAGTACGTTTAATAAACAGAAAGAACATAAACAACAACAGCAGGTCAGAGAAATGTTCGTGGGGAAGGCCAGGAGGGGGGAGGTGCGAAGATTTTAGCTCTCAGTTGGGTGAAGGTGAGCAGGGGGATTGTTCATGCTTCAGGCTCGTGTAGGGGGCGGAAGAAGGGTTCCACAGAGGCCTGGGCTTTCATTGTTTTGTCTCTGGGCTTTCGAGCAGGGGAGGAACTCCCCCGGTCAACACCTCTGTTGTGCCCCTCCGACCTCATTGTTCAGTCAGCTTTATCCATCCATCGTAGAGCGGGTGGTTGTCGGGCCTGGGTATTTCTGAGTGTAGTCCAGGAAAGGGGCCCACGTCTGGAAGAATTTGTCTCTATTCCCAAACCGGAGGGCAGTTATTTTTTCCGCTGCAATTATGTCCCAACATTTCGTCCACCACATTTGTACTGCCGGGCCCTCTGGATTTTTCCAATGCCTAGCCACAGAAATCTTTGCAGCTGTTAGCAGGTGGGCGCATAGTTCAGCTCTGTGCCCTGATAGAGGGAATTGGCCCTCGCCGCTCGATCCTAGTCGGACAATACCCGGGTCCCATGGGATTGTCAGGCCTGTGATCTTGTTGATTTGATCTAACACGGATTTCCAAAATTGGGTGGCCTTGGGGCATGTCCAGAACAGATGGTATAGTGAGCCTTTGTCTGGGCATCCTCTCCAGCACGTCGATGGGATTGACGGATTGCATTTATTGAGCGTTTCTGGGGTCCAGTACCACCTGTAACATACCTTGAATGCCCCCTCCTTGTTGGATACACATTTCGAGCTTCTATGTGCTCTCGTCCAGATGTGGTCCCGCTCCTCCGTTCAATGGGCCTCCCAATGTCTTTCTCCCGTTTGAGCATGTACGGCTCCTTCCGGGTCGGGTCCGTTCTGTCGAGGATCTTGTAGAGGGTTGATATTCTGCCCTTTGGGGGGGATGCTGTGAGGGTGTGTTCCAGGGCTGTGAGGTCTCTGCTTCCGAAGTGCTTCATGTCCCTGTTCGAGAGCCAGTGACAAAGCTGGGTGTATCTGAACCTCTCGTTTTCCGGAACGTTAAATTTCATCTTGCAGGCCTCGAAATCCAGGGGGTTTCCCTCCTCATAAAAGTCTTGCACCCTCTCCAGTCCTCCTTTTCTCCACCTCATGAAGTTCTTGGGATTGTAGCCCGGTGTGAATTCCGTGTTCCTCTAGACCGGGGTGAGTGGGCCTGTTGTGCGGCTGACTTTCCACAGCCGCGCCGCCTTCCTCCAGCTCGCCACCATGTTTCCGGTTGCCGACAGAGGCCCCCTGCCCTCGCATTCGCTGGGGCGTTTCATGTGTGGTAGAGAGTTTATCGGGGCTGGGTTCCAGGCCTCTTCCAGCTCCAGCCAGTGGAGTTTTGGGGTGGAGGGCAGCCAGGCGAACGCATACGAGAGCTGTGCAGCCAGGATCTATCTGGCAACATCAGGCGCTCCCAATCTGCCCATCGCCCTTCCTCGGAGCATGAGTTTCCTTGGGATTCGTGGCTTTTTACCTTCCCAAATGTACCTCATAATTTTTTTTGCAACTTCTGGACAGCTTGTTTCGGGGTGGTGGTGGGTAAGGCTGAGCACTGGTAAAGTAGTCTAGGAATAAGGTTCATTTTCAGGGCCTTGATTCTCCCGAACCAGGAGATCTCTTGTTTCTGCCATCGTATCAGGTCGCTCTTGAATTCTTTGAGAAGCGCCGGGAAGTTGGCTTTGTATAGTCTACTGGGTGCGCATGGCAGCTGGACCCCTAGGTATGGTAGTTGCTTTTTCGCCCAGGGTATAAGATATTGTTTTTCCAAGTCTGTAGTAAGAGATCTAGGCAGGTTAATGCTCAGTGCTGTCAACTTGGATAGGTTGACCTTGAATCCCGATGCTTCCCCAAATTCCATCAATTCCCTCCATAGGGCCTTCATAGATTCCCTTGGCTTGGTCAGCGTGAGGAGGACGTCATCGGCGTACAGGGTGGCTTCATATGTTTGGGCCTTGATTGTCAGGCCTTGGATCTCTGCATTTTGTCGTACCCTGTTCGCGAATGGCTCCATGGAGAGGGCGAAGACTAGGGGGGACAGGGGACATCCTTTCCTTGTGCCTCTTGAGATGTTGATTGTGTCAGACCTGGACCAATTGATTCTTAGTCTGGTGGAGGGATGCTGATAGTTCGCTAGTGTCCATTTTATGGAATTCTTACCAAAGCCAAAATGTCGTAATGTTTTTTGGATGTAACCCCAATCGAGCATGTCAAATGCTTTATGAGCGTCGAGGGATAGTACCTTCAGTTCCAGCCCCTTCCTGCTGGCTGATTCGATGATGTTTATGGTTCTCCTTATATTATCATGGGTGCTACGGCTGGGAATGAATCCGGTCTGGTCCGGGTGGATAATGGCTGGAAGCAGGGAAGCCAGCCTGGTTGCAAGGGTTTTGGTGAAAATGTTTGCGTCATAGTTCAGGAGGGTGATGGGTCTGTAGGAGGCACAGTGACTCCGGTCCCTTCCAGCTTTCAGTAGCAACACGGTTAAGGACTCTTCCATTGAGGGGGTGGTCGTCCCCGATAATAGGAACAAATTAAAGAGGGACGCCAGTTGGGGTGCGAGTATATATGAACATTTCCGTGAGCCCATCCGGACCTGAGGTTGAGTTCTTCAGTCCTGCTATGACTTCGCTCACTTCTTCTGCCGAGATAGGGGCTTCTAGAGCCTTCAGTTGTGGGTGTGGGCCATCCGGGTGTGCTCCTGCTAGGTATTTGGCTTGTGCAGGTGCGGCCGTGGGGTGCCCGACATGATACCCTTGTGATGTGCCGTCATGATTTCTATTTGCTCCGTGTTGGAGTAGCGAGGAGTCCCTTGTGCATTCTGGAGACATTGATAGTGTTTCTCGATTGCAGCTTTTTCAGTTTGTGGACCAGGAGCCGGTTTGCTTTGTTGCTGTGCACATAGTAGAACTGTTTGGTATATGTTAGTGCTCTGGCCGCCTTGTCTGCTAAGTGCATTTCTAGGGAGCGTTTCGCTTTTTAGAGCATGCGGCTCGCTTTCCTATTCTGTCCTTGTTTGAGGATGTGTTCCGCTTCTGTCACTTCCGCCTCAAGTGCGTCTTGTTGCAGCTTGCGCAGCCATCTGAGCCGGGCAGTACAGTCGTTTGCCGTGCCCCTAATGACGGGCTTCATGGCATCCCAGATCCTGGCAATTGATGTGTCTTCGGCGGTATTCTCCCTAAAGTAGTTCTTGAGGGCTGCTGCCATTTCCGTTCTGATCTCGATGTCTGTCAAGATCTGGTCTTGTAGTTTCCATTGCCGCTGAGGCGGCTCAGGGAAGCTCTCTACCCTCAGATTTATTGTGACTGGTGCATGGTCAGAAAGGGCTCTGTGTCCAATTTGGATGGATTTGACGCAGGGGATGAGAGCGCTGGAGAGTAGCAGTAGGCCGATTCTAGAATGCCCCAGGTGGGCGTGGGAGAAGAAAGTGTAATCCCTTGCCCCCATGTTGGCCCATCTCCATGCATCTATAGTGTCGGTTTCCCTCAGGAATTCTGCCATGACGAGAGCCTTACCAAAGTCCTCCTTGGATGGAGGGAGCATTTTGTCCAGGTTTGGGTCTGGAGTCAAATTGAAATCACCCCCTTTGAGCAGCCGACCTTCAGTGAAGGAGAGGAGTATAGGGAGGAGGTTGCGAAGGAATGGGCTTTGCGCTGTGTTTGGGCAGTATATGTCTGCTATAGTGATGGGAAGCTCAACTAGTAGATCTTTCAGCAGAAGGTACCGTCCCTCTGGATCCCTCTTGATGGTAATGTTTGTTAAGGGTAAGTCTCGGCTTAACAGTATGGCGACCCTCTCTTCTTGAGACCAGCAGAGGCAAAGTACCGTTTTGTGTAGCATTGAAGGGCTATACGGCGCTCGTCCATCCTGAGGAGGTGTGTCTCCTGCAAGCATACAATGTCGGGTGCCAGTTGGGCGAGCCTGTGCTCCACGGATTTCCTTTTCCGAGGGGCATTCAGACCCTGGACGTTCCAGGTCAGGATCGAGAGCTCCCTATTCGGCCGGGCCATTTGTGGTTAGGTTGGATAGCTGATTTACCCTGCATTTTACTATTTGCAGGGCTGGAGACCCCCCGGTGGGACAAATTGCCGTTGTTATGGTGGTTCCGTGCAAAGGGATGAGCCCCTTTTCATCTTGTGTCTTGATGCCCGATTCCCCCCTGCTTCCAGCCCTCTCCTCAACTCCAGCTCCCCCTCTCCCTCTGACCAAGATGAACCAACAAAAGAAACTAGAACAAAACTTGAAACAGGAAACAAATATCGGTATCCAGACCAGCCTTCTACCAACGGGGCTGTCGGCTGGGCCGTGGCTACCAGCTGGATAGGAGACCAAGGGGTCTCGTGCTGTATAGGTGAAAACAATGCAGTGCGAGAGAGAGCACAGTGGATTACTATGGTTAAGGAGATTGCTAATTTGGATTCCTTCCGGCAGGGTCCTGGGAGGCCAGATAGTTTGTGTGGTTCTAGATTCCAAGTCAGAGCCCCCGGGGGGGTTTGGCCGACTGTCTGGGGGCTGTAAATCAGGAAGTCCCAGGCTGCTGAATTCGGTGAGAGCAATTCTCCCAGGTGGAGACACCAGGGTATGGGCGGATGGGGCCCTCAGCGATTGTTGGTGTTCTTCCCCCTGGAAGACGGGCCGCGCACCCTATGTCGGCCCGCTACCCGGGACCACTTATCTACCAACAGTGTCATTACCTTAGCTAGAACACTGATCCTCTCAAAGCTTGACTACTGTAACACTCTATTCCTGGGATCATCCGCGCGGAACCTAAACAAACTTTAAGTTCTTCAGAACAATGCCTTAAGATCGGCCCTCAATATCCCTCTTTCCAGCCACATTTCCTCCTTTAGAAGAGAAGCCTGTTAGCTTCTCATTCGCAAAAGAATCACACTACTGTCACTTGTCATTACCCACAAGTGTCTGGCGAACACGGCTCATAAATACCTGTCAGTTAAATGCTCGAGACATCAGACCAACAGACCCACAAGATCCCAAGTTATAACTTAAAAACAGCTGGAGGGTCCAGCTTCCCAGTATTAGCGGCCAAATGCTGGAATTCCCTCCCCTCTGACATTAGAGCAGAGCCATCATTCTGGTCCTTCAGAGCCAAGACCAAAGCATGGCTCTTAGCTCAAACGACTACCTAGCATGTCCATCGCTCCTGCTATTCTGTTCAAGGTATCTCACCGCATAATCTAACTGATCACTGGCACGGAGCTTGTACATTGATTGTATTGTATATTAATCTGTAATCTGTTAATTATGATTGAGGACTATTACCTGTATTTAAACAAAAGGAAGGAACATATAACAAACTACATCAAACAGTATATACCCTCAGACAGCAATTTCTTGTAGCAACCACTAAACAAATATGGGCTGCATTATGTGTTCTCAATAATCATCAAAGGCAGTATTACCAAAAAAATATCATTTTTAATATATTAATCTCTCTTCAGCACAAGTAATACACTCATTTGTTTAAAAAACATATACACATAACATAGTCATATACATCTTAAAATCATGCCACCTCACAGTGTCAAAAATTATATGCCAAAAATTTCATTAGCACAACACAACAATGGCAACTCAATTTTTCTCATTCCCCATTGTGTGAACCAGCCTATTACCTGTACCTGTAAGTATTTTTCACTGTAAAAAGCATTGTTCTTTGTAAATATGATTGATTGCCTAGCTGATTCTTTTATGAATCATGTTGTTCGTGTTTGCAAGGTGATTTGTAACCCACCTCATTCGCTGAAACTGATTTTTTGTGAATTTTTGTACTTAAATTGTTACTGTAACTTACCATGTACCTAAGCTTTACCGCCCAGATACCCTTGGGTGGGGTGCGCTATACACGTAAATAAACTAAACTAAACTCCCCCTCCCCCCTAACACCCTGCCCTCATCCTACAGAAGCAAGAGTCCTGTTCCATTTTACCATTCTGGAAGATTGCAGGATACATTCTATTATATAACGTCCAACATTTTCAGTTTTTGTGGGCACCATTGACGTACATAGTCTCCTCTAAGGAAGTCCAAAACCATTGACCAGTCATGTTGAAATGTACTTATTTCCCCTTGTATCTAATACGTCATCCCTTCCATTGACATAAAGCCCCACAATTTAAACAACCAATCCCTTTATGTTAGCGATTTTTTCTGTTTCCAACTTTTCTCACTAACCAACCATGCCGCTATAATCATCAACATTACTGCTTTGATATGTGCCCTAGAGGGCATGCCGACCCCAGAATCAAATAACCCACACATCCATTCCTTCAGAGTCAGAACTAAATCCAAATGTAGTATCGACTTTATCTGGGTGGTAACCTCTTCCCAAAATCCCTCAATTACCGGCAGTTCCAACATATGTGTTTCCAGTCACCTTTTAAGCCACGGTCCCTCCAACACTGGTCCGTGCTCGTTGGGTATATTTGATGCAACTTCTCTGGGGTATAGTGCCATTGGAACATAATTTTAAACCAAGCTTCTTTAACCTGGATTGACCATGTCAGTTTAGGGATATTTGCCCATAAAAGTGCCCAATGATCCCTTGGTATATCAATCCCAAATGTCTTTTCCAAACTATGCATATATCCTCAAGTTTGAGCTGTGTCCTCTCCCTGTAAAATCAAGTACAATTTTGACACTAATTGTTTGTTACTGGTGTGTGTGGTAATACATTTTTCAAACATAGGAAGATCTCTCCCCGCTGCTTCCCTCCCCGCCGAGCTGGCTATCTAATGTTGCAATTGGTAATATTCCATTCTATCCAGTTTCCAAAAGTGCCAAGTCCTGCTTACATTCCGTAAAGGTACAGCAAATAGGATTTTATTTGTATTTTATTTAAGAACAAGGTGTCATTGTGAATAGAAATAACTTACAAAGTAGGCAATAACAGAGAACAGATACTTTATGGATCTGAAGTTTTGCATCAGGTACAGAGCATGGCATTGGATAAAATAAAAGGTTCTATTTGGAGACAAACTCTGCGGTTACCCAATTCCATCCCAACAGCGAGAGTACGCTATGAGCTAGGCCTATGCTCATTAGACGGCTGTTTTAAATGGAAATTATTCCTGCTGTATAAACATATTATTGCAAATGGATTGCGTCCTCTCACATATTCCTCATCTGATATATTTGTAAGTCTGATTGCAGCTTCCCAAATTTTTATCCATAGTATCAGGTGCCAGACATCGTCGAGCCGTGGACCTCGACGGCCTCTGTCCTGTCCTTGGCCCTTGATGCTGGTTTAAGAAGCTTGCGTGACACCCATTGCTTCAGTTCTGTTTTTTCTTCATGCTCAGCAGGCTTTGAGGGGTTCATCGCTTCAGCAATTTCTCATTGCATATTTTCAAATTTCGAAGTTCGTCGAGAATGTCTACACTGAAGACCAGTTTCAAATGGTGCTCAAATTGGGGCACTAAAATGTCAATTTCAGACCCACATCGGATCTGCCTTTGGTGTCTGTGTGTGGACCACAGAGTCGACGACTACGGTTCCTGTCAGTCAATGACAGTGAAGGCCTTTAAGGAAAAAAAAGGGGAAACTCGTGGCAGGTAGGCCCCTTTACACCTTCCAAACAGAACTGTCATGATCTCTGCTTCCAAAAGGTCAGGGTTTTCCCAACTCCCTTGGAAGCAGATCCATAACCCAGGTTCCGAGTGCCAACCAGTCCCAATTGGGACCTTTTGGACCCAGTCCTGGCGCCAGTGGCACCAGGCTCATAAATATGCCCAGTCCCAGCGCTGGAAGCGCCGGTCTCATAATGCTTGGGTGGACTTACCTTCAGCAGACCATGCTGCTTACTTGCCTGCCAGTTGAGCCTCTGATCCTCTTCTGTTTGGAACTACTTTTCCTGTTGGGTGGGGCTGGAGCCACTCCCTAGATTCAGAACACTGGAACTCTTCTGGAAGGCAGGAACTCTTTTCTTACCAGGAACTCTTTTCTTACTTAGGCGTGGCTGTGGAAGGAGACACCTAAGCACTACAGGAGGCTATTTAAACCACACCCGGTGGATGAATCTTGCTTTGCGTTATTCTGCAACCTCTGCAGCAGAACGCTCATCGTGTCTTCTGCATCCGGTCCTGGGCCTAAGGAAAAAGGCTTACCATCCTGAATCCAGTCTTCAGCAACACCTATAAAGACAAGAAAGAACAGGTTAGCATTCCGGCATCTGAAAGGCAAAGGCTTACCTACTCTTCGTGCGCTCCGGAGGTCTTCACACTGCATTCCGGCATCTGAAAGACAAAAGTTTACCAACTCTTCGCACGCTCCGGAGGCCTTCGGCGCTGCATCCCGCATCTGAAAGACAAAACAAGGTGCGTTTAAAGACATTGGGGAACTTTAATACTCACGTGCCATTACTCCTTTCCACATCTAATCCAGTGGGTATTCCGGCACCCTGCAGCCGCTCCGAACTCGTACCTGCAAAATAAAAAGACAGTTAGAGCGCATAGTGAAGCAGGCAACAAGCGCTTACTTACGTGCTTCCAGGTGCTTCTATTCATCACACGGGCTCCATCTTCAACTCACTTCAGCCCGCCATCCGCCATCGCCGGAACCCTGCAAAACAAGAGACATCATTACTAAAGACTTTAAAGACATTTGAATGACTCGAAACTTACCGTTCGTGCAGTAAACGACGGACAGCAGTCCTCTGAAGTCAAGAGGCCTGCGCTACCTATCCAGTGAAGAAACTGGTTACAGCACCCTGCCCCGAGGCAGATGGAGAGCTCGGCATTCACTTACCTAAGGTGAGAGAGTTAACCTTTGGGGGTCTACAGGAGAGGAGAAGAGGAAAGAGATAGGGACACCCCAATAACCCCAGTTCATTAACCCCATATTTTCTATCTGCAGACATCTTACTCTACACGTCAGGCATACAGTGCACAGAGGTCCAGCCCAAAGAGCCAACCGGGTGCTACACATCACCTTTGAAGATACGGTAGTCGCCCAGTCAAGACCGGCGCCTCTGCGAGAATCAGGTGAGCGTTACAGAACGCAAAGACTACCGCAAAACTCTCGCCCAGGCGCTATGGAAACCTCGGATACTGACCCCCTAGCCCGGTTACTTGGGGAACTAAGGGCAGAAGTGCATGCAGCTCGTCAGGAAACGAATGCTCTAAGAAGGGAACTAATTATTTCCAAGGAGAGAACAGACAATCTTGCTAGACAAGTGCTACAGTCACAAGCCGGACAGACCCCGTTACCCGCATCAGGGGCAAATCTTCCTTCAACATCCTCTATGAATCCAGTGCAGATCAGCCTACCTGGGAATGTACCTCTGGCTCCGCCCGAACAATTTTCTGGTGACCCAAAGAGGTTTGCAGTATTTATCAATCAGTGCCGGTTGCACTTCTTATGCCGGCCAGCAGCCTTTCCAACTGATCAAGCAAAAGTAGCTTTTGTACTTTCGTACCTTAGTGGCAATGCGGCAGACTGGTCGATCCCTCTAGTTAATCAAGATGATCCGGTTCTCCAGGATTTTCAAGCCTTTCAGCTTAGTATGGAAAAACTGTTCGCAAGACATTCACAGGGGCAGGCCTTGGACAATGAGCTTCTTTCGTTGCGACAGGGTAATCAAGACCTTTTGGCTTATATTGCATCTTTCAATAGACTAATAGTGGAAACTCAATGGCCTGAGGACAAAAGGATTACGCTGTTTTATAGAGGTCTACGTGGAGAGCTCAAAGACGTTTTAGCCCAAGTAGTGAATCCCCCACAAGACTGTTCGGATTATATAGACTTGGTCGTTCAAATAGATCACAGGCTGCAGAACAGGAAGGCCGATCGTTCCAAGTTTGATGCTCGAGTATTTTCCAAACTGCCAACTCCTTCCAAAGGAGTAGACTCCGGGGAACCCATGCAAATAGGGGGTCTGAAAGGTCCTCTAACACAAAGGGAGCGGGAAAGGAGGAAACAGTTGCAATTATGCCTATATTGCGGAAACTCAGGGCACTTTCTTCGAGACTGTCCGGTGAAACCTGCCAAGAAGGCAGTAGGAGCTGCAGTTACCAAAGTTACAAACTCTGAGCAGGGAAACGACCTCGCCCGACAAGAATAGAGGTCCTCTTGCCGAGCGTGAAAACCAGTTCCGTGACCTCGCATTTCGTGATACCTATGGTCCTCATTAGCCCTGATAATCCAGATCGATTACATGCAATTGAAGCTTACGTCGACAGCGGTGCCATCGGCAATTATGTGGATCATGAAATGGTTTTGAGGATGAATCTAACTCTTTGTCCCAAGGCTGTAAAGGACGTCATTACTACGGTGGATGGTACGGAGATAGCCTCCGGGCCAGTAACGCATACCACTCAAGAGGTGACGCTAGTAAGTCAAGATGGACACCATGAGAAGATCGTGTTCGATGTGATCAAGGCCCCTCAGTTTCAGATTATTCTAGGAATACCTTGGTTAGAGAAACACAATCCTCTGATCGATTGGCGAGCAAGAACGGTCCAGTTTCCAGAATGTGTCTCTACTTGTCACCCTCCACCTGGTGTTGCACTGGCCGCAATTTCTTCAGAGACTCCCCAGTTACCTCCCGAATACCTAGAATACCAAGATGTTTTCCGGAAGGATCAGGCTAACTCTCTACCTCCTCATAGGTCTTATGACTGCCAGATAGACCTGATACCTGGATCTACTCCTCCTTGTAGTAGAATTTATGCCCTCACCGAGCCTGAGAACCTTCACCTTCGACAATACCTGGATCAATACCTGGCAAATGGGTTTATTCGTCCTTCCAAGTCCCCTGCTTCTTCAGCTTTGTTCTTCGTTCCAAAAAAGGAAGGAGACCTTAGAACTTGTATCGATTATCGCTCCCTGAACCAGATCACCGTTAAGAATAGATATCCGTTACCTTTGATCCCTGAACTCCTGGACCAAGTCAGAAAAGCATGCATATATACAAAGCTGGATCTTAGAGGAGCTTACCACTTGGTACGAGTAAAAGAGGGCGATGAATGGAAGACGGCCTTCCGCACCAAGTATGGGCTATTTGAATATCAGGTCATGCCCTTCGGACTTTGCAATGCCCCGGCCGCCTTTCAATATTTTATGAACGATGACCTCAGAGAGCTCATAGAAGTATGTGTTGTTGTTTACATTGATGACATCCTCGATTATTCTTCATCGGAATCTGAACATCGGAAACACGTGAAAATGGTCCTCGAAAGATTGCGTCAACACAAACTTTTCGCTAAGTTGGAAAAATGTGTTTTCAACGTGACTGAAGTTGAATTCTTGGGATTCATATTATCACCTGGCGGAGTGCGTATGGATTCAAAGAAGGTCGATGCAGTTCTCAAATGGCCATCACCATCCTCCGTAAAAGGTGTGCAAAGCATGTTAGGCTTCGCTAACTTTTACCGCAGGTTTATCCCCGAATTCTCTCGAATAGTCCAGCCCATCACTGCCTTGTTAAAGAAAAACAAACGTTTTGAATGGTCTACCGAGGCGGAACAAGCTTTCCAGGATTTGAAGACTAAATTTATCTCTGCACCAATCTTAAAACACCCTCGCCCCGAACTCCCCTACATCGTGGAAACTGATGCTTCAAGCCTTGCCATGGGGGCAGTTCTATCACAAAAGGACCCGGTAACCAATCAGTTGCATCCCGTGGCATTTTGGTCCCGCAAATTCTCGCCTCCTGAAATCAATTACACGATTACTGACAAGGAACTTCTGGCTATCAAGTCTGCCTTTAAGGCTTGGCGGCATTATCTGCTGGGGGCCCGACACACCGTTACTGTGATTACGGATCACCGAAACCTGCAATATTTGAAGACCGCAAAAGCCCAATCCTCTAGACAACTCCGTTGGGCATTATTCTTTGCCGAGTTTGACTTCATAATTACCTATCGACCTGGTACAAAGAACGGTAAAGCCGATGCCCTTTCTCGGATGGGAGTGGAAGAACACTTGGTCAACCCTAAACCTGTACCAATCATTCCCGAACAAAGAATTCTGGGTGTAATCTCCACAGAATCCATAGAGGAAGTTAAGGATAAAGCCAGGCAACTTGTAACTCCAGCAGACATACAGAATTGGCATCTGCAGGGAAAGGACTTTGCAGTAAAGGACAACTTATTGTATTTCCAAGAACGATTATACCTACCCAGCACAGATTTACAGAAAAAAGTAATCTCTTGTTATCACGACTCTTTAATGGAAGGTCATCCCGGTATAGCCAAGACCTCAGAAAAGATCAAGCGCTACTTCTGGTGGCCGTCTTGGAAAAAAGATATCAGAGACTTTATAATGTCCTGTGGAGTATGCGCCCAAAACAAGAGTCAAAAGGAAAGACCAGCAGGCCTCTTACGCCCTATTGACATCCCACCTCGCCCTTGGCATACGCTTTCTATGGACTTCATCACCGATCTACCTCCATGCTCCGGATACAATACGATTCTAGTAATCGTGGACTTATTCTCCAAGATGGCGCATTTTATTCCGCTCAAAGGCTTGCCAACAGCAGCAACTCTGGCCCGAGAATTTCTCGAAAACATCGTCTGACTGCACGGTTTTCCTTCGGTTCTAATTTCGGATCGAGGTAGTCAATTTATTTCTCATTTTTGGCGAAGTTGCTGTCGGTCGGCTCAAATTGATGTGAGACTATCGACCAGTCACCACCCTCAGACCGACGGACAAACCGAGAGGACCAATCAAACTCTGGAACAGTATTTACGGTGCATGCTGCAACAAACTGAAAAAACTTGGAAAGATATCCTTTGGATAGCCGAGTATGCCTACAATAACTCTGTCCATTCGGGAACTGGGAAAACCCCGTTTTTTCTTTTGTACGGCAGTCACCCTCGAACCTCGGAGTTGGATCCCCTCCAAGATCTTGAAACACCAGCAGTAGACTACCTGCATTCTACAATCACCCAAGCCTTTAAGGAAGCTGTTTCTCACCTTCAAAGGGCTAAAGAACAATACAAGAAAGGAGCAGATCAACATCGGAAGGAAGCCCCTCACTATCAAGTAGGGGATCAAGTCTGGTTATCCACCAAATATCTATCTCTAAAAGGGCCACGCACATTCAACCCAAGATACCTTGGTCCCTATTCCATCACTACCATAGTAAACCCAGTAGCGGTCAAGTTGGACTTGCCCCCGCACATGAAGATACATCCGGTCTTCCACGTCTCTCTATTAAAACCCGTGCAACCTCAAACCCGACTAACCAAATCTCCAAAACCTATCCTAGTGGATGGAGAACTCGAGTTTGAAGTCAAAAGCATTCTGGACTCCAAGATCTCCAAATCTAAACTATTCTACCTAATTGACTGGAAAGGCTACGGCCCCCAAGAGAGATCCTGGGAACCTGCTGAATATGTCCACGCTCCTCGCCTAATCAAAAGATTTCACCGAACATTTCCTGACAAGCCAAAACCCCCGGAGAAGCCCGGTTTGGGAGGGGCCTTGAGGGGGGGTACTGTCATGATCTCTGCTTCCAAAAGGTCAGGGTTTTCCCAACTCCCTTGGAAGCAGATCCATAACCCAGGTTCCGAGTGCCAACCAGTCCCAATTGGGACCTTTTGGACCCAGTCCTGGCGCCAGTGGCACCAGGCTCATAAATATGCCCAGTCCCAGCGCTGGAAGCGCCGGGCTCATAATGCTTGGGTGGACTTACCTTCAGCAGACCATGCTGCTTACTTGCCTGCCAGTTGAGCCTCTGATCCTCTTCTGTTTGGAACTACTTTTCCTGTTGGGTGGGGCTGGAGCCACTCCCTAGATTCAGAACACTGGAACTCTTCTGGAAGGCAGGAACTCTTTTCTTACCAGGAACTCTTTTCTTACTTAGGCGTGGCTGTGGAAGGAGACACCTAAGCACTACAGGAGGCTATTTAAACCACACCCGGTGGATGAATCTTGCTTTGCGTTATTCTGCAACCTCTGCAGCAGAACGCTCATCGTGTCTTCTGCATCCGGTCCTGGGCCTAAGGAAAAAGGCTTACCATCCTGAATCCAGTCTTCAGCAACACCTATAAAGACAAGAAAGAACAGGTTAGCATTCCGGCATCTGAAAGGCAAAGGCTTACCTACTCTTCGTGCGCTCCGGAGGTCTTCACACTGCATTCCGGCATCTGAAAGACAAAAGTTTACCAACTCTTCGCACGCTCCGGAGGCCTTCGGCGCTGCATCCCGCATCTGAAAGACAAAACAAGGTGCGTTTAAAGACATTGGGGAACTTTAATACTCACGTGCCATTACTCCTTTCCACATCTAATCAAGTGGGTATTCCGGCACCCTGCAGCCGCTCCGAACTCGTACCTGCAAAATAAAAAGACAGTTAGAGCGCATAGTGAAGCAGGCAACAAGCGCTTACTTACGTGCTTCCAGGTGCTTCTATTCATCACACGGGCTCCATCTTCAACTCACTTCAGCCCGCCATCCGCCATCGCCGGAACCCTGCAAAACAAGAGACATCATTACTAAAGACTTTAAAGACATTTGAATGACTCGAAACTTACCGTTCGTGCAGTAAACGACGGACAGCAGTCCTCTGAAGTCAAGAGGCCTGCGCTACCTATCCAGTGAAGAAACTGGTTACAGCACCCTGCCCCGAGGCAGATGGAGAGCTCGGCATTCACTTACCTAAGGTGAGAGCGTTAACCTTTGGGGGTCTACAGGAGAGGAGAAGAGGAAAGAGATAGGGACACCCCAATAACCCCAGTTCATTAACCCCATATTTTCTATCTGCAGACATCTTACTCTACACGTCAGGCATACAGTGCACAGAGGTCCAGCCCAAAGAGCCAACCGGGTGCTACACATCACCTTTGAAGATACGGTAGTCGCCCAGTCAAGACCGGCGCCTCTGCGAGAATCAGGTGAGCGTTACAAGAGTGTGTCGGACGATTCCAGAGAGGATTCCCCTGTGAAAAAACGCTCCAAACGTTTGATGTGCTTGAGAGCCATATCTCGTCATTTGTCTTCGTCCTCATCACACAGACGATGAAACAACGCCATTGTACGCAGTCGTCTTTGTTAGACTCCAGATTTTGTCTCCAGATGCTGGATGTTTTTCAAAAGGCGGCTCCAATCGCCCCTTCGAAAGAGCCCAAGAAGGCTTCAGACCCCACTGCGTCTGGTAATACCATCAGGCTGTCTTCTGAGACCACTACTCGCACACCGAGGAGTAAGTCTCTTCGACATCTGTCGAAGGAGTCTTTGTCTCTTCACAAATTCAAGCCTAAGTCTTCCTCCTTGACTCCTGTAAAGGAGCGGGTACCTGGCCCATCGAAGCCAGTGTTGCTGGTGAAGCCGTTAAATTTGTTAACACCCACGGTGCCTTCGACGCTATTAATGTCCTCGAAGACTTCAAAGCTTTCTATTGATTTGTCAAGTCTTATAAGCCTTTACCCAAGGCCGACTTCTTTAAGACCATAGTGTCGATTTTGAGGAGGAAGAAGAGGATGTACTTTTTGGCTTGGGGTATGGCACTCCCAATGTACCTGATGAGTTAACCTCAGAGGAGTCCAGGTTGCAAAATCTTGTGGACACTCTGAAGGATGCTAGTGGCTTTAGACACCTCACTGAGACAGATTTCAGCCACTCCTGACTCTTCAAGTCATGCAGACCCCCATATAGATCAGTGATGGGTAAGGTCACAGAATATCAAGAATAGGGAAAACCTGTGGCAATCCTGGAAAAGGATAACCTTACAGACATTCTGGGTAGGGGGCCCCCAAGGGAGCCTGTGTTACCCTTCCAAACCACATTGAGAACTAGATTGTTGGAAAACTGTTAAAACTGAATACGACACAAGAATCTGGCCAAGTAATAGAGGTCTGCCACAGTAGATCAAGTTTCCTATCAAAATACCCAACTCTTGTAAGCTCGGTGGTCCAGGCAGCCATGTCAACTTCTAAGGCTGAAGCCTATCCTACTATGCCCCCGTATAGAGACAATAAAAGGTTTGACAGCTATGGGAAGAAGGTGTTTTCTGCAGGCAGCATGGCCCTGAAGGCCATTAATGCGACTTGTGCCATGCGCAAGTATACGCGCACCTTGTGGGAAATAATACCTTTGGCTGTGCAGCATATCCCTGAGGGGGAGGAGAGAAAGGGGCTTCTTAACCTGGTGCAAGATGGCAAAGATGCCATATTCCAATCCCTCCAATCCCTCCAGTCTGGACTAGACTCGGTAAGCAGAGCTGTGGTGGCGAGTTCTGTCACCAGAAGATTCGCTTGGTTAAGAAAGTCAGGTTTCGCACCAGATGTCCAGTGAAGACTCTTGGACATGCCATTTGATGGCTCACAGCTTTTTGGCTCCAAGGCCGTTGAGAGCCTAGAACAATTACAGGCATCCAATGTGGCAGCTAAATCACTGGGAGCAGCGATACGTCAGCCTCAACAATTCCAAGGGTCTTCCCGCAGTTAGAGGGGTTGGCATTTTCGTTTCTACTCCTCAATTGGTAGAGGAAGAGGCCGCACCTAGGGGCCAAAGAAGAGCTGCCTGTGGCTCACGAGGACGAGGAGGGAAAACTCCTCTCTCAGCCTCTGCTTCTTTGCCCTCGGCTTCAGCTGCAACCCCAAAACTCATTTGAGTCCTTGGCTCACAGGACTGTAGTGGGGGGCAGGCTGATTTAGCATTTTGAGAGTTGGCGAGGAATAACCACTGATGCTTGGGCACTGCAGACAGTGGCTCACGGCTACTGCCTCCCTTTCCTAAAAAGACTCCCGGATTGTCCTCCAAGAGGCCAAGCCTTGAAGAATCTGGATCCGCTCCTCTTACAGGAGATTCTCATCCTGTTGGAGAAAGGTGTGATAGAGTCAGTACCTGTAGAGGAGAGGAATCAAGGTTGGTACTCGCCTTATTTTCTAATCCCCAAGAAAGACAGAGGACTGCAACCCAAATTAAGTTGCCTGAACAAGTTCCTCAGGAAGGACAAGTTCAAGATGGTTACTCTTTTGAAGATACTTCAGGACCTTCGACTCCAGAATTGGTTGGTGTCTTTGGAAGCTTAATTTCATGCGCCAATTCATCCCTAGCACAGAAAGTACCTGAGGGTCGACATTGCCGGTTCTCCCTCTCAGTTTCAGGTTCGGCCATTTGGCCTCACCTCGGCCCTGAGGATTTTCACCAAGCTCATGGCGGTGGTGGCAGCACGTCTAAGGAGGGCAGGGATTCACATCTATTTCTACCTAGACAATTATCTGATCAGAGCTTGTTCTTCTGAGCAAGACCAGGATCATCTCAGTCAGACTTGCCACTTCTTCCACAGGCTGGGCTTCTCCATGAATTTCAAGAAGTTGCACTTGACACCATCTATGAAAGAAGCTTCAATTTTTTGGAATGATCCTGCAGTTGTCCTCGGTAAACCTTGCCCTCCGAGTTGAGATGGTCCAATGCTTTCAGAGTGCCCAATATCTTCCGGCCTTCCATTTTTTGAGGTTGCTCGGCCTCATGGTGTCCTACATTTTTCTGGTGAAGCCCATTTGAGAATGAGGTCCCCTCAATGGGCCCTCCAATCCCAGTGATCACAGTTCTCCGGCAGAATGACAGACCTTGTTCAGGTCCCGAACAAGGTCACACACGATCTCGTGTGATGGGCCTGTCAGATAACTTGATGAAAGGGGAACCTGTTTGGCAACCATGGCCGTAGATAACTGTGTGACAGACGCCTCCCGCACAGGGTGGGGAGCCCACATGAGCGACCTGTCTATCAGCGGTCTTGGGTCTCCGTCGTAGTACAGACTTCACATAAACCTTTTAGAGCTGAGAGCTTTGTGCCTTCTGTACGGTGGAAGACTATCCTGATAATCACAGACAACACAGTGTCCATGTATTACCTCAACAAAAGAGTGGGTGTATGGTCACTGCCACTGTGCAGAGAGGCAATGCAGCTCTAGTTCTGGGCACTAAGAGAATGAATCTCTCTACTGGCAGTTCACCTAGGCAAACAAGTGGCAATCTCTCTGAGCAGGCAGAGTACTGTCTCCCACGAGCAAGAGTTAGCTCAGGAAGTCTTTTAAAGATATTCACCCTTTGGGGAATGTGTTCAGTGTCAACAGAAAGTGCAACCTATTCTGCTCCAGGGATTTTCCTCATTGAGGAACTCTAGGGGACACGTTCGTAATGGACTGGGAATTTCCACTTCTTTACGCATTTCCACCAGTCCTGTCAGTCCACATGTTATCAGGAGGTTGAGAAGTTCGGAAAATCCATGATCCTGATTGCTCTGGATTGATTCAGGAGAACGTGATACCCGGAACGTCTAAAAAATTGCCATCTGCCGTCCAATTCATCTTCCTCAAAGAGAGGATTTTCTCCCGCAGTAGGGAGGTCGCCTTCTTCATCCAGAGATTAGGACTCTGAATCTTCACGCCTTGTTTCTGAAAGGATAAGCTACAAAGACTGGGATCTTCCGGAAGATGTAATTGAGGTGTTGCTTTTGCCCAGAAGGCCAGCAACTAAATCTCTGTACTGCTGCGGTTGGACTACATTCTGCAGCTGGTGCAGGGATAAGAGTATTGATCCTTTTACTTGCAAAATGCATTCTGTACTATCATTTTTACTGCATCTGGCCAATCGGGGACTTCAGGTTTCCACCATAAAGGGTTATTGAGCGGCACTTTCCATGTTTAAGCGTTCGCCAGATCTGGGTTTCTATTTCAAAGTCCATACAGTAGTTCAATTCCTAAAGGGATTGACAAATATCTTTCCCCAGTCCTTTTATTGTTCTGTTTTGGGACTGAAATCTGGTGTTGTTTCGAATGGGAGCACCTTTTGAATACTTGCAGTCTTGTCCACTTAAATTGTTACCCCTTAAGACTATTTTTCTAATTGCAATTACATCAGCCCGCAGAGTCAGTATGTGTCAGACTATTTCTTCTAAACCACTCTTTACTTCCATTTTTTAAGATAAAGTAGTTTTGAGGGTGCATCCTTCTTTCTTACTGAAAGTAGAATCAGAGTTCCATTTGGCTCAGAAGACCGTCTTGTCTGCTTTTTACCCGCCTTCTCATCCTTTTAAGGAGGAGGGGAGGTTACATTGCTTAGACCCAAAGGGGGCATTAAGCTTCTATATTACCAGAATGTCCAAAATCAGGCGAGATGATCAACTCAACTCTTCATGGGCTATTCATGTCACAAATTGGGACAGGGCATCATCAAACAAACCATCTCTCTCTGTATAATTGTATGCATTACTTAGCTGGCAAAGATCTGCCCAATGTCTTAAGAGCGCATTCTACCCGAGAAGTGCCCACTTCTTCGGCTCTTCAGCGTAGGGTGCCCATACAGGACATTTGCAGTGCAGCAACTTGGTCCTCTTGGCACACTTTCAGCAAATACTATTGCTTGGATTCAATGTCAGGTCAAGAGGCAATATTTGACAAGACTGTACCTTTAACAGCACTAATCAGTATTAGCACCCTGGGCGGGGGAGCCAGCTAATCAGTTGGCTAGGAACGCGGGCTGACACTACCAGTGAAAGCCTGCGTTTTATGCCACCTGACGGCCAGCTCCCCGCCTGCCATCTCCCCCCACCAGCCCCGCTTTTTTTCTAATCCCACCCCCAATTTCACTTACCTGTTAGCTGCGACGGCGAGTCCCACCGCTGCAGCTGCTCCTGTCCTTGCTATGGCCGCCATAGAAATGGAAGAGAGGCTCCATAAGGAGCCCGCCTTCCTATTCCATGGTGGCCATGTTGGTACAGTATTTTATCTCTGTGAGCGGGACGCTGTGAAGTTTCCCGTGCACATACAGAAAATACTTTCCATTTTAAAACAAAAACCATTAGCACCCACGTAGCATGCTACACAGGTGCTAATGGCGATATGGTCGCTTCTCTCAGGCCCTTAACTTGGGCCACGGCCCGTTAGCCACAGGGTGGGCCCGCCACCTTGGCGCATATCGCCTCAATAAATTCCCTCGCCCACCTCCTTCATCAAACTTCTTTGGGAGACTATTAAAGAGGAGGATTAAGTGTGAGGACACACTCCATTTGAATAGCAAATTACTTAACCCTAGTAATGTTCTTTCGACTGGATGTTCCTCCCACATATTCCTCATCACCCTCCCATCCTATCCCTCTATCTTAGCGAGAATGTCCATATTTATTACACCTTCCTTCCTTTCAATGCCCGGGTCATACCCTTAACACAGCTGAGCATTGGGGGAGGGGGTCATTGGGGGAAAAAACTATAACTGAGGCAACAGGCACCAACACGCGAGCTTCTTATACCAGCATCAAGGCCATGCCCAAGGACAGGACCAAGGCCATTGAGGGCCATGACTCGAGTGTGCATGGCACCCAATACTATGGAGAAAAGTTTCTGAAGCTGCAAGCAGACTTACGAATATATCAAAAATGAGGCATATGTGGGAGGAACATTCAGTCCAAAGAACATTACCAGGGGTAAGTAATTTGTTCATCTCGACCGGTGGAATCATTGTACAAGGATCTCGGTGGAATCATTGTACAAGGATCTCCAAACTGCATTGAATAAAGGGAAATATGGCTTGTTGTCCTTTTTAGTTTCTTAGCTTCTATTGGGGAAATAGCTGGTGTTCTAATCCAACAGCCCTTCAAAGTGAAATAGAAACCATTTGAAAGTGACTGGATTAATACCATCGAGGATATTAAGAGATTAGCAGTGTCAGGCCATTGACTTTGGGGCGAAAACAAACTTTGACATCTTATGCAAGTTTCCTAATGCTTACTAGAGAACTCATTTTTACGGTTTATGCTCAACCTGTTGCCAGCGAGAGGAATTATAACCATTTACTTGAAGTTAAAAGAAAAATATCCCAGTTTTATGTATTGTGAGCAGAGTACTAGATAATCTCTATATCACTCAATAATTCAGTGTCCAGTTTTAACCAATTTGAGGATTACTCTATTTGGAAGATTTGTTCATAAAATAGATTGTCTCTCTTCAAATGAATTTTGGCAACAGCTTTAAGCAGGCCATTAAATTATCTCTGTCTTTAGCAGTGATCAAATATTTGTATCGTATTAATTTGAAATGGTGATCTTGTAAATACGTTTATTTTAAAGACTCATTTTAATGTGAATTCTTTTTTTTATTGTTTGGTTAAAAATACATTCAACCTTTAATACAATACTACAAGAAAAGAATAAAAAATACATTCAATGGTAAAAGGAATTATAATTTCCCAAAATCTCATATTAATACAATAGAAACACATCAAGAGAAAAAAAATGGAAAATACATATCATATATCGCAATCATTACCATAACAAAATTACGTTAAATACAATTTAAAAATCACAAATCATCATTATTAAGACCACTGATGAGAAGCCAATACGTTCACCTTGTTCCATTACAGCTGCAAATTCCTGTTAAAACTAATCAGGAGAAAACACATTCAGCTTCAAAAAGGTTATGAAGCCAGTACTGCCACTACTACTGATGTTATACGCCCAGCTAAACATGTATGCCACAGGAAACTAAACCCCTCTTCACTGTTTCAAGTAATAACTTTCTTAAAAAATTCAAGTTGCACATTTATGCTGAACATATGGTTAGCCAATGTATTACATTTTCAGAATGTTCACTTTTATTACAAAAGCAACAATAAACTAAGTCATTCAGACTCATACCATATTTCCCTAGAATCTGCTTAGTATGAATCAGATTCCAGCGAAAGCAAATACAACTGGACCCAGTGAGCCCATCAGGATAGATGCTGGGAAAGGGTGTGAAAATTCCCAGTTTTTGTGGTCACCCTGTAAATGAGCTAAAGATGTATAAGTGTGCATAGAGTCCATGGCATTAATCCAATCCTGCTGATAAAGAAATAGCTTTACTTTACCAAGGCGATCCACTAGTCCATCTATAGAACTATGACTGGCATCAAGAATTGCAATACAAGCATTATAGACGGCCTTCATCCAGACACAACCATGTTCGTCCAAGATATGCTTAAGATCTGCATACAAAGGTCCCTCTGTAGGGCACAAGATTTTACGAAGCAAAGATAATAGCCTCCATTGTGCCCCGACTCTTATTTTATTTATTTATTTCTCCAGCATGGGGTCTGGCATGGATTCACATGCTCATGAATATTCCCCGTCGTCAGGGTGGGAATCCTCGTTAAAGAAAAATCAGTATCAGTTTCGTTTCTGATCTGTCTTTCGTAGTAGTAACCAATCACTGATCTCTGCGTCATACTGACCACAGCCAATGACTGTCCTCTACCTAAGCCCCGCCTCTGGCAGCCATCTTCAGATTTTTCCCGCACGTTCAAGTGTTGGGAGTCCTTGTGCTTAGCTCTCGAGCTTTTACTGCGTGTTTCGCGCTTTTTCAGGTGAATTTTCACATTTTTTCGGTTAATCGAGCCTCAAGCTCCACCGTTTCTACTCCCGTTAATGGCTACCCGTTACGGGATTTTCCAACGCCCCTCAAGGGTGAAGATTTCGTCGAATCAACTTCTTGGAGGATTCCAGAAGATTCGCGGCCTACTTCGAGATGGCCCAGGATGCGAGTTCGTCACCCGGACCCAAGCTGTTTTGCAGCTGCCCTGGATGCAGGCTGCAGAATGTGTTTAAGGAAGACGAACATTCGCGATGCCTCTACTGTCTTTATGGGGACAAGACTCATGTAGAGAAGGACTGCCAGTTCTGCAAGAACTTGTCGGAGCGGACCATGAGGGACCGTCGATCCCGTCTCGCCAGCTGGTTGGAGAAGGGCTCAACGGGTGAGAAGAAGAAGAAAGGGTCTGAGCGGGCTTCTAAGTCCTGTGCGGGCGCCCCGGCGATGGGGGCCCAACACCAGGCCAAGCGCCGCGAGTCTGCTGGCTCCGGGAGCGCCGAAAGGTTGGGCTCTTCGGTCGCCAGGCAGGACGCGCCTTCCCCGGCACCGTCAACCACGAGCCAGCGCTCCGGTTCGGGGAAGAGGAAGTCCGAGACCCCGGGTAAGCTTCGGGAGAAGCCCCGTCCGATCTCAGAAGAGGGGGAGCGAGGCGTCGCCCCTCCCCCTAAGGAGAAGGCCCGGGACGCACCTAAGGTGGTGAAGGCCCCTACACAGCAGGCAAAGGCCTCTATCGAGGCGATCGCGGCGACTCTGGCCAAGCCGGCAGAGACCCCGCCAGCGGAGACTGTCTCCGGGACTAGAGTTTCCCTGCCGCCAAGGAGGGAATCCTCTTTTCAGCCCATCGTCATGGCCACCATGATGGAAGAAGCGAGGGGGGGGCACGGTAGCCTCCTCGAGCTCGGAGTCAGCCTCGGAGGAGGAACTGACGAGGCCGTGAGGAATCTCGAAGTCCAATTCGAGAAGGTTCGATCCCGTACGGAAGATCCTCGGGAGATAACCGAGGAAGACGACGATGGCGAGGAAGAGCAGCCTTCCCTTCCGGCGCAGCCGGAACCTAGGCCTCAGGATAGCTCGGTGGCCATTTTGTCTGCGATCCAGTCCTTATGCTCTGAGATAAGGACGAGATTACCACGGCCCAGGCCGGAGGACCCCCAACCTGGCCCGTCGGGAAGTCCTCAGAACAAACGACGGAGGACCCAACCCTCTCCTCCACTCGCCCCCGTAAGGCCTACAGTTCCCTCCTTATCCTCCCACGAGTCGGGAGATGACGGTGCGATGGGCTCGACGACGGGTTCTGAGGGCGACGACGACGGAACGGGTCTCCCGTCTCCCGTCGCACGGGCCTCGCCGCCCTACGAGATTGGCTCATTCCACGCCATGATCGCCAGGGCGTCCAAATTGTTCCAGCTCTGCCCGGAGGAGCAGAAAAAGGAAGGTTTCCTCTATCAGCGCCGGGAGGCCAAGAGGAAGACTGTCATCGCGGTGCCTCTAATCGATGACATCTGGGAGGAGGGCCTGTCGGTTCTAAAGAACCCCTCCACGGCACCAGCCAAACGGGACCGGTACGAGAAACCCCTCCCCTGTGCCTCAGGGCCCAGCCAACGCCAGACTCGGTCGTCTCGGCGGCAGCGCAGAAGAAAGCGGCGGGGTCAGGAGCCTCAACGTCGAATTCCCCGCCGGACGGCGAGGGAAAGAAGTTGGAGGCCATGGGGCGGCGGGTCATTTCGTCGGCGGTGACGCCGATCAAAGTGGCCAACGCTCTGGCGATCGTGGCCCGTTACGACAGGGAGCTCTGGTTTAAGCTGGCCCCCATATTGGACTTCCTACCGGACGACAAGAGGTCCGAGGCCCTGGAAATACTTCAAGAAGGCGAGGTGGCGTCGGACCACGCCATAACGGTGGTAACCGATATTGCCAATACCGGGTTCCGCCAGCTGGGCAACGGTGTTTGCCTACGACGACGGGGTTGGCTCCGGGCGACCGACTTCCGTCAGGACGTCCAGACCAGGGTGTTGGACATGCCGTTCGATGGCAGCAACTTGTTCGGGAAGGCGGTGGACGAATCCCTCCAAGCCATAAAGACGGACACAGAGACGGCCCGCGCCCTAGGAGCCCTTCAGCAACGACGGCCCTTTCGGAGCTCCGGAGGCAGACAGGGTGCCTCCAAGGGATCCAGCGGTGGCTCGTCGTCCTACCGCCAGGCGGCACGCTCCTCGTCTCAGGAGGCCTACAGGGTTCGCGGCAAGCAGGGAGCGCCTCGCCGCCGTCGGCAAGGTGGCCAGGGCGGCAAGGCCACCACCTCCAAGCAGGACTGAACCGGCCGTGGTCTCGGGCCCCCACCGAAGCACCCCGGTGGGAGGCCGGCTGACGAAGTTCGTCAGCGTGTGGAAGTCCATCTCCACCGACCGTTGTGTGCTGGATAGCCTGGCAAGAGGACACTCTATCGAATTCCTGAAGAAGTGCCCTCACGTTCCACCTGTGGCCAGGAAGGAAAGTCACGTCCCGCAACTGCTGTTGGAAGTACGGGCGATGCTCAGGAAAGGCGTGAAGTCGGCCCCCAGGGTCTTTACCAAGTGCCTAGCACCTGTGGCGGCGCGGCTGTGCCTGCAGGGGATTCACGTCTACCCCTACCTGGACGACTGGTTCATCCGCTCAAGGACGAGGGAACTCGCCGTAGAACACACTGCGAGGACCGTCCAGCTACTCACAGACCTGGGATTCGCCATAAATGACCTAAAGTCCCACCTGGTGCCGTCGCAGGTGGCCCTGTTTCTGGGAGCGAAGTTCGATACAGTGAGGCGCCTGGCGGCTCCGTCGGAAGAACGGACGGAGACCATTCTAGGCAAAGTGCAGCGCCTGCTAGCCACGGACATGGCCAGGGTGAGGTCCATCAAGTCCCTCCTGGGGATGATGTCCTCTTGCATCTACCTGGTGCGCCTCTGCAGACTACGGATGCGCCCTCTTCAAGAATTTCTCGATGCCCGTTGGATGCAGGCGACGGGCACCTTCGAAGACAGGGTCCCCCTCAACGAGGTGTTCCGGCGGGCGATTCAGTGGTGGGGCGTTCGAGCGCACCTCACGGCGGGCAAGGACTTTCAGACGCCGGCGTACCAGGAGACGGTGACGACAGACGCCTCCCTGGAAGGTTGGGGCGCCCACACCGGAGATCTCCACGCAAGAGGCCTCTGGCTCCCTGAGGAGAGGCTCCTGCACATCAACGTCCTGGAACTCCGAGCCGTGTTCTGGGCTCTCAAATCGTTCCTCCCGTCGCTCAAGGGCAAGGTGGTGCGGATCTTCACAGACAACACCACGACAATGTTTTACATACGGAAGCAGGGAGGCACCAGATCCCCAGCCCTATCCAAGGAGGCACAGGATCTGTGGCACTGGGTGGTCGCCCAGGGGATGTTCCTGGTTCCCTTCCACCTGGCAGGAGAAAGAAACACCATCGCCGACTTGCTCAGCAGGGAGCTGCGCGCGTGTCATGAGTGGGAACTGCAGATTTAACAAGGGGGGTCCTGGGAGTCCCTCTGCCAGACATTAGTCCTGGTTACGAGGGACTTACCCAGAGTCTTTAGCTCACTATCTTTCACAGAGAAGAAATATCCCAAACATATCAGTCTTTGTCCTGCCCTGGGGCAGTCCAGCACCGAAATGCGAGGCAATTCTCCTCTGAACAAGAGTACCAACAGAAACCCCAGACACGTGTTTCGGTCTGGTTGGACCTCATCAGTAGGGTGGATCTGTGCCTCTCTAAGAATAGTGAGCAAGGGGTCCACGTCTGGATTCCCCTAGTAACTTAGGGTGAGACCCAAAGTTACTTAAATATGCAGATTTAACAAGGGGGGTCCTGGGAGTCCCTCTGCCAGACATTAGTCCTGGTTACGAGGGACTTACCCAGAGTCTTTAGCTCACTATCTTTCACAGAGAAGAAATATCCCAAACATATCAGTCTTTGTCCTGCCCTGGGGCAGTCCAGCACCGAAATGCGAGGCAATTCTCCTCTGAACAAGAGTACCAACAGAAACCCCAGACACGTGTTTCGGTCTGGTTGGACCTCATCAGTAGGGTGGATCTGTGCCTCTCTAAGAATAGTGAGCAAGGGGTCCACGTCTGGATTCCCCTAGTAACTTAGGGTGAGACCCAAAGTTACTTAAATATGCAGATTTAACAAGGGGGGTCCTGGGAGTCCCTCTGCCAGACATTAGTCCTGGTTACGAGGGACTTACCCAGAGTCTTTAGCTCACTATCTTTCACAGAGAAGAAATATCCCAAACATATCAGTCTTTGTCCTGCCCTGGGGCAGTCCAGCACCGAAATGCGAGGCAATTCTCCTCTGAACAAGAGTACCAACAGAAACCCCAGACACGTGTTTCGGTCTGGTTGGACCTCATCAGTAGGGTGGATCTGTGCCTCTCTAAGAATAGTGAGCAAGGGGTCCACGTCTGGATTCCCCTAGTAACTTAGGGTGAGACCCAAAGTTACTTAAATATGCAGATTTAACAAGGGGGGTCCTGGGAGTCCCTCTGCCAGACATTAGTCCTGGTTACGAGGGACTTACCCAGAGTCTTTAGCTCACTATCTTTCACAGAGAAGAAATATCCCAAACATATCAGTCTTTGTCCTGCCCTGGGGCAGTCCAGCACCGAAATGCGAGGCAATTCTCCTCTGAACAAGAGTACCAACAGAAACCCCAGACACGTGTTTCGGTCTGGTTGGACCTCATCAGTAGGGTGGATCTGTGCCTCTCTAAGAATAGTGAGCAAGGGGTCCACGTCTGGATTCCCCTAGTAACTTAGGGTGAGACCCAAAGTTACTTAAATATGCGTGGGAACTGCGCCAGGATCAGGTGGATCAACTCTTCTGACGATGGGGCAAACCCCAAATCGACCTTTTCGCAACAGCGGCGAACTCAAAGTGCAAGAGGTTCGCCAGCAGGTTTCCCCAGCCGAGAAGCATGGGCGATGCGTTCTCGTTCCCCTGGGACGGCCTATACCTGTATGCGTTCCCTCCGTTGCCGTTGCTGCTTCGACTCATCAACCAGCTCAAGAGGTCCCAGTGCAGGATGATCCTCGTCGCACCGGCGTGGCCGAGGCAGATCTGGCTCCCGGACCTTCTGGACTTGTCAACGTCCCCTCCCATCAAGATTTCGGCGCACGCGGACCTTCTCTCTAGAGAAGGAGGCGCCATCTTCCACCACGACCCGGCGTCGCTGAACCTGCAGGCTTGGCTCCTGCAGCGCTAGAGTTTGGAGGCTACGATATACCGGCCTAGTGCAGAGAGGTTCTTGCAAAGGCCAGGGCGTCCTCGACTCTCAAATGCTACGGTCATAAGTGGAAGAGGTTCTCTATCTGGTGCCGAGCACAGAAGATCAACCCCCTATGGATTACGGCCCCTCAAGTGCTGCCGTACCTGCTATCGCTGGCAAAGGCTGGGCTAGCCCATGCCTCCATTAAGATTCATCTGGCGGCGATCTCCAGATATACCAGAACCACAGGACGGACGTCCCTGTGGTCCCATCGACTGGTAAAAGCGTTTATGAAAAGACTGTTCCGGTCGTTCCCGCCGGTGAAGGCCCCGGCCCCGGCGTGGGAACTTAACGTGGTGCTGACCAGGCTCATGGGGCCCCCATTCGAGCCGATGCACTCCACACAGATGAAGTTTGTGTCGTGGAAGACTGCATTCCTGGTGGCCATTACCTCCGCACGACGAGTGGGAGAGATCCAGGCCCTATCCTGCAAAGCACCGTACTTGACTTTCCATGCCTCGAGGGTGGTGCTTAGTACGCACCCCTCCTTTATGCCCAAGGTGCCGTCGGACTTCCATCTTAACGAGCCCCTGGTGTTACCTGTTTTCTTCCCGTCTCCTTTGTCGCCGGCCGAGAGGACTTTGCACTCGCTGGATGTGGCTAGAGCGCTGAAGTTCTACATGGACCGCACAAAGAGTTTTCGGAGGACATCACAGCTATTCGTGAACTTTGGACCTGTGAATCAAGGGAAGGCTCTCTCGAAGTCTTCTATTTCCAGATGGCTCTCCGGCTGCATCATGCACTGCCACCGGTTGGCTAACCGACCGCTGCCAGGCCGTCCGAGAGCCCATTCGACCAGAGCGATCGCTGCTACTACGGCGTTCTTATCTGGTGTGCCCCTGCTGGACATCTGCAGGGCTGCTACGTGGAGGTCGACGCACACCTTCAAGAGATTCTACTGCGTCGATCGGGATTCCAGGGAGGAGTCCAGGGTCGGCCAAGCAGTGCTGCGCAACCTGTTCGCTTAAGGTGAGCCTGGTGAGGAGGTAAGAGATGCTTGATGTTGAGTTTTTTGTATTGCTTCATGTTGAGCCTTTTGCCACCCCCCCTGGTTGTGCATGTGTGTACTGCTATGTATTCTTATATTAATGAGCATGTGAATCCATGCCATACCCCATGCTGGAGACGGAACAAGTTACTTACCTGTAACTGTTGTTCTCCAGCATGGGTCTGGCATGGATTCACATGCGAACGCTCCCGCCTACCGCTCTGCGGCTCTTCACTTGGTCATACTGCCACTTCACGTGCTACCAAATCTGAAGATGGCTGCCAGAGGCGGGGCTTAGGTAGAGGGCAGTCATTGGCTGTGGTCAGTATGACGCAGAGATCAGTGATTGGTTGCTACTACGAAAGACAGATCAGAAACGAAACTGATACTGATTTTTCTTTACCGAGGATTCCCAGCCTGATGCCGGGGAATATTCATGAGCATGTTAATCCATGCCCTACCCATGCTGGAGAACAACAGTTACAGGTAAGTAACTTGTTCCTTATTTATTTTGTGTTTGTAGAGCACACTACAGCCCAGAGGCAACGAGGCGCTTTAAGGAAGTTTACAGAGGCTTGCTTGCGAGTTACAATAAGCGGCCCAAGAAATTATGCATAGATACATTCACTTAGATACATTTGTAAAGTTACAGTTGTTACAATTTGAACATTACAGTTGTTCACTCATACTCTTATCCAGGTAACAGAATGCAATACAGATAGATTTCATATACATGGTGACAAAGTAGTACAGATCTAATGGGGATATGCTCTTTAGATAAAGAGCTGGGTTTTTAGGGCCTTGCGGAATGCTGTGTGTGAGTTTATTGTTCTAATCTGAGCTGGGAGGTTGTTCCATAGGGTTGCAGCCATAGTGGGGAAACTGGTGGCTCCTGCACGTACTCTGCGCGGGTGAGGAACCGTGATGCGGTTGGCATAGGCTGTCCTCGAGGGTCTGGAAGCTGTTTGTTTGGTGATCCTTTGTGCAAGATATGGAGGAGCCTGATCATGAAGACATTTATGTGTTAGGGCCAAGGTTTTGAAAACCACCCTTTCCTTGATGGGGAGCCAGTGTACCTGTCTCCTGACCCCTGAGATGTGTTCCTTGCGCGAGATGCCTGTAGCAGGCCTTAAGGCATTATTTTGGGCATCTGGAGTTTGGCAAGGTTTTTTTGAGAGGTTCCAATGAACAGGGCATTGCAATAGTCCAGTCTGGATCCGATGATGGCTCTGGCTATTGAGATGCAGTTTTGCTGGGATAGGGAGGGCCTAATGGCATTGATGAGTTTGGAGTGATATGCTGTGGAGGAGGCGACGGCATTGACCTGTCTGGCCGTGGTGAGGCTGGGTTCGAGGTACACACCCAGTGTTTTAATAGTTTGAGAAACTGTGATGGGAATGTTATCAATGGTGAAGGTTTGGTACTTTTTATCAAGTTTGCCCAGTGTGGATGGAGAGTTCGGTCTTATCACTATTAAGGCAGAGCCAATTCTCTGCCATCCAGGATTGAATGGTGGACTAGATACTGTTAAGGGTGTTCAGGTCTGTAGTGTAATCACCCGACAGGGGGATGAGAACCTGTGTATCACCTGCATAATTGGTATATGAGATGCCACGAGTGTCAAGTATCCTGAACAGAGGTCTTGTGAAAAGGTTGTATAGTATGGGGGCTATGCAGGAGCCCTGTGGTACTCCACATTTGATAGGGCTGGGTGTGGCATTAGCGGAGTCTGAGAAGACCTTCATTACTCTCTCCTGAAGGAATGAGGAGATCCAGTCACATGCTTTGGTTGAGAAGTGAGCTGAGGCGGTGAGATGGTGGCATACAGTTTTATGCTCTACCAAATCAAAGGCCGCCGCTCTTAGTGATGTAATTCCCAGTTCATATCTGATGGCATCTACTGGTAAAGAGTACGGGAGTCTTAACGTTCTTCCCCATATCATTGCTTCAACAACAGGGAGGAAATCCAAGACACACAAAGGGTAAGTCTCAATACCATACAATAGTTTAGGGACAATTTTACTTTCATAATAGTGAATGGCAGAGTTAGAAACCAATGATAGGTCAACGCATTTACAGTTTTACGTGGAATGCCCCCAAGTTTCCAACATAATTTACTCATATTCCTGCGGTTGGTAAATTGAATCACCTTGGTGTTTTCAGGATTAACTTTCAAAGCATGAATGTCTATGTAGTGCTCAAATGCATTAATTAGACGTTGGAGGCCCACAGCAGTACAGTCACATATCAGATAATCATCTGCGTAGGCCAACCAACTTGTTCTTAAATCATATAACTTGCGTGAACTAAAAGCAACTGGGGTCAAATACTCGTCAATGTCTGCCATGTATAAATTAAACAGGCAGTGAGCAAGAACACATCCCTGCCTGACTCCACTGACAGTTGGAATAGTCCTAAAGAGGCCACCGGTATAATTCAGACATACCTGGATGTTAGTATTAGAGTATAATCCAATAATTAATTTTAGTAAGCCTGATGGAATGCCCCACGAATGTGATTTTGACCATAGGAGTGAGCGGTCCAATACGCGGTAAGATCGAGAGAGGCAACATAAATAGAATAATAGTTCCTGCTCCAGGCTAAATGTTGTAAACAATTCAGCATTAAGCCATTAAGAGTCATCCCCATGTTACGCCTAAACCCAACTTGCCATTTTGCCTGTCTCTTAGTGTCAGATTTCCTCGGCAAATACTTGACCACGTAGTGTAGCCGAAGATATCTTCCTAACAATGTCACTGACTGGCCGCCAAATATCAGACAGACTGAGACATTCTTTGAAAGATGGAAATCCACGAATAGTCCGGAGGAACCCAGAAGACACCCCGAGGATCAAACAGCAAGGGATGTCCACCCCGAGGATCAAACAGCAAGGGATGTCAGCCAACTCCAGAAACCTATAGAAAACACCTCGATTAATTATCAGCACCATGCAAGGCAACAGTCGTAGAGTACTAAGTATTAGAACCAACCTTTTATGGTAGGAAAACAGGAGCTGGTAAGAAGTACAAGGAAATCTATCCTCCTAAATTCATGGACCCCAGGAAGTCAGCAAGAGAGGTTAATCAAGAGATGCCGTATCCAGGTAGCAACAGCCCAACTGTGCCCAACAACACAAGGACGCCTTCGTAGAGTCACTAGTTCCACATGGAGAACCCGACGAAACGAGGACGCACAGAAAATACACCCAAAGTGAAGTCTCTAGTCCAAGGTGTATGTCTGGGGGAAAACGGTAAAGGGCTGAAGTTACGCTGGGATACAGGCACCTAACTTGAAAGGTCGTAGTGAAGAGAAGGTCGAACAGGTCCGGTACACTTGATCCGTAGGAAGCACAGAAAACACTGCACAGTACAAGCAGCACACGAAGCAGACAAGGAAGTAGCCAGGCAATCCAGGAAAACGTTCCGAGGTCGAGGAGCCAGAGTTCCGAAATAATCCAAGCAAACAAGCAGACAAGGATAAAGCAAGGACAAATCCAAAAAACGAAATCCGAGGTCAAGGCAGCAGGAATCCAAACGGTTTACAAAGCAGGAAACAAAGCGCACTTCTGCGTAAATCGGAAGCGCTGAATCCAAAGCAAACGGGGACTAAGTATCACCAAGTCACATGACAGGAATGCGAACGTGATGACGAAAACATCACGGGCGCCACAGTTTCCAGGCCAACCGCCAGGAACGCCCGTAACGTCCCATATGCTGAGCCTTCTGGGAAATGTAGTGTACGTTAGGACTATGTGTAAAACGGCGCAGGTTCTTATGCAGAACGAGGCGTTTGGCAGTTACGTGAGACCTGGGTGCGAAGAGAATATGTTTCCTGCTATATTGCGAGGTATCTTGTAGATTAGCAGAGCCCCTTAAACCCCGTGTGCGTGAACGGAGCCTAGTGGTAGGTGGAATCCTAACAGTACCCTCTCCCAAAGAGCACCTCACTCTACGGATAGACCAGAAATCAGAAACAAGAGCAGGTGCATGTATATTCCCAGCTGGTTCCCATGTGCTGTCTTCCGGCCCATAACCCTTCCAATCCACCAAATACATCCTCACACCCCTCCTGACCTTAGTGTCCAAAATGCCACTAACCTCATACTCATCAGAATTCCCAACTGCCACTGGTCTAGAACGAGGAAGTAGCCGAAGATTTGCATGTACAGGTTTGAGCAAGGACACATGAAACACAGGATGAATTTTCCAGGAACTAGGCAAAGCAAGCCGAACGACCACAGGATTGATTATGGCGGTGATTTCATAAGGACCAACGTAGCGTGGTTGCAAAGACGCACATCCAGGTAGGCGGAGATGTTTAGTAGCCAATCAAACTTTCATCCCAATTGAATAAGAGGAAGAGGCAGAACGATGAGCATCAGCGTAAGACTTGCAACGAGCCTGAGCTTCCACAAGATGCTGCTTGATGAGCTCATGGGTCCTTTTTAATCCGTTGGCACAGGTAGCCGCGGCAGGGTTGCAAGGTGTCATTGTCAAAGGACTTGGAAAGGCCCGAGGATGACGACCATAAGTAGCGAAGAAAGGAGAGGTACCCGTGGCCGTATGAACTGCGTTATTGTAGGCAAACTCAGCCAATGGTAGGGCCGACAACCAGGAATCTTGATGATGAATCATCAAACAACGGAGATACTGTTCCAGAGTAGCGTTCAATCTTTCCGTTTGCCCATCAGTTTGGGGGTGATAGGCGCTCGAGTAACGGTCTTCAATTCCAAAACAACCGGTCAGAGCTCGCCAAAATCGAGAAGTGAACTGCGAACCACGATCCGTCACTACGATGGACGGTAATCCAAAGGGACGAAATACGTGCTTCAGAAACACATCTTCTAAAACAGGAGCTGTCGGAAGACCACAACATGGAACAAACAAGGTGTATTTCGTGAAATAGTCAATAACCACCCATATGGTATCATGGCCTTGTACGGACGGCAATTCGACTATAAAATCCATAGAGATCATGGACCAAGGATGTTCAGGGATCGGTAATGGATGCAACAAACCCACTGGTTTACTGCGTAAACATTTTGCTTGGGCACAAACGGCACAAGAGGAAACATGAAGTTGAACATCTTTGAGCATCCCTGGCCACCAACACCAGCGATGGAGGAGCTCAAATGTTTTCTTTATACCCGGGTGTGCGGCCAGCTTAGAATCGTGACACCACGCCAAAGCCTTTTGTCTTGTAGGGGTGTCCGGGAGATAGTTTTCCCTGAACATAAGGAAGGGAGTGAACGACCTGAAATTCTTCGTTAGTTTATAGCTGCGGATTCTTCTTAACCCAATCTTGAATGGCGACCTTCATAGAATCCTGAAGTGTACAAGCACAAACGACTTGATTAGGTAGCAGCACAGATCCCGTAGGTCTACGTCTGGTGAAATCACCATCCAGATGCGACAAGGCGTCCGCCTTGGTGTGTAACGAACCAGGTCGATACGTGATAACAAAAGAAAATTGGGAAAATAATTCATGCCAACGTGCATGTCTGGCCGTAGAGCATTTGACTGATTGAAGGGCAAGAAGATTTCTGTGATCTGTATACACAGTGACGGGTGTGCTGGTGCCTAGCAGATGATGTCTCCAAGTCAAGAAGGCATCACAAACTGCCAGCAGCTCTTTCTCCGTGACAGTATAATTGCATTCGTATGAAGACAGTTTTCGAGAATGGTAAGCAACCGGATGCAACAAACCCGTATCAGGACATACTTGAGACAACACTGCGCCTAAGGCTGAATCGGAAGCGTCCGCCTCCACCACAAAGGGTTTCTTGAGATCAGGGTGCTGCAAAACCGGAGCCGTGGTAAAAGCCTGTTTCAGCATTTCAAAGGCCTGATCAGCTTCGGAATTCCATTCAAATTTATTCTTACAGCTGGTAAGACGACTGAGGGGAGCTGCAATTTTGGAGAAAGACTTGATGAAACGTCGATAAAAATTTGCAAAACCAAGGAATGATTGCAAAGCTTTCAGGGTTTTAGGTACTGGCCAATCTAAAACCGCCTTGACTTTGCTCTGGCACATTTGAACGTCTTTGTCTGAGATCTCATACCCAAGGAATTGAACACTGGTAACATGGAAAATACATTTCTCCAGTTTGGCGTATAAAGAGTTCTCGCGCAGGCGTAACACTTGTGTGACATGTAGAACATGGGCCTCCACTGAAGCTGAGTATATCAGAATATCATCAAGATATACAACAACAAAACGATCCATCATGTCACTGAAAATGTCATTAATGAAATGTTGAAACGTAGCAGGAGCATTACACAACCCAAATGGCATTACCCAATACTCGAATAATCCATATTTGGTTTTAAATGCCGTTTTCCATTCATCCCCATGCCGGATCCAAACCAAATTGTAAGCCCCTCCCAGGTCCAATTTGGTGAATAACGCTGCAGAACCTAACTGATCCAGAAGGACAGAGATTAGTGGAATGGGGTATTGATTTCTTTTTTTTTTTTTAATTTTTATTTGGTTTATTGAAGTAAAAACCTTTACAAATAGATTTGACATTAAAATAAAAAATACTAAGCACCAATAATTTAAGACATAACATTACACCTTGACAATTAAAAAGAAGAGAAGGCTTTCCCTAACAAAGAAACTTTGACATCATTTTGAATAAACAAAAAATGATAGTATCGAATTTCCATTTGATTAGTAAAACTAAGAAAATTAAAAAATACAATTGAAAGAAAATAGAGACAAACACAATCGAACAAATTCTGAAAACAACATCCAAATAACATTAAAAAAATAAGGTTACAATTCGGTACTTAATGTGATTACCTAGGAGTCATAATAATGCCGTTTGATATTATTATATTAAGTGTTCATTCTCACCCATCTACATGATCTAATAGTAGGATTTACTCGTTTTTGTTTGGCCTACAGGTCTTCTGCCAACTTCGATTCTATAAATGCCAGCAAGTTAGTTAGACGGAGAGTAAGATTCTGACTAAAACCTTCCATACAGCGTTTCCATAAGAGTTCCTTTGCGGTTACACAATTTGAGTAGAAGTACTCAAAAAATTGAATGCGATGACCTTCAAAGAATGGACAGCTAATCACTAAGTGTTTAAGGGTTTCTAGTACTATGCAATTTTTACAGAAACGGCAACTAGTGTCAGTGTTGCTATTTAGATAACCAGTCCAATGTTTGAATCGTTCGCGGGTGTGAAATTGGTTGAGTCGAAAGCGCATATAAATGTTCCTTGAGCGAGCTGAAGGGAACTGTAAGAGATATTTTATTCGGATTCCCCATCTGCCGCGGACTTCATTGTATTCTTTGAAGGAAGTATATTTACCCATTTCATCCAGCATTATACACCAAAAAAATCTTTGAAATTTAAGTTTTTGGCTTGGTAACCCCATACTCATGGATAACGGAGTTTCATTGATAAGAAGTAATATTTTAGTAAGTTTAAGCGAGTAGGTGTTGAGTGATTTAATATGTGATTCACTCAATAATTGATTCAGTTTAACATAAAGAGTGTTTTTCGGTGGATTATAGATCTTGGATAGATTGATAATTTTACGCCATGTGTGTTTTACTGACAATTGTAGTAAGTTTAATTCGTGGCAAATCATAACGTTAGGGATCGACAGTGATAGTCCCAGAACTGTTTTCCATAATTTCCCCTGTAAGATATTTAAGTAGGCATCTAAATCATATGTACAAATGTCCAGGGAGTATAGAATAACAGGTTCAACCTTCTGCAGATAAAATTGAATTAAAGGTATTAAGGAGAACATACAATATTTCTGATGAATAATTTTCATCTGAGATGTCAGCCCCCTAACTTTTTGGTTAAGATAGTTTTTCCACATTGTAATTGAATATTGATCAGCTAAAGGATATCCCAAATAGCGAAGCATCGGAGAGTATTCAATTTTGACATTGTTCATATGCCAAGAATATCGATGACATCCTAATTTTTTTTTGGAGAAAATCAATATAAAAGTTTTCGTTGGATTAGGCGTGAGATTATGATTGGAAGCGAATTCCAAGAATAAGTCCAGCTTTCGTTGGAGACCAAAGGGCGTTCGATCAAAAAATAGCAAATCATCAGCAAAGCCTAACCAATCTAAGTTCAGAGAACCAAACTTCACAGAATAGCATTCCCCAGCAATCCATTTCTCGTCCAATCCTAACAAATACAAATTGAACAATATCGCTGCCATATTACAGCCTTGTTTCACCCCGATCTCTGTAGGAATGGGGTCAGTCAGGGCTCCTTCCTTGGTAAGTCGCATGCGATAATTTGTGTTTTTGTGGAGTATTGCAATCAAGGCAACTAATTTAGTCGGAATGCCAAGATGGATCATTTTTTTCCACAAGATTTCACGAATAACACAATCAAATGCTGCGGTCAAATCCAAACTAGCCATATAAATTGGCCCTGAGTGACTAGCCAAGGAATGAGCCTGGAGATGAGAAAGAATTGTGGCGTTTAACTGACAACCAATGAGTTTTCTGAATCCTCCCTGATAAATAGACAACATATTTTTATCGTTCATATAAGTTTGTAATTGTTGGATGAGTAGAATAGAAAATATTTTGGAAGAGGAATCAGTTAAGGCAATAGGGCGATAATTAGAGGGACAATCCGGAGAGCCCTTTTTATAAATTGGAATAACTAACGCAGAAGACCATGTTATGGGGATATGTCCTGTTTGTAAAATCAGATCAAATTTGATTTTAAGGATGTGGGCCCAGAATACTGGGTTCGATTTATACACACAAGATGGAATACCATCGGGACCAGGCGCTTTAGAGGGCTTCAATCTACCGATGGCATCTATGATGTCTTCTATGGACCATAATGAAGGAGAATCAAATTCCAAGCGTGGTTCACTACCCTTTAGGAAGTGAAAGCGCTCGGGCATGGTATATTTGAGTTTTACATACGATACCCAATTTCCGGCAGAGATTACAGAATCAAAATTAGTTGTGGTTTCCGAGGTGATAGAACGAAGAATATTCCAGGTTTTCCTTGAGTCGTGCTTTAGTAGATGGTAGAATAATTTTTGATTATCTGCATAGAGAAGATGTCTTTTTAGCCATTTTAATTTATTACGGAATCTTTGTCTTACTGCTTTGATCAATTTATCACGAGTGAAGTCAGAGAGAAAGGTTCTATTAATCTGACGAATTTCGTGATTTTTTTGCGATTTTAAGTGAGCGACTTGATTGTTAAATTTGTGCGCATGAACCTGGATAGCTTTTTCGTGCTTATCCCTTGAATGAAGCATAGCATCTAGGTGGATTTGAATTCTAGTAGAATTTAGATGATCTAAATGAATGAGTGAAAAGCTGGACGGTGAAAGATGTGAGAAGATACCAGGATCACATTCTAGATTCCGAATAAATATTGCACACACTTTAGGATTCCATCTCACTGTATAGTGAGGCCGGTCAGTTTCTACCAGAGATAGAAAAGAATTGTCTTTGAAACGAGCCAAAGGAATGTTCATCTGCATGGAAATAATCATATGGTCTCCTAGAAATGGATCAATAATTTTAAGGGCATCTATATTCGAATATAAACTCGAAGAGATGAAAAAATAATCAATGAGAGAATTGAGGTTTGCTCTAGTCCATGTATAGGAATAATCGTCTAGAGCGAAATAAGGAGTTTGAATATCCCATTCAAGGAAAAATGAATTCCATATAGTTCCGAGCTTTTGGGAAGTAATTGAGTGCTTTTCCCTAATTGCATTTTTATGAACACCTATTTCATAGCAGTAGCAGTTGAAGTCACCACCTACGATAATTCTCGCCGTGGGGTATAATATCAGTCCCTTTTCTAATACATCATGCATTTCCTCAATAATGATCTCAATTGGTGTAGACAATTTATTCCAATAAATACAGACCAATAAAAGAATAATAGAGGGATCCAAATCATCTTTCATAATGATTGCTAAGATGGAATCTGAACTACTAATCTTCTCCAAAGAGCATTGAAGGGCAGAATTAACCAATATAGCCAGGCCGCCAGAAGGACGACCTTCGCTGCCTCGCCTTGCAATCTGAATATATGCTGAGTATCCGTCTATAAAGAAGGAGGATTGATTCATGGTCTCTTGAATGAAAATGAGATCAGGTCGATTGAGCTGATTTAGGTGATACCATTTTTTGAAGTTATTTATACCACAAGAATTCCACGAAAAAATGTGGAGTCGGAGTGGGCTACGAATGTTTCATTGCCTTTTGTTGGTTTGATTGCGTGATGTTAATTGGGTCCCTCCAAGACATCTCCTTTAAAGCAGACATGAATGACATGAATTGTTTCATAGTATTAGCATCAATATTTACAGAAGTACCCTGGGTTACATTATCAGTGACACTTTCGACGCTTAGAGGAGTAGTTTCTAGGTAACTTTGTGCGTCATCAAAAGATGAAAAAAATAATGCAGTTAAACCAATAAATGCCAAGTCATCGGAGTGATCCCATAACATCTTCATAATAAAAGGAGACATAAATTTACAAATCATTCAATTGTTGTTAATATCAGCCAATTTCACCCAATCTATGTCGTCAGATCTAATAATTCGTAGGGCAGGGATATCCTGAAAAACAGTCATCATAAAGGTGCGGTTCAAGCGAGCCTTACCATAGCGAGCTTCATCGCTTTCCCAGCCCATAATTATAGCAGATTTTAGGTCGCCATAATTATGGTTAGTCAGGGATTCCTGATTATCCGTAATGGATTTCAGATTGGTCAATTTGGAGCACTCATTGACTTGTGGACGTTGCAAACTCAAGATTGGTAACTTTGGGCTAGTACTTTGATGAACTAAGTTCTCAGTTTCATGAGTAATTAATTGATTACTAGGGTCAACATTATTATCTGAGGTTATTTCTTCCGGCTCGCTTGAACTTACACCCTCCAAATTTTTATTTTGGGATTCAGTTGGATTATTAGGACAAGTGAGTATTTTATTTTCTCTTTGTCCATTAGCTTTACCCAAAATCACTTTCGCAGTTTTTTTAATTTTCAACATTGGATAATATTTGGAGAGGTCAGTTTGAACGCAGTGTGGGGGCCCTGCAGTTGAGTTAGCCACCACCCCGAGGTCAATATGTCCCTTCTCCTCTTTATCCTTTCCCTTGTTTGCCTTAGATCGTGATTTGTTAGATTCTTGCCAAGCTGGTTCATTAAACAAATCCTCATTTTCATTAATTTTTTTGTTTTTTAATAAAGATTTGCAGGGGGCTTTGGTAGTTCAGTATTCAAATCTGGCTCTGAAAGATTCAGCAGGGCCTTAGATTCCTCGCTCAACTGATTTAAGTCAATGATATTATCTCCCTCTGAAAGATTGCAAATATCTTTAATATGTGTGTTATGAGTATCATTTTTGTCACGTGATTGGTTCTTTGTTTTTTTTTTCTGTTTTCCCTTTTGTAGTTTGGTTAGAAGATTTCTCTTTTGAGCCCGAGCAAAAGCCCTTCTTTGTTTTCTAGTAAGGGCAATGGGAGGAGTTTGATAATGCACCTCTTCAATATCATGTGTTTCTATTGTTTCCTGAGGGATATGATCTATTCCAGTTAGATCAATAAGATCAGTTAAAGCTGAAGGACTGTCTGGAGGAACACTTTCTTCTACACACGGGGTTATCAGCGGTTCCTTGATGATTGACTTGGAAAGTGTGGCAAGATTAGTTGCCATTTCCTTTACAAGGGTAGTCAAGACAGCAAGGTTAGATTCATTGGTGTTTTCCAAGTTCACTACCTTTGGGTTCACAACCTTACTGTTTTCTAATTTAATAGATGGTTCTTCTGTCACTACCTCTGAGAACAATTTAGTTTGAGTGCCTATAGTTTGAACATGGGCCATCGAATCTTTTTTGTTTAAGATGGAAGAAAACATATGGCAGGCAAATATCATGCCCTCCATTTTGCCAAGAGAACTCGTGAGGTCAGACATTTGAATCTGTAGGAATTTTATTGCCTCATGAGTCTGCTCATGGCCTTTATCAAGTAAATTAAGAATTCTGGTCATGACCGGAAAAGATTCGAAAGAGTGCTGCAGTTCGGCATTCCATTTTTCTTGTTCAGCGGTAGGACAGTTAGGCTGTGGACGAATCTTACAGTGAGTAGACTCGTTGGAATCGAGACTAGGTACTCTATTTCCTTCATGACTAGAAGGATATTGGCAAGTAGGGATCATTGGTTGTTCCAGGATCGGGGAGCTATTTACCATCAAGGGGGGCCCTCCTATGTTGTTATTACTCGGAGTGTTAATTCCCCCAAGAATACGTGCTTCCTTCTGTGCACTAAAGTGTGAAGGTACAGAATAGGTGTATGCTTGGGGATTATTAAATAGGAACACATTCTCAATCCCATACTTACTTCTATTCACTGGAGTTGAGGGTTCGATGGATAGACGAATCCGTTTGCCTAATTCTATTTCAATTGCCGGGGCTAATATGGAGACATCTGCAGTACGCAGATCAAATTGCTCAATTCCCATTATTTTTTTTATTTCATCTCTGTCAAGACTCTGATCAGAGTTACAATCAACAATTTCCCAATCCTTTGAGGAGCTTTCATTCACTTCTTTGACCGACATGTATACTGGTTTAATTTTGGAATCCATGTTTTTTCCGGCCAAAGTAGTTTTAGGAGTCTCACAGTCAATATACACCGACCGTTTTTTCAGGAGAATTTGTTCCTCAAGGTCTTCAGGGGTTATATCGACAGGGGCATCCTTATTAGATTTCTGTAAATCATCACATTGAAAATTCTCTGTCGTATATTTCGTTGACAAAGAAGCAGGTTTCTTAGAATCCAATCTATTTTTCCATTCCTGATTTTTGTTATACTCAAAAGAGGCAGGTGTGAGAATAACTTTATTCTCAACATTGCTTTCTGATTTTAGGGCCATTGTAAGATTTTCAGGCAACAATGTACTGCTATGATTGGAGTCATTCTTTGTTCATCTCTTTTTCAGGCCGATTTAAGGGCATTGCAGCGGACGATTTTACTACATTAGAGTCCGCCTCTGTTTTTTTAGGATTAGTTTGGGACTCTTTTTTTTTTATGCTGCGAAGCCCCTCTGCCATGACCAAAACAGTTCTGATTGCAATTATAGACTAGGAAATAAAGGGCAATGCAATCACACCACTTTAGCTCGCTATAACCCCCTCCAAGCAATATTTGACAATCTATATTAGGGGCACAAAAAGTAACCCTACCTCCAAGCCACCTTACCGCCTAACAGCCCAACAGCCACACTTCGCAGGCACTTCCGGATGCGCGCGCCGGATGCGCGGGTCCGAGTGCAATTAAGGAAGTGGTCGGTGAGTTTGTGGGCGGGCAAACGGGCGGGTTCAGGGGGGCGTGGCTAAAGGGGGAAAGAGAAGAGAATAGCGTCAATGGGTTGCCCAACATACAAAACCCGCGGGAAACCCGCGGACACTAAAGTATGGGGTGCAGAGTCCTCAACAAATACCCAGTGTGAAGGTCCACATTAGTCCAATAAGATGCGCGTTACGTGCAAAATTCAAATCGAGTCCTTCTTCTTGCCGACGGCACTGCGGGAAAAAAGATCCAAAGGGCAGCGAAGCAGCGAACACAGCCCAACAGCCACACTTCGCAGGCACTTCCGGATGCGCGCGCCGGATGCGCGGGTCCGAGTGCAATTAAGGAAGTGGTCGGTGAGTTTGTGGGCGGGCAAACGGGCGGGTTCAGGGGGGCGTGGCTAAAGGGGGAAAGAGAAGAGAATAGAGTCAATGGGTTGCCCAACATACAAAACCCGCGGGAAACCCGCGGACACTAAAGTATGGGGTGCAGAGTCCTCAACAAATACCCAGTGTGAAGGTCCACATTAGTCCAATAAGGTGCGCGTTACGCGCAAAATTCAAATCGAGTCCTTCTTCTTGCCGACGGCACTGCGGGAAAAAAGATCCAAAGGGCAGCGAAGCAGCGAACACAGCCCAACAGCCACACTTCGCAGGCACTTCCGGATGCGTATTGATTTCTTTTAGTAACCGAGTTTAATGCCCGGTAATCAATGCATGGGCGGGGCTCCCCCTCTTTCTTTGGAACAAAGAATAATGGAGCTGATGCCGGTGAACGTGAAGGTCGTATGAAACCGGACTTGAGGGATTTGTCAATATATTCCTTAAGGATCACATCTTCCTTCTGGGTCAAGGAGTATATTCTTCCCGTAGGTATTTTGCCTCCTGGAACTAGATCGATAGGGCAGTCGTAGGCCCTGTGAGGAGGCAGCGTCTCCGCACCCTTCACATCAAACACGTCCCTGTAAGATTCATATTCAGGGGGTAAAAAAGAAGGCAAGACTGCTCCAATAGCTGATGCATGAACCAACATGTGTCGACAAGGACTGTTCACTGTGGTAGAAAACCCCAAACATGATTTTTCACAATGAACCGAGACAAATTCACTGGTGCCCAACCCCCAGTCCACAATAGGGTTATGCCGCACCAACCAAGGTAGACCTAAAATCAGATAGCCCTTTATAAAAAAGAGCTCCCTTCTTTTCCTCTGGCCAGCCAGTCTCAGCAACTAACTGATTGAACTTGGCTAGATATGATAGAAGAGGTAAGGTTCCTTGTTGCAACCCCAATAATTCTAGATCCGTGGCCTGGGTCTTGTACCTTGTGTCAAACACTCTGCTCATGGCCTGGATAAGGGCGTCGCAATCAAACAAGAGTGGGCTTCCCGACTCCAAAAGCGGATTGGCCCAAGATGCTGCCGTTCCACCAAGATGGGAGAGGAGGAACGCAGCTTTAGTTGTGTGATACGGAAAGGACGTGGGTCGGCACAAAAAATGCAATCGACATTGATTTAGAAAAGACCTGAATGACTTCGGATCTCGTGTAAACCTTTCCGGAGGAGACAGCGGGAATTGTGTGGTCATGATAACTGGGCCCGGGTTCTGTGGCTGGAACCCAGAAGCCTCGGGTTGGTCAGAGCCTGAAGGCATTGCGACAGGGGGTTGCAACCCCGCTTGCAAAGCGTTAATACGCTGTTCCGTATTAGCTTGAGCCGTAGCCATATCATTGCGTAAATCTGCAACCAACTGCATGAGTTGTGCTAGGGTGTCTTGGATTTTCATTTAAGGCTTCTGATTATGTCAGATTTCCTCGGCAAATACTTGACCACTTAGTGTAGCCGAAGATATCTTCCTAACAATGTCACTGACTGGCCGCCAAATATCAGACAGACTGAGACATTCTTTGAAAGATGGAAATCCACGAATAGTCCGGAGGAACCCAGAAGACGCCCCGAGGATCAAACAGCAAGGGATGTCCGCCCCGAGGATCAAACAGCAAGGGATGTCAGCCAACTCCAGAAACCTATAGAAAACACCCCGATTAATTATCAGCACAATGCAAGGCAACAGTCGTAGAGTACTAAGTATTAGAACCAACCTTTTATGGTAGGAAAACAGGAACCGGTAAGAAGTACAAGGAAATCTATCCTCCTAAATTCATGGACCCCAGGAAGTCAGCAAGAGAGGTTAATCAAGAGATGCCGTATCCAGGTAGCAACAGCCCAACTGTGCCCGATGACACGAGGACGCCTTCGTAGAGTCACTAGTTCCACATGGAAAAACCGATGAAACGAGGACGCACAGAAAATACACCCAAAGTGAAGTCTCTAGTCCAAGGTGTATGTCTGGGGAAAACGCTAAAGGGCTGAAGTTACGCTGGGATACAGGCACCTAACTTGAAAGGTCATAGTGAAGAGAAGGTCAAACAGGTCCGGTACACTTGATCCGTAGGAAGCACAGAAAACACTGCACAGTACGAGCAGCACACGAAGCAGACAAGGAAGTAGCCAGGCAATCCAGGAAAACGTTCCGAGGTCGAGGAGCCAGAGTTCCGAAATAATCCAGGCAAACAAGCAGACAAGGATAAAGCAAGGACAAATCCAAAAAACGAAATCCGAGGTCAAGGCAGCAGGAATCCAAACTGTTTACGAAGCAGGAAACAAAGCTCACTTCTGCGTAAATCAGAAGCGCTGAATCCAAAGCAAACGGGGACTAAGTATCACCAAGTTACATGACAGGAATGTGAACGTGATGACGAAAATATCACAGGCGCCACAGTTTCCAGGCCAACCGCCAGGAACGCCCGTAACGTCCCATATGCTGAGCCTTCTGGGAAATGTAGTGTACGTTAGGACTATGTGTAAAACGGCGCAGGTTCCTATGCAGAACGAGGCGTTTGGCAGTTACGTGAGACCTGGGTGCGAAGAGAGTATGTTTCCTGCTATATGGCGAGGTATCTTGTAGATTAGCAGAGCCCCTTAAACCCTGTGTGCGTGAACGGAGCCTAGTGGTAGGTTGATTCCTAACACTTAGTAGCAGCAATCCAGGTCTCTAAATGGGACAGTAGTATAGAAACAAAAACTTTGCTGTCTGCATCGGCGATAGGCTAAGGGGTTCGATCCCTCTCCTCTTTTATAAATCGGAACTATGTAAGCAATGGACCATATAACAGGAAGTACACCCTTAACCACAATGTTTTGAAACAATATTGATAATACCTGTGCCCACACAAAATGATCACACTTAAATAAAACGTTGGATAAACCATTGAGCCCAGGAGACTGGGAAACGCTAATTTTAGCAAGACTGTCTAATACAATTGCATACCCAAAGTGCAAGGGACTAAATTCACCTTGATTACCAAATTCATTCACAAACCCAGTCCCTTCCTCAGCCTGGCCAGAAAAAGCCTGGCTAAAATGTGTTACATAGGCTGACTAAGAAACTGCATCATATATTGTGGGGTATCAATAGCATTGATTAACTTCCAAAAGGCCTGAGCTTTCTTGTTCTTTAAGCATTGCATCCATGTCCGTTTGTATCCTTGTGACACGTGATTGAAGTAGCCAATTTTTATAAGATTGGCGAATCTTACGAATCTGTACCTGATTACAAGTTCCATATCATAAGTGTGCAATTGTCGAGCATGATTACTTCCATGATTATTTGTACCCATGACCCTACTGCTTACCAAAAGTGAATTCCCAAAATGTCCAAAACAATCAGCAAAGTATATAGTTTCCAGCCTAACAAAGAGGCATCCAAGAAACTATTTAGTTTAACATTGACTCTCTTGGCCACAGACACATTCCAAGAAATCCTATCATCAGCACAATTAATTGAGCAGTAACTCAAACCCCTAGCGGACTGATCTGCTTCCCCCCAATCAATGTAAAATGTATCTTCCAACATGGAATGGTCACTATAAACATTGGAAGTAACTTCACATTTAGAGCACCTTCATGACATCCATCCATCAAAGAAAACATAATCCAGAGTACAATGTGTGTGACCATTTGTCTATGTGGAAGCCACATTTGCTGGAGCACAAAAACAATCATTTAACAAACTCAAACTTAAAGCATCCATACACAACAACCAACAATATTTTTGCGTACCCCACTCACCTCTCTTACAAACCTCTTCCCAAAGTTCTGGGAAAATACAATCCGAGTTCAGATCACATACTAACAGGATGTGTCCATCTGAACAGCTTCTGATAAACAATCTAATATGTCATCAAGATTCCCCAAACCACAATGCCAGTAGACATTCAAAATGAGGAAGTCAGCAGGGTCAACTTTTAAAATTCTGATGTGGGTGGCCATCGTGCCAAGACATACATCATGAGAGCTGACAACTGTCACACCGATAGAAGTAATACAAGTAAGTAATCCACTGCTGGTCGACCAACATCTGCGTGCTTGGCTAACTGACAAGAAACATCAAAATCCATCTAAACTAGCGGCTGAGTTAACCTGGTTTCCTGTAGGGCAATAATAAAAAATGATTGGAGTTTTTGGTCTAGATCTGGATTAGAAAAGAAAAATTTCTGTGGCCCCATGTGTCCAATGATAACAAGTTAAACTGAGCGTTCAAATTCGCTTCTGCAGCAGCAGGTGTTCATTTTTGCTGCATAGTGTTCAATAGCCTGGACCAATTATTAGTTTCTACAGAGGTTTGTATTTTTTGTTTCAAATATTGAATTTCTAGGCTTGGGATGCTATCTCCATCCCTTCCTCTTTCCTTAAAGGCTAATTTGCTAGTCTCTTTATGATGCGAGAGATCAAAACAAAATTTTCGAATAATCTCCTTTTCCCGCATAATTAAATCAAATACTCGATTGGTCCTGTTCCGATCAATAAAATCAACTCTCTGCAAGTCACTGCTTGTAATATTTGACAAACTAGGAATCGCAGAGAGCAGCTGTAAAATCGCATGCCGCCTAAAAATCACGCATCTGTTTTCAGGTAGAAGACTTTCCAATAATATTGCATAGGGATAGTCCTCACCATTCAATGAGGAGCTGCCTGCCATATGATCTTGTTGCTGCCCCTATTATTACTTTAACCCCCCCCTACCCTGCAAGGTTTCTGAACCTAATGGAAACCGCTCAGAGGAAACTGGTTTCCTCAAACCACTAACCCCATCCGCCCTCTGAAAAAAAGCAAGTCCACCCTGATACATCACATCAGGGGCGACTATTTGAGTATTAGGCATATTTGGGGACCTCAAAGTAACCAAATTCATCCCCCCTCCTCTACGTAGCCAAACTGCATTTGCTCTTCTAATCTAGGTGGAAGAGGGGTCCGCATCTCACCTTGCCTCTGAATTCCAAGAGAAGGGCAGAGTAAGTGCTTTAAAGAACTAGTAAAAGCAGGTATTTTACCCACAAAATTAACACTCTGCCCTTCCCCCAGCCTCAATTGATGTACGCTTTGTGGTACTAATGCTGAGTTGGCATCCTTAAGCGGCACTCCCAATTCAAGCCCACTCAAACCCAAGGAATCTATGCCATCTGCTCGGTTTGACCACAACAGGGTTAAGCAAAAGTTCCATATGAGCCCCAAGATGATAAGTCCTTTAACAATTGTTTAGTGGAAAGACAACAATATTTCGCTTGCCAATGTTTAACCACTACGTCAGATTTGGATTGAATATTTAGTTTAGGTGTACTTGTAACAGAAAGAGGGGTAACAGAAGGAACTTTAACAGATGCAGTCTGAGTATCATTTGATGCCGATTTTGCCAAAATAGTCTTTACAATAAATTGGTTCACAAAGGTATTTAAAAAGTGTTTCAAGGCACTACTATTATTTCTTGGAGTGAAGCAATTCATTGTTTTCCTAATATGCTCGCCTTTCTTAGACTGTAATGTCTTCATAGATGTACGAGTCACTATAATGGGTAAGATGGAATTCTGATTAGTGGCTACAAATATGTCTACCCAGGGTCAGTATAGTTAGTAGAAGAAGAGGACTGTGATGATATACAAATCACTGCACATTGATTCTCAGGAGCCAGAGCAACCTGAACAGTGTTAATTGACTTCAACTCTTGGCACCCCCCCCCCAGATGATCGAACCGCGCCACAAGTTTTAGGGTTCATGTATAAATTGTTAATGTCATTACATGAACTCTGAACCTTTACCACCGTAGCTACATCATTTATATCAACATGAGTAAGTTGAACAGGATTCGAAGCTACAATGGCATTGGAAGCTTCATGTTGGAATAAAAATTATTTTGCAGCCGCATGCAGTTTAATGTTGTTAAATGTAAACAATAGTGATTCAAGGACAACTGAATTGGCTTTAACATTCCAACGAAAACTGGGAACATCAATGGATGGACATCTAAAAAATTCAGGAGGAGGAGATGAACCAAAAAAAGAAGAGTTAGATTCAGAAGCTGATTTGTCAGCACAATCTGCCCAATCAGGTGCAGTCCACCGCACTAACCTCCTCGAAATCATCATTATTACAGATTGTGGCCTTGTCCCGAACTGTTTCTTATGGTGACTTTGACAAAGAAGCCAGATTCACTCTTGGCTCAGAGGAGTTCACAGTTAATGATGTAGATGAAGACGAAAGATCACTTGAGCGCTTTCTTGGAAAGAAGAAAGATGTAATCTTCTTGTTTAACTTCTTAACAGTAGGGTCAGGTATGGTATGCAAGTATGGAGTCAGCTTTTACGTTCTCCAACATCTCCACTCCTGTCGTCTCTTCACTAGATCAATCATGTGTGGAAATCTCTAAGGAGCACACCTCCTGATACAGCGGAAGTGGTAAATTAACGGCAACTAGTATTCCAGCACCCGAGATGTAACCTGGTTGGTAGTATTGTGACATTACCATTTTTCCTCTACTTAAATTATACCTGTGGAAAATGCCACAAAAAGCACCATCAGTCCCACACTATAATAAATCACGTGGTATATTAGCACACATTTCTTTTAACGTAAAATGTCATAAAAGTAAAGAAAAACATAATGCTGAGTATTGGAGGCTGTAAATCGCTGTGTTCCGTTATATTAATAGTACTAAACGAGGAGAGAGTAGGGCTATGTGCCAAATATCATGACACACTCCCAAACTCCCAAAGAGTCTTCCAAACGTTTCTAAAGTGAGTCTAAGGAAGGACAACTTCAATCATAATTGGAGCGCCAAAACAACAACACATACAGTTCTTTCTAACTGGGAGGGGATACGGAGTTCCTGGCTTCGCAATAGCCGCTGCTGCCTCTCAACCACGAAACACACTGCTTCAGAGTTTTTGTAGTAAAGCCCTCCCTTGCTCCTTAATGGCAATATCGAAAAGACTCAAGGCAGCTCCAATAACAGGATCTCTCCTTATTCCAAGAACAACGAAAGGCACAGCTTCGCACACAGCTGGGAAATAGAAACGTGTGGGATGAACATATTATTAATTTGCAAATGTTTTGTATAATGGTATTGCAATGGTCAATTATGTTTCTGTTTTTTGTGTTTGCTATTGTGCACATTTTTATTCAAATAAACCAATTCAAACAAATAAAAGATGATTGAAACTGAGAAACACTGCAATAAACAGAAAGAAAAGGCGAGTGGGAGAATTTCCTGGGACCGCCCATTGAGGAAGAATCTGAAATAGTCCAGCACCCAGCCACTTATACCCATGCAGCACTGCGAGACGGAAAGAGGGATCTTAGTGATCGTGTGAAATGCTGCAAAGACATCCAATATGGCAAGGAAGCAGATACTCAATGTACTTTCCACAATGTAAGAGGGGTGTCGTAGGAGACCAGGTTGGCAGCCACACAGAAGATTGTTTTTGGCCAGATAGAGATTCCACAATTGTACCTGAGATGGGTAAGGAAGTAATGCAGGGGCGGCTCGTCAATAATGGGCAAGGGAGCGTCGTCCCACTGCCCACCTCGCCCATTATGGAGGAGTTGAGGAGCCAGCCCAGTGAAACACTGAGCGCTCCCTTGGCTGCTTTTTACAGCTGAGGCAGCACTCCTTGGCTGGCTGAACTGTTTCTGTTCCTCAGCCGTGCATGCTCAATGAGCCATGCAAGGAGACAAGAATTGTATTATTTTTACTGGTCATCCATGATAGATGTCTAGTAAAAAATGTCATGTCTGCCTTCCTGGGCCCCACAGCGCCTCACACACACACACATAATCAAGTTGATTGTGTGCTTCTGTGAGGCGCTGTGGGGACCAGGGGGGACAGGCATGGTATTTTTTTTACTGGACATCTATGATAGATACCCAGTAAGAAATGCCATGCCTGCCCCCCCCCCAGCACTTCGCATGCACACAATTGATTGTGTGCCTGCAAGGCACTGGGGGCACAAGAGGGCAGGCATGGCATATATGTCCAGTAAAAATGCCATGGCTGTCCCCTTGGATCCCAGTGACTCGCACACACACGCAATCACATTCATAATGAATGTGATTATATGTGAGTGCGTGGCGCTGATGCACCAGGGGGGAGGCATGGCATTTTCTACTGGGTATCTCTGATAAAGCAAACATAAGTGATATTATATAGCTAGACTGCCATTTTAATGCAGCCAGTTAAGCCATTTCTTACTGTGGCATGACATTTTGCATTGGGGGTCTTTGATAAAGCAAGCATGATAAGTGTTCTTACGTGGCTGGACTGGCATTTTGGTGCAGCTAGTCTAGCCATTTATTATAGTGGGATGACATTTTGTATTGACATCTTCAATAAAGCAAGCATGATAAGTGTTATTATGTAGCTAGACTGGCATTTTAATGCAACTAGTTGGGATATATTTTCACACTGCAGCATGCATTTTGGTAAAGCCAACAGGAGTATGTTGTGGGGCTATTGGCATATTTTGGCAGAACCAGCGTGGACATATTTTCTTATAGCATCATTACTGGAATTATGCACAAAGCAAACATGAGCATGTTCTTATATGGGAATACTGACGTATATTGGTGCAGCCAGTATGGAAATGCATGGGCACAGCCAGCGAGAACATGTTTTTATACCTACACATATTGTGGGCAAAGAAATCATGAAAATATGTTAGAGAAATGCTCCTTTGCACCTTGGTGACTTGCATCCACTGGATTATTTTCATGAGTTACCCTACAAAACCAATTTCAAACAGTTTGCCTTTTTTACCCATGTTTTCAAAAAGTGCTGTAAAATGAAACATTTTAGCCCATTAATTAAAAATAAATTCTCGAGGAGAGATCTCACTCCCCACCCCCCAAGCCCTCTTAATAGGTTCGGGCTCCTTCGCTACCTCGGTCGGTAAGACCTATTGGGGGGGAAATATTTACGCCCTTCCACTGAAGTAATGGGGTGTAATTGTTGGGATCAGAGCAATCAAAATTGGCCTTTTTGAAGAGCAGGGAGTTTGGCAAGAGAGAAAAGAAAAAACACTGAGAGATTGAAACAAGAATGTATTTAATACTGCCAGGTACAGAGGCAATACGAACTGGGGAGAAGGAATGTCATTGCTGTAATTACCAGTGTGCATGAGAGAGAGAATTCCACAAAGGGGCTAGACATTCTGAAAGAAGGTATTACCTGTAGGTGGATTTGTGACAGTGATAGCAGTTTGGAGGATAAATATCTTGTTGATAAAGAACTGTGATGTTTTGGAGACAGGTTGCATAAAATGTAGGATATTTTGGGGGAGGGAGGGGTTTGAAAAAGTCTTATTGTTTGAAAGAGTGATCATCTACTTTACCAATATAGGGCATGTAACAGTTGGATTTGGCAGTATCAACTAGGAACCTAAGGCACCAGTGTGCCCATTATATATGGCAGTGGAAGGCTTTGTGCATTGTCATCACGTTTCGCTACTTGGAGCAGGTGTTTGTGAATGGGAATGTCATGTGTATACCAGGAAGCATTGCATTTTAACATTATATTTTTGAACGTCATTCATTGCGGACGTTTTGAGTGACATAATCGAAAGATGAGGGAAGTTTGAAGTACTAGTTAATTATTTTATTCATCTGCACAGTCCATTAAAACACTCACAATTACAAAAACAGCAATAAAAGTTACCCTGTTATACAGTATCATCATAAAAACATAATATTTAAAAATCATTATACATTTCACGTTACCAGTGTCCTGTTTTCATAAACCACCTCCAGGGCCGCCTTGATAAAATGAGCTAAATCATATAAAAACCTCACATCTGCACAGTACATGAGAAAAGTCTTAACTGTCCCTGCTAAAAACACAACAAATATTTTAAGTCGGCTGGCGCTTACCGCAGCGTCTGCTGCCAGCTGGAATTCACTGCAAAATCTTCTCCCTAAAAACGGTTCCATGTCTTAAAATCGCGGCAGAAATGGCCCTGTATACAAAATATTGCTACAGAAAAGCCGTGGTTTTGCTGCCACAATCATGTAAAGGATGCAGGGGACACCCCCGCAACCCCTGGACCTATTATACCATTTAAGGGGAGCGGGGACACCACCGCAACCCTTGCTCCCCTTAAATGGTATAATGGGGTACACATTTACCAGGTCAAACCATAGCATTTTTGCCACAATTTTATTACCTGATACCCTAAAAACAATCCATATCCTCCTCTCTCTGCTGATGAGCTTGCCTCTTCTCTAATAATTTCACTCAAATATAGGACACTTGTCCACCCGTCTATCTCTCCAAAGCCCTTTCTCATTCTCCGCCTCGTATTGTCTCCCCGCATTCTGCTCTGTCTTTTACTTCTCCCTCACATTCCCCACTAAACGTCCATGTATCCTACGAACTGCCAACCAATCCTGGGCTCCAATTCACCCTTTGCACCGCAAATGGTTAAGGAACATACAAAACATTCAACCTATCTCTCTTTCCTGCCACCCTTATAAATCGGCTCTGTGATACACTTGGCATCACAGACCTGGCTCTGTACTGGTTGACCTGCTTCCTCTTTGACCGACCTGATCAGGTTCAACTGGGCCCTTTTCTCTCCTCCATCTCACTCTCCACATGTGGTGTCCCTCAGGGCTCTATCCTCTCACCTTGGCTTTTCAACATCTACCTTGCCCCTCTAGCCCATTTGATCTCTGCCTTCTCTCCTAACTTCCAGTGTTATGTGGACAACACTCAGCTCTCCTTCAAGCTTCAAATATTTGTGTTACCCTCCTCCCTCCATGCAATATCGAGCCAATAACCAACTGCATATCTGCCATCTGCTACTGGCTGGCTCTGTGTTGCCTCATGCTAATCTCTTAAAATATGGAAGTCATCTTTCTACCTTCTTCCAACGCCAAACCCACTCTCCCTTCTCCCGTCATTTTCCTACCTGACCTTCTCATTCCATTACCCATGGCTTGCAACTTTCGGATGCTCTTTGACAGTGACCTGAAACTTTACAGTTCACCATGGCCCATACCACTGATGGGAGACTCTACCTCCTAAACATTAGAAAAATCTGCCCACACCTCACACACCAATCAACTAAAACCCTTATCTCTACTCTTGTGCTCAGCAAACGGGACTAATATGCAAGCCTACTCTTGGTCTACCTCTCTGCCCTTTTGCACCTCTCAATAAAGACCTTACATTTGCATTATGCACCCTTTTCAACCTAGCCAGATCCTCCCCTACCTTAGTTTAACGTCACCCCCTGGATGACTGGACATGCAAATCATTCTCTCTCTTTACATTCCTGCTACTTATCTATAAATACATCAATGTTCTTGCCCCGCCCCACTACCTCACTGGATGATTAATTTCACTGTACTCTCCCTCTCTAACACTCTGCTTCCCATCTCGGCCCACCCTGTGCCTCCTTGCGCTTTTGCTCCTCTTCCCTACCTCAACACCTAGGCCATTGCATCGCCGCTCACGCCACCTGACTCACTAGACCCTGCCGGCCCGTCTCCTCCCCTCCACCCAGTACAGCTGTACCCCCCCTCTGTATCCCACCCCCTGCTCTATATCTATTCTGTTGTTACCTCTGAAAAGTCCTCCGTTATATATCTGTATTGTTGTATACCTCTGTGAAGCACGCTGTTGCTTCTCGAAGCTCGGTCAGCGCTCAAAGAATACCATAATAATAATACTTGCTCCTTTCCACTGAAATGCTCTTCCTCTTGCCATGAAACCCATCTCTTCACTTGAACTCTTCAAAATGAGATTTAAACTCCACCTGCTAGCAATGGAAGAACCACCACCCCAACCTACTCTCTCTCCTATTTAAACTACCCGCACAACCCATCTCTCCTGCTTTCTGTCCTCGGAATTACACTATGTAATTTGCAAAGATGTAAATACTTGCCTTAAGCTCTTAATTTAAAAATTGTTTTAAAGTCCTCCAGTCTCTGTCCCTGGTTTATGTTCCTAATCTTCCTCCTTCACCACATTTCATAGTTCATATAATCCAATAATTCTCTTATGCAAAGGCACCTTAAACTAGGACTTCCTCTGCTCTCCGTTATGGCCAACTTGTATTCAAAATGAGACCATGTTCTTAAATCAATACAAATCCTATTTGCCAGTTAGTGTCTTCATGTGACCAGGTACTCACGCAATGGGCTAGCTATTGACAGCACATAGCCACATACTCCCCCCCCATGTGCCATCTATTGCCATTATATGCCAGAATACTTACTCTGTTTGCCAGTTAGTGTGACTGTAAATTGCTGGTATTCAGATCATTTGCTAGATACTGGCCGCATATGCCCATTTGTCAGGAATTGGCATTGTATGGCCAGGTACCACATTGCTGTCATAGTTCCATATGTTCCCACCACTTGCCAGTTACTTGCAAGCATTGTCTTCATATGGCCAAGTACTCACATAATTTGCCTTGCATTGGTATGATTGCCCAAATACTCCTGCCATTAGTAGGGTTTCCCATCACGTCCTGAGGTACTCACAAAATGTGGCAGGTGTTGCTGTCAAAGGCCCCAGTTCTTGTAGCATATGCTGGGTTTTGGCATCGTATGCCAAGGGCTGGGCCAGGTTAGGGCTGCATGAGAATATAGGAATGTTGTGCCTCTTACCTAAACATACACAGATTGTGAGACCCAGTGAAAGAAGAGAGAGCATCCGTGTTATCACCCACCACCTGCCTCCCCAGCCCGGCAGAAAAGGTCAGATCCGTTTGGGAGCTGGGTGGTTGGATAAGAGAGCAGGGAGGTTGTACTTCCATAAGCTCCTCTTTACCGGCTGTCTGTCCCATACCTCTCAAACTTGCCTTTTGTGTCCCCAAGATGGGTGAAAACATACGATTTTGTTTTTGGCAGGTGGGAGCCCATTGTAGTATATGGACTGCTTAGGTGCTTGTTGGGTGAGTGAAGACGGGAACGTGAAGTGAAGTGATTCCAGGGTGAGTGACACCGCCGCCAAAAGCGTGTGAGTGTTGAGGTCTGCTGTCCGATCTGGTGGGCAATATGAGAGCGAAGAGCAACGGTAAGAAGGAGTAGGGCAAAGTATAGGGGGCAAAGTTTTCTGTTTCTTACTGACCATACATCCGAAATGTGTGTGAAGTGCCAATAATGCTGGAGATAAAATGCGATTGGCTTTTAAGACATGTAGGTTAACTGTGCCATGCAGTGATTTTGTGCAGTTTATCAGCAATCCACAGCCGATGTTGGATTCTTTGAATGTTTTGTGCTAAGCACAAACCAGCAAGCTGCAAAGATAGCGCAAAGATAGCGCAGCGGGTTAAGTGTTGCTGAAATGTTTTGAAGTGGGCAGAGTATTGTCACATTCGCTCAGTTCTTTGCTCATACCGGGCTGGGAAAATATCTGCCCGTGCAGTGAAAACCAAACGGTGGCAGCCGTGTAAGGAGCCCTGACCGCGCCCTGATAATTTCTGCCTCCTTTCTTCCTCAACGAAAATCCTGGTGTGCCACTTGGCAGTGGGAATAACACTACATCACATGCCTCAACACTAAACACAGCACTAGTCTAGATTTCGTTGGTTCTACAGGAGAGGGAATTGCATCTACTCTTTCCATGATGCCAACAATCATTTGTAGAAAAAAGTGACGATAAGGCTGTCTCAAGGAAATCGTTAAATACTGCGATCCAGTCGTTTATTTCTGAGCGTACAAGGCATCAAAAGTGATGCCAATTCTCCAAAATGCCAGGGGTAGCAAAAGTGGCATCACGCACCTCTTGGCACCCCCTCCTGTGACATCACCTGAACTCTGACTGAGATGATGCCACCGGAATTGATGTTGCATGAAGTTTAATCCCAGTGACATCACATGCATTAACATAAAAGCTACTCGTGCAAATAAAAGACGATTTAAGTGCCTTACACATCAGCCAGGTCATTGTCATGATATAACCGCTTTGCAACCGTAATATGTCTGAAACACACTTAGCACAGCAATCGTTGCCCAGGACCAAATGGCCCAAAGCCTCATAACATACCCTACAATAACTTTAAATGCACAAAATCAGGCGTGGGTGCCCTGAAATAATCTTGCACCCAGATACAGGCTCCTATGTTCAGTTTTCTGTACACTGTAAAATCATAATGTGTCAAGTAAATCCAACTCATGTCTAGAATATCTCTGAAGATATCGCCTCGTATGACCAAGACGAGACCTATTTGCCCCAGAAAGAGTATTATGCTGAAAAGCAGACAGAGTCCAAGTACAGCCTTATGTGACAGGTTACCCAGTTACAACCATCATATGCCAGGAACAGCCAGATTTGTCAGTAACAGCCTCATTTAGAGTGCCCAGTTTCTACTAAACAATACAGCCAAATATGCACATCTCCAGCGTCGTGTACCCTTCCCATATCTGATATGATAGAGCATATTTTACCCATGGACAGTCTATTTCATCCAGTGATGGCCTGCTTTGTAAATATTTTACGGTCAGTTAAAATATATGACTATATACTGCAATGATGTGCTTTGTACAGCTTCACGTGCACATGTATTGCTATCATATGCCAAACACAGCTTTGTAAGTCTAATTATTGTCATTATATGCTATGAAAAGGTAAAAGCACCCAGTTCTGCCATGCTACCTATTACATACCCACTCTTACACACCAATCCCTCACACATACACACGTTCAAACCTTCTTGCAAATAACTTTCCTGTACCCTAACCAGACGTCCTGGTTTTGCTGGGACTGTCCCGAAATTGGGTGCTCTGTCCCCCTTTCTCAATATTATTTTTCCATTGTAAAGTGCAGTGGTCCCGGTTGTTGGTAGTAGGTCTCTAGTCCTGCCCCACAAGTTCGTTGCATTTGTTTTTATTTTTTTTATTTGCATTTAATCAAAAAGTTTTTTACAAAAACAGTCTTTTTAAAATTCTTTTCATGAACAGTTTTTAAGTAGACGACTTGACACACCGCTCTCCATTTCTTTCTTTCTTTCAAAAGTCACAGGTCATTCCGTGGGCGGGTTTTGCCCTGTCATCATCCGACTGGAGTGAACTCGTTTAGCCTGTCAAGTAGTTTTCCAGGTTTGCCTTTTTTAAAGCAATGTCCAGTAGTTTTGCGGCAGCCCTCGACCATCTGGCGGAATCGCCAGAAATGAGCCAACACCAGCCCACCTCTTCAGTTAATGTCGATGAATGGGATAATAGCGGTGTCAAGTACGTCTCTCTTTCTAGAAACATCGCTGGACAAGACGTCAGAAGGTGTCTGACAGTTTCCAATTGGTCAGGATTTTCACATAGTCGGCATGAGGCTGTAAGGGATTTTGATCTAATATATAAAATTTCCCTTGTATGAAGAGTGTTTAGCCGAGCTTGCATGAACATTTTTCTTAAAGCTTTTTCCGGAAATTTTTCACAGTATTTCAGTGGAATTTTTGGTTTATTGTGGCCAGGTGGAAGGTCTTTCAACAGTTTATATGACGAAATGTTTTCGTTTGTCCAGATCCAATCTTGCTGCAATAGTTTTTCTTTTACTCTGCTTGGGTTAACAATCAGGAGTTCTTCCGTGCAGGTTATCTCTTCCAATTTATCTTTTCGTTTCTTGACCCAGGCAGTTAGAGGCTTACACCCGCCTCTTTGAATTTCGTCTGCTACCACTCGAAAAATTGGGAGGGCATTTGGGCGTACAATTTTTCTGAAAAGTTGAAGAGCACCATGCTCCACTGATGCTGCAAGGGACGTAAGGCCAAGGTCTCTACGAATCGCCGCTATCGGTGCTGATTTTGGGAGACCCAATACCGACTTCCATATAAAAAAGCCTTCCAGTCTTTGCCATAATTCTTCTGGAAGGCTTAAGTTTGCACACATTCAGTACGTTAAAGCCGGCACTATTTTTGCCTTGTAGAAATTCAAAGCCGGTGTCCATGAAAATTTTCCAAACTTTCTGTCTACAGCTTTTAATTGAGCTGTCAGATTTCTGGCTTTGTCCCACATAGCTTCCATAGTGGTGTTTTCTTTCAGGGAATTGTCTATCCATACTCCAAGATATTTATATTCATTGACCACTTCCAATTTTCTGTTTTCCAAAAACCAAGCCAATGGTGTTTTTCGGTTAGTTGACGATTTGGTAAAAATCAAGATTTTGGTTTTCTGAACATTAATTTCTAAATTATTTTTACTCATGTAGGCATAAAGGTTTGATAGTTGCCGCTGGAGACCAATTTTTGTCTGGTCCATCAAAATTAGGTCATCCGCATACCATAGTCTGGACACTTGTGACAATCCCACTTTTGGTGGAAATGAGCGAATTTTTCCCTCAGTATACTGAAAATCTCCTATAAAGGCGATTAATAAAGCCGGTGCTAGAGGGCAGCCTTGCTTGACCCCACTATTTGTAGGGATTTAGTGTGATAAATGACCTTGCTGACTTAATCAGACCCGCATTGATGTTTGAGTATGTAAAGCCATGATTGGATCCAAAATTTGCGCCGGACAATTCCAGGCTCTCAGTTTGGCCCACAGTTTCTCACGATCCACAGTATCAAAGGCCTTTGACAGGTCCACCAGAGCCAGATGGACTTTAGGAGTGCCGGATTTCATCCTTGCTTTAATGATGTTTAAGATAAAGATGTTGATTATCGTCCCTGTACCCTTCTGAAATCCCGTCTGAAAATGGTCGGCCGCTGGGGAAATCTTAACCCACTTCTGAAAGTGGGTTAATAATAGGGATGCAAATATTTTCCCCAGGATGTCCAATAGTGCGATAGGCCTATAGTTAGAAGGATTTTCTTTAGGGCCTTTTTTATAAATTGGTACCACCACTGCTTCTGTCCAAGATACTGGAATTTGTTTTATTTTATGACAGTGAATGAAAATTTCCCTTAATACTGCGGCCCATTCATCCGGATGTTGTTTAATGTCAATATTGGACAGTCCGTCAGGGCCTGGGGCTCTTGAGGTTTTTAGTTGTGATATTACTCTCAGTATATCCTCCATGTTTGTCAGCGGGATCCAATCGTCATCTGAGGACTGAGTTTTTTTTATCTACAGTCGTTGAAGGTGATTGAAAAAGTGCAGTGAAGTGCACTAACCAATTTTGTTCCGAGACTGCATTTGCTGTAGAGGGAGCACTTTGACCGTTGGTAGCTTTTAATAAGTTCCAAAAATCTCTTGTATTTTTTGATACAAGAGACCTTTGCATCGCTTCAGCGTCCTTCTGGTACAAACTCGCCACATGATGTTTTATCCATGATTTGTAGTGGGATGTGCCCTCATAATAATCAGCCCATGCCTCCACTGTTTGGTGCCTTACCGCCAAGTCATTAAAATTTCTTACTTCACGCCTCTTTAGAACCACCAACCGATCATAGGCGTGGTTATGTACAGATTTTTTTCCCTTACCTCCTGAGAAGGCCACCCTGTAAGGAAGCAATAGAGGAATGTAATCTGGCCTTTAAGCAATAGAGCTCGTTGTACTGTGTTGACGATCCGTACTCAGCCTGTCTTTTATAGTTCTTATATTTTCCGCCGTAAGGCGCAATCTGGATTGTTGTTCATTTGACTCTACTTCCGCTGTATATATAGACCTTTCCGGAGCCGTTGATCTCCAAGTTAACTCTAACAAATTGTGATCACTTTCTAAAGTTTTCACAACTCTGAAAGATGAGACATAGGGGATCAAACTTTCAGTTACATAGATGTAATCTAAGGTAGCGGAAGAATTATCTTTTTCCCACGTTGGAATCTGGGATCCCTGATCTTTTAATGTAGCAGTATTAAAGAGATTTCTTGATTTCATCAACTTAGACCATGCACACCCTCTTTTATCAGCAGAAGAGTAAGTCTGTAATGCTTTTTCAGATGTTACTTCGGTTTTGCATTTAGCGTTTAAATCTCCGCAAATTATGAGGTTCTCGATGTTACCATCTGCGAAGATGATATCAATAACTTCCGTTACTTTATCACAGAAGTGTCTTATTGTTGTTCTCTCCGGGTTCCAATATAGATTTATAATTGCAAGGTCTGTTGTAATCCATTTAGCTGATTCGGGATCATAGCGCTGCCATGAGGTAAGGGTACCAAGCATACCATAGGCTTCCATGATTTTAGTCTTTGGTGTAATACCGGAGCCAATGCGAATAGCTGTTAATAGGCCCGCAGATGGTCTACCCAATAACGATCTGCAAGCTGGCGAGATTTCAATTGTAAATCCGTCTAATGTTGGACAATCTACTAACCTAACCATGTTTCCTGTAGACATAGAATGTCAAAACTTCCTAAATTAATGTCGCTCGGGCGAGTCAGGTGATTAAAACCTCTGATATTCCAGGATGCCATTACCAGATCTTTCTTGGTCAAATTTAGGGCCAGTTTCACACTAGACGCCGGAGACTCTTGGAAAGGACTTTCTGGTCGCTGCTATGGGAGCGTCCAAACGTTTCAGCCAGCCACTTCCACGGTCCTTCGGCACCTTTTTGCTTCTGATGGTACGTTTGCAATTTCCTTGGATCTTCCCATCTGTCAGTAGAGTTGATTCTATCTTTTCTTGTCCACGTAGATTTGTAATTGTTTCGGTCACGCAGAGTCTGATTTGTATTTTCCCATTTTGATGAAAATTCAAATTTTTTTTCCTCTTTTTTCCCATCGACATGGTCATTGCATTTGCCTCTTACATAATCATTGTTGTAGACTCTCCTTGCAATAGTTAAAGAAACACGTCTCCTAAGGTCCTGCCAGCCCTTCTGGATTTGTCTTCCCTTGGATGAGGTGGTTGTCTTGACATTGACGCTGGCCAAGAGGGCCTTTCAGAGTTTGGAGTACGTTGGGTGGGGGTCTTGGCGTAATCCTCCCAATAAGATATGGCACCTCCTTCGCAACAGGATCTATTAGGACCATGAGCCCTTTGTCTTACAAGTTCGGTCTTCTCCCCTTGGACATGGTCCTGCTGGCTGCCTGCTATTATGTGACAGAAAGAAGCAAGGCGGTCAAAGTGGGAGTGGGCAACACGTGTGGTTGTAGGAGCAGGCAGCAGCACATAAAAACACTGCGCCGGACATGCATAAGTGCATTAAAATGGTGATTGTGGTAAATAGTAATTTGATCGTCTTTTAGATGGTCATCTAAACGACCACCAGAGTATGTGGCACTATTTTCCCCTTTTCCCCATCTCAGCCTCGGCATGTTCTTTTTATTTGTATATCTTCTCTCATTAGTATTTGTTTTAGGAATATATATATATATATATATCATGAACTAAGTGGAAGGCTTATACAAAGTCTTGAAATGAAAACATTTAAAAGAGTAATCAAAAGTCCCACTGATTGAGGTAGGAATGTAGATCGATTAAAGAAAATAGAACACATCCGTTAGTCCATAGGGTGACTTAGCTGGGACCTAATGAGCCCCAGAAACCAGCGTTTTTTCAGCCAAAAGACCACAATGGTGCTGAAAGACAAATACGAATGTTGCGGATTTGGGAGCCATATGTGTGCCATGATCCTGCGAGGTTTAGATGATTCTGTCAAAGGAATTTTGAGGAGAAGTGATTCAGCAAAGTGTGAAACTCTCAGACCTCCAGATGTAACGTTTGCTCGTGAAAGCATGTGAATGACTACGTTGCAGAGCCTTGAACATTAGGCAGCTGATTTAAAATTGGATACGTGCAGGTGGTGGATGTCAATGGAGACCACAGTGGATAGGTGTAATGTTTTCAAACGTCACCACCCCTTCAATATACACGTCTGCAGAAAAGCAGATTTAAGATGACTTAAGATGACAAACAGCTGTACCGCCATCAATATGAGGGAGAGCAAAGAACTGGTTATTCAGGAGAAAATCAAAGAGGGGGAATACACGAGAAGTTTAAATTGAGTAGCAGACTGGTCCTTTTTGTGTATATGTGTTTAGAAGTTGAGAGAAGAATCTAGGAAAGAGCCAAGACGTTTTGCAAAGTTGAATAGTGATATTGTCCGTGGCAAGAGTAGATAAACTATCCTGAACTTTATGCACAGATGTTGGAGTGAAAACTAACAACTAACAAGTACTTGGCTTTAGGTTGATCGAGTTTAAGGTCAAATAAGGGAGCTGGGTGAAGTGGTCAAATTAAATCTTTAAGTAATGGTGGATATATTCAGTGTACTTTGGTGCAGTGATCCCATGCCTCATTAAATACTTAAAATGGCTCCATGTATTTTTTTTAAAGTGTGGGTGATGATGGTAGGCCGAGGAACACCACAATGAGCAGAAAGAAAAGGGGTGTGGGAGAATTTCATCTTTACGAACTGTGACTGTCCGGTCATGGAGGATCTGAACTAGACAAGCACTCCACCTTCTATACCCATTTAGCATTCTGAGATGAAAAAAGAGATCTCAGTGAGTGTGTGCAATGCTGCAAAGAAATCCAATACTTCCCACCATTTAGAATACTCAATACACTTTCCACAATGTAAGGGAGGTGTTTTAGTACTGTACATCAAGCAAAGGCCAGCACAGCTACAGTTACAAAGAAGGTTATTTATAGCCAGACGGAGATTCCAGTATTGTACCCAGGAAGAGGAAGGAAGTAATGGGATGTAATTGATGGGGAACAGCTGTACAAATTGTCCTTTTTGAGAAGCAGGGGGTTTGGCAAGAGAGAAAAGGAACAACACTCATAGAGTTAATAATGTATGTAAAACTGCCAGTGCAGAGGCAATACGATTCTTAATGAACTGGGGAGAAGTAATGTCATCACTCTAACTACCAGTGTACATGTATCCACGAATTTGTGTAGTGAGTTAAATGAGAGAGTGAATCCCACAGGGGAGTTAGACATTCTGAAAGCAGGTACTACCTACAGGTGGATTTGTGATAGCGGGTAAGAGGATGAATATCTTGTTGATAAAGAATTGTGATGTCTTGGAGGCAAGTGGCAGGAGTGGAGGATTTGTTGCAGAGGAAGGGGGTTTGAAGGAGTGTTCTATTTTTTGAAAGAGTAACCGATTATGACCATCCACTTTAGCAATATAGGTAAAATAACAGTTGGATTTGACAGTAGCAGTTAGGAGCTTATGGGACCAATGTAACCATTATACTTGACTGCGAAAGGCTTGGTGCATTTGCATCACTTTTCAGCTTCTTGGAGCAGGTGTTTGTGAATGGGAATGTCAAGTGTACACCAGGAAGCATTTTATTTTAACATGACATTTTTTAAGGTAATTAATTGCAGACGTTTTGAGTGACAGAATCGAAAAATGCTAGAGGTTTGTCAAAAGAAGTACAGCCAGGAAACCTGCACGGTAGATTGTATTGTTCTTAAAATCTTCATCGTCTGCCTTCAAGTCAGCATTTCTACAGTTTAAGGAAATACATTTTTTATATTTTTTCTACTAAAAGTTTAACATTGATTACAATTGAAACAAGAGAACAGGATAACGTTATTGAGCCAGTAGAAATTATGAGACAGCTTTACTTCCCGCGTTATTTTGAATCAAAACAGTAAAGTGTGTTTCGGGAGAAGTGCCTATGGGAAGCAAAAGGACACTGGAGTGACAAAGACAACATTTCACAGACGGTTGTTTCTTTCCAATGATCTCATGATCACACACCAATGCCAACTCAGTACTCAGTATTACCAGTGGACACGTTCTTCTGACTATTCTAGGCATGTTAATTTCCATCCGGCTGATTCTGGCACACCCTTTTCCAGGTACCTTTAAATCACAGTTCTGCATCTCTAAGCACAATTCATAAATTGTGACTGAGTTTTGCCTGTTTGAATGGATAGGACGTTTAATTTAGGAAATCTGGGATCAAAGTAACACCATACCAAATATTCTCAAATTAGAATACTGTTTATTAGGGACTATAACTCTAAGAGTGGGATCTTACCCCATGATATAATAATGAAATAACATTCACAATGGTCTTATCCAAAAGCAAAAGTCATACCTTTCAGCAGGTCTCTGGAATGTTTCTTCACTTGCCTACTTCTGCCTTTTTGGGTGCTGTGACTGGTCCAGAGAAGGACATGGACTCTGATTTTCCTTTTTATTTTCTTAAAATGTATTTTGTGTCGTTAGTTTACAAAAAACTTGAACACCCGTAAAAAGAAAAATGTACACATTTCCAAAAAATAAAGCTCATGATCTTTCATATCATTTCATCTTGTATACCATAGTATCCTTAAAACAATGTTGACAAGACTACTCATTTATAAATAGACATTTTCATCTACAGGGAATGTATAGCTCTTAAAAATCTTACAACGGCAAGCATCAAAGATACATGTCTCCCCTCCATTAACTAATTGCAAAACCATTCCTCCGCCAAACTCTCCTCTTTTGCCACAAATCTCCCCAGGTGTTTTATCCTAAGAGGTTTGGCCACTGTACAGTGAGACACCCAATGCTTTAAACTCTCCAACACGTTTTCTTTGCATAATCTAGATGACCATTCGTTTGCTGGTGTACCTCTTGTTCTCCTCATCTCCCCAAAGTGCCCAACAGATTAAATATGAATATCATGTAAACATACCTACATTTGTAGTCTGGGAATTTTCAATATATTTGGGAAGCTTCATGTAGAGTCTATGTTGTTTTGCCAACAAGGAGTGTAGCCTATATTTGGTGAGTAAGTCCTGGTCTTCACTCCTTTAGTCTAACTAGATTTTTCTATATACCTTCGCTGGGTTGCTGGCCATGATATCCTTATTCATTCCTGCATCCTCCGGTATTAGTTCACACTCACCCACACATTTAAATATTGGTACCCTGTTCTTCCTTTCCAAAACTATTTTAAGATTCTCAATCAAAGAATTCCTTGTGGAGGGACCAAAACCTTAATGTATAGCCTCCGTTTGGCAATTTGTATAAGTCTCCTCCATGAGACCAAGTCCAACTCATGCCAAATTAGAACATCCAGGCTCGACATAGGTCATTTAATAACCTTTTCCAGAAGGTGCTTTCTAGCTGTACCATTTTAGACCAATCTATTTTTCCTAGTTCCAGCCCATAGGTGTAATCGTCCCGTTGTAGTGGCTTATAGTCGGTTTTAGTGTATATCTTCAATATTTCAACAAAATGTCCCTACTTTGGGCAACTAGTTGCGCTTGTTTTTGTTTCAATCTTATTGGCAGTGAACTAAACTGTGCTCTGTTAGTGATTAGGAAGCCTAGATACTTCATTTGAAACATACTTGGACAAATGGAACATCATCCAGCACTTTGGACTACATATTTATGTCCCCCGAGATGCAGTCTTAAATTGCTGATATGAGAGTGACTAATAACAACTGGAGTGACCATGCTCCATTACTCGCTCCGTCTTCCAAGTCCTCCCATTTCCTCATTGACCATTGGCAGTATTAACACCAAGTGCGGGGTCTAGAATAACCTGGTCAGAAAAGAACATAAGATCGGCCACTGAAGCCCTCAAACCTTTTTTCTCCGTTGGCTTTCCTGATTTCAACTTCATGACCGTTAATGCCATTGAAGATTGGATTCTGGCATTTTCGGGTAAACATGCCACGGCGAAAATGGGCTACATGTTAAAAACAGAGGGCATTAAACCTCCCTACAGTAAAGGAATTAGGGACGCTAAGAGAGGGTTGAGAGGTAGTCCTTTACTGCGAGAGATTAAGAAAAGCCAAAAGTAGATATAGAACTAGCATTAAGATCATAAAAAAAGCAGATAGAAATAGTGCCCATCAAAGGCTAGTGCAGACTATCTGCTCTAGGAACTCTCGCAGTATCTGGTTACTCTTAAATGAGACTAGGGAGAAGGATAAAGGCCTATTAGCCAACCCTATTAGTGAGGAAGTTTGGGTAAAATTTCTCTTAGGCCGTGATTCAGGGGAGACAGAGTCTTTTGTCATATCCCCGCATAAGGCCCCGATCCATCCGCTTTTTGACATTTCACCTGCGGCCATCCTGAAGAAAATAATAGCTCTTAAGTCTTCTAGAGCCCCTGGCCCCAAGGGGCTGGATAATGTAGTAATTAAGAATTACCCTGAATTCTGGGCTGACTTATTCTCCCTACTCTTTGAAAAGATCTTAGCACAGGGGACAATTCCCCAATCTTGGCAAACAGCAATCCTCATTCCTATTTTGAAAAAGGGCAATCGTGCAGACCCTAGTAACTACAGGCTCCTCTCTATGCTAGACATTACAGGTGAAGTGCAGAAATGGGTAGATGAGGCTAATATGCTCAGTAGATTTCAGTGTGGATTTCGGCGAGACTTCTCTACCTCGCACAATCTACTGGTGATGGATATACTCCGCACACAGGCCCTCAATAAGGGGCAGCCCCCACTGTATGCCTTATACATTGACTTCAAGGCTGCCTTTGATTCTATCCCCAGAGCTAGACTTTGGGTGAAGCTTGAATCAATGGGATGCCCGGCAGGTCTCTTATACTATCTGAGACTCTTGCACCAGAACACCACTGCCCGACTCAGATTAAACCATGAAGGCAACATGACCAAAAAAGTAGTCCAAAATAGGGGGGTAAAACAGGGATGTGTTACTGCACCCCTCATTTATAATCTTTATGTGCACGACATCCCGGCAGCATTAGCTGAGGTCCACAATTGCCCTCCTAAAATTGGTGAGGCACCTTGCGTAGTACTGGCGTACGCTGACGACTTGGTGGTGTTTGATAACACCATTCGTGGGCTTCGGCGCTCCGCTACCACTCTTTTGGGAATACGCTAGAGCCAATGGCCTGACTATCAACTTAGATAAGACCAAAGTGCTCAGATTCACCGGGAAAAGAGCATCCCGAGTTGACCTGATGGTGGACCAAAACAATATACCTTATGCTCCCTCCTACCGTTATCTCGGAGTGGAAATTTAACCTAATGGCGATTACCATTACTGCAAACAAGGGTGCAAAATCAGGGCGATGCAGGTTACTGCATTGATTTCTGCATTCACTAACAAGCAAGGTGGCTTCACTCTCTGGGGGACACGTCACTTATATATTCAAGTGTTTACTCCGATGATCATTTACGGCCTTGAGGCCCTCCTTTCCTCCGATTTGGCTTGGCTTCAAGTGATGGAGGGCAAATTCTGGCACCGGATACTGGGGTTGTCCTCTGGAGTTCCTATGGCCTTGACTGGAGCTGGGTCTCCCTTTCCTGAAAGCATTGGTACTCAAAAGGAGGGCAGGGCTCTATCTCAAGATGACTAGCTGTTGTACCAATCCCTTACTGTCTGTGATTCACCAGGAAGTGATTAAAAAGCATACGACTTCACCCCTATTTAAATCTATGACAACATTTCTTGCAGACATAGGTTGGACACATAGAGGGGTATCCTTTACCAAGGAAGTCCAAAATGCACTTAGGAAAAGGGTGGACCTGTGGGACTGGCTCGAGAACTTTGCACATCTGAGTACTTTAAAGAGCTACCAATTTATAAAGTACAGATTATACACCTTTATGAAGCCCCAAGCGTATCTGAATCTCTGTCCCGCCAAAAGACTCAGGCCCTCATTACGACCCTTGCGGAAAGCGACTGACCGGAGCGCCACAGCGTAAATAGCGTTTCCGCCATTGTACGAAGGAGCAAAGTGCGGCCCATTCCGACCCATCGGGCACGAGCACCACGCCACGGCGGAAGTGCAAAGTCCGCGATGGCGGAAATGACCCCAAAACGGCCCACACCGCCGCCGTACGGCGCCCTAGGTGCAATACCGCCACCCCACTTAGCGGTCACCGCAGTGTGCGCCTACCGGAAAGTACGGTGCCCGGAAATATACGGAAACGGAAGTTAAAACATGGGCCCGGAACGGGAAACATCCCGGCGTACACCTATAAAAACACCAAAACCACACAACCACTAAAATCACTACCCTGAAACACACCCCAACCCGTCAACCACCCTAGCGAAACCACGAAAAATGGGAAAAGTAGCGAAGAAAGCGTGCGACCGCAAGCGGCAGGTCCACTTCTCCCGTGAGGAACTCACCGTGCTAACAGAGACCCTCCAGGAGAATGCAGCCGTCGTCTTCTCCACGCAAATGACCAGGACGGCACTTGCAAACAAGAAGGCCATATGGGCTCTGGTGGCACAGCGGGTAAGTGCGGTGGGGACCGCACCCCGCACCCCACAGCAATGCCGCAAGCGATGGGACGACCTGCGGATACGCGTCCGCAGCATACTCTCTGCCAACCGCAACATTGCCACAGCCACCGGGGGAGGTCCTGAATCACCCATCAAGTTGACCCCCTGGGAAGAAATCTGTGCCTCCACCATCGGAATGGAGAGCATAGAGGGAGTCGGAGGGATGGAGAAAGGAGTGCAGACATCCGAAGATTCAGGTAGGTGGGCCAGATAAAACAATGCCAAATCCACAAAGTCCAACCATGTGAAGTACCATGCGTCCACATAGTGCAACAGAAACACATGTCCAGGAGAACGTCCACACACATCGGCCTGAAAGCGCACGTCAAAACCCACAATAAATACATAAATAATTAAAAACCCCTAATACACGCACTACACGTGCAGCAGGCACACCCTAACTGCAGGCTGCCAAACAACTGCACCCTCACTCCACACACAAATCAAAGCACCTCCAAGACCCCGACCCAAATCACCCTCAGGTACCACCCCAATGCATGTGATACAATGCCATTCCAATTCCCACTGACCCATCAATAACCCTCGCCCTCCTTTACTCCACCACAGGGTCCGATCCAAACGACGAGCTACAGGACACCCCTACCAGCACACCTGCAAAGAGGGCCAAGACCAACGGCCAGAGACCCTCCACCTCAGCTGCACGCATCAAGACACGGCAGCAGCACAAATCAGGTGGCAGCACAGAGGAGGGAACATCAACAGGCACCCCAGCAGCCAGCATGGCCACAACACCACCACCACAGGTCCCCCCAATGGATGCCACAGAAGGCACTGCCTCTGGTGGCAGCAGCACCATAGGTGACACCCCATTGATGGCAGCATGCTCGGACACAGAAGACGGGGATGTCGAGGTCAGATCCATCCATGACCTGTCCCAATCCCCCTGTCTGTCCCCTCCCGTACAACATGAGGATACCACGCAGGTGCAGCCACAAGACGACGACTGGCCATCCCCCACAAGCCCTGTGGCAAGGCAACATGAGGACAACAGCCCCTCTGTGACACCACCGCAAATGGCCATGGCCCAGCAGAGGCAACAGTCCCTCGACAAGTTAATCGTCCAACAGCAGCAAATGGCCACACTCCTCAAGGGCCATGCCGATGAATGTGGGGGCACCAAGGCAGACATAGAAACATCAACAGAGACACTTAGGGCAGAAATGGAGAGAGGTACAGAGACGCTAAGGGCACAAATTGAGAGTAGCACCGAGAGCCTGAGAGTCCAAATGGAGAGTAGCACCGAGAGCCTGAGAGTCCAAATGGAGAGTAGCACCGAGAGCCTGAGGGGGGAACTGCATGCGACGTCCAAAGACGTATGTGCCGAACTTGCCGCAGTGCGCCGTGTGCTCACTGAGCTCTCGCAAACCCTTAGGGACATGCATGGACGTGAGCAGGCAGACACATCATCCGTTGCAAGTTCCGTCCAGGGCAGCCCCCAACGTAGATCTGGAAGGAACCTGCGCTCCACAGGCAGGGGTGCCCCTGATACCCGCAGAGGGGGCATGCAATAGCGACAGCCCACTGACAATGAGCATCTTTGGACACTGGTGTTCGGGTGGGAGGTAGGAGGGTGGAGGGGGTGTGTTGGGCTCACTTGGGTGGCGGGTCGATAGGGTGTTCAACATGATATCACATATGCCATAAAAAGTGCACGATCAACCAATGAGAAGTGTGGACATTGATCTTTGTGTACTAGGCCATCATAGGCGTACAGTCCATATTGTGCATGTCCCAGACACACGCAGTGCCACGAGTCCCGTGTCCATGCATCAGCCACCAGGCGTGAGTGCTAGAAGCATACATCAATGAGATGCTGACGAATGTCACGGCCCTCCGGTGCCTCGCAGACTCCATGAGGTGCTGCCACATCCCCACCCTCATCATGACCATCATCAGGTGCTTGCAGTTCTGCGTCAGGGGGCATGGGCACATTTCTACGTACGCACATGTTGTGGAGCATGACACATGCCATCACCATCTTTGCAACCTTCTCATGGCGGTACAGGAGTGCCCCGCCAGACCTGCTGAGGCAGCGGAAACGGGTCTTCAGTAGGCCGAATGCCTGTTCTATGACTACACGGGTACGTGAGTGGGCATGGTTGTAGTCCTCCTCATGCTGGTCCCGTGGGTTCCGGACTGGTGTGAGGAGCCATCTCTTCAGTGGATATCCAGCATCACCTGTATGTGGACGAGAAACGTATGATGTGGAATGCCATTGATACGTACGCACACCCCCCCCCCCTTCCTGGCAGGTCAATGCCAATTCACATACCCCACATCATCATGCATGTAATGAGACTCACCGAGTAGCCAGGATCTGTTCCCTGCGTGTCGTTCCATGTAGCGTGGTATTGTAGAGTTCCTCAAGACCATAGAATCATGGGTTGATCCAGGGAATCGGGCACAACAATGTGTAATGATCCTGTTGGAGTCACACACCATCTGTACATTCAGGGAATGAAATTGTTTTCGGTTGCGGTACTGGGCCTCCATGGCATGTGGGACGACCAATTCAACATGGGTGCAGTCGATGGCACCAATGCAACCCGGTATGCCGGCAAGTGCATGGAATCCCACTTTTGTGTTGGTTATTTCCTGCTCCGAGCGTGGTAGAGAGATGTAGTCGTCTGCGTGCTTCAGGAGGGCATCGAGCACTTGCAATAGTGTCCGTGAGAACAGTGGCTGAGAAATGCCATGCAACTGTCCGACTGTGTGCTGGTAGGTGCCTGTGGCCAGGAAGTGGAGTACAGACACCACCTTCAGTAGGGGTGGGATGGCGGTTGGGCTATCTATCATGCTGACAAGGTCAGCCTGTGTCATGTCCACAATGGCGGCTATGGTGTCCCGGTCCAGACGGTAGAGGGTGTGGATCTGCTCATCAGTGAGGTTGAACGGATGTGCTCGGAGGCGTTGAATTGCGGGCTGCCTGCGTGGTGGTAGTGGCTGTGCTGGTGGGCCTTGTTGGCCCTGCCTTGGCCTCCTCCTCCTCCTGCGTCTCCTCCGTGCGGCTGGTTGTAGTTGGTGTTCGTCTACTTCTTGGAGTCGGAGCACTTGCAGTGCTATCAGGTCCCCCAGGGCCAACATCGCGAGTCCTGCCGGTAGCATTTCGGTGTGGTTGTGGGAGGAGACTGGCTGTGCAATTTATGTGTTTTCAGGCTGTATGGCCTCCACCTGTGGTGATTGATTCCACCTGTGCAAACTGCTCTCCCCTTTGGCCGAGCACGTCCCGCGCACAACGCTGCAATTCGGGGAATTGTATCTTGCTATTGCAATCATGTATTAGTACCCGATGGCCGTGTAAGATTGGTTGATATGTTCATTCTGCTGTGGTCCCATTGTTTCACATACTATCTGTGCAGTCGCGAACAGATTTGTGAGGGGTCAGTGGGACGTAGTACTCGAGTAACGGTGGGCCCTCATGCATCACTGTACCGAGTTGCAACGACGGGCGGGGCGTCCCATTCGTGGGTGAAGGCAGTTGCCATTTTCACACACAGCCGCACTCGATGGGATGATTAGTGATTTCAAACGGCCACAGATGCCTTTTCGACGTGATGTTGCAAATGAGGAATTCGAAGGGCGGCGCTTTCGGTTTCCAGCTAGCGGCGAGGAGATGCCCACAGGTCTGACTGCAAATGTAACGTTCTATTGTTCTATGTCCTTGAGACAGGGCCCATGGCGAGGGAGCAATGATTGATATGAATAGTTTGGGATGCGCAATAGCTACGTGGGCGATGAGGCCGTCCGTTCCCAAATACATGTTACTTCACAACACTGGAATTACGGGCTGGGGCACTGTGGATTTAGCAGGCTGCATAACGCACAGACTCAATGGATGTTTCTAATGTCATGTGAGTAATTATTCAGGCATTTTGATCCCGGGATGAGGGAATGATGGATGGATGCATGGGCAGGTGATTTGATACAGAGTTAGCCATGTACAGGGCTTCTTGGGATCTATCCGCCTCCCCTACGCTATGTGATGCAGGGCTGCCATAGTGGGACCATCGTCCATCTGGCCTTGTTGAGCCCTCCCTGTCTCGAGGCGCCCTCAGACACTCGTTTGCGATGGTGTTTGCACCTCGATATAGATGGTTATGAGTCGCAAGTGGTTTTGGGGTGGTGATGTTCCTTTGGAGTGGGCTAGCATGCATATGGCTGTGGATTTCGTGTGATCATTGAAGTGAGTTGTTGGTATGTAGTTCTGATGGCCATTCTGTTCTTTTTCTTTTCTTTTGGTTGACAGGTATCTCCTCCCCTTTTGCCACTGCCATCTGTATGCCACTCCTGCAGATGGATTTTACTCCCGACACCTGCTGCTTCGTGTTAATCAGTGGAGCAGCATTACGATCTTATGGGACGATCGCCAATGGGCCACATGCCCTTACGCAGTACTGGTGGCTCGGAGCAACATTTCGGCCTTTCAGCTGGACTAGTGCCTCCCCATTGGGACGGCCCTGCGGTTCTGTGCGCTTCCATGTTGCCTTATCGGACGTGAATGTGGCTCTGTGTACCATGGGGGAACAGGGCGACACACAGGTAGTGGCTGGTCATTTCTTGCGGAAGCAGCCCACAATGGTGATTGGTGTTTTGGATTTCATGGCCTGATGGCTGTATGTGCTTGGTGATTTTGATGTGCATAAATATCTATTCTGATTTGGCCCGTGTAGCGTTTTTCTTTGCAAGTGATGTGGCATATGCCTATTTGGGGGGCGATGTATTGTGAGGAGATCTGCATTGGGTTCCAGCTTCGGGGTTTCGTTGCGTGGTACTGTGCTGTGCGCGTTTGCCTACGAAGCCCAGTGAGGTCAGGGATGGGGGCTGCCAATATGCCAGTTTGAATGTTGTCATGCTCAGGGGCGGGGGATTGGGTTTTGTGTAACAGATGCCGGTCAGCCAGGTGGACTGGTTGAATGATGTGGTTTTCGGTATATTGCTGGTCACAGGTGCCTGTGTTTGCGTGCGTTTCTTGGTGGGGGACTGTGGTCGTGTCCATTGGGATGGCTTCTGTATTCGTGCCATCTGTGCCCTGCAGCTCCCATTGGCCCCTGTTGTGTTTCTTTTGTTCGTTGGCATGCATGGGTGACTTGTACATTTCAATGGTTGCATTGTGGCTTCATTGCACCTACGGGGAGTTGTACTTTGTGGGCAGGGAGCGGTGTACAGGCACTCAGTGGGGCCGTTTACGGTTGATTCGCGATGCCGTACTTCTCGCCATGGCGGAATGGTACATTCCGCCATGCCTGATGGCGTTAGGTACATGTCCGCTAGGGTCGGAATTGGCGTACCGTTGCACCATGGTGGTGTTTGCGGTTTGGCATGGCGCGCGCGCGCGTGCTTGGTGCAGTTAGCGTTGGCGTTCACTACGGTGTCGCTAATGGCTTCGTACTTTGCGGTGACGGGTCATAGTCGCACCGAGCGCTATTCGATGGCGGTATTGCATTTCCGCCATCGTTTTTCGATTTCCGCCAGGGTCGTAATGAGGGCCTCAGACACTTTATCATCTTGTTCAGATTGGAACAACTACCCACCCTGAGTAACTTGGGAGTTAGGGAAAATATTCCTGCCCAAGAGCGAGTCTGCCGTCTGTGTAAATCAGCAGAATATCTGGAGACAGCCAAACACATTTTAACTGAATGTCAGACATTAACTTGTACAATATTATTACACCTGGGCAAATTTGTACATAATCCCTTAACCATCTGTGAAACGCCATTTTGGTTATATTGCACTAACACCTGCAATATGCATTTGTTTATAGCACTTTATAATGTCTGGCAACAAATTGAGGTAAGACTGGGCTCACTGATCTGAGTAATTTGAGAATCGCAATCCCAAGAAAACACATGTTACATATGGACTTGCGGTAGGTATATCGCTAATTTCAGCTTTACACGATTTTGAAATGAGTAGCTTTTTGGAAAGATGCTTATTATTATTATCTCGTGCTTATAAGTCTGTACAGAACTTCGGGAAAAGATAGCTCTATATAGATATTTTTAAATGAAACATTAGATTGAGTATTATCTGCCCATTTAAATATTTTCGTTTTTTCTTTTCTCCTGTATAATATCTGTTGATTGCTTGTTCTTTGTTTGATCTGTTATTAATGTATATAATCTGTTTATTATGTGTAGTAAAGTTTGAATTTATTTTCAATCTATATCACATTAAAAAATAAAATAAAATACCAATCATTTGAAGTTTATAGAAGCTGTTTTCCCAAAATCCAAGGGACATAGATCCTAGCTTTTATATTTGTGATTGTCATTATTGTTCTCTTATGCTTCCTGCTGCACTCCGCTGGGTTTTCGCTCACTTTGTTATGGGGAAACTGACATGCTCTTAAAGACAGTCAGTACTGGGAGACATTGGTTCCCTTAGTACTTTCCTATGTTGCAAAGTTTCTGCAACATGTTACAAGTGTACAAGGTACCTTGCAGTACAGTGTGCTTGGGTCTTCCTTTTGTTTCCAAAGGTCCTAGACTCTCTCAAAGGATTTTTTTGTAGAAGTGCAGATGTGCCTTGGACAGGGCTGGTGGCAGCTTCTCTTTCGCATATTTGTAACCCTTTCTTGCCATGCAAACTGCTTTTAAAGATGAAACCATTTAATGTGGTTCCACAGTTCTTCCGAAAGCCTGTCTGCTGTTTATTCGGCTTGCCGACACTGTTGGCCCAAGATGTTAAGTCTTCAATGGTAAACCGGCAAATAGCTTGGATGAAGAGTCTAATATCGCAATTGTTCTGTAATTGCCCGGACTCTTCGTGTCTACTTTTTTAATATGGGAACGACGTAAGCTTTCCTCCAAGATTCTAGAATTTGCCCTGTTTTTCTGATGGTTGGGAACTCCCGTCATAGTTTGTATGCCCATCGATGACAGTTTGACCTATATAATAGGTTTGGTACCCCATTTGTGCCTGATACGCTGGATGATTTAGATTTTTTTAATTAGCGTCTCCAGGTCATCCCAGTTCCATGTTACTGTCCATCTTGGCAACATGTCAACATTGAAACTTGGGCGTGTCTCTGGCATGAACTGCATTTTTCCCCCATAGATTCATTCCACGTTCCCTCCGAGATAATCTTAGCAGTGACCTCATCGCCCCTTTGCTTAGTCCCATCCAGGCTATTTATTGCGCTCCAAAACTTTGTTGTGTTAAACTTTGTAACAAGGCCCAACATTTCTTTTGCAGCCACATTTGCCAAATGCATTCTGTAATACTTCATCCAGTTTCTTTATTTCACTCTCTCTCAGTTAGGGGCAGCTAGTTGTTTTCTGGACACTGCAAATTGCTCGGCTCAGTAAATTCTTCTTTTCTTGTACAGTTGGGTCATATCCCTTTCTTCCAATCATTCCATTGTGTTTAACTTTACCGGTTTCATAAAACCTTTTCTTCTGAAGATCGGACAGGATTTTTGTCCAATTGATGTCTTTATTATTATGTATATAATTGTCCTTTATTCACCTTACGTATTCATTAAGCTTACACATCATGGAATTTGACCAACTGATGTGGTTCTTTTGGGGTGTTTATTTCTAAATTCACAAAGCCATACTTGACTCTGCTCTATATCCCTGCAGAGAGAGAGAAACCGAGCGGTATGAGCAATCGCTAACTAGGCACTGTGTTATGTGCATTGTGTTCCCCACACCTAGAACATTTTCTGAAACATAAATGTAGACCAAAGTGGACTTAGTTGCACCCCTCCTCCATGTCACTTCCCCAACCAAATCACCAGCAATGTTCCCGTTCAACTTGTGCATATTCTAAGTAGACATAAGACCAGCCCACTTTCTTCCCCTTTCTCTGGAAATAGCAGAGGTTTTGTTGTTTTTATCAAACTTCCTCTTTTTGTTCTTTCAATTTATACCATTCTCCCCCACCTTTATTTCCTTTCAAGAACAGTATGAGGGCGGGTAAAAGGCCTCAGTATGCGCTTTGCCTACCCCTGAAGTATGGGTGGGATCGAGCTGCGTTGCTGGCATCAAGGGCCAGGTGTACCCACTAACACCTGGTAAAGTGGAAAAGGTAGCGTGGATTTGATGCTCTTGTCACGTTCTACCCTATTGAAGTGATTAGTGATTCAGATGCTATACCTGCTAGAAACTCCTTAAGAAAACATCAATACATTGATTTGTGATTATACATTCAGTTTTATACAGTTTAATGTAATGGTTGCTGGTCAGCCAACACGTGTTTCGACAAAGAGTCGTTTTCAAGGCTACGGGCCTCATTACACGGTATGCGGTAACCATGGGGCTATTAGCGCCATGGTTGCCGCCGGTATTTTACCGTGTCCGCCTTGGTGGATGGCGGAATTACCGCCCTACTCCAAGGTGAGTGGGGGCGGTAATTCCCCATTCACCAAGGCACTTCCCCATTCCCATTTTTGCCCCCATAGGGCTCAATGGGAATGGGGAAGGAGCTAATTATGGTACCGCAAATTGCGGTACCGTAATTAGCAACAAGGTCCCTTTGCAGGCCCGTTCCTTAACGGCTGGTAAAACCAGCCGTTGAGTTCGGGTCCCGCAAAGGGACCTCGTAGTAAGGCTGTAAGGGTTTACTGGTACCAGTGCCCCTACCGGTACCGGTAAACCCTTACCGCATTCCGTGTAATGGGGCCCTATCTCTTTTATTATTACTCGCTTTAACTTGGTGGCATGAATCACTCAGATCTGGATGTGGCTGTCGATACTGTTGGTTTTTAAACGCAGATTTATTTCTATGACGGTATTGAGTTGTATGGTTAGATGTGCTAATAAAGCATCATTTAGTGGCCCGCCATTTCGGAACAACTTTCATAAATCCCTTTGGGTGGATGATAGTAATGGAGGACCTGATTTAGAGGGCTCAATCCCTGATCGGTACTTAGTGCTGTTGAAAAGAGCGCCTGTGTTAGGCTCCACACCACTAATCTGCGTTTAAAAACCAACAGTATCGACAGCCACATCCAGATCTAACTGAGTGATTCATGGCACCAGGTTAAAGCGAGTAATAATAAAAGAGATAGCCTTGAAAACGACTCTTTGTCGAAACACGTGTCGGCTGACCAACAACCATTACATTAAACTGTATAAAACTGATTGTATAATCACAACTCAGTGTATTGATGTTTTCTTTAAGAGTTTCTAGCAAGTAAAGCATCTTAATCACGAATCACTTCAATAGGGTAGAGCGCAACAAGAGCATCAAATCCACGCTACCTTATTTCCTTTCGATACAACTATCCTTGGTAGTGATCTTCTGCAATGCCAGTTGGTCAATAAAGCATTCATACTCTCAAACTACTCGTCCTCTTCCTTTCTAGCTGCATTCCATTATATGCTCACTGAAAATACTTCCATGTCCTGCCCACCTTTCGTGTTCCTCCAAGATAGTTTAAAGTTTAAGACCAGGAGGTCTTTAGAATCAAGAGATATTTTTTCTATCGTTCGACAAAAATACTTTTAAATTCCAAAGAGGAGTCCACCACTTTGGCGACCCATAGCCCCCTTTACCGGCTCCCTTAGGACCATCGTGTAATCATTAATGTTAGGAATTTATGTTAACCAGACCTCCTGGAGTGCCACTATATCGAAATGGATTTATAAAACATGTGTGCCTCCAACTGTTCCAAGACAGCAATTTGGACCTCTAATAACTACCACCTAAAGTACAGACTTCTTCCCTCTGTCTGTTGGCGCAAGCACAGATGCCACCTATGACCAATCTTCCACATTTTCTTTCACTCTTTCTCTACCAAGCCATATCTTCACCGACCTCTCCTTGTTATTTCCACTTATACAGGTTAAAGGAACTTTCAAATCAACCCTTGCCTGCTGACCAGATTCAGTTGTTGGCAACGATATAGCCATCTCTTTGTGGCCTTCATAAGGGGCAATGGCAAAACTAACTTCCCAAAGGAGTTTGCCTCGCTTAATAGTAAGTCATAAATCATTTTGCTTTTCAAATGTAGTAGTACTATGTCTGTACGGTCAGCGTGCATGAATTCCACCCGGTCAATGTCACTAGACCGAATCGAACAAAGACAAAAGATGTTCATAATTAGTTCCAATACAAACGATCTATTCAGTACTAATTTTACATTTCACTTTGCAAGTGCCGACAAAACCAACACAGGGTGACCAGAGTAATTATTCCCAGCCTTTGGGACTGTCAACCCTTGAGGGGGAGGTTGAGGCTTCAGGAGATTTAGGCTCCCTACTTCCTCAGGAAAATACCTAGACTTGTCTCTTAAACCATTTCCTTCACCATACATGTTAAAGAATTCAAGAAGTCTGGGCCCTTCAAGGCCGCAATGTGCCATTTAATGCCAACTTTCTCCTCACTGCCAGATATGGAACCCAGGTAATGTTTTTTCTTCTCCTTAGAGGTTCCATCCACAAAGGAAACCAATTCAGAGTCTTTAATTAAGTCTGGGTGCCAAGTAATCCCCACACTTCCTTCTGATTGGCCCCCAGTCCTTTTGGTGACGAAATAGACTCAGACACCCTTCCAACACATGACCTGCTATTTTGTCCAGATCTCAGTGGCTCTATCCGCAAAAAGTGCTTGCCCCACTCTCCAGGACTTCAGAATTTGTACTGGCCCTTTCCCCCACATCAATTACCTTTGCCTCAAGAGTATGTTTTCCCAAATTCTTTCCAACTTCTTGTGCCGCCCTTGGAATTTGTGTTAGAAAGGGCAGGATGCTATATTCTCTGTTCTCGGCAGTATTTTTCTTTTGGCATCTCTTTTTTGGATTTAACATTGTGTTCTTTACCACCTCAGGGTTTCCAGTTGGAACCACTATTAGGTCGACCATGTCTTCCTGAGATTTGTCCATGTTACTATCGCCAGAGGTATCCACACTTAACTGCCCTTCTTTTTTATTTGGGGTAGTTCCTCTTCCCCTTTCATCAGCTCCTCGAGGTAGTATTCTTTTGTCCACATCCTCTAAATTCAAATTTCTCAGGAATTTCCTGGAGTGACACCTTTTATTTGCTTTTGTTGTTTCTTTTTTCTTTTTCTCCCTACATCTTTGTTGGTTATGCCTTGCTCTTATCATCTGAGGCTGCTGTTTCTCCTTGTCCCTTATTATTTCAAGACATTCACCCGAGGACGGAGGGCCGACTGAATCACCTACATAAGGCTTTCTCATTTCTGAGCCCTTATTCTGAATGGCCCTTAGATCTCTCATTTGCCCTTTCTCCTGCATGCACCTCGAGTCGCTGACAGGTGCTGAGTTCTCAACATAACACACATTGGTTGTAAGAGCTTCCCTTTCCTTGTGAATGGTTTTATCTTCCATCATCACTTTTATCTCCGACACTGAGTACACAAGATATTTTATATCCTCACGTAAGATGTCATATAGTCTTACCAATGTCTGTAAGGTGATATGGATAGCCAAGTTAGAGGTGTTAGTCAGGGAGGTCCTCATTAGAGAACTATTAAATAATGGGATCCCTCAATCTGTTGCCTTTGTCGTTGGAGTTTTCCCTTTTACCGGCCCAGATTCTTTGATGGTTATAATCGTGGAATCAGCCAGAGGATCTACAGAGTCAACAAGTTTGGCGAGCCAGTGAGACACTCTGATGCCTCACAACAGAACGAGGAATGATTTCTCTACTTCCTCCAATGGACGATTTGTCCTAGGGGTTGTCCCAACACTTTTGCCTATGGCATGTTCCTCCGGGTGGTCCTCGGGGCCTCCCATGCTCAACACCAGATGAGTGGTGTTCTTTACAGAGCCAATCTTCCTCCCGTTCTTCCCAGCCTTTTGTTGCCCCCTTCTGTTGACCCCTTTGCGTGCTGTCACTGGTTTGTTGCTGCCAGGAATCGATTGCTGAAATTGCGGCATGTAAAATATTACTCAGAGTATCGTCTATCACAGCATCAGCAACACTTCCCCGCTCCTCAGAGCAGTTGTCGGGCCACTATGCAGATGATATTATGGGTGAGAGGTGAAGTCAGCCATTGCTATGGCACCACTTTTGTTTCAGAAAACTCAGGTAACACTAAAGGTTGCTTCAGATATAACACGATACCAAGAAGCAATTGTCGCTTACCTTCCCAGCAAAGATGTCAACATGCTCTTTGCCCGCTTCCCGCTCCCCAGTCCTCATCTGCCACAACTTCACTGCGCTGCATTCCCCTCTTACGGCGCGCCGTGCCTATCCTTCCTTCTTATGGCCATCGACTTTTAGTGTTGCAGAAAACAATGTCCATGCAGCAACAACGGCTCTCGCCGTTGCCAAACACGACTGTTCTATTGAACAGAAAGATGCAAACTCCTAACATTCCCTGACCTATGGGTGTTCCCTACCTAACAAACTAACTAAGGTGCAGGTCAATCAGTGGAAGTCTTAAATCAGATTCAGTCCTCTGTCCAAAGCTAACCTATTCTGACCCTACCACTATTACAAGTACTAAAGTACAGGAGAATGACTCCCTTCTCCTATTATATGGGTTCATCCCAAGTTCAGTTCAATATGCAATTCGTAAATATCTATTTGCCACCACTCTCATCAAGTTATGCAGTTTAGGTACTGGATTCTTCCAGGTCTTAATATGTTCCTTCACTTGCTTTCTCTGTCTCATTTGTTCTTCTTCTCCCTTTCTTATCTCATTTCTGTCATAGAATGTTTAAACACTTTTCTCTTTACTGTCACAAACTTTCTTCCAGTCTCTTATTATTGACTTTTCATCCTCATCAACACACGCTGTAAAGTCCCAATATTGTTTCTCACTTCCTTTTTATAAATTCCTCCACACTGGGACTAGTTAGAGTGTTCCAGTAATGATTTTCACTTTCTCTTGATATTTTCAGTACTTCCTTTTGACTGGGACAAGTATGAGCTTTCCAATAATTAATCTCACTCTCCATTAGCATCTTATAATTCTCTCTCTCTCTCTCTCTCTCTCTCTCTCTCTCTCTCTCCCTCTCTCTCTCTATCTCTCTTTATCTTTATCTCTCTGTATGTTCAGTACTTCCTTTTGACTGGGTCTACTTGGAGCTTTCCAGTAATGAATGTCTATTCCTTAGTATTTTCAATACTTCCTTTGACTGGCGCGAGTAGGAGTGTGTCCCCCTCCTGGGTCTCCTGTTTTCCCACTTACCTGTGTTTTTTAGGGGCAACGCCACTGGGATCCTATGTGGACTGGAATCTTCGTCTCTTCATGTCAGATAGGCTTCTCGCCTTTTTATCAACGTCTGGGACTGCTGTTTCATTCCTCTTTCACTCGCTTCCTTCTGCGATAGCTCTTCAGCCGTGGTATTGACATTGCTTATGGATCCATAGCTCCACCGTGCCTCCTCTATGGTCACACCACCACTTTTCCTCCTTTCAAGTTCAGGGCGTCTCTTGGTTCGCCCTCTCTTCACTTCAGCATTTTCTATCTCTTTCTCTTTCCAACGTTGTGTGTTGATGACTTGCTTCAATCCCTTTTCCACTCGGGATGCTCGTTCCTCCTTTCAGCATTCATAGCGCATTCCTTTTCCCAAAGCCTCTCTTCGGTGGGTTTGCTGGATTCTCGTCCTCCCATTGGACACTGCTCATCCAGGGCTCTGAGCGGGGCAGCGCTAGGTGATTTGAAACTCCCGGTCTCTCTCTGTTACCAGGGCTCCACCTTCCTGTTTTATTACATACTCATAGGCCTTCCCTAGTATGTTGTACAAGTCCTTCTTTCCTTTCGGATTTACATTCAATATGGTTTGAATGATCTTCTTCATCCCAGTTTCTTTTAAGCTTTTGCTCATAGACATTAATGTTCAATTTGTTCTTCATAACTTCCTTCATAGTATCTTATTGAAGAGGGGGAATTGATATTTGACCTAGGGAGTTCCTCACTCGAACGGCAGTCCTTGTCCCCAAAGGGGGAGTTTCTCCTGGTGAGGTCTTGCTTGCCTCTACCCCTAGGGAAGGTGTTGCGTAGCGGGCTCACCTCCCTAATCTCATGAGGAAAGGCTCCTGCTTTGGGAGAAGTGACAGAATCTCACGATTCAACAGTGTCCAAACCCTCTTCTTTCTTCTACCTAGTTGTGTCTTTCTGGGTTCCCTTGCCCAAAGACTGTCTCTGGCGCCAAATCATATAACTAGGCGTTTCCTGATTTTGTTTGCATGGAGAGCTAGAAAGGGATCACATTAATGATGAAAACCAGCCACAAGAATTCATTATGCTAGATATAAAGAGGTGAAATCACTAGCAACTACGTTTTATAGGCCAAGGACTTCAGCTGGTCCGTCCAAAATTACTGACTGTCGAGGAGACAAAATCTCAGTTTGTCTCACTACCGCCCAATGCCAAGTCAATAGAATGGCTCCAGAGCTAGAGTATGGAATCTGGGTTATTTATTTGTCCATTTATTATGCGCCAGAGCCCTCAGGCATCAGACTTGTGTCCTTAAGTCTTCTTCCCTATAGCTTCTACATAACCTCCCTGCTGCTGTCTCATTTCTACGCCCACTCTCTGATCCTGCCTAAAACCAGTTTGGCCCACTGGAACCTTCCTATGCATCCTTCCTAATCCCTGGTATTATGGTCTCCTTCAGCTTTTGGTCTTTCTCACATTCTCCAACCCCCTCTGTGCTGCTCTCTTTATCTGGGTCCCAGTGGGGGTACTACCCCCTTGTCCTTTATCTCCACCTCCTCCTCATAGTTTTGTTCCATCTCTCTTTATCTGGGTCACAAGGTTGTCCTTTCCCCCTCCACCTGGACTTGTCCTACCTCAGATGTTACTACTTCTGGCTCGTCCTCTCTTACTGCTGTCACTGCCATTGGTCCCATCTCCGCTCTTGATCTTACCCTTTCCTCCTGCTTTGCTCCTACTACCACCTCCTTCTATGCTCTTTGCCTTCCTGGTGTTATTGTGTACTTCTAGATCTCTATTGCTACTACATCCTCCTCTTCTTCCTCTGTCCCTGATGGTGGTTACCCGCCCCTCCTTCTGAGTACTCTCCACCCTTGATGTAACCACCACATGCTGTGTTTCTCCAGCAGCTACGCTTGATATAACAATCTCTTCCGGGGTTCCGCCTGATGCTACAACCTTTTTCCTTATGCTCTCCACTCTTGATGTAGCCATTTGCTACTGGATTGCTCCTAATACTACAATTTTCCCTTATGTTACCACCACCTCCTTGGACTTTCCATCTACTACGACCTCCTTCTTCTCAGTTTCTGTCCTCAATATTTCTGCCCTCTTCAGCTTGCCACTTCCACAACCACCAGCCTCTTCCAACACTCCATCCTCTGCTACACCGCCACCCTCATGCTTCCAGCCTCCTCCACTGCTGAGCCTCCTGCTCCTCAACCTACACATAGCACTTGAGGCTGGCTGTTTTCATAGCAGGTTCCTTCTTCCCACAGGATGGGTCTTAACCTGATGATTTGCAACTGTGAAAATTGATAGAATGAGAGCTGTGAATCTCTACTTCCTCTGAGCACAGGTGGGGCTGCAGGAAGCTCGGGGCATTCATGGACCCTAATTTTACATCTCGCTTGTCCTCCATCTTGCATTCTATTCCTGTGGTTCAGTTCACCTTTGAGGCTATCAGCACTAGACTGATGACTGTGGTGTCCCTAGCATGTGAGTCATTGGTTGCAAACCACATGGGAAAACTTCCAGTATGGTGTGAGTCAGGTCTGGCCAGGTGCATGCAGGGAGCGGGGCATTACATTTTATGACTGGGAACCATTGCAATGGAACCATTGCTTCTCTGGTGAGTGTGTGTGTGTGTGTGTGTGTGTGTGTGCTTGAATTTCGTAGGCTTGAAAAACTATCCTTGGGACCACTGCACTCGCCACCATTCCCAGGGTTTTCCAATGAAAGTCTTCCCAGCATACTGAGTGAAGGGGTAATCGAAAAGCTGTCCTCGCTGACCCCTGTAATTAGTTAAACAGGCTCTGCACCATTGGATCTTTCATAGATTCAGATGCTTGAATATTCTCTGTCGTCAGATTGGGAATCCTCAGTGATTTAAATAATTATTAAAAAATTAAATATAAATACATTATTTCCATAGAAATACAATGTAGATTGCCCCTTATGGCCAATGAGCCATTCACTGTGTAGTCCCTCCACCTCACTTTGGTCCTTATGACCCTAACCAATGAGGTGGCAGGGTTTAAGCTCCGCCCCCGGCAGCCATCTTCAGATTTTTCACTGCAGTCTAACAGACTAGAGGGAATCCTCAGCTCTCTGAGCTTTTCGATTTTTCTTTGCTGTTAGCTTAATAATTTTTCTCAATAAACAGCTTTATCCTGATCTCCTGATCAAACTCGTCCTCTACAGTGTTTCTGGGCTCAGAAAACACTTGTTTTCACTCGAAATAGTCAAGTGAATCCTCTCTCCACACCATGTCAGAGGAACCTACTACCAAGAAACCTTCCCTTTTCAGGGACTGTGTAAGATGCAAGAAGAAGCTGGTCTACACGAAAGACCCTCATGAGCAGTGCATTTACTGTCTCTATCCACATGACATTCACAAATGTGATATTTGTAAGACTTTTTCTAACAAAATCTCCAGGACAGACATGGAAGACTACTTCTACATTTGGAATCTAGAGGACACTCTTCTGATGAAGAATCAGCTAAGACAGCTCCTGTACTGTCTATGAAGCCTTGAGAGAGGCAAACCTCAAAACGAAGGGCCTAAGAAACTCCTCTCCTTCACATAGGAGCAGGAAAAAGATGGAATTGACAGCTCTATCACCATCCCTTGGTTCTGGAGACCAAAAGAAAAAGCACCCTGACGAGAAAACCTCTTCCAAAGGTAAGGAGACGTTTTAAAAAATTCCAGGGGGGGGGGCAGTCGTCATAGAAAATGCTGTCTACGAGCAGCACCGGCGATAAAGGCCTGTCGACGAGTAAACCGTCGACGAAACCCAAGACATCAATGACAACTCTCCAATCCTCGTCGTCCACGACTAAGGCATCATCGTCGAAATTGGCCACATCCAAGCAATCGTCGACGAAAGAATCTCACCACTGGTCAACAAAGCTATCGTCGACCGTTAAGGAGCACCACCCGTCCACGAAGCCTTTGTCGTCCACGAAGCCTTCTTCATCCATGAAACCCTCGACGAAGTCCAAACCACTGTCGACGAAAGCACCGCCGACGACTATTGACCCCTCGCCGACGGAGAAGAATAAGTCCAAGGCACCGTCCATGGATATCCCAAACAAGCCTTTCAAGGAAAGGGAATCGTTTGCGCCAATGGACACAGGCCTACATACACCGGAAGCCCTCATTCTGCCAATAGGAGCCCAACTATCTCCTTTAAATAAGATGGCAGAACTTCCTGACATCATCCTACAGGAGGATTTCTCAGATTCCGAACTCATTCCTGAGAAACTGACCATCACTCCCAAGGAGAATGGTCCTCCCTGGCATCCCACCCCAGAGGAACCCACAGACCCATATGATCCAAAACTCATGCTTTCGATGTAGTGGATCATTGATGAATTTAACAGGCATCAGAGACAGAGGCATTGTTCCTCTACACCGATGGAAAGATCTCCTCGAAGGCAGTTTTCACTGCCCCATAATTCTACAAGAAGCTCTCCTAACAGGAGCAGACCTCAGAAGAAAGCACATTTGCCAAAATCTCCCCTCAGGTCCAGGAGCAGGACGCTCATTGCTTTGCCGACAAGGGTCTCCCCCTCTAGATCATCGCCTACACCAAGACCACCCACAAGGGATCCTATGAGACCACCCACAAGGAACCCCATGATAGTTCCATCCACTGCATCCGTTTCCGACTGGCAGGAAGATCCTTTCAGGGATTTTTCAGACCCTGAAGAAGGGGAGATTACCGAGGAGCCAGAGGCGCAGAGCGAGTGGGACGATTACATTGTAGCGAAGCCTAAGAAGAAGGACTCCTCAGGAGACGCTTCACCCCCATTGATCTAGTGTCTTTTTATACCATTATTGGTAAAGCAGCGGACCTCTTTAATTTACAAGTTGCATCAGAAGAGAAAAAACGGTGCTCTATGACCATAGAGACAAACGTAGAAGGACAGTCACTACGATCCCTCTTTTGGACACGATATGGGACACTGGAGCAAACATTATGAGGACATAAAAAACCGGATTCCGTCATAACGGTTGCAGCCAGGAAAAGGTTGGCTAATCCATCATCGCCTCTTTCAGCTCCACCTGACAAAGAAGGGCGTAAATTGGAAACCATGGGCCGGAAGGTATCATCGTCGGCCTCTGTCACCATTAGGGCTGGAAATGCACTGGCCATGACTGCACGGCTGGATCTCCGTATGTCCAAACTGACCAAGCATTTGCCTACGGATCTGCAAGAAGATGCCAAAGCAATCATATCAGATGGTGAGGCTACCTCCGACCATATGATCGACACGGCTGTTGACATAGCATAGTCGGGTTTCAGACAAATGGCCCATGGTACAGTCTTGAGGAGGCAAGCCTGGATGAAGGCTACGAACTTTAGACCAGAGGTTCAGGCTCAGATATTAGATATGCCCTTCGATGGGCAAGACCTCTTTGGAAAGAAGATTGACGACCATCTAAAGGGTATAAAGGCTGACACTGATATGGCACAAGCCATCAGTTCCCTTAAGGACAAAGACAAAGATTGTAGATCCTTTCGATCATTCGAGGTGCGTCCTCAAAATACAAGGGTTTCAGCCGCCCCTCCTACAATCAAAAAACGCACAGTTACACCTTTCAAGACAGATACCATCAGTCAACAAACAGGTACACCCATAAGGGCAAGCGTGGCTCCAACCACGCCAAGACCCAGATCAAGCAAAACGGACAATCCTCCTCCTCACCTCTCATGACGCTCCCCGGTGGGAGGCAGAGCAAGCCGTTTTTACCAACGTTCGCAAAGGTCACACCATCGAATTCCTGGACCAACCTCCATTTCTTGCCCCCGTTCCGCGCAAGGTGCATCATCTGAAGCAGGTCATGCTGGAGGTTCACAAGCTACTCCTAAGAGCAGCTATAGAGTTGGTACCATACCAACAAATGGCAAGAGGCTTCTACTCTAGTTTTTTTCTGGTGAAGAAGAAAAACGGTCAGTGGAGACCGATTCTGGATTTGAGAGCTCTCAACAAGTTTATCAAGCGCATCAAATTCAAGATGACGTCTCTTCAGAGCGTTCGCCCTTGGCTCAACCAGTACAACTTCCTGGCAATCCTCGACTTGGAGGACGCGTATTTCCACATTTACATTCATCCTGCCCACAGGCAATTCCTCAGGTTCGCCGTAGGGGAGTCACATTTTCAGTTTCGTGTCCTCCCAAACTGGCATGTGTCGCAGTGGACAGAACAATAAAACTCTTGAAAGAGTTAGGCTTCTTGATAAACAAGTAGAAATCTGCCCCGTTCCCAGCAAGACAGTGCTGTTTCTGGGAGCAGAACTCAACACCAGCATACCCAGAGTAAGAACGTCAGCAGACAGAATATCTGCACTAACTCATCGGTCTTCATGGTTTCAAAGCAACGGGACGACCATGGTCCTCTCCCTCAAATCTCTTCTGGGCATCATGTACTCATGCATATGCCTCATACCAAATTGCAGACTGCACATGAGGCCAATCCAAGAGACCCTGGACCACCAATGGAAGCAGGCAATCGGGTCATGGGAGGATACCATACAACTACCAGCTACTTTTCACAAAGCCCTCCTATGGTGGAGCATACCTCAAAACCTGCATACGGGAAAGCCTTTCCAAGCTCCAACTTCAACCCTTCTCCTCAGGACGGATGCCTCGCTATCGGGCTGGGGAGCGCACTTAGCAGATCTACAAACCAAAGGCACTTCGTCCACCCAAGAATCTCAACTGCACATCAATGTGTTAGAGCTCAGGGTAATTCAATGGGTGATGAAAGCCTTCCTGCCGGTACTTTCAGGGCAGGCGGTGACCGTTCAGACAACACGGCCTTGATGCACTAAACGAACAAACAAGGGGGAACTAGGTCAGACTAGCGAAAGCAGGGCTTTCCCTTTCATCCATCAAGGTGCATTTGTCTGCCATATTGGCATACACGACTAACCCAGGTCAACAATCTTTGCTCACCAAACAGGCTGTCAAAATATTCTTAAAAGGACTGATGCGTACTTTCCCGGCAACTCCTACACCAGTTCCTGCCCGGAGCCTGAACACGGTCCTAGCAGCGCTCATGGAGCAACCATACGAACCAATTCACAGCTCTGACTCAAAGTTTTTACCCTGGAAAGCAGCTTTCTTAGTAACTACCACGTCAGCCAGGAGGATTAGCGAGCTGCAAGCCCTGTTTTCAGAGCCTCCTTTCACCTTGTTTCTTAGAGACTGCATCATACTAAGGACGCACCCGAAATTTTAACCTAAGCTACTGTCAGAAATGCCGCTCACTGAGCACATTGTACTTCCTACCTTCTTCATGAATCACTCATCCGATGCAGAGAGATCCTTACACTCACTCGATGTTGCAAGTGTCCTAAAGTTCTACATTCAGAGAACTAAAGAATTCCGCTCCTCAACTAGACTCTTCATCGCATTTGCTGGCCGGACTAAAGGAAAACACATTTCAAAGCAGAGTTTTGCGCGTTGGGTTTCCCAATTTATCAGTCACACCCATCAGTCTAAAGACGATACACTTGCTAGACCTCCTTCAGATCACTCCACCAGAGGGAGGGCAGCTTCGGTTGCATTTCACGCTGGAGTACCATTGAAAGACATCTGCAGAGCTGCAACCTGGAGCACTCTGCATATGTTCGCCAAACATTACTGCCTAGCAGAAGATACCAGCAAAGAGTGAGCAGTGGGACAAGCGTTTTTCCACCATCTCTTTGCGTAAGGTAGGAGCAGCCTTCTCTTTCCGCCTTCCCTGATAATGTAACCTGTTACTTGTTGTATAATGAGGCGAGTAGAAGGATCTGTAGAATGTTCATAAGGTATGAGCATGGCCTAACTGCTTGGTATTCTATTCAAGCATCTGAATCTATGAAAGATCCAATGCTGGAGAAGTTTTAGTTACTTACCTGTAACTGTATTTCTGATGTTTGTTAATCTGCTTAGAATCACATGCTGTGCATAGGTCCGACATCCAGTGGTCACTGCGGAGTACTGCATTTTGTTTTTCGTAGTCGAAAAGGGGACGTCGACAAGGCGTGTCTGTAACACTATCCCTATAGTGACGTGCGTTGTACCCACAATCCCTCACGCGTCGAGGTCCCTCAGATTGTTTTTTTCCGCCCAGCTTCTGGTCGGCTTACGCGGTGCTCCTAGAGAGACATTGCAAAATACTTACTACGGACCTCGGTCCTTAATTATACTTATTATATTGTTAAAGATCCCTCCACTCGACGTTAGCTGTGGAGCTGTTTCTCCGCCGAGCAAGTTTTCGACGGAGGGGAAGAGACGGAGGGGATCCTTCGGCGCTGCCGAACACGTGGCCTGGCCTCGCCGGCCAACATACAGTAGGGAGAGTGGGGGTTCGAACTTTTATCTTCTCTTTGAGAATGTCTTTCTTTCTCCCCTATCTTTCCGTTGGGGTTGTTATCACCAGTTATTATTGCCTCAGCTATGGAGAGGACACCTTTTAAGTTTTGCCCACGCTGTAGGGGCAAATACACTTGGAAGGATAAACACAAGCTCTGTAATCGTTGCTTGCCCCTCGATCATAAGGAGGACAGCTGCGCGGCCTGTAAGCTCTTGAAACGAAGAACTCTTAAAGAACGGAAAGTTAAGAGGTGGGCGGACTACGCTATGTCGAAGTCAGTTTCCTCACCCGCCGCCGCTGTTACAGAAAGTGACGAGGAGGGTGATAACTCGACGTCCGTTACGGAAGTCATTAACCCCCAGAAGGAGCGCTCGCGCTCCTCGACGTCCATCCCCGGCCCCGACGGGCTCGGCTCACGCCCTGCTTATGGGGATGAACACCCCGGCGACAAGGACGCACATAGACCCCATAGGCCTAAGCACACAACCCACGGCTCTTCTTCGTCGAAGACAAAGGATCCATCAGCGCCGAAGGGGACGCAGGACACTCCGGCGTCTACCTCAGACCGTAAGGGTCTCAAGCCCCACCCGCAAACGCAGCCGCGACCAGCGATTGGGCTTTCATCAAACACGGGCGCTACCTCAAAATCATCCGACGTAACGCTCCATAGAGCGGCCGTCGAGAAACAACGCGTAACACAGGCAACGTCGACACCAGAGCCCTCTACTGACGAACTCGTTGTCGAGAGCCTGGCGAGAATTGTTTCCGAAGACAAACGTAAGCAGACGACGAAACAGACGTCGAATACTGCACAAAAAGCTATAGAAACGCCGAAAAAGCACAAGAGTAGCCAGGAACTGCCCCCTTCATCTAAGGGCACTTCTGAACTACCGGAGGGCTTTTCTGAGGGCGACGGAAACCTTTCTTCGACGTTGTGGGAGCGTTCTAAGCGTTTGGAAGGTGAAAACACTGATTTCCCCCCTCTCGACTATTCAGGGGTCCCCCATGAGACCCTTGAAAGACTCCATTCTTGTATGGAGAAAATGGAAAGGTTTTTGGGAAGCCAAAACCCACCCACACACAAAAGACCAAGAGAATGGCCCCAGGATGACCCTAGGGTCAAGATCCCTAGGCTGTTTCCCCTTTCTGCAGACGTATATGACCTCACTGAAGAGGAGCAATACCTCCAGGAAGATGAGGAGGGTTTGGGTGGAGAGGAAGAACATGAGGAAGAGGGGTTTGAAGAAGATCCTTACACTAGTGCAGGAGTTTTTGAAGAAGATACAGCTACCTCGCAGCCCTGGCAATCCCCATCAGTGCAGCCTTGGCAATCCCCATCAGTGCACTCAGACCCTGATGCCTTTCACCCTTCTCCTCCCAAGGATTCACCTATTGGAAACACCTCTCCCATAGATGACCAACCTTCACTTAATGTACTATTGCGCAAGGCAGCAGCGCATTTTGAAATAGACACAGGGGAAACTCTTCCTGACATAGACTTTGTAGAAAAAGTTATTAAAGAAAAAGCCCCTGTTAGTCAGTCTATTCCGCTCCTGGCTTCTATAAAGAGAAGAATAACTCCTTCCCTTTCCAATCCTGCATTAGTCAGAGGGGTCAACCCTCGGATAGAAAAGCTCTTCAGCCCTTCGTCCTCTGACCCCTTGTACATCAGAGGACATTCTATTCCGGACTCCCTTGTAGTTACTAATACAAGGAAAAGAGCGGGGGTACCACTATCCACTAGTGAGGCACCACCTGACAAAGAGGGCAAGAAGCTCTATGCACTTGGGAAGAGAATCACAACCTCCGCAGCCTTCTCAACTAGGATTGCAAATAACAATTCCCTACTAGCTAGCTACGCAGATGCACAGTGGAGCAAGCTGCGCAGCGAAGCAGAGGACGCACCAGAACCCCTGCGTTCACGCCTGTTAGCTATCATCTCAGAGGGAACTCTTGTAAACCAGGGCATCGTAAAGAACTCCTTAGATGCCGCAGAGACGGCTGGCCGTTCCCTGGTTCAGGGAATACTTCTCAAACACCATGTCTGGCTGCGCAATTCGGGATTTAAGCCGGAAACCCAGGCTTCCCTGATAAATAAGCCCATAGAACAAACACATCTGTTTGGGAAAGCAGTTGATGAGGCCCTAGAACATGCGAAGAAGGAGTTTGATACCATCAAGACTCTTGACCAAATTTCTAGGCCCCCTAACAGACGCGGCTATGGCAATAGACGCTCCTTTCGTGGCCAACGCCAGCAAAACCAACAGCAATTTTACTCTGCTACCAACTGGCCCTCTAACCAGGGTAACAACCAGTTCAGTCAAAGAGGCCAACGCCGTGGCAAAGGAAGAGGTCGCGGCTCCAGCCCCAAAGGTTCCATGCCCAATACCAACAAATGACCCGAAGATTCGGGTCCCCTCCCATGCATCACCGTCGGGGGCCGGCTAACATCGTTCCTATCAGCATGGGAGGAAATATCGTCAGACCGCTGGGTTTTATCCACCATAGCCCACGGATACTGCATCGAATTCAACGGTTCCCCGAAGTACAGACCCCCACGGAACCGACGCATGACACCGGAACACCTCACCATTCTTCTTCAAGAAGTAGAAGAGCTACTGAAAAAAGAAGCTATAGAGGCTGTCCCCCTATCTCAGGTAACAGAAGGTATGTATTCAGTGTACTTCCTTGTACCCAAAAAGGACTTAACCATGCGCCCTGTATTAGATCTGCGCCCAGCGAACAAGTTTGTCAAACCCCAAAAGTTTCGTATGGTGACCTTGCAGGAAGTAATCCCACTGTTATCACAAGGGGATTACATGACAACACTAGACATGAAAGATGCATACTTTCATATTTTAATGTCGCCAGCGCACAGAAAATACCTCAGGTTCAAGATAGAGAACAAGCACTACCAGTTCAGAGTACTACCCTTCGGGATAGCATCTGCACCAAGGGTATTCACGAAAGTACTGGCAGTGGCAGCGGCCCACCTACGCAGGTTATCCATCCCGGTATACCCTTACCTCGACGACTGGCTAATAACAGGGGATTCTTACGAAACATGCTTCTCCAATACCCAAAAGACCGTAGACCTTTTGTCCCAACTGGGCTTCTCCATCAACGAAAAGAAGTCCAGCTTAGACCCCAGCCAAATCAAACAATTCCTAGGGGCTCTAATTCGAACAAAGGACGGCCTCGTCTTCCCCTCCAACGAGAGGGTCCAAAACATGCTGTTTCAGATCACCCATTATGTGGCAGGTCGAGAGGTGACGGTACGCAAAGCAATGCGCTTGCTAGGGATGATGGCGTCATGTATTTATTTGGTACCTCACGCGCGCCTGCGCATGCGCCCAATGCAAGAGTGGCTCTACAGCCAGTGGTGTCAGGCCAGCGGACAATGGGACGATCTAGTGGTGGTCTCGCAGGCCTTGGTTCTCTCGCTACGGTGGTGGACAAAAGAAAACCTGTTATTAGGGAAAACTTTTGCCACACCCGCAGTGGAAGCCACTCTAACCACAGACGCATCCCTTACAGGATGGGGGGCTCACCTATACCATCAGACTGCTCACGGAGCGTGGACTCCGAGCCTAGCATCCCAGCATATAAACCTGCTGGAACTACTAGCGGTGTTCAAAGCACTGAAAGCCTTTCAGGAACACCTACAAGGAAAGACAGTGATGGTCCTCACAGACAGCACCACAGCCATGTACTACCTCAACAAGCAAGGGGGCACTCACTCTCCAGGACTGTCCAAGCTGTCCCAGAATATATGGAAGTGGGCTCTCAAACACAACATGTTTCTACTATCACAACATGTACCAGGGGAACTCAATCTGCTAGCAGACAAACTCAGCAGAGACTTCCCCCTACCCGAAGTGTACGAATGGCAATTGCACGAAGACATCGTCTTAGACGTCTTCACGCAATGGGGGTTCCCGGAAATAGACCTGTTCGCAACTCTGGAGAACTAACAATGCCAAAGTTACGCCTCCAGGTACCCCCAGAACCAGTCCAAGGGGAACGGTCTGTCGATTCAATGGTCAGGGAAATTTGTTTACGCCTTTCCCCCGACTCCCCTTCTCAACAAAGTGGTACACAAGATGCACCAGGAGCAGGTTACCATGATACTAGTGGCCCCAATGTGGGCCCGGCAGCCATGGTTCGCTCACTTGATGGAGATGTCCCTATCTCCCCCAGTGAAACTTCCCTGCCCGTACAACATGCTGTCACAGGACAAGGGCAGGACACTGCATCCATGCCCTCAGACCATGAATTTAGCAGCCTGGCTCCTGAGATCATAGAATTTGGACATTTACAACTCCCGCAGAGATGTATGGACATCCTCAGGGAAGCCAGAAAACCTAATACTCGCCACTGCTATTCTAGCAAGTGGAAAAGATTTGTCATCTGGTGTAGAGGTAAGAGCATCAACCCGGTTGACTGCTCTCCCACTAACATTGTTCTGTACTTGACCCATTTACTGGATTCAGGTCTAGTCTTCAATTCCATTAAAGTCCACCTAGCGGCACTTTCTGCATACACCACTTCCCAACTTAAAGTGTCGTGGTGGAAGATACCAGTTATCAAGGCCTTCATGGAGGGGGTAAAGAGAATACACCCTCCGATAGCTAACCCAGCTCCCGGATGGGACTTAAATGTGGTACTTTCTAGACTCATGGGCCCTCCTTTCGAACCCATGCACAAGGCAACTCTTAAAGACCTCACTCTTAAGACTGCTTTCCTAATAGCTATCACCTCCATTAGGAGAGTAAGTGAACTACTGGCTCTTTCTGTACTAGACCCCTTCGTACAGTTCACAAGGATAAGGTGGTTCTACGCACACACCCAAGGTTTGCACCAAAATTCATCTCGAAATTTCATGTAAACCAGTCAATAGAACTACCAACGTTCTTTCAAAACCCTTCCAGCTTGGGAGAAAAAAGTCTGCATACACTAGATGTACGCAGAGCTGTCATGTTCTACATGGAAAGAACCAGACCACTGAGAAAGACTAATCAGTTCTTTGTCTCTGTGGCGGCAGGAAGAGAAGGAGATGCAGTTTCAAAGTCCACTATATGTAGATGGATTGTTCAATGCATCACTCTCTGTTACACTCTTGCTAAGAGAGAACTACCCTTCAAGCCAAGAGCACATTCCACTCGAGGCACTGGGGCTTCCATAGCGTTCATTGCAAATGTTCCCCTTGAGTCCATCTGCAAAGCGGCTACCTGGAGTTCTGTGCACACCTTTACAAAACACTACTGTCTAGATGCACACTCTAGATCTGACCCCCAGGTGGGACAGGCAGTATTAAGACATCTTTTCTCTACTGTTCCTTCTCATAACCCACCGCCAACTCTGGGTACTGCTCGCTAGTCTATGCACAGCATGTGATTCTAAGCAGATTAACAAACATCAGAAGACAATGCATTACTTACCGTAAAAGCATTTCTGATGGTTGTATCTGCTTAGATTCACATGCGCCCACCCTTCCTCCCCGCTCGGATGGAAGGAACATAGACATCCTCTACTATATTTCTCTCTTTTCTGTACCCACTCACGTCTAGAAGGCTCCCTCAGGGCAGAAAAATACAAACAGAGGGACCTCGACGCGTGAGGGATTGTGGGTACAACGCACGTCACTATAGGGATAGTGTTACAGACACGCCTTGTCGACGTCCCCTTTTCGACTACGAAAAACAAAATGAAATACTCCGCAGTGACCACTGGATGTCGGACCTATGCACAGCATGTGAATCTAAGCAGATACAACCATCAGAAATGCTTTTACGGTAAGTAATGCATTGTCTTCTCCGGCATTGGTATCTTTCATAGATTCATATGCGCCCCTGAGAGGCTGTCCCATCTTCCTGCAGCCATCTATTCCTGTAGTCTTCTATGGCTCAAAATCTGAAGATGGCTGCCGGGGGCGGAGCTTAAATCCTGCCACCTCACTGGTTAGGGCCATAAGGACCAAAGTGAGGTGGAGGGACTACACAAGTGAATGGCTCATAGGCCATAGGGGGCAATCTACATTGTATTTCTATGGAAATAATGTATTTATATTTAATTTTTTAATAATTATTTAAATCACTGAGGATTCCCAGTCTGACGACAGGGAATATTCAAGCTTGTGAATCTATGAAAGATACCAATGCTGGAGAAATACAGTTACAGCTAAGTAACTAAAATTCTCCTTAAAGGGAAAACCTTATGTTCAACGGTTGGGGATTTGGGTGTGGCTAGGCTCTGTTTCATGCTTGGTCACTTGGGGAGATGGAGGCCTTCTATTTGTGTGTAGGGAGGATCTGGATCAACACTTACGGTTCCCAGGTAGTTTGCCCAGCCCTGGAACAGAGCCTTGCCGGTGTTTTATGGTAAAGAAATGTGACGGTCCCCTGCCAAGGGCCAATAACCAGGACGTTTGTGACCAAGGGATTCTACACATCCCACCCCTGGGTCCAATATCCACTGGCTTCGGGTGGCACCTGACCTAGGTAACTGTCCTGGCAATCCCCAACAGCAGGTAGGGGACTGCACCACAGATGTTTCAATATATTGCTACTTTAGTTCATTATCATTGGTAGTTTCTAATTTAAACTGGTCACTTCCTCTGACACTATTGCTTTTCTCTTCAGTACTGCTTTTAAGAGCCTCACCATGTTTCCTATAGTTGGATTTATGGCTGCCAACAGACATGCAACTGTAGGTTTGGCATTGTGTATCCTCCCATCCCTTATTCCAAGTAGCCATATTCTTGTCCTCATATGTAGAACAAAGTGCTACAGGGATTCTTTTAGATGATCTTTGCAGTTGCAACTCATAGGTAACTTCTCTTTTTGTCCTTCCTTATTCTTGAATCTGCCAACAGAATATAATTGAACAGAGCATAACAATCTCCCTTCTTTTTTTATAACACCATTTTATTGGTATTTTCATGTAATAACTGCAACAAAAATCATACAAATCCCCCCGATTGACACCTCCTTTATAATTCCCCAGGACGTGATATTTGATATTTACAATTGTGTGGGGGTGTCACTTCTTACACTTGTGTAATTTTGCAAAGCTTTTAACCTTATTCGAAAATATCATGAGCTGGTCATCACATAAACAAAACAGATTCAACAAAACTATACAAACTAGATTGACACCCTTCACCTCCTGCATTATCGTAACCTGTGTTACCTCTAATGTGTGAGGCACGTTACTCACACTTGTTTTCCCCAATCTTTGAAGTGACTTTATTAATCATTGGAAAGCTCCTGCCATTTCCCCCATGTTTTCATTTGCTTGTGTGGAAATTCTTTTCTGTATACCCGCTTTCCCAGAGAGCAACATTAATCTTCCCCAATCTCGCATTCCATCAAGCTTGGCTTCTCGCCTGTGTCCCATTTTGCTGCAACATCTCTTTTAGCTACCATAATAGCAGCTGTCACTAACAGTCTCACATGTTTATTAGTCTCCCCCTCATTCCAGATGTTTAGCAGTCCAATTCTGAGCATTTGGTCGGTGCTGCCAATAGGGCCCTATCAATATTAGTGAACACCCTTTCCCAGAATTCTTGGATTTTGGGACATGACCATATTGCATGGAAAAAAGGAACTCTTGTCAGCCAGACATTTGAGGCGTGTTACCCATCTACACAGGAGCTCTGGTATTATACACCCTATGTATTATTTTGAATTGGATAAGATAGAATCTGTTGCTGATTCCTGCTCCATTGTTTAACATTAAGGCCTCCATCCATTCCTCCTCCTCGAGATGACAAACGTTGTTTTCCCATTTAAGTCAGAGTTGGAATAGTGGAGGGGCGCAGAAGATTAGTGTAGCTTGGTATAATGTTGCAATGGGTTTGGCTAGGATGTCATTAGTTACCAGGTTAACTTCGGGAGGGAAGCAATTTGCTTTCTGCAGATTTCAGATTTGCTTCTTTATAGCAGATCTCAGTCTGATATAAGCAAATTGCTCTCTGAGGTCCAAACGGTATCTATTCTATAATTCTCCAAAGGATAACATTCGATTTTCCTCCCAAATGTCGTCTATATTTTTGAAAATGATCTCTTCCCAACTGGGGAAGACCCCTATTTTTTCACCTCTGAGATGCCATGGTTGTTCCATAGTGTAATCCTGTAGTGCTTGTAGTGTAATCCTGCCCTTCCATCCCATAACCTTTAGTGTCTCAAACCTTGCTCGTAAAATCTGTTTGGTCGCTTGAGGTATGATTGTTTTGTGTAGAGATTTTTAAAACACCTGACATGGTGATGAGCCTCTCATGAATTAAATATCTAACTTTCGATAGTCTTTAGATTGTGCATTGTGTAACAATTTGTTGGCTACTGCAAGCTTAAAGGCCCAGGAATATTTGTGGGTGTCCAGGGCTGTCCGATAGCCCCTTCCCATGCTGAATTGATATAGGGTTTTGATTGCCACTTGCAGGATTCCTTCAGCCCAAAATACCTTCTTGGCTAGCCCTTCCATTTGTTGGAAAATTGCTGCTGGAACCTTTCCTGAGGTGTTTTGCAGGACATATGCGAGTCTGGGGAGAGAGATCCTCTTAAATCGGTGAGGGGGAATAGCGTTATAAAAGAAGAATTATAATTAAATAGATTGGCCCATCGCTGTGATTGGCAGTGTCGACCAGTGAACAGCATCACCTTTGAGTGTGATAATAATGGGGTTTATATTTTCGGCTATACGTTTCTCTTCGTTTTTACATGTTTAGATCCTTAGATATTTAAATTGGTTCCTTGCAAACTTTAAGATGTAGGGTTCTGATGTTGCTTGCTCTTCTCTCCCCCCTGCACAACCCCCTCCACCACAGGCAGCAACACAAACTTGAGTGTATTCCATTTGCCATATTCCTTCATCATATTCATAGCTCTGGGCCCAAGTGTTGCCGGTGTGCCCAGGAATATCAGAAGATCATCAGCATATAAAGAGAGACGATTACTAGCCTCCCGGCCATCTAAATCCCTCGATGTTGCTCCTAATCCACTTTTCTAGGGGTTTCATTGCTACCATAAACAGGAGTGGGGAGAGGAGACATCTAACCTTGTGCCGCTCTAGGGGAAGCATTTAGATATGTGGCCATTCCCCAGAACTCTGGCTAAAGGATCTTTATAAAGTAATTGAACCGATGACAGTTAATTATGTCTGAATCTCATTCCAGTGCCATTATCCCCGCTGGCGCCTCAAGAACCTCTCCCGTTAATAAGGCGTTATGGAGCATTCTTATATTCATTTGAATGGCACACGCTGTAAGAAACCCAGATTAGACAAAGTATATTAGACCGGATGCTCTTTTAATGGACCTACCGGCCAAAGTTTTGGACAGTACTTTGGATTCTCTGTTGAACAGTGAAATGGGGGAGTATGCTGAACACGAGTCTGGGGGTTTCCCTTTTCTATGTATCAAAACAATCTCGGCAGCTCCTAAGTCTAAGGGCAGAGATCTGATGTCCTTACTTGCCTTGTACATATAAAGGGGACACTAGCTGATGCCCCACCCCAACTTTTTCCACATATCTGCCGCATATCCATTAGAACCTAAGACTTTCCCAGATCGGGTATCTATCACCCCATTACTGCGCAGCTGGAAATTCCGAAAAAAAATGTTTCGATGTTTTTACTGTACATTTGACTACAATTATATGGGGTGGCGGGGGTTAGGTTAATAACAAATATGAGGGGTCTATGGAGAGGGCTGCAGCCCCAGCCTCCCGCATATAATTGCAGTTACATGCAAAAAGAAAGGAATTCGACATTTTTTTTTAGGCATTTTAAATTCACATTAATCACATAGATCCCTCAGATTGCAAGGCATTTATTGCATCTTCGACTTGTGTTATCGTGATGTCTTTTTCTTACTCTGCTGTTTGTTCTTCTGCCATTTGCGGCAGAGAGGTTAATTTCTCCTTTCCATGCAAGCAACAATGTTCCCAGATTTATCCCCCATTCTGTAGGCAGACTCTTTGCATCCCAATATGCCTGCTTAGCCGTGTCATTCGCGGCTATTTTATATTTTGCCTGTATTTTTCAAGCTCTCTGAGGGCTTTGAAGGACCCACTTGTTATGTATGTCTTCTGCAATATCACTTCAAACACTCTCTTCACTCTTTCTTTATGTTTAGCTGCAGTCTTGGATATATTTCTCCTTCTCAGAACTGACTTACATGACTCCAAGTTGGAAAGGGCGCCATGAACAGAACCTTTGTAGAGGCTAGAGTATTCCTCCGTTTCACTTTCTGTATCTCCCAAATGGTATGCATTAAGATGCCAAGTTCTGGTCCCTCTGTTCCCGTTTTCCGTTACAGTGCCTATGATGGGGGAGTGATCGGCAATTCCCCATGGTGGATATTATATTCTTTTCACCATGTGAATTCCGGTGACCTAGCATCTAATCTGGACAAAGGAGCAGCACACCTGAGTGAAATGAATAAACCCTTCCATCTAGATAAAGTTCTCTCTGTGCACCTTTCAGCCCCATGGCTTGTGTAAATGAAAATAGCTTAGTCTGCTTGTGATTCTTCCTATTGGTGGTTGTCCACCTGTCAGCCTGTTTACCCATGGCATCATTAAAATCATCCCTAAGTCTAGTCAGCATTATATTCTAGTAATATTCTTATAGTAGGTGTAAATACAATTCAGCGGGTGGATCATATACGTTAAGGAGTGTCAGTTGTTCCCCCATAGAGACCCTTTGCCAGGATATATCTGCCACTCATGTCTTTAACCCAGTTTGTGATTAGTAATGGTAGTGTTTTATGGCGACTGCATGTTCTACTACTGTGTATTGCCTTTTGTTTAGAATCTTGCAGCAGTTGGCCAAAACGGTTTCCTGGAGCATGACTGTATCTGGGTGGTGCTGTGCTCAGAATTTTGCCACTGTACCTCATTTGATTTTCTCCAGCATGGGGTCTCACATGCTCATGAATATTCCCCGTCGTCAGGCTGGGAATCCTCGGTAAAGAAAAAATCAGTATCAGTTTCGTTTCTGATCTGTCTTTCGTAGTAGTAACCAATCACTGATCTCTGCGTCATACTGACCACAGCCAATGACTGCCCTCTACCTAAGCTCCGCCTCTGGCAGCCATCTTCAGATTTTTACCGCACGTTCAAGTGTTGGGAGTCCTCGTGCTTAGCTCTCGAGCTTTTACTGCGTGTTTCGCGCTTTTTCAGGTGAATTTTCACATTTTTTTGGTTAATCGAGCCTCAAGCTCCACCGTTTCTGCTCCTGTTAACGGCTACCCGTTGCAGGATTTTCCTATGCTCCTCAAGGGTGAAGATTTCATCGAATCAACTTCTTGGAGGATTCCAGAAGATTCGCGGCCTACTTCGAGATGGCCCAGGATGCGAGTTTGTCGCCCGGATCCAAGCTGTTTCGCAGCTGCCCTGGATGCGGGCTGCAGAATGTGTTTAAGGAAGACGAACATTCGCGATGCCTCTACTGTCTTCATGGGGACAAGACTCATGTAGAGAAGGACTGCCAGTTCTGCAAGAACTTGTCGGAGCAGACCATGAGGGACCGTCGATCCCGTCTCGCCAGCTGGTTGGAGAAGGGCTCAACGGGTGAGAAGAAGAAGAAAGGGTCCGAGCGGGCTTCTAAGTCCTGTGCGGGCGCCCCGGCGACGAGGGCCCAACACCAGGCCAAGCGCCGCGAGTCCGCTGGCTCCGGGAGCGCCGAAAGGTCGGGCTCTTCGGTCGCCAGGCAGGGTGCACCTTCCCCGGCACCGTCAACCACGAGCCAGCGCTACGGTTTGGGGAAGAGGAAGTCCGAGACCCCGGGTAAGCTTCGTGAGAAGCCCCGTCCGATCTCGGAAGAGGGGGAGCGAGGCGTCACCCCTCCCCGAAAGAGAAGGCCCGAGACGCACCTAAGGTGGTGAAGGCCCCTACCCAGCAGGCAAAGGCCTCTATCGAGGCGATCGCGGCGACTCTGGCCAAGCCGGCAGAGACCCCGCCAGCAGAGACTGCCTCCGGGACTAGAGTTTCCCTGCCGCCAAGGAGGGAATCCTCTTTTCAGCCCATCGTCGTGGCCGCCATGATGGAAGAAGCGAGGGGGGGCACGGTAGCCTCCTCGAGCTCGGAGTCAGCCTCGGAGGAGGAACTGACCGAGGCCGTGAGGAACCTCGAAGTCCAATTCGAGAAGGTTCGATCCCATAAGGAAGATCCTCGGGAGATAACCGAGGAAGACGACGATGGCGAGGAAGAGCAGCCTTCCCTTCCGGCGCAGCCGGAACCTAGGCCTCAGGATGGCTCGGCGGCCATTTTGTCTGCGATCCAGTCCTTATGCTCTGAGATAAGGACGAGGTTCCCACGGCCCAGGCCGGAGGACCCGCAGCCTGGCCCGTCGGGAAGTCCTCAGAACAAACGACGGAGGACCCAACCCTCTCCTCCGCTCGCCCCCGTAAGGCCTACAGTTCCCTCCTCATCTTCCCACGAGTCGGGAGATGACGGTGCGTTGGGCTCGACGACGGGTTCTGAGGGCGACGACGGAACGGGTCTCCCGTCTCCCGTCGCACGGGCCTCGCCGCCCAACGAGATTGGCTCATTCCACGCCATGATCGCCAGGGCGTCCGAATTGTTCCAGCTCTGCCCGGAGGAGCAGAAAAAGGAAGGTTTCCTCTATCAGCGCCGGGAGGCCAAGAGGAAGACTGTCATTGCGGTGCCTCTAATCGATGACATCTGGGAGGAGGGCCTGTCGGTTCTCAAAAACCCCTCCACAGCACCAGCCAAACAGGACCGGTACGAGAAGAACTACCGGGTCCCCGAAACCTCTCCCCTGTGCCTCAGGGCCCAGCCAACGCCAGACTCGGTCGTCTCGGCGGCAGCGAAGAAGAAAGCGGCGGGGCCAGGAGCCTCGACGTCGAATTCCCCGCCGGACGGCGAGGGAAAGAAGTTGGACGCCATGGGGCGGCGGGTCATTTCGTCTGCGGCGACGCCGATCAAAGCGGCCAACGCCCTGGCGATCGTGGCCCGTTACGAGAGGGAGCTCTGGTTTAAGCTGGCCCCCATATTGGACTTCCTGCCGGACGGCAAGAGGTCCGAGGCCCTGGAAATACTGCAAGAGGGCGAGGTGGCGTCAGACCACGCCATAACGGTGGCAACCGATATTGCCGATACCGGGTTCTGCCAGCTGGGCAACGGTGTTTGCCTACGACGACGGAGTTGGCTCCGGGCGACCGACTTCCGTCAGGACGTCCAGACCAGGGTGTTGGACATGCCGTTCGACGGCAGCAACTTGTTCGGGAAGGCGGTGGACGAATCCCTCCAAGCCATATAAACGGACACAGAGACGGCCCGCGCCCTAGGAGCCCTTCAGCAACGACGGCCCTTTCGGAGCTCCGGAGGCAGACAGGGTGCCTCCAAGGGATCCAGCGGTGGCTCGTCGTCCTACCGCCAGGCGGCACGCTCCTCGTCTCAGGAGGCCTACAGGGGTCGCGGCAAGCAGGGAGCGCCTCGCCGCCGTCTTCAAGGTGGCCAGGGCGGCAAGGCCACCACCTCCAAGTAGGACTGAACCGGCCGTGGTCTCGGGCCCCCACCGAAGCACCCCGGTGGGAGGCCAGCTGACGAATTTCGTCGGCGTGTGGAAGTCCATCTCCACCGACCGTTGGGTGCTGGATACCCTGGCAAGAGGACACTCTATCGAATTCCTGAAGAAGTGCCCTCACGTTCCACCTGTGGCCAGGAAGGAAAATCACATCCCGCAACTGCTGTTAGAAGTACGGGCGATGCTCAGGAAAGGCGCCATCGAGCTTGTCCCGAAGAGGCTCCGGGGCTCCGGGGTGTACTCAAGGTACTTCCTCGTCAGGAAGAAGACGGGCGGCTGGCGCCCCATCCTGGACCTTCGTCGTTTGAACAAATACATCAGATCACAAAAGTTCAGGATGGTCACCCTCCAGCACGTACTGGGACAGCTGGAGGAAGGCGACTTTCTATCGTCGTTGAACCTGGAGAATGCATACTTCCACGTTCCCATCCTCAAAAGTCACCGAAAGTTCTCAGGTTCGTCGTCCAGGGACGCCACTACCAATTCAGAGCACTGCCGTTCAGATTGAAGTCGGCCCCAGGGTCTTTACCAAGTGCCTAGCACCAGTGGCGGCCCGGCTGCGCCGGCAGGGGATTCACGTCTACCCCTACCTGGACGACTGGCTCATCCGCTCAAGAACGAGGGAACTCACCGTCGAACACACTGCGAGGACCGTCCAGCTACTCACAGACCTGGGATTCGCCATAAACTACCCAAAGTCCCACCTGGTGCCGTCGCAGGTGGCCCTGTTTCTGGGAGCGAAGCTCAATACAGTGAGGCGCCTGGCGGCCCCGTCGGAAAAACGAACGAAGACCATTCTAGGCAAAGTGCAGCGCCTGCTAGCCACGGACGTGGCCAGGGTGAGGTCCCTCAAGTCCCTCCTGGGGATGATGTCCTCCTGCATCTACCTGGTGCGTCTCTGCAGACTACGGATGCGCCCTCTTCAAGAATTTCTCGACGCCCGTTGGATGCAGGCGACAGGCACCTTCGAAGACAGGGTCCCCCTCAACGAGGTGTTCCGGCGGGCGATTCAGTGGTGGGGCGTTCGAGCGCACCTCACGGCGGGCAAGGACTTTCAGACGCCGGCGTACCAGGAGACGGTGACGACGGACGCCTCCCTGGAAGGTTGGGGTGCCCACACCAGAGATCTCCACGCAAGAGGCCTCTGGCTCCCGGAGGAGAGGCTCCTGCACATCAACGTCCCGGAACTCCGAGCCGTGTTCTGGGCTCTCAAATCGTTCCTCCTGTCGCTCAAGGGCAAGGTGGTGCAGATCTTCACGGACAACACCACGACAATGTTTTACATACGGAAGCAGGGAGGCACCAGATCCCCAGCCCTATCCAAGGAGGCACAGGATCTGTGGCACTGGGCGGTCGCCCAGGGGATGTTCCTGGTTCCCTTCCACCTGGCAGGAGAAAGCAACACCATCGCCGACTCGCTCAGCAGGGAGCTGCGCGCGTGTCACGAGTGGGAACTGCGCCAGGATCAGGTGGATCAACTCTTCCGACGATGGGGCAAACCCCAAATCGACCTGTTCACAACAGCGACGAAATCGAAGTGCAAGAGGTTCGCCAGCAGGTTTCCCCAGCCGAGAAGCATGGGCGATGCGTTCTCGTTCCCCTGGGATGGCCTATACCTGTATGCGTTCTCTGCGTTGCCGTTGCTGCTTCGACTCATCAGCCAGCTCAAGAGGTCCCGGTGCAGGATGATCCTCGTTGCACCGGCGTGGCCGAGGCAGATCTGGTTCCCGGACCTTCTGGACTTGTCAACGTCCCCTCCCATCAAGCTGTCAGCGGACGCGGACCTTCTCTCCAGAGAAGGAGGCGCCATCTTCCACCACGACCCGGCGTCGCTGAACCTGCAGGCTTGGCTCCTGCAGCGCTAGAGTTTGGAGGCTACGATATACCGGCCGATTGAAGAGAGGTTCTTGCAAAGGCCAGGGCGTCCTCGACTCTCAAATGCTACAGTCATAAGTGGAAGAGGTTCTCTATCTGGTGCCGAGCACAGAAGATCAACCCCCTACGGATTACGGCCCCTCAAGTGCTGCCGTACCTGCTATCGCTGGCAAAGGCTGGGCTAGCCCATGCCTCCATTAAGATTCATCTGGCGGCGATCTCCAGATATACCAGAACCACAGGACGGACGTCCCTGTGGTCCCATCGACTGGTAAAAGAGTTTATGAAAGGACTGTTCCGGTCGTTCCCGCCGGTGAAGGCCCAGGCTCCGGCGTGGGAACTTAACGTGGTGCTGACCAGGCTCATGGGGCCCCCATACGAGCCGAGGCACTCCGCACCGATGAAGTTTGTGTCGTGGAAGACTGCATTCCTGGTGGCCATTACCTCCGCACGACGAGTGGGAGAGATCCAGGCCCTATCCTGCAAAGCACCATACTTGACTTACCATGCCTCGAGGGTGGTGCTTAGGACGCACCCCTCCTTTATGCCCAAGGTGCCGTCGGACTTCCATCTTAATGAGCCCTTGGTGTTACCTGTTTTCTTCCCGTCTGCTTCGTCGCCGGCCGAGAGGACTTTGCACTCGCTGGATATGGCTAGAGCGCTGAAGTTCTACGTGGACCGCATGAAGAGTTTCCGGAGGACATCACAGCTGTTTGTGAACTTTGGACCTGTGAATCAAGGGAAGGCTCTCTCGAAGTCTTCTATTTCCAGATGGCTCTCCGGCTGCATCATGCACTGCCACTGGTTGGCTAACCGACCGCTGCCAGGCCGTCCGAGAGCCCATTCGACCAGAGCGATCGCTGCTACTACGGCGTTCTTATCTGGTGTGCCCCTGCTGGGCATCTGCAGGGCTGCTACGTGGAGGTCGACGCACACCTTCACGAGATTCTACTGCGTCGATCGGGATTCCAGGGAGGAGTCCAGGGTCGGCCAAGCAGTGCTGCGCAACCTGTTCGCCTGAAGGTGAGCCTGGTGAGGAGGTAAGAGATGCTTAATGTTGAGTTTTTTTTTGTATTGCTTTATGTTGAGCCTTTTGCCACCTCCCGTGGTTGTGCATGTGTGTACTGCTATTTATTCTTATATTCATGAGCATGTGAATCCATGCCAGACCCCATGCTGGAGAAGGAACAAGTTACTTACCTGTAACTGTTGTTCTCCAGCATGGGTCTGGCATGGATTCACATGCGAACCCTCCCGCCTACCCCTCTGCGGCTCTTCACTTGGTCATACTGCCTCTTCACGTGCTACCAAATCTGAAGATGGCTGCCAGAGGCAGGGCTTAGGTAGAGGGCAGTCATTGGCTGTGGTCAGTATGACGCCGAGATCAGTGATTGGTTACTACTACGAAAGACAGATCAGAAACGAAACTGATACTGATTTTTTCTTTACCGAGGATTCCCAGCCTGACGACGGGGAATATTCATGAGCATGTGAATCCATGCCAGACCCATGCTGGAGAACAACAGTTACAGGTAAGTAACTTGTTCCTTATCGCACAAACCACTCACATTCAATGACATAAAAACAATCTCTTTAGCTTACTTAACTTACTTAACTTCAGTGCTATCTTGGGTCATACTCTTTCTTCTGGTATTTTTCCAGTGGAGTTTCAAGAGTGTTCCCCCCACGCCCCCACACTCCCAGGGTCAGATGTCACTATGACTGAATTAACAGCTTGTAACAGCATTACTCCCCTCCCCCCTTATACCGAATTTAGTCTTTGCGAGTGAGAACTCAGCTGTAATTTGGCCAAAATCCAGCTATTCGACTTCAGCCGAATGCCTGCCGGGTAGAGTACTCACTCAGAGCTGAAAGTCTCATAAACTGGGCTTGCAACACATTCAAAGGTCCCCGGGTCTTGCACATGTGTCCCCCATTGCTGCTTTTTTTAATGACCTGGGGGGCCGACAGGGCAAGGCCCGGCAAAACCCCCCACCAGCAACAATTCCAGGGGTCCCCGTGTCTTGTTGCTCTGACGGCCGCTGATGCTACTTTTTTTAAATGAGTGGTGGAGGGCACCAGGGCAAGATTTGGCGACCCCCCCCCCCCCAGCAACAATTGTCGGGGTCGCTGGGTCTTGTCCTACTGGGACTGAGTTCACAGGGGCTTGCCCTTGTGTCTCCTGCTGCTGCTTTTTAAGAAAACGATTCCTTGGAAACCCCGCTGATGCTTTTCTTTGAAAATGAGTGGGAGCCGCCAGCGAAGACCCGGGGACCCCTGCAATTGTTCAAATTTTATAGGTTTTCTTTTTTCACAAAAAGCAATGACACTCAGCTCCTAGTCCACCTCAGAATTGTATGCTGGCCATCACAAACTGCATGAGCCCCAGTTCTCTAAAGCTCACTTCTGGCAAAACAGGTGATGATCGTCAGTGGCCCCTTCACCCTCCTGAGCCCGCATCTGCTTCCATTACCCCCTATCTCTTCTGTTAAAAAGGATGGGGTCAAACTAGACTCTGTCTCTGTCTCTCTCCATCTCTCCTCTCTCTCTCTCTCTCTCTCTCTCACTTTCATTGCCCAAATAGATCAGGTAGTCTCCTTCTTCTTTCATTGGCTTCATCTCCTTTATCAAATATTCCACTTCCTCTCCCCTTTTGCGCGCACCTCTGCAGTTACAGTGCTAGTGCAGTGTCGTCTGGACTCCCTGGGAGACGCCTAAATCACCTGCAGAAAGTTCAAAAGACAGCTGCTTGTCTTATTGCTAAATCCTTGAAGTTTGCTCCTGCCACTCCCCCTCTTCTATTTCTCCACCTTCTCCCTGCCCATTTCAGGATCTTATTCAAATCTCTTTGGTCTTCATCACAAGATTGCCATTCATTCTGACGAGTTACTGCCGAACTGGTTTAACATTACCTCTACTTGGTCTGGCGAAATTACTGACACTGGAATAACAGTGACTTTGTCCCTATTTTTGGAGTGTATAGGACTTGATTGGGATTTTGGAGGAGTTAACACAAGCAGTAATTTTGCTGCAGTTAATAGCTGGAGGTTAAGTAGAGATGATACCTCTATATCCCAGAGAACAATTCTACAGTAAATTATTTACCTCCATTTCTTTTTGCACGGCCAAACTCGTAATGAGGCTTTCAATGGATTGCATTCTCCCGCAGATTTCTCATCAGATAGATATCCTTCCAGCATCATCTGCTTGGAAACTTTATCGAAAGGGGGCATAGTATGACTTGACATCCACCATCGACTCCTCTTGACACGCCCGCGCCACTCGGCGACTTCAGAAGTGACATTGGCTGTATATATATTACGTCATTACGCCCCTGTACCTCAGTTCCTTTTTCCACGCACTCAGCACGCTGATTTTCAGAACGTTCTCATGAGAGAAATGTTCCATTTGACATTCGTCAAAATGTCGGGCCCTAAGGCTTCGGTATTCAAATGTTGGCAGGACTGCAACTTGAAAATGTTGATCACCGACAAGCATGACATCTGCTTGTGGTGTCACGATATTGAGGAGTGCGGTTCCCTGCCAACAAATGAAGCTGAAATCCCTTAGGAAGTGATCGGTGAAATCAGTGCATGGGAAGCCTCTATCGATGTCCCTGGCATGTTCAACCGTCAGGTCGTCGGGCCAAGAGACCGACGGCCCCAATCCTGAAAAAGAGGACAGGCACCACAAGAAGGTGAAGAAACGTTTCCACTCCCGAAGCCCTTCGTCATCTTTATCTTCACATAAGGACAAGAGACGTCATCAATGCAGACATGACTCCATTTAGTTAGAAAAACACAGTAAGATCTGCCTGTCATCGGTCATGTCGAGATAAGAGTGGGAGGCGTTCAAAGAGCAAATGCTCCGGCTTTTCCAGAAAGCCACGGCCGATACGACTCCGGTCTTGACACTGCATCCGAATAGGGCACTAGTTATGCCCAGAGGTTCAGGCCCAACGGAGCCATGTCTGGTCTTACACCCTTGCGCTCAACCATGATGACCCAGAAACCAGCTGTAGCTTTGAGGGGCAGCAGCGCTGATAGGCCTGGTAGGAACGACTCCATCGGCGTCGAAGTCAGAGCTGAAAGTCAAAAGTTCCTTTGTTCCCGAATCTCGATCAGTGGTTGATTTGCGATGTCCAGGGGGACCAAGTGTTTTATGGCTTTGAGCCTATGGTTAGGTGGCTGGAGAATATGATTCCTTCTGTGATCAAGTAGATTTGCTTGCTCTGGCCGGAAAATTGCATGACGCAAGCAGGTTAGTTGAATCTCCCGAACTGGATCTGCAACAGGCCCTCATTATGGCCACCCCAATGCACAGTACAGAAGGACTGTCAAAAGGGTAGTCGAAGCCTTGGATCTAGGCTCCCCGGCTAAACCCCTGTCTGCCTATGAATTAACGGATGTCCCAGCTGTGAATGCAGAACTCACAAAAAAATACAAGCCGGCAAAGAGGGATTTACCCTTCCAGTTATCCCACGCCATGCCAGAAGGACTAGTGGTACAATCCTCTACAGTGACCTCTAGACAAGCCACATCAACCTCCAAGCTTCATACAGAGAGGGAATGCAAGAACACGGATGCCCTGGCCAAAAAAATCTTCGCCCCAGGGATCATGGCCCTGAAGGCAGTCAATGCATCGTGTGCATACGCCAAATGTTCTCATGGACTGTGGAGGCTTGTGGCGGAAGTGGCAGAACAAATCCCAACTGGTGAAATGAGGGATGGGTTTCTACGTATCATTGACGATGGCAAGGAGGTGTCATGCCAAACACTGCAGTCAGGCCTGGACACTGCGGATTACGTAGTCCCTGCAGTGGGACCGCCCACTGTTTTAAGGAGGTCAGTTTATCGTCACAGTTAAGAACTCTCACCCAATCTCCAAGCTAAACCTCAGGACATAGCTTTCGATAGTGAGCACCTGTTCTGCCTGAAGGCCGACGAATCTTTGGAGAAGTTCAAGGACTCCTAGTTAGCCTCCAAGTCAACGGGCCTAGCTGTGCAGCAAGCAGCAAAGCAGTCTTTCAGCTTCTCCTCTAAAGGTAGGGTACAGACGGTACACTCTGTTTGGAAAGAGGGCACAGCTCCCGGAAGCCAGGCAAGGGCAGAGGAATTTTTCGTGTCCCTCCCACTAAGCCGCTTTGAGTTCTCCTCACATGTTCCTCTGGCTGGAGGGAGAATTTCCAAGCACTGGGACAGGCGGAAGGAGATAACAATCGATGCCTGGGCTTTGCAGGATGTCAAATGGATGTACTCTCTACCTTTCTTAAGAAAACTACCTGACAGACCACCAGAAGTGGAGCTCTAGGAAGAACTGAGAGCCCTGTTGTTGAATGGTGCAGTAGAAGAGGTGACACCCGAGCAGAGAGGATCAGTTGGTACTCTTGCTATTTTCTGGTACCCAAAAAAGGTTGAGGATCCATCCCATGCTGGACCTCAGGGCCTTGGACAAGTTCCTGGAGAAGGACAAGTTCAGGATGGGGATATTGAATGAAATTATCCAGGCTCCGCAACTCCAAGACTGGTTGGTGTTGCTGGATCGTATTTTCATGTGCCAATTCATCGGAAGCACAAGCAGTTCTTGAGATTCATGATCGGGGACACTCGCTATCAATTTAAGGGGCTCCCCTATGTCTTAACTTCCACTTTAAGGGGCTCCCCTTTGTCTTAACTTCCACACCACTGGTTTACACCAGTGTTGGTGGTGCACCTCAGGAGAACCGGTGTTCACATATTCCCATACCAGGGCGACTGGCTGATCTGGGAAAGGTCTCTGTAGCTGTTATCGACGCAGCTCGAGGAAACCCGCACTCTGCTTCAGGATTTGGGCTTCTCCCTAAATTTCCAGAAGTCCCATGTCACGCCAGAACAGAAGCTCCAATTCATCGGAACAGTCCTCGATACATGGGTGGGGAAGGCTTTTCCCACCGGAGAAAGTGTCACCAGTGTCTGGCAAAGGGCTGAGATTTTCCAGAGCTACGACATTCTACCAGAGGCTTCCTTCCTCTGCCTCTTAGTTCTCATGGCTTCCTGCATTTTTTGGTGCCATAGGCCAGACTGTGAATGCCATCTCTGCAGCAGCTGCTGTTGAGGGATCAGTGGTCATAATACATTGATACCATGAAGAACATTCTCAAGGTGTCAAGGTCAGTGGCCAGCGACCTCTCTTGTTGGGCCGACAGAGAGAAAAACATGATGGCTTGGGAACCCTTTTGGCCACTGAGGCCCCAAGCCCTTAAGGGTTGGGATCTGTGCTTCAGTTGTCCATTTAGCAGGAGTGGAGAATGTGTTGGTGGATGCTCGGAGCAGGCAGAGCACAGTCTCACGTGAGTGGCAAGTGTGCCAGGAGGTTCTTGAAAAGTACTTGAAAAGACCTTCGCTCAGTGGGGTACCCCAACAGTGGATCTATTTGCTACAAGGACAAATGGGAAGTGCAGACAGTTTTGCTTGAGGGAATTCCGAGCAGAGGGTGCAATGGGGACGTGTTCCTTGTTGAGTGGGTCTTCAACCTCCACTATGTGTCCCGTCAGATACCTGTCACTCTGGGTTCTCAGGTTGAGGCTTTGAACCACCATGGTCTTGATCAGCCTGGATTGGCCAAGAAGAACATGGTACTCAGAACTTCTGGATTTGATCATATACCCACCTCTCTGGTTGCCTTGACGACCAGACCTCCAATACGAGTCCGAAGGTTGGGTGTTTCACCCGAATGCAGAATCCTTAAACCTTCGATCGTGGCACTTGAGGGGATGAGTTATGATGACTGGGACCTCTCAGAAAAGGTATTTGAGGTGCTATTACCTGCACACAGACCTTCTACAAGATCTTTGTATGCGTGCAGGTCGAGATAACTGGAGGTGTGGTGTAGGGAATGTAGTGGTGGGACCCTATCGCTTGTCCCACCACTACAGTGATGGAGTTCCTTCTGTCACTGTCCTCTGCAGGCCTTCAGATAGGCACAGTCAATGGCTATTTGGCGGCTTTGTCTGTGTTTAAGAGGTCGGCGGATCAAGGATCCTTTTTCACGATTGTGGTAAGGACCTAATCCCTGAAAGGCCTTGTAAATAAGTTGCCGTCTACTCTGTTTTTGGTTCCGGACTGGGACCTAAACTTGCTTTTGACATTTTTGATGGTGGCTCTGTTTGAGTCTGTGCATTCTTGCCCTATCAGGCTGCTTACCCTGAAAATGGCTTTCCTGGTGGAAATCACTCCAGCAAGACATGTAAGTGAGCTTCAGGCCACCTTTCATATGATTTTTCAAGGAGAAGGCTACGCTCAAGGTGCGTCCGAAATTTCTGCCAAAAAGTGGTTTCTGAATTCCACGTGTCCCATAGCATTGATTTGCCGTTTTTTTTTATCCTCTAAGGATGAGGAAAGGCTACACAGCCTGGACCCTAAGAGGGCACCCAGCTTTTTACGTAGCTAGGAAACCAGAATGTAGGCGTGACAACCAACATTTTGTGGCTTTCTCTCTGTCCAGGAAGGATCTAGCTGTGCCAAACAGACAATCGCTTGCTGGGTAATTCTCTGTTATCAGAGAGCAGGTAAAGATCTTCCACCACAAAAAAGAACAAAAAAAAGGATCTGCCACCAGGCATCAGAGCATATTCCACCATGGTTGTGGCAGCATCACCCGCATCGCAGAGCGGTTTGCTGGTGAAGGAAATATGTCGCTCCACACGTTCACAAAGCATTACTGGTTAGATGTGGCATGCGGTTCGGATGCTCGATTCGGAGAGCGGTATTGCCGAGCTTCCTTGTCTGAGGGCTTTCATCCTGTCTTTGCACTCTGTACTGAGTTGGGAGTCTACCTGATCAGGGATCTGCAGAAGAATGCAATCCATTGAAGGAGAAACCACTTATAGGTAATGTTCTTTCTATGGATTCTTCTGCCGCAGATTCCTCATCACCCTCGCATTATGCCCTGCTTTGAAACTGGTCTGCTTTCTAAATCGGGTTGTTCTCTTCTAATGAGACGAGGTTATGGTGATTATGTGCGAGGCACAATTTGATGCCTCATTTTATAAGTACTGTTCGCAGGTTGCTTCTAGTATGTTCTGTTCCTCACAAAAAATAAATGATACATTTTAAAAATGTTTTTTGGCTGTCTTGAAGCCGAATCCTATGAATTGTTCCTGCACGGCTGCTGAACGCCAGGGAAAAAAGGTGGCGAACTGAGGTACTGGATGTAGTGATGAAATATATATATATCTATATATATATCTATATATATATCTATATATATATATATATTTCTGAGGCTTGTGGAATCTGCTTAGATCACATGCTGTGCATAGTCCGACATCTAGTGGAAGCTGCGGAGTATTACAGTTTGTTTTTCGAAACTCGAAAATGGGCGTCGACACAGGCGTGCCAGTAATACTATCCCTAGTGTGACGTCCACTGTACCCAAGATCCCTCACGCGTCTAGGATCCTCAGATTGTTTTTTTCCGCCATACTGGTCGGAAGCATCTTGCGGAGTCCCCTGGCCTTAGCCATACTTGAAAGAGGCACAGATAGAACGGTCCGACTCGGTGTCCTCTGGGCGCTCTCGATCGAGATCGCCTCATGACGCAAGGCAATCATCCACTCTTGCCAAGAGTGCCTCGCTCCCTAGATTAACGGAAGTTCGATCGTCGGAAGACGAAGACGACTTCCACCCCCAGGCCGCGCTCCAGGAGACCGAGGCCGCAGTTAACACCAGCGAGGCCCCACGCTCGAAACAAGTTACCTCTCCCGACCCTCGATGCCAGGCGTCGAAAGTCTCTGGGGCCTCCAAGGGGCAGGGAAAACATTTTTCCACGCACGGGGAGGGGGGGAAACAGTGGAAAGCACAGCCTTCCACTCCTGTAAGACCATCCTTCCACCCTAAGCAGACAGACACACATAAATCTACTGGGACATCAACATCCAGCAAGGGTACCCTTGATAAGTCCTCTAAGTTGCCTACTAAAGTCATACCCTGTTCCAAAGAATGGTCCAGTGAAGACATAGACAGGGTCATGTCAAGGATGTCTTCCTTAGCTGATTTTTATGACAAAAACCCAGAACATTTCCTTTCGTATGACCCTCAAGGGGCCACACCCTCAGGCTCCTCTGATCCTATCCCCCTAAGTAAAAAGGCCCGGTTCGAAAGACCTGAACCCTTCGAGGTGCAGCCTTACTCTACTCCATACTCTACTCCACACCCCAGATACCAAGGACAGCCTTTCCCTGAAGGGGACCAGGAGTTCACCGGGACTGAATACTATGCGGATGATGAGGACCTGGAGGAGGTAGAAGATGAGCAGGAAATTTACAGAGTAGATTCCCCGGTAGAGAGCGAAGCCCCAGTTACCGACTCGCCAGTTGATAACCAGCCCCTCCTTAATGAAGTTCTCGCTCGTGCAGCAGAACATTTTCACATCGACACCCACGGTGTACAGGAGGAAAGGGACTTCGCAGAAGAGTTGGTGGGAGAGAGGAGGCCGGTCGCTCAGACCATCCCTATCCTTAAATCCATCCAACGTAGAATAGATCCATCCCTGGTGAATCCTAACCTCACCAGAGCCGTCAACCCCAGAGTCGAAAAACTTTTTCGGGCAGCCCAGTCTGACCCTCTGTATATAAGAGGACATCTTAAACCAGACTCCATAGTGGTTACCAACACTCGGAAGAGGGCTGGGACACCCTTATCGTCGTCAGAAGCTCCTCCCGACAAGGAGAGCAAAAGACTGTACGGGTTTGGCAGGAAGGTAGCCTCAACGTCCGCCTACCAAGCAAGGATCGCAAACTCCACCACCCTGTTGGCAAGTTACAACTGCCATCAATGGGAAGAGGTCGCGGCGCTCATAGCCTCTGCTCCTGAACCGTTAAAGGGCCAGTTGGCTCGGATCTCGGCAGAAGGGAGAGCCGTGTCTGGCTGCATATTAAAAGCAACTTTCGACGCCGCGGACAACGCAGGAAGATTGATAGCAGAAGGTACTGTTATCAAGAGACATGCGTGGTTACGGCAGTCAGGGTTCAAAACAGAAACCCAGGCTTCATTAATAGACAAGCCGGTGGAACCCGATCTATTGTTTGTGAAAGCGGTCGAAGACGCACTTAAGAATGCCAAGGTCGAGTACGAGACTCTCAAATCCCTTGGCCAGTTTACCAACAAACCCCCTAACCAGAGGGGGAATAGTAATTTTCGTCGCCCACGCGGCCAAAATTCACAAAGAGGCAACTATGCCCAAGGACAGGGTACACAATGGAACAACAACCAGCAGTCTACCCAAAGTTACGGCAGGGGTAACAAGAGAGGTCGTGGAAGAGGCAGAGGCAGCCCCAACAAGGGAGGGGGCACGCCTCCACCAAAGCAGTGACGCTCAGTTCAGGGTCCCTTCTCACGCAACCCCAGTAGGGGGACGCATTTCCAACTTCACCCAGGCTTGGAAGGGATCACCTCAGACAGATGGGTGCTGTCAACAGTGTCCACAGGATATTGTATAGAATTACTGCAGCGTCCCCGGAACCACCCTCCACGACAAAGAATACACTCCTTAGAACATCAGAAGATCCTTCTCGAGGAGATCGCCATTCTGCTAGAAAAGGACGCGATAGAACTCGTCCCAGGACACCAGGTAAACAAGGGTATCTATTCAACTTACTTCCTTGTGCCAAAGAAAGATTTGACAATGCGCCCAGTACTGGACTTACGGCCTGCCAACAAGTATGTCAAGCCCCAAAAATTCCGTATGACCATGCTACAAGAGGTAATCCCCCTCCTAAAAAAGGGGGAGTACATGGCAACCTTGGATATGAAAGATGCTTATTTTCATATTTCCATGCTCCCAGCCCACAGAAAATACTTGCGCTTCAAGGTAGACAGTCGCCACTACCAATTCAAGGTACTGCCCTTCGGGATAGCTTCAGCACCAAGGGTATTCACCAAGGTACTGGCGGTGGCAGCTGCACACCTACGCAGGGAGGCAATCCCAGTGTACCCTTATCTGGACGACTGGCTCATAACGGGGGAAACCCCAGGAATTTGCAGGTCAAACATTCAGAGGACTATCGACCTCCTCCACGAATTAGGCTTCTCTATCAACGAGAAGAAGTCAAGTCTGGTGCCAAGCACCTCAAAACAGTTCCTAGGAGCAATCCTAGATACTCAGAAAGGGTTGACCTTCCCTTCGGAAGAGAGAATTCGGAATATACTACTGCAGATTCCACATTATCAGTCAGGTCAACAAATAACGGTACGCAAAGCAATGCGGTTACTGGGCATGATGGCGTCATGCATTTACCTGGTCCCCCACGCGCGTCTGCGCATGCGTCCCATGCAGGAATGGTTGGCGAAACAGTGGTCTCAGGCAAGTGGTCAGTGGGACGATCTAGTGGTCGTTTCGCCAACACTCGTACAGAGCTTACACTGGTGGACAAGAGAGAATCTCGCAAGGGGAAAACCCTTTTACGATCCCGAAGTACAAGCAGTGGTGACTACAGATGCATGCCTGACTGGGTGGGGAGCTCACCATCTCCACCACACAGCTCAGGGTCTCTGGTCTCACTCAGTAGCCAAGAACCACATCAACCTGCTGGAACTTCTGGCAGTATTCCGAGCGATTCGGGCGTTCGAGCCCCATCTGCTAAACTTGTCGGTGCAGATCCGGACGGACAGCACGACAGCCATGTTCTATCTGAACAAACAAGGAGGGACTTGTTCGCCAAATCTGTCCAAGCTTGCCCAGAAAATCTGGATATGGGCACTCAGACGGAACATCTTCCTGTCATCACAACATGTTCCAGGGGAGCTCAATTCCCTAGCGGATGCCCTAAGCAGAGACTCCCTCCCAGAAGAACACGAATGGGTCCTTCACAGAGATATCGTAGAGGATCTCTTCTCTCAGTGGGGTTTCCCCACTATAGACCTATTCGCCACAAGCGAAAACAAACAATGCCCAGGATTTGCATCCAGGTTCCCCCAGCCAGACTCCCAAGGGAACGCCCTGTGGATGAACTGGTCAGGGATGTTTGCGTACGCTTTTCCACCAACTCCTCTCATCAGGAAGGTGGTGTACAAGATGAACAAGGAATCGATGACGCTCATCCTAGTTGCTCCCATGTGGGCGAGACAACCATGGTTTCCACACCTACGCAGGATGGCGGTGTGCGAGCCCATCAAACTCCCAGCCTGGTACAACCTACTGTCCCAGCAACAAGGTCAAACAGTGCACCAGGAACCCAACTCAATGAACCTGGCAGCATGGCTCCTGAAGTCATAGAGTTTGGCCATCTCAATTTACCACAGAGGTGTATGGACATCCTAAAAGAATCCAGGAAACCAAACACAAGGCACTGTTACTTTGACAAGTGGAAGAGATTCGTTATTTGGTGCCAGAATAAACAAATCAACCCAGTTGATTGCACTCCTTCCAACGTTGTAACATACATGCTCCACCTGCTGGACGCAGGTTTGGTTTTTAACTCTCTGAAAGTACACCTGGCAGCCCTCTCGGCTTACACCACATCCCATAACAAGGTATCGTGGTGGAAAGTACCAGTAGTTAAAGCCTTCATGGAAGGAGTAAAGAGACTTCACCCTCCTATTTCGAACCCACCGCCAGGATGGGACCTCAATGTGGTGCTAGCTAAGCTCATGGGCCCCCCTTTCGAACCCATGCATAAAAGTAGTCTCAAACACCTGACTTATAAAACGGCCTTCTTAGTAGCCATTACCTCTATAAGAAGGGTCAGTGAAATTCAGGCTCTGTCAGTGCAGGATCCTTTCTTTACTATCCACAAAGACAAACTGGTTTTACGCACACACCCTAGGTTCTCACCTAAATTTATATCTAAATTCCATGTAAACCAGTCCATCGAGCTTCCGGCTTTCTTCCAGAACCCGCAAAGCTCGGCTGAGTGAAACTACACACCCTAGATGTGCGTAGGGCGGTCCTCTACTATGTAAACACAACCAGACCGCTAAGGAAAACAGATCAACTGTTTGTCTCCGTAGCTACAGGCAGAGAGGGAGATCGCGTCTCTAAGGGCGCTATCTCGAAGTGGATTATCAACTGTATACAGCTGTGTTACTCTCTTTCTGAAAAAACTCTGCCTTTTACGCCAAGAGCCCACTCTACTAGAGGCATTGGGGCCACTCTGGCTTTCATTGCAAATGTTCCCCTCGACACCATTTGCAAAGCAGCTACTTGGAGCTCTATTCACACTTTTACTCAGCATTACTGCATTGACACTCATTCCAAGACAGATACACAAGTGGGACAAGCGGTTCTGAGACACCTGTTTCCTCATGACTCTTCTCACATCCCACCTCCTTCTTCTGGTACTGCTCGCTAATCTATGCACAGCATGTGATCTAAGCAGATTCCACAAGCCTCAGAAGGGATACATTACTCACCGTAATCGTATTTCTGATGCTTGTATCTGCTTAGATTCACATGCGACCCACCCTTCCTCCCCTCCGAGAGAAGGCGCATGATTGCTGGTAGTCTTACCTTTCTGTCTATCTGCTTGGATTATCAGTACTCACGCTACTCCTCATGCTTCCTCATGTCAGAAAAAATACAATCTGAGGATCCTAGACACGTGAGGGATCTTGGGTACAGTGGACGTCACACTAGGGATAGTATTACTGGCACGCCTGTGTCGACGCCCATTTTCGAGTTTCGAAAAACAAACTGTAATAATCCGCAGCTTCCACTAGATGTCGGCCTATGCACAGCATGTGAATCTAAGCAGATACAAGCATCAGAAATACGATTACGGTGAGTAATGTATCCCATATATATATCTCTCTCTCTCTATATATATATATATATATATATATATATATATATATATATATATATATGGTTCACATCACGTCTGGAGTTGACGAGTAGCATGGTTGAGTCAAGAGGAGTCGACGATCTATGTCGAGTCATACTACACCTCCACCCAAAAAAGTTTCCAAGCAGCTGACTCTGGAAGCTTATCTATCTAATGAGGAATCTGCAGGAGAAGAATCCATAGAAAGAACACTAATGATAAGTAATTTCTCCTTCGAAGGGATTGTGCCCTCCGAAGTATTCCTTATCTTGATAGATGTCTTCCAGCTTGCTGGCCTCAGAATTTTTTTTCAGTAGAGGGCGCTGCTCGTCGACGTCCCTCGAGTTGGTGTCCCTCGACAGCCTCCGTATCGGTGCCGACGTCATCATGCATATAAATAGACACACGCAGCGTCCGTTGCTCAGTTCTGTTTTTCCGCGCTCCGTGAGCCTCGGAATCGTGTTGCTCAGTTCGTTCTTCAAGTAGATTCTACTTATTCCTCGAAGATATCATACTTTATTCGATGGCTTCCTCATCCGAACCGTCAACCTCGCGGTCCGGCTTCAAAAAGTGTTGTGATTGTGGAAAGAAAATGTCGTTGACGGATCCTCACAGGATCTGTTTGTGGTGCCTAGGATCGGAGCACCATTGTTCAGAATGCGAGGACTGCATGTCCATGACGGCGAAAGCCTTGAAGGAGCGTAAGGGGAAGCTCGAAAGAGGTAAGACTCTTAAAACTTCTACTCCTTCGAAGGTTTCCTCAGCAGGGTCGAGACATTCGTCTCCTCGCCGTCACAGGAAACATTCCCGTTCGAGGTCTTGAAGCGGTTCCTGTCAGTCTTCGAGATCCAAACACTCGAAAAAGAGGCGTCGTAGATCACCCTCTTCTTCGTCTTCTTCTGTTTCCCCGGAAAGGGTCACCTGCCCCACGAAACACAGCTCTCCAGCTAAGTGGGAGGAATTCCATAAAAAGATGCTTAGCGTCTTCGAGAAAGCGGCCTCCACCCACTCGGAGACGGCTAAAGGTGATACCCTGGGTGAAAGACCCGAAAAATTGAAACTCTGCGAGTCGTTGCACCCGGCGAAAGAAACTGCCCGAGAGCGTCATGGACCCTCGAGCAAAGGCAGTAAGACTGCGTCATCGATGCAGTCATCGAAAGTCCCTTCGACTCATAAATCTGTGTCATCGAAGCCATTATCGAAGGGCCCATCGTCACACAGATCGGTCGAATCGACGCCGTCTTCGACGCCGATGTCGACGCTGATAAAGGACAAACCTACTGCTGTCACTACTTCTCAGTCAGTAGACTTACCGAGGGCTTCGACCATGACCTCGAGAATGTCGTCGATAACCTCGACGATTCCGAGTATCATTCCGATCCTCTCGAGTTCTTCGAGGTCTCTTCATACCTTTTTGATGCCTTTTTCGGTTTCATCGAAGTCTTTGACTTCCGCGTCTACAACTTTGACGTTTTCTCAACCGGTTACTACAAGCTTGGCCCCTTCTGCTCTAGAAATGGGTTTTAAGCCATTCCCAAGGTCAGATTATTTCAGAGCCTTGTCCTCTATTTATGAGGAAGGGGAGGATTCTGATCATGAAAGACCTTTTTGGTTGCAAAGGACTACAACACCTGTACCAGAGGAATTTATCTCTGAAGAGAATAGATTGAAGGACCTTCAAGAATCCTTGCATGATGCAAGTGGTTTAGATACTTCCCCAGAAGTAGAATTTGCTAAACCAGACCCAGGGGAACATGCTGAGACCCCTTACAGAATTTTAAAGGCCAGAATAACAGAATTCATGGGTTGGTCTACACCTTCACCTTCTTTTAAACAAGATGATCTTACAGACATTTTAATTAAAGGCCCACAGGAAGATCCTGTGGTTCCCTTTCATACTGAATTGCAGAGTAAAATATCAGCCAACTGGGAAACTCCTGAGGTTATCCCGGCAGTTAACAAAAAACTATCTGCCAAATATAGGGTATCTGCTTCTGACCCTGAATATTTGTCCAAACATCCAACTCCAGAGAGACTGGTTGTACAGACAGCAACTTCATTGAACAGTAGATCTGTATACCCTACTCTTCCACAAGACAGGGATGATAAGAGATTTGACGCTATGTCAAAAAAGGTCTTTTCTGCGTGTAGCATGGCGCTTAAATCCATTAATGCTACTTGTACGCTCGCAAGATTCAGCCATACACTTTGGGAGTGTGCTTCGTCTGCGGCTGACTGTCTCCCGGAAGGAGAAGAAAGGGAAGCTTTTCTGAACATCATTAAAGATGGTAAAGACGCAATGTGCGAATCCCTTCAAACTGGCATTGATTCTGCTGACAGTATCAGCAGGGCCATGGCAGCAAGTACTACAATCTGCAGATTTGCGTGGTTGCGAATGTCTGGTATTGCACCAGATGTACAGGCCAGACTTTTGAATATGCCCTTTGACGGCTCTTCTTTATTTGGTAAGAAGGCTGATGACAGCCTAGAGAGGTTAAAAACATCCAAGGCAGCAGTGAAATCCCTTGGAGCTGCAATCTGCCAAACTCCCTATCGCCCCTCAGGAACCTCTTGGAGAGGTTGGTCCTTTCGTTTTTATTCCGCATTCGGAAAAGGCAGAGGACAGCCGGCTCAAATAGGCCAAAAACGATTCACCCGAGGTGGACGGGTTAAAAGTACAAAAGCGGCAGCAGCAGCAGGGGCCGTAAACTAGATCCTTTAGAACTTGCGCCGTTTCCATAGCTGCTAGGACGCGTTGACCGGCGGCAGCAGTCGTTCTGAACTGCCTCCCCCCGTGCAGGTAAGCGCATACAGCTGTCTATACTCTTTCCAACTGAGATATCTATCTGAACTATTCACTCACCCTTGAGCCGGGCTAACTCCCTGCCTCACTTTCCACAGATTTCCACTCGTATACTTGGACCTGCAGTCTACAAGTACATCGAGCCATTTAGCCTGAACATCTTCTCATTCAGATCGACATTTTTTCGAGCCGCATGGCCTAGAAACCGCATCACCAGCCCGTTGTGCCTTGCAGCCTACGCATTGTAACTTCAAAGCTAATACTTAAAGGTATTCCACTTACCAGCGTTTATCCTAGTTTCGGACAGTACTGAATAAGCACATGCCTTTAAATTATTTTTCCGATGTCTGTCATTATATTTTCTAGAGTATTCTACCGACCTATGTCAATCGTTGAACAGAAGTTACATAGTGGTACACGTGAATGACCCTGAGTCTATTTGACTTTCATGTCGTTTGAATATTTGGTGTTTTCCGCATTTGTTACCTTTTTCCTGCACACTTCACAGGTACAATATTTTAACAAGTGCCTATTGTTCAATTTTCTCCTAAATACAGTTTTCTTTAGACTTACATGCTCTCTTTTTTTTCGTCTGTGTTCTCTTTGACTACAGTGGCTTAACCTACCTGTGGAGGGTCTACATATTGTCTGATTCATTACCTATGATCAAAATCTGTACCCGGTGTTCCTGAATACATTTTTCACCGGTAATTCATTTTTACTCAAGATTTACCTCTCTATATTGTGTCTTATATGGTTTTCTTCCAAACTTTATTCTTCTTAAACTCCTTGAGTGACTACCTTTCCCGCACTGGTCTAGAATCGTCGTTCTGAACCTTCCCCCCTCCCCTCACCCTGAATTGAAACAGGAATGAGAGTGCCCTAGGGGTACAGGGTGGATTATATCTACTCTAGCAATAATGTTTGTTCTGCCAAACAAATGACATTGAAATGTATAGCATGAGTAACATGAACTGTCTTAAGGTAAAAAACTTGAACAAATGTTTTTCCTTCTTTTTCCCTTTTGTATTAAGAATTCAATTTTGGCCATATAAAGAAGAGGAAAGTATCCTCGAAACGCGTCGCCACATGAATTGGATTCCACTGTCTCCTTAAATTTGTTGTGACCTATTCTTGCACTGTTTTTGCTTCTTGAATTTGTAAATGTTTCTTCTTTTGATAATATGTATTTGATACCCAAGACATAAATCTTACTATAAAAACATAAAACTGGATTTCCTGGTTTATATGTTCTTTGTATTAATATTAAATTACACTAGTGGACTTAGTCCAAACACCTGAAAGTGTGCAGGGGACGGGAGGGTTCCCATGTTGAATCCTCATCCTATTTGTCTCTTATTTGTTGGGGTCTTGTGCCATGGCCCCAGTTCCTCCCCGCACCTAAAATTAACTTCTAACATTTATTGAATGTACCCTTTATTGCCATTAATTTCGAGGTGTGCATCAATAATCAACCCTTCTTAGCAGCAGCAGGGGCCTCTTTACCCTCGGCATCTGCATCAGCCGCCTCTAAACCACTCTGAGGACTCTCCTCACAAGACACCATTAGGGGGCAGAGTTAGGCAGAAACCTGTGCAGTTCCCTCTGGGACCACTGCAAAAGATTTAAGACTACAGGCGTTTGGCAGTAAACACACTTGGTAGCAGTCTGTATCACACAGATTCACTTGGTAGCTGTGGCTGAGCAGTCAGACCTCCCTCAAGAAGAGTTAGGCAGTATACAGAGTATTCACAATAGGTCAAAAAGAACACAGTAGAACAAGTAAACACTGACCAGAGCTTGGTGTAAAAGAGATAAAATTATTTATTTAAAACCACATCTAGAAAAACACACAGGCACTAATAGTAAGCAATTCAAAAACACGGTCACTAAAAGATATACACTCCCTCAAAATAATATTAGACAATTCTTTAGTAAAGCCCCACTTATTTTCAGACAGCGGTGAGCGCTTAACACAGATGGAACTCTAATAATTTGTTTAAAAAGGGACAGAAAAGCAGAGTATAAATTGAAACGGATACCAACACTTTTCTTAAGAACACGACAAGAGAGTAAGGCAAAGTAAAACCGTGAGTTTAGAGTCAGTAGGCCGGTTCCACTTTAAGAGGATCAAAACGAAATGTGTCCAAGGTCACACGGTTGCAGTGCACAAGAGTCTTGCAAAGGTTCAAAAAGAGTTGGACCAAAAGAAAGGGACCAGTTAGAGGGTCAAGGCGGCCAGCCCAGTCCAGAAGGTTAAGGGGTTATTATTACCTTGTAGCAATCTTTGGAAAGGGAGGCCTGGCGGACACGGTACCTTAAAGTGATGAGAATACTCCAGCGGGGGCAGTTGTTCCTGGCAGCGGATGCAAGTCGGTGCTTCGTCCGGGGAAGAGAGGATCTCGTCGGGGAGGAAGACAGGAGTCCGTTGCACTGCCAGGGAAGAAACCAGCCGCGGAGTTCTCAGGTAAAAGGAGCTGTCATGATCTCTGCTTCCAAAAGGTCAAGGTTTTCCCAACTCCCTTGGAAGCAGATCCATAACCCAGGTTCCGAGTGCCAGCCAGTCCCAATTGGGACCTTTTGGACCCAGTCCTGGCGCCAGTGGCACCAGGCTCATAAATATGCCCAGTCCCAGCGCTGGAAGCGCCGGGCTCATAATGCTTGGGTGGACTTACCTGCAGCAGACCATGCTGCTTACTTGCCTGCCAGTTGAGCCTCTGATCCTCTTCTGTTTGGAACTACTTTTCCTGTTGGGTGGGGCTGGAGCCACTCCCTAGATTCAGAACACTGGAACTCTTCTGGAAGGCAGGAACTCTTTTCTTACCAGGAACTCTTTTCTTACTTAGGCGTGGCTGTGGAAGGAGACACACTAAGCACTACAGGAGGCTATTTAAACCACACCCGGTGGATGAATCTTGCTTTGCGTTATTCTGCACCCTCTGCAGCAGAACGCTCATCGTGTCTTCTGCATCCGGTCCTGGGCCTAAGGAAAAAGGCTTACCATCCTGAATCCAGTCTTCAGCAACACCTATAAAGACAAGAAAGAACAGGTTAGCATTCCGGCATCTGAAAGGCAAAGGCTTACCATCCTGAATCCAGTCTTCAGCAACACCTATAAAGGCAAGAAAGAACAGGTTAGCATTCCGGCATCTGAAAGGCAAAGGCTTACCTACTCTTCGTGCGCTCCGGATGTCTTCACACTGCATTCCGGCATCTGAAAGACAAAAGCTTACCAACTCTTCGCACGCTCCGGAGGCCGTCGGCGCTGCATCCCGCATCTGAAAGACAAAACAAGGTGCGTTTAAAGACATTGGGGAACTTTAATACTCACGTGCCATTACTCCTTTCCACATCTAACCCAGTGGGTATCCCGGCACCCTGCAGCCGCTCCGAACTTGTACCTGCAAAATAAAAAGACAGTTAGAGCGCATCGTGAAGCTGGCAACAAGCGCTTACTTACGTGCTTCCAGGCGCTTCTATTCATCACACGGGCTCCATCTTCAACTCACTTCAGCCCGTCATCCGCCATCGCCGGAACCCTGCAAAACAAGAGACATCGTTATTAAAGACTTTAAAGACATTTGAGTTACTCGAAACTTACCGTTCGTGCAGTAAACGACGGACAGCAGTCCTCTGAAGTCAAGAGGCCTGCGCTACCTATCCAGTGAAGAAACTGGTTACAGCACCCAGCCCCGAGGCAGATGGAGAGCTCGGCATTCACTTACCTAAGACAGCTTACTCTGTACGTCAGGCATACAGGGCACAGAGGTCCAGCCCAAAGAGCCAACCGGGTGCTGCACATCACCTTTGAAGATACGGTAGTTGCCCAGTCAAGACCGGCGCCTCTGCGAGAATCAGGTGAGCGTTACAGAACGCAAAGACTACCGCAAAACTCTCGCCCAGGCGCTATGGAAACCTCGGATACTGACCACCTAGCCCGGTTACTTGGGGAACTAAGGGCAGAAGTGCATGCAGCTCGTCAGGAAACGAACGCTCTAAGAAGGGAACTAATTATTTCCAAGGAGAGGACAGATGATCTTGCTAGACAATTGCTACAGTCACAAGCCGGACAGACCCCGCTACCCGCATCAGGGGCAAATCTTCCTTCAACATCCTCTATGAATCCAGTGCAGATCAACCTACCTGGGAAAGTACCTCTGGCTCCGCCCGAACGATTTTCTGGTGACCCAAAGAGGTTTGCGGTATTTATCAATCAGTGCCGGTTGCACTTCTTATGCCGGCCAGCAGCTTTTCCAACTGATCAAGCTAAAGTAGCTTTTGTACTTTCGTACCTTAGTGGCAATGCGGCAGACTGGTCGATCCCTCTAGTTAATCAAGATGATCCGGTTCTCCATGATTTTCAAGCCTTTCAGCTTAGTATGGAAAAACTGTTCGCAAGACATGCACAGGGGCAGGCCTTGGACAATGAGCTTCTTTCGTTGCGACAGGGTAATCAAGACCTTTTGGCTTATATTGCATCTTTCAATAGACTAATAGTGGAAACTCAATGGCCTGAGGACAAAAGGATTACGCTGTTTTATAGAGGTCTACGTGGAGAGCTCAAAGACGTTTTAGCCCAAGTAGTGAACCCCCCACAAGACTGTTCGGATTATATAGACTTGGTCGTTCAAATAGATCACAGACTGCAGAACAGGAAGGCCGATCGTTCCAAGTTTGATGCTCGAGTATTTTCCAAACCACCAACTCCTTCCAAGGGAGTAGACTCCGGGGAACCCATGCAAATAGGGGGTCTGAAAGGTCCTCTAACACAAAGGGAGCGGGAAAGGAGAAAACAGTTGCAATTATGCCTATATTGCGGAAACTCAGGGCACTTTCTTCGAGACTGTCCGGTGAAACCTGCCAAGAAGGCAGTAGGAGCTGCAGTTACCACAGTTACAAACTCTGAGCAGGGAAACGACCTCGCCCGACAAGAATAGAGGTCCTCTTGCCGAGCGTGAAAACCAGTTCCGTGACCTCGCATTTCGTGATACCTATGGTCCTCATTAGCCCTGATAATCCGGATCGATTACATGCAATTGAAGCTTACGTCGACAGCGGTGCCATCGGCAATTATGTGGATCATGAAATGGTTTTGAGGATGAATCTAACTCTTTGTCCCAAGGCAGTAAAGGACGTCATTACAACGGTGGATGGTACGGAGATAGCCTCCGGGCCAGTAACGCATACCACTCAAGAGGTGATGCTAGTAAGTCAAGATGGACACCATGAGAAGATCGTGTTCGATGTGATCAAGGCCCCTCAGTTCCAGATTATTCTAGGAATACCTTGGTTAGAGAAACACAATCCTCTGATCGATTGGCGAGCAAGAACGGTCCAGTTTCCAGAATGTGTCTCTACTTGTCACCCTCCACCTGGTGTTGCACTGGCAGCAATTTCTTCAGAGACTCCCCAGTTACCTCCCGAATACCTAGAATACCAAGATGTTTTCCGGAAGGAGCAGGCTAACTCTCTACCTCCTCATAGGTCTTATGACTGCCAGATAGACCTGATACCTGGATCTACTCCTCCTTGTAGTAGAATTTATGCCCTCGCCGAGCCTGAGAACCTTCACCTTCGACAATACCTGGATCAATACCTGGCAAATGGGTTTATTCGTCCTTCCAAGTCCCCTGCCTCTTCAGCTTTGTTCTTCGTTCCAAAAAAGGAAGGAGACCTTAGAACTTGTATCGATTATCGCTCCCTGAACCAGATCACCGTTAAGAATAGATATCCGTTACCTTTGATCCCTGAACTCCTGGACCAAGTCAGAAAAGCATGCATATATACAAAGCTGGATCTTAGAGGAGCTTACCACTTGGTACGAGTAAAAGAGGGCGATGAATGGAAGACGGCCTTCCGCACCAAGTATGGGCTATTTGAATATCAGGTCATGCCCTTCGGACTTTGCAATGCCCCGGCCGCCTTTCAATATTTTATGAACAATGTCCTCAGAGAGCTCATAGATGTGTGTGTTGTTGTTTACATCGACGACATTCTCGTTTATTCTTCATCGGAATCTGAACATCGGAAACACGTGAAAATGGTCCTCGAAAGATTGCGTCAACACAAACTTTTCGCTAAGTTGGAAAAATGTGTTTTCAACGTGACTGAAGTTGAATTCTTGGGATTCATATTATCACCTGGCGGAGTGCGTATGGATTCAAAGAAGGTCGATGCAGTTCTCAAATGGCCATCACCATCCTCCGTAAAAGGTGTGCAAAGCATGTTAGGCTTCGCTAACTTTTACCGCAGGTTTATCCCCGAGTTCTCTCGAATAGTCCAGCCCATCACTGCCTTGTTAAAGAAAAACAAACGTTTTGAATGGTCTACCGAGGCGGAACAAGCTTTCCAGGATTTGAAGACTAAATTTATCTCTGCACCAATCTTAAAACACCCTCGCCCCGAACTCCCCTACATCGTGGAAACTGATGCTTCAAGCCTTGCCATGGGGGCAGTTCTATCACAAAAGGACCCGGTAACCAATCAGTTGCATCCCGTGGCATTTTGGTCCCGCAAATTTTCGCCTCCTGAAGTCAATTACACGATTACTGACAAGGAACTTCTGGCTATCAAGTCTGCCTTTAAGGCTTGGCGGCATTATCTGCTGGGGGCCCGACACACCGTTACTGTGATTACGGATCACCGAAACCTGCAATATTTGAAAACTGCAAAAGCCCAATCCTCTAGACAACTCCGTTGGGCATTATTCTTTGCCGAGTTTGACTTCATAATTACCTATCGACCTGGTACAAAGAACGGTAAAGCCGATGCCCTTTCTCGGATGGGAGTGGAAGAACACTTGATCAACCCTAAACCTGTACCAATCATTCCCGAACAAAGAATTCTGGGTGTAATCGCCACAGGATCCATAGAGGAAGTTAAGGATAAAGCCAAGCAACTTGTAACTCCAGCAGACATACAGAATTGGCATCTGCAGGGAAAGGACTTTGCAGTAAAGGACAACTTATTGTATTTCCAAGAACGATTATACCTACCCAGCACAGATTTACAGAAAAAAGTAATCTCTTGTTATCACGACTCTTTAATGGAAGGTCATCCCGGTATAGCCAAGACCTCAGAAAAGATCAAGCGCTACTTCTGGTGGCCGTCTTGGAAAAAAGATATCAGAGACTTTATAATGTCCTGTGGAGTATGCGCCCAAAACAAGAGTCAAAAGGAAAGACCAGCAGGCCTCTTACGCCCTATTGACATCCCACCTCGCCCTTGGCATACGCTTTCTATGGACTTCATCACCGATCTACCTCCATGCTCCGGATACAATACGATTCTAGTAATCGTGGACTTATTCTCCAAGATGGCGCATTTCATTCCGCTCAAAGGCTTGCCAACAGTAGCAACTCTGGCCCGAGAATTTCTCGAAAACATCATCCGACTGCACGGTTTTCCTTCGGTTCTAATTTCGGATCGAGGTAGTCAATTTATTTCTCATTTTTGGCGAAGTTGCTGTCGGTCAGCTCAAATTGATGTGAGACTATCGACCAGTCACCACCCTCAGACCGACGGACAAACCGAGAGGACCAATCAAACTCTGGAACAGTATTTACGCTGCATGCTGCAACAAACTGAAAAAACTTGGAAAGATATCCTTTGGATAGCCGAGTATGCCTACAATAACTCTGTCCATTCGGGAACTGGGAAAACCCCGTTTTTTCTTTTGTACGGCAGTCACCCTCGAACCTCGGAGTTGGATCCCCTCCAAGATCTTGAAACACCAGCAGTAGACTACCTGCATTCTACAATCACCCAAGCCTTTAAGGAAGCTGTTTCTCACCTTCAAAGGGCTAAAGAACAATACAAGAAAGGAGCAGATCAACATCGGAAGGAAGCCCCTCACTATCAAGTAGGGGATCAAGTCTGGTTATCCACCAAATATCTATCTCTAAAAGGGCCACGCACATTCAACCCAAGATACCTTGGTCCCTATTCCATCACTACCATAGTAAACTCAGTAGCGGTCAAGTTGGACTTGCCCCCGCACATGAAGATACATCCGGTCTTCCACGTCTCTCTATTAAAACCCGTGCAACCTCAAACCCGACTAACCAAATCTCCAAAACCTATCCTAGTTGATGGAGAACTCGAGTTTGAAGTCAAAAGCATTCTGCACTCCAAGATCTCCAAATCTAAACTATTCTACCTAATTGACTGGAAAGGCTACGGCCCCCAAGAGAGATCCTGGGAACCTGCTGAATATGTCCACGCTCCTCGACTAATCAAAAGATTTCACCGACCATTTCCTGACAAGCCAAAACCCCCGGAGAAGCCCGGTTTGGGAGGGGCCTTGAGGGGGGGTACTGTCATGATCTCTGCTTCCAAAAGGTCAAGGTTTTCCCAACTCCCTTGGAAGCAGATCCATAACCCAGGTTCCGAGTGCCAGCCAGTCCCAATTGGGACCTTTTGGACCCAGTCCTGGCGCCAGTGGCACCAGGCTCATAAATATGCCCAGTCCCAGCGCTGGAAGCGCCGGGCTCATAATGCTTGGGTGGACTTACCTGCAGCAGACCATGCTGCTTACTTGCCTGCCAGTTGAGCCTCTGATCCTCTTCTGTTTGGAACTACTTTTCCTGTTGGGTGGGGCTGGAGCCACTCCCTAGATTCAGAACACTGGAACTCTTCTGGAAGGCAGGAACTCTTTTCTTACCAGGAACTCTTTTCTTACTTAGGCGTGGCTGTGGAAGGAGACACCTAAGCACTACAGGAGGCTATTTAAACCACACCCGGTGGATGAATCTTGCTTTGCGTTATTTTGCACCCTCTGCAGCAGAACGCTCATCGTGTCTTCTGCATCCGGTCCTGGGCCTAAGGAAAAAGGCTTACCATCCTGAATCCAGTCTTCAGCAACACCTATAAAGACAAGAAAGAACAGGTTAGCATTCCGGCATCTGAAAGGCAAAGGCTTACCATCCTGAATCCAGTCTTCAGCAACACCTATAAAGACAAGAAAGAACAGGTTAGCATTCCGGCATCTGAAAGGCAAAGGCTTACCTACTCTTCGTGCGCTCCGGATGTCTTCACACTGCATTCCGGCATCTGAAAGACAAAAGCTTACCAACTCTTCGCACGCTCCGGAGGCCGTCGGCGCTGCATCCCGCATCTGAAAGACAAAACAAGGTGCGTTTAAAGACATTGGGGAACTTTAATACTCACGTGCCATTACTCCTTTCCACATCTAACCCAGTGGGTATCCCGGCACCCTGCAGCCGCTCCCAACTTGTACCTGCAAAATAAAAAGACAGTTAGAGCGCATCGTGAAGCTGGCAACAAGCGCTTACTTACGTGCTTCCAGGCGCTTCTATTCATCACACGGGCTCCATCTTCAACTCACTTCAGCCCGTCATCCGCCATCGCCGGAACCCTGCAAAACAAGAGACATCGTTATTAAAGACTTTAAAGACATTTGAGTTACTCGAAACTTACCGTTCGTGCAGTAAACGACGGACAGCAGTCCTCTGAAGTCAAGAGGCCTGCGCTACCTATCCAGTGAAGAAACTGGTTACAGCACCCTGCCCCGAGGCAGATGGAGAGCTCGGCATTCACTTACCTAAGACAGCTTACTCTGCACGTCAGGCATACAGGGCACAGAGGTCCAGCCCAAAGAGCCAACCGGGTGCTGCACATCACCTTTGAAGATACGGTAGTCGCCCAGTCAAGACCGGCGCCTCTGCGAGAATCAGGTGAGCGTTACAGGAGCGGTCCTTTTATTTGCGGTCCAGTGGTAAGTGGTTATCCGGTTGCCGGGGTGCTTGCCACGGGCAATTCGACCACAAGACGGCCTGGGATGCGAAGAGATGAAGGTAAACTGGTTGTGCCCACCAGTCAGGGGAAGAAGCCTCTCCAGCCGGGAGATCTTCTCTGTCGTCGCGAAGTGGTGAGTCGGTTCCGCAGGGCTCCACTGGTGGTGTCGTCGTGGTACGTCGGCTCAGCTTCTCCCTCGTCGCATTCTCAGGTCCTGTGGCGACTTCTGAAGTTCCAGTCCCCAAAGCCCTGCTTTTATGCAGCACACCCCATTCACTTAGCCTAGCTGTCAATCAAACATGCTAAGTGGTGAGCCGACCGGCTCACCATTTGGGCCAATCACACAAGAGTGCGACTTGAGTTACCAAGGTAACTCAGTCCAGGGTGCCTAAACCCCCCCCCCCCACACCCCCTGTGGTACCCAGACACAGTGGCACCACTTTTGGAGGCTTCTGTGGAGAAGCCCGCCAAAAAGTGGAACAAAGGGCTCGACTTGGGTTGGAGTCACAGAAGAGAACACAAACGCCATTTTAGAATCGAGTCCTGGCAAAAAATACCAACCGGCGAATTAATATTAAATAAATAAACCGGCGGTATGTTCGAGGCTATGACAATTAAATAATTAAAGTTGGTAGCCTCGAACAATGGGAAAATCCCATAGGGATATATTCGCGGTCGAATATAAAAAGTAGTATCCACTGCCACCAGCCAAAACTCGATCAGGGGAGACGGAGACGTGCCCCCTCGACTAACAGACCCCGGGGCAATCGAATTGCCCCGACCAGTACGTCCACAATATGATGGTTTGTACTGGTTTCTGTTCATAATTTGGGACTATTAAAGCCAATGGTGACTTTACATGTCCTGGGAGACAGTAGTCAGTCCCATGGTATGGAGTCTATGGTGGGGTGTCACTATGACACCCCTGTGTTACTACACAGAGGGTGCTGTGTAACACACATAGTAAAAACACATGAGACCCTATGGAGTAAAGGACTCCATAGCCCATATAACACATAAACAGTCAAAGGAACACCATAAATCATGTCCAAGAGTGGGAGAAAAAGAGTCTCACTCTTGGCAGGAGAAAAAAACAAACTCCAGAAATCCAGCAAAGCTGCTGGGGGACTCACTAGGTTAGGAAATTCAGCCTAAAGAGAGAATTCTCCCTTACAGGCAGGCTAACTCAACATCTGACAGAATGGCAGGTTATTACGTCAGATGCTTGGGCATTGGAGACAGTTGCCCAAGGTTACTGCCTGCCTTTTCTACGCACCCCTCAGAGTCATCCACCGGGGAACAACTCTTTGAGGTTTCCAGATCCGCTCATTTTGCAGGAGATTCTAGACCTGCTAGAGAAAGGTGCCATAGAACTGGTACCTGTAGCGGAGAGGAACAAGGGTTGGTACTCCCCCTACTTTCTAATACCGAAGAAGGACGGAGGACTGAGACCTATCTTGGACTTACGAGAATTGAACAAGTTCCTCTGGAAGGACAAGTTCAAGATGGTAACTCTCTCTCAGATCCTTCAGGCCCTCCAGCTGCAGGACTGGCTGGTATCTCTGGTCCTTCAGGATGCTTATTTCTATGTGCCAATCCATCTCAAACACAGGAAATACCTGAGGTTCGCAATTGGCAACTCTCATTATCAATTTCAAGTTTTGCCATTTGGGCTGACCTCCGCCCCGAGGGTCTTCACCAAGCTAATGTCGGGAGTGGCTGCAAGTCTAAGGAGGGAAGGGATCCACGTCTACCCCTACCTAGACGATTGGTTGATCAGGGCGGTATCTTCGGAAAAAGCTCAGATCCAACTAGATTATGTCTGCCACTTCCTTCACAAACTGGGCTTCTCCCTCAATTTAAAGAAGTCACAGATGATACCATCACAGAGACTCCAGTTCATCGGAGTGGTCCTGGAAACTTCCCTGGGGAAAGCCTCGCCACCAGAGGTGAGGGCTCAAGATAGTCTGCAGATGGTCACCAAGTTTCAAAATGCCCAACGTCTCCCAGCCTTCGACTTTTTGAGGTTGCTAGGCCTCATGGCATCCTGCATCTTCCTTGTGCCAGAGGCTCGCCTGAGAATGAGATCACCTCCAGTGGGCACTAAGAACTCAGTGGTCACAATTCTCAGGAAGAATGACAGATCTCCTTCAGGTTCTGGACAAAGTGGCTCGAGACCTTCAGTGGTGGGCCTGTCGGGAGAACATTTTGAAAGGAGAACTGTTTTGGCAACCATGGCCGGAGATAACAGTTGTCACAGATGCCTCACTCATGGGGTGGGGAGCCCATGCGAACGACTTGACCATCAACGGTCGTTGGTCTCCATCGGAGTCCAGACTACATATCAACCTGTTGGAGCTGAGAGCTATCAGACTAGCGCGGAAGTCTTTTCTGCCATCTGTACAAGGGAAAAATGTCCTAATAATGACGGACAACACAGTGGCCATGCACTACCTCAACAAAAGAGGAGGCGTAGGATCACTGCCACTGTGCAGAGAGGCGATGCAGCTCTGGTTTTGGGCAATTCAAGAAGAATTCTCTCTATCGGCAGTTCACTTAGCCGGAGAGAAGAACTTGACAGCGGACACTCTGAGCAGGCAGAGCACAGTCTCTCACGAGTGGGAGATAGCTCAGGAAGTCCTTCAAGAGATCTTCGCCCTTTGGGGAACCCCTCAAGTGGATCTGTTTGCAACTAGTATCAACAGGAAGTTCCATCAGTTTTTTTTTTAGGAGCTCTGGGGGACGCGTTTGTAGTGGACTGGGAGTTTCCACTTCTGTACGCGTTTTCTCCATTCCCTGTCATTCCTCAGATGATCAGGAGGTTGAGAAGATTCCGGAAGACTATGATCCTAATTGCCCCAGACTGGGCCAGGAGAATGTGGTACCCGGACCTTCTGGACATGTCTATCTGCCCTCCGATTCGTCTTCCACACAGGGAGGATCTTCTCTCGCAGAAGGGAGGTCAGGTTCTCCATCCAGACATCAGAACCCTCAACCTTCACGCTTGGTTTCTGAAAGGTTGAGATACAAGGATTGGGACCTCTCAGATGACGTCATGGAGGTGTTGCTTCCGGCTAGAAGGCCAGCAACAAAGACTTCATACCGCTGCCGTTGGAACAAGTTTTGCAGCTGGTGTAGAGAAAAAAAAACAAAAAACCCTTCTCATGCGGTACACCAATGGTGTTATCTTTTCTACTCTATTTGGCGAATTCAGGTCTTCAAGTTGGTACGATGAAGGGCTACCTCGCAGCGCTATCGATCTTCAAGCGTACGGCGGAGGAGGCATCATATTTCAAATTACCCCTAGTAATACAATTTCTGAAGGGGTTAACTAATGTTTATCCCCCGAGACAGTTCCAAGTTCCCTTGTGGGACTTAAATTTAGTCTTAAATTTACTGATGCGCACTCCTTTTGAACCACTCCACTCTTGTTCGTTAAGATTTCTCACCCTTAAAACTGTTTTATTAGTGGCTTTGACATCTGCCAGGAGGGTGAGAGAATTACAAGCTCTATCTTGTAAACCCCCTCATACAATTTTTCACAAAGACAAAGTTGTCCTACAAGTGAAGCCTAATTTCCTCCCAAAGGTAGTCTCTGAATTCCACATCACTCAGAAGATAACCTTACCTTCATTCTATCCTCCTCCTCATCCTGGGAAAGAGGAAGAGAGGCTACATAGGCTGGATCCAAGGCGAGCCTTGAGTTTTTATATCAGCAGACTTGCTAGGATTGGGCAAGTAGACCAACTGTTCATAGGTTACACAGGGCACAAATTAGGATTGCCAATAACAAAACAGACCATTTCCAGATGGATTATTTTAGCCATTCTAGAATGCTACAAATTGGCAGGGAAAGAGCCCCTCAAAATCTTAGGGCTCATTCAACCAGGGGTATCGCAGCCTCTTCGGCCCTCCAAAGAGGGGTACCGATTCGAGACATATGTGCGGCTGCCACATGGTCGTCCGCACATACCTTTACAAAATTCTACAATCTGGATTCCTCCTCTACCCAAGAGACTAGATTTGGCAAAGCTGTGTTACACTCTATTCATTCTTAACGGGGAATGTGGCTATTTTACTCCCACCTCTGTTTACACACCACTGCTATGGGAGTCTATCAAGATAAGGGGGGTCATTACGACCCAGGCGCTAATTGCGCCAACATTACCACCATGGTGTAAACTACGTTTACACCATGGTGGATGGCGGATTTACCGCCCCATTCCAAGGTGAGTGGGGCGGCAAATCCCCATTTCCCATTTTCCCTTCCCCATTCCCATTTTTGCCCCATAGGGCATAATGGGAATGGGGAAGGCGCTAATTACGCCACCGTAAATTACGGTGGCGTAATTAGCATCATGGCAGGTTAGCGCCATGGATTTTAACGGCTGCTAAAAGCAGCCGTTAAAATCAGAATCAGGCGTTAAGGGTTAACGACGGCGTTAACCTTTTACGCCTGGGTCGTAATGAGGCCCAAGGAATAAGTCAGAGGACACAATCCCTTCGAAGAACAAGTTACTTCTTACCTTGTAACGTTCTTTCGATGGGATGTTCCTCCGACGTATTCCTTATCGCCCCTCCTATCTATCCCCTCAGTAAAACTTCCCTTGTAGTTGCAGCTTAGACTCTTTCAAGGTCAATAACCAAATCATGCACAGCTATTCTTAAGCTTCAAAATGGAACTGAGCAACGGACGCTGCGCAAGTCTATTTATATGCATGATGGCGTCGGCACCGATATGGAGGCTGTCGAGGGACACCAACTCGAGGGACGCCGACGCGCAGCGCCCTCTACTGAAAAAAATTTCCGAGGCCAGCAAGCTCGAAGAAATCTATCAAGATAAGGAATACGTCGGAGGAACATCCCATCGAAAGAACGTTACAAGGTAAGAAGTAACTTGTTTTTCTGCCTTGTTCCATCTGAGATCTTCTCTGCTTCTCCTTCTACACGCACCCCATTTCCGTAGGTCATACCCGGGTAGGCACTCTTTCTGCCCGCCTCCTTTCCATAGCTTTATCTAGCTTTATGCTAGTCCTCCTTCTCCCCAGGCTGTGCAGCAGTACAATCAAATCCTCAAGTATACGTGCATGTTATAAAATCCCCTTATAACATAACATTGTATCCTCGATAATTGCCCCTCATAATAATGTAGGCTTACAAAAAACTGTCATACACTTTATTTAATAGTAATAAATATTTATTTTAATATGTCTGGGAATGTTACAGATATTTCAAGCTCTCTAGCCAGAAAATGTATAAAACATTGAGAAATGTTGCCTCAAGGACTGCTCCATAATAATTTAACATTGCCTACAAAAAATGCCAGTTTCTCACTGTCCCAGAAATTGCCAAACCAGCTTAACCTGCCCCAGAGGCTTACTGTGCTAGTTTTGCATTGCCTGAAAAAAGAACTATAACAGTGTCCCAATGAGCAGACTACTATAGCACTTTCACATTAAACTCCAGAAAAAGAAAATGCTTCTTTCACGTTAGCTCCTAGAACATTGCACCAGACAAGTTTCCAAAAAGAACTAGTATGTTTGTTTTAATAATACCATACCAGTTTAACAGTTTGCCAGTTCAGCACATTTCCATGCCATGCCGTTCCCCTATCTCAATCAATTACCACCCCATTTTGACACTGCCCACATAAAGTTGCCACATTGTCTCTAGAAGATTAAGACATAGGTTTCAAGTTTCCTGAGAAAATGACCACTTGCAATTTAAAAGTACCCCCCATAAAATACCCTGCCAGTTCGGGAAATTGATCAATTGCATTCCGCCAGCATTGGATCTTTCATGGATTTGCATGCTTTGAATGTTCCCCGCCAACAGGCTGGCAATCCTTGATAATCTCAGTATTAGACCATATAATAAAACATTCATGGAAAAGGCCTTAGTTTGGAACACTTCCAATGCTTCACCCTGAAATATGGTTAGTTGGTTGGTTAGTTGGTTGAGATAGCTGCAAGGGCACGGGTAGTAGGAGGTGGTGCCCCCACCTCCTTTTGTAAAGAGTAAATGCACAGTCCCGATTACCTCGCACTTGTTTTTCTAAAAAGGATGAATATCTGCACAGTTTTTTCAGAGATTTCACTGGTATTTATTTGCAATAAGACATATAGGCCCTCATTACGACCCTGGCGGAAAGCGACTGACCGGAGCGCCACAGCGTAAATAGCGTTTCCGCCATTGCACGAAGGAGCAAAGTGCGGCCCATTCCGACCCATCGGGCACGAGCACCACGGCATGGCGGAAGTGCAAAGTCCGCGATGGCGGAAATGACCCCAAAACGGCCCACACCGCCGCCGTACGGCGCCCTAGGTGCAATACCGCCACCCCTCTTAGCGGTCACCGCAGTGTGCGCCTACCGGAAAGTACGGTGGCCGGAAATATACGGAAACGGAAGTTAAAACATGGGCCCGGAACGGGAAACATCCCGGCGTACACCTATAAATACACTAAAACCACACAACCACTAAAATCACTACCCTGAAACACACCCCAACCCGTCAACCACCCTAGCGAAACCAAGAAAAATGGGAAAAGTAGCGAAGAAAGCGTGCGACCGCAAGCGGCAGGTCCACTTCTCCCGTTAGGAACTCACCGTGCTAACAGAGACCCTCCAGGAGAATGCTGCCGTCGTCTTCTGCACGCAAATGACCAGGACGGCACTTGCAAACAAGAAGGCCATATGGGCTCTGGTGGCACAGCGGGTAAGTGCGGTGGGGACCGCACCCCGCACCCCACAGCAATGCCGCAAGCGATGGGACGACCTGCGGATACGCGTCCGCAGCATACTCTCTGCCAACCGCAACATTGCCACAGCCACCGGGGGAGGTCCTGAATCACCCATCAAGTTGACCCCCTGGGAAGAAATCTGTGCCTCCACCATCGGAATGGAGAGCATAGAGGGAGTCGGAGGGATGGAGAAAGGAGTGCAGACATCCGAAGATTCAGGTAGGTGGGCCAGATAAAACAATGCCAAATCCACACAGTCCATCCATGTGAAGTACCATGCGTCCACATAGTGCAACAGAAACACATGTCCAGGAGAACGTCCACACACATCGGCCTGCAAGCGCACGTTAAAACCCACAATAAATACATAAATAATTAAAAACCCCTAATACACGCACTACACGTGCAGCAGGCACACCCTAACTGCAGGCTGCCAGACAACTGCACCCTCACTCCACACACAAATCAAAGCACCTCCAAGGCCCCGACCCAAATCACCCTCAGGTACCACCCCAATGCATGTGATACAATGCCATTCCAATTCCCACAGACCCATCAATAACCCTCGCCCTCCTTTACTCCACCACAGGGTCCGATCCAAACGACGAGCTACAGGACACCCCTACCAGCACACCTGCAAAGAGGGCCAAGACCAACGGCCAGAGACCCTCCACCTCAGCTGCACGCATCAAGACACGGCAGCAGCACAAATCAGGTGGCAGCACAGAGGAGGGAACATCAACAGGCACCCCAGCAGCCAGCATGCCCACAACACCACCACCACAGGTCCCCCCAATGGATGCCACAGAAGGCACTGCCTCTGGTGGCAGCAGCACCATAGGTGACACCCCATTGATGGCAGCATGCTCGGACACAGAAAACGGGGATGCCGAAGTCAGATCCATCCATGACCTGTCCCAATCCCCCTGTCTGTTCCATCCCGTACAACATGAGGATACCACGCAGGGGCACCCACCAGACGACGACTGGCCATCCCCCACAAGCCCTGTGGCAAGGCAACATGAGGACAACAGCCCCTCTGTGACACCCCCGCAAATGGCCATGGCCCAGCAGAGGCAACAGTCCCTCGACCAGTTGATCGAACAACAGCAGCAACTGGCCACACTCCTCAAGGACCATGCCGATGAATGTGGGGGCACTAAGGCAGACATAGATACATCAACTGAGACACTTAGGGCAGAAATGGCGAGAGGTACAGAGACGCTAAGGGCACAAATTGAGAGAAGCACCGAGAGCCTGAGGGGGGAACTGCATGCGACGTCCAAAGACGTATGTGCCGAACTTGCCGCAGTGCGCCGTGTGCTCACTGAGCTCTCGCAAACCCTTAGGGACATGCATGGACGTGAGCAGGCAGACACATCATCCGTTGCAAGTTCCGTCCAGGGCAGCCCCCAACGTAGATCTGGGAGGAACCTGCGCTCCACAGGCAGGGGTGCCCCTGATACCCGCAGAGGGGGCATGCAATAGCGACAGCCCACTTACAATGAGCATCTCTGGACACTGGTGTTCGGGGGGGAGGTAGGAGGGTGGAGGGGGTGTGTTGGGCTCACTTGGGTGGCGGGTCGATAGGGTGTTCAACATGATATCACATATGCCATAAAAAGTGCACGATCAACCAATGAGAAGTGTGGACATTGATCTTTGTGTACTAGGCCATCATAGGCGTACAGTCCATATTGTGCATGTCCCAGACACACGCAGTGCCACGAGTCCCGTGTCCATGTATCAGCCACCAGGCGTGAGTGCTAGAAGCATACATCAATGAGATGCTGACGAATGTCACGGGCCTCCGGTGCCTCGCAGACTCCATGAGGTGCTGCCACATCCCCACCCTCATCATGACCATCATCAGGTGCTTGCAGTTCTGCGTCAGGGGGCATGGGCACATTTCTACGTACGCACATGTTGTGGAGCATGACACATGCCATCACCATCTTTGCAACCTTCTCATGGCGGTACAGGAGTGCCCCGCCAGACCTGCTGAGGCAGCGGAAACGGGTCTTCAGTAGGCCGAATGCCTGTTCAATGACTACACGGGTACGTGAGTGGGCATGGTTGTAGTCCTCCTCATGCTGGTCCCGTGGGTTCCGGACTGGTGTGAGGAGCCATCTCTTCAGTGGATATCCAGCATCACCTGTATGAGGACGAGAAACGTATGATGTGGAATGCCATTGATACGTACGCACACCCCCCCCCCCCCTTCCTGGCAGGTCAATGCCAATTCACATACCCCACATCATCATGCATGTAATGAGACTCACCGAGTAGCCAGGATCTGTTCCCTGCGTGTCGCTCCATGTAGCGTGGTATTGTAGAGTTCCTCAAGACCATCGAATCATGGGTTGATCCAGGGAATCGGGCACAACAATGTGTAATGATCCTGTTGGAGTCACACACCATCTGTACATTCAGGGAATGAAATTGTTTTCGGTTGCGGTACTGGGCCTCCATGGCATGTGGGACGACCAATTCAACATGGGTGCAGTCGATGGCACCAATGCAACCCGGTATGCCGGCAAGTGCATGGAATCTCACTTTTGTGTTGGTTATTTCCTGCTCCGAGCGTGGTAGAGAGATGTAGTCGTCTGCGTGCTTCAGGAGGGCATCGAGCACTTGCAATAGTGTCCGTGAGAACAGTGGCTGAGAAATGCCATGCAACTGTCCGACTGTGTGCTGGTAGATGCCTGTGGCCAGGAAGTGGAGTACAGACACCACCTTCAGTAGGGGTGGGATGGCGGTTGGGCTATCTATCATGCTGACAAGGTCAGCCTGTGTCATGTCCACAATGGCGGTTATGGTGTCCCGGTCCAGACGGTAGAGGGTGTGGATCTGCTCATCAGTGAGGTTGAACGGATGTGCTCGGAGGCGTGGGATTGCGGGCTGCCTGCGTGGTGGTAGTGGCTGTGCTGGCAGCCCTTGCTGGCCCTGCCTTGGCCTCCTCCTCCTCCTGCGTCTCCTCCGTGCGGCTGGTTGTAGTTGGTGTTCGTCTTCTTCTTGGAGTCGGAGCGCTTGCAGTGCTATCAGGTCCCCCAGGGCCAACATCGCGAGTCCTGCCGGTAGCATTTCGGTGTGGTTGTGGGAGGAGACTGGCTGTGCAATTCATGTGTTTTCAGGCTGTATGGCCTCCACCTGTGGTGATTGATTCCACCTGTGCAAACTGCTCTCCCCTTTGGCCGAGCACGTCCCGCGCACAACGCTGCAAATCGGGGAATTGTATCTTGCTATTGCAATCATGTATTTGTACCCGATGGCCGTGTAAGATTGGTTGATATGTTCATTCTGCTGTGGTCCCATTGTTTCACATACTATCTGTGCAGTCGCGAACTGACTTGTGAGGGGTCAGTGGAACGTAGTACTCGAGTAACGGTGGACCCTCATGCATCACTGCACCGAGGTTCAACGACGGGCAGTGCATCCCATTCGTGGGTGAAGGCAGTTGCCATTTTCACACACAGCCGCACTCGATGGAATAATTAGTGATTTCAAACGGCCACAGATGCCTTTTCGACGTGATGTTGCAAATGAGGAATTCGAGGGGCGGCGCTTTCGGTTTCCAGCTAGCGGCGAGGAGATGCCCACAGGTCTGACTGCAAATGTAACGTTCTATTGTTCTATGTCCTTGAGACAGGGCCCATGGCGAGGGAGCAATGATTGATATGAATAGTTTGGGATGCGCAATAGCTACGTGGGCGATGAGGCCGTCCGTTCCCAAAAACATGTTACTTCACAACACTGGAATTACGGGCTGGGGCACTGTGGATTTAGCAGGCTGCATAACGCACGGACTCAATGGATGTTTCTAATGTTATGTGAGTAATTATTCAGGCATTTTGATCCCGGGATGAGGGAATGATGGATGGATGCATGGGCAGGTGATTTGATACAGAGTTTGCCATGTACAGGGCTTCTTGGGATCTATCCGCCTCCCCTACGCTATGTGATGCAGGGCTGCCATTGTGGGACCATCGTCCATCTGGCCTTGTTGAGCCCTCCCTGTCTCGAGGCGCCCTCAGACACTTGTGTCCATGCACGTTAACATTCCCATCTGATGGAATCTGTTTTGACAGACGCATGCACAGGTACACTCGTTTGTGATGGTGTTTGCACCTTGATATAGATGGCTATGAGTCGCAAGTGGTTTTGGGGTGGTGATGATCCTTTTGGTTGGGCTAGCATGCATATGGCTGTGGATTTCGTGTGATCATTGAAGTGAGTAGTTGGAATGTAGTTCTGATGGCCATTCTGTTCTTTTTCTTTTCTTTTGGTTGACAGGTATCTCCTCCCCTTTTGCCACTGCCATCTGTATGCCACTCCTGCAGATGGATTTTACTCCCGACACCTGCTGCTTCGTGTTAATCAGTGGAGCAGCATTATGATCTTATGGGACGATCGCCAATGGGCCACATGCCCTTACGCAGTACTGGTGGCTCGGAGCAACATTTCGGCCTTTCAGCTGGACTAGTGCCTCCCCATTGGGACGGGCCTGCGGTTCTGTGCGCTTCCATGTTGCCTTTTCGTACGTGATTGTGGCTCTGTGTACCATGGGGGAACAGGGCGACACACAGGTAGTGGCTGGTCATTTCTTGCGGAAGCAGCCCACAATGGTGATTGGTGTTTTGGAGTTCATGGCCTGATGGCTGTATGGGCTTGGTGATTTTGATGTGCATTAAATTTCTATTCGGATTTGGCCCGTGTAGCGTTTTTCTTTGCAAGTGATGTGGCATATGCCAATTTGGGGGGCGATGTATTGTGAGGAGATCTGCATCGGGTTCCGGCTTCGGGGTTTAGTTGCGTGGTACTGTACTGGCCGCGTTTGCCTACGAAGCCCAGTGAGGTCAGGGATGGGGGCTGGCAATATGACAGTTTGAATGTTGTCATGCTCAGGGGCGGGGGATTGGGTTTTGTGTGACAGATGCCGGTCAGCCAGGTGGACTGGTGGAATGATGTGATTTTCGGAATATTGCTGGTCACAGGTGCCTGTGTTTGCGTGCGTTTCTTGGTGGGGGACTGTGGTCATGTCCATTGGGATGGCTTCTGTATTCGTGCCATCTGTGCCCTGCAGCTCCCATTGGCCCCTGTTGTGTTTCTTTTGTTCGTTGGCATGCATGGGTGACTTGTACATTTCAATGGTTGCATTGTGGCTTCATTGCACCTACGGGGAGTTGTACTTTGTGGGCAGGGAGCGGTGTACAGGCACTCAGTGGGGCCGTTTACGGTTGATTCGCGATGCCGTACTTCTCGCCATGGCGGAATGGTACATTACGCCATGCCTGATGGCGTTAGGTACATGTCCGCTAGGGTCGGAATTGGCGTACCGTTGCACCATGGTGGTGTTTGCGGTTTGGCATGGCGCGCGCGCGCGTGCTTGGTGCAGTTAGCGTTGGCGTTCACTACGGTGTCGCTAATGGCTTCGTACTTTGCGGTGACGGGTCATAGTCGCACCGAGCGCTATTCGATGGCGGTATTGCATTTCCGCCATCGTTTTTCGATTTCCGCCAGGGTCGTAATGAGGGCCATAGTCTATTGTGGTCAGTCGACACATGGTTCGACCACTAGGGTCTTTATCATGTAGATAGGTTGGCCCGGATGGTTCCTGGGTGTTGGTTCCTGTATATGCCAATGGCAGCCATCTCAAACGAGGACTCCAACACATAGGACAAGGATCCCAGAGCCTATCCAGGCACCAAATCCATCTAAGACAGAAACCGAGCGGACCTGGACACATCGGCCTATGAAAAGGCACCTGGTATGTTGGTTGAATGAAGGTAAATACCCCCCTTCTGAGTCTGAGTCCTCTAAAAGTGGGGAGCTGCAAAGGCTGACAAGTCCCTAGTGCCTGAAAGGGGAAGGTCTGAGAAATTACCATCTTTCGCTAAAAAGAGAAAAGGAGAAAAATCAAATCTCTCCATCAAATCCGTCCGACTGTTGTCAATGGCATTATGGACGAGCTTGTCCACGAAACCACCATCAACAAGCGATGTGAAACATAAAGAGGCAAAACCTGCATCGAAAACGGTAACCACGTCCACTATACCATCTACGACATCCTCGTCAGCGACATTGGGAAAAACCTCATCGATGACAAAGACGACAACCACGTCAACGACGACGAGGAGAACCTCGTTGATGCCAAAGCCAGTGACAACTCTGTCGACAAAGTCCTTGTTGATGAGAACGGGTGGCATGATAATGACTCCGTCACTAACCGCACATGGCATACCGCTGATGACTTGTGACGGGAACCTCCTCCTTGATGACAAAAAAGGTGACCAAGAAAGGGGTCATGACGACGACCTTGTCGACGACAATGGCGAAGAGCAAGACCTTTGTCGATGCCATAAAAAGGCAATTGGGCCCCCGTTGATGAAGCTGTTGTTGGACCATAAAAAATTTTAAAAAACATCCAGACAGCAACCACTGACAACATCTCCAGGTGAGTAATATTCTCGAAGGTAGGGGAAAAGCACGGAGGCCGCTCCGGATGAGCCCATAGTGATTAAAATCCCTCTGAAATCATTTCAGTCTTTCAAGACTGGTAAGGATCAACAGCAACTTACTAATAAAGCAGTAATGAAAACCCCAACCATTGGTAGGGACTCACCTTCCATTTCACCATTCTCAGTGCTGCCAAAACAAATCCTTGAGCACCACAGAGACTGAGTTTGAGCAGGGTTATTCACCCGAATTCTCAGGGTGATTATTCAGACCCAGGACACCTGTCTCTGCGAGGAAAATGAATATGCTTGCCAGTGCCGATGCACTCACCGGCGCTTCCTACACCATGTTTGCCTACCCTGGAGGCCCTGCCGCAACTAATTAAACAGCCTCAGACACCTGCCAGGCCTATGCTTCCACAGCCACCTGCTATCAACCAGCAGGCGTTTCTGTCCCTCCAGGTGTTAGCCTCAATGCAGTCACTAGTGGATCAACTAGATACAATTCTACCTTGCATACAGGAACAAGGAGCACAGGACAGCTTATACGAGGAGTGTTCGGGTCCCTCAGGCAGTTACCCAATTCCCCAACCGACATCACAAAGAGAGGAATTGGGGCATAGAGCTGCAAAGTCTCCTTGAATACATAGAACCTCTCATAGGCAGTTACTTCACAGGAGTTGGCCCCTCGTTACAGGGCTGCATCGAGAAGCCTGTTTAGAGCACCATGAGGTTCCCCAGGAGTCTCACCAAGAAGCCAGGGGATTCTCAATTTCTCCAGTATTGGATCTTTCCCCGTGCTTGACTATTCCCCATCGTCAGACTGGGAATCCCCAGTAATTTAAAATAAATAAATATATACATTTTTCCCAAAGGAAAAAAGCAATACAGATCGTCCATTATACCTGAAAGGCACACACTTGTGTAGTCGCTCCAACTCACATTTGTCCTTTGTGACTGCAACCAATGAGGTGGCAGGGTTTAAGCTCCACCCCAGGCAGCCATCTTCAGATTATTTACTGTAGTCTACCAGACAAGGGGAATCCTCTACAGCTGTCTGAGCTTTCATCATTTTTTGGCAGATTTCTACAAATTGTATCTACTTTTCCATCTGCATTAGCACACAAAGTGTGAGTGCTACTCATTGTGTGTTTCCTCGCCTCAGGAAAGTCACAATTCGTCCTTTATCGTTCAGTGAAAGCACCTCAGAGCCATCGCAGAACCAGTGAAAGGATCCATCAAGAAGCCTTCCCTCTTCAAGTACTGCAGTAGTTGCAAGATAAAGATGGTATATATGAGGGACCCACATGAACAGTCTATTTACTGTTTGTACCCTCATGATGTTCAACATTATGAGATATGTAATGCCTTCTCAAACAAAATCTTACTAGACAGACATAGGAGGCACCTGTTACATCTGGAAACCAAATGTCAGTCTTCAGATGAGGAATCTGCAAAGACAGCCCCTGCCTGATCTCATAAAAGTACTGAGAAGCAAGCTTCCAAAAAAATAGCTTCTTTAGCAAGAAAAAGAGTGAAAATGCCTCACTTATGACTCCTATGGGCACTGAAAGCCTGAAGAGCCACCACCATGAGGGGAAAACGTCTTCTAAATGAAAGGAACCTGCCCCTAAGCTCTCATCTTTGGGACAGTGGTCCACGTGCCCACCGTCAACGGGTTCTCTGTCCACGAGCGACGGTACACCCACGAAAGAGAGTGTGCCATTGGCATCCAAGCCGTCCAGGGAGGGACATCTATCCACAACGACGATTAAGGTTTCCTCGTCCACAAGCAAGACCTCGTCCTCGAAATCTTCGTCACCAGCGAAAGAATCTATGGTAAGGGAGAAACATTGTTCATCCACAAAGCTGTCATCAACTAAACCGTTAACCAGCACCTCCTCGATGGAAGAGCCGTCCACAAAGATTAGTGCTGAAAGACCGTTGACGGATGTCCCGTCAAAGGGAAAATCACTGTTGACAGAGGGAAAGAAGAAACAGCCAATGTGCAGCAGGAAGGAGCTCTGTCCACGGAAGGAAGGCAGAAGGAAATGCTGACAATACCTACACTGAACCTGTCCCCTATCAAGGAGATGGCGGAACTGCCAGATATCATACTCCAGGACGAGTTTTCTGATATTGAGGAAATTGGCGAAGAAACCACTACACCAAAACAAAACAGTCCACCTTGACAGCCTACCACATAGGAAGTCTCTGACCCCTTTGACCCGGCACTTATGCCATCTATGCAAAGGATCTTAGAGAAATTAAACAGACAACAAAGATCCTGATTCTAAGTACCTTCTACAGGGACTGGGGCGTTTCTCACCACCAAAAACAAGGGAAAATAGGCACAGGAGTTCATCTCCAACAAGAGTGGATGGCAGATCACGAGGCACATCATCTCGGTGCCAGCTAATGACGCTTTCACACGTATCATCTTGGGGATCACCACCACCTCTGGGCAGAGCCCCACCACCCAGTAGGCCTCAAAACCGTAAACATTCTCCTATACCACGTGCCACATCACGTGACAGGTCCATACCATGAAATGTATCACCTAAAAGACCCCCATATCCAAGGGATCGGGACAGAGCAGGCCCATCCACAGTATCAGTGTCGGATTAGCAGGATGATCCATATATACAAGACCTAGCATATGACCCGTACAAGGACTTCTCAGATCCAGACAATGACCCTGAGGAAGGAGAGCTGCCTTGGGATGCACCAGAACAACATAGTGAATGTGATGAGTATGTAATAGAAAAACAACAGAGACGGGACTCCCCAGGGGCTACTTCACCACCAAATGATCTCATATAGTTCCACACTATAATAGCTAAGGCGGTAGACCTATTTCATCAGAGGTTGCCTTTGAGGAAAAGAAGTTGGTGCTCTATGAGCACAGGGAAAAATGCAAAAAACAGTGACGACTGTACCAATTTTAGACACACTATAGAAAGCAGGAGAAAAGATTTGATCGAATGCCTTGTCTACTCCCTCATGGTCTAACCTCTCCCGGAAAACAAATATAAAGCACCTGATGCAGCCCTCTTTGCGTAAGGGGCAACCAGAAGCCTGTTTCCATGGTTGCAGCAAAGAAAAAGCTGACTAACCATTCTTCAAGGTTGACAGCACCCCGGATAAAAAGGCTGCAAATTGGAAGCAATAGGCAGGAAAGTGCTGCCTTCAGTTTCCCTTACAGTAAGAGCAGCTAACACATTGGTAATGACGGCAAGGCTTGATAGGGAGCTGAGGCTGTCCAGACTGACTAGACATTTGACAGTGGAATTCCAAGATGAGACAAAAGAGATTGTAGTTGATGGTAAGGCCACATCCGATCACATGATCGACACAGCCGTTGACGTGGCCGAATCTGGCTTCAGGCAAATGGCCCATCGTATGATACTCAGAAGACAAGCCTGGATGAAGGTAACCAATTTCAGCAGGTGTCCACAACCTTTGTGGAACACTTCCGTCCCTTGCACACCCTGTAGTTGAAAAAACAACCAAATTCTCTTGTGTAATTTCAAAATAAAACTTTATAAAGGGATGATTTTGTCATCCATGAGTTCTATACCCTAGTTAATGTTAATTTAGACAAACAATAATTCAACATTCAATTTGTATCAGTTCATAACATAAAGTAAACTGTTTTTTACAGTATATGGTACAAATAGTAACTGTTTTATATAGTCCAGACAACCAAAATCTTCCATTTACAATTCATGTGGCTTATAGTAGACAGTTTGTACTTGATTTTAACTCATAGTCCAACGTTCACAGTAATATGTGATATGTTAAAAGCGTCTTAGCAGACAGAGCCAAAGTCTTCAAAGTACAGTATGCTTTACGCGTTTTCGGGGCAAATAGAGCCCCTTCTTCAGAAGATGTCTACTAGATTTGTTTTTTCTTCAGTTTTATCTGTGTCAACAGTAAAAAGTATATTGTTTTTTTAATCATCATGATATATCGTAATACCTGTCTGTCATGACTGGATATTTCCTCATATATAATCACCTGTTAGTGTCTTAGTATGCTCTCAATTTGAATGCTCTCAATTTGAAATTCAAGTTCCATCCTGATTAGTATGTTCTTGACAATCCTAAAAAATAATAAAAAAGGGGCTATAAGTCCCTACCGTAGTGAGAAGTAAGGGTATTAGATATAAACAACCACGTTTGTATTCTGAAACATGTCCATTAGAAAAAGGGTATTAGTAATTACCTTATCTGCCGGTCGTAGTCTGGATTTTAGATAATCTCCCACTTTATTTAAACTCTGTAATCCTGTAGTGGGTCTTAGCAGCACAATCAGAAGTAACGTGGGCCCTGTAGACGGGAAGAGGTTCCTCAGAGGCTATTCTTACCAGTTAGAAAAAACGCTATTGAATCATTCTATGTGGTGAGTATAAGGTTCTAACTATGCTTACCGGAAAAGGGGACGCTCTTGTGCATGTATCCTGTGGTGATGCTCATACGAACGGCAACTGAGAAAAATGGCCATCGTAATGTTTATATTGCGTGATGACGTCAATGCGTGACAACGTCGTGACCTCACCATGTTTACTTTTGACGCGATATAATGCACAGTATTTATAAACCAGGGTAGAGTCTAAAAGACAAAGTTGGAACCTCTATTTTTAAACATATCTAATGGTGGGTAATGTAGGTCCATTGAGCTATTACATGGATCTAAAAAACATGACATTTAAAATTATCACAGTCTCGTGATTAGAGGAAAAATCCAGCATGCTCACAGTCTATCAGTTTGTTAAAAATAAATGTACATCCTCTATGTCAATTAATTACAATCGGGCAGCATCTATATGGGTGTGTATATTTATTTCATCATTTCAAGTAAAAAATAGAAACTCAAGATCTATCAAGAAATGATAGTGTTGAGAACACAACCAATCTAATGACCTAGCTGTTTTTGCACCTTCAGTAACTATTCCTTAGATGGTAAAAGAGCAGTGAATGTATATTTTACTGTTAGATATTTTTATACGTCAAATTAAAAATTTGTGTTAGTACAGCTAGTCATGCATGTCTTAATCACAAGAAAACAAAACAATTCAATAGTCTTAACAGTAAGCTTATAAGGAGACTTATAAGAAAACACCCAAATGATATTCTTCGTTCATTCCATTGGGGGAAAGACTGTTCAGTTTTTCAATCCAGTGTAATTCTCTCTGACCCATGCGTCTGTTATGGTCCCCCCTCTAGGTATTTTTTTCACTTCCACAAGAATAATCACTTTAAGTTGGGCTATTGTGTGTTTATTCTGAGAAAAGTGTCTAGCAACAGGAGATTTGATACTGTTGGTACGGATATTGCTCTTATGTTCATTCTATCTTTCTTTAGCTTTCCTGATAGTTTGACCTACGTAAAAGATACCGCAGGGGCAACTGAGACTGTAGATGACTGATTTGGTGTTGCATGTGGTGTAATGATTCAATCGAATTTTTTGACCACTGTTGGGGTGCCTCACATAGCTACCCTTCATCACATTGTTACAATTGCCGCAATTTAAGCACGGGAATGTGCCAGTCTTCCTCTTCTTCAAAGTCTGTTGTCTGTCTTGTTTGATTTTTTCTGCTTTCACCAGTTCGTCTTTGAAATGTCTTCCCCTCTTGTATGCAATTAGGGGAGGTTTTGGGAATAGTCTGTCCAGTTGTGGATCCATTTTGATAATATTCCAATTTTTCTTGATGATCCTAGTAATGTGATGACTTTGGGCAGAATATCTTAAAGTATGGAGGAATGGAATATCCTTAGATTTGTTCTTATTAATGAGGAGATACTTTCTTTCAAGTCTATCGACTTTGTCTTTCCCCTTTTCGATGATGTCGCTAGGGTAACCTCTTTGTCTATATTTCTCGGACAGCAGTTGATTTTCTTGTTGTAGTGTTGTGGTGTCTGACGTTATTCTTTTAAGCCGTAATAATTGGCTATAAGGTAAATTATTCCTTAGGTGGTCAGGATGATGGCTCAAGTAATGTAATGAGTTGTTCACATCTGTCGGTTTGTGATAAACATTCGTGATTATTCCTCCATCTGGTCCAATCCACAGTTCAACGTCTAGAAAGTGTAGTTTGGGTTCTCCCACCTCCATTGTAAATTTAATCCGATTGTGAAGGTGATTAATGAAATCCAAAAAAGCTTGTAAATCATCTTTTGATCCTCTCCAGACGACAAAAATGTCGTCTATGTAACGTTTCCATGGTATTAGGTTCTGTTGCCATTGATGTACATTGACTATATGCTTGCTCTCTAAATGAAACATGAACAAATTAGCATACGCCGGGCCCATTGAGGAGCCCATAGACGTGCCTGATGCTTGTAGATAAAATTGTGATTTGTTTCTGAAATAATTATTGACCAATATAATCTTACTGAGTTCCAGAATTAAAGTTTTATTGGCTTCACAAATATTATTCAGCAATGCCCACTCTAGTGCTTTCAATCCATCCTGATGCAGAATTGATGTATAAAGACTTTGTACATCGAAGGAGACTAGTATGTCGTCCGCCTTGATGGTTGTGAGTGTAGCAAGATGGTTAAGAAAATCCGTAGTGTCCTTCAGATAGGTACTAGTACTCTGGACTATGGGTTGCAAGGCTTTATCCACATAGGTTGCAAGGGGGTTAAAAATGCTATTAGTTCCCGCTACAGTGGGTCTCATTGGTGGAGTATGTAATACCTTATGTATTTTGGGGAGTCCGTAAAAGACAGGAGTGATCGGATGCTCATTAGTTAAAAATGTTCTGGTTTTCTCTGAGATCCATTCATTTTCCAATGCTTGATCCAGTACAGTTTTCAACATTGCTGTAATGTCTTTAATAGGATCCTGGTCAATTTTAATGTACATTACAATTGACCAGGATCCTATTAAAGACATTACAGTACATTACATTACAGATCCAGTACAGTTTTCAACATTGCTGTAATGTCTTTAATAGGATCCTGGTCAATTTTAATGTACATTAAAATTGACCAGGATCCTATTAAAGACATTACAGCAATGTTGAAAACTGTACTGGATCAAGCATTGGAAAATGAATGGATCTCATAGAAAACCAGAACATGTTTAACTAATGAGCATCCGATCACTCCTGTCTTTTACGGACTCCCCAAAATACATAAGGTATTACATACTCCACCAATGAGATCCATTGTAGCGGGAACTAATAGCATTTATAACCCCTTTGCAACCTATTGTTGTTTTAGCTGGTAACCAATTTCAGACCTGAGGGCAGGCGTGGGTCGGGCCAATCGATGGCTCGATCTAAACAAAATTGACAAGCCATCCACGTGCCCCGCCACACCACTCCCCTGTCCAACAAGTGGGGACCTAAGGGCCCTAAACAAATTCATCAGACACATCAAATTCAAGATGACTTCCCTTCAAAATGTGCTTCCATGGTTGAACAAAAATGGCTTTCTGGCGACCCTGGAATATGCGTACTTCCATATTCCCATTCATCCAGTGCACAGGCAGTACCTCATGTTCTCTGTGGCGAACGCACACTTTCAATTCCGCGTCCGCCCTTGGAGCCTGAAGTCTGGCCCCAAGGGTTTTTACAAAATGCCTAGCGTCAGTGACAGCAAACCTCAGGTGAACAGGGATGGAAGTGTTTCCGTATTTAGACAACTGGCTAATAAAGGCAAGCTCGCACAGACTCGCAGTAGCAGCAGGCGCAAAGGCAACATCCATGCTGGAAACTCTAGGCTTTTCAATGAACGAGGCCAAGTCAACTCCTGTACTTGCTCAAACCACTTCCTTCCTCGAACTGAGTTGGATACTCACATCCCCAGGGTGTGACCGTGAGCAGAAAGGGTTTCAGCATTGCTAGGGCTGGTCCCATGGTTTCTCGACAATACCACCACCACCACGGTATATCGTTTCAAAACCCTCCTGAGCCTGATGTCCTCCTGTATATACCTGATCCCCCACTGCAAGTTACGAATGAGGCCCATCCAGGAATTGCTGGACCACCAATGGACGCAAGCCTATGGCTCACGGGTAGACGTTTTCCTCACACCATCTTTCCACAGTGCGCTACAGTGGTGGAGCAAGGAGCAAAATCGAACAAAAGGCATGACGTTTCAGGCACCCACCTCAACATTGCTCCTCGGAATGGATGCATCCCTCTCAGGCTGGGGAGCACATCTGGCAGAGCTTCACAGGACTCTCAGCTCCACGTCACTGCTCTAGAACTCAGAGCTATCCACTGGCAAATGAAATCTTTCAAGCCGGTATTGGAGGGCCAGGTAGTCACAGTCCAGACTGACAATACGACTTCCATGCATTACACCAACAAGCAGGAAGGCACTAGGTCAGCAATTCTCTCTGCAGAGGCGCAGAAGCTGTGGACCAGGGCCCTCCAACACAAGGTTCAAATAAGGGTAATTGCTCATTCCCATTTGAGCCCCATAGGACTCAATGGGAAGTCGGATTCACCGGCACCATTCGTGAATGACGCTGGTGCATCCGACATGGTCTGCTCGCGGATGCCGGTACGCCCGCCATGTCAGACCTGGCAGGCGTGAAGGCACCCGCGAGCAGAACTCGTAGTTTGCCGGTCCAGTAACAACGGTACCGGCAAGCTTACCAGTACTGTTGTTACCGGACTTATAATGGCCCTCATTACAAGTTCGGCGGTAGCCTTGCAGGTAAAACCGGTAGGCTGCCAGCAAACCTGTGAATTTTACCGGTGCCTGGCAATGGGCAATTACTGGGGCATTCCGGCCCGCCTCCTCCCAGTAATTGCCCATTCCCGGGCGCCCAAAAAAATGCTCCCCATTCCCATTCGAGCCCCACAGGGTTCAATGGGAATAGGTAGGTCGGATGCACCGGCACCATTCGTAAATGGTGCCGGTGCATCCGACATGGTCTGCTTGCGGGTGCCGGTACACCGTAGACCGGTAGACCTCATAGTTTGCCAGCCGGTAACAGTGGTACCAGAAAGCTTACCGGTACCGTTGTTACCTGATCGGCAATTTTGTAATAAGGCCCAATGAGGCCCAGTGGGTCATAAATAAGGGACAAAATGAGAAGTTGACATCATATGTGGAAGATAGATTTGCAGAACGCTATGCAATAGCTCCTGGTTTTCCAGTTGTATCTCCTGGTCACTGATGAAGGGCTGGAAACCCAGGAGCTGGTTTTAGCTCCTGCATATCCAATCTCAATTTCGGTCCCTGTAGTAGCCATAACGTCAACTAGACGAATTGGTGGGCCTCAGGCCCTCGTAACAAAGACGCCTTTCACGGTTTTCAAAATGATCGTGTCATTCTCAGACAGCACCCCAAATTCATCCTTAAGGGAATCTCTGAGATGACCTTATCGGAGCAAATAGCACTCCCCATGTTTTTCAGCAACCACTCTTCAACACCCTTCACTCCTTGGATCTCGCACAGGCGCTGAAGTTCTACATACAACGAACTAAGGACTTTCTTACCTCTCCCAGATGCTTTGTGACTTTCACAGGTCGCACTGAAAGACAGTGCATATTGAAGCAAGGTCTTTCACACTGGTTGGCAATTGCATCAGCCAAAGTCACCAATCCAGAGGTGACCCACTCCCTAGTCCACCGACAGCAGAATCCACCAGAGAGACAGCAGCGTTGGCAGCATTTCAAGCGGGAGTGGCGATAAAGGACATATGTAGAGCAGCCACCTGGATCACGCTCCATATGTTTGCCAAGAATTACTGCTTAACAGAAGACATCAGAATGGAGTCAGCAGTCGGAAAAGCAGTCCTTAGCCACCTGTTTGCATAAAGTAGGAGCAGCCTTTGTTCTACCCTCCTTCCCTTCATGATTATCTAGCATGTGTAAGAGTTCAAGTGCTCAGCTTAAGGCTGAGGTTTAACCATGTGTTTTACTAGTGCAAAGCATGTTTCACTACTTTGTATTCTATTTAAGCATGTGAATCTATGAAATATCCAATGCTGGAAAATTCTTTGTCATTTACATGTAACTGTATTTCTCCAGAATTGATAGCTTTCATAGAGTCAAATGTGCCCACCCTCCTCACCTAGGAGGCTGCTCCAAATGCCCGTCAGTCATCGTTTGTAGTCACTACGGCTCAAAATCTGAAGATGGCTGCCTGGGGTGGAGCTTAAACTCTACCACCTCATTGGTTGGGGTCATAAAGGACCAAAGTGAGGTGGAGGGACTACACAAGTGAGTGCCTTTCAGGCATAATGGACAATCTGTATTGCTTTTTTTCTATTGGAAAATTTATATATTTATATTTTAAATTTCCGAGGATTCCGAGTCTGACGACTGGGAATTCTCAAGCATGTGAATCTATGAAAGATACCAATGTTGGAAAAATACAGTTACAGCTAAGTTACAAAGACATCACGAACAAGAAGAAGGAGAACTGCAGACTACAGATACAGATGAAGACAATCCAGATACAAGGTATAGAGCATTGCAATAGCCAATGCAACTCAGCACAAGGGCTGTGACAACATCATGGCGGATGTGAAAAGGGAGCATAGGAGGGACTTTCCTAAGAATCTTAAGATGGTATTGTCCGGCCATGTAGACAGCAGCCACCTGGGCATCCATTGAGAGTGTTGATGAAAAAATAACACCCCGATTTCTGGCAGCAGTGACCGGTGAAGGAAGAACACCCAGTGACAGAGGCCAGAAAGCAGAGGTCTACAGTGAAAGAGAGGGGGGGGTACCAACCACCAGGACCTGCGTCTTGTCGCCATTAGGTTTCTGTCAGTTCTGGCTCATCCAACTTCCAACGGCCGCCAAGCATTGGCTAAGACACAATGACAGCTCAGCCTGGTGAAGATGAAGGCAGATGAGGCGACACGGCGGAGCCCTGGGGAACACCACAGAAAATGAAACAAAAACAAAAAAGGAGGAAGAGAAAAAGTCTGGGTACGATCTGCAAGGAATGAGGTAAACCAGGCAAGAACCAGCCCTGTCATGCCAATCTTGGCCATACAGGAGATCAGAGTAGGGTGGTCGATAGTATCGAAAGCTGCTGAGAGGTCTGAGATCAGAGCACCGACCCCACCTTATCTACCAGCCTGACCAGATCATCCTGAACTGACATGAGGACACTCTCGGTACCTCGTCCTGGGCGAAAGCCAGATTGTAAAGGGTCAAGAACATCAGAGGCCTAGAGATATAAGGACAACAGTGGAGAAATCAAGGCCTCCAATACTGTCATGAAAAACATATTTAAAAGAGAAATGGGCCGTTAGCTGGCCGGAAGTGAGGGGTCCAAGGAAAGCTTTTTCAATAACGGGATAACATTAGCATGTTTCAATTTAGCAGGTATATGCCCAGACTGACATGACACATGGATGGCTTGAGTGATCAGAGAGATAAAACCAGGAGAAACATCTTTAATAATAGCCAGAGGAAGGGGGTCAGAGGGAGCCACAGATTTCAGCTTGGCAATGATGGCCTTTCTGACCACCTCAGTAGTGAAGACAGGGAAAGAGGACCATTCCTGGCACGGTTCATCATTTAAAGGGATGATGGATGGACCCAAAGGACAAGCCGCGCCGGCTGAGCTAATGTTGTCGCGGATAGCCTCAATCGTAGTAACAAAGAAACGAGAAATCGAGTCACACAGTACTTGGGTGGGTGTAACTGATGATGTGCGCTCAGAAGCAGATGACAGAGATCTAACCACTGAGAAAAGTTACTTCCTTCGATTGGTTGAGAGACTGATCAATGTTTTGAGTAAAGAATTGCTGCTTGGCTTCCTTAATTAAGGTGGGGTAGCTACTAGCACAGTATCTATAGGCTAGCCTCTCTGCGGATCCATTGACATGCCTCCAAATGCGTTCAGCCTGGTGAAGCTTGCGGCGGGCGGCTTGAAGGTCAGATGAAAACCAGGGTTCAGACGGCAGGGGGCACTGAGTGACCAGTTTAGCAGGTGCTACAAGATCGGCAACTATCCTAAAGGAATGGGACCACTGTTGGAACATCTGGACGACAAACACAGGGAAGCTATGACCACCTTGGGGGAGGGGGAAGAGGCATCAAATCATGCCATTAACATTGCCGTAGATCTGGCAGAAACTGGTTTTAAGCAGATCGGCAATGGAGTGGTTTTACGAAGACAGGCCTGGCTAAAGTGCACTGACTTCAGACAGGACGTACAGGCAAAAGTTATAGGGCCTCATTACATGGTAGGCTATTAGCGCCATGGTTCATGCCGGTAATTTACCGGTACCGCCTTGGAGGAAAGGGGAATTACCGCCCTATTGCAAGGTTGGCGGGGCGGTAATTCCTCCTTCCTCCATTGCCCTTCCCATTCCCATTTTTGCCCCATAGGGCATAATGGGAATGGGGAAGGCGCTAATTACGGTACCGCAAATTGCGGTACCGCAATTAGCACCCTGGTCCCTTAGCGGGTTGGATTTTTAACGCCTGCAAAAAGCAGGCGTTAAATTCCCCAACCCGCAAAGGGACCTCGTAGTAAGGCGGTAAGGATTTACCGGTACCTGTAAAATACCGGTACCGGTAAACCCTTACCGCCTACCGTGGAATGAGGCCCATAGACATTTAGAAAAAAGAGGGGGTGAGGCGCGCACTCTAGTTCCCATCTTTGTGTACCTTCTGCAGCTCTTCTCCTCCAAGCGCTTTCATTCCTCTTGCAATCTTCAGGGAGGCAATCTGTTCAGGTGTTGCTAATTAATACCAATTTTGGCCTCAGGGAATTCTGGTAGCTGTAGTCAATGCTAGTAGCCAGGAACCAACTCCCCTCCAATTGAACAATATAAATCCCACAGTGGGGGGAGGGGGAAACCAGCATTATGGCTCTCCTAAGTGGGGCATGGGTGACCCCGGTGCTGTTCCTCTGGAGCCCGGGACTCCCAAATCAATATTTGGAAAAAAGAGGGGGTGAGGCACACACTCTACTTCCCAGCTTTGTGTAACTTCTACAGTTCAGTTGCTCTTCTCCTCCAAGCGCTTTCATGCCTCTTGCAATCTTCAGGGAGGCAGTCTGTTCTGGTGTTGCTGATTAATACCAATTTTGGCCTCAGGGAATTCTGGTAGCTGTAGTCAATGCTGGTAGCCAGGAACCAACTCCCCTCCAATTGCACAATATAAATCCCACGGTGGGGGGAGGGGAAAACCAGCATTATGGCTCTCCGAAGTGGGGCATGGGTGATCCCGGTGCTGCGCCTCTGGAGCCCGGGACTCCCGAATCAATATTTAGATAAAAGAGGGGGTGAGGCGCGCACTTTACTTCTCAGCTTTGTGTACCTTCTGCAGTTCAGATTGCAAGAGGCATAAAAGCGATTGGAGGAGAAGAGCAACTGAACTGCAGAAGGTACACAAAGCTGGGAACTAGAGTGCACGCCTCACCCCCTCTATTTTCTAAAAGTTATAGACATGCCTTTTCACTAAAACCAGCTTTTTGGCCTGAAAATTGATGATGCCCTAAAGGCATTTAAACAGATACAGACACGGCAAGGTCTTTGACCTCCCTTCAGGCAAAATTCACTTTTCAGTCCTTTTGTGGGGCTTCAGGGAGTTCCACAACTTCCGGCAGAGGGAGCAGATCCTACCAGAGGGGATTATCCTATTTGCAAGGGTATTCCCAAGCGTACTGGAAATCATGCCCATACAAGCAGAAAAATTACAAGGCGGCACCAAGGAGGCGTCAAGTACCAACCACCCAAAAAGGGAGACAGCAGAAACAAGCCTGACTTGTACTGTTTCTAAGCCCCACAAAAACTCAACAACAAACAAAAGTGGGAGGCAACCTACAGTTTCACCTGTGGCAATGGAGAGAAATTACTACAGGCAAATTGGTCATAGATATGATTCAAAAAGGTCATGTTTTAGAGTTCAGCAGAACACCACTTCAAGTTCCACCAAACACACAAAAACAACCACACCTGCGAGTCCTGCAAAACGAAGTTGCGAAAATGTTCCTCAAGCGGGCCATAGAAAAAGTATCAAGAAACCAACGAGGCAAGGGAACGTACTTCTGGTTCTTTGTCGTACGAAAAACCAGACAAATAATGGAGACCAATCTTAGACCTGAGAGGCCTCCACAAGTCCGTAAAGAAATAAAAATTCAGAATGGTCACCCTGTCTGATGTAATAAAGGTGGTACAGGAAGGAGATTTTTTAGCATCACTAGATCTCAAAGATGCTTATTTCCACATCACAATTCACAAGGCTCACAGGCGGTTTCTAGGGTTTGTCGTGGGAAACAACCATTATCAATTCAAATTGCTACCATTCGGGCTATGCTCATCACCCAGGACATTCATGAAATGCCTAGCTCCAGTGGTGGCGTCTCTATGGAGGGAGGGGTATCACGTATACCCCTACCTCAGCGATTGGCTGATAAGAGCATCCTCAGAGTTAAGGCGCAAGTCGCCGTTCAATTCGTTATACACATGCTCTCACACCTCGGCTTCACAATCAACTCTGACAAATCCTGCCTTAAGCTATCCAACACCTTGGTGTTCATAGGTGAACAATTCAACACCATCAAGGGGTGGGTCCATCCCTCTCAGGAAAGGGCTCTCTCAATTCCCTGTCTGCTAAAGAAGTTCCAAACAGAGAAGAGCGTGTCAGTAAGAACATACATCCAGCTATTAGGGACATTGCCCTCCTATATCTTGCTGATTTTGCAATGCAGGCTGCACATGCGCCTTCTCCAAGAATTTCTGACGGACCGATGGTCACAAACAAGCGAGTCCTGGAACGACAAGTTGCTTATAACATCTCATTTAGCACACCAACTACAATGATGGGCGGACCCCCGTCACATCACAGTCGGGATGCCTCGCCGAGAGTTACCTTTTCAGGAAACAATAAGAACAGATGTGTTTTTTTCACAGGGTGGGGTGCTCACGTAAATCACTGAAGGCCCATGGAATGTCCAAGAGTCCAAACTGCCCATCAGTGTCATGAAACTCAAGGCAGTGTTCAAGGCTTTTTGATCGTTTCAGCCAGTACTAAAAAACAAAGTGGTCAGGGTGCTACCCTAACGCACACACAACACCACTGGCATGTATTATATACGGAAACAAGGGGGCACAAGGTCTAGGACATTATTGCAAGAAGCCCAACAATTGTGGCATTGGGGGAACTGCAACCAAACAAAGCTCCAAGCTTTCCACCTTGCAGGAAAGCAAAACAAAATGGTGGATCAATTCAGCAAGGCCGTCAGTCAGTCTCACGAATGGCAACTAACGAACATACAGCTCGACAAGATATTCCAACGGTGGGGGACATTGCCCATCAACCTGTTTGCAATCTGGGAAACAAGAAATGTCCACAACATGCCAGCAGATACCCACAGAAGGGGTAGCCAGGGGACGCCCACACACTATCGTGGGAAGGAATGCATGCATATGCGTTTCCATAAGGAAGGCTCCAAACCTGCCTCGGTGTGCAACCAGCAGGTTCTGCACCAGGTTCCCTCAACTTAAAGACCTGGCTCCTGACCTTGTAGAATTCTGCCACGTCCCGAATTCACAAAAACACAGACACATCCTTGCAAAGGCTAGGGCACAATCTACAGAGAGGACATATGGGTATAAATGGAATAGTTTTTGCAAGTGGTGTATCCAACAACAACAGGACTCACTCAACATCAGCCCACATGACCTTCTACCATATTTGCTAAAACTGGCTAAGGATGGTTTGTTGCACTCGTCCATCAAAGTACACCTAGAGGCAATCTAAAGATTTAACAGACTGGAGCGGAAAGCCTCTCTCAGTGGTGCACAGATAGCGAAACATTTTTATGAGAGGCCTTTTTTTCGCACCTACCCTCCTCAAAAGAAAATGGCACTGAAATGTAGCCTAAATACCGTCCTCACTGCGCTGATGAAGGAGCCATTGGAGCTTATGGCTACCGCTGAAATGAAGTATGTGTCTTGGTAGATGACTTTCCTAACAGCAGTCACGTCGTTCAGGTGGATATCAGAGATCCAAGCATTGTCCATCAAGCCTCCGTACCTCTGTTTTGAAATAAACAGAGTAATTTTAAAGGCAAATCCAAGCTTCATCCCTAAGGTACTCTGAGTTCCACCTACAATCAGAGATAATCTTGCCGGTTTTCTTTGCCAAACCGTCTACTCCACCAGAACAAGCCCTGAACTCTTTGGACCTGCAAAGAGCTTGAAAATGTTATCTTGACAGAACGAAAGATGAACAGCGGACCTCACAGTTGTTCATATCTTTTGGGCCACCAAACAAGAGCCAGCCCATTTCCAACCCAAAAAATTATTGCTTCCCAAAGTATTGCGCTTATCTAGAATTTCCAGTATAAAACAAAATTCAATTAGACATTCTCTGATTGGATTTAGCCAATATTTATCAATTGCGATCAGCCGACATGTGTTTCGACCACTGGTCCCTCAAGGCTTTTAAGTGTGCCTATTGCATGTATTCAAAATGTCTAATAGATCAATGTTGTTAAACAAAAACATGTGTATTGATTGAATTCAGGTACATCCAGAACAATTAAACCAATAATTCCACAAAACCAATGCAAGCAAATTAACATAATGATTTCAACAAGAGGAGAAAACAGCAGTAGTGAAACCATGACCAAGAAACCAACATTCATTTGTCCATGATTGATTCCCATGATAGTGACATTACCATATGGCAAGGTATGACTAAACTTAGTAAGTTAGTAGTGAATGAAATTCTAGCATTAACAACCAAATGACATAAAAAAGGAGTACTAACAGATGATGAACAACTATTTCTTAATAATACTGAACCGATTATGCCAACAATCTATTTTCTTCCGAAAATGCATAAACCATTTGAAGGCCTGCCCGAAGTGCGCCCAGTAGTGAGTGGAAGTGGTTGGGCCACTGATAGACTTTCAACAAGTATAGATTCTATGATCAGACATCAAGTAGTGTTTCAACCTTCCTACATTAGGGTCTCGACTCATGTTCTACAAATGCTAGCAAACATCAATTGCCAACCAGAATTTTCATTAGTAACATTACATGTTAATTCTTTATATATACTTCGATTGATCATGAACTGGCAATTCAGTAAATTGATTACCCATATACAGAATGTTCAGCTTCCAGCAGACAACACGTGGAAATGATAAAGGAATTTCTGAGATTTAGCTTGAATAATAACAATTTCCTATTTAATAATGTAAGGAACTCATGGTGGCAACAGTAAAGACAGACACAAGTGATCACAGTTCAAGGGTGTTTATTAATTGTATGAATGGGTAAGAAAAACACCAAATCTGAACCTAAATTTAAGATGGGAGCAAGGTATGACCATCAAATAATAATATTTACAAAACCTATTGCCAATCCTTACCTCTAAGTTACACAAATATGTGGGATATTGTTCACCAGAAATCAAGAAGTGTTCACCAAATAATAATTCAGGATGGTATGGCTGGGGTATCCCTTCCCCACGTTTTTAGCAAGGGACAAGGGTGGACTCTTGTGCACAGCACACTCCTGGGCCTCGCAACGATACCAGGATCTTCTGGGGCCAAGTCTCTTTTCTACAAAGTCTCTTGCCTTAAAATGCCTGATGGACCATAAACAACAAACAAAAAGTATCTTCAATAAATCTTCATGTGGGGCAATCTCTCTTCACCCTTGGAACGCCCCAATCAAGCTCTGATCCTTCTTGCAATGTGGACCTCACTCTGTCAGATTCACTATGGCTAACCACTAACTGTGGACATCCCTCGGTCGGGTTCATATTTGTTACCACAATGTTCACGGGCGTGTTACTGTTCACCCTAATTCACAGGCATCCCTCGATCAGGTTCACATTTGCCAAACAATATTTTACCCTTGCTCCCTCCCCTGCCTTAAAGCGCTTTCAAACACTTTGTGTATAGGCGCTATATAAATAAAATATCATATCATATATCATAATACAGTTCAGTGTTTTATCATAAGGTGGGGTTCACTTCCCCTAGCCTTCCATTGGCTTTATCAGAGTATGGGATTCACCTCCCTTAGCTTTCTTCTTGGCACCCCTCAGTCGGGCTTCGATCCTTCTTCTCTCAGTGTTAGCCTCCCTGAGCCGGGTTCACCATGGCTATTTACTCAGAACATTCCACTTGTTGTATTCACGAGTCTCAATGTCTTTTAAACAGTCTTCCACTGTGGACAGTTCACTCTTGTCAACACGATGTTCACATGGTTATAGTACTTCACCCCGTTTTGCAGGCATCCCTCAGCCAGGTTCACATTTTGCCTCACTCAACAGTTCACCTTGGTTTCAACAAAATGTGGAATTCATTTCCCTTATCTTCCTCCTGGCATCTGTCAAGTTGGCTCGACTCGTGATCAGGAGGCCTGGTGGGAGAACTCAGAAGTGTAGCCGTTGAGTTCTTCCTACCAATGTGTCCCTTTGTATTTCTAAGTAAAATTACAAAGCAACCAATTAGTCGAAAGATGGTTCTACTGTTGCAGCTGGAGATGGAGACAGAAGCCGTGGAGCGTAGAAAAGCAACTGATCAAGGAACACCGTAATGATGGAAAATATACACCGAGAATAGGCTGTAGGGGTTAAACCAGTTATCAGAAAACTAAGCGTATAGACGGAACACAAACAATTTCAGAGAAGGACAAAACGATAATCATGAATCAAGTAATAGGCAGTGAAAACTTACCAATAGTAGACAAGGAAAAGATCCTACTGACCAAACTCTGCAAACCCAACCTATCCTTAACTCACAACGAAACGAGGACGCATAGACGGAGTTTGGCAGTCTCAAGTCCACAGACTATCCCATCGAAACGAGGACGCTTAACGACCTGAGCGCGGGGAATCAGATTTGCTCAGGTAGGTGATGAATAGTGCCGCAGTGTAAACAGTTGTTGTTCCTTAATCCAGCGTGTTGAGTCCGAAATGTAAAAGGACTTTGCTGGGAAGCCGGTGCAAACAGTAGAGGTAGAGCAGGTCCAATAACGTTCCGGGGTTTGGCAGCGTGCGGACAATAGGGTAGAACAGAATCAGCAGGCAAGGCAGGTTAAATTGCGTTCCGGGGTTCGGCAGCGTGCGGACAGATGCAGATCAGAATCAGCAGGCAAGGCAGGTTAAATTGCGTTCCGGGGTTCGGCAGCGTGCGGACAGATGCAGATCAGAATCAGCAGGCAAGGCAGGTCAAATAGCGTTCCGGAGTCTGGCAACGTGGAAGCAGTTCAAGAAGTAACAAAACGTAAACAGACAAGGAAGCAAGAGTTCAAGAAACACAGACTGCGGTCCAAAAACAAAGCCAGGAAAGGATAAGCGCAGTCAAAGGAAACAAGACGTGGGTTCAGGAGCTTTCAGCGATTTCGACGAAAATCAGAAGCAGCGAGCGCAGCTACCTGGAAGCGTTATAACGGGTAGCCGCGAACTTGATTGGCCCCTCCTCTTCCTTGCAGTGTGATAGTTTGTTTGTGGAGAGGACGCCATAGTCGCCATGGCAACATGGCAGCACGGGTTCGGAAAGGGTGTTTTGGCTTTTTATCAAAGGAGCAGAGTTTCTTTGAAACGGATAAGGGCCGACGTCGAATACTTTGGGTTGGATGTTTTGCGGTGATCTTGACAGATCCCCGCCCCAAAGAAGGCCTCCCTCTCCTGGACCAGAAATCGGCAACCAACCGGGGAGCATGTATATTCATAGCAGGCTCCCAGGTCCTGTCCTCCGGCCCATAGCCCTTCCAGTCCACCAAATAAAGACGAATCCCCCTCCGAACTCTGGTAACCAGGATGTGACTCACTTCATATTCATCGCAACCCTGAACGTCGACCGGAGAGGGGCGCAGAGGCAACCTAGTGGAAGGAAGACAGGGCTTCAACAAAGAAACATGAAACACGGGATGGGTATGCCAAGCGTCTGGCAGATCTAGATGTACTGCAACAGGATTGATGATCTCAGACACTCGATAGGGACCAACAAAACAAGGCACAAGGAAACGACGACCAGGAATACGAAGATTCTTAGTTGCCAACCAGACTTTGGATCCCACCCTGTAATTGGGCGCTGGGAGTCTGTGAGCGTCGGCTTGATCCTTTTGTTGCAACTTGGCCTTCTGCAAATGTGAAGAAACGTCGTCTCATATTTTGGCCCAGTTCCGGACGCAGGCCCCGGCCGCAGGGCTTGAGAATGACAGGTCTGGTTGTATGGGCAGGGTACGAGGATGACGTCCATACATAGCAAAAAAGGGCGATGTTCCCGTGGATGAATGCACCAAATTATTATATGCAAATTCTGCCATTTCCAACAAGGGCAACCAGGATTCTTGGTGTTGCAAGGTAAGACACCGAAGATATTGCTCAAGAGTGGCATTCAACCTTTCGGTTTGTCCATCCGTCTGGGGATGGTATGCGGTGAAAAACGATCTTCGATACCCAAGGAGGTGGTAAGGGCTCGCCAGAAACGAGAGGTGAATTGTGGTCCACGATCTGTTACAATCACCCGAGGAAGACCAAAAAATCTAAAAACATGGTGCAAGAATAATTTAGCCAAAGCAGGCGCCGTGGGAAGCCCTTTGCAGGGCACAATAAGAGCCAATTTTGTGAAATAGTCAATGACGACCCAAATGGTATCATGGCCTCGATCGCATGGCAATTCAACAATGAAATCCATCGAGATCATGATCCACGGTTCTCCAGGAGTCGGCAATGGTTGTAAGAGGCCGATCGGCTTGGTTGGAATACACTTGCATTGAGCACATATTGCACAAGCGGCTATATAGTCCAGAACGACCTTAGACATTGTTGGCCACCAAGACCAGCGTCGCAACAACTCCAACGTCTTACGACTGCTAGGATGAGCTGAGAATTTGGTTTCATGGCGCCAACGCATAGCAGTGGTACGAGTCTCCGAGTCAGGGAGATACACCATCCCATCATGGTAAGCAACGCCATGGACCGCAGTCAGATTCAATTCTTTTTTTTAATACAACATTTTTTATTGTTTTTTACACATAAAGAAAACATACGTCTCGCGCAGCGAGATAAAGGTTATGTCCCTACCCCACCCACCAGCAAATGCATTCCACGTACCCATTACAGTAAAGCTTCTTAGCACTGTCAATTGCCTTTGTTATGCCAGTAGTGTGTGATTTTACAATGTCTGTGCATGTCCTTGGATGTCAGTCCAATTCCTGATGGGGGCTACCTCTCAGTGTGCGTCTTCCCACCTTTGCCAAATTTTTGGCCCTTTCTCAGGACAGCCCCTGGCCGTGTAGGCTCTCTTCTCCATTGCGACACAAATGTTCACGTCCGTGGTCCATTGTTCATAGTTTGGAGCCGTTTCAGAGCCCCAGAGTTGCGCTATATTTCTCTTGATTAACGCAGTGGTTGTGAATAAGAGCAGTTTTTCGTAGCGTGACAGTTCGACCTCATCATCTATCCCCAGCAGTAACAGTTTTGCATTTCTGTGGATCGTTCTACCCAGTACTCTTTAGAGATCATCGCAGCACTGCTGCCAGTAATGTCGGATCATGGTACAGTCCCACAGTATGTGATAGTATGAGCCCTCTTCTCGTTTGCATCTCAGACAGGCTGAAGAGGAGATCTTACCCCATTTGAATAGTGCCACCCTCGGGTAGTATATTCTGTGCAGTACTTTAAGTTGGATCAATCTTAGCCTGGAGGAGATCGCTGTTTCTCTGGGGAACATCAGGGCAGTTACCCATTCCTCTGGGAGTATGTCACCTTGTTCCCCCTCCCATTTGGCTTTCAGGCTCGCTAGCTCTCCGGTGGCAAAGGATGTTATGGCACTGTACATGGTGGATGTGACTTTGTTTTTAATCATATCCGGGAATAGGTTACGTTCTAAAGGGGTGTAATCAGGCATGTCAATCATCTCAGGGAGATGGGTCTGTAGTGCGTGTTTGAGTTGTGTGTAGCGATACTGCTCATTTATCGTCAGAGCGGAGGTGGTGATTAGGTCCGCAAATGGTATTATTTCATTCCCTTTTATTATGTCGCCAATTTTAGTGATGCCCGCTTGGGTCCAAGAGTGCCATTTTGGAAGTTTATTCACTTCCGGGAGTAGTTTGTTGTTCCACAACAGTTGAGCTGGGGTCAGCTTATTGTCCCAGCCTAAGTATTTGTGGGTGTCTGTCCATGTTAGGGATATGTGTGACAGCATGGATGGGGCAGCAGATCGGTCTTTTTTCCGGTAGAGGTATCTTAATACGGATCTTTCATTTCGGTTAGGATCTGGTTCTCTGTTGTGTGGTAATGTTATGTCTGCATGGAGTCTGTCGTTCACTATTGCCATCTGACTAGCCCAGTAATAGGTTTGCAATCGGGGCAGTCGATTCCGCCTTCCCATACAGATCTTTGTAGTGTGGTTAATGCTAAGCGAGGGTGACCTCCATTCCATAGCAGTTTTCTGAGCGTCTGGTCTATTTTACGGAATTCGTTGGGCGCTATAGATAGTGGCGCGTTTTGAAGTATATAAAGGAAGCGGGGGAGAACCAACATCTTAAAGAGTGCGGCTCTGCCTAGTAGTGTTAGTGGTAGGGACATCCAGTGCCGGACGTCTTCTTTAAATCTCGTCATTATTGGGTACAGGTTATTGGGCACATAGTCTGTTAGGTTGTTCGTGATTTGGATGCCTAGGTATCTGAATTTCTCCTTTTCCACATAGTATGGACACTCATCTGGCACCGCGCTGTCTATTTGTTTCAGTGGGAACAGTATGGATTTAGTCCAGTTGACGCGAAGGCCGCTGAACGCACCGTATTATATCAATAATCGCGTCACTATGGGGCAGGATTTGCGTGGGTCTTTCAGATATACTAACAAGTCGTCTGCGTATAGGGATACTCTGTCCTCCCAGTCGTCTGACCATCTGAAGCCGCTCCATGTTTGTGTAGATCTTAATAGAATCGCTAGTGGCTCAATTGCTATTGCAAAGATTAGGGAGGACAGGGGGCAACCCTGTCTCGTGCCCTTGCCTAGTTGAAAGGGATTGGAGACGTGTCCATTTACCTTTGTGACTGCTTCGGGGCGGTTGTAAAGTAGTTTGACCCAACTCATGAAGTGCGGTCCTATGCCCATACGTTGCATAATAGCCCATAATGCCTCCCAGTAGACAGAGTCGAACGCCTTCTCGAAGTCTATGGCGAGTAAAGCCAGGGGGTCCTGTATCTCAGATAGCTTCTCCAGTGCTGTGTGTAGCCTATATATGTTTTGTCTAGTGGATCTCTGTGGCATGAATCCACACTGGTCGGGATGTATTAGTGTGTGTATGACTTGTTGGAGGTGGTTGGCTAGTATCTTTGCCAATATTTTGGCCTCGCAGTTTATGAGAGAAATGGGCCTGTAAGAGCTGCATTTGTCGGGTGGCTTATCTGCTTTGGGCAGGACTATAATTGTGGCTTTCCTTAGGTCAGGCGGGAGACAGCCCTGTGAGTGTGAGTGTTGTAGTAAACGAAGTAAGTGTGGGGAGATTACATTTGCTCCTATTTTTTTCCATGTTTCAATGGGGAAGCCGTTCGGGCCTGGGGTCTTGCCCGATTGGAGTTCTGACATGGTTTGGGTTAGTTCTTCCTCAGTGATTGCCTGTTCTAGTAGAGTAGACTGCTTTGTGTTTAGTGTGGGGAGAGTAATCTCCTCTAGGATGTCCATTACGGGTGGTGAGGTTGGTGCTTTGTATAGCTCAGTGTAGTATTTTGCAAAACCCTCCGCTATGTCTACGTCTGTCACTAATAGTTCTGATTCTCCTGTTGTCAGTTGCCTGACCTGGCTGAAGCCCAGATCTCTACGTTCCAGCCATGCCAGCATTTTCCCAGCTTTATCCCCTGTTTCGTATATCTTTGCGCGCATCGCAGTATGCGCCTGTTTTGCATTGTCTAGGGCTATGTGTTGAAGTTGTGTCTGCGCTAGTTGTAGTGCGCGGTGCGTTTCCGAGTTGTCATGGGTTAGGTGATCGGTCTCTGCTTTTTGCACTTTCGCTTCGGCATGGCGTATTGCTTCTGATTGTTTTTTTATGGGCTGTGGTCCAGGCTATTATTTCCCCTCTGAGTACTGTCTTGAATGCTTCCCATAGTGTTACCGGGTTATCCACTGAGTCAGTGTTCCTCTCAAAATATTCTTCAGTGGTCTTTTGGACATGTTCAACTAGCTCTGGGAAGCCTAGGTAGTAGCTGTTCAATCGCCAGCTGGGTGGGGGGATCGACCTGTTGGTGTTAAGTGTTATTACAAGTGGGGAATGATTTGATATACCTCTGGGGAGAAATTGTGCCTCACGTGCTTCGTGCATGTTATTTAGTGGCAGTAGGAGATAGTCCAGCCTAGACAGCGAGGCGTGTGCACCAGAATGGTATGAATATTCCCTTGTGGCAGGGTGCAGCGGTCTCCATACGTCTTGCAGCCCCAGTGCGCTAGTGAATGTGGCAAGTTTTGTACGTGTGTTCGGATTTCTGGATCTTCTATGCGTTCTGTCAAGGTCCACGTCCATTACCTCATTAAAGTCTCCCCCAATTAACGTAAGGTCTGCAAGATTATTCATAATTAGAGGCGTAATGTCATTAGTCAGGGGGGTCAGTAGGTTAGGCGGTGCATACACCGCCATCATGGTCACGGAGCGTTCCCCAATTGTACCTGTCGTGAGTACAAACCTCCCTCCCGTGTCTTGCGTAATGGATGCGGGCACAAAGGGGAGTCTTTTGTGTACTAGGATCAGTACCCCTCGTGACCCCATGGTAAAACCGGCGTGGAATGCTAGTCTGTAGTTGGTGCGTCTAAAGAATGAGCAGTTGGTACCGGCTAGATGTGTCTCCGACAGGAATACCACATCCGGGGAGTGTATATTCAGTGTTTGCAGTACTAGACGTCTTTTGATACAATTGCCGAGCCCATTTACATTCCATGTCATCACTCGGATTCTCCTGTTTTTGTTCACGTTAGTGACTCCCGCCATTTGACACGTGTGTGGATGACAACTGTGTGCGTCGGGCCCTCGATAGCATTGTGGTGTTTCATGCTATAGTGATATCTGCCAAGGCTAAGGGCAGGCTGGTTTCCTGTCAGGTAGATTTTTTAGGTGCATCATAAGTATGCAAACACATTGGTCAAATGGAGTGCTCACATTCAAACTCAGAGAAATAGGGGGGCCACCCAACTCGGCGTACCTGTCCCTAAGGAAGAACACCCTAGCCCTGGCGGGGGTGTCTCTCCCTGGGTAGCGCGTGGTGTATCGCCTACTAAATAGATATAGAGGAGAGAGCTGTCCCTCAACCTTCTATACTGGTGGCTGTGTCCAGTGACAGACACATATTGTCCAAAAAAGGAGAGAAAACAGAAAATAAAAAATGGTATTCTCCAGACGGTTGAGCAATGTTCAACAAGGTATGGATTAGATCTTGGGGCTGCTTGATCTAGAGGGTAGGTACAACCTGCAGGGCAGGTCAACTGTTTTTTCCTTTCCAAAGTGTATAACTTTACTGGTGCCCGTGGGTCACTAAGGTTGGGATGGAAAACAATTCGTCTGGAGAAACCACTGGTGGATGGAGAGGTAAAACACTGCCGGGGAAAGGCTGGAAGGCTAAAAACTGGCTCTTGTAAAAGTGTTGCGCTCACTCGGTGGTGACGAGCGTGCTGCAACAGGTTATTCAAGAAAAAACTCTCTGTCGGTGTGCAAGAGATCAGAAGTGGGTCATGAGAGCCCTCATGACCGAAAAGGGTCGACCGGTTTCAATGGCAATAGGGAATTGTGCCATCTTCGTCAGGACCGTTGATTTTAGATGCAGGCTGGGTTGCCAAGGTTCAGACTGCAGCTGAACATGATCGAGAAAAATTCTGGTGTCTCCTGTAGGGAGACAAAAGAAGGGGGGGGGAACAAGGGGAAAGCATGATCAGGGCAAAAAGGGGTGGCACTGGTAACTGTAAGAACAGTGCAATTGCAGAGATTAAGCTCTTACTGTGTTTGGGTGAGCATAAGAAGCAGGAACTGTGAGGGTAATTAATTACAGGAGAGGTTGAGGGTGCCTGGGCACCTGTGGTGGGTCTCACCGCTGGGGGGCTAAGAACGTGGGGGCGATAGAAGGGAAAGGACTGGTGTGAAATTTAGGGGTGAGTGCACCATATACACTAAGGATGGACGAGGTGCCATGGTGGTCAAACAACCTATGGGCCCCTATTGGGAACAACCGGGCTAGTGCAGTTACTTGGTGCCATTGCAAGGTGCTAAAAAACGAACAAATTGTTACCTCTGGGCATAAGTCCAATGTAGGAGGGAGGAGGCCGATGGACGTCAAGGGTGGTAGAAACAACACCACACAGTAGAAGCCCAAAACGGCAAACAGGGCTCACAGGTCAAGCGTACCTGTTAGGAATATAAGTGATGTTAGAGTGGACTCCGGAGGCTGTGTGAGGTCATCTGCTCTGGGGCCAATGTGGATGGCGTACCTGTGATCGGGCTGCTGCTCGTCTCCAGAGGGTCCGTGTGCTGTGTTGGGTAGTACAGCTCCGGACTAATGCTACTGGGAAAAATAAGGCCCATCGCCTATAAAAAGAACTTCGAAACACGGTTTCGCGTTGGCGTCGCCTTGACGCTCCTGGCTCCAGGCCAACGCCAAGGGCGTGTGCAGTCAGCCGTGAGACAAGCCTGAGTGCCTGTCAAAAGCACAGGAGAGCAACTACTCGGGATAACAATGGTGCGGCAAGTGTAAGGGCTAAATGGTGCTGTGGCTTACTGTCTGAATAAACAAGAACGCGTGGCTAGCAGAGGGGACTGTATAGGGCCATTTGTTGGTATGGATGGTGGATGGCCACAGGGTGCAACAAAGAAGAAATTAAAATAAATAAAGAAATGAGGAAAATAACAGAGGAGGTAATAGATGATGGGCAACAAATGGCTGGAAATTAAAAAATAATGCTTGAAGGGGAAGGAGGGGAAGGAAATGTGAAGGAATAGGGGAGAGATGGGGAACGTGGTGCAATTATTGCACAGCTCATGTGGTCTCAGAAACCGACCAAGGCACAGAATGAGGCTCAAAGCAAGGCACGAAAAAATAGGGGGGAGGGGGTAAGGTGAGCAGGGGCGTGAAATGGAGGACGGGACAACTATGGTCTTGTACAGGGTCATAGTTTTAAGATAGTACTGCTAATTCGTGCCATTGGATTTGTTCATTCAATCCTTCAGAGTGAGTGTTGAGTCTATAAATCCACATTTGTTCTTTCTTAAACACCATGTTGTTGTAATTGCCGCCTCTGCGGGGTGGTGTAACTTTTTCAATAATTGTCCACGTGAACTGTTCCGCAGTATGTCCTTTGGCTACAAAATGGGACACCAAGGGTGCAGTGAGTTTGTTCGTTCTTAAACATGATCTGTGTTCGGTCATTCGAGTTCGGACTGGCCTGGTGGTCATGCCAATGTACCTCAAGTTACAGGGGCAGGTTATCATGTAAATGACGCCCTTGGTGTTGCAATTAGTGAATGTGTTCTGTGTCCATGGAGTTTTCCATCCAATCTCTATCTGTGTAGTTCTAGATGTCTGGGCGCACATGGAGCAATTGCCACAGGGCGCATGTCCCTTGGTAGGTGGAATATTCCACAGGGTCCCCTGGGTAGAAACTTCCTTAGGTGTACTGGCTATCAGGGTTTTGACTACCTTGTCTCTCACGTTACTGCGTCTCTTAAGAGCAAAACGTGGGACTGCGATCTCAGAGGTGCCTGTGTTGAGTATGGGCCAAAGTTTCTTGACTTCCCGTTTAATCTTGTTGAGGAGGGGTGAACAGCTGAACACGGCTGTAAAAGTGTTGGACTCACTCGATTTAACATGTTGTTGTAGAGTGATGGAACGTGGGATGTTCCTAGCTCTTTTGCAGGTATCTTTGATGATTCTCCTTGGATAGCCTCTCTCGGCAAGTTGTGTTTGGAGTTGTTTAGACTGTCTAGTGTAGTCTGCGGTCTGTGTACACAATCTTCTGTAGCGCAGGAACTGCCCAAAGGGGAGATTATCTCTAAGTGCCTTAGGGTGGTAACTAGAGTAGCACAGTAAAGAGTTTCTGTCGGTAGTTTTTTTGTAGACACTCAAGAGCAAGTGCCCACTAGAGGCTTGAATGGCAAGGTCGAGGAAATGGGTGTTAAATCTGTCTTTTTCCATTGTGAACTTGAGGTGGGGATTCAGGGAGTTAAGCCAGATGTGGAAGGCTTCTAAGTCCTGTTCTGAGCCTCTAAATATCACAAAAATATCATCTATGTATCGCCGCCATAGGGTTACCTTGGTGAGATAGGGATTGGTCTCAGGGTAAATGTTTAGGCGTTCGAACCAGTCCACGTACAGATTGGCGAGGGTGGGGGCAAATGTGGCCCCCATTGCGGTGCCTGAAATCTGTTGGAAAAAGGTATCTTCGAAGAGAAAATAGTTCTTGGTCAATGCTATTTCTGCGAGTGATAGAATGAACGTGGGTGGCACTCCGTGTAGGTCCATACCTGAGTGTAGCATTCCGCTAAGCATTTGTAGTGTCTCCTGCTGTGGTATCCGAGTGTAAAGGGACTCTATGTCGATCGTGACTAGCCATTCTGTCTCTGGGTTGTATGTGATGGTGTCTAGAAGGGTCAGCATATTAGTGGAATCTTTAACATAGCTTGTCATTTTTGGAACTTGGTCTTTGATAAAGAAATTGACATATTGTGAGAGGGGTTCCAATATGGAGCTAATCCCAGAGACAATGGGGCGTCCTGGTGGAGGTGTGAGTCCTTTATGGATCTTGGGGAGAGCGTATAATGCCGGGATCCGAGGGTGTGGGGGAGACAGAAAAACAGCTTCCCGGGCGCTAATGTATCCTTCGGCTTCGGCCTCGTGGATGATAGGTGCTATCAGAGCTTGCAAAGATGGAGTGGGGTCTCGGGGTAAAATGCAATAGCTGTTTGGGTCATTGAGTAGGGTTTTAACCATTGTAATATAGTTGGTGGTATCCATAATCACAATGGCACCCCCTTTATTTGCTGGTTTAATCATGATATCAGGGTTGTTGGCTAGGTCTGTCAGAGCGAGTAATTGGGGTTTGGTGCAGTTATTATGAATGAAAGGAATGTTGGATTCAAAATCAGAGATCTTTTTGAGCAAGGCTTGTTCGAACGTGACTGATTCAGCGGTATTCGCACAATGGGGTGGGAAGTACTGGGATGGAGGACGAAGGCCCGTCACATCTTTGTCTTCATAGGTGTGGTTGGCAAAATACTGCTTCAAACGTATCTTACGCATCATCTGCGTGATTTCTACCCGGGTTTGGAACGGGTCGTAGCGGGCAGTCGGAATAAAAGATAATCCTTTTTGTAGAATCTCTTGTTCAGGTCTGGTAAGAATATGGGATGATTGGTTCACGATAAGTGAGGGAGCAGTGGTGGTATTATTCCTTGTCCCCGACTGCGCGTGACCACTGTTGGTTGTGGATGGTTCTGCCAGCGTGCGCGGTTCTGGCCACCACTGCTCCCTCACTTATCGTGAACCAATCATCCCATATTCTTACCAGACCTGAACAAGAGATTCTACAAAAAGGATTATCTTTTATTCCGACTGCCCGCTACGACCCGTTCCAAACCCGGGTCGAAATCACGCAGATGATGCGTAAGATACGTTTGAAGCAGTATTTTGCCAACCACACCTATGAAGACAAAGATGTGACGGGCCTTCGTCCTCCATCCCAGTACTTCCCACCCCATTGTGCGAATACCGCTGAATCAGTCACGTTCGAACAAGCCTTGCTCAAAAAGATCTCTGATTTTGAATCCAACATTCCTTTCATTCATAATAACTGCACCAAACCCCAATTACTCGCTCTGACAGACCTAGCCAACAACCCTGATATCATGATTAAACCAGGAGATAAAGGGGTTGCCATTGTGATTATGGATACCACCAACTATATTACAATGGTTAAAACCCTACTCAATGACCCAAACAGCTATTGCATTTTACCCCGAGACCCCACTCCATCTTTGCAAGCTCTGATAGCACCTATCATCCACGAGGCCGAAGCCGAAGGATACATTAGCGCCCGGGAAGCTGTTTTTCTGTCTCCCCCACACCCTCGGATCCCGGCATTATACGCTCTCCCCAAGATCCATAAAGGACTCACACCTCCACCAGGACGCCCCATTGTCTCTGGGATTAGCTCCATATTGGAACCCCTCTCACAATATGTCGATTTCTTTATCAAAGACCAAGTTCCAAAAATGACAAGCTATGTTAAAGATTCCACTAATATGCTGACCCTTCTAGACACCATCACATACAACCCAGAGACAGAATGGCTAGTCACGATCGACATAGAGTCCCTTTACACTCGGATACCACAGCAGGAGACACTACAAATGCTTAGCGGAATGCTACACTCAGGTATGGACCTACACGGAGTGCCACCCACGTTCATTCTTTCACTCGCAGAAATAGCATTGACCAAGAACTATTTTCTCTTCGAAGATACCTTTTTCCAACAGATTTCAGGCACCGCATTGGGGGCCACGTTTGCCCCCACCCTCGCCAATCTGTACGTGGACTGGTTCGAACGCCTAAACATTTACCCTGAGACCAATCCCTATCTCACCAAGGTAACCCTATGGCGGTGATACATAGATGATATTATTGTGATATTTAGAGGCTCAGAACAGGACTTAGAAGCCTTCCCCATCTGGCTTAACTCCCTGAATCCCCACCTCAAGTTCACAATGGAAAAAGACAGATTTAACACCCATTTCCTCGACCTTGCCATTCAAGCCTCTAGTGGGCACTTGCTCTTGAGTGTCTACAAAAAAACTACCGACAGAAACTCTTTACTGTGCTACTCTAGTTACCACCCTAAGGCACTTAGAGATAATCTCCCCTTTGGGCAGTTCCTGCGCTAAAGAAGATTGTGTACACAGACCGCAGACTACACTAGACAGTCTAAACAACTCCAAACACAACTTGCCGAGAGAGGCTATCCAAGGAGAATCATCAAAGATACCTGCAAAAGAGCTAGGAACATCCCACGTTCCATCACTCTACAACAACATGTTAAATCGAGTGAGTCCAACACTTTTACAGCCGTGTTCAGCTATTCACCCCTCCTCAACAAGATTAAACGGGAAGTCAAGAAACTTTGGCCCATACTCAACACAGGCACCTCTGAGATCGCAGTCCCACGTTTTGCTCTTAAGAGACGCAGTAACGTGAGAGACAAGGTAGTCAAAACCCTGATACCCAGTACACCTAAGGAAGTTTCTACCCAGGGGACCCTGTGGAATATTCCACCTACCAAGGGACATGCGCCCTGTGGCAATTGCTCCATGTGCGCCCAGACATCTAGAACTACACAGATAGAGATTGGATGGAAAACTCCATGGACACAGAACACATTCACTAATTGCAACACCAAGGGCGTCATTTACATGATAACCTGCCCCTGTAACTTGAGGTACATTGGCATGACCACCAGGCCAGTCCGAACTCGAATGACCGAACACAGATCATGTTTAAGAACGAACAAACTCACTGCACCCTTGGTGTCCCATTTTGTAGCCAAAGGACATACTGCGGAACAGTTCACGTGGACAATTATTGAAAAAGTTACACCACCCCGCAGAGGCGGCAATTACAACAACATGGTGTTTAAAAAAGAACAAATGTGGATTTATAGACTCAACACTCACTCTGAAGGATTGAATGAACAAATCCAATGGCACGAATTAGCAGTACTATCTTAAAACTATGACCCTGTACAAGACCATAGTTGTCCCGTCCTCCATTTCACGCCCCTGCTCACCTTACCCCCTCCCCCCCTATTTTTTCGTGCCTTGCTTTGAGCCTCATTCTGTGCCTTGGTCGGTTTCTGAGACCACATGAGCTGTGCAATAATTGCACCACGTTCCCCATCTCTCCCCTATTCCTTCACATTTCCTTCCCCTCCTTCCCCTTCAAGCATTATTTTTTAATTTCCAGCCATTTGTTGCCCATCATCTATTACCTCCTCTGTTATTTTCCTCATTTCTTTCTTTATTTTAATTTCTTCTTTGTTGCACCCTGTGGCCATCCACCATCCATACCAACAAATGGCCCTATACAGTCCCCTCTGCTAGCCACGCGTTCTTGTTTATTCAGACAGTAAGCCACAGCACCATTTAGCCCTTACACTTGCCGCACCATTGTTATCCCGAGTAGTTGCTCTCCTGTGCTTTTGACAGGCACTCAGGCTTGTCTCACGGCTGACTGCACATGCCCTTGGCGTTGGCCTGGAGCCAGGAGCGTCAAGGTGACGCCAACGCGAAACCGTGTTTCGAAGTTCTTTTTATAGGCGATGGGCCTTATTTTTCCCAGTAGCATTAGTCCGGAGCTGTACTACCCAACACAGCACACGGACCCTCTGGAGACGAGCAGCAGCCCGATCACAGGTACGCCATCCACCTAGGCCCCACAGCTGTGACCCCACACAGCCTCCGGAGTCCACTCTAACATCACTTATATTCCTAACAGGTACGCTTGACCTGTGAGCCCTGTTTGCCGTTTTGGGCTTCTACTGTGTGGTGTTGTTTCTACCACCCTTGACGTCCATCGGCCTCCTCCCTCCTACATTGGACTTATGCCCAGAGGTAACAATTTGTTCGTTTTTTAGCACCTTGCAATGGCACCAAGTAACTGCACTAGCCCGGTTGTTCCCAATAGGGGCCCATAGGTTGTTTGACCACCATGGCACCTCGTCCATCCTTAGTGTATATGGTGCACTCACCCCTAAATTTCACACCAGTCCTTTCCCTTCTATCGCCCCCACGTTCTTAGCCCCCCAGCGGTGAGACCCACCACAGGTGCCCAGGCACCCTCAACCTCTCCTGTAATTAATTACCCTCACAGTTCCTGCTTCTTATGCTCACCCAAACACAGTAAGAGCTTAATCTCTGCAATTGCACTGTTCTTACAGTTACCAGTGCCACCCCTTTTTGCCCTGATCGTGCTTTCCCCTTGTTCCCCCCCCTTCTTTTGTCTCCCTACAGGAGACACCAGAATTTTTCTCGATCATGTTCAGCTGCAGTCTGAACCTTGGCAACCCAGCCTGCATCTAAAATCAACGGTCCTGACGAAGATGGTACAATTCCCTATTGCCATTGAAACCGGTCGACCCTTTTCGGTCATGAGGGCTCTCATGACCCACTTCTGATCTCTTGCACACCGACAGAGAGTTTTTTCTTGAATAACCTGTTGCAGCACGCTCGTCACCACCGAGTGAGCTCAACACTTTTACAAGAGCCAGTTTTTAGCCTTCCAACCTTTCCCCGGCAGTGTTTTACCTCTCCATCCACCAGTGGTTTCTCCAGACGAATTGTTTTCCATCCCAACCTTAGTGACCCACGGGCACCAGTAAAGTTATACACTTTGGAAAGGAAAAAACAGTTGACCTGCCCTGCAGGTTGTACCTACCCTCTAGATCAAGCAGCCCCAAGATCTAATCCATACCTTGTTGAACATTGCTCAACCGTCTGGAGAATACCATTTTCTATTTTCTGTTTTCTCTCCTTTTTTGGACAATATGTGTCTGTCACTGGACACAGCCACCAGTATAGAAGGTTGAGGGACAGCTCTCTCCTCTATATCTATTTAGTAGGCGATACACCACGCGCTACCCAGGGAGAGACACCCCCGCCAGGGCTAGGGTGTTCTTCCTTAGGGACAGGTACGCCGAGTTGGGTGGCCCCCCTATTTCTCTGAGTTTGAATGTGAGCACTCCATTTGACCAATGTGTTAGCACACTTATGATGCACCTAAAAAATCTACCTTCCTAGTATAACCGTTGTTGTTGTGTTACCATATGTTCTCCTTGTTAACGGTTTAAAGGACGATCACGGTTTTACCGTGCACTTTAGCTTTCCAAGCATTCCCTGTTGTTTTGAAGTATGGTTTCCTGTCAGGACATGTGTTTCCATTTGTGTTGTGTGGACTGCTGGCAAGAGTGGAGTGACAATTGGTGTGCTAGGGATGGTGTGCTTTTTGACATTATAAATGGTGTGGTGTCCTGGAACATAACTAACATGAAACAAATTCCCATCCCCCCCTATACTCCTCCCCAACATGAAGTATATGTCGCCCCAACTCTACTTGTGCCAAACAACTATACCGCCAGATTAACTTAGTGTGAGCTGTTTACACCTTCCTCTCGACTTACTGTTCTTTGGCAAGTCTGGAGTTCCGAGTCTCAAATCTTGAGTTGAGGGCGTGGCTTTGGCCGATGCAGTGAGTACTCCCGTGCCTCTCGGGCAGTGTGCCTTATTTACATCAGTGTGGCATGATAGTCCATTAAATGGGCCGCGATGGAGTAGTATTTCTTGTTAGTGTAACTGTTTCAGCCCATTTCCTCTTGTTGTGGTAGTTCCTGCATCGGAGGTTGTGGAGCTGGGCGCCTTCTGTCTAGTGGCTCACGTCGGTTCCTGTTTCTGGTTCTGTTGCTTGCAAGTCTCCAGTCGCCTTCAATGTGTTTCTCTGCCCAGTTCCACGCTTCTTTTGGGTCAGTGAAGTGTACTGTTGTCCCGCCGTGGTAGATCTTGAGCTGGGCCGGAAAGAGCAAGCCGTATTTCACGTGTAGGGTCTGGAGTTGTCTTTTGAGCTGATCAAAAGATTGCCTGGCTCTCTGGACCTCCCTTGTGTAGTCAGGGAAGAATGTTACCTTGGATCCATTAAAGGTCAGTGTGCCTTTGGCCCGTGCCGTCTGGAGTAACGCATCACTATCTCTATAATTCAACAGTTTTGCAACTATGGTGCGTGGAGGTGCACCAGGTATCGGTCTTCCAGTGGGTACACGGTGCGCTCGTTCGATTGAAAAGAACTTCGAGAATGTCTGGGGTTCAAACATGTCGGTTATCCATTGTTCAAGGAACAGTTCCATGGAAGGGCCTTCCGTTTTTTCCGGGACGCCCAGGATGCGAACGTTATTTCGTCTTGATCGGCCTTCACTGTCCTCTGCCTTCTCCTCCAGTGTTTTCAGACATGCCACTACCCCGGCCATCCTTTGTTCCATAGTGCGCAGCCCATCTTCAGTCCCAGAGATCCGCTGTTCCGCTTCTCCTGTGCGGGAGGACAGTTTCTGAAGATCATGGCGGAGGAGCGAAACGTCTGTGCTGATGCTATCCATCTTTTGTTCCATGGAGGTTCTGGAGTTTGTTATCGCAGCCATGATATCCTTCAGGGATATGTTTTGCTCTGTTTCTAACATGGTGTCTGATTGTTAGTGGTCCAATTGTGCGCTCGCTGTGGCCGTAGTGAATTGGTCCATTTTGCTTTGACTTGTCAATTTTTTTGCTTTATCTTTCCCCATAGCAGCTGGCATGGTCTGTAACGTTAATCGGTGGGCAGATTCCGCCTATTTATCCGAGGCGATTGTTCCGTTATAGAACTTCTTCCCCCCCCCCCGGTCTGGGTGCAATCTGCCGGATACTGTGTTAGGGTTTGATGTGCAGCTAGTTTTAGCCTTGGGATTACACAACGTTCAACACCGCACCTTCCAGCACTTCTTTGGCTTAACTGTATCGGCGTTCCCACACAGGCAGGTGCGTCGTGAGACAATTTCACTGTGTACTACCGTGTTCTGATCACCTTGCCCAGTGTTGATTGTTTCGTCGAAATTTGGTCGGTCCTGTTATGCTCGGCGGGAGGGTGGTGGTAGATCCAGTAAGTGTGCTTCTGCCGGGGCCACAATGACGATTTCTGCCGGGCAGCGGGGGGGGGGGGGTGAAGATGTGGGTCGCGCTCGTTGAGGATGAAGGGTATCTGTGTGCCTCAATATGGCAAATCTGTTTCGTTATGGAGGGGCAGCTGGAAGGGTCTCTGTAGCGGGTCTACCGGTGGCTAGGGGGAAGCACGCAAGTTCCTGCTTTCCCGTCCCCCCTTCTCCTTACCGCAAGATTGAGGCAGTAGCTGTCCGACAGCGAGCGGGGGCCACCTCAGGAGTCTGGTAGGCACGCAGCGCTAAGTGGAACACTCGAGGAGCCCCGGCGGCTCCGGACGTTCCGATGGTGCCAGCAGGCAGAAGTAGTGTACGGGCGCGTACGTCGCTACGTTGGTGCGGATTTGACTGCCTGTGAACGACAACCGTTGACGCCGCTTCCAAGGGTGTATCCCCTCTGCCCCACGACTTGCCGTTGGAGGGTAACCTTCACGGTTCCGCGGGTTTCACCGGCGCGAGGCGGGGAGGCACCCAGCGGGGTCCCGCTCCCCGCAGTCCGGGAGGGGTACACGGGGTCGTTTGGTTCTATTTTAAGGTCCTTTGCCCGTCGTGTAGCCCAACACAGCACCCCACACTGCATTCGCCAGCCGCCGGTATTCGGGCAGAGTTCAGTGGTGACACACAATGTCCTCCGTTCATCCGCGGTCTGCAGTGGCCATTTTGTGTGCTCTGTGGCGCGCAAGCTTGCTTTCTTGAAGGTCTCACCAAGTGGGTTTTCCGACACCGATTTTCACCAGGATCAGGTAGGGACGTGCAGTAGAAGTTCCCACATCGAGTAGGCACTTTTGGGTACTTGTAGTCTTGCAGGAAACACAGGATTGTTTCAGGATTTGGCTGGCGGCCCGGGAGTGAAGCGAGCTCACGTCCTCATCGCTCGGCTGCTGGCCACGCCCCTCCAGATTCAATTCTTGAAGGAGTTGTGGATTGTATTTAACCCAACATTCAAGGGCTAGTCTCAAAGGCTTTTGTATTCCACACGCACAAGCTACTTGAGCAGGCCGAAGGACTGTTCGTTCGTCTCCTGATGAATGAGAAACACCATGTAATCTGGAAAGAGCATCAGCTTTAGAGTGTCGGGAACCAGGTCTGTAGTTGACCTGGAACTGATACGTGAAGAAAAATTCATGCCAACGGGCCTGTCTGGCGGTAATGCATTTTACTGATTGCAGGGCCAAGAGATTGCGATGATCTGTGAATACTTGAACTGGTAGAGCAGTTCCCAAAAGATGATGACGCCAGACGAGGAAAGCATCCCTAAAGGCCAAGAGTTCCTTTTCTGTAATAGTATAGTTCGCCTCATAAGTGGTGAGTTTTCTTGAATGAAAAGCTACCGGATGTAACTGACCACTATCCTTGCACTCCTGTGAAAGGATGGCCCCGAGTGCAATGTCCGAGGCGTCAGCCTCTACCACGAATGGTAGATCCGGATTCGGATGCATTAACACAGGTGCGGAGGTGAACGAGGATTTCAGATGATCAAAAGCCGTTTGGGCAGCTGGAGTCCACCGGAAAGTTTGTTTAGAACTGGTCAAAGAAGTAAGGGGAGCAGCGATAGTGGAGAAAGAATTTATGAAACGCCGGTAGAAGTTTGAGAACCCTAGGAAAGACTGCAACTGCTTGAGGGTAGAAGGAATCGGCCATTCCAAAACCGCTTTGACCTTGGTATCACTCATTTGTACACCCTTGTCGGTGATGTTATACCCTAAGAACTCAATTGAGGTAGCATGAAATACACATTTCTCTAACTTTGCATACAAGTGGTTGTCTCTTAATCGTTGGAGGACTGTAGAGACGTGTTCAACGTGGGTCTGGTATGATGGAGAATAGATAAGAATGTTGTCAAGATAAACCACCACATAAGTGTCCAACATGTCTCGAAAGATGTCATTGATGAAATGCTGGAAGGTAGCAGGAGCATTACATAGCCCAAAGGGCATAACACAATACTTATAGAGACCGTATTTTGTTTTGAATGCGGTCTTCCATTCATCTCCTGAACGCATTCTTACAAGGTTGTATGCACCTCTTAGATCCAATTTTGTGAATATCTTGGAACTGCCTAATTGGTCTAAGAGTACCGAAATCAACGGTATTGGATATTGATTTCGGACTGTGACTGCGTTCAATTCCCGGTAATCAATACAGGGGCGAAGATCCCCTTCTTTCTTGGGTACAAAGAACATAGGTGATGCCGCAGGAGACCGTGATGGACGGATAAAACCTGTACTGAGGGCTTTATCTATGTATTCTTTTAAGATGGCATCCTCTTTGGTAGTTAAGGAATACACCCTTCCGTTAGGTATTTTAGCACCAGGGATTAGATCGATAGGGCAGTCATAGGGCCGGTTAGGTGGTAGAACCTCGGCTTCTTTGGCATCGAAGACATCTTGGTAGGCCGAATACTCGGGAGGCAAGGACATGACAACAAGAGCACCCACGGCGGATGCTACCTCAACAAGAGCTCGACAAGGAGCTTCCTTAGGCACTTGGTGAGTTTTACAACGCTTTTCACAGTGCTTAGAGTCAAAAGAAACCATCCCTTCGATCCAGTCAACAGTAGGGTTGTGAGTTCTGAGCCAAGGTAAACCAAGGATAATTCTGAACTGTGGTGCTGCAATAACATCAAAGGTGATAGTTTCAACATGACCCGTGAGTGTAGTCATGGTCAAGGGCACGGTTTGTTCAGTGACCAAGCCGGACAATAACGAAGTACCATCTACGGCATTCACTACTTCTGGGTGGGTTTTGCTCACAAAATTCACGCCTTTCTCACGAGCGTAAGAGAGATCAATATAGTTACCAGTGGCTCCCGAGTCCAGAATCGGATCACCAAACCAGGAAGGACCCGACACGGGTTGGAAACAGACATTGAGCGTGACCGGAGAGTGTATCATGGAGTCTTGGGACAGTGGACTCAGTAGGGGGACCCCTTCCACTACCGAGTCAATGCGTTTCCCGACTTCTTGGGTTTCTTTGGGCAGGCCTTCAAAAGATGGTCGGGAGACCCACAGTAGAAACAGAGGTTATTCAAACATCTCCTTTCTCTTTCCATGGATGTTAAAGAACCCCGCACGGCACCTATTTGTATAGGCTCAGGAGCATTAGAAAATGCCATAGAAGGGGTGACCAAGACAGGCATTGTTCCGCTTTTTTCGCCCTTCCTCTCCGCTCTCCGAGCATCTATCTGGAGGACGAGGTCTAACAATTCATGGAAGGCCACAGGTACCACTGGAACCGTAGCAAGGATGTCTTTGATAGTATCCGATAGGCCTTTATAAAATAATGAGGCCTTCTTGTCCTCAGGCCACGCTGTTTCAGCTACCAGTTGGTTAAACTTAGCTATATATGACAACAAAGATGAGTCCCCTTGTTGAATAGCCAGAAGCTCAAGTTCAGTGGCTTGGGTTCTATAGCGAGTGTCAAACACCCGACCCATTTCCTGCAGCAAGGCATCACAATCAAAGAGCAGCAGACTCCCTGCCTCCAATAGAGGATTAGGCCACGTGGCTGCGGTACCGGCTAAATGTGAAAAGACAAATGCTGCCTTTGTAGCTGAGTCAGGAAAGGCTGTGGGGCGACATAAGAAGTGCATGCGACATTGATTTAGAAAGGTCCGATAAACTTTAGGGTCGCCATGAAAACGCTCAGGGGGAGCTAATGGAAAATGGGTGGCCATGACCACCGAAGGCTGTACAGCTGGCTGGGGATTTGGAGAGGCAGAACCTGAGGCCACTGCCGGTGGGGGCACTGGCGCCATCGAAGGGGCACGTGCTTGTAATTCATCGATTCTTGCTTGAGTGGCATTATGAGCGGCCATCATATCGGTCCTCAATTCAGCCATCAACTGCATAAGATTGACCAGAGTATCATTGACATCCATCTCTCTATTTTGTAGGCTTCTGATTATGTCAAGTTGGCCCGACTCGTGATCAGGAGGCCTGGTGGGAGAACTCGAAGTGTAGCCGTTGAGTTCTTCCTACCAATGTGTCCCTTTGTATTTCTAAGTAAAATTACAAAGGAACCAATTAGTCGAAAGATGGTTCTACTGTTGCAGCTGGAGATGGAGACAGAAGCCGTGGAGCGTAGAAAAGCAGCTGATCAAGGAACACCGTAATGATGGCAGATATACACCGAGAATAGGCTGTAGGGGTTAAACCAGTTATCAGAAAACTAAGCGTATAAAGCGGAACACAAACAATTTCAGAGAAGGACAAAACGATAATCAGGAATCAGGTAATAGGCAGTGAAAACATACCAATAGTAGACAAGGAAAAGATCCTACTGAGCAAACTCTGCAAACCCAACCTATCCTTAACTCACGACGAAACAAGGCGCCTAGACGGAGTTTGGCAGTCTCAAGTCCACAGACTATCCCGTCGAAACGAGGACGCCTAATGACCTGAGCGCCGGGAATCAGTCTCTAGTTCGTTGCGCTCTTATTTTCGGGCATGCAGATTTGCTCAGGTAGGTGATGAATAGTGCCGCAGTGTAAACAGTTGTTGTTCCTTAATCCGGCGTGTTGAGTCCGAAATGTAAAAGGACTTTGCTGGGAAGCCGGTGCAAACAGTAGAGGTAGAGCAGGTCCAATAACGTTCCGGGGTTTGGCAGCGTGCGGACAATAGGGTAGAACAGAATCAGCAGGCAAGGCAGGTTAAATTGCGTTCCGGGGTTCGGCAGCGTGCGGACAGATGCAGATCAGAATCAGCAGGCAAGGCAGGTTAAATTGCGTTCCGGGGTTCGGCAGCGTGCGGACAGATGCAGATCAGAATCAGCAGGCAAGGCAGGTCAAATAGCGTTCCGGAGTCTGGCAACGTGGAAGCAGTTCAAGAAGTAACAAAACGTTAACAGACAAGGAAGCAAGAGTTCAAAAAACACAGACTGCGGTCCAAAAACAAAGCCAGGAAAGGATAAGCGCAGTCAAAGGAAACAAGACGTGGGTTCAGGAGCTTTCAGTGATTTCGACGAAAATCAGAAGCAGCGAGCGCAGCTACCCGGAAGCGTTATAACGGGTAGCCGCGAACTTGATTGGCTGCTCCTCTTCCTTGCAGTGTGATAGTTTGTTTGTGGAGAGGACGCCATAGTCGCCATGGCAACATGGCAGCACGGGTTTGGAAAGGGTGTTTTGGCTTTTTATCAAAGGAGCAGAGTTTCTTGAAACTGATAAGGGCCGACGTCGAATACTTTGGGTTGGATGTTTTGTGGTGATCTTGACAGCATCCCTCTGTTGGGTTCACATAGCCATTCTAACACAATCTCATCAGAAAGCGGGGTTCCCTTCCCCTAGCTTTCTCTTTGCATCCCTCTGTCAGGTTCACACTTGCCTCGTTCCTCTTGTTTATGGGTCAAAGACTTTTGATTGTACAAGGGGTTTTTACTCGACCCTTGTAGGACCACTTTGACCTTTTCTGTCGGTTCTCCTAGGGCCTTCTGGGATCTGTAGTATTAACAAAACAGGGACTGACCAGAGACTTTCGAATGAGCGCCCATGTGGCGCCAGACCACACTGCAGCTGATCTCTCACTGGATCGTTTCAACAGTTCCGTAACACACAAAGTCATGTTCTTTCAGTTTACGTTATGTTGCCATTTGCAACCTTCGCTCAACACAGTTCCGTTTATTATCGGTTCTTCATCCGCCTCACCGGCTGTGATGAACCACTTGGTATTTCTTGTCCCTGGAGTCAAGAACGGTACCACAGTAGCAATCGTCTCTCCCTGACTTGGTTATCAGTATAGGAGGGCTCAGTGCACCGTTGACATCTTCTACACCACAAGCTAGCTGTTGTTCCCAGACTTGTGATTCCTTTCACAGAGGCTTTGCGGGTCTAGGTCGAAAAGGGCATAGACACTTCCCTCCTTGTCGTCATTATGCTTATTGCCGCCTTTCTCCTCCTCTTGAACTGCCGTCCTGCAATAGCAGTCTCATTGTGCGGTCTGCCTTGCTCAAAGTGGGCTTTCGTGCTCCGTCCTTTATCCCTATGGGGAAGAGAAAGGGCCGGCATAGTTATTGTCAATTGCCTGACTCTGCCCGACCCTTCTGTCGGGACATCTCAGGTAAACAGCTCTGGGGTTAGTCCATTGTCTTTCACGGTGTAAGAAAGTGATTGTGCTGGAAAAGGGGAGGTTAGTGTTTTGAAAAGGTGACATTTGTAAGGTTTGTGAAATTAATAGGGGCATGGTGTTTGGTTAAAGCAGACTGGGAATTTGGGAAATAATAATCAGAGGGACGGGGAGGAGAATGACTGGGAGTATTGGGATAGGACACAGGAAAGCAGGGATCCTGGGAGATGTAGTTTCCTACAGCATTGGGGTGTGGGATCCTAATGGGTTTACCACAGGCGGAGGGGTTGTTGGGGTTTGGCAAGGGAGATTCATTAGACGGAAGGGCGGTTGATCTGAAACATCGTACAAAAGCCTCAGGGGCTTCGCCCTCCTCTTCTTCTCCCTTGATGTAATACTGCGTCTCCCCCTGGGGTATTCCTACCCAGGTGATCCTCCCTCGCTTGGCCACCCCCAGGGTTGGGATCTGAGACCACCAGACCTTCCCTGGTCACCTGAAAAAGGGGTTCTCGAGGTCTACTTGGGAAAATACCCTCAGGTTTCTCACAATAAGGACTATTATTTACAGACCAAGGGGTTAGCAATGGGTGCCAAGTACACCCCATTACTAGATAACTTATTCATGGTACAATTTGAACAAACTCATGCATTGACCAACATGCCATTTTTTGATAAGATTATTATTTGGAAACTATTTTTGATGATGTTATCATGATTTGGAACGGAACTACAGACACATGTCAAGGTTTTGTTGATTATCTTAATCACAATGATTTTGGTATTGAACTAATTGGTCATAGTGATAAAAAAGCATTGATTTTCTTGATCTGCACATTTATATTGAGAATGACAAAATTGAAAGTAGGACATACAGGAAGCCAACCAAGGTCAACTCCACCCTATTCGCCTACAGCTGTCAAAAGAAGTCTACCAGTTTGAAGATCCCAGTGGGTGAATTTTATCAAACACAGAGGAATTATAGTAACAATAATGACTTTAATCAAGAATGTGAGTTATTAACCGATAGGTTCTGTGAAGGAGGCTATTCAAGGGAGTGTGAATCTAAAGCTTATACTAAGATCAAGGGCATGACAAGACAAACAATGTTGAATCCAACTGTGAAAGAGAAAACTAAACACCATGAAATGGTGAGCCTCATTACCAAATATTCAAAGGATAGTAATGCTTTATTCAGAATTGAACAAGCATTGGCATATCTTGCGGATGGACATGCATTTGACTAAATATATAGATGACAAACCAACATTCATATATACTTGCGCACCAACCATTAGAAATGTGTTAAGTCCATCTTTTCTTAGACCTAGGGCCTCATTACGAGTCCGCCGGTCCGGAATGCGGTGATTCCGTGACAACGGTGACACAGTTTCCGCGTCTGCAAGGTTGAGGAATGAGCAGCCGATTACGGCTTGTCGGTCGCGTGCACCGCACCAACGTGGAAACGGTGTCACCGTTGCCACGTAAACGCCCACGGAAACTGACATTCTGCCACAAAAAGCAGTGCAAAACCCGTTGCTGCCCCCACCGTCACAGACACGGAATCATCGGAAGCAGAAATACCATGACCCCGAAAACCGGAAACAGAGAGGCGGACATTATTTAAACCACAATCCACTGCCATCCTCAGACAACACAGGCCAGATCACCTCCCGAGCAGCAAAAACCATCAACCACCATGGCCTCCAGGATCCCATCACGAAGACAGCGAAAGCAGCGTTTCAGTGAGGCAGAGCTGAGAGTGCTTGTGGACCATATAGTGCAGAATGTGGAAATGCTTTTCAGCGCAGACCAGCGGCGTGCCACCCAGCAACGCCGTAAGTAGGTGTGGGCTGAAGAAGCACACAAGTGCACAGCAGTCGGGGTGACAACACACAGCGTAAAGGACTGCCACAAGAGGTGGGATGACCTTAGGCTCAGAGTGCGCAACCTCATTGCTGCACACCGCTAGCACAGCACTAACACTGGTGGAGGCCCTGCATCCCCACTAAAACTGCAGTCGTGGGATGTGCGCTGCAGCAGTGTCCTCCACCTTCAGGGCATACACGGCATTGGCGACGCAGAGGCAGGAGTGGGACCACCTGTAGATGCCGGTAAGTGCACAGATTACAAAGCCATGAGTGTGAATGGACCCCAGGAGTGACCCAATGGACCCACTGATAACCCCCCCACCAGTCAATGCAAGAGTGGCCCAATGGACCCACTGATAATCCCCCTAGTCCACGGAGGCGCTCTAGTCGGCTGACTGGACCCTCCGGCAAGGACGCTCATGCGCACAAGCGCCCCCGGAAATAGTGCCATGTGGGAATGGCTGTCCAGAAGACATTCAGGGACACAATGGGTGTATGGGGGTGGGTACGTTTGGGTGGTGGGGGAGGTCCATTATGGGGTTAGTGTTTTGGGACCTGGTTGGGGGTGGGTACGTTTGGGTGGTGGGAGAGGTCCATTATGGGGTTAGTGTTTTGGGGCCTGGTTGGGGGTGGGTATGTTTGGGTGGTGGGGGAGGTCCATTATGGGGTTAGTGTTTTGAGGCCTGGTTGGGGGTGGGTAGGTTTGGGTGGTGGGGGAGGTCCATTATGGGGTTAGTGTTTTGGGGCCTGGTTGGGGGGTGGGTACGTTTGGCTGGTGGGTGGGCACGGTGTACAGCTTTCCTATCAATACACCTTCTTTCCTGCTTTGTTAAAAATAAATCACCTTTGAAAACTCTTTCACAAGTGGACATCCGTAATTTCATTTGCAATCAATCCATTTATTTACCTTCATCTTCATATACATGCAATGCTGTTCGTGTGCAGTCCCTCAAAAGTAAATGCGAATGAGTGTATCCCGTGCATGTTGTCCATCTTGTGCCCTCCCCCCCGCGAGGGAGTGCAGCCATTCCATTCCCCATCCTCATCTTCATCATCAACTCCATCATCATCCTCTGTGTCTGGGGCAGCGGAATGTTCCTGTGCATGCACACATTGTGCAGCATGGCAAACACAAGCGCTATTTTACCCGTCTTCACTGGGTTGTACAGCAGTGATGCGCCAGATCTGCTCAAGCAGCGGAATCTGGCCTTCAGTAGGCCAAATGTCCTCTCGATCATGCCATGTGTGCAGACGTGTGCACTGTTGTACGCCTCCTCATGCCTGTTCCTTGGCCTCGGTACGGGCATCATCAGCCATGGCGTGAGTGCATATCCTGCATCACCTACATGGGATGTAAATGGAGGGGACATGTCAGTGTTTGTGGTACACATGTCTTCATCAGATGCAGTGCAATCATGTGTCATTAGGCAATCATCCATATGGGCCAGGCAGTGGTCTGACCAGTGGATGATTACCATTCTTGGTTCATTGTTGTCGACATTGGCTTTTGGACTTTCCCAACAACTTGCTGTGCATATGGAGTTGTCCTTGCGCCCAGTAGTAGGTGGAGAGTATGGGTTTGTGCAGTGATGTACACACATGGAGGAGTCACTCAATAGACTGTGATGAAGTGGTAGATGCAGTATGTCTCATTTGTATACATCATGTGCATTGGAGGGGCAGTGGTGCATAGTGTGGGTGGCTTTATTAAGTGGCTCAAGTTGTATGAGCTTGTACTAGTCTTGGTTATGCATCTCCTTTGCCAGAGTGTGTATTGGCACACTGTGGCCACCTGTCATGTCTAGCTTTGTGACTTGTGGGTTGTGGTGACTGTCCATTACATGGGACAGGGGGTGATGCATTTGCAGTTGTAGCAGGCCACTCACCCATGTCATTGCCCTGGGAACCCCCCCCTTCACAGGGCCCATGCATTGGCAGTTGTACTCACCATAGCGTTCCATGTACCTTGGCAATGTCGAATTCCGCAGGACCATTGAGTCATGTGTTGACCCCAGGAAACGTGCGCACCAATGTTTTATCACTTGTCCAGCGTCACAAACCATCTGTACATTCAGTGAGTGGTGCAGTTTCCTGTTGCGGTACACAATCTCCATTGCACGTGGTATGTGAGCTCTATGTGGGTGCAGTCTACTGCACCAATGCAATTTGGCATGGCGGCAATGGCATGGAAGGCCAACTTGGTGGCAATGACCTGGGTAAGGGTACGGGGTAGGGCGATGTGTTCCGACACATGTTGCAGCAGGGAATCCAGTACCTGGCCCAGTATTCTTGAAAAACAGGGTTGTGAGAGCCCGCGCAGCCCACCAACAGTGTGCTGATACGTTCCAGTGCCAAGAAAATGCAATACCGACACCATCTTCAGAAGGGGGGGGATTGCGGTCGAAATGCCAATGCGGCTGCTGATGACGTCCTCAATCATGGTGGTGATGTACATGATTGTTGGATGGTCCAGCCGGTATAATGTGTGGATCTGTCCTGGAGTCAGGTTCCAGGGTGAGGCCCTGATGCAGGGTATTGCAGGCTGCCTGCGGGGTCGTGCCACCTGCACAATTGGGTTTGACATGGGAGCAGGGTTTGCCAATTGCTGCCTGCGCCTCCTCCGCCTCCTCCTGCTCTGCACCATTATTGCCACCATGTGCAGTGCTGCCTGTAGGTTCAATAGCCCCAGTCCCAATGCTGCTACTACAGCTGCCTGCATAGTTGTGTTTGGAGTTCGCCTGGGTGTGGGTGTGGCCCTTTTGTAGGCTCCCAGTGGCCTGCTGGATCCAGCTTGGCTCATTGGTGCACCTGTGGACTGATTCAGCTCACCAGGCACTGTTTAACGTCATGTCGGCGGTGGCGCCGATACCGCCACCGTGTCCACTGAATTTCCGCCATTTTTATGGCAGAGTTTCCATGTCCGTGCTACGTGTAATGTGAACAGTCTTACGTATTTCCGGTAACGGGGGGTTTCTGTGCCGACGCAGTTTTCGGCTTCATTGACTCCGCGGTGGTGGTTTCTGTTAGTGGTATTTCCGTGTTCGATGGTTAGAATCTGCCGATCCAGTAAACGGTGCCAGTATGGTTATACTGGCAACGTTAAATCCTAACCGGCGGACTCGTTATGAGGCCCCTAAAGTTGAAACGGTAAGGACTGGATGTAATTGGACAACTTATTCATGGCTTTTTGAAATGTGGGAATTGCAGCATGTGCATATGTGCACATCCTGACAGCAACACATTTATATATAAGGATAGTATGGTTACAACAATCGCAGATTTGATAAATTGTCAATCTAAACTCGTGGTTTATGCAATCATTTGTGTATGCAGCAAAATGTATGTCAGGAGTACGATTGGTGAACTGCATATTTGCATACGAGAACACCTGTCTAGTCTATTTTAAAAGCCAGGATATGAGATTGCCATTAGCCAACCATTAGCAAGACACACATCAGTTGGACAATAAAAGTGAGATATTGTTTATTGGCTTACAAATGGTCAAATGCGGCACCCGGGGGGGGGGGGGGTCAAGTGACCAGAAAGAATGATTTGCAAATTACGATTTACAACTACTGGCCTTAATTGGTAGCAGGAAATGAATGTTTTTTGTAACTTTATAAATGGAACAACACTATAAATTGTGGCTTCTAATTTGACCTAGGAGGGTAGTTACACACTCAGACCATCAGAATGTTTAACACTTAATGTAATTTTATAGCACATGTGACCATTCAGAGCAACATTATGCTGAAGAATTAATTTGGCTAGTTGGAACTTCATAAACAATCTAGGAATTAAGCTTAAAATAAGAGACCCATAATAGAATAGTTTAACAAGGTGTATTGGGAGTTTGGGATTCAATTCCAATATATATATATAATATTGTCAACTGCCACTTTTAACATTACATTTTAGAATTGTTCAGAAACCGTATATTTACTGGAGCTTCTTAGGAACATGATAGCATAAGTCACTTAACCAACACAGGTACACTAGTATGTATCATGTGCCCTTGCTTTGCTACCTTTTAATATATCAATCATGATGCATTGCGTATATGTTGCTTGTTAGACTTGTGGATAGAACCCACTAATAGATTTAAACTGAGGATTAGAACCCACTATTCATATTGCCCTTTATTTAATTAGGTAATTATTACTGGCAGTGATCAATTTTATTTAAGTTCGGCAACAATGGGAATATATGAATCATGTTGCTATTTAATTTTGTATATTGCCACGATCATTGGCATTAGCAACATGATTCAGAATTAAGAGATGTTGCGCAGTGCAGGTATAATCGGGCATGCTGCCTGCACAGTATTCCTTATTTATGTAAAGTGACGGCTGTGGCATCACGCGACGAATACGCGTGATGTCAATGCCGCTATATAAACAAATCTTAAAATAGTGGCCGCGTGGAAACATCAATCGGCACGCCAGGTATGAATCCTGACCGGACATCCCTATTTCAGATTTTCTTTAGAATGTATTTTAACCAATTATAGGTAATTTTCTTTTGATATAACAAATATTTTCCCTGTTTCTAATAAGAGATGGCAATTGCAAGAACTTAACCTGAATTCCGGGAGCCAGTCGAGGAATTTCAGGGCCAGATAGATGTGGTCTCTGAGCTTGAGGCCAAGGATATGTCTTGCGGTCCTGTTCCGGATGAGTTGAAGAGGGCGAAGAGTAGAGGTAGGCACATTGAGAAAGAGGCTGTTGCAGTAGTCCAGCCTAGAGAGAACCAGAGCTCTGGAGACAGTGGGCTTCTGGGGGGAGGTGAGGAAAAGGAGAATACCTTTGAGGAGGTACAGCTGGAAGTGGGCCTTCTTGGCAAAGTCTGTGATGTGTGGAGGAAAGGAGAGTGTGGAGTCGAAGATCACTCCAAGGTTATTTGCCTCACAAGAGGGTGAGGGCAGATGGCTCAAGGAGGGCAGCCAGAGTGAGAGGGGGAAAGCGGGAGCAGGGGTCCCAATGAGAAGGATCTCAGTCTTGCTTGCGTTGAGGCAGAAATCGTTAGAAGCACACCATGACTGAATAGCAGATAAACAGTCAGGGATGAGCGAGGAGAAGGAGGAGGCAGAGGGTAGCCTGAAAGAGAGCTGAGTGTCATCCACATAACTCTGAAAGTTACAGGTGAAGGTAGAGATCAGGAGGGCCAAAGGGGCCAGATATACATTGAAGAGCCAGGGGGAGAGGATAGAGCTCTGGGGATCACCACACGTAGGGAGAGAGAGAGGTGGTGGACAAAAAGCAACCAAGCTGGAACTGGGAGGATTGACCCAGGAGTAAGGAGGTCAGCCAAGCCACAGCCTGATCCGTGATGCCAAGGGTCTTGTGAAGAGTAATCTGGAACTTGAGGTTGACTGTATCAAAAGCAGAGCAAAGGTCGAGAAGAATGAGGACAGAGGGAGAACTAGAGTCGAGATTAGAGAGCAGATATTCAAGGGTGATCAGGAGTGCAGTTTCCGTGCCTCTGGCTGTTCTGAAGCCATACTGATGTTCATGGAGACAACCAACAGATGCAGTGTGGAGGGGTAGCTGGGAGATAAGCAACTTCTCCAGGAGTTTGCCCAGGAAAACATTGATAGTGATCGGGCAATAGTTTTCCGGAATGGAGGGGTCGGCAGAAGGCTTTTTTAGTAGGGGATACACAACGGAGTGCTTGAGAAGAGAGCGGAAAGTACCAGTGGCAAAGGAGTGATTACAGAAATCGGCCAAGACTGGAGCAGGAAAATCAATGTTGTCCTTGATGGTTCTGGAGGAGCAGGGGGTCACCTGTTTAGATTAGTCTTTCATCGACCGGACTTGTCTGGAAACATCTTCCGGTATTACAGGAGAGAAGGAGAGGAGTGAGGCAGCCAAGGCAGGCCTGAGATGGGTGGGCGAAGAGAGAGGAGAAGTGGTCGAGAGTGTGGATAGGATGTCCTGGGATTTAGTGCTGAAATGGGAAGCCAGAGCTGTGCAGAGGGCCTGGGTGGGTGTAGAGGAGGAGGATACTTCAGTGGGATTGGCCAGCTCCTTGCTGATTTTGAAACATGTGTCTGTGTTGTTAGAGGCTGCACAAATGCAGCCTTGAATATGGACCCTCTTCTTAGAGAAGATGGAGAGTCTGTATTGCGTTTGGAGCAGGCAGCAGGCCGGTTTTTTCAGAGGGTGCACCCAAAGCTCCCCACTTCTGCTCAGCTACTCTGCACTTGCGTTTCAGAGCAGCCAAATCAGAGTCGTATCAAGAGTTGCACTTTGTGGCAGGCTTCAGGCGGATCCTCATAACAGGGGCAAGGATATGCAGAGTGTTAAAGATGGAGAGGTGAAGGTTGGAAAGGGCTGTGTCAGGATGGAAGTCCGCCGCAGGAGTAGGTTGACGGGAGAAGGTGGAGGCAAAGGCAGCCGCTGATACTCGCTTCATAGGTCGAATGGCCGCAAAGGAAGGTGGCAGTGCTGGAAGGGCCTTTGACAAAGGGGCAGGAAGCTTCAAGTGAGAAGAAAGAAGAAAGTGAGGGAGAGAGGGGTAGTAAGATGATTAGAGAGGGGGATGCCTGAAGAGATGAGACCATCCAAGGGATGGCCGGCAGATTGAGACAGACCAAAGGGTAGAATGGAGAGGGAGAGAGGGTTGCCTAGGTTGAGAAAGACCCCAGAGGAGTCTGAGGAGTGGAGGTGGATGTTGAGATCCCCAATGAGGAGAAGTTAGGAGGTGGAAGATAGGAGAGAGGAGGAGAGATCAGCTCATTTAAAGAGGAAAAGGGGGGCCGGGCCAAGTGGCCTGTAGATGGTGGCCAAGGTCAGAGGGAGAGCCTGCAGTTCAGGCATTCAAAGGAGGAATAGGTCTGAGTAGAGATGATGGAAGCAGGGATCCACTCAGGAAAGATCGGGGCCGCTCCGCCTGCAGGCCTGTTGGGCCTGGGCTCGGAGAGGATCTTGTAGCCCTCGGGGAGGAGTGTGTCAAAGCTCATGACAGAGCTGGCCTTGGACCATGTCTCGGTAAGAGCGAGAACATCCAGATCCAGAGGTTCAAGGAGGTTGCAGATGTCAGAGGAGTGTTTGACAGCAGAGCGAGAGTTGAGAGAAGCCACATTGAGCAGGTTGGCACTTTTGAAATACTTCCTGGTGGGTGGGAGGCTTCAGCGGAGAGGAGTACCTGACGGAAGTGGCAGAGGAGCCGGAGAGGTGGAAGGAGAAGGCGGCAAAGGAGCCAGAGAGGCAGTGGATGGCAAGGGAGCCTGAGAGGTGGAGGACAGGGGTTGCAGAGGAGACAGATAAGTGGAAGGAGGATGCAGCAAAGTAGCCAGAAAAGTAGTGGATGGCAAGGGGGCCTAAAATGGGGAGGACTTAGGTGGCCGAGGAGACAGAGATGTAGTGGATGGCAAGGGAACCAGAGCAGTAGGAAAGGGAGGAGGCAGAGTAGCCCGAGAAGTCGTAGAAGGAATCTCAGGAGAAAGACGGACGTTGATGACAGTTTTGTAACTGTCTGTAACAGTTTCCTTTCTGTGCAGTATTCAATAAGTATGAAGAGAGCTTTGTACTCAATTCGGCATTCAAAAATGGTTATAGGTTTTCATTTAGACCACTTTGTTGTTATATTCAGTCCATTCCGTTGTAACATGCCTTTGCAGTTTTTTTCAAACGTGCCCAGCACTCTTGAGACTTTCAGTACTGTGCTTTAATGTGACAACTCTGTAACAAAGTATTCTCAATTATTTATCAATTAACAAGTTATATTGTTCAAGTTATATTGTTCACTGTTTAGCAGCGATATGGATCAGAGACCTTCGACAATGTGTATCATTATCCACGTGACCACTCCGATACAAAATAACCTTGCACGTAAGATCAAATACTCGCATACCGGGCTTCTGCTTTCATAGAAACTCACTTGTTGCTTTGTTGCGAGTTACAGCAGCACAGCTCTCTCAGCCTTTTGGTCTTCGCCTCAGGGTTCCACCTCCTGCCCCTCAGGCACTCCGGGGTCGGCACGGCTCCCTTGTCTAGGCACATTCGGTCCCCCAAAGCCCCAGCTCCCGGGCCGCACGCTCTCAACCACTAGCGTGCTCCACACGTACAGCTCCTTGCTGTTTCCCTTGGCCTCTCTGCTGCTGCTGCTTCTACACCGCCAGTGATTCTCTTGCCACTGCTTCTCCTACCACTGCTTCTCTCTTCAGGCATTCCTGATTGGCCTTTTTATACACCTGCAGCGCTTTAACAGGTGAGAATGTACAATTAGCCCTGCCTGACCATCATTAAAGGGACATGCCTGTCCTTTACTACACTCAGTAGGCCTCATCCTAGTACCAGAATGGTAAAAGCACCTAGTCTTCGTTACTCTTGGATGCTTCTTCTTCATCCCAGTAATTTTAGGAGTCATATAGGAGGAAGTCAGGTGAGTTGACTCAAAATACCCCATGAAGGCGCGGGAATGGTTGGGACGGTCATTAGTATGTAAAGAGGGGTACCATGTCTCTCCCAAGGGTATCCCACTCTGAGTCCCCAAAGACCCTCCACCCAAGTGATCCTCCCTCACTTGTCCACACCAGGACCAGGATCCAAGAGCGATGGACTTTCCCTGGCTTCCTGCGCAGAGGATCCATGGGGAATAGGAGTGAGAATACCCTCAGCTTTCTCACACACCACAGTTCAAGTAGTTCTACTACTGCAAGACACTTCAACCTCTTCAGGTAGGCCAGGCACTCTTCCCTTTAATGACTCACTAAAGAGGAGCACCATCTATGCCTCTTCCGGCTGACTAACTGCTGCAATGATAACCTGCTTTTGCCCATAAGTTTTACTTCCCTTCAACTCCAGCAGTCTTTTAGCATTACAGGTTAACCCCCCTTCTCAGCTTTACACACCTTTCCTGACCATGCAATTGCCCCAGAAGCTATAGTGCCACTTTTTCAGCTTCAGGGTACAATGCCACACTTATATCTTAGGTCTCTGGACATCTGATAACTTCACAGATTAGGTGGAGGGGATTAAACAGGTGTTGTTTCACTATTAAAATGGATAGCCTCTTGGCTTGTGTTTTGCTTGTTTTCCTCTTCAGTATAATAACTTCTTGACCTAAAGTATGTCAATTCTGTGTAATGCAAGGTTCAGTCTTCAAAGTGAAAACATAAGTAGGCACATGCGACCATTCTTTAAGGTAGATTTTCACACTCAAAGTATTAAATGTAATTGTATTCCCATACAATATCAAGCAGGGAACCACATTTGCTCATACGCGACCTTCCTTTGATGCTGTTTAACTCTTGTAACTCTTGATTAGTGCCAATTTGATTTGGTTTTCTGAATGGATTCAGAACACGTTCCTTCTTTACAATTAAGTAGACGCGACCACTCCGATACTTCGAAAGACTTCAACAATGGATGTGAAGGTCTTTATTTTCTCACATGAACACTGCAGCTTTCAGGGTAAGTGTGCATTCATTTACATTGTTGAAAGTCAATTTGGTAATAATTAATGACTTCTACTCGCTTTTATTTAAACGCAAGCCACTTCGGAGCTGGCTACAGTTAACGGCAAGGCTTATAAAGTGAATCTGAATGCCATGCTTCACTCACCGGCTTCAGGGACACTGCAATTGTGGGTTGCTTTGCTTCCCCAACTTCCTCGACCTCTGCTACTACTTCAGGCTCAATTGGGACCCCCACCGATCTCCAGCACAGGTGTCGCTGATCCGGCCACCTTAATTGAGAGTCTCTTCCACTCCCCAAACCCTTGGCTTGCCTTCTACCTCTGGCCTTGGGATGCTGCACTGTCACGGTTCTGAAATCATAGCGACTAGGCTCACAAGGGCAAAACTTTACTTCCAGCATGTCTTCCTCTGCGCAGCCTCTGCAATTAAGGTTTTGTGAATACAGGACCCTCTCAGAACCTGCAGGTGAAATCTGCTATCTCCACATTCCTGCATCCCTTATGTGCTCCCACTTCCTCATGAATTGCCAGCCTCATGCTTCTCCTTTTCTACTACTACTGCCAGCCTTCCAGCTCCTGCTCCAGCTGCTCCCTTCTCACCTTCCTGCTGGGGCTTTTTATGCCCCACAGGTTTGTCAATTGGCTTCAGTTGTGTGCCATCAGTCTCAATTGCCTGACTCCTGCAATGGCTGTTACGCTGGAAGGAAAGATATCTAAAGTTGAGGAATATGTGGGAGGAACATCCTGTCGAAAGAACGTTACCAGGGGTAACTTGTGTGTCTCGTCCCATGGAATCTCCTCACTACCCTGGGCTCCGTCTCCACCCAGGTAATCCCTTCGCTGTACACCACCCCCAAGGTTGGGATCAGGAAGTGTCTGCCTTCCACTGGCCACCTGGGAGGAGGCTTTAGGCAGGGTTTTTAGTGAGGGATCAGCAGGGTCCTTCCCTGTACCAAGCAGTGAACTCTAATGACACTCAGGTCCTCTGTGGCCTAACAAGTGCATGCTGCTGTCTTTATGGCTATACATATACTGCTAATGTGGATGAGAATATCACATGTCAAATATAGAATGTGAACAATATTTGTCTACCTATAGATAGAAAACTACCTGTCCCAGGCTCTGAAGAGGGAAGGCTGTTTAAACTGCTAGCAGTCTGAATTTGAGTAATCTGCTCCTCCAAAAATGGCAGTGGGGTAAAACCCCACAAGATATTGTGGAGGAACCACCACTAATTCAGGATTACTATATACTCGTATAAAACCACATTGCTGACGGCTTCCTGGGGATTTTCCATAAGACATTTAAAGAGGCGTTGATTCCGTTGTTGGTGCCTTTATTTAACTCTTTTGGGACTTCTGGGCGAATCACCCCAACCATAGAGGAGGCAAAAGTGATGCTGTTTCCTAAACCCAACAAGGACAGTATGCAGTGCGGGTCATACCGCCCCATTACCCTTATTAATATAGACGCAAAATTATATACTAAAATATTGGCAACTAGATTAGAAAAGTTACTTCCCAGATTGACTCACCCTGATCAGTCGTGATTAATTACGTACAGGCAAACCTTTGATAATACGCAACGGGTTTGTCACCTGATAGAGAAAGTTAGCAAAACCAAAACTCTGGCGATGATACTCGCCTTAGATGCCAAAAAGGAATTTGACTTGTAGAATGGTCCTTTTTATTCTGTACAATGGAGGCTTCGCGTTTTTGGTCCATATTTCTACAGGTGGTCCGGGCCAATTATCAGACGCCTACCCTGCGATTGGCAATTAATGGCCATCTCTCTCGGGGTATAAAGGTTTCCTGTGGCACTGAACAAGGGTGCCCGTTATCCGCGCTCCTGTATGTGATCCATTTGGAGCCGCTGTTAGCAAGCATAAGATCAGGGCAGGACATCAGGGGAATCACCTTCAGAGGCCTAGAGCACAAAGTGATGGCCTTCAGGGATGATCCGCTTCTCATGATCATAGACTACACTACACTACACTTCCGGCAATTTGAAAAGAGCTCACAGAGTTTGGTTCCGTTGCAGGCCTGAAAATGAATGCCCATAAATCAGAATTGCTAAATTGATCATGACGGATGCTCAGCCCCAGGGGGTGCGGGAGTCGCTCCCTTACATGATGGCGGATAAGAGTATCAGATATTTAGGGGTACAGATTACCATGTCCCTTGACTCCCTCTATCACGCTAATTACTCTATTAGATAAGGTTAGGCAGTTCTGGCCGAGTGGGGGCCGCCTGTCAAAATCGTGGCTGGGGAGGATCAATGTCCTCAAAATGGTGATCCTTCCTAAGTTTTTATATTATTTCCAAGCCCTTCCAGTTTCGGTCCTGCAGAAATTATTTAGGGTTCTGCATAAACTGATGAGCGTCATTTATTTGAAATAAGAAAAAACGAGGGTAGCTTTGAAAACGCTAATGGTGCCCAAACACAAGGGAAGATTGGGGGTACCTAATTTCCACCTGTACTACTTGGCGGCCCAAGTGCGAGTGGGCTGGGAGTGGTATACAGGAAACCAGACTAATATATGGCAGAATATGATTAGGGATGTAGTGGGTAAGCCCTTAGAGGAAGTTCCCTGGTGCCCAAAGACAGACAGACCCAGCAAAATCACAGCCCTGGTAGGAGATCTATGGGATTCCCTGGTAGGTCAAGTGGGTTTGACAACCTTTTCCTCTCCACTGAAACCTCTTTTTGGGAATCTCCAGTTTAAGCCGGGATGGGGACAAGGGGCCTGTGCGAGCTGGGAGGCGGGAGTTGTCGGAAACTGAGTGATATGGTGGAGGGCCAAGACATTAGAACGTTTATACAATGTCACCAGTAGTTTGAGTTGAGGGAGGGCGAGAGATTTCGGTACTCGTAGTTGAGACATTGGCTAATGGATCGGACGAACAAGAAGGCTGCGACTAAGGAGTTCACTCCTTTGGAGAAATATGTCACGACTAACTCGGGGGACAACCATATGATTGCGACACTCTCTAAAATATTCTCTGACTACCCGTTACATCAGGAATGGCCATACATGAAACAGTGGGGTCCACCTTGGGACCAGTGGATTTGGTTATGGCAGAGTATACCTAAACTTACATGTGCAATCCAGATCCGGGAAATGTGGATTAAAGTCCACCTGAGAGAAGTTACATAGCTGCTACCCGGCAGTATAAGATGTCTGTTGGTGGGGGTGTGGTGAGATTGGGACCTGGGAGCACATTTGGTGCAAATGTGCTGGTATACATCCCTTTTGGGATAAGGTTAACATGGCTATGAAGGATATCTTTGGGTCCCGGATTCAAAGGGATTTTGAGGAGGTTATGCTGGGGATGGGAGCTGTCCTACAGATAATACCGTCTAAAGCACAAAGGTAAGCATACATGATCCTTAGCATTGCAGCCCTGTTATTGGTGGCACAAAAATGGAAACAAAGCATTGCCCCTACAAATCATGAATGGATTGCCAAGATCTGGAACTTTGTCACATTAGAATGGGTGACATATTCGATTCAGGGAGACCAGCAGGAGTTTAAGGCCGACTGAGACTTGGATTGATTGTTCCTCCACAATGACTATCGGGAGAGCATGTGTTCACAGAGATTGCAGGTGTTGGGACTGGTTTAAAATAGCTATTGCCTGATTTGGGGTTCGCCAGTAAGATGTCTGTTTGTTAACATTGGTTTTCGGTGGTGGCGGGGAAGGGTAGGGTGGGGTGTTGAGGGGGGGGGAGTGCTTTATATATGTTGAAAATGCCAATAAAATACATTTTATTTTTTAAAACCACATTGTTATAGTGAGCAATTTCATCCTTTTTCTGAACATCCATGAGAGTAACATTTTTGTTTCAGTCCATGAAGCAGTCCAACATAATCAGAAACAGACTATTGTGATTAAACAAAGGGAGAAGGAAATAGATCAGCTGAAAGAGGTAAGTGCTTTTTAGATTTAAGTTGTAGAATGTAATGCTAAGTTTCATATTTCATGCATTTTGCTGTTGGTGATATTTTCAAATTCACATTAGTACCCTATATAGACAGATGAAGGACTCTATGCATGGCCATTCTATGGGACTGATTAGGCAATGGAACAGTTTGTTTTAGTCTTGGCTGAATGCTGGCAAAGACACATTTGCCAATGTATTCCTGTGGATATGGTGTAATGGTGTAGAAGGAGGAGGCTGACACACAGGTGGCATGATTGTTATCAAAGACTTTTATTAAATAAATGAGGGTTGGGGCAATTTCTCCCTGTTCCTCATACTAAAAGGGGTTTCCCCACCATGAAAGAATAGCCTAAGAAGTCTGTCAGGATAGTCCAAAGAAATAAGTCCATCGTTGTGCCAAAAATCCTATTTCCAGCCCTCATACTAAGAAGTCAAACTAATGTGAAAAGGGATCTTCTTTAGTCTCAAGGTTCTTTTCCAGTTTACAAAACAAAGTTCCAAAATGGTGCAACATTTAAACTTCAAAAGGAAGGACAACCTTACTCCCCAGGTTGTCTCACCCTCCGAATGCCCATTGAGGGTCTTCTTTCTCTGTGTTCCAAAAGTCTCCACAAAACAATAGGGGGCTTTGCTTCGCTTCCCCTTGGCTTCTTCTCCTGCCTCACCCAAATATTGAGGAAATGTCTCCCTTGTCTTGCCTTTGTCTTGTATGTGCAAATTACTAGGTAGGATGCTTCCCTTCCCCTTGTTTCTTCCTAGTACCTTTCACAGTCAACCTGGCTCTCGTTTCCCCCAGATACTGTGGCTAAAAAGATTCCTCTTGTCTTCTCCTTTGTTTCACAGCCAACCTGGTACACTGTTCTGCCAGGTACTGTGACTATGAAGAGTGGTTTGGCTCTCTCTTCATATGTGAGTGAGTCCCAGACTTTTGCCTTTTCTGTGCTTTTAATTGTGGTTTTCTCGTTTTACTACTACTTCGTTGGTCACAGCCAACCTGGTATACTATCCTTCCCGGATACTGTGATTAAGAAGATTTGTCTTCTTCCCTATCTTGAGTCTGTTTCCTCTTCTGTTACTTCGCTTGGCTGGTTACCTTTTCACTCACAAATGAAATTTCACTTTATTTGTCTAGTATTCAAATCCCTCTATGGACTTGCCATCGATTACCTTGCTGCGCTTGTATCTTTCTACACTCCGTCTCGTTCTCTTCGGTCTTCTTCTCTCTTCAGGCTCAACGTTCCCCGTCGGTCATGTGCTCAGTCCCGTTTTCGATCTTTCCACCTTCTTGCTCCCCTTCACTGGAATGCCCTTCCACTATCCCTCTGCTCTATTACTGTTAACTCACTCTTTCGTGTTTCCATGAAAACCTACCCCCTTCGACATCCCTGAATGTTTGCTACCAGGATTGATTGTCGATTGCTCACCATTTTATTTTGGACCGTATCTTGTTTTAAAATGTACAGCGCTTTGGTTTAAGGCACATAAGACACAAATAAAATACAAAAATACAAATACCACGATTTTGTCCATTTTGCAGCATTTAAGGGCCTGATTCATGGAACGTTTTCCTATGGGATTGTGCCATAATAAAACACTTCCATGAATCAGGCCCTAAATGTCTTAAATGAATACAACTTGCCATGCTTAGTGTTCTTTCTTTACACCTTAACAAGGGATGATTCAGCTTCTCACGTTCACTGCCTTCAAGAATAGATAACCGACCATGGCTGCTTCAGCTTTGATACCAGGCCAGACAGCCTCGCCATGCTCTTTTACAATCTCAGCTTATTCTTGCTGCGACACAGTTCTCGCCTTTTCTCTCCATGTGTCCTGGCTTACTAAAATTCATGACACCGATGTCCAGCTTCTATACAATGGTAGCTTTGCCTGCAGTCTATTCACTACGTATAGCCAGCTTCTATGATCACTTAGTCTACTTGTGTTACAGTGTATGTACAATTATTGAACGGTTGCATTTCTATAGCACTTTGCACACGTGCAATCTTCTTTTCGCATATGAACGTTTACTCGATTCTGAACTTCGTTGTCAGTTTCCACAAGATCCATACATTCTCTTCAACCAGTATTCTCAGTGCATCACGCTCGTCTCTTGTGACGTCACAAGCTTCTCTTTTTGCTCCTTTTCATTTTCCTTCAGGGAGTTCCTCCCTTAGATTGTCATCTCTGCAGGGATACATTCGATAGGGTTTTCTCAGTGGGTACCTTTTTTCGAATACTCGCTGTGGTATGGTCACAACAGCTGGTGTTAAGCATGGCACAATCTGAGGCTTCCAACATATAGGAGGTAGGGGGGTGGGATTTCCTACAGAGTCATTTAACAGCTCCTCTACACAGGAAAAAGACGGAGACGGAAGCACAATCGTTTTGACTGATGGCGTGACCACCGGAGAGCAGTGATGGGCCTGGCGCCCGGAAACCGACTTCTAGACCAACAGAACAAAGAAAGCATGGGTCCCCAGCTACACACGGCAAGAGCATTTGTTGCCTATACGAACACCAACAGGGGAGCGAACGCTACCAAAGTAAAAATGCCACTGAGTGTTATGAACTTTGGTTTCCAAGATTAGTCAACTTAACGAGGTTACGGAGACCGGAGTATCACAAACCGAGAGAACTACGTCTGGGAAAACCGACAAGGGTAGGTGAACTTGATAGAGCAGGATGGGCTCCCGCTTTATTTAAAACAGAATGAAAGAGATACAAACACTTTATATCCAGGCTGGAAAACCAGACAAAAGTATGAGAGCCTGTGATAGATGAACAGGCATACTCCATATGTAAAACAGAGTGAAAGAGATGTGTGTGTTTTATGCTAAGGCTGGGAAAACCAACAAAGGTATGAGGACCGGATAAAGTTGGACGTGCAGACGTCCTATGCAAAACAGAATGAAAGGATTATAAACAGTCTGCAGCAAGGTTGGAAAGGCCAACTGGGTTACAGGAGCCTCGAATTCCATAGTGAACAAACGTCATACGAGCGTTAAGTTGCCTACTAAGGAGTCATAAGACTTTGGGGAGTCCAAGTTGTACGAAGGTTGCACATACAGAATTGTGTTACGAATAATCCTGGAGGGATTGAGCACTTGATAAAAAGGCTGTGCACTGCATCATTATATTTGGAGACTGAAAACAAGTCATGAAAGGGTTGCGTCAGTTAGAAGCCAGCAACAGAGGCCATAGCTACGGCCTCCTTTTTTGTGTTAAGTTTTCCTTAAGTGGTAGGGCTAGTTAGTTGTTAGCATTCAGACTGAAGATTATTTTCTTTTGGTGCTTGACGAGCACCATTAGATTTAGTTTGTTAGGCAGGGAACTTCCCTCATATTGGTAGGGCTAGATAGACATTTTTCTTTTATTTAAATAAACACCCTTGAATCATGACCCACTGTAGTCCGAGTCCTTCTTTTGGTATGCCACACTTCCTGATGAGAGGTAACACAAGAAAAGCAAAAAGGAGGGATGCTGGCTACAGAGATAAGAGAGCATCCATACTCACCACTTAGGGATGCCAAGATCTGAACATGTATTTCAGGAGAAGGGAGTCTTGGCTGGAAGCAAATAGGTCTACCGGGAACACCAAACCTGTGGCAAATTTTTCAGATGATGGGAAACCCTTATGAAGTACTCCACTGAGGAGATGAAGACCATGGTTAGGACATCTGATCTGTGGTTTTGCGCCTCCCTGATTTAAAAGGCCTGAAAGGTGAGCAAGTTTGCCTCGGCCCAGCACATTATCTTGTGAGCCACCTTCTCCTTCTGCAGAGAGTGGGAACTTGTGCCGCCCTGCCTGTTGACATAGACCATGCCCACCATAGTCTCTATGAACCAAGACCGCCCTTTCCCTGTGCATGGGACTCAGTTGAGCATAGCCTTCAGGATGACTGAAAGATTGCTCCAGTTCGGGGATCTCCTCCCTCATTCCCTGGTTCAGTTTCCCTGGATGGGGAAGGGACCCAAGGTAGCACCCAACCTAGCTGACTGCCCTCCGTTATAAGGGTCAATGGCTGGCCAGGATTCAGAAGGTAACATGCTGAATAGAATCCCTATGTCTTGGTAGGAGAATCATTCCATTTAATAAGAGTTTTGTGGCCAAGATTTGTCGAACATCTATCTCATACTGCAAGTTTTTCATAGATATTGAAGTTGCTTGTGTGGTAGTCAGACAAAGGGATTCTCTTCCCACCTACACAGCTGGGTCTGCAGTTCTGCATTGTTGGATGGATATTTACCTGATGAAGGGTCTATGATCTAAAAAATTCATTTGATTTCTTCTGTCCTCATTGGAAGCACATACACCTTGCTTTTCAACTGTTTTATGGGACAATACACATTATTATGTATATATTTTTATGACAGGAATTAGAACAATCATTTTGTTGCTACAATTTACTGTGACATCGTTCACAGAAATTCCCTCGGTACCACAATTGGTTCCAGTGGTTGAGGTTAACAAAGTTAATACAGCAAGAGGGTAGGACAAAAAAAGCCTGAAGGGACAGTGTGCTTGCAATTTGTGTTTAGGGTAGAAGAGGCAGCAGGTGGCTGGAGGTTGTGGGTACCATGCCCTAGTACTCCACAGGCATAACACAATTTAACATTTGGTCCAGCCTCGCTGTGCCACAAAGAGAAGAGTTGTGGAAACTGCTTTAGTTGCAGAGTATATTTAATGTGAACAGAAAACAGCCTGACATGTGTTTCGTGCAATGCTTGCTCTTCATCTGAGGCTGATATAGGGGGTCATTACGAGTTTGGAGGTAGCCATGGCGCTATTAGCGCCATGGCTGCCTCCAAACCCGGGTCCAGGTCTGGTGTCACTGAATGAGGACTTACCGGGTCATTCCGACCTTGGAGAACCCCATTCAGTAAACCATTCCCCATTACCATTTGAGCCCCCATAGGGCTCAATGGGAATGGGGAAGGCGTTAATAACGGGCGGGCCCATTATTAGCTCCAAGGTCCCTTAACGGGTCCCACAAGGAACGGCTGGCGTTCCTGCTGGGACCCGTTAAGGGACCTCGGAATATGGTGGTAGGGGCTTAACGGCACCGCCATCCTTAACGGTGCCTTTAAGCCCCTACCGCCATACTCGTAATGACCCCCATAGATTAGGTAAGACATATCATTCATCATAAACCAAGATCAATTAGATTGTACAAATAATTATTTGAATATAATTGAAGCAAAAAACATGATGATGGGGGAACGAAGGAGGGAGGGGGGTGGAAACCAAACACCAACACACATTTTGTACCCATGAATTGACACAGGTAAACATCAATTGGTTTCCGAATAGCCCAAATACATGAATGAAGTTTCAAAGTTGTTGTTAGGCAGAAACCTGTGCACTTCCCTTAGGGACCACTGCAAAAGATTTAAGACTACAGATGTTTGGCAGTAAACCCACTTGGTAGCAGTCTGTACCACACAGATTCACTGGTAGCTGTGGCTGAGCAGTCAGACTTCCCTCAAGAAGAGTTAGGCAGTATACAGAGCATACAAAATAGGTACAGAAATACAGTAGTACAAGCAAACACTGACCAGAGCTTGGGTGGAAAAGTATATATTTATTTATTTAACACACATTTATAAAACACACTAGCACTAAATTGGTAAGATAAGTTCAAAACACAATCACTATTATCATATGTACATCCCTGATTACTTGTTGGACAAGTCTTAGTTAACACCACTTATTTTCAGACAGAGGTGAGCGCTTAACGTTCGATGGCACTCCAACAAGTTAAATAAAAAGGGAGGGAAAAGCAGAATTATGGAAGCATACACACTAAACACTTTTTAAAGACCCACAGCAAGTTTAGGAAGGCACAGTCTACTGGTGAGCAAGGAAGTTTAGGTGCCAAGCCCACTTTCAAGGGAGCCAGGCGGAAGATGCCCAAGATCAGACGGTTACACAGAATCTTCAAAGTTTGTGGAGGTAGTTTGAAAAAGGTTTATTTCAGTGCAGAAAAGTTAGCTAAGGTGTCCCAGGCTAACCCAGGTTCGAGAGACAAGGATTTAATACACCCCGTTCAAACGGTTGCAAGGGAATACAGGCGGAACACGGTACCTTTAAATGGAGAGGATCCTCCAGCGGGGGCAGTTGTTCCTGGCAGTGGGTGCAAGTCGCAGCGTCGTCCAGAGGAGGAGAAGATCTCGTCGTGGAGGAAGGATGAAGGTCGTTGCACTGCCAGGGAAGAAACCAGCCGCTGAGTTCTCCGGTACAAAGGTACTACCCTTTCGGTTCGCGGTAGTTGTGAAAACGTGGTATCCCGGTTGCCGGGGTGCTTGGCACAGGCAAGGCGGCCACGAGATGCTCCAGTAAGGCGAAAAGAAGGTAGACTGGTTATCCCCACCAGTCGAAGGAAGAAGACTCTCCGGGCTGGAGATCTCCTCTGTCGTTGGGAAAAGTGGTGAGACGGTTCAGCAGGGCTCCACCGGTGGTGTTGTCGTTGCAGGCCGGCTCAGCTTCTCCCTCCTCGGATTCTTAGGTCCTGTGGCGACTTCTGAAGTTGCAGTCCCCAAAGCCCTGCTTTTATCCAGCATACCCCCATTCACTCAGCCTAGCTGTCAATCAAACATGCTAAGTGGTGAGCCGGCCGGCTCACCACTTGGGCCAATCACACAAGAGTGTGACTTGTCCAGGGTGCCTAAATCCCCTCCACACCCCCTGTTGTACCCAGACAGAGTGGCACCACTTTTGGAGGCTTCTGTGGAGAAGCCCGCCAAAAAGTGGAACAAAGGGCTTGACTTGGGTTGGAGTCACAGAAGAGAACACAAACGCCATTTTAGAATCGAGTTCTGGCAAAAAATACCAACCGGCGAATTAATATTAAATAAATAAACTAGCGGTATGTTCGAGGCTATAAGAATTAAATAATTAAAGTTGGTAGCCTCGAACAATGAGAAAATCCCATAGAGATATATTTGCGGTCGAATATAAAAAGTAGTATCCACTGCCATCAGCCAAAACTCGATCAGGGGGGACGGAGACGTGCCCCCTCGAACAACAGACCCCGGGGCAATCGAATTGCCCCGACCAGTACATCCACAATATGATGGTTTGTACTGGTTTCTGTTCATAATTTGGGACTAGCAAAGCCAATGGTGACTTTACATGCCCTGGGAGACAGTAGTCAGTCCCAGGGTATGGAGTCTATGTTGGGGGGTCACTACGACACCCCTGGGTTACGGCACGGAGGGTGCTGTGTAACCCACATCAAAAAAACACGAGACCCTATGGAGTAAAAGACCCCAAAGCCCATAAAACACATGGAAAGTCAAAGGAACACCTCAAATCATGTCAAAGAGTGGGAGAAAAAGAATCTCACTCTTAGCAGGAGAGAAAAAAATAAACCCCAGAAAATCCAGCAAAGCTGCTGGGGGACTCACTAGGTTTGGGAAATTAGCCTTACAGAGAATTCTCCCTAACAGTTGTCATGCACATAAGAAGAAAAATAAAAATGAAAATACATTATGAACAAAAAACAGGGAAGAGAGAACCACAAACATTTGTTCAAAAGATTTTTTTAAATACCGTAACTGTGGTGTTGCTCAATCGGCACAGAGCCATGATAAGAAGCTATCGATTCAAAGTTGAAAGAAAAGAGCAGGAGCAAACAGAAAAAACAGGTAGCGAATTGTGCCATTAGAAACTCGTTACTCTGGCGTTATTAGACAGAAGTATAAACCAAATTGTGATCGACCGGTAAGTAACTTGTAAATAAATTGAGTCTAACTACCTTGTATTGGGAAATCTGATGTGATGGGTTTGTATTATTGGCTGTGTTAGCTAGAAAGTTTCAAAGATTGGAAATCGCCAAAGAATTAGAAAAGATGATAATGCCTACTTTGTCGCCGTAGCGGAATGCACAATCTTGTATTTGTAATGTTTCATATGAACAAAATTTCTAATAATGGTGCATACCTTTAGTACGTCGCGAATATGAGATGCATATTGCTGTTTGTTCAGGCGTGTAGAAGACAATAGCAGTACGGTGATTCCATAGTGTGAATGATCCCGATTTGAGTAATTGAGAAAAAGAGAGTAAACAAGGGTGTGTGTTCGATGTGTCCCTACGCCTTTGAAACTAAAAAGGTTCCATTGAACCAAGGACAAGAATATTTAATTGATTCATTCATCAATTGCAACACCAAATTTACTGTGTACTGCATCATTTGAGTGTGCAATAAGAAATACATTGGCAGCACCATCAGACCTCTCAAGATTCGGATCAGAGAACATCTTTTCCACTATAGCTAGCCAAGATGCCAAATATCCATTAGCCAGTCATTGGCAAAAATACCATCAATTGGATCTCAAACAGAACTTTAGATTTGCAGGCTTAGCCAGAGTGACTTTGCCCCCCGGGGAGGGGGGGGGGGCAATTAACATTATTACTTTGCAGACTATAAGCTACAGTAACAAGTTTCTAATGGCACAATTCGCTGCCTGTTTTTTTCTGTTTTCTCCTGCTCTTTTCTTTCAACTTTGAATCAATATCGTCTTACCATGGCTCTGTGCCGATTGGGCAACACCACCGTATTTAAAAAAATCTTTTGAACAAATATTTGTGGTTCTCTCTTCCCTGTTTTTTGTTCATAATGTATTTTCATTTTTATTTTTCTTATTATGTGCATGACAACTTTGAAACTTCATTCATGTATTTGGGCTATTGGGAGACCCCCCTCCTTCGTTCCCCCATCATCATTTTTTTTGCTTCAATTATATTCAAATAATTCTTTGTACGGTCTAATTGATCTTGGTGTATGAAGAATGATATGTCTTACCTAATCTATATCAGCCTCAGATGAAGAGCAAGCATTGCTTGAAACACGCTGTTTTCTGTTTACATTAAATATACTCTGCAACTAAAACAGTCTCCACAACTCTTTTCTTTGTGGCGCAGCGAGGCTGGAACAAATGGTTAACAAAGTTAAGAATCTATACATTATTCTGAAAACAAATAATGTGACAAAAATGCACAACACCCTGAATTAAAACAAAAAACGATCTCTTAGATACGTCCAGCACTTAAAGGAATTGTCAGCCCTCTCACTGTTTCCTGATCAATCGTCGGTGCACCCATTCCAAAAACACCTAGCATTGTATTGTGTAAGGGTGCAGAAGTAAGACTTTGACACAGAGGGGTGATAGTGTTTGCTATAAACTTTTATTCAAGGGTACAAAAGAAAAGAAAAACCCTATCTTGACCTAACTCTAAGAGGGGTTTCCCTGCCTCAGCGGAAATAACTAGTGTCTGAATGTCCAAATAAAAGTCCCAATGTCCAGTGTCAAAATCCTAACTCTGTCCCTTACACACTAAACTAACTAAATCAAAAGGAGATGTCTTCTTGGTCAAGGAGAATGACTCCCTTCCCCTTGACAAAAGGCAGTTCTTGCCTTGGTAAGAAATGTGATTAGTTCCTTGGGTTCCCAGGCCCTGGTTGCCAGCCTTGGCTTCCTCTAGCCCTGTACTCTGCTGAAGAATAACAGTCTGGATTCTCTTTCCAAACTGTAGTGGATCGTTAACCCATGGGTGCAGACCTGGTTCCTCCTTACTCTCACCTTTGACAGTTGATCCAGGGTCTGCCACCTTAGCGCCAAAAATGGCAATTTGGTACGCTACTAATGTATGGGATCTATACTGAGGCGCTGCAAAATTCTCCACCATACTTGAGGCATAGTCCCAAGGGGATCACCTGAACACAAGTCAGCGTAACCTGTGCTAAGCAAAGCCACTTCTAGCTTTATGTGGGAAGTGAATATCCTGTTCCCCCCAGTATGAGACAAAATCGACTTGCGCCACCAAATAATATAATTCGAAGTTCTGTACCTGAACTCCTCCCATCGCATAGGGCGTGGTAATTTTGGTTTGTTTGTTTGTTTATTTAATTATAACGCGCACCAGACCCAAGGGTATCAGGGCACGAAAACAAGGACATTTTCAGCTCACAATGTTGCGAGAATGCATTACAAAATACAGCGTAGATTACAGTTTGATAGTCAGGACTTACAAAAAAAAGGTAATCATCCCAGATAATACAGGGTAATACAGATTACCAAATACATGGTCACGGTAATAATACAAATGAGATACAATTGTAGCTATAGATAATGCATTTATAAAGAGGCAGGCTTTATAAGGCACCGGCAGTGAGGGTTCGGCAAGCCGTACTAAGGTTAAAGGTCATTTTCTTTAAACCAATTGATAATGTTTAGTCTGAAGTTTGAGTAGGTTTGGTCCATCCTTAGGGTGGGTGGGAGGGAGTTCCAAAGTTGGGCAGCTTTGACAGGGAAGCTGTAAGCGCCAATATTCATCATTCAGAATGTGGGGATTGTCAGGCAGTTAGTGTAGGCCGCTCTAGTGAGTTGGATAGTCGGTTTCCTATTAATTCTGTCTGTCAGATAACGGAGATCTGCGTTGTTTAGGCACTTGAATGTTAGTGAAGCAGTTTTTAACCTAATTTTTTCAATAGTAGAGAGCCAGTTAGTCTGTCTCCTTGTGGTCGAGATATGTTCTCTTTTGGTCGTTCCTAGCGCTGCTCTTAAGGCATTATTTTGAAGTATTTGAATTTTCTTTGTGATGTGTTTGTTAGAGCCAAGGTATAGGCGTTGCAATAGTCCAATTTGGACAGCACAAGTGCTCTTGCCAATGTATTTGTATTTGTATTTATTTATTTGTAGAGCGCAGCCTTGCCGTGAGGCATCTGGGCGCGTAGTTACAAGAAGGTGGTTACAAGAAGAGGGTTACAGGCAGGCATAACATGTTACGACAGTGGAGTAGTCAGACCACGACAATACAATAAGGCTTAAAGCATAACTTAAAGAACAACACGGTACAGGATACACATAATTACTCCAAGAGCTTATAGAGGGAGTAGCAGCTGGAGTAAGAGTGCTAATGTAGTTCAAGTTCGGTGCCTATGACGAAAGTGAAGTGAGCTCATCAAGCTTGTGAAGCCAGAGTTTGGTGTTGGTTTTGAAGGAGAGGAACGTAGGTTCTGCTCTAAGTGTGGAAGGGGTGGGGTTCCAGAGTTTAGCTGCAAGAACTGGGAAGCTTGAACCCCCAGCAGACTGAAGATTATATCTAGTAATAGTGAGAGTGTTGACATAGGCTGATCTCAGCAGTCTGTTTGTGAGATGCTGCGAAAGAGCTAGTCAGATATGCTGGGGCCTGGTTGTTCTGATCTTTGTAAGTTAAGGCTAAGGTTTTAAGCGATATTCGTTGCTTGACGGGGAGCCAATGAAGGCTGCGTCTGATGTCTGAGATGTGAGATCTTCTAGGGATGTTGAGAGCCGCCCTAATGGCGTTGTTTTGTGAGATTTGTAACTTGTTAACGTTTTTTTGATTGGTCCCTAGGTAGAGAGCGTTGCAGGAGTCTATTTTTGCCATGATCCATGTTCTTGCTAAGATGATGCAGTTCAGTGTTCAGGAAGGGTCTACAGGCTGCGATAAGTGTGCAGGTGTAGGCCGAGGCAGACGCTACAGCGTTGGTTTGTCTAGTTAGGGATAGGGTTGCGTCGAGATAGATGCCTAGAGTTTTTGCTGTGTTCGACACTTTATTGATGTTACCGTTTATGGTGATTGATTTGTATGCTGGATCAAGTTTGGCTAATTTAGAGTGCGAGCGGAGGATGAGTAGCTCCGTTTTCTCATCATTAAGGCAGAGCCCATGATGAGCCACCCAGGCCTGGATGATTAAGTAGACATCATTAAGGGCCTTAGCATCAAGAGCAAAGTCGCCAGAGATGGGGATGGGTGTCTGGGTGTCGTCAGCGTAGTTGGTGTATGAGACACCCAGATAGTCTAGTATGACAAAGAGTGGCTTGGTAAATACATTGTATAATGTGGGAGAAACGCAAGATCCTTGAGGGTCTCCGCAAGGGACGGGGGCAGGATCTGCAGAGGCTAGAGGAGAGAAGACCCTCATAGTTCTGTTTGCTAATAAGGAGCTAATCCAAGATGACGCTGAGTCTGAAAAATGCGCAGAAATTTTGAGATGGTGGCAGAGGATTTTATGGTCCACCAAGTCGAAAGCCGCTGAGAGATCGAGCAGGAGGAGGAGTGCCAGCTTGCCCTTATCTTTTAGGTCATAAATTTGGGTTTTTAAATCGATCAAGGCAGTTTTGGTGCCGTGCCTGGGTCGGAAACCAGATTGACGTAGACCGAGTAATTGATTTGATTCAAGATATGCCTGAATTTGTAACTATGCAGCGAAGTCCAAACCTTTTAGGGGGTATGGTACTGTGGTAATAGGCCTATAGTTGGCGAGGTTGCTCGGGTCAAGGGAAGGTATTTTGATTAATAGGATGACACAAGCGTCCTTTAGGTTATCTGGGACAATGCCAGATCTGAAGGAGGCATTTATGAAAGTAGTGATAAAAGGCGCAAGGTCATGCGCAGCTTCCTTGATGATAGGTGCAGGGCAGGTATTGCTTTGATAATTAGAGGGTTTAAGCTTTGTGATAATATTTTCCACTTCCTCAATGGATAGTGGGGAGAATCTGAATGGTTTTAGGGCGAGAAGGGGCTGGAAGGTTAAGCGATGTGTGCAAGGTAGAATCAGATAAATTATTCTTTTTAGCATTTATTTATTTAGCATTTATTTTCGCTTGCAGTAAGGTGATTTTGTCCAAAAGTGCCTTTTGAATATTCGTACACCAGGCAGTGTCTGGAGAGCAAGTCACCAGAGGGGCTACAGGGGATTCTAATTCCTTGAGGATCTTCAAGAGTTCCTTCGTGTTTGATTGGGCCTGTGTGATACGTTTGTTGTAAACATCTTTTTTGGCATCAAAGATAGCAGCTTTATAAGTGGAGGAGGCCAGAGTTAGGTTGTTTTTGTTGACCAAGGAGGGTGTATTTTTCCACAGGGATTCAGCCTTTCTTTTTTTCTTTGCGTAAGTCTCTGAGATGGGGTTGAACCAAGAGTTCAGATGAGAAAGAGGTTTCTGTTTACGCAATTTTAGAGGTGCAATAGTGTTAAGGGCTTTGAGCATAGACTGGTTGTATATGACCACTAAGACTGTGGGGTCTGAGTTGATGGTCCGATGAATATTAAGTAGAGGAAGGAGGATGGGAAGGAGTTTCTCGGTCGAGATGTCCTTCTTATTGCGGGTTTGAATGGCAGGGGCTAGATTGGGTTTGCAGGTCTGTGGACGGGAGTTATTTGCAAAGGTTATTTTGTAGTGGTCTGACCAAAGGCAAGGTGTCACAGAGATCACGTTGAGCTTGCAGTTTAGGTCAGCAATCCAATCAAGAGTGCAGCCTTTGATATGAGTGGGCTGTTGGATATGTTGAGAGAAGCCAAAGTCAGTTAGAGTGTTTAAGAGGTCAGTGGCTTTGGGATCATTCACATCTTGTTGACCTAAATTGAATTCACCAAACAGAAGGATTTGCGAGTTGGGCTTAGTGTTAGAGGCAAGCATGGATGATATATATATGTAGTACAGCTGCTAGTTGAAAGGAAGGGTTTGGCCCACCTAATCAATTTGCATGTGTAGGCTGTGGATGAAGCCATTGCATTCACTTGTTTTGCCAGTGTGAGGTTGGAGTCAAGGTAGAAACCTAAGGTTTTCACGTCCTTGGCAACCTTGATAGTGTTGCCATCTATGTCCAACGAGGTATAGTTGTGGCCAAGTTTGTTAATGGTAGACACAGTCCCTAGAATAATGAGTTCTGTTTTGTCATCATTCAGGCATAGACCATGGAGTGCCATCCATGTCTGGATGATGAGGTATATTCCATTCACCGAGGCCAAATCCTTGTTGTAATCCCATGTGAGTGGAATAAGAATCTGGGTGTCATTTGCATAGTTAGTGTAGGTGACACCAAGACAATCCAGCTCATCAAAAAGGGGCTTGGTAAATATATTATACATAGTGGGGGACTCGCAGGACCCCTGAGGAACACTGCAGGTGATGGGGATGGGGTCTGCTGCGGCTGTGGTGGAGAAGACTCTCATTGCCCTGCTACTTAGAAAGGATTGGATACAGGCTATGGCTTGTTGTGAAAAGTGCGCTGCTGACACTAGATGGTTACAGAGGATCTTATGGTCCACCAGGTCAAATGCTGCTGAGAGATCTAGAAGAAGTAGTAAGGCAGATTTACCTTTGTCTCTCAGCTCGTCGACCTGGGCTTTTAAGGTCTATAAGCACAGTTTTCAGTATCATGCTGAGGCCTGAATCCTGATTGCCTGGTGCCAAGAAGTTGGTTCTGTTCCAGGAATTTCTGAATTTGTAGGTAAGCCACCCTGTCTAATATCTTTAGGAGAAATGGCACCGTAGTGATGGGCCTATAATTCGTTGGTGTGGATGGGTCAAGCGATTGTTTCTTAAGAAGTGCGAGGACCCAGGATTCCTTAAGGTTGCTTGGGATAGAGCCTGAGGTAAATGACGCATTGATAAGCTTAGAAATAAAAGGTGCTAGGTCTCTCCCTGCATCTTTTATGATTTGGGCAGGACATTTATCTCCACGACAATTGGATGGTTTGAGCAAGAGTATAATTTTTTCAACCTCTAGCACTGAGACTTTAGAGAAGTTGAAATGTTGCACTGGGTTGGGGAGAGTAAGTGGCATGAAGATTTGTGTGGTTGTGGTTGGTATATTTAGTTTTTTGTTGGAGATTTTGACTTGGAGGGTAGCAATTTTGTCAGTAAGGGCCTTCTGTATGTCAGAACACCAGGTCTTATCTTTAACACAGTTATCAGGTATAGGGATTGGGTTCTCAAGTTCTTTTAGTATTGCGAACAGTTCCTTAGTACCTAAATTTGCTTGTAGTATTCTGTTGTCGTAGCTTTCCTTTTTGGATCGCCGTATTTCAGTTTTGTATTTGGAGGAGATACTGATAAGGTTAGCTTTATTTACCTCAGATGGTGCTAACCTCCAAGTGGTTTTGCATTTGCGTTTTTCTTTCCTTAATGTTTTTAAGTATGGAGTAAACCAGACATTAAGGTGAGCTCTGGGTTTACTATTCCTCATTTTTAAGGGGGCAATGGAGTCTAGGGCTTCGGTCATGACTTTGTTAAATTCGTTGGCTAAGATCGATGGATCTGGGGTGTCTGGTAGTGAGTTTCAGGTGGGGAGTATCAGGGGTAGAAGTTTGTCTGTAGTTATATTCTTTTGTTCCTGGTTAAGATGGGGGGTGCTATGGGATTATTTTGAATCGTAGGGCTATTGGCCTCTAGCGTGACAGCTATGAGTGAGTGGTCTGTCCAAACCTGAGGGTTAATGGCGGAAATGGTAGTGTCACAGTTATATTCAGCCACCCAGTCAAGCGTTATACCCTTCTTGTGGGTTGGCTGTGTGACTTTTTGTGTGAAGCAGAGCTCAGATAGGACATTAGCTATGGATTTAGCTTGTAGGTCTTTAGGGTCGTTGAAGCCCAGCTTCATGTCTCCCAGTAGGAGTGCCTGGGATGCATTTCTTAAGTAATCCGAAAAGGATTGTGGATATGTCCTCCTCAAATGAGCCAATGCGGCCTGAGGGTCTATATATTAGGTGGATAGTGATCGTTTGGGAGTTTGATATAGGCAGCTTAGCTGTGAGTGATTTGCATGAGTTGACGTGCAGAGGGGCCGCTAATCTCATCGCTAGACTAGATTTGGCTATGATAGCTATGCCTCCTCCACGGGTATCGGTTCTATCTTCTCTGGGAATAGTGTAGTTAGCTGGCACTGCAAGCATCAAGGCAGGGCCTGCTGCTTGATGTAGCCAGGATTCAGTAATAGCCAAAAATTAAATGTTCCATTAGTATCAGGTCCGGAATCTCAGTAGCATGGGCTTCTATGGATCTTGCATTTATGAGTGCTCCTTTAAGTGAGGGAACCGGAATTGCTGTCATTAGTGCAGATGGGGCCCTGTTATTGAGATCACCAGTTGAAGCTAGAGGTTTATTCTGTTTGGGTATTCTAGAATTCGATTTGGGAATAGAGCTTAGGTTAGAGTGATTCATCTTTTTGGGTATGAAATCTTGTTTGTTAAATTGGAGCTTACTTTGATGGGCAGAGGTGATTAGGAGGCTGGCAGGTGGTTAAAATAACTTGGATATTCTCGAACGAAGTTTAAGGTTTCTGTATGTGGGGTCGCATGTGGTGTTAGTTCTTGGTGGATTCAGGGTATGGCTAGGGTTAATTAGCTCCATTGGGTCACATTCCACACCTGGTGTGGCAACGCTAGTATTATTAGCCATAGTATTTAAAATAGTAGTGTAGTTTAATGGATCAGGAATTGCGTTCAAAGTGATCCAGAGAACAATTAGCTGAAAAGCAGTGACATGCATTATGTGCGACACCGGTCGTGGTTTCTCTGGTGGTAATTGGTGGGTGTGCGGTTAGATGTCTTTGTAGCGTGCAATGGGTAAGTCTAGTTCTATATCTAGAGATGTAATCACTGTGGCAGAGGTAAAGGTGTGGCTAGAGAGCGGTACAGGTCAATGCGCTTTATGTCAAGGGCAAGTGGCGGAGATTAGTAGAGTTAGTACATTTAATTTAGAGTGTACAGGAGTGGCGTGATAAAGTAGGTGAGCACCTGTGAGTCGGTACAACTGAGGTGGGGCGCTTCCTGCAGTTTTGAGAGCGTTCCTTGGCTAAGTCAAGTGCCTGTGAGGTGTAGCCAGCATAAGAAATGGTCTGTTTCCCTGAAATGGCAGAAGGTACATGCAATAGACACAGGTAGCAGCAGGAGTCACGTTACACAATATAGCAGTCGGTACGTTTGGTATGGTGGATTAGGTGCATCATTACAGGCCAAGAAATCCAAATGGTGCATGGTTATAGGCAGAGTCAATTACATCACAAATGAATTACAATATAATGCTTGCACAGAGTATCTATATATGAAAGCGACAAGACTCAGGACGGCACGTGATTATGGCCAATGTCAATTGGCTCACAATTTAATAACACTTGCCATGCGGATTATGAGCACTTGGGATGTAGATAAAATGCATCTAGGACACAAGATCTAGGTTCAAAACACAAACACTGACATGGGAGTGCGATTAGAACAAGAGCATTACAATCGAGTCGCCATTTATAAAAAGGCGATCCGCATTCCGTATTAACTAGCAGATATGTGATTATAAATGTATCAGATGCAATGCATACGATATGCAAAACTGGCGCGTGTCGTTGCATATGTCAAGAGATGTAGGATCAAAGTTCAAGCGCAGTCGTTCGTTGTCGTTCGTTTATAAGATAGGTAATAGTTCAGTGTGGATGACGACGAACGTGCAGCGCCAGTGAACGGATCATGGGGCAGCAATTTTGGCGTACCCTCATACACTGTGCATGGTAGTGAATAGGCATGTTTAACGGTGGGCGTATCAGATGTGTTGGAAGCACAAAGATAGTAATCTCTGAAAAAGTCACAACTGTTAGCGTGCTAGTAATAGAGCGTTGGTAGCGGTGGCTACAATTACAGGCAGTAAATAGAGGCGAGCACAGGCCGGCAGATATGCGTTGACACACCGTGGTAGTATGGGCATTAACACTACATGGTAGTATACATGCAATATGAAAGCCTGATTAGACAGATTTGTAGGGGGTAGGTAGGCAGGTATTTTACTGTGAAGCACGGTAATCGATAAGGGATCCGGCAGCATTCTTGGCCCCTCAACTCCGGTTATTTTCATTCGCACCACTCCCGGGTCGCATATGAAGCAGCCTGTTGCTGCTTTCAAGGCTTTAAAGATGGATGTATACAACACTATATGGAAATTTTAAAAGTAATATAACAATGATCGCAATACAACCACTTTGAGAAACACCACTTTACCCATTAGGGAAATGGGCATCTTTTCCCATTGGGCAACTGTAAACCCCACATTAGCGCGGTGAGTCTTGCCCCTGTCTGCTGCTGCTGTTCTTCTGGTCTTCTGTGTGGATTAGAGAAGTCCCAGAGGCCCCATGCATACCCGCCCCCACCCCGCACCCTCTTCCTGCTTCTCCTTCCCTCCCGCCTCCCGTACTGCCCCCCCTGCTCCCATTGGTTTGTGCCTTGTTGCTGGTAGTGTAGCAGTGGAGCAGAACTCACCGGCTCCATTCCCATCGGAGCGCAGTGAGTCTTGCCCTGTCTGCTGCTGCTATTTTTCTGGTCTTCTGTGTGGATTAGAGAAGGCCCCCGAGGCCCCTAGCATATCTGCTCCCAACCCGCACCCTCTTCCTGCTTCTCCTTCCCTCCCGCCTCCCATCCCGCCCCCACTGCTCTATTGGTCCGTGCCTTGTTGCTGGTAGTGTAGCAGCGGAGCAGAACTCACAAGCTCCATTTCCATCGGAGCGCGGTGAGTCTTGCTCCTGTCTGCTGCTGCTGTTTTTCTGGTCTTCTGTGTGGATTAGAGAAGGCCCCGAGGCCCCTTGCATACCCGCTCCCACCCCGCGCCCTCTTCCTGCTTCTCCTTCCCGTCCCGCACCCCCTGCTCCCATTGGTCCCCTCGGCCCTCATCACCGCTCCTTCCAGGGCAGCCCTCTGCCCGTGCAGCCTTGCGGCTAAGGGCCCTAACGCCAAGGGCAGCTCCAACAGGGGCGGCTCCAAGAAGTGTCAGCAGGGGAAGCCAGTGGCCAGCCGTCAACCAGCAACTAGAAGGACCAATAAGGTAGGAGTGGCCTGGGTCATAAACCCAAGGACAAAAATAACCTCTTACATAGAATGAGTTTTCATCCTCCTGCAACAATAAAGAGCTTACCATATAGCCGATTGCTTCGGATTAAGAGAATCATCAACACAGATTGTCAATACGAACAGGAGAAAGCAATAATGCTGAACAAATTCAAGCAACGGGGATACAAAGAAGATGAATTATCAATTGCTTCAGAAAAAGTAAGGTCACAGGAGAGATCTGATTTGCTGGCTACTAAAACCAGAACCACCACAGAAAACCCACTAGTATATGTGAGTAGATACAGTGTACAGTCACCTAAGATCAAAAGAGTCATACTCAAGCATTGGCCTATATTGTGTGATGACAAGTTCCAAAATGTATTTGAAGAAAACCCGGTCTTAAGGAGCAGTAATCTTGGAGATTTACTTGTCAAGACTAAACCAAAGAAAAACACAAGCCTCATTTAAAAAAAACAAGTAACTTTTCCCTGCATGACATGCAGTAATTGCAATAATATAACCAAGGGTAACACCGTAACGCATCCCAGAACTGGAGAAAAGATAAGAATTAAGAGCTATTCAACTTGCATGACAGAAAAAGTTATAGACTGCATTAAATGCCCTTGTGGCTTGTTGTACATTGGACAGACAAGCAGGCAAGCACGAGTCAGATGGAAGGAGCACAAATCAAACATAAGAACTAAAAATCAGCACTCTCCAGTTGCTAGAACTTTCAGTCAAGCGAACCATCAAGTTTCACAAATGCGTGTTCAAATTTGGGAAGTTATTGATGTATCAAACAGTGGAATCAGTGTATCTAAGAAAATACAACAACGTGAAGCATATTGGATAGAGAGACTAGACACGTTCTCTCCTCGTGGATTGAATGAAGAATTGGATTTGTATTGTTACATCTAATTAACTATGTGAAATCAGAGTGTTATGTTACCTAGTAAAAGAAACAAAGTGTAACATGCCGGGATGGCACGATTATGGATTCTAAAAGTACTGATTAGAAAAAGTCTGCTACATATAGATTTTGCATTTCTTGATACTTTACGTGGTATTTTGTAATTAATAACAGCTACTTTTATAGCATTTATGAACATAACTCATTTTCTTTGTTTTTTCGAGCACTGCAGGGGTCTAGTTGTTAGCTAACATTGTAGTTGATTACTCAGAATTAGCAAGCAAATGTACACGATTAATTACGAGCTCTGAGGTAAGCATGATTATATACTTTTTATTGGGGTCAGCTCTGTTTATTTCGAGTGATCATTAACATCTTTGTTGATCTATTTCCTTGTAAATGAGTCCTTATAGATTGGATACAGACTTTTAGACATACATTAATAGTACTGGTCTACATGAAAATTCATGCACATCCAAACTTAGTTCAAGCTTATTTACATTCCCACCATGGTAAACGGAATTCTTTTTTTCCTTTTGACTAACTGCACATAAGCATCTAACTGCGGTTTCACAGCGCCATTCTGCAGCGTTGTTGGAACTTCAAAATAATCAGCTTTAACGCCAGTAAGAGCAATAAGGTTGTCCAGGCAACCAGGAACGTTAAGCACTGTCGCGTCATTACGTCCACGCAGGTGACGCTATGTATATAAGCGTTACCTTGGTAACGCATCTTTTTTTTTTGGGAACCTCCGAAAACCTCAGCAACAGAACGCGCTGGGCCACGCTGTTTGTTGCAGTACAAACATTAAGGTAAGCGATCGTAGCGCAGCATGCTTTTGCTGCTTTTTTAAAACTATTTTGCTAATCCAACTACTAAAACAGAGTCTTTAACAACACAGGTCGTATGCTCATCATAACAGGCACGCCAGGAACATACTATTGACTACGATCTTACCTCGGTTACTGCCGCGCCTCATACACTCACGTGACAAGATGGATTACCTCTCCTATAAGGTATGAACATTAACCACCAGCATTGATGTATTGATTACACTCAAGCTTATTACAGTTGCATAATATACTGTAAACAATGTCATACTAGAAAGAAGGTGTCTTTCCATATTCTTACAGAGATTGCAATCAGATGAGAATCCCCGTGTAAATTAGATATGAGTAACGTGATCGCACTTTGGACTCCTTTAAGAAGGACTAAATAATTTTAGGTGGCCACATCATGGAATGCGGCAAAGGCTCATCTAAATACAGGTGCTGGCACTATAATTTAGCATAAAGACTGTAGAGTCAGACATTATGGTTTGGTTTAGCAAAATGACATGTACTAAGGTTTAATATATGAGACTTAACATTACAACAACTTATGATGTATGTGATTTTGGTACTTGAGCACAATGTATGAGACAGTTTAATTTGATATACTCTTTTTTGACTAAAATAGGTACTTTTTGTTTGTTTTTTGTAAAATAGAATTCGCCCTGAAGAAGGACCGAGAGTCTGGTCCGAAATGCATTGGCAATTTGCTTGTATTCTGCCTCCTCACTCTAAGGTGAACTTTTAATGTTAAAATGATCAATATAAGCACAAAGGATTTTGTTAGTCTACTCATTCAGCCAGAAAAATGGCAACCTATAGACTATCCTTTCAACAGTGAATGAACAAGATTTAATTTTGCAGTAGTCTTTACTACACCATTGGCAACCCAAGGACTGATGGATGTTTGTTCATCGGACATACTATTTTGTTTGCAGTTAACTCCGGTGTAAGTGTTCACTGGTTTTGATGGGTCTCGCCATTAATTTCCTAAGGAAAAATGTAACTACGTGTTCAACTTGAATTAACTAGCAGTGCCCGCCCATACCTTTCATTTTTTTTCTGGGTCAGGAGTAGAGCAATTACTCTACCCCAGATTTCGAGCCACTTACCAAACCCATAATAAACAAGGTGATTACACCCCACTACATCTCTCTCTCCCTCACCCTCAAATTTAATCATTATCTAATACTGTACCAATCTGACTGGCTAGGCACAGACCCCCTTCCTCTGTATAGACCTATGTGGGTCTCTCAAATCTAGTTGGGATTTGTGTCCAGATTGCATTGTATGATATTTAGATTGCATCGATAAGCCTGTCTCTCAAATCTAGCAGGGCTTCTAAGTCCACATTGCATTAAGTAATATCTAGTATGCACTGATAGGCCTCTCTCGCACTATGCAGGTCTCTCAAGTTTAGCAGGGGTTCTGTCTCTCCAAAGTGCATTGTATGATGTTTGGGTTGCATTGATGGGCCTCTCTCCCACTATACAGGTCTCTCAAATCTAGTTGGGTTTTGTGTCCAGATTGAATTGTATGATACTCAGACTGCATTGAGAGGCCTGCCTCTCAAATCTAGCAGGACTTCTGTGTCCGGATTGCATTAAGGGAGTAAGTCCTAGCTCCGCCCCTCAAACCCACTCCTCGACTGGTACATGTCCTCCGTAGGCCTACATGGCTGACTCACTGCAGTGAACCGTGTTCAGGGAGACGTCCACTGTACAGGACTCCCAGTTCTAGCTGTGTTTGGTATTGTGCTCCACTGCTTCAACTGACCCTCAGATCTAGCTGTGTTTGGCATCATACAGTACCGTTTCAACTGACCGTCAAATATAGTTGTGTTTAGTATGATACCCTATTGCTCTCATGGGCGTGGGCCTCTCTCCCACGGTGCAGCACTCTCGAAGCTATCTGTGCTCGGTATCGCACTCCACTGTTTCAGCTGACCCTCAAATCTAGCTGTGTTTGGTATCATACAGTATGGTTTCAACTGACCCTCAAATCTAGCTGTGTTTAGTCTGATACCCTGTTGCTCTCCCAGGCGCGGGCCTCTCTCCTACAGTGCAGGACCTCAAGTCTAGCTGTGCCTGGTATCGTGCTCCACTGTTCCGGCTGACCCTCAAATCTAACTGTGTTTGGTCCAGTACTCTATCGCCTTCTTGGGCGTAGGCCTTTCTCCCACTATACAGAGCCCCAATCTAACTGGGTTTAGTTCAGTACTCTACTAACCCCTGAAACCCATCACTGACTAGCTTAATTGAGTCCTATACCGTCCAGACCATTCAACACAGACTGAGCGAGAGAGCACCCTAGCATATCCAGAGAAGAAAAAACCAAGATTACTGCACCTGCACATCACAGCATAGAGGACCAACTACCCTACTACGTCTGCACCGTGAACTGAAAAATGGCTCGACCCAGAAAAGGACACTGAGTAAGAGAGCAAGATAGTGCAACAAGGGACGAGAACACACAACATCAACAGAACCCAGAAGAAGCAGCCTCATTGGCAGGAAACACACCTAACGTGGTTATAACCGGAACAAACTATGTAAGAGAAAAATCCTTATACCTCATACCTTACCTCGCGACAACCACGGAACACCGACACCTCAACACGGAAACCTTGAGACATGCAAAGAATTTCCCGAAACACCCGGAAAAAAGATGGGAGCACTCAACAAGAGAGTGGGATGACTCCAACCTCCTTACCCCTTACATCACAAGAACAGAGGGGCACCATTGATTTCCACAACATCCCACACAACACGACGAAGCCCCAGCAACCAACAATGCCACCTTCAACCTAACAATCGTACTCAATGAAGAAGAAGCCATCGCTGATGTTCAACCAAGCATCATCACAACAGAAGCACCACAATTGATCAGCCCTGCTATCAACCTATTGGACCGCTTCAATGAAGAAGCAGCTGTCGCCGTTCTTCATCCTAACAACATCCAAACATTCAACCGAAAAATACGACCTCCTATCAGAAGGAGGCATAGGCATCCTATTTGTAACCGAAACATGGCTTGACGACAACTACAAGATCACCCTCAACAACTGCCTGCCTGAAAACTTCAAATGCATCCAAGCAAACAGGAAATCCAAAAGAGGGGGTGGGCTAGCGATCATCCACAAGGAGCAACTGGCCATCAAAATGGAAGACCCACTAAACATTGATACATGCGATAATACTACGGCTATCAGTAAACCCCAAAACAAACCTGAAATTCATACTAATATACAGACCGCCAACCTACGATGCGACTTTCATAGATGCCTTCACGGAAGCAATCACCATCCTAGTCTTCAAGTACAACCATCTGATCATCCTCTGAGATTTCAACATCTGGTTCGACGAAGAAACCACAACCACACAAAAATCTTTAACCGCCCAACTAGCAGCCATGAACCTATAACAATTAGTCAAAGGAGCAACACACTCAGCAGGGCACACACTTGATGCAATCTTCGCCAACAAGGTTCTCATCACCAAGGCACCCCCAATTCAAATACTCTGGAGGGACCACTTGATCATTCCATTCATAATCACAACGGCTGCTCCAACAAAGAAGCAACAAGAAAAACCACAGATCATGATGAAAAGAAATTGGAAAACCATAAGAAACTCCAACCTAACCGAGCTCCTGGAACTCAGCAAACCACAAGCAACAACCATGGAAGAAGCTGACCTAGACAAAAAAGTTGCCCTGCTCCATACCTGGATCGCAACAACCCTAGATGACATCGCCAAAGAAAAGCCCTTCACCCCATCACGTAAGAAAACCACAGCAAAATGGTTCACCCCACTATTCAGTGCCATGAAAAGAAAAAAAACTAGAATCTGAATGGAGGACCAACAACACCACAGCAAACAAATTGAAATTCCTGCAACAGATACGCTCATATAAAAAGGAAATACAAAAAGCGAAGAGGAAACACTACGACAACCGAATCTTCAAAGCACCAAACGCCCAAAAAGAACTCTTCAAAATTATAAACGAAATAAAAAACCCACTGGGTTGCAACAACACGCCAATTCCATCGTTGAAACTATGCGATGACCTAGGAGACCACTTCAAAAACAAAATAACTTCCATCCAACACACCATACAAAACAGACAAAGCGATCACACCTCAAATCCCACCGACACCCACGAGGAACATCCAAACAAGCTACACAGCTTCGCAGAAATATCAGTGGAGACTTTCCTCAAACTGGTAAACCAAAGCAACAAATCAGGCTCTCCTGAAGACCGCTGCCCCCGGACATTTACAAAACAATTCTCAAACAAGGAACCCCGATGGAATACCACAGGAATCTCCTCAACCTCTCAATCTTAACAGGTAAATTACCACAGGCCTTCAAATCAGCTTACATCAAGTCGCTACTCAAAGACACAACAGGAAACTTAGAGGACCTATCCAACTACAGACCCATCTCCAACATACCTTACATAGCCAAACTGCTAGAAACATACGTCTACAAAATAACCCAAGAATTCATAGAAGAGCACTGCCTACTAGACCAGGCACAAGTTGGTTTCAGACCAATGAGAGGAACAGAATCGGCTCTCCTCTCAATATGGGACGACCTAAAAACGAACGCAGACTCGGACAACAGTACCGCCCTGATTCTCCTTGATCTATCCGCAGCTTTCAACACTGTCAACCATGACATCCTTATAAAGAGATTAGAAGGACTAGGAATAACAGACAACGCCCTACTATCGATCAAATCCTTCCTAACAAACAGAATCAAAACTGTATGGATGAAACCTTTTAAGTCCAAACCAAGAGATTCCACGTGCGGAGTACCACAAGTATCATCTTTTTCCCCGCTTCTATTCAACATCTACATGTACCTATTAATCAAACTCATCAAAAAACACAGCCTCACATGCTACAACTATGCCGACGATACTCAAATAATCTTCAACATACAAGACACCCGAGAATAAAACACCACACTAGAGAATTGCCTTTGTGACCTATTCAACTGGATGAACCTCAACCACCTCAAAATCAACCCAGGATAAACAGATAATGATTGTTTCAAAAAAGGGAGGAGACATCAGCTACATCCCCTGGCCAAGAGAGCTCGGCACCACACCAGCACCATCATCAATTGTAAAAAACCTAGGGGTCCTGATGGATAACACCCTCAATCTAGAGCTTCAAGTAAAGGCTCTACTCAAGAAATGTTTCTTCCTCCTGCGAGCGGCAAAAAGGATCCTACCGTTCCTGTCGTTCGCCAACAAAACACTTACCATCAATGCTCTGATCATGTCCAGAGTAGATTACGCCAATAGCCTATACCTGGGCCTGCCCGATCGACTTCTAAAAAAAACTACAACGCATACAAAATGCGGCAGCCAAACTCTTCCTCAAGCTACCCAGAAAAGAACACATCACACCTGCGCTAAAAATACTACACTGGCTACCTTTAAAACAGCAAATAAAGTTCAAATCCATGTGCATAACGCACAGAGCAATACACAAACAAGGTGTCATGATGCCTGCCCCCGGGAAGCCAGACCAGGCCCAGCAACCCCGGAAGCAGGCATCATGCCATTTAGAGCATGCCCAAAAACCCCAGTTAGGGGCTGTTTGGGTGCAGTCCTGGCGCCTATGGCGCCAGGCTCATAAGGATAAAGTCAGTCCTGGCGCCATGGGCGCCAGGCTCATTTCAGAAAACTTACCTAATGCAGACCATGCTGCATACTCACCTGGTGCAGACCATGCTGCACAAAGCCTCCAGCCAAATGGGGCTTAGGAGGGACTATTTACTTAAGGCACTACTTTTTTCTCGGGTGGGGGCTGTTGAAGAATACTTACCTGGGACTTCTTCCTAGGCTATTTAAACCACGCCCGGACAGCCACACGTGCTTCGCGTTATTCTGCATCCAGCAGCGTAACGCTCACCGTGCCTGCAGCAGCTTCCAGTCTTCTGCCACGCCCGCTTCAAGCCCGGAGCTTCTAGAAATAAGAAGAAAGAAAGAGAAGAGGTTAGAACAGGAGCATCACAGTAATCCTTACCTGAATCCTTGATCCATCACGCACTTGAGCTGGAAGCAAGAAGTCACACGTGCGTCGCCTCGCATCTCGCGGCGCAGCTCTGAACTCACCGGTCTTTGCTGCATCTCCGCATTCCATCGCAATCTTCAGCATCTCACGGCCGCTCGCTTACACCTAGGGAGACAAGAACAACAAGGTGAGCTAAGGGAAAACCAAAGGACAAGTAAGCAAGCTACCCCCAAAGACTTACCGGATTACCGCGGGGGATACTCACCTCATCTCGGGTCGGCGCAGTTAACTCTACATCACCGCCGCACCCCGGCCCCTAAGGGGAATCCACCTGACATCACAAGCTACCCCCCAAAGACTTACCTGATTTACCACACGGGGAACTCACCTCATATCGGGTCGGCGCAGTAAACTCTGCATCATCGCCGTACCCCGGCCCCTAAGGGGAAAACCACTATAGACTTACCTGACTCTCACCAACTGCCCTTTGGACTCTCCGTGGTGGTTAAGTTGGCAACCTACAAGGAATCGGAAAGAGTAAAGATCAGACATTTGAACTCTTACAAACTATTGGATCCAAGAGTCAATACTGGAACTCACCTATTCCTCCACGCCAGTGAAGTAACTGACCATCTACGCGCCCCTGCGCTCGATGCAGGATGAAGAGCCCACCTTTCTAAACCATCAGGTGAGAACAAGAGGGAACATCGGGAGTGGTCAGTGGGCAGACAACGGGAGTGGAAGGTGGGTTAACGCTCGAATTACGGGAGGTTAATTCCCTTTCTCCTTTGCAGAAAGATATTCATACGAACCGACAAACGAAGTAAGTGGGGGTGTCCAGTCAGTCATCTCGGCTCTACGTGGCACCAGGCCGGTCCAGATCGACGTCCCCGTGGGAACCAGGTGAGCGTAACACAAGGTGCAGAGTTCCTAAGAGATAAACTACGCTTACATCAACCGACAAGAACACTGAAATCAAGCACTGACATTCGCCTGGAACCAAAACCCTATAACAGAAGAAAACTCGGAGGATCCTCTTTCTCTCACCAGGCACCGAAAACCTGGAATGACTACTTAAGAATATACGGAACAAAACAAACCACCTAGCATTCAGGAAACTCCTCAAATCATGGCTCTTCACAGCGTAACTACAACAGCGGCGCACAAGAATGCCCACCCCGTTAAACAACAATGAATTAAAACACCAACCTCGGTCACTCCCAAAATGGACATACACAGAACCCAAAGAACGGTCCCCACAACAGACCATAAGATATTATGGGAAATAGCCACAAAAGGAGGTCACTATAGACTGATCACTTAAATCAGACAGAGACAAAAGCCCTTAAATGACTCATCTACTGCCTCCCGGCCGTACCATATCCAAACTCCCAGCAGACACATCTAGATAGAAAGTTTGTAAGAGGGGACCACAACACTTGCTCCAACACCCAAGGAGGAGAATAGACACCCAACCCAGATTAATCAATCCATCAGAATTAGAACACCTACAGAGCTGGCTAGAATAGAACGGCGAGCGCATCGCACCAACTAAAACCCAACCCACAACACTCACTCCATCAGAATTAGAACACTTACAGAGCGTGTTAGAACAGCTCAGGGAGCGCCTCACACAAACCTAAAACCCTGCCAGGCGTAACCCCTTCGCCCATCCTGGTGAGATTGGGAGGATTAGCGAGCACCACACTCGGACAGAATTCTGAATGTTAACATGTTAAACTTCATATAACCCACTAACAAAACACTCAGCATTTCTGCAGACTTATCTCACTTAAAAATTCACACAACCATCTCTCGCACAACAACCCGCACGCACTTCACAACACCGCAACAACACATAAGCTGCACCAACAGCACACAAGGACTGACATCGATACGATACTCACACCAAAGCTCAGCACCCGGTGTATACCGAATTGAAGCTGGCAACAGAACACCACTCCTCTCACTATCCTACTCCTGCTTCACCTACTAACCCATCCCGCCTTCTCGCTTGCAGATCCGCCAGAGCGCCTTGGGACCAACTCCGTTGGTGACGGTGCGCGGTACAAATACCTTTAACATTTAACATTTAACAATCTCTCTTTCCCCCTAGGCACTGAGAAGGCCGTACTATCAGTGATGGGGAAGATCTCTGATTTAACCTAGTTAATGTTCAAGCCCAAGTATTCACCAAATCCGAAAACATCCAACATTATCGGATGACAACTGGTTCTCTCACATATATCAGTTCGTCATCCACATATAACGAGACTATGGGCCTCATTACGGGTCCCATAATAATTTACCCATAATGATTTATTGGCGCCTGACTTCCCGGCGCCACTGGATCTTTACAAGTCCGGCGGCCCGGGAAGTCAGGCGCTGGTAAATTCTAAGTCCCCATTCCCATAGAGTCCTATGGGACTCTGTGGGAGTGGGGACAGGGAATCACCGGCACCGTTACTAACGGTGCTGGTGATTCCGTGAAGGGTTTGCCTACTGTGACCGCTGCACCCGGCAGGGTCAGACCTGTCGGGTGCAGTGGCCATGGCAGGCTAACACGGTCTGGAAATAAGGGTGCCAGTTAACTTACCGGCACCCTTGTTTCTGGACCAGCAAACTTAGAATGAGGCCCTATATCTGGCGAGTCCTTCAGTCTAATTCCTCTTTACTTGTGACTATGTCTGAGTAAATCAGCCAACGGCTCTATAATCCGTGCAAAAAGTAGGGCAGAGAGGGGGCATCCTTTCCTAGTGCCCTTACGCGATGGGAATGTGTGTGAAAACCCAAACCCACGGATAATATTAGCTACTGTAGGACAAACAGGTGGGGTGCCAGGTAGTAGAGCGCTCGGGTAAGGTGATTTACAGTTCTACTATTACTAAAGTGTACTATGATGGTGCTATATAGTTGCACCATATTCTCATGTTTCTACCGGCCTTTTGCAAGTAGCGTTCCTGAGCATATACTCTGTCAGTGGATATTTGCGTGTGTGCATGAGGCCCAACCATTAACACTTTTTACTCTTTTCTTACCGTTTTTTTCCCCAGCATATCCAGTCATTAGTTAGCTTTTTTCAAATGTTTTCATTGATTCTTACATCCACATGCTGTCAAGGTTTGGGGAAGGCACTCTTTACACTAAGGTCAGACTACTACTAATGTCACCAAAACCAGTCTGTGATCACACAACTTGCTTATTGGCACTGAGTTTTCGGTTTGTACAATGTCATATAACTTGTTGGCAAACTTAACATTGCTTGTGCAGCATTAATCCGTTTTCCATTAGTTTTTTTCTCCTTTTCCCTCCTCGTTCCCATTGTGCATTTATGGCAACCTTTGTTTATTATCACCTTCGTAATATATCACATCATTGTCAACGCTTTTATATTGCATTACCTTTTGTTATACATTTTTTCTTGTTCTTTATCAACACCTCCATATCAATGTTTATTGTTTTTCTTTGTTTCATTACACACTTTTTTATGTGGCTATGTACATTTGATGCTTGCCGTGTGGTTCCTTTTTTTCCTCCTCTGTCCATTCATTATCATATTTAATGTGTGTTTTATTTTTCATGTTTTCATTTTCACTTATTTATATTGTTCACCTATTTACTAAGCCTGGCCTTGATAAAGACCCAGAAAGGGTCGAAACACGTGTTGGCAAAGTTGGCACAAGTTTGGACACATTTATTAATTAACTATGAATAAAACATAGTTTGCACAGGTTGTAAAAATTGTCATTTGCATACTCTCACCCTCATACTTTTGTCAATAGACCTTGCTTTCACCATGGAACTAACAGCGTTGTTTCTTCAATATTAGCTACTAGTTGACAGTAGAGCAATTTTACACTAGATGCGTTGTAAGGGTTGAATCCATAATGTTCCATCACACCAAAGAGAAAATGTCATGCCTTCTCTACTTCTACAATTACTTCTACAAAGCTTCAACATCTGCTGCCCTGACTGTCTATGGACAGAGGGTTCAGGATTTAGCAGAAGGTATCTCAGCCTTTGCTGAGACCATGCAGACCACCATGCAGTTGACCAATCAACACAACCGGGGGCCAGAGTCTGAGCATTCCAGCTCTGTCACCCCCACAGATGGCTCATTGCCCAGCACTCCAAGATGCCATTTGGCACGCATGTTAGCCCCAAAGGTGCAGGTGAACACCATTAAGGGTAAGAGGCCATACAAGTGACTGGACATTTGTAGGCAGGTATAAGGTTGTTTGGCATGGTGTTGTGTGGAGAGTTGGAAGGTGGCGGGACAGTGGGGATGGCTTTGTAGGGAGGTGGGGGAGGGTGTGTTGGGGATGGTGATGTGGGGATGGAGGAGGATGTGTTTGGGATGGTGTTGTTAGGAGGGGGGCTGGGGGGAGTGCGTGTTGGGTGTCTGCACATTCTCACATTAAATATTAGTTCACCTGAAGCAATGCCAGGACATTCCTTATTGTGTACATGTGTTTAATTCTTAATGTGACAATATATACAATGGTGCATGACATATTGAAAGAAGTGTGCTAAAAACAAATTGTCCATGAGTTCCTGACAAACCATTCATCCAGCTCTACCCTCATCCCGGCCACTACATGCAGCTGCATCAGCCGCAGGCAGTGTATCCACCTTTTCAGTGGGTGGCATGTCCACTTCAGGGGGTAGAGGGGCATTCCTCCTGAGGCACATATTATGCAGCATGGCACAGACGAGTTCAATTTTGCCAAACATTTCAGGCCTATAACATGAGTGCCCCTCAGGTCCGGTTTAGGCAGCAGAAATGGGCCTTCAGAAGGATGAAGGTCTGCTCAATAAAAGAGCCTGGTCCTGCTTTGTGCATCATTGTAGGCAGCCTTCTCTGGCATCTGTGGATCCTGCACAGGTTTCATGAGCCACGGCAGCTAGGGGTCTCTAGAGTCACCTGCAAGGACAAAGGTCAAAGTTGTCAGTCACAGTGCATTCCGGATGTGTTGCCATTTACTACAGAATGTTGATGGATGTTCTGTGCATGCATTATGTGTTTCATCACACCACATGTCTTGCTGTCACAGTATGTGCATGTGGAATCTATCAGTATTTGCATTGTTGTGTTACCCCATGCATCCAGGTCACTGCCAGCGTTTCCAGGGTCTGTGAGTGTTATGGCAAGATGTCATGGTGCCTGTCTTGGGCCTGTACGTTGCTCTCAGGCATGTGCCCTGATGGTTGGTTAGTTGTACCTCAGCAGGTTTCTGTTGTTTGCTTCTGTTCCATGTGATGGTGTTATATACCTGAGCACTTGTCTGAACAACTACCGGCGTTACTTTTCTTTGGTGCGGTGTTGCACTTTGTGGTACAATGGGCCTCATTACAATACTGGCGGTAGCCGTTCAGATAGAACCGGCACGGTTGCCGCCGGTATAATTTTTTTTCCGCCGCCCGCAAATGGGCAATTACCGGGTCATTACGGCCTTGCCGAAACCGGTAATTGCCCATTCACGGGCGCCAGAAAAAAATGCTTCCCATTCCCATTTGAACCCCATAGGGCTCAATGAGAATGGGGAGGTCGGATGCACCAGCACCATTCCTGAATGATGCCGGTGCATCCGACATGTTCTGCTCGTGGGTGCCGGTACGCCCGCCAGGTCAGACCTGGCGAGCGGGAAGCCACCTGCGAGCAGAACTTGTAGTTTGCCGGTCTGTTAACAATGCTACCAGTAGCTTATTGGTACCATTGTTACTGGACCAGCAAATTTATAATGAGGCCCAATGATTAGGGATGCATTATGTTGCATTGTGATTCCTGTAGTCATGTGTGTGTGTTGGTAGGCTAAAAAACTACCAGTGTTACTTTTTTTTGGTGCAGTGTTGCACTTTGTGGTACAATGGGCCTCATTACAATACTGGCGGTAGCCGTTCCGATAGAACCGGCACGGTTGCTGCCGGTATAATTTTTTTTTCCGCCGCCCGCGAATGGGCAATTACCGGGTCATTACAGCCTTGCCGGATGTTTTTTTAAAATTTGTAATTAATTTTATTCAAACCAAACAACAATACAAACAAACCCAACACCCAGTGCAGTTTACAACAATTCCATTAAACACTATTTGTATTTCCATTTTTGCCACTGCTTCCTAAGTCCCACCCTCCATTATGAGCCTATTTGTACTTCGCATTCAGTATCTGCTACATGTGGCCGGGTCTCACTATCCTCGGATTCCGTTGGGTCCGATATAGATCCGAACAGTTCCTCTATTAATAATTTCCATGCCATCAGGGTACCCACTTCTTCCTCCCTACTCATGTTACTCGCCTCCTGCCATACTACCGTTTCGGCCTCCGCCCATTTCTGTAAATCCTTCCACCATACCTCCACCCGTGGCTTGTGGCACTTCTTCCATCCCATGGCAATCCTCCGTTTTGCTAGCACGTATGCCAAGTCTTTCAGTTTCTCAACATGTTTAAGTTTCTGTGGTCTGGGGAACCCTCCCAGCAAGCAAGCCCAGACCGTATCTATGACGAGCGTGACCCCCTTTGTCGCTATTTTTTGTGCAACTTCACCCCAGAAACATTCGATTACTGAGCATGACCAAAACATGTGTGTCATGTCAGCGTTTTCCATGTTGCACTTAGGGCACGCCTGTCGCCCAGCGTTTCGGAACTTGGATATCCTCAGAGGGGTCATGTATGCTCTATGCGTTATATACAGCTGTATTTGTTTAAGTCTGGCGTTTCTTGACACTTTCTTGTGATATCCCAGGGCGCGCTCCCACATCCCATCTCCCATTGGGGCCCCCACCTCCTCCTCCCAGTCAAGTCTCAAATGTGTCAATTCCTTCCCAACCTTGGTCATCACCATCTCATACAATCTAGAAATCTCATGCCCCCCTTCCGATATGTCATATATTGCCCCCACAGTAGCATCTGGTTCCTCTGCCAACACTGTTTCAGGCCACGTTTTCCGAATTTTCTGAACCATCCTATGGTATGTAACATATTGGCCAGTATGTAATCCCACCTCCTCCCCAAGTTCTTCAAAATCTCTAAAGGTCCCCTCTTGCCAGATGTCCCCTAACGTTACCAGCCCCACCGATTCCCAGTAGGTTCTGATAATCACCCTCAGCTGCTTGTCCCCTCCTGCTAGGGCGACCAGCGGTACTTGCGGGCAGCACGGGAATGGGTCCTCCATCATCCGACACGCTCGACGCCACATTTTCCATCCCAGCATCATCATCCTAGGGCGCTCCTTCATATCTGACTCGGGCAACCATATCATTTCCCTTAAGTAAAACGGGGTACAAACCCATGCAAACAACCTATGTTCAGGGGTCGCTTCGTTGGAGAGCCAATTGGCCACATATTGTAGTTGACTCGCTACATAGTAGACCTCAAAATTGGGCAGCTTGATACCCCCCTTTTCGTAGAAGTTCTGATACTTCCATAGCGCTACTCTATTCCGGGTACCATGCCATAGGAAGTCCCTGCACACACTATCCAGTTTGGCGAAAAACTTCTTGGGTATCATATGTGGGATATTACTAAAATAATGCAAAAGCCTAGGTAGGACCACATCTCAAGCATTGCCCTCCGTCCCATCATAGCTAGGGGCAACTTCTCCCAAAACTTCATGCATTTCCGGATTTTCTCAATGGCTACCTCAGTGTTGTGCTTATGTTCCTCTTCTGCCGTGTGATACACATCTATGCCAAGGTAACGGAAATAACTAATCACCCATGGTATCTGTAACACCGGCAACCTTTCCTCCGGGGTCCCCTTATAGCTTCCTAGCGGGAATATACTAGATTTTTGAGGATTTACCGCTATGCCGGACAACCACGCGTACTTCTCCATCACTTCAAGGATATATTGAAGATTTTCTTCCGGGTATTTCAAGTATAGTAATAAATCATCCGCTTATAAGGATATTAGATGCCGCTCCCCCCCAACCTCAATACCTATCATATCGTATTGTTGCCTGAGGTATATCGCTAGGGGCTCCAGGGCTAGAATATAAAGCATCGGGGACCAGGGGCACCCATGCCTGGTGCCTCTACTAAGCTGCCATCTCTCGGATATCATTGATCCCGTTCGAACTCTGGCTAGCGGCTCGCTGTATAGCATTTTCGCCCACCTGATATAACCCGGCCCTACTCGGTAACCACCCAGGGCCGCCAGCAGCCATGGCCACTTAACGGAGTCAAAAGCTTTTACTGCGTCTAGGGATACAATCGCCATTTCACCTTCATTCCTATCCGCCCATTCGATCACCCGGTGGAGTCGCCTATGATTGTGGGTTATATTCCTATTCGGGACATAGCCCGTTTGGTCTGGGTGGATTAATTTGCTAATTACTCTTTGCAATCTGTTTGCCAGGACAGCCGTCAGTATCTTGCTGTCCGGGTTCAGCATCAACAAAGGCCTCTAGGAGCTACAGCTATACCCCGGTTTGTTGGGTTTAGGGAGCGGTATTATAATCGCTTCTCTGAGTGACTCCGGCAACCTTCCCATCTCAAAAGCTTTGTTAAGCATGTCTAGCATTGGGGGAAGCAGTTCTTCTCTATATACTTTGTAAAATTCGCTAGGGAACCCGTCTGCTCCTGGGGTCTTACTGGTGGGCAACTGCCTCACAACCTCCTCCAACTCCTCCAAGGTAATTGGTGCATCAAGCTCTTCTCTTTCCTCATCACTTATCTTGGGCAGTCCTATATCTTCTAGTGTTTCGGTTATCTCCTCTTGTCCCCGTATAGCACCCTATAATAATCTGCAAATTCCTTGTTGACTCCTTCTTGAGTGTCTACTACATCACCATCTTCTCTAGTTATTGTCCTAATCGGGGGTCTAGTGGTTTCGCTCTTGTACAGCCACACTAAAAGCCTACCCGTTTTATCTCCTCCCACGTGCTGTCTTTCTACATACTTTTTATAATTGAGGTTACAGAGCCTTTCCCAGTGTTCCGCACACTGCTGCTGTAGTTTAAGTACTAGCTCCGTGTCCACACTGCCATTTTCTAATGTTCTTTCTAGTTCATCTTCTACTCTTTGTAGGTCAGCCAGAACCCCACCTTGCAGGCCCTTTGACTTAGCTATGGCTGCCTCCCGCATCACCACCTTAAAAGCTTCCCATAGTGTACCCGCCGAGTCAACACTACCAGTATTCGTTTCAAAATACTTAATGATCTCAACCCTTATGTCCTCTCGAAAGACCGGACCTTTGAGTGCCTCCGCTCGGAGGCGCCATGTCGGGATCCGCGCCCTGGGGGGGCAGTATTGCCACCCGAGGACCAGGGGCGAGTGATCTGAGAGGACCCTCGCCTTATATTATATTTGAGTGCTCTCTGCCATTACATCCGGCGTGGCAAAGACATAATCCAATCTCGTGTGTAGCTGCTGCGGGGCTGAGTAATGCGAATATTGCCTACCATTGGGATGTTTTGTTCGCCATACATCTACCAAGCCGAAATCATCTAGTAACACCTGCAATGCTTTGGCCGCTGGGGTGGGCCTGTCAATCCTGCTATCAGATCTGTCCACCTTGGGGTTCATTACACAACTGAAATCCCTGCCCCAAATAACCGTGTTTCCCACACACAAGGTTGGTGCACAGAGTCCTGAAGTATGCCGCCGTGTTATGGTTGGGGGCGCACGTATTTACGATGCATACCTCTTTATTTTCCACCAGCCCTCTCAATATAACCGTCCTCCTGTCAGTCTCCGCCACTTCCTGTAGTAGCTGAAACGGGACGTGCGGCGCCACCCAGACAAGCACTCTCCTAGCGTAAGCAGTGTACGACGAACCCACCACAATCCCTTTCCATTTTTTCCCAACTAGCTCCAGCTTCTCCCGCGTCAGATGCGTCTCCTGTAACAATGCAACATCTATCTTTTGCCTTTTCAAATACAGCATGACCTTATTCCTCTTCATATAACTGTTAAATCCCCTGCCGTTCCACGTTAATATCCTGAGATCTCCCATAGCACACTGATATCTTCCTCCCCCATTTTCAACCGAACCCTCCCGGTCATGTTATGCAGATACAACCCTTCAGCTCTTCCATGTAGGCTCATGTTTAAACTTAAACTCCCCAAAACTATGTACACCCCAAACTTCCCACCTCCCTTCCCTCCCCCCACCCAACCCTTCCCCTTCCCCAACAACGTCCCCTCCAACTGTTGCCCAGCTCTTTCCCTGGATCTCAGGCACCCCCACATCTAGCCCCGTCCAGGACAAGCTTATGCTCAGGGCTCAGTAGGGTGAAGTCGCCCTAATGGCCACGTAACTATTAGTATTTCGGGGGTGGGTTGCTTCCATCCTATTGCTCCTATTTCCAAATTTGGTACGCATTGTGTTAACCCTATGCAGCTTCCGATTTCATTTTACCCACTATATTCCAGTTCATGCCGAGCACAAGGCCCGAATGCTATCCAGTGTTCAACCAGTCTCGCTTCCCGGTATAATCCGTACCCCCTCCCACTTACCCACCAATGTCCGTGGCACCAGTTTTTCAGTCGTCCTGTTCCTGCCGGTCACGGTCCACTTCTTGTTCCGGGCAGCCTTGTAGATCCAGCCACATTACCACCTCCTCAGGAGTGTCAAAAAAAAGTGCTCTGCTCTTATGTAGCACCTTCAGCTTTGCCGGGTACAGGAGCATGTACTTGATGCCTGCTGCTCGCAGCCTCCTCTTGACGGCCACGTAGCTGTATCTCAGTCTCTGCACCATCATCGTGTAATCCGGGTATGCTTTAATGTTGGCGGATGCTTTCTGTATTGTTCCGCCTTTACGAAAATATTCCAGGATCTTCTCCCTATCTCTGTAGTTCAAGATCCTCGCGATGATGGGCCTCGGCGGAGCCCCAGGTCGTGGTTTCCTCATTAAGGCACGGTGCGCCCGCTCCACCGTGAATCCCTGCGAAAGCTTGTCTGCTCCTATTTCTTGTAGGATCATGTTTTCCACGTAGTATGTAGGGTCTTGGCCCTCCTCCCCCTCCTGTAGGCCGACCACCCGTATGTTATTTCTCCTCGCTCTTCCTTCCGCTTCTTCCACCCGATTTTCAAGGTTGGCAACCTGCTGTTTGAGCACATGAACTTCTTTTGTATTATTTGCGCTGACATCAGTATTGGTCTTTACGGCACTCTCCAGCCCACTTGTTCTCTCCGCCAGCCCCCTGACATCTTGCCGTAACAGGGTGAGTTCAGTCCCTACCGCATCAATTTTGCTCTTGAGGGCTGTCCGTAAATCTGCCATTGCCGCGCCCCACTTAGTGCTCAGCCCCGATATAGCCTCCAGGATCTGGTGCTTATCTCCTTCTGGGGCTTCTTCAGCGGTAGTCGCGGCCGTGCTCCGCTCCGATGTTGTAGGGGTCCTCTGCGTTTTCGCGAAGACCTCCATTGTGGGTTGTTTGGTTTTGGTTCTCAGACTTTTCACCGACATGATGCAACCTTGCCCACGTGTCTGGCTCTGGCCCGGTGCTATTTAGTTGTTGTTCGAGTCGTTGGGGTCTCTGTATATCAACTTACACCAATTGTTGCACATGAACTTGTCACAATTTCCTCTCAGTGTCCATGCCTGTTATCAGCAAGGTGCTGTCTTCTGCATCTCTGATGCTTCTTTCTGGTCTCTGCGCCCATCCAAGGCTGGTGGTACATGCAAGGTGCATATACCCACTTGCTGCGTCTGCGAGCCGCAATGGTTGGTCTAAGCAGCATATGCGTCCCAATCCCTACGAGGCCTCTTCACGGTCCACCAGTGTAATCCTTTGTTCAGGATCGGTCGCCATTTTGTTTCGGGCGGTACAGGTCTCAGCGTCACTTGTTTTATCCGTATTTGCTCTTACACTCCTCGGTGCGGCTTTGGGATGTAATCCCTGCGTGCCTGTCGCTTCCAACCTATTGTAGGTACGCTGTCATTCCTCTTGTCCGTTCCGTGTATACATCGTCCCGGTTCAGTGGGAGCACCGAGGACGTGCCGCCTATCTCATGGCCAGGTGGCCCGACGCTGTATACGTCCTCTCGTCAGACCGGGCTATTCGTGAGCTTCTCTCAGGTAGTCGGCCGCTCACTGTTCCATCAGCTGCTGCACGCCTGCAGCCCATTCAGTACCCGCCTGGCACCCGATTTCAAGTGCTGCCAAGGGTCTCTTTGTGTTGGTGCGCCGCCATCTTAGTATCAATTGCGCCGCTCCCGGATCAGGACACAAAGTAGCCTAGCTCCCTCTGCTGTGTTCACTTTCTCCCGCCGATACGCTCATCTGCCGGAGGTATTCAGGCAGATACAGTATCTTTTTTCTGCTGGAATCAGCCGTCAACACATGCGTTTTGCTTCGGATCAATAAGTCGGATCATGGAGCTCCAAGGAATCGCAGCCTACTCCATGGCTGCTTGGCCACGCCCCCCCCAGCCTAGCCGGATGTTAGGGAGAATTCTCATAAATGTGCTAATTACCTTCACCTTAGAGACCCCCAGCAACTTTGCTGGATTTTGAGGACTTCCTCTGGCGCCCGAGTGTCTGGGGTGGGCAGGAAGTGAGGGAGGTGCCTGAAACTCCCTGTGCTTAGTCTCCTGGGAGACCCAAATGCACTCTGGTGTGATTGGCTGGCTGACTGTCCGACAAGGACAGCCACCCTGCTGGGTAAGTGGCAGCTAGGCTGGAAACAATGGGAGAAAACTGTTTAAAAGGCGAGTCTCTTGGACTGAAATGCAGAGTCGACCACTGGAACAAAAGAACCCAAGACGAGCTGGAAGAGGACAGCTGCTGCAACTACTTGACCGTTTGTTTGCCCGGTAGAGCCCTGCTGCAGGTCCGTATCACCAAGTTCACCTCGACAGAGAAGTCCTTCCAGGACGACTTCTTCCTTTGCGTTGGTAGGACCAATCAACTCGTAAGCCACCTGGATACCATTCCCGCAGCTAGTTAGGATTAACCAGGGGGAAGGACACCAGCTTATGTTCTTGAAGAACAGCAACCGGAATTGAAGATTTACCAATTTGCCAGCTTTCGTGACCCGTCCCTGTGCAGTGCAGGAGTCTCCCGACACCCTTCCTCTTGTCCCCACGACTCAGGCTCACGAACAGCAAGATCTGCAGGAACAGAAGTCTTCAGGTGCATCTTTTTCTTCAATATAAGGTACTGTGAAAACCCAACCGAGAGAACCTACCTCTCACCGTGAAAGTTTGTGGAACTTTGGCAACTTGCAGGCCTAGTCAGCTTGTGACCCAACATACGAACCTTTCTTCTGTCAACTACTTCTACAAACCGTGGCAAAGACTTTTCCATTTAAAATATCAGAACGGTTTTTACTTATACAAGACACTAGCCCATTGTCTTTGGCCTACCTATTGCATTGCATCAACTCGACTGGTGAACTCAAACTATTTGCACTGTTTTAGAGTAAGTGTTATATTCGTTTTATTAACATATGTCTTTTTGCTCGTACTTTAATGCTATTTTGTTCCTACTTCAAGGGAGCTCAACTGCTTAGTAATTAGTATTGTAGTAATATATTTAGTAATATATTTTTTGTGTGATATTGGTTGCCTCCTTTAGTGAATACTTCATAAATGATTGTGCAATAAATAAAGTGTTTTACCAAGAAACCTTGAGTATAAGTGTCTATCTGAATACTTGTCATTGTAGACCTCTGTTTAACCCCCTTACAAGCTCACATTCCCACCAGATAAACCTGGCTGCTCAGCTCGCTAGCAAAAACTGTGTGGTACAGACTTATGCCAAAGGTTGGTGTTGCTTACACCTGTAGTCTTAGTTGTGTGTAGTGGTCCCAAAGGGTACTGAATACAAACTCTGCCTAACACTGGTGGCAAGCGGTGAGGATAAATTGTATAGTTGTTACATTGAGAGTTCTGCTTTACTTTTGTTCAGATAGTAACCTTCACAAGGCTAAGCACCACTAGAAAAGCAATTCTATCATGCCTAATATGGATAACTACAAACAGGAGGCCCTGATCATATTAACAGTAGATCAACTGAAGGAAATGTGTATAGATAGGAACCTCCCTGTTAAAGGAAAGAAAAATGAATTGGTTGAAAGATTGTTGGAACATAAAGACTGAGAAATTGGGCTGTAACCCCTAATCTCTCCGAAATAGTGGATAATATTGATGAGGAAAAAGATGATATAGAGTCTAATTCTAATGTTATTGAGGAGCCAGATGAGTCAGAGGAGTCTCAGGATGTGAGCCCACTGCCCCTCTACCTGCTCTTGGGCCTCATCCTTTAGCCACAGGGACCCTACCAGGTCCAGTACTGAGTCCAGTATTTGTCTCTCTTGAAGAAATTAGACTTGATTTAGAGTTCAAAAGGCTCCAAATGCAAACTAAAAGTAAACATCAAGAAATCAAACTCAGAGAAATGGAAATGCATCATGCTCTTGAAATGAAGAAATTGTCTCTTAGAAATGGTTCGCTGCCAGAGTCTTCTAGGTCTTCCAGTCCTAAGAGACCGTGCATGCCTAAGGAAGCTGTGAGTATGTATGAGGTAAATCTTGATATTTTTGATTGGTTGGCTGCTTTTGAATATAACTATGGGATTCAGGGTTTTTCAGGGAATCAGTTGATTCCTTGGCTTTTGTCTAGGCTCCCCCTGGTTGCACCTGATGCTGTAATGGAGGTGGGGGAACTTGAAAGGTTGGAGTATGAAAATGTGAAGCTAGTTTTGATAGCTAGATTTGGGAAAACTCCTTCCCAGTACCTTAAGAGGTTTAGGACCCTCAAAAAGCATGATGGTACCCCTTGGGCTACCTGGGTGTGTGAATGTTTGAAGAACTTAGATGGTTGGGTAAAGGGTTACAGAGTTAACACTTTTGAAGGAATGAGAAATCTATTTTTGTTAGAATCTATTTTTTTTTTGTTTTTGTTTTTTTTATTTTTATTTGGTTTATTACAAACCTTTAAAAAGCGAAAAAAACACATGATCATTACTCATTACACATCTTACAATCTGTCCTGACAACAGGGATAGTCCCCTTTTTTTTTTCCTTTAAAAGAATGATTTTTCCACTACAGCATTCGTTAATTAAGACAGTTCATCACCAATTTAGGTCACAGACAAGAGTTTCCGGGAGAAGATAGCTTCTAAGAAAAAAGTCAAGGCTATAGTAAGCCTTCTGTCACTTTCATCAAAAAGAACCTGCCAACAGTCCTCGAGACTCAATGATGGACGTGCACTGCTGAATTTCCCCAGGTGATTGCATCTTTCACCAGATAAGGCTGGGCATGTCATTATTAGATGTTTAAGTGATTCTTCCGATTCGTTACACAGTCTACATAATTCCGGCATGGTAGCATCGTTCACCCATAGGCTAGAACGTTCTCTCGTCTGAAAAGCATTTAGACGAAATTTCATATAAATTTTCCTTCGGCGTATATCCGGAAATTTCACTAAATAGTTTTGAATTTCATTAACACTTCTTTTCAGAGGAGGCACATTCTTCATTATGCGATGTTTTTGACATTGCTCACTTGTTAAAATCCAATCTTGTCTCCACAACTTTAATTTAACGTGGTTAGGATTTGTCTGGAGAGTGTGAGTGTCAGTGCCCAATTCCTTCAGCATCTTCTTAGAACGCTCTACCCACATGGAAAAAACAGACACTATCGTCGTTTGATTCGCCAGGTTCAGAATCTCAAATTGGGGGTTTTGGGAAGATAGTGTTATTTTTCGGTAAAGGTTAAGCGTAGACCAACAGACTCTTGCATTGAGTGAGATCAGACTGAGCTCATGCCTGATGCAGGCTGTTGGAGTACCCCGTGGAAGAGATAAAACACTTGACCAAAACATATTTTCCAATTGGTTCCATAAACCAGCTGAGCACCCAAGAGCACACTCCGTTCCATATAGAAGAGCAGGTACAGCTTATCTTATAGAATCTATTTTTAATGCCTGCTCTCCTGAGCTGAGACAGCACGTGGCTGACTCTAAGGAAATTGATCCAAAGAAGTTAGCAAAGGCTGCTGACTTGTGGGTTGCCAACAGGGCTACTCACAAGGATTCTGGGGCAACTCAGGAAAAGGATGAGGGGAAGCAGCAAAAGAAAGATGGCAAAGAGAATTCTAATACCTCCAATCCAATGAGGGCACCAAACAGAAAAAGGGTAAGCCGCAAGGGAAACCGAATCAGGCTAGTGAAACCTCTGGTGCTAAACCAGAGGGAGGTCAGCAGAAACCCCCATTTGTCAAAATATTTCGAAAATGGTATGCTTGTGGGTCTACTGACCATGTGAAAGGGTATCCCAGATGCAAGGGTAAACTTTCAGGGGTCCACACTGTCTCCTTAGCCTTTTCCCCAGAGGGAGAAGTACAAATGGCAAGTGGAAACTTTCAACTGCTGGCTGAAGAATAATTGATTTCTCCGCCAGTGTTTCTTTAGTGTCCCTGGGTCTGTGGGAACAGCAGAATTTAGGTGTCTATAATTCAATTCCAGATAACACAAAAGAATATTATAAAGATAGTGTACTTGTAAATGGTCAGGAGACCCCTGCCATTAGAGACACTGGGGTCAGCATTACAGTGGTGGATGAATCTTTTTTCAAACCGGAGGATGTTGCTAAGGCACCCAAAGGCCTCACTAAACTTGCTGGAGGCACTGTTCAAATGCTTCCAAGATTACCAGCTCTCATCCAGTGCAACAACATGACTGTCAAGATACCTGTTAGTATGCAGAGTGAGGTGCATGGGAGAGTCCTGTTGGAGAATGACTTAAAAACTCTTGGAGTTGTATCAAGCACCCTCAGGACTCCCAGCAAAATGAAACAAGAACAAACAAGGAAGGCCAGAGAGAGTACCTTAACTGACTCTTCAGAGGATGTTACAGAATAATCTATAACACCCAGCCCACAGGAACTACTAACTGCTATTTCTAAGAAGAAAGAGGCAAAGGGGAAACCCAAGGCCCCAAAGAACAGGCAAGAAAGCACTCCTGTGCTTCCAACAAGGACATCCCCGAGAGGACTGTCCAAAGTCACACCTGTGACTACTCCACCAGCTGAGACTGAGTGTGAGGAACAACCAGGAAAGGTTGAATCAGCTGTTGAATATTCAGAGCTGGAAGAAGACCTTCCCCCCCTGTTGGAGATCTGGATCCTAAAGACCATCCTGAGCTGCAGTCTTTACTGGCAGAAGGTGGCTGTTACGCTCACCTGGCTCCCACAGAGGCGTTGATCTGAACTGGACAGCTGCGGTCTCCGCCAAAGTGACGCGTAGGGCTGAGATGACGGACTGGACTGGCCCACCTAACTTCGTTTGCTTGGCCCGTAGAAATATTCTTCTGCAAATGGAGAAGGGGAATTAACCACCCGTGGAGTTGAGGGTAAATCCCCCCACCCCTGCTGTTCTCCCCACTGATCACCTTTGATGTCCCCTCTTATAGTCTCACCTGATGATTTGAAAAGATGAGCTCTCCATCCTGCATTGAGCGCAGGGGCGCATAGATAACCAGTTGCTTCACTGGCTCGAAGGAATTGGTGAGTTCCAGAACAATATTGACTCCGAGATTCCTGGCAAGACGCCGTAAGAATGTAGTTCATAAGAGTTCAAATGCCTGACTTTCACTCTTGTCCGATTCCTTGCAGGTTGCTGCTTGACCCTAGTGAAGAGTTCCTTGTGGCAACCGGTAATATTCTGGTAAGGATTGTATTATCCAACACAGTTCGATAAAATAATGGCAATATGTAACCTGTTGCTTTCTCCCTTATTCAGGAGCTGAGAGAAAGTATGAAGTCTTGGGGAATAATGCCTCCGGCAGTAAATTCAGGTAAGTCTATTGTGGTGAGGAGGGTTCCCCTTGTTAGTCCCTTTGTTTCACTTTGCTGTCCTTTTGTTTCCCCTTAGGGGCCGGGGTTCGGCGAAGATGCAGTGGAAGCTGTGCCGACCCGTGAAGAGGAATAGTACCCCCGGTGGTAAAATCAGATAAGTCTATGGGGGGTAACTAATATTCCTATGTGTATTCCCTTGGCTCACCTTGCTGTTCTTGTCTTCTCCTTAGGTGCAGGAGTGCGGAGGGAACATGCAGGAGGATGCGGTGGAATGTGAAGATGCTGCGAAGGCCGGTGAGTTCAGTGCGGCGCTGCAGCAGGCGTGGCGACGCGCATAAAATAGCTTCTTTCTTCCAGCTCGAAGGCACAATGGATCGGGAATTCAGGTAAGGATCAAAGGTATTGCTCTTGTTCTAACCTTTTCTCCTTCTTTCTCCCTTTTTCTAGGAGTTCCAAACTCCAGGCGGGCGTGGCAGAAGACTGGATGCAGACTTGCAGGCACGGTGTGCGTTACGCTGCTGGATGCAGAATAACGCGAAGCGCGTGCTGCTCTTTGGGCGCGGTTTAAATAGCCTCCAAAGTAGTCCCAGGTAGGTATTCCTCCCCAGCCCCACCCGAGTAAAAAAATAGTCCCTAAGTAAAGCAGTCCCTTCTAAGCCTCTTTTGGCTCGGAGCTCTTGCAGCATGGTCTGCATCAGGTAGGTTTGCAGCATGGTCTGCATCAGGTAAGTTTTAATCTATGAGCCTGGCGCCTATGGCGCCAGGACTGACTCTCCATATGAGCCTGGCGCCATAGGCGCCAGGACTGCACCCAAATAGCCACTAGCAGGGGTTGTTGGGCTTGCTTGGGATAACTTGATGCCTGCTTCCGGGGTTGCTGGACTTGGTCTGGGTCCCCGGGGGTAGGCATCATGACAGTGGCCTCTATAGGGCAGACTTCAGCAGAGGTCAAAGAGAGTGTCCTACTCTTGAAGGACTTTGCCAACAGGCAGCTTCCCAGCTGGACGGGCAAGAGCCAGGGAAGCACAGGTTGTACTGGGAAGATTGCCTCTTCTACAGTGAACCAACTGAGTCTATCCCAGGGGACTACAGAAGACTTGTAGTGCCTCTAGAGATCAGACAACAGTTCCTACAGTTAGCCCATGAGATTCATTTGGCTGGTCACTTGAGTTTCAAGAAGACCAAGGAAAGGCTCTCTCTGTATTTCTACTCGCCTAAGTTGGAGTCTGAGGAACCAAGAATATGGAACCCTTAGTGCCTCTCCCAGTGGTGGGAGTCCTTTTTGAGAGGGTAGGAATCAACATTGTTGGTCTCTTAGACCCTCCAACCTCTTCAGCAACCGATTTATATTGGTTGTAGTAGACCATGCTACTAGGTATCCTGAAGCCATACCTATGAGGACTGTTACAGCTCACGCTGTTGCTAAGGCCCTATGTGGTATTTTCACCAGGGTAGGTTTTCCTTAGAAAGTAATCTCTGACAGGGGATCAAGACCTGTGTTCAGCCCTACTTGGAAAGAACATGTTGACCACCTAGGATATGTTTTGCAGGCTCTTGAGCAGGCCCATCTGACCATAAAGGCAAGTAAATGTCAAATTGGTCAGAACAAAGTGGTCTGCCTTGGACATGAGATAGGAGGAGGTGAAATAAGGGCATTGCCCAGCAAAGTACAAGCTGTACAAGAATGGGCCACCCCTGCTACTCAAACCCAAGTGAGAGCCTTCTTAGGTCTCACTGGTTATTATAGGAACTTTGTAGAGAACTGTGGGTCCATAGCTTCTCCCTTGAATGTGGTCTCCTCACCCAAATTCCCCAAAAAGGTCAGGTGGAATGAGGAGTCCACTAAGGCATTTGAAGCTCCTGACTACAGCCAACCCTTCATTGTGCAAACAGATGCTTCCAATACAGGTAAAGGTGCAGTTCTGAGTCAGCTGGATGAGAAAGGTTGGGAACACCCAATCTGCTTCATCAGCAGGAACCTGAAGGAATCTGAGACAAGGTGGGCAACCATGGAATGAGAGTGTGTTGCCATTGTGTGGTCTCTGAAGAAGTTTAGACCATCTACTTTTGTGATTCAGACAGACCACCAACGGTTGAGCTGGTTAATGCAGATGAAAGGGGAAAATCCTAAATTGTTCAGATGGTCAATCAGCCTACAGGGTTTTGATTTTACCATTGAACAAATGCTGATGTTCTCTTCAGAATGTATGACCGACTGGAGTAAGTAGATTCATCCAGGGGAGGATTAAATCCTCTTGTCCCTTAGTCTGGGGGGGACGAGTGTTAGGGAGAATTCTCATAAATATGCTAATTCCCTTCGCCTTAGAGACCCCCAGCAACTTTGCTGGATTTTGAGGACTTGATTTTTTTTTTCCTGGAGAGAGTGTGAGCCTTTTTCCCCACTCTCTCATGTATTTTGATGTGTGTTTTACTCTTGTGTTCTTAGATTATGGAGTTTTAGATAATCCCATAGGCATCATCTTTTCATGTGTGTTACACAGCACCCTCAGTGCAGTGACACAGGGAAGCTATTTAGGCTACTCCAAGGTTTAAATACCTTCTCTGGGATAGACTCCTGTTTCCCATAGAATGTAAAGTTAAATTGACTTTACTAGTCTTTTTAAATTCCTAGACCCAGCACACACTATCTTACAGTAGAGTGCTGGAGGGGTTACCTATTATCCCCTATGTCTAGAAATTCATGTAGCAGTAAAATGCTACCCTTTCCAATCGAAATGGCTGGTGCCAGTGGTTTTACAACAAACTACCATGATTTTTCCCGACCGCGAACACCGGAAGCAAAAAATTGCGGGACCCATGTTTTTCAAGATGGCGCCTAAGCCTCCCTTTTTTTAAAATCGGGTCCCGGTCTTCATTTTGGAAAGGTCCTTCTAGAGTTTGTCTCTGCGCACCAAACCAGGTTTGGTCCCTTTGTTTCTGTGCCTTTGGCAGGCTTCAGGACTGAACACCGCCTCTGGCGCCCGAGTGTCTGGGGTGGGCAGGAAGTGAGGGAGGTGCCCGAAACTCCCTGTGCTTAGTCTCCCAGGAGACCCAAATGCACTCTGGCATGATTGGCTGGCTGACTGTCCGGCAAGGACAGCTACCCTGCTGGGTAAGTGGCAGCTAGGCTGGAATAAATGGGAGAAAACTGTTTAAAAGGCGAGTCTCTTGGACTGAAAGGCAGAGTCGACCACTGGAACGAAAGAACCGAAGATGAGCTTGAAGAGGACGGCTGCTGCAACTACTGGACCGTTGGTTTGCCCGGTGGAGCCCTGCTGCAGGTCCGAATCGCCAAGTTCACCTGGACAGAGAAGCCCTTCAAGGACGACTTCTTCCTTTGAGTTGGTAGGACCAATCAACTCGTAAACCACCTCGATACCATTCTCGGAGCTGGTTAGGATTAACCACTGGGAAGGCCACCAGCTTGTGTGCTTGAAGAACAGCAATCGGAATCAAAGATTTGCCAATTTGCCAGCTTTTGTGACCCGTCCCCGTGCAGTGCAGGAGTCCCCCGACATCCTCCCTCTTGTCCCCATGACAGAGGTTCAGGAACAGCAAAATCTGCAGGAACTGCCAGGAACAGAAGTCTTCAGTGGCATCTTTTTCTTCAATATAAGGTACTGTGAAAACCCGAGCGAGAGAACTTAACTCTTACCGCGAAAGTTCGTGGAACTTTGGCAACATGCAGGCCTAGTCAGCTTGTGACCCGACATACAAACCTTTCTTCCGTGAACTATTTCTAAGAACCGTGGCAAAGACTTTTCCGTTTTAAATACCAGAACCGTTTTTACTTATACAAGACACTAGCCCTTTGACTTTGGCCTACCTATTGCATTGCATCAACTGCTCTGGTGAACTCAAACTTTTTGCACTGTTTAGAGTAACTGTAATATTCGTTTTATTAACTTATGCATTTTTGCTCTTACTTTAATGCTATTTTGCTCCTACTTCAAGGGAGCTCAACTGCTTAGTAATTAGTATTGTAGTATACTTTTTGTGTGATATTGGTTGCCTCCTTTAGTGAATGAGTTATAAAGGATTGTGTAATAAATTAATAAGTGTTTTACCAAGAAACCTTGAGTATAAGTGTCTATCTGAACACTTGTCATTGTAGACCTCTGTTTAACTCTCTTACAAGCTCACATTCCCTCTTGATATAAGCCTGGCTGCTCAGCTCGCTACCAAAAACTGTGTGGTACAGATTTATACCAAAGGTTGGTTTTGCTTACACCTGTAATCTTAGTTGTGTGTAGTGGTCCCAAAGGGTACTGCATACAAACTCTGCTTAACACCGGACCCAGTAATTGGCCATTCACGGGCGCCGGAAAGAAATGCTCCCCATTCCCATTTGAACCCCGTAGGGCTCAATGGGAATGGGGAGGTCGGATGCACCGGCACCATTCTTGAATGATGCCGGTGCATCCGACATGCTCTGCTCGCGGTTGCCGGTACGCCTGCCAGGTCAGACCTGGTGGGCGGGTTAGGCACCTACGAGCAGAACTCGTAGTTTGCCGTTCTGGTTACATTGGTACCGTTAGCTTACTGGTACCATTGTTACCGGACCGGCAAACTTATAAGAAGGCCCAATGATTAGGGATGCATTATGTTGCATTGTGATTCCTGTAGTCATGTGTGTGTATTGGTAGGCTGTTGTGCCAATGTGCAGATGTATATTCATACAGTATTGTCCATCTTGTCCTAGTCCTGTGGGTTGTAGGCTGCCATTTGTGCAGTGAGAGGGCCGGTCTTAAATGTACATGGTCTCGTCAGGGCATGCATTTTTCTGTTGTGCCTATGCCCCCCCCCTACCTTCACAATGATTTTCTGTAGTGCTGCAAATTGACATTGTGTGATGCACTCATACTCACAGGAAGCTGACACAAAGGTGCATGGTTTTGGTTATAGAATTGTATTTATATAAGAAGACGTTCCTCGCTATCCCTAACTTCTAAGAAGGCTTTCCCTACCTCAAAACTAATACTAAAGGGTCTGTCAGAATTTCTGTCAAATTAATCTCCACCGTCCTGTGTCACAACCTACTTCTATCCCTCACACTACAACTAAAAGGTAAACTAACAGAAAGTTCCTTCTTTGAGGAGAATGGCTCCCTTCTGTTGCTTCTTGGATAATGTTCAAAATAATGTTTTCTCAGAATAGAAATACCAGGGGTAATGACTCTCTTGCCTTAGCTTGTGGGTTCCATCCAGTCTTTATATCATGTCACATCGAGGAGAATGGCTCCCTTCTCCTGGTGTGCATTTGTTCAACTTTCAATACAACCAAGGGGGAATGCCTCCCATCTCCTGGTGTCTCCAGCTCAACTCTCAGTTCAGGATCAAGCAAAGGCCTCCCTTCTCTTGATATAACTTGGCATGGTTCCCCACAAGGCCAGGAGGAATGACTCCCTTCCCGTGGCATCTTTAGCAACGCTCCTGGCTCTCTTCTCCTGATATTACTTGGTTTAGCTCTTTCTCACTGCTTTCAGATTGATGCACACTTTTCCACTCTGGTTTGTTTTTAGCAAAGTTCCAAATGTTGTTGGGGTCCCAGACCTTTCTCTGGTGGTCAGTGTTTTTCTCTTTCCCACTGCGATGAGGGAGAATTCTCCTGATGCATTCAGTATCTGCTTTTGGGTCCCAGACCCTTCTCTGGTTCTCATTATGGTCCCTGACCTTTCTGACTTTTTTTAGGCACCAGACCCTTCTCGTGTTTGTGGTAGGATCCCTGACCCTTCCCTGGTGATCAGTGGTCTTATTTCTGCCACTGCTGCTTCTTGGATTTTGATTAGGGTCCCATACGCTGCTTGTATTTGTGTTAGGGTGCTAAACCCTTCCCTGGACATCAGTGGGTTTCTGTCTGCCACTGGTACGAGGAAGATGATGTTGGAGGGACGACTGACACTGTCTAGACCCAATAACTGATTCAGTTACACTGGGCTGAGGGAACGCTGTTCAAGCGTCTATCCCGCCCGCTCCTTCATCCCCTATGTGTCTCCCCTATCTCCCCTTACCTTCTCTATGCTTTAGCTACATCACCGGGGCTTCCTGAGACCGGGATCTTTGGGTTTATCTCCGTGTCAAGATCTGCAGCGCAACGTCTCTCAGCACAGCTCAGCTTTTCTTGTTCATTAGCTCGGGTCTGTACCGACAGACCCGACAGAGAACTCCCACAGCTGTTAACCAGCATTCTCCACGTAGCTCTCCTGCTGGTCTGCCAGCAGGATTGTAATCTCTTGCATTGGAGATTGACTGCATCTGCTTCATTACACGGCTGTGCTTGACTCCGCGGCTGGGTTGCTTGCTTCATCTATTTGTCCTTTGTTGCTTTTTATACCTCTCAGGCGGATTTCAAGAGTTCTTCGACTCTGTTAATGACTGAATCCTCGTGCCTCTGCTGGGCTATCTCATATCTGTATTAACACAGTCAATTATCTTTATGTCTGCTGTGTGTTTCCTCGTCCTAGTACTTAGGGTTTTATTTCCTAGGTTACAATAACACATAGGTCTGCCTTCAATGTAATGGTTCTGAACATTGGGGAGGGTTAAGAAATGTCAGAGAGTGATGATATGCAATGGGCTGCACACCATGTGTTTGTCCTTGTCCCCAGAGGGGGAATCCTTCCCATGAGGTCCTCCCACATTAAACCACCCCTAGGGTGACTATTGGGTAACGGCTACACCTCCATAGCCTCATGGGAAAGGTCACCTGGATGTTAAGTGAGATAGTGCTTCCTGTTGCGCTACACTTCTTTATGTGCCTGGCGGGGGAGTGTGGGCACCAGCGCCACATGCGTGCTGTCCAGTGCTATTAAGTATGCAAGGGCTCCTGGTTGAGACCCTATTCTGCCCAGGAGGGCGCTATAGTAAGTAAACAAATGAAAAGGGTCAATCTTGCCTAATCGATTATCCCAAGAGTATCATTAACATAACATCGTAGACAAACCTTTTTTCAATGAATGTTTATATTCAAAAGGAGGAGACCTACTGGTCTAATAGCACACACAATACACAGAACATTTCATTAATGGCTGAACATGAACCAAATGCATGGTGTTCAAAAATACATATTTGAGAGATTTGACTCACATTTTTGGTACATATTGACATTGAATTATTAAATACATACTGTTGTAAAAAAGACAACAGGGGTCACAAAAATTAATACAATTTCTAAACATGGTGTTGGAACAATGGTAAAAAGTGTGTACAAATGACACAAAGGGGTGGAGCGGTCTACACAGGTGTGTTGCAGCCCTCCCAGGCTATATCTTACACAGGCCTTCATCAGGACGAAAAGACTTGTAGAAAAAGAATATTCAGTGAATGAGCTGCCTACAAAATGAAAGACAAGGGATAGTTTCAGTATTTTAAAACTGTTGAGAAGGCAAGAGAGTATCTTTTTCTTTTTTTATAATCAATTAATGTTTGATTTTTCTTACCGTGCTATGGTGAATTGCTCTGCACGGTTCAAGGGTTAAAAGTGGATGGATGGAGATCTATGACGTATTAGATGTCTTCTTAGCTGGACTTCGTGCTTTCAAAACAAACGTTTCTTGTGGACCGAAGAGGCAGAAAAGGCCTTCCAAGAACTGAAAGCGAAATTCACGTCTGCACCTGTCTTAAAGTATCCACGCCCAGAGCTTCCATACATAGTGGAAACTGATGCATCCAGTTTAGCCATGGGAGTGGTCCTGTCCCAAAAGGATCCTGAAACTGGTCAACTTCACCCAGTGGCATTTTGGTCCAGAACGTTCTCGGCACCCGAGTTAAACTATGCGGTTACCGATAGAGTTATTAGCCATCAAATCCGCCTTTAAGGCTTGGCAACACTATCTTCTCGGTGCCAGGCATACCATTACTGTAATCACCGATCACCGGAACTTGCGGTATCTAAAAACAGCCAAAGCCCAATCATCGCGCCAACTTCGATGGGCATTATTCTTTGCTGAATTCGATTTTGTGATCACTTATCGACCAGGCTGTAAAAATGGCAAGGCAGATGCCTTATCCCGAATAGGAATGGAAGAAGCATATGCGAACCCGGAGCCGGTGCCTATAATTTCTGAACAAAGAATTCTTTCCATAACTACTTTACAGACACTAGAAGAAATTCATTTAAAAATCCAACAACTCTTCAATCCAGCAGCTCTGCAGGACTGGGTAAAGAAAGGCCCGGATTACTCAGTCATCAATGACCTACCCTACTATCAAGGACGACTATTTCTACCACACAAAGAATTACAGGAACTTGTCATCTCCAATTATCATGATTCCCTAATGGAAGGTCACCCAGGTATTGCAAAAACCAAAGCCAAAATTAAGAGACAATTCTGGTGGCCCACCTGGCGAAAAGATATAAAGTCATTTGTGATGTCTTGCGGCATTTGCGCCCAAAACAAGAGTCAGAAGAAAAAACCAGCTGGCCTTTTACAACCTTTGGATATTCCACCTACACCATGGCACACCTTATCTTTAGACTTTATTACTGATCTACCTCCATGTAATGGATTTAACACCATTCTAGTTATTGTGGATCTTTTTTCCAAGATGGCCCACTTTATTCCTTTGAAGGGATTACCATCTGCTTCAGTCCTGGCCAAGGAGTTCCTCGAAAACATCGTTCGAATACATGGGTTTCCTTCTGTATTGGTCTCTGACCGAGGTAGTCAATTCATTTCACATTTTTGGAAGAAATGTTGCCAATTGGCGCAAATCGAAGTAAGGTTATCAACCAGTCACCATCCCCAGACCGATGCTCAAACGGAGAGGACCAACCAGACCCTTGAACAGTACCTTTGTTGCATGCTTCACCATACCGAAAGTAATTGGAAAGATATTTTATGGATTTCCGAATATGCATACAATAACTCTGTACATTCAGGAACCGGACTAAGCCCTTTTTACACCATATATGGACACCACCCTCGAACCTCAGAACTCGATTCGCCTCAGCACTTAGAAATGCCTGCAGTTAGTCATTTACATTCTACTATTACACAAGCCTTCAAAGAAGCGACAGAACATTTGAAGCAAGCAAAAGAGAAATACAAGAAAAATGCTGATCTACATAGAAGTGAAACTCCCCAGTACCAAATTGGAGATCAGGTTTGGCTAGCTACAAAACACATACCTCTGAAAGGAACTCTGACTTTTAATCCTAGATATTTGGGACCTTACACCATTAAGGCCATTATCAACCCGGTGGCCGTCAAACTGGAATTACCCTTCAATATGCAAATTCATCCTGTCTTTCATGTTTCACTTTTAAAACCAGTTGAACCAGGAACAAGATTAACCAAACCACAAGATCTATCTTGATAGATGGAGAACCTGAATTTGAGGTGAAAAACATCCTGGACTCCAAGGTGGGTAAATCAAAACTTTTTTACTTAATCGATTGGAAAGGTTACGGGCCACAGGAAAGGTCATGGGAGCCTAATGACCACATTCATGCACCACGATTAGTGAAGAGATTCCATCGGGACTTCCCAGACAAACCAGGACCAAGGGGAGGAACGACTTTAGGAGGGGCCTTGAGGGGGAGTGCTGTCATGATGCATACCCCCGGGCATCCAGACCACGCCCATCAGCCCCGGGAGCAGGCATGATGACGCCTTGAGAAAACCCAGCAACCCCTGCTAGGGGCTGTCTGGGTTCAGTCCTGGCGCCTATGGCGCCAGGCTCATATGGGACATCAGTCCTGGCGCCATAGGTGCCAGGCTCATAGGTGCACACTTACCTGATGCAGACCATGCTGCAAGAAGATCCAAGCCCATGTGAGGCCTGGAAGGGACTACTTTACCTTAGGGACTATTTTGTTACTCGGTTGTGGTCGGGGAGGAATACCTACCTGGGACTACTTTGGAGGCTATTTAAACCACACCCGAAGAGCAGCACACGCTTCACGTTATTCTGCATCCAGCAGCGTAACGCTCACCGTGCCAGCAGCAGCATCCAGCCTTCTGCCACGCCTGCCTCGAACCTGGAGCACCTAGAAAGAAGGAAAGAAGCAAAGGTTAGAACAAGAGTATTACCTGATTTCTTACCTGATTCCGGATTCATCGCATCTTCAAACCAGAGGAAACACTTTATTTTAAAAAACGTTGCATCGCCAGCAGCATCGCCGCGCCATACTCACCGTTCCACGCAGCATCTCTTCGATCCGGCGCTGTCTCCATCTTTACATCGCTGAATCCCGGCACCTAAGGTGGACAAGAAACAACAAGGTGAGCAGAGAGAACAGACAGAGACAATCTCTTTAGCCGCCATATGCTTATCTGATTTTACCGCCAGAGGTAAATCAGCACGCCACATCTTCTAATGCCGCACCTGTAAGATAAGGAGAAAGCAGCAAGTTTAACCCTTGGCATTATTTACCGGACAGTTTTGGGTAACACAGACTTTTACCGGTGCGCTTTCAGCTGTCATTCTTCTTTTTGGGTCAAAGCTGCAAGATAAAAGAGGAATTGGACAGGAGTGAATTCCAGACATTTTGAACTCTTACGAACTATATACTTACGGCTCTTCGCCAGGACCTTTTGGAGTCAGGATTCGTCTACAACTCTTCCAATATCTTCAGGCCAGTGAAGTAACTGGTCATCAACGCGCCCCTGCGTGCTTCGCAGGATGGAGGGCTCATGCTTCAAGAATATAAGGTGAGATTGCTGTGAGTGCGCTTCAGAGGTGATTAGCAGGGTGGACAGTGGGGGTGCTATCACTCGAATCCACAAGTGGCTAAATCTATCTCTCCACTTGTAGGAGAATATTTCTACGAGGAAAAACAGACAAGATTAGGAGGGCAGATCCAGTCAGTCATCGCTGCACTACGGATCACGTGGGTGGAGGCCGCAGCAGTCCGGGTCCAACCCATGCCCCTGTGGGAGCCAGGTGAGTGTAACAACGGCACTCTGGTCTGCGCGGCCTCTTGGACTGGATCTGACGTGTTCTGGGTTACAGCTCTGCTCTGCGGGTCTGGATCTTGGTTCTATCAGGGGGTTCTTAGCTAGAACAGCAAAACAGCACAGCCAGGCTGTTGGATTTTTGTGGGGTGCCGCTTGGAAGTTTAGGTGTTAGAATCAGGTTGCAAAAGATTCTGAGGCCTGCTGAAAGAGGGTTCAGCTTCTTGGGTTAGGCCTCTCTGCTTCAAAGTTCTAGAGTTTGGTTCTAGAGTCTGGTCTCTGGATCTCTTTCTGGAATCTGGATCTTCCAGCAGGGTGCTTTGCCAAGAAATCAGTTGAGGAGTGGAAAAAGTGTGTCTCTGGGTCCTCAACTGTAACGCTCACCTGATTCTCGCAGAGGCGCCGGTCTTGACTGGGCGACTACCGTATCTTCAAAGGTGATGTGTAGCACCCGGTTGGCTCTTTGGGCTGGACCTCTGTGCACTGTATGCCTGACGTGTAGAGTAAGATGTCTTAGGTAAGTGAATGCCGAGCTCTCCATCTGCCTCGGGGCAGGGTGCTGTAACCAGTTTCTTCACTAGATAGGTAGCGCAGGCCTCTTGACTTCAGAGGACTGCTGTCCGTCGTTTACTGCACGAACGGTAAGTTTCGAGTCATTCAAATGTCTTTAAAGTCTTTAGTAATGATGTCTCTTGTTTTGCAGGGTTCCGGCGATGGCGGATGACGGGCTGAAGTGAGTTGAAGATGGAGCCCGTGTGATGAATAGAAGCGCCTGGAAGCACGTAAGTAAGCGCTTGTTGCCTGCTTCACTATGCGCTCGTATTAAAGTTCCCCAATGTCTTTAAACGCACCTTGTTTAGTCTTTCAGATGCGGGATGCAGCGCCGAAGAGTTGGTAAACTTTTGTCTTTCAGATGCCGGAATGCTAACCTGTTCTTTCTTGTCTTTATAGGTGTTGCTGAAGACTGGATTCAGGATGGTAAGCCTTTGCCTTTCAGATGCCGGAATGCTAACCTGTTCTTTCTTGTCTTTATAGGTGTTGCTGAAGACTGGATTCAGGATGGTAAGCCTTTTTCCTTAGGCCCAGGACCGGATGCAGAAGACACGATGAGCGTTCTGCTGCAGAGGTTGCAGAATAACGCAAAGCAAGATTCATCCACCGGGTGTGGTTTAAATAGCCTCCTGTAGTGCTTAGGTGTCTCCTTCCACAGCCACACCTAAGTAAGAAAAGAGTTCCTGGTAAGAAAAGAGTTGCTGCCTTCCAGAAGAGTTCCAGTGTTCTGAATCTAGGGAGTGGCTCCAGCCCCACCCAACAGGAAAAGTAGTTCCAAACAGAAGAGGATCAGAGGCTCAACTGGCAGGCAAGTAAGCAGCATGGTCTGCTGAAGGTAAGTCCACCCAAGCATTATGAGGGGACTGGGCATATTTATGAGCCTGGTGCCACTGGCGCCAGGACTGGGTCCAAAAGGTCCCAATTGGGACTGGTTGGCACTCGGAACCTGGGTTATGGATCTGCTTCCAAGGGAGTTGGGAAAACCCTGACCTTTTGGAAGCAGAGATCATGACAGTACCCCCCCTCAAGGCCCCTCCCAAACCGGGCTTCTCCGGGGGTTTTGGCTTGTCAGGAAATGTTCTGTGAAATCTTTTGATTAGGCGAGGAGCGTGGACATATTCAGCAGGTTCCCAGGATCTCTCTTGGGGGCCGTAGCCTTTCCAGTCAATTAGGTAGAATAGTTTAGATTTGGAGATCTTGGAGTCCAGAATGCTTTTGACTTCAAACTCGAGTTCTCCATCCACTAGGATAGGTTTTGGAGATTTGGTTAGTCGGGTTTGAGGTTGCACGGGTTTTAATAGAGAGACGTGGAAGACCGGATGTATCTTCATGTGCGGGGGCAAGTCCAACTTGACCGCTACTGGGTTTACTATGGTAGTGATGGAATAGGGACCAAGGTATCTTGGGTTGAATGTGCGTGGCCCCTTTAGAGATAGATATTTGGTGGATAACCAGACTTGACCCCCTACTTGATAGTGAGGGGCTTCCTTCCGATGTTGATCTGCTCCTTTCTTGTATTGTTCTTTAGCCCTTTGAAGGTGAGAAACAGCTTCCTTAAAGGCTTGGGTGATTGTAGAATGCAGGTAGTCTACTGCTGGTGTTTCAAGATCTTGGAGGGGATCCAACTCCGAGGTTCGAGGGTGACTGCCGTACAAAAGAAAAAACGGGGTTTTCCCAGTTCCCGAATGGACAGAGTTATTGTAGGCATACTCGGCTATCCAAAGGATATCTTTCCAAGTTTTTTCAGTTTGTTGCAGCATGCAGCGTAAATACTGTTCCAGAGTTTGATTGGTCCTCTCGGTTTGTCCGTCGGTCTGAGGGTGGTGACTGGTCGATAGTCTCACATCAATTTGAGCCGACCGACAGCAACTTCGCCAAAAATGAGAAATAAATTGACTACCTCGATCCGAAATTAGAACCGAAGGAAAACCGTGCAGTCGGACGATGTTTTCGAGAAATTCTCGGGCCAGAGTTGCTGCTGTTGGCAAGCCTTTGAGCGGAATGAAATGCGCCATCTTGGAGAATAAGTCCACGATTACTAGAATCGTATTGTATCCGGAGCATGGAGGTAGATCGGTGATGAAGTCCATAGAAAGCGTATGCCAAGGGCGAGGTGGGATGTCAATAGGGCGTAAGAGGCCTGCTGGTCTTTCCTTTTGACTCTTGTTTTGGGCGCATACTCCACAGGACATTATAAAGTCTCTGATATCTTTTTTCCAAGACGGCCACCAGAAGTAGCGCTTGATCTTTTCTGAGGTCTTGGCTATACCGGGATGACCTTCCATTAAAGAGTCGTGATAACAAGAGATTACTTTTTTCTGTAAATCTGTGCTGGGTAGGTATAATCGTTCTTGGAAATACAATAAGTTGTCCTTTACTGCAAAGTCCTTTCCCTGCAGATGCCAATTCTGTATGTCTGCTGGAGTTACAAGTTGCCTGGCTTTATCCTTAACTTCCTCTATGGATTCTGTGGCGATTACACCCAGAATTCTTTGTTCGGGAATGATTGGTACAGGTTTAGGGTTGACCAAGTGTTCTTCCACTCCCATCCAAGAAAGGGCATCGGCTTTACCGTTCTTTGTACCAGGTCGATAGGTAATTATGAAGTCAAACTCGGCAAAGAATAATGCCCAACGGAGTTGTCTAGAGGATTGGGCTTTTGCGGTCTTCAAATATTGCAGGTTTCGGTGATCCGTAATCACAGTAACGGTGTGTCGGGCCCCCAGCAGATAATGCCGCCAAGCCTTAAAGGCAGACTTGATAGCCAGAAGTTCCTTGTCAGTAATCGTGTAATTGATTTCAGGAGGCGAGAATTTGCGGGACCAAAATGCCACGGGATGCAACTGATTGGTTACCGGGTCCTTTTGTGATAGAACTGCCCCCATGGCAAGGCTTGAAGCATCAGTTTCCACGATGTAGGGGAGTTCGGGGCGAGGGTGTTTTAAGATTGGTGCAGAGATAAATTTAGTCTTCAAGTCCTGGAAAGCTTGTTCCGCCTCGGTAGACCATTCAAAACGTTTGTTTTTCTTTAACAAGGCAGTGATGGGCTGGACTATTCGAGAGAATTCGGGGATAAACCTGCGGTAAAAGTTAGCGAAGCCTAACATGCTTTGCACACCTTTTACGGAGGATGGTGATGGCCATTTGAGAACTGCATCGACCTTCTTTGAATCCATACGCACTCCGTCAGGTGATAATATGAATCCCAAGAATTCAACTTCAGTCACGTTGAAAACACATTTTTCCAACTTAGCGAAAAGTTTGTGTTGACGCAATCTTTCGAGGACCATTTTCACCTGTTTCCGATGTTCAGATTCCGATGAAGAATAAACGAGGATGTCGTCAATGTAAACAACAACACATACATCTATGAGCTCTCTGAGGACATCGTTCATAAAATATTGAAAGGCGGCTGGGGCATTGCAAAGTCCGAAGGGCATGACCTGATATTCAAATAGCCCATACTTGGTGCGGAAGGCCGTCTTCCATTCATCGCCCTCTTTTACTCGTACCAAGTGGTAAGCTCCTCTAAGATCCAGCTTTGTATATATGCATGCTTTTCTGACTTGGTCCAGGAGTTCAGGGATCAAAGGTAACGGATATCTATTCTTAACGGTGATCTGGTTCAGGGAGCGATAATCGATACAAGTTCTAAGGTCTCCTTCCTTTTTTGGAACGAAGAACAAAGCTGAAGAAGCAGGGGACTTGGAAGGACGAATAAACCCATTTGCCAGGTATTGATCCAGGTATTGTCGAAGGTGAAGGTTCTCAGGCTCGGTGAGGGCATAAATTCTACTACAAGGAGGAGTAGATCCAGGTATCAGGTCTATCTGGCAGTCATAAGACCTATGAGGAGGTAGAGAGTTAGCCTGATCCTTCCGGAAAACATCTTGGTATTCTAGGTATTCGGGAGGTAACTGGGGAGTCTCTGAAGAAATTGCGGCCAGTGCAACACCAGGTGGAGGGTGACAAGTAGAGACACATTCTGGAAACTGGACCGTTCTTGCTCGCCAATCGATCAGAGGATTGTGTTTCTCTAACCAAGGTATTCCTAGAATAATCTGAAACTGAGGGGCCTTGATCACATCGAACACGATCTTCTCATGGTGTCCATCTTGACTTACTAGCGTCACCTCTTGAGTGGTATGCGTTACTGGCCCGGAGGCTATCTCCGTACCATCCACCGTAGTAATGACGTCCTTTACAGCCTTGGGACAAAGAGTTAGATTCATCCTCAAAACCATTTCATGATCCACATAATTGCCGATGGCACCGCTGTCGACGTAAGCTTCAATTGCATGTAATCGATCCGGATTATCAGGGCTAATGAGGACCATAGGTATCACGAAATGCGAGGTCACGGAACTGGTTTTCACGCTCGGCAAGAGGACCTCTATTCTTGTCGGGCGAGGTTGTTTCCCTGCTCAGAGTTTGTAACTTTGGTAACTGCAGCTCCTACTGCCTTCTTGGCAGGTTTCACCGGACAGTCTCGAAGAAAGTGCCCTGAGTTTCCGCAATATAGGCATAATTGCAACTGTTTCCTCCTTTCCCGCTCCCTTTGTGTTAGAGGACCTTTCAGACCCCCTATTTGCATGGGCTCCCCGGAGTCTACTCCTTTGGAAGGAGTTGGCGGTTTGGAAAATACTCGAGCATCAAACTTGGAACGATCGGCCTTCCTGTTCTGCAGCCTGTGATCTATTTGAACGACCAAGTCTATATAATCCGAACAGTCTTGTGGGGGATTCACTACTTGGGCTAAAACGTCTTTGAGCTCTCCCTGTAGACCTCTATAAAACAGCGTAATCCTTTTGTCCTCAGGCCATTGAGTTTCCACTATTAGTCTATTGAAAGATGCAATATAAGCCAAAAGGTCTTGATTACCCTGTCGCAACGAAAGAAGCTCATTGTCCAAGGCCTGCCCCTGTGAAGGTCTTGCGAACAGGTTTTCCATACTAAGCTGAAAGGCTTGAAAATCATGGAGAACCGGATCATCTTGATTAACTAGAGGGATCGACCAGTCTGCCGCATTGCCACTAAGGTACGAAAGTACAAAAGCTACTTTTGCTTGATCAGTTGGAAAGGCTGCTGGCCGGCATAAGAAGTGCAACCGGCACTGATTGATAAATACTGCAAACCTCTTTGGGTCACCAGAAAATCGTTCGGGCGGAGCCAGAGGTACATTCCCAGGTAGGTTGATCTGCACTGGATTCATAGAGGATGTTGAAGGAAGATTTGCCCCTGATGCGGGTAACGGGGTCTGTCCGGCTTGTGACTGTAGCACTTGTCTAGCAAGATTGTCTGTTCTCTCCTTGGAAATAATTAGTTCCCTTCTTAGAGCATTCGTTTCCTGACGAGCTGCATGCACTTTTGCCCTTAGTTCCCCAAGTAACCGGGCTAGGGGGTCAGTATCCGAGGTTTCCATAGCGCCTGGGCGAGAGTTTTGCGGTAGGCTTTGCGTTCTGTAACGCTCACCTGATTCTCGCAGAGGCGCCGGTCTTGACTGGGCGACTACCGTATCTTCAAAGGTGATGTGTAGCACCCGGTTGGCTCTTTGGGCTGGACCTCTGTGCACTGTATGCCTGACGTGTAGAGTAAGATGTCTTAGGTAAGTGAATGCCGAGCTCTCCATCTGCCTCGGGGCAGGGTGCTGTAACCAGTTTCTTCACTGGATAGGTAGCGCAGGCCTCTTGACTTCAGAGGACTGCTGTCCGTCGTTTACTGCACGAACGGTAAGTTTCGAGTCATTCAAATGTCTTTAAAGTCTTTAGTAATGATGTCTCTTGTTTTGCAGGGTTCCGGCGATGGCGGATGACGGGCTGAAGTGAGTTGAAGATGGAGCCCGTGTGATGAATAGAAGCGCCTGGAAGCACGTAAGTAAGCGCTTGTTGCCTGCTTCACTATGCGCTCTAACTGTCTTTTTATTTTGCAGGTACTAGTTCGGAGCGGCTGCAGGGTGCCGGAATACCCACTGGATTAGATGTGGAAATGAGTAATTGCACGTGAGTATTAAAGTTCCCCAATGTCTTTAAACGCACCTTGTTTAGTCATTCAGATGCGGGATGCAGCGCCGAAGAGTTGGTAAACTTTTGTCTTTCAGATGCCGGAATGCTAACCTGTTCTTTCTTGTCTTTATAGGTGTTGCTGAAGACTGGATTCAGGATGGTAAGCCTTTGCCTTTCAGATGCCGGAATGCTAACCTGTTCTTTCTTGTCTTTATAGGTGTTGCTGAAGACTGGATTCAGGATGGTAAGCCTTTTTCCTTAGGCCCAGGACCGGATGCAGAAGACACGATGAGCGTTCTGCTGCAGAGGTTGCAGAATAACGCAAGATTCATCCACCGGGTGTGGTTTAAATAGCCTCCTGTAGTGCTTAGGTGTCTCCTTCCACAGCCACACCTAAGTAAGAAAAGAGTTCCTGGTAAGAAAAGAGTTGCTGCCTTCCAGAAGAGTTCCAGTGTTCTGAATCTAGGGAGTGGCTCCAGCCCCACCCAACAGGAAAAGTAGTTCCAAACAGAAGAGGATCAGAGGCTCAACTGGCAGGCAAGTAAGCAGCATGGTCTGCTGAAGGTAAGTCCACCCAAGCATTATGAGGGGACTGGGCATATTTATGAGCCTGGTGCCACTGGCGCCAGGACTGGGTCCAAAAGGTCCCAATTGGGACTGGTTGGCACTCGGAACCTGGGTTATGGATCTGCTTCCAAGGGAGTTGGGAAAACCCTGACCTTTTGGAAGCAGAGATCATGACATCAACAGTCCCTATTTATGTATTTAAAAAGTGGGTGGGAAGGCTGATTCTCTATGCCCAACCCTCTAAGGATCAGATAGGTCAGAGAATCTCCTGTCCCCTGATTTGAGAAAGGAGCAGTGTGTCATCCTGTGTCATCATGTGTTATGTTTATGGAAAAAAACCCTCCCCTCCGTCTCTGTACAGTATATCATATTTTTCATAAAAAACATATTTACAATATGCACAACTTGTTAATATTACATATACACATCACAGATTGATTGAGGGTCGTCTCTGTTCAAGTCCCATGTTCCTACGAGCTTTGGTTTGCAAATGACAACTTTTTGCGCTTTTGGTGGGTTTCTTAATGTTAGGTCTGCACCAATTTTTATACATGCATGCATATCCCATCTGGCCACATTTCTGTAATTTTTCATGTTCCTAACATAAACACAATGGCTACAATATGAATAAATTCCGGGGTTCAGCCTCAGAACATCGCACCGATTCCAGCTTAGTCTTAAACTGTGGGTGAATTTTTCATTTTAATAATCCCTAAATTTCATATTGTTGTCAGTTCAGTACACTTTGCTATAAGCATTTTTATAAAAACATACATTTACTTCAATGTCAAATCAACAATTTCAGTCTGGCCCGCCTCCAGATCTGGGCTGAGTCAGAAGGTCACATGGCCTGCCTTCTTGCCAGAGCAGTTTGTTGTCAGTCACACCCGAATTAGCATTCCTATTCAGCCCAAGGAATCCATTGTCTGCACTCAGAGCAACAGGCCAGGGTGCCACTCCCAGTTCCTTTTCACACCAGCCTGCCATTCTCTTAGCCCTGGGCAGGGGGAAGTTTCCTTTGTTCAGGGAGAAGGTGTGGAATGTGTTTGAAGTACAGTGTGGGAAACTTTAACTTTTAAACTCAATGTCTGAAATTGTCTTGCCTTAAAATATAACTCACATTTTTCACAAATACATCAACCAATTTCTTACTTCAAGCCTTTTCAGAATATAGTTTTGAATTGTATCCACCTCTTAGGCTTCTGATAGCAAGTCTTTCTTTGGCATAGTTTGAGTTCAATGTTCAACTTTACACAAGATTGTTTTAAATCGCCGGCTTCTGACAGAGGTGAGTAACGGTACTACACCCATTTTTGACAGATTTCTTGCAGCAAGCAATCCTCAAAAGTGGACTTTGTTCAGACAACATATACTTCTGTGGACATTATATTTATGTGGATTCTTGCAGTATAATGATGTGGAACACCCAACAAGGAGGTTGGATCTTTTTGGGTGGTTTGTGAACTATCATTTTTGCACATTTTTGACAATCAAGAAAACGGATTTCCAAACAGCTCTGTGTTTCTTTTTGGCAATCAGCATTGCTTTTTCAAGTGATTTCAGGCTACTTTGTGGGTAGGCCAATGGTGGGTTTTGGCAGTGATCTCCTGTGCGCACTAAGATAGGCAAAAGTGGATGGCGGCCTATTTTTCAGATTTTTACTGCGCAATTTTGGGTGATTTTAGCGAGCAGAATGCTTTCCAGTGGCCATTTCTGAGGCTTCTGCTGCCAGCAATGCACAGTAATGTTGCAGGGGCCTGGACCAGTGGGTTGAGACATCCCACAACTTATGAGTACCTGCACTAGCCACCCCTTGGCTGCACTCTTGTTTCTCCTTTGTTCCTGCACTTCTGCATCCTACCCCACCCTCGGCACTTCTCCCTCCCCCTTCCCTGCTCTTGCGCAATCTGAATGACACAAGACATAGTAAGATCTGTGTTTTGTCCTATTCTTTTGTTTCCCCCCCTTGCCTTATTACGCCTAGAAACACTTGTGTACCGGCACATTATAAATGCCATATCATATCATTAAGGAGCACACTGCCCCTGTGTGCGCATTAAAACACACATCATACTCAGTGACACATGATGTACAGTTGAGGCTGGTACTTTTCTGAACTTAAGAGGCTTAAAAGTTTGTTCCAATTAGGCAGGATCAACAGAGCACAGTGAGGGAGCCCAAACGGAACAAGGTTTGCTGGAGGTGGGATTCTCACTCCCAAGAAAATGTTTGAAACATTGGGTTAAAATTATGCATTTTACAGCACTTTCTTTGCAAAATTGGGTAGAAATCCATACAGTTTGCAATTGGTTTTGTATGGAAGCACATGGAAAATCCCAATAGTTGCAAATCACAAACCGTGCACAGGAACATTTTTCAATATATTTATGCCGCCTTTACACGCAAGATATGCTAGTATAACAATATATTCATGCTGGTTGTTCTCAAGTATGTCCATGCAGGCTGCATCAGTATATGCCATTGTTACCATGTACAGACTCCCAGCCAGTAAACATGCCATGCCACAGAAAGTATATCCAGGCTGACTGTGTACCATAAGTGTTACTACTGGCTAGATTGGTCTACATTCAATGTGGGCCAATTTAGCCAAGTAGCATGTTTGCTTTAACCTTGATGCGTAGTCCTGTGCATCAAGGGTAAAGCAAAAAGAGCATTGGCAATGCTAACAGTTTGGGCATTCGTGTAGGCATGGGAAAGGCACTTCTGTATTGGTATTAGCTGGCCATTTATAGTGCCGGTGCAAAATGGTTTGAGTACCTAAGCAGCTAATAGCAGTGCCTGGCAAATACCTAATACATATACACAAGCCAAAACTGTTGACTTTGCCAATGCTTGTTTTAACAGGACCTCAGCGAAAGACACGCAGGGTGTTTTTAAATCGAGTGGCCAAAGGCAGACCTGATTAAGAATGTTTTATTACACCAGTTTCGTGTTTACAACTCCAATAAAGTCATGAACTCTCAGAAGACTACTTTGAGAAAAACTCACAGACACTTTCAGGGCAAAGTTTGATGGCAAGGCCTTGATTAAAGGTAGCTCAAAGCGTTCCAGTGAGGAGGTGTTTTGGGTGGGGGGGGCAGGAACCGGCTGAGAATTGACATAGGGATTAGCATGGCTATGAGAAGTCAATGGATGGGCAAATATCTAAACAACAGGGATTTAAACCGTGGCCGTAGGTTCCAAAAGTGACACACTTCCTCACAAGACCACTTAAGGGTCTGAGCGGGAGCCCTGTGAAATCATTTGTCAATGTTGCACTGTACTGGAAATAATGATGTGCATTTTTTAGGTTTAAAGGGGTGCAGATTTTGGAATTTGCTGACGATAAATCCTCCGAGTGGAAGAGGCAAATGTTCATGGGGTGACTAAAATACCTGCCCTACACCCTCCTAATCATCCCGTCGCTGGGCCCGGCCTCTTTCACTGCGGTAGGAGGGATGCCCCAGAAAAAAAGTCTATTTCCACCACTGTCGGTTCGCTAAAGTAATAGTTTTGGCTTAATGGTTGCACACCTAATAACCCAAACAAAAAGAATGCTATGTAGTGGCGCAACACCATTGAGCAGATCGGGCTCTAGCCCCTTCCTGAAATGTTGGGCATTGTTGACTGGACCTGGCTCCATGGGCGGCGTCAGCCCCTGGCCACTTTGAGGCAGAAGCCCTCTTTCGATGTGTCGCCAGCCCGTAGCACTCGTTAAGGAGCAGCATCAGCATCAAACATGCAGAGCACAAAAACCTATCCATGCGATATCAACAGACTCTATTTGATAAAGCCAAAGTCTTAACTTCTGGTCTCAGCTTTTAGATGGCCCACCTCTCCCGAGATTAGCATAGCACTATGAAAGTAAACAGCCTCTGAATTGGGGTCAAAGGTACGACTAGTGGCCAAAGGGAAGGTGAAATAGCTTTTCAGCTTCCTAGCTGGGCTCAGGGAATTCAGAGGGAAATGGGAGCAGGGCTGGCTAAAGATGTGTCACGGCTGGTGGGGTCCCATTTCTTTTTGATGCTTGGGGCACCCCTTACTGATTGGGACAATGGTCCAAGGCAACTTTGAAGTGCTTAAATCAATAAGGAAGTCAAAATAATGCAGCAAGGAGGTTCAAATCTGCAGATTATCAGTAGGTTCTGTGTCATAAGACTGCCAACATGGCAGCTACTTGGGGGCCCATTTCAACTGTAAAAGGTGAAAGGCCCAGATGCCATCCCTCAGGGGGGAGACCGAAAGTGCAATGGGTTTATTGCCCCCACTCACTAACCGCTTTGAAAACTGTCATCCAGCCCCTCCCAGGTTGACCGATAGAGCTGTGGTCAGACCGAACAGGACACATACGTTAAATGGTGCCTTGGCTTTGCTGTTAACAAAGGCACTGCAATTACAAACATAAAACATTTTACTGTTAGCACCTGCATTCATATGCATACATTTTTTAGGTAATTGAAATTGAGATGTGGGGTTAGCACTTGCATGCCAGGGGAGTGATTAGAAAGGAAGTGGTGACATGAGACATCTCATTCTCACAGCAGTCCTTAAGAAATTAAGGCAAGAGGTAGCTGCTTGTAACATTGAAGCTTCACTAGAATAGTCTCATTTGAATGTGAAAATATGTTAGATGCCACCACACAAGGAAGTGTGCCCCTCCCTCACAGCCTCTGATGTTAGCGCCTCTCCCAACATTTGAAGTGTCAGTAGCCCCCAACCCCCTACTCTGGCTCCCCCCCCCCTGTTCTGGCAAAATATTTGCAGGTTTATTGTTAAAAGAACTCCAGGATTGGGTGGACAAAATAGGGGTTCTTAACCGCTTTTAGAGCGGATTTAGGAAGTGCTACTCGACTACTTATAATTTACTGATCCTGGACACTTTATTTACTAATGCCGGGAAGAAAGGTAATCCTCCTCTTTATGCCCTTTTCATAGACTTTAAGGCAGCCTTTGGTAGAGTTTGCAGAGAGCTGCTCTGGTCAAAATTAGAACACTTGGGATGTCCTTATGGCTTATTATTTTACTTAAAGCTTCTCCATGCAAATATCACGACTCGGCTAAAGTTAGATTCTCAAGGCAACATGACGGCAGAAGTGGAACAGAACCGAGGAGTCAAACAAGGGTGCGTTACGGCTCCCACATTATATAATATGTTTGTATATGATCTACCAGATGCAATACGTGTGGTCCAAAATTGTCCTCCACTTATAGGCCAAGAGAAGAGCCCAGTACTGGCCTATGCAGATAATTTGGTCATCCTTGACCACACCATCAGCGGATTACAAAGATCGGCAGAGGCGCTGTGGCAGTATGCAAAAACTAATGATCTTACCATTAATATGGATAAGACTCAAGTAATGATATTTACTCTAAAAAAAATCACCTGGACCAGGGTAAAGATACAAGAAATGGATATCTTGTACACACCTAGCTATAAGTACCTTGGTATTGATTTCGAAAAGGGTAATGGGCCCCTACTATGTATACAGTATAGAAAGGCCAAAGCCGCTCAAATTACGGCCATTGCATACCAATTTACTAAGACACATGGAGGTTTTACAATCTGGGCGGCTAGATTATTATATCTACAAGTAGTTGCGCCAATGATGGTTTATGGCCTAGAAGCCCTCCAGACAATAAAGATTACCCCTGCTAACTGTGCAGGGAGTATTAATACTATTAAAGACTAGGAGGCGAGCATTATGCTTCAACTTCTTTATTTACTACCCTTCAGCAGTTTCAACAAACTATATCAATCAACAACAAAGAAATGTCCATATGACTTTCACTTTAAAACTACAAATCCCAAAGTCTCTGTAGTCCTTCTCCCTCCAGCTCAGCTATGACCACATCCTGTTCCTGAGCTCCTCCTCTCTTTTACGTGCTCTGAATGTCCTGTAACCAAAACTTTCTCGTCCTGCCAACCGAGCAAGGACTTCTTGAACTCCAACATTAGTAACTTCACAATGGCTGAACTCTCGCCTTCCTTTCTAGTCCATTCCCTCAATTGTTCTTCTGCTCCTCCCCTAGGGAAAACATAAACATAATATCAGGGTGGAATCTAGTTTGTCATCATATTCTTACACAATTTCATATCATATGATTATCAAACAGTCGTGGGTGGAAACTAATGCTCGCCTCCTAGTCTTTAATAGAATTAATACTCCCTGCGCAGTTAGCAGGGTTAATCTTTATTCTATGACAAGACTGGAGGCGAGCATTATGCTTGTTCAAAGCTGTCCCAGCACTGCACTCGCAATACTCTCAGTTGGTTTAAAATAAAATTCCCTGAAGGTTCGATCATTCGCCCAGTCTGCTGCTGCCATAATATCTTGCAAAGGAACCCCTGTCCTATATGCTTTGGACGCCATGGCCCCTCTCACTGAATGCGCACCATACTGCTTCAAATCAATACCTGCCGCTAGCATTACTTCTCTGACCCATCTCTCTATAGTAGCTGTCTTTACCGCCTGAAAAGGCTTCCTGCGCGCTATTAGCAACTGATTTGTACTCATTGCTCTATTCTCTGCCGTCCTGGCCCCGTATTCTTTGATGCAACTAGCTACACACCATTAGGTATTATTTGGAAACTAGGGATAGTGCACTGTGGATGTGCTCGATTTAGTCCTCTGTACTACCACGAAGGTCACTCCTTCTGGTCCAAATGTCCTCTATTAATCTCTAATGCTTTAACATCTGATACTCTCTTACAGGATATGAGACATAGCAGCATTGCTAGCTTGCCCGATAACTGCTTGAGAGACAAATATCTATTAACCGGCCAACTTTCTAATAATCTCAATACTCTCGTCACGTCCCATAATACTGTATACCTGGGCACGGGTGGCGCTTTAAACTTAGCTCCTCTAATGAGCCTACACACTGCTGGGTGTTCACCCGCTGGCACTCCTTCCATCGGTACGTGGCCTGCGGAAATCGGCGATCTGTACACTCCTATAGTGCTGAATGCTTTCCCATCCTGCAGCAGTTGCGCTAGAAAATTTAGTATGGCTACTACAGGTTCAGAAATGGGATGAAAATGTCTCCCTCTACACCAATTCGTCCACCTGGCCCAAGCCGCGTCGTAGCTCCTCCTAGTCGATGGAGCCCAGGATTCGGCAATAAGTTCTGCTGCCTGCATCGAAATGCCTGGCAGCTCCCATCGTCTCCTGATATCCTGCACTCGATGAGCGGGAGTGTCCCTCTCACTCTCAGAGGATGATACTGCCCAGTTGGGTCCGTGAGCAATCGCTCGCCTTCCGGGAGGACTCTCGGCAGATCTATCAAGCGCTCTATCAGCGTCAGGAACCACACCTGAGCTTTCCACAATGGTGCTATCAGCACCAGCTCCGCTCTCTCCCTCCAACACTTTGCCAGCACTCTGTTCAGCATCATGAACGGAGGGAATGCGTAATGCGTGCCACCTGCCCAATTCTGCAGGAATGCGTCCGTACCTTTTGCGTCTGGGTCTAGCCTCCAGCTGAAGTAGCTGGGTATCTGAGCGTTGAGGCGAGACGCAAACAGATCTGTCTGTAGTGGACCCCACTTCTGATCCAAGATCTGAAACACTGCTGGGTCCAGCCTCCAATCGCTGGAGTCCGTGAGGTATCGGGAGTTCCAATCTGCTATTACGTTCAGTGCCCCGGGTAAGTACTCCGCTGTCACTGACGTCCCTGTCTTCAGGCAGTAATGCCAGAAGTCCTTCGCTAGCTCGGCTAGCATCCTGGACTTCGTCCCTCCTAAGTGATTTATGTAACGTACTGCCGAAATGTCCATCTTTAGCAGGACGCAAGACTTCACCCTGTCTCTCGTGAATGTCTTTATCGCGAAGGAGCCTGCTAGAAGCTCTAGGCAGTTTATGTGTAGGCTCAGCTCCTCTGCGCTCCATTTCCCTCCAGTTTGCAATTCTCCGAATCGAGCACCCCATCCTAGACGACTGGCGTCCGACTCTATCACGAGGTCCGGCCGGTCCCCTAATATGGCACGCCCATTACAGACGTCCATATTCTGCAACCACCATTCCAGTTCCGTGATAGACTCCTGATCTAGCAGTATCGATTGATGATATCTCAACCCTTGTTGTAGGTGTCTGATCTTCAATCTTTGCAAGGCTCGATAGTGTAAGGGACCTGGAAAAATGGCTTGTATGGTGGCTAAGAGGCCCACAATCCTCGCCAGAACTCTCAGAGAAATCACTTTCTTCCCCCAAGCATGCTCTGATCTCTCTCTTGATATCTCATATCTTTCTTGCTGGTAGCTCCAGGGTGGCTTTCCTTGTATCCAGGACAAAGCCGAGGAAATCCAGCCTCTGCGCCGGCTTTGTATCTGACTTCTCCTTGTTTACTAGAAACCCCAGCGACTGCAACAGGTCTAGTACCCACTCCGTCTTATACTCCAGTGCCCCTCGATCTTCTGCCAGAAGCAACAGATCGTCCAAATATATAATCAGCCGAATCCCTTTCTCTCGGATGGCTGCGGCTACTGGTTTTATCAATTTCGTGAACTCCCAGGGCGCTGACGCAAGCCCGAATAGCATTGTTCTGAATTGCCAAAACTGTCCTTTCCAGCGAAAAGCCAGGAATCTCCTGAAATGCTTCTGTACCGGTACCGTACGGTAGGCGTCCTTTAGATCTAACCTGGTCAGCCAGTCTCCCTCTCTCAGGGAGTCTCTGAGCTGATGGATCCCTTCCATCTTAAAATGATGGTAAACTATCCATCCATTCAATTCCTTTAAATTTATTACAGGGCGTACGTTCTCCTTCCTGTGAACGAGAAACATGTTGCTGAGGAAACTCAGGGCCCCTGGGCATCTCTCTATGGCTCTTTTCTTCACTAAATGCTCTAATTCTGTGTTGAGGGCCGCCTACTCCGCTTTCGCTATGCGCGGGCGCTGGGGTACTCTTGTCTGCACTGGCTCCTGAATGAACTCTAGCTGCAGACATCTGACGGTTTGCAAAATCCAGGCATCGCTGGAAAGCGTGCGCCAGCTTCCCCAGAACATACTTGTCCTCCCACTGGAGGGTAGGTTATTGCTCTTATCTGGTGTAAACCCGTGGCCTCGTCCGAAACCTCTTCTTCGTCGCCCTCTGGTATTGCGGCCTCTGGCTGGGAAGAACGTGTCTTGTTGTCTGTTCTCCCAGTACTGGTGTTAGGGAGAATTCTCTGTAAGGCTAATTTCCCAAACCTAGTGAGTCCCCCAGCAGCTTTGCTGGATTTTTGGGGTTTAGTTTTTCTCCTGCTAAGAGTGAGACTCTTTTACTCCCACTCTTAGACATGATTTGAGGTGTTCCTTTATCTTTCCATGTGTTTTATGGGCTATGGGGTCTTTTACTGTTTTTGATGTGGGTTACACAGCACCCTCCGTGCCATAACCCAGGGGCGTCGTAGCGACCCCCCAACATAGACTCCATACCCTGGGACTGACTACTGTCTCCCAGGGCATGTAAAGTCACCATTGGCTTTACTAGTCCCAAATTATGACCAGAAACCAGTACAAACCATCATATTGTGGACGTACTGGTCGGGGCAATTCGATTGCCCCGGGGTCTGTTGTTCGAGGGGGTACGTCTCCGTCCCCCCTGATCGAGTTTTGGCTGGTGGCAATGGATACTACTTTTTATATTCGACCGCAAATATATCTCTATGGGATTTTCCCATTGTTCGAGGCTACCAACTTTCATTATTTAATTCTTATAGCCTCGAACATACCGCCGGTTTATTTATTTAATATTAATTCACTGGTTGGTATTTTTGCCAGAACTCGATTCTAAAATGGCGTTTGTGTTCTCTTCTGTGACTCCAACCCAAGTCGAGCCCTTTGTTCCACTTTTTGGCAGGCTTCTCCTTCGAAGCCTCCAAAAGTGGTGCCACTCTGTCTGGGTACCACAGGGGGTGTGGGAGGGGGTTTAGGCACCCTGGACTGAGTTACCTTGGTAACTCAAGTCGCACTCTTGTGTGATTGGCCCACCACTTAGCATGTTTGATTGACAGCTAGGCTGAATGAATGGGGGTTTGCTGCATAAAAGCAGGGCGTTGGGGACTGGAACTTCAGAAGTCGCCACAGGACCTAACAATCCGAGGAGGGAGAAGCTGAGCCAACCTGCAACGACGACACCACCGGTGGAGCCTTGCCGAACCGTCTCACCACTTTTCCCGACGACAGAGGAGATCTCCAGCCCGGAGAGTCTTCTTCCTTTGACTGGTGGGGATAACCAGTTGTGCCTTCTTTTCACCTTCCTGGAGCATCTCGTGGCTGCCTTGCCCGTGCCAAGCACCCCAGCAACCGGAATACCACGGTTTACCACTACCGCGAAGAGAAGGGTAGTACCTTTTAACCGAAGAACTCCGCGGCTGGTTTCTTCCCTGGAAGTGCAACGACCTTCATCTTTCCTCCACGGCGAGACCTCCTCTTCCTCTGGACGAAACACCGACTTGCACCGGCTGCCAGGAACAACTGCCCCCTCTGGAGCTTCCTTCACACTTAAGGTACTGTGTCCCGCCTGGCTTCCCTTGCGACAGATCGTTCGGGGTGACAGTAAAGCCTCGACTTTCTAACCTGGGCTAGCCTGGGACAACCTAGCTAACTTTTCCTGACTTTAATTTCATCCTTTTTGTGCGAACTATCTACAAGACTCTTTGGGCATAACCGCACTGTGTGAACCTGGACCCCTTCTGCTTGCTCTCTACAAGAGTGGGCCTTGCAATTGACTTCCTTGCTCTCCAGTAGAACTCTGCCTACCCTGCCTTACTGTGGTTCTTTTAAAAGTATTGAAACTTGTGTGTTTCCTTATCTCTGCCTTTTTCCCTCCCTTTTTTTTTAATCTTATTAGAGTGCCATCTTATGTTAAGCGCTCACCTCTGTCTGAAAATAAGTGGTGTTTCTCACTAAGACTTGTCTAATAAGTGATTAGGGTTGTATATATATGATAGTGACTGTGTGCTGAATTTACTTACCTCTTTCTGCTAGTGTAATTTACAAGGGGGTCTTTAAATAAATAATTATATACTTTTACACCAAAGCTCTGGTCAGTGTTTGCTTGTGCTACTGTATCTCTGTACCTATTGTGAATACTCTACATACTGCCTAACTCTTCTTGAGGGAAGTCTGACTGCTCAGCCACTGCTACCAAGTGAATCTGTGTGGTACAGACTGCTACCAAGTGGGTTTACTGCCAAACACCTGTAGTCCTAAATCTTTTGCAGTGGTCCCTAAGGGAACTGCACAGGTTTGTGCCTAACAACTGGGCTCTGTGATTCGGGGGTCTTCTACCACCTTGTTGGCGACCGGCCGAGTGACCCCTGTAACGACTGGTCCCGGCAAAAACTCTCTGAGGGAAGATATTTCGTATTGATGCTTGGAGATTTCTCCAGCGAAGTGTACATGCCTACAAAGCGGCCCATTTCCTTCCCGAAAGTCTCACCAAACAAGAGGCCTTGGGCTGCCTCCCCAGCCTCGTAGGAAGCTAGGTCACTGAGCTTCGTGTCTATCTTCAGAAGCAACCCCCTTTGTCTCTCGGAGGCTGTCGCGCAATTCGCGTTCCCTAGGAGGCAAACCGCCCTTTGCGCCCATCCAGCTAGGGCCTCTGGGTCCACTTCTTCGCCTGTGTCTCTCGCCCTTTCTGCCAAGTCCATGATCTTAGCGAGAGGACCGGCTAAGTCCAGGACCTTCTCCTGGCAACTCTTCCATGACCTATCTATCCCCTTCCGGGGGTCCTTATTGGTCTTTGAGACAAAGGTGAGCATCTTCGGGTCCAATTCGGGGGCTTCCGCCACCTTCCCCGGCAAGTCTGGTCGGGGGCATTATGCTCGGAGGCGCGGTCGCACCTCCTTATCCACCGCTTTCCTTAGCCTTGCTGTCATATATTGAGCCACTCTTGGCGAGGGCTGCCAGTCGGAAGACCTCGGATTCCTAATGGTGTCTGGGTCAAACATATCGTCCTGCTCCTCTTTGAGGTGCTTTTCTTTGCGGGCTTTCTTTCCCCCGTTGGGCTTCGCCCATTCTTCCTCGACTGGCTCCTCTGGCTCTTGAGGGGTCAAGTCCCCTTCCTCTGGCTCTTCTTCTGAGCCTGGGTCATCATCTCCTTCATTTTCTTCCCCAGGAAAGGGGGTCATGAGGTCCAGCACGGCCTGACGCCGCAAATATGCTTTCTTAAGCTTCGCAAAGGCGTCGGCGACCTCCGGGGCCTTATCATCCGCCCCATCCGAAGGGCCCTGGGGGTCTGCAGAGGCTTTTCTCTTGTGGGCCTGAATACTCCCCTTAGACCTTGCTCCAGAGGGTTCAATGGGCAAGCTGCGAGTCTTCTTGGTGCTTTATTTAGGCTGATGAAGCATTGCTTCTAGAGTCTCTAGCCTTTCCTGTAAGGGTCTCATCCCTTGAGCCACAGCATCTACTAGGGAATTCCCGAGCACCTCCTTGAAACTTGCAGCCAAGTCTAGGGACTGCTCCTCCTCACTTCATTCGAATTCCGACATGATAGGGGTGCTGCATGCCTTATTACCTGAATACAGGTGTATTTTGCTGCCCACTTCCTAGTAGATGCTTCTCTTAAAAACTTTTTTTTTTTTGTATTTTCTTGTGGCTGCACCAGACTCTCTTAATATACTGTGCCTGTGGTGGCTTGTGATTCTTTAGTGTATTGGGAGGCAGTAGCCTCATGCGTGGGTGCCGCTGGCACGCTGCTTTTCTTTTTTTTTTTCTTTTTTTTTTATAAGCTGCGAGATGCTCCCGCTTGCTGCTTCTTCTTCTGAGGCTGTGCTGACCCTCGCTCGGTGAGCGCTTTCGAGCGCCCGAGGGGAGTTAGGAAATGTATACACTAACGGAGCTCTGTAAGGCCCGTACGGGCTCTCTCACTTCTCCGCCTCGGGCCGCGTCACATAGTGGGTGGGGACCGGAGTCTTCCGCAACGGCCCTCTGTGAGGGCTTGCTGTGCTTGGCACCCGGCCCTGCCTCCACGAAGGAGGGGGCTCGCCGCAGCGAGTCCGCTCTCCCGCTGGGGGGGGGGGGGGCAGGGAGCTCCACGGCCAGGTGGCGCACCCCTGATGTGCTGGGAATACGGCACGGGGCTCAGGCGGCCGCTGGAGCTCCTGCTGCTTGATGAACCGGCTAATTCGCCCGCAAAAACTCGGCTCGCGAATGCGGCGGTTGCCGCTCCTTCCCTGGACCGGAGTCCTGTCTAAGCACTCTTTCCTATGTCTATTACGCCTCACATGCTTGCAAACACTATCAATAAGCACTTAAAAAATTGTGTAAACTTGCTGCAGAGGCATTCTTATCTCCAACATATTTAAATCCTACGCTAATGCTACCTACACACACATTATCTGGGAGGTAAAGAGAAAGTCACTTATCTGCTTGAAGAGCAGTAAAAGAAGAGGAGGAGCTCATGAACAGGATGTGGTCATAGCTGAGCTGGAGGGAGAAGGACTACAGAGACTTTGGGATTTGTAGTGAAAGTCATATGGACATTTCTTTGTTGTTGATTGATATAGTTTGTTGAAACTGCTGAAGGGTAGTAAATAAAGAAGTTGAAGCATAATGCTCGCCTCCAGTCTTGACATAGAATCGCTTTTAATTGGCTGCAGGTAGTAGAGGACAAGTATTGGAGAAAGATCATGGGTCTTCCTACCTGCATACCTATGGCGGTTCTTGGACTCGAATTAGGGCTTGTATCATTGAAATTTATGGTATTAAAAAGAAGGGCTGAATTATATTTAAAAATAGGATCTAATTCTAGCAATCAATTGTTATTATCCATGAGACGAGAACTCAGTAAGGAGTCCAAGAAGTCCCTTTTTAAGGCAAACATCGAGAAGTATCTAGAGGAAATCAACTGGAATCTGAGAGCAGGGGAATACTGTTCGGCTGTCAAATCTGCCTTGGCTAAGAAAGTCAATTTGGGGGACTGGATAGAAAATTTTGACCGACTAGAAGGCCTAAGAAAATATAAATTTATAAAGTTTGTGTTGTATACTTATAAAAAAAACCACAGCCATATTTGAATTTATGTCCTGCGCCAAGACTAAGACGATTTATACTCTTAGTCAGGATCAACCAGCTTCCTGTATTGGCCATTACAGGCGCAATTGATAAGATCCCTAGGGCGGCTCGCTATTGTCGTCTGTGCAAGGATAATAAAAATGTTGAGACCGGGAAACACTTATTGACTAGTTGCCCTAAAATGTGGAATGTGTATATAAAACATTATGTTAAGTATGTATATGACATCTAACACATTGGTGAAGACCGCTTTTGTTTCCAAACTATCAACACTCATAACTTCCAGAAGTGTATTGCAATGTACACTGTCTGGCTCAAGCTTGAGAATCTGCTCAAGATAGCGATTTAAGTTGTGATGAGGGTTTTTTCTTTTTTTTTCTCCCATACTCAAGCTGTATTCCACGAGTAAGTAGAATTAATTTGTTGAACTTTAATCGATTTTAGTACATGTTTTTGGTGTACATTTTAACTCTGGTTTCTTAAGCAAGATTAGTCTACGATTTTAGTAGGAATGATGAATTAAGGTTTTAGATATTTTGTATGTGAATTTCTATTTGTATTAGTATTTGTTGATATGTATGGATTATTAACATATTTTATTATGATTATAAAGTATATAATATGTGAAAAGTTTATTGATAAACTAAAACACATAAATGAACAAAACACTTTCACCCATGCATTCATCCACCAGTTACACAACTCCATACATACATGCATGCATACATAAAACCAAACACAGCATTGACACAAACACCAACATGCACTCATACATACACATACTAATTTAATTTAAATACACATATATACACATGTAATTTAAAATAAAAAACACTTTTCGAGGGGATTGGGTCCTCCGACGTATTCCATATCTATGACAGGTAATGTCCACAGCTGTGCTGCTTCGGAATATCTTTGGCGTCTGCGTCCTGCGTCGATGACGTCGATGCGCCGTCCCTGAGGACCTCCTCCGGCGGCCGACGTCACCCGATGTGATAAGTAGGACGCACAACGCCCATAGCCTCAATTCCGTTTTTCCCCGAACGTGTTCGCTTCGTGAATCTCGGTACGCCTCGACTCGTTGGAGTTTGCTGTTTCAATTCTCGGTTCGTTGAACCTGTTCGGTTTGTTGTGTAGACCTGTTTGTGGCGATGTCTTTCTTGTCTTCAACCCCGCGTCCGGGCTTCAAGAACTGCGGGGACTGTGGGTCCAAGATGTCGGTCATGGACTCGCACGACGCCTGCCTCTGGTACCTCGGGGAGGCCCACGATACGGACGACTGTGTCGACTGCCAGTCGCTCACAGCAAAGGCTTGCGGGAACGCAAGAAGAAGCTGTCGGTAGGCTGGGTGTCTAAACCCCGGAAGTCGAGGTCTGCGGGGCTTTCGACGGATGACTCGAGGGGTGACTCTCTGCGTCATCGTCGGAAGTCCAGTGGGTCTCCTTCCAGGTGTCGGTCTCGCCACTCCTCCGCCTCTTCGAGGCATTCCAGGAAGCGCCGGCATAGGTCGCCTTCCCCGTCCTCTTCCGAGGACTCCGCCCGTCGGCGGGTTGCTTATCCCTCCATGCAAGCGACACCGGAGGAATGGGCTTCCTTCGGGAAGCAGATGCTAGCGATTCTGGAATCGCAGGGCACCGGTCCGTCCGCGCCTCCGACTGGGGTCGGTCGGCACCGGTCGAGAGACACCGCTCGTATGCCTTCGGGCTCGAGTGGTCGGCACGGCTCGCGGGAGAGGTCCCGCTCGGACAAGGGTAGCCGTTCTCGCCATGCCCGTGCCAGGTCCCGGTCCACGACGCGCTCAAGACCGTGTGATCCTGTGCCGTCTTCGAAGAAGACGTCGACGCCTGTGGCGCCGAGGTCGTCGACGATTTCTCTCGAGGCTCCGCCTCCGAGGGGGTCATCGACGCCGTCGGCGCCTAGGTTGTCGAGAGACACGCTCGGAGCTCCGGCTTCAAGGACTGTGTCGACGCCGCTGATGCTGGCGGCGCTGCAGCTGACGTCAACGCCGATTCGCTCGACGTCAACGCCTTTTCTGTCGACGCCGGCGCCGACTCGTTCGCCGCCCTCGACGCCTTTCGAGGCGGTGGTGTCGGAGGGGCCCTGTGGCAAGGGGTTTGCCCCTAAAAAGGCTATGGCTAAGGTCCGGCACTGCTTTGGTCCACAGAGGTCTTCCTCTCCCCACCTGGAGTACATTTCAGAGGGTGATGAAGGCTCTGATGGCGGCCTGGTTCCGGTTACGGTTCCAGATGACCTTATCTCGGGCCATAGCCAGTTTGATGACCTGCGGCAGTCGCTGCATGATGCCAGTGGACTGGACACCTCTCCGGAGGTGGAATTTTGTAGGCCGGAGCCTGGCTCTCATGCCGATTCTTCATATCGGCGCCTTATGTCTCGGGTTACCGAATACTTGGGTTGGTCAGCTCCCCCAGGGGAGTTCGTTCAGGATGATCTCACGGACATCCTTGATCTCGGTCCACCCACTGACCCGGTTTTGCCTTTTCATATGGCTCTGCAGAGAAGGGTGGCGGCGGCTTGGACTGCTCCGGAGAGTCTCCCGGCAGTGGGCAAGTCTTTGTCGCGAAAATACCGTCCAGTCAATAGCGACCCCTGCTACTTGTCTAGGCACCGTACCCCGGAGAGTTTGGTGGTGCAGGCGGCTATATCCCCGGCAAAGCAGGCGTCGTATCCTACCATCCCTCCGGATAGGGACGACAAATGTTTTGACGGCTGGGCGAAGAAAGTGTTTTCTTCGGGGGGCATGGCGCTTCAGGCGGCCAACTCCATATGTGCCTTGTCTCGTTTCATACACACTCTGTGGAACTGTGTTGCATTAGCGGCTGATCATATTCCCGAAGAGGACGAACGGGATGGTTTCCTTGCTATGGTTCAGGATGGCAAGGATGCTATGTGTGAGGCTGTTCAGTCGGGTTTGGACTTGGCGGATTGTGTCAGCCGGTCCATGGCGGAGAGCACCGCAATGCGCAGGTTTGCGTGGTTGCGGAAGTCTGGGTTTGCTCCTGATGTGCAGTCCCGGCTCCTCAACATGCCTTTTGACGGTGAACACCTTTTTGGCAGCAAGGCTGACAAGAGCCTTGAGAGGTTGCAGACTTCCAAAGCTGCAGCAAAGTCGTTGGGCGCTGCAGTTCGCCAACCGCCGCCTTTTCGTCCTAGGGGACAGCAATGGAGGGGAGGTTCCTTTCGCTATTATTCGTCCTTCAGTAAAGCGAGGGGAGCTAGCAGTCAAAGAGGCCATCGTAGGAGTGCCAGAGGTGGAAACAAAGGTACTCGAGGTGCCAGGGCCGCTCGGGCAGTTGCCTCTTTGCCCTCAGGCAACGCTGCAGCCGCTACCACTCAGTCATGAGGCCAGGTCCCATGGTTCGCCGGTTGGGGGAAGGCTGGCGCAGCATCTTGTAGAGTGGCAAGCCATTACTTCGGATGTTTGGGTTCTGGAGATCATAACCCACGGCTACTGTCTTCCTTTTCGGCAGAGGCCTCACGACAATCCACCAGGGAACCTCTCTTTGAAGAGTCCGGATCCGCTCCTTGCACAGGAAATTCAAGCCCTGCTGGAGAAAGGCGCCATAGAACTGGTGCCTGTAGCGGAGAGGAACAAGGGATGGTATTCCCCTTATTTTTTGATTTCGAAGAAAGACGGGGGATTGAGACCCATCATGGACTTGCGCGGTTTGAACAAGCTCCTCAGGAAGGACAAGTTCAAGATGGTAACTCTTTCTCAAGTCCTCCAGGCCCTTCAACTTCAGGACTGGTTGGTGTCTCTCGACCTCAAGGATGCTTACTTACATGTGCCGATCCATCCCAAGCACAAGAAGTACCTGAGGTTCGCGGTTGGTGACACGCACTTTCAGTTTCGGGTCCTGCCGTTCGGATTGACCTCCTCCCCAAGGGTTTTCACCAAGCTCATGGTGGTGGTGGCAGCGCATCTCAGGAAAGGGGGGATTCACGTCTACCCCTACCTGGACGATTGGTTGATCAGGGGGAGCTCTCCCGAGCAAGTCCTGGATCATCTATCCGTCACCTGCCACTCCCTTCACAGGCTGGGCTTCTCCCTCAATTTAAAGAAGTCCCATTTGACACCAACGGCGCAGCTCCAGTACATCGGAGCAGCGCTCGACACGTCCCTGGGGCAGTGTTTTCCTCCTCAGGTGAGGGCTCTTCACATTCAGCAGATGGTGCACAAGTTTCAGCTTGCCCAGAATCTCCCAGCGTCCGAATTCTTGAGACTGCTCGGCCTCATGGCATCCTGCATTCTTCTGGTGCCAGAGGCTCGTCTTCGGATGAGATCTTTGCAGTGGTCTCAGTCCTCCGGCAGGCTGTCGGACCCTGTTCAGGTGCCGCCCTAGGTTGCCCGGTACCTTCTGTGGTGGGCCATCGAGGGCAATCTGATGAAGGGGGCCCCATTTTGGCTGCCCTGGCCGAGGTGACGATCGTGACGGACGCATCCCTCACGGGATGGGGAGCTCATGCCAACGAGTTGACAGTCAGCGGTCGTTGGTCTCCATCGGAGTCCAGACTCCATATCAATCTGTTGGAGCTGTGGGCCGTCAGGCTAGCCCTGAAGGCTTTTCTGCCGACTATGCGCAGAAAGAGTGTCCTGATTCTAACGGACAACATGGAGGCCATGCACTACCTCAGCAAAAAGGGGGGGCAGGGTCACTTCCGCTGTGCAGAGCGGTGATGCAGCTCGAGTTCTGGGCCATCCAGCAGGAAGTTTCGATCTCGGCGGTTCATCTGGCCGGAGACGACAACAAGACGGCGGACGCTCTGAGCAGGCAGAGCACGATCTCTCACGAGTGGGAGCTGGCTCAGGAGATTCTCCTGGAGATCTTCGCCCTTTGGGGGACCCCTCAAGTGGATCTCTTCGCCTCCAGTGTCAACCGGAAGTGCGAAAGGTTTTGCTCGCGAGAATTTCCTCCAAAAGGAGCCTTACGAGACGCGTTCGTGGTGGAGTGGTCGTTCCCACTGCTGTACGCGTTTCCTCCAGTCCCCATCATCCCGCAAGTGCTGCGGAGGTTACGGAGGTTCGGTTCCCGGATGATCCTCATTGCTCCGGCGTGGGCCCGGAGGACGTGGTACCCCGACCTTCTAGACTTGTCCATCTGCCCTCCACGTCGTCTTCCCTACCGAGACGATCTGCTCTCACGGGAGGGGGGTCAGGTTCTCCATCGAGAGGTCAGATCCCTCAATCTTCACGCTTGGCTTCTGAAAGGTTGAGGTATAAGGATTGGGACCTCCCTGAAGACGTGATGGAGGTGTGGCTCTTGGCCAGGCGGCCGGCAACAAAGTCTCTGTACCGTTGCCGTTGAAGAAAGTTCTGCGACTGGTGCAGAGTTCAGAATGTGGATCCTTTTGAATGTGACATTCCCATGGTTCTGTCTTTTTTGCTTTCTTTGGCCCACAGGGGCTTGCAAGTGGGGACCATTAAAGGTTACCTGGCATCGCTGTCCATATTTAAGCGCTCGTGTTAAGACGGATTTCTGAACTCTGTCCTGGTGGCGCAGAAGTTCAGAAGGCCAACCTAATTACTTGGAACAGGGTAACCTCTGGACGAGCCAGACCAATCAAGGTAGCGATCGCGGCGGTCAAGACTAGGTCTCAAGAGGGGTGAGGGTGACTGAAAGCCCGCAATGAGCACACAAAGCAAGATCACTTACAAACTACTCCAAACAGTTGTTATATTAAAAATATATACACATTTATTTCAAGGCCTTTAAAACAATGACCGTAGCGAGAAAATCACAATATAACGATAGTAAACCAACACATACCATATCAACACAATATATATACAAATACGACAGTCTCAAGCGTTAGATGCACGAAATGGGTAGTCCACCTAAAAGGGAAGGAAGACAGGCAGTGCGAAATAATGCTTAGACCCAGTTCGCCTTCAGAGGCACCTAACTAGATGGAAGTCCGAGCCCTGCGAAGAGTGGAGCCTAGTGCTCAAAAGTACCTGCACGCGCTGGTGCCAACGGGCAAAAGGAGAAGCTCTTCGAGGGAAATCAGGCAGTTCAGTTTAGTGCACAAAAGAAGAAGAACAAGTTCTGCGACTCAAGCGCAGCCTCCACAGTGGGCAGAAGCAGAGCGCGAGTACGGAAAAGGGTGTTGTTTGTCACAGCGGGGAAAAGCAATGGGCTCCTGCAGGAGGGCGACCAGATCCTAGCTATGCTACTCACCGGTCCCTGATGCAAGCAGACCCAGGCTTCTCCGCTTCAGTTTCAGCAGCTGGCAGGTTCAGAAGAGCAGGGAACGCCTCGTCGTCGTGTTGAGTAAAAAGACGTCCCAATCGAAGAAACCCGCACAGTTTGTTACCACAGCAGGGCAATGGAGCGGCCGTGTGTATCTGAGCCAAATGTACACTACTCACTTCCGACCTGGGAACGCCAAGTGTACGAAGCGTGTGAGAGTGACAAGGACTCGAAACACTACACAACCTGGCGGCGGTTACAGAGCAAGACTCCCGTGTAAGCTGGTCAGTCAACTGGATGGCCCAGAGACGCTTCCGAAGGCTTACTGGCAGGAGATGGTGAAGATGCCGAGAATAGCTGTTCCCGCTATTCCAAGGGTCGAAGTACCAGTCCAGGCCTTCTGGTTCGATCAAAGGTGAAAAGGGTTTCACAAGACGACAGCAGTGCAGAGGAGAAGTCCTTCAGCGGGTCACCAGCGATTCCTCTGTCCAGCCTCTTGGTTGCAGGATACTTGGCTCCTGTATTCCTTCGTTCGTGAGAACTCAGGAGATCGACATGGTAGTGGTGTTTCCAGCCCCCTCTTATCCACAGTTCCCTTCGCGCCAAAACGGAGGGGACCCAATGGGAGATCCGCTCATCAACACTCACACCATTCGTGGACCAATCACGGACCACGGTGGTCCCAGGCATTCACACCACCCTAGACTCTCTGGCACCCAGGATGTGTATTGGGACAAGACATCCCAGCCCACATCCTGGAGGCACACACAAGACATGTAGAAGCCCGCGAAAGCATCCGTGTTTCGCGGGAACGTACATGCCCAAATAAGGAAGGCCCCGGGTCGGCTCGACCTGGGGAAGGTGAAGGGAGCAAGACGGTCAGCGGACAGGACAAAGGAGCCTCGTGGTCTGGCCATTTTGGGAGCCAGGCCACCATTTTGGGTTAAGCGCGAGAAACGCGCTTAGAACGCCAAAAGGAGCTCAAAACACAAGAAACGATCGCTGCCACCATTCCCGTCCCTGAATCACTTGCCCCGATCAGATACAATCCTAAACGAGTATCTAGGGCCTGTAGAAGGCTAGAGACCCAAGAGAGCTGTAACTTAGCTTACAGTGCCCTCTTGTGTCATGTTGCACGAAAGCCGCAACATGATAAAAGAAACTACGGGAAACAGCGTTCCCCGGTACTGACTGTCTTAAGGGCATGTCAGTTTCCCCGTAAGAAAGGAGCGAAAGCCCAGAGGAGTGCGGCAGAAGGCTGCACTTCTCTGGCAAAGTCGAGAACAAGGTGAAAAACAACAGCAAAAAGTTTAGGGGTTGCCACGTGGAAGGAAAATTACCTACAATTACGAAATCTTTCCTAACACTCGCCCCTCCCAGACTATGGACAGGGGGAACTAATCCACTCCTGGATGAGTCTCTTGTTCAGGTCGGTTAAACATTCTGGACAACCCATCAGCATTGCTATGTTGGACACCTGGCCTATGCTCAATAGTGAAGTCGAAGCCTTGTAGACTTATGGGCCACCTAAGCAACTTTGGATTCTCCCCCTTCATGTTCATTAGCCATTTTAAGGGCTTATGGTCAGTTTGCACAGTGAAGTGGGTCCCATAGAGGTAGGGCCTCAGCTTCCTTAGGGCCCACACAACAGAGAAACATTCTTTCTCTACCGTGGACCATCTGAGCTCTCTGTCCTTAAGCTGGCGGCTAATAAAACCAATAGGGTGTTCCTTACCCTTCTCATCTACTTGTGATAGTACAGCTCCTATCCCAGTGTCAGAGGCGTCCGTCTGCACGATAAAAGGTCTTTGATAATCAGGGGCCCTGAGGACAGGGGCCTGGCACAAGGAGTCTTTTAAGCCATTGAAGGCCTTCTCACACTCGTCGGTCCAAGTTACCTTCTTGGGTTTCTTCGGAGTTGTGAAGGCAGTCAGAGGGGCAGCTATGGTGCCATAGTCTGCCACAAAATTGCGGTAATACCCCATGAGTCCTAAGAAGGCTCTCACTTGGGTTTGCGTAGTGGGGGTAGGCCAGTCTTGTACTGCTTGTACTTTACTGGGAAGAGGCTGTATCCTCCCTCCACCTACTTCATGTCCAAGGTAAACCACTGAGCCTTGTCCAATCTGGCATTTACTAGCCTTTATGGTCAGGTGTGCTTTCTGAAGAGCCTGGAGCACAATCCCGAGGTGTTTCACATGGTCTTCCCAGGTGGCACTGAAAACTGCTATATCGTCCAGATATGCAAGACAGAATTCGTCCAACCCATTCAACACATGATTCACAAGCCTCTGGAAAGTGGCAGGTGCATTCTTCAACCCGAACGGCATTACGCGGAATTGGTAAAGGCTGTCTGGAGTAGAAAATGCTGTCTTCTCCTTGGCATGCTCTGCTAACGCTATTTGCCAATAGCCAGCAGTGAGGTCAAACGTGCTGAGGTACTTGGAGGCACCCAAAGTATCCACCAGCTCATCTGTTCGAGGCAAGGGGTGTGCATCTGTCTTGGTGACAGCATTCAGAGCCCTGTAATCCACGCAGAACCTCAATTCAGAAGTGCCTGCCTTTGGAACCAAAACCACAGGGCTGGACCAAGGACTACTAGAGGGTTCAATCACCCCAAGGTCTAACATCTTGTTGACCTCGGTCTTAATATAAGACCGTACTTTGTCTGACATCCTGTATCCCCTACTTTTGGTAGGTACACTGTCTCCTGTGTCAATGTTATGTTTGCACCAAGGTGTCAAACCAGGCGACTGTGAAAACAGGGGGGAAAACTGCCTAAGCAAACTTTTCACCTCAGCCTGCTGATCAGAAGTCAGGTGAGGGGCCACTCGGACACCCTCAAAGGAGCTATCTGAAGGACCGCTTTGGAACAGGTCGGGGAGAGGTTCAGACTCCTCTTCCTCAACATCTGAAGCCAGTAGCAGTGCTGCGATTTCGACTCTTGGGACGAAAGCCTTCAGCCTATTCACGTGAAACACTTTTGGAGCCTGTCCAGGTCTTCCAAGGTCCACTAAATAGTTAACCTCACCCAGGGGCTCCACCACTGTGTAAGGGCCTGACCATTTGTCCTGTAAAACTCGAGGCCTTATGGGATTCATGATCAGGACTTGCTGACCAGGTGTAAAGTTGATGAGGTAAGCCTTCGGGTCGTACCAATGTTTCACCAGCGCTTGTCCTGCCTTCAATTTATCACTAGCCAAGCCCATCAGAAGTACCATCAGTTTTCTGAGCCCTAGCACATAATCAACTACGTTGGTAGTAACAGGGGGAGTGGGCATCTCCCATCCCTCTTTGACGATGGCTAAGGGTCCCCGTACGGGATGACCGAACAGAAGTTCGAAGGGGCTGAAGCCAACACCCTCCTGTGGTACCTCTCGGTAGGCAAACAGTAAGCATGGTAAAAGAAGATCCCATTTTCTTCTCTGAGGTTCCTCCAGAGCCCCAATCATGCTCTTTAACGTTCTGTTGAAACGTTCCACCAGACCATTGGTCTGGGGGTGGTATGCAGAAGAGAACTTGTAGGTGACCCCACATTCTCCACATAGCCTGCATATACTTCGACATAAAGTTGCTGCCACGATCCGACACAACTTCTTTAGGGAAGCCAACCCTAGTAAATATGCCAAGTAAAGCTTTTGCAACTGACTTGGCAGTTAGAATTTTCAATGGGATGGCCTCAGGATATCTGGTTGCATGGTCGACCAGCACCAGGATAAACCTATTGCCCGAGGATGTTTGCGGGTCAAGGGGACCAACGATGTCAATCCCTACCCTTTCAAATGGTACCCCCACAACTGGGAGCGGTACCAACGGAGCTTGGATTGTCGCGCCAACCTTACCAGACAACTGGCAGGAGGCACAACTCCTGCAGTGACTTTCTACTTGCACCCCCATCTTGGGCCAGTAGAAGTGCATGGATAACCTTTGCTTGGTCCTCTTCATACCAAGGTGACCAGCAAGGGGAACTTCATGCGCCAACTGCAGGAGGAAGGGCCTAACAGCAAGGGGAACCACCAACCTCCTATGGTCTCCTTCTGTAGACTCTGTGGGCTCACTATACAGGAGTCCACCTTCCCAATAAATCCTATGCGTCCCAGGAGGTTCACCCTCAAGCTGGGAGCAGGCCTGTCTCCTTAGGCCTTCCAGAGATGGGCACTCACGTTGGCCTTTACTGAATTCGTCCCTATCAGGACCTCCTTCAACTAACAAGTCTTTTAGTTCAGGATGATCGTTGGGGTCAAATACTTCAGGCATCGCCACCTCCTCGTCAGGCCCAGGCGATTGACCAACTTCCTCCACCGCAGTGGTAGGCGAGCTCGGGGGAATATTCTCTTTCCCTCGTCTTGACTTGTCGACTCCTTTCGCCTTGGGTTTCCCCTTCGGCTGGGGCGGCGTATTGGTCTTGGCCAATGCTGCCCGTGCTTGAGACCGTGTGTAGGGTCTTTCGGCAGTGTCTCCTACGAGCCCTAGAGCTCTGAGATCATTACCTAACAAGACCTTTCCCGGGACGTTTCTCTGAATGCTCACTGGAATCCTGACTGCTGTACCATTTAAAGTAAGATTTACAGGTATTACTGGGAACATACGGAGTGGGCCGTCAGCCAACTTAGTGGGCATTAGAGTAGCTCTGGCAACTTCCTCTGAGTCTACCAAGGTAGAATCCACTACAGTGCGACTGCACCCACTATCCCTAAGAGCTGGGGTATCTACTCCATTGATCAGCACACTGGCCCTCATTACGACCCAGGCGGTAAGGGGTTTACGCCGGCGTAAACTTCGCCGACCCTTACCGCCTGAGTACGAGTTCCCGTAGCGCCATGGTGATTTTAACGCCTGCTTTTTGCAGGCGTTAAAATCCATGGCGCTAAGGGACCTTGTTGTTAATTACGCCACCGTAATTTACGGTGGCGTAATTAACGCCTTCCCCACTCCCATTATGCCCTATGGGGCAAAAATGGGAATGGGGAAGGGTAAATGGGGATTGGGGACTTACCGCCCCGCCAAGGTCGGAATGGGGCGGTAAGTCCGCCAACCACCATGGCTGTGTTGGCAACTTAGCGCCATGGACCATGGTGCTAATAGCACCATGGTTCTCCGCCAAGGTCGTAATGAGGGCCACTGTCTTTAAAGTAGTGCTTGGTATTATCCGGAATCCTAGCATAAACCTCTGCGACTTTAGGCTCCCAGGAACCCATGGAAACTAAAACTACCTCAGCCTCTATCCCGCTGGGAAATGAGTCTGAGCAGAAGGATGCTCCTGTAATCTCTTCTTCCTCGTAGGAGGAGAAGGCCAGATTAGCGGAGTGGACCCCCAAAGGTCTAACCTTACACCGGGGATCCCCCTTCACGTGGTCAGTTGCTCCACAAGCAAAACAAGATCCATTGGGTCTGTTGACATAGGGAGGCTTATTGTAACCAGAGTTCTGTTTCGGAGGCTGACCTCCACTACCCTGTGAGTTCTCTTGTGTCTTACCCTTATTTTTCTTTTTGTGGCCCTTATGAGAAGAAGATTTATCAGATTCTCCACCCTCCTTAGCTTTGGACTTTTTCCCTTCCTCCTGCTTACCAGGATGAGTTTTGTCCTTATGGGACACTCGATGTGACACCCATAAATCGGCTGCAATGGCCAGCTTCTTAGGATCTATCTCCTTCGAATCGGCCAAATGCTGCTTAAGCTCCGGGGAAGAAGATGCAAAAATGTGTTCCAGCATGACAAGATTTATCATGCCTTCGAAGGTAGAAACCTTATAACCTTCGACCCAGCCAGTTAAGTTTTTCAAGGACTCAGTGACATAAGATACCCAAGTACCACCTTCCTTTTTCTTATACTCTCTGAAACGTTTCAAATATTGGGCCGGAGTCTTCCCAAACTTTAAAATGAGAGTTTGCTTTAACATTGCGAAATCAGCTCGCTCAGCCTTCGACATTTCCATAATGGCACTACAGCCAGAATGGGGCAGTCTGCTGAGTAACCAGGCAATCTTATCAGCATTGTCAACTTGTTGAACTTCGCATGCATACTCAAACGCATTCAGCCAGTCCATAATGTCATTCCTTTCCTCATACACACTGAGCAGATCTTTCGGAAACCGTGGATGAGAGGAAGCCCCAGACCCATGTCCAGGACCCTTGGACCCATTTGCAAACTGAAGCTTGGCCAGTTCCAACTGGTGATCCCTGTCTTTTTGTTTTTCTGCCCGTTCGATTTTTAGTTTGGCTATGCTGAATTCAAGCTCCTGCTGCCTAAACCGCAGCTCTTGCTTCTTGAATTCAAGCATAGCCTCCCCATCAGCACTGGCAGAGGAAACATTAGACATCTCGTCCTCCCTGTCCTCGTGGTCGCGATGGATCAGTGCAGCGGCAGAACCGTCGGTTCTACCAGTGAGAGCAGCCCCACCTCCTTCCGCACTGTCCTCAGAAGTTATAGCGTCAAGCTGCGCTTCTTGCCACGCCACGATTCTTTGGATCATTTCCAATTTCGTGCCTTGAGAGGAAACACCTCTCTCCGCACACATCGTTTTCAATGTTTCTGATTTGGAAGCATTTAAAGTTAACAAGGTATTTGTTTCCATACTGTTAGATAGGACTATGGCCTTTTTAAAGTTATACTACAATAATTCACCACGTGTCCTGGTTGGAATAACCTGAAATGCCCTAGTTTGTGCGCAACACCGGATACCTTCAGTCGTATCCCACCGCTGTACACCAATTTGTTAAGACGGATTTCTGAACTCTGTCCTGGTGGCGCAGAAGTTCAGAAGGCCAACCTAATTACTTGGAACAGGGTAACCTCTGGACGAGCCAGACCAATCAAGGTAGCGATCGCGGCGGTCAAGACTAGGTCTCAAGAGGGGTGAGGGTGACTGAAAGCCCGCAATGAGCACACAAAGCAAGATCACTTACAAACTACTCCAAACAGTTGTTATATTAAAAATATATACACATTTATTTCAAGGCCTTTAAAACAATGACCGTAGCGAGAAAATCACAATATAACGATAGTAAACCAACACATACCATATCAACACAATATATATACAAATACGACAGTCTCAAGCGTTAGATGCACGAAATGGGTAGTCCACCTAAAAGGGAAGGAAGACAGGCAGTGCGAAATAATGCTTAGACCCAGTTCGCCTTCAGAGGCACCTAACTAGATGGAAGTCCGAGCCCTGCGAAGAGTGGAGCCTAGTGCTCAAAAGTACCTGCACGCGCTGGTGCCAACGGGCAAAAGGAGAAGCTCTTCGAGGGAAATCAGGCAGTTCAGTTTAGTGCACAAAAGAAGAAGAACAAGTTCCGCGACTCAAGCGCAGCCTCCACAGTGGGCAGAAGCAGAGCACGAGTACGGAAAAGGGTGCTGTTTGTCACAGCGGGGAAAAGCAATGGGCTCCTGCAGGAGGGCGACCAGATCCTAGCTATGCTACTCACCGGTCCCCGATGCAAGCAGACCCAGGCTTCTCCGCTTCAGTTTCAGCAGCTGGCAGGTTCAGAAGAGCAGGGAACGCCTCGTCGTCGTGTTGAGTAAAAAGACGTCCCAATCGAAGAAACCTGCACAGTTTGTTACCACAGCAGGGCAACGGAGCGGCCGTGTGTATCTGAGCCAAATGTACACTACTCACTTCCGACCTGGGAACGCCAAGTGTACGAAGCGTGTGAGAGTGACAAGGACTCGAAATACTACACAACCTGGTGGCGGTTACAGAGCAAGACTCCCGTGTAAGCTGGTCAGTCAACTGGATGGCCCAGAGACGCTTCCGAAGGCTTACTGGCAGGAGATGGTGAAGATGCCGAGAATAGCTGTTCCCGCTATTCCAAGGGTCGAAGTACCAGTACAGGCCTTCTGGTTGGATCAAAGGTGAAAAGGGTTTCACAAGACGACAGCAGTGCAGAGGAGAAGTCCTTCAGCGGGTCACCAGCGATTCCTAGGTCCAGCCTCTTGGTTGCAGGTTCCCTTCGCGCCAAAACAGAGGGGACCCAATGGGAGATCCGCTCATCAACACTCACACCATTCGTGGACCAATCACGGACCACGGTGGTCCCAGGCATTCACACCACCCTAGACTCTCTGGCACCCAGGATGTGTATTGGGACCAGACATCCCAGCCCACATCCTGGAGGCACACACAAGACATGTATAAGCCCGCGAAAGCATCCGTGTTTCGCGGGAACGTACATGCCCAAATAAGGAAGGCCCCGGGTCGGCTCGACCTGGGGAAGGTGAAGGGAGCAAGACGGTCAGCGGACAGGACAAAGGAGCCTCGTGGTCTGGCCATTTTGGGAGCCAGGCCACCATTTTGGGTTAAGCGCGAGAAACGCGCTTAGAACGCCAAAAGGAGCTCAAAACACAAGAAACGATCGCTGCCACCATTCCCGTCCCTGAATCACTTGCACCGATCAGATACAATCCTAAACGAGTATCTAGGGCCTGTAGAAGGCTAGAGACCCAAGAGAGCTGTAACTTAGCTTACAGTGCCCTCTTGTGTCATGTTGCACGAAAGCCGCAACATGATAAAAGAAACTACGGGAAACAGCGTTCCCCGGTACTGACTGTCTTAAGGGCATGTCAGTTTCCCCGTAAGAAAGGAGCGAAAGCCCAGAGTAGTGCGGCAGAAGGCTGCACTTCTCTGGCAAAGTCGAGAACAAGGTGAAAAACAACAGCAAAAAGTTTAGGGGTTGCCACATGGAAGGAAAATTACCTACAATTACGAAATCTTTCCTAACAGCTTGTCTGAAGAGTGTTCCTATTTTAAAATTCCTTTAATTTCGCAGTTTCTGAAAGGGCTCACTAATGTGTTCCCTCCGTCACCTTTTCTGGTGCCAGGTTGGGATTTGAACCTTGTTCTTAATTTTCTTATGGGTGCTCCGTTTGAGCCTTTACATTCTTGCCCCTTGACGCTGTTAACTCTGAAAACTGTGTTTTCGGTTGCGGTTACTTCCGCTCGCAGAGTGAATGAGTTACAGGCACTTTCAGTTAAGCCACCCTTCACTGTGTTTCACAAGGACATGGTTGTCCTTAGAGTTCGTCCTTCTTTTCTTCCGAAGATGGTTTCGGAATTTCATTTGAGCCAGAAGGTTGTTCTTCCGGCGTTCTATCCTCCTCCACATCCTGGTAAGGAAGAGGAGAGGCTCCATAGGCTTGATCCTCGGAGAGCGTTGAGCTTTTATATTTCGCGCATGTCCCGGGTCAGAGTGGACGATCAACTTTTCATTGGTTACGCTGGAAAGCGTTTGGGACAAGCTGTGACGAAACAGACTTTGTCTCGTTGGATTATTTTAGCTATCTCCGAGTGTTACCGCTTGGCGTGTAAGGACCCTCCGGCTGGCTTGCGGGCCCATTCTACCAGAGGAGTGGCTGCGTCTACTGCCCTGCAGAGGGGAGTTCCTATTCGTCACATCTGTGATGCAGCCACCTGGGCTTCAGTACATACTTTTGTACGTCACTATTCCCTTGATTCCATCAGAGGGCAAGATCTGGCCTTTGGCAAGGCCGTTCTCTATTCCGCAATTTGATTGGGCATGCTAAATTTGTATTCTAAATTCTTTCCCACCTCCTTGGTACTGCTTTGGGAGTCTGTCATAGATATGGAATACGTCGGAGGACCCAATCCCCTCGAAGAACAAGTTACTTTCTTACCTGGTAACGTTCTTTCGATGGGATGGTCCGACGACGTATTCCATATCGCTCCCTCCCTGCCTTCCCCGCTGCAGAATTTCTTTTGCGATTGCAGCTTGCGTTCCGCAAGGCCTTGTGTGTCTGAATGGCAGAAAACTGGTGGCACACGTTCTGGGAAAAAACTATAACTGAGGCTATGGGCGTCGTGCGTCCTACTTATCACATCGGGTCACGTCGGCCGTTGGAGGAGGTCCTCGGGGACGGCGCATCAACGTCATCGACGCAGGACGCAGACGCCAAAGATTTTCCAAAGCAGCACAGCTGTGGACATTACCTGTCATAGATATGGAATACGTCGTCGGACCATCCCCTCGAAAGAACGTTACCAGGTAAGAAAGTAACTTGTTCATCTTGCCTACATGCACCTTTCGAAAGCATCCATGCAGCCGACACGTAGACATGCTGCCTGACAGGAGAGAACTCCTCTCCCATCAGTCAGCGTGGTCATGCTGAGCAACGTGAACACACTGACTGACAGGAGAGGAGTCCTCTCTTGTCATTCAGCATGTCCACGTTGTCAGCTGAATATCGGGAGGCAGAAGGGCTCACTTCTGAGCCCTGCTGCCTCCCATTATTTTGCTGTTTGTTGCAGAGCCAAATGGCTTCGCAACAAACAGCAAAATCATTGCACAGGCAGCACAGTCCCCCCGTGTGAATAAAGGACACGGGAGACGGTGCTGCCTTCTCCTTAGGAGAGGGGTCCACGAGGCCCCCTCAAGCGCGAGGCCCGGGGCAGTCCCCCCCCCCCGCACCCTCCTCGTGACGGCCCTGCCTCTTGGGAAGGAGAGCCACGCTATACGAGTGAGGTGGCCAGTGGAGTTTAGCCTACCACTCATACACGTGTATTTGTCCTGGTGCAAGGTGAGTGTCAGAAGCCTGTTTCTTAGAAGGTTGTCAGCTCTCTGTTTCGGAGTCAGAAGCTCTCAAGTCCCGCTGACAGTTTGAGTCTGTGTGTCTGCGGGTCTGCGGATGCATCCTTGGTGACCGTTTCCACCACAGCACAGGTGGTACGCCCTGGTGGGTGGGGACGATGCGGTATACCCCAGGTGCTTTGTTTCAGATTTTCCCTTAGTGGAACAATTTTACTTTTCATTTACGGGGGAGCACAGCCCCCGTGACATATGCCTTAGGATGTATAGTGCATGCAGTCTGTGACACGTTTATTCCACTCACCGCCTGGGTTTTCCTACAGAGTCCCTCGCAGTGGCAGAGCTGAACTTTGCCCAGTTCAGGGCTCAGAAATTTCCGGGGTTGTGTTTGTACCAACTTCCATGTGATATCAGGAAATAAAGGTATCACCTGTCTCTGGCTTATGGGCAGTATAACTACACCCTTTGCCTAACGGGTGTATACACAGTGTGAGGCGACTAGAATTTGCCCAATTTGGTCTTCCTCGTGTATGCAGAAGGTAATGATGCACAATGTTATTAGGTTATAAATACTTGCGGTGTTAATTGATTTAACCTTTGCGTACTGGGCTGTAATTCTCTCTTCTATTTCCACTGTAGTTTCCTGTTTAAACGTAGACATCAATTGCGCAATAACACCAGAACGGATTACATCATCTCTCATCCCTGTTATGTTTAGGGTAAGCATCCTGTTAAAATGGCACCTGGTTGGCTGGGGGTCGCCACAGTGAGGGTACCTTTCACTCATAAGAATCTCTCAAGCAGTTTCATTCACGTCACATTTTCCGAGTGAAAGGGAAACACGTTAGGGTTCTTCTTGTATAATTCCTGAAATGATAGACAAGAGGCTGCGTAGCTGCAGATGATGTTTCTTTATTAAGCTTGGACATCAACTTGAAATCTGCATCATAAATCATGTAACAACAAAAGGGCAACAAGCCCTTGAACTCTGGTGCAGCTAATGTGAGTATATTGTCTCTATTGAGGCTATTCCCCGCGTTTGCCGCGCGCCGAGCACAGTAGCCGCACTTCTGCTTTGCGGCCGAGATCTCTACAGTTCTCCTTGTTAATCAGAAGTTTGAGCGGCTGAGGGGGGGTTGGTTTTTGTTTTTTTTCTCTCCTTCATCTGTGCAACCTGACAGTGTTCAGACCTTTGTTAAGAAAATGAATAACGAAATAGGAAGTTGCTGTAGAACTGTGCCCTCCTGTTCTCTCTTGTGTTCTTTTATTTAGGTGTTAGTGAGGAGAGGGTCTACACGGGATAACTGGAGACATAGAAGTGTTCGGGTTTGGATGTGAGCACGTTCTTTTAGTGCCCTCACATTCTCAAGACTCCACTGCTGTATGATACAGTTTTCTAACACTCCCAGCTGCCTGTTTCTCAGACAGACTTCATAAATGCTTATCCTAGCCTTGTGGGGTTTAGTGACCCAGGCTGTTTTCCTTGCCAATATCGGCAGAGAAGATCTCCTGTGTTAGAGAAAAGAGCACTTGCTTAATGTATGTAGATTAGAAAGATCAGAAACCGAATGCACATTCGGCTCTATTTCTGGGTTTGGCCCTGGGCAACTGATGGAGCTTTGCTCCTACAGTAAAACTTTCCTTGCAAGGATAAATTCCTCTTAGCATATCAGTGAGCGTTGTTATAACCTTGGCCAGTCCTTTCATAGATCGTTGGGATTAACCGACCTACCTTCTTGGCTGGTTAGCTATTTATGTTTTGTTTGTGTCTGGGGACCTTGTTTAGGTGTGTGCAGACTGCAGTTACCACTAGGCGTGTGGTAAATTATATTTTTCACCTCAGAACAAAATCTCTCCAGGGTAGTAATGGGTGATATTGCCAATTTATGCAAGACACTGCAAACACATTTTATGTGTAGGCAAGAGGGTCTGTGCCAATAACTGAGGTGCTGCATTTCACCATTTGTCTAAATGTTAAAGATAATTAAATGTATTTAAAGTTGTGGTTCAAATGTACCCATGCCTTGGTTTACTCAAGTTTTAACTGAGAACCTGAGGCATCTGTTAACAGGCCCCGTCCAGTTTTTTGTAAGTTGGCGCTATAGTTATTTATTGCAGTTTCAAGCATCTAGTACTTTGGTCATGAAGCAATGTAAGAACTAAGATACTGCTGATGTTATAATTGGATGTACATAGTGATTATTTATTCTTCCACTTTACATAGTTTTTATGTATTGCTGCTATATTTCTTTATTTCTATAATATAAAATCTACCCATCAGTGCTGACAATCTCATTGGTGTATGGTGTTCATTCAACACAGATAGATTGTTTAATCGGCCCCCACGTCCAAATAAGGTCATTGAAAAGTCTCTGTCCCAGGTAAAGGAGATTTGGGACTAGCCCTACTTTCGCCCCAGTGGAGGCACTTAGGTTCATGTGACAGGCCTAGGGTTTATGTTTCTGTCCTATTTTACCTCCCAGATTCACAACTCGTGCATGTGCGCAGTAAGATGTGTGCCCATTTCTCCTAATCACTACAGCTAGGTAACTCAGATTTCACTCGTAACACATCCAGTGGTTGTCTGTCCCAGCACAGGGCAGTTGCACCTTACACATGTGCCTTATTGAGTGGAATGGGTGCACCTGTGGCTTCTTTTGTGGCACCTGTCTGCATTTACCTCCACCTGAAAGGTGTACTTAACTGCGCTGTGTTATTGTCGGTATTGCTTCTCGATTTCAGTGGTAATATCGCTGCATCCCAACTTGTAAGATGGTATTACAGTTTTGTTTTCTCTGCGGTAATAACGTTGACATTAATACCATAGCCAGAATTACCATCGGCAGAATTACCGTTGACGATATTGCCGACAACTCATAATTCGGCGGAACAGTAAATGGGGCTGTAATTCCATTACCACCACTTTTACTGTATTCCGCTGAACTCGTAATGACCCATATACAAGGGTCGAAGTTCGGGTTTGTTGACCAGGGGCAAAAACAGCTCCTGGGTAACAGGCATCACCTGTTAGGCAGGAACTACCTCTGGGTAACCAGGAGTCAGTCTTCAGCACGCAGCAAATGTAACATGACCGCAAGATGCAATCTCTAACTTTGTCTGCATTACATACTAAAAAATATGCTTTAAATGTCCCTTGAGCATGTCCTTTAGTCTCCTTTAGACGCATTCCCAAACATACACAGTTAATATCACATAGCAATGTTCGTATGGCACCAATTGCCTGATGAGTCAAAAGTAGCTCCTGTTAGCTGTTGGTTTCAAGCTAAGTAGGCTGCCATTTACTAGAACTAGCAGCTAAATAGCTCCCAGCTCCTGGCAATTTCGAACCCTGATATAGTCAGGACATTATACCAGCACAGGTGAATCACTTGCACCAAAGTGGTAATCCTTGTAGAGATGCAGATTTTATTCTAATGACCATTTATTATGACTTGTTCCGTTTCCAAACACTGCTATGTTTATAGATTTTTATCACTTAAAAGAAATGCATTTAGTGTGAAACAATACATTTGATACCTGATGGAGGTATGCCCTTCTAAGCGAAAGGGTAAAAAGCACGTTCATAAATCTGCTGCTCTACAAATTTGTATCTGTCTTCTATGCAATGCACCCAGAAATATGTTTAAAAAATAAGAAACAAATACTGGTTTATCAAAAACAATCAAATGTCATGCTAAGCAAATAATTGCTAATATGTAAAGTTTTGGAGGGTGCACATAATGCTGTACAGGATGAGAAATTTATGTTGGGTCTCAAAGATGACCTTTGAGCCCCTTCTCAAATGTTTTTATCTATGAAAACCACAAGTAGCTGCTCAGAAGAAAATAAGGACTGTGATCATTTGAAAGAATATGCAACATGCTAGACATTATAATGTTTGCATTGGCTGTTCTCTCCCTCAATATCCATGTGTAGCAAGGAGATTAAATAAGTCATTAATCAAATAGCCAATGCTCTATTATGTATACTGTGAAGAATTCGGGCCCCAGTGTGTTTATTTTATTTTATTTTTGAATTTGTAAAGCGCCTAGCAGCCCAGAGGCATCAAGGCGCTGTTTCAAGAATGTGTCTTAGTTACAGGAGGTGGGGTTAAAGCAAAGGTTACATTAATCAGTACAGGGTTACAGTAGTCGAGTGCCTTACATTAGTCAGTACAAGGTTACAGTAGTCGAGTGCCTTACATGTTGGCATGACGAGCAGGGACATATGAGGAATACATACATGTGGTGAAGTCCATTGTGGCGGTTTACACGGTATGCTTCCAGCTAGCCAGTCTACCACTGTAGGAAGCTCTGTAGCTTCAAATGGTTGTGGCAATTGTTTTTTAAAGTTCACATATTAATTCTAATGGACTGCAAGCACTGTTTGTCAGCAGGGCATGTTCTTATTGCACTCCAAAAGTAACAGTAAAACTACTGTATCCCTTTGGGTATCATCCGCAGTTGACAGTCACGTGTGTTTTTTCTGTATGTTGTGACTCGAAGTATAGGATTTGCAAATTATAATTGACCCAGATGTCTAACCGATATGTGAGAGAAGTCTTTCAATATGGCATAACACTCCTTTTGTCTAGCAGGGCAAAGACAGACAAATAAAATGCACAAAAGATCTGCTCTTCCAGGTTTCACAAGCATGTTGTATTACCACCTTAAGAGCCCAGGCAACACAATGGCCCTCATTACGACCCTGGCGGAAAGTGACTGACCGGACCGCCACAGCGTAAATAGCGTTTCCGCCATTGCACGAAGGAGCAAAGTGCGGCCAATTCCGACCCATCGGGCACGAGCACCACGGCATGGCGGAAGTGCAAAGTCCGCGATGGTGGAAATGACCCCAAAACGGCCCACACCGCCGCCGTACGGCGCCCTAGGTGCAATACCGCCACCCATCACAGCGGACACCGCAGTGTGCGCCTACCGGAAAGTACGGTGACCGGAAATATACGGAAACGGAAGTTAAAACATGGGCCCGGAACGGGAAACATCCCGCCGTACACCTATAAAACCACTAAAACCACACAACCACTAAAAACACTACCCTGAGACACACCCCAACCCGACATCCACCCTAGCGAAACCAAGAAAAATGGGAAAAGTAGCGAAGAAAGCGTGCGACCGCAAGCGGCAGGTCCACTTCTCCCGTGAGGAACTCACCGTGCTTACAGAGACCCTCCAGGAGAATGCTGCCGTCGTCTTCTGCACGCAAATGACCAGGACGGCACTTGCAAACAAGAAGGCCATATGGGCTCTGGTGGCACAGCGGGTAAGTGCGGTGGGGACCGCACCCCGCAACCCACAGCAATGCCGAAAGCGATGGGACGACCTGCGGATACGCGTCCGCAGCATACTCTCTGCCAATCGCAACATTGCCACAGCCACCGGGGGAGGTCCTGAATCACCCATCAAGTTGACCCCCTGGGAAGAAATCTGTGCCTCCACCATCGGAATGGAGAGCATAGAGGGAGTCGGAGGGATGGAGAAAGGAGTGCAGACATCCGAAGATTCAGGTAGGTGGGCCAAATAAAACAATGCCAAATCCACAAAGTCCATCCATGTGAAGTACCATGTGTCGACATAGTGCAACAGAAACACATGTCCAGGAGAACGTCCACACACATCGGCCTGATAGCGCACGTTAAAACCCACAATAAATACATAAATAATTAAAAACCCCTAAAACACGCACTACACGTGCAGCAGGCACACCCTAACTGCAGGCTGCCAAACAACTGCACCCTCACCCCACACACAAATGAAAGCACCTCCAAGGCCCCGACCCAAATCACCCTCAGGTACCACCCCAATGCATGTGATACAATGCCATTCCAATACCCACAGACCCATTAATAACCCTCGCCCTCCTTTACTCCACCACAGGGTCCGATCCAAACGACGAGCATCAGGACACCCCTACCAGCACACCTGCAAAGAGGGCCAAGACCAACGGCCAAAGACCCTCCACCTCAGCTGCACGCATCAAGACACGGCAGCAGCACAAATCAGGTGGCAGCACAGAGGAGGGAACATCAACAGGCACCCCAGCAGCCAGCATGCCCACAACACCACCACCACAGGTCCCCCCAACGGATGCCACAGAAGGCACTGCCTCTGGTGGCAGCAGCACCATAGGTGACACCCCATTGATGGCAGCATGCTCCGACACAGAAGACGGGGATGTCGAAGTCAGATCCATCCATGACCTGTCCCAATCCCCCTGTCTGTCCCATCCCGTACAACATGAGGATACCACGCAGGGGCACCCACAAGACGACGACTGGCCATCCCCCACAAGCCCTGTGGCAAGGCAACATGAGGACAACAGCCCCTCTGTGACACCCCCGCATATGGCCATGGCCCAGCAGAGGCAACAGTCCCTCGACCAGTTAATCGTGCAACAGCAGCAACTGGCCACGCTCCTCAAGGACCATGCCGATGAATGTGGGGGCACTAAGGCAGACATAGAAACATCAACTGAGACACTTAGGGCAGAAATGGAGAGAGGTACAGAGACACTAAGGGCACAAATGGAGAGTAGCACCGAGAGCCTGAGGGGGGAACTGCATGCGACGTCCAAGGACGTATGTGCCGAACTTGCCGCAGTGCGCCGTGTGCTCACTGAGCTCTCGCAAACCCTTAGGGACATGCATGGACGTGAGCAGGCAGAGACATCATCCGTTGCAAGTTCCGTCCAGGGCAGCCCCCAACGTAGATCTGGGAGGAACCTGCGCTCCACAGGCAGGGGTGCCCCTGATACCCGCAGAGGGGGCTTGCAATAGCGACAGCCCACTGACAATGAGCATCTTTGGACACTGGTGTTCGGGGGGGAGGTAGGAGGGTGGAGGGGGTGTGTTGGGCTCACTTGGGTGGCGGGTCGATAGGGTGTACTACATGACATCACATATGCCATAAACAGTGCACGATCAACCAATGAGATGTGTGGACATTGATCTTTGTGTACTAGGCCATCATAGGCGTACAGTCCATATTGTGCATGTCCCAGACACACACAGTGCCACGAGTCCCGTGTCCATGTATCAGCCACCAGGCGTGAGTGCTAGAAGCATACATCAATGAGATGCTGACGAATGTCACGGCCCTCCGGTGCCTCGCAGACTCCTTGAGGTGCTGCCACATCCCCACCCTCATCATTACCATCATCAGGTGCTTGCAGTTCTGCGTCAGGGGGCATGGGCACATTTCTACGTACGCACATGTTGTGGAGCATGACACATGCCATCACCATCTTTGCAACCTTCTCATGGCGGTACAGGAGTGCCCCGCCAGACCTGCTGAGGCAGCGGAAATGACCCTTCAGTAGGCCGAATGCCTGTTCAATGACTACACGGGTACGTGAGTGGGCATGGTTGTAGTCCTCCTCATGCTGGTCCCGTGGGTTCCGGACTGGTGTGAGGAGCCATCTCTTCAGTGGATATCCAGCATCACCTGTATGTGGACGATAAACGTATGATGTGGAATGCCATTGCTACGTACGCACACCCCCCCCCCCTTCCTGCCAGGTCATTGCCGAATCACATACCCCACATTATCATGCATGTAATGAGACTCACCGAGTAGCCAGGATCTGTTCCCTGCGTGTCGCTCCATGTAGCGTGGTATTGTAGAGTTCCTCAAGACCATAGAATCATGGGTTGATCCAGGGAATCGGGCACAACAATGTGTAATGATCCTGTTGGAGTCACACACCATTTGTACATTCAGAGAATGAAATTGTTTTCGGTTGCGGTACTGGGCCTCCATGGCATGTGGGACGACCAATTCCACATGGGTGCAGTCGATGGCACCAATGCAACCCGGTATGCCGCCAAGTGCATGGAATCCCACTTTTGTGTTGGTAATTTCCTGCTCCGAGCGTGGTAGGGAGATGTAGTCGTCTGCGTGCTGCAGGAGGGCATCGAGCACTTGCAATAGTGTCCGTGAGAACAGTGGCTGAGAAATGCCATGCAACTGTCCGACTGTGTGCTGGTAGGTGCCTGTGGCCAGGAAGTGGAGTACAGACACCACCTTCAGTAGGGGTGGGATGGCGGTTGGGCTATCTATCATGCTGACAAGGTCAGCCTGTGTCATGTCCACAATGGCGGCTATGGTGTCCCGGTCCAGACGGTAGAGGGTGTGGATCTGCTCATCAGTGAGGTTGAACGGATGTGCTCGGAGGCGTGGGATTGCGGGCTGCCTGCGTGGTGGTAGTGGCTGTGCTGGCGGCCCTTGCTGGCCCTGCCTTGCCCTCCTCCTCCTCCTGCGTATCCTCCGTGCGGCCGGTTGTAGTTGGTGTTCGTCTTCTTCTTGGAGTTGGAGTACTTGCAGTGCTATCATGTCCCCCAGGGCCAACATCGCGAGTCCTGCCGGTAGCATTTCGGTGTGGTTGTGGGAGGAGACTGGCTGTGCAATTTATGTGTTATCAGGCTGTATGGCCTCCACCTGTGGAGATTCATTCCACCTGTGCAAACTGCTCTCCCCTTTGGCCGAGCACGTCCCGCGCACAACGCTGCAATTCGGGGAATGGCATCTTGCTATTGCAATCATGTATTTGTACCCGATGGCCGTGTAACATTGGTTGATATGTTCATTCTGCTGTGGTCCCATTGTTTCACATACTATCTGTGCAGTCGCGAACAGACTTGTGAAGGGTCAGTGGAACGTAGTACTCGAGTAACGGTGGGCCCTCATGCATCACTGTACCGAGTTGCAACGACGGGCGGGGCGTCCCATTTGTGGGTGAAGGCAGTTGCCATTTTCACACACAGCCGCACTCGATGGATTAATTAGTGATTTCAAACGGCCACAGATGCCTCTTCGACGTGATGTTGCAAATGAGGAATTCGAAGGGCGGCGCTTTCGGTTTTCAGCTGGCGGCGAGGAAATGCCCACAGGTCTGACTGCTAATATAACGTACTATTGTTCAATGTCCTTGGGACAGGGGCCATGGCGAGGATGCAATGATTGATATGAATAGTATGGGATGCGCAATAGCGACGTGGGCGATGAGGCCGGACGTTCCCAAATACATGTTACTTCACTACACTGGAATTACGGGCTGGGGCACTGTGGATTTTGCAGGCTGCATAACGCACAGACTCAATGGATATTTCTAATGTTATGTGAGTAAATATTCAGGCGTTTTAATCCCGGGATGAGGGAATGATGAATGGATGCATGGGCAGGTGATTTGATACAGAGTTTGCCATGTACAGGGCTTCTTGGGATCTATCCGCCTCCCCTACGCTATGTGATGCAGGGCTGCCATAGTGGGACCATCGTCTATCTGGCCTTGTTGAGCCCTCCCTGTCTCGACGCGCCCTCAGACACTTGTGTCCATGCACGTTACCAATCCCATCTGATGGATTCTGTTTTGACAGACGCATGCACAGGTACACTCGTTTGTGATGGTGTTTACACCTCGATATAGATAGTTATGAGTCGCAAGTGGTTTTTGGGTGGTGATGGACCTTTGGAGTGGGCTAGCATGCATATGGCTGTGGATTTAGTGTGATCATTGAAGTGAGTTGTTGGAATGTAGTTCTGATGGCCATTCTGTTCTTTTTCTTTTCTTTTGGTTGACAGGTATCTCCTCCCCTTTTGCCACTGCCATCTGTATGCCACTCCTGCAGATGGGTTTTACTCCCGACACCTGCTGCTTCGTGTTAATCAGTGGAGCAGCATTACGATCTTATGGGACGATCGCCAAAGGGCCACATGCCCTTACGCAGTACTGGTGGCTCGGAGCAACATTTCGGCCTTTCAGCTGGACTAGTGCCTCCCCATTGGGCCGGCCCTGCGGTTCTGTGCGCTTCCATGTTGCCTTTTCGTACGTGAATGTGGCTCTGTGTACCATGATGGAACAGGGCGTCACACAAGTAGTGGCTGGTCATTTCTTGCGGATGCAGCCCACAATGGTGAAATGTGTTTTGGAGTTCATGGCCTGATGGCTGTATGGGCTTGGTGATTTTGTTGTGCATTAAATTTCTATTCTGATTTGGCCCGTGTAGCGTTCTTCTTTGCAAGTGATGTGGCATATGCCTATTTGGGGAGCGATGTATTGTGAGGAGATCTGCATTGGGTTCCAGCTTCGGAGTTTAGTTGCGTGGTACTGGACTGGGCGCGTTTGCCTACGAAGCCCGTGAGGTCAGGGATGGGGGCTGCCAATATGACTGTTTGAATGTTGTCATGCTCAGGGGCGGGGGATTGGGTTTTGTGTGACAGATGCCGGTCAGCCAGGTGGACTGGTGGAATGATGTGATTTTCGGAATATTGCTGGTCACAGGTGCCTGTGTTTGCGTGCGTTTCTTGGTGGGGGACTGTGGTCATGTCCATTGGGATGGCTTCTGTATTCGTGCCATCTGTGCCCTGCAGCTCCCATTGGCCCCTGTTGTGTTTTTTTGTTCGTTGGCATGCATGGGTGACTTGTACATTTCACTGGTTGCATTGTGGCTTCATTGCACCTACGGGGAGTTGTACTTTGTGGGCAGGGAGCGGTGTACAGGCACTCAGTGGGGCCGTTTACGGTTGATTCGCGATGCCGTACTTCTCACCATGGCGGAATGGTACATTCCGCCATGCTTGATGGCGTTAGGTACATGTCCGCTAGGGTCGGAATTGGCGTACCCTTGCGCCATGGTGGTGTTTACGGTTTGGCATGGCGCGCGCGCGCGTGCTTGGTGCAGTTGGCGTTGGCGTTCACTACGGTGTCGCTAGTGGCTTCGTACTTTGCGGTGACGGGTCATAGTCGCACCGAGCGCTATTCGATGGCGGTATTGCATTTCCGCCATCGTTTTCCGAATTCCGCCAGGGTCGTAATGAGGGCCAATATAATTTACTTCCAAAGTTCTATTATTGCTGTAGATTCAATTGGGTACACAAGACTGAATTTTTCTTCAACGCCAAGCACAAAGGGTAAATAACTATTTGTCTCCTTCATTTCTGGGCAATAATTGCACCCACATACCAATAACCCTCTCCATCTGCCCTTATTCTAAATGCAAACTCTTACAAGTAGAACAATCTGATGGCAGGAGTGCACTTTTTTATCATTTTGGAATGAGAAATTGATCAAATTGACTGTTAAATTCTATTTTAATACTAGTAAGATGTTTTATTTTTATTAGGATGTCTTATTTTGTCCGGTACAGTACAGTAGTAGTTACTGTAACATGTTTTGTATTTTAATTGCCAAATCCGCTTTTGTTCGTAAAATGCCATCTTGAATCATCATCATTGGCTGTTTGGACGCTATACATAATAAGAAGCCTGGCACCACAGTACATGTTTTCCCAAAAACATTTTCCTAATCTGACAATATCCACTCAACAGTGGGGTTCAACCATGTGACTTGGGTAGAAGTAATTAAGTCTTATTAGTTGAAATAGGAAATCAATACTGTGTATGCAGTTATTATTTCAGTGCTGAGATGTATGAGTGGGTGGAATTTACAAGGAAAGACCATCCCTGACTGACTAAGAATATTTACTTCTGATGTATGTGACGAACCCCAGGATGTCGTGACTGCGTCCATGGGCGAAGCCCCTTCCAATGAGGCCAGGAAGGTGAGGCCGCTACATGATAGTCCCCCTGGGGGTGGCACTCATTGGGTGGATCTCATGGGGAGGTAACCCCCCTATGGGATGAGGGATGACACCATGGGAGAAACACAGTATAATTCCCGTACGCCCCCGCATCCCGTTACCCTGCAGAGGACACAATAACCCCACACACATCCATGTATGTCTGCAGAACAGACAATGTCACTTCCCCAAGAAACACTGAGACGAGGAAGAACATTGAATACAGGGATGAATATAGTACTGAGACGAGGAAGAAGTGTAGAGTAATGTAGAATAATCCACCAAACCACTACAAACTCACTAGTCAATGTGTGTCAAGCAAATCGGAATGGAAGATAAAAAGGGAAGAAGAACTTGATTAAAAGAGAAGGCCTCGGAGGAGGAAGCGAGAGATTTGAATCCTGGCAGCAGTAGAGAAGGCAGGACGCCAACGGTACCAGGAGCGGGATGCGGACCAGCTAGTAGAGGTGTTCCTGAGGCATCCATCGCAGACGAACACCTAAGAGGAGCAGAAGCATAAGCCACCAGCCAGATGGGAAGTCTGGAGCGCATAAAGACGATTCTCGGATTCATACCTATATGAAGAGAGAGTGAAAGCAAACTTCATAGTCACAGTATCTGGCAACAAAGTACACCAGGTTGGCTGTGACCAACAAAGTAGTAGTAAAACGAGAAAACTTCAAATAAAGGTGCAGAAAAGGCAAAAGTCTGGGACTCACTCACATATGAAGAGAGAGTCAAATCACTCTTCATAGTCGCGGTATCTGGCAGGACAGTGTAACAGGTTGGCTTTGAAACTAAGCAGAAGACAAGAGGTATCTTTATAGTCACAGTTTGCAGGAGAAACAAGAGCTAGGTTGACTGTGAACTATACTGGGAAGAAACTAAGAGAAGGGAAGCATCCTCCCTAGTAATTTGTACATACAATACAAAGGTAAGAAAAGGGAGATATTCTTTCAACATTTGGACAAGGCAGGAGAGAAAACCAAGAGGAAGGAAAGCAAAGCCTCTTGTTGTTGTTTTTTTTAATTTTATTATTTATTTTTTTAATTTGCCCATATCAAATCAATGATTTTGCAAAGAGAAGTAGATAAGAAGGCTGGAAAAAAGAAAAGGAGGAAAGAAGTCAGAAGAAAAAAAAGAAAAGCTTATAGTTTCTTTAGCCTAGTTAAAAGTTTCTTTGACATGGTGAGAGCGCGTTCGCTTCTGGTTTTCAGTGTTTGAGTTCAAATCCAGGTTCAGCGTTTAGTCACAGCTTAGTTGGTCGGCTTCGCTTGATTTAAGGGAACATGCCTCTAACGCTGCTTTTAAAATTTTTGCAGTTGCTACCGCTCAGTAGTCGATTCCACCAGACGTCTTCTTCGTACAGGAGATTGGGATTAATTAGCGGGCCAAGGTAGGCTCTTCTCCATTTTTCCGTTTTGGGGCAGTGCATCAAGAGGTGCTTTACTGATTCCGGCTCCTGATTTGTTCCGCAGAGGCGACAGAGATTGGTTTTTGATTGACCTCTTATGGCCCTGATTTCATTTGTCAGAAGAAGGTTGAGACGACTTCTCAAAAAAATTTATCTTAAAGCCTTGTCCGGGAATCTTTTCAGGACTTCAGTAGTTGAATGTAATTTTTTGGGCTTGAAGTTCAAATGGATGAGAAGTTTGTTGTTTCCTGCTAGTGTAAGAGTCTCTATCCAGTCCAAGAGGTCCATTTTCCATTTGATTTTTTGTGGGGTTTTGGGTCAAGAGCATCCACTGTTGACCAAGTGTGCACGTTGCTTGGCTGCCCAGGTGGCAAGAGGCTTGCTCCTTCCTTCCGTCATTTCTGCTTTAATTATGTTGTACACAGGTGGTGAGTCTTCCATTAATATTTTTCTAAAAAGCGCCATTTCTCCTATCTCCATGGCGGCTTTCAGAGAAAGAATTCCCAGTTCTCTTCTGATGATCGAGATGGAAGTAGAACTTGGGAGCTGAAGGACGTTCTGCCAGAAGTAGGCTTCCAATTTAGGCCAAATCGCTGAGGGGATTGCTGGCATTGCCTCACATCCGTATGCTAAGCTCGGGATTACTTTGCCCTTGTAAAACTTTATGGCCGGGAGAAGCGAGAATCGGCCGTATTTTCGGTCAATTATTTTAGCCTGAGTAGTGAGTTTGCGAATTTTGTCCCAAAGGTAGTTTTGCATCGAGTTCTCAGATTTTGAATTGTCCAGCATCACACCAGATATTTAAAGGACTGCACTTCTTCAATAGTCGAGTCTTCGATGCGCCATCTGAAGCTTTTTGAGTTCTTATTTTTCTGCTTTCCAATGGTCAAGATTTTTGTTTTCTCCTTGTTTATCTCTAGATTGTTATTTGAGATGTAATTAGCTAAATTGTCGAGCTGCCTTTGTAGACCAATTTCAGTCTGGTCAACAAGGATGATATCATCGGCATAAAGTAGACGAGTCACAGACGTATCACCAATTTTCAGAGGAAAAGATCTTATCTCGCTGGAATTTTCTTTGAGATCTCCGAGAAAGGAGATGAAGAGGGCCGGGGCCAATGGTCAACCTTGCTTCACTCCTCTAAGCGTTGGAATCTCTCCGGACAGGTTTCGAGCTTGGTCCAACTTTGCCCTGATTGACGTTCTGTCGTGGAAGGCTTTTATTGGGTCGAGAATATTATTCGGACAATTCCTTTTTTCCAATTTGGACCACAGCAAGGTTCTGTCTATTTGGTCAAAAGCTTGACCAAGGTCAATGAACGCCAAGTGTACTTTCCCAGGCTTTGATGTGAGTTTAGCCTTTATGACGCTTAACATCATGATGTTAGCCGTGGTCCCTGAGTTTTTCAAGAACCCTGTTTGGAAAGGGTCTCGGCACGGGGCAGATTTGGCCCAGGTTTAGAAACTTGTTAGGAGAAATTATCCGTAGAGTTTGCCAATTGTGTCCAAAAGTGCTATGGGGCGGTAGTTTCCTGGCCTAGTTCTATCTCCTTTTTTGTAGATGGGGGCGATCACTGCAGTGCGCCATGAGTTTGGAATCCATCTTGTCATGCTGCATTTTTAGAATACTTGACCAATAAAGTTCGCCCACTCCACCGGATGGTTTTTTAAATCTATGTTGGTGATGCCATCTGGGCCCGGTCTCTGGATGATTTAAGATGCTTGATGGCCAAAACAATGGGCCTCATTACACGGTAGGCGGTAAACCATGGTGCTATTAGCGCCATGGTTCATGCCGGTAATTTACCGGTACCGCCTTGGAGGAAAGGGGAATTACCGCCCAATTCCAAGGTTGGGAAGGCGGTAATTCCTCCTTCCTCCATTGCCCTTCCCCATTCCCATTTTTTCCCCATAGGGCATAATGGGAATGGGGAAGGCGCTAATTACGGTACCGCAAATTGCGATACCGTAATTAGCACCCCGGTCCCTTTGCGTGTTTGTTTTTTAAGCCTGCTAAAAGCAGGCGTTAATGTACCAACCTGCAAAGGGACCTCGTAGTAGGCGGTAAGGGTTTACCGGTACCGGTAAACCCTTACCGCCTACCGTGTAATGAGGCCCAATGTCTTCTTCGTTTGAGAAATCTTCCCAGGTGGTTCATTTAAACTCAGACTCCGAAGCCGGTACTGATTTCCCGGGGAGTTGGAAAATCGTGGAGAAATGTAATTTCCATGCTTCTTCGGGTACGTTGTTTGACCCTTTTGCGGTGGCCCCGTCGTGTTTTTTATTAGTTGCCAGAAAGCACCTGAGTTCTTGGGTGCCAATTTTCTCAGCATTTCTTCTGAGTCACGTTGATACAGGAGGACTCTTTGGTATCTTAGCCAGGATTTGTACAGCTTTTGTTCCTGTAGGTAGAGTGCTCTTTGTCCATCTGATTCAGAAGTTGCTGCCTGCTTCTTCAACTTCCTCAGAATGCGACGTTTCATTACCAACTCTGTATCATAGGTATGTAGTGGTTGTTGCGTAGCCTTTTGGTTTGGCTTCCTGGGTATCAAGTACGGAACCAATAAGGGTTGGTAATCAGTGGAATTAGATGCCTCCCTGTTGCCCCTTGAGCAGTGCGTTGAGTAATTTTTGGTCAATTCCTTAATTCGCTCTACTATAAGCCTAAGGCGGTTTCCTTGGGCATTTGATTCAATTTTTTCCGGCATTTGGATTTTATCACCCACTATGGACGGCCATGAAATTTTCAAGATGTTGTGGTCACTTGCTTCGGCCCTTAAGACCTCAAAAGATGTTATTCGGCTCAGCATCGCCTCAGATGCAAATATGTAGTCTATTGTTCCTTCTTGCGAACCTCTTTCCCAGGTTGGGATGTAGACGGCCTGAGGAAGAGAGTGAGCGATGTTGAAAAAATTTCCGGAATCCATAAGTGATTGCCATTGCTTGCCCCGTGATTCTACCTGGCTTATTGGGCGCGACAAGGGGCATCTTGAGGATCCGGTCGGGCATTTGGCATTTAAGTCCCCACTTAAAATTATGAGGGGATTGTCCTGGGTGGTCATAATGACATCAATCTCAGTTTCGATGGATGCTAGGAAAAGTCTGTCTGAGATAACTTGAGGATTCCAATAGGTTGTGATTATGGTTATTAAAGAAGAGGTCAACATTTGGCTATTCCCGACCAGTCGATCCCATTTTGTCAATACTGCTAAGTGAGTTGGAGTTGCAGCTATCTTCTTCTGGATTGAGAGTCCTGAGCCGGATCTGACTCCCACTAGAAGGCCAGCTGATGGACGGCCTAAACGGCCTTTCTTTGCTGGAGAAACTACAACTGAGAAACCGTCAATTGTTGGGGGAGCGAGTAACCAGGTTTCTTGGAGGGTGATAATGTCGAAGTCACCAAGGTTAACTCGTCCAGGTTTTGTGAGGTGAGCAAAGCCTCTGGTGTTCCAGGACATCATTTTAAGTGTTTGGGATTGAAGGTCTAATTCCTGTCTTCGGGCTTTTTGGCTTATTCCATCTTTGATATCTTCCTTCCATTTTCTAGATGATGTTTGTTGCTATTTCTTTGAATGGCTTGAAGAGGTTTTCGGGAGCCATGCCAGAAGCTGCTTGATCGATGCAAATGTTGACAGGTTCTTCTTAACTGCTGAGTTCTCCAAATGTCTCGATGATTTGTAGCTTTGGTCGGACTGTTTTCGTTCAGTCTTGGTTTCAGAATAGGACAGGTCCCTACTCTCGATGGGAAGTCTGTCTTCTTGGATTTCACTCTGTCTGTGCAGATTCTTTTCAGTAGATTTCCAGCTCGGAGAGTGTTGTTTTTTGTTCTTTCCGGTGTTGGACGACGATGAGACTAGGTCTCTCCTTGGAGACTGAGTCAGGTTCTGCGTGTTGGACTCTGTTCTTGACCTGTAATGAATATTCCCAAGCGGATAAGGATTCCTCTTAGTTTAGAGTTTCCAATCATTCGGTGATCTTTTTACCCCTGTAATAAAGTAACCCTTTTTCAGAAGGTCTGCTTCGCCTTCTTTGGACCATCTGCCATTTGCTTCTGCGCTTACATGTAGATACGCCTTTGCTTTTTGATCTTTATGGTAGGGCTCTACAAGTATAAGGTCCTCTGTCGTCAAATCTTTGAGACCTCCTATGCGTTTCAAGATTTTCAGTACCGTACCCCTGTTTAAGGTTGTCCTCTCGAAGTTTGCCGGAATCTGTTCCAGCTTTAGGACTGTCGCAGAAGCAAGCCTTTGTTGTTTTGCGGTTTTTTGGGTCGAACTTCTGTCACTGAAATGATTTTTTTCTTTCTGTTCAGTGGATTCTTTTGATCTTTTATGCAGATTTAGACCGACTTTCCGATTGTTGTCGGTGTCGATAGGAGATTTTAATTCCGCGAGGTTCTTTTGTGACACAGGTTTCTCTCTCAAGGAATCCGGTCCTCATGGGTATCTCGGGTTTCAACAGTGCCAGTCCTTTTTGTTGTCGCTGTTTGTCTTTCGTTTTTTTGATGTTGGCGGTGTTGCACAATTTTTATTCGTTGACAATCGTTCCCGGTTGTGTTTTTCATTTTGTCTTTGACTGCAGCTCTCTGGCGATGAATGAAGAGTGATGTTCATTGAGGCTTCATCTCTTAGGAAATCTTCTACAGTAATTGGTGACTGTGCCAACAAAGTCTGTGAGGGGCTTCTAACGAAATGACAGACCTGGATGGGAGATTTTGGGGAGACACAGGAATTGGTTGGTTTACAGATCAAAACGTTGTTTTCCATCTGACAGCCCAAGCCGTTTCCCAGGACCTGTCAGGTTAAGGGGAAAGTTGAAGAGGCTGTTGCCCCACCTTGAAGGATGGGATTTTTTTGATCTCCATTCAGTTTGTTTGACTGGGCTGATGTTCTTTTTGTTGAGACTTTCGCTATGCACGTCTGAAATGGGAGGTGTATTTGTTTTGATGCTGTTTCGTTCAGGCATGATTTAGCCATTCCCTTTTTGACTCCTTCAAATAGGAATGTGCGGGGGGGTTCGGTTTTTTCTTTTGCTTTTTCATTTTTTGAAAGCTCTTTCCCAAAGTCGAAGCAGATTTTGTTGGAAACCTGCTTGACTGCTGACTGAATCTTCGCCCCCGGTTCTTTTTCTTTTTCAATAATTCGATCTGTCTGAGGAGCACAGTCTCTTGTGTCCTTGATTAAGATTGGGTGGGGTGGGGGGATTGGTATTGCAGGATTGTTTCGTGTTGGGACCCCTATGATTTTGTCGTATATAACGCTGTCAATTTTTTCTTTTGCCATTATATATCCTTCTAAGTGTGTCATTTTGGTGTGAGTCATTGCGATCAAAGTAGTTTGGTCTTTTAACGTGTCGTTTATAGCTTCGTAAAGTTTCCCGAATGGAGCGAGCGCAATCGTCAAAGCTGACATCAATGTTGTCAGATCACGCTTTTGCGGGGGTGTTTCCTTTAGGACTCCCTCAGTTTGACTTTCCCCTCCGCTTTTCCTTCGAGGTGAGATGTTAGGAGGGCGAGGTGGAACAAAAGGTTTTGGTTGTGTCTTTGGTAAGTGGGGCTCTTTTTCCGACAAAGCAGCAGATGGGTCCTGGTGTAGTTGAATTTTGGCTGGAGTGTAGGTTGGCAGAGCCTCGATATTTTGAGGGACAAGGTGAGAGCACGTTGGACCCTTACGACTCTCCGTCTGAGAAGGTTTTGCTGGCAAGGGAGATAGTCTCGTTGGAAAAAGATTTAGAGAGACAGTTTTCGGACTAGCAGGTGATGCAAGAAAGACTTCTTTTGGACTTTCAGATGGGGGAGAGTCCACAAGGATGTTTTCGTTCTCAACACGATTTGGGATACCCTCCTTTGGTGTACACGGAAGCTTGCATGCTTTTGGACCTCCAGCGAGGTCTGACGTTGCGTCCAGCAGTTCAGCATCAGTCAGTTCAAGAAGAACGTTGTATTTTCGTTTCCCTTGACTGACAAAATATTCTTTTAAAGAACTGCAGATCGCTGAGTTAGTCAGAAGCTGATCCGAAGGTTTCTTATTTTTGTTGCATATTGCCTGACCAAGTGGTCCTTTCTTTTTCTTTTGATTTCTTTTTTTTTTTTTTTTTCTTAGAAGAGGATGTGCTTTGTGCATTTTTCTAAAAAAAAAATTGAATGGATGCAGAGAGTCACTGGAAGGGGTTTCACTGTCTACACTCGAATGAGTTTGAGGCAGGACAGGTTGGAAATCTTCTGTTGAACTGTTCTCCTCGGTGTGTTTGTCTTTGGCACTACCCCCATGAGGAAGTGGAGCGTCGTTTTCGGCCACGTGAATTTGGGCGTGCGCCGCCTTCTCCTCTGATGACGCGGACGGAGCCAATCGTGATTCCGACGTGTTTTCCTGCAAGCTGGTAGCAGGGGAAGTGGATCCCGGCGGATCTTCGTTTCCGCAATGAGGAATCCTCTGACTTGGGCTGACCGTGCAGTCCCGTGACGAGCCGGACGTAGCAGACTCCAAAGTTACGGTAGGTGATGTTTGTAAGCCCTCCTGGGCTATGTCCTGCCACCCGAGTCGGGGAGCCGCATGCCATTCTCTCGCAGCCCACCCTTCGGTCGGCTGCACTGGGAACCTGACCGCATGAGGCTTCCCCAAGTCCGGCGGCAAGTTCTGCTCCCGGGCCTCACAGGAGGCTTTGGCAGCGGTGAGTCGAGTTTGGAGCGTTTCCTCGCTGGCTGCATCTTTTCCAAGGCAGGGCACCAGAGCTTCACCCAAGCCTTGGTGAAAATCTTCCAAGGAGGTCTCATGTTGTAAATGAGCTGAGGGGCTGGCACTGTGAAGCCCCGATTTTGGGAGGTGTCTTTGTCTTGACGCAGGGCGGCCTGGCAGGCGAGGGAGATCAGGTCTGTGGGAAGCAAGCCTTGAGCTTGAGCTTCTCATCCATCGCGAGTCCTCATCTTCGGCTCCTGATGTTGGTGAGGAGGGCATTTCCCCCTTTCTCACCTCCATGTTGGCAAGGAGGCGCCTGCCTAGCCTGCTCACGGACTGCCACAGACTGCAACTCAGCAGCCAACTCCGCGGCCGCTCCGCGGTTAGCAAGGGGTTTTATGGGTCCACCCACAAAACTCAGCAGGAAAGCGTAGAAGGACTCTGGTAAGGAGAGTAGACTGCCACAGACTGCAACTCAGCAGCCAACTCCGCAGCCGCTCCGCGGTTAGCAAGGGGTTTTATGGGTCCACCCACAAAACTCAGCAGGAAAGCGTAGAAGGACTGTGGTAAGGAGAGTAGACTGCCACAGACTGCAACTCAGCAGCCAACTCCGCGGCCGCTCCGCGGTTAGCAAGGGGTTTTATGGGTCCACCCACAAAACTCAGCAGGAAAGCGTAGAAGGACTCTGGTAAGGAGAGTAGACTGCCACAGACTGCAACTCAGCAGCCAACTCCGTTGTTGTTGTTTTGTGGACATTTTTGGAGTGCTAAAAGAAGGAAGACCCTCATTGGACATTCAGAGGGTGAGACAACCTGGAGAGTAAGGTTGTCCTTCCTTTTGATGTGTATTTGTTGCACCATTTTGGAACTTTGTTTTGCAAACTGGTAAAGAACTTTGAGGCTAAAGAAGAGCCCCTTCTCACGTTAGTTTGAGCTCCTAGTGTGAGGGCTGGAAATAGGATTTTTGACACAACAGTGGACTTATTTCTTTGGACTATGCTGACAGATTCATTAGAATATTTTTTCGAGGCAGGGAAACCGCTCTTAATATTAGAGGCAGGAAGGTATTCCCCTTCCCTCCCTGTGTGTCAAGTCTCCTCCTTCCACACCCTTACATAAACCATAAAACTGGGCCATTAAGTATATGGATCGTTGTTGTAAATTCTTAAGTATTCCACCATTTGATATACACTTTGTATGTCTCATTTGTCCCTTTTCCTTGTGACCTATTTAATTTATTGCTTGCAAGAGGAGAAAAATGGATCCAGTGTTCCGTCTGTGCCCTCAGACACTTCACAGCCCATGCAGGTATGCCTGCCTGACACCGATATCTAGCTGAATAGTCAAGACACTCTCTTTGCTCAAAGTTTGAGCAGGCCGGTGGCTAATATCTGCCTGGTTAATATCTTCTTGTACTGTTACCAAATATATGCCTTTGCCATATAGTGATGTGACAACTTTGCCTCTTCCTCATGACCCATTTCATTTTGTGTCTGCAGGAATCCTGGGAATCCTGGTTTGTCGGACGCCAGTGTTCTGTTGGTGCTTTCAGGCACATTGCAGAACATGCATGTATGCCTGGCACAGATTTGTTGATAAATAACTGACATGTTCTCTTTGGTAAATGTAATAGCAGACCAATTACGAATATCTGTCCAGTTATAGTCTAGGCCTATTCACATGTATGTCCAGAGACGTCAATTCACCAAAGTGCCTGGGGTAGCGGAAGTGACATCACATATCCAATGACATCATAGGAATTTACATCATATGACCTTTGACCCTGGCAACATCACAGGAATTGATGCCAAAAGACCTTTTGCCCTGGTAACATCACAGGAAGTGAAATCGCAAATGTTACTAACTCCTAAAAAGTTGTACAATTAATAAAATAATAGAAAGTACTAAAGTCCTCAAACCTAATACTAAATTCATCCTTTTAGGAGATATCAATTTAGGCTATAATGATCTAGCAGATCATAAAGCCACTGCCTTCCATAGCGCATTCCAAGAAATGCTATTTACTCAAATAGTAAATGCCCCTACTCTTTCAAAAGGCAGAATCCTCGACTGGATCCTATCACTGAACACGTCAGTTACCTTAGAAGACATCCTAAACCTATCATGGACGGACCACTTCTTAATCAGCTTTAACCTCACATTGACCAACGACCCAGTGCCGATTATCACCCTTCCTACCCCTACATTACTGAGAAACACACGCAAACTCACCCCAGAAACCCTCTCCGCCATTCTGAATAAACTACTCAACCCCTAGTTGACAATACCGCTGACAACCTCTCACTTCACCAACACAGCTGCCTCAAAACAGCTATTGATGAAGTAGCCCCTCTCAAACTTTCCAAACCCAAACGCAGCAACACCTGGTTCAATGATGAACTCATTGAACTGAGAAGGAGAAAAAGAGCATTTGAACATTTATTCAGAAAAAACCCTAACAGTGAATCCAGAAAAGAACTCCTCACTAGATCTAAAACCTACAAACTAGCAGCGTATATGCATAAAGCAAACTCGCTCAATCAACGCATTATCAATTATCAATGCGGCCTCTAATAGCAAAGAGATGTTCTCCATTATCAGAGAATTCAGGATGCTCTACCTTCCAAAGTAAACACCCTCCAAAACAAAATTGCCCAGCAAAGAAAACTCCTAGCACATTCTGCGGAGCTTCCTCCCATGGCACAATTGGACACCTCCCCCAATGTACCGCTATTTCACTTCACAGAGGTGACCACCCCACAAGTTCTAAAGACTATAGCCTCCTTGAAACCATCCAATGTAAAGGCGACAATTGCCCTGCTAAAATAGTTCAAGCCTGCGCACCCTCACTCGCCCCATTATCACCAGATTTATCAATGCTTCTTTCAGCACTAACTCCATTCCTGCTAACATTAAAGAAGCATGGGTTACACCCCTCCTAAAAAAGCCCTCCCCAGACCCCACCTCTCCCACCAACTATAGACAAATCACTACGGTGCCTTTCTTACTTACAATCATAGACAAAATTGCCTATAACCAAGTTCAATCCCATCTTCAAGATTACCATCTGCTAGGGGATAGACAATCAGGTTTCCGCCCTAGGCATAGCACTGAGACGGCCCTATTGGATTTAAAAAACCAGATGGACACCATCAGAGACTCCGGCAACCTCTGCATCCTATTACCACATGGATTAAATCATTCCTGTCAGACCGCACTTCTAGAGTAGCCATAGGTGACGAAGCTGCTGATCCCATAGCAGTCCCACTGTATGTCCCATAAGGATCCTGCTCATCTCCCACCCTTTACAACGCCTATATGAAATTACTCTTCACGGCCCTTGATGCCATGGGAGTAATATACACCAAATTCGCCGATGATACACAGATACTTATCCCCATCAAAGGCAATCTTGAACAGGACTCTATCTGCATAAACAATATCTACTCACTTATCCAGAACTGGATGTCAACAAATAGCCTCTGCCTGAATGTTGAAAAAACAGAGATTCTTATAGTTGGCACTCCCACCTGCCTGAACAAACTACACCCGGAATACACCTCCATAGTCATAGATGGCACCCCAATCACCATCTCCAACCAAGTAAAAACCCTAGGTGAATACCTTGATTCCAACCTCACTATGTGTAAACACGTTAGCGCATGCGCCTCATCCACTGCTCACACTTCCAAACTTATTGCCCTAAACCGACCGTTCCTCACACCCCAAAACTGCATTACACTATCAAGAGCTCTCATTTTGGCTAAATTAGATTACTACAATGTTCTCCTCCTAGGGAACTCAAAATAAATATGAACAAACTGCAGTTACAACAGAACAAGGCCCTGAGAGCAGCACTGGGGATAAACAGAAGGGAACACATCGCTCAACATAGGAAAGATGCACAATTGTTGTCCATTCCTGTCAGAATACTACATAAAACACTCACTATCACACAGAAATGTATCACTTCTAAGGCACCTATCTACCTCAACCATTGCCTCACATGCACACCACACCTAGAATTTTCAGATCCAATGCCAACACTCACTTACTCATTCCTCGAATCAAGACCACCAAAACAGGCAACTCTAGCTTCACTGTAGCAGCCCCTAGAATTTGGAACTCACTCCCTCCCAACACCTGCAACGAACCTGCCCTCCCACACTTCAAGACACTACTGAAAACCTACCTATTTAATACATTATAATTGCCTTGACTACCTGGTCGCTCTCTCCACCCACACATGGTTTTGCCGAATGATTAACGTATTCTTGTTGTAACCTTATTGTAACCAAATATCGTGCAAGTCTTTTCGTTCATCCATTAAGTCTCTTGAAAGTAATCACTGTAACCAATAATCTTGTAAGTAGTCTTTGTAACAAATAATCCTAAGTAAGCTGAAGTATTGTTGTAACCTACGCTGTGATACCTCAGGGTCTGGATGTATAACCAAATGCAATAAATAAATAAAATAAATAATAAATAAAGTGGACAAAAACGCTTTTATTTCTTTTCTAATCATATATTACCTATGGTTCTAGCTATCCCAATTTGTAATGGATGCAGTCATGATATGCTGGGGTTACACCCAGCTGAACCATCATATGCCAGGAATTCAGCTAGTACGTCCTCATTTGACACTGGCATATTGTACATGTTAAATCATTGGTTTAGTTTAGTTTAGTTTATTCATTTGTAATGCGCACCAGACCCGAGGGTATGAGGGCGCAGGAGCAGCAAGGTTATTCACAGCTTGGCTACAGGTTACAGTGCAGTACAATAATTACAGTAGGTACAATGGTTGAAACAGTCACGATAAAGTCAGTAGTTTGCAAATTTACAAATAATCATATTTACATAATTTGCAGCAGTGAGGTGGGTTGAATAGTCACTTTAGCGGGCATTGGTCTTTAACCAATGGATATAGTTGCGTCTAAAGTGTGTGTAGGTATGGGGTGTCCTTAGAGAGGGTGGCAAGGAGTTCCAATGTTGGGCTGCTTTCACCTGGAAGCTGTTGCCGCCCATTTTGGTACGTTTGAACCTAGGAACTGTGAGCAGATTTGCATTGGAAGTTCTAGTAGGTCTTTTAGAGGTGTGTTTACTTATTCTGTCGACTAAGTAGCGGGGGGCAGCGTTGTCAAGGCATTTGTGTGTTAGTGAGGCTACTTTGAGCAGGATTTTATCTGTAGTGTTGAGCCAATTGTGGGATCTCCAAATGTCAGAGATGTGTTCTCTCTTGGGGATGCTAAGCGCTGCTCTGAGAGCGTTGTTTTGTAGCGTCTGTATTTTGTTAGTAACCTGTTTGCTGGCTCCTTCGTAGAGGGCATTGCAGTAGTCCAGTTTTGATAATAAAAGGGCTCTGGCTAATGTGATGCAACTCTGGGTGGATAGGAAAGGTTTGGCTGCTCTTATAAGCTTACATGTGTAGGCCGTGGAGGATGCCATGGAGCTAACCTGTTTGTGGAAGGAGAGGGAGGAGTCAATGTAAATTCCTACGGTTTTCACTTCCTTGGCTACCTTAATCGGGTTCCCGTCTATAATGAAGCTGGTGTAGTTGAAGTCCAATTTGGTTAGGTTAGAGGTAGCGCCCAGGATGATGAGTTCAGTCTTGTCATCATTCAGGCATAGACTGTGAGAAGCCATCCATGCCTGGATGATGAGGTACACCTTGTTCACCAAGGCCAAATCATGGTTGTAATCTCCCGTCAACGGGATGAGGATCTGGGTATCATTGGCGTAATTAGTGTAGGGGATAGCCAGACCATCGAGATCATCAAACAAGGGCTTTGTGAATACGTTGGTAAGTATAGGGGAGACGCATGAACCCTGGGGGACTCCACATGTGATGGGGATTGCATACCAGGTATATCTATAACATGATAAATACTGCTTCACATGCAAGGAGATTCTATAAAAAGTGACTTACCTTACATTGCCATCTTATACCAGGTTATGCCTCATATGCTATCTATAATCATCCCATTGGAAACTACAGCCTCACAAGCACAAACGCTGTGATCATTGACAAGTATACACTCAATCACTCAAATACTGCTATTTTACACAAGATAAAGACAGAAATTCTAGATACATGATTCAGCTTTTTGTTTTTTTATATTGTAAACTTAACTGACTCATTTTTGGTGACCTCAGCGTGGGAAGTTAGAGAAAATTAGGCATTATGAGGGAAAGTAATTTGCTCAGGATCACACATGTTAGTGAAGTGGAGAAGTCGGGACTAGTATCTATTTCACCAAGTAGATCTCACCTCCTACCATCCCATCTTTCATTTACCATCAACTTATCAACATTTCCACATTGCATTCATAGTTGTTTGTGTTTAATGAAGCAGATATGCAAATGAAAATATAAAATAAATCTTTATTAAAAACCTGTTACCTGTGCTTGGCATAGTTGTTTTCTCCCCATTCTATATGCTGCAAAAAAGTAAATTTCCTAAATGTACACAAGTACATAGAAATAAATGCGTTGCACGGTTTAAAATAAACTGTCACACATACAACATAAAACATCACACTTGAGCAAACTGCAAACAGAGTTGGTGCACACATACTTGGGTGCACACACCCACACACGAACAGAAAACATACACATAGGAATACAGCTACCCACACAATAATATTTCTGAAGTTGCCATGTTAAGTGCTATTGTGGAAAATGTTCAGTTTCCTTGTGCAAATGGAAAAATCATATTCTCCTTTAGGAATCACTTGTGGTGGTGGATCCCATTTTACAAGCAGTCATAACTTTAATAAGATGAATGGGACTAAACAGACCGAGAGTTCTGCAAGGACGTTATTTATTTCAGACAACAGTGTTAATTCTCTTTTTTTTCTCCGAATTTCACACCTAAATTTAGGAGGAGGGTTGGAGTCAGACAATATTGGTGGAGTGAGGAGTGTGGAGGTGTAGTGGAGGGCTGCATGGGGAGGTCACCTCATGCATTCTGTGGTAAAAAATATGAGCAACAAAGAGCAAAAGAATGAGAGTACTTTTTTCAAGCAATAGACATACATTCATCTCTATTATGCCTTTTGTTAAGTTTATTACATTTTCTGCCCCCAAATCTGAAAAGCGCATCCTCACCTTCACAATCTTTTCACTCTCTTTAGCGGTAATGCACACCAATAAAATAACATGCTATACACAATGGCATTGTAAATAATTCTCACTTTTGTGCATGTTTTGGTCTAGCTAGAGACTGGCAGTGACAAAAGGTCTGTTGTAGAGACCCCACATCTTAGAAAATGAGGTAGGAATAGATTTCAGTTGCACTATTATTATCACTTGTCGCGTGTCAAGACCATTAGGCTCACATTACATGTTGAATAGTTTTTTAGGCATTATTCCCCACTAGTAATTGCTCTATATGTTTCAAAAGTGTTTTTATTTTGACACGAGATTTTAAAAGTAAAGGCATGAGACCCACATTCTGATAATTGTATTAATTTTCCACAGAGGCTTAAGAAAAAGAAAGACCGCAAATTACAGACCATACCACAAATAAGGGATGCAGGCTGCCAAATCATATTAACCTAATTAGATTTGATCCTGAAACATCAACAACCGTCAGCAAGGGTACTCATGAACGATGCGTATGTGAAGTGGCCAGAATTTGAATTAAACTGCAATGCTGAGCTATGGAAGGCCCTCAAGCACCATTGATATTCTCAAATGTCTATCACCCAGCAGACAGTACTTCCAGAAAAAGTCATTAATGTTCTAGATCAATATTTTTTATTTTATATTTTTCATTTATAACGCACACATAACAGAATAAACCGTATAAAGGTGCAGATGTAACAGTCATTGAGATGAGGCATGGTCTGAATCCGATAAAGTGAGACAGCTTAGAATGAAAAAGGGAGCACACCAGTGTGCCTATCTAAACAGAAAAGCCTTCAATGCCCCCCCAAATGGAGGCAATAGGCCTCATTACAAGTTTGGTGGTAGCCTTGCTGGTAAAACCGGCAGGCTGCCGCCAAACCTGCAAATTTTACCGGCACCCGCGAATGGGCAATTACCGGTTCATTACGGCCCTGCTGGACCCGGTAATTGCCTGTTTGCGGGCGCCAGAATGAAATGCTCCCCATTCCCATTTGAGCCCAATAGGGCTCAACGGGAATGGGGACCTCGGATGCACCAGGACCAGTCGTGAATGGTGCCGGTGCTTCTGACATGCTCTGCTCACGGGTGCCGGTACGCCCGCCAGGTCAGACCTGGCGGGCGCGAAGGCATCTGGAAGCAGAACTCGTAGTTTGTTGGTCCGGTAACAACAGTACCGGCAAGCTTACCGGTACCGATATTACAGTTCGGCAAACTTATAATGAGGCCCAACGATTGAAGAGTCCTTATTTCCAATGGGAGTGAGTTCCATAGTTTCAGACCAAAAACAGCAAATCTTGATCACACAAAGAACAGGGGATGACCAGAAGATGCCGATCATTATCTTGTATGTGTCTTGAAGACTGATCCGGTTGAATCAGATCTCTTAAAAATCCTGGGGCAAGACCATTGATGCACTTAAAGCACGCCGCGATGGCGAGACATGTGCAGATCTACCTAAGCCAAAGATAGTTCTTACTGCTCCATTCTGAGCTTTTTACAGTCTTTGCATATGTTTAAGCAGGATGCCGAGCAACTGGCTGTTACAATAGTCCAAGTGTGTATTGGTTAGGGTGCCTACCACCTCAGAATGATCCTCCCTGGGGATGTAGGGTAGCACCCGTCGAAGGAGCCTCAAGACAAAGTGCCCCACTCGAACCTTTGCTCCAACTTGGCCTTCGCTGCCCAGATCATTCTGCCAAATGCAACCTAACTTCTTGACCTCAGAGACGATTTTCATGTTCGTCCCTAGCAGTGTTGGAATGGGTAGTCTCTTGGCAGCTAATAGAAGGTGTTTAGGTCCAAATAAAATGAACTCTGTTTTGGCTGCATTCAATTGGAGTTGATTGCTGGAAATCCAGCTACTTGCCTCATCCAGGCACTGTGCCAATCTACTAAATGTGTTATCAAAATTGGCAATTGTGATAAAGATCTGAGTGTTATCTGCGTAGGAATGAAAATTCATTCCGTGACACCTCATGATCTCTAACAGGGGACGGATATACATATTGAATAATAGTAGTGAAAGTGATGACCCCTGTGGTACACCACAGAACAATCTAATGGCATCCGACAGGAAGCCATCCAGCCCCACTTGCTGATAACGATCGGTCAGAAATGATCTGAACCAATGTATAGCATGTTCTGATACCCTTCCAACCAATCAATGTATTCCACAATTTACACCATCTAAGGATGATTGACACAATGGAATTACAATTTTTTCAGTATCAACAATTCCATTTGAAGCATCAGAAGAATCTCTTCAAGAAGATTTTAAAGTATTTCTGATGATCAAGAATTTGACACCGACTACACAGTCTGTCTACGAAATGACTACATTGTTTGAAGTGGAAGATAGAATGGCCCAAGTAGGGGCTGCTATAGAGACCTACATATATAATTTTTGAGTGCTACCTTCTTGATATTTTAAAGATGTTGAAATGCACCAGGTAAACTAATGATATTTATTTTGGGAAACCATTGGTTCATTTCAGCATGTAGTTAGAACCAACAGAAAAATGCAAGGGTCCTGAAGACAACCACTAAATCTGTTTTTGGTGACTTCAACCAGTTCTTAATAATGTTGAACAAGACAATGTGCTTAGCTCATGTGCACCTTCATTTAGTGGTTCAACCTTTACCGAAACTTCAATGGTTTATACAATTTTAGGATAACACTTCAAGTTCCAGAACACCAACTGCACATAGCAGAGGAATGTCCTCTTCCCAGAAGAAGATGAAGCATGGCGGCAAGAAGAGGCAGCACTGGACAATGTACTTGCTGGAATTAGCCTTTGGTTGGTGGATGAAGGTCACCAGGCTTTATTGGCAAATATATGCAACTACCTTTTCAGGATGTGGTCACAAGAAATAATAAAAGTTCTGTGGCGGTCCAGTTTACAGACTGTACTTCTTATACTACGATGAAGAAGCATGGTTTTACAAAATCCATTGAATATCTTCGATCTTGAGGTTTGAAAGTGAAACAGGTATCTTACAACACATCTGGGAGTCATGCAAAAGAGGTTCCCATAGACCAGGCATTCATTCGATGTTTGGCATGAGTCTAAATCAGTGGCCAAGTAAGTCAATGCTGCTGGGTAAAAAGGGTTGTGAAGAACTAATAAATTGGTGAAAGTGAGCACGTAATCATCTCTGGGGAGTGCACGAAATTGTGATCAATATTAACACATTATTGTCCAAAAAATGTCAGTAACTTCTGCACCTTACTGCTAACAAACATATGTGGAATGTAAACAGACAGAGCATGCAAATATCCACCCATGAGCAAGAAACAAGAGAGGAGCAAGAAATGGCTTTAGTCCGTGTCGCCATCTCATTCAGTCCTTGTGAAGAATGTATGTGACAAGGGATTAACTAGAGATTTGAAGGGCCTTACCAAATTTTGCCATAAAGAGGATTTAGAGGTATTTCACAAAATGTGTCTGAAATGCCATCCCAAAAGACTGCATTTTAGTAGTGATGGAGTGAATGCATGGACAATGTTTGCAGTCTTGGCAATGTGAGAAACCTGAGGGTATTCTGACGCCTATTCCCCACGGATCCTCTGCGCAGGTGGCCAGGGAAAGGTCATCGCTCTTCGATCCCGACCCTGTGGGTGGACAAGTGAGGGAGGATCACCTGGGGGGGAGGGTCATTGGGGACTGGGAGTGGGATGCCCTTAGGAGAGACATGCTATCCCCCTTTTCCTACCAATGACCAACCCAACCCTTCCCCCGGCTTCATGGGGTATTATGAGTCAACTCCCCTGACTTCCTCATACATAACTCCTAACGGTACTGGGACGAAGCGGAGGTAACCGGGAGTAGTGAAGACTAGGTGCTTTTACCACTGTGATACTGGAATGAGGAAGAGGCCTGCTGAGAGTAGTAGAGGTCAGGCATGTCCCCTTAATAGTGGTCAGGCAGGCCTAATTGTACATTCGCACCTGCAGCATATTAAAGGGCGGCAGGTGTATAAAAAACCCAATCATGTGATGTCAAAGGGAGAAGCACTGGTGAGAGAAGCAGTGGCGGTGAACGTGGAGCAGCAGCAGAGTCGCCAAGCGAAACAGCGGGGAGCTGTACCCGTGGAGCACGCCAATGTTTAAGGGGAGAGCAGCCCAGGAGCTGGGGCTCTGTGGAACTGAATGAACATTAAAAGGGGAGCCGGAAGTGTTCGAAGTGCTCATTCTCCTAGGGACAGAAACTAACCCAGGAGTGCCTGAGGGGCAGGAGGTGGAGCCCTGAGGCGGAGACCAGAAGGCCGAGAGAGCTGCGCTGCGGGAACTCGCAACAAAGCAACAGTGAGTTTCTATGCAAGCAGAAACCCTGTATGCAAGCTTTTGATCTAACGTGCAAGTTTATTTTGTATCGCAGTGATCGCATGAATGATGAGACATTTTCAAAGGTCTCTGATCCGAATCCTTGCTAACTAGCAAACAATAAAACTTGCTAACCATTGAATCATTGAGAATACTTTGTTACAGAGTGGTCGCGTGTACATGAAAGCACTTTTTCGACGGTGTCTGAGTGCTAGGCACATTTAAAGGCAAACTACAAAAGCATATTACGATGAAATGAACTGAATAGAACAACAAAATGATTTGAATGAAAACTTTTAACAATTATTGAATGCCAAACCAAATGCAAAGTTTAATTAATGTACATTCATACTTAATGAATACCATACTGAAAGAAAATGGTTACCTATGAAGATTATAAAGGAATGAAGCTTTACAATGTAAATAAACCCATTGTGTGCCAAGTTCAAAAGTCAATAAAACTTGAAATACAAGCAAAGTTCATATATCAAAGAACCCAATACATATGGAACCTTAAAGTGAATATAATTTTTACAAAGCAAGTGAACCCAATGTATATTGTAATCCAAAGTGAATGGAAATTTGGAGATGAACTTTAACAAATTAACCAAAACTAACTGCACTCTTCAACCAAGACATTTTTGTTGTACAACGACTAGCCATATGCAGAGGGTGCAAGTGTGGCACAGAACTTTAAGAAAACTGGGAAACACCATTATATCAATGTATCAATGGAAGTGTATCTTGGGGAAGGGAAACCTGAGGTTTGAACTACTGATTATTTTGTGTTTTTAACTGTGTTTTGGAACTTGGGAAGGGAACCCTGAGTACTGGTTAATTCCATATCATCCTGAACTTAAGTCAATCCTGAAACCTTTGTTGGAACTGCTTTATACTTTGGGAAGGGAGCTGAAAGAGAGCTGTGAGCTGGACAGAGCGCCAAACTTTGTGTTGAACACTGTTTTGTTGGTTGCTGACATCCCGATACACTTTGTATAGATTTCTTGTCAGGGCAAGTATAGGTTTTGGACACAGACAGATTCCTAAGTATAACTCTTGTACTTTAACCTTCCTTAGTTTTTGGTTTGGTAGGGAAATTCCACCATATAGGGCAAGATAGGCCTTTTTCCATCCTGACTTTTCAGTTAATAAAGTTTTATTGTCACTTCAGAATATGTTGTCTGTGTCTTACTCCAAGATGCCTTCAAAGCATACAGTGAAACTGTTGGTAGGGAAAGGCCAAGAATGATGCTGGTTCAATGGACAAGCAAGGTAATGGCAAGTTGACGTATGGATCAGTTTTCAAAGAAAGAAAGAGTGGATTCCCAAAGCAATTTATGAAACCATTTGGAATTCATATACAATCCTATATTATCTGTCATAGTAATGTAGATCCATGGCATTGAAACTGGATCTTGATTGCTTGCTGAACAATTGCCACTTAACATTGCAGACAAAGGGCCTCATCACGACCTCGGCGGTAGCGGTGGCGCTATTAGCGCGGGGGCTATTAGCGCGACCGCCATTGCCCCTGACGGTAATAGAGCGGGATCACGAGTTGGGCGGACTTGGAAGTCCCCATTCCCCATTGAGCCCATTCGGGAATGCCCCATTCCCCATTGGGCTCAATGGGAAAATTTCGTGCTCATACTGCCGGCGGATTTCCCTGCCCTGATTCGGCGGACCCTTAAATCCGGCGGTAATAGCGCTACCGCCGGATTTAAGGGTTACCGCCGAGGTCGTGATGAGGCCCAAAGAAAGCCAAGCTAAGTCTGCCATTTTTGCCCAATTTTGCTGTTTTAGTGAGCACTAGATGTAATGTTTACAATTAAAGCCGAACCTGATCAATTAATCATGTAATGCCTTCTGAGTACACTGTAAAAAATATATTTTGTAAATTCACTAAACCAACTTGTGCAGTGTTTTCAAATATCATTTTGTAATATATCGACTATGTGCTATAACAAGAGTTTTAATGCACATTACCAATAAGTGAGTTTCAAAGATCTTTCAGAGGATAGCTCGTTCAGAGAAGCACTTTCTGAGGTGATTGCCAGATGCCAGTCTAGTGATGTATTGATTGTTTCTTAACAGTGAGGGCCAGCAACATCTATAGTTGTGGCCTGAGGATGGGGCCCCTCAAACTAAAATAGAAACGAAATATTTAATTGAAACATTAGCAGGGTTGGAGCCAGCCTCAACATTTTGGGGGCTGAATAACAGTTTTGAAAAGTGGGTCACAAGTGGGGCCATGAGTAGTGGTCACGCAGTACCCAATGCTCCTACAAGAGCATGCAAGTCCACTGTCACTTGTGTCTTTGCTGTGTGTACTGTGGTCTCAGTAACCCTCAGAATACATAAGTCTTCTTTCTGCCCTCAATTGACCTGAGAAACATTAAAGAAAAAGGTAAGCATAGGGATCAGTATTGATAAATTACCCATCCTTGGCATCAAACAGGGAACTTTCTCCATGTGATATGAGTTGACTACAGGTCCCAGCACAGCAAGCAAACATGTACCAATATCTCAACAGATCGCTGCAGCCGGTGTAATATCCCATTGGGCAACCGTAGCAGATTTCAAACCTGGGATTTGGAAGTTACACATTCACAAACACACATTCTTCCACTGCAACCAGGAATCTGAACATGGTTTCTTTTTTTTCTTTTTTTTTTAAAGACTTTATTCTAATTTTCAAAAATTACAACATGTCAACACAGAGAACATATGCAAAAATTAACATGGTTTCTTGCTTCACCTTCAATTGCCAATTATACCTTCCTCTGGCCCATTGCATTCATCTTCTACTCCAATTTTGAAGATATTTAGTTTCACAAAGGGATTCCAGTCACTGGGAGGAGCAAGTCATCTAATAGTAGGTAAGAGCTGTTAAGTCTTTGTCTTCTTCCTGAAGAGTACATGGATATGGTGGAGCACAGGTTTCTATCCACTATTACTTTGTTGATGCTGACTGTTAATGTTTAAGCACTTTCTGCTCTCACAGTTGAGAGATTTGATAGGCTCTTGCAGTAGTGCCCTTTTCCCATCTGCACCCTGCGCTGAATGTCATTTCTGAGTGCAGCCTTTTGCCTGCAACTTTGACAATTTTGAGGTGCCTCATTGCACCAAATCCAGTGCCTAGCTGTGCCACTGAGCATTTTCTTTACCAAAATACATAAACCCGATAGAAGTGTGAGCTTTTGACATGCATTTTTATGAATTTAACTAAAATTGAAATATAAACAATACTTAAAATGCCCTCATACGTTGTTTCAAAATCCAATTCGACCAAAAGGTTATGAAGAGAGGGTCTGGAGAATGCCCCTCGTCACCCCCAGATTCATGTCAAGGCGAAGAGCCAGAAACGCTCGCAGCCACCCATCTTGTTTCGGACGAATTCCGAGTGCACCAATGATTGACAAGTACACAGAAATGTATTCTCTCAGCCAGCCATGCAGACAGAAACCTGTGCACATCTTCACAGGTAAAGGAGGAGAAACTAGATCCTGGACGGAAGCACCTCTATGGACACTCTCGACTAAGCACCAAGAAACCACAATGCTGACGTCATTAGTGACACCATGACATAGCAGCGTTAGACATGAAGCACATTTGCAGTCCTGTACCACCTCACACAAACACATATTTGTATACTTAAAGAACATGCTTACCCAGTTCTATAGCTAGAGGACAGATACATATACATACTGTCAATGCTTTTATTATTTTTGCATTAGCCAAATGCAGTAATGCAGAACCGCAAGTCACAAGAGATCCTTAACAAGCTTGCAGATGCTTAACGCAAATTACCCTATAACCTGATAGGACCATGTGTGACTAACGTATAGAGTACTTAGAGTAACATGAACATATATAATTCATATTATATGTATAAGGAAAATTACAGAAGGCCTAAAATCCACAGAGTCTGAGATGAGGAGAGCTGATTCAGACGGCTCAGAGCACAAAGCAGGCTCACAGCCAAGGTCAGAGATACGCAGACACATTCTAATCTCTAGACAACAAGGGGGCCAGCTGCAGGGAAACTGAATGGATCCTCATAAAAGCAAGCTGAACAGCTCCATTTTGTGGTCCCTAAGCATGTGGTACAGCCAAGCGAGACAATGGACAGTCAACCATGGTGGGAAAACAGAGCCGATCCCAGCAAGCCAGGCGCAGATGGCAACACGTGTTGCAACGTAAGGAGCGCACTCTCATTCTCAAAGGTGGTACACACAAGTTACAATGCAGACACATAATCATTCAGATCACCTTGAAGAGGCCCACAGAGGGCTGAGAACCTAATTGAGTCCCAGGCCTGGCGAGATCAGCTCTGACCAATCACTGCTTAGAAAGCCTGGGGTGGATTGCAAAGGGTATGAACCAATGGTAAACCCATTACTCTGCAACAATGTAATAGATAGTTTATTGGGGATGAGACAGGCCAGCCACTTGACATGCAAGGACCAGTAGAATAACCCCTATGCGGTTCTCCTATAGTTGATAGTACTCTCGGTACCCAATCGTCTATGACGATAGGTTTTTTGGGGAAGGGCCCAGGAGATGACAACATCCATGTACAAAACTGTACTGGATGCCATGGAGAGCTAAGATGTACGGGAGACTTCTCATTGTCTTGTATTGATCCCTGTTGGTTTCATTTGCAATAAACTGCAGTTCGAATGGATGGTGTCCTCAAACTTATTACTCATCTTTGATATGTTGTTCCAGCTTCTGCTGCTTTGGCAAACATTTTTTGGCAGAGGGTGCTGTGAGTTGATAGCATTGTTTGGATGTCCCTCGAAGGCCTCCGTCAAAGATGATGTCATCGAAGGCATATATAGCACGCGCAGCGCGCGTTGGCCTCAGTTCTGTTTTTCCGTGACAGTGATAGCTTTGAAGAAATTCCGCCCACCTCACATCTTGTGACATACTTTGTTAATCTTCGACATGCAGAGATTGCGGATCGAAAATGTCCCTCACTGATCCGCACTGTATCTGTTAGTGCTGCTTCAGAGCGGACCATGATATCACTGACTGCTCAAAGTGCTAGTCCATGACTGAAAAGGCCTTAAAGGGACAGAAGGGGAAGCTGAAGGTAGGCCAAATCCCTAAGAAATCCCATACCCGATCCGTGAAGCCTTGGACTGATGAGTCGAGAGGAGACTCTCCTCAGAGGAAGAATGCCAAACGGTCACGATCGAGTGGCTCACACCACTCTTCTTCATCCTCGAAGAAAGCAAAGAGGAGGCATCGTAGGTCACCTTCTTTGACGGACGCTTCCCCCGAAAAAGCAACCAAGAAATCCACTCCGGCCGAGTGGGAAGCCTTCAGGGCTGAAATGCTTAAAATTTTTGAAAAGCAAAAACCTAGCCAGTGAGCCTTCAAAAGAAGGCGGAAAGGAAAGGCCTCATCCGAAATCTCACGCACCCTCGAGCCCGGGAAAAAGGCCTGATACACATCGGGAGCCTTCTAGGCTTCGATCCGATGTTTCACCGAAGGATCACTCGAGACATAAGGACAAGTTGATGCCTGCCAAACCCTCGAAATCGACGCTGAAGACTTCGAAGCCAGCTGCGCCATCTTTACCAGCTGTACCGTCGACGCAGAGTGCCCCTCCCAAACCAATGGCACCGATAAAGAAAACTTTGACGACTACTACGGTGTTAAAGCCAATTCTGCTAAAATCTACAATTCCTGACAAAACCTATGTTCCACTCCCGAGGAAGAACTTTTTGTTAGGCAGAATCCTGTGCAGTGCCCTTAGGGACCACTACACACAATTAAGACTACAGGTGGCAATACAAGTTTTACCTTTGGTACAAGCCTGTACTACTATGTGAAAGTGGTAGCAGTAGCGGAGAAGCCAGGCTTATCTCAAGAGTATATGAGCAGTAGCAGAGATTACACAAAGGGACCACAATTACTGTGACTCAAGCAAACACTGACTCAAGGTTTCAGGTAGAAAAATATAAGTACATTTATTTTTAAACCATTTGTCATAAACACAACACTTCTATTAATTCAAAACCACACGTAACATATACTACAACCAACCAATTCACATTGGTACACTCTAATTCAAGATAAAGTACCCTGTATTTTAACGGACCGGTGTTGCGAAACAAAAGACGTTACCAGGAATACACTTGCGATCACTTTTTGACAGTAATGACAGTTCGGTCTTACTAAAGAAACGCGTATCCACGGCAAGAATTATTACCGGGGCAAAAACACACTTAGCACCTGGGTTAACCGGAGAGAGTTGGGGGCAAAAATCATAGGCAATACTTTTGTCAAGGCAGACAGAATCAGAGAACACTATTTGATGGAAATTCAAGAGTCAATAGGCCGGAGCCAGTGTCAAGTGGAACCGAGTTCCTGTTGTCGAGGATCACACAGTCGGACAGTTCGAGATTCAACGTTGCCAGGAGTACTTAGATATTGTCAACAGAGGAAGCCAAAGTTATAAGAAGGAGGGAAGACCAGGGCAAGCCTTGGAGATGAAGAAAAGGGATTCACCCTAATTCCTCAAGCAGAAAAGTACCTTTTTCAATGGAGAAGCTGGTACCCTGGCAGTTGTTCCTGTTGGTTTCCTGCAGACCCACGGTTCCTGGAGCTTCGGTGCGAAGGGGGGACGTCTGGAGGGGTCTGTACCACACAGGGATGAAGCCGGCAGCAGTGACGATGAATAAAAGGTGTGCTCCTTAAAAACAGGAGAGGCTCTTCAGATGGCTATCCTGACCACTACAGCAGTTTGCAGCGATTTCGACCAAGAAGAGGATCCTCTGGCTGTGGAAGATAAGCTGGTTATCCCCACCAAGCTCAACGGAAGAAGACTCCGGAATGGATCTTCTCTGGTCGTCGAAGGATAGATAGCTCAGGACTGCATCAGGGCTTCACTGGGACGGGATAGTTGCAGCAGCCGTCTTCTTCTCTGCTTCTCTTCGGTTCCTTGTAGTTCCAGTGGCGACTCTGACTTCTAGCCCAAGAGACCTGCCTTTTATGTGAAAATCCCCCATTCACACAGCCTGGCTGTCAATCACGCAGCAGGAGGGTTGTCCGGCCAGGAACCACCTCAGCCAATCATGGCAAAGTACGACTTGGGTTTCCTAGGATACCCTGTGTAGGGGATGACTACACCCCTCCCTCACATTCAGCCCACCTAGACACCCAGGCGCCTGGAGGAGGGCTTCTGAGCAGAAGCCCGCCAAAAGACGGTGAACAAAGAAGGCAAACCTGGTTTGCCGCGCAAAGTAAAACACAAGAAGGACTTTAACAAAACGAAATGGCGAATAAACCCGACCGGAACCAAAAGAAAACGTATTTGGTCAAGCGGGTTTAAGTTCGAGGCTAATATAATAGCCTAAAATAATACCACGTTTATCTAATATAATCACGGTAGAAAAGTTAGGGTACATACCACTGCCACCAGCCAAGTCTAACTGTTAATAGAGCGAAACAATGCTCTAGGAGGTACAGATAAAAAGGGATACAGAGTAACCCTTTCCAGTACTCCATGTAAGATGGAGTGTACTGGATATGTGGTTAAATGACTAAGTAAAGTTTATGGCAACTTTACCTTTTTCTGGGGGACTGTAGTCAGCCCCAGAAATGGAGTCAGTGGGAAATCTAAAAGACAACTCTGTGTCACTGCACTGAAGGTGCTGTGTAACACACAAAAGAAGGGGACTACTGAAGTGGTGTACTCCAGAGTTCACAATCACAAAAAAACAGGCAAAAGACACATGGCAAAACATGGGTAAGAGTGGAGGAAAAGCTCACACTCTTACCAAGTGAAAAAAATAAACTCCAGAAGTCCAGCAAAGCTGCTGGGGGACTCACTAGGTGCGGGAAATTAGCCATAAAATGAGAATTCTCCCTAACACCCCCCGAACCCCCCCCCACCGACTAAGGGACAGGACGATTTAATTCACTTCTGGATGGATCTCATACCTCTAGTTGGTTAGAAACATCCTAGAGAGACCATCAGCATTTTGGTGGTGACTTCCTGCTCTGTGCTCAATGGAAAAATCAAATCCTTGTAGGCAGATTGACCATCTGAGTAACTTTGGGTTTTCCCCTTTCATTTGCATCAGCTGGGACCCCAGTGAGAACATCCACGCACCACGTCTGATCAGAAAGTTTCATCAGAGCTTCCCAACTAAACATGGACCAGACAGAAGAAACACCGTGGGAGGGGCCTTAGGGGGGAGTGCTGTCACGACCCTCAGCCCTGATCCCCACTGGCAAGCCTGTTGGCCAGGGGGAATCAGGAACTCGGGTCTCAAATAAGGCCTGGCATCCACCTCTCAGGCCGTCCTGGGGCCAGTCCTGGCACCTTTGGCGCCAGGCTCATGCACTGTGAAAGACATCAGCTCAGGGAACTACTTTATTCAGGTTTCAGCCAACATGGAGGCATCCACATAGCTTGATTCCTAAGAACCAAGCTATGCGGTATAGTGTTTTGGGTGTGGTGGCCTAGGGACTACTTTACCTGGACTACTTTGTAGAGGCTATTTAAACCACACCCGAACAAGATAACACGCTTCGCATTACTTTGCAGCTAGCAACGTGACGCTCACCGTGTCCAGCTTACTCACGAGCCTGGGTAATCAGGACCTGCAGAAAGACAAAAAGACATTGTTAGCAGCAGCATCTTACCTGCAATCTCCATCCTTCACTGCTCGCAGCTCCTGGGAAGCTCCGTTGGATCTGCGCGCCGCCCGGACCCAAGGACCTGAAAAGGAAGAAAATACATCATTGGAGGCGGTATTAGAGATATTTCAACCACGAATTGCTAAAAGACTTACCTGGCTGTTCGCCTTTTGGCCGGCTTCGCTCCGGAAATCCACACGAGCTGGGAACACACCGCGACCTACGAAAAAGGGAGAAAACACAGATCAGCGAAGACGAGACATCGCAGCGCTGCGCAAAGTGCTTACTTACCGCATCATAGCGCTTATCGGGTGCCATCATTTACCGGCGAGGCCAGTTTAGCCAGTCCACCACACGGACGCTCCGCGCATCTAAGGGAGACAAAAAGAGACATTAACAAACAGAGAAAAGGCATGCAAGTAAAACAACACAATAAACAGCAATAAGACCTACCTAAAAGACATCACTTGGGCCGCAGTCAGTGAAGTAACTGGACCGCGTACGCCCACGAAAGACAATGCGCCCCTGCCCAGAAAGCAGGACGGAGAGCTCGCCAACCTCTAAAACAAGGTGAGAAGAGGGCCCAGAGGGGCTGAAGTCATTCGGGAGGTGGGGGGAAACTTGCCTTGGTCGGCCAGTCCTAAACACAGTCCTCCTGTATTTCCAGGTGGAACTTCCACCGAGAACCACACCAGGGAATCACCGAGAAGGATACCAGCGGCCAACTGGCTGGGTGGCATCCCCGTGGATACCAGGTGAGCATAACACTCCTCCCTCATGTCCAAGGTAGACCACTGTACTCTGCCCAATTTGACATTTACTTGCCTTTATGGTCAGATGGGCCTGTTCCAGAGCCTGCAATACATATCCTAGGTGTTCAATATGTTCTTTCCATGTAGGGCTGAACACTGCAATGTCATCCAAGTATGCCATGCAGAAGTCCTCCATCCCATTCAGAACTTGATTGACCATCCTCTGAAATGTAGCAGGTACATTCTTTAGTCCAAAAGGCATTACCTTGAATTGGTAGAGGCCAGCTGGGGTGGAGAGTGCAGTTTTCTCCTTGGCATGGTCTGTCAGGGCTATTTGTCAATAGCCTGACGTTAGGTCAAATGTGCTGAGGTACTTGGCTGCACCAAGTTTCTCCACCAGCTCATCCGTCCTAGGCAAAGGATGGGCATCAGTCTTTGTGACGGCATTTAGAGCTCTATAGTCCACGCAGAATCTCAACTCTTTGGATCCTGCTTTTGGTACACGCACGACTGGGCTAGACCATGGGCTAGTAGAGGGCTCTATAACCCCGAGATCAAGCATCTTATTGACCTCATTCCTTATATGGGTTCTTACATTGTCTGACATTCTGTACCCCCTACTTTTGACAGGCAAACAGTCACCAGTGAGTATGTTATGCTGGCCCCAAGGGGTCACGCCTGGTGAAAGTGAGAACAGGAAGGCAAACTGATTTAACAGTAACTAGCACTCATACTGCTGGTCAGATGTGAGACAGGAAGAGAGATTAACTCCTTCCACTTGCTCATCTAAAGGTAAGCCTCTGAGGAGGTCAGGCAGAGGTTCAATGTCACGACCCTCGCCCAAAACCACCTCTGGCAAACCCATTGGCCAGGTGGAGTCAGGACTCGGGCCTCTAGAGCCTGGCATCCTCTTCAAAAGCCTTCATGGGGCCAGACCTGGCGCCTATGGCGCCAGGCTCATACACCATAAAAAACAATGTGCGTGGGAACTACTTTATTGTATTGTCAGCCAACATGGAGGCATCCACATAGCTTGGTTCCTAAGAACCAAGCTATGCGGTCTAGTGTTTTGGGTGTGGGATCCTAGGGACTACTTTACCTGGACTATTTTGTTGGGTCTATTTAAACTACACCCGAGCAAGACAACACGCTTTGCATTACTTTGCAGCTTGCAACGTGACGCTCACCGTGTCCAGCTATTCCCTCGAACCTCGGAGAAGCAGACCCTGCAAGGAGACAAAAGGAACATCATTAGCAGCAGCATCTTACCTGCAGTCTTCATCTTTAAACACTCTCAGCTACTGAGAACAGCTTCCTCGATGGCTCTTAATGTGCCTTCATTTCCCAGCGGGGCTCAACCAAGCCAGTTCGCCGCGCTGAAGCTCCGCATACCTAAGGTAGAAAAAGAGACATTTTAAACAAAGAAAGGCATGCAGGATAGCAACAAAACTAAATAACAGCAATAAGATCTACCTGAACAATATCAAACGGGCCGGCGTCAGTGAAGTAACTGGACCGCACTCGCCCATGAAAGACAACGCGCCCCTGCAAAGAAGGCAGGACGGAGAGCACGCCTAATTCTGCCACAAGGCAGAACCTTCCCGCAGACCATATCAGGGCAAAGCTGAGAAGCATACCAGCGAGTAACCCGGCTGGGTGGCGTCCCTGTGGATACCAGGTGAGCGTAACATTCACTCTCCTCCTCCTCCTGAGCTGAAGCTAGGAGCAAAGCTCCTATGTCAGGTCTAGAGACAAGCTTTTAAACGGTTGGTGTGAAAGTCTCTGGGAGCCTCCTTAGGATTGCCTAAGTCCACCAGATAGTTCACCTCTCCAAGTTTACCCACAACTTTGAAGGGTCCTATCCATTTGTTCTTCAAGGCCCTCTGCCTTGTTGGGACCATAACAAGAAAAAGCTGGTCTTGAGTGAACTCAACCATGTTAGCCTCTGGTCATGCCAATGCTTGACCAGAGCTTGACCAGCCTTCAAGTTATCACTTGCCTCTGCCATCATGTGTGACATTCTCCGGAGACCTATCACATAGTCAGTCACTCTGACTTGCTTGGGGGAAGGAGCACTCTCCAACCCCTCCTTAATCAGGGCCAATGGACCTCTGACTGGATGGCCATAGAGAAGTTTGAAGGGACTGAATCCTACTCCCTCCTGAGGGGCTTCTCTATATGCAAAGAGAAAGCATGGCAGTAGAAGGTCCCACTTTCTTCTACGAGGTTCTTCGAAATAACCTATCATGCTCTTCATAGTTCTGTTAAACCTCTCTACCAATCCATTGGTTTGGGGATGGTAGGCAGTTGAGAACTTGTAGGTGATCCACAGGTTTTCCACATGGCTTGCATGTAGTGGGACATAAAATTTGATCCCCTGTCAGATATCACCTCCTTAGAAAAACCTACCCTGGTAAAAATACCAATTAGGGCCTTAGCCACAGCCGGAGCCATAACAGTCCTCATAGGTATGGCTTCAGGAAATCTAGTGGCATGGTCCACTACAGCCAGGATAAACCTGTTGCCTGATGATGGAGGGTCGAGAGGACCAACAATGTCAATCCCCACCCTCTCAAAAGGAACTCCCACCACTGGGAGAGGCACCAAGGGTGCCACATTCTTGGCTCCACTCTTGCCAGAGATTTGGCAAGTGTGGCATCTCCTGCAGAATGTGTCTACTTCTGACCCCATTTTAGGCCAATAGAAATAAAGAGAGCCTTTCCTTAGTCTTCTTAAAACTTAAGTGACCAGCCAAAGGTATCTCGTGGGCTAACTGCAGGAACTGGAGTCGGTTCACTAGAGTTACTACAAGTTTCTTGCAGTCTCCGGGGGTTGACTGTCGGTTCACTGTAGAAGAGGGCATCTTCCCACTGTAACCTATACTTCCCAGGCTCTGCCCCATTGAGTTGAGAGGCTGCCTGTAGGCGAAGACCTTCCAGGGTAGGACACTCTCTTTGTCCTTTGCTGAAATATGTCCTGTTGGGTCCATCTTCTGCCAGTAAAGACTGCAGCTCAGTATGGTCAACAGGGTGAAGATCTCCTACCAGAGCAAGATCTTCTTCTAGATCTGATTCTTCAGTATCTAGCTGAACCATACAGGGTTGAACCTCACACTCAGCCTCAGCTGGTGGAGGAGTCACAGATGTGACTTTGGACAGTCTTGGAGATGTCCTTCTGGGCACAGGAATGCTTGCCGGTATCTTGCTCGCAGACTTGGGTTTCCACTTTGTCTCTTTCTGACCTGCTATAGCAGTAAGTAAGCCCTGGGGACTTGGGGTGATAGTTTCCTTTATAATGTCCTCAGGAGAGCCTCTCAAGGTTCTCTCCCTTGCAGACCTAGTCAGCTCCTGCTTCCTTCTGCTGGGGGGCCTGGGGGTACTAGACACAACTCCAAGAGTTTTAAGGTCATTACCCAGCAGGACCCTCCCGGGTACGTTATTTTGGCACACTTACAGGTATTCTGACAGTCATGTCATTACACTGGATGAGAGCTGGTAACTGGGGAACCATTTGCTCAGGGCCTCCAGCTAACTTGGTTAGGTGTTTGGGTGCCTTAGCAACATCCTCCACCTTGAACAAACATTCATCAACCACAGTTATGCTGGCTCCAGTGTCTCTGATGGCAGGGGTTTCCTGACCATTCACAAGAACACTATCTTTGTAATACTCTTTAGTATTATTTGGGATTGAGTTATAGGCATCTAAGTTATGTTGTTCCCAGAGACCCAAGGACACTAAAGAAACACTAGCTGAGACTCTCATGGGCTCATCAGCTAGTAACTGAAAGTTTCCACTGGCTATAGGTACTTCATCCTCCTGGGAGAAGGCTAAGGAGACAGTGTTGATCCCTGAAGGTTTACCCTTACACCTGGGATCTCCTTTCACATGGCCAGATAACCCACAAACAAAGCATTTCCCAAATGCTCTTTGGAATGGGGGTTTGTTCTGACCTCCATCTGGTGTGGAACCAGGTGGTACACTAGCCTGATTCGGTTTCCCTTGTGGCTTATCCAGGTTATGTTTGGATTGGAATTATTGGAATTCTCTTTGTTGTATTTCTTCGGCTGTTTTCCCTCCTCCTTTTTCTGAGTGACCCAGAATCCTTGTGAGTAGCCCTGTTGGCAACCCTTAAATCAGCAGCCTTAGCTAGCTTCTTAGGATCTATCTCCTTTGAATCAGCCACGTGCTGTCTAAGCTCAGGAGAGCAGACATCAAAAATAGACTCCAACATTACAAGATTCCTCAAACCTTCATAAGTGTTCACTTTGTAACCCTTATCCCAACCATCTAGGTTTTTCAAACATTCACACACCCAGGTAGCCCAAGGGGTACCATCATGCTTTTTGAGGGTTCTAAACCTCTTAAAATACTGAGAAGGGGTCTTCCCAAACCTAGCTATTAATGCTAGTTTCACACACTCATAATCATATTTATCCTCCTCCCCCAACTCCATTACAGCATCACGTGCAACAGGGGGAAGCCTAGAGAAAAGCCAAGGGCTCAACTGATTCCCTGAGATACCTTGAATCCCATGATTGTACTCAAACATTGCTAACCAATCCAAAACATCAAGTTTAGTCTCATACATACCAATCATCTCCTTTGGCATACGGGGTCTCTTAGGGCTGGAAGACCTAGAAGACTCTGGGAGAGAAACATTTTCTACAGACAATTTCTTCATCTCTAGTTCATGATTCAGCTCCATTTCTCTGAGCCTTAACTCTTGATGTTTCATGGCAGTTTGTGCATCAATACGTTTCACTTCCAATTCAAGTCTCATTTTCTCAAGTGCAATAAACTCAGGAGTGAGTGTAGGAACTGTGGGGGTCCCTGTGGACAGAGGTTGTGCTTTCTGAGCAGGCAAAGGAGTTGTAGGGTTTCCTAACAAGGACTCATATACTTCTTCAAAATTAACACTCTCAGAATCGGAAACATCAGTATCCACATTTGCTGGAGGGCTAGGCCCTTCTGACCCATTCTCCAGATTTTGTTTTTCCATTAACTTTGCAATCAATTCAGATTTCTTTCCTTTACCAGAGAGACTCCTCTCCATACACATGGTTCTTAAAACCTCAGCAGTGTGGTTTAAGAGACCTTCTTCAGTGTAGTTTTCCATATTTGACATGATTTCTCAGTTAAATAGAATTAGTGTTAGCCTTGTGGTTAGGTGAACCCAAGCAATAGCAGCACTCTAAGTCTAATCACTCTACTTCCAAATCCTCACCGCTGTACACCAGTGTTAGGCAGAATCCTGTGCAGTGCCCTTAGGGACCACTACACACAATTAAGACTACAGGTGGCAATACAAGTTTTACCTTTGGCACAAGCCTGTACTACTATGTTAAACTGTTAGCAGTAGCGGAGCAGCCAGGCTTATCTCAGGTGTATATGAGCAGTAGCAGAGATTACACAAAGGGACCACATTTAATGTAACTCATGCAAACACTGACTCAAGGTTTCAGGTAGAAAAATATAAGTACATTTATTTTTAAACCATTTGTTATTCTATGAATTCAAAACCACACATAAAATATACTACACCCAACCAATTCACTTTGGTACACTTTAACTCAAGGTCAGTATCCTGTGTTTTAACGGACCAGTGTTGTGAAACAAAAGACGTTACCGGGAATACACTTGCAATCACTTTTTGACAGTAATGACAGTTCGGTCTTACTAAAGAAACGTGTTTCCGCGGCAAGAATTGTCACCGGGGCAAAAACACACTTGGCACCTGGGTTAACCGGAGAGAGTTGGGGGCAAAAATCATAGGCAATACTTTTGTCAAGGCAGACAGAATCAGGGAACACTATCTGATGGAAATTCAAGAGTCAATAGGCCGGAGCCAGTGTCAAGTGGAACCGGGTTCCTGTTGTCGAGGATCACACAGTCGGACAGTTCGAGATTCAATGTTGCCAGGAGTACTTAGATATTGTCAACAGAGGAAGCAAAAGTTATAAGAAGGAGGGACGACAAGGGCAAGCCTTGGAGATGAAGAAAAGCGATTCACCCTAATTCCTCAAGCGGAACACAGTACCTTATTCAATGGAGAAACTGGTGCCCTGGCAGTTGTTCCTGTTGGTTTCCTGCAGACCCACGGTTCCTGGAGCTTCGGTGCGAAGGGGGGACGTCTGGAGGGGTCTGCACAACACAGGGATGAAGCCGGCAGCAGCGACGATGAATAAAAGCTGTGCTCCTTAAAAGCAGGAGAGGCTCTTCAGATGGCTATCCGGACCACTACAGCAGTGTGCAGCGATTTCGACCAAGAAGAGGATCCTCTGGATGTGGAAGATGAGCTGGTTATCCCCACCAAGCTCAAGGGAAGAAGACTCCGGACTGGATCTTCTCTGGTCGTCGAAGGGTAGATAGCTCAGGACTGCAGCAGTGCTTCACCGGGACGGGGTAGTTGCAGCGGCCGTCTTCTTCTCTGCTTCTCTTCGGTTCTTTGTAGTTCCAGTGGCTACTCTGACTTCTAGCCCAAGAGACCTGCCTTTTATGCGAAAATCCCCCATTCACACAGCCTGGCTGTCAATCACGCAGCAGGGGGGTTGTCCGGCCCGGACAACCACCTCAGCCTATCATGGCAAAGTGCGACTTGGGTTTCCTAGGATACCCTGTGCAGGGGGTGACTACACCCCTCCCTCACATTCAGCCCACCTAGACACCCAGGCGCCTGGAGGAGGGCTTCTGAGCAGAAGCCCGCGAAAAGACGGTGAACAAAGAAGGCAAACCTGGTTTGCCACGCAAAGTAAAACACAAGAAGGACTTTAACAAAACGAAATGGCGAATAAACCCGACCGGAGCCAAAAGAAAATGTATTTGGTCAAGCGGGTTTAAGTTTGAGGCTAATATAATAGCCTAAAACAATACCACGTTTATCTAATATAATTGCGGTAGAAAAGTTAGGGTAGATACCACTGCCACCAGCCAAGTCGAACTGTTAAAAGAGCGAAACAATGCTCTAGGAGGTACAGATAAAAAGGGATACGGAGTAACCCTTTCCAGTACTCCATGTAAGATGGGGTGTACTGGATCTGTGGTTAAATGACTAAGTAAAGTTTTTTTTTTTGTTTAAATAATTTTATTGGTTTATTCAAACAAAAACAATACAAACCAAACACACAGTGCAAATATCAACAGCTCAATTGTTCCTTACATAATTTCGGTCACTGCTCCCGTTATCTCACCCTCCCTTACGAGCCTATTTATTCCACGCTCTCTGTGTCCGCCTCGCGTGGTTGGGTCTCACTTTCTGTGTATTCTGTCAGATCCTGTAGTGTTCCAAACAATTCCGCTATTAATGATTTCCATGCCATCAGGGTTCCCGCCTCCTCCTCTCCCCTACAGTGCTCGCCTCTTGCCATACCATGGTTTCTGCCTCTGCCCATTTCTGCAACTCCCTCCACCACACCTCCACCCGTGGCCTGTGACATGTTTTCCATCCCATGGCGATCCTTCTTTTTGCAAGCACATATGCTAGATCTTTCAATTTACTAACATGCTTAAGTTTCTGCGTTCTAGGGAACCCCCCCAGCAAGCATGCCCAAGCCGTATCAATAACCATCGTGACCCCCTTTTCCGCTAGTTTCTGTGCTACTTCTCCCCAGAAGCGCTCAACTACTGGGCATGACCAAAACATGTGTACCATGCCAGCATTTTCTTCGTCACGTTTGGGACATGCCTGTCTTCCAGCATTTTCAAACCTAGATATCCTCTGGGGTGTCATACATGCCCTGTGCGTGATATATAGTTGTATCTATTTTAGCCTCGCATTTCTTGACACCTCCTTGTGGTACCCCAGGGCCCGTTCCCACATCTTGTCTTCTATCGAGGTTCCTACTTCCGCTTCCCAGTCTAGTCTTAGTTGTGTTAATTCCTTCCCAACCTTGGACATCATCATCTCGTACAGTCTAGAAATCTTGTGCCCCCCCTCCGTTATATCATAAATTGTATCTATGCTAGCATCTGGTTCTCCTTCCAGTACCATTTCGGGCCATGTTCTTCTAATTCTCTGCACCATTCTGTGATACGTGATATACTGGCCCGTGTGTAACCCCATATCCTCCCCCAGCATTTCAAAATCTATGATATTCCCCTCTCGCCAGATATCTCCCATCGTCACTAGCCCCACCGACTCCCAGTGGTTCCTGATTATCATCCTCAGCTGCCTATCTCCCCCTGCCAGTGCAACTAGTGGTACCTGCGGGGAGCATGGGAACGGGTTTTCCATCATCTGGCATGCCCGGCGCCAGATCTTCCAACCCAGCATCATTTTAGGGCGCTCCACCATTTCTGACTTGGGCACCCAGATCATCCCTTTTAAATAAAATGGGGCACAGTCCTATCCAAACAACCTAGATTCAGGGGTCTGTTCATCTGAGAGCCATTTGGCAATATATTGCAGCTGGCTCGCTACATAATAAACCTCAAAATTAGGCAGTTTTATCCCCCCTCTTTCATAAAAGTTCTCCAGCTTCCATAGTGCTGACCCTATTCCGGGTACCATGCCACAGGAAATCCTTACACATACTGTTCAGTTTAGTGAAGAACTTCTTGGTTATCAGGTATGGAATATTCCCAAAATAGTGTAGGAGCCTAGGTAGGACCACCATCTTAAGCATTGCCCCCCGTCCCATCATTGCTAGGGGCAACTTCACCCAGAATTGCATACACTTCTCGATTCTCTCAATGGCTACCTCGATATTATGTCTGTGCTCCTCTTCCACTGTGTGGTACACATCTATCTCAAGATACCGGAAAGTACTAACCGCCCATGGTGTTTGTAACACCGGCAACAGTCCCACACGGATTCCCTTATAACTGCCTAGAGGGAAAATACTGGATTTTTGAGGATTCACCGCTATACCCGACAACCCCGCATATCTGTCTATCACTTCCAGGATGTACTGGAGATTTTCCTCCGGCTGCCTCAAGTACAGCAGCAAGTCATCTGCATATAAGGAGACCAAGGGCCTCATCACGACTTGGGCGGTAACGGTAACGCTATTAGCGCGGGCGGTATTAGCCCTACCGCCAAACTCCCCGGCGCTAAAAGCGCCGGATCACGAGTTCGGCGGTAATGTAAGTCCCCATTCCCCACTGAGCCCATTCGGGAATGCCCCATTCGGCTCAATGGGGAATCTTCGCGCTAATACCACCGGCGGATTTCCCGCCGGCGGTAATAGCGCGAATTTTCGGCAGATTTCCCCCCAGCTCAGAACTGGGGCGAAATCCGCCGAAGCCCTGATTCGGTGGACCCTTAAATCCGGCGGTAATAGCGCTACCGCCGGATTTAAGGGTTACTGCCGAAGTCGTGATGAGGCCCCAAGTGTCGTTCCCCTCCTATCTCGATACCTATAGTATCGTATTGTTGCCTAAGGTATATTGCTAGGGTTTCTAGGGCTAGTATATAGAGCATCGGGGACCATGGGCACCCCTGTCTGGTGCCTCTACTAAGTTGCCATCTTTCGGATATCATTGATCCTGTTTTGACCCTGGCCAGCGGTTCACTATATAGCATCTTCGCCCACCTTATGTATCCAGGCCCTATACCATAGCCCGCCAGGGCCACCAGCAGCCATGGCCACTTGACCGAATCAAAAGCCTTTATCGCGTCCAAGGACACAATTGCCATTTCGCCTTTGTTCTTACCTCCCCATTTGACAACCCGTTGGAGCCGTCTGTGATTATGAGTTATATTTCTATTCGGGACATAGCCCGTTTGGTCGGGGTATATTAGCTTGCCAATAATTCTCCGCAATCTGTTTGCCAAGACAGCCGTCAATATCTTGCTGTCTTGGTTCAACATCGACAGAAGTCTGTAGGACCCACAGCTGTGCCTAGGCTTGTTGGGTTTGGGAAGCGGTATTATGATCGCCTCTCTAAGTGACTCCGGCAGCAGTCCCGCCTCAAACGCTTCATTTAACATTTCTAACATTGGGGGGAGCACTTCCTCCCTATATACTTTATAAAATTCACTGGGGAGCCCGTCCTTACTAGTAGGCAGCTGCCTCACCACTTCTCCCAACTCCTCCAAAGTAATCGGTGCATCTAGCTCCTCTCTTTCCTCAACACTTATCTCGGGCAGTCCTATGTCCTCCAGTGTTTCTGTTATCTCCCCATGACTACTTCCCTCCTTATCTCCATATAGTAACCTATAATAATCTGCAAACTCCTGATTAACTCCCTCTTGGGTGTCCGCTACACTACCCTCTTCTCTCATCATCGTTCTAATCGGAGGTCTAGGTGTTTCGCTCTTATGCAACCATGCCAAAAGCCTTCCTGTTTTATCCCCTCCGCATGCTGCCTCTCTATATATTTTTTATAGTTGAGGTTGCACAATGTTTCCCATTGCTCCGCACATTTCTGCTGCAGTGTAAGTATCAGCTCCATGTCACTCTCTGTATCACCTCCCCCCTTCAATGCCTTTTCCAGTTCCTTTTCTGTTTCTTGTAGGTCAGCCAAGATCCCGCCTTGCAGGCCCTTTGATTTTGCCATGGCTACACCTCGCACCACCACCTTAAAGGCTTCCCATAATGTGCTTGCCGAGTCCACACTACCCGTATTTGTCTCAAAGTAGTTAATAATCTCCTCCCTTATATCTTCTCTAAAACAGGGATCCTTAAGTGCCTCTGCTCGGAGGCGCCATGTCGGAATCCTTGCCCTCGGGGGGCAGTATTGCCACTCGAGAATGAGGGGCCAGTGGTCCGAATGGACCCTTGCTTTATATTCCGCCTGAGTAATCTCAGTTATTACCTCCGACGTGGCAAAGACATAGTCCAGTCTCGTATGTAGCCACTGCAGGGCAGAATAGTGCGAGTATTGCCTTTCTTGGGGGCGTCTTGTTCTCCACACATCTGCCAGACCAAAGACGTCTAGTAGTGTCTGTAACGCTTTAGCCACTGGGGCGGGTCTATCAATCTTTCTGTCTGATCTATCTACTCTGGGGTTTAATACACAGTTAAAATCCCCACCCCAGATCACTGCGCTCCCCATACACATGCTAAGGTTAGTACACAGAGTTCTGAAATATGCTGCCGTATTCTGATTGGGGGCGTATGTATTTACAATGTTTTTCTCCCTATTCTCCACCAATCCCCTCAGTATGACCATCCTTCCATCTGTTTCCGCCTTCTCCTGCAACAGTTGAAACGGGACATGCGGCGCCACCCAAGTGAGCACTCCTCTAGCATATGCAGAATATGTCGAGCCCGCCACCACCCCTTTCCATTTCTTCGCAACCATCTCCATCTTTTCCCACGTCAGGTGAGTCTCCTGCAATAATGCAATGTCTATCTTTTGTCTGCGCAGGTACAACACAACCTTGTTCCTTTTTAGATAACTATTAAGTCCCCTGACATTCCACGTAATTATTTTAAGGTCCCCATGACTCATTAGAGTTCCCTTCCCCCTCCCACTGGTGCAGTCCAGATCACACTTCCATTTCCGTCTATATAGGCTCGTACTCCCTTTCAAACTTCCCCTAACTACAAACACCCCAAACACCCTTAACACAACAAACTCCCCAACCTCCCACCCTCCCGCCTCCCTATCCCATCCCAACGACACCCTCCCCAACTGTTGCCCAGCTCCATCCCTGGATCTCAGGCACCCCTGCATCTAGCCCTTTCTGGCAATAGCCCGTACTCGCGGCTCAGCAGGGTCAAGCAGCCCTAGTGGCTGTCTTACTACTAATTCTTGGGGGGTAGATTGCCTCCATTCTACTGCTCCTGTTTATTATCGCTAGTATTTCCCAGTCAACTTTATACTTATTATTATCTATATTCCAGTCCAACAGGATTAATAGGTCCAAAAGTGACATAATGCAGTTTGAATATTGAAACATGACATAATGGGGTCCCCTCTGCTCAGCACCCCAATGATTTTACTGCATCCCCCTCACTTATTATGCTTCCCACGGTCTTGTTCTTCATCTTGATCTGGGCAGCCTTGCAGGTCCAGCCACGCCGCCACATCCTCCGGGGTTTCAAAAAAGAATGCTTTACTTTTGTGAAAGACTTTTAGCCTTGCAGTGTACAAAAACATGTATTTGATCCCAGCCGCGCGCAGTCTCCTCTTGACTGCCACATAGCTGTATCTCTGCCTTTGCACTGCCATTGTGTAGTCAGGATATGCCATAATGTTAGTAGATGCCCTTTCAATCGTCCCACCTTTACAAAAATATTCCAGGATTTTTTCTCTGTCTTTATAATTTAATATTTTCGCAATTATCGTCCGAGGAGGGGCCCCGGGTAGTGGTTTTCTCGTCAGGGCACGATGTGCTCGTTCGACAGTAAACCCTTGTGACAACTTATCTGCTCCTATCTCTTGCAGGATCATATTCTCCACATAGTCCGTGGGGTCCTGGCCCTCCTCCCCCTCCGGCAAGCCGACCACTCGGATGTTGTTCCTTCTCGCCCTTCCCTCCGCTTCCTCTGCTCGGTTCTCCAGGTTAGCTAATTGCTGCTTCAATATGTGGACCTCCTTCGCATTGTTCGTACTAGTTTCTGTATTCGTTTTCACCTCAATCTCCAGTCCACTCGTTCTTTCTGCCAGCGCCCTGACATCCTGTTGCAGCAGGGTAACTTCAATTCCCACTGCATCAATCTTGTTCTCTAAGGCCGTTCGTAGGTCCGCCAGTGCTGTCCCCCATGTGTTCCTCAGCTCTGTTATCGCCGCGAGGACCTGATGATTTTCTCCCCCTGGAGTGCCACCCGCGGAGTCCGCTGCTGGGCCCGACACCGGGGCAGCGGAAATTCGTGGTGTCTTAGCAAAGGCGTCCATTGTGGGTTGTTTGTTTTTAGCGCTGAGTCCTTTAACTGACATAATGCGGACCTGTCTGCGTGTTCAGTTCTGGGCTCCTTTGAGTCGTTCCAAGTCTGTTTCCTGCAGCTCCGCAGCGACACCCCGGCAGTCCAGGCCCATGCACGTATCCTTCAAAGAGCTGCAGTATGCAGCAGCGTGCGCTGCACTTAGATTTCAGGTGGGTTGTGCTCTCCCACGTATCTTCGTTGTCAGTTGCAGATGCTGCTCTTCCAGGTCATCTACTTCATTGCCACTCGCACCTCTGCCCAAGCTGACATCCAGACCACCCCAGTGCGCATTTATTATTTCCCCACATACTCCAATTTCTGCAGCGCCGCCACAGGGATGCCAGGACCCACCTCTTCACCGTGCGTCACCCCCAAGGGGTTATTTACGGTCCTGTCCCCCTCCTCAGGAGGACCCGATGTTGCCCAGTTTCAAGGGTTTGGGGGCCTTGTGCCCCTTCCCTCTCTCGCCCTGTTATAGCTATTCAGCACCTTCCACACCCGGCTCGTCCTGGATCCCTGCAGGGGCGCAGTCCGCCCTGCCCCACAATGGCAGTGCTGAGTCACCCCAGGCGCAATATTGGGGTCTGGCTGCCTTCTTTAAAGTCCTCGCAATGTGCAGGGTCTCCCCATCTTACATCACTTGGCTTTGTGCTGCCAGCCCACAGGGGAGCGGCACAGCACGAATCAGCCCAAGTAAGCGCAGCGCGGCTCACAGCATGTACCGCGCTGCTTATTAATTAGGCCACCACTCTTTATCCCGTTGTCTGCTGGCTGGGCGCGTGTCCCGCAGGCAACGTACTTTTCGGTGCCCGGGCTGTTCTTTTCAGTGCCCTGAACGCGGTTTACGGTTGCGATCCTCAAGCCCTCACTTCCTCACTGGCTCTGCATAGCACTGTCACACACAGTACTCATTGGCGCAGTATTGGGGTCTGGGTGCCTTCTTCAAAGGCCTCGCAATGTGCAGGGTCTCCCCATCTTACATTGCATGGCGTTGTGCTGCCAGCCCACAGGGGAGTGGCACAGAACGAATCAGCCCAAGTAAGCGCAACGCGGCTCACCACATGTACCGCGCTGCTTATTAGTTAGGTCACTTATCTGTATCTCGTTGTCTGCTGGCTGAGCGCGTATCCTGCAGGCAACGTATTTTCCGGTGCCGGGTTATGCTCTTCGGTTTCCTGAACCCGGCTTACAGTGGCGGTTCACGAGCCCTCACTCCCCCACTGGCTCTGCCGATCATTGTCACCGGCAGCCGCACACACTGTTCATGCGTGCGCGCTGCCGGTATCATTGCTGTATAAGACTCAGCAGCTCCTCCCGGCAGCTCCTCACCAGCACAGGGGGCCGGGTCTGCAGTTGTGGCTTCCGCAGCGGCAATCAGCCACCGCGCGCTCCTCCTGCAGCACCACCCCGTGCCACAGCCTGCACTATCTTCGGGGTTCCGCTGCTTCTACCTGTCAGCGCGGCTCCGACCCAGCCTACGCCCGTCCTCTCTTCACTCTATCGCCACTCCAGTAGCCCGTTCTGCAGACTTGCCAGCTGGTTTCACGGGTTCCTTTGTTTTGTTGCGGCCGCCATTTTGTCGTCATACGGCCGCATTCAGGCCATGCTACAATGTATCAGATCTCCCGTATTCCTTATCAATTCGCTCGCGGGTTGACGCATCCTCTTCCCGTCACCTTTAGACACTCATGCTGTTATTTCTATGTACTAGTTTGTTGGCTGGTAGCAAACGCTACAGAAGATCAATTGCCGGATCACGAAGCATGATGGAGTCACAGCCTACTCCATGGCTGCCAGGCCACGCCCCCAATGACTAAGTAAAGTTAATGGCAACTTTACCCTTTTCTGGGGGACTGTAGTCAGCCCCAGAAATGGAGTCGGTGGTAAGTCTAAAAGACAACCCTGTGTCACTGCACTGAAGGTGCTGTGTAACACACAAAAGAAGGGGACTACTGAAGTGGTGTGCTTCAGAGTTCACAATCACAAAACAACAGGTAAAAGACACATGGCAAAACATGGGTAAGAGTGGGGGAAAAGCTCACACTCTTACCAAGTGAAAAACATAAATTCCACAAGTCCAGCAAGGCTGGTGGGGGACTCACTAGGTGAGGGAAATTAGCCATTAAATGAGAATTCTCCCTAACACTTTTTAAAGTCTCTTTCTTCAATTTATGAAGAACAGGAACAGTCTGATGAAGAGGCCCCATTTGGCCTGCAATATGGTACGCCCAATGTACCAGAGAGTTTCATTGCGGAAGAGTCCAGGATGAAGGACCTTTATGAAAATGCCAAGACTGCAAGTGGAGTGGATACCTCGCCTGAACTAGAGTTTGGGAATCCAGTGGCTGGGGAGCATGTGGATGCATCCTATAGGCAGCTCATTTCAAAAGTGGTGGTTTACATGGATTGAAGTAGGCCTCCATTACCATATGAACAGGACCACCTTACTGCCATTCTTGACAAACGTCCACAGTCAGATCCCATCCTACCTTTCCATGTAGCATTGCAGAAAAGGATCGCTAGGAACTGGGAGACTCCGGAGATCGATCTGGCAGTTAGACAAATGTAACTAAGAAATACCGGCCTTCCAGTTGTGACCTTGACTACCTGTCAAAACAGCCCACTCCGGAGAGTCTGGTGATGCAGGCAGCTACTGCAACATCAAAACAAGCGGCGTACCCTACCATCACTCCTGATAGGGACAACAAACGCATAGATGGATGGGTAAGGAAGGTATTCTCTGCAGGGAGCATGGCACTAAAATCTGCCAACTCCACTTGTGCCCTCCCAAAGTTTACGTTCACTCTATGGGACAGCATTTCCATGACGGCAGAGCACATTCCCGAAGGGGATGAAAGAGATGGCTTCTTAGCCGTTGTTAGAGACGGCAAAGAGGCAATGTGCGAATCTCTTCAGTCAGGCTTGGATTCTGCTTATAACATCAGCAGAACCATGGCTACCAGCAACGTTATGCGCAGGTTTGCGTGGTTGAGAAAGTCTGGGTTTGTACCGGATGTGCAGTCCAGACTTCTTAACATGCCTTTTGACGGGTCTCACCTTTTTGGCAACAAGGCTAACAAGAGCCTTGTGAAGTTGCAGACCTCAAAGGCAGCTGCCAAATCTTTAGGCAACGCTATTAGGCAACCTCAGTCTTTTCGTCCTAGTGGACAACCTTGGAGGGGTAGATCTTTTTGCTACTACTCCTCAGTTGGAAGGACGAGAGGAATTGCCAGTCAAAGGGGTCAGAGAAAATGTCCTTATGGTGGACGAGGTAGAGGTGCAAAGCCAGCTCAAACAGCAGCCTCCTTACCATTGGCCACTGCATCAGCCACCTCAAAACCTCTCTGATTTCTTGAGTCACAGTTTACCAGTGGGGGGCAGACTGTCTCGGCACCTGAAAGAATGGCGAGACATAACTTTAGATGCTTCTAGAATCCATAGCCCACGGTTACTGCCTTCCTTTTATAAGGACACCTCAGAACAATCCACCGGGCAACCACTTTTTGAGGATTCCGGATCCGCTCCTTGTGCATGAAATGTTAACCCTGCTAGAGAAAGGCGCTATAGAAACAGTGCCTGTAGCAGAGATGAACAAGGGATGGCACTCCCCTTATGTTTTGATACCCAAGAAGGATGGAGAACTGAAACCCATCTTGGATTTAAGATACTTGAGCAAGTTCCTCAGGAAGGGCAAGTTCAAGATGGTCACACTTTGCCAGATCCGTCAGACCCTCCAACTCCAGGATTGGTTGGTGTCACTGGACCTTCAGGATGCTTATTTTCATGTGCCAATCCATCTCAAGCACAGAAAATAGCTGAAGTTCGCAGTTGGCAGTTCTCATTAATAAATTTAGAGTTCTGCCATTCGGGCTAACCTTCGTACCAAGGGTTTTCACCAAACCGATGGCGGTGGCAGCAGCGAGTCTCAGGAGATGGGGGATCCACGTCTACCCCTACCTGGACAATTGGCGGATCAGGCCACATTCTCACGAACAAGCCCGTCATCATCTCAACGTCACCTGCCACTTTCTTCACAGACTGGGCTTCTCCCTCAATTAGAAGAAGTCCCATATGACACCTTCTCTAATGCTCCTGTACATCGGAGCTGTACGAGATACGTACTTGGGGAAGAGCTTGCCACCCGAGGTGAGGGCTCAAGACATTCGTCAGATGGTTACCAAGTTTCAGAATCCCCACAGTCTACCAGCCTTAGATTTTTTGAGGTTGCTCGGCCTCATGGCATCCTGCATTTTCTGGTGCCAGAGGCCCGCCTGAGAACGAGATGGCTTCAATGGGCTCTAAGAACTCAATGGTCCCAGTTCTCAGGAAAGATGTTGGACTTACTTCAGGTTCCAACCAGGGTCTCACAGGATCTTTTGTGGTGGGCATGTAAGGACAATATTCTGAAGGGAGAACCCTTTTGGCAACCATGGCCAGAGATAACAGTAGTGACGGATGCCTCACTCACGGGGTGGGGAGCCCGTGCCAACGATCCGACAGTCAGGTCGTTGGTCTCCATCGGAGTCCAAACTACATATCAATCTTTTGGAGCTGTGGGCAATCAGACTAGCGCTGAAGACCTTTCTGCCCTCTGTACGGGGAAAGAATGTTCTGATAATGACGGACAATACAGTGGCCATGTACTACCTCAACAAGAGAGGAGGTGTCGGGTCACTACCACTGTGCAGAGAGGCAATGCAGCTTTGGTACTGGGCAATTCGAGAAGGAGTCTCCCTATTGGCAGTTCACCTAGCTGGAGAGAAGAACACAGCGCCGGACGCTCTGAGCAGGCAGAGCACAGTCTCCCACGAGTGGGAACTAGCTCAGGAAGTTTTATTTCACAATTGACCAGGTGATCCTGGTGGAAAGCCTAGTCTGGCACGGTTTCTGTTATTAGGATCAATTTTCCCTTTTATTGTCAAAACCATACCCTGCAATGGATTAGGATACATTTATGAAGAACATAACTGCTTTGGGTTTGTTAATTTTCATTATTTACTTTGGTTTCTTCCTTTCTTTTCGCCCCAATCTTGTTTTGTCAAGCCCGTACCTCACTTGCTTGACCATCTCTCCGGCAATCCGAATGTGGCATGTTTTTTTTTTATTATTACTGATGTTAACCTTTTCAACACAATTGGTAACATTTGTACCCTATTACTATTCATTATGATTTTCTATTTTTATTCGATGTTGGAAATGTGTTGCAATGGATTCATTCAAAACTTGTGCACAATTGGATTATGTACTTTACTTTTGGTAAACTATGTTTTCTCACCATTTGTAATGTGGGTCTAATACAGCCTTGAAAATGACCCATTGGTCGAAACACGTGTCGGCTGTCCAACTTCAAGAGTAAACATCTTTTTTGATAAATTCCTGCTTTTGGAAACACTTATATTGGAATACTGTAACTTTGATGTTAATGACTCTTTTTGCAATTTGAGCATGATTCACCTTCCCATTACAATATTTCTGATAGCTCAGGAAGTCCTTCAGTAGATCTTCACCCTTTGTGGAACCCATCAAGTAGATCTGTTCACGACCTGGGTCAACCGGAAGTGTGAACGGTATTGCTCCAGGGAATTTCCCTCAAGAGGAGCTCTAGGAGACGCGTTTGTAGTGGACTGGGAGATTCCACTCCTGTACCCGTTTCCTCCAGTCCCCGTCATTCCTCATGTGATTAGGAGGTTGAGAAGGTTCGGGAAAGACATGATCCTAATTGCCCCGGATTGGTCCAGGAGAACGTGGTACCCGGACCTTCTGGACATGTCCATCCGTCCTCGAATGTGTCTTCCACAAAGAGAGGACCTTCTCTTGCGAGAGGAGGGTCAGGTTCTCTACCCACAGGTCAAGACACTCCACCTTAATGCTTGGTTTCTGTAAGGCTGAGATATAAGGATTGGGACTTCCTGGATGACGTTATGGAGCAAGAAAATATTTGTGCCGTTGGAATACATTCTGCAACTGGTGCAGAAAGAAGAATGTAGATCCTTTCCTATGTAAGACACCGGATGTTTTATCCTTTCTTCTATTCTTAGCCAATCTGGGGCTCCAGATTGGTACTATTAAAGGCTACTTGGCGGCGCTGTCCATCTTTAAGCGCTTGTGAGAGGAATGTTCCTACTTCAAAATTCCACTGGTGACACAATTTCTAAAGGGACTCACCAATGTGTTCCCCCATCTCCTTTCCAGGTTCCAGTTTGGGACCTTAGCTGGTTCTAAAATTCCTAATGTGTGCACCTTTTGAACCTCTACAAAACTCATCTATTAGTAGCTCTAACATCAGACTGTACAGTGAGCGAGTTGCAGGCACTTTTTGTCCAAGCCACCCTTTACTATCTTCCAGAAGGATAGGGTTGTTTTAATGGTCAAACATTCATTTTTGCTGAAAATCATTTCTGATTTTCATATAGGTCAGAAAATTGTTCTGCCTTCTTTCTATCCCCCACCTCATCCTGGGAGGGAGGAGGAAAGCCTACATAGGTTAGACCCTCTGAGAGTTTTAAGTTTTAAGCTTTTATATTTCTAGAATATCTAAGCTACGCATTGATGACCAACTTTTTGTTGGATATACAGGACATAATTTGGTTCAGGCTGTTAGTAAACAGACCTTATCCAGGTGGATAATTCTGGCAATCTCAGAATGTTACAGGATAGCAAGTAAAGACCCTCCTGAAGGTTTAAGGGCCCATTCCTCCAGGGACATGCAAAGGGGCGTTCCAATTAAGAACAACTGCGAAGCGGCAACATGGTCTACCATCCACACATTCACAAAGCATTATTGCCTGGAATCTTCCCTCGGTCAGGATGGTACCTTTGGCAAGGCAATCCTGCACTCCGTCCGTGAAAATATATGAATCCAAATTCTACTCCCTCCTCCAAACCAAATACTGCTATGGGAGTCTGGCAAAGATGAGGAATATGTGGGAGGACGCAATCCATTTGAAGAACATGTTCCTTACCTCTGATAATGTTCTTTCAACTGGATGTTCCTCCCACGTTTCCTCATCGCCCTCCCATCCTACCCCTCAGTAGAAGTTCCTGTGCTAGTACAGCTTCCGTTCCATCAAGGCTGAGTATGGTCACTCCTGGGTTTTGTGGGTATCTCTTCTGTTAAAGGGGAAATACAGAACTGAGGCCAACGGGCGCTGCACGTGCTATATATGCCTTAGATGACATCATCCTCGACGGAGGCCTTCGAGGGACATCGACTCAACGCCATTGACGCACAGCGCCATCTGCCGAAACAAAAAGTATGAAGCCACTGAAGCTGGGACAACATGTCAAAGATGAGGAACACGTGGGAGGAACATCCAGTCGAAGGAACATTACAAGGGGTAAGTAACTTGTTCTTCGAACTTGCCATTGACTGAGTCCTCTGTCTATTCTGGGGCAAAGTGTTGGGGCCCTTGAGAGTCAGGCGGACCCCCAGACCTCTGGCATACCAAGCGAGAGATCTCCCCCCCAACAGTTGTCTACTATGAGTTTTTAGGACACAAAACAAAAGAAAATGTGTGATAAGGGCTCCATCTTGTAGTAAATGTCGGTCTCAGGCATATATTGATTGTGTGACAAAAACGCAAATGATGGAAAAAAGAAACAGTTTTTGAATGACTAACATGCAGACATTGGGGAAATAAAATAAGCAGTTCAATAAGAATTTGATCTCAGTTGTGTGATTCAGTGGGTTGTCATGGAATACATTATTGATAAGTGGGGCAGAGTTGGGGCTAAGAGGGCATCACAACTTTCAGCACACTTGTGTGTACAAAAAGATATGCTAAAATGCAGCTAACAAATAATGTTCTTTCCTTAGCAGCAGCACATTATGGACTTGGGAACACATTGTCCATGTGTTACTTTATTTACCATAATGTTATTTGTTAACTTAAAAGTCAGGACTTTGTTATTTCTTTGAAACTAGATGGAACAACTTGAGTTCCATACAAATTACCTTATGGGTTGTGGTAAGGCCTCAAATGTTCCATGATTTACTGTGCACGTGCTGTAATTTTTTAACACACAAGCCTAGCTTGGGTTCTTTGCAGAGACTTTACATATGCAATGTTATGTTATGTTATATTGCATTTCTGTAGCTATGCAAACAAAGGTTTGGAAAGCCATTTCAAAAGGTTCCCATTCAAAGCAGGCTGCTTGGGCATGAGTTGCACATATCTGCTCATTAATGACTCTTATTTTCTTTGGTTTTTGGCATTTCTAAAGAGGTACACCTAGTAATTGACTTTATTGCAATATAGTCGGGGGGCCTCATTACGACTACGGCGGTAGCCATGCCGCTATTGGCGGCCTGCCGAAATCGGGTCCGGGTTTCCCAGAATGGGGAATTACCGGGCCATTCCGAGTTTGGAGGGCCCAGTAATTCCTCCGTCCAGGAACCTGTGCCCGGACCTTCCCCATTCCCATCTGAGCCCCTATAGGGCTCAATAGGAATGGGAGAGGGTGCAAACAACGGGCCGATTACGAGCGGCCCGTTGTTTGCTCCCTCTTCCCCTCGCGGGACCCGGTAAGCACGCCTGGTTTGACCAGGCGTTACTGTAAGAGGATTCAATTCAACACTACAGCTAAGTCAATGCCTAGTCTGGGATACTGAATGGAAACCCTTATTGATATATCTTTATGTCCAGTTCATGCGTTCTGGATGACTACCCCTATATAACACCTGTATTGCAAGTTTAAAAGGTTTATTTGATCATTTAAACAATAGATATATATATCACACTTTATAATAAATTAATAATTGAATATCACACTTAATCTGATATGATAAAGATTAACAACAGAGAATCTGGCACTAGCACACTTGTGAATAGGAACAGAAGATTAAGGTGGTAGAGAATGCTTTATATAAGTTCAGATGGATGCAATGTTGAATGAAATGCAATACCGAAAATACTCAATATGATTTCAACAAAACAATGTAATCACTTTTCTCTGGCAATCCACTCCCCCCCTTTATGCAATGCAAGGAAATGGAAGGAAAGCACACAGGTATACAATCACAATGTAATACAGAGTTCCAGTTTCCCAGCAAGCTTAGAGGAGAATAGATATGAGTTTTACACAGGCTCAAAATGCTTTAAAATGTGATAGCAATATATTGGAAAATGTGCTAAAATGATTTTAATTCCCTCTGGAGGTTCAGGTTGAGGATTAGTTGGTTTAAATTAGTTCAGGCTTACTTTAGCAATGTTCTAGGAATGATTGGCAGGTTAAACGAATTTTTGGCAAATGAAAGCAAGGAAGCTGCTGTTTTCACACGTGGAGAAATTTGCAAATCGTGGCGAATTCGCGAGTGCGTTTTTCGCGATTGCGGCAAAAGTATAGGGAATAGGGATGCGGTTCTAGGTTCGTTGAAAAGCCAAGATTCCCAGCTTTCAGAGGAAAGTTACTGCAAGTCTCTAAGACAAACGGTCACGGAGATATGAGCGATATGGTAAAGGTCGTTTTTCAGATTTGAAATTTTAAACGTTCAAAGTGACAAGTTACAGCTTGCAACTAGAAAATGACAGGTGACAGCTTTGCAAATGACAGGCGACAGTTAGGAGACAGTTCTGGTTAGATTAAAATAGATTGAATTATATTATTTTAACTAAGAGATTGGTTCTGCACAGTTCTGCTAGGTACTCACAATATATTTAGAAATAGAATGGGCCTCGCCACGGATCTGGTCAGGTTTTCTTCACTCGCCACGGACGGTCTCTGCGCACAGCGTCTGGGTCAGCTCTCTGGTTCTGCGAACAGTGGTCTGGGTCAGCTCTGCTCTGCCTCTGGTTCTGGATACTGCTCTGCCTTCTCTGGGTACAGCACTGCTTCTGGATCTTTCTGCACACATTTCTCTGGACCCAGCGCTGATCTGCACGGCTCCTGGATGCTGCTATCGCTGTTAGGTTTGCTGGATGCTGAGGCCCGCTGAGAAGAGTTCTCAGTTTGTGGGTTTAGGCCCTTGCTTTGAGTTCTGAATCAAGTTCTTTGGAGTTTTAAAGTCTAAGTGTTGAATCTGGTATCTTCTGGATGTTGTGTGGTCCGGCAGAGCGCGTTGCAGCAAATGGAATTGAATGTCCCTATCTGTCCTGACTGTCTGCTTTTATGTGTTTTGAAAGTGGGTGTGTGTGCAGCATCTCCAGCCCCTCTCTCAACTGCCCATTGGCCCAATTCTCCCCTCTCCCATGATTGGGGAAGGAAATGTGAGTCAGAGTGATGCTGTAGGTTTTATGGGTCCGAGGATCCTCCCCTGGTCAGTTTGCCCACAAAATCTATATTTGATCAAAATGCACACTTCATAGATACACAGTGGTTTGAAATTACATGCACCCATCATGCATTTACTGATGGCAGCCCCTGTTCAAACTCTGCTCTTCCTGGGGGCTTGCATTCAGAAATGGCAATATTTTGTGCTTTTTAGTGGTTTTGCAACATCAGATTTTTCTCCAGATTTGTACACATGTACACGGCGTGTCCATACATACTCCAGTAAATTAACATGTCTCTAGCTTAAACACAGAGTCTGTAGTATACATAAATAGCAGGGTTTTGCCCCAGAACATCACACAAATTGGAGTTTGGGCTTGAATTGAAGGTACATTTTTTAAATTAAGGCTCTCAAAGTTATACATTTCTGTCATTTGATTACAAAGAGTTATCAGTGTTTCTGTAAAATATATATTTTGCTTTCAATTCAGTTCTCAGAGTGTTGGAGTCCGCCTCCAAGACTTGGGTGGGTCAGTCACATGTGTCTTCTGGCAGGCAGGCCTTTGTTGACAGGAAACAGTCAAAATCAACATATCCTATTCAATTGCAAGAGCCTATTGTGTGGTCTCCAGGAGGCTCCCAGCCAGTCTGCCTTCTATCAATCAAGAGGTCATGTGAGATTCTAACTCCTGGTGTGAATCTCTGGAGGTGAGAGGGTTTCCCAGGCTTCAGGCCTCTGGGAACAGCAGGTGGCTAATTTTTAATTAAAATGCAGCCTTTGAAGTCAGCTGAGTCAAATCCCTTTGTCAGCAACTGCACTCAGTTCTCCTGTCAGAGTTTAGAACGCTAGCGCCGCCTTGAGGATTTTGTTGGTACTGCATGCAATTTTGGGATCTTTCTTGGATTAATGCATTCTAAACAGGAATGGTTCTTACATGGTAGTAAATAATCCTTGCTTAACATTGTTTTGATGGGGCTCCTTACAGTAAGATGGTTATGTGGAACCCCACAAAAGGGTTGAATCTTTAAAGTGGTCCAATGAGTCACGATTTCAGCAACTTTTTGACATCAGTAACAGTGGATTTTGTTAACAAAGATCTTTCTTTACACTGGTGGGTGGCAAGTTAGGTAACCATTTTGGTGTGCGCACAAACTGCGTGGTTCTCCTGGATTCTGGTGCACTTGTGGGCTTTTTGGCCATCTTGGATTTTCTAAGCCCACAGCACCAAATGTTGCAGCATGATAGCCCACGTGACTGCCCTTTGAATTTGAGTCGATGGGGAGTCGGGTGCACAAGGGTTTTGACCCACGCACTGGTCTGTCCGCATAATCTTCTTCCAATTCTGCAAATGGCACAGTTCAGCATCTTTTCCTCCATCCAGTACTGATCGATCGGTTCTCCTCGCCGGTCCTGATGGGAATATTGGGTGGTACCCTGGGCCCCCCGCGTCTCTGCTCCCGGTCTCCGGATCGTCCTCCTTGGCCAGTCCCGAGGTTTTCTTTCTCCTAGGACGACAAAGGAAGAGCGGCAATACCTATTCATAGACATTTTTCCCCCACCATTGATATAGTGGGGTGGCATATAAATTTATAGTCAAAACATATGGACATGCACATTTCTTTTTGCATTCAAAAACGAAAACACCCACATTGAGAAACTCAGAATTTGATAGGCGATATGTAGGATATTTTAAGTTAGAACTGAATTAATCTGAGACAGTACCCTCTAGGATTCCAGAGGATTCCTCCAGTTGTTGCAGAGTGTGCCTGGGATGGCAACACTTCAACTGGTTTATGTGGACCCACTTGTCTTCCCCCTCTGCCAAACCGCCTTTGGGGATGCGGATCTTGTAGGCCACAGAGGAGATTTTGTCTATAATCTCAAAGGGTCCCTTCCATGTAGGCAAACATTTTCGCTGTTTGGCCTGGTTCCTTTGGAAATTGTATAGATAGACCCGGTCCCCCACCTGATATTCCTTCCTGGAAGTCTTCAGGTCATAGTGGGTCTTCATGCTATCAGCTGATCTTTCTAGATTCCGCTGAGCATAAGCAAAAGCATGTTGAAGGTGTTTCCTTAAATTATCCACATACTCATGAGTTGTGGAGGCATTTATCAGTGTCTGCTCTTGGGTCCTGTAGAGCAAATGCTGAGGAAGCACCATCTTGCGCCCAGTCATCAACTCAAATGGTGACATTTTGGTTGCAGATGAAGGGGTAGATCTGATGGCCATTAGGACCAGAGGTAATCGGATATCCCAACTTGGCCCAGAATCTGCCACAAACTTCTTTAATATGCTCACAATGGTTTGGTTATATCTCTCTACTGCCCCAGAAGAAGCTGGCCGGTAAGCAATATGCAACTTCCTTTTGACCCCCAGTATCTCCCACATCTTTGTCATTACTTCACTGGTGAAGTGGCTACCCCTGTCTGACTCAATCCTTTGAGGTAGACCGAAACGGGAAAAGATGTGGTTAATCATCAGGGCAGCTGCAGTTTCTGCCTTGCAATTTGGGGCTGGGAGACATTCCACCCACTTGGTAAACAACATGTCACAGTCAACATGTACTTATTCCCCCTAGCAGAGCGAATCACGGGGCCTACAAAGTCGATTTGTAAATCTGACCATGTCAGTGTCATCCCCCTCTTTTGGAGAGGCGCACGGTGCGTGAGGGATGATGGCTGAAATTGTGCACACACAAGACACCCCTTCAAGTATTGGTCGAGGTCCTGCCCCATTTGTGGCCAGTATGCAACCTCTCTTAAGATTCCCAATGTTGTGTGAAACCCCCTATGACCGGCGGTGGCCGCATCATGGGCGTGACTTAACATCAGGCTTCGGAATGAGGTAGGAACCACCCACTGATCGTGGCCAGCTTTGGATTTCCTTACCAGCAAACCGTCTTGGATCCGGAACATTTTTGGACATTTCATCAACACCCTTAGGTCCTCTTTCCCAATGTAATCGGTATCCGTCAGGGGAAAGTTCTCAGGGTCCTCAAGGTGCTGGTAAAATTTACCAATTATTGGATCCCCCTTCTGAGCGGTAATCAAATCAGCATCAGGGGTCTCCTTACTCCATTGTGCAATTGAAAGGTCGTTGTGAGCATTTGTCTGGGACCTAGTGATAGTAGTGACCTGGATTTCCCCCAACAGGGACTCAATCTCAATTAGATCCCCTTGGATGGCCCCGGTTTTGGCCAGCTGATCAGCTAAGTCATTTCCAGTTTTGTCTGGTCCCTCTACTTTGGAATGACCCTTGATCTTTTTCCAATAGATGGTCATCTCATTCGAGGTGACCAGATCATCAATGTTTTGGATCAACTTCCCATGTTTCAAGGGTTTATTGTTAGCACATAACATGCCTCTGGTTTTCCAATTAACCAGGTGCTCCACAAACCCGTTCCGTACATAATCAGAATCTGTGATTATGACCAGTTCGTGGAGTTGATGTTGGACAGCAGTGAGGATGGCTTGATGCACAGCCATCAATTCTGCCACCTGACTACTTCGGGGACCAATTTTGTATCCAGCGGAGGGTTCTGGGAACTCATTCACCCATGCATTCCCTACGCCGGCCACCAGTTCTTTCTCCCCGTTGTTGTCAACATGGTAAGAGCATCCATCCACATAGACAGTGGGCATTCCCTCACACTTGTCCTCTTCAAAGACTTTGTGGGGGGAATTAAGGTATGCCTCCATGTTGTCCTTTATTTTTAGACTTTCGTCCTCGAGACAGTTTTCTCTGGCACAATCATGCAAGTCAGCCAGACCTTGCGCGAGGGGACTCTTCTTGTTTTGGCCATATCTGACCTCCACAGGAAAGCCTTGCATTGACAGAATCCAGGAAGTAATTCGGGAATTACTCACATTTCCCGCCCGGATTCTATCACTTTGGAGATATTGCAGAGGCTGGTGTAGAGTCTCCACTATGATGTGTTCCCCCTGGATAAACGGGCGGTAATTCTTCAATGCCCACACCGTTGCCAGGAGTGCCTTCTCACAATCGTTGAATTTTTCCTCCACAGAGGATAAAGTTTTGCTCGCATAGGAGATTACTTTATTGACCTTGTCATGCTTTTGGTATAATACTGCTGTCAAGCACGTATTAGAGAACCCCGTCTCCAGGAAGAACTCCTTGTTTCTGACAGGGTAAGCTAGGCAAGGCGCTTGTGAGAGGCTTCTTTTGAGTTGTTTTACTGCCTCGGCTTGTTCTGGACCTCATTCCCACTTGACCCCCCCCTTCAGGAGATGAATCAGGGGTCTGGTGATCTCTGCGTAGCCCTCAATGAACTTTCTGCTGTAATTAGTCAGTCCAAGGAGGCTCCTTAGTTCCCGCAGAGTTGTGGGGTCTTTCAGTTTCTGAAGTGCTTCCACTTTCTTTTCCTGGGGACAGAGACCCTGAGGAGTAATCTCATGCCCCAAGAAATTAACACGGGTTCTACACCACTGTGCTTTCTGAAAGGAAAGTTTTGCTCCGGCGGCCCTCAACTGGGTCAGAACATAACGGATCTCTGCTATGTGTTCCTCCACAGATGAACTTTTGATGAGGACATCATCTACATAAGCCAGGTTACCCCTCCCACCCAGGTCGGGCATGGCCTTATGTAGGAAAATATTGAACTCATTACCGGAGTTAAGGTATCCGAAGGGAGTCCGGGTCCATGTGTACTGCTGGCCCCCAAAGGTAAAAGCCAGTTTGTATTGGTCCTCCCTGCTGACAGGCACGGTCCAGTATCCATTGGTCAGGTCTATTGCAGTGAATACCTGTGACCCCTCTATCTGGGCCAGCCCTTGGTCAATGTAGGAAAGAGGCCATCGGGAAGTATGGACCCGTTTGTTGAGCTCCCTGAGGTCGGCGCAGAGTCTCCACTGGCCGTTTGGCTTCAATATTCCCAGCACCGGATTATTGAAGGTGCTGTGGACTGGACGGATTATTCCCCGGGACTCAAGGTTCTTAATAATTTCAGTAAGGGACTCCATTGATGCGAGAGGCAAGCGATATTGCTTCACAAACACAGGAGTCATGCCAGGGTCCGTGGGGATTGTTGTTGTGTGGATGTCAGTGCGACCACAGTCATATGAGTCTACCGCAAAGAGATCTTGGAAATCCAAGAAAACTTGTTTCAACTTTTGCTTTTGTTCCAGAGTCACACAGGCATCAGCTAGGTTGACTCTCTCTTCCACCATCTGCCTGAAGCCTGGAAAGACTTCTGCTTTGGCTATCTCCGCGGCCTCCTCCAGCTGGGTGGAGAAGTCCCTGGTCAGAGTGCTGATTTGGACCGGAGGCTTCAGGTGGGAAAGGCAGCCCTCATGGACCTGGAAAATCACCTCATCCCTCCTGAAGTCACAAGTCACATCTTCCTTACCATAAGGGCAAGAAGTGTACACCAGGAAGTTCCCCCCATGCCGGGTAAAAATCCTGTCTGGTGTCGTATTGTCATCACTGTCACTGTCAAAGCAGTCCTTGGGGATTGGCCCTAACAGTTCATTACCTAAATCAATGGAAAAATGTCGGTCATCAACCGCCATTCCAATAATGGTGTCTGCGGCTAGAGTAATACTCTTCAAGTCGCTGTTATCCACCTCTATTAGAATGGTGTTATGTTCTATGTTGACTAATGGAGTTGGGTTTACCCCCAACCCTTGCTGTTGGAGAGAAGCGTTTAGATGTATGTAAGCATCAGGGTTTTGCAAATATTGTCCTCTTTTAACTTTCACTTCCAGGGAGAATTGTCGGGTCCTTTCTGGGATGGTGACTTCCTCTTTGATCTGAATTTCAACTGCATAAGGTAGCAATTGAGCTGACCTAAATGCTTTTTCTGGATCATCAAAGCCCATGGGATTATCCGCTAATCGGGACCAAGCTTTGAAGTTTATTAGGTCCAAACTAATGGCAAAGCGATTGAGAATGTCACTGCCTAAGTAAAAGGCGGCAGGGACGTCTCGCACGACCCAACAATTGTGGACTATGCTCTTGTTGCCAATGGAGATTTTGAGCATACACCTGCTTGGCAGGAGATGTTTGGAATTAGGTGCTTCCAGGTCCATTCCCCATTTGTCTATCAGTTTGAAGGTGGGAATGGCTGGATCTTTTGGGAGTTGGCGGAACATGGCTTCGCTGATGAAGCTCTTACCGTTGTTCACACACACTGGAGCGAGAACAGAGTCCTTCCCATCATTTAACTGGACAGGGATGAACAACTGCTCTCCAATTTGCTGAATATCAGTCAGGCTCTGAGCTGATTTCACATCTTTCTGGACTATAGGAGTGGGAGTTTCTGATTGTGGATTAGTATAGAATTTCAGAGTGTTTCGTTCCAGCGTGGAATACCACTTTAGGCTGGAAGGAAGGTTGATTTTCAGAAATAGAGAGGACCCCCCATCACCAGTCTGTTGTCCTACTGCTATTACTGTCACGTCTGGAATTTGGTTGTTCTGGAAGTGAAATTCTACTTGGTCAGATTTTTGTTCAACCATGTGGCAGGTGCCGTTTAAACTAACATGGTTGACACTCTGTTTTAATTTTATTGGTCGGCTAGTCTGGGTCCAGAGGACCTTGTTTACGCAATCTATTAAGGGTGACAACCTCCTCAGGAGGTCATTCCCCAGTAAGCAAGGGGTGCCCTCTGGGGTCACAACTATGACCGGGTGTTTCAACTTGTGTCGCCCAATTTTAATGTCCAAATCTGCCGTCCCCTCGACGGGAATTTCCTTCCCGTCAAAGTTCTGGAGTTGTCCAGGAAGTGAGGTGAGAGGAATTTGGTCATTCCCTCCCCTTCCTGCATTCAGTTCATCAAAGGCCCTTCTGGACAGAAGGGTAGCTTGAGATCCCGTGTCCACCAGCGCTAAAATTGTACCCTGCCCCTGTACTTGTACCGGGGCATAGTATCTTCCCTCCTTCTCCTCAAGGGGGCACAGATAATGCACATTTTTGGACAACTGGTGGGCTAACTTTCTGGTTTTGGACATTGCTAGCGAAGAGATTTGGGCAGAATTCTGTGGAGAACCTTGGGAATCTGAAAGAAAAAGTTGGCAACTGGAGATCAGAGCCCTTGTGGGTTCCCCTGGTTCCGGTTCTGGGCCGCCCCCCCCTTTTTGGAGGCAGTCATCAGGATGGGTTTGAACCAGGGGATTTTTTTGCTGTTGGTTCTGGGATGAGATGATGGGCGGCGGTAGCTCAGTCTCCATATCTCCCCAGTCTGGATTGGAATCCTTTGGGACCCATTTTTCTTTGGGAGGAGTTCCCCCATCTCTGAAGGAGAAGATCCTTTTCCCAGGATCTTCTGAGGATCCCTCTCCCTCAAATTGGAAGATCTGTACCTCCTCCTCAAACTGAGTCTGTTTGTTTCTCCTACCCCCCTCTGCTCCTTAGGAGGCAGACTTTCAGGGGCAAGAGATTTTGTTTCCGGTTCCTGGGTTTCCAGGGGCTGTTTACAAGTGAGGAAGGAAGCTTCCTCCCAGGCTTTACACCCCCCTTCCCTTTGTGCCTCCTCCCTGGGAACCGGTGAGTTATCGGGGTGCTGCCCCCGTCATTGTTCTGGAGCACCAGGTCCAGAGTTGGGTGCGTTCTGCGCTGGCATGCCGATCTGAGGGTTCTGCTGAGCCCTTAGCACGCGACCCAGCTCCTGTGCCATGTTCTGAACCTGGCGCTCTAACTGGGAAACCCGCTCAGGCTGATACGGGGCCCTCTTTTCTCCCCTGGGCTCATCCCGGGAAGGGTAGCTATCCCTTCTCTGGTAGTACCCCGGGTTGGGAAGATTTGGGTACCCCTCCACCCTTGGCCTCCCCTCTCCCGGATTAGGTTGTCTGGGCTCAGGGAATTGGGGAAAGAAGGATGGATGATTTTGGGGTTGGAAATTGGGTGGATACCTGGGGAAAAAGTTCTGCCCAGGATTTGGAGAATTTCTGCCCTCCTGTGGGAAGTTGGGAGGGAAGTTCCCTGTGTTAGGTGCTTGGCTGGATCCCCCCCCTTGGGCTGGAGGAGTCCACACATAACCCAGGATGGGTTGATTTCCCTTGTAACGGGGACTTACATAGTCAGGAGAGCGAGGGACCCCATTTGTGGGATTACCTCCTTGACTCCCTGTTTGTGACTGGCCCGAGGACCTTCTGGGCCTAGCATTATTAGGTGCAGGTAGGTTTTTAGGCCCCCCCATCTCCAAATCCAAAACGGGGGCAACCTTTACCTCTGCCACCTTGGCAGCAGCAGGGGTGCTGTTAGTTTTGGGGTTTTTGGGCTGGTTTTGTTTTCCACCGGTTTCTGCACCTCGTAGATGCGGGTGGCTTGTTCAATGACCCATTCTAAAGATCTTTTCTCATGAAAATCTCTCACGAGCTGGGTCATTATATATTTGGGCAAGGCATGGAAAAATGTATTGACGAATTCTCTGCTGTCTGTGCGCACCCTCCTGGTGGTCTGCGCAAAGGCCCGTTTCAGTTCTTGCACGAATTCTTGTTAGGCCTGATCCTCCCCACATTGCAAATTGTAGGCTGCCTTGCGAGCCTCTTGAGGATTTCTGTGAACAGAAAAATGTTTCAAGATGGCCGCCTTATAGGTGGACCACCTTAAATGATTTTGGTCCTCCAGCCCCGCAAAGAAACTGGAGTATTCTGGGGAGAATGTCCACTTTACATATTGGATACAGCTTTGGCTGTCCTTCAAATGAAAAGTCTCCATCATTTGCTCATAGAGCTCCAAGTGTTCCCAAACAGAGTACTTGGCGTTCTTATGATAAGGCGTGATGACACTCCTGATTGCCTTAATCTGTTTCAATGGGTCCTTAAGCAAGGCCCTTTTTGCCTTATTGGCCTTTTTGGTTCGGGTAACCCTGCTCCATTCATCCTCTGACTCAGAGGCACTGCTCCCAGAGGTTCCTGTCTGATCTTCCAGGTTTTCCCGGATTCTGCGAGCCTGGGAATGGCTGGCAGAATGTGGGGACCTGGTCTCCTGTGTCCTGCGCCGTTCAGAGTAGTCTTCAGATTCCTCCTTGCTGCCAGGATATGATGGGTACCCCCCCCACTGACCTAACTGGGCAGAGGTTTTCAGGATGCCCTTAATGGGCCTATTCTCCTGGGGTTCCCCACTAAATTGCACTGTGCTTGGGTGCCCATACCCGGATGCCCGCCCATCCATTCCTGGGAGGTACTGGCCTATGGGCCCCATGCTTCTGGCTGGATAGTAATCTGCCATCCCTGTGGCCCGGTGCTCATGTGCGCCCGGGGACATGGGGGTGGCAGAGTCCAGGGACTGAGAGAGATAAAGGCCTCTGGTTCTAGGGCTCCTGAGGTTATGCTCAGGAGTTTCCCTTTCCCAGCGAACCTGGTCTCTATCCGCCCCTGCTCCCTGTTGCAATGCAAGAGCCTGCGCCTTCAGTTCCTCAGTTAAGGCCTTACTAGACTCTATCAGTCTCTCCTGCATCGCTACCTGTTGTTGGAGCCTATCATTGTGCTGGCAGAGAGCCTCATTCTCTCTCTGCGTTTCCTGATTGGTCCTGGAGCACTGGGCCAGTCTTTGCTGCAGGAGGGTTACCTCCTGAGTCCCATCCCTACTGGCCTGCTCCTGTCTTGCCAGAGCCTCCTCCACCCTCCTGGTGTGCTCTAGCAAGTCCTGGTGTTCTTTTTGGAGGTCACCCAGTCCCTGGTGGGCCAGGTGATTTTCTTCCATTTTTCTTTTTAAGTGGCAGACTTCCTGGCCTAAGGTATCCCTTTCCTGACTAAGAGCCTGCATCTGTGCCGCCAGGTCGTCCCTTTGCCTTTGGAAGGCACCAGCTTTCTGGCACTCCTGGTCAAACTCTGCCTGGGTATCCAGGTCTTTCAAAAACAGTTTATTGCTCTCTGCCTTCTCCCTATCTAGGTGGCTTTGCAGGGTGACTACCTGCTCAGCACATGCCCTATTGAAGTCTAACTGTTGCTCCAGCTTTTTCTGGCTCTGCAGTAGGGAGTCCAGACCTTCTTGGTACTCCTTCTGCAAGGCCAGAAATCTGGTATCCTGGTCAGCCTTTTCCTGTTGCAGTATATCCATGTCCTCTTTTATTTTAATGATATACTGCCTACTATCATTTTCTGACTCCTGGCTCCTCTGCAGCCTCTGCTCAGAAGAGTCCAGATCAGATTGGGCCTTCTGTAATGCCAGCAGATGCCTACTCGCCAGATCTTGGCCTTCAGCACATTTGTCCTGCATGGCTCCCATATGTAAATATAAATATGCCGCTACCCTGGCAATCTTGTTGTGCTCATCCTTGGCCTTAGAGGACATATATAGTTCACTCAGGGCCACATGTAAGGGGCCCTGGTCTCTGCATATATCTGACCCTGTTTCCGTGATCTGGGGTGCGATTGCTTGCAACCAGACCGTCTGGTCCTGATGAGTCCACTCACCTCTCACAAATAGCTTATGTAAGAAGTGCTCTCTGGCTATTTTCATATCTACCAAGGTCGTCATTCTAGAGATTGGTCTCTGTCCTGACTTACAGAAGTTTGTATTTTATTTTTGCAAAACAGACCTTTTCCTTAGAGCGTTCCTTTGAGGAGTGCTTTACAGCGTAACACAGCGTGGTGATCCGACCGGATATGTGTATCTGGTCAGCTGGCACGCTGTATTAATCTGCACAAGTGATAGATCTAACCCAAACGTCCGGCACGAGCCCCCAATTTGTAAGAGGATTCAATTCAACACTACAGCTAAGTCAATGCCTAGTCTGGGATACTGAATGGAAACCCTTATTGATATATCTTTATGTCCAGTTCATGCGTTCTGGATGACTACCCCTATATAACACCCTTCTCTTGGAATCCCCCTGACCCTACTGAGCCACGAAGTAGTTCTGTTTTGCAAGTTTAAAAGGTTTATTTGATCATTTAAACAATAGATATATATATCACACTTTATAATAAATTAATAATTGAATATCACACTTAATCTGATATGATAAAGATTAACAACGGAGAATCTGGCACTAGCACACTTGTGAATAGGAACAGAAGAATAAGGTGGTAGAGAATGCTTTATATAAGTTCAGATGGATGCAATGTTGAATGAAATGCAATACCGAAAATACTGAATATGATTTCAACAAAACAATGTAATCACTTTTCTCTGGCAATCCACTCCCCCCCTTTATGCAATGCAAGGAAATGGAAGGAAAGCACACAGGTATACAATCACAATGTAATACAGAGTTCCAGTTTCCCAGCAAGCTTAGAGGAGAATAGATATGAGTTTTACACAGGCTCAAAATGCTTTAAAATGTGATAGCAATATATTGGAAAATGTGCTAAAATGATTTTAATTCCCTCTGGAGGTTCAGGTTGAGGATTAGTTGGTTTAAATTAGTTCAGGCTTACTTTAGCAATGTTCTAGGAATGATTGGCAGGTTAAACGAATTTTTGTCAAATGAAAGCAAGGAAGCTGCTGTTTTCACACGTGGAGAAATTTGCAAATCGCGGCAAATTCGCGAGTGCGTTTTTCGCGATTGCGGCAAAAGTATAGGGAATAGGAATGCGGTTCTAGGTTCGTTGAAAAGCCAAGATTCCCAGCTTTCAGAGGAAAGTTACTGCAAGTCTCTAAGACAAACGGTCACGGAGATATGAGCAATATGGTAAAGGTCGTTTTTCAGATTTGAAATTTTAAACGTTCAAAGTGACAAGTTACAGCTTGCAACTAGAAAATGACAGGTGACAGCTTTGCAAATGACAGGCGACAGTTAGGAGACAGTTCTGGTTAGATTAAAATAGATTGAATTATATTATTTTAACTAAGAGATTGGTTCTGCACAGTTCTGCTAGGTACTCACAATATATTTAGAAATAGAATGGGCCTCGCCACGGATCTGGTCAGGTTTTCTTCACTCGCCACGGACGGTCTCTGCGCACAGCGTCTGGGTCAGCTCTCTGGTTCTGCGAACAGCGGTCTGGGTCAGCTCTGCTCTGCCTCTGGTTCTGGATACTGCTCTGCTTTCTCTGGGTACAGCACTGCTTCTGGATCTTTCTGCACAGCTTTCTCTGGACCCAGCGCTGATCTGCACGGCTCCTGGATGCTGCTATCGGTGTTAGGTTTGCTAGATGCTGAGGCCCGCTGAGAAGAGTTCTCAGTTTGTGGGTTTAGGCCCTTGCTTTGAGTTCTGAATCAAGTTCTTTGGAGTTTTAAAGTCTAAGTGTTGAATCTGGCATCTTCTGGATGTTGTGTGGTCCGGCAGAGCGCGTTGCAGCAAATGGAATTGAATGTCCCTATCTGTCCTGACTGTCTGCTTTTATGTGTTTTGAAAGTGGGTGTGTGTGCAGCATCACTAGCCAGCCCCTCTCTCAACTGCCCATTGGCCCAATTCTCCCCTCTCCCATGATTGGGGAAGGAACTGTGAGTCAGAGTGATGCTGTAGGTTTTATGGGTCAGAGGATCCTCCCCTGGTCAGTTTGCCCACAAAATCTATATTTGATCAAAATGCACACTTCATAGATACACAGTGGTTTGAAATTACATGCACCCATCATGCATTTACTGATGGCAGCCCCTGTTCAAACTCTGCTCTTCCTGGGGGCTTGCATTCAGAAATAGCAATATTTTGTGCTTTTTAGTGGTTTTGCAACATCGGATTTTTCTCCAGATTTGTACACATGTACACGGCCTGTCCATACATACTCCAGTAAATTAACATGTCTCTAGCTTAAACACAGAGTCTGTAGTATACATAAATAGCAGGGTTTTGCCCAGAACATCACACAAATTGGAGTTTAGGCTTGAATTGAAGGTACATTTTTTAAATTAAGGCTCTCAAAGTTATACATTTCTGTCATTTGATTACAAAGAGTTATGAGTGTTTCTGTAAAATATATATTTTGCTTTCAATTCAGTTCTCAGAGTGTTGGAGTCCGCCTCCAAGACTTAGGTGGGTCAGTCACATGTGTCTTCTGGCAGGCAGGCCTTTGTTGACAGGAAACAGTCAAAATCAACATATCCTATTCAATTGCAAGAGCCTATTGTGTGGTCTCCAGGAGGCTCCCAGCCAGTCTGCCTTCTATCAATCAAGAGGACATAAGAGATTCTAACTCCTGGTGTGAATCTCTGGAGGTGAGAGGGTTTCCCAGGCTTCAGGCCTCTGGGAACAGCAGGTGGCTAATTTTTAATTAAAATGCAGCCTTTGAAGTCAGCTGAGTCAAATCCCTTTGTCAGCAACTGCACTCAGTTCTCCTGTCAGAGTTTAGACCGCTAGCGCCGCCTTGAGGATTTTGTTGGTACTGCATGCAATTTTGGGATCTTTCTTGGATTAATGCATTCTAAACAGGAATGGTTCTTACATGGTAGTAAATAATCCTTGCTTAACATTGTTTTGATGGGGCTCCTTACAGTAAGATGGTTATGTGGAACCCCACAAAAGGGTTGAATCTTTAAAGTGGTCCAATGAGTCACGATTTCAGCAACTTTTTGACATCAGTAACAGTGGATTTTGTTAACAAAGATCTTTCTTTACACTGGTGGGTGGCAAGTTAGGTAACCATTTTGGTGTGCGCACAAACTGCGTGGTTCTCCTGGATTCTGGCGCACTTGTGGGCTTTTTGGCCATCTTGGATTTTCTAAGCCCACAGCACCAAATGTTGCAGCATGATAGCTCAAACGTGGGTCAGGACACCCAACATTACTTACCGGGTCCCACGACGGGAGCTTGTAATGAGGCGGAACGGGTTTAACGGGTCCGCCTCCTTTAGCAGAACCCGTTAACCCGGTCCGCCTCACTCGTAATGAGGCCCAGTGTGTTAAAAGGTAGGGTGTGTCGCAGCTATCTGCATGTATAAATAGTAGGAGTGTGCAGTCAGAGAAAGGAACTACTTTCCAATAAAAGATGTCTCTTTAATCGTATGTGAGGCTTAATTTTCCATTCAAGGAAGACACAGAAAAATAGGTGATTGTCATTTATTTTATTTAATAGAGGAAAGAGCCTTGCAGTTGATGTTAGTTTTGCGCCCTAACAACTGTTGTGTGTTATCATGACTGATTTTACAAAAAAATACTATATGAAAAGCACAGCAGCAACGGCTTGCCATACAGTCCTCTCTTCTGAAGCATATAAAGGTGAAGTTTTGGCGATGGGTACGAGAGGGAGGATTTTGCCTCTCATTATACAGCCTTTCTAGACCACTGGTATCAGATCATAGTTCCAAATCCTGGAAAGCCAAACGTGGCCTGTCAACTTACTGCTGCAAATAAAGTTCAGTTTATGAATTAATGTACCGAGAACAGTGATTTCGAAAAAATAAAACACTTAGGTACATGGTGCTTCAATCACCTGCATCTTTATGTTTTTGCCACAGGGGCTCTGTAGAGAGAGCGAGGAGTCAATTGAAGATCAAGGGCATTGAAATGCGATAAGCTTGCTGTAGCAGCAGTGGCTAGCAGGGTTAATGTTTTCACTGATTCACCCAGAATAAATTGCGGACCACGGTGCGACCCTGGCGAACGCCTAATTAATTCAATACTCCCCACTTTCAACTGTGTCACAGGAACCAAAAAGTCCACCATTGCTACTTTTTTCGAATAGACTTATTTTAATCAAATGCTAATTTCTGTTTTCGTTTAATTAGGAGTCAGCCTTTTTTTGCAATGTCCAAATTGTGCTTTCCATCGGCTAAATGTAAATTGTCTGTTACTCTTCACCGTGAGGTAATTTACAGCCGTGATTTGTTAAAAGTTATTACTATTAACCCATCCCTCCACCCAGCTATCATAAAAAAAAACAAGGGCCTGGAACATGTGATAATACATATCAAACAACTTCTGTTAACAATCATATTTCATGTTTTTTTCTTCTAGAGAATAAAAGATTAAAACATTTACATATATATAAGTGCAAAACAGTGCGTGAAAACATTCTGAGTTTGGGAGGCAGGTATGTGGCTCAGTCGATTATTGAATCCACTACAGGCGTCTATGTTTGACTTCATGGTTATAGGTTCACATCCCAGCAGGTCCGCTCGTCCTTTCATCCTTCCGAGGTTGATAAAATGAGTACTGTTAAGATAGGTAAGAATAACCATCTTCTATCTGTCTATAGCTTGAAGATACCTTAGCAGGTGAACATGCTCTTTACAAATACACCTGATATATTATGAATAGACCATATCCATTCTGTAAAAAATCAAAGTATTGCGGTTTCAGACAAGTTGTTGGCACTATCAGAGTTTCTTTTTGTTTTTTGTTTACAAAATAGCATTTGTTGCAGTGGTGCTTGGAAGGGACGACTCTGGAAGTAGTTACAATGTGCACTATATAAATAATCAGTATGCATAGTGTTTGGTGTGAGCTGGGGCTGCTATTTATTTTTAAATGTTTTTATTGGCATTTGTAAATGTACATACATAAGAAAAGAATATCTGTTAAGCAACTTCTTTGGGGTGAGCTGGGGCTGCTATGTTACTTCTGCCTAACTGCGGCTGCTACGTTACTTCTGCCTAACTTGGAGCTATTGGAATATTTCTTTCATTTCCATCATTCTACACTGCAGGAGGAGGATCTTCACCCCTAAAAACATCACTCCCACGCGGATCGCGCAGAGTGTTTAGAGCGAGCTGTGGCTGGTATATTATTTATGCCTAACTTGGAGCTATTGGAATATTTCTTTAATTTCCAGAACATCACTCCACGCGGAGCGCACGGTTGTGCAGATTGTTTGGTGTGAGCTGTGGCTGCTACGTTTCTTCTGCCTAACTTGGAGCTATTGGAATATTTCTTTAATGTCCATCATTCTGCACTGCAGGAGGAGGACCTTCACCCATAAAAAATCACTCCATGCGGAGCACGTAGAGTGTTTGGTTTGAGCTGTGGCTGCTACGTTACTTCTGCCTAACTTGGAGCTACTGGAATATTTCTTTCATTTCCATCATTCTACACTGCAGGAGGAGGCTCTTCACCCTTAAAAACATCCCTCCGGGGGGGACACTGTTGAGCAGCCTGTAAAATGGCTGCCTAGCTAGAACGCTCCGTGTGCCACCAACTCCAATCCGGCAACAACAGTGAGTTTCCCTGCTTGCTGAGCCCTGCTACTCCGTGTATGTGTTCCTGGGACTGCGGGGCATAGTTATCCCGATTTTTGTAATTGACCGGGCCCGCTGACCGAGATCCAGCCACCTTCACCTTTGAGCCGCAGCGCTGGAGGGAACCATGCCTGCTGACCTGCGCTGCATGGTCCCGGACCCGGCACTGAGCCTCACAGATGGGCTAGAAGCGAGCCTGCAGGGAGTGCCGGACCGAGGCCATCCAGCGATCCCTGGAGCTGGGCTCCAAACATCATCCGGGAGCAGTGAGCCTGAGCGGGAGGAGCCTGCTGTGGTGTCCGGTGGGGGGTGACTGGAGGCCTGCGGCGGTTGGCCTGCCCCCTGCAGCCGACCCAACCTCATCTTCCTGGAGCCACACCGGCCGCAGCCTACATCCTAGCCCAAGTAAGTGCGCTAACATTGCGGGAGGGGGCGGCGCTGCTGCCAAGCACCGAGTGGGTCGTGGCTGGCCGGCCCTGCCTGCACCTCCCTAGACGCAGATACAGCGTGAAGTGGGTGCGCTCCACTCCCCCCCACCCCCCGGCCCCTGGAGCACACCAGGTAGCAGCCCTCCACTTCTGTCCTGTGGCCGCAGGTGAAACACGTCCTCCCTGCTCCTCCTCCATCTTCGACCAGCACAGCTAGCCTCCGGGGGATTGACTTTGGGTCCAGGCTGCCGGGGGCACTGCGGGTTCCGGCACTGCCCAACTGGCCCATATTATTGCCATAAATGTGGGCCTCTTGCCAAGGCCTGAGTGCTAAGCACACAGGGCCTGTCTCGGCCCACACAACTGAAGCTCCTGCCATCAAAGGCTCGTCTCGGCACTGCGCTGTGCCACATCACAACGGGGTCACAATCCACTGGCACACAGCGGATACCCGGATTACATCTATGTCTTATTGCCCACACACCTGCTCCTCCGGCGGAATGCCTAAATAACCCCGGTGCGCCAGTATACCTAATCACTGCTCCTCAACTGCAGGACTCCGGCCAGGCAGGCGCACATTTACCCTGTGATCCCACACCCGGCTCCAACATCTGAAGCGCTGGGAGTTGCACATACATCATAGTCCGCTCTCTGTCCTGCTGCAATACCGTGCTCTGGCTGCCTTGGTTGTCCCGATCCAAGTGGCGAAACCCAAGGGAAGCAGCGGGGTCCTCCTGGCAGCTGAACACAGGAGATCCTCATTCAACTGGTCTCTCGGGTAGAACATCACCTCATGAGCCCTGCAATCCTCCATACAGCTGATACCGCACCATCTCGTCACCTGGTCCACGACACGGGTGCCGAGGAGGCTTGTACCCCTAGGTGCACAGGCGACAATTGATCATTCCAGCCTACATAACCATCCTGTCCAACAGATCTCGTGGGGCCAACAAGGTCGGAGCCATGGACAAGTTCGCCAAGGTGACGCCCAGACCCGAGCAAGGGGGCTCCTCTACGGGCCAGGAAGATATGGACCTACCACCCGATCCCCCTCAACCTGACTTAACTGTGATGATGGAGTCCATGGCTAAGCTTTTCATCCTTCCATGAGAAGCTTGATGACATAAATGCAAATGTGGCCTCGCTAAGAACCAAACTAGACCAGCACAGGGCTAGGATAACCGAGGCGGAAACCAGAATTGGGGCCAACGAGGATGGGGTCCACACCCTACAAACCACAGTCACGGAACTAATGTGTGACATGTAGCACGTCAAGGCCAAGTGCGATGACTTAGAGTATAGATCACGCAGGAAAAACATCTGCATCGTCGGTGTTCCTGAGTCTGCACTCAAGGGGCGGATGGAACTTGCAGTCGAAAATCTCCTCAAGGACCTGCTTGATTACCCTCAAAATTCACTCGGGAGGCCGTTGGCACCCGGCGCCTTGTTAGTGGGTAGGTTGCAGATTACATATTCCAGTTCCGAATGCCTTTCAAGCCTTTCTCTATCCGTCGCTGTTAGCCTAGCTTGGACCGTGTCCCCCAGTACTTCGTTCATATCTATTTCTTCTACTTCTGGTGTATCGGTATACAACTTCTGATAGAATCTCCGAAAGCACTTGTTTACTCCTTCTTGTGTGTCCTCGAGTGCGCCATCCTCGAGGCGCATCTCCCGGATCACTTGACTCAGGGGCCCGCTTTTGCACAACCAGGCTAATAATCTGCCTGGCTTATCTCCTTCCACATGCTGTCTTTCTATATACTTCCTATAGTTGAGGTTACATAACCTCTCCCAGTGGGACTCGCATTTCTCGGTCAGATGTCTTATCGCCTCAGTCTTTTCTGGGGAGTCTGGCGCCTCAGGCATCTTAGCCTCAATCTCCTTTTCTGTGGTTTGCAGGTATACTAGCACGCCCCTCAGCAGCCCGTTTGAGTTTGCTATAGCTGTTCCCCTTATCACTACCTTGAATGCTTTCCACAGTGTGCCAGCTGACTTGACACTACCAGCATTCAGTTCGAAGTATTCTTGTATTGCTATCCTTAGGTCTTCTCTGTACGTGGCGTCACTTAGTGCTTCTGCCCTGAATCTCCATGTCGGGACCCTTGGTTTGGGTGGTGAGGTCTGCCATGTCACCAGCAATGGCGTATGGTCTGATAGTACTGCTGCTTTGTATTCTGCCTCTATAATCTCATCCACCATTGAGCCAGATACCAACATATAATCTAACCTGGTGTATAAATCATGTGGGGTGGCATAATGTGAATACCCCCGTCTGTTGGGGTGGAGCCTCCTCCACTCTTCGGTGAGCCGAAATTCTCGTATGAGTGTGGCCAGGGCTCTTGCTGCCGGGCTGGGCTTGGATATTTTGTTGTCAGACCTATCCATCTTGGGATCCAGTGTGCGATTGAGGTCCCCACCCATTATGACTGCGCCTTCCATGTATGAGCTTACGGTGACATACAGGTTTCTAAAGTAAGGTGCAGTTTCATTGTTTGGGGCATAAATATTAATCAAGTTGATCATCTTATTTCCTACTATCCCTTTCACTAGCACCATCCTTCCGTCCACTCTCGCCTCCTGTTGCAGCAGTTTGAACGGGACGTGGGGCACAACCCATATAAGGACACCCCGAGCATATGCTGAGTATGTGGCCCCTACTATGGTCCCTTTCCATTTCCTCTTCATCAACTCTAATTATTCTTTCGTTAAGTGGGTTTCCGGTAACATTGCTATGTCTATCTTTTGCCGGCGCAGGTACATCATAACTTTATTAAGTTTTATATAGGTGTTTAACCCCCGTACATTCCAGGTAACAATTCTAAGGTCCCCCATTTCAGCTGTATCCTACTCCGGCCTACACTCCTCCCCCACCTTTTCCTGTGCAGATTCAGTTGTATTTGTGGACCTTCCGTGTTGAGTTCCTGAGTCTTCTTAATTACGCCTCCCATCCACCCCTTCCCCTCCCTAACCCAACACACCCTTCTAAATACCGCAACTCCCTCTTCCCGCCCCCTCCCACCTGTCCCCAACTTGTGCCCAGCTCCATCCCTGGATCTCAGGCTAACCCGCATCTAGTCCTGCCTATAGAACCCAGCGGGGGGTCCACCCTAGTGATGTCCAACCTACACTAACTCCTGGGGGGAGAACTCACTGTCCCTGTTGCTCCCAAATTAATGGCCATGTGCCATTTATTTCTAGTTGGCGCACACTTATTGAGTACTATTTCCATTCTGCTGTTTGAGCTAGCCCATGGCGCCCCATTGACTATGGCTTATAACTTCTATCCCTTCTCAGAGGGGTTCCGCCTGGCTTCCCCTTAACTATATGGCTGAGGCAACATTTGTATCCACAAGTCTGGTTCCATTCCCAATTAGCATACCCCATGCGGCTGATTCACTTATCTTGTCCGTGCTGATCGCGACCACCTGTGTCCTCCGGGCTGCCTTGTGCATCCAGCCAATTACCTGCCTCTTCGGGTGTCTCAAAAAAGAGCACTTTTCCTCTATGCAGGATTTTGAGTTTCGCCAGGTACAGAAGCAGGTATTTATATCCAAATTCTCGCAGTCGCCTCTTGACCGCCCCATACTGCAAGCGCTGCCTTTGTACCTGCATGGTGTAGTCAGGGTACGCTGTGACGGTCGACGATGATCTGCTTATTGTCCCTCCTTTACGGAAATATTCAAGGATCTTTTCTCTGTCTTTGTAGTTCTGAATCTTGGCTATAATTGCTCGGGCGGGGAGCTCCTGGTTGGGGCCTCCTGAGCAGAGCCCTGTGGGCTCTTTCCACTGTGAATCCTTGTGTGAGTACCCCCGTTCCAATTTCCTGTATCAGCATGTTCTCTACGTAGTTTGTGGGGTCTGTGCCTTCCTCCCCTTCAGGCAGGCCCACCACTCGTATGTTGTTGCGGCGCGCACGCCCCTCTGCATCCTCAGCGCGGCATTCCAAGTTGCGCACCTGCTGTTGTAATATGTGTATCCCCTTGGCGTTGGTTGTGCTGGCCTCCGTATTTGTTTGTATGTTCTTCTCTAGTCCACTAGTGCCTTCCACCAACTTCCTAACGTCTTGTTTTAGGAGGTTCACGTCCACACTCACAGTGTCAATTTTAGATTTTAGTGCAGCTTTCAGTTCTGCCATGGCTGTGTGGAGTTTGCTTCCCCATGCGGTCTTCAGTTCCGCTATGGCTTCAAGAATGTGGAGGTCGTCACGGGTTGGAATGGTCTTATCTGAGGTAGCTCCATTTGCTGATGTAGAAGCCTCCGGTGTCTGTGCTTGTTTAGTGAAGATGTCAATTGTAGGTTGTTTGCTTTTGGCCTTGTTGTTCTTGGTCGTCATGTTCTTGCTCTAGGACCGCTCTTCACGGGGTTATATTGTGGTGTCTCTGCTTAGGACATCTTCCGCCTTCTGGTCTGGGCCTTCTTAGTCACACAGCGCGTCCATTTGGTTGTTGGGGTACTGTTGCCGCTTACTCGCCGCCACAGAGTAAGTGTCGGATAGGACAAATGCCACTACGCCCTTGTTCGTGTATTTTGGCACTCCATGGTGTTTCGTGCCTCCTCCCAGCAGGGTGAGTCCCCTTGGTGGTTCTTCTCTCCAGGAGAGCTGTGGAGACGTGCTCCAGACTCTTTTGTTGGCACGCAGAAGGATGTGCGCGTCATGCCCCGGGGGCTATCCCCACTACTGTCACCGTCGCATCTGTGCACCTCTGTAGCTCAATGACCGTGTGCTGACGATGGGGCTCTGGGGGCGCTGCTATACCTATGCAGCAAAGTGGCCTCGCTTCTCTACCAGCAAAAGTTGTTCATCAGTCCAGGCAATATTTGGTGTTGGCGTGTCCCCTATCACACCTCTGCAGGACGGGCTCTTGTAATCCTGCTCAGGCTGTGTGCGCCAGCTTCCGTAACCCACCCGGAGCACCTGCTTGCTGCTTGGTGCCCTTTCCGTGGACTGGTCAGTTTAGGCCATGTGGGCGCACCTTCCTGGGATGCCGCTGCAGTGCCTCTCCTTGGGTTATGATACCTAATATATGAGCTAAAATGCTCTGAAGGTACACAGCCTGGGAGGTCTCATTGGTGTCCCTGGCTTCTATTTGAATGTCCGCTGCCTCTGCACCACGTTGTGAATGGGCCGTGTGCCTGTGTGCATCAGGCTTTATTCGTTTCGTGGCATCGTCAGTTTCAGCACTTCAGGGACCCGGGCTGCGTCCATTCACACTGGATATAGTTGCCTTCTGTGCAGTTTCTTGTAACCGCTGTCTTACGCACCGGGAGCCGCTCAGCCTGCCAATGTTTCCGTCAGCTGCTTCGTTGCCTTCACCATTGTACGGCTCCCCGCCTCGGGCTGTTGTGGGAATCAGCTATTAATAGCGGTCTGTGGCTGTTTCACCCTCTGCTCTTCACTGCGAGTTACACTTCCCTCTGGGATCCGATATGCGGTCTGGCTGTGTGTCCCCGTGTACTCCTTACATTCCATGCGGTCTGTTGCGAGATTGGGCCACTCGCTTGTGAGACTGCCGACCTTCAGAAATTTCAGCCGCGGAGTAGGGGTGAGTTCTTTCGGATGTGTATATGTGGCTTTCCCAGGGGTTCAGTTGGATGCCATGTGTCATTGTATGTTCGCCGCTTGTCTGCCCCTTGGAGGCATAAGGGTCAGTCTGCCTGCCCCTTATCTTTAAACTGCAGCATCGATCGCCAGCTGTAAGCTCCTCGACAGTGTGGGCGCTGCAAACCATTCTGCTGGCACTTTCCTTTGTTCGGGGCAGATCGCCATTTTGTTCCTTTCTCTTCAGGACCTCAGTGATTTCCCTTCGCCTGCAACTCAGATTCCTGGCCTCGGTTCACGTCAGACTTGCACTCATGCCGTTCCCCACACCTTCACCTCATAGTAGCTTTGTTCATTTTCCGAGTACCTGGCTATTAGCGTTTGTGTGCGGCAGGATCTGTCCGATCAGCAGGAGCTCCATGAAAGCTCGCTCTATCTCATCTCTCTGCCTCAACTATTACGATTTTTTCATTATGCATTATATGCCTTCTTTTGCAACCTTGAACACCTATTGTTGTTAAGAGAATAATGGTGACTGTTGTACCGAGATATTAGCAAAGTAGGACACACGGCAGCGGCGACCCACGCTGCGGCCGCAACACCTATTCAGGCGGAATTTTTGAAGTTGTGCCCCGGTTGGGCTTGCGGACTGGCGTTGCTAAGTTAGGAATGGCACGCTGGAGCCCGCTTTTTGGGTGGGGATCACTACACTGCTGGTTGGGGGTGGGCCGTAAGGGTGGGGGGTGGCAAAGTTGGGGAATGTTATAAGAAAAAAAGGCAAGAAAGTGGTGTCTGAGGTTTGGATGTGGCATGGTCGTGCCACAGCGATACGCACGGTGCTGAATGGTGACAGATCCCACTGCTGGGATGTTGCATAATGCCACGTCATGACTGTTAAACTGATGACATGGAACGTCCGTGGGTTAGGTAATTTTACAAAAGCCAGCAGAATCACTGCATACGCCAAGAGACACGGAATCAAAATACTCCTTCTGCAAGAAACGCATGCCTTGGGACACCTTGCATCTTGCCTAGCACCAACCTGGGGCCCTAACAGGTTTTATACAAAATACTCCACTCAGTCCAAAGGAGTGCTAACTCTGATCCACAAATCAGTGAGATTCTCACTGCGTACGAGTTACATAGACTCGGGGGGCAGATATGTAATCCTTCATTATTTGTTAGCCAATATGGAATGCTTGCTTGTAAACACACACCCCCCCGAATATTGATGTCCCTGAGTTTTTTGACGAGGTGACCACCCTGCTCATGAGGTATGTGGCAGTCCCAATTATATAGGGGGGGAAATGAACTTGATACTAGATAATGACCTTGACAGAACAGGCACAACCCGCAGAGCCATCTCACGCGCTGCCGGCCGCTTACACACACACATATACTCATTGGGAATATGTGATGCATGGAGAGTACTCTACCCACACACGAGAGAATACACCTATTATTCATCAGTACGCGACAGCTCGTTCAGGATAGATCTGTTCCTCACATCGAGCGGGTTGATGGGCAAGATCATAGATATCCAGACACTAGTGCGCACACTCTCAGACCACTCCCCGGTAAAGATGCAGATCAAGCTTGGGCCCGGCTTACCTACCCGCTCCGCCTGGCGCTTCAAATCTGAGGCACTGCGAGATATACTCTTCAAAGGCAGATATTTTATCCAACATAAACACCTTCTTTGACTGCAATACACAATACGACATACCCGAGGAGACCTGATGGGAGGCATTCAAGGTCTTTATCAGGGCCATGTGTATCTCGAGGGAAGCGGGTACTGAGAGTCATAAGGCATGATCTACAACGCTCTGAAACTAAACTCAAGGAGCTTGAGCGTGAATACGCCACTGCACCAACCCCAGCCAAACTAGCACAGATAAGATCGGAGCTGGAAATCTTTGAATCCCACACCCTTAGAGAGGTACTGTACTACACGTGGCCTCTGGCGGCGCGGAAGTGCGGAGAGGGGGACAGACCAGGGAGTACCCTGGCCAGAATGGTGCACACAGAGGGGTGTAAGACCCGCATTGACAGTATGACAGATGCAAGAGGCACCCAACACTGGTCCGACCAGCATATCCTTGACGCCTTCACGGAATTCTATGCTGCCTTGTATGCACCCCAGCAGGGGCACACCGCCCAGGACATTAATAATCTACTTGGCCATATCCCCATGACCTACATCTCCCGAGCCACCAGAGAGCAAATGGATGCCCCGATGTCATGATTTCCCAATGAGTTCCTTGATTAAGCCCATGTTTCCGTAGTTTATATTTGCTCTGTCATTTGAGAGAAGGTATTGTTCCATTCAGATCCATATAGTAAGGCATGGGGAAATTGGTATTCCAAAATGGCCGCCTAGTGGTGTCAACCAGGAACTAATCTGTAGGTCTAGTCTTTTGCGACCTCTGTTACAAGTACCCAATTCCTGAGGAGACTCGCGCTTCGCGTTGCTGACTGCCTTGCAGTACGGACGCTCACCGCGGTCTCTGTAGAGTTCCAGTCAGAGTTTCCCTGCCCTCCCAATTTTCAGTCAGAATTTATGCGTTCTGTCCTATAGTCTCCTCCTCTGCTCACAGCCAGTAGTTTCCATTATTATTTATTGTCCCCTAGTTGCCGTGTCCTTAGCTCTAGTCCGGAGTTTTCCTGTCAGAGTTTCATGAGGAGTACACCATACACACACGCAAGTACCTGTTTTCAAGGTTTCCCGTGGGTTACCAGTGTTTGTTGTTTTATCGTTACAAGTGTTTAGCAACGGATTTATTACTGTGCATTTTCGCGTATTGTGTTTATGCTTATACGCAATTGTTCTGCGCCCCAATGTTTGAAACTCATTAGCTGTGCCAGGTTGTCGTCACACTGCCCGTAAATATTGCCAGGCTGCGTAGCTAGCTTCAACATTCATTTACTTCTTGTGACGCGCTATAGTGCAGGAAAGGGTTTTCATCTCATTCCGCATTACACTCAGCTGGTGGTTGTTTAGTTAGCTCCCTTTTTGAACATCGCTACACCATTTATACGGAACAGAGTGTCATCTGAAATTCCGTTATTGCTCTCCAGTTTTGAATGTATTTAGGCTTACACAGTTTTTTCAAATTTTAGGAACCATCATAGTTTAGGTACTTCCTTTCACAGCTAACACTCATATTGGTCAGGACTTAATAGGAATTATTTTCTCATTACCAATTAGTCGCTTTTTTTCCATTATTAAGAATTCTTATTGCATCCAGACTACACCGTTTCTTCAGGACATGCGCCCCTGTATGAATGCAGGATGGAGGGCTCACTAAAAAAGAACCTTAGGTGAGTTTTTCCTGTTGTTGGTTATTATTCTTTTTTCAGTACTGGAGAGTTATTTCAGAATAGGGAAGGAACAGTATTAAGGAGGGTTGTTTTCTTGTCATCCTCTCTACAGGGATAGTGATTCACAGAAGTTCCGGGGAGTTCTTCTGGCGTTCCTGCAGATTGACAGGTGAGCGTTACACCCGATCACTCTTGACGAGATAGTCAAGGCCATCTCGGACCTCCCGGAGGGAAAGGCCCCTGGACTGGATGGGCTCACCTCAGAATTCTACCAGGAACATGTGGCCATTTTGGCACCGAAACTACATGGAGTTTGAGCTGAGTCACTCCGCCTGGCCATCCTCCCCCAATCCCTACATGAAGCTCTCATAACTGTTCTTCCCAAGCCGGGTAAGCCCCCTGACGAATGTGGATCCTACAGGCCCCTATCACTTACAAATACAGATACCAAAATATTCGCTAAGGTAATAGCAAGCAGATCTCTCCCCATAATGTCACACATGGTCCACCCAGACCAAAGCGGATTCATCCCCGGTCGCCCAACATCCCTCAATATCCGCCGGCTCTTCAATGTAATGTTCAGGATTGATCCAAAAGCCAATGCGGTCGCTGTTACACTAGATGCCCAGAAGGCATTTGACATGGTGTCCTGGCAATATATGTGGGCAGTACTGGAGAAAATGGGGATCGGACCAAGCATGATATCCTACATTAAACTACTATACACAGATCCTGTAGCTAAAGTCCTGGTCAACTCCCTAACATCTTCACCCTTCACGCTCCACAGGGGCACTCGCCAGGGCTGTCCATTTTCCCCTGCTCTATTTGCACTAGTCATTGAGCCCATGGCTGATAATGTAAGAGATCGACACACTCACAAGTGCATACGACTGCGGGACACACCGGAAATAATATTACTATACGCGGATGATGTACTCCTTTACATCAGGTACCCGTCCGCACATTTAGACCCGATTATCTGCGAAATTACCAAAATAGGCACATTCTCGTGCTTCACCAGCAACTACTCCAAATCAGAGATATTCCCACTCACTGTGGCGACCCAACAGCCGACATGCGAATTCCCTCTCCGTTGGTCCCCAGGCAGCATCAAATATCTGGGGGTTCAGGTATCATTATCTAGATCCTTTCTACTGGCCGACTACACTGCTACAGCGCAAATCGTAGAGTCCAAAATGGCAAGGTGGCGCAACCTACCGCTTTCCTTAGCGGGTAAACTGTCCCTAATTAAAATGATAGTGGTCCCCAAGCTTCTCTATATCTTCGCAAACGTCCTGATCTGGCCTGGGGATCAATACTTCAGGAGACTACACTCTGCGTGTGCCCAATTCCTGTGGCATTCCGGAGCGGTTCACAAGAAGTGGCAACATATGACCCTCCCCTACGAGAGAGGGGGCTTCACGGCCCCTGATCTAACCCGGTACTGGATGGCTGCACAGGCCCAACATACTACACATTGGTACAAACACCCGGAAGCACCCCCCATGTGAAATTTTAAAAGCTAGCAAGTGAGGAGTTAAATATCATGTCCCTAATCCTCTGCCGTACATACCATACGGATGCCCCAGCGGATCCCGTGGCCACCACGACTATGGCATGGAATCGACTACTGCACTCCCAGCCCGAGCATCGACCATACTATAAGTGGCTACCCATTTGGCACTCCCCGGGACTCACCCCCACCCACGACAAACTCCTCATTCGACACTGGCTAGACCTGGGGTATCGGGCACTAACAGACCTATATCCTGCCAGACATGGCGCCCTGGACACTCGGGTTCGGCGCTAGAGCTGTTGCAATACTTCAGACTAAGAGTGGCAGTACGCATCATGTGGCCCACTTACCCAGACAAGCCCCCTGACTCACCCGAGACACTTACCCAGACGAGCCCCCTGACTCACCCGAGATCCACTACATAGTCAACTCAGCCGGCAGTAGGGGTATAACGTCCTCTCTGTACAAGATACTGCTGGAAAAATCTGAGGATGCACCTTCAAAACCACGGGACGAGTGGAGTGAGGAGCTGGGCCTAGCAATCACAGATGATATGTGGAGCAAAATGTGCTCGCACACACGCAAAGTCTCCCTTAACTCCAGATTTTGATGCATGCAATATAAGCTCCTCAATCGATTATATTACACACCTTACAGGGTGGGTAAATTTGCACATAACCAGACCCACACGTGCCCGAGATGCAGATCCGAATAAGCGGACCACACACACATGTTTTGGTCCTGTAGCGTGCTTGGTGCATTCTGGAAAGCAGTGACTGAAGCCCTTTCAGAGATAGTCGGACCCCAGTGGGCCTCGATCCTTTAGCTATTCTTTTCGGGGTGTGGGCTGGGGTCGAGGTGAAGAAAATGTCAACATTTTTTAATGTTAGTGCTATGGTGGCCAAAAAATGTATACTACAATGCTGGAAGCGTTGCTTCCCCCCTTCATTTGAGATGTGGTTGAAGGCTCTCACCTGGACACAGATGTGCGAGGAGGAATATATCAGCTCCCTCCCTATGAGTTCGTGCCAAAAAAAATGTGTGGACAGACTTCTGTAGTTACCTGAACAACAAAGATGACATAGACCCACTCTCTCCCCTCCTGCCAGGTGTGCAAGATGAACCTAGACCCTGAACTGCGGAAAGTATAATGGGCTGTCGGCCCACCCCCACCGAACACCTCTTAAATGTACTGCAAAACCCAAATGTATGTTTATGCACTGTGTTGTATACCTGCCGCCACTACTTGCCAATAAAGAAAAGTAAAAAAAATCATCACTCCACGTGGAGCACGCAGAGTATGCACAGTGTTTGGCGCAAGCTGTGGCTACTATGTTACTTCTGTCTAACCTGGAGCTATTGGAATATTTCTTTCATTTCCATCATTTTGCACTGCAGGATGAGGACCTTCACCCTTAAAAATATCACTCCACGCGGCGGGCACAGAGTGTGCAGAGTGTTTGGTGTTTGGTTGTTTGGGCTGCGGCTGCTGAGCTGAGCCTCTCTCGCCCAGCAGATTCAGCTGCTTAAGACCTGCTACTGGCCGGCAATCCTCCACCTTTTGAATCCAATTTGATTCCCTGCCACCTCCATCAGTAAGCGTTTCTGTTCTACTATTGTTTATCTATTGTGACTTGTGCTGGCTGCTGAGAGTCCAATCACTAATGTACGCCTCATTCCCCTTGGCGGTTGTTGATTTTGGGAACTGGGTTCCTACTGATTCTATCTTGAATTTACCTGCCTGCAATCACGACGAAGCGTTGAGTACCCACAGCTGCCGTGACGCAAGCGGTGAAATGTGCAGTGGTCTCTAGAAAAGACAAGATGGCTAATACATCTCAGCCATTGGGCTCGCTCTCTGAGACTGTAGAAGTAGAGGGGGGGAATGACGGTGAGCCCCAACGCAACACCCATGGGCCTCATTACAACTCAGGCGTTAAGGGTTAACGCCGTTGTTAACCCTTAACGCCTGATTCTGATTTTAACCCTTACCGCCTGGGTCGTAATGACCCCCCATGAGTCCTTCACGCAGAGAGATTATCTCCCGCACCTTTGAGTCAGCAAATAATGCCATAAGCAGACATAAAGAACACAATGTAAGCTTGCAACGTTCTTTACGAGCTTGCCCACAACGCAAAGTGTCTCTATCACCTCTGTGAGTAACACCGAAGCCGGACACAAAGATCACAGACTTTTAACAGGTGTCTGGCCATGCTCAGCAAGAAGCTGCAATTGATCTTTGCACTGAACTGCCCGATGATCTTACTTCTACGATTCCCTGTATGGACTCAAAGGTCAAAGTATCCGTGGTAAGGGCGCTGATCACGCCCAGTGTGGTTAATATGCCAGATTTTATTGAGTGAGATCAAGGTCCCCCCTCGTTGGGTAACCAGAATGTTGGCCTTTCTAGTGACTTGCTAACTACTCATACTGATATGCTGAACAAATGGGCCATGCTGGGGTCTGGCACTCTGAAGAATATCTCGCGCCTCTCTGCCTCAAGCCCAATACAAGTTGCCTTGGATCACCACATGGGTCCTGCTGACACTAGCATGATGCACTCACCCATCACACAATCAATTCCAGGTCTCTTTAGGAATGACTCCCTTAATCAGGCTGGCAACTCCATGGTGCACCAAAGCACTGATTTATGTGAAATGGACGATAGCACATCCTCAGTGGTCATGTTTAACATCCTTGAAACTCTTATCTTCCAATTAACCTCTAAATGTGACGAGATTGCAGGGAATCAGGGTAACTCAGCTTTGAATATTGACAAGGTTGCTCTGACAGCTAATGACACTACTCAACCATTAAGCAATATCTCCTGCTACATCGGGGTTATGAACGAAAGAGTGAATGCCCTGACTAATTCCTTTGAAGGGCATGCACAAAGGAATAAAGCGCAGTCTGCCCCAGCGGTAGTGGCAACCGATCAAAATTTGTCTGCCTGGTACTAGCGCACAAAAAAGGACTGTAAGCAGGCAGTCATGTATGAAAATTTAGCTGGGAAGAAGAAAAAGAATAACCAACCATTAAGGTGCACTAGTGAACTGAAAACTCCACTGCCGCCCGCCCCCCCAGACCCGCCTGTGGCAAAAACGAACCTACCATCTCTGGGGAAAGCGAATGCCTATGTCTTACTAACTGTGCTGCCATTGTATCTAAGGAGCTAGCCAAAACAGCACACACGGCGGGTGAAAATACCCAGGGAAGCTGTCAATTGAAGCACCAAAAAAGAGTAAAAAATCCCAGCCCTGTCCGCCAGTTGAAATCTATGGAAGGAGGGAAGGAATGTGCTGGTAGTAACTATGGGAATACAGAGCACCCTGAAGGAACCTAACTACTATTTAGCAGAGCTGTTCAATAATTAAGCTTCCACAGTAGAAACTAAAACATATAAACTAACAGGCACACTTCCCACTATGATTAATGCAATGACCCAGGCAGCCTTGGATGAGACACCTGGAGACTCTTCCATCAAGCCTTGGGGTCTATCCTCAAAAGTATTTTTTGTGACAGCAGCACATGCCACATTAATCGATCACGTTTCCTGGAACTAATACATACTGTCCTACCTCTGAGATTCATTAGAAGCAGTGGCATATGCATAGTGGATATGCTTGTAAATATGAAACAAGCCACCTCTGTTGTGTTCTTTTTTCTGACAGCACCCTCTCCTATATTTTGGAGCATACTGCTTCTCTGTTTAAATTGGGTTATGAATCTATCTCTATTGAGTTCATTGACAATGGTAAGAAGGGGCATAGGGATAGTATACTAGGGGTTGGTAGGCATGGTCCTCACATTATTCAGACATTAGATCAGCCCTTGTACTCAGGTCCCTCTTGCGCTCAACATCCCACTACTGTCACCCACCGTTTGCGCAGTCTTGACCACGCAATGGCCGGGGTAAAACGGGGAGAGGAATCCTATTGGGAATGGTTGGCCAACATAGTAGAGAGGCATGGTATTTCACATCCCTAACCACGAGGCTTTCTTCGCCATTCCTATTATTGAGTTGGAACACTTGTGGGAATTCCCACTTGCATGAAGGGCATGGCCAGTTAGAACACATCGACTAACTTTGTGACTTTGGGCCTCATTACGACCCTGGCGGAAATCGAAAAACGATGGCGGAAATGCAATACCGCCATCGAATAGCGCTCGGTGCGATCATGACCCGTCACCGCAAAGTACGATGCCATTAGCGACACCGTAGTGAACGCCAACGCTAACTGCACCAAGTACGCGCGCGCGCGCCATGCCAAACCGCAATTACCACCATGGCGCAACGGTACGCGAATTCTGACCCTAGCGGACATGCACCTAACGCCATCAAGCACGGCGGAAAGTACCATTCCGCCATGGTGAGAAGTACGGCATCGCGAACCAACCGTAAACGGCCCTACTGAGTGCCTGTACACCGCTCCCTGGCCACATTGTACAACTCCCCGTAGGTGCAATGAAGTCACACAATGCAACCAGTGAAATGTACTAGTCATCCATGCCTGCCAACGAACAAATGAATCTCAAGAGGGGCCAATGGGAGCTGCAGGGCACAGATGGCACGAATACAGAAGCTATACAAATGGACATGACCTCAGTCTCCCACCAAGAAACGCACGCAAACACAGGCACCTGTGACCAGCCATATTCCGATAATCACATCATTCCACCAATCCAACTGGCTGACCGGCATCTGTTACACAAAAGCTAATCCCCCGCCCCTGAGCATGACATCATCAAAACAGTCATATTGGCAGCCCTTATCCCTGACCTCACTGGGCTTCGTAGGCAAACGCGCCCAGCACAGTACCACGCAACTATACTCCGAAGCTGGAACCCAATGCAGATCTCCTCACAATACATCGCTCCCCAAATAGGAATATGCCACATCACTTGCAAAGAAGAACGCTACACGGTTCATATCAGAATAGAAATTTAATGCACAACAAATTCACCAAGCCCATACAGCCATTAGGCCATGAACTCCAAAATACATTTCACCATTGTGGGCTGCATCCGCAATAAATGACCAGCTACTTCTTGTGTGACGCCCTGTTCCTTCATGGTACACAGGGGCTACATTCTCGTACGAAAAGGCAACATGGAAGCGCCTAGAACCGCAGGGCCGTCCCAATAGGGAGGCACTAGTCCAGCTGAAAGGCCGAAATGTTGCTCCTAGCCACTAGTACTGCGTAAGGGCATGTGGCCCATTGGCGATCGTCCCATAAGATCGTAATGCTGCTCCACTGATTAACACGAAGCAGCAGGTGTCGGGAGTAAAATCCATCTGCAGGAGTGGCATACAGATGGCAGTGGCAAAAGGGGAGGAGATACCTGTCACCCAAATGAAATGAAAAAGAATAGTATGGCCATCAGAACTTCATTTGAATTACTCACTTCAATGATCACACCAAATCCACAGCCATATGCATGCTAGCCCACTCCAAAGGATCATCACCACCCAAAAACCACTTGCGAATCATAACTATCTATATCGAGGTGAAAACACTATCACAAACGAGTGTACCTGTGCATGCGTCTGTTAAAACAGAATCCATCAGATGGGATTGGTAACGTGCATAGACACAAGTGTCTGAAGGCGCGTCGAGACAGGGAGGGCTCAACAAGGCCAGATAGACGATGGTCCCACTATGGCAGCCCTGCATCACATAGCGCAGGGGAGGTGGATAGATTCCAAGAAGCCCTGTACATGGCAAACTCTGTATCAAATCATCTGTCCATGCATCCATACAACATTCCCTCATCCCGTAATGAAAACGCCTGTTTCCATACTCACATAACATGTGAAATTTCCATTGAGTCTGTGCGTTATGCAGCCTGCAAAATCCACTGTGCCCCAGCCCGTAATTCCAGTGTTGTGAAGTAACATGTATTTGGGAACGTCCGGCCTTATCGCCCACTTCGCTATTGCGCATCCCAAACTATTCATATCAATCATTGCATCCTCGCCATGGCCCCTGTCCCAAGGACATTGAACAATAGAAAGTTATATTTGCAGTCAGACCTGTGGGCATCTCCTCGCCGCTAGCTGAAAACCGAAAGCGCCGCCCTTCGAATTCCTCATTTGCAACATCACGTCGAAAAGGCATCTGTGGCCGCTTGAAATCACAAATTAATCCATCTAGTGCGGCTTTGTGTGAAAATGGCAACTGCCTTCACTCACAAATGGGACGCCCCGCCCGTCGTTGAACCTCGGTACAGTGTTGCATGAGGGTCCACCGTTACTCGAGTACTACGTTCCACTGACCCTTCACAAGTCTGTTCGCGACTGCAAAGATAGTATGTGAAACAATGGGACCATAGCAGAATGAACATATCAACCAATGTTACACTGCCATCGGGTACAAATACATGATTGTAATAGCAAGATGCCATTCGTCGAATTGCAGCGTTGTGTGCGGGACGTGCTCGCCCAAAGAGGAGCGCAGCTTGCACAGGTGGAATGAATCACCACAGGTGGAGGCCATACAGCCTGAAAACACATAAATTGCACACCCAGCCTCCTCCCACAACCACACCCACTCCGAAATGCTACCGGCAGGACTAGCTATGTTGGCCCTGGGGGACCTGATAGCACTGCAAGTACTCCAACTTCAAGAAGAAGACGAACACCAACTATAACCGGCCGCACGGAGGAGACGCAGGAGGAGGAGGAGGGCAAGGCAGGGCCAGCAAGGGCCGCCAGCACAGCCACTACCACCACGCAGGCAGCCCGCAATCCCACGCCTCCGAGCACATCCGTTCAACCTCACTGATGAGCAGATCCACACCCTCTACCGTTTGGACCGTGACACCATAACCGCCATTGTGGACATGACACAGGCTGACCTTGTCAGCATGATAGATAGCCCAACCGCCATCCCACCCCTACTGAAGGTGGTGTCTGTACTCCACTTCCTGGCCACAGGCACCTACCAGCACACAGTCGGACAGTTGCATGGCATATCACAGCCACTGTTCTCACGGACACTATTGCAAGTGCTCGATGCCCTCCTGCAGCACGCAGACGACTACATCTCTCTACCACGCTCGGAGCAGGAAATTACCAACACAAAAGTGGGATTCCATGCACTTGCCGGCATACCGGGTTGCATTGGTGCCATCGACTGCACCCATGTGGAATTGGTCGTCCCACATGCCATGGAGGCCCAGTACCGCAACCGAAAACAATTTCATTCTCTGAATGTACAAATGGTGTGTGACTCCAACAGGATCATTACACATTGTTGTGCCCGATTCCCTGGATCAACCCATGATTCTATGGTCTTGAGGAACTCTACAATACCACGCTACATGGAGCGACACGCAGGGAACAGATCCTGGCTACTCGGTGAGTCTCATTTCAAGCATGATGATGTGGGGTATGTGATGCGGCAATGACCTGGCAGGAAGGGGGGGGGGGGTGCGTACGTAGCAATGGCATTCCTCAAAATTCCTTTATTGTCCACATACAGGTGATGCCGGGTATCCACTGAAGTGATGGCTCCTCACACCAGTCCGGAACCCACGGGACCAGCATGAGGAGGACTACAACCATGCCCACTCACGTACCCGTGTAGTCATAGAACAGGCATTCGGCCTACTGAAGACTCGTTTCCGCTGCCTCAGCAGGTCTGGCGGGGCACTCCTGTACCGCCATGAGAAGGTTGCAAAGATGGTCATGGCATGTGTCATGCTCCACAACATGTGCGTACGTAGAAATGTGCCCATGCCCCCTGACGCAGAACTGCAAGCACCTGAAGATGGTCATGATGAGGGTGGGGATGTGGCAGCACCTCAAGGAGTCTGCGAGGCACAGGAGGGCCGTGACATTCGTCAGCATCTCATAGATGCATGCTTCTAGCACTCACGCCTGGTGGCTGATACATGGACACGGGACTCGTGGCACTGTGTGTGTCTGGAACATGCACAATATGGACTGTACGCCTATAATGGCCTCGTACACAGAGATCAATGTCCACACATCTCATTGGATGATCGTGCATTGTTTATGGCATATGTGATATCATGTTAAACACCCTATCGACCCGCCACCCAAGTGAGCCCAACACACCCCCTCCACCCTCCTACCTCCCCCCCGAACACCAGTGTCCAAAGATGCTCATTGTCAGTGGGCAGTCGCTATTGCAAGCCCCCTCTCCGGGTATCAGGGGCACCCCTGCCTGTGGAGCGCAGGTTCCTCCCAGATCTACGTTGGGGGCTGCCCTGGACGGAACTTGCAATGGATGATGTCTCTGCCTGCTCACGTCCATGCATGTCCCCAAGGGTTTGTGAGAGCTCAGTGAGCACACGGCGCACTGCGGCAAGTTCGGCACATACGTCTTTGGACGTCGCATGCAGTTCCCCCCTCAGGCTCTCGGTGCTTCTCTCCATTTGTACTCTCAGGCTCTCGGTGCTTCTCTCCATTTCTACTCTCAGGCTCTCGGTGCTACTCTCCATTTGTGCCCTTAGTGTCTCTGTACTTCTCTCCATTTCTGCCCTAAGTGTCTCAGTTGATGTTTCTATGTCTGCCTTAGTGCCCCCACATTCATCGGCATGGTCCTTGAGGAGCGTGGCCAGTTGCTGCTGTTGCACGATTACCTGGTCGAGGGACTGTTGCCTCTGCTGGGCCATGGCCATTTGCGGTGGTGTCACAGAGTGGCTGGTCACCTCATGTTGCCTTGCCACAGGGCTTGTGGGGGATGGCCAGTCGTCGTCTTGTGGGTGCCCCTGCGTGGTATCCTCATGGTGTACGGGATGGAACAGACAGGGGGATTGAGACAGGTCATGGATGGATCTAACTTCGACATCCCCGTTTTCTGTGTCAGAGCATGCTGCCATTAATGCAGTGTCACCTATGGTGCTGCTGCCACCAGAAGCAGTGCCTACTGTGGCATCCATTGGGGGGACCTGTGGTGGTGCTGTTGTGGGCATGCTGGCTGCTGGGGTGCCTGTTGGAGTTCCCTCCTGTGTGCTGCCACTTGATTTGTGCTGCTGCCGTGTCTTGATGCGTGCAGCTGAGGTGGAGGGTCTTTGGCCGTTGGTCTTGGCCCTCTTTGCAGGTGTGCTGGTAGGGGTGTCCTGGAGCTCGTCGTTTGAATCGGACCCTGTGGTGGAGTAAAGGAGGGCGAGCGTTATTAATGGGTCTGTGGAAATTGGAATGGCAATGTATCACATGCATTGGGGTGGTACCTGAGGGTGATTTGGGTCGGGGCCTTGGAGGTGGTTTCATTTGTGTGTGGAGTGAGGGTGCAGTTGTTTTGCAGCCTGCAGTTAGGGTGTGCCTGCTGCACGTGTAGAGGGTGTTTTTAGGATTTTTAATTATTTATGTATTTGATGTGAGTTTTAAAGTGTGCTATCAGGCCTATGTATGTGGACGTTCTCCTGGACATGTGTTACTTCACATGATTGGACATTGTGGTTTTGGCATTGTTTTATTTGGGACACCTACCTGATTCTTCGGATGTCTGCACTCCTTTCTCCATCCCTCCGACTCCCTCTATGCTCTCCATTCCAATGGTGGAGGCACAGATTTCTTCCCAGGGGGTCACCTTGATGGGTGATTCCGATCCTCCCCCGGTAGCTGTGGCAATGTTGCGGTTGGCAGAAAGTATGCTACGGACGCGTATCCGCAGGTCGTCCCATCGCTTTCTGCATTGCTGTGGGTTGCGGGGTGCGGTCCCCACCGCACTTACCCGCTGTGCCACCAGGGCCCATATGGCCTTCTTGTTCGCAAGTGCCGTCCTGGTCATTTGCGTGGAGAAGACGGCGGCAGCATTCTCCTGGAGGGTCTCTGTGAGCACGGTGAGTTCCTCACGGGAGAAGTGGACCTGCCGCTTGCGGTCGCACGCTTTCTTCACTACTTTTCCCATTTTTCTTGGTTTCACTAGGGTGGATGACGGGTTGGGATGTGTCTCAGGGTAGTATTTTTAATGGTTGTGTGGAAATTGTGGTTTTATAGGTGTACGGCGTGTTGTTTCCCGTTCCGGGACCATGCTTTTACTTCCGTTTCCGTATATTTCCGGTCACCGTATTTCCGGTTGGCGCTCACTGCGGTGACCGCTAAGATGGGTGGCGGTATTGCACCTAGGGCGCCGTACGGCGGCGGTGTGGGCCGTTTTAGGGTCATTTCCGCCATCGCGGACTTTGCACTTCCGCCATGGCGTGGTGCTCGTGCCCGATGGGTCGGAATGAGCCGCACTTTGCTCCGTCGTGCAATGGCGGAAACGCTATTTACGCTATGGCGGTCCGGTCGGTTGATTTCCGCAAGGGTCGTAATGAGGGCCTTTGTGTGATAGCTCTACAGGAGACCTGGTTGGTGAATTAATTAATTATTGATGGTTGGAACATTCTTACCCACCCTGCGGTACAGGGACCTAGAAGCCGCCCTAAGGGAGGCCTTGTTTTGGTCATCAAGAAGAACTTCTTCTTGACAGAAATCCTGTGTACTTCTGAAAACATCTTTATTGGTAAGATTGTTATACAATCAGAATCCGGGCCAAACATGGCAATATGATTTAATCATCCTTAATACCTATGTACCCCCTTATGAGAAGTCCCACTTGACCATGGTTAAGGAAATGGAGGCCGCTCTTCGTGTAATAGCCCGCCCTATCTTGGTTTGTGGGGATATCAATGCTAAGATTCCTAGCTTCTTAGCCCGTGAGGAAAGGGGATGGAGATGTGAGGACTGTTTTGGTCAGAATAATCGTGCTTTCAGAGCTCAACGTCGTGGGGAAAAATGGGCGCCTTTGCTATTCTAAGCAGTCTTTAACATGGTGAATGGGGTTTTACCCTCTGGCAAATAACTGCACTACATACGGATTGGAAATGGTGAAAGTAGCATGTTGGACTACTTACTTGTGGCTAACTCTGACACATTGATTGATGACATGTGCATCTCTCAAGTACATGAGAGCAACCATTATCCCCTCATTAAATGACTTCAGATACAACTCAAACCTCCCATGTGTATAACATCCGGGTGACAGACTGTCAATCCATTGCTTAACCGCATATGTCTAGATAAAGCTATTCTTATGTCTCGAGATGTCCTCACCAGGTACCCTGATATGCATAGTTATGACCTTTTTACTCTTACTATTGAGACAGCACAGTTATCTATCACACAATTTTAATCTTCCTTGGAAAGCATTAAGAAATGTTCCATTGTCAATCCTCCTCCAACACATAGGGTTGCCATTGTTTCAATAAACATAATTCTCAAGGCTAGGAAAAAGAAATTAGATATAGGAAAAGGGCCCTTCGAAGGGAACTACGAGAGCTGGCCTAACTGACTCATGGCTCCATGAAACATGGTGCTAAAGTAAAGGATACTAAACATAAGTATTCTAATTGGCTGAAAAGGCACAAATACCTGTCAGAGTGCTCTCGCTGGAGGGCACTTGTGCAGGCATCTACTAGCAGAAATAATGTTGCTGTTAAAGATAGCGTCATGAGGGCGCTGCGTACCTGCTCGTCCGGTTTGGGGTCTCGAAGATGATGCCAGACTGTCTGATGTTCCGTGGAGATGTAACTGATGGTGCGGGAAACCAGCCCAGCTCCAGCCCGAATGGAACCGGATTGGAGGTGAACCGGCTCCCAACGCCACGGGTTCGCTCACCCCTGATTAGCGTGGCATCGGGACAGTGCAAGCACTGACAGGGGGAGCCTCCTTGTCGATAGTTCTGGGTTCACAGAAGGCAATAGGCTCCAGATGATGTATGACGAAGACCAGTAGGCTGAGGTAGAATAGTACTTCCAAGTATCAGCAACAGGCAGCAAGTGACAGAGGCAGGCAGGCAAGGAGAGCCAGAAGGAGCAGTAGAACCCAGGACCAATGGGAAAAGGCCTGCGGGGAAACCACCCCAAAACCAGAGTGAGAGCCAGGAAGAACCAGGAACCCAACCCCAGGAATAAAGGAGAAGGGAACAGGGGGGGCAACTAGAAGGGAACCAGAAGGGAAAAACAGACTGGAACAGGGCAAGGCAGAAGGACTCAGGAAACAGGTAAGTAGACAAGGAACCAGCGTAGACACGGTCCGAACCAAACCGCGTTGAGACGCGGTTTGAATAAGGGCCGGGGCTCCTTATATGTGGCCACCAACACCTGGGAGGCTTGCAGCGCAAGCCGTGCTGTCTCCCAGGCATTGGTCTGCCCACAACGAGGCTTGGGCCGCAGGATTCCCCGAACCGAGCACTCTGCGCACGGCGCATGCGCGGAGAGCGGCCACCCGCGCATGCGCCGAGCAACGCGCACAGAAGACCCGGAAGCGCCCGAAACCCAAGACAGCCCCGGGCCTCGAAGACGGAAGTGCGGGTACAGCCTCCAGGATGGGGAGCGCCGTAACAGGTAAGGAAGCCCCAAGACAGGCGGCGTGACACTATGCCCCCTCCCAGAAAGACCCAGGGCCCCAGGTTTCCAAAGAAAACGAAGGAAAAAGTCACGGACATGCCGGGGTGCATGCACATTACAGCGCGGTTCCCACGTGCGATCACATGCAAGATAACCCTTCCAATCAATCAGGAATTGGAGCACACCCCGATGAATCCGTGAATCGCAAATTTCCTGCACTTCAAACTCAGGAACCCCCCGTACCTGAATGGAAGAGGGACGTGGACCGGTGCGCCTAAAGACATCCTCCACATAGGGCTTCAAAAGGGAGACGTGAAATACGGGATGTACCCGCCAAGAGCGGGGTAACACTAGCTTAAAAGCCACCGAGGACAAGCTCTTGGAAATCTTGAAAGGCCCATAGAACCGGGGTGCCAACTTAGTGGGTAAATTGCGTACTGGCAGGTTCTTAGAGGATAACCAAACCAAATCGCCCACCTGGAAATCACGTTCTGCGGTCCGGCCCTTATCTGCCTGCTCCTTCATGCGCTCTCGTGCCTCCGCAAGAGTACTCCTGGCCAAGTCGTGTTGTTTCTGGATGTTGAAGACCAATTGATCTGCCGACGGAACAGCGCTGGATAACACAGGAGAGAAGGGAACAAGCTTGGGATGTAGGCCGGTTGAACAAAAAAAGGGACTGATACCGGTGGCGGCATGGGTTGCATTATTATAGGACACTTCCGCCAGATCCAGGTACCTCATCCAGTTGGACTGAGTAGCATTGGCATAGCAACGTAAGTACTGCTCCAGGGTTTGATTAGTCCTCTCAGTCTGACCATTGGTGTGTGGGTGATAGCCGGAACTCAAGGCTCTGCGGATACCAAGATGATTGCACAACTGATGCCAGAAAGAAGAAAGAAATTGTGAACCGCGATCTGAGATGATCTTCTCTGGTAGACCATGTAACCGGTAGATGTTTCAGTAGGCTTAAGTAATCCCAAAGGCTTCCTCCTGGGTGTCTTGGTCTGAGCGCAGATTGGACAACTCTCCACATACTTTTTAACTTCTTTGGCCCATCCGGGCCACCAGAACTGTCTGGAAATCAACTCTTGGGTAGCCTTGATACCGCGATGACCAGCTATCTGCGAATCGTGAAACCCATGTAGGATGTCCAACCGAAGAGTACTCGTAGGTATGTATAGACGGTTCAAAAAGAACAGAAAACCATCGCGTTCAGTGACCTGTGGTCTTTTCAGTAGGTTCACTTGTTCCGGGTCCATCAAGGTCTCTTGCATTATTCTCCGCAGATGCGGAGTTATGGTCAGTAGGAAATGTTTGGAAGATATCATCGGAGTGTTCAAACCAATTCCTTCTTCTTCCTTATCCAAAGAGCGGGATAAGGCATCAGCCTTCTGGTTCTGAGAGCTAGGAATGTAGGTGATGTTGAAGTCATAGTGGGAAAAGAAGGCGGCCCATCTGGCTTGGCGAGCGGTGCGACACTGCAAAGATCGCAAGAACTGCAAGTTGCGATGATCCGTACGGACTTCTACGGGGAAACGACCACCAAGCAAATGGTGCCTCCACTCCTCAAACGCTGTCTTGATGGCCAATAGTTCTTTTTCTATGACTGCGTAATTCTGCTCACTAGAAGTGAGTTTTCGTGAGAAATAGGCCACAGGGTGTTCATCGCCAGATGTAGGGTGTTTCTGTAAAAGGACAGCGCCAACAGCGAAGTTGTAAGCATCAGCCTCGATGACATAGGGCATCTCGTCGTTAGGATTGCGCAAAACGGGAGCTGTACTGAACGCCGTCTTTAAACGATCAAAAGCTTCTGACGCCTCGTGATTCCAAAGAAAAGGTATCTTGACACTGGTCAAACGTGTCAATGGAGCCGTGACACGCGAAAAGTGTGGGATAAAACGCCGATAAAAATTGGCAAACTACAAGAACCGCTGGAGAGACTTCAAGTCGTGCGGTTGTTTCCAGTTCCGGATAGCCTCTACCTTGTCTGAATCCATGTGTATTCCTGCATTGCTAATCACGTATCCCAGGAACTCCATACTACTCCGATGAAAAGAACATTTTTTGGCCTTGGCGTACAATTGATTCTGTGATAGTCGTTGAAGTACTTCTCGGACATGCGAGACATGTTCCTTCAGATTGTCCGAGAAGATCAGGATGTCGTCCAGGTATACCCAGACCGAGATGCCAATCAAATTGCTGCAGACATTGTCCATAAACCGTTGGAAGACGGCTGGGGCATTACACAACCCGAAGGGCATTACCCTGTATTCGTAATGCCCAAAGGGTGTCTTGAAAGCCGTCTTCCACCCATCGCCCTCTTTAATTCTGACCAGTTGGTAGGCCCCACGGAGATCCAATTTGGTGAAGACATTGGCCGAGCGTAAGGATTCCATGATGTTCCGAATCAAAGGTAATGGGTACCTGTCCTTTAGGGTTATGTCGTTCAATTGGCGATAATCGATACAGGGCCGCAAGGTCCCTTCCTTTTTCTTGACAAAAAACAGCGGGAATCCGGCGGAGGATCTGGAAGGTACGATGTACCCCTTCCTTAAACAATCATCAAGGTAGTCCCGGAGTACCTGTCTTTCGGATTGAGTCAGACCGTATATCTTCCCATGAGGAATCACTGCACCCGGAATCAGGTCAATAGAACAATCAAAAGTCCTGTGAGGTGGAAGAGGTATGTCTCCGGGCTCAGAAAATATGGTACTCAGGTCGGCATACACGTTAGGAATCTGGGACAAAGAACATAGACCAGATGAGTTCCTTCCGGGAACAAGAGGTATTGGGGTTGGAGATTCCAAAGACGTACTGCGACAGCAACATTCTCGAAGGCAAAGAGTAGAAGCAAACATCAAAGTGCGGGACTCCCAATTAATCGTGGGATTGTGTCGCAAAAGCCAAGGCAGTCCCAACACCACTGGATATGAAGGTGACTTGATAACGTCGAGAGCTATTCTTTCTTCATGTCCCTCGATCCGTAAAAGCATGCCGACAGTATGCAATCGTATGGGACCAGAAGCCAAAGGAGTACCATCAATGACCTCCACCAGTATGGCAGTTCTTCTGGTAAGTAATGGCATGCCAATGTTGATGGCGAAATCCTCATCAATGTAATTTCCGGAAGCCCCACAATCTAATAGACCATGGATATCAATCGTCTTGTTAAGCCATTTTAAAGTGATCTTCAAAATCATCAAGACGGCCGGCTGCATAGGAAGCAGTTCAAAACTGGGACAGGAAAGGTCTGGAAGCAAAACAGGACCTGTCGTAGCCTTCCCCTTTAACGACAGGTCTCCTAGTTTCCCCCTTTCTTGATAGGACGCAAAGTGCAGGTACCCAAATAGTGACCGGCACCACCACAGTACAAACACAGTCGCTGACTTCTTCTGCGCTTCTTCTCTTCTTCGGATAAGGGACCCCTTACAGATCCCAGTTGCATTGGCTCCGGGGATGAATCCGAAGGAGCTGACATCCCAGTAGGTTGAGTCAGCGATCTAGGGTAAGACTTCTCAAGACGACGTGTCTCTTCTCTCGGCCAATCTCTGGTCTATCCTCAAAACTTGTTCGATAAGTTTCTGAAGATCTTCAGGTTCGGGGATGTGTAACAACTCATCTTTGTATTCTTTTCTTAATCCCCGGCGAAACAGGGTCTTTTGCGTTATCTCTGGCCATAGGGAGTCAGTCGCCAATTGACGGAAACGGCTAATGTATGTGATGATATCAGTATTGGCTTGTTGTAGATCCATCAATTGGTTCTGCGCTGCTGATGCCAGATTAGGAGATTGAAACACTTCCAGGAATGCCTTCTCAAAGGCTACGAAATCACTCAGAATAGGGCTATTGGTAACAACCAAAGGTGTTGCCCAAGCTAAAGCGTTTCCAGACAAGTTTCCCAGAATGTAGCCGATCTTGGCCTTATCATTGTTAAAGTGAGATGAACGATAGAGAAAGTGTATGCGACAATGGTTGCAGAATTCACCCACACGTCTGGGATCTCTATCGAACTTGATTGGTGCGGTGTGGGCCAAGGAACTTTCCGGCTGTGGAATAGCACCAACGTTCTGTGTCACCATTTGGCGTAGTGTTAGATTCTCCCGACGGAGTGCAGCCATCTCAGCGCAAAGCTCTTGAACCTCATTACGAAGACCTTGATCCTCTTCCATCTCAGTGTCCGAGGAATCCGAAGACAGGTGTCTCAATCTGTTAAAGATAGCGTCACGAGGGCGCTGCGTACCTGTTCGTCCGGTTTGGGGTCTCGAAGATGATGCCAGACTGTCTGATGTTCCGTGGAGATGTAACTGATGGCGCGGGAAACCAGCCCAGCTCCAGCCCGAATGGAACCGGATTGGAGGTGAATCGGCTCCCAATGCCACGGGTTCGCTCACCCCTGATTAGCGTGGCGTCGGGACAGTGCAAGCACTGACAGGGGGAGCCTCCTTGTCGATAGTTCTGGGTTCACAGAAGGCAATAGGCTCCAGATGATGTATGACGAAGACCAGTAGGCTGAGGTAGAATAGTACTTCCAAGTATCAGCAACAGGCAGCAAGTGACAGGCAGGCAAGGAGAACCAGAAGGAGCAGTAGAACCCAGGACCAATGGGAAAAGGCCTGCGGGGAAACCACCCCAAAACCAGAGTGAGAGCCAGGAAGAACCAGGAACCCAACCCCAGGAATAAAGGAGAAGGGAACAGGGGAGGCAACTAGAAGGGAACCAGAAGGGAAAAACAGACTGGAACAGGGCAAGGCAGAAGGACTCAGGAAACAGGTAAGTAGACAAGGAACCAGCGTAGACACGGTCTGAACCAAACCGCGTTGAGACGCGGTTTGAATAAGGGCCGGGGCTCCTTATATGTGGCCACCAACACCTGGGAGGCTTGCAACGCAAGCCGTGCTGTCTCCCAGGCATTGGTCTGCCCACAACGAGGCTTGGGCCGCAGGATTCCCCGAACCGAGCACTCTGCGCACGGCGCATGCGCGGAGAGCGGCCGCCCGCGCATGCGCCGAGCAACGCGCACAGAAGACCCGGTAGCGGCCGAAACCCAAGACAGCCCAGGGCCCCGAAGACGGAAGCGCGGGTACAGCCTCCAGGACGGGGAGCGCCGTAACAGGTAAGGAAGCCCCAAGACAGGCGGCGTGACAGTTGCATTTTGGCTAGTAATTAATGGGTCAGAGGCCAAAGGCCAAAATCAGAGACATTAATGCAGTCTCTGAAACTGCTTGGGTCCATCACATACAACAGGTTTTTGGAGGCAATCAGGCAGAGGCTTTGACAATAGAACAGATGCCAGCAGCCTTTAGGTTTCGGTATGGGGCTGATGATATCTGTAGGCTGATTAGTGCTAGTAAATCTTCTAGGGACCCTGGTCCGGATGGGTTTGTAGCTCGCTCATCTGGCTTGAACCTGCCATCTGGTCACAGGCCCTTTTAAAGCTTTTTTATTGCATTGAGGTGACTCAAGAAATTCCTTCTTCATGACGGGACAGCATTTTGGTACCGGTCTGAAAGAAGGGGAGCTATGAATAGCCATGCAACTACCGGCTTCTTGCTATGCTGGACGCACCCGTGAAGTGATTTGCTTGAGTGCTATTGAGGGAGTTGAAGACTTGGGTCGACTCTTGTAATATCATACCCTTCAACCAAACCAGATTTAGGAAGGGCTACTGCACGACCACTAACTCTTTGGCCCTTATCACAACATTCCAACAGGCATGGGAGATTAGAAAGATCCCGGTATATGTGGCCTATGTAGATTTTAGTGCCGCATTTGATACTGTAGACCGCGCATGCATATGGAATGAGTTGAAAACTTGAGATATCCCACCGGGTCCCATTAAGACGATTATTCTCCTTCATGACCAAACATGGGTTAAAAGGTTAGGCTGGAGCAGCATGGCCGTGCATCTACCTGGATCTTAACATATAGGGGTTTAAAACAAGGGTGCATTCTAGCCCTGATGCTTTTTAACCTTTATCTTTCTGATCTGGGATGTGCTTTTAACGATACATCGACCATTCCCTGCAAACTGTCTTACAGGGGCTAGGTTACGTGGATGACATGTCATCCTCTATATCACTTCTGGTGGTCTTCAATTCTCTCTGAACAACTTGAAGAGGTACGCTGACCTTAACTCTTTGGTAATTAACACCAGCAAAACAAAGATTATGGTCTTCAATCCAACTAGGAAGCTGGAACTTAGAGGTGTCTGTCTACAAATATTTGGGGCTACACCTAGACTGTAGGCTCAGAGGTAATGCTTACTTAGATCAGGTGAGAGCAATTACAGCTCTAAAACTGGGACGCATCAGCGTATTCTCCCTCGCAATACTCCTACAACTGTATCAGACCAAGATTAACTCCATTATTATGTATGGGGCTGTTACTTGGGCACTGGCCAACTTGGAGGAGGTGGGCAAATTAGAGTGCTCCATCTTAAAAAGATTATTGACACTTCCATCTTGCACCTCAATTGAAATGGCATACTTGGAATTTAATATCATGGCCACCACCCAAAAGATCCAATTGAGCTGCATAACAACAAGATGGAAATGGGCTAAAGCTCCTATTACTACTTTACAGGGTTTTATATACGATTTGCTGAAATCTAGATCTCTGTTGATTCCTCTCAGCCACATTGTTAAGATAGCGGCTATCGCAGACAAATGGGCACAAAAGGCCCCAAGTGGTGTTTTGGGTGCCACATTCAGCCTTTATAAATCTCACATTAAACACACTCTGCCTGATTTTGGCTGGGAACAATCGAACATAGACCTGGCCACTCGCTCTCACGCCCTGGAATACGTAAATTTTATCCAGGAAAGAGAGGACGTTACAACATACGCTAAGTCTTTCATTGGGAATTTGCTCATCTGGGACTACCTGAAATTAAAATGTAACTTGGTTAGTACCAAGGAAATTGTGGGGTCCGGGCTCAGACACCAGGAGAACACAAGCAGTGGTGTCTGTGTGGCGAGGGCACGCTGGAAACAGTGAAACACCTGCTGGTTCAATGTGAGTCACGACAGACCATAAGGCGACAGGCACTTCAGGCTGCGGGTTTATGTGGGAGTAGTTCAATGGGAGGTGTTTGGGCTCTGTAACATGAAGCATGTATTATATATCTCACCCTTCTCTGCAGAAAGATCTACACCATTTTTAATATTTTAACTTGAGCTGGGTTTGGTTTGGCTGATTTGGGTTGGACATCCCAGATTACATTTTAAGATTTTTAGGGTTCTATGATTTAATTTTACAACATCTTTGATGAGCATTTGTATGAATTTCTGCTGTGTTGTGTTTTAGACTGTATTGGGGATTGGATTTGTGAAAACTTTGTAATAAACTGTAGCACAATAAATAAATAATCATTGGTGGAAAAATAGAGCTTGAATGACTTTTTTACTGTCAAATGAGCTTTATTTGGATTGCCCCTTTAGCACAGAACAACACAATCACAATTAATAGAATTGCTTTCAATTAACATAAAATACAATATACCACAAACAATGACGTTTTTTGTGTATAAGAGAGGTGTCGGATTTGGTTTAAGGAATTTGGCAAGGTAAAGCTCCATAGTCTAAGGGTATCACTTGTGATGATCTATCTAATTATTGATTCATAGATGATTTGTACAGTGCCTACTACAAAACCGAGTTATGTAGTGGCATCTGCTTATGAGTGTAATTCCTATGATGACAGTGATGCCACACCCTTTATAAGCTTAATTAGAAGCTATGGATAAGCTTTCTTGATGGTGTGTTTCCAATATTGTGATTATTAAAACATGTTATTGTCTTTGACAGGTACTGCCTGAAAGCATGCTTGTGTCATGGTGTGTTTTTATCAAACTATTTCTTTCAGCTCCCATCTTTAACAGTCCTTGCTAAAGATGAAATGCTGATTGTGATGACGCCCAACCCAAAAACATAGGTTTGTCCACTCATTGTTTCAGCAATTTCCAGCAGTACCATATAAATCCAACTGTGACAGGACAATGAATAATGGGCCAACATTTGAATACAAATTATGAAATGCAGCCCGCCCTGCCCTTGCAGATGATGGAGTAAGCACTACAAAATTTTCTTGTGCGCTTTTGCAGATCACACCTCTTTGGCCTTGCACCGAATTGACATGAAGCATACCTCAAAGATCTCCCTTGTTTGTAATTTGAATGCCTCCTGACCCAATTCTTTTATTTATTTATTGTTTGCTTGTTTTGTCACTTATACAATAAGAAAATACTGTTTCAAAGCGCCCAGAGGGTGGGAGAGAGGGCGGGGGGAAATACATTACAACACAATATTTAATGAGCAGGGGGGAGATGAACCTACTATGCCTTGTGAGTATTCAGAACATGCAAGTGCAGGAAGGAAGAGGGGGTAAGTGCTGGCGAGTCCGAGTTCGTGGGCGAGCCATAGACAACGTGCTAGGAATGTTGAGTGCTGCACGGCCTGGGCCGCGGGAGGTGTAAGTGTGCATCTCCAGAGCGGAGAGTGTGCAGATGCACATTGCTGTGGATAGACATGAGCTGGGAAGAATTGGTGTGGGAGGTCAAGGCCCTGAGGATGCATAAGGGCCAAGGACACCGATTTAGCAACTGTAGGATTAGCAGAGCAGAGAAGGAGGGGGAAAAGAGGAAACCCTTAAGGAGCTTCCAGAATTTGAGAAGATCCTGCTGAAGGGGGAGGCTATTCCAAAGGATGGAGCCCACAGAGGAGAGTGAGCGACCCCCTGCCGGCCCTCTGTTTAGAAAAACGCTTTACACACAAAGAGTTGGTGCTAGAGGAACAAAGTGGTCTAGAGGGAGAGTATTTAGTTAAAGTTGAAGATAGTGTGGTCCCTGGGCCCAGACAGCCTTGTGGATGATGCAGAGGGATTTTAATTGAATCCGTGCAGCAACCGGGAGCCAGTGAAGACTTTTTAGTGCAGGAGAGATGCGGTCCCTGGGCTTAAGGCCAAGGATAAGTCTTGCTGCCCTATTCTGGATAAGCTGGCGGGGTCGCAGAGTGGAAGAAGGTAGATTCAGGAGGAGGCTGTTACAGTAGTCGAGTCTAGAGAGAACCAGGGCTTGAGTCACATTGAGCCTCTGAGGGAAGGTGAGAAAAGGTAAAATTACTTTGCAAAGGAAGAGCTGATAGTTGGACTTCTTGGCAATGTCCTGAGTGTGAGGGAGGAAGGAGAGAGAGGAGTTGAAGATTACTCCAAGGTTTCTGGCTTCAGTTGAAGGTGCAGGGGAGAGCCCAAGGAGCCAGGCCAGATTGAGGGGAAGAAGGAGGGAGCAGAGGTCCTAATGGGAAGGATCTTAGTTTTAAAGGCGTTGAGGCAGAGATCATAGGCGGCGCACCAGGACTGGATGGAAGCTAGGCAGTCAGGGATGATGGAGGGTGCAAGAGGGTCAGTAGGTAGTCTGAAGAAGAGCTGTGTGTCATCTGCTTAACACAGGAAGTTGGAGGAGAAAAAGGAGATGAGGCGTGCAAGGAGAGCAATATAGATGTTAAAGATCCAGGGGGAGAGTACAGAGCCCCGGGGACATCACAGGTGGAGATGGAAGTAGGAGAGTAGAGGGGGCCCAGGATGACTTGGGAAGAGTGTTTAGTGAGGAAAGAGGACAGCCAATCCAGTGCCCAATTCCGAGATACCAAGTGTATCGTGAAGCCTTTGTATGAAGATGGAGTTGTTAACTGTGTTAAATGCAAAGGAGAGATTGAGAAGGATAAGGACATAGGGGAGTTGGAGTCTATAGATGCAAGCAGTTCTTCACAAGTGTTCAGAAGAGCAGGTTCCGTGCCTCTGGATGCTTGGAATCCAGATTGATGGTCTTGGAGGCCACCGACAAGTTCAGTGTGAGAGTTGAGTTGAGGCAAGGCCAGCTTCTCAAGCAGCTTCCCCAGGAAGGGGGTGATGCAGATAGGGCGATAGCTGGCAGGGCAGGTAGGGTCAGAGGAAGGTTTTTTCAGGAGTGGGTGCACAAGGGAGTACTTAAGGGGGAGGGGAAACATTGAGTGCCAAAAGAGTGATTGCAGAAATCAGCAAGAGCAGGGGCAAGAGAGACAATGTTATCCTTGATGAGCAGGAGAGACCTGTTTAGAAGAGACCTTCATGGTGTGGACAACTCTGGTAACTTCCTCAGGTGTGACAGGAGAGAAGGAGGTAGGAGGAGGAAGGTGGGATGTGGTGTGGGGTGTGGGATGAGATGTGAAGGAGCTCAAAAAGGGTGGTCAGAATGTCCTGAGTTTTGGTGGCAAAGTGTGCTGCAAGTGCATTGCAAAGGGCTTGGCAAGCAGAACGGGAGGTGGAGACTGCGGAGGGGTTGGCTAGTTCCCTGCATATTTTGAAAAGTTCAGCAGAGTTATTGGATGCGCCGGAGACCAATGCCTGAATGTGGGCTCTTTTCTTTGCATGGATGGCGAGTCTGTATTTCCTTTGGAGCAGGCGGCAGGCCAGTTTGTCAGAGGATGAGCCTGAGGTTAGCCACTTCCGTTCTTCTTTGTTTCAGGGCTGCAAGTTCAGTGTTGTACCAAGTGTTATGCTTTAAGGCAGATTCAGACGGATCCTCATAACTGGGTCAAGAATGTCAAGAGTGTTGGTGATGGAAAGATGGAGGATGCTTGGGGCAGAGGAGGAGTCAGAGGTTGGGGGTTGAGGTTGGGTGAAAGTGGTGGCAAAGGCAGCCGCAGTCACTCGTTTCATCGGGTGGATGTTAGTGAACAAGGTTGGTGGGAATTTTGGGGGTTCCGGTCAGGGGGCCAATGGGACCCAAATGGGAGGAGAGGAGAGAGTGGTCTGACCAGGAGAGAGGAGTGACTGATGGGGGTGAGAGAGAGAGGTCAGAATGTATAAGGGCATCCAGAGTGTGCCCAGCTGTGTGGTTTGGCCCGGAAGTCAAGAATAGAGAGGGAAAGCGAGGTGCAGAGGTCAGTGAATAGAGTGGATGTAGAGCCTGGGGAGTCCAGTTGAATGTTGAAATCCCCTCGGAGGATAAGGTTAGACGTGGATAAAAGTAAAGAAGAGCAGAGGTAAACCCATTGAGAGAGGAATAGGGAAGTGGCACCTGGAGGCCAGTAGATAGTTGCACTGGTCAGGGTGCAGGTGGGAGAGGTGACCAACTTGCAAACCTGCCTTTCAGAAGAGAAATAGGGCTGGGTAGGTAAGATGGAAGCAGAAATCCACTGGGGGAAGATTAAGGCAACCCCTAGCCAGTTCGGTGAAGTCGAGGCTTGGAGATGATCTTGAAGCCACCAGGGAGAAGGGAGTCAAAGGCAGTGACTGAGCTGGCATTGAACCAAGTCTTGCTAATACTGAGAATGTCGAGGTCAATGTCTTTAAGAGGGAGACAGATGTCAGAGGAGTGTTTGTTGGCTGAGCGGGCGTTAAGAGTCGCCAGGTGGAAGTGGTCAGCTCTTTTGAAGGTTTTCTAAGGTGGGGTAGAGCAGTGTCGTACACCATTCAGAGGAGGGAGAGAGAGAGTAGAAGGGGGGGTTGCTGGCGAAGGAAGTTAATGAGAGAAGGCAGGATCCGGTTAAAGAGAAGGAGGTTGGGTTGTGGGAATAGTGCCAGTGCGATAAACATTAACTGTTATAATGTGGCTTTCAAGCCAATGTTAATGTGCATTGTTTGGGCTGATGTACAATGCTGCTGATGGTTGGAAAGTTAGGATGTTATCAGCTGTTGTCACGGTTCTGAAGATGATGCACAATGTCAGGATGTACTTGTTTATATTCCTTTGCAATTCCATTTGTGTCAGGTGCTGTTAGTTGTCCCAGGTAGTGCTGTGTTGGCATTGCTGGGGGTCCTTATGTCTAGTTAATATCTTAATAAAGCATATAAGCTTTCACACTGCGTGGATGTCTATGATTTAACATTGGTGACAAGGATACTCTGGAGTGGACCCCCAGCGAAGCAAGAGAGCGGCGAGCAGTGGGAGTAGCAAGAAGAATCTGCTACCCCTAGCCGTTGCCCACCCCACGGGCAACCACGAGTGCGGCTCTGCTGAATTCAGCATTGCAGCAGCCTACTGAGCTGATTTCCCCGGGAGAAGGGTGTACTCTCTCCTGCTTCAGCGACCTGCAGGAGAATTGTCACGCATCACAGCACAGTCAAGAGTTGGACAGCCACTCTGCCCGTCAGCGTTGTAGCAGCCAACGGAGACCAAAAGGGACCACACATCACAGTGGTTGTCATAGTGATTTACCCGCTCCGCCCCTCGGTGTTGCAGCGGCCAACGTATATAGAAGGTAACGCTGCACTTACCTGCGTGTCCTCCCCCCGTGCCTCCTCCCCACTTCGGTGCCTGCTTCCCTCAGCCAGCACACACACCCTCCCGAGGGACCAGAAACGCTTGTCTCCACAGCGTCCTTCACTCCGCCCATAGTTTGGTAGATCTGGACATATTAAAATGCATAGGCGCTCATCAAAAAAAAAAATTGAACTACAACACTATGTAGTAGCGCAACATGTTCAAAGTTACAGCCATAAACAGGGAGCTTCACACCACAGAGACACAGGTAGTGGTCTGGTGAAGTCTACAAGAAGAAAAAAGAAAGGAGTAACAGAGAGGACGGAAGAGGAGAGGGGGAAAAAGTAGAAGTAAGGTAGAGTGGGAGTGAAGAAAAGGAAGAAAAGCAGGGTGAAGTGCTGCAGAGAAAAGAAGAGTAGCATACAGCAAACAAAATAGCAGAGAAAAGAAGAGTAGTATACAGCAACAAAGAAAACAACAATAACCAAGAGAAGGAGAGCTTATTAAGGTTGAAGAAGCTGAAGGACCTAGCAAGGTTGAACCTGGCAAAGGTGAATAAACAAAGTGCTTTGGACGGATAAGACAAAACTAATTGTAGAAACATTAGAGGTGAACCCAATTCAATTTATTGACCCGTCAACATGGCTATGTCGAATGTGAGTGGGCCACCAATGTTCATGGCTGTCCCAGGTCTGATAAAATCAAGTGGGCACAGTGGAAAAAAGGATTTTTACACTATTTGAAAGCAGCAGGTGGAAATTCATTCTCCAATGACAGGAAGCTGGCCCCTTTGATGCATCATTTGGGATACGAGGGACAAAGAATCTTTGAAACTCTACCAGTGATTTCTAGTGAAGGAGAGGGCGATGCTACGAATGAAGTAGAAAGTGCTTTTGCCAAGTTGGATGCCCACTTTAATCCCAGAACAAGCACCATTCTGGAGCGTTATAATTTCCGAATGAGAGTTCAGGAGTCGGGAGAATCTGTGGAAGAGTATGTAAACGGCCTCGCCAGTTAGCCTCATCTTGCAAATTTTAGGAATCTTATGATGAACACTTGAGAGACCAATTTATGACGCACTGCAGCACGGACCGAATACGAGTACAACATTCTTTAGCATGTATAGCAAAACTGTCTAGGAAAGAGACCAACGACCCAAAGTCAGAAGTTTTAAGTGTGAATGAATCTAAAAACAGAAAAAAAGTGAAAGACAAGGAGAAGCAAATTCCCCGTGGTAACATGGACACAAAAATGAGTCAACAAAAGAGTGAAAAGGGTGGTAAAGAGGAGCGCTTGTGCTACCGTTGCGCAAGTAGCACCCATTTTGCTGGATCATTTACATGTCCAGTGAGAGTATTCAAAATGAAAATGCAAGAGAAAAGGACATTTTGGCAATTGTTGCAAAAACTATCCGTTTAACCCAAGAAAGGATTCATACGGCAATGATGAAGAAGCCCGAAGGTCGTCAGATGAAGAAGTTGATTATCCAGTGGAGAATATTACAGTTAATACGATAAATGTAGTGTGTGGGAATGACGAGCAAGAATGTGAACATCCCTATGCCAATGTGAAAATTAATCAAAAGGAAGTGTGGATGATGGCTGATTCTGGATCAAAGATTACTTTGATGTCCAGGGAAGTATTTGAGAGAGATATGAAAGGTGACATCCAGAGTTTGTTGAAACCCAATATTAGACCTGGGGGGTACAACCAGGATGTCATTGAGTTGTTGGGATATGTGATAGGGGAGTTTGAGTTTAAAGGCTGCAACTGTGAGGGTAAGATATACGTTACTACGAGAGGCCTCACATTATTGGGCTGGAGGGAGCAAAAGAACTTGAAGAAGAGGTTAGATCCTAACGAGGCCAAACAAGTGCTGCAGATTGGGAGCACTGTTGTGAGTAGACATACAATGATGTTTAGAAAGGGAGTTGGGAAGATTAAGGGTGTCCAACACCAGATCATACTAAGAAAAGGGAGTGTACCAATTGCGGCAAAATTGAGACCTGTACCCTTGGCGGTGAGGGAAGGCGTTAAGAGAGAGCTAGACACATTATTGGTGTATGGAATTATTGAAAGAATGGGTGGGGCAGATTGGCCTTCTGTGCTGGTTGTGGTTAGACAGAGCTCAGGTGAGCTACGTTTATCTGTTGATCTACGCCAACTCAATGAGTGTGTGTTAGTGGACCGCCATCCTCTCCACAACAAGAGTGGGTCGAGAGAGGGTATTTTCCAAACTGGATATGGCCTCAGCATACCACCAGGTGGAATTAGAAGAGAGGTCTTGCAAGCTGACAGCGTTTATTACCCATGAAGGGGTGTTTCAATGTATACGTATGCCTTTTGAACTTGTATCAGCGTCAGCGGTATTTCAAAAAGTCATGGATTGATTGGTAGGTGGAATGAGCGGGATATTTTGTTTCCAGGATGATGTACTGGTGTGCGGGAGGATGAAGAGGAGCACGATGAGAGACTAGAAAAAGTATTATGCATTTTTTAGAAGAGTGGCATTGTTTTGAGAGAGGAGAAATGCGAGTTTGGTGTCACCAAGGTAGAATACTTGGGGTGCAAGATTTCTGAAAGTGGCGTAAGACCGAAGGAGAGCCTAGTAAATGCCATAAAGGAGATCAAGTCCCCGGAGGATAAAGTACAACTGAGCTCATTCCTTGGAATGACCGAATTCTACCAGAAATGTGTGTGCAATTATGCCAGTAAAATAGTGGAACTGACGAAACGGTTGAGGAAAGGGTGTGAGTTTGTGTGGTCTGCTAAGTGTGACCAGTTTGGCCTGCTTTGCTTTACTGTTGTGTTTTCAATGTAGACTTCCTTGCCACTTGCCATGTATCCCACATCTAGGTGTTATTGCTCTCACCGTTGTGTCTCCAATTTATGCTTTTCTCTCACTTGCCAGGGATTCCAAAGTAAGGTGCTGTTGCTTTTGCTGCTGTGTCTCCAATGTAGCCCTTTCTCCCACTCGCCAGGTATCCTAAATCTAGGCATTGCTGCTTTTACTGTTGTGTCTCCAATTTAGGCATTTCTCTCACTCACCATGTATCCCAAATCTAGGTGTTGTTGCTCTCACTGTTGTGTCGCCAATTTAGGCTTTTCTCTCACTTGACAGGGATCCCATATCTGGTTATTGTTGCTTTTGCTGTTGTGTCTCCTATTAAGGCTTCTCTCCCACCTGCCAGGTATCTCAAATCTAGGTGTTATTGCTTTTACTGTTGTGTCCCCAATTTAGACTTTTCTCCCATCTGCCAGGTGTCCCAAATATAGGCGTTATTTGTTTTGCCGTTTAGTCTCCTATTTAGGCTTCTCTCCCACTTCCCAGGTATCCCACATCTAGGCGTTGTTGTTTTTATTGTTCTGTCTCATATTTAGGCTTCTCTCCCACCTGCCAGGTAGCTCAAATCACAGTGTTATTGCGTTTACTGTTGTGTCGCCAATTTAGGCTTTTCTCCCATCTGCCAGGTATCCCAAATTTAGGCATTGTTGCTTTTACTGTTGTGTCTCCTTTTTAGGCTTCTCTTCCACTTCCTAGGTATCTCAAATCTAGGTGCCTTGCATTAATTGTTGTATATCCAATGTAGATGCTTTCTCCTATTGCCAGCTGCTCCTACACCAATTGCCCTCCCCCTAGCCCTGTGTTCCAATTTTAGGTAATTCCCCTCGATTGCTGTGCCCCCAACCCAGCGGTTGGCCATCCACTCTGTTGTCCCAGCCCTAGGGGCCATCCCTCTACTGCTGCATTTGAACCACAAGGTCTCTGCCACTGCAACGGATGGCTAGTCACAGAGTCATTCCCATTCCTGCCCGCAGCCAATGAATTAATAAGCATCGTACAGAACTACACCCCATAGCCAACCCCAAACACACCACCCTAGCCAGCCCCACTCAAAGGCGTCGAACGGTTACTCACCTGAACCAACGCAAAACCCAACCACCTTAAGTTAACCGGAATAGCACCGGGCGACTCACCAACTCCAAAACCTCGGAACAAGCCAGAAGTGAACCTTCAACAACAACCAAAGGACAACGCTATTCCCCTAAAAGGACACCAAAAACCACATAGAGCCACAAAGGAAAACCGGTAAACGATGGAACCACGAGGGTAAACGAACCCTGGTTCCACAACCGCAACCTAATCAGCTACAAGCAACAGCTAACCACAAACAGTGAAGAAAATAAGTCCCAGGGACAAGGAAAAACACCAATTTTAAGAGGACTTCCACTGAAAAGAATCCAGTCAACTCAAAAACCCGGCCTCGCCACAAGAAAGACAAAGAAGCTAGAATAGACAACAGAAATAAAAAAGAAACCTCAGCCACACAGGAAGGTGCCGATTAGCAAGACCTCACAAATCTGAAAAACTTGGTGACGAAGAGGCCAAATGGCCTGAGAACACATACAAAGAACGGAGCAAAGGCAGACTACATCGCTCGCTACCTCTCCACATACGACTGTTTTGTAAGTAAAGACTGTTACAAACCAGAGGGTGTTTCACTGCCCAGACCTCAGAGATCCCTTGCTCAGGTGGCCAGGGCACAGCCATCGCCTTTGGATCGAGACCCTTTGGGTGGATAAGTGCGGGAGGTTCACCTGGTTGAGGGGTCCTCAGGGAGTGGGGGAGGGACACCCAATGGCGAGACACAGTATCCCCCCCTTTCCAATGCCCCTATTCAATCCTATTTTGTGGGATATTTCGGCTTCCCAGATCCCCCCTTTCCTACACAAATACTGAGCAGAGGAAGAGGAGATCTAATGCTGAAAGGATTACTACCCATGCAATACACTGGACATGTCCCTCTAACAGGGTCAGGCACTTGACTTTAATCACGCACACCTAATACATATTAACTCTTCCCACAATGTTAAAAGGTGGAACACTGAGACACACTTTGAGCAAGCGGTACACGAGAAGGAGCAGTCCCTCCATGGCGACGGCGAACCAGGCGAAGGAGAGCAACAACTCGAGGGGTCAATCCGAAGGGGCAGTAAACCAGAGACCCCACCGGCAAGAGATTGTTATTTCTGAAAGGCTGTGAGGATTGCGCAAGACAGCCCAGCTGGAAGGGAGAAAGACTCTTCCGAGTGCTACAAGGTAACCAGCCAGCCTCCTGGGTGAACGAGAGTTGAGGAGGCGCCAAAGTGGCAGTGGTAACAACCTTAACTTCTACATCAAAGGCGCAAAAGACAGAAAGCGTCTTAACACGACCAGTGAGTTGAAGGAAGCAAAGAAAGCCTCGTCTTTGTTTAATTGAAATGCAACAGTATCTGAGGGATGAAGGTTATGTGAGCGGCGATAAGCTGCGAGAGAAAGTGAATCCATTGTTAAGAACTGTCAATATAAAATACAAAGTAGCACAGTGGTCCGGCAAAGTGAGATTGCCCAATCGAAAGTCTCTGTGAAATGTTTTAAAACTGCAGAGGCAGTGGGAAGCTAAAGATAATGAGTATTAAGTGAAAAACTCACAACCTGATGAATTTTGTTTTGTTGAATCTGCCAAGAGAGTGAAAGGAGGCTCTGAGCCCGACCGAGAGAGACTGGCGTTTGAAAGTAAAGCGAGGGTCTGAGCCCGACTCAGGGAGACCCATGTGAAAAGCAAGAGAGGGTCCAATCCCGACCGAAGGAGCCCCATGTGTGAAAGTAAAAGGAGGGTCTGAGCCTAACTGAGGGAGACCCGCTTGAAAAGCAAGTCATACGTAACAAGTACATTTTCCAAAAGACATTGGAACTGAAGGAAAATATGTAAAGTGGAAGTAAAGAAAGGAAGGAGGGTCGAAGTGGTCATCTGGAAGTGAGAGCGAAAACCCTCCCAGTTTCGAAAGACTTAGACAGCGAAATCAAAATACGAAAAGAGGTTTGAGCCCGACTGAGTGGAACCTATAGTGTGGAATGTGAAGAAAGCTTGGGGAAGGGAACCCCACGAAGGAGAAAAGGTTTGAGCCTGACTGAGGGAACCCTATAGTCAACTGTGATCAAATACTATACTTAGTAACTGTTTTGCTGAAACTGTGTAGAAACGTGAATGTTAAACCCGTGTACTTGTGACTCACACTTGAATGGTCAAGAAGGCTGTGGAGGGCAGAGCCAGCCACATAACTGTGTTTGCAAGCCAAAGTGTGTTCATCTATGAAGTGTTCCACCTAACCCTGTGCTATACAACATGGGGACGGTGAATGAACACCGATTTATTTAGCCATTCTGACATTTCAGTTCACCACTGATTTTCCTTTTGTAGATACACATCCCTATATGACATTGGAGTGTATTAGAGTAAGGGCAGGCATTGTTTTTGTTAGTATAGGCCTTTATTGTTTGACTAAGACTCACTAGCACTGTTTATTATTTATTGGTCGAGATTACTCCCATTTTAGTTATAGGGCCAGGCAGAAGTTTTTCCAACCCCCTCGAATTTAACAATAAAGGTTTTGAAACTTGCAACTCTTGTGTCAATGTCTACTTGTGATACCATGCCTCCCTTACAGGACGGACTACCAGCATCAAGCCCACAGGCAAGAAGCAAAACAAATAGAGACCCCACCGGGACGCCAAACCCAGCACGACAAATAATGAACCACCCCAACCCAGAGAACACCATGGAAATTATTCCAACAAGAATACGGGAAAAACTTGAATCCATTACCGTCTACACACCCTACATCACCAAAGACTGGAGCAAAGGACGGGCACCAAAACAGCTCAACAGCCAGAACAAACAAAAACCAAACAACCCAGCAATAAATCTCATCAAACTACTCGCCAAATACACTGGCCACCAGGAGAGAACAACCAGCAACGGAAACCCAACCGACAACACACTGAAAGGTACTGACAATATAACAAGCAACAACCCACAAGGAAAATTAAACAATTACACCGCAGCCTGCTCAGTGCCAGATCCATCGCAAAACACTCAACAGAAATCCATGACTTGCTGAGCGAAGGAGGAACAGACATGCTCTTTCTTAAAGAAATCTGGTTATCTGACAATTACAAAGCCATCGCAAACAAAGCCATACCGGAAAACTTCAAATTAATGTATGGCAACTGAGAAAACCGAAGAGGAAGTAGAATCGCAATCATTCACAAAGAGAACATCTGAGCTGCTCCACGCAACCCAACCGTCGTAGAAGACTGTGAATCTCTCCTCATCAAGATCGAGCTCAATGACCAAACCAACATAGTGTTCCTCATGATCTACAGACCACCATCCCACAACCCCAACAACTTTGCAACAAAACTAGCAGAGACTGCTGCCGTTTCATAAACCTACCACGGAAACCTAGTATTACTGGGAGACTTTAACATTTGGTTCGAGAAAAAAAAAGAAACCTCAGCAAACTCCCTCTGCGCACTCCTGGAAACACTGCACTTCAAACAAATAGTACATGGATACATCCACAAAGTCGGACACACCCTCGATATAATCTTCGACAGAGAAGGACTATGTGCATCCGCACCACCTGTTAAGATGGATTTCTAAACTCTGACTTGGTGAGCAGAGGTTTAGGAGGCCACCCTCAGTTAAGGTAGCTTGGAAAGTGGTCAAGGCTAAGTCCCAGGAGGGGTGAGAGTAATCTGAAGACCACAATGAGCACACACAGTAACAAACCACAAATTACCCTTAGACAAGCGTATATGAAAAATATCTATACATTTATTGTTGGTCAGACCAATAGACACAAGTAATTTTAGTAATGCGAAAACAGTTATCACACAAAATCCTTATACTATACATATTACGTTTCCTAGTGCACTACAGTGATAAAACACAGCCACAACCTGTAACAAGAGGGTTGAGTTAACACATTTATAGCATAAGGCAATTCTTCAGAGTTGTTGCCTAACTTTCGAGTTCAGCCCTAACAAGAGCGGAGCCTTGTGCTCAACAGTACAGTTTGTGCATAAAAAGGCATGATCGCGCAGGTGAAGCAAAAAGCGGGTCTTTTCGGGAGGGCTGTAGGAAGTCAGGAAGGGGCTTGAGGCGATGAAGAATTGGTTTGCACTATTCGAGCAGGATCTACCCTTGGCAGCAGAACAGTTTTCAAATCGTGAGAACAGCTATGTAGTGTAGGGAAACCCAGCCAATATCGAATACCTTTAAGGGATTCTTGTGCGTAAAAAAGTGATCCGTTGAGCGGGGGGCCACCGTTAAATGATGCAAGTACTCACTGACCCTTGAAATCAGTCCGGACCAAACTTTGCCAGTTTAGTCGAGGTCTCTAGTAGGTTCAAGTCCCGCAGATTCGCGTTGCTCTGGCTTTCAGCGGCGGCGGGGGAGAACGATCGGCTGTGACAGGACAGTTGCCTTTTCTCAGTTTATGAAGGATGTATAAAGAAAATTCCGGTGCAGCAGGCTTCAAGGTAAAGGAGAGAAGAACAGAAGAACAGCAATGGATCTACAGCAGCCATCACCAACAGGTAGTAACACAGGAATCACAGATGCGGGCAGCGTTACGCACTCTCCTAATTTGGTACCCAGAGGAGCTAGGCCTGCAAAATCTGGCATGAGAAGGCACAGGACCACAAGCAAGCGATGTCCCAAGTCTCGGGTTTGCACTCAAGACGGCGGCATCCTACAGGATACCCTGACGTAGATCTGGACAGTTCACGGAATGGCCCAGGAACACTTCCTAAGGGGCTCATTCGGTGGGTAAGCAGGGGGCACAGAGAGCAGTTGTTCCCACTAGTCCAAAGGGGTAAAGCACCTTGGCAGGCCTCCTTGATCAAAGAGGAAAGCAGGGGTTTGACAGGACAGCAGAGGGCGAAAGGTGACAAAACCTTTCAAAGCGTCTCTTGCGGTTTCACAAGTCAGTTTCTTTGTGCAGAAGACTTGGCTTCTTCTGTAGTTCAGTGAGAACTCAGGTGATCGACTTCGAATGGATTAGCTTCGCGCCAAAATCGAGGACTTCCAATTGAAGATCTGCTCTCTTGCAGACATCCCAGTCATTGACCGATCACGGTCCATGGCGGTCTCAGTCATTCAGGCTCTCCAGACATCCTGGCACCAGTAGTGTGGATTGGGACCAGACAGTCCCAACCCCCTTCCTGGGCACACACACGTGACGGGCAGAAACCTGCGAAAGAGATTGGTTTTGGCGGGGTGCTGCATGCCCAAATAAGGAAAGCCCAGGTTACTCGACCTGGGTGAAGGCAAGGGACAAAGTGGCCATTTGACAGAACAAAATACTTTGTGGCTCAGCCATTTTCGGACTTGGCCACAGTCTTGAACCAAACGCTGTAAATGCCATGTGATTCAGTAAAAAGAAGTAAAACATTATAAAAAGTAACTGCTGCCACCAGTTCGTCCCAGGCACACTCGTACAATCACCAAAAAATCCTTTGAGGATATCTAGGGCCATAAAACAATAAGGACCCCAGCGCACGGTACTGGAAAGTACATTGTGTACTGTTAAAAAGTTACCAAGAAATGACAACATAGTCAAAGACTAAGGCAAACATAGTTTTCCAGTACTGACAGTCTGAAGGACGTGTCAGTTTCCCCATAACAAGTGAGTAAAAGCTCAGGGGAGTTCAGCTGAAGGCTCGGCTCCACTGGAAAAAGTCAGGATAGGAAGGCCAAATAAAAGCAAAAAGTTTGAGGGGGTCCACAACTGGAGGGAAGATTACACCAAAATGAAATCTTTCCTAACACTCGCCCCACCCTGACTATGGACAGGGGAACTAATCCACCCCTGGATAGGCCTCATGCTCAGGTCGTTAAACATTCTGGACAACCCAACAGCATTGCTATGTTGGACACCTGGCCTGTGCTCAATGGTGAAGTCAAACACTTGCAGGTTTATGGACCACCTGACCAACTTTGGATTCTCCTCCTTCATGTTCATCAGCCACTTTAAGGGCTTATGGACAGTTTGCATAGTGAAGTGGGTCCCACAGAGGTAGGGCCTCAGCTTCCATAGGACCAACATGCCAAAGAAACATTCTTTCTCTACTGTGGACCACCTGAGCTCTCTGTCCTTAAGCTGGCAACTAATTAATCCAGTCGGGTGTTCCTTGCCTTTATTATCTATCTGTGATAGTACATCACCTATCCCAGTGTCAGAGGCATCTGTCTGCACAATAAACGCACCTTTGTAGTCAGGGGCCCTGAGTACAGGGGCCTGGCACAGGGAGTCTTTTAAGCCATTGAAGGCCTTCCCACACTCCTCAGTCCAAGAGACCTTCTTAGGCTTCTTTGGAGTAGTGAGAGTTGTCAGACGTGCAAGTATGGTGCCATAGTCTGCCATAAAATATCGATAGTACCCAGTGCGTCCTAACAAGGCTCTCACTTGGGTTTGTGTAGTGGGGCTAGGCCAGTTTTGTACAGTTTGTACTGCTGTGTAGAGGCTGAATCGTCTCTCCACCTACTTCATGCCCAAGGTAGACCACAGATCCTTGACCAATCTGGCATTTGCTGGCCTTTATGGTCAAGTGGGCTTCTGAAGAGCCTGTAACAGAATTCTAAGGAGCTCCACATGTTCCTCCTAGGTGGCACTAAAGACTGGTATGTCATCCAGATACGCTAAGCAGAATTCATCCATCCCATTTAGAACATTGTTCACAAACCTCTGAAAAACATCAGGTGCAGTTTTCAACCCAAAGGGCATTACCCTGAACTGGTAAAAGCTTCTGGAGTTGGGCATGCTGTCTTCTCCTTGGCATTTTCTGATTGGGCTATTTGCCAATAGCCTGCAGTGAGGTAGGACCTCAGCTTCCTTAGGGCCCACATGCCAGAGAAACATTCTTTCTCTACTGTGGATCACCTGACCTATCTGTCCTTAAACTGGCCAAAGCCTGCAATGAGGTCAAATGTGCTGAGATACTTGGAGGCACCCAAGGTATCCACCAGCTCTTCAGTTCTAGGTAGTAGGTGTGCATCTGTCCTGGTGATAGCATTCAGAGCACTGTATTCCACGCAGAACCTAGTTCAGAGGTACCAGCCTTTGGCACTAAAACCACAGGACTAGACCAGGGACTACTGGAAGGCTCAATCACCCCCAGATCCAACATTTAATTGACATCAGCCTTGATGTAGGATCTCACCTAATCTGACATTATGTATCCCCTATATTTGGTAGGTACACTATCTCCAGTGTCTATCTAATGTTTGCACCAAGGTGTCAACCCTGGAGTCAGTGAGAACAAGGAAGCGAACTGCCTTGGCAATGTTCTTACTTCCCCTTGCTGGTCAGAAGCCAGGCGAGGGGCCACTTGGACACCCTCAATGGAGCAATCTGAAGGACCATTCTGGAATAAGTCAGGGAGAGGTTCTGATTCCTACTCTTCCATGTCTGGTGCCAGTAGCAATACAGCTATTTCAACCCTAGGGATGAAAGCCTTCAGCCTATTTATGTGAAACACTTTTGTGGCCTGTCAAAGCATTCTAAGGTCCACCAAATAGTTAACCTCATCCAGCTGCTCCACAACTGTGTAAGGTCCTGATCATTTATCCTGTATGTCTCAAGGCCTTATAGGATTAATGATCAGGACTTCTTGAGCTGGAGTAAAGAGTACAAGTGAAGCTTTCTGGTCATACCAATGTTTGACCAATTCCTGACCAGCCTTCAACTTGTCACTGGCCTGAGCCATCAAGAGGACCATTATCTTGCTTAACCCCAGTACATAGTCTACTACATTGGTAGTGGCAGGAGGAGTGGGGAGCTCCCACCCTCTCGTGACTATGGCCAGTGGCCCCCTTACAGGGTGATCAAAAAGAAGCTCAAAGGGGCTGAAGCCCGCCCCCTCTTGAGGTACCTCTCTGCAAGCAACGAGTAAACACGGTAACAGGAGATTCCATTTTCTCCTTTGGGGTTCTTTCATAGCCCCAATCATGCTCTTGAAAGACATGCAGATGAAAACCTATAACTGACCCCACACTCCTTCCACATGGCTTGCATATAATTGGACATAAAGTTGCTGCCTCTGCCAGACACAACTTCTTTAGGGAAGTCAACCCTAGTAAATATGCAAAACAAAGCTTTAGCAAATGATTTGGCAGTCACTGTCTTCAATGGGATGACTTCAGGATATCTGGTGGCATGGACGACCAGCACCAAGATAAACCTATTGCCAGACGATGTCTGAGAGTCAAGGGGACCAAAAATGTAACTCCCTACCCCCTCGAATGGCACTCCCACAACAGGAAGTGGCACCAATGGAGCCTGGATTGTTGAACCCCTTTTTTCAGAGGTCTGGCAAGTGGCACAACTCCTGCAATGGATTTCTACTTCCACCCCCATCTTGCGCCAGTAATAGTGCATGGATAACCTTTGCTTTTGTTTTCTTGATCCCAATGTGACCAGCAAGGGGGATTTCATGGGCCAATTGCAGGAGGAAGGGTGTTACTTGATGGGGGAACACCAACTTCCTGTGGTCTCCTTCAGTAGACTCTGTGGGCTCACTGTACAGGAGCCCACCTTCCCAATACATCATATGCTTCCCAGGAGGTTCACCCTCAAGCTGGGAGCCAGGCCTGTATCCTTACGCCTTCCAAAGATGGGCCCTCACATTTGCCCTTACTGAACTCTTCCCTATCATGACCACCTTCAACCAATACACTTTGGAGTTTAGGATGGTCATGTGGGTTGAGTATTTCGGGCAGCACCTTGTCCCTGTCAGGTTCAGGTGCTTGGCCAACTACTTCCACTTCAGTGGTAGGTGAGTTTGGGGGAATATTCTTTTTACCTCTTGTTAGGGAGAATTCTCTGTTTAGGCTGAATTTCCTAACCTAGTGAGTCCCCCAGCAGCTTTGCTGGATTTTTGGGGTTTATTTTTTTCTCCTGCCAAGAGAGAGACTCTTTTACCCTCACTCTTGGACATGATTTGAGTGTGTTTCTTTGAATCTAGAAGTGTTTAATGGGCTATGGGGTCTTTTACTCCATAGGGCTTCATGTGTTTTTGTGATGTGTGTTACACAGCACCCTCAGTGCAGTGACACAGGGGTGTCATAGTGACCCCCCAGTATAGACTCCATACCCTGGGACTGACTACTGTCTCCCAGGGCATGTAAAGTCACCATTGACTTTACTAGTCTTAAATTCTGAACAGAACCAGTACAAACCATCATATTGTGGACGTACTGGCTGGGGCAATTCGATTGCCCCAGGGTCTGTTAGTCGAGGGGGCACGTCTCCGTCCCCCCTGATCGAGTTTTGGCTGGTGGCAGTGGATACTACTTTTTATATTCAACCGCAAATATTTTCCTATGGGATTTCCCATTGTTTTAGGCTACTATCTTTATTTAATTATTTACGGTAGCATGGAACATACCGCCGGTTTATTTAATTAATATTAATTCTCCGGTTGGTATTTTTTGCCAAAACTTGATTCTAAAATGGCGTTTGTGTTCTCTTCTGTGACTCCAACCCAAGTCGAGCCCTTTGTTCCACTTTTTGGCGGGCTTCTCCACAGAAGCCCTCCAAAGTGGTGCCACTCTGTGTGGGGTACTTAGGAGGGGTGGATGGGAATTTAGGCACCCTGGACTGAGTTGCCTAGGCAACTCAAGTCGCACTCCATCCTGATTGGCCCAAGTGGTGAGCCGGCCGGCTCACCACTTAGCATGTTTGAGTGACAGCTAGGCTGAGTGAATGGGGGTTTGCTGCATAAAAGCAGGGCTTTGGGGACTGGAACTTCAGAAGTCGCCACAGGACCTAAGAATCCGACGAGGGAGAAGCTGAGCCGACCTGCCACGACACCACCACCGGTGGAGCCCTGCTGGACCGTCTCACCACTTTTCCCAACGACAGAGGAGATCTCCCGCCGGAGAGTCTTCTTCCTTTGACTGGTGGGGATAACCAGTTTCACCGTCTTTTCGCCTTCCCGACGTACCTCGTGGCCGCCTTGCCTGTGCCAAGCACCCCGGCAACCGGGATACCACGTTTTACCACGACCGTGAAACAAAGGTACCACCTTTAACCGGAAAACTCTGCGGCTGGTTTCTGCCCTGGTAGTGCAACGACCTTCATCTTTCCTCCAAGTCGAGATCTTCTCTTCCCCTGGACGACGACCCAACTTGCACCCACTACCAGGAACAACTGTCACCGCTGGAGGATCCTTCCCACTTAAGGTACCGTGTCCCGCCTGGCTTCCCTTGCTACCGACTGTACGGGGTAGATTTAGCCCCCGGCTTTCGAACCTGAGTTAGCCTGGGACACCCTGGCTAAACTTTCCTAAGCCTCTCTAAACTCTTTTTGAACCCTCTGCAAGACTTTCTAAGCCTAGTGTAACTGTGTGATCTTGGGCGCATTTGTGCTCTGCTCTCTCTAAGAGGGGGCCCAGCCTTTGGACTTTGGCTCACCAGTGACTTTTGCTCTTCTGCCTTGCTAATAGTGTTCCTGAATCTTAGAGTGGTGTACCTTTCCATATTCTGTCTTTTTCCCTCCCTTTTCCACAAACTTATTGGAGTGCCATCTAGTTAAGCGCTCAGCTCTGTATGAAAATAAGTAGTGTTTTACAGTGACTTATCTGATAAGGAAAAAGGGATGTATATATTATAATAGTAACTGTGTTTAGAATATTTTACAATAAGAGTGCTGGAGTGTTTTCAACAGTGTGTCTTTAAATAAATAATTAAATACTTTGATACCAAAGCTCTGGTCAGTGTTTGCTTGTATTGTTGTATCTGAGTGCCTATTGTGTATACTTTGCATACTGCCTAACTCTTCTTGAGGGAAGTCTGACTGCTCAGCCACAGCTACCACGTAAATCTGGGTGGTACAGACTGCTACCAAGTGGGTTTACTGCCAACACCTGTAGTCTTAAATCTTTTGCAGTGTTCCCTTAGGGAACTGCACAGGTTTCTGCCTAACACTGGTGTACAGCGGTGGGATTTGTATTGAGTATACACTTTAGAGTGCTTGAGGATACCGTAGTACAACTAACTACAAAGATTAGCACTGAAAAAGTAATCTTTCTAACAGGTCAACTATGGAAACTTATAGTCAAGAGTCCCTTGCTACAAAAACTGCTGATTGTTTAAGAGTATTATGTAAGCATAAGAACCTCCTGACTAAAGGCAAGAAAATGGAATTAATAGAAAGGTTGCTAGCTAACCAAAGTCTGGATGATGGTTCTGAGGAACCTACCATGACAGAAAATGTAGATAACAGTATAGAAATTGATATTGATCAAAATGTTGATAATCTTGAGGAAGAGTCAGAAGAGGAGGGTGAGGCTGCTGTGACTGTCCCCCCTAGGCCTCTGTCTGCTCTACCTGCTGTACCTACTGGGCCTTTGCCAAGTCCCACACTTAGTCCTCAATATCTCGAATTAGAGAAAATGAAACTTGAACTAGAGTTCAAGAGACTGAATACTCTGGCTGAACAGAGACATCAGGAAATGAATCAAGAACTAAGGCTAAGGGAAATGGAGCTCAAGCATGAGCTAGAAATGAAGAAATTATCTGTCGAAAATGCTTCTCTCTCTGGCTCCTCTAGAAGTTCCAGTCCTAAAAGACCCCTGATGCCTAAAGAATTGGTTGGTATGTATGAGCCTAAGTTGGATGTGTTGGATTGGTTGTCTCTGTTTGAATATAATCATGGGCTCCAGAACATCACAGGAAATGACTTACTCACCTGGTTGTTCTCTAGGCTTCCCCCTGTTGCAACTGTTGTGGTAATGGAGTTGGGGGAGGAGGATAGGAAAGAGTATGAATGTGTGAAACTAGCTCTGATAGCTAGGTTTGGGAAGACCCCTTCCCAGTATCTTAAGAGGTTTAGAACCATCAAAAAGCATGATGGTACCCCTTGGGCTACCTGGGTGAGTGAAGGGTTGAAAAACTTAGAGGGATGGATTAAGGGTTACAAGGTGAACACTTATGAAGGTATGAAGAATCTTTTTATGTTGGAATCAATTTATGATGCCTGCTCCCCTGAGCTCAGACAGCACTTGGCTGATTCAAAGGAATTAGATTCCAGAAAACTAGCTAAGGCTGCTGACTTGTGGGTTGCCAACAGGGTCACTCACAAGGATTCAGGGGTCACTCAGAAAAAGGATGAGGGAAAGCAGCCACCTAAAGTGAATCCAGAGAATTCTAATACCTCCCATACCAAAGAGGGCCACAAACCACAAAATAACCAGGGTAAGCCCCAGGGTAAACCAAATAAGGCTAGTGTACCTTCTGGTCAACAACCAGAAGGAGGTCAGAACAAGCCACCCTTTCAGAGAGCATTTGGACAATGCTATCTCTGTAAGGCTACTGACCATATCAAAGGGGATCCCAGATGCAAGGGTAAACCTGCAGGGATCAGCACAGTCTCCTTAGCCTTCACTCCTGAGGATGAAGTACAGATGGCTAGTGCCCACTTTGAACTCTTTGCTGAAGAACCCTTGGGTCTTCAAGCAACTGTAAACTTAGAGCCTATGGGTCTGGTTAGTCCCCAGAATAGGGTTGTGTATAACTCCCTACCTGTTAACTCTAAGGTGTATTATGTGGACAGTGTTCTTGTCAATGGCCAGGATACTCCTGCCAAGAGAGACACTGGGGCCAGCAGAACAGTAGTGGATGAAAGCTTCTTTCAACCTGAGGATGTGGCAAAAGCACCCAAAGGTCCCACTAAGATGTCTGGAGGCCCTGTCCAAATGGTTCCTGTTCTACCAGCCCTCATTCAGTGTAACAACATGACAGTGAGGATCCCTGTCAGTGTGCAGACTGAGGTGCCTGGGAAAGTCCTGTTGGGGAATGACCTGAGAACTCTAGGAGTAGTGTCACATACCCCCAGGCCTCCCAGTATGGAGACCCAGAACCTAACCAAATTGGCTAGAGAGTCCACCTTAAGGGACCCCTCTAAGCCTGTGGGAACCTCTACTGAGACCCCCACTACAAGCCCTGGTGTTAGTAAGTTGACCTCTAACCCAGGCACATTTCAGGCTAGTACAGTAGGGAAATGGGAGCCCCAACCCAGCTCCACCATTGTTCCCCCAGTTTCAGAGTCTGTGACTGCCCCTGCTTCTGAGGAAGAGGTGGATAGACCTACTGGGCCCCTACCTAGGCCTAAGAGAACTGGTAATTCTCAATGCTGGTGGAAAACCAGGAAAGAAAAGTCTAAGGCCAAAAACCTTCAGACTGTTGGACCTTCTACTGAAGACCCCAACTCAAATCCTAGTATTAGGGGGGAAACTCCTAAAGTAGGTAAGGTTAGATCTAAGAGGGAGGGGAAGCAGGTACATTGCCTAACCCCAACCCCTCCAACCAAGAGGCCTAAGACCCAACCTGCTCCCACAAGAGAGGTGGTGAGGAACCTTGGAGGCCCCTCTAGGTCTATGGGAATCCTTTATAAGGACCCCTTGAAAAAGCCTAACACAGGTTCAGAAGTGGTACCAACTTCTCAGGGACTGGTCAACCAGATCCCCTATAACTTTAAAAAGACTGATGTTCCAAAAGGGGTTTGTAGGTCATATAGCTTACAAAGGAAAACCTTTGATTGGGCCATAGAACATAGGTCAAGGTGTCACCATCAAAATGCTGATGGACTCTCTAGGATGTATGTCATCGACTAGAGGTATGAGGTTCATCCAGGAGTGGATTAAATCCTCCTGTCCCTTAGTCTGGGTGGGGGGCGAGTGTTAGGGAGAATTCTCTGTTTAGGCTGAATTTGCTAACCTAGTGAGTCCCCCAGCAGCTTTGCTGGATTTTTGGGGTTTATTTTTTTCTCCTGCCAAGAGTGAGACTCTTTTACCCTCACTCTTGGACATGATTTGAGTGTGTTTCTTTGAATCTAGAAGTGTTTAATGGGCTATGGGGTCTTTTACTCCATAGGGCTTCATGTGTTTTTGTGATGTGTGTTACACAGCACCCTCAGTGCAGTGACACAGGGGTGTCATAGTGACCCCCCAGTATAGACTCCATACCCTGGGTCTGACTACTGTCTCACAGGGCATGTAAAGTCACCATTGACTTAACTAGTCTTAAATTCTGAACAGAACCAGTACAAACCATCATATTGTGGACATACTGGCTGGGGCAATTCGATTGCCCCAGGGTCTGTTAGTCGAGGGGGCACGTCTCCATCCCCCCTGATCGAGGGTTTGGCTGGTGGCAGTGGATACTACTTTTTATATTCAACCGCGAATATTTTCCTATGGGATTTCCCATTGTTTTAGGCTACTATCTTTATTAAATTATTTACGGTAGCCTCGAACATACCGCCGGTTTATTTAATTAATATTAATTCTCCGGTTGGTATTTTTTGCCAAAACTTGATTCTAAAATGGCGTTTGTGTTCTCTTCTGTGACTCCAACCCAAGTCGAGCCCTTTGTTCCACATTTTGGCGGGCGTCTCCACAGAAGCCCTCCAAAGTGGTGCCACTGTGTCTGGGGTACTTAGGAGGGGTGGAGGGGAATTTAGGCACCCTGGACTGAGTTGCCTAGGCAACTCAAGTCGCACTCCATCCTGATTGGCCCAAGTGGTGAGCCGGCCGGCTCACCACTTAGCATGTTTGAGTGACAGCTAGGCTGAGTGAATGGGGGTTTGCTGCATAAAAGCAGGGCTTTGGGGACTGGAACTTCAGAGGTCGCCACAGGACCCAAGAATCCGACGAGGGAGAAGCTGAGCTGACCTGCCACGACACCACCACCGGTGGAGCCCTGCTGGACCGTCTCACCACTTTTCCCAACGACAGAGGAGATCTCCCGCCGGAGAGTCTTCTTCCTTTGACTGGTGGGGATAACCAGTTTCACAGTCTTTTCGCCTTCCCGACGTACCTCGTGGCCGCCTTGCCTGTGCCAAGCACCCCGGCAACCGGGATACCACGTTTTACCACGACCGCGAAACAAAGGTACCACCTTTAACCGGAAAGCTCTGCGGCTGGTTTCTGCCCTGGTAGTGCAACAACCTTCATATTTCCTCCAAGTCGAGATCTACTCTTCCCCTGGACGACGACGCAACTTGCACCCACTACCAGGAACAACTGCCACCGCTGGAGGATCCTTCCCACTTAAGGTACCGTGTCCTGCCTGGCTTCCCTTGCTACCGACTGTACGGGGTAGATTTAGCCCCCGGCTTTCGAACCTGGGTTAGCCTGTGACACCCTGGCTAAACTTTCCTAAGCCTCTCTAAACTCTTTTTGAACCCTCTGCAAGACTTTCTAAGCCTAGTGTAACTGTGTGATCTTGGGCGCATTTGTGCTCTGCTCTCTCTAAGAGGGGGCCCAGCCTTTGGACTTTGGCTCACCAGTGACTTTTGCTCTTCTGCCTTGCTAATAGTGTTCCTGAATCTTAGAGTGGTGTACCTTTCCATATTCTGTCTTTTTCCCTCCCTTTTTCACAAACTTATTGGAGTGCCATCTACTTAAGCGCTCACCTCTGTATGAAAATAAGTGGTGTTTTACAGTGACTTATCTGATAAGGAAAAAGGGATGTATATATCATAATAGTAACTGTGTTTAGAATATTTTACAATACGAGTGCTGGAGTGTTTTCAACAGTGTGTCTTTAAATAAATAATTATGTACTTTGATACCAAAGCTCTGGTCAGTGTTTGCTTGTATTGTTGTATCTGAGTGCCTATTGTGTATACTTTGCATACTGCCTAACTCTTCTTGAGGGAAGTCTGACTGCTCAGCCACAGCTACCAGGTAAATCTGGTTGGTACAGACTGCTACCAAGTGGGTTTACTGCCAACACCTGTAGTCTTAAATCTTTTTCAGTGTTCCCTAAGGGAACTGCACAGGTTTCTGCCTAACACCTCTTTTTGATTTTCTGACTCCTTTATCCTTGGGTTTCCCCTTTGACTTTGGCTCAGCCTTGGACTTGGCCAGGGCAGCTCTTGTTTGTGACCTTGTGCAGGGTCTCACTGCTGTATCCCCCTCAAGACCTACGTCTCTGAGGTCATTACCCAGCAGGACCTTTCCAGGGACTGGCCTCTGTATGCTCACATTAATCCTCACTACTGTGCCATTGTTAGTTACATTTACAGGCATTACGGGAACTTGAGAGGGGGCCATCAGGTAACTTGGTGGGCATCAGGGGAGCTCTGGCAAGCTCCTCCTGGTTGACCAGTGTGGCATCCACCACAGTTCTGCTGGCTCCCCTATCGCTAAGGGGAGTAGTATCTACTCCACTGTTCAGCACACTGTCTTTAAAGTAGAGCTTGGTGTTGTCAGTTATACTAGCATAAGCTTCTGAAACTCTTGGCTCCCGGGAACCCAGGGAAACAGAACGACCTCAGATTCTATCCCACTGGGGAGGAATCCGAGGAGAAAGATGCCCTTGTGATAATTTCTTCCTCCTCATAGGAGGCGAAGGCCAGACTCACAGAGTGGACGCCCACGGTGTTGACCTTACATCTGGGATCCCCCTTCACATGGTCACTTGCTCCACAAGCCACACAAGATCCACTGGGTCTGTGTAAATAGGGAGGCTTACTGTAACCTAACCTATGCTTGGGAGGGTTACTCCCACTACTCTAACTGTTCTCAGGTGACATACCCTTTTTAAACATGTTATGGCAGTTCTGAGAGGAAGATATTTCAGATCCCCCACCCTTCTTATCTTTGTGCTTTTTCCCCTCCTCCTGCTTAACAGAAGCAGGCTTGTCCTTATGGGACACTCTGTGTGACACCCATACATCTGCTGCAGTGGCTAACTTCTTAGGATCAATCTCCTTAGAGTCAGCCAAGTGCTGCTTGAACAAAAGCAAAAATATGTTAAAGCATGACTAAATACACCATACCCTCAAAGTTGGTGACCTTGTATCCTTCAACCCAACCAGTCAAGTTTTTAAAGGAATCAGCAGCATAGGAAACCAAGTATTACCTTATTTCTTTTTGTATTCTTTGAATCTTTTCAAGTATTGGGCAGGAGTCTTCCCAAACTTTAAGGCCAGAGTTTTCTTCAATTTCTTAAAGTCTTTTCTGTCAGCCTTTGACATATCCATAATAGCACTGCAGCCAGAATGGGGTAGTTGATTGAGCAACCATGCAATCTTATCAGCATCCCCTACTTCTTGTACCTCACATGCATACGCAAATACAGTCAACCAGTCCATAATGTCATTCTTGTCATCATATACACTAAGCAGATCTTTTGGAAATCTTGGATGAGAGGAGGGGCCAGACCCATTACCAGACCCTCTAGTGGAACCATTGGTGCTTTGCAATCTAGCAAGCTCCAACTCTCCTTCTCTGACTGACCTCTCCAAATCCAGCTTTGCCATGCAGAATTCAAGATCCTTCTGCTTAAACAGCAGCTCTTGCTTCTTGAATTCCAACATGGCCTCGGCCCCAGAGCTGGTCAGTGAAACAGATGACACATCATCATCATCATCATCATCTTGGCTTCTCTCTATAGTAGCACTAGTCAATACATTACTGGTACTAGGGATAGTCCCAGTACCTTCTGCACTATCATAGGAGGGCAAAGCCAGAATCCGCATTTCCTGGCAACAGCAATATAGGATAACATTTTTAAGAACATGAACATGCAAACTACCTATGGTCACAACAAAGTTAAAAAGAGTCATATATCATATTTCATTTAAGTTTCCATTTCAATGTTTCACTTGCCATAACATTATCATTTCATAGTTTGGAGGTTAATCCCCTCCATTATTCATTATTCATATTCCTAATAAAAGCTGCATTACCAGAAATCTCATAACACCATTCTCAATATCGATAATATGCATATACATATTTCACTAGAGTAAACCCTACGAGGGCCTATAAAGGACAAAAAAACAGGAGAAGGGGTAATAGGAATGAGTATAAAAAAAAACTCGAGCCATAAGGCCAATCTCTGTCTCCATTGAGCTGTATAATTTGTGGACAGTTGTTAGTATAGTATCATAGAAATAGGACATGCCGCAAGGTAGTAACAGTGAATGTTAACATAAATGGGTAGCTACGTAGGATCTTATTGAACCTGCACATTTACAGTGCAGATTTTATTCAGTCACAGACATACACTTTGCTGCCACCTTCCATATCCTATGTAGAGACATACGAAGACCTCTGGGGCCTCATTACGAGTCCGGCGGTAGCCGTGCTGGAAAAACCAGCAGGCTGCCGCCGGACCCGTAATACCATTCCGCCTCCGTGATTGCCGGAATCACTGGGGCATTACAACCCCGGTGACCCGGTAATTCCGGAAGCGGAATTCTGTAAATCCCCATCATGGGATGGGGACCATGCAAACACCGGTTCCGTCTATGACAGAGCCAGTGTTTCCATGTCTGCCTGCAGGCGGGTGGTGTTAATCCCGCCAGGTCAGACCTGGCGGGAGTGACACCTCCTGCCTGCAGGACTCTGAATCAGCCGGTCCAGAAACAACGGTGGCAGTGGTTTTACCGGCGGTTTCCAGAACGGCAGGGTTGTAAATTGAGTGTATTAATACACTGTTTCCAAAATATGAGGTCCTTGATTGTGTACTGGTGGACAAATCGACCTAGGTGGACTATATAGACTTTACCCAGGCAGGGACATTCAGTCAAGACATGCTTTGCCGTCTCAAGCTGATCTTTGTTGAGACAAATGCGGCAGAAGCGTTCCTGTTCCACTACTGCACGTGCCAAACCTACAGCTGCCAATACTGGTAGATAATTAATCCACAGCAGGAGAACAATTCTTCTGAGACAGAGGGATGAACATAAATTCAAATAGGGCTGGGCTTTCTTAAATTTATATAATACGTCAGTCACAAATGTCTAACTTTTCAGCCGGCCCAGGTAACAAATGTTTTCGTTCCAATCCCAGAGATCGATATGTTTCCTCAGGGAAAACCTCATACTAGTATAATCATTCCCCCAATTAGGGGTCCAGCCTATATCATCAAACAATGAATACATACTCTTACTCAGAAGGGATTTCTCCTGTTGCCTACAATCATCATTGCCCATGCGTATCAAGAACGGATTCAAGGGTGCATTCATCATCTTGATATAGAGTTGAGCTCTCTTTTTCAGGACCTGAGATTTTAGCGACATAATACTGAGTTCCAATCTGATGATTGCCATGGGTATGCAATTAGGCAGACCCAGCAGCTTTCTCCAAAATCTTCCCTCCACCAGTTGTAGCCATTCAACTCAATCTCAATCAGGGATTCAAGCCCGTATATCACTGTGGGTATCAAACACTGAATATACAGCTGTCTGACCCCCCACAGTGAATACCCTCCTCTTCTTTTGGGTAATTGGGACATTAATGCAGTCAACTGCGCCGCCTTCCTAGTAGGACTCTCAATGCAGGCACTATAACCCTTATCAGAATCAAATTCGACAACGAGATATTTATAGTAAGGGGCATATGCGATCTCCACGACCTGAACATCAAAGCGAGGTCTGGCAATCTTTCTGCATGCAAATAACATCAATAGAGTTTCATCTCTATTAATAATCAGGCCATTAGTACCGGCAGAAGCCCACAGTGCCTGTGCTGATCACTGGATACACATAAAGTGTGATCTAGCATCACTAAATCGTCGACGTAGGCCAAATCTGTACAATGCATAGTGCCGATTTTAGGGGGACAATTGTGAATAGATGCTAAAAAAGCAGGGAGGTCTGATATAAATAAATTATACAGTAACAGTGCTGTAACACATCCCTGCTTTACCCCACAATCCTGGCTAATAGATCCTGTCATAGTTCCCTTAGCATCCAATCTTAAACACACTGAAGTGTTTTTATGTAACAACTTCAAATAATACAAAATTCCAGTAGGACAACCTATGGGTTCTAATTTGCGCCAAAGAAGCTTCCTACAAACCGTGTCAAAAACAGCTTTGAGTAGAGCATACAGTGGTGGACTGCAAGGTCTGCGTGCTATGGTAACCAATGAATCGAAAAGGAGTACATTATGTGCAGTGGAATAGTCTGACCGAAATCCACTTTGGAATCTGTCAAGAATACCCTTTTGATCCACCCAAATCTGCAATTCTGGCAGAAGAAGTGAAGCAAAGAGCTTCCCCGAACAGTCCAGCATAGAAAGTAGACGTTAGTTACCAGGCTCGGTCTTACTGCCCTTTTTGAAGACCAGGATTAAAATTGCCGTTTGCCATGAACTAGGTATCTCCATGTCTTGGAGCACCTTATCAAAAAGGATTTTAAGTAAACAAGACCAGAAACTGGGGTTGCTCTTAAGAACTACATTGGCTAACCCGTTAGGCCCTGGAGCCCTTGAAGATTTGAGATTCTTAATTTTCATTGCTAAATCTTCAGCGTTAACTATAAAGGGAGGGCAAACGGGCTTAAGATCAACAGATATAGGTAGATGGGGAGGCTTGGGATGTTTCGTTCAATCAGAAATGACTCCCATATATGTGCACTTATGGGGGTTAATTAAGGACTGCTCCCTACTTCCTTTTGCCACTCCCAACAGTGACCAAATACTACGAGTATTACCACTGCACATTGTTGTTACCATCTGCTGCCATAAGGCATCTTTACTAGAGTGTCTCCACTGTTTAAGCCATTTACAATATTGATTTTTAAGTTTTCTAGCTTCCTGAGAATATGAGGCAAAGGATCGAATTGCCAACTTGGCTTTCCGGAAGTCACCCCTTAATTTACGTTTGGCGTCCCTAATAGTTTTATCACACACAAGACCTGCCTTATTTTCTCTTAATGACATTCTGGCCTTAGATGTAGCATAAGACCCGGAGAAAGATGTTATCCACCTCTCAATATCATCAGTGGACATTTCTGCTCAAATCTAAAAATTTAAGGTAATCAGATGGTTAATATCTCGATTAGCATTAAGGATATTTCTCTCGGAGCACAGACATCAAGAAAGTAGAACCAAAGAAAGGTAAGGTTAATACAGTAGGGGGTCAAAAAGCAAGCCTAGGCGAAAGAAACAGAGTATATAACCAATAACAGAAGAATAAGCCAAACACAAGTCCAGAGCAAGGGAAGCCAGAAGTACAAAGAAGGAGGATCTCGTGAATATGCAGGACACTTTACCACAGAAACATCGCTCAGGAGCCACAATTATCTATGAACATGCAGACATTTCTGTTCCTTTAAAAACTTCACAGTGTAATCAGGAAGAATGTGTCTTCCAAGATTCTGCCAGAGATTGCCTATGAGGATCGAAAGACATACTTAGTCTAACCAGGTCAATTTAATAACCATTCTCACCCCCTTCACATTTAACACACATTTAATTCATGGAATTAATGTGCGCTGCAAACGGGGGCGCAAGCGTGAAAATTGCACCGCACGCGTGCAAAAGCTGAGCAAGCAGCCGTTTGTCGATTCACGGAAGGTGCTGCACGTGGCTGACCTCAGATCTGCACTGAATCCACGTGTGGCGCACACGTCATTGTGACATCCCGAAGGCTGTGCCCGAGACGGCCAGTGAAGGCGCACACAGGGCAGCGCACACACCCAAAAGGGGGCAGAACACGTGGGATGGGGAACAACACATGAAAATGGGGCCGTTACGGGGGAAGTACCGCTGCTATATCCTCGCAACGCCCACACACGCGCTAACAACACATTCATGGAATCGAACAGGGGAAGCCCGTGTGCCACAAAAGACGCACTAATCCGGAAACACGTATGCCAGGCGGAAGCTGGCGTAAGCGCCCCTGTGCAGTATAAAAGTGTGCGCAAACAACAAACAAGCTCATACCGCTACAATGAATATACCGTTCCTCGCAGCAGTGGTTGTGGGACACCGCAGGAGGAGGAGGATAGCCAGGCCCCGCATTTATTTTTACCCAGGACCAGCCTTTTTGGGATGCCTGATGACCAGGTCTATGGCAGGTACAGGTTTCTACCCCATATCATCCTAGACCTGGTCGTTGAGTGGGAGGATGACCTCACATCACCCACCCTGTGCTCCCAAGCACTGAGCCCCTTGGAAAAGGTGCTCAATGTACTGCATTTCTTGGCCACTGGGTCATTTCAGCGGACAAGTGCCATAGTTGGGGGCGTCTCACAGGCCACGCAGTCACGCTGCCTACACCAGGTGTTGGCGCTCATGACTGCACGCCCCTCAGTCCGCAGGCACATATACATGCCCAGAATACCTGCAGAAAGGCAGGCCCTGGTCCAGGACTTTTACGGGTTGGCACACTTCCCCAAAGTGCTAGGTGCCATTGATTGCACCCATGTGGCTCTACGTCCTTCTAGGGCTACTGAGCACATCTATCGCAACCGTAAGCACTGGCATTCCATCGATGTGCAGGTTGTATGTGATGCCAAGGGAATCATCACCTCTGTAAATGCCAACTATCCGGGGTCCAGTCATGATAGTTTCATATTCAGAATGTCACCCCTAAACCGGGACCTGGAAGCAGGGAGGCATGGCGACACATGGCTCATTGGTGAGTACAAATGCCTCTGCACATGCATGCATGTCACACACAGAGAAATGGCAAAACCCAACTAATCACAACCATTATCACCTCCCCAGGGGACAGTGCCTACCCTCTGAGCACCTACATGATGACGCCAATACGGATCACCACCACACCACCCGAGGTAAGATACAACACAGCCCATATTGCAACCCCGGGTATAGTGGAGCGCACATTCGGAGTGCTGAAGTCACATTTCCGCTCCCTTGACCGATCTGGCGGACAGCTGCTATATGCGCCCCCAGTAGTGTGCAGGATTATAGTGACAGCATGTGTCCTGCACAACGTTGCAACCCGGCGGGGCGTGCCGGTCGCCATGGTGGTGCCCCCACATCCCCAACCACATGCACAAACGCTGCGCATGGGAGGGAAAAGGGCATGTGGCGGGGCAGCCCGTACCCAGCTTGTGAAAACATTTTTCACCTAAACTCCCACCCCTGCGGAGTGCACACAGGCCTGGCACATACCAGCTGACAATTGATGATGACAAAGGGACAGTCAACTGTCACAAGCATACCACCCTGAGATTGTTTCCCTGGAAGTGCTACATTGTGTGCATCCCTAGCAAACAGACCCCATGCTGTGTCAGTAAAAGGCACACATTCATGCTGCATGAAGGACTAGCCCCCTTGCAAAAACACACACCCAAATACTGGTGTGTCACCCAACCCCTCCCAAATCCCATCTCACCCACCCGAGACATCATGGCATGGCATGCAATGTGAAAGAAACCAAATAAATGCACAACACATGACACAACTGTCACAAAGTGAACCGTCACAAATGGAGACAGGCCACAAACGATTACCTCTCACCTATGAAAAAGAAACAGCACACATGAACATATACTTACCAGCATGACAAAACATGAATACAGGACCCGACAGTAGCAATGTCTGACAGTAACCAATCACAATAGTCCAAGTGTGACAACCTGACAAAGGCAGCACATCGACCCCTCCCATCTCCAGTGTGTTGGTGGTAGATAAATGTGGCAGGGTACTGCATACAACATGAACAGCATCTGCAATGGAGACAGGCAAGGATAAGACATGAAGAAGCTACATGCAAATATGCATAATGACCAATATCTAATATAATATACAAATCAACTATGCAGTGGAGAAATCATCAGTAATCCCCACTAGGGGTGTATACACAGTTTGGACTACAAACTGGCCACACAACTGATGGAAGTCCAATGCCTCTTTGTAAGTTACTGTCACACTGTGCCAACCTTGCGAGCCCATGTAAAGGGGAAGCAAGAGTGGCATATGTGTCTGGACCCCAAGCCTCAAGCACAAACACAGGACAAGCCTGTATGGGCTCAGCTGGAACACACAGCGGATGCCTATGGGTGCCACACAAAGCAACACACTGTAACATGAATGCACAATAGACAAAAAAGAGGAAAAACAAAAATAAAAAGTCGAAATCAAAAATGGCCGTGGGTCAACCAGGGGGGAGGGACCACCCAGGAGGGAGGAGGTGCAGGGTGCACCCCAGCACCCACATGCGTGGATGTTGAGAAAAAAATACCATCCATGGGCTAATGGCCTGCACGGCTACCCGATAGTGGGAGAACTGCCGTCGCTGTCGTCACCCTCTGTTGCTACATGAGAAGGTGTGCGTGGTATGGGAGGCAGACCACGCAAAGCCCTGGCATGCTCTTCCATGGCAGCAAGCATGCACGTTTGAAAGGTTTGGTTCTGCAGGATGATGGTCCAGAGGTCCACATGCAGCATGTCACGGGTAGCACAGAGGTCTGCCTGCAAGGCCTCACGTGATGCACGGATCTCCTCACGGGTTGCCTGGAGCTCAGCTGAGATTGTGCGTTTTAGCTGCTCCAGCTGCTGTTCTGACCGTGTACTCTGGGACACCTCAAGTGCACCCAGAGTAGCTCTGAGGGAGCTGTTTTCTTCCCTCAGGGCATCCCTGTGGGCCCAGGCCTCTGCAGATATGGCTGTGCACAGAGCCTGCAGTTCAGCCCGTTGGTCCCTGTTGGCGGCCAACATGTCCTGCCTGGTGAGCAGCACGTGGACCGTGTTGCCTGCTGCTGGAGCTCCACCTGCCTTTCGGTGGGGGAATGGAAGTGGCCACCCTATCCACGGCCTGAGCCATCATCTCACATGAAGCCCCCTGTTGTGCTGCAATTGCATAAATTGAGTTCTCCCACACAGTATTGCACGGTGGCGCACGGCCACCACGTTGCCGGACACGACACCTGTTGGCCCCAAGGTGATGTGCACCTTGCTGTGCTGGCAGTGCCTGAGGCTGCAGGACTGCATTCCTCCTTTGATCTGCTGCCCCAGGAACAGGAGCAAATATTGGGGAGTGTGACCCTGCATCCGTAACCCCCACAGGCGGACATTCCAACACTGAATGGGCCATTGAGGGGTCTACCCCCAGTGCAGGTGCATTGGACAGAACAGCATCCCTGCCAGAAACACTCACCTGCGCCAGGACATTTGTGTCAATGTCTCATTCAGCACCTGAGCCATAGAGATCATCGGATGTGTACCCAGAGACACCCGAGGACAGGATGGTCTGTAGGACCAATGGATTTTCGTGCGCCACCACCCCACGTCCTCCAGTGGTGCTTGGTTGGGGCTCTGAGTACTCCTGCCCCTGCGCCATCTCCTCCTCCTCCACAGCATCTAGTGCCTCATCACCTGCAGTAAATGAAGAGAAAAGTCATGAAGACACGCATGAACAGCATAGCTGACACACATAGGAATCACAATGTACACATCCAATACATTAATCAGACATGTCACACATGACACAAACTCCGCCATGCATGCAGTGGCAATGAAATGGAAGGGGACCCTGAAAGCAGACACTGATGACTCCAAAATGGAAAAGCAACACATGTGCTGCATGGTGAATAGCACCTGCATCACACATTAGCCTGTGAGTGGCATGGACCATCCACAAACATGACACATGCCAGCACACAGATGGTGACTCAGAGCTGGGGTGAAGTGAGCTGCAGCTGCCCCTGCAGCCTCCTCACCCTGGCTACTCGGGTCAGCAGATGACATTGTTGCCCCAGATCCACGTGGCCTAGTGACAGCAACTTTTACCGCCACCTGTGGCTTGGACTTCGTGACAGGGAAGTCGGCCTGTGAGTCATCCCGTGCCTGTTCGGTGACCAATCTGGGCCGGGCTAGCAGGGCCTGAGCTGGGATGGTGTCAGCTGCATCTCCCTGACACACTGGGGGGGGCATAGGTGTCCCTGAATGGGCCTGGACACACTGCCCGCTTGGGCCACCCTGCCCATGTTGGCCACCACTGCCACCTTGGCCACCCTGGCCACCCTGCTCCTCCTGGCCAAGTCCCCTACCGCAGACACCTCTTGGAGGTCGGCCACCTTTGCCTCCCTTAGCACTTGGTCGCCTCCCAACCATGGCACTGATGTACTTGTGCGAATGGGAGGTGCAGAAAACAATTGTCCTGGGCAATTGGGGTGAAGGTGGCAGGGTACTAGATGGAATAGGTACCCCTGTGCTCTTGTAAGGCTGTCTGCGACCCCTGGGGAAAAATGATGGGTCACGCAGCGCTCAGGCACCCCAAAAACAAAAACAAACATGCACGCAACCCCTCGGTAGCCCACGTGCGTGGAATGAAGGACCTGCAGTACGCTGTGGCACCCAGAAATACAAAAAATGCGTACACGTGGTACACACAGGCTACAATGACCTCTGAATGGGTACGCGACACACGGGGCAACCACAGTGGTAAAATATGTGCGCGACTCACCGTCTGCCTGGAAACTGAACGGAAAAAAGACGCACGTGTGCACGTTGGCAACACCCCCGCCAAAAGAAGAATTGAGCTCTGCCTTAGTAAACAAGGAGTACACACTGCAACAGTTCTAAAGTAATCGTGTGTCATCAGACAAGAAGTACAAGAATCACACGCTCGCTCTCCACAAAAAACGCATACAAGAAAATGGCGTCCTACGCGGACCTTTAACCTCTGCGCACAGCAACGCCTATGCGTGCCACGTCACTTACGCGCTAAGGGCCTTTCCTCGATTTTCATGCAAACGTGCTGATTTTCACATGCGGATTCACTCTGCATCAAGCTGGCCACGCAACAACACACAGAAGACCACGCTCCTGCCCAGATGGGCATTTTCCTGCCCCCCTGAGCCCTGAGCAGCCTACTGTTAGGCAGAATCCTGTGCAGTGCCCTTAGGGACCACTATACACAATTAAGACTACAAGTTCACCTTTGGTACAAGCCTGTACTACTATGTTAAAGTGGTAGCAGTAGCGGAGCAGCCAGGCTTATCTCAAGAGTATATTAGCAGTAGAAGAGATTACACAAAGGGACCACAATTACTGTGACTCAAGCAAACACTGACTCAAGGTTTCAGGTAAAAGATATAAGTACATTTATTTGTTATGAACACAACACTTGTATTAATTCAAAACCACACGTAAAATACACTACAACCAAACAATTCACTTGGTACAGTATAACTCAAGGTAAGTACCCTATGTTTTAACGGACCGGTGTTGTGAAACAAAAGACGTTATCGGGAATACATATGCGATCACTTTTTGACAGTAATGACAGTTCGGTCTTACTAAAGGTACGCATATCCACGGCAAGAAATGTTACCGGGGCAAAAACACACTTAGCACCTGAATTAACCAGAGAGAGTTGGGGGTAAAAATCATAGGCAATACTTTTGTCAGGGCAGACAGAATCAGAGAACACTCGTTGACAGAAATTCAAGAGTCAATAGGCCAGAGCCAGTGTCAAGTGGAACCGGCTTCCTGTTGTCGAGGATCACACAGTCGGACAGTTCAAGATTCAACGTTGCCAGGAGTACTTAGATATTGTCAACAGAGAAAGCAAAAGTTATAAGAAGGAGGGAAGACAAGGGCAAGCCTTGGAGGAGGAAATGGATTCACCCTAGCTCCTCGAAACAGAACACAGTACCTTATTCAAGGACGAAGCTGGTGCCACAGCAGTTGTTCCTGGTAGTTTCCTGCAGACCCACGGTTCCTGGAGCTTCGTCAAGAAGGAGAACGTCTGGAGGGGTCTGCACCACACAGGGATGAAACCGGCAGTGAATAAAAGGTGCGCTCCTTAAAAACAGGAGAGGCTCTTCAGATGGCTATCCGGACCGCTACAGCAGTGTGCAGCGATTTCGACCACAAAGAGGATCCTCTGGCTGTGGAAGGTGAGCTGGTTATCCCCACTAGGCTCAAGGGAAGAAGACTGTGGACTGGATCTTCTCTGGTCGTCGAAGGGTAGATAGCTCAGGGCTGCAGCAGGGCTTCACCGGGACGGGATTGTTGCAGCAGCCGTCGTTTTCTCCGCTTCTCTTCTGTTCCTTGTAGTTCCAGTGCCGACTCTGACTTCTAGCCCAAGAGTCTTGGCTTTTAATGCGAAAATCCCCCATTCACACAGCCTGGCTGTCAATCACGCAGCAGGGGGGTTGTCCAGCCTGGCCAACCACCTCAGCCAATCATGGCAAAGTGCGACTTGCGTTTCCTACAATACCCTGTGCAGGGGGTGACTACAACCCTCCCTCACATTCAGCCCACCTAGACACCCAGGCACCTAGAGGAGGGCTTCTTGGCAGAAGCCCGCCAAAAGACAGTGAACAAAGAAGGCAAACCTGGTTTGCCGCACAAAGTAAAACACATGAAGGACTTTAACAAAAAGAAATGGCGAATAAACCCAACCGGAGCAAAAAGAAAGAGTATTTGGTCAAGCGGGTTTATGTTTGAGTCTAATATAATAGCCTAAAACAATACCACGTTTATATAGTATAATCGCGGTAGAAAAGTTAGGGTAGATACCACTCCCACCAGCCAAGTCTAAATGATAAAAGAGCAAAACAATACTCTTGGAGTTACAGTTAAACAAGGACTAAAGATTAACACTTTCCAAGGACTCCATGTAACATGGGGTGTACTGGATCTGTGGTTATATGACTAAGTAAAGTAAATGGCAACTTTACCCTTTTCTGGGGGACTGTAGGCAGCCTCAGAAATGGAGTCGGGGGGAGTCTAAAAGACAACCCTGTGTCACTGCACTGAAGGTGCTGTGTAACATACAAAAGAAGGGGGCTACTGAAGTGGTGTACTCCAGAGTCCACAATCACAAAAACAGATGAAATACACATGGCAAAACACAGGTAAGAGTGGGAAACAGAGGTACACTCTTACCAGGTGAAAAAAATTAACTCCAGAAATCCAGCAAAGCTGCTGGGGGACTCACTAGGTAAGGGAAATTAGCCATTGAATGAGAATTCTCCCTAACACCTCCCACAAGCCATCTGCTGCTGCCTGCCTGCTGGCCACGTGCCCTGCTATTTGGTGCCTGCACATCACCCACCTGCAGGGGTCCAGTTGCTGCAACCACCGCTGCTGGAACAGAAGACTCCCGACTGCTGTTTCATCGCTCCACAGCCAAGCCCCAGTACCCAGTTGCCCACCCACACCTGCCTCGGGGGTTGCCATGTCGGGCCAAACTCCATCTGGGACCAGTGGCGACCCCCCGGCAGAGAGGCAGAGGGCTGCCAGCTTCAATGCAGGAGAAGTTGGCATCCTGGTGGAGCAAGTCCTGGTGCATTATGATGCCCTCTTCAGACGAGCACGCGCCGACAAGGATGGATGGGAGAGGATCTGGTTGGACATCGTGGGTGCCATCAATGCCGAGGGGGTGGCAACCCACGCCTGAAACACTTCCATAAGCACTGGGAGGACTTCAGGTCCAGGACCCTCTTGGACGCAGTGGATGCAGTGGGGTGCCGGGTCCTGCTTACCACCGACCAGATGAGGGTCCTGGAACGCATTCACCCAGAGCTTCACTTCCAGGTCCTCCAGAGGCAGACCCGTCTGGAGTCGATCGGTAAGTGGGTATGCGTACTCATTGGACACAGTGCATGTTGAGGTGTGCCAGGAGTGTGCAGCTTGGACATATGTCTGACATGGCCCATGTATGGATGTGTATGTGCAGGGACATGACCATGCATGTGAGTCCAGTCATGTGTGATGCACATCAATGGTGTATGTGTTCCAAAGCATGATGCACAACTGCATGTGAAGATGCACACATGTTTGCATGCCTGTGTATGTACTCAGCCATGTTAGGTGTGTGACACATGGATGTTCGTCACGCCTTCATGTACGTGCACGGTGTATATGTGTGTGTGTCTGTTTGGGGGTATGTGACTGTGAGAAGCCATGGATGCATGTGACACAGACATGTAGGTACCCGATTGGCAGATGTGGCATAGTTGCAGATGATTGCACTGTGACAGGTGGTGGAGATGTCTGGACCACTGTGTGGACCACACCCCACCCCCAGTGGGTCCACACAGCCTCCCCTCAGCCACGATCTACTATGAAACAGACGATCAGGCCGGCTCCAGCCTCACCATCACCACGGCTTGGCCACCTCTTCTCTCTCACAATTATGCCATACTTCACCTCCAGGATCCCCTCATTACAAGTACTTATTCACTGCTCCTCTACCCTCAGATTGGCTAACCAGCCCACCGCCCACTAAGACTGGGAGACCACTACTAGGCGCTACAATCCTATACAGGATCACCTATTTTTGGCCTGGTAAGCAACAGCACCTTACACGCTACATTACTTAGCCTACCCAGCATTTTCTCATTCTAACCCTTTCAACCTTGCTTTCCCTCCTTCCCCACCCCGCTCTTCTCTCCTTGGTACCCTGACATCATGGTAACCTGCCTAATGGAAATTTGCCATATGCTAAAAATGTCTAAACTGTACTTGCCTAAATTATATACATGTTTTGTTTCTTACTGTCAATTGCCCTGACTGCCACCCCACTTCACACACCTCCACCCTACTATGCCATGTGATCACTGTCATTATATGTAAACTGCATAATATGAATGAACTTATATTGATGCGTCGATATGCATTCACAACTGTTACCTCACCACACCACTCATCACAGCCTTGATAAAGACTACGGTCGAAACACGTTGGCTTTTCTTTTCACCTGTACCTAGCATGTTTACTAGGTCCTCTGTTTTACATGTGTAACAACATTAAAACCTTTCACTGATGACAATAAGTCAGGAGTCTGGCTCCTCTATTACAATACCTTTGAACTATTTAAACTCACGGCTACAACATATGGTTATCAACCACCCACCAGCGCCATTAACCAACAAGGTTTGTCTAACCATCCAGTCTCATAAACGTAACCTCATAAATGCTACCTAACCCAAAAAATCGACCAAATACCGACATTCAGCGGTTTTGCAAAGACAATACGGAACAGATTTACTCTGTAGCACCTTCTCTGGTAATTCCGAGACATCCCTTACCTGATAAATGCCCCGTAGGTTGAACGGAAGGAATTCTAACAGACTAGATCCTGACCGCAGGCTTTGAAGGCACTCCCTGTGACGTGAGTCTTATAGAAGCTAACCCGGAAGAGGTAGCCTTTGAGGCTGCGATAACGGAGAGTCTGTTCGTTCGAATGGGAGGATTGAACACAATGAGCCACAATGCCAAATCGCTTTAAACAAAAGTCTCAGCCAGGGTCAGTTGCCCTTTCCACGGCTGCACCAGCGACACGTTGCTAGGCAACGCCATCTGCATAACAGCAGATGCACATCCGCTGGCGAGGCGGAAGCCGGCCCACTGCTGCTAAGGCCCGCGGTGCAAAGGCCCTGTTTTGCGCCTGTTTGTGCACTGGTCTGCGCCGGCGCCAGGCCCCTATGACCTACACCACACTGGTCGTACCCACGCTCACCCACACGCGTCACACAGGAGGGGGCTGGAGCACTTCTCCTACACACGCATTTACGCTCAGGCTGGAAGGAAACTAGCAGCTTGGCCCTTCGCGGCATCACAAATGTCGGAAGGCTGTAGGGCAGGGATCCACCTACTGCAACTGCCTCGGCACATCAGGAAAGTACTGTCCATTGCCCACAATCTTGCTTCACTTAAAAGCACCTCCAAGATGGCCACAATATAACTCGCCATTCACCTGAGTCCCATAGACACTGCATAAATGCCCCCGCATACCTGATACTACTCATATATGGTCACGGTCCTTCCTGCCTGCATTGCTGACTTTGACACTGCCTCTCACTCATGGACAACAACCACAGCTGGGGCCAGGCCGCCCACACATACCTCTCTAGTCACCGATGATCCAGGTGAACCCTCAATACATAACTAACCTACCGCATTCTTGCGCCTATTTGTGTCTCGCGATTTTAAGCGAGCTCTACTGCCTTATTAGCTAAAATGCATTTTGAACATACCCGTGTCTGCCCTACTAGCCTTATGCTTATCTGAACAAACCTGTGTCTCTTTTATTTAGGCTACCTCCACTGCCTTGTTAGCCAATGCATATTTGGACTTACCTGTGTCTCTCATATTTAGGCTACCTCCACAGCCTTTTTAGCCAATGCATATTTGAATTTACCTGTGTCTCTCGTATCTAGGCTACCCCCACTGCCTGTTAGCCAATGCATATTTGAACATACCTGTGTCTCTCGTATCTAGGCTACCTTCACTGCCTTGTTAGCCAATGCATATTTGAGCTTACCTGTGTCTCTCGTATCTAGGCTACCCCCACTGCCTGTTAGCCAATGCATATTTGAACATACCTGTGTCTCTCATATCTAGGCTACCTCCACTGCCTTGTTAGCCAATGCATATTTGAACTTACCTGTGTCTCTTGTATCTAGGCTACCCCCACTGCCTTTTAGCCAATGCATATTTGAACATACCTGTGTCTCTCGTATGTACGCTACATCCACTGCCTTGTTAGCCAATGCATATTTGAACTTACCTGTGTCTCTCGTATCTAGGCTACCCCCACTGCCTGTTAGCCAATGCATATTTGAACATTCCTGTGTCTCTCGTATCTAGGCTACATCCACTGCCTTGTTAGCCAATGCATATTTGAACTTACCTGTGTCTCTCGTATCTTGGCTACCCCCACTGCCTGTTAGCCAATGCATATTTGAACATACCTGTGTCTGTCGTATGTACGCTACATCCACTGCCTTGTTAGCCAATGCATATTTGAACTTACCTGTGTCTCTCGTATCTAGGCTACCCCCACTGCCTGTTAGCCAATGCATATTTGAACATTCCTGTGTCTCTCGTATCTAGGCTACATCCACTGCCTTGTTAGCCAATGCATATTTGAACTTACCTGTGTCTCTCGTATCTTGGCTACCCCCACTGCCTTTTAGCCAATGCATATTTGAACATACCTGTGTCTCTCGTATGTACGCTACATCCACTGCCTTGTTAGCCAATGCATATTTGAACTTACCTGTGTCTCTCGTATCTTGGCTACCCCCACTGCCTGTTAGCCAATGCATATTTGAACATACCTGTGTCTCTCGTATCTAGGCTACCCCCACTGCCTGTTAGCCAATGCATATTTGAACATTCCTGTGTCTCTCGTATCTAGGCTACCCCCACTGCCTGTTAGCCAATGCATATTTGAACTTACCTGTGTCTCTCGTATCTAGGCTACCCCCACTGCCTGTTAGCCAATGCATATTTGAACATTCCTGTGTCTCTCGTATCTAGGCTACATCCACTGCCTTGTTAGCCAATGCATATTTGAACTTACCTGTGTCTCTCGTATCTTGGCTACCCCCACTGCCTTTTAGCCAATGCATATTTGAACATTCCTGTGTCTCTCATATCTAGGCTACCTCCACTGCCTTGTTAGCCAATGCATATTTGAACTTACCTGTGTCTCTTGTATCTAGGCTACCCCCACTGCCTTTTAGCCAATGCATATTTGAACATACCTGTGTCTCTCGTATGTACGCTACATCCACTGCCTTGTTAGCCAATGCATATTTGAACTTACCTGTGTCTCTCGTATCTAGGCTACCCCCACTGCCTGTTAGCCAATGCATATTTGAACATTCCTGTGTCTCTCGTATCTAGGCTACATCCACTGCCTTGTTAGCCAATGCATATTTGAACTTACCTGTGTCTCTCGTATCTTGGCTACCCCCACTGCCTGTTAGCCAATGCATATTTGAACATACCTGTGTCTGTCGTATGTACGCTACATCCACTGCCTTGTTAGCCAATGCATATTTGAACTTACCTGTGTCTCTCGTATCTAGGCTACCCCCACTGCCTGTTAGCCAATGCATATTTGAACATTCCTGTGTCTCTCGTATCTAGGCTACATCCACTGCCTTGTTAGCCAATGCATATTTGAACTTACCTGTGTCTCTCGTATCTTGGCTACCCCCACTGCCTTTTAGCCAATGCATATTTGAACATACCTGTGTCTCTCGTATGTACGCTACATCCACTGCCTTGTTAGCCAATGCATATTTGAACTTACCTGTGTCTCTCGTATCTTGGCTACCCCCACTGCCTGTTAGCCAATGCATATTTGAACATACCTGTGTCTGTCGTATGTACGCTACATCCACTGCCTTGTTAGCCAATGCATATTTGAACTTACCTGTGTCTCTCGTATCTAGGCTACCCCCACTGCCTGTTAGCCAATGCATATTTGAACATTCCTGTGTCTCTCGTATCTAGGCTACATCCACTGCCTTGTTAGCCAATGCATATTTGAACTTACCTGTGTCTCTCGTATCTTGGCTACCCCCACTGCCTTTTAGCCAATGCATATTTGAACATACCTGTGTCTCTCGTATGTACGCTACATCCACTGCCTTGTTAGCCAATGCATATTTGAACTTACCTGTGTCTCTCGTATCTAGGCTACCCCCACTGCCTGTTAGCCAATGCATATTTGAACATTCCTGTGTCTCTCGTATCTAGGCTACATCCACTGCCTTGTTAGCCAATGCATATTTGAACTTACCTGTGTCTCTCGTATCTTGGCTACCCCCACTGCCTGTTAGCCAATGCATATTTGAACATACCTGTGTCTGTCGTATCTAGGCTACATAGATTGCCTTATATAGCGGTCTGCCGCTCTGCACCCTACCCCACTGCCCGCTAACTCTGCTCACCATGAGTCACCCACACGCAACCAGCTCACTCGCCAACAACCAGCCCGCCAGCCGCCCCCCCACCTTCCCCACCAACATTCCCCCACTTACTTTCTACCCTCCTTCTTCACTAAAAGCAACGTCACTGCTACTGACCCCCCACCTAATAAAACTTCATACCCTAGACCTACCAACATCAGGAACCAACTCCTGGGACTCTGTTCCAGACGCCCTAGCATTATACACCAAACACCACCCAATTTACCCACTATCACAGAATTATCCACCCCCACGACCGAACTATCTGCACCCACATCAGTTGTGGTGCACTCCAACCCCACCTCTCCTGCCCTACACAACCCCACCCCCTCATCCCAGACCCTTCAGTGTGCCCTTATCACTGCTAGATCCATCCCGACCCATGCCACCGAAATTCATGAACTCCTTATCAATCTAGACCTCGACATTTTAGCTATCACGGAAACCTGGCTCCACAGCGCCGCAGGTCCAGCCCTCAACCTTGCCATCCCTCAGGGATACTCCATCATCAGGCAAGACCGCCTCTCCTCAACAGGAGGTGGGGTAGCACTAATCTTGAAAGATTACCTAGAGGCCAGACAAATCACTTCCAACTTGGGTGAAAGCATAGACTCCCTTACCGTATAAATCGCCCTCTCTCCCAATTCCACCATCACCATCAACCTCGTCTACCGCCCACCTGGCCCACTACTGGAGTTCCATGAGAACCTCCTACATCGTTTAGCAGAAAACCTAAAACTCACCTCCAAAAGCATCCTCTTAGGTGACCTTAACCTAGGTTACAATGACAAAAAAGATAAGCCAGCCAAATCTCTCGCATTAGCCCTAAAAGAACTAGGCTTTGACCAAAAGATAACTACACCCACACACAACAAAGGCCCCACCCTTGACTGGGTAGAAGACCACAACTGCCACATCGACATTAGCTCCATCACCCCGACCCCCTGGTCTGACCACCACATCATCCACTTCTTCATCCCAGCTGCATCCAAGACCAAAAAGCCCAACCCGATCCCCCTGCCCTCGCAAGATGCGCCAAAAATCTTACCAAAGATAAGATTATACCTCACCTCAGCACACTCACAACGGACCTTAAGTCCTCCGACCCGTCAGTGCTAGCAGAAATCTATAACACCATAAGCACTGCCATAGACAACATTGCCCCATTACAGAATAAAAAAGCCAAAACAGTGAAACACTCAAACACCTGGTTCTCATCTGAACTCAAAGAACTCCGCACTCAAAAAAGGAAAGCACTGAATACCTGGCAGAAAACACCCTCCCCAACTACCCTATCCTCCTACAAAAATATGACCTCTCAATACAAGAAAGCCATAATCCTAGCCAAGTCTGCCTCCTACAATGATAGAATTGCTAACGCAAGCTCCGAATCCAAAGAACTTTTTGCAATATTCAAAGAACTCTCTACACCAGTTACCAAGTCACAGGACATAGTCAAAGACCAAACCTGGTGCAACTCCATACAATCTGCACTATTGAACAAAATCGAACTCCTACAAGCCAAAATCAAGGTGCACTACAAAAACCTGTCACAGTACCCCGAACCTACCACCACGTCTGACCACCAGCACCACCCTAGCCCAGTGCCCCTCCGAGTCAAAGCCCCCATAACCCCTTTCAAATTCAGGGAAGTAACAGAACAGGAAATCATTGAGATAATGAACAAGATCAAACCCTCCAATTGCAAAGGAGACCCCTGTCCAGCCAGCCTTATTAAAGACTGCACTGAAACACTCGCCCCTTTCCCAAATCCTTCATTAACGCCTCCTTCAATGCCAACACAGTTCCAGACAGTTTAAAAGAAGCCTGGGTACGCCCCCTTCTAAAAAAAACCATGCTTGACCCAGAAATTGACAATAACTATAGGCCCATCACCACCGTGCCTTTCTTGCTCAAGATCCTGGCTAAAGTTGCCTACACGCAAATCCAGGAATACCTTGAAACTAACAATATCCTAGGCAAAAAACAGTCAGACTTCCGACCAGGTCACGGGACGGAATCGGCCCTACTCGACCTAAAAATACAACTTGGGGACATCATGGACAAAGGCAAACCGGCACTCCTTCTCCTACTGGATCTGTCCGCCGCCTTCGACCTTGTCAACCATGATAAAAAATGAAGCTCATTTTTCACCAGAAGCGATCTCGTGGGTAGCCTCATTTCTAAATGGCAGACTCATGAAGGTCTTCTCAGACACTACCTCAGCCACCCCCACCATCATCCACTGCGGCGTCCCTCAGGGCTCCTGCACCGCTGCAACTCTCTACAACATATTTACCCTTCCACTTTTCAATGACCTCGACTGTCGCAATATAGCGTACACTAATTACGCGGACGACACACAGGTACTACTCCCACTAACTGGGATCTATGAGGAAGATGTGACAGCCCTAACCAAAATCTACAAAGCCATCCAAACATGGATGGCTGCTAATGGCCTCTGCCTAAATGGGGATAAAACCGAGATCCTCATAGTAGGGACTAGCGAAACTCTCAACAAACTCCCCCCTCAATACAAATCCTTTAACATCGATAACTCCATCATCACAGTCTCCAAGACTGTCAAAACCCTAGGTGTTCACCTAGATGCCTCACTATCCATGTCCCGCCAAGTCAATGCCATAGCCTCCGCCTCAGCGCTGATCACCAAGGTGATCAGCGCAATCAAGCCGTTCCTCTCTACTAAAAACTGCTTATCCATTGCCAGGGCCACAATAGGTACCAAACTGGACTACTGTAACGCCCTTTTTCTAGGCACCTCTATTAACAACTTAAAAAAACTTCTAATCACGCAAAACAACGCGCTCCGGGCTGCGCTGACCATTCCCAAAAGGGAACACATCTCGGAAGCAAGAAAAAACGCCCATTGGCTACCGGTAAAGGAACGCATACTCTTCAAAGCCCATGGCCATCACACACAGATGCATTACTTCAGACGCCCCTTCCTATCTCTCAGAAACAATTTCCCTCAACACCTCAAACAGACCTACCAGAGCACACTGCGCCAACCAGATGTATGTTCCCACGTTCAAAAGAACCAGAGCAGGGGGGTCCAGCTTCCAACACCTCACACCCAAAAATTGGAATGCCCTGCCTACCTCACTAAGGAATGAAAAATCGTACACCAGCTTTTGAAAAAATCTAAAAACCTTCCTATTCCGTTAAAGTCACAGAACTAATCTGCACAGTTATGCTTGCACTGTAACCCTAGCAAGCTCTACCACTGCTATCTACTGCCACATCCTATGCTATGTTTACTCTCAAGCCTTCTGTAACTGCGCCACGATGCCTCAGGGCAGCTCTGTGCGCTTTATAAATGCAAATAAATTAATTAATAAATACCATAGTTGAACAGGAGTTCCGTCCACCATGTGAAACTCCCAGTTTGCAGATCAAGCGAACCCGGTAATTTAACTATTTGAATTGATGACGTATGTACTAAGGATGTTTGAAGTTTGAAGTTTAGTTTATTTGTAAAGCGCAAACCAGGCCCAGGGGCAACCGGGCGCATACTCTTGAAAACAGGTTACAGTAACAGTTTAAATTTACTCAAATATACACAATATACAGCAAAAATACCATTTACAGATTATACTACAAGTACATTAAGGGGTGTATATACACATAACTTATATAACACGTGGAAGGCAGGACAGAGTGAGGGGCCTCATAAGTCATGAGAGAACAGCCAAGATTTGGCGTTGTTCTTAAATGTTAGAAACAATGGTTCGGTTCTGATGGAGGTAGGCAAAGTGTTCCAAAGTTTGGAGGCTAGGACAGGGAAGCTCATACCACCCGCTTTTTGGAGTTTGAATTTAGGCAGGGTGAGGCTGTGAATTTGGGCTGATCTAGAAGGTCGAGAGGAGGTGTGGAGTGTAAGGCGAGAGGAGAGGTAGGGTGGGGCATTGTTATTCAGGCATTTGTGGGTCAAGGCTAGAGTTTTCAGGGCAATTCTTTGTTTTACCGGGAGCCATCGTAGATCAGATCTGACGGTGGAGATGTGGGATCGTCTCGGGATGTGTAAGGCTGCCCTTATGGCATTGTTTTGTACAGTTTGCAATTTATTGAGGTTGGACTGACTGGTCCCTAGGTAGAGAGCACTACAGTAAGTAGGCCATAATGAGTGTTCTGGCGAGGGTGATGCAGTTAAGAGCGTTTAGAAAGGGTCTGCAGGCGGTGATAGGTTTTCAGGTATAGGCTGAAGCTGACCTTACTGCGTTTGTTTGTCTGTTCAGGGAGAGCGTGGAGTCCAGATAGACGCCTAAAGTTTTAGTGTATTTGGAGACCTTGATATCATTGCCGTCGATGGTGAAGGACTTGTAAGTTTGATCTAATTTGTTAAGACGATGGCTTGATCCTAGTAATACAAGCTCAGTCTTTTCGTCATTAAGGCAAAGTTCGTGATGTGCCATCCAGGCCTGAATGACCAGGTAGACATCATTCAAGGCTTTAGTGTCTGCTGTGTAATCACCGGTGATGGGAATGAGTATCTGGGTGTCGTCCGCGTAGTTGGTGTAAGAGACACCCAGATAGTCAAGCACATCGAAGAGGGGCTTGGTGAATACGTTGTACAACGTAGGGGACACACAAGAGCCTTGAGGAACGCCACAATGAATAGGGCAGGGGTCTGCTGATGCTGTAGGTGAAAAGACCCTCAAAGATCTGTTGCTCAGGAATGAATGGATCCAGGCATTGGCGGACCCTGAGAAGTGGGCCGCAGATTTAAGATGTTTGCAGAGTATTTGGTGGTTGACCAAATCGAATGCCGCAGAGAGGTCAAGGAGTAGGAGTAGTGCTAACTTCCCATTGTCCTTTAGTGTCTCCATCTGGGTTTTCAAATCAATCAGGGCTGATTCAGTGCCATGTTTAGGACGGAATCCTGATTGTCTTAACCCCAGAAGATTGTTGGATTCGAGGTAGTCTTGAATCTGCAAGTAGGCTGCACAATCCAGGATCTTGAGCAGAAACGGGACCATAGTGATTGGTCTAAAGTTGGTTGGAATGTTAGGGTCAATGGAAGGTTTTTTGAGAAGTGGGATTACCCACGCATCCTTAAGGTTGTCCGGCACTATACCCGTCTTGAAGGAGGCGTTTATGAATGCTGTGATGAAAGGGGCTAAGTCGTGAGATGCTTCCTTGATGATAGGTGCCGGGCAAGGGTCACCTTGGCAGTTGGACGGTTTGAGGTTATTTATGATTCCTTCTACTTCAAGGGTGGTGAGCGGGGAGAAAGAGAATGGTTTATGAGAGGGATTGGCTTGGTGAGAATTAGGTATGGGTGTGGTCAGTGGTTGATCAGACTGTAGGGATTTTTGTTTATCTGTAATTTTAGTTTGGAGGGTGGCAATTTTACCCAGAGTGCTGTCTGAATATTCGTGCACCAAGTACTATCTTTGGTGCATGAGTCAGGGGGGGCTGCAGGTGTCTGAAGTTCCTTAAGAATTTTGAATAGTTCCTTGGTATTCGACTGGGCTGACACAATATGGTTGTTGTAGGAGTCTTTTTTAGCCTGTAGTAAGGCTTCTTTATAGTTAAGGGTGGCTAACAGAAGACCGTCCTTATGGGTGTCAGAAGGGTGGCTTTTCCAACGTGACTCTGCAATACGTTTCTCTTTGCGTAACACTCTGAGCTGGGGAGTGAACCACGAGTTGAGGTGAGCACATTGTTTAGGCCTCCTAAGTTTGAGCAGGGCAATAGAGTTGATGGCTGCAAGCACTGACTGGTTGTAGATGTCGGCTAAGATAGTAGGGTCAGAACAAGTGTCAGGAGCATTATTAAGGGTGTGAAGGATGAGGGGGGAGTAGTTTTTCCGTGGTTATGATCTTTTTATTTCGAGTGAGGGTGGCTGGGGCGACAGGAGGCGTGGGTAGAGAGGCTGCTTCAATACTAAAGGTGATGATGTGGTGATCAGACCAGATGCATGGGGCGTTTGAGAGTATGCGGATCTTGCAGTTGGTGTCACTAAGCCAGTCAAGGGACCGCCCTTTGATGTGGGTGGGTTCCTGTATATGGTATGAAAATCCTAGATCTGTTAGGGTGTTGGCGAGGTCGAGGGCCGTGGAATCATTAGGGTCTTGGTAGCCTAGATTAAATTCACCAAGGATGATGGTTTGAGAGTTAGGTTTCGCTTTATCAAGTACTAAGGCAGAGATGTCATCCACAAAGGATGTAGGAGGACAAGGGGGTCTGTATATTAGGTGGATGGCGACCGTTTGGATGCAGTGATAGACTTACAAGCCAACAAATCTTACTTGTCACTATATGATGTCTCATCTAATTTGTCAGAATCAGCAATAATGTTCGCAACAGACCCTCACGAAAATTCAATGTTGGAAGTCTCATATGCAGCTCCTACAGCTAGAAAAATGCACAAAAGCGACAATCATAAACAAGTGTCTTTTGAATCAAAGAATTCATTAGGTCTGATTGAGAGTACTCTAAATGCCATGAACATGGCTGTTTCTTCCTTGCTGAAACTATTTGAAAAGCTAGATTTGAAATTAATTAAAGAAGAAAGGCAAATAAATAGAATATTGAGACGGCATAACTCATATAATGTAAAAACAAACAAGCATATCGACTATGATTTTACCTAGGGCGATGATAATCCATGTCCATCCTTCTGCCATCAACAAACCAATACCCTCCCCAAAATAAACAGAATGGAGGGCCCTATTGTAGAGCCTTGTTTACCTTTAATTGACCAAAGAATTCAGCCCATTACAATAGAACCAACTAAAAGCAATACTATGTTAAATAAAACTATAAACCTGCCAAACAATGAAATTATGAAAATAACTGTAGAACCTTCCACACGAGCATACATGATATTTACGGCTCCCACTTCTACTAAAACCAAAATTACGAACAAAAATGGGAATCTAAGAAAGAAAGACAAAAAATATAAAAACAAAACAGTAGTAGTATTACCAATTGAATTCCCTCGATTGCAACAACAAATGAATAGGAAGTCTGCAACACGATCTGATAGCCTTACTAAAGAGAAAAAAATAATCACTGCTAGCGACATGAGTTGACAAATGGTCCCGACTAAAATGGTGCCTTCAGTAGACATACAGGATGACATTTGTCTAGCGGTAGAACAATTTATGCTGTCATATAAAACATTTTCGATAACAACTGCTCAATTACCTTGCTCCCACAAAACAGAACAACAACATGAGCCTGATAATAATCAAACTAAGGTCATGCAGCAACCTTCACAATTGCACATATCTGATCCAAAAAACGTACCCATTTCGAATATAGTACTTCCATCGGAGACAGGAACCAGAGCGCAGTCCATACTCCATACGAAACGAAAATTAAATGAACATTACTCAATTATTGTCCGCTGTAGACCTGCTCCGTATCCGAGCTATGATTTAAACAGAACTAGCATTTTAGCAATATTTGCAGACGTACCTGCATTAGAAGATGTAAGCTCCATTGATATGGAGCAGGTCGAATGTATTGACAGGCAGAATTTAACCATCTCAAGAGTATGGTTGCGATCTTGTGTTGTGTTAAACACGCTTTGGTTGGCGAAAGCAGAAATCTTTGCTTTAGGTTTTGAAATTTGCTTATCATCAACTACTATGAACAGTGTGCCTACTAGAGAATATGTAGCAAATGAACATAACCATCATCTTTATGAGAAGTCAAGAGTAGGTGAACGCTGCACAATCATAGAGCAACCAATATCTAAAATGGCTTTTCTGTGCTGCAAATCTAACACGTAACATGAACTAAAAAATGTGAACCCATATCTATTCATAGTAAGTTGGAACACTAGAGGGTTCACCCATTTACTAAATAATCAAGATTCCAAATTGGAGCAATATGATGTAATTCTACTACAGGAAACATGGCTAACTGCTTGTCCGGTGTGGAATGATTTTGATATTTCACTTCATCAAGCGAAACAAGGAAATAAGGGTCGACCTAAGTCCGGATTAATGATTGCCACTAAAAGAAGTTCCAATATTACAATGGACCCATGGCTAACCCCCAACCTATTCACGCAACTAGTGAAAATAAAGATTGGTGATATATTTATTGCTTTGATAAATATATATTGGAATTAGACTGGAATTTCTGATGACCAGTTTCTTAGTGGGATCATAGCAATATTGGATATGATTAACTTAACTCCCCAAATATCACACATCGTATTAGCAGGTGATTTAAACTTACACCTTCTAGACAAGCTGATTTCTTTGATCGAGACAAGACTTATCAGATGGAATGACCTGATGTCTATGGAGAATATGATTATGGTAAATGGTGCTGTAGAAGGAGACATCCCACAACAAAAAACTTGGAAACAAGGTAATTTAAGCAATTTAATCGATTATGTTTATATTGATGCTACACTGTTCTCTGATATAGTTGATTTCCACATACTTTTAAAGAAATTGACCACAATTTACTAACTTTGAATATGAATCTTTTTAGAAAAAACAAAATTTGCTCACAAGAGAAATATCAAGGCACATTGACAACAACTGTGTGTAAAAATAGATTACGATTGTCAGAAAACTCATTAGAGAATGTACGCTCTAGATTGATAAAAGGCTGCAATAAGTGTCGCTACACTTTAACTTTGAATTTAAAGATCTGCTGCAATTTTTCCAAAATGATACAAACTTGAAAAATATAAAGAAATGTAAACCTATGCATCAATTCGATTTAGCAGGCAAAGCTAGGAAAACGTTATATCGTTCTGAGAGAAAATATGCCATGTCATTACCTTTGGAAATTAGATGGACTTCATTGCGCTTAATAAAGGCAAGGTATCGTAATTGGATCCGCATGCGAAAAGCTGCCTTATTCTAAAAAGATGGAGAACTAATGCAAAGAGAGATCCAAAACAAATATTCTGCTCAAATTCAGTCTCTTATCAACCAGGTTTCTGCACAGTCTCAACTCTCCGCACAAATAAATAGGGTCTCAGAGGCACAATGGATAGCCCACTTTTCCATACTGTATGCACCACCAGAAAATAAGCTATCTCTCCAAAACGATAACATAAAAGAACGCTTTAGACTACAATTTTCATGAGATTTTATATTATATTAAAAAGCTGAGTCGCTCCAGAGCACCTGCCCCTGATGGCTTCTCAAATGATATGTTTAACCAACACCTGGAACCTTGGGCTTCTATCCTTTTTGTATTATTTTCACATATAGTTGATAGTTGAAACTCAACACATTCCAAGATCTTGGTGTCATTCTACAATCATCCCTGTATTTAAGAAGGGCGATCAGAAAAATCCATCGAATTATAAGCCGATCACCCTTCTAGATGCTGCTGGAAAGATTTTTACACGTTTGATATTAAAAGAACTGAACGAATGGACTTTAAAAGCAAATGTTTGCGACCCATTCCAAACAGGATTCGTCACCGGAATGGGGATAAATATTAGTTATCAATACAACAAAGGCGCAATGTATAACCCAAAAACAACCGATGTTCCTCGCATTTGTCGATTTCCAAACAGCATTCGACTCTATTGACCGTGTAATGGTCAAAAGCAAATTAGAAGAATGTCAATGTCCACCCTCTCTACGGATTTTAATTGAATTATTGCACTCAAACACCTCAATGCAAGTGAGGATGACTTTAGATGGTCTTTTAACAACCGCCTTTCCAATGCAGCGTGGTCTTAAACAGTGGTGTATTTTGGCAGCGATTCTTTTTAACTGATTTATATTGAATATGAAAGATATATTTCTACCTATTGTATCCGATGCACCGAAAATAGGAGCCTACAGAATCCCTTATTTGTTGTATGCCGATGATCTTGTCCTGCTTTCTAAAACAGAAATTGGCCTGCAAAGATTGTAGATGGGTTGAGCTATTTTGCAATAACGAACCACATGAGCACAAACCTAGAGAAAACTCTAATTATGGTATGCTCAAATTCAAGAGTCAGAAAAAGAAAACCTTTTTCGTGATTCACACAAGATATTAAGCTCTCAATCACCCAGTAATACAAATATGTGGGCATGAATATAAATAATTACCCAAATGATAAACTATATTTGATCAGCTTGGAATCTAACATATCCTCAGTAACTTCACAAGCTAAAATGTTGTTGCATACATTTCAAAATTCACTTGTAGCCCAATACTAACATACTACAACCAAAAAGCTGTGCCAATTATTCTGTACGGAGCCGAAACAAAAGAAATATGTCTCCAAAGCTTCTGGGACAAAATCGAAGGCAAATTCGGGAAAAATGTCCTTAACCTGCCGAAATGCTCATCAATTGCAATAATTCGATTTGAACTTGGTGCTCTCTCACTTTATTTCTTATGTACCTGGAAATTATGTTATTTTTTTAGGAAATGTTTACTTGCTAATAATTCTTATAACATTTTACACATTTTATCAACCTATCTTTTAAATTCAGAGCATGATTTCCCTACAAAATTTGATGCTGCTGTCTCAATTGAACTTTTAATTAAAAATCCTACTCGAGCCCAAACTAAGATGTACCAATATTATTGGGTACGCACTTTGAGTAAGAATGAAACCTACATACACTTCGATCAAAATCTATTCGGACACAAATATAGAGAAATGGCAGATTATCTGAAGAAGTATCCATCCCCACACTTCAGAGACCAATATTTGAGGTGCAGGCTAAATATATGACCAACAAGAGATATTCTGACAAGGCGTAACCTTATTAAAAAGAACCGAAATACATGTAGATTCTGCCTTGATAAAACACAAAAGGAGACATTGCAGCATATCCTAGTTAGTTGTATAGGATTAATAGAAAGATGATGTAAATATCTTTAAAAGCTGTTTGATGATCAGGAAATTATATTATTGGTGATTTGTGGTTTTATCTTTTTAATACAAAAAGAATGACAGTTAAAATAGCAACTATACTATTTCTCGAAACTCTTAATTTGAACTCTACGGACTGATAGCTTTAGATTATGTTTAAAGTATGTTATACATTAACTAGACTCTAGATTGTATATGTACTTTATTGATACATTTTATTGTGGTTGAAATGATTTAATGTGCTTACGAGAAGACTAATGTGTTTTAGGAAATGGTTTTACCTTATATTTTATCGTGCACTTAATCTTCAATGGTATTAATGTGATTATTGGAAATATATGTATATTGAATTATATTATAAGTATGTGTACATGTATAAACAGAAATTGAAAGGTTGATTAATCAGCCAAACAATCATAATAAAAAATAATAATAATACTTGGCTGTATCCCTAGCATTAGCATGTTCTGCAGCTGGCCAATTCGCCCAAACCCTAAGCAAACCAAATGTATCTGTGGGCAGTACTGCTCGTAACAAATGATTCAAGTCAACACAAGCAGGGTAATAACAGTCGATGATGATCTGAAGTTCCTTCTGGAAAGTAGCAGGAAAGTAGCAGGATCTTCTCATATCTTTGGGAATCTCTGAACCATATTTAACCATATTTAACAAACCAGTGGTGCTCCATGGGGCATGTACTGCAACTAGGGTATTGACTGGGAATACACCAGTACTGGTTTTCGCTGTTTTCGCTGTCGAGTTTGGGAATCCTTCCAACGTGCTGGCAAAAACAGTTTAGAAATCTGAGCTCATATTTCAGGAGTAAATGGGCCAGTCATCAAGTTTATTGGTGTAGACTGGTTATAGATTAGTGGTTGAGTGGAATCTGGGCTAGCTGGTCGTTGATCAGGCATTGTATTTAAGATAGCAGGGTCATAAGTGTCAAAAATGGCTTCAGGGCTTTCTTTCAACAGGGGCTCACCTTGGAGAATGGGATATAACTGATTTTACCAAGCTTTGTGGGCCAGTTCCTGTCGGTTAGAGTAATCTCTATTCATGGATTTTACTTGCCCCTGGAGTTTTTCTTGAGAGCCTTTAAGTATCCGGGTGTTAGATTCAGTCTGTCTCTTAGTGACTTTGGTATGCCAATCGAGGTAACTATCCCATTGGTGTGGGTCTACATGTTCCTCTTTCTTCTCCAATGCCTTATGTAAATTTGTTATCCTGTCTAAATTAATTGTGTCTTCCTGTGGAAAATGTTTAGGCGATTGGCTCTGTGTATATTTGGGCCATTGTTCCAGGTACTTTGATGCTTTTGTTAAGTGAGTAAACATGAAGTGTGCTGAACTTCCTTTAGGAGAAATGACACTTGGGTAGATTGCCCTGAACCCATCCTCATGGGGGTAAGACAAGGTATGGCTTATTACGGATCAGGGTCTGTTCCTAACTCTGCAAAACAAGGGGGGTTCTGGGAGTCCCTCTACCAGCATGGACACAGCTCATTGACCTGTTCTTGGGTGGATGGCCCCCGGGATAGCCTCAACCAACTCTTTAGCTCACTGTCCCTTTCACAGAGAAGAAATATCCCTGCATATCAGTCTTTGTCCTGCCCTGGGGTAGTCCAGCAACGAAACGCTAGGCAATTCTCCTCTGAACGAGAGTACCAACAGAAACCCCAGACACGTGTTTTGGCCTAGTCGGTTGAGGTGGAGCTGTGCCTCTTTAAGAACAGTGAGCAAGGGGTCCACATCTGGATTCCCCTGGTAACTTAGGGTGAAACCCAAAGCTACTTAATATGGAAAACAAGGGGGGTTCTGGGAGTCCCTCTACCGGCATGAACACAGCCCATTGACCTGTTCTTGGGTGGATGGCCCCTGGGAGAGTCTCGACCAAGTCTTTAGCTCACTGTCCCTTTCACATAGGAGAAATATACCTGTATATCAGTCTTTGTCCTGCCCAGGGGCAGTCCAGCACCGAAATGCTAGGCAATTCTCCTCTGAACAAGAGTACTAACAGCTACCCAAGACACGTGTTTCGGCCTAGTCGGGCCTCAACAGTGGGTCGGAGCTGTGTCTTCTCTAAGAACAGTGAGCAAGGGGTCCACGTCTGGATTCCACTGGTAACTTAGGGTGAAACCCAAAGCTACTTAATATGCAAAACAAGGGGGGTTCTGGGAGTCCCTTTACCGGCACGCACAAAGTCCATTGACCTGTTCTTGGGTGGATGGCCCACGGGAGAGTTTCAACCAAGTCTTTAGCTCACTGTCCCTTTCACAGAGGAGAAATATCCCTGCATATCAGTCTTTGTCCTGCCCAGGAGGAGTCCAGCACCAAAATGCTAGGCAATTCTCCTCTCAACAAGAACACCAACAGCAACCCCAGACACGTGTTTCAGCCTAGTCGGGTCTCATCAGTGTGGTGGAGCTAAAGACTTGGTTGAGACTCTCTCAGGGGCCATCCACCCAAGAACAGGTCAATGGGCTGTGTTCGTGCTGGTAAAGAGACTCCCAGACCCCCCTTTGCTTTGCATATTAAGTAACTTTGGGTCTCACCCTAAGTTACCAGGGGAATCCAGACCTGGACCCCTTGCTCACTGTTCTGCGAGAGGCACACCTCCACCTCACTGATGAGGCCCGACTAGGCCGAAGCATGTGTCAGGGGTTGCTTTTGGTACTCTTGTTCAGAGGAGAATTGCCCAGCATTTCGGTGCTGGACTGGCGGCGGCCAGGACAAAGGCTGATATGCAGGGATATTTCTCCTCTGTGAAAGGGACAGTGAGCGAAATACTTGGTTAAGACTCTCCCAGGGGCCATCCACCCAAGAACAGGCCATTGGGCGGTGTTTGTGCTGGTAGAGAGACTCCCAGACCCCACCTCTGTTCCTAACTCTGTCCGCATCAGGATGCTATCGAGTCCCGTGACTGGCGGCTTGGGTATGGCTCCTTACCTTAATCGCTCTGACACGTCTATTCAGAGGCTCAGGTATCGCCCCCTGAGTCCCGTTCCTGGAACCGTACAGACATTTCAGAAACACCCGCAGGTGTTAGTCAGATGTAGATGACTGCTGGTTTATAGCCAGTATCCCCCATTACGCTACCCATGATGCAGAGCGGTATTCAGCTTTTCAGAGACATGGGTGGGTAATGTCAAAGACAAGACACATATCTGTATAAACAAAGCCTATTACAGCTCCTCTAGTAGGATGGAGAAGAGTATGAAATATAAAGCAGGGTCGCAACTGAGTTTCACCTTGAGGGTTTCAAATAACAAGGGTATGGGTAAGACAAGACTGGTCATGGTGTTCCCATCCAAAATATTTTCTTTGCACTCATACAGAACACCTTTGCCTTAATCCCTGATCGGTCCTGGACTAGTGTAACTGGCACAGCGGTCTCATGTTCTCTTAATTGAGTAGGGAGCATGGATAAGCGCTTTTAAAATGTGATGGTCAGCCCATTTTTCTTTTGACTAATTCAGATCACCAGTTCTATTAGGCAGTGTACCTTCCCTCCTGTATTTCTGGACAATCCCAAGAGATTTCAGACTTCAGATTTCAGTTTTGTTTTCCAGATGTCAAAACACTAACATTTACCCCTACCCGTTTCAGACAACACAATACATGACATGGATCTCGTAAGCACTCGGCCCACTCACCCAGTCAAGTCTTTCTCTAGCAGACAAGGCCTCTCCCCCATATGGTTCAACTCAGCTCTCAAAACTCTCAAATCCCAGAACCACACCCTAGAACACAGATGGGATGCAGATCCTTCTCCATCGAAGAGAATAGCCTAATTCAGCCAGCTCAAAGTGTACCGGGTAGAAATCCGCAAGGCTAAAAAATCCTACTACTGGAATAGAATCAACAATGCTCCTAAACCCTCTAGAGAACTCCACATGCTTAACTCTGAACTCAATACCCCAGCATGCACCGCCCCCCCAACCCACATCCAAACACTCTGTGACTCCCTCTCAGACCACTTCCACAACATTGCCATAGAAAGAAACATCGCCATTGTCACTGAAATAGCATCGGTCACCCCCCTGTCCCTGGCGACCGCAACCTGGACATCAGATCCACCTTCAACCCTCCTGTTCTTCTCTTCCTTCTCTCCTCTCTCCCACTCTGTATTTCTAAAGCTGCTATCTAACAGTCGCCGCTCAGGATCCCCTGGAGACCCTGCCCTTTTCGCTTCCAAAAGAAATCCTATCCTCAACCTGTGCCGGCAACATTGCAAGATCTATTGTTAACACATCACTCCCTTGCAGTACCTTCCCAGCAGAATTCAAGATTTCATACATCAAGCCCCTGCTCAAAAAGCCCTTGTGCCGGCCAACTACAGACCCTTCTCAAACAGCTGATTCATAGCTAAACTAATTGACTGAACAGCCTACTCTCAATTATCCCATTTCACAGAGTCCAACCAACTCCTCGACCCGGCACAATCTGGCTTCAGATCCCTATGAGGAACTGAATCATGTCTAGCCTCGTTCTGGGATGATTTTAAAATACACTCAGACTCGGAAGGTTACATCGCACTAATTCTACTTGACCTCTTGGCAGTCTTCAACACCATTGACCACCCCACCCTTATGAACAGACTCCAGTCGTTCGGCATCAGAGATGCAGCTTTGTAGTGGATAACCTCCTTCCTCTCCAACGGATCCCAAATAATAAAGATACCTCCTTTCTCCTCGACTTCCTGCCCTGTTATCCACGGAGTGCCATAGGTCTCCTCCCTCTACCCACTACTCTTTAACCTCTACCTGAACTCATCTGATCCTGTGGCCTATCTTGCTATAACTACGCAGAAGACACACAAATCGTCTTCAAGATCCCAAAGGGCCCTTCCTCCACCTCCCCTGATCTCGCACCATGCCCTCAGAAAAAGAACACTGGGTGAATGCGAACCTTCTCCTTCTCAACCCAGGAAAAACTGATCTCATGCTCTGCAAGTAGACTGCCCTCTTCCCCCAACCCTCTCTCGAGACCCTCACCACTCCACCTCCAACACAGTAAAAAACCTTGGATGCATTATGGATTCGGGCCTGACACTATCACATCACATCAATTCAGTGACAACAAACCTGCTACCTACAAATGCACATTCTGCGTTGCAGTTTTCCCTATCTGACCTTCCATATAGAGTTGCTGTGATCGTTGCTATTGTCCTCTCACACTTTGACTATGCTAACACCCTATACCTGGGGGCCCCCACGTCACAACTACTCCAATGGTTACAAAATACTGCAGCAAGACTCCTTCTTGCCCTAGACTCTAGAAAACACATCACATCCGCTCTCTGTGTCCTTCACTGGCTGCCAATGGGGCGATGATCCACCTTCAAGGCAATGTGCATCACCCACCGAGCTCTCCACAACACAGCACCAGAATACCTGCAACATAAACTGACCCGCTACAGGCCCAACAGAAACTTGAGATCAGGCACAGCACTCCTCCTCATCTTTCCTGGGGCAAAATCCTCCAGAATAGAGGGCTAATCTGTCTCAGTCCAAGCACCCACCATCTGGAACTCAATCCCATTTACCATCCGCCGCATAGAGGATCACCTCGTCTTTTGGGAAGGCCCTGAAAACCTGGCTTTTCCCTTCTCCATCCTGACTGACCTAGTCCTTCTCATGGGTGAAGAACTACCACCCCCTGACTGGATTGAGGGGGCACCTGATGAATCGACAAGGTGGTAACTAGCCCCGCACAGAAAGCATACCAGTCAGGCATTAAGACACGCTCTGCAAGACCTTGTTGTAAATAGATGTCCGCCTCAGTCACTGGTACGTCTAACACTCCATCACAGAGGAACTTAGCTGTATCTCTCCAGGGGCACAGCCACCCACGCGCATATATCTGCAATAATTCTTGCTCAACTTCACCCACCCAAACACACATCACCACTTGCAGTAGAATTCAGCTGAGTGCCACAAGCAATTTGGTCCAGCTATAAACATAATCAGTCTCCTTGACTCTCCTACTCTCCTAACTGTCTGTCACAGCACCCATCCTCTCATCTGATTTCCACGGGCTGCTGTCAGGGACCTAGCTGCTCCCTACCTACCTTTGTGCTGGGTATAGATGCACACATGCATTTTAGAATCCTTCCTTCACATTTCACATATCGGACCATGGTCCTCTGAAGGGTGCTCAACCCCATGGCCCTTTAATGCCATACCAATGGCAGCAGGTGCTATACAAATGCCATATAACATAACATCACAATACATTGACACAATTAGCTATGTTCACTAACCCATGATTTTTCGATCGCCTCTTGCTTCCATGCCTGCTCTTTCTGCCCTCCTTGAGTCTCTGGGCACTCCAGCTCTCCCCTCCATCTAAATTGTCTCTCCTGGGCCCAGGGGGATCACTGGAAAGTGCACCCAGCGGCCCTTGGACCTGGCCACAGAGCAGCAGGAATCTGACATTGTAAGGCAGCAAATTGTGGTGAATAAATGACTACTCACGATTCCGATGGATTGGTGAACAATTTATTAGTAAAGCAGTAGCAGAACATGACCAACTGCACCACGAGCCTCCGGCGCAAGTGAACCCCCCCTCCCTCTATGCAAGCCGCTCTTATACCTAAAAGCACACATGCGATTCAATAGAAGGGGTGGTCACAATGGGGCAATGTCTTATTTTTTTATTGTATCGTGCATTTGTAAGGTGCTTACACATCAATTAAATTGTGTTTCAAAGCACCCACAGGGCAGCAGGGAGGGAACACCGGAACAAAAGGCAAATTACTAACAATGAAGAGAAAGAAATCGGCTTACCTACTAGGCTTTGTGAGCATTCAGAATGTCCAAGCGCAGAGAGGGAGAAGGGACGAGGGAAGGGGGTAAGTGCTAGGTGCTCCACTCAGGGAGTGCTAGGCGGTAAGTTGCAAGCAGTTGTTAAGTTCCTGGCAAAGATCACTTGGTGAGAGTGGTCAACTGCCAATAATAAGTGCAGATCTGTGAGACAGCACAGGCTGTTGGGCAGCAAAGGCAAGTGTTGGGTTTGGGGGGAGGCTGGGGGCGATTGAGTGTGGGGGCAGGACCCAGAAGGATACATGAGGACCCTGGTCACCGATCCCAGTGACTGTGGTGTTTAGCAAGGGAAGGAGAGGGGGAAGGAGGAGGTAAAAATGAGTCTTGATGAGCTTGCAGAATTTTAGGAGATCCAGCTCAAGACAGAGAGGAAGGTGGAGGCTGTTCCAGAGGGGGGAGCCAGCTGAGGAAAGAGATTGTCCACCAGCTTGTTTGTTTTGAGAAGCACTGGATACACAGAGAGTTGGCGCCAGAGGCGCAGTAAGATGTGGAGGGAGAGTATTTGGTCAGAACCAGTTGTAGATAGCATAGCCTCTTGCTCCAGACCGCCTTGTGGATGATGCAGAGGGATTTGAATTTGATCCTTGCAGCAACCAGGAACCAGAGGAGAGATTTTGGGGCTGGAGAGATGCAGTCACTGGGCTTGAGGCCAAGGTTAAGTCTCTCAGCCCTATTCTGGATAAGCTGCTAGAAACATAGAGATGAAGATGGTAGGCTGGGTAGGTTAAGGAAGAGGCTGTTGGAGTAGTCCAATCTAGAGAGTACCAGAGCTCTAGAGACATTGAGCTTCTGTGGGAAAGTGAGGAAAGAAAGGATTCCTTTGAGGAGGTGGAGTTGAAAGTGGGCTTTCTTGACAAGGTCCTGAATGTGAGGGAGGAAGGAAAGAGAGGAGTTGAAGATGACTCAAAGGTTTCTGGCTTCAGATGAAGGAGGAGGGGAAAGCCCATAGAGGGAGGCCAGAGTGAAGGGAAGAAGGAGGGAGCAGGAGTCCCAATGCGAAAGATCTCAGTCTTGCTGGCATTGAGACAGAGTTCATTGGAGGCACTGCAGGACTGTATGGCAGAAAGGCAGTTGAGAATGATGGAGGTAGTAAGAAGAGGATCATAGGGAAGTTTGAAGAAGAGTTGTGTGTAACCTCCATAACACTGGAAGTAAGGGGAGAAAGTGGAATTTAGGTGTGCAAGCGGAGCAAGATAGATGTTAAAGAGCCACAGGTGGTGAAAGCGGTGGGAGATGAGAAAGTTCCAAGGATAACCTGGGAGGGGCGATCAGTGAGGAAGTAAGTCAGCCAGTAAACTGCCTGCTCCGAGATATCTAGGGAATCGTGGAGCCGTTTTAGGAGGTTGGAGTGGTTGACCGTCTCAAATGCAGAGGAGAGATCAAGAAGAATGAGAACAGCTGGGGAGTTAGAATCAAGAGATGCTAGCAGTTCTTCAGGTGTTCAGAAGAACAGTTTCCCTGCCTCTGGATGCTCTGAATCCAGATTGATGGCTGTGTAGGCAACCAACAAGCTCAGTATCCTGGGCCAGTTGGGGGTAGACCAGCTTCTCCAAGAGTTTCCCAAGGAAGGGGACGATAGAGATGGGGCGGTAGTTAGCCGGAAATTAGAGGTTGGCGGAAGGTTGTTTCAGGAGGGGGCGCAATAGAGAGTGCTTAAGGGAAGAGGGGGAAAACCCAGTAGCAAGAGAGTGATTGCAAAAATCAAAAAGTGCGGGGACAAGGGAGCCAATATTGTCCTTACTAGTTCTGGAAGAACAAGGGGAGATCTGTTTGGAGGAGACCTTCATAGAGCAGACAACTCTAGTGACCTTTTTGGATGTGATATGAGAGAACAAGGAGAGAAAGGCAGAGGGAGGATGGGAGGCCATAGGTGGCTGGGGGATGGGACAAGGGGAGGAGCAGAAGGAAGAGAGAGTGCTCAATATGTCCTCAGTTTTTGCAGTGAAGTGAGTGGCCAATGCATCACAGAGTGTCTTAGAGAGAGGAGGCGAGGTGGAGACTGCTGTAGGGTTGGCTAGTTCCATGCAGATTTTAAAGAGTTCAGACGTATTGTTGGAGGCACCAGAGATGCACGCCGGATGTAGGCCCTTTTCTTGGAATAGATGGAAGTCGGTATTGTCTTTGAAGAAGGCAACAATTCAGTTTGTCAGAGGGTGAGCCTGAGGTCTGACACTTCTGTTCCGCAGCTCTGCACTTGCATTTCAGGGCTTTAAGTTCAGAGTCGTACAAGGTATTACGCTTGGTTGCATGTTTCAGGTGGATCCTCTTGACTGGGGCAAGAATGTTGAGAGTTTAAGTGATGGCAAGATGGAGGTTGCTGAGAGCAGAGTCAGAGGTAGACCGTGTGGTGGGGAGAGGGAGGGATGAAGGTGGATGCGAAGGCAGCAGCTGACACTCATTTCATCGGGTGGATGTCTGTGAACAAGGTTGGCAGAGCTGGGGGAGGTGCGTTCGGGTGGCAGAGAGGACCCAGGTGAGAGGAGAGGAGGGAGTGGTCTGACCAAGAGAGTGGGGTGATGAATGGGGTGGAGAGCAAAAGATCAGTGTGGATCAAGGCATCAATAGCGTGTCCAGTCGAGTGGGTAGGACCAGAGGGAAGAATGGAGAGGGTGAGTGAGGAACAGAGGTCATGGAAGAGAGTGGACGGCCTGAATGATGAGTCAAGATGGATGTTGACGTCAACCAGGAGAAGGAGTTTATAGGTGGATGTGAGGAGAGAGGAGGAGAAATCAGCCCATTCTGAGAGGAACAGGATGATAGAGCCAGGTGGCATGTACATAGTGGCAATGGTTAGGGTGGAAGTGGGAGAGATGACCAGCTTGCACACAAGGCTCTCGAAGGAGTTGTACGGCTGGATGGGTATGAGGGAAGAAGGGACCCACTCAGGGAAGATCATGGCAACCCAACCCAAGCATGGTTAGGGCAGGGCTTGGAGATGACCTTGTAGCCATCAGGGAGAAGGGAGTCAAAAGCAGTGACTAAGCTGGCCTTGAACCACGTCTCGGTGAGGGAGAGGCTATCAAGGTCAAGGTCTTCAAGGAGGAGGCTGATGTCGGCAGAGTGTTTGATAGCAGAGTGAGCATTAAGCATGGCTAGATGCGGCCGATCAATGCCTTTGAAGGTTTTTCGATGAGGGGTACAGGGACGTGGTGCACCAGTTGGAGGAGGGGGACAGAGAGAGAGGAAGAAGAAGTATCATGCGTAGGAAGGAAGTTGATGAGGGCCGGCAAGCTCTGGTTGAAGAGGAGGAGGTTGGGTTGAGGACCCTGAGCCATGCTAGTGCCATTTCGATATACATTAATGATACACCTGGATGATGAGAAGCTCGCCAAGAGTACTTCCCATCTAGTGCCACCATTAATGGGTGAAGCTGTGTGAAGAGAGAGAGTAGAGATAAGATGAGGAGTCCAAAGATCTGGAGAAGAGACAGAAAAGAGAATATCAGTGACAATATGTCTGGAAGTTGGGCTGACCTAGGTGTCTGCAATGGGTAGACCAGCGTTCATGGCCAAGATGTCTTTTTAAAACATTTTTCTTCCAGACTGAGTGAGAGAGGGAGGATAGGTGATAGTATAGCAGTTAGAATAGATAGGAGAGATGGTGAGTGCCATAGGGGCGGTGGAGGGATAAGGATAGAAGCTAGAGGGACTGCACAGCACCAACAAACTCACCAGGCAACCTAATAGTCAAAAGCGAGAAAACAGATGCAATAATAACACTTGCGCACCCAGAATGAGGGTGTAGGGTTGTTAAAAATACACCAGGCTTCGAAATTTCACCAAAAGCACAGAAATGAAATGCCCAATGGTGCTGAAGAGTTGTTAAAAACACACCAGGATTCGAATTTCCCAAACAAAAGCGAAGAAATGCATTAAGGAGAAGGGATATAGTAAGGTATGGAAGAGACAGAAAGGTATAGGCACACCTAGGTTCAACAGTTGTGTGAGTCAGCAAGAATGTATAACAAAGTCCAGGACATCACTCACAGGTACTCCTGGTGGGAGAAAGCTCCACAGGCAAAGGTTTGTGGGCTGGCTGCATGCTGGGTAGCTGTTCCATGAGGCTGCAAGGTGGTAGATCGTGAGGAGCTTGGGGGTGGGCAGGCCCTCAAAGCCCTCAAGGCCTTGGTGATTTCAGACGCTCCTAGGCTTGATGGGAGCATTCATACAAAAAAGAAATGTGTCACAACAGACTACTCCCTTAAGGGATGAGGGCCACCTTGGGACCTCTCACTGAATGCACACGGTTTATGGTCCCAGGGTGAGAACCTTCTCTGTTTCAACATCAGTGAGCTTCATGTGATTTTCAGTGCCCACAGGGCTTTTCTTCTAGTCCCCAGAGGAAAGAGAATTCTCATCCAGACTGACAGCTTGACTTTAATGTTTTATCTGAATAAGCAGGGGGGGACAAGATCACCCCCCTTGTGCCCTAGAAATAAAGATCTTAGAGTAAGCCATTGAGCATCAAATTTATCTAAAGGCCATACATCTACCGGGAGTGCCAAATTTAGAGGCTGAGCTCCCCAGCAGGATGAAATCACCAGTTCACGAGTGCGAGATCAAGCACTTTGTCTTGGAGGCCGTTTTTGTGCAAAGGGGGTCACCCACAGGTACACCTATTGCCACTGCTGAGAACAGCCCTCTCTTCACCTCCACTGAAGGAGTAGACAGAAACTCACTCCCTGTTTCTGTATGCTTTTCCTTTAATTCTGCTTCTCCCCAGTTTTCCGGAGAGATTCTCCAACTGCAGGAATGCCACTCTCTTTCTAATAGCCCCTCACTTGCCAGCCCGCTTCTGGTTCTACCGCCTAGTGGAAGCATAGATTGAGGGTCTGATTGCCCTTCATGCAACATACGATCTCCTGCATCAACAGTAGGGGAGGGTCCTCCTACCCTGCCCTCGATTACTCAGCATAGCACCAGGGTTCCTTATCAGGTCACTCTAGGCCATCCCAGGTTATCTACAGAAAATATGTAGAAAAAGCAGGCAGCCAGTCGGGCATCTGCCCGGGCCCAGTACAGAAGCAAGTGCACCGGTTTTGTTTCTGGCCACTGGGAAAGCATGCCACTCCTATGACCTGCCCTCTGAACAAGATACTTCCTTTATCTCCCACCTTACGGCCTGTTGTATTTCGGTTGATTCCTGTCGATCTTGCCTTTTTTGTCCGTCAGCCATCAGGGTTTATCGCTCCACCTAGGATATGTATTTTTCTCCTTTCCGATCAGGTTGTGCGCAGACACCTTGAGGGTCTCACCAGGCTGAATGTTGTCCTGTCATCATTAACACTGAAACCCTTGGCTCCTTTAGCCTCTACTCACTTCTACTTAGCTGATGTTTCAGACATGGAAGTTTGCACTTGGTGGCTATCACGTCTGCACAGTCAGTGAAATTCAGGCACTATCGGCTTCCAAACCTTACCCTTTTTTTTCCATAAGGAAAAGGTGGTTTTACACACTCACCCGACCTTTTTGCCTAAAGTAGTGTCCTCGTTACATAACGATGAGGAGGTGATCTTGCCCACCTTTTTTCCGGACCCCCAGTATTTGACTGACGTCGCTCTCTGCTCTCTCGATGTCCAGAGAGCGCGTAATTTTTTACCCCCGTCATAAGAAACAGTTCAGGAAATGAGAGACCCTTTCCATTACTTTCGATGGCCAGCACTCCGGCTCACAGACCTTTAAGGCCACTGTTGCTAGGTGGCTAGTTACAGGCATGAGACAGTGCTGCTCCATGCAAAAGGCGACCCTCCTAAAGGCATTCATGTTCACGTCATCAAGGCCAAAGCCACTGTAGTGGTTTTTCCTCTCAACGTCCCTTTGGATGTTATTAGCAGGGCCACCTCATGGTCTTCTCCATCTGCTTGCTGCAAGTATTATTTTGTATGCAATCTGTTTGTTAGCCAGTAGGGTTTGCCCCCTCCCCAAAGCTTCTTATTGCTGTGAAATCTCCCATGAGTATGGAGGAAAGGTACGGCGCATGGAGTGAGAAACAGTTATTCACAGTAGTGGCTACTGTACTCCTCGTCCATAGACCCCTCCATAGGACCCTCTCCGTGCCCCCATAGATCAGTTAGGTACTAGTAGCTGACGAGCTGTCCATGACTGATGGGCGAGGCGGTGGGAGTAGTCCGTGTAGGCAGGAGCACCCAAATACGCCTGTGTGTGTGACATATTTAAAAGCGATGGATGTTATTATTTTTTTTTGCAGTGGATGAGGCTCTGGTCCCGGATGTAGGTTAATGGGTTCAAGATAAGTAATACAAATGTGTTTGCTGTGTGGGAAACACACACTGGTACAACAGTGTTATAAACTTAGGACTTCTATTGTTTCAAATTCTGTAATATTGTGTGTGTGTTTTCTACACAACAGAACACATTTCCACCTCTCACACGGGAGAAAAAGAAACAAAAGTTGGCATTAAATACAAATTAAAAACAAAAATAGTCCTTTCTAAAATTGCTTGTTCTGTCCCTCTGAACAAACATTAAAACCACAGATTCATTTTTTAAATACCCCTCCTGAATGTCATGAAAAAACAATCCATGTTTCCCACAAGCTATAGAATTACAAAACAAACAAAAACAGGGAATGCATGCTGGTCATATGCACGTCTTCCAACCTAGAGGAAAAGGGAAAGTTAATAACAAAGATCTCATAAATTTCACACAAAATGACATGTTGCGCCCAATGAAAGCAATATCGAGGAGAAAGAATAATTAGAAATATTTGCAATATAGAGTGTTATATCAAACCAATGCAAAAAAAAAAATGCAACACAGTCTTGAAGTGACAGTCAAGTGCTCCTAACAAATTAACAGCCCAAGGGTGAGGAGAAGAAGGCAATCTAGGCAGAGCACTGACATGGTAATATATTTATACGGCAATGCCATACTCTAAAAATTGTTCTAGGTTGGAATCCCAGAGGAAGACCCAAGCAAAGACTTTGCCTCTTTTGCGGATGAGGATAGGGGCTTTTATTTGTTAATAATACTCAAACAGGTTCCAAACTAGCATATAAATAACAAGTAATGTATTAAGGCCCTTTTTACAAGAAATATATATTTAACACACTGTTAAATGCCAAAATCACCATCCCATGATTTTGTTTTCTAATGTCTAATTGTTTTTGGTGGTTTCGTACATCATTCAGCATAATTTCACAGCCAAACGGTATGATTTGTTTTTCGTTGACGGTGTTTATAATGAAGTTATGTGGTTTCCCTTTCAAGGAATTGAAGAAAAAAACTGCTGAATTTATAAAGTCAAAAGTCACGTGTCAGAAGAGATTTGGAGAACAAAGCATTCATCACAATGAAAAGGAACGACAGCTGAAGGAACTAGAGCAGATGCTGCAAGTGGTGCGTGTTAAGCCATGACTAACAATGTCTACAGTGCCTCGAAACAGCATACTCAGTGTTCGCAATGTAAACAGTAATCTTAACCTAGACTATTTAGATCAGATAACCTCTGACCAATGATTGCACTTATATATTGTTCCTACTTACCAATATATGTGCTCTTATTGATTCAGGTGATGGAATATGTATTTGCAACACTGTATTCAATAATCTGTTAATTGTATTTTTCCTCATTATTTAAGGAAAAACAAATTAACAAAACGCTTAATGAAGAAAATATAAAGATAAATGAAGAAAGACAGGTAACAAAAACAGTTGATCATGTTTTAATATACATGTATAAAGAATGAAGTATAAAAGTGTATTTTCAAATATGAAATTGCATGTAACTTGTTACAGTGAAGTTTTAGTCAGCAGCTGTGCACATTTATCAACAAACATCATTAACTGCACAATATCGCCCTACAATAATCTTCAGGCTCGGTATAACGAGGCGCACAATTTGTTTTGAACCCAACACAGTAAATGTGCCTGATTACCCAGCACCAGATTTATGTAGTGTTGGGTAACAATTGCCTACCTCACAATTTGCAATGCAAACCAATGTGGGTTAGCTAATGAATATTACACGATTTCCCACCTCTGTCATGGCTGCACAGTTGTAAACGTTTGGGATATCAGGAAAACAGATCTTTTGAATGGATTGTGACCTCCCACATATTCATCATCTTATTATATCTTGGTTTACAGCTTCAGCTGCTTCAGAAAAAATTTTCTCTCGGCAGAGGGCGCTGTGCGTCAAGACGGTCGACTCGATGTCCCTCAAGGACTTCCATCTCAGCTGATGTAACTGTTGAGTACATTTACCACGCACAGCCCCTTTTGGATTCAATTCTGTTTTTCTGCGAATGCGATTGTTTCGAGAATTACGGCACGCTTCAGTTTTCTTTGAAAATGTACCGAAAATGGCCTTGTGTTCAGCTCTGCATATTCCGAAGACGGGTTCAAAAAGTGCCTAAAATGTGGCGCCAAAATGTCCATCGCGGACCTGCATAAGATATGTATCTGGTGCCTGAGCTTCGAGCATGTAACCGATGTTAGGCAGAAGCCTGTGCAGTTCCCTCTGGGACCACTGCAAAAGATTCAAGACTACAGGTGTTTGGCAGTAAACCCACTTGGTAGCAGTCTGTACCACACAGATTCACTTGGTAGCTGTGGTTGAGCAGTCAGACTTCCCTCAAGAAGAGTTAGGCAGTATACAGAGCATTCACAATAGGTCAAAAGAACATAGTAGAACAAGCAAACACTGACCAGAGCTTGGTGTAAAAGAGATATAATTATTTATTTAAAACCACATCTAATAAAACACACAGGCAGTAATATTAAGCAGTTCAAAAACACGGTCACTAAAAGATATACACTCCCTTAAAAGAATATTAGACAAGTCTTAGTAAAGCTCCACTTATTTTCAGACAACGGTGAGCGCTTAACGCAGATGGCACTCTAATAATTCGTTTTAAAAGGGAGAGAAAAGCAGGATATAAATTGAAACAGATCCCAACACTTTCACAAGAACACAGCAAGAGAGGAAGGCAGAGTCAAACCGTGAAGTTAGAGTTCAGGAAGCCGGATCCACTTTAAGAGGATCAGAACGAAATGTGTCCAAGGTCACACGGTTAAAAAGTGCATAAATGTCTCGAAAAGGTTCAGAAAGAGTTGGACCAAAAGAAAGGGGACCAGTTAGATGGTCAAGGCGGCCAGCCCAGTCCAGAAGGTTAAGGGATTATTATTACCTTGTAGCAATCTTTAGAAAGGGAGGCCTGGCGGACACAGTACCTTAAAGTGGTGAAAGTACTCCAGCAGGGGCAGTTGTTCCTGGCAGCGGATGCAAGTCGGTGCTTCGTCCGGGGGAAGAGAGGATCTCGTCGGGGAGGAAGACAGGAGTCCGTTGCACTGCCAGGGAAGAAACCAGCCGCGGGGTTCACCGTTCGCGGTCCAGTGGTAAGTGACTATCCGGTTGCCGGGGTGCTTGGCACGGGCAATCCGACCACAAGACATCCTGGGATGCGAGAAAAAGAGGGTAAACTGGTTGTGCCCACCAGTCAGGGGAAGAAGACTCCCCAGCAGGGAGATCTTCTCTGTCGTCGGGAAGTGGTGAGTCAGTTCCGCAGGGCTCCACCGGTGATGTCGTCGTAGCAGGTCGGCTCAGCTTCTCCCTCGTCGGATTCTCAGGTCCTGTGGCGACTTCTGAAGTTCCAGTCCCCAAAGCCCTGCTTTTATGCAGCACACCCCCATTCACTCAGCCTAGCTGTCAATCAAACATGCTAAGTGGTGAGCCAGCCGGCTCACCACTTGGGCCAATCACACGAGAGTGCAACTTGAGTTACCCAGGGTGCCTAAACCCCCTCCCACACCCTCTGTGGTACCCAGACAGAGTGGCACCTGTTAGGCAGAAACCTGTGCAGTTCCCTCTGGGACCACTGCAAAAGATTTAGGACTACAGGTGTTTGGCAGTAAACCCACTTGGTAGCAGTCTGTACCACACAGATTCACTTGGTAGCTGTGGCTGAGCAGTCAGACTTCCCTCAAGAAGAGTTAGGCAGTATACAGAGTATTCACAATAGGTCAAGAGGACACAGTAGAACAAGTAAACACTGACCAGGGCTTGGTGTACAAGAGATATAATTATTTATTTAAAACCACATCTAGAAAAACACACAGGCACTAATAGTAAGCAATTCAAAAACACGGTCACTAAAAGATATACACTCCCTTAAAAGAATATTAGACAAGTCTTAAGTAAAGCCCCACTTATTTTCAGACAGCGGTGAGCGCTTAACGTAGATGGCACTCTAATAATTCGTTTTGAAAAGGGAGAGAAAAGCAGAGAACAAGTTGAAACAGATCCCAACACTTTTACCAGTACATAACAAGAGAGGAAGGCAACGTAAAACCGTGAAGTTAGAGTTCAAGAGGCCGGATCCACTTTCAGAGGATCCAAACGAAATGTGGGAACAGTTAGAGGGTCAAGGCGGCCAGCCCAGTCCAGAAGGTTAAGGGGTTATTATTACCTTGTAGCAATCTTTAGAAAGGGAGGCCTGGCGGACACGGTACCTTAAAGTAGTGAGAACGCTCCAGCGGGGGCAGTTGTTCCTGGCAGCGGATGCAAGTTGGTGCTTCGTCCGGGGGAAGAGAGGATCTCGTCGTGGAGGAAGACAGGAGTCCGTTGCACTGCCAGGGAAGAAACCAGCCGCAGAGTTTCTCAGGTACAAGGAGCGGACTGGTGATTCGTGGTTCAGTGGTGAGTGGCTATCCGGCTGCCGGGGTGCTTGGCACAGGCAGTTCGACCACAAACCGGGCTGGGGTGCGAAGAAAGAAAGGTAAACTGGTTGTGCCCACCAGTCAGGGGAAGAAGCCTCTCCAGCCGGGAGATCTTCTCTGTCGTCGGGAAGTGGTGAGTCGGTTCTGCAGGGCTCCACCGGTGGTGTCGTCGTGGTAGGTTGGCTCAGCTTCTCCCTCGTCGGATTCTCAGGTCCTGTGGTGACTTCTGAAGTTCCAGTCCCCAAAGCCCTGCTTTTATGCAGAAAACCCCCATTCACTCAGCCTAGCTGTCACTCAAACATGCTAAGTGGTGAGCCGGCCGGCTCACCACTTGGGCCAATCATACAAGAGTGCGACTTGAGTTACCAATGTAACTCAGTCCAGGGTGCCTAAACCCCCTCCTGCACCCCCTGTGGTACCCAGACAGAGTGGCACCACTTTTGGAGGCTTCTGTGGAGAAGCCTGCCAAAAAGTGGAACAAAGGGCTCGACTTGGGTTGGAGTCACAGAAGAGAACACAAACGCCATTTTAGAATCGAGTCCTGGCAAAAAATACCAACCGGAGAATTAATATTAATTAAATAAACCGGCGGTATGTTCGAGGCTGTGAGAATTAAATAATTAAAGTTGGTAGCCTCGAACAATGGGAAAATCCCATAGGAAAATATTCGCAGTCGAATATAAAAAGTAGTTTCCACTGCCACCAGCCAAAACTCGATCAGGGGGGACGGAGACGTGCCCCCTCGTCTAACAGACCCCGGGGCAATCAAATTGCCCCGACCAGTACGTCCACAATATGATCGCTTGTACTGGTTTCTGTTAATAATTTGGGACAAGTAAAGCCAATGGTGACTTTACATGCCCTGGGAGACAGTAGTCAGTCCCAGGGTATGGAGTCTATGGTGGGGTGTCACTATGACACCCCTGTGTTACGGCACGGAGGGTGCTGTGTAACACATATAGGAAAAACACATGAGACCCTATGGAGTAAAGGACCCCATAGCCCATAAAACACACTACCAGTCAAAGGAATACCATAAATCATGTCGAAGAGTGGGAGAAAAAGAGTCTCACTCTTGGCAGGAGGAAAAAACAAACTCCAGAAATCCAGCAAAGCTGCTGGGGGACTCACTAGGTTAGGAAATTCAGCCTAAAGAGAGAATTCTCCCTAACACTCGCCCCCCCAGACTAAGGGACAGGAGGATGTAATCCACTCCTGGATGAACCTCATACCTCTAGTCGATGACATACATCCTAGAGAGTCCATCAGCATTTTGATGGTGACACCCTGACCTGTGCTCAATGGTGAAATCAAACCCTTGAAGGCAGATTGACCATCTCAATAGTTTTGGATTTTCCCCTTTCATTTGCATTAACCATCTCAAGGGTTGGTGGTCAGTCTGAATGATAAAAGTAGAGTCATACAAGTATGGCCTAAACTTCTTCAGTGCCCACACAATAGCAAAGCATTCTCTTTTGATTGTTGCCCACCTTGTCTCAGGATCCTTCAGCTTTCTGCTGATGAAGCAAATGGGGTGCTCCCTACCTTTCCCATCCAGTTGACTGAGGACTGCACCTATTCCTACATTTGAAGCATCTGTTTGCACAATGAAAGTTTTGTGATAGTCAGGAGCTCTGAGTACTGGGGCTTGGCAAAGAGCCTTTTTCATGGTTTGAAAGACCTGATTGCATTCCTCATTCCATCTAACCTTTTTAGGGAATTTAGGAGAGGAGATGACATTCAGTGGAGAAGCTATGGACCCATAGTTCTCAATGAAATTCCTGTAATACCCAGTGAGACCTAAGAAGGCTCTCACCTGGGTCTGAGTAGTAGGTGTTGTCCAATTTTGCACAGCATCAATCTTACTGGGCAAAGGCCTTATTTCTCCACCTCCTACCTCATGTCCTAGGTAGACCACTTTACTCTGTCCAATCTGGCATTTACTTGCCTTGATGGTCGGATTGGCCGTTCCAAGAGCCTGCAAAACATATCTCAGGTGGTCCACATGTTCCTCCCAGGAACTGCTGAACACTGCTATGTCATCCAAGTATGCCATGCAGAAGTCCTCCATCCCATTCAGAACCTGGTTTACCATCCTTTAAAACGTAGCAGGTGCATTTTACAATCCAAAAGGCATAACCTTAAACTGGTATAAGCCAACTGGGGTAGAAAATGCAGTTTTCTCCTTGGCATGGTCTGTCAGGGCTATTTGCCAATAGCCTAATGTCAAGTCAAATGTGCTGAGGAACTTGGCTGCACCAAGTCTATCCACCAACTCATCTGTCCTTGGCAAAGGGTGGGCAACAGTCTTAGTGACTGCATTAAGAGCTCTGTAATCCACACAGAATCTAAGTTCTTTAGATCCTGCCTTTGGTACTAACACAACTGGGCTAGACCATGGACTAGTAGAGGGTTCTATTACCCCGAGATCAAGCATCTTGTTGACCTCACCTTTGATGTGGGTTCTTACATTTTCTGACATTCGATATCCTCTGCTTTTGACTGGCAGACAGTCACCAGTGAGTATGTCATGTTGTCCCCAAGGGGTCAAGCCTGGTGAAAGTGAGAACAGGGAGGCAAACTGATTCAACATAGATTTGCACCCTTCCTGTTGCTCAGGGGTCAGATTTGAAGAGAGATTTACTCCTTCAATTTTTTCGTCTAAAGGTAAGCCTCTGAGGAGATCAGGAAGAGCTTCACTCTCTTCTTCTTCCTCTGATGATGCTAGAAGCAAAGCTCCTACATCAGGTCTGGAGACATACCCTTTTAGTCTGTTGGTGTGGAAGACTGTTGGAGCCTCCTTGGGGTTGCCCAAGTCCACCAGATAGTTGACCTCTCCAAGTTTACCCACAACTTTGAAGGGTCCCACCATTTGTCTTGCAAGGCCCTCTGCCTTGTTGGAATCATAACGAGAACTAGCTGGTCCTGAGTAAACTCAACCATGTTAGCCTTTTGGTCATGCCAGTGCTTGACCAATGCTTGTCCAGCTTTCAAGTTATCGCTTGCTTCTGCCATCATTTGTGACATTCTCCTGCGGAGATCTATCACATAGTCAGTCACTCTGACTGGCTTTGGGGAAGGAGCACTCTCTAACCCCTCCTTGATCAGGGCCAATGGACCTCTGACCGGATGACCATAGAGAAGTTCAAAGGGAGAATAACCTACTCCCTCCTGAGGGACTTCTCTATAAGCAAAGAGAAGGCATGGCAGTAGAAGGTCCCACTTTCTTTTAAGGGGGTCCTCTAAAGCACCTATCATGCTCTTCATGTTTCTGTTGAACCTTTCAACCAGCCCATTTGTCTGAGGGTGGTATGCGGTTGAGAACTTGTAAGTAACTCCGCAGGTTTTCCACATGGCTTTCATGTAGTGGGACATAAAATTTGACCCCCTGTCAGAGATTACTTCCTTAGGAAACCCAACCCTGGTAAAAATACCAAGGAGGGCTTTAGCCACAGCCGGAGCTGTGACAGTCCTCATAGGAATTGCCTCAGGGTACCTAGTAGCATGGTCTACTACAACAAGTATAAACCTGTTGCCTGAGGAAGTTGGAGGATCAAGGGGACCAACAATGTTGATCCCTACTCTCTCAAATGGGACTCCCACAACTGGGAGAGGCACTAAAGGTGCCACATTCTTGGAGCCAACCTTACCAGAAGTCTGGCAGGTGTGGCAGCTCCTGCAGTATTTATCTACTTCGGCCCCCATCTTTGGCCAATAGAAGTAGAGTGAGAGCCTTTCCTTAGTCTTCTTGAAACTCAAGTGACCAGCCAAAGGAATCTCAGGAGCTAACTGCAAGAACTGTGGTCTGTGCTCTTGGGGTACTACAAGTCGTTTGTTGTCCCCAGGTGCAGACTCTGTTAGTTCACTGTAGAAGAGGCCATCTTCCCAGTGTAACCTATATTTCCCAGGCTCTTGCCCTTCAGCCTGAGCATCTGCCTGGTGGTGAAGACCTTCCAGAGTTGGACATTCTCTCTGTCCCTTACTGAAGTCTGCCCTGTTGGGTCCACCTTCTGCCAGTAAAGACTGCAGCTCAGGATGGTCAACAGGATCCAGATCTCCAATGAGTTCCTGGCCTTCCACTAGCTCTTCTTCAGAGTCTAGTTCAACCACACAGGGTTGTACCTCCCTCTCAGCCTCAGCTGGAGGGGGAGTTACGGGTGTAACTTTGGACAACCTAGGGGAAGTCCTTGTTGGCTGCACTGGAGTGATGACTGCTGGTTTTTTGTTAGAAGTCTTAGGTTTCCCCTTTGCTTCTGGTTTCTTAGAGACAGCAGCTGACATCTCTAGAGGAGCAGGAGTGATCTCTTTCTTCATCATCTCATTGGGAGTACCTCTCATGGTTCTCTCCCTTGCAGGTCTGGTGAGCTCCTGTAACCTTTTACTAGGAGGGCTGGGTGTATGTGACACTACTCCAAGAGTTTTCAAGTCATTACCCAGCAGAACCCTTCCTGGCACCTCACTTTGTATGCTGACAGGTATCTTCACAGTCATGTCATTACACTGGATGAGAACTGATAATTGGGAAAGCATCTGCACAGGCCCTCCAGCTAACTTGGTGAGGCGTTTGGGTGCCTTAGCAACATCCTCAGCCTGAAAAAACGATTTGTCCACTACAGTTTTGCTGGCCCCAGTGTCCCTAATGGCAGGAGTCTCCTGACCATTCACCTGGACACTGTCCTTATAATACTCTTTAGTATTATCTGGGATAGAATTATAGACATCTAAGTTCTGTTGTTCCCACAGACGCAGAGACACTAAAGAAACACTAGCTGAGACTCCAATGGGTTCATCAGCCAGTAATAGAAAGTTTCCACTTGCCATTTGGACTTCCTCCTCTGGAGCGAAGGCTAAGGAGACAAGCTGGACCCCTGAAGGTTTACCCTTACATCTGGGATCTCCTTTCACATGGTCAGTAGAGCCACAAACAAAGCATTACCAAATGCTTTCTGGAATGGTGGCTTGTTCTGACCTCCTTCTGGTTTGGCACCAGGAGGTACACTAGCCTGATTTGGTTTCCCTGGTGGCTTACCCTTTTGGTTCTGTTTGGGGCCCTCTTTGGAATTGGAATTATTAGAATTCTCTTTGGAGTCCTTTTTTGGCTGTTTTCCCTCATCCTTTTTCTGAGTAGCCCCAGAATCCTTGTGAGTGGCCCTGTTGGCAACCCACAAGTCAGCAGCCTTAGCTAACTTCCTGGAGTCTAATTCCTTTGAATCAGCCAAGTGCTGTCTAAGCTCAGGAGAGCAGGCATCATAAATTGACTCCAACATTACAAGATTCTTCATTCCTTCATAAGTGTTAACTCTGTAACCCTTAATCCATCCCTCTAAGTTTTTCAAACTTTCACTCACCCAGGTAGCCCAAGGGGTACCATCATGCTTTTTGAGGGTCCTAAACCTCTTAAGGTACTGGGAAGGGGTCTTCCCAAATCTAGCTATCAAAGCTAGCTTCACACATTCATAATCCTTCTTATCCACCTCCCCCAACTCCATTACCACATCAGTTGCAACAGGGGGAAGCCTAGAGAACAACCAGGGAAGCAACTCATTCCCTGTGATGTCCTGGAGCCCATGATTATACTCAAACATTTTCAACCAATCCAACGCATCCAATCTAGGTTCATACATACCCAATAATTCCTTAGGCATCCGGGGTCTTTTGGGACTGGAACTCCTAGAAGAACCAGAGGAGGGAGAAGCATTTTCCACAGACAACTTTTTCATTTCCAATTCATGATTCAGCTCTATTTCTCTGAGTCTTAACTCAGCTTGCTTCTGCTCAGCCTGGGCATTCATTCTTCTGAACTCTAGCTCTTGGTTTCTTTCAGATTGAGCTAAAAAACGTTTGTACTCTAATTCAAGCTTCATTTTTTCAAGTTCAAAATAAGCAGGGTTACATGTAGGACCTGGTATGGGCCCAGTAGGTACAGTAGGTAAGGCAGACAGAGTCTCAGAGTGGCTAACTTCATTAGGTTCACTTTCATCTTCTGACTCATTCTCAAGACTTTGATTCAGATCAATACCATCACTGTTTTCTACATTTGCTGGGGGGGTAGATTCCTCTGTACCACCCAGACTTTGGTTTTCTAACAATCTTTCTATAAGTTCCATTTTCTTGCCCTTCTCAGAGAGATTCTTATGTCTACGCAATACTTTTAAGCAATCAGCAGTTTTGGCAGACAATGATTCTAGGGTATAACTCTCCATAGCAGACATAGTTAGAAAATCAGCTTTTTAGTGCTAAGCTCTGTGGTTAGTTGTCCTAAAGTGTTCAACAAGCACTCTAAAGTGTATACTCAATACAAATCCCACCGCTGTACACCAGTGTTAGGCAGAAACCTGTGCAGTTCCCTCTGGGACCACTGCAAAAGATTTAGGACTACAGTTGTTTGGCAGTAAACCCACTTGGTAGCAGTCTGTACCACACAGATTCACTTGGTAGCTGTGGCTGAGCAGTCAGACTTCCCTCAAGAAGAGTTAGGCAGTATACAGAGTATTCACAATAGGTCAAGAGGACACAGTAGAACAAGTAAACACTGACCAGGGCTTGGTGTAAAAGAGATATCATTATTTATTTAAAACCATTAAAACCACATCTAGAAAAACACACAGGTACTAATAGTAAGCAATTCAAAAACACGGTCACTAAAAGATATACACTCCCTTAAAAGAATATTAGACAAGTCTTAAGTAAAGCCCCACTTATTTTCAGACAGCGGTGAGAGCTTAACGTAGATGACACTCTAATAATTTGTTTTAAAAAGGGAGAGAAAAGCAGAGAACAAGTTGAAACAGATCCCAACACTTTTACCAGAACATAACAAGAGAGGAAGGCAACGTAAAACCGTGAAGTTAGAGTTCAAGAGGCCGGATCCACTTTCAGAGGATCCAAACTAAATGTGTCCAGGGTCACACGGTTGCAGTGCACAAAAGTCTTGTAAAGGTTCAAAAAGGAGTTGGACCAAAGAAAGGGACCAGTTAGAGGGTCAAGGCGGCCAGCCCAGTCCAGAAGGTTAAAAGTTAAGGGGTTATTATTACCTTGTAGCAATCTTTAGAAAGGGAGGCCTGCCGGACACGGTACCTTAAAGTGGTGAGAACGCTCCAGTGGGGGCAGTTGTTCCTGGCAGCAGATGCAATTTGGTGCTTCGTCCGGGGGAAGAGAGGATCTCGTCGTGGAGGAAGACAGGAGTCTGTTACACTGCCAGGGAAGAAACCAGCCACAGAGTTTCTCAGGTACAAGGAGCGGTCCGGTGATTCGCGGTTCAGTGGTGAGTGGCTATCCGGCTGCCGGGGTGCTTGGCACGGGCAGTTCGACCACAAACTGGCTGGGGTGCGAAGAAAGAAAGGTAAACTGGTTGTGCCCACCAGTCAGGGGAAGAAGCCTCTCCAGCCGGGAGATCTTCTCTGTCGTCGGGAAGTGGTGAGTCGGTTCTGCAGGGCTCCACCGGTGGTGTCGTTGTGGTAGGTCGGCTCAGCTTCTCCCTCGTCGGATTCTCAGGTCTTGTGGCGACTTCTGAAGTTCCAGTCCCCAAAGCCCTGCTTTTATGCAGAAAACCCCCATTCACTCAGCCTAGCTGTCACTCAAACATGCTAAGTGGTGAGCCGGCCGGCTCACCACTTGGGCCAATCACACAAGAGTGTGACTTGAGTTACCAAGGTAACTCAGTCCAGGGTGCCTAAACGCCCTCCCACACCCCCTGTGGTACCCAGACAGAGTGGCACCACTTTTGGAGGCTTCTGTGGAGAAGCCCTCCAAAAAGTGGAACAAAGGGCTCGACTTGGGTCGGAGTCACAGAAGAGAACACAAACGCCATTTTAGAATCGATACCAACCGGAGAATTAATATTAATTAAATAAACCGGCGGTATGTTCGAGGCTATGAGAATTAAATAATTAAAGTTAGTAGCCTCGAACAATGGGAAAATCCCATAGGAAAACATTTGCAGTCGAATATAAAAAGTAGTTTCCACTGCCACCAGCCAAAACTCGATCAGGGGGGACGGAGACGTGCCCCCTCAACTAACAGACCCCAGGGCAATCGAATTGCCCCGACCAGTACGTCCACAATATGATGGCTTGTACTGGTTTCTGTTAATAATTTGGGACTAGTAAAGCCAATGGTGACTTTACATGCCCTGGGAGACAGTAGTCAGTCCCAGGGTATGGAGTCCATGGTGGGGTGTCACTATGACACCCCTGTGTTACGGCACGTAGGGTGCTGTGTAACACATATAGGAAAAACACATGAGACCCTATGGAGTAAAGGACCCCATAGCCCATAAAACACATTACCAGTCAAAGGAATACCATAAATCATGTCCAAGAGTGGGAGAAAAAAGAGTCTCACTCTTGGCAGGAGGAAAAAACAAACTCCAGAAATCCAGCAAAGCTGCTGGGGGACTCACTAGGTTAGAAAATTCAGCCCAAAAAGAGAATTCTCCCTAAAAACCGACGACTGTCGATCCTGTCAGTCGATCACAGGTAAAGCCTTGAAAGAGCGGAAAGCTAATCTGCCGGTGAGTAGATTTGTCTCCAAATCCCCATCCACTCAATCTAAATTTGTGTCATCCCACCAGTTGAGAGATTCCTCTCCTCACAAAAAAAGATTGTAAAAAACGGTCCCACTGTAGGAGAAGACACTCCTCGTCATCATCGAATAAATCAAAGAGAAGGCATAGATCACCTTCTACGTCCTCATCTACCTCAGAAAGGAGCATAGACTGGCCGACTAAATCTTCCTCCAAAGAGGAGTGGGAAATCTGTAGGACAAAGATGTGCAAAATCTTCGACAATCAGGCCCTGTCCTCCTTCGAAGCATAAGAAAAGTGGCCATGCTACGGTCAGTGACGAGCATGAGGCCAAAGCAAAACCCTGCATGCCCTCAAGCCCGGGTCATAAGCCTAAGACTACTCGAGAATCTTCAAATACTCGACGAAAGGAGAAAACGTTGAACAAACTGTTGAGTCGAAGGTCAAGTCCCTTGAAGCACAAGACAAAAGTCAAGCCGTCGACACCATCGATGCCACTGACATCGACACCATCAGCGCCATCGACGCTGATACATAAAACATTGACTCCGATTGTACATTCTTCAATGCCTTTACCACAAAAAAGTCAGGAAAAGGTTTTTAAACCTTTACCTAAAAATACTAACATACCTGAATGTTTCATTTTGGAATAGACCAAGGTTAGGGAACTACATGACACCCAACAAACATCTAGTGGGGTAGACACCTCCCCAGAACTAGATTTTGGGAAACCGAACCCGGCTGAACATGCGGATGCATCTTACAGAAGCCTAATGTACAGTGTGGTGGAATTCTTGGGATGGTGTAGACCAGCTGCTGCTTTTGAACAAGACGACCTGACTGAGATATTGGACAAAGGCCCTCAATTTGACCCTATATTACCATTCCATGTGGCACGGCAAAAAAGGGTTGCGGAAAACATGGAGGCTCCAGAGTCCATGTTTAACTCCATGCGTGAGTCTCTGCAATCAGGCCTGGACACTGCTGACAGCGTCAGAAGGGCCATGGCGGGAAGCAATGTCATACGCAGATTCGTGTGGTCGGTGAAATCAGGATTTGCACCTGATGTATAATGCAGACTCCTTAACATGCCCTTTGATGGCTCCCATTTATTTGGAAATAAGGCTGACGAAAGCCTTGAAAAGCTGCAGTCCACAAAGGCAGAAGCCAAGTCCTTAAGTGTTGCAGTCAGGTAGCCACAGCCATTTCACCCCAGCGGATCATCTTGGAGGTGTAGGTCTTTTCGCTACTACTCCTCTGTTGGATGAGCGAGAGGACAGGCTGGTCAAAGAGGACAGAGATGTTTTCCTCGTGGTGGACGAGGGAGAGGTGCAGAGCCTGCCCATGCAGCAGTATTTGTACCATCAGCTGCTGCTTCAGCCGCCTCAAAACCACTCTGAGGTCTTGACTCACAACACTCCGGTGGGAGGTAGACTATCACAGCATTTGAAAGAATGGCAAGGTATTTATCCGGATGCATGGGCACTGGAAACAGGGTTACTGCCTCCCCTTTATACAAGACCTGAGGCTCATCCACCAAGAAACCATTCACTAAATCTTCCAGATCCATTCCTGTTGCAGGAAATGTTGACACTGCTAGACAAAGGTGCTATAGAACCAGTACCTGTGATGGAAAGGAACAGAGGATGGTATTCTCCCTATTACCTAATCACCAAGAAGCGCGTAGGACTGAGACCTATCTTGGACTTGAGATACTGGAAAAAGTTCCTCAGGAAGGATAAGTTCAAGATGGTCACACTTTCTCAGATCCTTCAGGCCCTCCAGCTCCAGGATTGGATAGTATCGTTGGAACTTCAGGATGCTTACTTTCATGTGCCAATCCATCACAAACACAGGAAGTACCTGAGGTTTGCCATTGGCGGTTCTCATTATCATTTTCTATTTCTGCCATTCGGGCTGACTTCTGCCCCAAGGGTTTTCACCAAATTAATGGCAGTGGTGGCACCAAGTCTCAGGAGAGGGGGGATACACGTCTACCCCTACCCGGACAATTGGCTGATCAGGCCACGTTCACCCGCACAGGCCCAAGAACATCTCAGTATCACCTGCCACTCCCTCCACAGACTGGGATTCTCCCCAATTACAAGAAGTCTCACATGATACCATCTCAGAGACTCCAGTTTATTGGAGCAGTCCGGGATGCATCCTTGGGAAAAACCTTGCCACCCGAGGTGAGGGCTCAAGACATTTTGCAGATGATCACTAAATTTCACAGTGCCCAGCGTCTTCCAGCCTTCGAGGTTGCTCAGTCTCATGGCATCCTGCATTTTTCTGGTTCCAGAGGCTCGCCTGAGAATGAGATCCCTTCAATGGGTTCTAAGAACACAGTGGTCCCAATTCTCAGGCAGGATGTCAGACCTCCTTCAGATTCCAAGCAGAGTCTCACATGACCTTCTGTGGTGGGCCTGCAAGGACAACATTCTGAAAGGTGAACCTTTTTGGCAACCATGTCCGAAGATAACAGTAGTGACGGATGCCTCACTCACAGGGTGTGGAGCCCACGCCAACAATCTGACAATCAGAAGTCATTGGTCTCCATTGGAGTCCAAACTATACATCAACCTTTTAGAGCTGAGGGCAATCAGACTAGCACTGAAGGCCCTTCTGCTGTAACGCTCACCTGATTCCCGCAGAGGCGCCGGTCTTGACTGGGTGAATGCCGTATCTTCAAAGGTGATGTGTAACACACGGTTGGCTCTTTGGGCTGGACCTCTGTGCACTGTATGTCTGACTCGAAGAGTAAGATGTCTGCAGATAGAAAATATGGGATTAATGAACTGGGGTTATTGGGTGCCTCTCTCCTCTTCCCTTTCTCTTCTCTTGTAGAACCCCAAAGGTTAACACCCTCACCTTAGGTAAGTGAACGCCGAGCTCTCCATCTGCCTCGGGGCAGGGTGCCATAACCAGTTTCTTCACTGGATAAGGGTGCAGGCCTCTTGACCTCAGAGGACTGCTGTCCGTCGTTAACTGCACGAACGGTAAGTTCTGGGCACTTCAAATGTCTTAAAAGTCTTTTGTAATGATATCTCTTGTTTTGCAGGGTTCCGGCGATGGCGGATGGCGGGCTGATGAGAGTTGAGGATCGAACCCGCGTGAGGAATAGAAGCGCCTGGAAGCACGTAAGTAAGCGCTTGTAGCCTGCTTCACGATGCGCACTAACTGTCCCTTTTATCTTGCAGGTACAAGTTCGGAGCTTTAGAGAAGCTGAAGGGTGCTGGAATACCCACTGGATTCGGCGTGGGAAGGAGTAATGGCACGTGAGTAATAAAGTTGCCCAATGTCTTTAAACGCACCTTCTTTTGTCTTTCAGATGCGGGATGCAGCGCCGAAGGCCTCCGGAGCGTGCGAAGAGCTGGTAAGCTTTTGTCTTTCAGATGCCGGAATGCAGTGCGAAGACCTCCGGAGCATGCGAAGAGTAGGTAAGCCTTTGTCTTTCAGATGCCGGAATGCAGCGCGAGGCGTTGGTGACAGCCGATGGACCAGGCAAGAGATGCGCTGCCACTGAAGACCGTAGTGCTAACCTGTTTTTTCTTTGTCTTTACAGGTGCTGCTGAAGACTGGATTCCAGGATGGTAAGCCTTTGTTCCCTTAGGCCCAGGATCAGAAGCAGAAGACACGATGAGCGTTCTGCTGCAGAGAATGCAGAATAACGCAAAGCAAGATTCATCCATCGGGTGTGGTTTAAATAGCCTCCTGTAGTGCTTAGGTGTCTCCTTCCACAGCCACGCCTAAGAAAAGAGTTCCTGCTTTCCAGAAGAGTTCCAGTGTTCTGAACCTAGGGAGTGGCTCCTGCCCCACCCAACAGGAAAAGTAGTCGCAAACAGAAGAGGATCAGGGGTTCAACTGGCAGGTAAGTAAGCAGCATGGTCTGCTACAGGTAAGTCCACCCAAGCATTATGAGCCCGGCGCTTCCAGCGCTGGGACTGGGCATCTTTATGAGCCTGGTGCCACTGGCGCCAGGACAGGGTCCAAAAGGTCCCAATTGGGACTGGCTGGCACTCGGAACCGGGGTTATGGGTCTGCTTCCAAGGGAGTCGGGCAAGTCCTGATCTTTTGGAAGCAGAGATCATGACAGCACCCCCCCTCAAGGCCCCTCCCAAACCGGGCTTCTCCGGGGGTTTGGGCTTGTTAGGAAATGTTCGATGAAATCTTTTGATTAGACGAGGCGCGTGGACATATTCTGCAGGTTCCCAGGATCTTTCTTGGGGACCGTAGCCTTTCCAGTCAATCAGGTAAAATAGTTTAGATTTGGAGATCTTGGAATCCAGGATGCTTTTGACTTCAAACTCGAGTTCTCCATCAACTAGAATAGGTTTTGGAGATGTAGTTAGTCGGGTTTGAGGTTGCACGGGTTTTAATAGAGAGACGTGGAAGACCGGATGTATCTTCATGTGAGGGGGCAAGTCCAACTTGACCGCTACTGGATTTACTATGGTAGTGATGGAATAGGGACCAAGGTATCTTGGGTTGAATGTGCGTGGTCCTTTTAGAGGTAGATATTTGGTGGATAACCAGACTTGATCTCCTACTTGATATTGGGGGGCTTCCTTCCGATGTTGGTCTGCTCCTTTCTTGTATTGTTCTTTAGCCCTTTGAAGGTGAGAAACGGCTTCCTTAAAGGCTTGGGTGATTGTAGAATGCAGGTGGTCTACTGCTGGTGTTCCAAGATCTTGGAGTGGATCCAACTCCGAGGTTAGAGGGTGACTACCGTATAAAAGAAAAAACGGGGTCTTCCCAGTTCCCGAGTGGACAGAGTTATTGTAGGCATATTCGGCTATCCAAAGGATATCTTTCCAAGTTTTTTCAGTTTGTTGTAGCATGCAGCGCAAATACTGTTCCAGAGTTTGATTGGTCCTCTCGGTTTGTCCGTCGGTTTGAGGGTGGTGGCTGGTCGAAAGTCTCACATCAATTTGAGCCGACCGACAGCAACTTCGCCAAAAATGAGAAATAAATTGACTACCTCGATCCGAAATTAGAACTGAAGGAAAACCGTGCAGTCGGACGATGTTTTCGAGAAATTCTCGGGCCAGAGTTGCTGCTGTTGGTAAGCCTTTGAGTGGAATGAAATGCGCCATCTTGGAGAATAGGTCCACGATTACTAGGATCGTATTGTATCCGGAGCATGGAGGTAGATCGGTGATGAAGTCCATAGAAAGCGTATGCCAAGGGCGAGGCGGGATGTCAATAGGGCGTAAGAGGCCGGCTGGTTTTTCCTTTTGACTCTTGTTTTGGGCGCATACTCCACAGAACATTATAAAGTCTCTGATATCTTTTTTCCAAGACGGCCACCAGAAGTAGCGCTTGATCTTTTCCGAGGTCTTGGTCATACCGGGATGTCCTTCCATTAAAGAATCGTGATAACAAGAGATTACCTTTTTCTGTAAATCTGTGCTGGGAAGGTATTGTAACGCTCACCTGATTCCCGTAGAGGCGCCGGTCTTGACTGGGCGTATACCGTATCTTCAAAGGTGATGTGCAACACACGGCTGGCTCTTTGGGCTGGACCTCTGTGCACTGTATGTCTGACTTGAAGGGTAAGATGTCTGCAGATAGAAAATATGGGATTAAGGAACTGGGTTATTGAATGTCTCTCTCTTCTTCCCTTTCTCTTCTCCTGTAGAACCCCAAAGGTTAACGCTCTCACCTTAGGTAAGTGAACGCCGTGCTCTCCATCTGCCTCGGGGCAGGGTGCTGTAACCAGTTTCTTCACTGGATAAGGGGAGCAGGCCTCTTGACTTCAGAGGACTGCTGTCCGTCGTTTACTGCACGAACGGTAAGTTTCGAGTAACTCTAATGTCTTTAAAGTCTTTAGTAATGATGTTTCTTGTTTTGCAGGGTTCCGGCGATGGCGGATGACGGGCTGAAGTGAGTTGAAGATGGAGCCCGTGTGATGAATAGAAGCGCCTGGAAGCACGTAAGTAAGCGCTTGTTTCCTGCTTCACGATGCGCTCTAACTGTCTTTTTATTTTGCAGGTACAAGTTTGGAGCGGCAGCAGGGTGCCGGAATACCCACTGGGTTAGATGTGGAAAGGAGTAATGGCACGTGAGTATTAAAGTTCCCCAATGTCTTTAAACGCACCTTGTTTTGTCTTTCAGATGCAGGATGCAGCGCCGAAGGCCTCCGGAGCGTGCGAAGAGTTGGTAAGCTTTTGTCTTTCAGATGCCGGAATGCAGTGTGAAGACCTCCGGAGCGCACAAAGAGTAGGTAAGCCTTTGTTTTTCAGATGCCGGAATGCACCGCGAGGCGTTGGTGACAGCCGATGGACCAGGTAAGTGAAGAGCTGTCACTGAAGACCGTAATGCTAACCTGTTCTTTCTTGTCTTTATAGGTGTTGCTGAAGACTGGATTCAGGATAGTAAGCCTTTTTCCTTAGGCCCAGGATCAGATGCAGAAGACACGATGAGCGTTCTGCTGCAGAGGATGCAGAATAACGCAAAGCAAGATTCATCCATCGGGTGTGGTTTAAATAGCCTCCTGTAGTGCTTAGATGTCTCCTTCCACAGCCACGCCTAGGTAAGAAAAGAGTTCCTGCTTTCCAGAAGAGTTCCAGTGTTCTGAATCTAGGGAGTGGCTCCTGCCCCACCCAACAGGAAAAGTAGTTCCAAACAGAAGAGGATCAGAGGCTCAACTGGCAGGCAAGTAAGCAGCATGGTCTGCTGCAGGTAAGTCCACCCAAGCATTATGAGCCCGGCGCTTCCAGCGCTGGGACTGGGCATATTTATGAGCCTGGTGCCACTGGCGCCAGGACTGGGTCCAAAAGGTCCCAATTGGGACTGGTTGGCACTCGGAACCTGGGTTATGGATCTGCTTCCAAGGGAGTTGGGAAAACCCTGACCATTTGGAAGCAGAGATCATGACAGTACCCCCCCTCAAGGCACCTCCCAAACCGGGCTCCTCCGGGGGTTTTGGCTTGTCAGGAAATGTTCGGTGAAATCTTTTGATTAGGCGAGGAGCGTGGACATATTCAGCAGGTTCCCAGGATCTCTCTTGGGGGCCGTAGCCTTTCCAGTCAATTAGGTAAAATAGTTTAGATTTGGAGATCTTGGAGTCCAGAATGCTTTTGACTTCAAACTCGAGTTCTCCATCAACTAGGATAGGTTTTGGAGATTTAGTTAGTCGGGTTTGAGGTTGCACGGGTTTTAATAGAGAGACGTGGAAGACCGGATGTATCTTCATGTGCGGGGGCAAGTCCAACTTGACCGCTACTGGGTTTACTATGGTAGTGATGGAATAGGGACCAAGGTATTTTGGGTTGAATGTGCGTGGCCCTTTTAGAGGTAGATATTTGGTGGATAACCAGACTTGATCCCCTACTTGATATTGAGGGGCTTCCTTCCGATGTTGATCTGCTCCTTTCTTGTATTGTTCTTTAGCCCTTTGAAGGTGAGAAACAGCTTCCTTAAAGGCTTGGGTGATTGTAGAATGCAGGTAGTCTACTGCTGGTGTTTCAAGATCTTGGAGGGGATCCAACTCCGAGGTTCGAGGGTGACTGCCGTACAAAAGAAAAAACAGGGTTTTCCCAGTTCCCGAATGGACAGAGTTATTGTAGGCATATTCGGCTATCCAAAGGATGTCTTTCCAAGTTTTTTCAGTTTGTTGCAGCATGCAGCGTAAATACTGTTCCAGAGTTTGATTGGTCCTCTCGGTTTGTCCGTCGGTCTGAGGGTGGTGACTGGTCGATAGTCTCACATCAATTTGAGCCGACCGACAGCAACTTCGCCAAAAATGAGAAATAAATTGACTACCTCGATCCGAAATTAGAACCGAAGGAAAACCATGCAGTCGGACGATGTTTTCGAGAAATTCTCGGGCCAGAGTTGCTGCTGTTGGCAAGCCTTTGAGCGGAATGAAATGCGCCATCTTGGAGAATAAGTCCACGATTACTAGAATCGTATTGTATCCGGAGCATGGAGGTAGATCGGTGATGAAGTCCATAGAAAGCGTATGCCAAGGGCGAGGTGGGATGTCAATAGGGCGTAAGAGGCCTGCTTGTCTTTCCTTTTGACTCTTGTTTTGGGCGCATACTCCACAGGACATTATAAAGTCTCTGATATCTTTTTTCCAAGACGGCCACCAGAAGTAGCGCTTGATCTTTTCTGAGGTCTTGGCCATACCGGGATGTCCTTCCATTAAAGAATCGTGATAACAAGCGATTACTTTTTTCTGTAAATCTGTGCTGGGTAGGTATAATCGTTCTTGGAAATACAATAAGTTGTCCTTTACTGCAAAGTCCTTTCCCTGCAGATGCCAATTCTGTATGTCTGCTGGAGTTACAAGTTGCCTGGCTTTATCCTTAACTTCCTCTATGGATTCTGTGGCGATTACACCCAGAATTCTTTGTTCGGGAATGATTGGTACAGGTTTAGGGTTGATCAAGTGTTCTTCCACTCCCATCCGAGAAAGGGCATCAGCTTTACCGTTCTTTGTACCAGGTCGATAGGTAATTATGAAGTCAAACTCGGCAAAGAATAATGCCCAACGGAGTTGTCTAGAGGATTGGGCTTTTGCGGTTTTCAAATATTGCAGGTTTCGGTGATCCGTAATCACAGTAACGGTGTGTCGGGCCCCCAGCAGATAATGCCGCCAAGCCTTAAAGGCAGACTTGATAGCCAGAAGTTCCTTGTCAGTAATCGTGTAATTGATTTCAGGAGGCAAGAATTTGCGGGACCAAAATGCCACGGGATGCAACTGATTGGTTACCGGGTCCTTTTGTGATAGAACTGCCCCCATGCCAAGGCTTGAAGCATCAGTTTCCACGATGTAGGGGAGTTCGGGGCGAGGGTGTTTTAAGATTGGTGCAGAGATAAATTTAGTCTTCAAATCCTGGAAAGCTTGTTCCGCCTCGGTAGACCATTCAAAACGTTTGTTTTTCTTTAACAAGGCAGTGATGGGCTGGACTATTCGAGAGAATTCGGGGATAAACCTGCGGTAAAAGTTAGCGAAGCCTAACATGCTTTGCACACCTTTTACGGAGGATGGTGATGGCCATTTGAGAACTGCATCGACCTTCTTTGAATCCATACGCACTCCGCCAGGTGATAATATGAATCCCAAGAATTCAGCTTCAGTCACGTTGAAAACACATTTTTCCAATTTAGCGAAAAGTTTGTGTTGACGCAATCTTTCGAGGACCATTTTCACGTGTTTCCGATGTTCAGATTCCGATGAAGAATAAACGAGGATGTCGTCAATGTAAACAACAACACACACATCTATGAGCTCTCTGAGGACATCGTTCATAAAATATTGAAAGGCGGCCGGGGCATTGCAAAGTCCGAAGGGCATGACCTGATATTCAAATAGCCCATACTTGGTGCGGAAGGCCGTCTTCCATTCATCGCCCTCTTTTACTCGTACCAAGTGGTAAGCTCCTCTAAGATCCAGCTTTGTATATATGCATGCTTTTCTGACTTGGTCCAGGAGTTCAGGGATCAAAGGTAACGGATATCTATTCTTAACGGTGATCTGGTTCAGGGAGCGATAATCTATACAAGTTCTAAGGTCTCCTTCCTTTTTTGGAACGAAGAACAAAGCTGAAGAAGCAGGGGACTTGGAAGGACGAATAAACCCATTTGCCAGGTATTGATCCAGGTATTGTCGAAGGTGAAGGTTCTCAGGCTCGGTGAGGGCATAAATTCTACTACAAGGAGGAGTAGATCCAGGTATCAGGTCTATCTGGCAGTCATAAGACCTATGAGGAGGTAGAGAGTTAGCCTGATCCTTCCGGAAAACATCTTGGTATTCTAGGTATTCGGGAGGTAACTGGGGAGTCTCTGAAGAAATTGCTGCCAGTGCAACACCAGGTGGAGGGTGACAAGTAGAGACACATTCTGGAAACTGGACCGTTCTTGCTCGCCAATCGATCAGAGGATTGTGTTTCTCTAACCAAGGTATTCCTAGAATAATCTGAAACTGAGGGGCCTTGATCACATCGAACACGTTCTTCTCATGGTGTCCATCTTGACTTACTAGCGTCACCTCTTGAGTGGTATGCGTTACTGGCCCGGAGGCTATCTCCGTACCATCCACCGTAGTAATGACGTCCTTTACAGCCTTGGGACAAAGAGTTAGATTCATCCTCAAAACCATCTCATGATCCACATAATTGCCGATGGCACCGCTGTCGACGTAAGCTTCAATTGCATGTAATCGATCCGGATTATCAGGGCTAATGAGGACCATAGGTATCACGAAATGCGAGGTTACAGAACTGGTTTTCACGCTCGGCAAGAGGACCTCTATTCTTGTCGGGCGAGGTCGTTTCCCTGCTCAGAGTTTGTAACTTTGGTAACTGCAGCTCCTACTGCCTTCTTGGCAGGTTTCACCGGACAGTCTCGAAGAAAGTGCCCTGAGTTTCCGCAATAGAGGCATAATTGCAACTGTTTTCTCCTTTCCCGCTCCTTTTGTGTTAGAGGACCTTTCAGACCCCCTATTTGCATGGGTTCCCCGGAGTCTACTCCTTTGGAAGGAGTTGGCGGTTTGGAAAATACTCGAGCATCAAACTTGGAACGATCGGCCTTCCTGTTCTGCAGTCTGTGATCTATTTGAACGACTAAGTCTATATAGTCCGAACAATCTTGTGGGGGATTCACTACTTGGGCTAACACATCTTTGAGCTCTCCACGTAGACCTCTATAAAACAGCGTAATCCTTTTGTCCTCAGGCCATTGAGTTTCCACTATCAGTCTGTTGAAAGACGCAATATAAGCCAAAAGGTCTTGATTACCTTTCTCGCAACGAAAGAAGCTCATTGTCCAAGGCCTGCCCCTGTGAATGTCTTGCGAACAGTTTTTCCATACTGAGCTGAAAAGCTTGAAAATCATGGAGGACCGGATCATCTTGATTTACTAGAGGGATCGACCAGTCTGCCGCATTGCCACTAAGGTACGAAAGCACGAAAGCTACTTTAGCTTGATCAGTTGGAAAGGCTGCTGGCCGGCATAAGAAATGCAACCGGCACTGATTGATAAATACTGCAAACCTCTTTGGGTCACCAGAAAATCGTTCCGGCGGAGCCAGAGGTACATTCCCAGGTAGGTTGATCTGCACTGGATTCATAGAGGATGTAGAAGGAAGATTTCCCCCAGATGCGGGTAACGGGGTCTGTCCGGCTTGTGACTGTAGCAATTGTCTAGCGAGATCATCTGTTCGCTCCTTGGAAATAATCAGTTCCCTTCTTAGAGCGTTCGTTTCCTGACGGGCTGCATGCACTTCTGCCCTTAGTTCCCCAAGTAACTGGGCTAGCTGGTCGGTATCCGAGGTTTCCATAGCGCCTGGACGGGAGTTTTGTGGTAGGCTTTGCGTTCTGTAACGCTCACCTGATTCCCGTAGAGGCGCCGGTCTTGACTGGGCGTATACCGTATCTTCAAAGGTGATGTGCAACACACGGCTGGCTCTTTGGGCTGGACCTCTGTGCACTGTATGTCTGACTTGAAGGGTAAGATGTCTGCAGATAGAAAATATGGGATTAAGGAACTGGGTTATTGAATGTCTCTCTCTTCTTCCCTTTCTCTTCTCCTGTAGAACCCCAAAGGTTAACGCTCTCACCTTAGGTAAGTGAACGCCGTGCTCTCCATCTGCCTCGGGGCAGGGTGCTGTAACCAGTTTCTTCACTGGATAAGGGGAGCAGGCCTCTTGACTTCAGAGGACTGCTGTCCGTCGTTTACTGCACGAACGGTAAGTTTCGAGTAACTCTAATGTCTTTAAAGTCTTTAGTAATGATGTTTCTTGTTTTGCAGGGTTCCGGCGATGGCGGATGACGGGCTGAAGTGAGTTGAAGATGGAGCCCGTGTGATGAATAGAAGCGCCTGGAAGCACGTAAGTAAGCGCTTGTTGCCTGCTTCACGATGCGCTCTAACTGTCTTTTTATTTTGCAGGTACAAGTTTGGAGCGGCAGCAGGGTGCCGGAATACCCACTGGGTTAGATGTGGAAAGGAGTAATGGCACGTGAGTATTAAAGTTCCCCAATGTCTTTAAACGCACCTTGTTTTGTCTTTCAGATGCAGGATGCAGCGCCGAAGGCCTCCGGAGCGTGCGAAGAGTTGGTAAGCTTTTGTCTTTCAGATGCCGGAATGCAGTGTGAAGACCTCCGGAGCGCACAAAGAGTAGGTAAGCCTTTGTCTTTCAGATGCTGGAATGCACCGCGAGGCGTTGGTGACAGCCGATGGACCAGGTAAGTGAAGAGCTGTCACTGAAGACCGTAATGCTAACCTGTTCTTTCTTGTCTTTATAGGTGTTGCTGAAGACTGGATTCAGGATAGTAAGCCTTTTTCCTTAGGCCCAGGATCAGATGCAGAAGACACGATGAGCGTTCTGCTGCAGAGGATGCAGAATAACGCAAAGCAAGATTCATCCATCGGGTGTGGTTTAAATAGCCTCCTGTAGTGCTTAGATGTCTCCTTCCACAGCCACGCCTAGGTAAGAAAAGAGTTCCTGCTTTCCAGAAGAGTTCCAGTGTTCTGAATCTAGGGAGTGGCTCCTGCCCCACCCAACAGGAAAAGTAGTTCCAAACAGAAGAGGATCAGAGGCTCAACTGGCAGGCAAGTAAGCAGCATGGTCTGCTGCAGGTAAGTCCACCCAAGCATTATGAGCCCGGCGCTTCCAGCGCTGGGACTGGGCATATTTATGAGCCTGGTGCCACTGGCGCCAGGACTGGGTCCAAAAGGTCCCAATTGGGACTGGTTGGCACTCGGAACCTGGGTTATGGATCTGCTTCCAAGGGAGTTGGGAAAACCCTGACCATTTGGAAGCAGAGATCATGACAGGTATAACCGTTCTTGGAAATATAATAGGTTGTCCTTCACCGTAAAGTCCTTTCCCTGCAGATGCCAATTCTGTATGTCTGCTGGAGTTACCAGTAGCCTGGCTTTATCCTTAACTTCCTCTATGGATTGTGTGGCGATTACACCTAGAATTCTTTGTTCGGGAATGATAGGTACAGGTTTTGGATTGATCAAATGTTCTTCCACTCCCATCCGAGAAAGGGCATCAGCTTTACCGTTTTTTGTACCAGGTCGATAGGTAATTATGAAGTCAAACTCGGCAAAGAATAGTGCCCAACAGAGTTGCCTAGAGGATTGAGCTTTTGCGGTTTTCAAATATTGCAGGTTTCGGTGATCTGTAATCACAGTAACGGTGTGTCGGGCCCCCAGAAGATAATGCCGCCAAGCCTTAAAGGCGGACTTGATAGCTAGAAGTTCCTTATCAGTAATAGTGTAATTGATTTCAGGAGGCGAGAATTTGCGGGACCAAAATGCCACGGGATGCAACTGATTGGTTACTGGGTCCTTTTGTGATAGAACTGCCCCCATGGCAAGGCTCGAAGCATCAGTTTCAACGATGTAGGGGAGTTCTGGGCGAGGATGTTTTAAGATCGGTGCAGAGATAAATCTAGTCTTCAAATTCTGGAAAGCTTGTTCCGCCTCGGTAGACCATTCAAAACGTTTGTTTTTCTTTAACAAGGCGGTGATGGGCTGGACGATTCGAGAGAATTCGGGGATAAACCTGCGGTAAAAGTTAGCGAAGCCTAACATGCTTTGAACACCTTTTACGGAGGATGGCGATGGCCATTTGAGAATTGCATCGACCGTCTTTGAATCCATACGCACTCCGCTAGGTGATAATATGAATCCCAAGAATTCAACTTCAGTCACGTTGAAAACACATTTTTCCAACTTAGCGAAAAGTTTGTGTTGACGCAATCTCTCGAGGACCATTTTCACGTGTTTCCGATGTTCAGTTTCCGATGAAGAATAAACGAGGATGTCGTCAATGTAAACAACAACACACACATCTATGAGCTCTCTGAGGACATCGTTCATAAAATATTGGAAGGCGGCCGGGGCATTGCAAAGTCCGAAGGGCATGACCTGATATTCAAATAGCCCATACTTGGTGCGGAAGGCCGTCTTCCATTCATCGCCCTCTTTTACTCGTACCAAGTGGTAGGCTCCTCTAAGATCCAGCTTTGTATATATGCATGCTTTTCTGACTTGGTCCAGGAGTTCAGGGATCAAAGGTAACGGATATCTATTCTTAACGGTGATCTGGTTCAGGGCGCGATAATCTATACAAGTTCTAAGGTCCCCTTCTTTTTTTGGAACGAAGAACAAAGCTGAGGAAGCAGGGGACTTGGAAGGACGAATAAACCCATTCGCTAGGTATTGATCCAGGTATTGTCGGAGGTGAAGATTCTCAGGCTCGGTGAGGGCATAAATTCTACTACAAGGAGGAGTAGATCCAGGTATCAGGTCTATCTGGCAGTCATAAGACCTATGAGGAGGTAGAGAGTTAGCCTGATCCTTCCGGAAAACATCTTGGAATTCTGGGTATTCAGGAGGTAACTGAGGAGCCTCCGAGGAAATTGCTGCCAGTGCAACACCAGGTCGAGGGTGACAAGTAGAGACACATTCTGGAAACTGAACCGTTCTTGCTCGCCAATCGATCTGAGGATTGTGCTTCTCTAACCAAGGAATTCCTAGAATAATCTGGAACTGGGGGGCCTTGATCACATCGAACACGATCTTCTCATGGTGTCCATCTTGACTTACTAGCGTCACTTCTTGGGTGGTATGCGTTACTGGTCCGGAGGCTATCTCCGTACCATCCACCGTAGTAATGACGTCCTTTACAGCCTTTGGACAAAGAGTCAGATTCATCCTCAAAACCATTTCATGATCCATATAATTGCCGAAGGCACCGCTGTCGACGTAAGCTTCAATCGCATGTAATCGATCCGGATGTTCAGGGCTAATGAGGACTATAGGTATCACGAAATGCGAGGTCACGGAACTGGTTTTAACGCTCGGCAAGAGGACCTCTATTCTTGTCGGGCGAGGTCGTTTCCCTGCTCAGAGTTTGTGACCCTGGTAACTGCAGCTCCTACTGCCTTCTTGGCTGGTTTCACCGGACAGTCTCGAAGAAAGTGCCCCGAGTTTCCGCAATAGAGGCATAATTGCAGCTGTTTTCTCCTTTCCCGCTCCTTTTGTGTTAGTGGTCCTTTCAGGCCCCCTATTTGCATGGGTTCCCCGGAGTCTACTCCTTTGGTAGGAGTTGGTGGTTTGGAAATAACTCGAGCATCAAACTTGGAACGATCGGCCTTCCTGTTCTGCAGTCTGTGGTCAATTTGAACGACTAAGTCAATATAGTCCGAACAGTCTTGCGGGGGATTCACTACTTGGGCTAACACATCTTTGAGCTCTCCACGTAGACCTCTATAAAACAGCGTAATCCTTTTGTCCTCAGGCCATCGAGTTTCCACTATCAGTCTGTTGAAAGACGCAATATAAGCCAAAAGGTCTTGATTACCCTGTCGCAATGAAAGGAGCTCATTGTCCAAGGCCTGCCCCTGTGAATGTCTTGCAAACAGTTTTTCCATACTGAGCTGAAAAGCTCGAAAATCATGGAGAACCGGATCATCTTGATTAACTAGAGGGATCGACCAGTCTGCCGCATTGCCACTAAGGTACGAAAGCACGAAAGCTACCTTAGCTTGATCAGTTGGAAAGGCTGCTGGCCGGCATAAGAAGTGCAACCGGCACTGATTAATAAATACTGCAAACCTCTTTGGGTCACCAGAAAATCGTTCGGGCGGAACCAGAGGTACATTCCCAGGTAGGTTGATCTGCACTGGGTTCGTAGAGGATGTTGAAGGAAGATTTGCCCCTGATGCGGGTAACGGAGTTTGTCCGGCTTGTGACTGTAGCAATTGTCTAGCGAGATCGTCTGTTCGCTCCTTGGAAATAATCAGTTCCCTTCTTAGAGCATTCGTTTCCTGACGGGCTGCATGCACTTCTGCTCTTAGTTCCCCAAGTAACTGGGCTAGCTGGTCGGTATCCGAGGTTTCCATAGCGCCTGGGTGGGAGTTTTGCGATAGGCTTTGCGTTCTGTAACGCTCACCTGATTCCCGCAGAGGCGCCGGTCTTGACTGGGTGAATGCCGTATCTTCAAAGGTGATGTGTAACACACGGTTGGCTCTTTGGGCTGGACCTCTGTGCACTGTATGTCTGACTCGAAGAGTAAGATGTCTGCAGATAAAAAATATGCGATTAATGAACTGGGGTTATTGGGTGCCTCTCTCCTCTTCCCTTTCTCTTCTCCTGTAGAACCCCAACGGTTAACACCCTCACCTTAGGTAAGTGAATGCCGAGCTCTCCATCTGCCTCGGGGCAGGGTGCCGTAACCAGTTTCTTCACTGGATAAGGGTGCAGGCCTCTTGACCTCAGAGGACTGCTGTCCGTCGTTAACTGCACGAACGGTAAGTTCTGGGCACTTCAAATGTCTTAAAAGTCTTTTGTAATGATATCTCTTGTTTTGCAGGGTTCCGGCGATGGCGGATGGCGGGCTGATGAGAGTTGAGGATCGAACCCGCGTGAGGAATAGAAGCGCCTGGAAGCACGTAAGTAAGCGCTTGTAGCCTGCTTCACGATGCGCACTAACTGTCCCTTTTATCTTGCAGATACAAGTTCGGAGCTTTAGAGAAGCTGAAGGGTGCTGGAATACCCACTGGATTCGGCGTGGGAAGGAGTAATGGCACGTGAGTAATAAAGTTGCCCAATGTCTTTAAACGCACCTTCTTTTGTCTTTCAGATGCGGGATGCAGCGCCGAAGGCCTCCGGAGCGTGCGAAGAGCTGGTAAGCTTTTGTCTTTCAGATGCCGGAATGCAGTGCGAAGACCTCCGGAGCATGCGAAGAGTAGGTAAGCCTTTGTCTTTCGGATGCCGGAATGCAGCGCGAGGCGTTGGTGACAGCCGATGGACCAGGTAAGAGATGCGCTGCCACTGAAGACCGTAGTGCTAACCTGTTCTTTCTTTGTCTTTACAGGTGCTGCTGAAGACTGGATTCCAGGATGCTAAGCCTTTGTTCCCTTAGGCCCAGGATCAGAAGCAGAAGACACGATGAGCGTTCTGCTGCAGAGAATGCAGAATAACGCAAAGCAAGATTCATCCATCGGGTGTGGTTTAAATAGCCTCCTGTAGTGCTTAGGTGTCTCCTTCCACAGCCACGCCTAAGAAAAGAGTTCCTGCTTTCCAGAAGAGTTCCAGTGTTCTGAACCTAGGGAGTGGCTCCTGCCCCACCCAACAGGAAAAGTAGTCCCAAACAGAAGAGGATCAGGGGTTCAACTGGCAGGTAAGTAAGCAGCATGGTCTGCTGCAGGTAAGTCCACCCAAGCATTATGAGCCCGGCGCTTCCAGCGCTGGGACTGGGCATCTTTATGAGCCTGGTGGCACTGGCGCCAGGACAGGGTCCAAAAGGTCCCAATTGGGACTGGCTGGCACTCGGAACCGGGGTTATGGGTCTGCTTCCAAGGGAGTCGGGCAAGTCCTGATCTTTTGGAAGCAGAGATCATGACATCTGCCCTCTGTACGGGGAAAGAATCTCCTGATAATGATGGACTGTGCTGAGAAGCAATGCAGCTCTGGTTCTGGGCAATTAAAGAAGGAGTCTCTCTATCGGCAGTTCACCAAGCCGGCGAGGAGAACACAGCGGTGGACACTCTGAGCAGGCAGAGCACAGTCTCCCATGATTAGGAACTAGCTCAAGAAGTCCTTCAGGAGATCTTCACCCTTTGTGGAACCCCTCAAGTGGATCTGTTCGCAACCAGTGGTAACCGGTGCAAACTGTTTTGCTCTAGGGAATTTCTTCCAAGAGGAGCTGTAGGGGACGTGTTTGTAGTGGACTCGGAATTTCCACTCCTGTAAACGTTTCCTCCAGTCCCTGTCATTCCTCATGTGATCAGGAGGTTGAGAAAGTTCGGAAAATCCATGATCCTAATTGGCCCGGATTGGGCCAGGAGGACGTGGTACCCAGACCTTCTGGACATGTCCATCTGCCCTCCAATACGTCTTCCACAAAGAGAGGACTTTCTCTTGCAAGAGAAGGGTCGGGTTCTCCACCCAGAGGTCAAGACACTCAGCCTTCACGCATGGTTTTTGAGAGGCTGCGGTACAAGGATTGGGACCTCCCAGGTGACGTAATGGAGCCAGAAGTCCAGCTACAAAATCCTTATACCGCTGCCGTTGATGAGGAATATGTGAGAGGACACAATCCATTCTAAGAACAAGTTACTTGCCCCTGGTAACATTCTTTTGACTGGATTTTTCTACCGCGTATTCCTCATCGCCCTCCCAGCCTACCCCACTGTAGAATTTCCGAGCTTTAGACCTTACGATCTTTTACGTTCTGATAATTTAAAGGCACATATCAAGGCCGGTAATTATCCATATGGTGGCATATGGTGGCAAAAAAACAGAACTGAAACCAACTGGCGGTGTGCGTGGTATATGTACTTGACAGGGACGCCGTCCGAGATGTAAACCTTCAAGGGACATTGAGTCGACTGTCTCGACGCACAGCGGACTCTACCAAGAGAAAATATTTTCAAAGCAGCTGAAGCTGTAAACGAAGATATCATACAATGAGAATACATGGGCGGAACATCCAGTCGAAAGAAAGTTACCAGAGGTAAGTAACTTGTTCTTCTTTGCTCTACCGTGATTTTATACTTTGTTTATTACATTTTTGAGAATTTATTTTGAATTTTTATATCTGAGAACAGCTCCTTTGAAAAGTTGAGGCAGCTCTCCTAATTTCATCCTGAACGTTACATCCAATGTCTTTTATTGACACTGAAATCTGGCCTTTTTTACTTACTTGAAAGTGGTGGCAGAATTTAATTAATTAACGTGATCAAATTCGGTGCCTTAATCAACCTCAGTGCTTTAAATCAAAGCAGTATTTCTAATGGATACATTCCTTTGATAGATTTGCTATCTTCTGACAACTTTCCAAGTGAATAAACACAAATAATCAGAGATTTGTGATAAGAAGATTAAATCATAAAGTGTTTGTTTTATCAGTAATTCTTCATAAAAGTAAATACAGCCTTGTCAATGTACACATGAAAGGCATCTTGTCGAGTTAAAATCTTAATTGTAAAACAACACATGGTAAAAAGAAAATGCCAAAAGGGTCATTAACATATAATGAATAAACAGTTTGTTATCAAGCACATGCATAATATTTTCGCAGACGCCATCTCTCAGCTGCACTCTGGGAAAACTCAGGGGACAAATGGGTTCCGATTGAAATATGAAAGAAATTAGGTCACACAACCGTCATACCCCACCTTCATTCATTCTGTCGAAGTAGGCAGACTAACACACTCCCTCCAGACCTACAGCAAGTCACCATAGTAGTCATCCATATGAAAGGCGAAGCCCCCAATCTCTGCTCCTCCTACAGACCCATTTCCCTTATTACTGGGGAAACTAAGATACTGGCCAAGGTACTCGCCAATCGCTTATTAAAAGTCATCTCTTCAATGGTCCATCTTGATCAATGCGAATTCCTGCCTGCCAGGTCTACTCACGTGAATATTCGTCGACTCCACTTGGCCATTGACCAGACCCCTACACTTCAAGAACCATTAGCACTTCTTTCTATTGACTTTGAAGAAGGCGTTTGACTCGGTCCTGTAGGGATACTTGTGGGAAATCCTGATGAGAATGGGCTTTGGGGAAAACGTTCTCTGTTGTCCTTGGCTACTGTATGCAGTACCTATGGTAGAGGTTAGGATAAATGGGCCCAACTTCCAAATCTTTCCCCCTGGAGCGGGGGACTAGGCAGGTTTGTCCTCTCTCCCCCTTTTTGTTTACCTTGGCCATAGAGCCACTGGCAATAGTACTGAGGTCTGATCAGACGTGGTCAAGGTTTAGCTGGGAAACGGGACACGAAGATAAAGTCTCATTATACGCAGATGACCTAATGATGTTTCTGCGAGACTTGATACATTCCTGCCATATCGTAACTCAACGACTGCAAGAATATGTGATGCTTAGCGGACTGAGGATGAACTGGCACAAGTCTGTTCTATTCCTGATACAGGGGAAAGACCAGGCAATTCCCTCAGACTACCCCTAACACCTATTACAGGATAGATTACAAATACCTGGGAATACAGACAGGAGTGCATTATTTATGTTTTCTCTCTTGTAATCTGCATGCTATTGTAAGATGTGAAGCATTGGAAATCCCCCCGTTAATATTGCTGGGGAAGGCTGTTTTTTTATTCAAAATGTGGGTGATACCTACACAGAGGCCTAGCCAGGATCGTCTAACAAGTGGGTCCTGAAGCTGATGTAGTTGGTCCCACCGCAGTGACACTAACATTTGTAAATGCCCACACAGCATTGCTGAGTGGGCATTTACAGATTTCGGGTGGGCTTTGCCCGCTCAGGCCGTACTCTGTCTACACCTCTGTATCTAGATACACATACATTCTTCAAAACGCCCCCCATATAGTCCCTAAATCAGAATTTGACAAGGTGAACATGGCTCTCAGAGACCTTTTATGGGGTGGGGGAGGGTTCCCAACCTCGAATTGCCTTGACCACGCTGCATCGTTAGGTGTGGGAAGGGGGAATAGCACTACCCACCATATAACATTATTACTGGGTGAGCCAATTGGTGACGGCCAATGATTAGGTTCATGGGGACCCCCGATTGCCTCATATTAAAGCTGAATTGGCATGGATGATGGGGGTTACGCTGACCCAGGTCTTATATGGGGGGAGGTCAGACTGCTTTTCCCAGCATAACACAACATATAGTAAAGTTGTGGAGGGATGTGACCAAGAGTTTGGGATGGGGAGACAAACTGATGCTGGCACAGCCACTGTGGCTAAACACATCCCTACCTGAGATTAGAAAGATAGACGGATTTAGGGCGCGCTGTTGAGCAGCCGATCGTAATGGCCGCCAGAGTGTGAGGCTCAGGCCCCATCCACAATCCTGGTGTGGATAGATCCTCTTGCGTGCCTAAAAAAGCAATTTGGAGCAGAAATTCAGAGAGGGGACAGGACCGTAAGCCTGTGGTCCAACTGAGAGCCCTCTCCGTAGCACGATGCTGAAGAAATCCACTCCGAAAGAAAGGTGTGGTGCGAGCTAACTATGAAGCAGGAAACGGCCCGACGGGAGGAGGAGCCGCCTCCCGTTGTGACATGTGGCAGGCACCAAGAGTGACCTGAACTGAGGTATTCCCAGCACCGGAGACCTGCAAAAGAAACATCTGAAGCAGCACGGCAGAGTGGGCTGCGTAAGCTAGTGCCCTTCACGGTTTTTGTAAATCCTTTGTTTTTGTAAAACCTTTGGGAAGAATGGAGTTCCCCGAGGCGCGGCCTTACTGGAGCCAGACGAGGCAGTGCACAGCAGAGTTTCGCCACGTAATGCAGCGAACTAACAGAGAGCGGTGTGCTGAAGCGACGGCCCCCGCAGATGGCCCCCGCAGAGTGAACAGATCCGGTCAGTGCGCCCCCCCACCCCGATCCCACCGTGGGAAGTAGCTGCAAAGAGATATGGTGCATAATAAATAAGTGCCCCCCATCCCGGGAAGGCGTGCTGAAAGGGCCATGGGGGTGCCCCACAACATATAAACGTGAACTATCCTACCAGGGTGCATACGGATCCAGTGAAGACTCTGCGTGACAGCGCCCTCTTCAACCCGGGCCATCGTCATTCAATCGAAACGGGAAACACAGAGCGTATTATGCCTGCAGGGGTGGCACACACGTGCGCGAAGGGGCTCCAGCTGACCACACCATACACGCTGGTCTGCAGTATGTGCGACTATTAGAGACATCAGCCTTAGAGGACACAGCACTGCCCCGACGCCCCACGCAGCTAACATGTGAGGAGCTATATGTAAAAAACAGTGATCTGGTGGGTCAACGCTGGTGGGGGGAACAACCAGCACAGCAGGAATAAAATTAGTGGTGGGCTGACCGCGTCAACCGGTTGCAGACCCAGAAAACCGGTGAGGGACACGGGGGACGCGACCCAAAGCCTGTAGGAAAGGGTGCATTGAAGTATAGCAGCAACATTGTCTGCGCTGGTACAGAGAGGACTGCAACTAACTAGATCCCAGCTAATCCTGAAGAGAAGGAACAAGCCAGTGAAAATCCCATCGTATCCCCTCTGGAAAGGTGGGAAAAAAACCTGACACAGGCAACATGGCCGAATAAAGGTTACAGATAGTGTATGAGGTCAGGACAGGATCTCATTGTAGGGACGTCCCAGAAGAGGAATACATTCCATCCAGACAACGCCCACCTCTGAAGAGCTGCACGCCAGATAACTGTGACATTGCCACTAGCTACCACAGACACTGAAACATTATACAATAGTATAAAGTATACAGGCAACAGCCCTATACGGAGTGCGGAAGGAGCGCTCCGCAACGATTGAAGAATCATAGTGAGGAAGAGAGTAGGGCGATAGATTTGATCACTGGAGAACACTTACCCGACTACACAGCTGTGCATACAAATCTGAAAGCTACTGGGGACGGCGAACACAGATTCAGCGACAGAAGCCGGGGATAGAGCTGCATTTCAGGTCAGGATATCTGCATTCCAATAAAATGACGAAGGGTGCCAATAAGAAGGGTCCCATGGATTCGTCCACCGGTACCTGATCCTCGCCCCCAGAAACACCTACCCCGCCAGGCACAAGTCAAGAGGAAACCGGAGAGGGCAACACACGCAAAGATCACCTGCTGAATACCATGCAAACCGGATTAATGTCAATTAATGTAAAGCTTGATGACATTGTTTCCACACTGGGTTCCTTGAAAGCGAAACTTGAGAAAGAGAGTGGTCGTATCAATGAGATGGAAACAAGGGTCAGCACCACAGAAGACACTATCGAACGGCATGATCATGACATAGCAACTATTAAAACAGAACTTAGCAGGATGAAGAATAAAGACGATGATTTAGAGTCAAGATCTAGACGCAACACCATCCGAGTGTGGAGCCATTTCTGGAGAACCTGCTTAAAACACTATTCGATCCCACTAAACATTCCTCGGAATTCCTGGTGGAAAGAGCGCATCGGACTCTTTCTCCTCCGCCGCGCCCTGATGTGCCTCGCCAAACAATAATTGAGAAACTGTTGCATTACAGAGATCGAGACACAATCCTAAAACTTGCCAGGGAATTGGGGACACTTCGCTTTGAATCATGCGACATACACATCTGCCCGGACTTCGCTGCTGGAGTGCAGGCGCAAAGAAAAAAACACATGATCTGGTGAAACATCTCCTCAGAGCACGTTGAATACCATACTCTCTGATCTTTCCTGCTAAACTGAGGATTCAGCACAGGGGAAGAGCTCATTTCTCCAGCATTGGATCTTTCATAGATTCAGATGCTTGAATATTCCCCATCGTCAGACTGGTAATCCTCAGTGATAAAAATAATGATTACATTTTTTTTAATATACACACATTGCTACATAGCAATACATGTACATAGCCCATTATGGCCTGTGAGCCATTCCATTGTGTAGTCCCTCCACCTCACTTTGGTCCTTTATGACCCCAACCAATGAGGTGGCAGGGTTTAAGCTCCGACCCAGGCAGCCATCTTCATATTTTTCACCGCAGTCTAATTGACACAGGGAATCCTCAAGCTCTCTGAGCTTTTTTCGAATTTTACTTATATTTGCACAGTAGTGTATATTTGTATATACTCTACCACATTCCCCTGGCTAGGGGCTATCACCACTGGTTTTTGGGGCATCAAAAAACTTTGTTTTGACTCAGAATTTGTTGAGTGAACTTTCTCTTCAGATGTCTGACCATCAGACTACCAAGAAGCCTTCCCTCTTCAGGGATTGCACGAGGTACAAGAGAAAGGTGGTTTACATGAAAGATCCCCATGATCATTGAATATACTGTCTTTATCCTCATGACATCCAAAAATCTCACATTTGCAAGTCTTTTTCAACTAAAACCATAGAAGACTTCTCCTACATTTGGAAGCTAAGGAACTTTCTTCTGATGAGGAATCTGCGAAGACAGCCCTTGTTCACTCCAGCAAGTTGGCTGAAAAGCAAACTTCTAAAAGAAGGGCTTCTTCAGTGGAAAGGAGCTCCTCTCCTACTCCCAAGAGCAAGAGGTAGCTAGAAATTATACCTTTCCTTCCTCCCCTGGATTCTACAAGCCATAAGATGAAGCATTCTACGGCAAAAACTACCTCCAAAGGTAAGGAGGAGTTTGCAAAAAAACAGCGGGTGGGGGGGCAGTCATCCACAGGGAGGCCATCTACGAGCGGCAATAAAGGTATAGGCCCGTCGTCCACTAAGCCGCTGACGGCATCCTCATCGAGGACCACCACGCAAACCGCATCGTCCACGACTAAGTACTCATCAGCAAGTATATCGTCCACAAAACAATCGTAGATGAAGGAGGCTCATCACTCGCCCACGAAGCACTCGTCCACGAGACATTCGTTCACGAAACACTCGTCGATGGAGAAGTTACCGTCCACAAAATCTTTTTCCATGCACTTGTCGACGGATAAACGCAAGCCACCGTCCACGAAATCCTCATCCACGGATCTGCCCTCGACGTCGTCGACGAAAACTTCGACCACGGCTCCGTCGACGGCACCACGAGTTCCGTTACCGATGGAAGAAGTAGGGCCCAAAACACCCCTCGCTGACGCCACTGTTACATCAAGCAATGAAGACGGTCTCCCTGAGTCTTTAGAAGCGCTGCCTCAGTTTGTGGACACTCTTGAACCACAGGGAATGCAATTGTCTCCCATAGGAGAAATGCCAGAGCTGCCTGACGTCATCCTGCAAGAGGAATTTTCAGACACTGAGTTTGTTGAGGAACAACACTGTTTTACACCTAAGGAACACAGTCCTCCTTGGGAACCTACTGCAGAGATGCCTGCTGATCCTTATGATCCTGTGCTAATGTTATCAATGAAAAGGATCATTGAAGAGTTCAACAGACGAAAAAATGAAAAAAGCAAGGCAACTGTACCGAGAGAGTCTAACCCTCCGCAGAGGAATTTTTCACCTCCACAAAGAGCGCCAAGACATTCGCCTTCCAGGAGTAGGCCACAGAAATGGGTGCGTTCACCCGAACCACCACGCAGGTCTAGGAGCTGGACACTCAGTGCTTCACCGACAAGGGTCCCTTCTCCGGCATTGTCGCACAGGACAAGGTCTCCAGCTAGAGATCCCACAACTGTACCATCCTCTGTTTCAGTCTCAGACTGGCAAGAATATCCTTTCATAGAGTTTTCTGAGCCGGAAGAAGGCGAGATCACGCAAGAACCGGACACTAGTGAATGGGACGATTACATTGTCGAAAAGCCCAGAAAGAAAGATTCTCCGGGCGGCTCTTCAGCGCCGGATGATCTAGTCTCTTGTCATACTATCATCGGCAATGCTGCAGAATTGTTCCAGTTACAAGTCACATCGGAGGAGAAGAAGTCGGTGCTCTATGAGCACAGGGACAAGCATAGGAGAACTGTTACTACCATTCCTCTCCTCGACATCATTTGGGAGTCCGGTTCCAAGATATTAGCCACACCCTTATCCACTCCTGCTCTAGTTTCCAGGCCAGAGAAAAAGTACAAGGCTCCGGAGTCTGCTCCTCTTTGTCTTCGAGGTCATACAAAACCAGACTCGGTTATCACAGTAGCAGCTAGGAAAAAGTTGACCAATCCAGCATCACCTCTATCAGCCCCACCGGACAAGGACGGTCGCAAACTAGAGGCTATGGGCAGGAAAGTGTCCGCATCAGCATCGCTTACCATCAGAGCGGGCAATGCGCTGACCATGACGGCGAGATTCGACCGCAAGCTTTGGCTCTGTATGTCCAAGCTGGCTAAACAGCTACCTGTAGAACTCCAGGAGTAAGCCAGGTCGATTATCGCCGATGGGGAAGCAGCTTCGGATCACATGATTGACGCTGCAGTCGATGTGGCGGAGTCAGGTATTCGGCAGATGGCCCACGGCACAGTGCTGAGAAGACAGGCCCGGATGAAGGCTACCAATTTCAGACCTAAGGTCCAAGCGCAGATTTTAGATATGCCCTTCGATGGTCAAGAACTCTTTGGGAAAAAGATTGATGACCACCTCAAAGTAATCAAAACGGACACAGACACGGCACGTTCCATCAGTTCCTTGACAGACGAGGATCGCCGGTCATTTCATCCATTTCGAGATTCATCCTCGAAGTACAGAGATTTTAACCGCCCTTCCTATGGCCAGAAGTCGCAAGGAAGTTCATACCACGACTTCAAATACCAATCTTCATATTAGTACGCCCAGAGAGGAAGGCGGGGCGCTGCTCAAGGGAAGTCGCAGAGCAAGCAAAACTGACAGTCTAGCTCCTTCCCCTCAACGTCACACCCCGGTGGGGGGAAGGGTGAGCCAGTTCTACCAACGCTGGCAGTCAATAACATAAGACAAATGGGTGTTACAGGTGGTGCGCGAGGGACACACCTTGGAATTTCTAGACCAGCCCCCTTCCTAACCCCTGACTCCACACAAGGTACATATGTTAAAGCAAGTTATGTCCGAAATCCAGAAACTGCTGCACCAAGCAGCGATAGAGCCAGTACCTTACTCTCTAAAGGGGAAGGGTTTCCACTCCCGTTTCTTCCTTGTCAAAAAGAAGAATGGTCAACAGCGACCCATCTTGGACCTGAGAGTGTTAAACAAATATATCAAGCGCATCAAATTCAAGATGATAACTCTGCAAGGAGTGCTCCCTTGGCTGAACACGCATTATTTCTTGGCCACTCTAGACTTGGAGGACGCATACTTCCACGTACCGATCCATCCAGCACACAGAAAATTACTCAGGTTGACTGTGGACGATCTTCATTTTCAGTTTCAAGAGCTTCTGTTCGGTCTGGAATCAGCACCAAGGGTGTTTACAAAATGCCTAGCACCAGTGGCTGCAAAACTCAGGAGGACAGGAACAGAAGTCTTTCCATATCTGGACGACTGGTTGATAAGAGCGAGTTCCGCCTCAAGCGCGCGCTTGGCAGTTTCAAAGACAACAAATCTCCTAAGAGAGTTAGGTTTCGCCATAAACAAAGCGATGTCCTGTCCAGTTCCCAGCAAGACAGTTTCTTTTCTGGGAGCCAATCTCGACACCAACATTCCCAGAGTGAGACCGTCGGCAGAAGGAGCATCAGCTATTCTCCACTTGGCTTCTTGTTTCTTAGGGAGAGAAACGACATTGGTGCGCTCTTACAAGTCCCTCCTGGGCATGATGTGCTTATGTATATTCCTCATACCAAATTGCAGGCTTCGCATGAGGCCTGTTCAGGAGGCACTGGACCACCAATGGAAACAAGCTATCGGTTCGTGGGAGGACATCGTCCAGATTCCTATGACTCTGCACAAGGCTCTTCGATGGTGAAGCACTCCGCAGAACCTCTTACAGGGAATGCCGTTTCAGGCACCAACGTCGACCCTTCTCTTGAGGCGGACGCGTCTCTCTCGGGCTGGGGAGCTCATCTTGCGGACCTCCAAACCAAGGGCTCCTGGTCACCCCAGGAGTCACAACTCCACATCAATCAAACACTTGTGTATAGGCACGTTATAAATGCCATATCATATCATATATCATATCAACGTGTTGGAACTCAGGGCCATTCGGTGGGAACTGAAAGCTTTCCTTCCGGTAGAAGCGGGGCAGGTACTCACTGTACAGACAGACAACACAACCTCCATGCATTACACAAACAAGCAAGGAGGCACGAGGTCAGAGATCTTGTCTCAAGAAGCTCAACTACTATGGGCATGGACCTTGCATCACGGAGTCCAAATCAAGGCGGACCATCTTCCGGGAATGGACAGTGTCCTAGCGGACAATCTGAGCAGGGACTACACTTCTTCTCACGAGTGGGAGCTGGACGAGAAGGAAGCCCAACGGATTTTCGCCTTATGGGGCCATCCGCATCCCGCTCTTTTTGCCAACAGAGCCAACAAGAAATGCAAAATGTTCGTTGCCTCCAGGTACCCAGAGAGTCAGTCAGTAGGAGACACGTTCTCAGTGGATTGGACAGGGAAATTCATATATGCCTTTCCCCCCTTACCCCTCAACTCCAGGATACTACGCAGACTGAGAGAGCAGAAGTGTTGTATGATCCTAATTGCACCAGACTGGGCACGGCAGGTCTGGTACTCGACCCTTCAGAACCTGTCCCGATGGCCCCCGATTCGCCTCAAGGCGTATCAGTATCTATTGACGCAACAGAACCGCAAGGTCCTCCATCACGATCCATCGAGCCTGTCTCTCAAGGCCTGGTTCCTGAGCAGCGCAAACTGATGAATCTCGATCTGCCTGTGGAATGCTGGGATATAATCAGGGCCTCAAGGGCGCCTTGTACACGCATCACTTACACTAAGAAATTGACTCGTTTTTCCAAGTGGTGTGAGACACATGCTGTTGATCCTCTCATCGCTTCGGTTGAGCAAGTACTTCCCAACTGATTGCACTTAGCCAAAGCAGGTCTTTTGCTGTCTTCAATCAAGGTCCACCTGTCAGCCATTACGGCATACACAACAGCCCGGAAATGCAGTCCTTAGTCTCCCTTCCGGCCGTTAAGGTCTTCCTTAAAGGACTTCTACGTACATACCTGCCTACGCCCACATCGGTTCCAGCCTGGAGCTTGAACACGGTACTAACAGCTCTCATGGAGTCTCCTTACAAGCCCATCCACAGGTGCGACATGAAGTTCTTGTCATGTAAAACGGCTTTCTTAATAGCCATTACTGCGGCCAGGAATATCAGTGAGTTACAAGCCTTATCTTCTGAACCTCCCTTCACCTTGTTCCATAAGGACCATGTCATTTTAAGACCACACCCTAAGTTCCTTCCGAAGGTGGTATCGGAAATGACGATCGCAGAATGCATTGTCTTACCAACTTTCTTCCAGAATCGTTCTTCGGAAGCAGAATGAACATTGCATTCTCTGTCTATAGAAAAAGTTTTAAAGTTTTATTTGCAAAGGACTAGAGAGTTCCGTTCTTCAAATAGGCTGTTCCTCGCCTTCTCTGGCCATACAAAGGGCCAGCATATTTCCAAACAAGGACTGACGCTCTAGGTCTCCTCTTGCATCTCCCACTGCCATCAGATGAAAGACGACCCCCTTTCTAAACCACCGTCAGCGCACTCCACCAGAGGGAGAGCGGCGTCAACAGCATTCCACGCAGGGGTGGCCCTGAAGGACATATGCTGAGCCGCCACGTGGAGCACTCTGCGCACATTCGCTAAACACTATTGCCTGGCTGAAGATACCAACAAAGAAACTGCAGTTGGACAGGCAGTGCTCCGCCATCTCTTTGCATAAGTTAGGACCAGCCTTCTTTTCCCACCTTTCCCGGAGTATGTAACCGTTGTGTTGCTGCATGGTAAAGGTTTGATCAGAAATATGTTTTTTCTGTATTCGCATATATGGATATGATGGTGGCATGTTTTGTTTAACTGCTTGGTATTCTATTCAAGCATCTGAATCCATGAAAAATCCAATGCTGGAGAAGTCTTAGTTACTTAACTGTAGCTGTATTTCTCCAGCATTGGTGTCTTTCATAGATTCACATGCGCCCACCCGCCTCCCCTGAGAGGCTGCTCCTATGCTCAGCATCCATCATACTGTAGTCTCTACAGTTCAAAATCTGAAGATGGCTGCCTGGGGCGGAGCTTAAGCCCTGCCACCTCATTGGTTGGGGTCATGAAGGACCAAAGTGAGGTGGAGGGACTACACAATAGAATGGCTCATAGGCCATAATGGGCTATGTACATGCATTGCTATGTAGCAATGTGTGTATATTAAAATAAATAGTAATAATTATTTTTATCACCGAGGATTCCCAGTCTGACGACGGGGAATATTCAATCATGTGAATCTATGAAAGATACCAATGCTGGAGAAATACAGCTACAAGTAAGTAACTAAGACTTATTTGACAATCTGGCTGAGGTGCTCAGCTATGTGGAGGTTTCAATACCTGCCCCCTCACCTCGCCAGAATAGAGAACCGAATGACCAACCAGGAGACGGAGGGGACCAAGTTGAAGAGAATAACTGAACTGGTGCTACGATTTATACAACTATCCACTAGTGTGACACGGAAACCATGCATGCAAGACTGAAAATATAGAAGTCAAGATGGGGCATGTTGAAGCTGAGCCTGGAGGACATGGCAGTCAACAGAGTGCCCGGGGGAGCTTCCAAGTTTTTTGGGACATTGCATCATCAAGTTGCGGCGGATGGTGAGGGTGGTGGGAGAGGGGCTCTACAAGTTATAACAAAACCGAGGAAGTTCGTAAGTGGAGCCCAGTTGGACTCAAAGGTTGTGGGTAAATAAAGTGGAGGGAAAAAGTTGCAAGTGGCTGAAGGGATGGATCAGACAAATCACGAAATATAAAATGTACATCATCACGGTTGAAGTACAGAGACGTACAATAGACTGCCAATGACTAACAGCCTGAAATTGATATCATGAAATGTGCGCGGGTGGAATAACCCAATAAAATTCAGGAAGGTATGGGCTTACCTTGAAAGACACTCACACAACATAGTAATGTTGTAGGAGACTCATGCGTTGGATGCAATGCCCAAACAAATTGCTCCAAGATGGGGTAAACACAGGTATTATACTAGTTAATCCTCGCAGGCAAGAGGAGTAATTACATTAATACACAAATCCATACATTTTAATGTCGGGATTACCCATATAGACCCTGATGGCAGATATGTCATAGTTACTGGGACCATAAATAACAAAGTAATAACATTAGTAAATACATACAGCCCAAATATTGATGACCCCAAATTCTAAATCCACGTGGCCATGCTGATAGGGCAGACGCCTGGTGTTCCAGTGTTGTGGGGGAGGCGATTTCAACACAATCCTTGATATCACAAATGATAGATCTAACACCAGAAACCGTGGATACACGAAAGCCGCCCAGACAATACACCAGATTATGGCACAATATACATTAATAGACGCCTGGGGGGGGGAAACACCCAGACAACACAGAATTTACATATTATTCTGCATATCATGATGCACTATCTAGAATTGACTTCTGGTTAATAACATATACGTGCCTTGATAAAACCTATATCTCCACCATTTTACTGCGCACCTGGTCGGACCACTCGCTGGTAGTGCTCCAGGTACAGCTGACAGCTAAAACGCAACCCAGGACACTATGAAGAATGGCCCCAACGGTGCTTACGGACACCATGGTGGATGAGGCCCTGAGGACAGAAATGGCAGCCTTCTTCGAGACTAATGAGGGGTCCGTGGTGAAGTTCGCCAATGTATGGGAATCATTTAAAGTGTGGATCCGTGGCATGATGATTGCCTCCACGGCAGGTATACTCAAGAACATTAATGAACAGGCTCAATACAATCTCATCAGGGAGAGACTAGTGAAACTCTCAAACCAAGTGAGAGCCCTCCATCAGAGATACAGAACCTATTCAATGATGCCAATAATTTCATTTTATAAGCAAAAGGTTGTGGCTGTCCTGACCTATGGTGCAGAATCTTTACTAAACTTGCCATGGGAAACATGGGGAACATTTGAGGCTTTTTTTTGGGCGGAAAGTGCTCAGGCTTCCAAATTGCCTGCCAGTCGCGACAATAAGACATTAACTCAGACTACAATCCCTTGTATCGATAGTACTATGGAAAACCATCTCCTTTTATCGCAAATTTATTCTGGATACACCTCCAATCCCCTTTGAGATTCTGACAAGCACAAATGTGGGGAATGGGGAAAACAACTTCCAGGCCTGGAAAGGGAAATGTTAAGATGTACTATCGTACTATGACATCAAAACAGAAACGCTCAAAAGAAACCCTGACAAGGGAAATCTCTTCGAGAGAAAGACTGGGACGAAACAGAAACTTTGAAGAGGCAGATCAAATACTGTCACAACATCATATGGGAACGTAAAACACTAAATGATCCCCCTCTGTACCTGAGAAGGTTCCCATCGTCCCGATATAGGGACTTATTGATGCGATGTAGGCTTAACATCTTGCCATCCATGGAGGTGCAATTTTTAAGAAAACAGATCACAGCCGAAGAAGCCAGATGTCGCTTCTGTGGGAATCTTGAAATTCTGGAGGGTAGCAGCTAATAATATCCTCATATATATGGTCGCCGTAAATAATATCGCCGGGAAAATGCTGTGGCATTTGGACAGGGGCAAAACATTTTTAAAGAAAAAAAAAATGTTTGGGGGTTGCGGGGGTGTCCCCTGCATGTTCCATGCAATAATGTTGCCACAAAAAATGGCCATTTTCCGGCGAGAGTTTTGCATGGCGAGATTTTTGTGGCGACATTATTACATGGAACCTTCTGGAGACAACCAGACATCGGATTTTGTCCTGCCCAAAGCTCTCAATCCAAAGAAGAAATATTTGGGTGATACTGTGTGGCCCAAGTTAATCCTACTATAGAGAAGGAATGTTGGGAATGACTAATGACGGCCGATAAACTTGGGCGGACACTTGACGCCCTTAAATTTGTAGAATTGATCTTCTCACCGTTAATGATTGGTGACTAACTATAACAATGGGAGGATCTGTAATAACGCATCAAAGAGAGAACGGACTAATACATATTTGTATGTTAAAGGTTGACATTTTTGTTTAACCAATAAAAAAATAAAATACTCTAAAATTCACGCAGGGAACTAGGGAAATTGGAAGACTCTCTAAAAAGACTGGAGGACGAATATGGTGTGACTGGCGACAGGGCACTCCAGGGATTGATTAAGGGAAACCTTATGAAATTCTGAGACCTGGCGGAACGCAAGGTTCGATATATAACTAGGAACACACAAGCTCAACGATATGGGCAACATGACGTGCGGGCCCACCTATTGGCAGGAATAATCATGAGGGAAATGGAAACACAACACATAACTGGCATTACAAGTCCGAAAGGGAGTCATATAATAGAAACAAAGGGAATAAACACACTGTTTATGAATTATTATGAAAATCTGTATGCCAATTTGGATATAGTATCAGATGAAGCAGTAGACAAATACCTAGCAGAGACCTCGCTACCCAGTCTAGACCATGAGGCTAGAGTGAAACTAAATAGCCCTGTCACGCTCGAAGAAATAACCAGTGTGATATTATCCCTCACATCCTTTAAAGCCCCTGGCCCGGACAGACAGGGGATTGAACTTTATAAAACATATAAAGATATCCTAGCCCCCCAACTACTGAAAGTTTGTGAGAAATCGTGCGATACTGGCTGGCTTCCATCCTCACTCACAGAGGCTGTAATAACAATTCTTTTGAAACCTGGTAGACCCCCCCCAACGAGAGATCCTCATATCGCCCACTCTCCCTGATAAATGCGGACACAAAAATATTTGCAAAAATACTGGCGAATAGACTCTTTACATATATGACTAGTCTAGTACACCCAGACCAATCTGGCTTAAATCCTGGGAGATCGACTGCCCTAAATCTTCATCGACTATTTGGAACAATAGCTCAGCTGAACCCAGAAGTGTCTGCTGCGGCAGTCATATTAGACGCTGAAAAAGCATTCGATTCGGTCTCATGGTGCTTCCTGTTCAGAGTGTTAAGACGATTTGGCTTGGTAAACGGATTCATACATTTTGTACAACTATTATATACTGACCCGAAGACCAGAGTGCACACTGACCGAAACTACTCTGAACCACCTATGCTTGCAAGAGTAACACGACAGGAGTGTCCCTTCTCTCCCCTACTGTTCGCACTGACCATTGAACCGTTAGTGAATAGGATCAGGGAGTTCCATGGCCATAAAGGAATACATATACAGGGGCCTCTGCAGGTGATTTCATTATATGCGGACAACACTCTTTTATATCTCAGAAACCCAGAGGACAATATTGACCCAGTACTGGAGGAGGTCAGAAAATGTATGCAACACTCAGTTTACTGGGTTTACACAGCAAAGTCTGAGCTATTCCCTCTAACGGAGAACACCACAAGACCGGGGGAACTGCACGGATTACTGTGGGCACCCAACACAGTTAAATACTTAGGGTTAAAGGTGTCACATACACGCAAGCTATTGTTAAAAAAAAACATGAAGAATACTTAAATGTACTAGAACACAAATTAAACTTATGGACCACACATCCCATTTCACTGTATGGCAGAATCGAAATATTGAAAATGGTGGTAGGACCCAAGTTACTGTATTTCTTTAACACAATTCCAATATGGCCGGGGCAGAGGTTTTTTGCTACATTACCAACAATGGCAGTGCGATTCCTGTGGGGGGGTGGAACAGCCCGAATGAAATGGGAATCCCTAGTTGAACCATACAATAGGGTCGGCCTGGCTGCCCCTGACTTCGTGTTATACTACTTAGCAGCCCATGCGCATTATGCAGAGCACTGGTATAGAGCAGACTTTATAACACCACACAAGGAATTGGAGTCCAATGAGACGTCCCCAATTGATCTTAAATCAGTCATGCTGAGTGACCATTATGTAGATTCATGCCCGTATGATCCGATGCGCACCACAGGGGATGTTTGGAGGCAAATAAAATACCAAACTGGGAATAAAAAATCCATATCGTAAAGCGTCTCACTGTGGAAATGCCCAGAACTACCTCCCTCATACGATACAGATATCCAAGCGGCTTGGGACCCTAACAGGGAGATGAAACTTGGTGACCTCTACCCCGCGGGAAGATTTGTTACAATAGAAGAATTTAAAACCAAACTGGGGGACAACCCAGTATGGCTGCTGCAATATTACCGTATGCGGGCAGATGTAAAAAATAAATGGCCAACGTTCCCACAGGAACCTGAATCAAGCAAGTGTATTGAAATGATTGTGCAGGGAGATGGTAGGAAGGGTATATATACTAGCAAGATTATATGCTAAAGTACAAAATGGGGCAGATCAACACAATGCAATCAGATAGAAATGGAAGAGAGACACCGAAAACAAATAACCGATACTAAATGGCAGAAGATTTGTAACCTAACTAGAGAGGCGGAGTTGGTGCAGAGTCTTTGGTGCAAGCAAGCTATGTGGAGCTCTGTGTTTCTTTGGATCTGTTTGTGCTCCTGGAAGTCTTTCCACCATTTCAACTTTGTCAAGGAGGAGGAGTGAGACTCTTAAGCAGCCCGACCCAGCGGAGCGGCATGGAGTCGGTGCACAGTCTTTGGAGCAAGCGAGGTGTGTGGAGCTCTGTGTTTCTTTGGACCTGTTTGTGCTCGTGGAAGTCTTTCCACCATTTCAACTTTGTCAAGGAGGAGGAGTGAGACTCTTAAGCAGTGCAAACCCGTGCAGCGGCGCAGAGTTGGTGCAGAGTCTTTGGAGTATCTGGAGGCTCTGGTGTCTGGTGTCCCAGTGAACTCTCTGTAAACTTGTGATTGTTCACTCTCTTTCCCTTTGGCCATGCTGCGCCTTCCAATGGATGCGGAACAGCAAATGAAATAGTTTTTCTAACCTGGAAGGCCCTTGCACCTGCTGCTATGCAATCCTCTCAGCAACCTTTGCAGCCGCTGACACGGTCTCGTCTGAAAAGAGGAGCGGGCGATCCAGGCGCCGTTCTGCCCGTGCAGCCGAAGCACAGAGCGGAGCACCCTGCGCACCAAGTAAGCAAATCTGTCAGCTGTGTGAGTGAGCTTCCTAATGGGCCTTCCCTGTATAGCTGTGCTAATGACTTGGACAGCCGGGGGTGCCCCATGGGCATAGACGCATGTAACACCAATAAAGAGGTGCCTAACAGCTGGATGCAAACATTGAAGTGCTCCTGCAATCACCTGTGTACACTTCAATGCAAATGCAACAGTAACGGTCATGTAACACAGTGTGACTCGAAATTCAAAAACGATAAGTAGAATTTGGACACTAACGGGTTAAGTGAGTTGCTTCCTCTCACAGCAGGAGCTTCTGTCGCTTCTTCATCCCTGTCAAGTGCACCATTGCCATTGGGGGTTCCATCGCTCCGGGTTTTGGCTTGGCGTGCTGAACAAAGCAGGGTGAACCTGCAACTTGATCATGATGCGACATCACGCATGGTATTTAATAATATCGACAAAGCCCTAACGCAACTCTCCACTTGCTCCTCAACTACTTGTCCGTGTGTGGCGAAAGACTGTAGATATAGTGAAGAACCCACTACTCTGTCTCCACCGGCCTCATAATTGAATCAAACTGGGGGTTCTACAGAGGTCTTTGATTCCACTGCCTTGAATGAGGTTTTTCATATCAACGAAAATGAGATTGAAGCTGATTCTAACAGTTCAAGATCAAAGGGGAGGCGCCAGTCCTTGGCTGTGGCCGATAAACTTATCTTAGACTTAATGCAAATGAACAAGGACTTGAACAAAAAAATTGGCAAGAATTCTACAAGAAACAAATGCCTTGAAGTTGGAAGCAGTTTGGTAGGAAATACTGCTCCTTTGCCGCAAGACGTAGACATTGAGTCAACTGAGCATAAAAGAGCGCACAAACGAAGAAGTCTAGATACAAGCTCTTCCCCCACGTTGATGTGCTCTCAAAAGCGATATAATCATCACAACAGTAGTGAGGAACCTATTCTAATCAACTATCAAAATTCGCCCTCTGAACTTCAAAGAGCTGTTGGGGCCAAATCAAAAGAGCTTGCAAATGTGGGAGACTAGACTGGGTCCAGTGAAACATCCTCTGATGAGTCCACGACGGACTCCTCTTTTATTGAGCGTCCTTTTCCTAAAATTAGACACACTGGATACAAATGTAGGTCGTCCAAACGTGACCTGAAAACAAAGGCATTGGAAATAGCTAAACTAATTATACAAGAACTACAGCCAATACTATGTCAAGTGTGACTATTGCGGATGCACCGTACCTTAAAATGTACGAACACCTGAACAAAAGTACTAAAGACTTAACTACGCTGACCGCCATCATGAATTTGAAATTAGTAAATGTGGAATGCGAACTGAATTTGAACAAAACGAAATTCCTGAATGATCTTAAACAAATTGACTGTAACTGAAAAAACCTAATGGAGCTTGGTCAAAACAACAATGAAGACAAAAAACTGTTTGCTCAAGTGGCTCGTGAGGCAATGGGATTACTTAAATATCATCAGAATGTGTACATCCCACCTTGCTTCCCAATCAGAGCGTCTGTAATCGAGACAATATAACCCAAACCTCTTGTGACCCAGAACAAAATAGAGATGGGGGCAATCAAAGGATCTCGAACAAAGCTTTCACTCGAGTACCATCTTGCCAAACTACACTCTTCAATCAGAGCATCTGCAATCAAGATAGTATAACCCACAACTTGTGTGAGCGAGAACGAAATAAGGATGGGAAAAATCCAAGGACTTTGGAAGATGCTCTCCCTCGAGTACTAAGTGAAGGCTGTCAAAAAGAGCCAGACACATTTGAGAATCTTGAGTCAACATGATGTCCGGCCTCTGGAGATAACTCCAATCAACCTATCCTTGTGGAATAAAAACAATCTTTACCCTCCACATCGGCTAATGGTGAAGGAGTGAATGGAAATCTTGACTGTGTGACGTCTAATGACACTCTTGCAAGCATTCCTAAAGAAGGTGTCTTTTACATCTTCACATCAAAGTCTAACGCTCAGAAATTTCCTTCAAGTAATCACCTTAACATCAAAAATTCAAATGAAGAAGAAAAACAGATTAACAAACAATTCGCGTATATTCTTGAGAAATCTAAAAACTATAAATCTCACAGTTAATGCTGAGCGCCCGTGCAAGCTAATAAGAGAGCCAAAGGAAGATAACTCCCCAGACATCGCTGCCGAGAAGATTATTGGTATAGACATATCTACCAGGGACGAGGCTGCATCAGTCAGTTTAACAAATCTTTCTACCTACCAAGATGAGGAGGAGTTTGAACCCGAGAGCTCTCAAACTGCAAATAACGTGCACTGCGACAGTGAAGAGATCATAGAGGTGGTTCGAGAGACAAACAGTGGCCCTAAGACAGTGTCTCAAAATTCTTCTAGTCGTGTGTGCCATCTTATACTTCCTAGAGACCCCGTAAAGGCCAATTCTTTAAACATCCAAGAACAGAGCTTTCTTACCATGGACGAAAAACGCCAAAGAATCATGGGTCAGGTGACAGTCGTCCACAGTACATGAAAACCGTTGCTCAAGACCAGTCTCCGTTCATGTTAGAAATTTAAAAGTTGACCAATCCACCAAGCTTTGCTGAAGGGAATAAAAATATGAAGCTGGTAACAAAAAATCCAGGGACCATTCAGTTAAAAAAAAAAAACAGTTCCTGTGAATGAAAAAAAACAACAACCGAATAATAAAAACTTGGACGGTTCTCAAAAACTGAAGTCGAAATATCATTTAATACTCGAGAGGATTTTACCTATGAAAGATGGGTTAATCCTGAACAGAAACAATGTGTTGCGGCTGCTACATCACGTACCTTCCCTCAGGACCATCGAATCTGCTGATATTAAGACTGTCGAATTCATAGAGGAACATCACTATGATAAAATATGTCTACATCTTGACTCAAGGCTTATTTGTGAGTTACTATTAGGTGCCACATCTATTCTACAGCCTTATGGCTTTGATATCTACGAGACTAAAGTTGACTCTCTTTTCGGCAACAAAGATCATAGTGGCAAGAGCGATAAAAACCCAGAGTCTAGACATTCAGTTAAAGAAAAGTATTCTATTCAACAAGTCCTGGAGACTGATGTCTGGTCATGTGAAAATGAATACATCTCCGGCCTCCCCCAATTAGATAGCCACCTTCTAGAAGCGCAGGTGGGCGAACGATTAAAAATCACAGTTGATCACAAATGTCATCCTCCACCACTGGTTGGTGACACCATCAATCAAGAGATCAACGGAACGCAATTGAAAAAATCAAATTGGGACTGGCTATCCGCAACCTTGGGTGGTATTAATTATAGCTAACGCCCAGAAACGGAAGTAAGTGAAAACCTCGGGCTGGGCACATGGAATACCAGAGGTCATTCACACTGTTTTAATACTGAATCTGAATAGTCAAAGCCTCTTCAAATCATGTGCTTCCAAGAAACGTGGCTTGAGACCCGCCTCATGATAGACGAGTTTGAAGTTGCTATCAATCCAGCAATTAAAAAAACCAAAGGGCGTCCCATAGCTGGGCTGTTAACACTTATTCGAAAAAGCTTGGGATTTGACATTTTGTGAGACTAAAAACATCTCCCCATACAGACAAGTAACAGTGATAGAATCAAAACTAAAAGTTGGAAAAAATAAATGTCGGTTACATGTCATCAACCTTTATTGTCAGTACAAAGCTGCAGGTACTATAAGCTTTGTAGATAAGGTGATGGAAATCATCGATGAAATTATGGTAGATGAACTGGGTGTGAACATCTTTTTGTGTGGTGATTTAAAAATGAACTGTATAAAAGATGAAGAGAGTCACAAATAAACAGTGCCTTGCAAAGCTTTGGAATGATGAGATGGAATTGAGAGACATGGTGATGCTCAATGGAATCCCTCCGGGGGACATACCACCTCGTCCAACGTGGAAGAGAAATGTATCCTGTTCAGTGCTTGATTACATCTTTGTATCCAGAGACTTGCCGAGTAACATTGTGTCGCTGCAGGTTCAACAGATGTCGGAGAGTGACCACAACTTGATAAAGGTCCTAATTGAGGCCCTGGCAAGAACAAAAACTCAACAATGGAAGTACTCTGTTGCGGCGTAAAACCAGATAGTATGGAGAAACCTGGTTTGTTATCATTAGAGAATCATTACCCATTGTTAGAGAATCATTACCCATTTACGGATCGAGTTATCCATCATTCATTTTGATTAGTACTGATTAGTAGTGACATGAAGTCGTGACATTAGACTATCCACATATATGTAGCCATTTGCAATTTGCTATAGAATGAGTCCTGTTATATATGAAGTGCCTTGCGAGTGCCATGTAGAGACACATGTTATATTTGTAGAGACATGTAGACACATGTAGAGATATGTTGTTATGTATTATGTATGCATTCTAGAGAGACATGCATGAGTGTGCACTTAGAATATGCATTGAGTCTGCATTATAGATAGCACTTGGGTTTGCGAGTGAAAGAGTAAGCACTAGAGAAAGAATGAGGCCTATGATTCTGAAGCCATCCTGAATGAGACACAGACGCGCTGCTGCACTGCGAAAGATGTTATGAGTTACAGTTTGAACAAAGAATGCGTAAACAGTTTCTTAGCAGACAGAGATTAGACGTGACCTTTGCCTTAGTAGAAACACCGACAGGAGGCTTTATTATAGGCCTGGCTGGTGTTCGCAGACAGAGATGGTGGGGGCCATGCAGGGGGTGCTTTGACTCACAGAGACATGCAAGGAAAGAGGGATTTCAATGGAGTGAATGGAGAAATATGAGAGATGGATGCTATGGTAACAGAAGCACTGATAGCATGGTATAGATATGAGAAAATGTCACGATGTCCAGAACACGCAGTAACTAAAAAGTACAAGACATGCATCACAGACTTTTAGGCACTGCTCAGATTTAGAAATGCTGACAGATAGACAGAGAGGCATTTTAGCTTAGAGAGATATGTAACCATGGATTTGTATTTACGTCATTGAACAGTATAATGAGTGGTGAGGCTTTGGGAGTTTCTAGTTGTTGGAGATGGAGTTCTAGATGGAGATGAGACACTGACAAACTGAGAGATTGGGAGATTGAGGGAGCTGCTCTCTGAGATGGAAGAGAGATATTTGGTGGTGGCATAGGAGAGACATTTGGATGACTCTGAGAGAGGAAACATTGGGGAAGCATTCTGATGAGAGCTGATGAGATCGATCTGGCAGAGAGAGTTGGCAGGAAGACCAGACCACTAAGAGGAGAGGCTTGGCCCTGACTGACTGGCTGGTTGCAGAGTTAGCTGGAGAGGAGAGACAGAACAACACAGAGCAAGAGGGGAGGACTGAGAATAAGACAAGTGCATGGGGAATTAGGACAGACAATCACACAGAGCTTTGGCTGACATGATAGATGGGGTAATCAGACAAGGATTGTCTTAGAGAGAGAGTGTGAAGTCTGGTCTGGATTGGAGAGGAATGGTGTGGAGATTGGAGTTGCTATTAGATTGCTTGCATTAGAAGCCTGCAAGGCTTATAGTTATTGCATTGCATTGTAGATTTGCACCAAAAGCATAAAAGGTGCAAATTCGAGATTTGCATTATAGTAGTGTTTGCATCATGCATTGCTGTGTATGAATAAAAGTGTTTCTATTGTTGAATCGATTCATGTGTTTTCTTTGTGTCTTATGTTAGTGTGTCCATAGGAGTAACTTAGGAGTAACACAGTGCACAAAGGCCCTGAGATAGAAAAGCAGGGGGTGCATAGTGATCCACACCCCCCTAGGAGGTAGATCTGGGTATGACAAAATGGCGCCCAACGTGGGGCTAGGCCAAAGGTAAGTTTGTTGCAGTTCCACAAATGGCACCCGTAACGCGGGACTTCACTGATGCTGATTGATAACATGAAACAGAGGATGTCTGCAGAGTTTTGCAGCTGTTTATTTGGATCCACTTATCGATGAGCTGAAGTAGAAGTTTGAACATCGTGTGCAGCTGTGTTTTCTGTTAGTTCGTGGTAATAGATATTTTATGTTGTGTGTTTTGTCTGTCTTGGGGATGTTATGAATTAGACCATGCTTTGGCCACAATTTTGTTCACTGTAGGAAGGGGAACGCAATTGGCTGACTGTGACTTTGAATCCGGAATTCGAATTGGAATTGATCCAGAGCTGTGTTTCATGACTGGCAATTTTTTGGGAATGAATGTATATCCATTTAGCCAAGCTAGAGAAACAGTTTTTTCTTAACGACGCTTGTGGTATTTTGTTTGGAACTCCACAGAGATTGATAGTTTTGGGGAAATCTGACCTTTGTTTTGGATTCCTGTTGGTTGGAATTCGTGCACAGATTTGGCAAGTCGACAACTGTATCTGCATGTTTAGAGAAGTCTTGAAACTTGTTTTTTGAAACTCTTATAATCTGTGAGGTTTGGTTGAAGAAAATCCCAAGGGTTGAAATAATAGAACTGCAGAATGAGCTAATTTTTTAGTGACTTGAAAGCAATAAGAAATTGGCTTCGACATATGCTTGATGCCGGGGAAGATTCGCCGGCATCAACCATAATGATGGGAGAGTTTAGAGTGAATAGTGAAGAAGCAGGAACAGAAATGACACCAATTATTAGTGACTTTCGAGCAATAATATATCGTCTCAGAAATGTAGTTGAAAACTGGGAAGATGTCCCAGCAGCACTGAATTACCCATTGAAACCTTTGACAACAGCAGTGATGGATGGGAACAGAGTTCCTAGAGAAAACCTGGTAGGGGTGAAGAACGAAGAAGTGCATGGAGAAAACTTGAATATTGTTCGTGGGGAGATAGAGTTACCTCAGAATAATGACATAGATAGTGTGATCCAGACAGTAGTTTGTTCCACTGATAGTACAGCACTAAATGAAGGGATTGCAGCAATAGTAGAGCAACAAATTGAATGAGATGTTTGCTATGAAGAGGAAATGGAGAGTGCATTTTTGACAGACATGTGCAGATTGCATAGAGGGTTTGCCTATGAAGATTTGCATTATGAAACTATCATTGGAGACATCTTTGCATGGAAGCAGTTATGTGCATTGAGGCAGTTATGTGAAGCATTTGCAAACTAGGTTTGTGAGCAGAAATGAGATGGTGAAAATATTTGATTTGAATGGAAACGATATTTGTAATGGCATTTCTGGCAGAATTGGTAACAACAGTACTTTGCCTACATTAGAAAGTGTAAATATTGTTTTGTCTATCGACATAGAAACTTGGATAGCATTGAAGGAGATGGTGAATCGAGTGAATCGTGCTAAAGTTGGATGTTTTGAGATATTGCATTCTTTGAATTTTTTGAGCTTGCGGACTGACTGCCTGGAGTGAAGGGTTGTTTACGTTATGCAGAAACATCGCGCGGGATTAGCAGACTGTTTTGAAGAAGGAGTAAGCAGAGAAAGGAAGGAATGTTTATTGAATCTGAATTGCATTACACATGTGGGAAGCAGTGTCCATTTGAATGAAATTCATTTGTTTTGTCAACATTTAGTGATTCAGCGTGAATACATTATGTTGAAAGGGCCGTCTGTGGCTAGAACACATGAAAATGACACAGAGCAATGATTTTGCAGGACATGGAGTGCAATTGAATGAGAGGAATGCAGTTGTGCAGCATTTGAATTTGCATTTTTTGAATTATGTGAAGTGGGCTATCCTGTTTTGTTTTGAGAAAGATAGAAATGGCAGGAGTAATGCATTAAGCAGTAAGGAGAGACAGGCATGGTTAGACAGATGCACTGGCACACTGGTACACTGGAACTGATACACGTACACTAAGAGAACTAGCATTAATGTCTTTTGAGAGACATGGGGAGTTTAGAACTAGCTATGTGCACTGAAGCATACAGAGAGAATGCTGTTTTGTTTTTGGCTTTGAATACATCTGAATCTGATAGAAAACTGATACTTGCACTTTTGTTTTCCTTGCATGCCATCTGGAGAGACACCTTGACCAGACCAAGATTTGCAGACCGTGAGACCTTGCAAGTTGCCTTGATGACTGACCAGATTGCATTGCATGAATTGACCAGACCATGATTGGCAGAAGCATGACGACTGAAAGATTGACCAGACCTTGATGACACCATATGACTTTGCATCATGGCTGTTTGCAGCAGCAATGAAAGACATTGGTACTTGACACCTACGCTTTGCAGCAGCACTTCTGGGGAATGCTGACCGACCGATTTGAGGCCTTAGGGTGTAGCTTTGTCAATGGCTGTTCTCTGAGAAGGTACTCAGAAGACCTGCTTGCTACCTGATTTCCTGGCATGACAACTGAGGCCATGGGAAGTGAAAATTGTGACTGACTGTAGAGAAAATCGACACCTTGCAGCATTCTGTGCCAAGAGAAAGAAAGAGAGTGAAAGATGTTCAGCAGAGGAGAGAAATTGTTTGTGGGCTGTTTTGTAATCTGCAGCGAGAAGAGAATCCATTTGGAATGCCTTAACTTGTGAACCAGAACCAGACACAGGCCTAGGGAGAAGGAGAGAAATGCAGGAATTAGCAGGAAGACACGCTCTGAAAGCGTTTGAATTCCCAGTGCTAACCACGTTTGAAGAGCAGTGAAGTTCTTTGTCTCTTGTGAGTGAGAGAGAGCATTGATCTGACACCATTGTGCCTTGAAATCTGCACTTGCATCCAACGTTGGCTGGTCCCTCATGTGAAGAGCAGAGACTGAGATGGCATGGCATAGCAACAACTGGCAACAGCATGATCTGGCAAGGAAGGAGAGAATTAGAATTTTGAGTTTTGGCCTACGTGCAGGGCCAAGGAAATTGCATGTAATTGCCACTGGAGAGTTGCCATCTGCATTGTTTTGCAGCACTCTGAATGAGTGCCATGTGAATGATACAACGGTATCAAAAGAGGATAGACTAGGGAGAGCTTTGGAATAGGGAAAGTTGAGACACCATCAAAGGAAACTTGAATCAGTGAGCAGGGATTGCTCTGAAGAAACGATCTGTCACCTATTGTGAGAAGAGCTTGCAGGAGTGAGGCTCTGGAATCTGTCGCTAATTGTCCGTTTGCAGGACACACACTTGAGTTCCGTTTGCAGCTGGAACTACTTTTTGCTTTGGGCTATGCTTTGATGCCCATACATATGTTTGCTGAACACACGTTCGTTGAACACATTTGTGAACCATTTGTGAACCCTCGCTTTGTTGACACACTTTGTTGACATTCCTTGGCTTAAAGATTTGCATTAGAGCTGGATCTCTACTGACTTGTAATTTTGCACAGATGTTAGGTCACACATACTGTTCTGTTTGGCTACAACTGATTTGATCACAGACTGACATGCAGTGGGAGAGACTGAACTTGAAACTGGAAATAACTTAGACTGGAAATATAACTGAATTGGCCTGCATGACCAATACACTGATATGTATGCACTGATATGAGATGAATGCTTTGACACCTTGACACCTGTGAAAGTGATATTGCCATTTTGTGCTTGACACACTGAAATTGAAAACACCTGATGTCCACGGTAAACATGCATTGAGTCTGTGCATTGCATTTTCGTTTTGAAGAATCTGCTTGTAGACACACTTTCACACTTTTGGCTAGACACCTTTAATTTGATTTTTTGCTTTGATTTAACATTATAGATTGCATTAGAAACATGAATATGCCATTCTGAAAATTGACACGTTAGCATCTATGCATTTGAAATTTTAGCTTGCCACTGATAGAGTGTACTGCTTGCATTGTTTGAGTTATTTTGCATTATGAGATAGAATTTTTTTCCCTTTGTTATTTTGCTTGTTTTTAGCATGCCAAATTGAGACACGTTTAGACAACTTGTTAGTAATGATTATATAATGATAAGAGGAGAGATTGTAAAACCAGATAGTATGGAGAAGCCTGGTTTGTTATCTTTATAGGACCATTACCCATTGTTAGAGAATCATTACCCATTTAGGAATCGAGTTATCCATCATTCATTCTGATTAGTACTGATTAGTAGTGACATGAAGTAGTGACATTAGACTATCCACATATATGTAACCATTTGCAATTTGCTATAGAATGAGGCCAGCAGTATATGAAGTGCCTTGCTAGAGCCATGTAGAGAGACATGTTATATTTGTAGAGACATGTAGACACATGTAAAGATATGTTGTTATGTATTATGTATGCATTGTAGAGAGACATGCATGAGTGTGCACTTAGAATATGCATTGAGTCTGCATTATAGTTAGCGCTTGGGTTTGCGAATGAAAGAGTAAGCACTAGAGAAAGAATGAGGCCTATGATTCTGTAGCCATCCTGAATGAGACACAGACACGCTGCTGCACTGCAAAAGATGTTATGAGTTACAGTGTGAACAAAGAATGCGTAAACTGTTTCTTAGCAGACAGAGATTAGATGTGACTTTTGCTTTAGTGGAGACACAGGGAGGAGGCTTTATTATCTGCCTGGCTGGTGTTCGCAGACAGAGATGGTGGGGGCCATGCAGGGAGTGCTTTGGCTCACAGAGACATGCAAGGAAAGAGGGATTTCAATGGAGTGAATGGAGAAATATGAGGGATGCATGGTATGGTAACAGAAGCACTGATAGCATGGTATAGATATGAGAAAATGTCATGATGACCAGAACATGCAGTAATTGAAAAGTACAAGACATGCATCACAGACTTTTAGGCACTGCTCAGATTTAGAAATGCTGACAGATAGACAGAGAGGCATTTTAGCTTAGAGAGACATGTAACCATGGATATGTATTTACATCATTGAACAGTATAATGAGAGGTGAGGCTTTGGGAGTTTCTAGTTGTTGGAGATGGAGTTCTAGATGGAGATGTGACACTGACACACTGAGAGATTCGGAGTTCGAGGGGGCTGCTCTCTGAGATGGAAGAGAGATGTTTTGTGGTGGCATAGGAGAGAAGTTTGGATGACTCTGAGAGGGGAAGCATTGGGGAAGCATTCTGATGAGATCGATCTGGCAGAGAGAGTTGGCAGGAAGACCAGACCACTAAGAGGAGAGGCCTGGCCCTGACTGACTGGCTGGTTGCAGTGTTAGCTGGAGAGGAGAGACAGATCAACACACAGCAAGAGGGGAGTATTGAGAATAAGACACATGCATGGGGAATTAGGACAGACACTCACACAGAGCTTTGGCTGACATGATAAATGGGGTAATCAGACAGGGATTGTCTTAGAGAGAGAGAGTGTGAAGTGTGGTGTGGATTTGAGAGGAATGGTGTGGATTAGAGTTGCTATTAGATTGCTTGCATTAGAAGCCTGTAAGGCTTATAGTTATTGCATTGTAGATTTGCACCAAAAGCATAAAATGTGCAGATTCAAGATTTGCATCATAGTAGTGTTTGCATCATGCATTGCTGTGTATGAATAAAAGTGTTTCTATTGTTGAATCGATTCATGTGTTTTCTTTGTGTCTTATGTTAGTGTGTCCATAAGAGTAATTTAGGAGTAACTTAGGAGTAACACAGTGCACTAAGGTCCTGAGATATAAGAGCAGGGGGGGCATCGTAATCCACCCCCCCCTGGGAGGTAGATCTGGGTATGACAGCGGTTGATTCGAGTAGAGGCAGACTCTGACTCAGGACTGACGATGTCAATACCCTTAGTGAAGGTTATCGCAATAACTTGAATGACAACACTGTGGAATATGTTTATCTGCTGGAACAGTTTGAGGAGCATTTTCATTGCCTATGCAAGCATGCTTTTAAGCCCAAGCATGTTTATGACACCCATATTGCCAGAAGGACGTGGGACCTGCGTAGAGAGTTGAGACAAATTAGAACCTTAAGCAGAACCTCTTACTCGGCAGAAAGGAAAAAAATCAGGCAAAAATGTAAAAACTGGTTAATTGCACACAAAGGTGCTGTTGAACAACAAGATGCAGAACATATGCTAAAGTGCCTGTCCAATAGAAACACAGCTGAATTTTCGAAGACCATTAATCAAGACCGTAACATGCAAAAGGCTTTACAAATAAATATGGTCGCCGAGAAACAATGGATAACTCACTTTGGCAAGCTGTATAAAAAAAGAGGTGAAATGAAAGAACCGTCAATGCCAGTTGTAGATCATTGGCTGATCGAATTTGAAAAAGATGACATCTTAGATACCATCAAAAAGATTAGCTCATCAAGGGCACCAGGCCCTGATGGCCTGTCGAATGTCCATCTGAAACTAAATCTGGAGACCTGCGCAGAGTTCTACTTCCTTCTGTTCACAAAGATAGCCTTCGAACGATCAACACCAGCCTCATGGAAAATGGCAAAAGTTGTGCCTATTTTCAAGAAAGGCAACAGAGCAGACCCGATGGATTATCGTCCAATTTCATTACTTGATGTCCTGGGTAAGATCTATGCAACCCAGTTACAACACCTTCTTACTACATGAATAACAAGAAGCCAACATTTTGATCCTCGTCAGTCTGGCTTTGTTCGTGGTGTGGGATGTAGCTTAATACCTTTTTAAACTTTTTGAAATAAATTTATAAGAAATTTAATAAACATGTTATCTTTTATCATGTGTTGATTGACGTATGGTGATCTGACTTATGACCAGCAGTGCTGTTTCTATCTCTTTAACGGTAGGACGATGTCCTTGAAGTGAATTAATATTTTGATTTCCGCTGACTTGACTCTTGTTTACTACGTGGGATGTAGCTTAAACATATTCCTTATCAACATCTTAAAAATGGAAGCAATAAGAAAAGGCACTAAAATATATCTCGCATTTATAGACTTATCATATGCGTTTGACATTGTTGATCTTGAACTACTCTGGTCTAAACTTGTGAAGTGGAACTGTCCGCCTAGTCTGTTTCTGGCAATAAGAGACTTACATCTCAACACCGAAATTCAGGTCTTACTAGATGGCTCCGGAAACCTATCTGTATTCAGCAAAACCTCTTGAGGGGTTAAACAAGGTTGCCCTCTAGCATCAGTAACATTTAACTCATTTCTATCTGACATTGGAGGAATCTTTAAAAGTTTGGCACCATTCCCTCCTAAAATACACGCTTCTCATGTGAATTGGCTATTATATGCAGATCATCCCGTACTTTTGGATGTGACACCAAGAGGCCTGCAGCGCAAATTAACCGCACTTGAAGAATATGTCACCACTAATGGGCAGAGTATCAATCCAAAAAAATCTGAAATACTCATAGTTCAAGATCTGAGAAGGAACAAAGCCTGCACAGGGGTGAAATTTCAGTGGTCCCTTGAGAAACAATTCATCAGGTGCGTGACCAATACGAGATATCTGGGAATGCTTATTAGCTCCAGCCTGAATGACGCCCCCTTGGTATTGAAAATTAAAGCCAAATGTAACCATTTAATAGTCCTGCAATAGTCCTGCACAAAAAATTCGGCAAATTCTTGTTAAAGCCGATATTCAATTTTTATATCAAAAGGTGGTTCCGGCTAGGATCTTAGGGGCGGAGTGTGCACTAGGATGCCCAGCAAATGTGTGGGACACTGTGGAAAACATCTTCTGGTGTAAAGTTCTAAGGCTAGCAAAGGGTACTCCAAGTGCATGCATCCACTATGAACTAAGATTGTTATCCATCAATGCCAGAATCTCATGGAATACTTTGATAATTTATCGAAAGATGATAATGAAGGACGGTCCTCCCCAATTTGAGATCTTTAAGAATCCTCACAGCGGCACAATGATAATATTCTCTCTGTTTGGGTTTAACATTGTGAGAGCTTGTTAAATAACCTGTGTATAACAAAATGACATTGGAGAACAACCCTGATTCGGTCAAGAAAAAGCTATGGGCATTTGATTGGATCGATACAAGCGATCTAAGAAACAAACATAAATGCACGTAAGACACCTCCAGAGTCCCGAGCGTTGAATAAAACTCCAAAATATGTAGTCAGATTCCTGGATAAAGCCGAAGAACTCTCCTCATGAAAATGCGACTAAATCAATTCAAAACAAAAGAAGTTGTAAGCCGGTGGTCAAAAAATTCTGAAAAAGACCTGATGTGTAATCATTGCAAAGTACAGAAGGAAACGTTAAAACACCTCATACTGTTTTGTCCTGTCCTGAAAATACAGACAATGAAACATCTTGACAGCAGTATACAGGACCATGACCGCTGAAGATTGGTGGCAAAGGTGTTTTGATGAATAAAACAACAAACTACTATTTGCACTGACTTTCTTTTTGGAAAAAATTGAACTTTACTTATTGGAAAATATTAGCAAAAATGTGATTGATTTTTGATTTGTAAAGGTTTGTGAGCTACAGTGTTAATTGACAGGTTCTCCTCTGTTTGGTCTTGTTCTACACTTTTATTCTTTCTGTAATTCTCATACTGTCTCCATTTTATGGTAATGTATATGTAACTTAGTTATGAATTTTCGTTTTTCTTTTCGTTCTTCCTTGTTCTTTTTTTTCTTTCACTATTTTTTAAAGGTTTGTAACAAACCGAATAACATTTTTTAAAAAATTCAAATAAATAAAGCAGTCTCACTAAACGCACAACTTTGCTTAATACTGTTCAAAGTACTGAACAGACTCCACTATAGACCTGCACAAACCTCACAATTCTACCCTGATAACGCTAATAAATGCCCAAAATGTGGGAGTGAGGAGGCAGACACCATTCACATGTTCTGGAGTTGCCCTCTGATCAAGGACTTCTGGCAACATGTTGCAGGAGTGCTGCATGACAAAACTGATATCCCCCCAACACTCCTTCCCCTAAAATACCTCTTTTGGGATATAGGAAGAGTAAAAATAAAAATACACAGACTCTGCAACGTTGGCTGTGTAGTAGCCAAAAAATGCATTTTACTTAAATGGAAATCAAAAGAGATTCTGACAATCCAACATTGGCTTAAGGAGCTAACGTATATCAATGAAAATGAGGAAGGATATGTATGCACAGTGATAGCATGTAGCAGACCAAAAGATATATGGGGCCCGTTCCGGGAATATATGAATAAACAACAAAATTAGTAACTGAAACGTGTCAATAAGTGCTGAATTGTAAACGTATTGTGATGTAACCATAACATGAACCAAGCGGTACAAATGTGATGAACAATGGAGTACAGAAATGTACATTGTAAAATGTATGTACAATGACAAGAATCCTAAGACAATGTGATGATATTGTTGTAACCCACTGCAAACAAGTTAAATAAAGTTTGAAAAAAAAGAAAGATAGAAAGATTTACACTATGGGCCCGCTGCAATGTCCTGGCCCTGTCAGACGTAATAAAAGAGGGGAACCTGGTCTCCTTCCATGACCTTCAAAGTACTCATGGTCTGCCGGACTCAGAGCGATACCATTATATCCAACTCACACAGGCCTTACATGCACAAGTGAGGGACTTTCGGGAGATACTACCCTGTTCCCCTCTTGAGATGAACCTACTACCGGAGCAGATCAGCTTGAAGGTCCCTTCTACATTGTACCAGACCATAACCTCCTTCACATCCCATGAACTATCTAAGCTCAGGGCCACATGGGAAATTGATATAGGTCTCATTGAGCCGGAAGAATGTGTGGTGGCACTACTATCCCCATACGAGGCAGCAGTCTCGTCTAGGCTCTGACTCATCCAACATTAACAAGCGGGGCAGGATGGTCATCCTCAATGTCTTTGGTATAAAACCGCAGAAATATCCTTCTTTCACATACTATGGGAATTCCCAAGGATACGTCGATTCTGGAAGTTAACCCTTGATCGGTTGGCAGTGGTCCTCGGGGTAACCATACCTATTGATCCAAAACTGTTGTTGCTAGGATTATGGGGACATACCGCTTATAATAGCTATGACAAAATGTTCTTGTCCACCCCAATCACCTTAATAAAACGCAATATTGCCATGATGTGGGGATTATCCGAAAGTCCCAACTACACCAAATGGGTTGCAGATGTTGATAAGTGTGTATCGCTCGAAAAAAGGGTTTGCAAATACACAGGTCTGCCCAGCGAAGTCCCAGAAAATCTGGGGGAAATGCAAAGAAGCCAGATAGAGATTCACCCGAAAACCCATTTATGTGTAGCGGATGCTCTTGATGAGATATTACTACGTCTGACTTATGTTTGCTTGTTTATTGCCTGTCTGTCAATTGTACTCAACCATTTTACATGTTTAAAAACCAATAAAATATATTATAAAAAAGCACATACAGAATAGTTTGTATACAGATTACATAATGACTCTCTTTCTTTCCATGCTAACCGGAGATAGGTCGAGAGTGACCAATCCACAAGAGATGACTCCTTAGAGAGCAAGCATAGTAGCGCAGGTTTTGCATTGGGTAAAAGGCAAATTACAAAATAAAGGAATTGTTGTTTTACGCTGAATTGATTGATATACTGGCTAAAAAAAGATCAAATGCATCAAATTTTCCTTACACGTATGGAAAAATGGGCAATTAGAATCACTATTAGCTAAACTTGCCGTAATTACTCACAAAGGAATTAAATTTAGCCTTGTTCTCGTGATTAGCATTCATTCATTTTTGTATTTAGTCCAGATCAAATATTTTTGTATTCCACCATTAACCAACATGACATGTGAACGGTTGGAAGGTTTAATCATTTCTTAGGTTTCTCTTTCCATTAAGTAATTTTGCACAGGCTATTTTTAAAGAGAGCACCCTATGCCATATTACAGCTGTTTAGATTAGTAAAGCATGAGCCATAATTGACTTACTCTAATTGAGTTTTTATGAACATCAAACAAAGGTTAGTATAACTTAGTGTATTCTGATAAAAGATTGGATTACATTTTTGTTTGATAATATTGCCTTTGTATTCGGCTGTACTCTTAGCCACAAATGCATAGGTTCGTTAGTAACTCGTCCTCAAGAAATCATAGTCCAACCTCGTTATGTTTGGCAATGTGGGGTGTGGAATCCGGTAGTCCAAGTATTTTTTTCAGGAGTATGTTTTACTGAATATGCAACATCAAAACCTTGTTGATTGACCAGATTCCAGCTTCATATCTTGACACTAGTTTTACCTTGGTTGAGTTTATTCTTAAGAGTATATCTACTCGACTGGCCTTATATTGGTTTCATACCTAGATATTCCAGATGTCATGATGCCTACCCCCAGGCATCCGGATCGAGTCCATCAGCACCGGGAGCAGGCATCCAGATACTTGTTAAAACCCCAGCAGCCCCGGCTGGGGGCTGTTTGGGTTCAGTCCTGGCGCCTTAGGCGCCCGGCTCATCTTAGAAACCAGTCCTGGCGCCATAGGTGCCAGGCTCATAGACATTACTTACCTCATGCAGACCATGCTGCAAATGAATCCAAGCCAACGTGAGGCCTGGATGGGACTATTTTGTTACAGGGACTATTTTTTACTCGGGTGTGGTTCTGGGGAACTTCTTACCTGGAACTACTTTGGAGGCTATTTAAACCACGCCCGAACAGCAGCACACGCTTTGCGTTTTTCTGCATCCTGCAGCGTAACGCTCACCGTGCCTGCAAGTCAGCATCCAGTCTTCTGCCACGCCCGCCTCGAATCCGGAGCTCCTAGAAAAAGGGGAAAGAAGGAGAAAAGGTTAGATCATGGACATTATTTTAATTCCTTACCTGATTCCGGATCCAGCACGTCTCCGAGCCTGGAAAGGACATTATTCAAGCATGCGTCGCATCGCCAGCAGCAGCGCCGCGTCATACTCACCAGTCCACAGCATCTTTCGACTCGGCGCTGCCTCCATCATTTTCTTCATCGAACTCCAGCACCTGGGGGAAAACAAAAGAAATAACAAGGTGAGCCAAGAGAGCCAACAAATACAATCTCTTACCACCATAGGCTTACCTGATTTACCACCGGAAACATTACCCTTTAATACGCCTCATCTTCATATGCCGCACCTATAAAGGGAGAGAAAACAACAAGTTAAACTCATGCAACTTTTACCGGACAGTGTTGGGTAATACAGACTCTTACCTGAACGCCATCAGCTGCCTCCAGGCAATATTCTTTTGAACCAGCTGCAATTCAACAAGGGAATGGAACAAGAGTGAACATCGGACATATTGAACTCTTTGAACTTTATAAACCCCGCAGTCAATATTCCTCCGGAACTCCTCCAGTACCTTCAAACCAGTGAAGTAACTGGTATCTACGCGCCCGTGCATGCCATGCAGGATGGAGGGCTCATCATTTAAAAACATAAGGTGAGGTTACTAAAAGGGGATATCGGAGGTGATAAGTGGGGAGAACAAGAACAGTGGGAGGGGGCCATCACTAAAATCCACGGGTGGCTAAATCCCTTTCTCCACTTGCAGGAGAATACTTCTACGGATCAAGCAGACGAGATTAGGCGGGCCAGTCCAGACAGTCATCTCGGCACTACGCATCACGTTGGTGGAGACTGCAGCTCTCCGGGTCCGATCGACGCCCCTGTGGGAACCAGGTGAGCGTAACACCAGATCTATGAACATTCATCACATTTGTTTTGCCAAATGTTCTGCTGATTTTACCACATTTTTTACTGCAGAAAGTACGGGGAAACCCCTGCACCTCACACCCACATTCTGTATACCTAACCCAATTTAACATCTATATTTTTTCAGTAAAAAAATAGAAGTGCAAAATCTGAAAAAACAAAAAAGAATTTGGGGAAAATGCCATTTTGAAAAGTGGGTAATACCGATATTCCCTCTAATAGATGAGAGATCCTCTTCGATGTAAATTGGACTCCTAAGTAGTCAAAGGCAGTAGTGACTTTAAGTTTTTTGTTACCACATAAAACGTTGGTACCTTATCAGCTCTACTACACTGTGAGCGGACCATAACTGCAAATTTGGGTACAATGATACTGAGGCCTACGTTATTCATACATTCCCAATACTTGTTTGTAATGCGTTGAAGAGAAACCAGAGTTCTCGCAATCACCTCTGTATCATCTGCATAAGCAAGTACTGACATCCGTAGATCACCAAAGTGTGGAATGTCAGCCTCACTGTTAACTAAGGTTTCATAAAGATGATTAATGTATGTTGACAACAATAGTGGCACGAGAACAAAACCCTGTTGTACTCCAGACTTCACCAAAAACAAAGAGGAACAATAACCTTAGGGGACTGAGTGCCCACAGGCCTTAGTGTCCAAATGGATCAACTCTAGTGCCTTAACCAAGAAGGACAGACAAATAATATTTTGTAAACCAGCCCATAATTTGTCTCCACTGACCCCCAAGACAAAGTAGAAGTTTTCTTTTTGTATGTGAACTGAATTACAAATAATTCATCTGCTCACCTTTGCGTAGTCCTTCACAGAACCCTAGTTGAATACAGGACAACATATTTCAGATGAAAATTTTAGGCGGAATAATATCACCCTTCCAAAGCTTTTAAACAATGACTCCAATAAGGAATTTTCCCTATATGATGGAGAGGAATTTTATCTCCTTGAGGACTATAATACGCGCGCATTGGCAAGAGTGCTTGGAGAGTGCAGTTACATGCAGGGAGGACTGCTGTTACTATCCGCTTTTTCAAACTACCTCTGTGGACCCTTGTGGATTGCTATTTCATATCACTTACCGGACTTGGAACGTTAAAGTGGACTTGGCTCTGCCCCCCCAACTTCCTCCTACCCTCATAAGATAAGCAGCTTGCCATGTGCATTGGCAAGAGTGCTTGGAGAGTGTAGTTAGGCAGTTTGGTGAGCAGTGAGCAGTATTTTAAACTTTCTTCATAGCTTGTATATAAGCATTGATTATATCTAGGTTTAATCACACATGCCACGCCATCTTCTGTGCTTATACGCAGTTGCATTCTATAAACTGTACAAATTGTAAGCTTTGTTTTCTTGTTTAACAGGTACCATGAGTTATGTATACATGCTAAAAAGCGCTATGCTATCTTCTAAAAACAACAGAACAGCGTTATTAAAAAAATAAAAACAACGCATTAAGCTGCCTGTTTTACAACTAACGGCGCGCGTGCGTGTTGTGATTGGATCTGGTATGAAAGGGAGATGTTGTATGTTGTGGTTGAATCTGGTATGAAAGGGAGACGTTATATTGTAGGTCTTGTTTTGTCACTTGCCAGGAGTGCTTGCTATTAGAATGTTGATGCATGAATGCAGCTCAGGAGAATGTTCAGTTGAACTGTGTGTGAATGTTCTGAGAGGGTCAGTTGGGGGCCTGAGCTGGGATGATAAGATGGCCGGTGGGTTTACTCCTCTGTTAGTATTGTTAATACCTTTCCATGTTCCTGTCCTGTCCATACGTGACTGTAAATACTACAAGAGTAACTGGATTATGTACATACTGTATATTAAAGCCTTACCTGGACCCATCTAAGACTCCACAGCAGGTCTGTGTATGAGTGCTTGGTGCTGATTACTTAAGGGAGATGTTGTATGTTGTGGTTGGATCTGGTATGAAAGAGAGATATATTGTAAGTCTTGTCTTGGCACTGGCCAGGAGTGCTTGCTATTAGAATGTTGATGCATGAATGCAGCTCAGGAGAATGTTGAGTGGATCTGTGTCTGAATGTTCTGAGAGTGTCAGTTGCGGGCCTGAGCTGGGATGCTAGGATGGCCGATGGGTCTACTCCTCTGTTAGAATTGTTAATACCCATCCATGTTTCTGTCCTGTCCATACGTGACTGTAAATACTACAAGAGTAAATCGATTATGTACATAATGTACATACTGTATAATAAAGCCTTACCTGGACCAATCTTAGACTCCACAGGAGGTCTGTGTATGGGATCTGTGACTACAGAGAGGCTTTACAACAATGCGTAGACCTCATCACATTTCGAACTCTGACATACACCACTTCTGTAAACTAAAAGGGCCTCGGGCAGTCTGTCTTCAGTTAATACTCAGAGCAAAGTCAGTATGTTGTCCGACCAAAAGAACGGCGAAATCCCGGACCCAGTTTTGATAGACGTGGCTGACTCAGCTTGTGTCTTTTTTGCCCATGCCCATACTTCCTATTTGCCGAACGCAGATTGCTTCTGATGCAGTCTCACTAATTACGCATGTTAACATAGCGACTGCTTATATTGATGTTGTTTTGAGTGCTCAGCCACCAATGCTCGCCACGCCATCTCAAACGAGCATTGGAGATTGCCTGCCTAAAGCTACTAGTTTTGCAAAAACAATTACTGACATCAATATTGTTCTGCAGGTGCACTCTCCTCTGCTCCCCACGTTAGGCAGTACGAGCACTGGAGATGGCCCTCTCACACCAACTAATTTTGCTAAAACAAATACTTTGAAGCCTCTTGCTTCCGAGACTTGTTCTAATGATGCAAGCGGTCACTGCTTCTCCAGTAAACAATTGTCATGCACCTCAGCTGCACAATTCTCATCACGCATTTGAAGTCATAACATCTGGCTCTCCCAATAGAACTAATCAGAAATTTAATATGCTGCAAGTCACACCACAATACAATAAGAAGGTCGCTACACACCCCAGTCCGGGTTTATCTGATTTATCTGAATCCCATTTATGTTTACGAATACATCTGCATCATCTCAGTCATCCGTTTCTTTTGCAAATCCGACTCCTCCAGAGTCTCTTTACCCAGGCAAGCTCCCTCACCTCTAATTGAAGTTACTCTTGGAGCAATTAACATGGCCCCTGCATGCCTATTATGCCTCTATGAGACATTAGAAGCCAAGACCAATAATAACAATGAATTACACCAAACACTCACACAGCATGTTTTGTTGCCTAAATGCTGGTGCAGAAATATAGGAACAAACTCTGCCACAGAAGGGAGAAAAAACCACCCCCTTGTCGCAGACTCCTATGAATGTTTCATGCATTACTGAAAATTCTGAACTGCAGAGTACAAAGCATGTCATTAAAACGGTGGATTCTTCTTGAATATTAATCCATCCGCTTACAGCCACCCTTCAGAATATTGATGTTGGGGGGACTTGTGTTGCATCAAATGCTCCAAAGCTTATTGCAGAAGAAGCCTCACATGATCAAACAAGTTCTAATAAAAAAGACACTGAGGCTTATAACACATTTTTTGCTACACAGTCACCATCTATACCCCATGCTCTGAAAAACGTGACACCAAGTGTTTCCAATAACTTACCTTCTGGTGCAACTTATACCATCTTTTACAACAACCATACTCACCTTCATAATCACTCCATGATAAAAAATAAAAAAAAGGCAAAGATTCCAAAATCCCTGCCAATGTCACTGCAGGGTGGTCGCCTCAGATTAATATGTGTTCTTACTTTGCTGCCGCCCCGCCAAAAACACAAACTACTACAATTTCTCAAATAAAAAAATATACATTAACATTGCTAAAGGGAAACGAGCTAATCCCAAAGGCCTTAATCAGCATGGAATGTCTGCTGCAGGATCCGGTCATGCAGACAGAGACTAGAGCCGCTTGATGAGATAGTGAGAGGCAGCTAAATTAACTGGTTATATTTCAATGATAATATCTCAAAACACTGCCTCCAAAATCGATGCTGTTCCGAACTCTGATGATAATCAATCGGCACATATATCTTCCTGTCTACATCCCTCATCGCACATCACTCACCAATATTTTACACTTGAGCAACACCAACATATAACAGTCCAATCTACGATCACAAACAGTCACAGTCCGAAGTCGGAATGTAATCTCGCAAGTGGCCACCTCAAGCAACTGGAGAGATTTGCTCACTCCAGTCAGAGCAATGATAAAAAAAATAATTGCTGTTACAAACAAGGCTAACACGAATTCGAAATTGGTTGATTCTGAAAATGTTCATCGCTTAATCCTGTCCTGTCCAGAGGGTCGCTTTGTTTGTTTGTTTGTTTATTTATATAACACAAAACCCTGAGGTATCTAGACGCTTACACTTGAGAGATTAGTTAAAGTGCTTGAGGTTACAGAAAAAGGAAGCGTATTAGGTGAATTACAACATCGTGGAACGTGCAAAGGTAATACCATCAATGGCAAAGTGCAAAAGAGAAGTACAAGGTGATCGAGTCTATTGAGCCTGATCCCGTGTTGCTGGGCAGCAGTCACACACAGATGCAAAGTCAAATCAATGGGAAAATACATGGTGCCTACCCCATGTTGCAGGGCGGCAGCAGCACACAGATGCAAAAGTCAGATCAGTTACACAAATACATGGTGCCTGCCCCAAGTTACAAGGCGACAGCAGCACAGCAAGTGCGAAAGTCAATACGCTAGGCAAATACATGGTGCCTGACCCCTGCTGCAGGGCGGCAGCAGCACACAGATGCAGAGGTCAAATCAGTTGGGCAAATACATGGTGCCTGCCCTTAGTTACAAGGCGACAGCAGCACAGCAAGTGCGAAAGTCAATACATTAGGCAAATACATGGTGCCCGACCCCTGTTGCAAGGCGGCAGCGGCACATAGATGCGAGAGTCCTGTAATAGGCAAATACAAGGCGCCTACCCCATGTTGCAAGCAGGCAGCAGCACATAGATGCGAAAGTCAACCAATGGGCAACGAAAGTCCATCAATGGGCACATACATGGTGCCTACCCCATGTTGCAGGGCGGCAGCAGCACATAGATGCGAATGTCAAACAATGGGCAACAAAAGTCCATCAAAAGGCTTTGGGATTTACACCCTGAATAGGAGTATCATTCTCGCTATTTTTGCTGACATACCATGTCTTGAAGACCTCACTACATCCGACATCTCCCTGGTGGAGTTTATGTACCAACAGGATCTCACCCAGGTGAGACATTGGATACAATCGAGTGTGGTTTTAAACACCTTGTGGATGGCAAAATCTGCCCAGTAATATATGGGGTTTAGTCTACAACAAGAAGATGCGACTCTTGATACCCAGTTCAACATCTGAAATTCACCTAACTAGGAGGAAATCCGAGCCCTACGAAGAGAGGAGCCTTATGCTCAAAAGTACCTACATGCGCTGGTGCCAATGGACAAAAGAGGGCCTCTTCAAGGATATCAGGCAGTTCAGGAAGGTGAATGAAGCGATGCAGAACAAGTCCCCACTACTCAAGCAAGGCCTCCACTTGTGGGCAGAGGCAGGGTGAGAGTGCGGGATAGAGTCGCTATTTCGCAACAGCGGTAGAAAAGAAACGGGCTCCTGCGTGAAGGGCCACCGGTTGGGGTATGGACTACTCACCGGTCCCCGACGCAGGCAGACCCAGTTTTATCCAGTTCAGTTCACGTTGCTGGCAGGTTCAGCTGCGATGATCAGGACGTCTTGACACCATGTAGATTCTGCGTAGCAGGATGCAGGGTCGAGGGTGTCCCAAATGCAGCGGACGTGCACAGGTTGTTACCACAGCAGGGCAACACAGCAACCGCGTTTACTCTGGTCCAGGCGCACTCGTCTCACTTCAGACCTGGGAATGCCAAGTGTACAAAATTCGGTGTGAGGGTGCCGTGGACGCATAGCAAGCAGTAAACCAAGTTTGGAGGGCTTCCCCGAAACCGCGACGGTGACAGAGCAAACGTCCTGCGTAAGCTGGTCAGCCCACTGGTTGGCCCACGGACACTTCCGAAGAGGCTTACTTGCAGGGTTTGATGAAGGTGCCGGGAATAGTTGATCCCACTATTCCAAGCGCCTTCGCAGACCTTCTAGGATGATCAGATGCAGAGTGGTCTCGCAGGACGACAGCAGTTCAGGGTGCCAAACCTTCAGCGGGTCACCAGTGGTTCCTCGACTCAGCTTCTCGTTGCAGGATACTTGGCTCCTTATCCCTTGTTCGGTGTGAACTCAGGAGATCAACATGGTAGTGGTGTTTCCAGCCTCCCCTTATCCAAAGTTCCCTTCGCGCCAAAACGGAGAGGACCCAATGGGAGATCTGCTCACAAACACTCACACCATACGTGGACCTATCACGGACCACGGTGGTCCCAGGCATTCAGGACACTCCAGATTCTCTGGCACCCAGGATGTGTATTGGGACCAGACATCCCAGCCCAATTCCTGGAGGCACACACAAGGCATGCAGAAGCCCGCAAAAGCTTTGTGTTTCGCGGGAAAGTGCATGACTAAATAAGGACTGCCCCGGGTCGGCTCTACCTGGGGGAAGGTGAAGGGGCAAGACGGTCAGCGGACAGGACAAAGAACCTCGTGGCATGGCCATTTTGGAGCCAGGCCACTCATTTGTGCTAAACGTGGTAAGCGCGGATAACATGGCGAAAAAGGGTTCAAAACACAAGAGAAACGATAGCTGCCACCAGTCCCATCCGTGACACACTTGCACAGTTCATAATAAGTCCAGTGAGAGTTTCTAGGGCCTTTGGAATGACTAGAGACCCAAGAGCGCGGTAATGTAAGTTACGGTGCACTCTTGTTTCATGTTGCACAAAAGCTGCAACATGAGGAAAGGACTAAGGGAAGCAAAGTCTCCCAGTACTGAGTGTCTTAAGCGCATGTCAGTTTACCCATAAGAATTGAGTGGAAGCCCAGAGGAGTGCAGCGGAAGGCTGCGCTTCTCTGGCAAAGTGTTTGTCCCTAAATCTACTGCCCTGCTCTGTCTGATGTCTCTGGCTGCTGGCTATTTACCAGCTTGTATAAGTTGGACACCACTGTACGGCAACATCATGCGTTCATAATATACAAAAAAAGAGGATTGGAGGCCGGTTCAGCCAGGAAATCAGGCCACTGCCTCTGAAATGCTTTACGTAGTCTATAGTATTGCAGCCATAGTGCGGCTCCCCACTGAGCATTAGCCGGGATCTTGCTTATATCGATAAAGTTATTATCTACATAAATATCCCGTAGGACCTGAAATCCATGCTCCCTCCAGCACCGAATGACAGCAACATCATAAGTGAAGGGGGGAGTATGAGTAGCATACACTGCCAGAGCAGAAAATCTCTGTGATATGGACGGGCCACACCCAGCAGTTTACACAACTTGTGCCACGCCAGGCTCGTTACCTTCATTGGGTCGATTGAGCATCGGTCAACGTAGTTAGATGCGATTACCAGAGATCTGATGTTGTAGTCTGCAGCTGCATGTTTCATCATGTGGATAGGTGTGACTGTCAATGAACCAGTACAATGCATACTGGGCATGAGCCACCATCCAGTGCCGTCTGAAATCGGGTGCCGCAAACCCACCTCTCTCATATGATTTAGCAAGGGTAGCCGATTTCAGACACACCGCTCCCGAGTGCCACATACATTTTGTGATCTCTATATCTAATGCTTTGATAAACAGAGAGCCTGGCAACATAAGTACATTTTGAAAGAAGTAGAGTAGCTTTGGAAGGATAACCATTTTGAGCAACAAGATTCTGCCTGCATAGTCAACAGCAATTGTGCCCATTGTCGGGAATTTACTTTTTTAAATCAGGCATATACCCCCCTTAATTACGATCATAGCAACTCCCGGTCCCTACCGGCACACGCCTTGGATGTGCACGACCTCATAGTCAAAATCAAATTAGACATCCTCTTCATTTGTGAAACCTGGCTAAACGAAGCATCAGGCCCTGCCCTATCCCTTGCCATAACCAAGGGATTCTCCATTTATAGACAGGATCGTACTTCCCACAGAGGTGGTGGAGTTGCTGCCATCGCAAGGGAGACACTCTCAATCAGGATGGTCCAGGCGGACCTGGGCTCAAGCTCTGATTACCTTTTACTTAAGCTCAATCTATCACCTAACTGCACTATTGCCTTCCACATTGTCTATCGCCCTCCCGGGCCCAGCTCAGACTTCCATGATGCCCTAATCCATTCACTGTCTGACAATCTTAAGAAGACCTCATAAATCATCCTCCTAGGAGATCTCAACCTCGGCCTAAATTACCCCAGTGACCACAACGCCACTGCCTTACACAAGGCCCTCTCCACTCTAGGATTTTCCAAGGCAATCACCGCCCCCACCCACACCAAAGGCTGCACGTTGGACTGGTTCTCCCACCACAACTGCTTACTAAATATCAAAGAGATCGCTCCCATTCAGTGGTCCGACCACCACAGCATTATATTTGACATTAACACCTCTAAAGGACCCCCCAACTCGGGTGTTCCTCTTCCTGCCGCACTCTCTAGAAGCTCTAAATTGCTCACCAGGGAAAACATCACTCCATACCTTCTGGTGCCTGCACTGCTCCCCCCCTTTAGCAATGACCCCACCATTCTTGCTAATGACTTTAAAAAGAGCATCACTCTAGCCGTAGACACGGTAGCCCCACTAACCCTCAAAAAAGCAAAGAAAGTCAAACGTGCGAACGCCTGGTTTACCCAGGAGCTCCTACAGTTGCGTTCAAAGAAGAGAGCTGCACATACTTCTTGGAAGAATAACCCCAAAGATTCCACTAAAGCTGCTTTCAAGGTATTGTCTAATGAATATAAGAAAGCCATTATCAAGGCCAAAGCCCTATCCTTTAACACAAGGATAGCCAATGCCAAATCCGCCACTAAAGAAATGTTTGCCATCTTCAGAGAGCTTGAAACCCCAACCTCCCCTCCTCCCACTATTGTTAAAGACGAGGCTTGGTGCAACAAAATTCAATTGGCCATGCTCGAGAAACTGGACACCCTGCACTCCAAAATCGATATCATAGCCAACAGCCACAGCCCACCCTCACCAGCCACCGACACCAACCAACCTCCTCTTTTTGAATTTAAGGACATGACTGAGTCTGAAGTCATTGCCCTCCTCACGTCTATCAAACCATCTAACTGCAAAGGGGACACCTGCCCTGCGCAGGTCATTAAGGACTGTGCAATCCCCCTTGCGCCTTTTATCACCGCCTTCATCAACGCATCCTTCCAGTCTGGCCACGTCCCAGCTGGACTAAAAGAAGCGTGGGTCCGACCACTCCTCAAAAAACCCGCCCTAGACCCATCGGTCCCAGGGAATTACAGACCTATCACCACTGTCCCATTCCTACTGAAAATTTTGTACAAAGCAGCTTACCTGCAAGTGCAAAAGTTCCTGGAGGACACCACCTACTAGGGCTTCGGCAATCCTCCTTCCGGCCGCGACTTGGCACCGAAACGGCCCTCCTTGACCTTAAGAATCAGATGGACGATTTTAGAGATGCAGGCAAACCTGCACTACTTCTCCTTCCGGACTTATCTGCTGCCTTTGACCTTGTTGATCACAAGACCCTATGCCACCATCTCGTCACTGTAGCTAATTTCTCCCCCAGGGCCTGTAAATGGATAACCTCCTTTCTGCAAGAAAGAGTAATGAAGGTTTTTTCCGACACAGCCTCTGCCAATCCCAGCCTCATTCAATGCGGCGTCCCACAGGGTTCCTGCATTGCCCCCACCCTCTACAATCTCTTCACGAGGCCCCTCTTCAAAATTCTGGACGCCCTGGGCATCTCATACACCAACTATGCTGATGACGCTCAGGTGCTCATCCCCCTCTCGGGTGATTACACGTCCGACCTTAACACCCTCAACTCCATTTACGCCACTATCCAATCTTGGATGGCAGAAAACTGGCTATGCCTCAATACTGAGAAAACCGAACTTCTGCTTATTGGATCCCTGTCCACCCTGGGCAGGCTGGACAAGCAATACAGCTCCTTCACCGTTGACAACATCCCTATCCTAGTCTCTCAAACAGTCAAAACCCTTGGTGTTTACCTGGATCCGAACCTGACTATGGACCTGACTATGGACAGGCAGGTCAATGCCATAGCTTCCGCCGCAGCCTACCTCTCTAAACTGCTCAATGCCGTGAGGCCATATCTCTCCCAACAGAACTGCCTCACTATCGCCAGGGCAATAATCGGCTCAAGGCTTCACTATTGCAATGCCCTACTCATAGGAACATCAGGGTAAAACCTTGCTAAACTACAACTGGTTCAGAACAATGCCCTTAGGGCCGCCACCGGTACTTCACGCAGGGACCATATCTCAGGTCTCAGAAAACAAGTCCACTGGCTCCCAGTCAAGGAAAGAATTATATTCAAAACCCTTGCCCTGACGCACAAATGCCTCCATGACATGGCCCCACCTTACCTTGTCCAAAGGATCGCCAAACCCTGCACCACCAGGCCAGCCAGAACAGCATATGCCAACATGATTACTGTTCCAAAAACTAACAATGCACGTGCTGGTGGCACCAGCTTCCCCACCATAGCTGCCACCCACTGGAACGCCTTACCACCACACCTTAGGCTAATTGAATCCCATGGTGCCTTTCGTAAGGCCATCAAAACCAAGCTCTTCGTGTAAACCTGCAGGCCCTACTTGTACACCCTAACTGTCTGGATGTTTACTGCTAATGTATTTTCCAATTTGTCTGTAACATGTAATCTCAAGAATACTTGCTGGGCGGCTTTTTATAACCCTTAAATATGCCTACTTACGATCCTTTATAAGCGCCTCAATGCCCGTGGGCTGTAGAGCGCTCTACAAATGTAAAAATAATAAAAAATAAATAGATGATTTAGGCCCATTTAGATAATTCTATCCTGTGGGGCGCATGTGAAGCCATGCAGATTTAGTGGTTTGGACGTTGCGTTGGTTAGGGGAAATGACTCAAACCGACTGCAATGTATATAAAGTCCTGAGAGTGTGCCAGACTTAATAACATTGTGCATAATCAGGCCCATATTAATCTGTGGGTCTCTTATACACAGTATTGTATTGTCTGCGTATAGAAATAAAATATCGGGGTGGTGCAGTCTCTTAAGGCTATTAGCCACCACACTTATCCTGGCTCAGCCCCACAGCCAGTTATCTACATAGTGGCATATGCACTGTCTTCTTCAGGCACTATTACAGTTCATGGGATCAGTGAAGGCACATCAGTACCCCTGTCGGTCTCAGTGTCTGCGACACCGGTGTCAGTCTTCGCTGTATTCACTTTTTCTTTTCTTTGTCTGATGCAATTTTGTTGATAATGTTCCCTTTGGGCTTAAAATGTAGTGTGGAGCCATTGATGGTACTATCCCAGGAGAATTTGAATAGAGCAATTCTGCGACCCTGGCCTTCTGGGCCTGGCTAAATTCTGAGGGACGCCAGTGGTTTGGACACAAATATTCCTTCAATGTATTTCGGTGATAAAATCACATCATGCCACCTGGCTAATGTTCCTACCAGCCCTGTTGATTTATTAAGTCTTCCCCTGAATTGTATGGACATTCCTTAAGAGAGATATTAAGGCAGCAGGGTGCTTCAGCTGGCATGCTTCTGTTTAGTGAAGGCCTCTCAGAGCATGTGTTGGCAGTGTAATGTAATGTAATGGGCATTTGTATAACGCCTTTAACCATTGGTACGGTCTCAACGCGCTGTAGGTTGAACGCCCTGGGGGGACCGAAGTCCAAGCATGGAAAATTTGTCAATGAGTTATAGAATGCGTGTGTGCATTTAGTAGCTAGGTGCAGCCAAGTCCCTGCTAGTCACCCATCTTGAGCAACCATGTGTTGGGTGCCGAGAGGTAATCTGGAGAGCATGCGAGAGAGATAATATTTGTGCAGCTAGACCGAATTTTATCATATCGGATAGCTGCATTGTAATGGTAGAGGTGCTGTGCAGAGTATGTGAAACAGGTGAGACTTTATGTGTACAGTTAGACCTAATTTTTCTGTGGGGGACAGCTGCTTTCGAATGGCAGAAGTGCTGTGCAAAGTATGTGAAGTAGGAGAAAACATGATGTGTGCAGCTAGACCGAATTTCATTGTGGGGGATAGCTGCATTCTAATGGCAGAGGTGCTGTGCAAAGTATATGAAGTAATAGAAAAGACATTGGCCCTCATTACGACCCTGGCGGAAAGTGACTGACCTGACCGCCATAGCGTAAATAGCGTTTCCGCCATTGCACGACGGAGTAAAGTGCGGCTAATTCCGACCCATCGGGCACGAGCACTACGCCATGGCGGAAGTGCAAAGTCCGCGATGGCGGAAATGTCCCCAAAACGCCCCTCACCGCCGTCGTACGGCGCCCTAGGTGCAATTCCGCCACCCATCATAGCGGTCACCGTAATGAGCGGCAATCGGAAAATACGGTGACCGTAAATATACGGAAACAGAAGTAAAAACATGGTCCCGGAACGGGAAACAGCACGCCGTACACCTATAAAATCAGAATTCCCACACAACCATCAAAAATACTACCCTGAGACACATCCCAACCCGTCATCCACCCTAGTGAAAGCAATAAAAATGGGAAAAGTAGCGAAAAAAGCGTGCGACCGCAAGCGGCAGGTCCACTTCTCCCGTGAGGAACTCACCGTGCTCACAGAGACCCTCCAGGAGAATGCTGCCGTCGTCTTCTCGATGCAAATGACCAGGACGGCACTTGCGAACAAGAAGGCCATATGGGCCCTGGTGGCACAGCGGGTAAGTGCGGTGGGGACCGCACCCCGCAACCCACAGCAATGCAGAAAGCGATGGGACGACTTGCGGATACGCGTACGGAGCATACTATCCGCCAACCGTAACATTGCCACAGCTACCGGGGGAGGATCGGAATCACCCATCAAGTTGACCCCCTGGGAAGAAATCTGTGCCTCCACCATTGGAATGGAGAGTATAGAGGGAGTCGGAGGGATGGAGAAAGGAGTGCAGACATCAGAAGAATCAGGTAGGTGGCCCAAATAAAACAATGCTAAATCCACAATGTCCAATCATGTGAAGTACCATGTGTCCACATAGTGCAACAGAAACACATGGCCAGGAGAACGTCCACATACATTTGCCTGATAGCGCACTTTAAAAGTCACATTAAATACATAAATAATTAAAAATCCCAAAAACACCCTCTACACGTGCAGCAGGCACACCCTAACTGCAGGCTGCAAAACAACTGCATCCTCATTCCACACAAAAATGAAACCACCTCCAAGGCCCTGACCCAAATCACCCTCAGGTACCACCCCAATGCATGTGATACATTGCCATTCCAATTTCCACAGACCCATTAATAACGCTCGCCCTCCTTTACTCCACCACAGGGTCCGATTCAAACGACGAGCTCCAGGACACCCCTACCAGCACACCTGCAAAGAGGGCCAAGACCAACGGCCAAAGACCCTCCACCTCAGCTGCACGGATCAAGACACGGCAGCAGCACAAATCAAGTGGCAGCACACAGGAGGGAACTTCAACAGGCACCCCAGCAGCCAGCATGCCCACAACAGCACCACCACAGGTCCCCCCAATGGATGCCACAGAAGGCACTGCTTCTGGTGGCAGCAGCACCATAGGTGACACTGCATTAATGGCAGCATGCTCCGACACAGAAAACGGGGATGTCGATGTAGGATCCATCCATGACCTGTCTCAATCCCCCTGTTTGTTTCATCCCGTACAAAAAAAAAAAAAAAAAAAAAAAAAAAAAATATTTTTGCTCGTACGATCGTCAGTACGGCAATTGGTCCGTTCTTTACTTTCACAGTATAACGTACACATAATACGGCATTACGGGGCCAGCGAGGTCACGTGACACGTCCTTTCCCACGTGATTCACGTCTTGAGGGCCGCCCTCTTCAGTATACAGTCGGCATACGGACATGGCAGCATTTACATTGTGGGCTGCGGCTGGGCTGTCTCCATCCACTCCAGCTGCCCGTGCTGATCCTGGTTATATCATTCAAGTAAGTCCGTTTGCACTTCTTTGTGCAATCCCTTCTCTTCCCGGCCTCTCTCGGGGTGTCCTCCAAACAAACTCGCGTGCATTTTTCTTGCATTTTTTACCATCGGCCGTACTTTTAGGTACACACGTGTGCACTTCACATGGGGTTCCAGTCCACCTGCATAAGTAGCTTTACTTCACCCAGTCCGCTTCACTTTTTGTGAGCGAGCTTTTTATTTATTCTGCTCCGAGTTTCCGTGCTAGGCATATGGGACATAGGTAGTGTGATTTATTGCTAGCTTTGACCGTAACGAGGTGTTCACAGCCCCATATTGCTGTATGTGCTTTAGGCTAATTTTGCTCCTTGTTTTAACAGCACTACAGGCGTACTTTGGCTGATTCGCACTTCCTTGCTGTATGATCACCTAAGAGGCCACTCCATCTCAATCATTATTGGAGGGCTCCACTAAGAGCAGCGGCACGTTAATTACAGGTAATAATTGGCCGCCCTTTATTAGGTTTTGTTAGTTGATTCAGCCACCTTCTAGGGTTCACATGTGCTCCATTTGCTTTTTATTTTAGTTCAGCTACAGCTCCATTGGCGGACTGATTTCACCAAATGACTGTCCCTTTTCATCCTACATACCAATGGTCATCTATACAAGGTTTGTGTTACACCACCATTGTATGGCATGCTTTCTTTCATGCCATTTACTTGGTCATGACTGTTGCTTTGCTGTCTGTTAGTCCCCTTTTTGGTTTTCTGGTCTGGTGCTTCTTAACCTCTTGACCTACATGGTGCTGCTAATTAGAGTTTACAATAGTTTTTACACTCTCGTGGTTGGTTCCCTCGCCTCTGGGTTTTTTTCAATAAAACTCTGTTACCGGGGTCGTTTTTATTTTTATTTTTACTTCCCCTTCACAAATATTTAGTTTTATTGGTTTGTAACAGGTGGCACATGGTGTTTGTACACAATAAATACCTTTATAGTTCAGTTCACAAGATGAGGCACTGCCGCATATTCATGCAGTAATGCACTTTTCTTGCAGCTTTTTCGCCTTGTATCTCCTGATGAAGACGTTGTCTACTACACACTCTACGTCGAAACCGGTTGAGCTTACCCCTTAGGGTTATGATCTATACAAACATTCTTTTCTCCAGATCTACCCTTGCGATAGATTGTTCTGAACGAGTTCTATTGCTGTATAGCTTTTAAATATTAAAATAGCTAGTTGGGAGATGTTGAATATGTGTTACACTCCCAACTGGTAATCAATGTAAACTAATTTTGCCATTTTTAGCTATTGTTGGTTGGTTGAAAGTCACTATGTATGTTGTATGATGTATGGTTTGAATGCTGCACTACGAATGTCTGTTGAGATGGATTAATTTTAGCTTAGTAATTTGTCCACCTATGTTGCCGTGTTATGTAATTTATTGATGCTTTTGTAAGTAATATGTAATTAATTTACCTGTCTAAATGCTTGTATCATAGTAAATAAAATATTTTTGATACACCTTTTCAAGCAACACTGTTTTGCTCTCTGGACACTTTTTCAGTTCCCTATGTTTCATCCCGTACACCATGAGGATACCACGCAGGGGCACCCACAAGACGACGACTGGCCATCCCCCACAAGCCCTGTGGCAAGGCAACATGAGGTGATCAGCCCCTCTGTGACACCACCGCAAATGGCCATGGCACAGCAGAGGCAACAGTCCCTCGACCAGGTGATCGTGCAACAGCAGCAACTGGCCACGCTCCTCAAGGACCATGCTGATGAATGTGGGGGTACTAAGGCAGCCATAGAAACATCAACTGAGACACTTAGGGCAGAAATGGAGAGAAGTACAGAGACACTAAGGGCACAAATGGAGAGAAGCACCGAGAGCCTGAGAGTACAAATGGAGAGAAGCACCGAGAGCCTGAGGGGGGAACTGCATGCGACGTCCAAAGACGTATGTGCTGAACTTGCTGCTGTGCGCCGTGTGCTCACTGAGCTCTCACAAACCCTTAGGGACATGCATGGACGTGAGCAGGCAGAGACATCATCCGTTGCAAGTTCCGTCCAGGGCAGCCCCCAACGTAGATCTGGGAGGAACCTGCGCTCCACAGGCAGGGGTGCCCCTGATACCCGGAGAGGGGGCTTGCAATAGCGTCTGCCCACTGACAATGAGCATCTTTGGACACTGGTGTTCGGGGGGGAGGTAGGAGGGTGGAGGGGGTGTGTTGGGCTCACTTGGGTGGCGGGCCGATGGGGTGTGTAACATAATTTCACATATGCTATAAACATTGCACAATCATCCAATGAGATGTGTGGACATTGATCTTTGTGTACGAGGCCTTTATAGGCGTACAGTCCATATTGTGCATGTTCCAGACACACACAGTGCCACAAGTCCCGTGTCCATGTATCAGCCACCAGGCGTGAGTGCTAGAAGCATGAATCAATGAGAATCTGACGAATGTCACGGCCCTCCTGTGCCTCGCGGACTCCTTGAGGTGCTGCCACATCCCCACCCTCATCATGACCATCTTCAGGTGCTTGCAGTTCTGCGTCAGGGGGCATGGGCACATTTCTACGTACGCACATGTTGTGTAGCATGACACATGCCATGACCATCTTTGCAACCTTCTCATGGCGGTACAGGAGTGCCCCGCCAGACCTGCTGAGGCAGCGGAAATGAGTCTTCAGTAGGCCGAATGCCTGTTCTATGACTACACGGGTACGTGAGTGGGCATGGTTGTAGTCCTCCTCATGCTGGTTCTGTGGGTTCCGGAGTGGTGTAAGGAGCCATCTCTTCAGTGGATACCCGGCATCACCTGTATGTGGACAATAAAGGATGTTTGTGGAATGACATTGCTACGTACGCACCCCCCCCCCCTTCCTGCCAGGTCATTGCCGCATCACATACCCCACATTATCATGCATGAAATGAGACTCACCGAGTAGCCAGGATCTGTTCCCTGCGTGTCGCTCCATGTAGCGTGGTATTGTAGAGTTCCTCAAGACCATAGAATCATGGGTTGATCCAGGAAATCGGGCACAACAATGTGTAATGATCCTGTTGGAGTCACACACCATTTGTACATTAAGAGAATGAAATTGTTTTCGGTTGCGGTACTGGGCCTCCATGGCATGTGGGACGACCAATTCCACATGGGTGCAGTCGATGGCACCAATGCAACCCGGTATGCCGCCAAGTGCATGGAATCCCACTTTTGTGTTCGTAATTTCCTGCTCCGAGCGTGGTAGAGAGATGTAGTCGTCTGCGTGCTTCAGGAGGGCATCGAGCACTTGCAATAGTGTCCGTGAGAACACTGGCTGTGAAATGCCATGCAACTGTCCGACTGTGTGCTGGTAGGTGCCTGTGGCCAGGAAGTGGAGTACAGACACCACCTTCAGTAGGGGTGGGATGGCGGTTGGGCTATCTATCATGCTGACAAGGTCAGCCTGTGTCATGTCCACAATGGCGGTTATGGTGTCCCGGTCCAAACGGTAGAGGGTGTGGATCTGCTCATCCGTGAGGTTGAACGGATGTGCTCGGAAGCGTGGGATTGCGGGCTGCCTGCGTGGTGGTAGTGGCTGTGCTGGCGGGCCTTGCTGGCCCTGCCTTGCCCTCCTCCTCCTCCTGCGTCTCCTCTGTGCGGCCGGTTGTTGTAGTAGTTGGTGTTCGTCTTCTTCTTGAAGTTGGAGTACTTGCAGTGCTATCAGGTCCCCCAGGGCCAACATCGCTAGTCCTGCCGGTAGCATTTTGGAGTGGGTGTGGTTGTGGGAGGGGGTTGGGTGTGCAATTTATGTGTTTTCAGGCTGTATAGCCTCCACCTGTGGTGATTCATTCCACCTGTGCAAGCTGCAATCCCCTTTGGGCGAGCACGTCCCGCACACAACGCTGCAATTCGACGCATGGCATCTTGCTATTACAATCATGTATTTGATCCCGATGGCAGTGAAATATTGGTTCATATGTTCATTCTGCTATGGTCCCATTGTTTCACATACTATCTTTGCAGTCGCGAACAAACTTGTGAAGGGTCAGTGGAATGTAGTACTCGATTAACGGTGGACCCTCATGCAGCACTGTACCGAGGTTCACCGACGGGCGGGGTGTCCCATTTGTGAGTGAAGCCAGTTGCCATTTTTACACACTGCCGCACTACATGGATGAATTTGTGATTTCAAGCGGTCACAGATGCCTTTTCGACGTGATGTTGCAAATGAGGAATTCGAAGGACGGCGCTTTCGGTTTTCAGCTAGCGGCGAGGAGACGCCCACAGGTCTGACTGCAAATATAACGTTCTATTGTTTAATGTCCTTGGGACAGGGGCCATGGCGAGAATGCAATGATTGATATGAATAGTATGGGATGCGCAATAGCGTAGTGGACGATAAGGCAGGACGTTCCCAAATACATGTTACTTCACAACACTGGAATTCCGGCCTGGAGCACAGTGGATTTTGCAGACTGCATTACGCACAGACTCAATGGAAATTTCACATGTTATGTGAGTAAATAATCAGGCGTTTTCATTCCGGGATGAGGGAATGATGTATGGATGCATGGACAGATGATTTAATGGAGAGTTTGCCATGTACAGGGCTTTTTGGAATCTATCCACCTCCCCTGCGCTATGTGATGCAGAGCTGCCATAGTGGGACCATCGTCTATCTGCCCTTGTTGAACCCTCCCTGTCTCGACGCGCCTTCAAACACTTGTGTCCATGCACGTTACTAATCCCATCTAATGGATTCTGTTTTGACAGACGCATGCACACAAACACTCGTTTGTAATAGTGTTTTCACCTCGATTTTTATAGTTATGATTCGCAAGTGATTTTTGGGTGGGAATAATCCTTTTGAGTGGGCTAGCATGCATATGGCTGTGGATTTAGTGTGATCATTGAAGTGAGTAATTCAAATGAAGTTCTGATGCCCATACTATTCTTTTTCATTTCATTTGGGTGACAGGTATCTCCTCCCCTTTTGCCGCTGCTATCTGTATGCCACTCCTGCAGATGGCTTTTACTCCCGACACCTGCTGCTTCGTGTTAATCAGTGGAGCACCATTACGATCTTATGGGACGATCGCCAATGGGCCACATGCCCTTACGCAGTACTAGTGGCTAGGAGCAACATATCGACCTTTCAGCTGGACTAGTGCCTACCTAATGGGACGGCCCTGCGGTTCTAGGCGCTTCCATGTTGCCTTTTTGAACGTGAATGTAGCCCCTGTGTACCATGAAGGAACAGGGCGTCACACAAGAAGAAGCTGGTCATTTATTGCGGATGCAGCCCACAATAATGAAATATATTTTGGAGTTCATGACCTAATAGCTGTATGGGCTTGGTGATTTTGTTGTGCATTAAATTTCTATTCTGATATTAACCGTGTAGCGTTCTTCTTTGCAAGTAATGTAGCATATTCCTATTTGTGGAGCGATGTATTGTGAGAAGATCTGCATTGGGTTCCGGCTTCTGAGTATAGTTGTGTGGTACTGTACTGGGCGCGTTTGCCTACGAAGCCCAGTGTGGTCAGGGATAGGGGCTACCATTATGACTGTTTTAATGATGTCATGCTCAGGGGCGGGGGATTAGCTTTTGTGTAACAGATGCCGGTGAGCCAGGTGGATTGGTGGAATGATGTGATTATCAGAATATGGCTGGTCACAGGTGCCTGTGTTTGCGTGCGTTTCTTGGAGGGAGACTGAGGTCATGTCCATTGGAATAGCTTCTGTATTCGTGCCATCTGTGCCCTGCAGCTCCCATTGGCCCCTCTTGAGATGAGCCTGGCTGCTCAGTCACTCTGCCAACTTGTGTGGTACATGCTTATGCTGATGGTTGGTTTGTTTACTGGCAGGAGTACAGGGCTGGTGCAGTCTCACTCAGGATACTGCTTTGAATGTTGCCTTACACTGGTGTCAGTCGATGGGGGGGCCTGTTTTTGTTTGTCTCATATTTCAGTTCATGTTGCTGGACTTGAACCTTCACATGCCTGTGCTGCATCAGTACGGCAATGGTGCCATGGCAAATATGGATGGCCACTCACAGGGCACTTGGAGCCCCTAGATTCATTTTTTCGTTGGCATGCATGGGTGACTTGTACATTTCACTGGTTGCATTGTGTGACTTCATTGCACCTACGAGGAGTTGTGCAATGTGGCCAGGGAGTGGTGTACAGGCACTCAGTAGGGCCTTTTACGGTTGGTTCGCGATGCCGTACTTCTCACCATGGCGGAATGGTACTTTCCGCCATGCTTGATGGCGTTAGGTACATGTCCGCTAGGGTCAGAATTCGCGTACCGTTGCGCCATGGTGGTAATTACGGTTTGGCATGGCGCGCGTGCGCGTACTTGGTGCAGTTAGCGTTGGCGTTCACTACGGTGTCGCTAATGGCATCGTACTTTACGGTGACGGGTCATAATCGCACCGAGCGCTATTCGATGGCGGTATTGCATTTCCGCCATCGTTTTTCGATTTCCGCCAGGGTCGTAATGAGGGCCATTGTGTGTGGCTACACTGAATTGTATCATGGGGATAACTGCAGTCTAATGGCATAGGTGCTGTGCAAAGTATATGAAGTAGGGTAAAAGATATAAAAGATCATTACGAGGTGGGCGGTAAGGGCACTGGTGCCCGTAATCCCTTACCGCCCTACTACGAGTTCCCTTTGCGGGCCCTCCCTTAACGCCTGGTTTTACCAGGCGTTAAGGACAGGACCCGCAAAGGGACTTTGGAGCTAATAACGGTACTGCAATTTGCGGTACCGTTATTAGCGCCTTCCCCATTCCCATTGAGCCCAATGGGGGCTCAATGGGAATGGGGAAGGGCCCTGGTGAATGGGGAATGGGGAATGGGGCCCTGGTGAATGGGGAATTACCGCCCCGCCAACCATAGAATGGGGCGGTAATAGCTCCATTCACCAGGGCGGAGTCGGCAAGGATTTGGAGGCAGCTATGGCGCTAATAGTGCCATGGTTACCTCCAACCTTGTAATGACCCCCATTGTGTGCAACTATACCGAATTTTATCATGGGGGACAGTTGCATTCTAATGGCTGAGGTGTTGTGCAACCTATGTGTCATGAACAAACGCGCTCTGCGATTTAAACATGCCTTGTGGTCCTGACACGCTGTTTATGGGAGATGCAGGTGACGGGCTAGTTCTTCTACAACCGGAGTTAGCTGGCGTGTATGTGATGATGTCACCATCTTGCTTCCAGGTTATTTTGTATTCGGATATTGGGCTCCTCGAGTCACAATCTTTTGGTAATTTGCTCTGGCGCTAGTTCATCATGCTCTCTCCTTCCGTGTTCTTCTTCATTCCTGCTTCGTCCCCTCGCTCTGAGTGCCTTCCACGTTTCTCTCTATCTGCTGTTACCTTAGTCTCTGAAGCTCGTTCCAGCACCTGTCTCCCTGCTCCTTCCCTTCGTATTCCTTACCTGCTCCAGTCTGTCTCCTGCCTTACCTTTATAGGACATCAAACTTCCCCTGCTCTACTGTACATTGTTCCCCAGATCATCTCACGAAACTCCTTGGATATTTCGGTGGGGGTTTTTATTCCCCAGAGGGGTTTCCCCCCTCCGTTTTGGATCTGCACAGGGAGGAGGGTTTGCTGGTTGCCCCTGGTATAATATTGGGGCATCAGACTGCCTCTTTCAAATACATACCCTACCTCTTTGAGACCTGAACTAAGCACAAGACTGAAGTAAGACGCCTTATGTCTACAAAGCCTGAAAGTATGTGAGGCAGAAGAGACATTATGAGTACAGCTGGACCAAATGTTATCATGGGGGATAGCTGCATTCTAATGGAAGAGGTGTTCTGCAGACTTTGTGAAGCAGATGAGACATTATTTTCCGAAATTACGAGGTTGGCGGTAACCCGCTGGTTCTACCGGCGGGTTGCCGCCAACCCAGTAACACTGAATCCGCTGCCTGACTACCCAGAGCCACGGGGACATTACGAGTCCCGGCGGAGCGGGAACTCAGGCGGCAGATTTTGTAAGTCCCTGTGGAGTCCATGGGAATGGTGACTCGGAAGCACTGCCACTGTCAGACGGTGCCAGTGCTTCTGTGACAAGTCTGCCTGCATGGGCAGTTGCGCCCGGCAGTGTCAGGCCTGCCGGGTGCAACACCTCGAACTACATGCAGACTCGTAGTGTAGCAGTCCGGAAACAAGGGTGCCGGTAAGGTTACCAGCACCCTTGTTTCTGGACTGTCACACTTGTAATGAGGCCCTATGTGTTCAGATAGACCATATTTTATCATGGGGATAGCTACATTCTAATGGTTGAGGTACTGTGCAGAGTATGTGAAGCAGGTGAAACATTATGTGAACAGCTGGACCGAATGTTATCATCGGGGTTAGCTGCATTCTAAGGGCAGAGGTTCTGTGCAAAGTAAGAGAAAAGACATTACGTGTGCATATAGACTGAATTGTATCGTGGGGGATAGCTGGATTGTAATGGCAGAGGTGTTGTGCAAATTATCTGAAGTAGGGGTAAAAAGTCTTCATCTGCACATGCAGTTTGTAAAACAGTCGCAAAAAAGCAGTGCATAGTTGCACGGGATACAGACTTTTGACCTTTGTCACTCCAGAGAATATATTTGTACAAGCATTATTTTTTAGTTTGATAGTTTTTATTAAGATTATAAAAATGGTAAGAACAGCATAATGAAGAAAATACAGCTAACTAAATAGACTCAAAATGTTCGAAGTGTACATGAACAACAATTGAGCAAATCTGTCAAATATAATGCTGGGAAAGTAAAACAGGCAGGCTAGTATTTAAAGATGTCAAGAACCAGCAAATGCTACAAACTCTGCATCAAAGAAACAAGTGCATAAGCAAAAGACGAACCAGGGAAACTGACAAGGGGATAAACAAGAAAACAAAAGGAAGGAAGGGAAGGAAAGGAGCATAAAACATTATAGCATTATACATTCTGGAATTGAATTGAATTGAGGCACGAGTCAAAAACAAACATGCAAATCAGTTTGTAGAAACAGAGATGGTACAGCAACAACACTGTGCGTATCAATGAACAACTCAAGAGCCATGGGAAGTCGGACTGAAGTGATCCAAATAACGAATGAAATAAGCCCATTTGGCATTATATTTGGGAATAGTGTCCAGGTAAATGGCCATGCAGTGTTCCATACTCTGCACATGACATATGGTGTTTTTCCATCCCTTAATTGAGACATTTTGGAAGTGTTTCCAATTGGAAGTGACAAGCTTAAGGGCAAGAGCAATAAAGAGGCAATAGAGCTTAGCTGATTCTTGTAAATTAACATTATTGATGGTATGACTTCCTAGAAAAACATTCAGAAACGAGAGAGGAATGTTGACAGTTAAAATGAAGAGAAGAAATCGCCACACCTCTTTCCAAAACTTGAGTACATAAGTACAGTCATAAAACATGTGTTTATAGGAAGCAGGGGCATCACCACAAGACCATCACTTGTCATCCACCCCAGGTTTTGACTTAGATAATTTCAGAGGAGGGATGAAGGCTCTATGACTAAAAAAGTACAGTTGTTGCGTAATAGAAACAGAGTTGGAGACACCCCTAATCTTCGCAAACAGTAGAGACCAAGTGTTATCATCCAAGGTAATACCAAAGTCCAACTCCCATTTAGATTGCACAAGCCATTTAGTGATAGGATAGTCCATGTTACACAAAACGTTATAACATTTTGCGGCAGGGGCATCGGAAGCCATGGTTAAGAGCAGAAGTCTAGAGGCATCAGGTAAAAGAGTACAGTTCGCAAAACGCTGCAGAGCATCCAAACACGCATTAACCAATCTATTGTAAAAATTGAAATCCGAAATAGGAATGGGGTAGAGATATTTTAACTGTTGGAAAGAGAGAGGGGAGCCATTATCAATAATCAGATAAATAAATCCGATGCCTTTATTTAACCAGGACTTGCGGTGGAGTGCCCTGCCATTGACAGCAATAGCTTTGTTGTGCCACAAAAACTGAGAAAGATTCTGAGCAGGGCATCTGCAATGAGGAAGGAGAAACAGTCTCAGGGCATAGATAGAAGCCTTGATGGGGTCTGAAAAAGCTACATGTTATTAAAGATGTAAATTAGATCAGTAATGTCATACGGGAGTACCAGGAGGTTTTCCAACATACACCAAGAGGGAATGAACCCTAGCATTCGCAGATATATTCCTACCCTTGGCGTATCTGACCTGATCAGACTTAATCAAGGTGGTAGAAAGGATTCAATCCTGTTGGCTAGAAATTTGGTCGGGAAGATCGGGGTCTATATCGGCTTTGGGAAAGTATAAGAAGTGCCTCAGAGAAGGAACCGGACGAGCATTGCTGAGATGCAAAATAATAGTATAGCATCTGTAATCTGGGAGAGAGAGAACTAACAAAGTGATTGAAAAATTCTATAGAGTTCATCAGGCCTGGGGGCCTTCCCTCTTCCCAATCCCTTAATAGCTCGATTGATCTCAAGAAGTGTAACCTCTCCTTCTAGATGGGCAAGATTAATTGAGGATATGATACTCTATTGATCTTATTAAAAAAGAGTCAATATGAGTAGGAGAAACAGAGGTTTCAGGGGTATATAACTCAGAGTAAAATTGTTTAAAGCAGTTGAGAATATCACCCAAATTAGTCATGAAGGTGCAGGATTTATCCTTAATCCGTGAGATAAAAGGTATGAGGCAAGAGATTTGCCAGCCTTGTTAGCGGTCTGATAAATTTTGCTTTTATATTTCAACAGCGCACCAGTGGCCATTTCAGTGAGTTCTTTATTTATCTGAAAGCGCAATGAGAGGACCGCGTGCAGATTAACATCCAAGGGAGACCGATAAAATAGTTTTTCAGCGTCGGAAAGTTGGAAGATACAAGTCATCGAGATGTGCTTTATGTAGTTTTATTTTTCTTACAAGAGTAAGCGATGATATGACCATGTAAAATTGCCTTAAAGGCATCCCAGTTAGTGACTACTGAAGTATCACAGTACATGTTTTCAGCAAAATACGGTTGTTGAAAGGTATGAAATTACTGCATAAACAGTTGATCTTGTAGCAAACTGTTGTTAAATCTCCAACAGGAAGGTGACTTTTTGATATCAGCAAGATGAAATGTGGTAGAGATAGGGGCATGATCGGAAATGATGATGTTAGAAATAGTGGAGTCGATGACAGTTCCAGTGAGAGATTTCAAATAAAAAATATAATCAAGACGTGAAAGAGTCTCATGAGGCGATGAGCAGAAGGTGTAATCCAAGTGAATTGGATGAGAGAGCCTCCATGTGTCAACAAGGCCAGTCTCAGCAAGACCACACGCAAAGGTCTTATGGGACTTGGAGCTTTTGGAGACACACTTGGATTTCCTGTCTAAAAAGGGATCCCGTACCTGGTTGACATCACCACACAGAATGAGGTTATTGAGGCCAGAACTGAGAATCATTTGTTTGATAGAATCCCAGAAACCAGGATCAGGGAGAGTCGGGCCATAAACATTCATAATAGATAGAGAATCAGAGCCAATCAGAAGTTTAACCCAAACCCAACGCCCATTGGTGTCAGCATCCTGTGCTCATATCTTGAAGGACAATTTTTTGATGATAAGTATAGCAACACCATTTTTCTTGCCCACAGCAGGGCTAGCAATAACATCTTTAATCCAGAATGATTTAAGTTTCATGGCTTCAGGAAGAGACAAGTCAGTCTCCTGTATACATACTACAGATGGTTTAAGTTTATTAAGGTGGGAGATAATCTTGTGTCTTTTAATAGGGTTATTACACCCTTTGATGTTCCAAGTTACACACTTATAAACCATAGAAGCATAAATGTATAGATGAAGAGAGCAGCAACATATGGACCAAAACACAGTACAAAATGAGAGTGATCCAGAGATGAATCCACCAAAACTTCACATGCCGATTCAAAAACAGAGGGAAGTTGGAGAGAGGTAGGCCTCAGAAATCTATTACCCCATCCAAACGTAAATCTTCTGACAAGTCGAGACCTTCGTCTCCTCGTTATAAAAAACATAAACGCTCCCGTTCGCGAAGTGGGTCGCATCATTCCTCGTCTTCGAGGCATGGTAAAAAGAGGCGCCATAGATCGCCGTCCACTTCCTCTTGTAGTTCACACGAAAGGGTTGTTTGTCCCTCAAAACATAGTACACCGGCTCAATGGGAGGAATTCAGAGTGAGCATGATGAAGGTTTTTCGAGAACGTGGCTTTTCCCCCTTCAAAAACACCTAGAGACGATACCCCAGTCAAAACACCTGGGAAGCACAAAAGCTGTGAGTCCTCAACCCCGGCCGTCGAGACTCCTTGAGAGCAATCTAATCCCTCGAGTCGAGAGAAAGCCTCCAGAAAGCACAATAGATTGTCGTCATCAACGCCAAAAGAAACCCATACAGCAAGCCAGAAAGATGCGTCGTCGACACCCTTGGTGCCAAAATCGAGGGTGAAGCCATCAACGCCACAAGCGTCAACCTCCTCGATGCCATTTATCACAATTCCTCCGACACAGTCGTTGAGGACCTCAACATTAATGTCAAAGCCATTGGCGGCTTCGGGAAAACCTTCCAAACCATTGACAATATTGTCAAAGCTGTCAACGTCAACATCGACGATTTCGATACTGTCAGCTCCCATTATGACGTCTATAGCACCTTCGTCTTCTTTTGAGAAGAACTACACACCACAATCTTACTTAGAATATTTTAAAACCCTTTCTTCAATCTATGAAGATGCAGAAGAGTCATCTGAGGAGGAAAGACCATTTGGTCTCAAATATGGGACACCTTCCATACCAGAGGAACTCATATCGAAAGAGTCTTGAATAAAGAACCTGCAGGACACTCTGCATGAGGCAAGTGGTATTGACACTTCCCCTGAAATCGATTTTGGTAGGACCGATCCAGGAGATCATGCTGAGAGCAGCTACAAACAACTCATGACTAGAGTAATGGAATACATGGGATGGTCCAGGCCCACATCTGTTTTCGAACAGGATGATTTAACGGACATACTAGATAAGGGACCACAGGAAGACCCTATTGTACCTTTTCATAAGGCTATGCAGAGGAGGATAACTTCCAACTGGGAAACACCTGAGTTGTCCCAGCAGTAAAAATAGGCTAACAGCAAAATAGAGAGCTTCATCTTCTGACCCTCTATATCTTTCGAAGCATCCAACACCAGAAAGCCTAGTAGTACAGGCAGCTACCTCTTCTGGCAAACAAAATGCCTATCCCACAATTCTACAAGATAGGGGTGACAAAAAATACGATCCCATGGCCAAGAAGGTTTTCTCAGCCGTTAGTATGGCGTTAAAATCAGCTAATGCCACATGCACGCTGGCGGGATTTACCCACACCCTTTGGGACTGTATTTCGATGGCGGCTGACCACATCCCCAAAGGGGATGAGCGAGACGGTTTCTTGAGCATTGTCAAGGACGGAAAGTACGGTATGTTCGAATCCCTCCAGACTGGTCTCGACTCAGTTGACAGCATCAGCAAAGCCATGGCGGCTAGTACAGTAATCCACAGATTTGCTTGGTTGAGGAAGTCAGGATTTGCCCCAGACGTTCAGTCCAGACTTCTCAACATGCCCTTTGATGGCACACAACTATTTGGGAATAAAACTGATGAAGGTTTGGAGAAGCTGCAAACTTCCAAGGCGGTGGCCAAATCCCTTGGAGCTGCAATATGGCAAACTCCAAACCGCTCCACAGGTGCGCCCTGGAGGGGTAGGTCCTTTCGCTATTATTCTCCATTGGAAAAAAAGGCAGAGGACAGGCAGCTCAAAGAGGTCAAAGACGATTCCCCTGTGGTGGACGGGGTAGAGGTACTAAGACCACAACAGCAGGGGCTGCTTTACCTTCAGCTACTGCGACAGCCCCTCCATAACCTCTATGAGGTCTTCGATCACAAAACTGCAGTAGGAGGCAGGTTGTCACAGCATCTGACAGAATGGCAGGCTATTACTTCAGATGCTTGGGCATTGGAAACAGAGGCCCAATGTTACTGCCTACCTTTCCTGCAAAAACCTCAGTCATCCACCGGGGAACAACTCTTTGAAAGTTCCAGATCCGCTCCTTGTGCAGGAGATACTAACCCTGCTAGAGAAAGGTGCTATAGAACCAGTACCTGTAGCGGAGAGGAACAAGGGTTGGTACTCCCCTTATTTTCTAATTCCAAAGAAGGACGGAGTATTGAGACCCATCTTGGATTTAAGAGACTTGAACAAGTTCCTCAGGAAGGACAACTTCAAGATGGCTTCCCTTTCTCAGATCCTTCAGGCCCTCCAGCTTCAGGATTGGATGGTATCATTGGACCTCCAGGATGCTTATTTTCATGTGCCGATCCATAACAAGTGCAGATAGTACCTGAGGTTCGCCATTGGCAACTCTCACTGTCAGTTTCTGGTTTTGCCATTTGGCTAACCTCCGCCTGAGGGTTTTCACAAAGCTAATGGCGGTTGTGACAGCAAGTCTCAGGAGAGGAGGGATTCACGTCTACTCCTACCTGGACGATTGGCTGATCAGGGCCAGTTCTCCAGAACAAGCCCTGGATCATCTCAGCTAAACTTGCCACTCCCTCCACAGGCTGGGCCTCCCTCAACTTCAATAAGTCCCACATGGTACCATCACAAAGACTCCAGTTCATCGGAGTAGTCCTGGATACATCGTTGGGAAAAGCCTCTCCCCCAGAGGTGAGGGCTCAAGATATTCTGCAGATGGTGACAACATTCCAGAATGCCCAGCATCTTCCGGCCTTCGACTTTCTAAGGTTATTTGGCCTCATGGCATCCTGCATTTTTCTGGTGCCAAAAGGCTCGCCTGAGAATGAGATCTCTCCAGTGGGCTCTCAGGACCCACTGGACACAGTTCTCAGGAAGGATGTCAGATCTTCTACTAATCCCAAACAGAGTCTCACTGGATTGTCAGTGATGGGCCTGTTGGGAGAACATCTTGAAAGGAGAATCATTTTGGCAACCATGGCCTGAGATAATGGTAGTGATGGCTGCTTCACTCGCGGGTTGGGGAGCCCATACCAATGATTTGACCATCAGCGGTCGTTGCTCTCCATCGGAGTCCAAACTACACATCAACCTTTTAGAGCTGAGGGCAATCAGACTAGCGCTGAAGGCCTTTCTGCCCTCTCTACAGAGAAAGAATGTCCTCATAAGGACAGACAAAACAGAGGCCATGTACTACCTCAACAAGAGAGGAGGTGTAGAGTCACTACCACTGTGCAGAGAGGCAATGCAGCTCTGGTTCTGGGCAATACAAAAAAGAATCTCTCTATCGGCAGTTCATCTAGATAGAGAGAAGAACACAACGGCGGACGCTCAGAGCAGGCAGAGCACAGTCTCCCACGAGTGGGAACTAGCTCAGGAAGTCCTTCAAGAGATCTTCATCCTTTGGGGAACCCCTCAAGTGGATCTGTTCACAACAGGTGCCATTCGGAAGTGCAAACTGTCCTGCTCAAGGGAATTTCCACCGAGAGGAGCTCTAGGATGCGCGTTCGTGGTGGACTGGGAGTTTCCACTTTTTTACGTGTTTCCTCCAGTCCCCGTCATTCCTCTCTTAATGAGGAGGTTGAGAAGATTCAGGAAATCCATTATCCTAATTGCCCCGGATTGGGCCAGGAGGACGTGGTACCCGTACCTTCTGGACATGTCCATCTGCCCTCCGATTCGTCTTCCACAAAGAGAGGACCTTCTCTAAAGAGAGAGGAGGGTCGGGTTCTCCATCCGGATATCAGGACTCTCAGCCTTCATGCATGGTTTCTGAGAGGCTGAGATAAAGGGATTGGGACCTTCCGGATGACGTAATGGAGGTGTTGCTTTCGGCCCGAAGACCAGCAACCACATTTTTATACCACTGCTGTTGGAATAAGTTCTGCAGCTAGTGTAGAGATAAAACTGTTGACCCTTTCTCATGCAAAATACCCATGGTGTTATCTTTTCTTTTGCACTTGGCAAATCCGGGACTCCAGATTGGTACAATGAAAGGTTATCTAGCAGCGCTTTCCATCTTCAAGCGCACTGCAGAGGAAGTCTCCTATTTTAAGATTCTTCTAGTAATTCAATTTTTAAAAGGATTAACTAATGTTTATCCTCCGACCCCCTTTAGGTCCCACTGTGGGACCTCAATTTGGTTTTAAACGTTCTAATGGACGCTCCTTTTGAGCCTCTTCATTCGTGCCCGTTAAGACATCTTATCTTGAAGACAGTGTTCTTAGTGGTCATAACATCGGCCCGAAGGGTGAGTGAGGTACAGGCTTTATCCTGCAAGCCTCCTCATACTGTTTTTCTTAAAGACAGAGTGGTATTGAAAGTGAAGCCTAACTTTCTCACTAAGGTAGTTTCTGAATTTCTCATCACTCAGAAAATACCCTTGCCATCCTTTTATCCTCTGCCATACCCAGGGAAAGAGGAAGAAAGGCTTCACAGACTCAACCCTAGGCGTGCACTGAGTTTCTATTTTACTAGATTACCATAACTAAGACAGAATGATAATTTGTTTGTGGGCTATACAGGGCATAAACTGGGTCGAGCCATCACCAAACAAACCATCGCTAGATGGATTATTTTAACAATTTCAGAATGCTACAAACCGGCCGGTAAAGACCCCCCAGATCATCTCACTCCACTAGGGGTATCGCCACTTCGTCTGCTTTTCAGAGGGGTGTTCCCATAAAGGATATTTGTGCAGCTGCCACATGGTCGTCTGCACACACCTTTACAAAATACTACAGTCTGGATTCCTCCACTAGTTAAGAGTCTGTCTTTGGAAAGGCAGTACTACACTCTGTGCATTCTTGATTAATTTCAATTTTACTCCCTCCTCCGAATAATGTAACTGCTTTGGGAGTGTATCAAAGATAAGGAATACGTGGGAAGGACACAATCCATTCGAAGAACAAGTTACTTACCCACAGTAATGTTCTTTCGACTGGATGTTCCTCCTCCCAGGTATTCCTTATCGCCCCTCCCATCCTACCCCGCAGTAAAACTTCCCTCGTGGTTACAGGCTGCGCTCTCTCAAGGGTACTAACCGTCTAATTCAGGACAGTGCTTCGCTCTTCAAAACGGAACTGAGCAACGGGCGCTATGCCAGCTACTCATACCTGTGATGATGTTGACGTCAAGACGGAGGCCTCCGAGGGACATCGACTCAACCAGTCATCGACACACAGCGCCCTATACTGATTTGATTCATGTTTACAATTTAAAAGATTCGAATATTTTGTTCAAAAATCTATCCACTCCAAACACATGTGAATAGGCCTGATTACGATGTTGGAGGTAGCCTTGCCGGTCAGAGCGGCAAGGCTACCTCCATACCGGCATGAAAGTCCGGCACCTGCGAATGGGCAATTACTGGGGTATTCCGACCCCGCCGGGACCGGTAATCACCTTTTCGCCGGTGCCGGTAGATCCCCATTCCCATTTCAGCCCCATAGGGCTCAATTGGAATGGGGATGCCCGTAGCACCAGCACCATTCATAACGGTGCCAGTGCTACAGGCATGCTGTGCTTGCGGGTGCGTTTCATTCCACCAGGGCAGAACTGGCAGAATGAAAGGCACCTGCGGCACAACTCGGAGTTTGCCGGTCCGGTAACAACAGTACTGGCAAGCATACCGGTACCGTTGTTACCGGACCGGCAACCTCATAATGAGGCCCAATAATTTCCCCCCAATGTCAACATGAGCCACTTTCCTCTGGGGTCAGGGTGCTTGCTTCATGTACAAATGTCCCCATACACATTGTTCTATAGTCAGTCAAACCTGTGCAGTAAACAGTCTAGGTCTTCTGTTTTTACGTTTAAGTCTATCAGGCATTCGGTACATTTTTGTTTCCAGAAGTCAAGGGGCCACTCCGGTTCTCTGCCCGGAATAGTTCCCAAGATTTTAAAAGCTGGGACAGAGTCTGGGATTAAGCTTTCCCGAAACAGGGATAGAGTTTTCCAAAGGCTCACTGCATAGATTGAATAGAGTCCCAATTCAAATCTTATCACCGCGTTAGGAAGACCCTTAGGCAAGCTCAGGACATTTTTCCAGCATATTCCCTCTAGGACCTCCCCAGACTGCAAAGGGAGGATTAATCGAGCTTCGGCACCGTATGATAAAATAAGTATGACCTTCATATTATAAAAGGGCACAATTGGGATCATCAAGAATCATCCATATTGGTTGTGGAGTCTTCGGCCCGGTGCTGCCAAGTTTTTCACCTTTGTCCTCAAGTTTAGGGCCCACAGCATTTCCACCATGCTCTAGTTTATACAAACACCCAGATAACATTCTCGATTTTTTTCAAGCGGTTCTTTCCCTATGCTTTATTTACATTTCTGGACCCCTCTTCCTGCATTTATTATCATTACCTTTGATTTTTTGGCATTAATACGCAGATCATTAATCCTAATATAGGACTCCAGAGATGTTAGTCTTCTTTGGAGACCTATAGGTGTTTTGTCTATTAGGATTAGATCGTCAGCATATAGGACCCAAGGTATAGGAATGCCATTGATTTTCGGTGGAAGGCCCTGATTTGAGTTTGACGAACAAGATGGGGCCAGCGGGCAGCCCTGCTTGAGACCTCGATGGGCCATTATTTCACTTGTCAGCCCTTCCCTCATGGTCATACGAACTTGCATAGATGTCCCAGTGTAGAGCTCCCTAGTCGCTAATAATAGCTCATTGGGACATCCAAAGGTCTTTAATTTTTCCCACAATCTCTTCCTGTTGATCCCATCAAACGCTTGTTCGAGATCCACCAAAGCTACATATATTTTGGTTTTGCTCTTATCTGCTTGCATTTTCATGATCTTCATCAGGATGAGACTGACCAAGGTTCCAACCCCGTTAACGAATCCCGTTTGTCTGGGATCTAAAATTCCTCCTTTTTTTTGTTGTTTTTTTTTATTTGTCTGAATTTAATCAACCTTTCAAAATTCATTCAAAACATATCATAGTACAAAACATTCATATAACTTATCTTTTAAAATGAATTACATTACATGTTCATTTCTCATCATCACACTCTTCGTCATCACAATAATAAAACAAAATTAACAAAATTAATTGAAACACAAAAAGACTGCAAAAAGGAAGAAAGAGAAAAAAGAAAGAAATTCAAACTCATTTACATGTCTTATGCAGAATAAATAAAATCAATTAGATACTCAGAAGAATTATTAATGAACATTGTCATTCTAGTCCTTTTTCTCTTCTTCCAGATTTAAGCTGTGCAGAAAGTTAACAGCTGCAATTTGTATTGCCATGTTGTTACACCCCAACAATACCGCCCAGCATTCGGTTTCAGATATGTTCCCCAGGTATACACAGTGTCTTGTGAAAGCAATTTCTCTTTTAGACCTAAGCATTGGACACTCAATGATCAGGTGAGCAAGAGTTTTGGGAATAGTATCAACTTTACAGAAACAACATAAATTTTGATCTACACTGACAAGCCGCCGTCTTGCTTTTATGTCATTTGTGATCCACAAATTGAAACAGAGTCGTATTATGCCATTACGATATTTAGGTGAAGGACAACGTATCAAATATGGTGGCAAGATGCCCACCCTTTTCGGTAGAAAGCAAGCGCAATGTATCACCATCACAAAAGGTTAGACACTGATCACAGGTGTTGATCCAATCCGTTTGAAGTTTTGCTATATCGGGATTGGTCACCAGGTCAATCGTTATGTCCGCCTTGGTTAAGATATGATAGACTTGGTCTAACCAATTTGTTACAAAAGCATTTTTGGCAGTAAACAAATGTAGTGAGAGTTTTTTTAACAGTCCATTTTCCTTTGTGGACAACAAACATTTCCTGAATAAGGTGCACAGTCGCCAGCTGTAATGGGCCTGGAGTGAAAGCAACCCAACCTCATATCTCAACCATGCAATTGGTAAACATTGAGGCAGATGGAGCACAGAACGCCAGAATTTGGATTCCCATTGATTGAATTTGAAGGGGCACTCAGTTTGCATGGATACTAGGCCATATAACAATATTGCAACTATTTTTTTGGTCCAGAAATGCACACAGGCAAGATCGAGAATTTGCCAAATTTATACATAATAATGCAGGCTTGATATATGGCAGAGATTAACTTAGTCTCGACTCGTTCCAGCTGACCTTGCCCTTTCAACTTTCCCTCAAAGATCATTCCCAAGTAGCAATAGTTTGGTACTACCTCAATTGGAATAGAACCAATGGTCCAAACAAACTACAAAGGCCCTAGGCGTCTAGGTGAGTATTGTACAATTTGCGTTTTAGATGAGTTAATTGATAGGTCATTCAACTTTACATATTCTAGAAACACATCAAGTAAGCGCTGTAATCCAACCTGAGTTCTAGAGATTAGGGCCAAGTCGTCAGCATACATGAGCTATTGAATTTGTTCATTGTTTATCTTGGGAGAATCTGAGATGACCTTTGACAATGGTTCTTTAACATCATGTATATAGTAGTTAAAAATGGCAGAGGCCAGCGAGCATCCATGCTTTAATCCCCAATAGGTGGGATTTTTTTCTGACAACAGACCATCCAGCGTTATTCTAATGTGGATGGATGTTGTATGATGTAATGAGAAAATGATGTCATATAGAGTAGAAGGACAGTTATCTCTCAGTAACTTTTCCATTAGCAGACGGCGACTAACTGAGTCGAATGCTGCGTTTAAATCGATGCACGCAAAAAAGACCTGCTGCTTGCTCTCCTGGCAATGTGCTTTGATGGCATTAAGGGTCAATAGATTGATGTATGTTCCCATTCCTGCCAAAAACCTTGTCTGGTTTGAATCGCGATGGTTGCAGGTCCCTGTCCAGCTGTTGAATTCCCGAAGTACCAGCCTTGTAAAGATCTTACCCGCAGCGTCTAAGAGCGCTATTGGGCGATAGTTAGCTAGAACAGTTCGATCGCCTTTTTTAAAAATGGGAATGATTATGGAAGATTTCTATGACGGTGGTATATTACGTGTCTGTAATATATCTGTGGAAATTGTGAACAGTATGTGAGCTCAAATCTGTGGGTATGTTTTAAACATCTAGTTAGATAACCCATCGGGCCCTTCTGCTTACGATGAACTGATTTTCTGTATGATGGTGTAAATTGTTTCATAAGATGCTTCCACCTGCCAGGTCGATGTAGAGACTGGATCGTAGGCGAAACTAGCATACTGAAGATTAGCTTATAGGGTGGAGAAGTAGTTAATCCACACTTGCTCAGACACTCCATTTAATTGGGCATCAGCTTGTTGATGGCAGGTGTGATTATTTAGCAGGAACCACATACCAGAGGAATTTTTGTTAAGCATTGCGTAAGCCATGGCTTCACTATCTTGTTGGAATAGAGTGGACTTTTGACCACGCAACCAATTCTAGTACTTGCATTTGGCAGATTTTAGGACTTGCCACTTGAAGGATGACTCGGAAGTTAGGATTTGCCTTTTGAATGCCCTAAATTCAGCTCTTATTTTTGCAATGTTGGAGTCAAAGGCATGTGGATGTCTGATGATATTACCTTGAGGAATAGTAACTGTATGAGCAAAGGCATTCAACAGGTCGGTGTACTGATTTCTATATGACACTTTCGAGTTGTCATCAACCAAATGCTCAAAATGGGTTAATGATCTAAGATTCCATTTCAGAAGTGTGCGTGAGCTATTGACTCCTAGATTAGCATGATAGTAAACCTCACTTCGTTTAGGCATCAGTTAGAATTTTAACTGAAGGGTCAGTATACTGTGATCACTCTTTGGGTGGTCTTTGATGGTTAGGGAGTTGGTCCTTTGAAATAATTTGAAATCGACATACATATAGTCGATTATGCTAGTAAAGAGACTGCGGTGCCAAGTATAATGACCTGGGATATTACCCTGCACTGAGCCATTTACCATGTAATAGTTTCGCTCATGCATGAGTGATTTCCACTTGGACACTGCTTGATTTTGTGAGCTGTCTTTCCAACAATCTAAATTTAGGTCTCCCAATAGGATAGTATATGTAATCGTGTTGTCTAATAAGATGAGATGAAACATATCATGAAGACCAGCAAAAAAGATTTCATCAGACATGCTAACAATGTTTCGATATATGTTGATTACTGCAAAAACGTTCTTACCATGAATGGTCTTAACTAGCTGTATGTGTATTCCCACAGAAGCCCATGGGACAAGTGAGAAACCTGCTTTAATGTTTACAGCAATAAGAAGGCCAGATGATGGTCTACCTCCAGTGGGAATTGCTGGAATAAGTGACAGTTCGTAATTGTCCCACAATGGGGGTTTAATTAGCCATGTCTCCTGTAACGCCATGATGTGATAAGGATCGTACATCTCTCTAAATGAAGTGGATAGATGGCTATGTCCCCTGGAGTTCCAGCGAACAACACTCACTTTGTCAAGCGAAATATATTGTGGAGATAGATGATGGTTGTAATGGTTATTGATGTGACATCTCAATTACCCAATTTTCTCTGATTTTGCACCGAGTTCCTTGATAAATCTTCGGTGTAATAATAGTTGTTTTGGCTTTCGGTATGGCATTTTCAAGGTCCTGTGCTAGCAAAAATCCCATGTCAAACAGAAGCATTTTGCTACGCCAAATCGAGTGCCAAACAACTCCTGAGGGAATCCAGAGTCTCACTACAGAAAGCGGTGAATCAGTTAAAAAGTCAATCTGATCTATGTCCAGTGTAGAAATATTGCACAGATCATCAATTTCACCAAATATATTTAGTACACTTTGCCGATTGAGGTCGTAGACCGGATGGTTGCCCTCTCTACATTTAAGATCAATGTATGAAACTTGGCACGTTGAGGATGTAAATGTCGGGAGGGCAACAGGATTTCAGATCGACAGGGTGTCCATTTCGGAACGGCCGGAGTACCAGCTGTTTTGGATACCTATTCATTCCTTTGCTTCTGTAAGTCTCTGGGTTCACTTGAATTAGCTGAATTGGGAAAGCCAGCCAAGTCACTTTCACCTCGAGGCACATTATTCGAACAAGATGGCTGACCAACTACTTGCGAGAGTGCCATCGCAAGATTACTGGATAGATATTCGTCCACTCTTTTTTTCAGTTCATCGGTCATTGTCTGGGGCACTGAAGTATCCAGTGAACATCACTGTTGCGGTGGAGGTGCAAAGGATACTGATTTGGACTGAATTGGAGGAACCTTTACAGATTGTAATGGCACCGCTGGGTCCAAAGAGCCAGCTCCTACTGACATCTGCCAATCAGTGGTCAAAATTGACTTGCCGCATGCAGAAGGATTAGACACTGTATTAGATTTGTCAGAGGGAATTTTCTGGACATCACGTGAATTAGCTGTGATAGTGGAGAAAGAATCACGGCTGTCTTCGGTTTTACAATATTGTCGGGTATTGCAAAAGTGGCCTGGTGAGTTGCTTCGGCTGCTTTGGCTTGATCAGGTGCAATAGGGGCAGTAGCAAGAGATTGGTGAGCTTCAGGCAAAGTTGATGATTTACCAAGTGTTTAAAAAAAGGTATTAAGAGTACTTTTTGGATTTTTGGTTCCAATCATTTTTTTTGTTTTCTTAATCGGAATAGTTGATTTTTTTTGTTGTTATTAAACTTGGGATTTTTAGATTTTAGTTGTTGTAGATGGCTTTGCCCATCTGTACTGACAGGTTGCACCTTTAACATCTCCACGTGTCGAGAGGGCACTTCATCACTCAAGATTGCATTTGGTAGGGGCAAAGTGATTTCCTCCGCATGGGACACCACAGGGTCAATAATACCAGAGATTGGCGGAAGAGGGCAAGGGGCCAAAGCAACCGGAGTCACCACCAGATATGTTTGTATCAGTGATTGAAAACTAGAAGGGTTTTCATTGCCTACATCCAAATGTTTGGAAATCATGATAACAGACTCATTGAGGCATTCCTTACTTGGGGAAGCTTTGGACAGCTGTTATACTGACAACCATTTCATTCATTCTTCGAATTGTAATGTTTGACGCATTACTTTGGAGTCTAAGGATTCAAAAAGTTTGCACAGACTGTACACAGCTGTATTAATTGCTTTGAGAGCTGGTTGTATCATTAATAAAGATTGTACAGTGTTGTTGGTGGGATAAACTTGGTTGGACGGGGGTTGGTAATGCAAATGATTTGAGCATTGGTAATTCATTTGCATGTGACGCGTCACAATACGCAGAGATGGCACTAGATATACATTCAACCCCCCTAGTGGAGTGATCCGACTCACGTAAACTAGCATGAATTGAAAGTGCAATGGAGTCTGATAATAGTTGGGGAAATGCAATTGGAGAAATAGACAACCTCGAATTGTGGGCCCCTTAACCATTTTTGGTAGATTCCATCATGTTCATGTCCGATATTGGCCAAGTATTAACGCACCTTAATGGCGTGCAGTAAGATGCGTTGACTTTTCCAATAGTCAAGGGGGAAGGTGTGTGTGTCTCACTTGATGAGATGGAAACTGGAGACACTGGCAAAGGTATGTCTGTTCTGCTATTTTGAAGATTAAAAGGAAATCTTGTTTGCATTTTACCAGATCGTGGAGTAACAGATGTAGCAGAGAAAAAGGTTTGAGGTAGCAAAGCAGAGTCTGAGGGACCTTGTGACATTAGATTGGATTGGATGACAAGCAACAATGGTAGAATGGGAGGCATACTGGTTGTTAATTTGTATGAAGTGTATGCAGTCATTAGAAAGAGGAACAGTAAAAGCACAGAATTACAACACACTACAAAGCAATCCAAAACACAATTCAAGGCAAAGCCAATATGCTATGTAGAAAATTAGCCAGTAACCAATAATGGAGCACAGGAGACAAGGGCCAGTGTATGTTAAACAGACCGTCTCACCTAGAGAAGAATAAAGGGAGGCAAGGCGATTAAAGCAACACCCAACCGCAACTCCGTGGCTATGCGGCTAAGCAGCAAAGCGGTACTTATCTCGGTACTTGCCCGAAATGCGCGCGCGCTCTGTTTGAAATGCAAAATACAATGAATGGGCCAGAAAACAGGCCAATCCCAAAGAGGCAGAGGAGGGCCAAGTTTGGCAATGTCATTCAGGCTATGGAAGGAAGCAAAGTGGAGTCAGCAAATATTCGAGCAAATGTTCGAACATTGCTCGTGCAAGGCAGGGGACAATGAGCACAATCAGTCACCTGATTAGATCAGTTCTCCAACTCTTCTCCGCCGCGGGAAAGCACAGGGCTTCAGTAGTAGCAACAGCAGACTGAGCATCAGCAACAAGAACCGCGGCAAAGCGGTACTTATCTCGGTACTTGCCCGAGATGCGTGCACGTGATGCGCGTGTGTTCTGTTTGAAATGCAAAATCCAATGAATGGGCCAGAAAACAGGCCAATCCTAAAGCGGCAGAGGCGGGCCAAGTTTGACAATGTCAATCAGGCTATGGAAGGAAGCAAAGTGGAGTCAGCAAATATTCAAGCAAATGTTCGAGCGTTGCTCGTGCAAGGCAGGGGACAATGAGCACAATCAGTCACCTGATTAGATCAGTTCTCCAACTCTTCTCCGCCGCGGGAAAACACAGGACTTCAGTAGTAACAAACAACAGACTGAGCAGCAGCAACAAGAACCGCGGCAAAGCGGTACTCATCTCGGTACTTGCCCGAGATGCGCGCACGTGATGCGCCTGTGTTCTGTTTGAAATGCAAAATCCAATGAACGGGCCAGAAAACAGGCCAATCCCAAAGCGGCAGAGGCGGGCCAAGTTTGGCAATGTCAATCAGGCTGATTAGATCAGTTCTCCAACTCTTCTGCGCTGCGGGAAAGCACAGGGCTTCAGTAGTAGCAAACAGCAGACTGAGCAGCATTCCTGCTTCATTTGCCCAGCTTGTTAAATGGCCCAGGACTAATGAGGCAAATAATTTCCCCAAAATGTCAAGAAGGGCGATAGAGCGATAATTTCTTGGAGCCGATCTGTCGCCCTTCTTGAATATGGGCACAATGATAGCCTTTTTCCATGACTAAGGGACCTTTCTTGTTCGAATTATTTGTTGGAATAACACATAGGCGAAATCTGCCCATTGTTCAGGATTTTGTTTAAGGATGCGATTAGTGAGACCGTCCGACCTGGAGGCCTAGATGTACTTAGATTCAAGATGATATTTAAGATGTCACCTTTCTCAATTTTCAGGACCATCGCTCAACGTCTTCCCTATCTCTCTTTTTGTCATGGGGCGGTATGGGAGCAAATAGTTTGGAGAAGTGATCCACCCAGCTTTCTTCTGTCAGTTCTTCTTGGGGTGACCCTAGGAAGTTAATTAATTCCCAAGTTAATCAGGTGTTTTTTTGCTTAGTGTTTTCTGCATAAGTTCAGACTCAAACTGTGCTCTTTTTTGGGTGAACAGCAATCTCCAGTTTTATACTGTTGTGATTGTTGCTTTAGTTTTGATATGATATGATATGATGTGGCATTTATAACGCGCCTATACACAAGTGTTTCAAAGCGCAAAAAGAGTTTTGACTCTCTCAACGATCCCTGGAGTCACTTTAGGTCTCTGGTATCACGCATGTACTGTTTTCTAGCTTATACCAGGTCTTTAATGTAGTTTTATTTATGGGCAAGTTCTAACTTTTTACCATCACCTTGTTTTACTAGAAATTAAGCTAGAAAAGGTACATATGGCCTCATTACAAGTGTGCCGTTGCGGAAACACCTGTGCCGGTAAGCATACCGGCACTGTTGTTTCTGGACCGGCACACTACAGGTTTGCCTGCCTTCCCAGACCGCCAGGGTTGTAATCCCCCAGTGTTACCGGCAAGTCAGGCGCCAGTAATTTTTTCCGGGTCCAGTAGCAACCCGCCGGTATTATTGGCAGGGTTACTGCCAGACCGGTAATGAGGCCCGTAATCTATGGTTTCTTCTTCTCCTTGCTGGACTATACGCCACTGCCCAGTGAGATCTAAAACTTTTTGTGTATCCATGACCAGTCTATTTCTACCCTGCAAGATTGAGAATCTTTCTTTTTTTCGGCTTTGCCTCTATTAGAGAGCTTTTTTTAGTCATAACGTGAGCAGGGAATGGTCACTAAGACGCGTTTTAGTAATGATCAGAGAGTTCACCACCATCTGTACGTTAGGCGAGACAAAGAAGTAATCAAGGATGTTATTTGAGCAGAGTCCATGCCATGTAGACCTGGCAGGGTTTTTTTTTTTTTTGGAACAATTTTTATTGATTTTAACTTTGCACATATGTACAGTATTAAAAAAACAATAAGGAAGGAGTCATGCGGAGCAAGCATTTCTCCATATACTGTTGTAGTTATAGCATAAAACAGTGACTAACCTAACCAATTTAACCCTCAGCATATTCTCCCCCCCACCCTCAGAACTTCCTCCCCTTCCTTGTGCCTGTACTGCAGATATTTTAATCACTATTCCCATGTAATGCTAGGGTTAGGCTGTTTTTGTGGTCGTTTGGGGTACCTGTTCCGTTTCTAGTGTTACTGGCAAAAACAGTGATTGGACAAGCATATTCAATGCTGATATATCTACGTTGGTGTCCGGGAGGCTTACATGCGCTGATCGCCGCCATGCTGTTGTCTCGGCTAGTGGCCATTTTATGAGATCCCGCCTCCAGTCTTCAATGTAGGGACCCCTCAGGGACTTCCGTGTCATCGCTAACCTGCGTTTAACTAGCACAAATGGCAGGTCTTTCAGCCTAGACGCAGAACGTGAATGGTCCGGGCGTGTGAACTGGCCAAACATGCAGGCCGCGGTGATAGTGGGCATGTATTAATGCTCTCCTTTTTCATTCTGTCCGCTATGTTCAGTAGTGCCATTGCCCTATCGCACAACAGAATACCCAGTGTTACTAAGTAAGGGTGACAGCCTGTTCGCGGTCGCTTGTTCCACAACACTTCTTTCAGAAGGTGGGTTCGTCCGCCAGCCATCGTATCATGAACTGTAGTTGCCCTGCTTTGTAATACAGCTCAAAGTGTGGCACCCTAATGCCTCCTTCATAAGGTCTTTGTAATGGAGCCAGTGCTATGCTGCATCTGCCGTCATGGCACAAGAATTCCCTGCACAATGAGTCTACAGTCTTAAAGAAGGCTTTGGGTATATTATATGGGACATTAACAAAGTAATGTAGGAGTCTTGGGAGGGCGACAATTTTCAGCAGTGCCACCCTACCCATCAACGAAAGAGGCAATTTGTTCCAAAATGCCATAGAGTTCTTGACTACTTTTGCGTGTTATTATCATCTTCCCTGGCCTACCTAAATGTGGCTTCATTTTAGGGCCAACACTGGGAGTTTGTTAGATTGGGCCTCATTACTACCCTGCCAGTCTGGAAAGAACGGTGGCGGTAAAAATGCTGCCACCGTTCTTTCCGGACTGGCTGATTCAGAGTCCTGCAGGAAACAATCGAGCAGTTAAAACAGACAGTTACCACAGGTCTTGAAGTTACAGGAGGACCAGGGGATCTTTGCGTGTAAGGCTAGTTGAACAGCTTGGTTTTGAGTGCTTTTCGGATGGCTGTGAGGGATGTCTCATTCCTGAGCACGTTAGGTAGGTTGTTCCAACTTTTGGGTGTAAGGAATGGAAAGCTCGCCGCCCAGCTTTGGCTCTTTTGACAGTCGAGACGAGAAGCTGGTTGGAGTGTTGGGCTCTCTTGGGTCTTGTAGAGGTGGCTTGGTGAATTTTTTCTGGCAGGTACGGAGGGGCAGAGAGGGAAAGGCACCTATGAGTGGTGGTCAAGGTTTGTTTTGAAGAGTATGCGCTCTTTCACATGAAGCCAGTGTGTTTCGCGTCTGTCTGGCCTAAGAGATATGGTTCCTATTAGGGATGCTTAATGCAGCTCTAAGGGCATTATTTTGGGTGATTTGTAGTTTTTGAGGTTTTTTGTTGAGGTACCTAGAAAAAGAGTGTTGCAATAGTCCAGCTTGGCTCCAATAGTGGCTCTAGCTATGGTGAGGCAATGATTAGGGGAGAGGTATGGTTTGATTGCATCTATGATCTTGCTGGTGAGTGCTGCCGATGAGGAGATGGCGCTGGCTTGGTGCGTCATTGAGAGGGTGAAATCCAGAAAGACTCTCAGTGTATTGATAACGGTGTTCTCAATATTAAAAGATTTATATTGGCTGTCAAGTTTATTGAGGGTTTCCTTGTATCCTGCTAGAAGGATCTCTGTTTTGTCTCCATTTAGACAGAGTCTTTTAGCCGCCGTCCAGGCTTGGATGAGGGCATATGTTTTGTTGAGTGTGGCCAAGTCGAGATCATAGAAGCCAGAGAGAGGGATGAGAACTTGGGTATCATCGGCGTAATTGGCGTAATTGGTATATGCTATGACGTTATTATCCAAGTCAATGAAAAGAGGTAGGGTAAATATGTTGTATAGTGTAGGCGAGGTGCAGAAGCCTTGTGGAACACCACAGTGGATGGCGGTCGGGGTAGAACAAGCCTTATCAGAGAAGTCTCTCATAAGTCTTCTTTCCAAGAAGGAGGTGATCCACGAAGTGGCTCCCTGGGAAAAGAGGGCATCATCCCTGAGATGCCTGCAGAGTGTCTTGTGGTCTACAAGATCAAAAGCTGCTGACATGTCAAGGAGCAGGAGCAGCGCTGGCTTGCCTTTGTCCATGATTTCAACTAACTGGTTTTTAAGAGAGAGCTGGGCCGACTCTGTTTCGTGGCGTGGGCGGAAGCCTGACTGTCTCTTGCCGAGGATATTGTTGGTTTCCAGAAACTGTTGAATTTGTACATAGGCAGCCTTATCCAAGATTTTGAGCAGAAATGGCACAGTAGTTATGGGTCTGTAGTTGTTTGGTAAATCTGGATCCAGGGAGGGTTTTTTGAGCAAGGGACAAACCCATGATTCTTTGAGTGTGGAGGGGACAATGCCAGATTCAAAGGAGGTGCTGATGAACGCTGTAAGGAATGGTGCTAGGGAGTCAGCGCAGTCTTTTACGAGGTTAGCAGGGCAGATATAACGTTTACAAAGAGATGGTTTGATTTTCTTCATGATGGCTAGGACTTCGGGCTCAGTGACGTTTCTGAAGCAGAAGAGCTTTTTTATTATTATTGATATTAGGCTTCAGGAAAGGTGTATTGGGTGAGCTAGCTTTAGGTAGTGCCTTGTAGTGTAAGTCGATTTTTTTTCTGGAGAGGTTGATTTTATTTAGCATGACAGACTGGATATTGGTGCACCAAGCTTTGTCTTTCACGGTTTCTTGGGTGTTGGTAGGAGGGGCTGCCAGTTCCTTGAATATAGCAAATAGCTCCTCAGAACCGGATTTTGCATTTGAGATTCTCGCGTTATAGGTTGATGCTTTAGCTATCTTGATGGATTTTTTGTATTGAGTGGCCAGAGTTTGGTAGGCCTCTAGCGTGGATTTGTGAGGGGATACCGCACAGTTGTGATCGACTATCCAATCTAGGATACAACCTTTAGTGTGCGTCAGGTCGGTGACTCTTTGGAGGAAACTCATTTCCTGGAGTGCTTTGGCCAGCGACTTGCTTTGTTTGTCTTTATTGTCATTGAAGCCGAGTGTGAAATCTCTTAGAAGGATTGTTTTTGTAGAGTTTATTAGGTTATCACCTAGCAGGTGCAGGAGATTGCTGTGGAAGTCAAGTAGTGGGCCTGGGGGATGGTAGATGATATAGAGGGTGATTGTATTGTTAGGTGAGAGGGAACATTTTGCAGAGAGGGTACCTGAGTTCTCACCTACTGAAGAGTTAATTTGTCTAATGGCAAGTGAGTCTTTAGCTATGAGGGCCACCTTTGCTAATTGTTCTGTCCTGCCGGAGGTTGGAGTAACCTGGTGGGAGGGCTAGACATATGGCTGGTCCTGATGCGCCATGTAGCCATGTTTCGGTGATGGCGAGTCTGTCCTGATCCAGGTCAATCTGGAGGTTGTGAATTTCCGTGGCATGATCAGGGAGCGAACGAGTGTTGATAAGGGCACATTGGAGTTGGGTAGGTGATGGTGCTACCACATTCCCTGTGTTAGGATGGGATGGTCTAGTGTCCTTGCAGGAGTTAGGTAGGGTAGTAGGGCTCTGTATAGGGGGAGGGAGGAGTTGTTGAGCTTACTGTTTCCTCATGATGTTAGGCTGAGTAGGCGGGCGGCATGCTCCCAGTAGCTTGTTTCTTGTTATGGTAGGTCTGGGGCGACATGGAATGAGTTGGTAGCGCCCTTTGGGGTCTTGTGAGCTTCCTGGGAGACCAGCTAACGGGTAGGGAGGGCTGTGAGTGTAGTTGGGCTTCAGGGCGTGTAGGACAAAAGGGGGTAGAAGAAGGAAGGTAGGAAAGGTGTAGGGGGGATTTGTTCCAGGTTGGGATTTTTATCCATTATGATGTGGGTAAGGCAGGATTTGGGTAGGCACAGTGGCAGTACAACACTAGTATGGGCGTCAATTTAGCAGGCAGGGCGCATGGGTACAATACAAACTGTTTGAGTACCCGGTGGGCAGGCAGGGGTGCACAGGTACAATATGAATAGGGTGTCAAAGCACAGATACAATACAACTGTTTGGGCACCAAGTGGGCAGGCAGGGGTGCACAGGTATAATACAGATTTAAATAGGGCGTCAAAGCACAGATACAATACAACAGTTTGGGCAACAGGTGGGCAGGCAGGGGTGCACAGGTACAATACAGATATGAATAGGGCGTCAAAGCACAGATATAATACAACTGTTTGGGCAACAGGTGGGCAGGCAGGGGTGCACAGGTATAATACAGATATGAATACGCCATCAAAGCACAGATACAATACAACTGTTTAGGCACCAGGTGGGCAGGCAGGGGTGCTAAGGTAAGAACAGGTCTAGTGTGGGCACTAGCTAGCAGATCATATGAGAACATTGGTAGTGCATATCACCAGTAGCAACCAAGTGACTGGTGAGGGGTTTCAAGTAAATCCGAAACTACTTTGCACTGTTCTTGACCACCTTCCACCCCTTCAGTGGGGAGAGTAGTGCAAATCTACTGCATTGGATGGCACAAAGTGTTAGGGGTATGCCGGAAAGTAGATAATCAGCACTGTGAGGGAAAGCATTAGTGGAGTGTCTGAGGGCGCTCGGGTCTATGGCTATGGGGTGCCGCAGGGCACGTTGCACATGCAGCTGTTAATGGGAGTGTGGTGTTGCGCCCTAGCTAAGCAGAGTTAAAGAGGGCGCAGGTGTCTATAGGAAGCTGATCCGTCAGAAACAATCAGCTGGTGTAGCAGATACAGATACAATATGAAATAGGCACATTTGTCCAGTACAATGTGCAGTGGCTACTGTAGATATCTTAGTGCATATGCATGGATGGTATCGCCATACAATGCCTTGGACAGGTAAGGGCAGTAGTCGGGTGCTTACCCAGAGGAAGGCAGTGGGTTTGATCAGAGGAGTCACGGACGGAGTTCTCGTGAGGGAGGGTGTTTCCGGATGATGTGGGCGGCGTGGGACTCGATCAGTTGATAGGCGTAGGAGACCTGGACGAGGCGCCAATGCCCAGAGGCAGCCAATCACAGCGTTATAGTGCTGTGTTAAGGGCACATAGTGCAGAATTTGCAGCGGCGGCCATCTTGGAATGTTGTAATCCTCATGGTTCCAAACAGGTAACTTGTGGCTAAAAAGGACCAGATACTCGCTTTCTTTCCTGGAGCTCAAAGGAAGGGATTCACTGTTATTGTGGATCGGGCTGCAGGCTTAACGCCACTTGCTTGCGGGGATCAGTTGGGACAGCTGAGCATGACTTTAAAAGCACACAGCCTCACCTCAGCCTGGGAGTAATGGGGGCACTGCTCCTCTGCAGTGTGGGCCCCAGATGACGAGCTCCTGCTCAGAGGGGTTGCTTGAGTGCTTCATCTGCATACATGGAGATCAGATGGTGCGTCCCTAGGACCGGTATGTCCTCTGTCGTGTATTCCTTCCACAAATATGTAGTAACTGGCTCCATTGCCAAAATGTATAGCAGTGGGGATAATGGGCAGCCCTGTCTCATGCCCTTCTCCAGCACCCAGGGTTTTGAACAAAGTGCTTGCTCGTCCTGACCCTCGCCACCAGATCTTTGTATATTATTTCCACCTACTTTAAGTAGTACGGGCCGAAGCCCAGCCTGCACATGGTGGCGGGTAGGCAGTCCCAGTTAATGGAATCAAAAGATTTTATGGGGTCCAAAGCTTCTATGGCGCACAGTGTATCCCAGGAGGCTGTGCTGTACATAATATGGTGTAATCGTCTCAGGTTCCAGGACATATTCCTACCCGGCACATATCCCGTTTGGTCGGGGTGCACTAGCATGTGTATTACCTTCTTCGGTCTATTGGCCAAAGTTGCTGTTATGATTTTGCTATCTTGGTTGAGCATAGACAAGGGTCTATATGAGCCGCAATCATGTGGCCTCTTATTGGGTTTCAGTAGGGGTACTATTATGGATTCTCTGAGGCTAAGCAGGAGGATACCAGAATCATATGCCTCTTTCAGAGCATTCAGAAGGTGGGGGGCCACTACAGTGGCAAACTCTTTATAGAACTCATTCGTCTGACCGTCTGAGCCCGGGGTTTTCCCTGTGGGTAGCGACCTTATGGTGTTTATCAATTCCTCTGCCGTGATCGGGGTGTCTAGGCCATGTACTGCCTCCTCGCTCAACCTAGGAAGAACTATTTCGTCCAAGGCCTCTTCAACAGTTACAGATGTGTGCGTGCGTGTATCTCGGTATAGACTATGGTTGAAATCATAAACAACTGCGTAGCTGCCCTCCTGGGTGTTACATGTGGTGCTGTGTTGTGTTTGTATTACGTAAATGGGTGTGCGTTGTTCTTCTTTTTTACATAGTCATGCAAGAACTCTACCTGGCTTATCCCTCCTCTGCGTGTTGCCTCTCTATGTATTTGGTATAGCTATGCTTGCCCAAGTGTTCCCAGCAGGTCAGGCATTGTTGCTGCAAAGCTGTTTTCTTTGCCTCCCTGTCCCCCTGGTTATCATGGGATTTTGTCAGTGCTTGCAGTGCGTCTTCAGTGGAGGACAATTCCCTACAAAGTCTGGATCGGATGCTGCCTGCCTTGGCAATTGTGTTGCCTCTAGTAACATTTTTTAAGGCCTCCCACAGGCTGCCCGAGCTGTTCATGCTGCCGTTATTATGCAGAAGGTAATGAAGATAATGCCATCTCTAATGTGATCCCTGAAAACTGTATCCTGTAGGGCCTCACTTCTCAGCTTCCATGTTGGGATAGGGGGCCTCGGGGTGCATACTGCCACTGCAGCATCAAGGGGACATGGTCAGAGAGTACCTTGCTCTTGTATTCTACAGTCATTGGGCTGTCCATCAGGTTATTCCCCACAAAGAAGTAGTCGAGCCTAGTTTGGACAGTGTGTGCGGAGGAGATGTGGGAGTAATGTCTAGCGTCCTCCAAATATCAATCATCTTGAATGACGTTAACAGTGTCTGTAGGGATCTGGCTGGTGGGGCTCGTCTCAGAATCTTAGAATCTGACCTGTCCATGTAAGGATTCATGACACAATGAAGGTCTCCCTGCATATAACATTACCGTTTCTGTATGGGCCCAAACTCGGAAACAAAGTCTGGAAGAAGGCTGCTGTGTTATGATTAGGTGCATATGCATAGGTGTCCACATTCTGTAAAAGTCCCTGTATAAGCACCAGTCTACCTTCGATGTCCGTTTTGAACTGGGTTACTTTAAAGGGCACAGTGAGTGCAATCCATGTCAGTACTCTGAGAGCATACACAGAGTACGTGGAGCCTATGATCCGTCCTCCCCATTTCCTGGCAAGTAGCTTTTGCTTTTCTGCCGTAAGATGGGTCTCCTATAGCAGGGCTATGGTGATGTGGTGTCTACGAAGATAAGAGTACACTCTGTTCCTTTTCACTTAATTGTTCAGGCCCTGTACATTGCAGGTCAAAAGTTGTATCCCTTTAGCTGCAATCAGACACTTTCAGCAGATGTGACATGTCGCTTAGCTCCTCCGACCATCTGTTCACATTACTCCCTGAGGAGTGCTCTATCTCCATTTAAATGTTCTGCAACATCATGTTAGGTACGGGCAACCCCCATTCCCTTCTAACTTCCCCAACATCTCTAACAACCATCGCCCAGCATAGTCGCTCATGCTCAGGCGTATCCTCTCTTTGCAACTGCCTTCGAGAGCTTGCCCCTAGGTTTGTGTGCAGTGGTCGGACGCTGAAACAAGCGCCCAATAAAAGAAAGGAAGAAAGAAAACTTTGTGGGTGGGTTCGTGGCAGCCGTAGAAGTCTCCCCGTTCGGATTTACAGGGAGAATTTGGGGTGTGGATCCTGCCACTTGGACAAACTAGGCAAAAAAAACTTTTAATCCAAAGGGGTATCGGTCACTGCAAGCTCCATCATTGAACCAGGGGACGAAGGATGTTCCACCGTGGTCTACTCATATGGTCCCTGGGCTTTCATCTACCACTCGATCATTCCGTCGTGATTGCGTCCACGTTCAAAGTGTCTTTGTGCTTAATAGGGGTGGCACTGTCCGCCATTCCTGGTTTGATCCTCTCCCTGTCAATCCTTTCTTGAGCATCATTGGGTGGTCAAAAAATAGGGCGCAGTTCTTATACAGGACTTTGAGGTGGGCAGGGTACATTAGCATGTACTTCAAGCTTGCATTGCGAAGTCTTGTTTTGGCCGATGCAAATTATGCTCTGCTTTTCTGGACTTGGAAGGTATAATCCGGGTACACTGCTAAGTTTGCAGACGCGCTTCGTATCATGTTTCTTTGCCTTGAGTAGGATATAATCTTCTGTCTCTATAATTCAGGACTTTTGCAATTATTGTTGGTGGAGGGGTTCCAGGTGGGGGTTTTCTGGTGAGGACCCTGTGCGACCTCTCTATTGTGAAACCCTATGAGAGGTTCCCTGGTCCAATGTCTTGCAAGAACAAGTTCTCGATATATATCGTGGCATCCGTACCTTCCTCCCCTTCAGGTAGGCTGACAATGCAGACATTGTTCCGTTAAGTTCTCCCTTCGACATCCTCTGCCCCGCTTTCTAGTAGGTTCACCTTTTGTTGCAAGATGTGGTTTTGGGTAGGATGTTCCTGTGTTGTCGCCGTATTTTCCATTAGTTGCGTTTCCACAACCGTAGTCCTCTTAGATAGCTTCCTAACGTCCTGACCCAGCAGTCCCACATCAATTATGACAGCTTCTATCTTGGAGCCTAGCAAGGCCTTCAGCTCTGCAATGGCAGTAGGATCTGGCTGTTTGCATCTCCCGTTTTCTTGGGCTTGTCACGTACCGTCACCACGCTGTGCATAGGCTTATGTGGCTGGATTGCGGTGCAGCTGTCGAGCGTTGACTGATTTGTCTTCGCTTTTGACGTCTTGGGAGGCATTCAGCTTATTGAACGCGGTATGATACCATGACTTAACATCAGACTTTGCAGCGGTGACTTTGATAATGGCGTTTTAGAAGTGTCATGAAGTAGCGATGCACCCCAATGTTCTCACTATAGCCACACTTCCACTGTCTTGTCTACGTTGTGTGGCGGGAAGGAAGGGTGCAAGCATGGAGTGCCCAGGGAATGCTCTCCCGCGGTGGAATCTGGTACGCTCCTAGCAAATCATCAAACAGGGGGTGCACGCCCCTGTTCCTTTTATTGTAGCTCAGTGCACGGGTATCAATGTCCCAGTGGGTGACTCTCTTGTCAATTGCAGTGGGAGGAGGTAAGGCTGGCAGGCAGGAGGCGCCTTACTTTGTGTAGCAGCTTACTTCTCATATTTGCCTTTCGCTTCTCGCCTGCGTCTGCGTCTGCTAGTTGCCCACATAGGTCTGCAGGCTTTGCATTAATGACAGGTGCTATATGTAAGCACACAGTGTTCTGCCCACCTTGTAGGGTCTGTGGCCGCAGAGACACCCACCTCACTGGTCAAGCTGTTGCCGTATTAAAAAGAGTCTCAGTGCTTCCTGGGGCTGCACTCCTTTCTTGTAGCAGAATGAGGTGGCTGAGGCTGTCACATGGCCAATGGCTAGGTATATTTCAGCAGCCCACTGTTTCTCTCCTCCCTCCGTCTGGAGATTGCCTATACCAGCCGTCTCCGGAGGTTTGCAGACTCTGCGTTAGTTGTAGTAGCGGTATTAAGGCTTGAAGTGTTCAGTGAGCCTTATAAGGGCTTTACACTCTCTTCCAACCTTGAGGGCGCATGTTGCACGAGTGGAATTGCTGGCACCGGAACGTCTATGTGCCCACCATTAGTGTTTCGCATTACGCGTCTTGCCTGCTCTCTTCACACTTGCGGGCGGCTGGCTCACCTTTATAGTTTGCCGTCTCTCACCAGCCAGCGTGTGCTCAAGAGACGAGCTCCTCCAGCATGCCCCCTGTGCAACCTGAGCCTTGTGGCAGCGACACATCCTCGTGCCTCCGGAGGGATCCGCGCTCCAATGTCACCGCCATTATAATCTCGCTCTCACAGCCCTGTTACAATTCCCGTCGGGCTCTGTCCCTCAGTCCAGTCTTTCCGGATTCCGCCTCAGATGTGAGGCTAATTCCTGCATGGCGAATGGTCCTTGCTCTGCTCTGCTGCAAGCATTGCTATATTCACTGTAGCTGTGCTCCGGTTGCCATTATGCTTTCTTGCCAGCAGCCCAACTCGCATTGCGTTTTGTCATAGTCCCGCAATAGATGTTAGCTTTCGGGGCCTGGCATCTGTTCTGCTAGCACTCCTATGGATTCTTATAGCCTCGTGGGTCCAATTAATGCAGTGCCTTTTGTTCGTCGGAAAGTGAAGGATCAGGCAGGAGCTCTCCCTCAAGCAGCCCTACACTATGGCTGCCAGGGACCTCCCGTAGAGTTGGCAGGCATATCAGGTCTTGTCTGACCATTCAAAGGGTGTAGCTCCCTGGCTTCCATCTCAGCAAGTCATCTGCTCGCTCATTCATTCTTTAGTGAAAACTTTATTTTTAGCGAGTCTGCAGTCAGATATTCGTTACTTAGGTACTTCATATTCAAGTCCCCACACAGAATGGTATGTACATTGTTCCATTTGCTTCGGGTTGTGTCAATCAAGTTGATAATACTTGACACAAAAACCTGCTCCTTCACTGTTGCTGGATTCATGTATACATTCATTAGTAATAAAGTCTTAGTTTGCCCATAGCCGATTTCTTCTAATTCCAAAATAAGCATTTGTACCCATGGGTTAGGTTTATGATGTTCCAGTATACAAATCCTTTTTCTCATCTTGATTAATGTCAATAGACCAGCATATGGTCTCCGCTTGGCTCCCATTTTTGCAGGATTTAAGCATATGAACCCCATCATACAAAGGCGGCATTCTTGCAAGCATAGTATGTCATAGATTTCCAAGTGAAGATCTTCACTTATGAGGAGATGCTGGAAGCCCCTTGTAATCCAGGATCCCAAGAGCATGGCATCTGGGGGCTTCCTGTCCTCACTCTATTCCCAGTTCTCGGTGGTAAGAGCTCCCGGCAGCCAGGCCCAATCAGTCATCTGTTTCCTCTCTGCTGGATCATCCTGGCATTCGTTCACTACTCTTTGTACTTGTCTTTGGGTTGAAAAAGTGATCCTCATGGACTTCTGGCCCTCTTCCCCAACTCTTTGGTTAACTTCTCCCAAGTCTTTTGTTTCCCTTATCTCATGTGGGAGCGACTTTTTCAATTTAATGTCGGCTACCTACTTTGAGTATCTCTTCTTTGGGGAGTTTTTTTCCTCCACTGAGGCAGATTTCGATTTTCATAGAATGAGGTCTACCTCTTTTAAATCAAATCCCAATGGCCATAATGTTTCAGCTGCCTCATGCAGCATCTTTTTAATCAAGCTAGATTTAAGGTACAGTATCACCCAGTCCGGCCTTGTCTCCTTCACAAATTCCACCACTCTAATGTCATCTGAAGTCAGGGTTCGAAGGGCAGGGATATGGTGTAATAATGTCATGGCATTTCTTCTATTTAAGATCAGTTCCTCCTTAGTTCTTAAAAATGGATTCCAGCAACAGCGTCATTTCCTCATCTAAGGCCTTCTTCTCTGGTGTTTGATGTTCATGCACCTCTTCAGATTTTTTGCGGAAGTTCGTGTTTCTTGTCCGATTTTCGGCTCTATGATTCTATTCTCCCCACTTCTTCCAATTCAATACACCCAGTATCGCTCACTTCTTCTGCTAATTCCCCCCTTTCAACAATGGTTCCAGTTGAATACACTGAGTAATTCATGATCCATTCCTCCGAAATGTCAGTACTTCTGTTGTTGACCTCTATTGGACCGATCCACCTCTAATCCTGCATGTTTTTACATTTCTTTTTCCCCACAACCCTTGCTAGTTTTTTTTACTTCCTTTCTTTGGGAGGGTTGAGCTGTTGCCGGCCGAGGTGGAGTTTAAAGATTTCAGATGAATTTCTTTGCGGCATTTGATCTTGGGGGGTCTTTGATCTGGTCTATTTTAGTTTTTTTTTGTAGTTAGATTCTTCACCTGGTCCATCACTTTCAAGCCTTTACCAAAGATTTATAGATTTCCTTTGCTTTTGATAATTAATTTTTCCTGGGTTGAGGCTCTGGCCTACCAAACTAGGGGAATCGAGAGAGCTCTACAGATTTTTGTTTGGGGACTCATTTGTCAGGGACCCCACTTCCTGTTGTAAACTTGTGGACGTACCTCCCCCGTTATCTGTGGATGGTTTCTCAGTGATCACCTTCAGGTTTCCCAATGCAGGTTCCTCGTGGGCTTTTGTCACTTCAGCGTTTAGGGGGATATTCTCTGCTCGCCCCTTTTTTCGTTTCCCTGGTCCAACTGTAGGAATCACTGGCTGCTGACTTTTTGGTATAATAGGTGCCTGCATAGCCCGCAGCCATTTTTGGGACTCTAGTATTGATTCCATGAGAGTTGTTTCATCCACCAGTTTGGCCCTCGCCTGATCACATAGACGGTTTTGCCATTGTTGAGACTGCTCTGCTTCTATATCAAGTCTTTCTTGTACAGCCGTAGTAAAGGACTCTAAATAGATCATCTTTGAATGGAAGATAGCCAACAGACTGTCTTGATCCTTATAATTCTCGTTAAGTGATTCATGCAGTTGCATAAAGTGGGCCAGGGAGATAGATATTGCTGACATTATGGACCCCTGTAGATACGCCACCAAATAGTAATTTCCCATGGTCTACGGTGGTGTGACTTTTGGTGAAAAGATTGGTCCATTCAAGGATGACTCTGATGAGCCAATAGATGGAGATTTAAAAATCCTTTGTTGCCTATCTTCTTTGGATGGGGAATTTTTATTTATTTTGTATAAAACATAAGACTATGTTTTATATATATATCACAAATGTGTGCATTTAGCAATACAGTGCACTGTTCAAAGTTTAATCAATACCAACAACAACAAAAAAATTGTTTTTACAAAGTCTTTGTTGGTCACACAAAAATCGATAAATCTTTTTGGGAAATCCCTCCCTTCATCAGGAGCTATTCTTGAAATCAATCTCTGTGCCTCAATTGCATTTTCTTTTTTTTTTCAAAACTTTATTTATACATTTAGGACCTTACAGAAGCAATAGAACATAATACCATACCTCAAATGTACAAGGTGATACTTATTCACCCATGATTTCCAAAATTAATCTTTAAGAAGTGAAGTAACAGAAGGGAACAGAATACAGGGAGTAATGCGACAGAAAGTAAAGGAAAGAAATAAAATGAAAAAGCAAGCACAAAAACGAAGTAAAATAAGAACCCTAGAACACGATCAAATATGTTAAGCGTAGAGATCATTAAATGCACCCCACATCCTCTCATATTTATCAAGTTGATCTTTTGCCTTAAAGGATATTTTCTCCTTCTTGGACAAAAGGGACAAATTCAGCAACCAGTCATCAATGTTAGGAGAGGTATCACTTTTCCGAAATTTAAAAATCTGGCCAGCAAAAGAGCTCTATATATTCAAAACATTTTACTTGTAGTCAAACCAATATTTGAAGGCAGTAAACCTAACACAGCAACAAGTGGATCTCTGGGTATAGAGAGAACCAGAACCAACTCCAACCTCTAAAAAACACCATCCCAGAATAATTGTGTTTTACCACAGAACCACAACATGTGGAGTGTAGTGCCCACCTCCCTATTACAGTTCCAACAACAGTCCACATTACTCAATTTACTCATTCTTTGTTGTGTATATCTCAAATCTAAATCCAGTTTGTATTTATCTGGACCTGCACATATGCGGCTCCAATCAATATCCAACAATGTGCAACCTAAATCCGAATCCCAATTCCCTCTACCACATTGCGATGGTAACTTAGATGCAGAGGGTGTAATCAATTTATACAGAGTGGATGCAGACAAGGGCACAGTCTTTGAGAGAACAAAAGTTGTAGGTGAGGCATGCATTGCAGCATTCAACGGCGAAAAAAGTACAACAAAAAGTTCCCGTAGAACATTATATCGACAAATTTCAGACGCTTTCAGCTTATACTTAAAGCGCAGAAACTCAAATTCAATCATATTCTGACCATCATAAACCTGTCCAATCTTCCAGATACAAACTCTCTGCCACGAGATCCATGACAAGACACGGTTATTTTGTTTCACTGCCTGGTTTCTCCATAAACTGGAATCTGCACACAATAAGTATTTATCTTCCCGAAACTCATTACCTTTAAGCCATTCCTTCACAAAGTGCTTTACAAAAGGCGGAGTGGTACCAACAGGCAATCTTTTATCCATGAACAAAAGAACATCCGGTGGGACAGGAGAAATAGATGCCTCCTCTATTTTGATCCAATCTGCACAAGTACTGCGATCAGACATCAACCAATGATGCAACGCACGTAGCGTAAATGCAGAATGATACCGCTTTATGTCGGGAAAACCAAAGCCGCCTAGCTTCACTGACTTATAACAAACATCTTTCGGGACTCTCGCTCTACTTCCTTCACCACACACAAACACTTATCCAAGGATTTATTGATGCTACCTAATACATTTTTTGAAAGCGGCAGAGGGAGCATGCTAAAAACATATAAACATTTCGGAAGAAGGGACATCTTAACTACGTTAACTTTCCCCCATAATGTTAGTTTTAACTTCTCCAATCTACGGCAAAGACTATCTACCTCTGCAACTTTCACACGGATATTATATGCAAGCAAGGACTCCACATCCTTATTTATATGAATACCCAAATATTTAAGACCCGAACCTGACCACATCTCCCGATCCACCTCGAACAACCCCCTATGACACGATACTGAAATCGGATAAATCAAAGTCTTTGCAACATTAACTTTATTTTGCCAGGAGCTCCGGATATGAACGCTCCGAGTTTGAGATTAGGACTAAGAGGTCATCTGCATACAAAAGTACTTTGGACACATATTCCCCAAACAGAATACCCATTATATTAGGATGATTCCTAAGCATAATGGCAAGCGGTTCAATAAATAAGTCGAACAATAGTGGAGATAAAGGACAACCTTGCATAGGTCCATTTATAATATGAAAGCACTCTGACCGACTGCCACTAACAATTACGGCTGCTTTTGCATCCCCATATAAGGCTCCAAAAAGTCTAAGAAAAACTGGCCCACAATTTATCTTAAGCAGAACCAGACGCAGAAAACCCCAACTCACTCTGTCAAATGCTTTCGCAACATCTACACTTATTGCTGCATATGCATCTGCAGAATTTCTTCTTAGATAAATTACATCAAGCAACTCTCGCAAATGATCACTACTATTCCTACCACTCACAAAGCCAGTTTGATTTTTGTGAACTAACTTTGGGAGCAGGCCATTTAATCTTCTGGCAAATATTTTCACCAGAATCTTCGCGTCCACATTTAAAAGCGAGATGGGTCGGTAGTTTCCACAATGTGAAGGATTCTTACCTTGTTTAGGAATAACCGTTATTAATGCAGTCTTCATTGAATCAGTAACCTGCTCATTATTCAGAATTTCTGTAAACAGTTTTACAAGAAAAGGGGACAGAATCTGGCTAAAGGTCTTGTAGAACTCTATTAAAAAATCCATCCAGGCCAGGGCCTTTACCTCTGGCCAATGTTTCAATTGAGCTCTAAATCTCCTCTACCGTTATTGTTGCATCTAGGCCTAACCTCTCCTGCTCATGAAGGCTCTGCATTTCTAATCCACTAAGAAAAGTATTAATGTCCACCTCCAAAATTGTCTCATTACCTCTGTATAAAGAGACGTAATATTGCCTGAATTCTTCACGAATTTCTGCATTCTTCCTCTTGACCATCCCCTTTTTATCCACAATAAAGAGCACTTGCCTATTGTTTTCTTTCTGCTGTATACGACTTGCTAATAATGCCCCTGACCGTTCACCTCTTTCCCAAAACGCCTGCCTCGAGTAAAACAATTGCGTTTCTGCCTTTTGATGAAGCTCACAATCTAAGACTTGCTTCGCGTGGGTCAAGGCCAACATATTTTCCGCACTCGGACGGGCACAGTATCGCACTTCACACGCCTTATACACATTCTCCAGACCAACCATAACCTTCTCTCGCTGACGTTTTCGATACGACGCAAAACCTATGAGTTTACCCCTCAATTTTGCCTTCAGCGCATCACAAACTACTGATAAACTGCTGACTGAGTGTAAGTTATACTCCAGAAACAGTGATATTTCTGTTTCTATGTATTTGACAAATTCAGCGTCCAAAAGTAACTGTATATTCAAACGCCACTGCCTCTTGGACGGTGAACCACAAACAGCTTCGTCCAACGGCAACATAATTGGAGCATGATCAGAAATTATCACATCTCCAATTGAAGCAGCACAAATGTCTCCACAAATACTTCTACTAACAAGGAAAAATCAATACGGGAAGATGTACCATGCGCCATTGAATGGAAAGAATATTTTCTGCTGTCTACATTAAGATCTCGCCAAATGTCATGGATATCCCATTTATCTAATAATCTTAGAAGACCTCTCCTCGCTTTCAAATCCACCTAGGAATTAACCTGAGTAGTCTTATCCTTTTCCACATTCATTGTGGTATTAAAATCACCACCAACTATAATATCAGCACAATCAAGCTGCTCTAACACGTCATCCATAAAGAAAACATCCTGATTCACATTGGGCGCATAAACATTCACACTAGCCATGCATCTATTCTCAATGTGTAATTTTAATGCAACATTCCTCCCTTCTGGATCTATGCATGCAGTATTCGTTCTATATCTTAAGCCCCTTTTCAAAAGAATAGATACTCCCCGGGAGTTACTTGCAAAATAACTCAAAAACTCTTTTACATACAAGCCATTCAAAATTAACCCCACTTGATCTCCACTCAAATGGGTTTCCTGTAGAAATACTACATGAGGCCTTCGCCTAACTATCATTTTTTTTTTTTTAAATTTTCTTTATTGGCATTTTTAAACAAAACAAACAAACAATAAGGCCGGGCACCGACCGAAATGTGAGAACTGCCCCTCCCCCGCCAGCTCCCACCCCTCCTGTTGTACTAAATAATGTCATTACACCAAAGCAATTATCCATGCAGCGCAGCCCCCGAGGTTTCGGCGTTGTGTGTCGGGCTGGCATTTGAGTCTTGTGTTGGAGATGGATGTTGTGAGTCCAAAACATCTGTTGTTGAAAGCAAGTATGCGATGTACGGACTCCAGATGTCCGGAGGGCGTGCGTGCAGTGGTAAGGTCTTGATGAAGTCGGTTTCTATATCTTGACAGAATGTTATGTCTTTCAGCCAGAGCTGTATACTTGGGGGGGTCCCCTGCCCCAATTGTATGCGACTCTTCTTCGCGCTAGGACCAGCAGTAGGTCCGTTAGCTTTCTGACTAAATTTGGCAGTGGTTGAGTCAGGCCTAGGATTGCTATTTTTGCCTCAAAACCGAGATCTGCTCCTATTATTGCCGAGGTTTTTTCGAGTACTGCTTTCCAGAAGGTGGCTACTGGAGGACAGGACCATGCCAGGTGGAGAAAGTCCGCTGCGGGCGCCCTGCATCTGCTTCACTCTGCTGAAATGGAGTCTCTTTGGGCATGTAGTTTTGCCTGTGTGTGGTATGTTTGATGGAGGAAGTTAAAGTGAATCAGTTTGAACCTCGGATTGATCGCTACCTTTTGGGTAAGTTTTAGCATGTAGGCCTATTCCTCTTCTGGGATTGTGCTTTCTAGTGCTTTTTCCCATCTCCTTTTGGCACTCAAGCAGGGTGGGTTTGGTTCGCTAAGGAGGGCCTTGTAGATGTTTGTTACCAGGCGCCCATCTCCTTGAGCTTGGATTGTGTTATGGAGAAGTGGCCAAACTGGTGGTTGTTGCGGAAAGCATGGTCCTTGACCTCATCTGGGCTGGCAAGGAAGCGAGAGTCGCTTACACTACACTAACTCTGCCGACACGGCAAGGAGGAATGGCTCTCCCGGAGCTGGAACGCTACTATTGGGCAGCCCAAGCTCAATATCTCAGTCAATGGTACGCGTCGCAGTTCATAAGACCTCATGTCCAGATAGAGAGGGCACTGGCAACACCGGATCTCCTCCGCTCCATAATTGTTGGCCAATTCCCTGTCGCTCAATCATCAATGAACCCTGTCGCCACCACATATTCAATTTGGAGAAAAATTGCTAAGGAAAACAACGTCACGAACAGATTCTCTCCTCTTCTCCCAATTAAACACATCCCGGGAATCCCCATCACGACTGAAAAAGTATTCCTGCTCTGGTCGGAAAAACTACAGATCATTTTCACTAATGATACTCTGCCCCAGAGAGTGAGTGGTAGGGATTTCCACCTGTCGATTTTGGATTGGATGGTGTCTACCGTGGCGTCATAGTTGTCACGTATGATCTCCTCATTCAGTCGGGACATGTGTATGCCGAGGTACCTCACGTACCTCGGCATACACATGCCGAGGTACCTCACGTTGCCACTGGAAGCCAAAATCGGCAGCGAATTCGGTGGTAGCGGCGGTAAGTGGAAAAATGACTGATTTACTGTTATTGATTTTACTGCTCTCATTGCCGGGTTCAAATTCTCATCTGCGTTCCGTAGGAACAAGGCTGTGTCATCTGCATACAGAGAAATGATCATCTTGTGTGGGCCGAATGAGAGGCCTCTGTGGAGGTGATGCATACGAATGTTGGAGGCTAGGGGTTCCATTACTAAAGCAAACAAGAGTGCGGAGAGTGGACAGCCCTGCCTAGTTCCCTTTCTCAAGTGGATGTCGGCAGAGCGAAGACCACCCAATATGATGTTAGATGTTGGCTTTTTGTAGAGAAGTGAGATCAGGTGTAGAAAGTGTTAGCCTAACCTCATCCTTTCCAGGACTGTGAAGAGAAAGGGCCATTCGACCGAGTCGAATGCTTTCTCAGCGTCCAGTAGCACTGCCACTGCCTGACAATCTGGTTCGAGGGCCTCCATTGCTCCGAACAGTCTTCTTATCCCATATGAGGTGTTCCTCCCAGGGACGAAACCAGCCTGGTCGGCCAGCCCCATGGCGGGCAGGAGGGGTAATAGCCTCTTGGTTAGGATTTTTGCAAAAATGTTATTGTCGAGATTTATCAGTGAAATTGGTCTGTACAAGCCGCATTCATTTGGGTCTTTGCCGGTTTTATGCAGAAGGATTATGTTGGCCATATACAGTGTTGGCGGTAGTTGGTCATTGGTCTCGTCGTAGACCTTCAGGAGCAGTGGGGCAAGGAGATCTGCGTAGTGCTTGTAGAATTCGCCGGACAGGCCATCCGGACCCGGTGCTTTTGAATTAGGCAGTTCCTTGATGACCTCGAGGATCTCTTCAGTGGTTCTCTGAGCTCTGAGTCGACCCAATATAGTTCCACTTCGTCTAAATATCATGGTAGCTCTGCTGGGCCAACGGAGTAGTTTGAGTCATACAGATCCTGATAAAATCTGTGAAATGCTTCGACGATGTCGATTTCCAAGTGGATGGTATTGCCTGTGTGGTCTATCACTGAATCGATCGATGTAGGTTTTCTGTCGGCAGCTATGAGCCTCGCAAGGAGAGCTCCGGGTTGCTGTCCCTCTCCATACTGACAGATTTTACGGTGCCTGTCTAGAAATCTCACTTCTCTTTCGGCTGCGTTTCGGAACAATTCCAATTCCTTCTTGATTTCCGCTAGAGACTGTGGATTGTTGTCTGATAGGAGAACGCCCTCGAGATCTTTGAGTCGGGGTTCACTGGCATTCAGTTCCCTTCGTAATAGTTTTAAGATTCCGCATTCTTTTGTTATGCAGACCCTTCTGAAGAAACACTTCAGAGTCTCCCACAGTATCCCGGCTGAGGACACCGATCCTTGGTTGATGTCTAGGAAAGTTTCAAATTCTTTTCGGAGTTCTTCTGCAAATACAGTGTCCTGCAACGCTCTGGGTTTGAATCTCAAGTGAGGCATACTTTTGATTGCTTGTGCAGTGTTGCATTCTAGGGACACCATGGAGTGATCCGACAAGGATCTCGGTAGAATGTGGCAATCGCCCCATTGCAGGCGGCTATGGGTGGACACAAGAAGATAGTCTATTCTTGAGCTAGTATTATGAACCCAGGAGTGAAAAGTAAAGTCTTGGGTGTTTGGGTTTTTGTGCCTCCAGATATCAACAAGGTCATAGGCCTTACAAATTTCAGTGATTTGTAGGCTCCCTTTCGATGGGCAGCCGTCGTATTGTGCGATTTACCTTTGGCTGAGTTAAGAGTTGTGTTGAAGTCACCGCCCCATATGATTGTGGACTGCCTGGTCGTGCTTAGTTGGGTCATAACACAGTCGAAGTTGCCGGGGCTGTCGGTATTTGGGCCGTATGAGTTCACTAGGGTGATTTCTTCTCCATCAAGTGTTCCATGTATCAGGAGTGATCTGCCCTCCGTGTCTTTTTTTTGGGAGATCAGTCTGAAGTTAGTTGCTTTGTTGATTAGGATAGCCACTCCTCTGGCGTACGATGAGAAAGAGGCGAAATAGCGATGGCAGCCCCAGTCTTTTGCCCAGGGGTGTTCGGTTGTCGGACGTAAGTGGGTTTCTTGAATAAGCTCTACGTCAATTTTGTATCGGCGTAGGTACATTTTTCTCAATTTCGCTGGCTGGTTTCCACCTTTGATGTTCCACGTAGCTACGTTGAAGACGCTGTCTTTTTTTTTCTTTGTGCGTGCAATTTCGTGCGGTTAGCAGCTGGAGGGTGGTGATGGTGGGCCTTGGCGTGGTGGTGTGGGGCGAGGTGTGGTCCCCTCGTGGGTGGTGCATACGGGGTGCCTCGAGATCGGTAAAACCTGTTAACTCCCAACTTGTGTAGAATGCCCTCCCATTTCTCGCGAGCAACCCCCAACTTGCTTGACGTGTTTTCCCTTTCTTCTAACGTGTAACTTATAAACTTGAACATTGCTGTGCTAGAGGCACTTGGATCTTCCCAAGTCGCGTGGCCTTGGGGGTGGTTATACCCCCTAATTTGTGTTCCAGTGGTTTTTTCTTTCATGCTGAGCTGCGTTTTGTTGCCTCTGTTTACCTATGGTGGATTTCTCTGGGCCCTTTCTCTTTGAGCTCGTGCTTGGTTATTCTCGGGTGGACCACAGCCTGCCTGATCAAGGTATGCACTTGCTTCTTCGGGGTGTTAGAACTGATATAATATTGTTTCGTCCTCATTGTATATGTTGGCCTATGACCAGTCGCTTTGCGAGAAAATCCGTATTACAAGGTCGTGACCTCAAGTGAATCAAGCCTCCATTTTAGGTTAAAGCCGCCATTTTAGTTTATTGTATAAAGTCACTCTGTAGTCTAAAATGGCCGTCTCGTGTGCTCTTGTTCTTGCCTTAACCTCTTCAACCTCTGTAGGAGAGTTAATGTCCAACCTGCCTTCAGGCTATATGTTAGGGTCATGTAGACCTTGTCCTTTGTTGACCTCGGGATCAGGGGATTACTTGAATCGGCATTGTTAACCTACAAGCATACAAGAACAATAACGCTATCCAAATATGACATGCGAAACATTTGTTTGATCTGTATTAAAGCAATGTGTAAAGAGTGTAACGTTAAACTAGAGAATAATAATGTTTGTTAGTGAATGAATTAAAAAGTAAACCGCATGCACGAGATATGTAAATTAGGAACGAACCTGGCGCGACCCTAGCCCAGTACATGATTAACTTGCAGGAGGCTGGACATCATTATAATAAACTGTATAAATACGCTGATGTCCAGCTAGCAAATCCTGCTCACTGCTCACATTGAATCCTGCTGGTGGTTTCTGTGATGTATTGATGGCCAAATAGCTATTTGTGTACTTTGTTTTATAACTGTTCAGTTTTGTAATAAAGATTCTGGGAATCTTTACAAGCCCCTGTCGGTGTATTTTCCTTTGCATGGTGTAAAAGCCTTAATATTGTATTTTTCTGATTCCACAGGGGAACTGGAAGAACTGGGTCTTTCCCTGGTTTTGTACTCTTAGTTGGGCAGGGAACAGCATCGAGTAAGGAATTTGATTTGTGCGGAGTCTCTGTTTGATGTTTGTGAAGGACCTCAGTTGTGCCTGGACGGCTGGTGAGAAGTCCGGGTTAAAGTGAACAGTGTTGCCGTCATGTTGTATCCCGCCTTTCTCTCTAGCCATTCGAAGTATCGCATCTCTGTCCTTGTAGTTAAGTCATTTTGCAATTATTGGTCGAGGTGGTGCTCCGGGAACGGGTTTTGACGTCGGTATTCTATGGGCTCTCTCGATGACGAATAGGTGCAACAGTGTTTCTGGTCCAAAGAGGGATTTACACATTTCTTCTACGTAGTCCTCCATTTTGCCCTGCAGTTGCTTCTCTCTTACCCCGACTATCCGGATGTTATTCCTTCTGGAGCGTCCTTCGAGGTCTTCGTTGTGTGCATTAGCTATTTTCATTTGGGCCTCAAGGGACGACACTCTGGTGGTTAAGGATGGTACTCCATTGTCGAGGTTGGAGATTCGTTGCTCTGCTTCGCCCAGGCGCTCATTGTGGGTGTCCAGTCGGTGTTGCACTTGATCAACTTTGGAGGAGAGGTCATCTAATTTGTTATCTAAGTTGTTGATTATGGATTTCAATTTCAGGAGAAGTGCTCTGATGTCTAGCGGTTGGGGGTCGTTATCGTCCTGGCCTGACATGCTTGGTGGGGATTCTGGTTAGCTGTTATGTCTAGGTGTCTTAGCTGAGATGCTGGCTTCAAAATTCAGTTTACAGTGTGAATTGTCGGATTTCCCCATTGCGGAATCGTGTGAGCAGTGTTGTTGGTCGCTCAGTTGTGGGATCCAGGTGGTGGTTGGTGCGGGGTGTTGGATTTTTGGGAGTCTGTGCTGTCTGATGGGGTCCCTGCGCCCCTGGGAGTGTTTGTAAGTCGCTTTATTACCTTGTGAAACTGGCTCGCGCCAGGCTCTCCGCCTCCAACAGGTAATTCAATTAGCGCCAGGAGCGCCGGAACGCCACCACTCTGTTCGGGTTTTGGCGTGTCGCCGTTTTGCGTGGAGGCTGCTGTTCAGTCTTGAGGGGCCTATGGCTGTTTGATGCAGGGGTGTGATTTAACTTCTAATGGCAGTTAGCTTAGCTTGTGTTGCTATGGAGTGGTCAGGGTATTATTACTGTTGCCCCTGTGCTGCCGAGGTAAGGTCCTTCGCCAGGTGGTGATGGGCTGTTTATTGGGGACAGCTCGGGAAGGCTTGGGGGTGCTAATGGGGCGTGCGATTGGGCCGAAGGCAGAGATGCTCTTGAACTTTCGCTGAGCGTGCCCTACAAGTTCTGCCCCCCCTGCCTGCGCTGTACCTGGAGGTCCTGTCCGGACCCCGTTCCGCCGCGTGTGTACTGCCGCTATGCCCTCGGGATGTTGCCGATCAGTGAACCGGAGGGGTTCCTGCAGTCTCTCCCTGGGGCCCTGCGGAGCCGCGCGCCCCCAGCCGCCGGGTGCCGCTGCAATGTTGGTGAGCTGTGGGCGTCCGGGATCGATGGGACCCTCCGAGGGGAGGGCTTGCGGAGCCCTCCCGGGGCCCGGCCGCTCCACCAGGAACCAGCTCCCGTTGTTGCCAGGGGTGGGGCCAGGGCACGTCCGCGGCTCCTGGGGCCGATGAGGACCCCTTCAGTCCTCCTTTGTTTGCAGGCTCGACAGAGCCGCCGGAGCTCCGCTGCAGAACGGGGGTGGGCCCTCGGGTCTCCTCAGCCACTCAAGGGCACCGCAATGCGGCGAGCAGGTTATAAACAGCCTGGGCCTCCGGAATCAGCCGCTGTTCGGGCAGTTTTCTTCACAGCGCTTTTGTAGTAGTGTCGGTGGTTATTTTAGGAAGTCGAACCACCGGAACATGCAGGATTGGTAAGGATTTTTAGTAGGCCGTGCGGGAGATCACAGAGGAGCGGCCATCTTGTTCGGGTCTCTAGCGCCCTCTCTCGCCTACCTATCATTGATAATATCTCCCGCCGCTTAACAGAATTATTAATGCCCTTAACATTCCAACTCATAAATGATAAATTTGCTGACATCATTCTGGATGAATCAGATTCGCAGTGCGAAATAAGCCGCACCTTTTGTCAACCTTTTCCAACATTGGACGCATCCATCTTCTTATATTATGCACTCCCCCGCCTCCTATTCCTTTCTCTCCCTTCCTTTAGTTTTGCCAAATAGTGACATTTAATGGCGGTGCACCCAAGGATCTCCACAATCAAATTGCATTCTAGGAAAACAAATAAAAATGTAAGTCTTTTAACTTGAAACCAAAAGCAAAAAGAATAAAGGTAAGGAAACAAAACAAAAAAGAGCGTATGTATAGAAATATTTAACATTCAAAACAAAATTGAGCTTATATATTCGCTCAGTATTAACCATGAATAGAACTAACATAAATTCCACAACAATGAAACTGCAATGACCCTACAACCTTTTATAGATGCTAGTCACCAGCAGTCTAACAAACCGAGACCTAACAAACGAATCCTTAATATTTTGCACTCTATATGTAAAATAAGGGCTGATAAAAAAAAAATATCTAGTCTACATTCAGCCTAAGTGATATACACCTGGAAGATCACTATTCTGAAGCAGTGTTCCTATACACATTCACCCCTTTTCTCACCACACACCCATATCCTCACACCTACACCATTTATCCTATACTCAGCCACCATGCCAAGCAATTCAATTTTCATTATTCCACGCAACTGCCATCACAAAATACATGGATATTTAGCAACCCTGCACACTATTATAACCCAACAGTCAAACAATAACATTTAATGGATTTCACCCCTTTCACAAATCTCAGAGCTACCATAACTATTTAACAAAACACCATACATGAGAGCGCATTTAGTGAACACATCTTATTTATTTTTTTAGCCAACACTGAGTTCGTTTAAAGCAAGACAAATAAATAAATCATTAAAATAATCTGCCGTGGCTATTTGAACTCACAGACACGAATATAGTTATCTGTCAAGGCATCAACTTAGAAAATAGAGCTTCCCTATTATTTTTCAGTCACAATTAGCCAAAATAGAACCACAAGGCAGCCAAGATCTTTCCCAGCAACACTAAATGAAGACCATTACATGCTATGGTTCAGACACATACATAAGCACAGACATCCACATCTATTGCTAAAAGCCGTAAGAGTATAAGAACAGGTTGTCCTACAAAACACGGACATCACTTCACTTCACTTTGAAAGCTACGTAAACTCAATAACTCTCTGTGCGCAATATTACTAACAAACTTAAAGTATAGGGTGCAGATTCCTGCCAAAGGAGACACAGCCGGGAAGATGACAACTATTCTCTCAGCTTCATATACCCCTTAACATGCTTTAAACATATTCCAAATCTTTATTCCCCCTACAAAACCACATGTCAGGCTTTTGCTCTTTAATTTGATATATGAACTGTGCATGACATTACATCAAATCAGCACTCTATCAAACCGGATCCAGTCATGTGCACCGTCACTGACAGGGCTCTGAACTGCCCAGTCTACCTGCTATCTCTGTGATGCTTTCATTAGAGCAACTGGAACGATTGGACTGTACACTTTACCTGGCAGTAAAAAGCACAAGTTGCAGGTAGCCCAGGCGTTCTGTAATGTCATCACAAGCACCATTATTATTAATGTTCTCTTGGTGCCAAGTGCAAGAATGGCAGGTCAGCTGACCTCTCAGTCAGAAGAAGACCATCTTCACTGCCTAGCCAGTTCCTCTGGAAAGCCATTCACTGGTGCGCCAATAAGTTACCGGATTTTGTGTGGGCATTATTTTTCAGTTGGCAACCACCGAAGTACATTAATGCATTTAATACTTCAGAATAACACATGCTTCATAAAGTCACACAGCCGCCTTGCATTCTCTGAGTGTGCTCAGCCTTTTATTTCAGGGTCCAAAGGCACTCGTCAGTGAAACAATCAGGCTAAGAGTTACAGTGACAGAATCTTTAATTCGACACATTTTGCATTCTCACAGATGAAACACGCTATCAAACATGAGCTTCTCACATTTCCTGTGAAATTTAAAACCAACCATTAAAATGGAAATACTTTTGCATGTGGAATTTTGAAGTTACATCTGCTAGAGTATAGAGAGAGAAACTCTCTCCTTGTATTCTGATTTATTCTTCTACTGTCTTCCATTTCCATTTTGACTTGTAAGGTACCGACTGTTAGTTTGAGTGGTTTGGGATGTATTTGCTCTCTTACGCCTGGATCGTTTTTGAGATAGTTCAGAGAAAGTAGTAGGAGAAGGCAGCAGGCCGAATAGACCACTTTGGTTTCGACAATCCAGACTTTCTTTAATAGCTGCTATGTTTTTTGATAGCTGCAGTGCTAGGGTCGAGGTAGACAGTTCTATGCTCTTTGAACCTTTAGAAGGGTCTATTTCGGGATCTTTTGCACCTCCATGAATTTGCCGCTCTGTGTTTGAGACAGCTCAGTTACTCTATTGTTTTTTAAGGATAGAATATCAGCCCCTACTGAGTTGTCCTGGGTTCCCAATCCGAGTTGTATGACCTTCTTAGGTGGTGGCGCACTTATGCTATTTCTTCATGTTTCATTGCTCAGGAAGTCCCCCTAGCACTGTTGGGGTCATTAGGGGTGCTCTTTTCATTAATTTCCTGCAATTGGCCTTGGGGCGGACTAAAGACTTCTTCTTCGGCTTGTAGCATTTCTTGGTCAGTTATGTCCAATTGTCCCTGCATAGGTTTGCCTCTTAAAGCCTGTGTGTTTTCTTGAGCTCTTGAGTGCTAGGCGATTCAGGGGTTTCTACACGTTTCCTTCTCTCATCTTCCATTTGCCCCAAATGTAGGTTAGGGTCCTGTTCCGATTCTGATATCCATCTTGCGCAGGTCGTTCATTGCAGTTTGAGTTGGCATTGAATGCGCAAACTTATTATGCGATTGTAGCTTGACTCTGTTTTATTGAAGATGCCTGCGCGGTGAGGCTAATTGCAGTAATACAGCTGGAAGCTCAACTGGCCAGCTGACAAGCGCTTCTACTAAAAATGATTTGAGGCAGGTATATGCTAGGGGGATGTTGCAATATGAATCCTGAGGGATGGGCAGGGGTTTCTGGCTCCAAGGCTTGAGGCCCGCAGTCACCAGCAGTCGCCCAGTCGTCAGAATCTCCGCCTAGGTAATTAGGAGAGGGTAGTGTGTTGAGGGCTTATAGGGTGAACCCTATAAGTGTTGTCAGTTTTGTTAGAGTTTTCTGGCTCAAAGGCCTGTGGCCTGCAGTCACCAGCAGTTGTCAAACCACCTACTGCCACTACAACTGCAACTGTTTTCTCCAATTTCTCTGATTCCTCTGACCTGGGAGTTGGTAAGTGTCTATTAACCTTTATCTAGTTCGCAGATTTTCCGTAACTTTCAAACTCTCACGAGTTGCTATGGTGTTATGTTGTGATTCCCTCACCTCAGCACTGGTGGCAGGATTTATCCCTCTTTAGTACTTCGTAGCAGGGAGTGGCGGTCCGCTCACAATCCGAGCATCAGCGAAGTTTAATTATTATTAGTTATAGCCCTTTGTTCACCTCGTAGCCCACAACCGCTGCTGTTGTTTTCAGGCAATGCCGTCGGAAAGGTAGGTGCGGTCAGAGGGAGAGCAACGAGCAAAAAGCATCCGGCTCGAGCACGGCTAAACACAGCTCGGGCTAGCATGTACAATCAAAAATAGGAGGGCAAAAGTGGAGGGAACAGCTCACCAAACTCTGATGCAACAGATTTTCTCCTTTGCTTTTTCTTCCCGAGTTTTTGCTCTTCACTTTTGGCTTGTGCTGTCCATTCACAATCACCCCCAAGATGGCCTCTTTGGGGAGCACTGAGTCTGTGGCATCCGGGAAGCCTTGCAGGGGCTGCTACTCACTCGGGTAGCATGGGGTTGAATAGCAGGGTTCGCCTCCAAACGAATAAACGACAATGTTAGCACAATGTTGGCACCTTAAATGTTGTTCACCAATGTTATTTTCAACATTCACCTTGGTATTCTCTCCTTTTAAACATGGGCTCAGCACCTTTGCTCGAGCAAACTTTGCTAACATGTTGTTCCCGTGACAATATTCTCTCTGCGTTTCTTGTATTATTTCCCCAAAGCTAGTGGGGTAGACACCTTTCCAGAAATAGATTTTGGGAGACTGGACCCAGCTGATCATGCTGATGCATCTTACAGAAGATTAATGTCCAGTTTAGTGGAATTCCTGGGATGGAGCAAAGCAGCTCCTGCTTTTGAACAAGACTACCTGAGTGACATATTGGGCATTGGTCCTCAATATGACCCTATATTACCATTCCATGTGGAACTGCAAAAAAGGGTTGGGATAAACTGGGAGGCTCCAGAGTCCAGCTCGGCAGTAAACAACAATCTAGCAAAAAAAGTATGGCCCATCCAGTAGTGACCCTAACTACCTATCAATACATACAACTCTGGAAAGCCTAGTAATACCAGCAGCCACATCTGCTACCAAGCAAGCTGCGTACCCAACCATTCCCCCTGATAGGGATGACAAACGCATTGATTGTTGGGCAAAGGAAGTGTTTTCTGCAAGCAGTATAGATTTAAAGCCTGACAATTCCACATTTGCCCTTGTAAAGGTTACATTCACCCTGTGGGACTGCATAGCAATGGCGGCTGATCACATGCCTGAAGGTGAGAAAAGACACAGCTTCATGAACCTGATAAGGGATGGCAAGGAGGCCATGTGTGAGTCTCTGCAATCAGGTCTGGACGCTGCTGATAGCGTCAGCTGGGCCATGGCAGCAAGCACTATCATACGCAGATTTGCGTGGTTGAGGAAGTCAGGATTTGCACTTGATGTACAATCCAGACTTGTTAACATGCCCTTTGGTGGCTCCCATTTATTTGGAAATAAGGCTGACGAAAGCGTTGAAAAGCTGCAGAGCTCAAAGGTGGCAGCCAAGTCCTTAAGTGCAGCAGTCAGGCAGCCTCAGCCTTTTCACCCCAGCGGATCATCTTGGAGGGGTAGGTCTTTTCGCTGCTACTCCTCTGTTGGAAGAGCGGGAGGACAGGCTGGTCAAAGAGGAGAGAGAAAATTCCCTCATGGTGGACGAGGTAGAGGTGCAAATCCCGCCCAAGCAGCTGCGTCTTTACCATCTCCGCTGTTTCAGCCGCCTCAAAACCACTCTGAGGTCTTGACTCACGACACCCCGATGGGAGGCAGACTATCACAGCATCTGAAAGAATGGTGAGGTATTAATTTGGATGAATGGGCACTGAAAACAGTAGCCGTGGGTTACTGCCTCCCCTTTATAAAAAAGACCTTGGGATCATCCAATCCACCAGGATACCATTCGCTAAATGTATTTATTTATTTAATAGTTTTTTTAAACACGTCTAATACCGTACCTGAGTTTGGTTTCTACGCACGGATCCGGTATTCAAACCTCTGTTGCTCTGCATGGTCTTGCGTCCAAGACCAGCGTGTTGCCCCTGTGGTTTCCTCCATTCAATTGTTCCAGATCCATTCCTGGTGCAGGAAATGTTGACCCTGCTAGAGAAAGGTGCTATATAATCAGTGACTGTGATGGAGAGGAAGAGAGTATGGTATTCTCCCTATTTCTTAATCCCCAATAAGGACGGAGGACTGAGACCTATCTTTGACTTGAGATACTTAAACAAGTTCCTCAGGAAGGACAAGTTCAAGATGGTCACACTTTCTCAGATCCTTCAGGCCCTCCAGCTCCAGGATTGGATGGTATCGTTGGATCTTCAGGATGCTTACTTTCATGTGCCAATCCATCGCAAGCACAGGAAGTACCTGCGGTTCGCCATTGGCGGTTCTCATTATCTGTTTAGAGTTCTGCCATTCGGGTTGACCACCACCCGAGGGTTTTCACCAAGTTAATGGCAGTGGTGGCAGCAAGTCTCAGCAGAGGGGGGGGATACAAGTCTACCACTACCTGTTATGCTCACCTGGTCTCTGCGGAGGCATTGGGGCACGGTTGCAGCCCTCCCTGAACTTGAATAACCCCCTTCAGGCCTCTCCCTCAGCAGAAAAGCTGTGAGCGGTTGTATGTGGTGATACTGCTCCTGCGTGGAGATAACAGTGTGTGAGTGCGCCAATCTGTGATTGTTGTACCTCTCGAACCTTTCACCCCAAAGTACGGTTTCTGTGAGCAGACGCCGGCCCACAAAGCTCACCTGTGAATTATGGAAGATTAGCTCTCCATCCTGCTACTTCTGGCAGGGGCACGTCGAATGGTATCTAGTTCCTTCACTGATCCCTGATAAAGATTAGTCCAGTCCAGCTGCGACTATGCTTCTCCTTATGATTGGTAAGTCTTTCTTGAGCTCTTGTGATGCTGTTCATTCAGTTTAATGTCTTTATATGTTGCTCCTATTTATGCCCGCAATAATGTCTCTCTTCTGTTTTCTTCCCTTAGATGGAAATGCGGCCTCAATGCAGCTGTGAGATGCGAGACGCGGCCGGATGGAAGATGGATGCTACCGCAATGTTCGACAGCATGTAAGTGATGGTTTAAGGAAAAGCGCGAAGTATGGCGAAGCACAACCTTAAACGGACTGTTTTTTCGATGTCTAACCTTGTCTTCTGTCTTTCCTTGCAGGTGCTGCTGTCGACGATGGAGCGTGTCGTGCTGCGGTGCCAAGATGAAGATTTCGGCGTTCTGGAAAGTGCAAAGATGAATACTTGGTTCGCCGAAGAGATGTACAGGTAAGAACAGCTTCCCCCAGTTGGTAAGTATGCTGGCAGGAAGCAGGATGTCCAGGAAGCAGGATCTTCAAAGGTAAGTGTGACCTCAGGCGACGGTGAGCGGTACATTGCTTGCAAATGCAGAATAACGTAAAGCGTCTGTCTTGAGGATCGGGCAGCTAATATAGCTGAGATTGTGGGCACGCCCATTAGGGCGGGCTTGCCAGCCACACCCTGCCACTCCTAGAGATGAGCACGTGCGAAGGCAATCCATTAGCAGCCACACCCGAGAATACACTTGGGGCTGCTTAATGGATGGAATGTTCAAGGTTAATGCATCCTGCTTAATGGATGCAATGTTCAAGGTTAATGCATCTGAAGTGCTATGTCCATAATAAAAGCTTTTTGGTGTTAAATGGATGTCCTTATTTATTTTTGTTCATGCCCGCCAAAGTCGCCAGGACAGTGTCCACCCAGGTCTCCTGTGCATGCAACCCCTGCATGCCTGTCCCCCTGACTTCATGACCATGACAGCACTCCCCCTCAAGGCCCCTCTCAAGGGTGGTTCTCCTCCCGGTCCTGGTTTGGTGGGATTATTGCAATAGAACTGTCTGATTAAACGCAGAGCATGGACGTGTTCATTGGGTTCCCAAGTTCGGTCTTGAGGTCCGTAACTTTTCCAGTCAATTAGGTAATACAATTTTGATCGAACCACCTTGGAGTGCAGGATGGATTTGACTTGATATTCTGGTTCTTCATCTATTACTTCGGGCTCTGGCGGAGAACTAAGCCGTGTATTGGATTTCATGGGTTTGAGGAGGGAGACATGAAATACGTGGTGAATCTTCATATGAGATGGTAACTCCAATTTCATGGCGACAGGATTGATTATGGACTTTATAGAATAGGGGCGCAGGTATCTTGGGTGGAAAGCTCTTGGCCCCTTCAGGGGAATATATTTGGATACTAACCACACCTTTTCTCCAATCTGGTAGGCGGGAGCTTCCTTCTGATGTCGATCAGCAAACAGTTTTTGTCTTTCCTTAGCCTTGGTCAGATGCACTGTCGCCTCCTTAAGAACCTGAGTGATGGTTTTATGCAAGTTTTTTATGGCTGCCATTTCCAGGGTATCGGGTGGATCAAATACTGATGTCCTCGGATGTCTTCCGTGCACACTGTAGAATGGAGTTTGCCCTGTGCTTGTGTGAATTGAGTTGTTGTATGCATACTCAGCTATCCATAGTATATTTTTCCAAGAATCCTCGGACTGTTTGTATTTGTATTTATTTTATTTGTAAAGCGCACCAGGACCGAGGGCATCCGGGCACGTAACTTAGTTACAACATGGTAAAAGGTGAACAGGACAAAATACTAGTAGTATAAATTATAGTTATATACAAAGGCACATTTCAAAATAAGCAGAATAAGCACGAGGCTATATACTGAATTACAACATGATGAAGGGTGAACACTTGCAGTATTAATTACAGTTATATACAAAGGCACATTTCAGCATAAGCAGAATAAACATGAGGCAATGTACAGAAGTGAGGTTGGCGGCTATTGCGTGGGAGGAGATTGGCCAGTGGAGGAGAGTGAGTCTTGGGCGGATAGCCAGGCATGGTCATGTTTTTGAATCTAATGAAGGAGGGTTCTGCTCTTAGCAGATTGGGGAGTGAGTTCCAAAGTTTAGCCGCCAATACGGGGAAACTAGAACCGCCTGATCTTTGAAGGTTGAAGCGTGGTATGGAGAGGCAGTTGGTCTGGACAGTTCTGCGGGTCTGTTAGAATTGAGTGGGGTGAATCTATTAGGTAGCAGGGTGCTTGATTGGCGAGGCATTTGTGGGTGAGAGCAAGAGTTTTCAGAGAGATTTGTTGTGAGACTGAGAGCCAGCGTAAGTTGCGTCTGGTGTCTGAGTTGTGTTGGTTCCTAGGGATTTTAAGCGCTGCTCTGATGGCATTGTTTTAGATAATTTGTAACTTACTAAGGTTACAATGGTTGGTGCCCAGGTAGAGGGCATTACAATAATCAATTTTAGACAACACAAGAGTCCTAGCAAGTGTAATGCAGTTAGTTGGTGATAAGAAGGGGCTGCTGGCTGTGATAAGCTTGCAAGTTTAAGCTGCTGCGGAGGCAACAGCATTGGTTTGTCTAGCCAAGGATAGGGTGGAATCGATGTAGATCCCTAGAGTTTTTGTGTCCTTAGAGACCTTAATGGTATTACCATCGATTGTGAAGGATTTGAACGCGGGATCTAGTTTAGTTAATTTTTGGGGAGAGCCGAGTATGAGAAGCTCAGTCTTTTCGTCATTTAGACAGAGTCCGTGCTGTGCCATCCAGGCTTGGATGACTTGGTATATGGCATTTACAGAGAGGGAGTCGGATGAGTAGTCGCCTGAGATGGGGATGAGTATCTGGGTTCGTCAGCATAGTTGGTGTAGGAAACACCCAGATAATCCAAGATATCAAATAGTGGTTTTGTAAACACGTTGTACAAAGTAGGAGAGACACAAGATCCTTGTGGTAACCCGCAGGTGACAGGTGAGGGAGAGGCTGCTGCTAAGGGGGAGAAGACACGCATTGATCTGTTGTCCAGGAATGAGCTAATCCAGGCTGTAGCTTTATCCGAGAAGTGTGCAGCTTGTTTAGGGTGTCGACACAGTATCTGGTGGTTTACGAGATCCAATGCTGCAGAAAGGTCAAGAAGGAGTAAAAGTGCAGGTTTAACCCTATCTCTTAGGTCTTCCATCTGAGTTTTAAGATCAATAAGGGCCGTGTTGGTGCCGTGACGTGGTCGAAACCCAGATTGCCTTAGTCCCAGAAGTTTATTGGATTTGAGGATCTGTAAGTAGGCAGCTCGGTCAAGGATTTTTAGTAAAAACGGCACTGTGGTGATGGACCTGTAGTTGTATATTAGTTGTAATATTGTCTGGTACGATCCTGGTGCTGAAGGATGAGTTGATGAGTATGGTAATGCAAGGAGCTAGCTCATGGGCGGCTTCCTTGATGATGGGTGCAGAGCACAAGTCACCCTGGCAGTTAGAATGTTTGAGGCTATTGATAATATTTTCCACTTCCGAAATAGCAAGAAGTGAGAAGCTGAAAGAAGTCAATGATTTGGGGCTAGGGTTGTTTATTATCGGTTGAATGTTAGGTTGTGGGTTAAGTTGTAGACTTGTTTGTCTGTCATTAATTTTGGCTTGGAGGGAGGCTACCTTGCCGAGGAGTGCGTTTTGAATATTGGTGCACCAAGCGCTGTCTTTAGTACTGGTGTCAGGTGCAGGGACAGGGGTTTCCAATTCTTTTAAAATTCTAAACAGTTCTTTCATATTAGATTTGGCTTGTTCAATACGTTTGTTATAAGTGTCTTTTTTTGCCTGGAGTATGGCTTCCTTATAGTGTAGCGTAGCTAAAATAAGACTAGCTTTATTGGCCTCCGTAGGGTTACTTTTCCAATGTGATTCGGAAATTTGTTTTTCTTTGCGTAGGGTTCTGAGCTGGGGTGTAAACCAGGAGTTGAGGTGAGCACGAGGATTGGGTTTTCTCAGTTTAGATGGGGCAATATGGTCAAGGGCTTTTAACATGGTATGATTAAAGATGTCAACCAAAACAATTGGATCAGTACATGAGAGAGCTTGTTTATTAGGGGCTGGAAGGATGAGCGGGAGAAGTTTATTACAGGTTATGTCGCGCTTATTTCTGGTAAGGATGGCATGTGCAAGGTCAGGGGTGGAGATGAAGGTTTTAGCAAGAAGGTTAAAGGTGATTAAATGGTGGTCAGTCCACGCACAAGGTTGGATAGATTCAATGTTAATTTCACAATTAAGGTCAGCTATCCTATCAAGGGTTCTCCCCTTGGAATGTGTAGGTTTGTTAATATGCTGAGTAAAGCCAGAGTTCGTTAGCATATTGTCAATCGACATGGCAGCCGTGTCATTAGGGTCAGCGAGGCCCAAGTTGAAGTCACCTAGCACTATAATTTGGGAACCAATTTTGGTGTTGTTTAACAGAATGTTGGATAGGTCTTCAGAAAAGGTGGATAGAGATCCCGGGGGCCTGTATAGTAGGTGGAGCGTAATGGTGAGGTTAGGGGTGAGGGCAAGTTTGGCTGTTAGCACTTCCATCGATGAGATTTGGTGCACCAAGGAGAGGCGGAGGTTTAGGGAATTTTTGTGGATGATGGCAATGCCACTGCCTTTGGATTGATTGGTATTGCGGTCGTGTCTGATGATATTGTAATCTATGGGAATGTCAAGTGAGAGTAGTGGCCCTGAGGCAGCATGGAGCCAGGTTTCAGTGACGGCAAGGAAGTCAAGGTTGTGCGTTAGGATGAAATCAGCCACATCTAATGTGTGGGCTGTAAGGGATCTGGCATTGATTAATGCCCCTTTAATAGTATTTGTAGCAGCATTGTTGACCTGGGGGGTTGGTGTGTGTGGGGGGAGGCAGTCCTGGCGATAAGCTGGGGGTATTTATTCTGACGTTTGGGTGTCATGTGGTGGTGTGAGGCATGGCAGAGTCTTGAGCCAAGTCTGGCGTTTCTCAATGAAAGTGGCCATGGTTGGTTCGAAGTAGGTCTGGTGGCAAAGTGTTGGAGCCATAATGCAGGGTTGTTAAGGTATGGATTAATGTGGGGAAGGGTAGTGGCCATGGTTGTGGTATTGTGATAGTGAGGGTTGTAATGGTGCAGTACTAGGGTTGTGCAAGGGGGCTGTATGGAGGGTGAGGTAGAATGCGGTGGCAATAGCTAGTGCAAATAGCTTGGGGAGAAGTGGTCTGAAGGAGTGATTGACTGAAAGAGGCCGGGGCATAATGGCAAATCGCACAGAGGCGTAGTTGCAGAAGCCGTAGTGTGATACAGAATGCAATTTCATATGACTAGGCAAAAGATGTAGTTAGGCTAAAATTTTACTGGGCAGTCCCAACAAGGAAGACTAATGGGAGTTCAGTGGAGAGCCTCAAATGCAGTATGAGCTAAATGGGCTAATTTATATTTCACTAAGTGCGTGCTGCGAGGCAGGCACGGCAGAATGGGCGCATAGGAGTAAGGTAGCGGGAGTCAATGCAGCAACAGCTTAATAAATTAATAAAGCAGAAGCATACGTTTGGCTAAATGTGTGCCGCTAGGCAGGCGCGGTATAGTGGGCACATGAGAGTGCAATAACGTGACTCAGTGCAGCATCCGCACAGTAAGCAGGCATATGTAAGATTAAATGCGTGTGGCATAGAGGGCACATGGGTGTACAGTAACATAATTCAAGTGCAGCCACAGCTGAAATGGGAGAAAAACATACATTTGACTGGGTGCGTGCTGCGAGGCAGGCACTGCAGAATGGGCGCGTAGGAGTAAGGTCACGCGACTCAATGCAACATCAGCTTAGAAAACAAAACATACGTATGACTAAATGGTTGCTACTATGCAGGTGCCGCAGAGTGGGCACAAGATACAATAACAGGACTCAGTGCAGCATGAGCTTAATAAGCAAGGCATACGTTAAATTAGATGTTCTATAGGAACAGAAGGTAAGGCAGGCATAAGTCACAATGGATCGATAGCAGTCTATAGTGAACTCCTGGTTCATTGGGCAGTGTTAAACGTAGGGGGAGTAAAGCACCGTTACAAATCGGACGAGTAATTTTCATAGTATGCAAGTGGAAAGCTTGTTGGGAGGCATACATAGGGTGGCTTACCTCATCAATAGGCTATAGGGTATGGCCGGCACCGTGCACTAAAAGTGCGCTAACAGGTGTGAACAGGGCCTTTTCCAGAGGGCCTTCGCCGGAAGGGACAGAGCAGGCTTCCGCCTGCCGGTGAGCCAGTGCTATTGATAAGCATAAGCATGCGCGTTGCTTTGGCAACGTTACTAGGCAGCCATGTTTGTCTGCACAACGGCCATTTTAGAAACAGGCGGCTTCGGTGAACGGGATCATAGTATCTGGAGTTCTGCTAATTAAGCGAAGATAATCATGCCTGACACAAAGGGCGCTTAAACTCAAGCAGCTCACCTAATTCAGGCCCTTGGTAACAGATCTTGCGCACAATCAGCAAGCTGGAATTAGGTGGATCAGCTGATACTGCCACGTGCGTGCCGCATCGGGTGTAGTGAGGTCGTGGGGGCTGCTGCCCACTCCATTCGTAGGGCTCACAGGAGATGACACTGCTCCTGCAGTGTGGGTGCAGCGTCGGGAATGATGAGGTGAGCGGGGCTCCTGCCCTTATTCTAATTTCAGGCTCACGGTAGTTATTACTGCTCGAGCAGCATGGAAATAGCATTGTGGGTGCTGGGGAGAGAAGGGCTCCTGCCCTCTCCGATCTCGGGGTCTAACAACATACACTTGAGATATTGCTCTAAAGTTTGGTTGGTTCGTTCAGTTTGCCCATCAGTTTGAGGGTGATGGCTTGTGGACAACCGGAGATCGATTTTGGCAATCGTACAACACTTTCTCCAAAAGGCAGAAACAAATTGAGTTCCGCGATCAGATACTAATATTGATGGAAATCCATGCAATTGAGCAATTTGCTCTAGGAACACAGAAGCGAGAGTTGACGCAGTTGGGAGTCCCTTCAGAGGGATGAAATGGGCCATTTTGGAGAATAAATCCACAACAACTAATATGGTGTTGTATCTATTGCAGGGTGGAAGATCTATGTAGAAGTCCATCGACCGGGTATGCCAAGGTGCTGACGGTACTGTTTGGGGATGAAGTAAGCCAGCAGGGTTCTGTTTCTGAGACTTGTGTTGTGCACAGACACCGCAGGTTTCAATAAATTGGGCAATGTCTTTTCGCCAGGTTGGCCACCAGTAGTTTTGTTTTACCTTAGCCTGAGTTTTGGCTATTACTGGGTGTCCTTCCAGTAATGAATCGTGGTAATTAGTGCTGATTTGCTTTTGCAGTTCTTGGTCTTGGACATATAACATCCTTGGAAATACAGTAGATTGTCTTCGATGCTGTACTGGTCACCTTTCCTGTTGTGTTGATTGATCCATCAGGGATTGCAAACTGGTTCTTTGGTCATCCACACACGTGGTGGCAGTTATTCTGGTTTGAAACCTTTCCTCAGGAATTATGGCCACAGGGTTGGATGCTGTAAAAGCCTCTTTTTCTTCACTCATGCGTGATAGAGCGTCTGCTTTCCCATTGCGTACTTCAGGTCTATAAGTGATAATAAAATCGTATTCCGTGAAAAAGAGAGCCCAACGAAGTTGACGCAAGGATTGTGCTTTGGTGGTTTTCAATATTGCAAGTTACGGTGGTCCGTGATGACAGTGACCGTATGTCTCGCCCCAAGAAAGTAATGTCTCCAAGCCTTGAACGCTGCTTTAATCGCCAGTAATTCCTTTTCTGTGATTGCGTAGTTCAACTCAGGGGCTGAAAATTTGCGGGACCAGAATGCGACGGGGTGTAGTTGTCCTGTTTCAGGGTCTCATTGTGACAATACTGCTCCCAGGGTGTCATGATGCCTACCTCTAAGGAGCCAGGCCGGGCCCAGCAACCCCAGAGGCAGACATCATTTTCCCCAGGGAAGTCTCAGCGGGCCCAAGTCGGGGCCCTTTGGACTCAGTCCTGGCGCCTTAGGCGCCAGGCTCATAGCGGACCCCAGTCCTGGCGCCTTAGGCGCCAGGCTCATAGAAGAGGATATGTGTTTAAGTGCTTGGGTGCACACTTACCTGATGCAGACCTTGCTGCTTCATCCAGGCCCTCTTGAGGCCTGAATGGGACTACTTAACCTGTAGGACTACTTCACCACCCGGGTGTGGTCGGGGAAGGATACATACCTGATTGGTGGAAGGATACATACCAGGAACTTCTTCCAAGGCTATTTAAACCCCACCCGAACAGCCACACATGCTTCGCGTTGTTCTGCACCTAGCAGCTGGACGCTCACCGTGTCAGCTCCTGCATCCTGACTTCAGCCACGCCTGCCAGCACCCTGGAACACCTGCAAGGGGAGAAAGGAAGAGAATAGGAGAAGAAAAGCCCTTACCTGCTAAATCTGCATCCCGGAGTCATTTCTCCAACGGCCCTGAAAAGGAAGACATCATTTTAAAGGCATTTAGTTTCGATCGCTGCAGCGCTGCATTTTACTCACCTTTGCAAGGCGCTTCCATCTTCCGCAGCGATCTTCCGGATTCAGCTACGCCCCGGCGCCTACAGGAAAAAAGACAAGAACAAAGGTGAGAGGGAGAAAAGGAATAAGGAAAGCTCAGTTTCCTTTTAAGTCTTACCTGTTGGATTATTCCCACTGCATTTCGGGTCCTGCCGCTTCCTGGCATCTCCGGACCCCGGCCCCTATGGGGAAAAAAGACAAAGACATTGAATGAGCGAATGCAAAGACATTACCTGAGCGCTCATCCAGAACTGTTTCACTTCGGGTCGGCGCCATATCTCCGGCACTCCGAACCCCGGCCCCTAAGGGGAAAAAGACATAAGCATTAGCGCTTGCTGCAATTAGACAACGAACATTATTATTAAGCTTGAACTTTTGAACAGAACTTTTACAGCGCCTTACCTGAACAGTCAAGCTTACGTGAACTCCCATCAATCCTCAATCCAGTGAAGTAACTGGGTTTCAACGCGCCCCTGCATCAGAAGCAGGATGGAGAGCTCATCCTTCCAAACCCTAAGGTGAGGCTTCACGGGGAATCGTGGAGGAGGTATCGTGGAGGGTTGGAAGGGAGTGGGAGGCTTGAGCATTGTTCCACAGTTGGTAATACTCCCTTTTCACACACAGGAGGGTATCCAACGAGCCAGGGAAGCCAGAATAGAGGGGCCCTTCCTGTCCATCTTCAGAGTTCTGCGCCTTCGACGCCGCGCCTCCGTGGGAACCAGGTGAGCGTTACAGAACGCGAAGCCTTACCACAATTTCCCACCTGGGCGCTATGGAGACTTCCGAGACAGATCATCTTTTAGAGGAATTACGGGCAGAAGTGCACTCAGCCCGCCAGGAGACTAATGCTCTCAGAAGGGAACTAATCCTATCCAAGGAAAGAACTGATGATCTGGCCAAAAGGTTATTGCAGGGCCAGGCAGAGCACACTCCTTTACCTGTTTCCGGAGATATTTCTACAACAATGGGTTCAAATAACCCGGTACAAATCAATCTACCTGGACACATGCCTTTGGCCCCGCCGGAACGTTTTGCGGGGGGATCCCAAGAAATATGCCGTTTTTATGAACCAATGCCGTTTACACTTTTTATGCAGGCCCGGGGCCTTCCCCAACGACCAGACCAAAGTAGCCTTTGTACTATCTTACCTCAGTGGCTGTGCTGCCGATTGGTCTATTCCATTGGTAAATCAGGATGATCCCATTCTCCTGGATTTCCAGGGCTTCCAGGCCAGCATGGAAAGATTGTTCGCTCGACACTCGCAGGGACAGGCCCTTGACAACGAACTGCTATCCTTACGACTAGGTAATCAGGATCTTTTGTCCTATATCGCCACCTTTAATAGACTAGTTGTGGAAACCGGATGGCCTGAAAATAAAAGGATCACATTGTTTCATCGAGGCCTGCGCGGAGAGCTTAAAGATGTTATAGCTCAGATAGTAGATCCACCCCAGGCCTGCACAGACTACATAGACTTAGTGGTTCAACTTGATCACAGACTTCAAAATAGAAAAGCAGATCGGCTCAAGTATGAAACCAGAGTACCTATGCAAATTGGCAGTGTTAAAGGACCATTAACGCAGAAGGAACGAGAGAGAAGGCGACAAATGCAACTTTGTCTGTATTGCGGAACTTCTGGTCACTTTCTTCAAAGTTGTCCAGTTAAACCACCCAAGAAGGTGGTTGGAGCCACTGATAACGAGTTATTGACACCTGGTTCGGGAAACGACCTAGCCCGACAAGCGTAGGGGTCCGCTTGCCGAGCTTGAAAACAAACTCTTTGACCTCGCATTTTGTCATGCCAATGGTGCTTGTGAACCCAAAACAGCCTCAGCAGTTGCATGCTATAAAAGCATACATAGACAGTGGAGCTATTGGAAATTACATAGACCGTGAATTGGCTTCCAGGATTAAGCTTCCTCTCCGCCCGAAAGTAACCCAAGATGTAATTACTACAGTTCATGGAACCGAAATAGCCTCAGGGCCTGTAACGCATTCCACAGTTGAAATCACTCTGGTGGGTCAGGACGGACATCGGGAAGCAATCATGTTTGATGTGATCAAGGCCCCACAATTTCAAGTACTTCTTGGAATCCCTTGGTTAGAAACACATAATCCGAGAATAGACTGGCGAGCAAAGAAGATAACTTTTCCTGATTGTGAACCAACCTGTTACCCAAGGAATCCAGCTATGGGTCTAGCCTCTGTAACTTCCACCCCTGTACAGCTACCATCTGAATACCAAGAATTCCAAGACGTTTTTCAGAAAGAGCAGGCTAACACCTTACCTCCCCATCGATCTTACGATTGCCAAATCGACTTGGTACCCAATGCACAACTACCTTGTAGTAGGATTTATGCTCTTACTGAACCTGAGAACCTGCATTTGCGCCAGTATTTGGATCAATACCTGGCCAATGGTTTCATTCGCCCATCAAAGTCACCAGTCTCTTCCGCTTTGTTCTTCGTACCTAAAAAGGAAGGAGACCTTAGGGCCTGTATTGACTACCGCGCCCTAAATCAGATAACGATTAAGAATCGTTACCCTTTGCCCCTGATACCAGAGCTTATCGACCAAGTAAAAGATGCTCGTGTGTACACCAAGCTAGGTCTCCGAGGAGCTTACCACGTGGTACGTATAAAAGAGGGCGACGAGTGGAAGACTGCATTCCGCACCAAATTTGGGCTCTTCGAATATCAAGTAATGCCCTTCGGTTTGTGCAACGCACCTGCCGCCTTTCAGTACTTCATGAATGATGTTCTTCGGGAACTTATCGATGTTTGTGTCATCGTTTATATTGACGACATCCTGGTGTATTCCTCCTCAGAATCTGATCACAGAAACCATGTTAGGGCAGTTCTTGAGAAATTGCGCCAGCACAAATTATTTGCCAAGCTCGAAAAATGCGTTTTTCATACCACAGAAGTGGAGTTTCTCGGATTCATCCTGACACCTCAAGGAATCCGAATGGACTCGCGGAAAGTGGACGCCATTCTCAAATGGCTATCTCCTAGCTCTGTGAAGGGAGTGCAAAGCATGCTTGGCTTTGCCAATTTCTATCGAAGGTTCATCCCGGAATTTTCTCGAACTGTTCAACCCATCACAGCTCTCCTAAAGAAAAATAAACGCTTTGAATGGACTCTTGAGGCTGAACAAGCCTTTCAGGACCTGAAAACCAAATTCACCTCTGCACCTGTATTGAAGCACCCGCGCCCAGATCTCCCTTACATCGTGGAAACCGATGCATCCAGTTCGGCCATGGGAGCTGTCCTGTCGCAAAGAGACCCAGAAACTAACCAACTACACCCTGTAGCCTTTTGGTCCAGAAAATTCTCTCCACCTGAACTCAATTACGCAATTACCGACAAAGAACTACTGGCTATTAAATCAGCTTTCAAGGCTTGGCGTCACTATCTTCTCGGTGCAAGACACACCATCACCGTAATTACGGACCACAGAAATTTGCAGTATTTAAAGACGGCCAAAGCTCAATCTTCGTGACAGCTCCGATGGGCTTTATTCTTTGCGGAATTTGATTTTGTAATTACCTATCGCCCTGGCTGCAAGAATGGTAAGGCAGATGCCTTATCCCGGATAGGCATGGAAGAACCCAATTCGAGTTTAGAACCTGTGCCAATCATACCGGAACAAAGAATTCTGGGCTTGACTTCATTGCAAACCATTGAGGACATCCAAGCTCAAGTAAAACAGCTTTTTGACTCTTCTGCCTTACTGGAATGGAGTCAAAAGGGTCCTCACTACACCGTTAAGGATGATTTACCCTACTTCCAAGAGCGGTTATTTCTGCCAAGTAAAGAATTGCAGGAACTTGTCATTGCCCGTCATCATGAATCATTAATGGAAGGACACCCCGGTATCGCGAAAACAGAAGAAAAGATCAAACGCCACTTCTGGTGGCCTTCTTGGAGAAAAGACATAAAGTCATTTGTGTTGTCTTGCGGAATCTGTGCCCAAAATAAGAGTCAAAAGAAAAGGCCAGCCGGCCTACTTCAACCTTTGGACATTCCACCAGCACCTTGGCACACCTTGTCAATGGACTTTATAACTGACCTGCCTCCTTGTGGTGGTTACAACACGATTCTCGTAATAGTGGATCTATTCTCCAAAATGGCCCATTTTATCCCTTTAAAAGGATTGCCGTCAGCTTCCACCTTGGCCAACGAATTTATGGAAAATATAGTGCGGTTACATGGTTTCCCTTCCATATTAGTCTCAGACCGTGGAAGTCAATTTATCTCCCACTTTTGGAAGAAATGTTGCCAACTAGCACAAATAGACGTGCGGTTATCCACCAGCCACCACCCCCAGACCGACGGACAAACCGAGAGAACCAATCAGACTCTCGAGCAATATCTGCGGTGCATGGAACACCAATCCGAGTTGAATTGGAAGGACATCCTTTGGATTGCAGAATATGCATACAACAATTCAGTGCATTCTGGAACCGGACAGACTCCTTTTTATACCCTGTATGGTCACCATCCTCGGACCTCTGACCTAGATCCACCTCTGACCCTGGAGATGCCTGCAGTAAATCACCTACATTCCACAATAACCCAAGCCTTCAAAGAAGCTACAACCCACTTACAGCAAGCCAAGAAAAAGTATAAAGAAAACGCTGATTTGCACCGAAGTAAAACTCCTCCTTACCAAGTAGGAGATCAGGTATGGCTAGCAACTAAACATCTACCCCTCAAGGGTCAGCGAACTTTTAATCCCAGATTCATTGGGCCTTACCCCATCAAAGCTATTATCAACCCAGTGGCCTTTAAACTCGATTTACCATCCAACATGCGGATTCATCCCGTTTTTCACGCATCTCTTCTAAAACCAGTACAACCTGGAACCAGACTGTCTGAGCCCCCAGGCCCTGTCCAAATTGATGGAGAATTAGAATTCGAAGTGAAAGACATTTTAGATTCCAAGATAGTTAAGTCGAAACTCTTCTATCTTGTTGATTGGAAAGGATATGGACCTCAGGAAAGATCTTGGGAACCCAGTAACTATGTTCACGCACCCCGATTAATTCAAAGATTCCATCGAAGATTCCCGCACAAACCAAAACCCCCGGAGGAAAAGACCTTGGGAGGGGCCTTGAGGGGGGGTACTGTCATGATGCCTACCTCTAAGGAGCCAGGCCGGGCCCAGCAACCCCAGAGGCAGACATCATTTTCCCCAGGGAAGTCTCAGCGGGCCCAAGTCGGGGCCCTTTGGACTCAGTCCTGGCGCCTTAGGCGCCAGGCTCATAGCGGACCCCAGTCCTGGCGCCTTAGGCGCCAGGCTCATAGAAGAGGATATGTGTTTAAGTGCTTGGGTGCACACTTACCTGATGCAGACCTTGCTGCTTCATCCAGGCCCTCTTGAGGCCTGAATGGGACTACTTAACCTGTAGGACTACTTCACCACCCGGGTGTGGTCGGGGAAGGATACATACCTGATTGGTGGAAGGATACATACCAGGAACTTCTTCCAAGGCTATTTAAACCCCACCCGAACAGCCACACATGCTTCGCGTTGTTCTGCACCTAGCAGCTGGACGCTCACCGTGTCAGCTCCTGCATCCTGACTTCAGCCACGCCTGCCAGCACCCTGGAACACCTGCAAGGGGAGAAAGGAAGAGAATAGGAGAAGAAAAGCCCTTACCTGCTAAATCTGCATCCCGGAGTCATTTCTCCAACGGCCCTGAAAAGGAAGACATCATTTTAAAGGCATTTAGTTTCGATCGCTGCAGCGCTGCATTTTACTCACCTTTGCAAGGCGCTTCCATCTTCCGCAGCGATCTTCCGGATTTAGCTACGCCCCGGCGCCTACAGGAAAAAAGACAAGAACAAAGGTGAGAGGGAGAAAAGGAATAAGGAAAGCTCAGTTTCCTTTTAAGTCTTACCTGTTGGATTATTCCCACTGCATTTCGGGTCCTGCCGCTTCCTGGCATCTCCGGACCCCGGCCCCTATGGGGAAAAAAGACAAAGACATTGAATGAGCGAATGCAAAGACATTACCTGAGCGCTCATCCAGAACTGTTTCACTTCGGGTCGGCGCCATATCTCCGGCACTCCGAACCCCGGCCCCTAAGGGGAAAAAGACATAAGCATTAGCGCTTGCTGCAATTAGACAACGAACATTATTATTAAGCTTGAACTTTTGAACAGAACTTTTACAGCGCCTTACCTGAACAGTCAAGCTTACGTGAACTCCCATCAATCCTCAATCCAGTGAAGTAACTGGGTTTCAACGCGCCCCTGCATCAGAAGCAGGATGGAGAGCTCATCCTTCCAAACCCTAAGGTGAGGCTTCACGGGGAATCGTGGAGGAGGTATCGTGGAGGGTTGGAAGGGAGTGGGAGGCTTGAGCATTGTTCCACAGTTGGTAATACTCCCTTTTCACACACAGGAGGGTATCCAACGAGCCAGGGAAGCCAGAATAGAGGGGCCCTTCCTGTCCATCTTCAGAGTTCTGCGCCTTCGACGCTGCGCCTCCGTGGGAACCAGGTGAGCGTTACACAGGGCTATTTTTGAAGCATCTGTCTCAACTATGTAAGGTAGGTCTGGTCGTGGGTGTCAAAGGACTGGTGCTGTAGTGAATGCTAGTTTCAACTTCTGGAAGGCTTCTTCAGCTTCTGTCGACCAATGGAACTTTTGATTTTTCTTTAACAAGGAGGTAATTGGATGTACAATTTGTAAAAACCCAGGTATAAACTGACGGTAAAAGTTGGTGAATCCGAGCACTCTTTGCATTCCTTTCGTGGATGTTGGTGAGGGCCATTGGGGGATAGCATCCACCTTTCGTGTATCCATATGTACGCCTTGTGATGTGAGCATGAAACCGAGAAACTTGACCTCGGTTACATGGAAAAAACATTTTTGCAACTTGGCATACAATTGGTGTTGTCGAAGCTTCTCTGAGACTGCCCGGACATGGCCTACATGTTCTTCCATGGAATTTAAGTAGATAAGAATGTCGTCAATGTAAACAAGAGCGCAAACATCCAGTAGTTCACGCAGTACGTCATTCATAAAGAATTGGAACGCTGCGGGGCATTGCATAGCCCGAAGGGCATGACCTGGTATTCAAAGAGGCCGTACTTCGTGCGGAAGGCCGTTTTCCACTCTTCTCCCTCTTTTACTCTTAAAAGATGGTATGCTCTTCTTAAATCCAGTTTTGTGTAGATTTCAGCATGTTTCACTTGGTCCAGGAGCTCTGGTATAACTGGTAAAGGATATCGATTTTTTACTGTGATCTGATTGATGGCTCTATAGTCGATGCAAGTTCTTAAGTCCCCCTCCTTTTTAGGCACGAAGAATAAGGGCGAGGAGGCAGGTGACTTGGACGGGCGAATGAAACTGTTCGCCAGGTACTGATCCAGGTAAGTTCTAAGATGCTGATTTTCCTGTTCTGTCAGAGCGTAAATTCGGCTGCAAGGGATCTGGGCTCCGGGTACAAGATCTATTTGACAATTGTAGCGTGTGACGCTTTTCGTTCTGTTTAATGTCTTTATATGTTGCTCCTATTTATGCCTGCAATAATGTCTCTCTTCTGTTTACTTCGCTTAGGTGGAAATGCGGCCTCAATGCAGCTGTGAGACGTGAGACACGGCCAGATGGAAGATGGATGCTACCGCAATGTTCGACAGCAGGTAAGTGATGGTTTAAGGAAAAGCGTGAAGTATGGAGAGGTGCAACCTTAAACGGACTGTTTTTTTCGATGTCTAACCTTGTCTTCTGTTTGTCCTTGCAGGCGCTGCTGTCGACGATGGAGCGTGTCATGCTGCGGTGCCAAGATGAAGATTTCTGCATTCCGGAAAGTGTAAAGATGAATACTTGGTTCGCCAAAGAGATGTGCAGGTAAGAACAGCTTTCCCCAGTTGGTAAGTATGCTGGCAGGAAGCAGGATGTCCAGGAAGCAGGATCTTCAAAGGTAAGTCTGACCTCAGGTGACGGTGAGCGTTACGCTGCTTGCAAGTGCAGAATAACGGGAAGCGTCTGTCTTGAGGATCAGGGCAGCTTATATAGCTGAGATCGTGGGCACGCCCATTAGGGACGGCTTACCAGCCACACCCTGCCACTCCTAGAGAGTGAGCAGGTGCGAAGGCAATCCATTAGCAGCCACACCCAAGAATACACTTGGGGCTGCTTAATGGATGGAATGTTCAAGGTTAATGCATCCTGCTTAATGGATGGAATGTTCAAGGTTAATGCATCTGAAGTGCCATGTCCATATTAAAAGCTTTTTGATGTTAAATGGATGTTCTTGTTTATTTTTGTTCATGAGCCTGGCGCCAAAGGCGCCAGGACAGTGTCCACCCAGGTCTCCTGTGCATGAGACCCCTGCATGCCTATCCCGCTGACTTCATGACCATGACACTACCTGGACAATTGGCTGATAAGGGCATGTTCACCCGAACAGGCCCAAGAACATCTCAGTAGGACCTGCAACTCCCTCCACAGACTGGGTTTCTCCCTCAATTACTAGAAGTCTCACATGATACCATCTGAAAGACTCTAGTTTATTGGAACAGTCTTGGATGCATCCTTGGGAAAAGCCTCGCCACCAGAGGTGAGAGCCCAAGACATTTTGCAGATGGTCAGCACATTTCAGAGTGCCCAGCGTCTTCCGGCCTTTGACTTTTTGAGGTTACTTGGCCCATGGTATCCTGCATTTTCTGGTGCCAGAGGCTCGTCTGAGAATGAGATTCCTTCAATGGGCTCTCAGAACACAGTGGTCCCAATTCTCAGGCAGGATGTCAGACCTCCTTCAGATTCCAAGCAGAGTCTCACAGGACCTTCTGTGTTGGGCCTGTGAGGACAACATTCTGAAAGTAGAACCTTGTCGGCAAGCATGGCCGGAGATAACAGTAGTGACGGATGCCTCACTCACGTGGTGTGGGGCCCATGCCAACGATCTGACAATCACGCTCGTTGGTCTCCGTCGGAGTCCAAACTCCATATCAACCTTTTAAACAACCTTTTAGAGCTGAGGCAATCCGACTAGTGCTGAAGGCCTTTCTGCCCTCTGTACGGGGTAAATAATGTCCTGATAATGAACAACACAGTTGCCATGTACTACTCAACAAGAGAGGAGGTGTAAGGGTCACTACCATTGTGCAGAGAAGCAATGCAGTTCTGGTTCTGGTCAATTAAAGAAGTAGTCTCTCTATCGGCAGTTCACTAAGCCGGGGAGGAGAACACAGCGGCAGACACTCTGAGCAGGCAGAGCACATTCTCGCATGAGTGGGAACTAGCTCAAGAGGTCCTTCAAGAGATCTTCACCCTTTGTGGAACCCCTCAAATGGATCTGTTCGCAACCAGTGTCAAGCCGAAGTGCAAAATGTTTTGCTCCCGGGAATTTCCCACAAGAGGAACTCTAGAAGACGTGTTCGTAGTAGACTGGGAGTTTCCACTCCTGTACGCGTTTCCTCATGTCCCCGTCATTCCTCATGTGATCAGGAGGTTGAGAAAGTTTGGGAAATCCATGATCCTAATTGCTCCAGTTTGGGCCAGGAGGATGTAGTACCCGGACCTTCTGGACATGTCCATCTGCCCTCCAATACGTCTTCCATAAAGAGAGGAACTTCTCTCGCGAGAGGATGGTCATGTTCTCCATCCAGAGGTCAAGACACTCAGCCTTCACGCATGAGAGGCTGAGATACAAGTATTGGGACCTCCCAGATGACGTAATGGAGATTTTGCTTTCGGCCAGAAGGCCAGCAACAAAATCCTTATACCGCTGCCGTTGGAACATGTTCTGCAGCTGGTGTAGGAAGAAGGATGTGGAAGCTTTTCAATGCGATACACCTACAGTGTTATCTTTTCTACTTCATTTGCAAATCTGGGGCTCCAGATTGGAACAATCAAGGGTTTCCATATTCAAGCGCACCTTGGAAGAGGCATCCTATTTGAAAATGCCCTTAATAATTCGATTTCTTCAAGGATTCACAAATTTGTTTCCTTCCACGCCATTCCAAATACAAACTTGGGACCTTAATTTGTTTTTTTTAGTTTTTGACGTGTGCTCCTTTCGAGCCACTCCATTCCTGCACTTTAAGGCTGCTAACTTACAAAACCATTTTGTTAGTGGCGATAAGGGATGTACGTGATTATTTCGAATACGAACATTTCAAAGACGAAAATGTTGAATTCTAAATGTTTGCATTTGAAATAAGCACCCCACAGGTAATTGGCTTTTTTAGACCCCATTCCCCCACCCCCTTACTTACCTTTTGGTGGCACACTTCGCTGTGTGCTGCCAAGTCCCTGCAGCGCCAGTTCCCTTCACTTCCGTGGATGGGAACCGGCAATGCACGGTCCTTTTTTTTTTTTACTTTGTTGTTTTGGATGTGGGTGACACCCACACCACCCCAGATTCCATTATAACGAACAAGGGTGCCGAAGACCACCCCGCAACCCCTGCTTCCCTTGTTTGTGATATAATGAAAACCGAATGGTTGAAATGTTCAGCATTTTCGGCAGTATGTAATTTTGCTACAGCCGAAATCCGATAATTTTCGATACTGCGAGAACATCAGCCCGCACGGTGAGTGAGTTGCAGGCATTAGCCTGTAAGCCTCCATTTACCACGTTTTACAAGGATAAGGCTGCCCTTAAGGTGAAACCCTCTTTTTTACCTAAGATTGTGTCGGGTTACCATTTAGCACAGAAAATTGTGCTTCCGGCCTTTTATCCTCTGCCTCATCCTAGTAAGGAAGATTAAAGATTCCATAGACTCGATCCGAGAAGAGCTCTAAGCTTTTATATGTCAAGAATGGCAAAGTTGCGACAACACAACCAACTTTTCATTGGATACACAGGACACAAACTAGGTCTGTTAGTCACCAAACAGACCCTATCCAGATAGATCATACTGGCAATTTCAGAGTGCTACAGGTTAGCTAGGAAAGATCCCCCAGAAGGTTTTAGGGCACATTCCACTAGGGGCATGGCAACTTCCTCTGCCCTTCAGAGGGGAGTTCCGATAAAGGACATCTGCGAGGCAGCTTCCTGTTCCACCTTCCACACGTTCATAAAACAATATTGTTTGGACACTTCTAACAAAGAAGGAAGAATTGGGAAGGCAGTTTTATGCTCCATTCAGGGCAAACAATAACTCTCAATTCTTACTCCCTCCTCCAAAATAACCTAATACTGCTTTGAGGAATACATGGGAGGACACAATCCATTCGACTGGATGTTCCTCCCACGTATTCCTCATCGTCCTCTCAACCTACCCCACTGTAGAATTTCCGAGCTTTTTACCTTGCGCTATTTTAAGGTCTTATAATTTAAAGGCACTTATGAAGGCCGGTAATTCTGCATATGGGTGGCGAAAAAACAGAACGGAAGCCAACGGGCACTGCACGTGACGTCAGCCGAGATGGAAGATCTCGAGGGACATTGAGTCGACCGTCTTGAAGCACAGCGCTCTTGGCTGAGAGAAACATTTTTTCCAAAGCAGCTGAAGCTGTAAACAAAGATATCATAAAATGAGGAATACATGGGAGGAACGAGTCAAAAGAACGTTACCTGGGGTAAGTAATTTTTGCTTCTCACATACATACACAATTATTACAAGCATAAATGTACTATGTACGTAAAATGCAAGCTGCAATTTAAAGTAGTGGTATCTGAGTTCAGCTCAAAACCAAAATCCCACTAGTATTTTGGCGCTAAACCTGTTTTCAAACTTTAGACATATGCAAATAACTTTCAGGGCTCGGATCAAAATGTCCACTTTTTCCAACTACATACAAATACAGCATAAGAACATATAACAAACTAATCCAGCTCCTACAAAAATCGTATGTTTGCTGTGCTTGTCCTAAATTGGAGGACACTCACATCCCCTGCGTACCATTTATACTAAAGAGACTCAGTCAATCTCTTCAGTATAGATCGTGTGCAGGGCACGGGAGTGTCCTCCAATTTAGGACATTACTTTTCTCTTAGTACACAGTAGCAGCTTATTGTGCTAGAGCTGCATTTTTCTACCCTGCACCCCGAGTTATTTTCAAGAATACATATAGTACCTGAGACAACGAATCCAACCTATGGAGATGTGTGCACCAATAGATCATAGGTGCACAAATAGGCAGATGCCAGGCGAAGTTGCATAAAAGTTGCTTCTGCTCATTGGTGACTCTGTGTCTGTGCAGGGGCTCACCAGCTCTTTGTAACAGGTAGCTCAGTTGTTACGTACATAGAGCATTCATCAAATAGACTTCCACTCCCATGAAAAGTTACCAGCAACAGCCATTGTTCATTAGCAGTTTTATATAGATGTAGTCAGCCACCCAATTTTGTAAATGGTGTATTAGTGATTTTTCTGCGCTGCGCACATAGCTCGGAAGAGTAGGTCTATCTTCTTACTCTTCCTCATTATGAGTGCATTTGCACCTGTGGTTTCCTCGCCATGCTCCCTAGATCCACTTTTTCGCGAACACTCCCATTTCTGCTTGAAGGGGTTCTACAATGGTCTTTGAAGCTTGTCTGATTGCCTTGTTCCTGGCCACAAGGAATCTTATTTTCTGTCCATTGACCAGCTCCTCAGCTGTGGTGGGGATGAAGCAACTGTCCCTTTCATAGAATGCTACTCTTTCCATGTTTCAATTTCTGCCGTATTCCACAACTATGTGATTTTCTCTGTTCTTGTTTTAACAAATAGGTTGAATTGTACTTGGATAAGGTTTTGCTATCCCTTGCTGGTATCTTAACCTTTACTCTGTCCCCCACCTGTATAATAGGAGCCTTGACCTCATGTTTACCATCGTTGTTTGTTTCTGTGACTACTTCTCTTTCTTCAATTTTCACTTCACATTCTGTAGGTCAGTGGGCCTCATTACGAGGCTGGCGGTAGCCGTGCCTTTAGTACAGGCACGGCTGCCTCCGTTATCCATTTTTTTCTGGCACCCGCGAATGGGCAATTACCGGGTCATGCCGAGTTTGGTGGACCCGGTAATTGCCCATTTGCGGTGCCGGTGATAAGGGAGTCCCCATCCCCATTCAGCCCTATAGGGCTGGTAGCACCTTCAATGGGGAAGGTGGTAGCACCAGTACCGTTAATAATGGTACCGGTGCTACAGTCCTGTTCTGCTCGCGGGTGCTGGTACCCGCGAGCAGAACTTGTAGTATGGCGGTATGGTAGCAACGGTGCCGGTAGTGCTACCGGCACCGTTGTTGCCTTACCGCCATACTTGTAATGAGGCCCAGTGTCCTTTGGATCCATGGCGGGAAAAACTCTGATTGTCCCCTTAGTCCTTTCATGAGATCCAAAGGAGCTTGATATGTCACATGTTTAGCAGTCATGCTGTGTGTAGCAATTGCGTTGTGTGCTGTCTCTCAGCCCTCCTGAATGGAAGCAGCTTCAAGCTCTAGACTTTCCTTTAAAAACCTATTGCCCCATTCACCTTGACAATTGCCCTGTGGAAGATAGAGGGCTGTTCTGCTATGTTTTATTCCCTTGCTCTTAAACAGCTTTATCATCTTGTGAGAAGTTAGACTCCATAATCTGTGACATGCTCTACAGGATAACCTTTTCTCTGGAATATCTCTCCCAACGTAGAAAGTTGAGTTTGATCCAATTTGAGAAGTAGTCAGCAACTACTAGTTCATATTCTTCACCACTGTTCATATGATCATATGATCTAGAGGGCTAATGCAATCTTAGTTAGCTTTTTTTCAAACTTGCTTGAAGATAGACATTTGCCCCATGGGAGCCTCTCTGGTTTGCAATTGCTTGTCACTTGTGAGACATGCAAAGAATTGCTTATCTGGCTTTGCATTTCACTGTCCATGCTGGGCCATCAATAAATGTTTCTCAGTCTCCTTAGGTGAGTGTAGTTCCTTAGTGGCCTTGCTGCACTCCACCAATCAGATCATACCCTCAGATTCCTGTGGGTAAACATTTCAAGTTTCAAGTTACCAGCCAGGCATATAAAGACAGTCACACGCTCAATTCTGAAAAACACAAACAGAACACGATTTCTTACTCACCAAGAGTACATTTTTACTAGCCAGTGGTTAGTGACAAATGCACATTTTGTGGCCTAGACTCGCCAGTGGTACGAAGGTTACATTTCTTAATATTCTAAAAAAGGCAGCAGGCGCCCCTTCCTAGAAAGAAAATGGCATGATAACCTGTTCTGTGTTTTTTTCCCACTTTGAGAGTCCGCAACCATTGCTTTTTGCTCACTGTACTTTTCACAAAGGAGGAATATCCATTTGAATATCAGTGTTTGTCCTGCCTACAAGGGCAGTCCAGCACCGAAATTCCAGGCAAAACTCCTTTTTTTGAACAACAGTACCAACAGCAACCCCAGACACGTGTTTCAGCCTTGTTGGGCCTCATCAGTGAGGTGGAGTTGTGCCTCTCTGAGTACAGTGAGCAAGGGGTCCACGTCTGGGTTCCCCCAGATAACTTAGGGTGACCAATCCTAAGTTCCTTACAAAAATTAAAAAGTTAGCAGGCGCCCCTTTCTAGAAAGAACATGGCATGATAACCTAACCTGTTTTGTGGGTTTTTTCCAGTGTCTGCAGCCAATGCTTTTTGCTCACTGTATATATCAGGTTTTCCTCATTTTCTGTCTGTTGTATGTTTCTTTTAATAGCACCTTAAAACTGGAGCCCAATGATGCTTAGTGTGTGCTCAATACATGTTTTTACCTACCTACCCCTCTCATGGGTATGTTCTTCTGCTACCTTCCATTATTCCATTACTGTTGCAAATGTATTGGCTAATTCTTTTGTGTTTGCCATGAATATACTATTTATTTCTGCAACATCTTTGTCCAACTTTTGGACACAGTTTCAATCATGAAATTTATTTAGAGGGACAATGAAAAGCTTGTGCAAAGTGTGGTTACAGCTTCTTGAAAGTTATTTACAGTGACCATACTGGTAATGATTCCAGGATCATACAAAAAAGCCATCAAACCCCATGTTTTTATTTGGAATTCTGGAACTTGTAGTTGTCTTTTCCATTTTAAATATAGGACTGCAGATCCCAAAATTTCTAAAAAATATTGGACAGAGTGGCTTTCTTAAACCCAGAACTGGGAAACGTACCAGTTCTGGAGATTGTGGTCGCAGCTTCATAAAAAGGATATCCAATAACCATACCGGCATAAATTGTGGTTGCAGCCTTTCGCAGCCTTGCTTTTTTACCCTTCCGCTCTCATCCTTTCTTGCTCATAACTCCTCTTTATCACCATTGATGGCATCCTCTCTTACTGGCTTCCTCCCTTGCTCTATTCCCCTAATCATTCTCTTGCATCCCTGCATTCGTTCATGCATTCTCCCTTGGAACGTTGCACTCTGCTTCTTGCACACTGGTGCCTATAAATGCAAAATGCAAAGAACATCAGTAGACGCCCAAATCACTGGCTTTGCCAATGCTTGTTCTTTTTTAGTGTGCATCATACAAAAAGACTCACTTGTGCACAGTTTCATAGACTATGGCAGTGCTCTGTAGACAATAATATTGACTATTTATGCAGTGTACAGGCTGAAGAAGGGGCGTAGCGCACCAGTGGCAGCATCAATTGTGAGCCATATTTCTTTCCTCGCAGAAGGGGTCAAGTCCTAAAAAATAAAGTGCGGGGACTCCTCAACAAATGCAATGGGATGCGACATCACCAGAAATGAGTATATCAAGGTGACATATGCACCATTCATTAGATTGGCTTTGCGAAAACACCCAAATTTAACAGGACGTATATCTTTGCCTTTCATAAATTTAACACAGACACAAAACCAAGAGAGAATATTTTCTTCTGAAAGTGTTTTGAAAACTTTAAAAGGTGTGCCTGTTTAAACTCCAAGAACCAATACAAAGGTATTCCCTGTAACTTGCAGCACCGAAATGGGACATTTCACCTTTAGTTGTTTGTTATCTCTCATCAAGTAATGTAGTGCAGTGGTGAAGTTTCCAGCCAACAAATCTGCTGACTGTGGTTTGATCCATGAGGTCGGCTTTAATTCATACATTCAATGTTTCTCATTTTTGCTGGTGGCGACTGAGTCCACCCTCTTTATAAAGTGGGTGGACTCCGTCCCCCTGCGTGTACCCTCGACTTGAGCCCTTGCAGTACTGAATTTAGGACTTGGAGGGCAACATTCTGTGGAGGATGCTTAAAAGTGTGTGTTTATGACTTTTAGCTACATCCTACAGATGTAGGGAAATATAATGAAAGATGCGAGGGCAAAGCATAGTAAAATATAACAATTTTTTAATTTACAAGCATGTTAAAAAGTGTTTTTTTGCCACCTGGTGCTGCTGTCGTTCTCCAATACGAAGTTTGTACATCCCTAAAGTAAAATATTTAGCAAATATTCCATCTTCATTTGTACCATGTTGAAAATATTATATCTCTACTTGTATACACATTGGGCGAACATAAAAAGCTATACCCCTTCAAAGAAACGCAACAAAGTTTCTATCGTTGTGTAGTCCTTTTACAATAAAGCGACAATGGAACAACCTGCGTTGTTGTAAGGATGACAGTTCATCAGGCGAACGCTTTGCTGGTTAGTTTTAGAACCTCTCTTTCATTAACAGCTGGAACCAAGATTGTACAAAGCTTTTAAGTCAAGCAATATTAATGTGGATGTACCGTGTGCTAAACATACTTGCATATGCCTTATCTGTTCACAAGATTTAAAAATGTCATAAGCAAAAGCCAAACAACCCAAAACCCTTTTCTCACCAAACATGCAAAAGGCATTAATGCACTATGCAATTTGTTTTTCATAAATATTTAATTATAGGATGTTTTAACTTGTTTGTACACTATTCTTAATAGGAACAAGAAATAACCATTTTGAAACACACGTCTTGTTCTTTTCACCACCAAGACTGCAGACATTTCTAAACATGTGTGTTCACTGTGTCTGTGGGTTGCGTGCAGGATAGGAGCATATGATGAATGTCCCTTCCCTACCCAGTAGAAATTAAAAGTAAACATCTTTTTCCATGTGCTTGCTTTTATCCTTTTAGGACATTATCTGTTCACTGCAGAATGTGCAAGAGCTGCTTCAGCGACAGACTGACACCATTGCCAAGATGGAAGCACAGTTTATCACACTTAAGACAGAGTATGAGGTAATACTAAAAGTTTTACTAGTTAACACACCTTTTTGACGTTCAGCTTGCAAGACCACGTGTGTCATGGACCTTTCCCATTGCATACCTGTAAATAAAGACACAGACATGGATGAGAAACAGGGTCTCACAAATAAATACAGCGAGAAACAATGTATAAAAAGTAAGACCATGTGAAACGAGATGAATCAATATGTTTGTTCGAATAGTTGGAAAATGAAGTGAGAGAGGAGGGCACCACTTATAAATTAAGTCTTTTTAGTAGTTGTATTTGATGATGAAAAAATATGTTGAAGTATATTCACAAAATATTCTTGCCTGGAGCAGCCAGTCCATAAAAGGTCCTGTAGCACTAGGACCTATTCAAACACAAAATATCCAAAAAACAGAGTGACTACACTCTGTTAGGAAAGGCGCTTCTCAGTTAGCCCCAATTAGGTTGCTTATCTTAGATTCACTGTAGAGTATATCAAAAAATTCTCAAAAAGTAATAAGTTGATGAGATACCACAAGAATCAATCACTTCATTTTTTGATATTTTCACTTGGCACAAAGAGGTGGAGCACACAATCCTGAAGAACCCATAAGCAGAGGACACATAAGGATTGCTGGAACTTAAATAGGATGTCATATACCAACATCGAAGCCCTGACCACAAACAGGGCAGACATATTGGGCTTTTCGTCTGAAGAAGCAGATGCCATTTTAGGTCTTATAAAAGACAGCGGCTTTGGAACTGGCAGTAGTAAACAACAAGATCCTAAACAACAGATCTAGCTATTAGAATATCTAATCCGAAAGGAAATAAACCGCAAATTACATGCGATAACCTTAGGGAGATACCACAAGAATCAACGAATCCCGAGAGGACTGCGCATTCAGTTACGTCCGACATTATGCAAGGAGAGTAAAACTTTCGTGAAGAAATGGGAAGCTATACTTAACAAGTGCTCGCTAGACCTCATATTGCTGACCATACAAGAGTTGGCAAAAGATATAACTGATCTGAATAAAGAAATCCAAGAAATCGAAGAGGCGTTAGTAACAACATTGAACAGAGAAGAAGTTAACTCTATCCTTCAAGAAATTAACGAGAAATTCACTGATTACAAGACAGAAATGGAGTCCAAGAAAATACGTAAGTTCAAAAGGGACACTTATGACTATCTCAAAGACAAAGTTTATAACTGGATGGACAAATATGGTCCCCCACTAAGGAAACCCAAGCTCACAAATTCAAGTGAAACTTCTAGCTCGGGGACAGATACAGAAAGGGAACCCCGGAACCGAGAAGAAGCTAACACGGCAAGCACTTCAGGCTCCTCGAGAGCAACGGAAGATACACCACCTAGGAGCACAGCGAGTTCTTTTTTAGACAAAGGAAGAAGAGAACGAGAAGGGGGAGGAGAAGGACCAAAAGGGAAACCCAACACGAGACTTCAACAAAAGAGAACATAGTAATGAACTTATCTACAAGAATATTGACCAGCAAAGAAACAGAAACATTACAGAAAGGCCTAAGCTTTGTTCCAACACATGACAGCACACTATTTGAGTCCAAAATAGAACTTTATAAACTAATCAGAAAGATGAAGCTGAAGGTATTCTTTAATGAGCTGGAAGATCAACAAGCTAAGGAAGAAGCAGAACTAAAGGAATTCAGAAGTAAAAGTACCTTTATTCCTCCAATAAGTATACCGTCCATTCAAATCTTCCAAAAACAGGTCACAAGAGACTTTGAAAAACTTAAATTTAAAGGCCATTCCCCACGAAATATGAAACCCCATGAACTGAAATGGATACGCGATCTATATGGAGATCCATCGATCACAATAAGGGCTGCGGACAAAGGAGGAGGCCTAGTACTTCTTAACACAAGAGAATATGAAGAAGAATGTGAAAGACAATTGAGTGATGCCAATACATATGCCAGATTGACACATGATCCAACACCTGAGATAAAGGAAAACCTGAAGTCTGTGCTAGATAAGGCGGAAGAGTTGGAATGGATTAATCATCATACCAAGAAATTTTTGACCAATCCGCACCCCAGGATACCACACTTCTACACGCTCCCTAAGGTGCATAAAGATCCGGTGAAACCCCCTGGAAGACCCATTGTAGCAGGGATGAACAGTATACTAGAACCTTTAGGCAAATACGTGGATTATTTTTTACAACCGCTTATTCAAAAAACCAACACATACATTAAGGACTCTACCCATTTCTTACAACTTTTGAATTCCACTCCATTTAACTGTAATAACATCTGTTTCACAATCGACGTCAAGAGCCTTTACACATCGATCCCCCACAATTTAGGAAGTGAGGCGGTGGAGTGGATGTTACTGAATGCGGAAGAGATACCAGCCCAAAAGGAGTTCATAATGGCTCACCTTGAGTTCATAAGTAATAACTCCTACTTCCGATATAAAGATGATTACTACCTCCAAGTAGCTGGGACAGCCATGGGAGCCACCATGGCTCCCTCCTATGCTAATTCTTTCATGCACAAATTTGAATCTGAGAACATACTACAGATTGAACACTTGTATTCAAAATTAGGCCTTTGGATTAGGTATATTGACGATATATTTGGAATATGGAAAGACACAGAAGAAGAATTGCTCAATTTCTTTACATACCTCAACAGCATAGATGCCCGTATTCAATTCACTCAAGAACATTCCCTCACGGAAATCCATTTTTTGGATGTAGACATTAAAATCACCACTATGGGATATCGAACCACCATATTTCGGAAACCAACGGATCGGAACAACTTACTTCAACGCCTAAGCTTCCATCAACCTAACCTTATAAAAAACCTTCCATACAGCCAAATGTTGAGGGTGAAAAGATTGGTAAGTGATCCAGAAGACTACCAGATGGCCATCCAAGAAATGGGCAAGAAATTCTTAGACAGGGGATATTCGAAAGAAGAGACAAGCACAGCTCAAGCTCGTGTAGACACCCAGAAAAGAGAAGACTTACTGAAAGTCAAGACAAAGCAGGAACAAGCTCCACCACTCGTCTTTGTTTCCAAATATTCACGTCAAAGTAATCACATCAAATGCATTATTAAGAAACATTGGAACACACTACTTTGTGATCATCGAGTTGAGCACTTGTTTAAGGAAGCTCCTACATTTGCCTACCAGCGGAGCCGAAACTTAAAAGACAGATTAGTCAAAACGAAACCAGCACTGAAGAAAAAACTCACCGAAAAAATTGGGACATTCCCTTGTTTGAATTGTAGCAATTGTGGCTATGTAACTAAAGGAGAAACAATCAAACATCCCCATACAGGGGAGACAATTAGACTCAAGAATTTTGCTACATGTGATTCCTTCAATGTAATTTATGCCATTAAATGTCCTTGTGGACTGTACTATGTGGGTCAGACATTAAGAGTAGCCAAAACTAGATGGAATGAACACAGATCATGCATGAGGAACCACAATCCGAACTCAGCGGTATCAAGAGATTGGGATGAGAGGAAACATAACTTGGCCCAGATCCGTTTTGTAATTTTAGAAGTGGTTTCTAAAAGCGACACGCATGAGAATTTCCAAAGGAAGATGGACCAGAGAGAAACCTTCTGGATTGACCGCCTTGGCTCCCTTACTCCAAAGGGACTCAATGAAGAAATAAACTACATGTGTTTTCTGTAGAACCATTCGGAGTAATTGAATTAACTAAACAATATTGTTGACATTCTTTCATGTAAATGTGGACCCTCTGTTTCTTGTTTCTAAGGCTCCCTGTTATATGCCAGCTGTATATTTACCTTAATTGCGTTGCAACTTTTGAACTTTCTGATTTAACATTGTTACCTCTGTCACTATGGTTGCACACGTTGTAAACAACTCTTACTCCACTTCCACATATTCTTTTATCTACTTGTTGGCCCATTATAGATCTAAGTAAAATATATTAGCTTAATGTAAAATTGGTAATATCTATCTGCTTTTCCAGATAGTATTTACATTTACCTAACATTCTCGTAATGGGACAGACTTAGTTTTGGTCGCTGTACATTGTGCACACAATTTGACAGCTACTTGTCTCCCTTTCACAATATAGCGCACATACCCCAGGCACCTTGATTTGTTCTAACAGGGCCTATTATACGTATAACGCTATCATTGTCACCATTTGAATTACCCTGATGCGTGTATCCCTCAGTAAATGCATTTGAAACGATTCGCGTACGCGTTTCTATCTGAACGCGAATCAGTCACTAACAGCACATGTAGGCCAGGGACATGTAGGCTTCGTCCAAACGCCAGTTACCATGCAGACATCCCCGCCCCAGGGCTTATACCCGGGGGTGGGGCGCGAGGCGTACGTGCTCCAACCGGACCGCGACGCCTCGCACCGTCTCCATGGAAACGCTTAAAAGGAAAGTAATTGCGAGCGCATTAGATGCAGCTCTCGGCACACACGTCTTTGAAGCTGGTCGGTAAGCACAGCTATCCACAGCATTAAATTAGCTTTATCCTTTGATGTCCGCGAGGGCCACTTAGAGTTACATCTTTTCTTTTCTTGTAGATTTACTCGTTGTGCAACTGTACAATTTCACGATCCTAACGTTTCTTGGCATGACTAAGGTATGACTTGCCTTTTAAGGCTGAAATGTAAACAGAACAGGCATAATCATGACAGTAAACTAATTAGTATGCTTTTTTGTTTTATTCTCCCCATTATCTATATATGCGGATGTGGTACACAAACCGGTATGTGCTTTTGTAAATGCTTTTCTTATTGGATCGTTTTGTGTGCATTGTGATACATTTTGTTAATTATGTTACTATATAAGTCATGTAATATCAGTTTTGCTATAATACCGCCCTGAAGAAGGTTTTAACCGAAATGCATTGGCACCAGAGTATTATGGGCAATCTCAGATGAACACTCATTGTGTGATTTACAAAGATATACTGTAACAGCAGATACTTCAGGAATGTGCATTAAACATTTCCTGCTATGAAATGTATTACTTTTTGAGAATTTTTTGATATACTCTACAGTGAATCTAAGATAAGCAACCTAATTGGGGCTAACTGAGAAGCGCCTTTCCTAACAGAGTGTAGTCACTCTGTTTTTTGGATATTTTGTGTTCGAATAGTTGGAGCATAACCATCAATGTAGATGACCTTAGAGAAACTGTAGTCATAAAACACAGTACAGACTACATGCAAAAAGCACACAGAGTAGAAATCGTGTGCTACTAGTGGTCACCTACTAACACCATTGCTATTCCTCTAGCAGTGTTTTGTTAATGTCAGGCTCCCCTCACACCTGTCTCCAGCATATCAGCACTTCAAGTGGCCACTCCCATGATTACTCTGGTAGTATATCAAGTGCCTGTCCTTGTTCTTTCCCACACCCAGACTGCTGGTACTCCTAGAGACCACACTCATTACCACCCCATCCATCTTTCTTGTCCCAGTACATATCTTTGAAGGCAAACGGGTTCGCACGTGAGCTCATTCTCAATGTACTATCCCTTTAAAATAATACAAAAATAATCCTTCCTCCTCTGGGGTACAGATTACCCATTATGTTCTGTTTCCTGTTCTTCAGAGAACTAGTTGAGGTGGACCTGCGTTTGGAGACTACATTTCATTCTCATGGAGAAGGTCATTGCTGGCCTTTGGTCTCCGGGGACTCTACCTCCTGACATCACAAGATCTCCCCGAGCCTTTCTGAGCGTGGTTTGGTCTTGAGGTCAAACAAAAGGCCCTGGGTAAGTATTGGCCTTTCGGTCCACAGCACAATCCTCCCACTGTCCCTGCTGGGCATGGGCAGTGGTTGAGAGACGCACACCTGCAGCCAACAAATGGATGTGACTGTGTAAGGGAATGCCATTTGGCGCAGGTCTGACAGCCCTAGTTTTTTCAAATTTATTTTAATATACAATGATGTGGGTAATTTTGTTTCAGAAAGGGAGTCTACTAATCAGACACTTTTCATAATGCTCTTTGCCAACATTATAGTGCACACAGATGCCTTGCAGTCCACTGACAATGTCAGCACCAGCTCTGCTGTGCCACAGCGCAGGTTCAAAGGTCATCTGGGCATCTCTGACAGCTGCAGGAATTGAAAGTCGCTGCAGGCAGAGATAGCAATTTACATCTGTACCTCTGAACTTAATTATAATAATTGTCTGCCTCAATCAGTAAGGTAGCAGATACATCTCTAAAAGTAAGTCATGCCTGGTTGTGGCATGGTGGATGATAAGAGCACACAATTATAAGGCCACATCAATATGATATACCAGTGTCGAATCTGTGAGCAGGGCTTACCCATGGAATGACTGATGTTTATTGGTGTCTAGGCTAACCAACTCTGCAGCCTCTGTGTAGAACAATAGCCAGGATGCTACCTTCTTTGAATCTCTAGTAGGGAAGGACACACCTTCCCCAGGGATTAGAAACTTCCACCGGGATGTCGGATGGGAACGGTGCTTCAGAGGCTACACCAACATAATGAAGGGACCATTACACCAGAGGGAATGTAAGCCTGGAAAGGGGTTCCGACAACTTGCTTTCTGCTAAGGCTGTCCTCTTCTTCATTCCCCCTCTATTTCCTGCAAGGAAGGCACTCTGGGTGTGGTGTCATAATGCAAAGGGCCCTTGCTACAGCAACAAGGATTGTGGTATTTTTCCTATAAAAAGAGGAGGAATCCCATCATTATTTGATTCATATTTGGACCATCAAGGGAAGAAGAAGGATACAACCGTGGACCTCTATTGGGAGTGCAGTCCATTCCAAGGTCCTCTGTCATAGAGGTGAAGATAGAAGGCATCCAAGGTAGAGGAGAGCCCTGTCCCCTAACCATCCCAGGGAACAGTGGGGATTACTACTGCAGGGCCAAGGCACCTCTCTGCTGGCTGCACTTGAACCAGGCTCCTGTTCACTAAAATGTAAGGATCCCCTTTATGTGCCGACCAACTTCCCTGAAGTGGGAGTGCTGAACAGAAGGGCCCATATTGTTCCCTGGAGAACCCAGATTGGGCACCCCACCAGTCAACCCAGAATTTAGGGAACAGCCTTAGGTTATGATTCCCACATTGAACCACTTGTTAGCTACACCGACCTGGATATTGCCTGCTTGTCCCAAGCTCCTTTGTGCCATGTTCCATTGCTGCTAAGATCGCACCGAGCCAATAAGGTACTGTTAAGAGGCCTGTCCCCCTGATCAACTTTTGGGACCATAGTGAATTTAAAGCCACTCTTCTCTGCCTTTTTCTATAAAGACCTTGTTAAACATTGACATTGTGCCAATTAAGGGTCTGAACATCCATTCTCGTCTACTCAGAATGCCATTCCACAGCAGTCTGCATTCTCTTTGTTTTCTTTTTGGGAGGATTTGTAATCAGATAATTGCATTTTATTGTTTGATTGATTAAAAGTCTATATATTTATATAACCTTGATTGGACATTCTTCCTTCTTTTGAAACCATTATACTTCAGTTGTTTAGGTGGCTACTGTTATCTACTCACACCACTCCCGAATATATAGCCTGCTTCGGCCTGCTCTCACGTGCTGTGCCTGTTTCCCCTTTATGACTATGATCCCTGTTGGTTTAGTAGTAGTGTGGAGCTTAGTAGGTGGTTTAACCACTACTCCTCCCTGTACTCCTGCAGAGAAGTACTCATTTCATTGCAGTTCACCAAGGATCCCCACTGTGTGAAGGTACCTAGGAGCGTGGGGTTGGGATGAAGCCTCAGGTCGGCAACAGCTGGTTTTGTGGGCTCCCTCAGATAATTTTTAGTAATCCCTACTGGGGCATGCTAGACAAACTCTCAGTTGAAGAGCATGCATGCTTTTATTCAGGGGTGGGGGTTATAAGGATACTATCTTTAGCCAGAAATGTCAGCCGTATTTCTCGCCAGGCAGGATGAGTCATCAGGGGACGTGCTTCTGTAAAAGGAATTACAGGGAGCCTTCTCCTATATTGGATTCCTCTTTCTCATTAAGCCCACCTGTGGCCAAAAAGTGCAAGCGCATGGCATCGGTCTCGGACAAAAGCATTAGGAAAATGGAAAATTGTTAAAGAGAATTTCAGTGAAGAATTAAGAAATGCGTAAAGAAACAAAAGGAGCGTGGCCCCGTCTCTTCTTCGTTTCCCTCGCACTTTTCTCGATGTGATTCCTCTTCTGGCAGTGAATCTCAGGGACAGAAGCCTTGGACAAATAAACGTTTACAAATTCTATTGCCCATGTTTTTCAGCAGATGTTGTTCCCAAAAGCATTCACTTATACCACTATGAAATACTCAGATCTGACGGTAAGACAATTTACAGAAACAGCACAGAGATGACTTCTCCTTATATCAGATATCCACAAAAAAACTGCTGAATGCAGAGAATAAGACAGCATTTCACTGTCCTACTTTTTGAATACGATGTAACCTTTAGACAAGAAGGATTAGTCTCGGTTGCTGAGTTTATATGTGATTCTTTGATGGCAAGCCTAACAGGGCAGCCGTCCTTGACTCCAGAAGAGGCAGAAGTACGGGCTTTGTTGACAAGAAGGTGGGCAAAGCCCTGAAAAAGAACTATTAAAACCATTATTAAAACACAATCATTTTATTCTTATTTAATCAAAACACAAGTCTATAGTGCTACATTAAGGGGATTTGAACCATCACTGTGTATGATCAAGTTTTGAATACTTGATTTGGTTTTTACCTTTTGTTTTGTAGATTGTTGTATGTAATTACAATGTATTGTGTTGATACATGTTTTTAATGCTTTTGGATATGAACTAGCAGGTGGTTAGACTTGCGTTTTGATGAAATAAGAATACAATTTGTCTTTTAATAATGGATATCTGTTTTGACCACAATGTTATTTTCTGTATTTGTTTAAGAGGTTGCTAACAAGAGTTCTTGATGATGAATAAGGGTACACACGGTTTTATGAATAGACGGTGACCTTCCTTTTGTTTGATTGCATTTTGTATTCCATTTAGTAGGAGGGTCCTAAACCACATAGTGGGAAAGCCCTTGTGTGAATACTACTACGCAATCTTATGCCATCACAGGGATCTGCAATGGAACAAGGTTGACAATTCTGCATCTATAAAGGCACATCATAGAGGCCAGTGTGATCGATGGAACTTAGATACTGTTCTTATAGTGTGCATACCTCTCATTCCATCTGATACATTTAGCCTTTTCAATGACCATTACCAAGTCCCAGGGTCCTACGCCCCCTTCCTGGAAGCCGTCAGTGGTAATTTCCAATATTTAAGAAGGGGGTCAGAAGTGACCCTATGAATTACTGACCGATATTGACCTTTCAGATATTCTAGAACAGCGTATGTTATGCCAGGAACAGCTAGTCCCTTTTATTTCCATAAGGGATCGGTTCACTTCCCTCCTATCCTCAGATACCGATGAGGTGAACAGACAGCGAATTTCCCTTTTGCCGTGGGAATATATTGCCCTCCCTTTTGGTCTGAAATTCGCCCCAGAGTCTTTGCAAATATGCTGGCACCCAATGCCTGGGCTACTTCTTGAGAGGTGGTTGTACACTTTTCCTTACATCGACAACTGACTCATTCACTGACCAACTCAGAAGGCTGCCCTAGATGGTGTATATGCAACAAGCCGATTATGAGTTCCTGCTCAATCTGAAAAAATCCCATTGAATGCCCTCACAGAAGGTCCAGTTCATAGGTGCCCTCTTTAATACCAGAAAGGGTTTGATCTCTTTCAGAAGCCAGGAACATACTTTTGGTGCAGAACTTGCTCTCCAGTACTCTGTTCAGATGGATGCAGCTCGCCAGTGGCTCCACCTCCAGGAGCTGATAAAAGCATGTGTGTTTGCTTACCTTGGGTACACCTACATATGCATCACCTGACTTCACATATACACAGGCGGTGGTTTCTCAGTTCTTTGAATTTTGATATTATTGTATTGTTTTCATCATTTATATAGCACCCTCTCCCCATTTGTATGGCCTCAATGTCCTTTGTGGTTGGAGCACCCTCTGGGACCATAGTCCATGTGTGTGAGATTCTAAGAGTTAATTCATAAGATGCGTGTGTGCATTTTGACAGGTTAGGACTTATGTGGGTGCTGGCTATGCTCCAGTAAGCATCCCTGAGGTCAGGCAGGTGGGCGGGTTCTTTTGGTGGTTTAGGATAGAGTGCTAGTGCCAGAGATTAGATGTGTGCACAGCAGGCCCAACATTTATCATAGGTTGTTGCTGTATACTAATGGCAAAGGTGTTTAGGTACATCAGGGGTTTCAGTGTGGACGGCTATGCAAGCTGCCAGACCGGAATTGCATAGCCATAGCTGCATTCTAAAGTGCATGGATGGTTGGCGGTGCCTGCGGCCTGTATCCACAGACGTGGTGCAAGGTTAACATCCCTTAAACTTGGATGAATTCATCTTCAATGTCATTTTTCTAGGTCCAACATGATTGGTTGGACTTGCTAGTTGGGGTCTCCGTATAGTGAGAGCTTGAACAGTGGCAGAGTGGCCCAGAGGATTGGGGGAGTGATGTACGATTGTCTGTAGGATGGGGGGATTTATCACGGGGTTCCATTGCAAATGCTGCCGGAATCCCATGAGGTTTGGTTGGATAAGTATGTTGTCAGGTTTGGCCAGTGTTTCTGTGTGCGTATTTATAGTATAGCGTGCAAGAAGGTTTCAAGAGGAGGCTGGGAAGAGCCAGGTTTTGAGGGCCTTTCTGAAGCCCAAGTGATTGTCAGGGAGTTGTAGCAGGTCAGATTGTGGGAGCGCATGAGTGCAGGGATTGGTTCAGATATATGTTGAACAGGAGAGGAGATAGGGATGCTCCCTGTGGGACCCCTTTTGGTAGTGGTTAGGATGTAGAGGTGAAAGCGGGGAGGAACATGATTTACCAGTGATTAGAGATGAAAAAGGAGATCAAGTGAGGGAAATGTCTTTGATTCCTAAAGAGTGTAGCCTGTCTAGGAGAATGGTGTGGTCGATGGTATCGAAGGCCACAGAGAGGTGAAGGAGAATGAGTACAGTGCATCCTTCCGCATCTGCTTTTCTTTTTAGGTCATCCCAAACAGACACTAGGGAGGACTCCGTTCCTCAGAGCGGTATGCAGGCAGATTGGGCAGGGTCAATGAGGTTGTTGGCTTCAATTAAATGGCAGAGTTGCTTGTATGCTGTGCAGTTCATGAGTTGGGCCATGAAGCGAGTGTTTGAAATGGGCCGATAGTTCTGGGGGAGGAGTCGGTTGAGTGTAGGTTTTTTGAGAAGGGGAGGGGTTTAATACGTGGTTTTTAAGGATTCCGGGAAGTTTCCCGATATTAGGGAGTGGTTAAGGATTGAGCATGCAATACTGCCTGCGCAGTTTGAGGCTAGGTTGTTTTTGAGGAGGGTGGGTGTGCAAGGATTTTCAGGGGAACCTGATGGACGGCTTTGTGCTAGGAGCGAGAGGAACTCCTGGTGTGAGATCAGAGAGAAAGAGTCAAAGGTTTGTATCGGGAGGGGTTTTGGACAGTGAATGGGCAGTGTGCGGGTAATGGATTGGGTCATTATTTTTAATTTAGAGATGATGGCAGAGTGTCTGTCGATAGCGATGTTGTGGAAGTGTTCTGATAAGCCATTGCATAGGGATTGGGTGGAGGTGGGGTAGGTAAGCACAGAGAATTGAATTCAGAAATGATTCTATGCAGTTCCTTGCTTGGATTGCGAGAGGTCTAGATTCTGTTCCCATAGAATGCTTTCTTTGCTTTTATGATTGCCAATCTGTAAGCCCTTGATAGTCTTGCTATGACGGTTTTGTTGTGGGCAGTTGGGTTGGATATCCAGGTCCGTTCCAGACTGTGCTTGAGGATTTTTAGCGATTTGAGGTTGGTGGTGTACCACCTTGGTGTGGGGCCTGATCTCTGAGTGGGTCGTTTTTTCGGGGCAAGGGTTGCGAGGGTGTTAGAGAGCCAGAGGTCGAAGAGTTTGATGGGGTTGGGGCCTTTCTGGAGGGAGAGTGCTGGGAATGAGTTGAGGAGGGAGATGGCTAGATCCGGGGTGATGATGACTTTGTTTCAGAGTGGGATGAGAGATATGGAGGATGGTGGTGGCCGGGCGTGGCCTTGAGCAAGGGCCGTGGTTGAGAGTGGTACGTAGAAGAAGATTGCTGAGTGATCTGTCCATGTTAGGAGGTGTGGAGGTAGTCTGGATAGGATATTTGTGGCACTAAAGTCTGCATAGTGATGATTGGGTGAGACTTCAGCTAATTCAGTGGTGGACCTCTCCAGGGACTCTAGAGAGGGGGCTTGGCCTCAGTACACAGGATGCCATCATCATAACAACAGATGATCGTTCTCTGGGATGGGGACTCTCTGCTCATCAGGAACCATCCTGGGAGGTGGGACTACCTAGAATCTTAGATGTCTTCCAACTGGAGCAAACCTAAGGCCATTTCTAGGGCTCTGAGCGCTTTTCTGCCTTCCATTCAGGGGAAGTCTGTGCTTGTAATAACATACAATACAACAACCATGACGTATGTAAACAGTCATGGAGGTACCGGATCTTGATCCTTTGAGAAACTGGCCTTCACCATGAACATTTGGGCAGAGAGACACCTTATTCCTCGGTCTGCCTCTTACATCAGGTGCATAGACAATGTAGCAGCATACAGTCTGTGCAGGGTAGTTCCTTCCTCCCAGGAACTCACCCACAGTCCTGGCGTCTTTCATTCCTTGAACTCTACTTTCAGGGTTTGTTAGGGAGAATTCTCTGTAAAGGCTAATTTCCCAAACCTAGTGAGTCACCCAGCAGCTTTGCTGGATTTTTGGGGTTTATTTCTTTCTCCTGCTAAGAGTGAGACTCTTTTTACTCCCACTCTTAGACATGATTTGAGGTGTTCCTTTGCCTTTCCATGTGTTTTATGGGCTATGGGGTCTTTTACTCCATATGGTTTCATGTGTTTTTGATGTGGATTACACAGCACCCTCCTTGCCGTAACCCAGGGGTGTCGTAGCGACCCCCAAACATAGACTCCATACCCTGGGACTGACTACTGTCTCCCAGGGCATGTAAAGTCACCATTGGCTTTACTAGTCCCAAATTATGAACAGAAACCAGTACAAACCATCATATTGTGGACGTACTGGTCGGGGCAATTCGATTGCCCCGGGGTCTGTTGTTCGAGGGGGCACGTCTCTGTCCCCCCTGATCGAGTTTTGGCTGGTGGCAGTGGATACTACTTTTTATATTCGACCGCGAATATATCTCTATGGGATTTTTCCATTTTTCGAGGCTACCAACTTTAATTATTTAATTCCTATAGCCTCGAACATACCGCCAGTTTATTTATTTAATATTAATTCACCGGTTGGTATTTTTTGCCAGAACTCGATTCTAAAATGGCGTTTGTGTTCTCTTCTGTGACTCCAACCCAAGTCGAGCCCTTTGTTCCACTTTTTTGGCGGTGTTCTCCACAGAAGCCTCCAAAAGTGGTGCCACTCTGTCTGGGTACCACAGGGGGTGTGGGAGGGGGTTTAGGCACCCTGGACTGAGTTGCCTTGGCAACTCAAGTCGCACTCTTGTGTGATTGGCCCAAGTGGTGAGCCGGCCGGCTCACCACTTAGCATGTTTGATTGACAGCTAGGCTGAATGAATGGGGGTTTGCTGCATAAAAGCAGGGCTTTGGGGACTGGAACTTCAGAAGTCGCCACAGGACCTAAGAATCCGAGGAGGGAGAAGCTGAGCCGACCTGCAACGACGACACCAACGGTGGAGCCCTGCTGAACCGTCTCACCACTTTTCCCGACGACAGAGGAGATCTCCAGTCCGGAGAGTCTTCTTCCTTTGACTGGTGGGGATAACCAGTTTTGCCTTCTTTTCGCCTTCCTGGAGCATCTCGTGGCCGCCTTGCCCGTGCCAAGCACCACGGCAACCAGAATACCACGATTTACCACTACCGCGAATAGAAAGGTAGTACCTTTTAACCGGAGAACTCCGCGGCTGGTTTCTTCCCTGGCAGTGCAACGACCTTCATCTTTCCTCCACGTCGAGACCTCCTCTTCCTCTGGACGAAACACCGACTTGCACCCGCTGCCAGGAACAACTGCCCCCGCTGGAGCATCCTTCCCACTTAAGGTACTGTGTCCCGCCTGGCTTTCCTTGCGACGGATCGTTTGGGGTGACAGTAAAGCCTCGAATTTCTAACCTGGGATAGTCTGGGACAACCTAGCTAACTTTTCCTGACTTTAATTTCATTCTTTGTGTGCGAACTATCTACAAGACTCTTTGGGCATAACCCCACTGGGTGATCCTGGACACATTTCGCTTGCTCTCTCTAAGAGTGGGCCTGGCATTTGAACTTCCTTGCTCTCCAGTAGACTTTGCCTAACCTGCCTCACTGTGGTTCTTTGAAAAGTATTGAAATTTGTGTGCTTCCATAACTCTGCCTTTTTCCCCTCCCTTTTTAATAACTTATTAGAGTGCCATCTTATGCTAAGCGCTCACCTCTGTCTGAAAATAAGTGGTGTTTCTCATTAAGACTTGTCTAATAAGCAATTAGGGTTGTATATATATAATAGTGACTGTGTGTTGAATTTACTTACCTCTTGTGTGCTAGTGTAATTTGCAAGTGTGTCTTTAAATAAATAATTATATACTTTTACACCAAAGCTCTGGTCAGTGTTTGCTTGTGCTACTGTATCTCTGTACCTATTGTGTATACTCTATATACTGCCTAACTCTTCTTGAGGGAAGTCTGACTGCTCAGCCACAGCTACCAGGTAAATCTGGGTGGTACGGACTGCTACCAATTGGGTTTACTGCCAACCACCTGTAGTCCTAAATCTTTTGCAGTGGTCCCTAAGGGAACTGCACAGGTTTCTGCCTAACAGGGTTCCCCGAATAGGTCTATTTGTATCCTCTAGTACAGCCTTCCCCTCTCTTCTGCTCCAGGTTCCCTCATCTAGCAGCGTGTGGGACGAATGCTCTCTCCACCCCAAGGTTTCCTGATCTCCTGCCGGACAGTCGATGTGGACCCCCTCTGTTTTATAAACAGTTTGTGTTTGAGGGCCGAATCCTCATCTTTATGAAATTGTTACTTTTACTAATTGTGCCTATAATTAGTACCATGATTCTTGAACCACATTAATTTTTAGTTTTTAAACTAAATATTGTCTATCTTTTATTCAAATGTGTTATTTGTGATTTAAGCATTTTATATGTAATGTGATATGTTGAGGTTGTTCTTTTTAAGAAAAAATATTAATAATTATGCACATATTCTGACTAAAAATGTACAAATGTGCACTTTATAACTTTTCTTCTGATTGTTATGGTTGAACAATATTTTTACCCAATAAAGAATTCTATATAAAAAAATAACATTCTTGTTGGTATCAATGTCTTAACCTAATTCAGATGCACTTCAATTGGGCAAACTTCTATATGGCTTCAGACTCGTAGGCACACACAATCTCTAGAATCAGAATTTAACAAAAATACACAAGTTGGTAATCCTTGTTCTATACATATCTCTAGACAACCGCCACCGCAAAAAAACGTGATGTCAAGGTGTGAATGATTAATTTAAGGTGATCAAAACCAAAGAAATAACCTCACTGTCTGTCAGTACTGTGAGAAACCAGAGGGTGTCTCACCTTCTTGTCCCCAGGGATCTCTCTGTCATGATCCCCAGCAGAATACAGGGAACACTCGCACACAACAATGGGGGGAGATGTAGCAACACGGGTAAGGTATGGACATTAAAGGTTGCTGGCTGGTGTAGGCACCTATTCACAAACACTGGCAACCTCCACCAAGATGGCCGCCAGGTTAAGACACTGCGCAGAAGCCAAGATGGCCTCCAACCAGCCCATGCTTCAAGTGTCCTTGGTGGTCTAGTGATGCAGGGTGCAGCCCAGGGCTATAAACCCACGCCCTGGGCCACACCCTGTGCTTAGCGTTTTTTCCTGCTAACTTACAAGCAGTGTAACGCTTGCCGCTCTGCACGATTCACATGCAAGTGCAAGAGGACTTCTGTATTCCGGCTTCCCGCCAGTCTCCCTGCTTACTGGTTCCGGATTTCTGCAGTTCTTTGGACTCCTTGCCGACTCGCATACTTACCCATACTTGAATTAGAAACGGAGCGCTCCATTGATCCACCGCAGCTTTTTCCGCTCATTGACGGCTTTGCTGTGGAGATCCGGCAATTGGTTTTAGGTATACGGATGAATAAGAGCTATGGTTTGTTAAAGCTTCGTAATGACGGCGCCTTAGACCAAAAATATTGTTTTGTCATGGTGTATGGCATTCTTTTATTGTCCGTGGGGTTATCAGAATACTGTCTTTCTTGCCCCAGCAACCACTTCCTTTAAAATTACAGGCCCTAGAGGTGTCTGTTAAACATTCTAATGGTTTTGGCATGGGCACCGGTCTGTAATATCAGGTGGATGCTTTTCACGAATCCGTGCATGGTGTCACATGATGGGAAGTACAGACCCACCTACGTGATAACATGATCGTTTTTTAAATACACCTCAGCGTTTAGTCTGACATTTCGGTTGTTTTTTCTTGTCGTAGGAAGGAGGAGACGGATTAGCGGCCCACTCGCTCCTGGATGGTAAGCTCTATGTTTAGTTACAGAAAGAGCATCAGTTATAGCCGGTATATCGTGCGCGTAGGTTCATGTGCTATAATATGAGAAACCTGCAGCATTGCTCAAAACCCGGAGGTAATACCCTAAACCTCCTTTAATAAACAAAGAAAATGATATGGCCGAGCTGTTGCGCATACTCCAACGACAATCAAAGAAATAGTATATATTCTTTTGCAATTCCGAAATGAGTTGTTCCAAAGTGGTTTATTCCAAATTAAACTGATTGTTGCCTCAGTCTTAGGAGCACAACGTTTACAGCCAACACGTGTTTCGACCCTAGGACTTCCATACATCCACATAGAAATATAAATGGCAAAAGATGATAAAAACATAAATTGTATCAAACAGTAACAAATAATCCATAAATCAGTAAAATTAAAAATACATACCATATTTCTAAATTGACGGAAACAGGATCAATAACCAAATTAGGAACAAGGGACAACAAATTAGTATGTCCACTGAACATGAACCTTAAACTGTAAAGTAGACAAGGGGGGGTTTGGAAACCCTGTCTGTCTTGGCGCTGGATTTCAAATGATGTCACCCGTTAGGTTAGTGCGTCTAGCACGGCCAAATGATGAGTCTTACTAATTGGTTAGTTGTGTTGTTGATTTTATTAGCATGAGGCTGCTGCTGTTTTTATAGCCCATGTAGTGCCATTCACATGAAAAAAGCCGACACGTGTTTAGACCAGTATATCTTTATCAAGGCTGTGATGTTGTGCCATAGTGACATTGCCAATTGGTGTTGTGGTGGGTGGCGGGTTGCTGTGAGTGGTGATGTGAGTCGTGACAAAGAACATTGTCAGGTTCCATGAAAGCATGCAGATTGCATTTGAGTAGAATAGTGACAAGGTGAGTAAGATGTGACAGATACATGCATGTCAAGTTTTAGAAAATAAAACATGATAGTCAACAATTGGAAGGGCCCACTTGGTAATAGGCTCGAGGTGCACCAAAGGGCGAAAAGAAGGAGGGGTAAGAGTTAAATGATTTGAACGCGTAAAGCTCAATATTAGAGGGAATTTAAGAGGTGGGAGGATGTTTTTACCGGAAGATAAATGAGGAGTCATGTATTTGATTACAGAGGCTGAATAGCAGCTACTAGGGGAGAGAACATTAATAAGGTGGTGGAGCGTATGGTTCATGGATGGGGGGTTGTGTTAACGAAGGGTGTGGAAGACGGGGTTGGGGTGGTGTTGCTAAGTAGCTGGTGCATGGCGCAGGCTTGAGGTTGTGTCCTGGGCACAACGTCCTTTCATCGCCTGCATGTTCATCCCCAGGCATTTTAATGAGCACATTCAATTGAATGTGCTCATCACATTTTTTAGGGGTAGTGGGAAAGGGCAGATAAGGGTTTGAGTGGGTAGGCAATAGTAAAATTAAGTGTGGGAGGGGTGTGTGGGGGAATCCCCCCAAGCCCCAAAAAAAAAACCGACGAGCATTTTTGATGGAATGTGCATGTTAAATTGACGGGGAATTAAATTACAGGCGATGAAATGACATGGAACCGTGTCCTGTGACCCAAAGAGAAGTGTATTAACGGTGGGGAGGTGGTGAGCCTAATGGTAACCCCAGTGCCCTAGGGAGAGGTTCGGCAGATGCCGTAGAAGGCGCTGTCTGGGATGGTGTTGGTAGTGTATCTGTCTAAGCGGTGCGTGCTGCGGTGCATGCAGTGGCAATCAGGTGAGTTTGAGGGCCATACAGGGCACTTGGGGATGTGGTTTTCTTGCGGAAGTGGCTCGGAAGTAGCCCCTTGCCAGTAATCAGACCTAGCGGAGCAAGGTTGCTGGAGCAGAGGGCGGTCATGGCCATGTTCGTCACGGGCCCAGGCGGTCTAATGTGTGTGTGCCAGTATGGGAGTGAATGGGTAGGCTGTGTGGTAGCGGTGTGCACATTTTCTTATTTATATATAATAAATGAGGACTCGGGTCCCCGAGTATCTGGTCCAGCCCAAAGGCTGTGTGCATGATGGATGCATGCTAGAGGTGGCCTAGGTAAAGGCCGACGTACGGTTGGCAGGTGGGGTGCCAAGGTATGGAAGCCTGGCGCCGGGGGACTGAGCTGTGGATAGTCTAAGTCAGTAATCATGTGCAGCATTGGTGCATTGAGATGGGTGGTAGACGGTGAGAAGGAGAAGTGTGGGACTCCAGTGGTTACATGGCGCAGTGGCCCGGGATAGATTGAGCGGCTGGTGTTCATTAAAGTGCCTTGTAATGACAGCGTGGCTAGTGGGTGTGTGCTTACCTGTATGGCCGGCGAGGCCTCTGGATACAGGGTGAGCGGTCACAGCGATCTTTCAATCCCAGGCAGCCATCTTGTATCTCTATTTATATGGTATCTGTGCACCCATTGGCCAGTCAGACCCAGGCAAGGCGGGTTCTGGTAGGACAACGGGTTGTCATGGAGATATGTCAAAAAATGGAATGCAAGCCACGTCAATGGGGAGAGGTCAATAATAGCCAACTAATAGATGTGTTGGGTGAGCAGTTATCAAGCGCCAGCACAAAATAATTGCAGAATTTCACGGGTGGAAAGGGAGGGGCCAAACATACAGTCTTAAGATTGTAACGGTTGCAGTACGTGACCAGTAGCGTTGGGTGGTGCGACGGGCGGGGGGGCTGAGTTACACAATCAGGGAGGACAATGGGTGACACAGGTTGCCTGTCACTAGGAATCGCATGAATGTGTGAGATATAAGGAGTTCTGTTCTTGTTATCCTACAGGGTCATTGTGAAAGAGAAGGTAATAATGCTAACTAGGCAACCAAAGGCGTTTGTCGTGGGGACGGGGGTGGATGACACAGGGTGTCTATCACCGATTATAGCACAGGTATACCAGGCGCAGTGAGTGACTCATGGAGTAGGGTGCTGGGACGGGCAGCATTGGGAGGGGGGTTCAGATGTCGGATGTCATGACCAGTGGGAAAAGATCTTATATATCTTATCGAGTCATTGTGCGCAGGTGAGGAAGAGTCCAACCTGGGTAGCCAATGATGTGTGTCATAGGGACGAGGGGGGTAGTAGTACCTTATTATATGAGGATGGATTACCGGGGATTACACGGATTGATGGTAACACAATGCATTGTATTGTGACACAAAAAAAACAGCTTATATATATTTTACAGAGTCATTGCACATGGGTTCGGGGGTAAAGTCAACCTTGGGACCAATGAGGTGTATCAAACCACAGTTACAACGTTAGCCACTTTCAAAAGAAAACATTAAGCTTGTGTTCAGAGTTGAGGCTTAGGCTGAGAGTTCTGTATTTACAGAGGAGTTTGGCCTCCTGCTGACAAGTCTAAGTTCCCTGTCGCCGCCTCTCTAATTGCTTTTGATGATTTCCAGTCCCACAAATCGTACGTTCTCTTTATTGTCAAGTTGGTGTTTTTCCTGCCAATGTAGTGCCAGGGGATATCTTGCGTCTTGTGAGTTCAGTAGACGCAGGTGTTCTCTGATTCTGGTTCTTAGTTCCCTGATGGTGCTGCTGATATATTTCAGATTGCAGGTAAACATAATCACATAGATGACAAACTTGAATTTGCAGTTTATGAATTGGGTGACTTTGTGGCTGTGAGTTTCACTAAAGTGGATCAACTTTGGTGCATGTTCCACACATATTGAAACCGGCAGCATTTTTTAATGAGAGCCAATTAAGGTTCTTAGTTACAGAGGGTGTCATGAATGATGGGCTGAGCATGGTGCGCAAAGTGGGTACAACAGTCAGGGCCGGGTAGGTATCCGTTGTTGGATATCTGTGTCGATGCTTAGGAGGTGCCAGTGTTTGTTGATTATTCTTTGCACTTGGTGACTGAGCGGATGAAATCTGGTCACATATCGTATGAAATCTTCCTGTGGCTTTTGGAGTCAGTAGCGTTTTGCAGGCCTGTTGGTAGCCATAGGTATGGCTGTTTCAATCGCATTTTCCGTGTATCTTCTCTCTGAGAATCTTCTTTGTAATAATTTGCATTCCACATGGAACGCCTTGTTGGTACTGCAATTTCTCTTGGCTCTTATAAATTCTCCTTTGGGGATGCTGTCTATCACAATACTCAGATGGCAACTTGAGGCAAACAGGACCAAGTTCACTTCGGTCAGTTTTCTGTAGGTGGTTGTTTTCAGTTAATTGAGATTCAAAGTGATTGTGATGTCTAGAAAGTCAATGGAGTGATCACTGTAAAACCCTGTTAGTTCATGCCCAAACTGATTATTGTTTAGGTAATCCTTGTAGGTCTCTAGTTGGTCAGTGGTGCCTGACCATATCATCAAAACATCATCGATGTAACTGTACCATTTGTGTCAGAGGTGGTTGTAGTCTGTGTTGGAGAGAGCGTGAACCTGCTCATATTGAGTCATAAAGAGGTTAGCCTTTGCTCGCGCATATGTAGCTCCCATAGCGATGCCCTTAATCTGTTTGTAATATACTTCATTGAAAATCACAATGCTCTTTAGTGAGAACTCAAGAAATTCTTTCGTCATTTCCAAGTGAGATTAAAAGGATGCCAATGCTTTGGCATATGTGAAGTCAATGGCTTTAAGAGCCAAAACATGGTTGATTGCAGTAGAGTGCTTTCACATCCAAGGTAATGAGTAGGTAATGAGGTTTCTAGATCACATCCTGCAGTATAAAGAGTGTGTGCATAGTGTCCCTTAGGAAGGTCAGTATTTTGGGTACCTCGGGAGCATGTATATTATTAATGTACTTGGCAGTTGGTTTGATAACCCAACCAATAGCTCTAAGAACGGGTCTTCCTTCTTGTATTCTGGTAAAATCCTTGTGTACTTTGGGGAGAAAGTAAATAGTTGGCATTCTGGGGTGATCCGTTCTGAGCAATGTATGTTCATCGTTGGTTAGTAGTCCACGTTTGTGCCATTTGCCAAAAAAGCTCTTTGGCTTGTCTTACAATAGTGGTGCTTGGGTTGGCTAGCAGTTGCTCATAGCATTTGGGGTTGAAAGGTGTGTGGTGGCCATTTTAATGTAGTCTGATCTGTACAGGATTACTATATTTCCATCTTTGTCCGCTTCTTTCATTACTATTGACGTTTTCTGCCTTAGAGTCTTTAATGCTCTTAATTCCTCTGTGATAAGGTTACTGTGTCTCCTATCTTGTTTACGTATCATTCTGTCCTCCAGGTTATGGATGTCACGAGTGACAGCCTGTTGAAAAATGTCTGTTGCACTGTCCACTTGTATAGTAGGAGTCAACTTTGATTTTCTCTTTAGTTCTGGTATATTGAGGTTGTGTTCTTCAATATCCAGGTCTTTAAGAATGTCTCTTTTGGAGTGGGTCGCCGGCCACACAGGTAAGCATAGACCCCCTAGCCACGCTGTCATTTAATAGCAACTTAATGAACACCAGCTGCTCAATCTAGCCCGGGCCACCACGCCCTGTAACTACTGGGATCCCACACTTCTCCTTCTCACTATCTTGCCCCCATCTCAACCCACCAATGCTGAAAAGGATCACTGACTTAGACTATCCACAGATCAATCCCCCGGCGCCGAGCTTCCATACCTTGGCCCACCACCTGCCAACCGCACTTCGACCCTTACCTAGGCCACCTCTAGCATGCATCATGCACAAAGCCTTCGGGCCGGATCAGATACTCGGGGACCCGAGCCCTCAATTATTATATATAAATAAATATGTTCCCACCGCTACCACACGGCCACCGCGCCATGTAACCACTGGGGTCCCACACTTCTCCTTATCGCTGTCTTGCGCCCATCTCAACGCACCAACGCTGCACAGGATCACTAACTAAGACTATCCACAGATCACTCCCCCGGCGCCGGGCTTCATACCTTGGCCCCCCACCTGCCAACCGTACGTCGGCCCTTACCTAGGCCACTTCTAACATGCATCATGCACACAGCCTTCAGGCCGGACCAGACAGTCGGGGACACGAGCCCTCAATTATTATATGTAAATAACTATTTTCCCACCGCTACCACACAGCCTGCCCATTCACTCCCATACTGGAACATGCATATTAGACCGTTTGGGCCAATGACGAATACGCCCACGACCGCCCTCTGCTCCAACACCCTCACTCCTCCAGGCCTGATTACTGCCAATGGGATACTTCCGAGCCACTTCCACAAGGAAACCATGACCCCCAAAGGCCCTGTATGGCCCTCAAACACACCTGATCGCCACTGCATCAAGCACCGGTTAGACAGATACACTACCAACACCAGCCCAGACAGCACCTTCGATGGCATCTGCCAACCCTCTCCCTAGGGCACTGGGGTTACCATTAGGCTCACCAAATCCCCACCGTTAATACACTTCCCATTGGGTCACAGGACACAACCTCACGCCTGCGCCACACACCAGCTACTCAGCGGCGCCACCCCAACCCTGCCTTCCACACCCTCCGTTAGCACAAACCCCCCCATACAGGAACCATACGCCCCACCACCTTACTAATTTCATGTTCTCTCCCCTTGTAGCTGCTATCCAGCCTCCTTAATGAAGGAACATGACTTCTCATTTATCTTCCGGTAAAAACCTCCTCCCACCTCTTAAATTCCCTCTAATATTGAGCTTTATCCGTTCTAATCATCTAAATCTTCTTCCCTCTTTCTTTTCGCCCCTTGGTGCACCTCCGGCCTATTACCAACTGGGCTATTCCAATTGGTGACTATCATGTTTTATTTTCTAAAACTTGACATGCATATATCTATCAAATCTTACTCAACTTGTCACTATACTGCTCAAATGCAATTTGTATGCCCTTCATGTAACCTGACAATGTTCTTTGTCACGACTCGCATCACCACCCACGGCAACTAGCCACCCACCACAACACCAATTGGCAATTTCACTATGGCACAACATCACAGCCTTGATAAAGACCTGCAGGTCGAAACATGTGTCGGCTTATTTCATGTAAATGGCACTACATGTGCTCTAAAAACAGCAGGACCTTCATGCCAATAAATTCAACACAACACTACTAGCCAATTAGGCTCATCATTTGCTTTTGCCAGACGCACTACCCTAACGGGTGACATCGTTTGAAATCCGGCGCCTAGACAGACAGGGTTCCCAACCCTTCCTTTGAGCATTGTCCCTTGGGAACCCTTGACCAGGCAGCAGGACGAAACATTTAAGACAGAACAAGATCAGCGCTTGGATCCATCGTTCCACTAATTCTCTTGCTGGTACATACACTTAACTTGTAAAACTTGCTACAAAATGAGTGCCATTGCCATGTACATAAATGCACCAGAAAAGCCATGCAGTTACAGTGCTGTGGACCGCCTGAGACAAGCAAACATGCAAGAGTCCCCAAATTATTATATAGGGCAAATAGCAGAAGCCTCGAAAACCAAAAACCCATAGCGAGAAAGAAACAAGCCATGCACACATCCATGTACTTACCTGGAAGCAGCTTGGCAGCAAGGATGCGAGAATTATAGGAAGGACCCTGAAAAGCACTTATAATGGCCTGGACAGATGAATTACCAGGAAACCGCCCAAAGCCACAAATCTCCAAGGGATAAACAAAGCAAAAAGGCAGGATACAGAGAGTACTTCTGCAGACTTCCTATAGTCCACAGCTCGGGAAACTTACAAATCACTGTACACTATCCCACAATTCTACATGAGGCAATGTTAGGCAGAAACCTGTGCAGTTCCCTCTGGGACCACTGCAAAAGATTCAAGACTACAGGTGTTTGGCAGTAAACCCACTTGGTAGCAGTCTGTACCACACAGATTCACTTGGTAGCTGTGGCTGAGCAGTCAGACTTCCCTCAAGAAGAGTTAGGCAGTGTACAGAGTATTCACAATAGGTCAAAAGAACATAGTAGAACAAGTAAACACTGACCAGGGATTGGTGTAAAAGAGATGAACAAGTTACTTCTTACCTTGTAACGTTCTTTCGACGGGATGTTCCTCCGACGTATTCCTCATCTTAGATATCTCCTTCCAGCTCTGCTGGCCTCGGAAAAATTTTTCTCTAGAGGGCGCTGCGCGTCGACGTCCTCCGAGTCGATGTCCCTCGACAGCCGCCGTATCGACGTCGACGTCATCCTGCCTATAAAGGCCGCGCGCAGCGTCCGTTGCTCAGTTCCGTTTTGTAGCCCACAATAATACTTTCTGGACTAACTAATCACCCTGAAGGAGCGTAAGCTGCAACAACAAGGGAAGTAGAACTGCGGGGATGGATGGGAGGGTCGATGAGGAATACGTCGGAGGAACATCCCGTCGAAAGAACGTTACAAGGTAAGAAGTAACTTGTTCTTCGAAGGGATAGTGTCCTCCGACGTATTCCTCATCTTAGATAGGCTCCCATAGCAGTATTCTATATTCGGAGGAGGGAGTACTGACTTCACGCTGTCTTCTATTGATGAATAGAATGCAGTACAGCCCTTCCAAACCTAGTCTCTTGACTGGAGGAGGAATCCAGATTGTAAAAACGTGTAAAGGTATGGACAGACGACCATGTAGCGGCCGCACATATGTCTTTAACCGGCACGCCTCTTTTGAGGGCCGATGAAGCTGCAATACCTCTGGTCGAATGAGCCCTAAGGTTTTGAGGGGGCTCTTTCCCTGCCAGTTTATAACATTCCAGAATGGCTAGAATGATCCATCTGGAAATGGTCTGTTTAGTTATTGGTAACCCCAGCTTGTGACCTGTGTAACCTACAAACAGCTGGTCTGCCTGTCTTATCCTGGCTAATCTACTAATGTAAAAACTTAAAGCCCTCCTAGGGTCTAGCCTGTGTAACCTCTCTTCCTCTTTCCCCGGGTGAGGAGGAGGATAGAAAGATGGTAGGGTAATCTTCTGAGTGATATGGAATTCAGAAACCACCTTTGGGAGGAAATTAGGCTTCACTTGCAGGACAACTTTGTCTTTGTGAAAGATTGTATGAGGGGGTTTACAAGAAAGAGCTTGTAATTCGCTCACCCTTCTAGCAGATGTAAGTGCTATTAATAAAACAGTTTTAAGGGTAAGGAATCTTAACGAACAAGAATGGAGAGGTTCGAAAGGTGTACCCATCAGGAAAGTTAGTACTAAGTTTAAATCCCATAGGGGAACTTGGAATGGTCTTGGGGGATAAACATTGGTTAACCCCTTTAGAAACTGTATTACCAAGGGTAATTTGAAATAGGATGGTTCTTCCGCAGTACGCTTAAAGATGGATAGCGCTGCGAGATAGCCCTTAATGGTGCCAATTTGAAGGCCTGAATTTGCCAAATATAGTAGGAAGGACAAAACCATTGGTGTACCACATGAAAATGGGTCGATATTCTGTTCTCTACACCAGCTGCAAAATCTGTTCCAACGGCAGCGGTATAAAGACTTTGTTGCTGGCCTCCTTGCCGAAAGCAACACCTCCATAACATCATCAGGGAGGTCCCAATCCTTGTACCTCAGCCTTTCAGAAGCAAAGCGTGAAGGTTGGGGGTTTTGATGTCTGGATGGAGAACCTGACCTCTCTTCTGTGAGAGTAGGTTCTCTCTGAGTGGAAGTCGAATTGGAGGGCAGATGGACAAGTCTAGAAGGTCCGGGTACCACGTTCTCCTGGCCCAATCCGGGGCAATTAGGATCATGGTTCGCCGGAATCTTCTCAACCTCCTGATCATTTGAGGAATGACAGGGACCGGTGGGAACGCGTACAGAAGCGGAAACTCCCAGTCCACTATGAACGCGTCTCCCAGAGCTCCTCTCGGGGGAAATTCCCTTGAGCAGAACAGGTCGCATTTCCTGTTTAGGCTGGTGGCGAACAGATCTACCTGAGGGGTTCCCCAAAGGGCGAAGATCTCTTGAAGGACTTCCTGAGCTAGCTCCCACTCGTGGGAGACTGTGTTCTGCCTGCTCAGAGCGTCCGCTGTCAAATTCTTCTCTCCGGCTAGGTGAACTGCCGATAGAGAGATTCCTTCTTGGATTGCCCAAAACCAGAGCTGCATCGCCTCTCTGCACAGGGGTAGTGATCCTACGCCTCCTCTTTTGTTGAGGTAATGCATGGCCACCGTGTTGTCCGTCATTATCAGGACGTTTTTCCCTTGTACAGCTGGCAGGAACGCCTTCAGCGCAAGTCTGATGGCTCTCAGCTCTAACAGGTTGATGTGTAGTCTGGACTCCGATGGAGACCAACGACCGCTGATGGTCAAGTCGTTGGCGTGGGCTCCCCACCCCGTGAGTGAGGCATCCGTGACTACTGTTATCTCCGGCCAGGGTTGCCAAAACTGTTCTCCTTTCAGAATGTTCTCCTGACAGGCCCACCACTGAAGGTCTCGAGCCACCCTGCCGGGAACCTGAAGAAGATCTGTCATTCTCCCTGAGAATTGTGACCACTGAGTCCTCAGTGCCCACTGGAGGGATCTCATTCTCAGGCGAGCCTCTGGCACAAGGAAAATGAAGGATGCCATGAGGCCTAGCAACCTCAAAAAGTCAAAGGCTGGGAGATGTTGGGCATGCTGGAACTTGGTAACCATCTGTAGAATATCTTGAGCCCTCACCTCTGGTGGCGAGGCTTTTCCCAGGGAAGTATCCAGGATCGCTCCTATGAACTGGAGTCTCTGCGATGGTATCATTTGTGACTTCTTTAAATTGAGGGAGAAGCCCAGTCTGTGAAGGAAGTGGCACACGTGATTTAGCTGGATCTGAGCTTGTTCCGGAGAAACAGCCCTGATCAGCCAATCGTCCAGGTAGGGGTAGACGTGAATCCCTTCCCTCCTTAGACTTGCAGCCACTACCGACATTAACTTGGTGAAGACCCTCGGGGCGGAGGTCAGCCCAAATGGCAGCACTCGAAATTGATAGTGAGAGTTGCCAATTGCGAACCTCAGGTATTTCCTGTGTTTGAGATGGATAGGCACATGGAAATAAGCGTCCTGAAGGTCCAGAGATACCAACCAGTCCTGGAACTGAAGGGCCTGGAGGATCTGAGAAAGAGTGACCATCTTGAATTTGTCTTTTCTGAGGAATTTGTTCAATTCTCGCAAGTCCAAGATGGGTCTCAGTCCTCCGTCTTTCTTCGGAATGAGAAAGTAAGGGGAGTACCAGCCCTTGTTCCTCTCCGCTACAGGTACCGGTTCTATGGCACCTTTCTCTAGCAGGTCCAAAATTTCCTGCGAGAGGAGCGGATCTGGAGCTTTCTGAGAGCTGATCCCCGGTGGATGACTCTGAGGTATACGTAGGAAAGGCAGGCAGTAACCTTGGGCAACTGTTTCCAATGCCCAAGCATCTGACGTGATAGATCAACCTGCCTCCTACAGGTGTCCTGTGAGGGGAGTCCTCAGAGTGGTTTTGGGGCAGCTGATGCAGATGCCGATGGTAAAGAGGCACCTGCTGTTGCTGCGGCTTTTGAATATCTACCCCGTCCACCTCGGGTAGTTCTTCTTTGACCCCTTTGAGCCGGTCGTCCTCTACCTCTTCCGAATGCGGAGTAGAAGCAAAAGGACTTGCCCCTCGCACAGGTTCCTGTGGGACGAAAAGGAGTCTGACGGATTGCAGCTCCTAGGAATTTTGCTGCTGCTTTTGAAGTTTGCAGTTTCTCTAAACTGTCATCCGCCTTTTTCCCGAACAAAGAAGAGCCATCGAATGGCATGTTCAAGAGTCTGGCTTGCACATCTGGGGCAAAACCCGACCTTCTCAACCAAGCGAATCTCCTGGTTGATGTACTTGCTGCCATTGCTCTGCTGATACTGTCAGCCGAATCAATGCCCGTCTGGAGGGATTCGCACATAGCGTCTTTACCGTCCTGTATAATATTCAGGAACGCATCCCTTTCTTCTCCCTCCGGGATGCAGTCAGCCGCTGTAGAAGCACACTCCCAAAGTGTATGGCTGAACCTAGCAAGGGTGCAAGTAGCATTAACAGACTTTAACGCCATGCTACATGCTGAAAAGACTTTCTTTGCCATAGCATCATATTTTTTATCGTCCCTGTCCTGTGGGACTGTAGGATAAGCCGTCTTGACATCGGTAGAGGATGCTGCTTGTACCACCAGACTTTCTGGGGATGGGTGTTTAGACAAAAACTCTGGGTCTGTGGAAGATACCCTGTACTTTGTAGACAGTTTTTTATTTACTGCTGGTATTACATCTGGGGTTTCCCAGTTTGTCATGATCTTTCTCTGAAGAGCTTTATGAAAGGGCAACACAGGATCCTCTTGTGGGCCTTTGTCAAGAATATCCGTGAGGTCATCTTGTTGGAAAGATTGTGAAGGTGCAGACCACCCCATGAACTCTGTAATCCTGGCCATTAAGGCTCTGTAGGGGGTTTCAGCATGCTCCCCCGGGTCTGGCTTAGCAAACTCCACCTCAGGGGAAGTGTCTAACCCACTTGCCTCATGTAAAGAATCATGAAGATCCTTTAATCTGCGCTCTTCAGAGGAAAATTCCTCTCTAACTGGGGTTACAGGTCCCTGTAACTCAAATGTGTCTTGTTCAGACAAATCACCCTCTTCTAAAATTGAGGATATAGTTCTCAATTGTTCTGAACTCATAAAGGGAGTAAATCCCATTTCCAAGGCAGAGGGTGCCGAACTTGTCATTATTGGCCTCGAAAACGTCGATGTCGTCGACGTCGACGTCGAAGGCTTCGAGCGTGGCGTCGAAAACAGAGGTGGAGGCCTTGAGGACCTCGACAAAATTGGAATTCTACTCGACAATATCGAAGCCATCGACGTCGAGGGCCTGGGGATAGTCACTGGATGTGTGGTAACCGTGACTTTTCTTGGCGTCGACGCCGGCGTCGAGGCTGGCGTCGAGTCGACAGACCCGTGTGTTGAAGGTCCCCTCGACAACGGCGTCGAAGACATCGACCTCGACGCCAACGGCGTCGACGGAACCTTCGAGGAAGGTTTGGAGGTCATAGTCCTGCTCGAGGGTTCGAGACGCGCTCGAGAGGTTTCTTTCGCCGGGTACTGCGACTCGCGGCGTTTTTGACCTTCGGGTCTTTCGACCAGAGCATCGCTCTCGGCAGTCTTCGAGGGGGTCGAGGCCGCTTTCTCGAAGACGCTCATCATATTCTTTCGGAATTCCTCCCATTCAGCCCGGGAACTAAGTTTCGTGGGGCAAGGGATTCTTTTTGGCGAAACAGAGGAAGAAGAAGACGGAGAAGGGGATCTTCGACGTCTCCTCTTCGAGTGCTTCGATCTCGAGGAGTGATGAGACCCACTCCGAGACCTGGAGCGCGAATGGTGACGAGGAGACGAATGTCTCGACTTCGTCGACGAAGAAGAAGCTTTAAAAGTCTTACATTTCTCCAGCTTCCCCCTACGCTCCTTCAGGGCCTTAGCTGTCATGGACATACAGTCCTCGCATTCCGAACAATGGTGTTCAGCTCCCAAACACCACAGACAAATTCTGTGAGGATTGGTCAACGACATCTTTTTCCCACAATCTCGACATTTTTTGAAGCCGGATCGAGGAGTTGTCGGTTCCGACGAGGAACCCATCGAGTACGGATCGAATAACTCGAGGTAAATAGGATTAATCTGACTAAGAACTGAGCAACGGTATTCCGAGGCACTGAGTAAGCGTGGAAAAACGGAACTGAGCAACGGACGCTGCGCGCGGCCTTTATAGGCAGGATGACGTCGACGGCGGATGTCGAGGGACATCGACTCGGAGGACGTCGACGCGCAGCGCCCTCTAGAGAAAAAATTTTCCGAGGCCAGCAGAGCTGGAAGGAGATATCTAAGATGAGGAATACGTCGGAGGACACTATCCCTTCGAAATAATTATTTATTTAAAACCACATCTAGAAAAACACACAGGCACTAATAGTAAGCAATTCAAAAACACGGTCACTAAAAGATATACACTTAGAAGAATATTAGACAAGTCTTAAGTAAAGCCCCACTTATTTTCAGACAGCGGTGAGCGCTTAACGCAGATGGCACTCCAATAATTCGTTTTAAAAGCGAGAGAAAAGCAGAGAATAAATTGAAACAGGTCCGAACACTTTTACAAGAACACAACAAGAGAGGAAGGCAAAGTAAAACCGTGAAGTTAGAGTTCAGAAGGCCGGATCCAAGGGATCAAAACGAAATGTGTCCAAGGTCACACGGTTGCAGTGCACAAAAGTCTTGAAAAGGTTCAAAAAGAGTTGGACCAAAGAAAGGGACCAGTTAGAAGGTCAAGGCGGCCAGCCCAGTCCAGAAGGTTAAGGGGTTATTATTACCTTGTAGCATCCTTTGGAAAGGGAGGCCTGGCGGACACGGTACCTTAAAGTGGTGAGAATACTCCAGTGGGGGCAGTTGTTCCTGGCAGCGGATGCAAGTTGGTGCTTCGTCCGGGGGAAGAGAGAATCTCGTCGGGGAGGAAGACAGGAGTCCGTTGCACTGCCAGGGAAGAAACCAGCCGCGGAGTTTTCAGGTAAAAGGAGCGGTCCTTTTATTCGCGGTCCAGTGGTAAGTGGCTATCCGGTTGCCGGGGTGCTTGGCACGGGCAATTCGACCACAAGACGGTCTGGGGTGCAAAGAGAAGAAGGTAAACTGGTTGTGCCCACCAGTCAGGGGAAGAAGCCTCTCCAGCCGGGAGATCTTCTCTGTCGTCGGGAAGTGGTGAGTCGGTTCCGCAGGGCTCCACCGGTGGTGTCGTCATGGTAGGTCGGCTCAGCTTCTCCCTCGTCGGATTCTCAGGTCCTGTGGCGACTTCTGAAGTTCCAGTCCCCAAAGTCCTGCTTTTATGCAGCACACCCCAATTCACTCAGCCTAGCTGTCAATCAAACATGCTAAGTGGTGAGCCGGCCGGCTCACCACTTGGGCCAATCACACAAGAGTGCGACTTGAGTTACCAAGGTAACTCAGTCCAGGGTGCCTAAACCCCCTCCCACACCCCCTTTGGTACCCAGACAGAGTGGCGCACTTTTGGGGGCTTCTGTGGAGAAGCCCGCCAAAAAAGTGGAACAAAGGGCTCGACTTGGGTTGGAGTCACAGAAGAGAACACGAACGCCATTTTAGAATCGAGTCCTGGCAAAAAATACCAACCGGCGAATTGATATTAAATAAATAAACCGGCGGTATGTTCGAGGCTATGAGAATTAAATAATTAAAGTTGGTAGCCTCGAACAATGGGAAAATCCCATAGGGATATATTCGCGGTCAAATATAAAAAGTAGTATCCACTGCCACCAGCCAAAACTTGATCAGGGGGGATGGAACGTGCCCCCTCGACTAACAGACCCCGGGGCAATCGAATTGCCCCGACCAGTACGTCCATAATATGATGGTTTGTACTGGTTTCTGTTAATAATTTGGGACTAGTAAAGCCAATGTTGACTTTACATGCCCTGGGAGAAAGTAGTCAGTCCCAGGGTATGGAGTCTATGGTGGGGTGTCACTATGACACCCCTGTGTTACTGCACGGAGGGTGCTGTGTAACACACATAGTAAAAACACGAGACCCTATGGAGTAAAGGACCCCATAGCCCATAAAACACATTAACAGTCAAAGGAACACCATAAATCATGTCCAAGAGTGGGAGAAAAAAGTCTCACTCTTGGCAGGAGAAAAAAACAAACTCCAGAAATCCAGCAAAGCTGCTGGGGGACTCACTAGGTTAGGAAATTCAGCCTAAAGAGAGAATTCTCCCTAACAGGCAAGGGTCAATTTTTTCACTCCACGCCGGCTCACAGGCCCTCAATGTTAGTATTAAAGCCCAGGAACCAGTGGGCTCTGCCCCAACCAGGAACAAGCAGTTAAAACAGGATCCACAACTCTGGAAGAGGCATCACAGCAACGCGCACTGCAGGTGGCACTTGCAGTTATCTGAAACATAACCTGTTATATGCTAACAGGTGGCCCCAATATGCACTCCTGAGGGATGGAACGATCCCAACGTCACATTTTGCACATGTTGTAGGTTCAACCAGGGTGACCGGGTCACAGAACACGTTGTTCTACTTAAATGTTCAAAGATTTTCAGTATCAAATCAAAGATAGACTGTTAGTACCTAAATGTATGTCAATCTTTCAGTGGAGGGCCTTCCTCTGGCCCAAATCATTCTGTATTCGAAGTATTCAACAAAAAAACTACTACAGATTCAATCGATTAGTTTCAAAATATAATTAGGAAGACAAATGTCCTAAGGAAAGAGAATAATGCATCAAAATCAATTGTATGGGTTTAAGCATCGATATATACAAGCTCTTCTCATATGTTGGTCACATACTAATAGTTAGTTGTGTTGTATTCCACACAACTTTACTTAACAGTGTCACAAAACAAGTTTTTCAACATATGTATGCTCATTCGCATCTAATAAGCTCCACTATTGATGGAGTGATTGCCAACGCGTTTCGAATTTCTCCTGAATCCTTCTTCAGGGCCTTGGAGCATACTATTCCTTATTCATGTGTTCAAACTTGCCCGTCTGGATATGCACCTGAAAGTTAACACATAGGGGTTTGGTTTAGACAGGTAATAAATAACAAATATATCTATAGTGATATGCATTGAGTGTGTAAGCACACTGACCTTAAATCTTCCTTGTAGATAAATGTGGTCCTCGTGGACTGTATTCCATCATCATACAGTTCTTGAGAGAATATATACTTTCGCTACCATGTGTCAACCAGATTGCTGGAACTTCAAGTCTTCAACAGGCTGTAGTGATGTAAATCTTTCACAGTCTTGCTGCTCATCATGAGCCTTCAGATTTAAAGAACTTCTGGCGTGTTAGTGCATTAACACAATCACGTTGATCTAGAGATAAGAGGTGTGGAATGTTGTGAATAGCGTAAACCCCTTAAGATTAAGCACACCTTTTTAGGTCACAGTGGTATCAGTAATATTCATTGACTACAGGGCATGCATGCGTCTGCATTACAGTTCGGGATACGGATTGTTGTAAAGGACATAAAATGCTTAAAATGAAGGTCATCTATTAGGTCACGGTGAGGGTGGTAACAGTAATATTCCTTATCTACAGGGGATGCATGTACCCTCATTATAGTGCATTAATATTCCATAGACCTCACAACTGCACGTGAGTCTTATAGTTAACTTTGTGTATGGCATGTGTACGTGCAGTGCTGCCGAAAATTCGAGCATTAATGTATTAACCCTCATTTCACTATATGTACATAAAAAACATAAATAGTGTGCAGATGTCATGTAGTGACAAACATGGCTCACCCGTGTAATCTGGAACAACGTCCCACGCCAGTCTCTAAGGCGTGTAGCCGCTGAGCTAAGTGTTTATATGGTTGCCATGCAACCAGCAGGCATGCGTATTTCATCGTCCAGTGGCCATCTTTGTGTGGGAGCCAACCCGTCGATATGGTAACGTACATATCGTATACCTTCTGTGTTTAAAAAAGAAAGCTGCCATTCTATCACTGAAAATAGCGTTAACAAAAATTACGTGAACTCGTGATAGGCATCGGCTGTCTGCCCCTTCCCCTGTCTATCGGCTGGGTGCCTCACCTCCTTCAAACTATCCCGACCTGGGGTTCATGAATCGCTGCAGTTATCTGAAAACCCGCCTATAAAAGTAATGAGGGGTTACAGGGAACGAAAGGCCCTCAATGCCATCCCGTTCCACCAACACACAATGCTGCTTCAATTAAGCAGTAGTGGACGCAGGTTTTCAGCAGGAGAAACTGGTGCAACTCACTGAATCACCGATCAGCAGGTGCCCCTATTGAGAGCCGCCAGGAGGCAGAGGCACATTAACCGGCTCCTCCAAATGTGCTGCAATCACCACGAAGATGGTGGACATCCCGACACCCTTGCACACTGGATGATGTATCTGCCACTTGGGAGCACCGCTGCCCACAGAAAAAGACATTTGGTTTGGTGCAATAACATGGTACCAGTAGACTGGGTCAGGATGAACGCAGGTCCTCTATCCAATAGCATGGGGAGCTTCTTCAATGAGCAGCCATTTTTGCCACTGCTCTCCTGGGCGACCTCTGAAGCAACCAGTTTAAAATCAACTGTTGCCATAGACTTAACAGTGTTATGCAATGAAGCATGCAGGACTATGTTTGGGTCACAAACCAGAGAAACTCTCATCTGGAGGTAGGTCATTGCATAGCCTTCAAAATGGAATTTTATCACCAGTTTGGAAAAAGAGAAGGTAACTAAATCCAATCTTCGATAGCTGCCAGATAAATGAAGGATGGTTCAGTGGTGATGCAAAGTGAATAATTAATGAGAGCACATGTGCCTCATTACAAGTTTGGCAGTAATTCAATGGTAATTCCTCCAAGTTACAGCTGAAATCATTTACTGTTACCACCACTTGGTCCTATGGGGCTACCACGGGATTACAAGTGGCTGTAGGGCGGTGTAATTCCCCATTTATGGAGTCCAGGACTCCATGGGGATTTTAAACATATTTAACCCTGGCAGTATTACCATGCGGTCAATTCGGCAATTTATTTTGTGGAAAAGTAGAGGATTGTGAAACTGTCATGTTTCCTCTGAAAATCGGCCGAAACCTATAATTGGCAGTGTGGGAAAAATGGTGGTCATTTCCCAAAAAAAAAGTGTCAGTAACAGTATTATTGCTACTTTTTTCCCAACCCCCACACTTGTAATGAGGCCCCATGGTCATTGTAAGGGATTGAAGTCCCTCTCCGGGCACCAGTGGCAAAACCAAAAACACTTGCTGCTGTACAAAATGGCCTAGCATGAGCTCATCAGGAACCAGGCGACCAAGTCCAATGATTGAGGGAGAGGGGAAAGTACCTTCCCCTCCTGCTGAGACAGAGAATGGGGAAATTCTGGGAGAAATAGCAGGCTGTGCACTGCCAGAGGAGTGAGGTTTAAAAAACAATACCTGGCTGACCAGTGAGGATTCGCAAGTATTAAAGGATGATACTTTTTCCTTTTGAGAATTGGCTTGTAGCCCAATGGCACCAGTAGAAAAGAGTAATCTGTCAAGAACGTGCTCAAGGGACCCAATGTGCAGACGCTCTCCCCACCCCCTCCACTCAGAGAGGCAAAGTTCCTATATTTGGCATTCGAAGGAGCAGAAAAACTGAGATAGGATGTGAGGAAATAAGGGTATGGTTTAGTGATTGGATGTCGACAGTTCATTAGAAACACAGAGAAGAGGGGAGGACTTGCGTTCTGGGTATGTAGCGGGTTTCTAGGAAGGTTTTGCTCTTTGTCACCTGCTGAGTGACACATATAATGCATTCTTGCATATAACATTAATAGCACAGCTGTTGGGGGGGGGGAGACATGGCCAGCTGTGGTCCAAGATGGTTGCATAGCTGCTGAACTCCGGCTTGCCATTCTCTCCCCCTGTTTTCTAAGAATAGAGGGTGAAGTTTAAAAGTTGAAGAAGTAACCAAAGAATTTGAGGCTTAACCTGCCGCAACTACTGTCCCTACGACTTGCATTAATCCTTCACCAGAGGATGGCATCTCTGGCAGCACCTGATTCAATGATGGCCGATGTTGGGTCCTGACGTAGAGCAAGCTAACCAGCCAAAATGGAAAATCGTCTTGAATCTGGCGTGGGGTACCTTGGAGCTTAAGTCGGGTCCCTAATATTCAACCCACCTGATAGGGGGTGGCGGATGAAGGAATTGCCTGAGGATTGGCGGTGTACCTTAGGAAAGGATTAGGAGCCTATTGGTTCAGTGTCACCCGTCAAGTCACCTGGGATCAAATTCAGGCTTCCTTGGAGCCAGGCACAGGCAGCTGAGGTTAACTGCATGTGACCGGCAGAGGGGTGTCTGAGGAGATGCCATAGGATTCAAGGTGTCATGGAAGAGTTGTTGAGGTCCTTAATGGCCTTGTGTCAACGGGTCTGGACTGATGGGGGAAGCCCACCACCTTTAGGAGCTCAGAAACAATGATTTAAGATGTGCGGCCTCCTCAGTGCAGGGGAGGGTCTGTGCTGCAGCAGCAAGGACACAGATAAGGTGTAAATGGTGCAGCAGGACATGGACTGGAGAAAAGGTGGGCAGTAGTGACACTGGGTCTCATGGAGAGCTGCCCGAGAGAAGCATGATTTTCACGAGGGAGATGTTCTGCTGCAAGAAGGAGATTTACTAGCTGCATGTACTCTTCTCCCTGGTAGAACACTGGATCACATCCCAGAAAGAAAAGGGAGGAAAACAAGAAGGGAGCTATTTCTAGGGGACCCATGTTGGATGGTCTCTTGAGAGCAAACCCTTGTTTGGTAGACATGATGACTGGAAAGGAACTGGAGGATGTGTAGCCCATGGAAATGTTGACACAGATGCTGCTACTGTGATAAGCGGGTCACTCAACTCTGGCAGTATATCTCTGTGCATAACCTAGCAGAATTTGATCGCCTGCATGTCTGCCCTACTTGATGGTATTGACAAAAAGGTTTGCCAATGAGTTACTGGTGCAGCCAACATCAACCCATCTATTGCAGAAATTAAACGTGAAATACTCCCTCTGTGGTAAGGATGGAGGCTAATGGTACAGCTATCCACAAGCTGCAGAGGGAAGGGGCAGCCTTGAGTACTCTATTTGAAGATTTGAAGGTGACCATTGAGATGATCATGGGACTTATCGAGGAGTTGTGGAATCGTTGTAGAAGAGAGAACCTAAGTCTTGAGGTGTTCCTCAAGTGGCATGGTAGGCTCCAAACTGGCAGCTTGGAATCAGCGGTTCTTTTTCGTGTTTTGTGTTCTTGATCCGGAGACCCATGTTATGGGTGTAGTTCTCCATAAAGTATATAGATGGGTCACCTGAGAGCATAATCTTCTGCTAGGCCTAGCGATGTTACAGTGAAATTTAACTCATTCCAAATAACAGAGCGTATACTGAAATGGCCAAGGTAGATTAATAAAATAATATTTCAGAGTTTGTCCCTCCCTTTCTTTCAAGACTTATCACCAGTTACCTTGCAAATAAACCCTCATTCAAGAGACCCATCAACAAACTGAAAAATACTAACATAATATGCCGCTGGATTGTTCTGAATTATGCTAAAAGAGTCAAGACCACGCTTGTGCAGATCCTTTGTCTCGCCTGGAAAATCTAACTGGAAAATGCAGAAAAGAGGTACCAAAGTAATCAAGATGTAAGGTGTGACTTGTGTGACCTAAGTAGTTTTATCCTCATCATCTGCTGTCTTTGGTTTCATTTAGAGTAGGTGTATGAGGGAAATATGGAGTCAAGATGCCACCAAAAGGGAGGCAGGCACTAAGTGGATGTATCTCATGTTTTACTTGGTTAACACTAACATGCTAGTTAAAGATGGAAGTAGATGCTGGATATGTGAGGGGTGGGTTGGGGTCTAGGGTAGTACATGTCGGAGGGCATAATTGTTTGATCTAATTATCGGTAACAGAAGTTGGGTACTGGAGATAGCTGCACTCCAGCTTGCAGTAAGCTGATATTTTATTGTTGGGGCACGTAGCTGGTGTGGGAGGCCTGCCAACGGTACTATAGATAAAGACAGACAACCTTGTTTCAGCTGTATTGGTCACAAGTCATTGGGCATTGGGGATTGAGGGTTTAATAGTGGCTGGACGGGAGGAAGCATCTGTTGAATGTTACCTTTTGGATTGTGTGTATATAAGCAGGAAGGAGTTTGGGGTTGGTTTTGATTGGGTGTTGCTCTTGGTTCCAATTGGGAATGTAGAGAATGCACTATTTCCTTTTTTCTACTGCTTTTTATGCCGGATCAGAGATATGACGCTCCACTCTAATGTTTACAGTAACCATTCAAGGTACCCTCATTAAATGTACAGGGACTACCGGCATAAAGGAATTCAGCTCATAAAACTCCTCGGAGAACCAAGAGTCCAGATTTCCAGACTATACCCAAGAGATGCAGAAGACCTGCAGTTCTTACTCTGAGGTGAAATAAGCATTGCAAAAATCAAATCAAATACAACTTCTTTTACCCATCTAAACTGAAAGGGCTCCACCAAGACAGGTCTTTCTTTTTTTAATCATCGGTGGATGTGGAGTGCTGGATGGACCAGCAAGGCCTGTGGAGAAGAGAGGTAGCAAAGAGAGGACTAAGGCACCCGCTCTCTGATGGCACTTGAGAGTGGTAGTCATGGTAGCTGCATACCTCTTTGCAAGCTCAGTCCTGTCTCAATTGAAGGCCTTGTTACTAATAGCTGTCTTAACAACAGAGTCTGATGTCAATGATACAAGCATGGGAGGGATGCACTGAGCCCGATTTAGGACTTGATCATCCTTTTGAATGATGATTGATAATGTATGGTCTTTGCTATTCTCTTCTGTTCCACTGTGGTCACTCTTGAGGATCAATGAGATTGAAGCTGAGGATTGGGGTGCAAATGATGCTAGCTTTGGGCTTGATCCTCAGATAAGATGGCTGAACTTAATTTTGCGATTTGTACATAACATGTAGCTATCCTGCTAGGAGTCATCATGGTTGACAAACATATTGTGTGTGCAGCTAGTGGGTTTTATTCCAAATAGCGTGAATCACTTACAAACCCCATTTCTTCTTGGCAGATTCTGGGAGTTCATTGGGGAACTGGTTTAGTGTGCTTAGAGACACTGCATTACTGGCTCTTTAACTTGGTTAGTTAACAGCACACTGGTGGTATACTAGGTGACATATTTTATATTACAGTTTAGTTTTTTATTTTGTATGGGCTATGGTGGAGTTGGGAGGGATCTTTTGCAAGTAAAGGCTAGATGTAGTTACAGTACTGGGAGTAGTGGAGTGGAATATTGGATAGGTTGGGATATGATCCAGAAGGTAGAGGGGCTAAGGAGTGAGTGGGTTTCATACCTAAAGTGGATACTTTGGCTATGGTCAAGGGATAGAGAACGGGTGATGCCTGAAAAAACAGAAAAGATTGAACTGAATGTTATCACAGGGAACGTTTCTGGTGTAGATGGCTTTAAGAGTTTTCGAGCGGCCTCATTTAGGCGTTATCATAGGATCCAAGTGGTTTTCTTGTAGAGACTCACTAATTGGCAATTGCACACAAGAAGCTGCAAAATAAATAGGGAGACAGAATATTTGGCACATCCATTTAATCATTTTCTGAGGTGTGCTAATTTGGGTGGCTCAACAGTGTCCCTTTAGAGGTGGAAAAGGTGACATAGACCTGGATGGCAGTTGCATCTTTGTGCTAGGAGAGGCATTGCTCGGGAGGGGGCTGAAGGGGCTATAACCCTGGTCGTTTGGTTGTAGCGCGGGATAGGAGCTCAGGGGCTACAACCAAAAGGCTAGCTAGCCCCTGGTCCTGACAGTCCCGACCTAGCAACACCCCGGCTGCTCGGCATGTTACATGGACAACAGATCTATTTAGTTAGTGTGTACACTTTGAGCTAGGAAGACAAAGCATGTTTTCTGCATTTACTCAGGAAATGGTTCTTATTTATTTTATTTTTCATTTGTATAGCGCCCAGACCCAGCGGTATCACAGCGCTTTTACGGGATATCTGGAAGCAGACAGTCAAAAGCAGTAGATAACAGTTAATACATCAAGTCTGAATCGTTTAGATCGGTTTTTATTTGTTAAAAAGCCAAGTTTTTATATTTGAATGGTATTGTTTTGTGGAACTGTGATTTTAATTGTGCTCTAAACAGGTGATTAGGCCGATCTAAACCACCTCAGGGCCCAGCAAAAGTATTGCAACCACTTTGAATGAGTCCTCATTCCAACTCAAATAGGTTGATGCCTGGAGACTTAGAAATAGAGAAGTCCAATGATATTCTTATTATTCAATAGTACATGATCTGCATTGCAGAATATATTATATGTTTATTACCGTGGCTATTTTTTATAGGCTGAATACTCTTTGTTTTCTTGCAAGAGTAATCTCTGGCCATTTGCAGTTTATTCTGTTGGTGTATGTCCCGGCCTAGCATCCTGCTTTGGAAACTGATGTCCGATTCTTTTCACAATGTGGGATTCAGAAGTGATATTCTGGAAAGAAATGTGGCAAGTCAGACATAGGTGAATGGCAAGAAGACAGGATTCAACAAGTTTTATTAAAGAAAAGAAGGCTTAATCTTCCCTAAAGCTATGAAGATGGGTTTCCCTAACTTTGAAGAAAGCATCAAACTGGAGCTTGGCAGGATGTCCTACAGAAATACTGTCCTCTGTTCATGTACCTGTTCTTTGTTTACAACAACAATATTGAGGAAACCTGATTGTTTCATTTTTATATTCAGTCTCTTGTTCACCCCTACTGCGTCTGTTACCTCCCTCTGGGTTTTCACATCTTTTAGTCTAACGTGAACTATCTGGCACTTCAGGTTGTCAGGTTATCGTAAGTCTTCATCCCCTTTTGGAGTATTTTCTGAGTCAGCCCCTCACGTTTCATTTCCTGGGTCAGACTCATGCAGGCTATTTCGCTTTTCAGGTCATCTGATTCCCTGGTTGCACTCACCCCCTTCTGGGATATTCTCAGGGTCAGCCCCTCATGGGCTACCTTAGTGCATCTCCACCCTGCTCGTGCGTCTTCAGATCTGACGTGTACCTGTTCTCCTGCGGCTGCGCTCATCGGGGAAGGTGGCTTCATCGTTGGGTTTCCTCTTTTGGTTCACCTGCCTGACCGAACTTCAGCGCTGGGACGGCTGGATGCCAGAGTGCCGCTCCGTCTATGGCTCGCTTCTCCCTCTTTGTCTTTCTGGACTATCCAGCATTCTGCTGGCCCTGTGTTTTCTCCACCCCTGCATCTCTGCATGGTCCTGCCTCCAGGCTCCTCCTGGAAGGGAGACATCCCCTCCTCTGTGCTCCAGCGCACGCTTCTGTGTTTCTCCCTTATGCTGGCTATCTCTGCTTTTGCATGGGTCTCACATCTTTTAAATTCCTCCCTTCAACGAGAGAGGAGACACCATTGGTGCCGTTCTTCAGAGGTGGGCTTTTACAGAACCAAGTCAGAAACCAAGCCACTCACCCGGTACTGCTCAACCTACATAAATCCAACAAATACCTGTAACTCTTAGTACCAGGGAGCTGTGGTAACAACTATACTTGAGGTTTCCTTGACTCCTAATAGGGGTCACCCCTAGTGAGATCCTGCTTGCCCTGTTCCCTAGGGGTTGTTGAGCAGAGCAGACACACTGCTCTAATTCCAAAGGGGCTGGCTCCTGCTTGGGGAGAAGGAACAAATTCCCTGTATTTAGCACAATTTATGCACATATGTACTTCATGTAGAATGGTGGACTAGCGGATTGCAAACTAGTGGAATGGGAAGCATATAAGGTATATATTATGGGGTGTATTTCCTAGAAACTGGGTATGAAAGAGGTGCTGCACAACACACTCGATACTCTTGAGGAAAAGATAGATGATTTGAGCTTGCAATTAGGAACCTCTCCCTCTATTCAGCAATACATTGCAGATATTAGAAAGGAGCATGTAAAGGGACCGGAGACACTTCATCAATTTGATTACAATTCATGGTATGCTAAGTAATATGAATTTGGTGACGGATCCAGCCACCTACTGGCCTGGCTGTGTTTAGGCAGCACGGCACTAGGGATACAATCATATGCATTCAAGAGGCTGGTGGGGTAATAGTGTAGTGGCAGGAAGCATAAACAGGGCTTTTAGAAGATGTTATGAAGAGTTATTTATGTATCAGCTGTTTGCAAGGTTCCCAATGATGTAAATAACCTGATGCGTCCACAGGAAATATTCAATGCAATACGAGCAATTGGAGTTGGGAAATCACCAGGGAAGTTCTATGCCATGTTTCAGGAGATCTAGGTTCCTAAGTGTGACAAGGCCAGTAACCTGGCCTTGTTAAGAAGGGGCGGCAACTCTTCTCAGCCAGGTCTGGGAAGCCCGGGAGTTATCGAGAGCCAATTCCTATACCTGCGGTGGACAGTGGTAATAGAGAGGGCGCCAATTCCTGCACTCCCCTCCCCCCACCTTGTGCCAGTATGTTAGCTTGCAGACCCATATCTCCAGCTTTGCCTGAGGTTAGAGATCCTGCCCAGTGTTTTTCTCTTAATTGCAGAGCTCCCTTTTCAGAGATTGACGAGAGAGTCCTACAGCGAAATCGGCATCAGAGATGACAGAATCCCAAGGTGGGAAGACAGAGAACTACATAGAAGAACTAACAGACAAGATTATGTCCGTGCAGAACGGGGAGAACCCCAGCCATGCCAGACAACCAATCCAGCATGAGGAAAACCTGAAGACCTTGTAGGGCCGGCAGGCTATACCGGCGAGCTTGCACTAGACAAAAAAATGCTTCCTGGACCATCGGGGAGCAAAGAGAGATCAGGGCAAACCCTCCTTTACAAGACTTACCGGGAGGCTGCATGAAGTAGGCTGTGGCAACACCGATATGAACATTGGCCTTCTCTGGCCACCGAACTCAGTACACTGTGAGCCTACACAGAGAAAGTGGGTGAGGCTTAGCCCCCTTTTAATCAGATTTTCACTGCACATACACGCACCGGGTGGGGAAGTCCAAGCCAGATTGGCCAGGGAGAGTCATCCAATCCTAACAGAGGGAGAGAAATGTAAGTTTAGTTTAGTTTAGTTTATTCATTTGTATTGCGCACCAGACCCGAGGGTATGAGGGCGCATGAGCAGCAAGGTGATTCAAAGCTTGGTTACAGGATGCTTATACTTTACATTACATAATTATACTTTACATTACATAATTACAGTGTGACGATGAAGGAACATGTGTACAGTTTGGCAGGAGAGAATGCAGTAGATGTATTTAAAGAATTACAAATATATACAAGTTTAGTATTACAAATTTACAGATTCTCTTAAAGCATGCAACGCGGAGAGCAGCCGTGTGGTGTAAGTGAGGAACAGGAAGTGTGGGTTTTTCAGGTGAGGTCAGAAGTGTAGGTGGAGGATAACCAATAGACCAGCTGGAGGGAGTGGCAGCTAGTGGAGATTTGCAGAGCAGGTGAAGTATTTGTTTAGGATTGGAAGTGGTTCTGCAGTGTGAGTGTGCTTGTTTGTGTGGAGAGTGAGTAGAGAGGATAGTGTAAGCAGTGAATGTGAAGTAAATTATACAGAGTGACAGGAGGGTGTTCGAGTAGTGGGAGGAGGAGAATGGTAGTAGGGGATGAGAGTGATAGTGGGAGGAGGCGATTGGTAGCAGGAGGAGGAGAGTAGTAGTCTGGAGGAAGGGTCTTGTAGTCTGTAGGAGGGAAGCACAGGGGGAGAAGAGGAGTAGGGACGTGATGTGGCAGGAGAGGTAACATCAAAGGGTGGAGATAGGATTAGGTGGCGTGACAGGTGAAATGGGGGAGGAGGGACTGGGGAGTGATCAGGGTAGAGAGGGAGTGGCGAAAGTGGGTGTGCAAGGATAACCTGACTCAAACTAAGTGTAAGGCACTGTCCCGGTTGACTTTAGAATGCTAAACTTGGATAGGGTAAGGAGAGTTTGGAAGTCCCAGAGGGAGCTTATATAGCCGCATTTGTTGAGCCATTCATAGCATTTGACAGTGTCTAGAAAGAAGGGCCCAATATTCTATTGCACTAGCAAGGGGTTACAAGCACCTAGATTAGGGCGGCGGATCATAACAATTCGAGAGAGAGGGGGACAGCCGTATGCCCCACAACGAAAAGGGTAAACACCCTAGACCTGTTTCTACGATTTGAGTGATATATTTGCCATAAGCTTCGGGAAGTGTTTCGAGAGGCTCAAAGGACCGGTGAGCTGCTGCCATCTATGAGAGAGGCCATCAAAACAGTGCTTTTGAAAATAGGAAAGCATGCCCTTCGATGCTTCTCGCATATTTCAGATTTGACACATGAGGAGCCAACAGGTTTTATACCTGGCTTTAATACTTTTATCATTTTGAGAAGGGTGGTACACACTGTTCAAGAATTTACAGACAATGACAGTAACTTTGTTATTGCTTCTCTGGATGCAGAGAAATTATTTGACTCTGTTGTTTTGGCATTCTTATTTAAGTTACTAAGGCAGTGAACAGAGGGCTGTATTGCATTGGCTTAGTAAAACTGCTGTACCCTAATCTTAGAGATAGGGTATTACCAGGATCAGTGGTCTGGAGGGTTGTTACAGGATTTGAAGTAGGAGGGGGTGCCCCCTCTCTACACTCCTTTTTGCACTGGTAATTAAACCACAAGCCAGTTGGCTGAGATCTGGGCAATCAGGCTTTGGGATTCAGTGGGCTGGCAGGGAACATTTAGAGGATTTGAATGCAGGTGATTTACAGCTGTTTTAAGAGACCCATCCTCTAAAGTTCCGTAAATAATCAAAGGTTATTATATCTGCTATGATCTGTCCATTGATCAGAATAAATCTTGTTTATTTCTGCTGGGGAACTTTAGACACATTTCCTGTGAAGAACTTTCACTATTTCCTTTGAGTTAGGCTCTTTCAGTGTTCACATATTTGGGTTTTATGACGAATCGAGGGATTCAGTTATGTTCCCCAAGGGGGAACCCCTTCCTGTGAGGCTAAGGAGGTGAGCCTGCTACGCAACATTGCCCCTAGGAGGGCAGTAAGCAGGACCTTGCAGGGAGACACTCTTGGGATAAGGACTCTCTTTACAATGAGGAACTCCCCTTTCATTATCCTCATAAACCCAATATCATTCTATCATTTGACAGACAATCAGACTCCTCTTACATATGTTATTGTGATGTAATACCAGAAGAAAGGGGAAGTAGTGAATTTAAAGCCTTACAGGGTCTCTAACGCCTGCAAGGAAATAATTCTCAGAGAAGTGGAAAACATTCGCGAATCAGACATCATAGAGTCTTCAGAGAGTCATTGGTCATCACCAATAGCCCTGGTAGCAACTCCATTTCCCAATATGACAACTATCCCATGTCGAGGATCGATGATATGATTGACAAATTTAGAAAGGCATGATGCATCTCCACGATCGATCTAACCAAGTGCTATTGGTAGATGTCATTAAACCCTTCTGATAAGGAGAAAACCGCTTTTTCCACTCCACAGGGATTGCTCTAATTTAAGGTGTTTATTTTTTGGGTTACAACAGGCCCCCACTACTTTCCAAAGATTGATGGATCAATTGTTGTAACCATTTTCCCATTTCTGTGGTGCATACCTCGATGACATCCTCATTCACAGTGAGACCTGGGAAAAAAATCTTTTTCACCTATATGAAATAATCATGGCCCTACGAAAAGCAGGCTTGTCTGCAAATCATAAGAAGTGTAATTTGGCCCAGTCAGTGGTTAAGTACTTAGGGTTTTTTGTAGGCAATGGCATAGTGCAATTCCAGACAGAAAAAGTTAAAGCTGTCCAACAGACTCCTCCTTCTAAACCAAAGAGAGAACTCAGCGCTTTTTTGGATCATACAGGATACTACCGTAGATTCATTCTCAATTACTGCACCCTCACAGTGAGTTTAACGATAAGTTCAAGAACACTGAGCCACAAAAACTCAGATAGGAGAAACAAAATCAAGACAGTTTTAACAGTCTAAAGTATGTAGTGAACCTGTTCTCAAAGTCCCTGAGTTTAGTAAGAAATTTATCCTACACACAGACGCCTCCAACGTGAGCCCAGGCACCGTTCTCTCTCAGGAATACGACGGCACAGAACATCCTGTCTTATACATCAGCCATAAGTTATTTCTGAGAGAGCAGAACTATGCCACAATTAAATTAGAGGCTTTGGCCACTAAATGCCGGTTACAAATGTAAAATATTATTTAACCGGTCGGAAGTTCCGACTAGTAACTGACCATTCCCCACTTGTTTGGCTAAGTCTTAGGAATGATTCAAACACTTCCATTATGCAATGGTTCCGTGACCTGCAGCCCTAGTGTTTCACTGTTGAGCATAGAAAGGGAAAGAGCAAGGGAATGTTGATTTCCTCAGCATATTCCCCATCGGTGAAGAAGGGGAAGCCAAAAGCCAAAGGGAAAGGATATGTGACGTATCAAGGTATTCAGTCACATTCCCCAAGGGGGAGCCCCTTCCTGTGAGGCTAGGCAGGTGAGCCCACTAAGCAACATTCCCTCTTAAGGGTGGGAGTAAGCAGGACCTTGCAGGGAGAGACTCCCCTCTTGGGGATAAAGACTCCCTTTTCATTATCCTCATAAACCCAATACCATACTATCATTTGACAGACTCCTCTTATATATGTTATTGTGATGTAATGCCACAAGAGAAATATCAGCCTGGCGCTGTGAAGAGTATGAGCAATGGAGTGATAAAGGATACCTGTCTGTCAATCAATAAGTCGAAAAAAACAAAGGGACTTATGAAGGACACAACTCCCATACAAAGGAAGGACTATATTGAGAAGCTGGGTAGGCCCCAGCATAGCGTGATAAGTGGGCGGACCAAGAGAACCAGAGAGAGAGAGACCTGGGAGTTTCAAACCGGCTGGATCGAAGAAGCTGGGAACTCAGAGTGAATGCTAGTTTATATGAGTGGTCCCTGTATGATTCTCACTCTTCTTATGACTTTGCCACTCACTGGGACCAGTATGAGTAGTCTCTGTAGGAGTCTCACTCTTAATATGGCTTTGCCACTCACTGGGACCAGTGTGAGGAGTCACTGTAGGAGTCTCACTGTTCTTATGACTTTGCCACTCACTGGGACGAGTTGAGACTAGTATGATCACTCCAATCTTTATATTCGGTTTTCCAAAACTCTTGGATATGTCTGTCCCATTTAACTCTCAGGCCCCTTTCCCTCAGCTCTCCCGCTCTCCCCTTTACCTTGGGTGTAATGGGGCTGTGTCACCGAGTCAGCTGCCTTGCTTCTATTTTGTTCTTTATCAGAATGGCTTCTCTGCCTTCTTCCGTTCTCTTTGGTGACACATTTCTGTGTCTATGTGTGGTATCAGCAATGTCATGGTTCGCCCGTCTCTTCCCACTTGATCCACAACATATCTCTCTTAGTTCCTTACTGGGATTCAGTTTGAAAAAATAGACCTGTCGGTGCCTGTTCCTCGCATGCTTGCCTTCATGCACATCAGGGTTGGGGCTCCTCGTCAGCCAGTGTCGAAGGTCCCTTCAGGGACTCTCAGCCTCTTGGCAGGCTTCCTCTACTCTGCTCTCCAGACCGTGCACCTCGGACACCTTGTTCCGGTTGCAGGTTGCCTCTGTGAGTGGCAAAGTCATAAGAAGAATAAGAGTCCAACAAGGGTTCAACCTGCCTGGTTTAGTAAGAAGACAACGAAGAAAGAGAAAGAGAGTGGTTATCAGAATAAATGTTTTTGGTCCTAAAGAAGAGAGAAGAGTTGTGTATTTAAGAAACAGTGAAAGTTCAGAAAGGATTCCAAAAAGCCAAAGAAAACATTATACAAGGGCTTCAAAGAGTCCCTTGAAAGAACTGGAGGACTTGTTACAAGAGATAACAAAGGACTATCTGAAAATCCTGTACTGAGGGAAACTGCGCTGCAAAGCATTCCAGTAGAAGGGAGTCATTGTCCTTTCTGGCCTTTCTGTTGCTTAGAAATAGTGGTAGGGTCAAGCTAGGTTCGTTTTGGGACAGAGGACATTTTGATTACAGCCTTCCCTATTGATGGCAAGCATCCTAGTTTAGTTCTGCTAGGTAGGGAAACCCTTAGGATAGGGAAAGTTAGGCATTTTTAAAATTATTTTATAATAATCCTTGTTGAATAGGGTACCCATTGTTCTGTCTCCTCCTTGTGACCTACAACAGTATTCAAATGTTTCATGATTTGGGGAACGAATACACACATAATATAGAATGAGTGCTCAAGGGGCTGAAGCGGGCTGTGGAAGATTGTGATGCTTCTGCATACATTTGTATGTGTTTGAAGGCGCATTAGTGTTGGTTCTAGCAACTACATTTAAGACTATTGATCAATTCTCACTTCCTTTCTGTGGAACCAAAGTAGATGTAGTATGGCTCTCTGTACTTTTTGCCATTCTTTTGAATATTGATGGACTGGGGGTCCAAATTTCAGTCATTACTTCCTAGCTTCAGAAATGCATTTTGTGGCACTGTGGTTAGATTTGGGGAATAATGCAGAGATACCACTACTAGGCCAGTTTGTGAACCTACTTGATTGTAGTTATTTGTGGCAGGTGTTAGGAATCTGAGGGTGTCCTCACTTCTTTCCCCAATATATCCACCTCCCAGGTGGCCAGGGAAAGGCTGTCACTTTCGGATCCTGACCCAGGGGCAGGGGGGGGTTATGCGAGGGAGGTTCACATGGGTGGACACTTGGGGAACGGGGATGAGGCACCCTTGGGTGAGACACAGTATCTCCCCCATTTCCCTTTCATATGGAGTCAAACATCCCCCAAGCCTTTATAGGGTATTATCAAGATCTACCCTGTTATTCCTGAAGACACTCTCCCAATATACCCCAATCAGGTACTAAGACAAGGAAGAGACAACCCAGAGTTATACATTCTCTCTTTACTAATACAGACATTTAACAAAGATCACTCTGGTACTGGGATGAGGAAGAGGGATAGTAAAGAAACATTCCCTGGGACCTGGAGGGCGGTATAAATGGCCCGCTGAGGTGAGGCTAATGAGAACGCCTGTGGAACGCTTGCATGAGAAGGCAGAGGAGAGACCAGTGAGACGTGTGCCCGAAGTATTCAGGAGCTGCAGAGTCGCTGTAGCGGAAGCAGCAAAGGTCTCCGGTGGCAGAACTGGCTTGTAACCCTCCAGGAGTCAGAGGGACTCCTTCTCCGTTTCATCAAGGTGGCGGAGAACCTGTAACTGAGGTGCACCGAGCTGGGAGCAGTGTCAGCCACAGAGAGCCTGCCGACGTGAAGATTAATACCCGGAAACAGCATACTCAGTGAGTCAAAGGAGTTTGAATGACTTTTGGATGCTGTGGGGTAAACCGTCTGCTCTATGCAGATTGGATCGCTCGCGAGGGAGCGAGGGACCATTGAGGCACTGTGAATGCCGGTCCAGCTTAAAATAAAGACTTTTGACAATGCACTAACTTGCAGGATAAGAAAGGGGAAAATAAGGATTTGAAATTGAGAAGGCCATGTAAAGGCCGGAGCAATTGAAGTATTTGGGAAGTAAGGAAACGCCTGTGAGTGGGGTGAAAATTCCCAGCAGGGGAGTAAACTGGGAATTTGATAGCAAGTTATGCAATGTGCTTCAATGGAATGAAATGAAGCCTTATGCTGTGAATACCGAATCAAAAGAAAACAAGTGTGATATTCCCTGGTACAAAGGAACTGTGAATGGTATAAACTGAATAAAACAAGCATTGGCAAGTGCCATAAGCATTTAAAGAACTGGACAAACTGAAAGAATAAGCAATGGTAAAAGCCTTCAGAATATCTGAAAGTTCAAGTGCATGGTGGCAAGACAAGTCTTGAGAGAGTATCTAGAGGAAAATTCAATACCACTGAAACATTGGCAGTGTAACTGTGAAGAAGCAAGTAAGGTGTGTCAGTTGCGTGACCTGTAATGGGTGGACTGTGTGGTCCAACAACTGAGCCGAGGCCGAATACTTCCACATAAAGGAAAAGCCACGTAACTCACCCATGAGATTGTGTTTGACTGCCAAGGAGAAACTTGGGGGTGATTTGATATTATTGAACCAAACTTTTGTGATATTGGTGCAATTGATGAAAGGCAAAGCTGCTGCCAGAAAGCTGAGACGTATCCTAAGGAATTGTATTGGTTTTCGGAACATTGAGAGACTTGAAAGAGTGGGGAAGGGAACCCCCTCTTTTTGACAAAGTGAACCATCCTGAATCTTGGGGAGCTGGAAAAAGCTCTGAACTTTCATTTGAACACTTTTGATTGTGATGCTGACATCTCTACACATTATAGTCAAGCAGTTGTGAGGGCAAGTATAGGCTTTGGACGCAGACACATACTTGCTTTGAACTTCCTGACAAAGTCTCTCCTTAGTTTTAGTTAGGTAGGGAAATCCCATTTTAGCAAAGGGCAAGTTAGGCATTTTCCCAAACCTCTCTTATTTGAATAAAAGTTTATGACCCAAGTTTTACTCAGTTGTCTGTGTCTACTTCTTGATGTCTTCACAAACTTCACACAGGGTCAACTGAGAAATTGTGTTTCAAAGCTGTACCTATTCATATCGGGCTGACCATTTGGGGATGGGGTGGAATGTAAACATCTAGGGGCAGACTTCCATATGGCAAGATGTTCTTTTTTAAACTTGATTTTAGTTTGCTTGGTGACAAAATAAAGACATTTTTGCATCCTCATCACAATACACGTACACATGTGCTACTACTGGCCAGAATTGTCTTCAATGTCTGATAATGCCCCCTGGGCAACCTTGCCTCCGTCCTTGCGGTATCAGCGAAGGTTTGACCAAATGTCTTTTGATCTACTCCTTGTATGCACCAATGTTCCGTATAATTCCTCCATATCGTTTGCCCAAGTGAGATCTTGCAGCCAGACCTTTACTGACTGGGCACGCTGTGGTGTTCAACACAACAGGCTACGCCTCTTGGCCAGCAGGAGGCCCAGATTCAGGAACCTATGTTTCTCCTCCATCATTTTCCATGTGATACCCAATACGCCTCTTGTCCAGCAGGAGGCCCAGATTCAGGAACCAACGTTTCTCCTCTGTCATTTTCCATGTGATACCTAATACTAGGGCCACTGGTTGGGGAGGAGCCAGGTGCCCGGTCACTTCCGTTAGTACATTGCATACCTCTCCCCAATAGACCAACAAGGGCTGGCAGCTGCACAGCATATGTAACAAGTCTGCATCAGTACTGGCACATCTAGGGCACGTGCCCGCACAATCTTTCCCCGAACTGACTAACCTTGGCCTGTGTATAATGTATTCTATTCAGTATCATGAACTGGATTAGCTGAACCGTGGAATTCTAAGAAATGTTTTTTGTGAGACTTCAAATATCCGACCACTGTCTGTCTGAGAAGGCATTAGCGAAGTCCCACTCCCATTTCACCTTATTATCGGGGCCCTTGCGTGCGATATCACCAAGAAGACGATTATAAAACACTGACACACATTTAGCTTTTCCTCTCACTGCTACCTCATGTATGTAGGTGTCACCGGCACTGACTTTAGGCTTGTCTGGTAACTCCGACCATAGCACCCTGAAGGTCACTCTCATTGTCCAATAGTATAACTTCTGTAGTTGAGAGCCACCCACACATACTCTTTAAACTCCTCCCATTCAATGAACTTGCCCTGTGCATACATGCACCCCAGTGATACAACAGCAAACAGACTCCAACATTTTGCTATTGAGGGGTCTAGTGTCAGCGTCAGCCTATTGTGGCCCCAAGGGAGGGGGGGCTCTATCATATGGGTACTCGAACCGGCGCATCCTACATAGCTTACTCCATGCCAGCTGGGTATTGGCTAGAGCGTCTAAGGATCCTTGTGCTGTGTAATCAGACCCATAGATCAAAGTTTGGAGGTTTGCACCGCCCACCACAGCCCTCTTCAGTCTGACATGTGGCAGAGGTTCTCCAGCTGCTCCCAGTAAGAAGCATAGAGCCCCTGTGCCGCTAGATAATACAGTTCAAAGTGGTGTGCCCTAACACCTCCCTCTTCCCACGGCCAGGTCATAGATACCCATCCCATGCGGACCTCACTGTTGCCCAGTATAAAAGAAGTGAATGCAAGTATTTAAACGTTTTCCTGCCTGGCCATACTGGGATGTTGTTAAACAAATATACTAGTTTCGGGAGAACCAACATTTTCAAAAAACCGAAAGGCGTCCCATCAGCGACATTGGGACCTTCCTCCAGGGTGCCAGCCTGGATTAGAGTAGTTTCATATAAGCAGTGTAATTCAACCCTATCGTCTCCGCTGACGACATATGAATAAGGATACTTAGGTACCTAAGTGAGGCCTGCACTATTCGTAACTCATGCCCTTCCACCTACAGGTGCTGCGCAACATCTGTTAGCGGGAATATCTCTGACTTTTCCCTATTAAGGTGAAGCATTGAGTACCTCCCAAATTCCTCCACCATCTCAAAAGCAGACCCTGCATTCTTAGAGTGGTCTCGGATATACAACAGAATGCGGTCCGCATATAAGGATATTATCATTGGTTTCCCCCAGCCATAAACTGCTTTGGGCATGCCGCAGTTGCACAAGGCCCGCTAGTGGCTCCATCACCAGAGCAAACAAAAGGAGGGAAAGCGGGTACCCCTGACTGGTGCCACTCTCCAACCTAGTGCCCTCGACAGCATCCCGTTTGTATTGACCCTTGCTAGTGGTGCCCTACCCATGATCTAAAACTGGGTCCAAACCCGGTCTTGTCCAGCACTTTAAACAGGTATGGCCAGTACAGTGTGTTGAATGCCTTCTGCATATCTAAGGATATTGCCACTGTGCTAGAGTCCGCAGGTACCTTTGCAAGTACATTGTAAAATCCCCTCAAGTTCAGGACAGTAGCGCTGGCAGGTATAAATCCCAACTGGTCGTTATGTATGAGAAATGGCATTAATGGCTGTAGCCTATTCGCTATCGCCTTTGCAAAGATTTAAGCATCATGTTGATCAATGAAAGGGGTCGCTAAAATGCGCAGTCACCAGCGCCCTTTCACAGTTTCAGCAACATAGTTATTTCTGCTTCCTGCACCGTCTCAGGGAGTGTTCCCTAGACAAGCGCATTTTCCCACATCTGGAACAAGAACAGGACCAACTGGTCACAGTACTCATTCAGCCACCAATCCATATGTTCCTGGTGATTTGCCATTGGGGAGCCCAATAATTGCCCCTTTAATTTCTTCCTCCGTTAGGGGGACTTCTAAGGCACCTGACTCTTCGGCTGATAGCAGCAAGGTTGGGATTGTGTCCAGGCGCTCGTTAATTTTGGCCTCGGTAGCTTCTCCCTGAGGCTGATACAACCGCTCATAAAAAGCACATAATCCCCTGTTAATGTGCCTGTCAGTGTAAATTTGTGTGCCAGTTTCATTATCTTTGTTATTGATCAGGCTCCTACCCACCTTCCGTCTTATCAGCCGGGCCAGTAACTGCCCAGGTCTGTCAGCCTCCCTGTGTCTACGTGCCATCCCAAGTTTGTCTAGTAGTAGTCTAACCTCCCTCTGTTCAAGGTCCCGGAAGGAGTTTAGTCTCGGCCAGTACTGCTGGAGTGGGCTCTCTAACATAAAGGTCCTGCAGGTTTTTTCAGCTCTGCCTCAACTTCATTCAGTTCCTGTCTAAGTGCCTGCAGTACCCCAAATTCAGTCGACAAAGCCACCCCTCGCACATACACCTTGAACATCTGCCATATCACTGTTACAGATGAAACAGCCTACATGTCGAGCAAAAAACATTTTGATATTGGGGGTCATTACGACCCGGGCGCAAAGGTATACTGGGCACCGGTAAGGACACCAGTGCCGGTAATCCCTTTGCGCCCTTTTGCGGGTCCTTCCCTTAACGCCTGGTTTTAGCAGGCGTTAAGGACGGGACACGCAAAGGGATACCGTTATTGCCGCCTTCCCCCTTCCCATTAAGCCCTATGGGGGTTCAAATGGGAATGGGGATTGACATTTTCAATGGGGACTTACCTGTCCCGCAAAGGTCGGACTAGACCGGTAAATCCCCATTGAACAAGGGCGGACACGGTACCGGTAATAGCGCCATGACTAGCACCAACCTCGGAATGAGTTCCATTGTCTTGCAAGCTGTGCGCAAAGGCCGTGTCCCAGAGCGCCTCTGGTTAAACCGCCATGGGGGGTCGTGGCCGCCCCTTCGCTGACCAGTAAAGCACCAAAAGAAAGGGAGAGTGGTTTGAGACGGTCCTCGTTCATATTATACAATCAACCACAGCATGCAAGAGAAAATCAGATCGGAACCACATGTCAATGTATGAGTACATCCCGTGGACAGACGAGTAGTAGGTGGACCCCTTTTCTGCACAATGCTGCACCCATCATACATCAACCGTATTTAGTTCACTCCTACCCGGTATGATCATGTGCACTGCCGTGGTCAAATCATATGGGCCCATACCTGATCTGTCCAAGGACACACCCATGATCGTATTGAAGTCTCCCCGCAACATTAGGGCAGCTGTGGGAAACCCTGCCATATGGTCGAGCATATCTGCGTAAAAACCAGGGGTCATAACAATTAAGGAGAACCACCTCTATTTTACATAATATCCTGTCTACTAACACAAATCTCCCCTTATCATCCACAATTGCCTTCTGGCAAGTATATGGAAGTGCTTTGTGTATCAAAATCATCACTCCCCGCGCCTTAGTAGAGTATGATTTATAGTAGCGTTCCCCCCCCCCCCCAAGTCGGGGCCACCAGCTGAGCCACTGACTCTACTCTGTGGGTCTCCTGCAGGAAAGGTATTTAAGTACCCAACCGGTTGGCCTGAGCAACAACTTTCCAGGTCTTCACATAGTTAACCCTTGAATGTTCCAGCTCAACATGTTAATCCTGGTCATTCCCATTTTCGTTCCCATCCTAGCCCGCCATATACTGTGTTCCTGTGAATGCGCTGTTGCAAACTAACATGGATGTTATGCACTAGCTACCAAGCTTTTTTAAATTTTAACCCCACCCCGTCCCCTTAGAACCTCCCCACCCTTGCTGCCGTCCCACAACTTGCAGTGTCCACACTTCCACCCTGTTCCTTCCAGGCCACCACTGTTCAGACCCAAAACCGAAGCTAACTCCGAACATTAACAAAAGAGTAGCTATCGCAGCAGGGCTAACTGTCACTGCTCTAGGCACTACACTTCATCATTCTATAAACCTGCTTTACCCATTTTGTGTATTAGTATCACATCACATAAACAGCCATCCCTCAACAATTGCCATCTCTGGCCTCAGGTCTTTGTCGAGCCCCCTGGAGATCCATTTCGGATCGCGGAACCTGGATTTTAGCCTCGATAAACTTCACCACTTCCTCTGGGACCCTAAAGTGTAGCCGAGTTGGGTACAGCATTGCATAGGGGATACTTCGGCCCCATAGCAATTCTTTGACGGACAGGAATTCCGCTCCTGCTGAACTGAGAAATCAGGGAAAATGTGCATCACTTGCGACCATAGTAGGAGCTCCTTCCTATCCCGAGCCAACTTTAATAAAAGGTCTCTGTCCCGGTAGCTTAATATTTTGGCGATTATTGGTCTAGGGAAGTCACCAGGCTTCGGTTTTTGGGTAAATGCTCTGTGTGCTCTTTCAAACGCAAAAAACTGTGACAGTTGTGGGCCATCCAGCAGTTCCTTGAGTAGTGATTCTACTGCACGCTCCATGTTGCCCGTGCGGGCATCTTCCGGGACACCCACAATTCCCACCTTGTTCCTCCGGGATCTGGATTCCAGATCCTCACATTTGGCATTGACATACTTCATGTCTTTAGTCAAGGCACTCATCGCTGATTGGAGTTCATGCACCGTATCCTCCCTTGCCCCGATGTGCTCCTCCGCCTCATTAATCCTTTGTTCTTCTTTGGCTAGTTGTGCCCTGACGGTGGTAACATTCAGTGTGATGTCATCCATTATTTCGTGGACTGCCGCAAAACCTTTGGTCATAGTGCAAGCATTTGTTGCCGTTTCGTTGGCACAGTCCCCAGCTGCTGCTCTAAGGCAGATGCCCCATTTTTGCGTGGGTGGATTTGGTGTATGTGTCCATGGTACAGGTTTCCCTCCCCCACCATCCCCCTCACCCCCCAAGCGTGCTTAGTCATGGCTTTTGGTCAGGTGGCCAGGGGTCTGCAGCCCCTGTTCCCCTTGGACACTATTTACTTTGACTGCTGATATCCTGCACAGTGTGTCTTCCATAGGGCTGCCCCTCTAGCGCCTCCTGCACCAGGCACTTCTCTCCTGCTGTTGTCTCCAGTCCCAGACCAGTATGCCTTCTCGTGGCAACCCGTTCTTGTGCTCCTCTCACACCCATAAATTGGTTGGTTACTAAAGGTCTTAGCGCTGCAACACCATGCTATCCAGCACCTGCTTTAAGTCTCAAAACTGTTTTAGCATTCCCGGTTGTTAGCCCTTACAGTTGTGGAGGAGACTGATCCCACTGTGTGGCAGCCACTATTGAAAATGGCAGGCACAGCTGCTCCACGGAGCTTTGCACCGCGCAGCCGTCCCACCTTCTAGCTCTCTCTTCCACATACGGGCTGCAGCGGATATAATTAGGGGCTGGTGCTTGCCCCACACTGAGGCACTCAGCTGCTGACAGAGGGGCGAAGAGATCTCTGTTATCCCAGGCGGCCCCACAGCTCCTGTAGCAGCTGCCTGTGTCAGTCCCTTCCTTTGCTCTTGCAGCTCACTGTCAGAGGGTTCCTCGCCTTCCTGGGCGATCTCCCACGTTATACACTCAGCTTGTCAGCCGCCTTCCAGGCCAGAGCCGTTATGTTGGCCCCACAGGCAGACCTCCTCACCAAAAGAACCTCAGAGATTCCACAATGCAGCTCTGTTGTGTAGCCCCCTTCCAATGATCAGGGATGTAAATTTAGGTAAGACGTCAGCAATTATTTCTGTAGTGTTCGCCAGATTTCCGTGCAGCAGAGCGGAGCTGTGATACTAAGCAGCCATCTTGCTTGGCTGAACTGCAGCACCCCCCTACCATATGGCAAGATTTGCCTGGTGAGGTTGGTCCTGCACTTCGCCAGAGCCCTACAGGATTTGGACCGACAACTTGGTAGCAAGAAAGCTGTCAGGTGTTAAGGGACTTACATGAAGAGGTGGAATTGTATACCTTCTTGGAGGTGGTGGAGTTCTACGGTATATACAAGAGTAGATTTTTGCAGTTTGCAAATTGTCCAGCGCACACAGGATTTCTAGGAAGGACTCCAATGCAAACCTGAGGAATGAACAATGCTATGTAGATTATTAGACATTGGTTGGGGTCCACGTGCAGTCACAAGGTTGAATTAAGCAATATGCGCACATAGACCGTTACCAGTCTTAGCATATAGGAGAAGGTGGGAAGCTAACATTGGGTGAGAAGTCCCTGATCGAGAGTGAAAAATGAACTATTCACAGGTGCATCAGGTGTCTAGAAATGCCAGATTTAAACAGCTGCAATGCAACATTTTTCGCAGGACATATATTTCAATCATGTGGCACAGATTGGACAACTAATTGCCAGAAACATGTCTGGGGTGGGTAGTAGTCAGGGCATCCTTTTAAATTTGTTTTGGCCTTGCCAGGGGTCGCTTGTTTCCGAAGTGAAACTTGGCAGCTGCCGAGTCCTCACAAAACCGTGCCGAAAGTCTCCTCCCAGGTGACCAGGGACGATTGTCTTATCCTGACCCTGGGGGAGGTATTTGTTTGTTTGTTTGTTTATTCATTTATATGGTGCACCGGACCAGAAGGTATGAGGGCGCAGGCATAACAAGGATATTCTCTGCTTAGTTACAGTGCTGTACATTAGTTTACAAAGTGTACATAGATTAGTACAGTTGCGAATGAACCAGTGAGGTACGAATACAGTTTATACATATTTACAATATTTGCAGCAGAGATGTCAGTTATTGGTCGTTGTTCTTTAACCACTGGATGTATTTGCGGCTAAAGTGGTGGTAGGTTTGTGGTGCTCTTACGGAGGGTGGTAAGGAGTTCCAATGTTGAGCAGCTTTCACCTGGAAGCTGTTGCCGCCCATTTTCGTTCGCTTGAATCTGGGAAGGGAGAGCAGGTTTGCATTGTTATTTCTGGTGTCTATTGGCCGTGTATCTCGTTATTCTGTCGGCTAGGTAACGGGGGGCTGCATTGTTGAGGCATTTATGGGTTAGGGAGGCTACCTTGAGAAGGATTTTGTCATTGGTAGTGAGCCAGTTGTGGGTTCTCCTAATGTTAGAAATGTGTTCTCTCTTAGGGAAGCTGAGCGCTGCTCTGAGAGCATTATTTTGTAGGATGTGAATTTTATTGATAACCTGTTTATTAGCATCTACATAGAGGGCGTTGCAATAATCCAGCTTGGATAGTACGAGGGCTCTGGCTAGAGTAATGCAGCTCTGGGTAGATAGGAAGGGTTTGGCTGATTTTATAAGCTTGCATGTGTAAGCAGTGGTGGAGGCCATAGAGCTGACCTGTTTATGGAAGGAGAGGGTAGAGTCAAGGTAAAACCCAAGGGTTTTCACTTCCCTGGCTACCTTGATAGAGTTGCCATCTATAGTCAAGCTGGTGTAATTATGGTCCAATTTGTTTAGGTTAGTGGTGGATACCAGGATGATGAGTTCAGTCTTGTCATCATTCAGGCATAGACTATAGGAAGCCATCCATGCCTGGATGATGAGGTACACCTTGTTCACCAAGGCCAAATCCGTGTTGTAATCTCCCGTCAGCAGGATGAGGATCTGGGTATCATCAGCATAATTAGTGTAGGTGATACCCAGACCGTTGAGATCGTCAAACAGGGGCTTAGTGAACACATTGTACGGTGTGGGGGAGACGCATGATCCCTGGGGGACCCCGCATGTGATGGGGATGGGGTCAGCAGAAGCCGAGGTGGTATTAGTCGGGTGAATCACCTGGGAGAAGAGCCCCAGGGAAACTAGAGGACTTTGTAGGATGCAACACAGTATTTATCTTCCTCAAGGAAGGAAAGGTCCTTAAAACCGAAATATGTAATAGCTTGTTATAAGCGAGAACCTTTATTTTCTGAATCTGACTGTCGGACTGGGGGTGAAGACAATGATAATCAGTCAAGTACAGAAGTTAAGAAAAATCCTTTTAAGGTCACTGACATTTGTAGATACTAAAGCTCGTATGAGTCCAAGAGAAATGAGAAAGATAACTCTTTAAGTGTTACCAATTTAAACCCTAAGAACCCAATTTTTCTGTAAAACCACATATTTCATGGAATCCTTATTGGGCTCCTTTGGGGAATATGTACAAGGAGGGTAATAAACCTAATAATGCTAATTTCACTGAAAAAACTGAATTTTACGTTGGGGACTTCAAGTCCCATGATTCCTAGAGTACTTGGACAGGGAAGAGGACGGGGAAGAGGATTGCGGAGGCACAGGACTGCAAGTTGCAGTCAATTAAGGAAAATGACCTGCACCTAAGGAGCATTAGGAGGCATAAAAAGCCCCCCTCTAGTGCAGGTCAGAGGAGAGAGCAGTAGTAGAAAGTGGAGTAGCTTTTCCACCTCCACGTGGCTGCAGAACGCCAGGACCACAGCACTGTGTAATTGAAATGCCAGTCCTGAGGGGGTCTCCCAGGCTCAAGTTTGCCGCTGGTGAGGTCACGCACGGGAAAGCTTACCTTTTTGCAGCTTTTCCCACTGTCAGATGAGCATTGGTGTGGACGAGGTCTGAGTAGATGCAAAAGTTAAAAGAGCTCTGAAATTGACAGAAGTGGGCCGTGAGAACCCACAAAGGAGAGGTTGCCGGGTCGCACAGGGAATTCAAAGCAGTAGACCTGGCGGCAGCAAGGCGAGGACACGCACGCCAGACCCAGTGAGTTTAATGTTACATTGTGACACCAGAGAACTCCGTAACTGCCCGCTGGCCCAATCCAGGGATGTATGTCTCAGAATTGAGATAAACAAAGTAGCATTTCAGAGGAAGTCTTTTGAATACCAAACTAATGCGAAGCAGATACATTTTGATGTTGTGAACCAAGCTGATGTAAAAAGGCACAGAGGGCAGAACAAGAACTTAATTATCAAACCAGAGGAGTGAGATTGTGACATTGTGGGGCCCAATTAAAATCCAACAGCAAGCTGAGGCAATATCCATAGAAACAAAGACAAATCACCGTTGCCCAAGTCAAATGAAAGACATGCGTAGGAAATTACGAAAGATCCAGAACTGCCAAAACCAAAAAAAAGGCAGTTGAGAATGTTAACAAGGGTAAAAACTGTTGCCCATATGAAAAGAACGTTTCTAAAAGAAAATGGTTTAAACCCGCAATGCCAAAGTCCAAGAATTGTGAAAGTGAAACAGAATTCTTATCAGCATTTGTTTGATGCTGAAGGGGAGAAACAAGAGTGGCAGGATGGCTGCCCTTCCGAGAGAAGGCATTCAGAAGGAGAAGAGCATAACCTGCAGAGAGTGTGGCAAACACACTGGTGTAATAAATAGCATTAGTTGTTTCCCTTGAAGAGTTTACTATACTTGATGTTGTGGAGCAAAAATACATTGCTAAACTGTTTAAATTTAGCCTTTACCACAGAAGTACTTACAAGTAGTTGATTATTCTTGCCTGGGAGGAGAGTACACAAGGTCAGAGAATACTGTAGTATTTTGATCCGTGCTGGCAGGAGAGTACACCAGAACAGAGAACTGTCGTAGGCCTGGCAGGTGAGTGGACCAGATGAAGTACTGTGGTGTGGTTAAGTAACCTGAAGAAGTTGTTGAAGAAGTTGAAAAACCACTAAAGTGTTGTGGATTTATGCAGAATTATCTTAACAAATTATTATCACTGAAGAAATTGTTGTATGAATTGATTCAGAAGTTGTTAACATTTTCAAATAAGTGTTTGTGAACTGATGCAGAAATATCTTGACAAAGATGGGTCGTGAAGAAGTTGAAGAAACCACTGAAGTGTTTTGTGGATTAATGCAGAATCATCCTGTCAAATTATTATTGCTGAATCAAGTGTTGTGTGAACTGCTGCAGAAGTATTTAATATTGTCAACCAAGTGGTTTTGTTAACTGGTGCAGAAATATCCTGACAAATACATTTTTGTTGGAACCAATGAACTAAGGAAATATTCTATATTGATGAAAGGAAGTATTTCAAGATCTTTGTTGCAAGTAGACAGAGAAACTTTGTTGAATAGTAGTGAATTGTTGGATGAAGACAATTTTTGAACTTGGGGTTATCAAATTGGAACACAGAGGAATGAAGTAGAACTTTGTTACAAGACAGGATTTCCTTCACTTTATTTGGAACCATTTATCAAAATCCTGCCTGTATCTGGGGAAGGGGAATTCACCCAGGCTAGAAGGAGAGACATTGATCATCATATGAATTTGACTGTTACATTGGTTGTTGTTGAACTGCCATATATTACCTTGTTAAGTTGTTGTATGTTTAAGTGTGAGGAACAGACAACCTTGGGTATAGTGTTTTCTTTAGTTTATGTTAGGCAGGGAAATCCTCATCACGGTAGGTATAGTGAGGTGTTTTTCCAACCTTATGAGTTAATAAAATTGCATCTTTTGAAAAACCGTCACAAAGTTGTCTGCCTCACATTTCTGTCCCCCTCACGTAGCCGAAGAAGGGGCGATGAATGGGAGCAATCTGAGAGTTCCTTACAAGTGCTTATTGGGGCTTATCTCCAGAAAGAGGCATGATGTGACAATTATTTACAACTTGGGTTGGTCTTGGTCAATCGTACCATTGCCATGATTTGGTTATCCCGTACTGCTCCCACGACAGCCTGGTAGCTTAAAGAAATGCAGAGTTGACCGATTGGATTGAGTGTCACACACCGTAGAAGAAGATGTGATTGTGATGCGGCTGCACTGATGGCCTGGATATGATAAGTAATCTTTGCCCAAATACGTACTGTACGAGTGCAAAAGAAAGGCTCTGACACAAAGGTGGCATGTTTGGAGCTAAAGACTTTTATTGAATAATAAAAGTAAGAGAAACCCCATCTTTCTCTATTCCTAAGAGGGGTTCCCTGCCTCCACGTTTTTATGTGTGTGAATTTGATCAAAATTTGATCTCACACACATATACAAAAATTCCTATTATAACACAGCAGTTCATATCATAACACAACACATATCCATATAAAAGTATTATTAACATCTTTAAAATATGCAAAAGATCATGGCAAGTCTGGTTTTTTAAGTACACCTAGTTCATCCAACATTTGTACAATTGCATATGTGACGAACATTTCTGACCCTACAGACATACGTTTCCACAGGTCGTCCAAATGTATCCAATCATTTGAAGTACAAAAGAATCGACCCAGATGTTTTCTTCTCATTTGTGCCAACATTGGACATTCCACCAGTATGTGTTGGAGGGTTTCTGGTTTTCCTGCAGAATTACAGCGAGGGCAAATATCAGCACCTTCCACCTTTTGCTTTTTTCGTGCTTGTGTAATTTCCCCCTTAAATAAGAGGTTCAGTCTACATTTTTAAAAATGTATTCTTGTAACAGGACACGGGAATCGTTGAAGATAATTTGGTAAATGGTCAAGGTGGTTGACAATAGAGTGCAATTTATATCCTCTTGTGTGTGAGATGGTAAAAATCAACTCCTTTTCTTTCAACACCTTCTTTACACTCATTGGGTTACCTGTTAAATCGGAGCGATCTTTATCAATTGCATCTAAAAAACTATTAGCCACATATATCTTCTTCAGGAATGGTGAGTTTCTTGCCATCAGGTAGTTTAAGAGATTCATATATAGGGAGTTTCTCGTGGGTGTCAAGATATTTCTAACCAAAGATAGAACCTGCCAATTAAACCAATATTCAAATGACAGGAGGCCCAGTTCGAAGTTTAATGAAGACATGGGCAGAGAGGAAGGCAATCCCAATGCCCTCTTCCATAGTCTGCCCTACAGTCTCTCCCATGGAATATTATATGCAGTCAACTATATTTCCATCCCATACATTATCTTTGGTATAACTTTACCAACATAGAAAATATTCAGAGGTTTGATTGTAAATTTACATAATTTTCTTTGTAGTCTCCTCATTTGAGAGGCCAATTGGTTTACTTTCTTTTCAATATTATCAATGACAAGTGATCTTCTTGAGAGCCTATATAAATTGAATCCCAAGTAAATCACGCTCTCCTTATTCTCAATACTTGTTTCATTGATAGACTAATTAAACCTTCTACATTTCTTTTTAGTGTTTCCAAACATAATGATGTGACTTTTTTCTGATTGATAATCAGATCATTGGCCTTTGCATATTCACGTAATGCTACCAATGGCCTTTGCAGTCCTATGGGTGAGCCATCCATGAGTGTTATGTCATCCGCGTATGACAGCCAACTAATGGGGAGCCCACCCGCTAATCAAGGCTGCCATTCCTAATGCGTCATTTAGGTCCACCAGGTATAGATTGTATAAGCATGGAGTGAATACACATCTCTGGCAGAGTCCTTTCGATGTGGGAAACCTGCTTGTAAGAGATCCCCTGTGTCCATTCGTACCCCCACAGACCTGCCCTCATGTATATACTCCAGGATAGCCAGCAAAGATACTGGAATACCATTTTCTTTAGCTTTCCCCAAGCAAGTCTCGATTAACTAGATCAAAAGCCTTGGAGAAGTCTATTAGGGCCACATACATTTGGTTTGGCAGTCCCTTCACCTCACTCCCAGTTCCATCTTTTATAACAGACATAATAGGCCTGCTAAGTGTCATTGATTGCCCCTTTCTAAAGCCACATTGGTTCATGGGTAGAATGTTATTTTCTTTGATCCATATTTCCAGCCTTTCTAGTACTAGTGCTGAGGAGATTTTACTATTACAGTCTAAGAGCCTCATTCTGAGGTTGGTGGTAGTCATGGAGCTATTTGCGCCATGACTGCCAAAAAAACAGTACCGTGTCTGGTTTGGTGCAATGGGGACTTACCTGTCGAGTCAGACCTTGGAGGGACCGGTAAGTCCCCATTCACCAAACCATTCCCCATTCCCATTGAGCCCCCGGAGGGCTCAATGGGAATGGGGAGGGCGCAAATAACGGCCCGGCGTATGCCAAACCTGTTATTTGCACCCAGGTCCCTTAACAGGTCCCGTCCTTAACACCTGCTCAGACCAGGGGTTAAGGAAGGGACCCGCTAAGGGACCTCGTATTAGGGCGGTAAGGGATTACCGGCACCGGTCTCCTTACCGGTGCCTGGTATCCCTTACCGCCCTACTCGGAATAAGGCCTTAAGAGTGCAATCGGCTGATAGTGGTTAGGATCGGAACGATTGCCCTTCTTAAATCTTGGAACAATTAAGGATTTCTTCCAGGAACTCGGTGTGGCACCTAATCTGAGAATGTCACTGAACAAATGCGTCAGAACCAAGGACCAGAGATCTGGATTTGACTTTAGTATGGTATTCCTAAATCCATTGGGTCCAGCTGCATTAGAGTTCGAAGATTTTATAATAAGCTGCTTGACCTATATCTGTTCAAATTCAACGCTCCAAGGGAAATATTTGCTTTTTCTATTACACAATCTTGATGAGTTATCACACATATGGATTCCCCTACTGAGTTACTTTGTAGTATAGTTTGGTCTATAGTATCTAAGTTGATTATGGACCAACTTTTTTGGGCGTCACTTTCCGTAAGCGCTGTCAGCATTTTTTCTCTATCCTGCTGAAACATTGGATGTTTCTGGATACGGGTCCAGTTTTTGTAACTTCTTACTAAATCCCTTTTCTTTTAACCATAGGTTTCACTGTCAGGTGACTGCCGCCGCAGTAATGCTAGGTCTGCCTTATGTTTTTTTCTTTCTGTTCCATATCTCTGCGTTAAATACATGGGAATGCATAGTATGCCTTTTTGCATGGTTTTTTAGCTTTTCACCTCCCCATATGATGTCATTGAAAGATTTGCTCGTGCACCTTTCCAGCATATGATATGATATGATAGGTTATTTATAACGCGCTTAATACCTTGAGGGTGCGAAGCACGAACCTGGGGATCGAACCTCTGTTGCACCATTTCTCTTGCTTCCAAGGTGAGCATGTTACCGCTGAGCTATCCTCCCAGGACTTGCATAAGTTCTTCCTGCCCGTTGTTGACAAGGGCCTCCCTTTTCATTGTTAGATTTTCCCCTTTGCGACTACAATTTTTTAGTCTATTACCACCACTGGTGACCACCAACCCCTGGAGTTGCTCCGAATTGGGGTTTGACGGATAAACCAAATGTGGCTTCTAGTATGTTATGATCACTCAGTTGTGTGATAATGATCTCAAGCCTATTTCACTGCTTATAAATTAACCGGGATAAGATTAAGTAGTCAATATTGGATGTTTGTTTACCTCTTTTCCAAGTTGCCTTTTTGTTAAGTCGCCCCTCATATTCCTGTTTGTTACTAACAAGTCCCAGTCTTCTAGAAGCTCATCCCTTTTTATGCTGTGCCCACGGCTGTTCCTGGTTTCCACCTCCTCTTTGCCTATGTATTTCATATTAAAATCACCTCCCATTATTACATGCTGTTCCCCACAGGTCCTTCAGGCAATCTTCTATATGTTTTATGAACTCATTTACCCCCACCTGTCTCTCATTCCGGCATACATTAATAATCAGATTATTTGTATCCATTTTGTAATTTATTGTACTCGCCAGGATCCCAGGGGTAGTCTTCGGGATGGCCTTTATGGGATCAAATTTGGAACTTCTAAAACCACACAACAAGCCTCCTAACGGTCTACCCACACCAGATTTAGCTGCCAATTGCTGCATAATTTGGTATCCATCTATCCAAATTTGGTTTGTCAACCATGTCTCTTGTAGAATAATGATGTCCTTCGAGAACATCTTATTCTGCTGTTCATGTTTCAAAAAGCAATTGTATTCTCTCGTGTTACAAACTACTATCCTAAATGTCTCTTCTGTCAGAGTTCTTCTTCCCCTAACATCAAATTACTTTTTAGGGATTCTAAAACCTCCGCCCAACTTCCCTGCATTTCTTGCATTGACAAAGTTTGCAATTTATCTTTTAGTAGTTCGATGTGCGATAGCACCCCTGCTTCTTTGTTCTCATTGCACTGGCCCTCCTGGCCTTTTAGTTCCAGCCTGTTTTCTCCCTTTTTTAGGTAATCTGTATATTCCTTTCTCTTTTGATAGACCATACAGCCTTGCTCTAAAAGGTCTTCTCTTTCTTCCAACATAATTTTTCTCACAAACTCTGATTTTAAATGGATCTCTACAATGTCTGTCCTTTTTTCAAACAGGAAGCTCACAAACTTAATTTCTCCAGAGGAAATTCTTTCTAGTTCCTGGTGGACTTGTAGCATTTTCAATACATTGCTATGATTCAATATTATGTCTACATTAATGTTGGGTCTAAGTATACACCTTAAATAATTCCAGTTCTGTCTTCGCTCCCCGCCGCTTATCCGATTTTTCAGCTGAGTTATTATTTTTCCCAACATTCTTTATATTCGTGGATGGATCGTTAAAGTCTTTCCTCTTCCCTGTCCGAAGTCCTTCCTAGTTCTTCTATGGAGTTAGACCTGTGGCCATTATTTTTCTCAAATTTAAGGGAACCTTCACCAATTGAATATTAGATGCATTCCCTTTCTAAGATTTTCTAAATAATGCCTCCCATTGTCCAATCTCCTCTTTCTTTTTTCAAGATCTTTGACTGCCCCCTGAATGCATATGGTCTTAGGTGCTACTTCTTGGTGCTTCATCTTATCTCGAAGGCCTGTTGATTGAGATGGCCCTTCAGCACCCCAGCAACATCTTTTATTAGGACGTTTTTTGGCCGGCACACCTGCCTCTTTCTTGGGTGTCGTCTGGCATGATATTTGACAAATATTTGTTATCTTTTTACTGGGTCATTGCTTAGTCTTATTTTCAGGTTTTTCTGTCAAATCTATTGTTGCATATCTCACTGAACGCCTTTGCATTTCACTGTCCACTATCCTGGGCCCATTTGTGTCTTTATCCTCTAGTTCTACCAATGAAGACTCTAGGCTAAGAGCTGTATCATCTACTATAACATTTCTTAAATATTTTCTTGAGCCTAATCGCAACTGATTCTTCCTTCCATTCTTTGATTTTTACAGGAATTTTAGATACTCTACCCCCCCCCCACCCCTGAACCATCAACTTCTATTTGGTTCTCCACATGTTGTTCCTCATTATTTCCGTTTCTTGATGGATTTTCCTACAAATCTTAGTGATTCACGTTAATGTTTGATACGTTACTTATCTGTTCGGGGGTTATGCCTTCTGTGGCCCTCTGTTTATTGTGCATCGTTTTGATTTCCTTTTTTGTTTATTTAACATTAAGTTTGAAAGTATGTAGATTTTTACATTTCATTCGCACAAGATCAATGTGTGCGCTTTGACTTCATCTTTTATGTTTTCATATAGTTCAACTGAGGCAATAAGGACAGTGTTAAGTGCTGAGCTTGATGGTGATGTTAGCTTGATATGCTCATCTCACTCTCTCAAAGTGTGGTGCAGAATTCTAGAGCCCCTCTTATCTATTTCATATTCTATCTCACTATGGGACACTGCATCTAATAATTGTGAAGGCAAGCCTGCCATCAAATCAGACTGTTCCTGAATTGATACCATTGCTGATTGATCGTAACTATGTCCCTGTGCATCCCCATACTCCATCAGAAGCAGGGCCTGACCACCCTCACCTTTATTGCCCATTAAATCCCCAACACACATACTAGCCCCATCCAGTAGACTTATGTCATTAATACCCCCTGGGAAGGCCGACGTGTCAGAGTTGAAATGTTCGGAGCCTCTGAGATCAATACTAGTCCCCATTTGTTTGTAATAGTCAGAAGTCTTAGGGTCCACTCCCACAGTTATATTTGGTGACGCGTGTGACTTATGTCTAGATGCAGTGTGAGCTCCATGCCCTTGATCTGATGTAATATCAATACGTGTAATTCCACTGCTATTTTACTATACACCATGTACATCAGTGTGGTCATTCATTGATTGGTCTGTCATTCTTAGATTACAACAAATTAATTCTACCAGCTCCTCCTCTGTAATTTTGGAGCAGAGGTTTGATTGGACTTTGGCATCATATTCAAAGTTGCATATTTGGTCCTATGCTTCTTTACTCAGTGTGCGTCCTCTTATATTCTTAGGTGACGCCAGAGTTCTCTGTATAGCTTTCAGGGGGGCAGGGTGTATTTGCTTCCTTGTAATTGGGGGCATGGTTTCACTCTTAAAGTTTGGTGTGTTATGCTGCGCACTATTTTTTACAGCTTGAGTTCTATTACGTTGTGCCGCTTCAAACTTAATGGTATCTAATTGATCTGGTGACAGTAATTAGTAACTAGATACTTGGTAGCAGTCTCTAAACCCCTCACCCGCACCCCTAGTTTACACCATTTTCTTCAAATATATAATTTACAAACAGAGTCACCCAAGCCAGGTTCCAAGGCTCCGAGCCCACAGTCACTTGCTTGGTAGTCCACACTTAGCAGGTCACACAATACTTTTAATGCAACTCTGACTTATAGTTGGTACACATGGTTGTGCCTCACCTCACCAAATGCAGGTTCAAAGGCTCTTGGCTCGCAGTCACTTGCTTGATGGTCCACACTAGGCAGGTCACACAATATTTTTACTGCACCGCCAAACTTGTAGTCAATACACACAATTGTGCCTCAATTCACCAAATGTAAGTTCAAAGGCTCTTGGCTCGCAGTCACTTGCTTGATGGTCCACACTAGGCAGGTCACACAATATTTTTACTGCACCCCCAACTTGTAGTCAATACACAAAATTGTGCCTCAATTCACCAAATGTAAGTTCAAAGGCTCTTGGCCCGCAGTCACTTGTTTGGTAGTCCACACTAGGCAGGTCACGCACTATTTTTAATGCGCCACCGACTTATAGTCGCGAGACAAAGTTGTGCCTCACTTCACCAAAGGCAAGTTCAAAGACTCTTGGCCCGCAGTCACCTGCTTGGTGACCCCAGCATGGATTTCCTTTATTGTCTCTGAGCGACTATTGATTTCAAAAGATCAAGTATATATTCAGTTCCGACTCATATGGAACCTATACCATTGATGCAGACCACTCACAAGAACGAGTTCACTAGAACGAGTTCACAGGTGTTTCCCCACAGTCACTCGCTCAGTATGTTTGCCCGAGATCTGGTCAGTTTCGTTTGCAATCTTATATCAGCAATGTATCAGCAATGTAAACAGCCCAATCTCTCGGGTTTCAAAGTTACTACGCCCGCAGTCTTTGGCTCAGCTGAGATGTTAGCGTTTGTTCACGTTTACAGCTTTCAAATGTCAGATATTGCAAAGTTCGTTGTACCTGGTGGCTCAGCAGAGACTCACTATAAGGCACAACTCTAATTAAAGAAAAGAAAAAAACAAGCAAGCAGGAAGCAGTGGCCAAAATGGTAATATATGCTGAATGTAGGCAATCACTTTACCCCCATAGTACTTGCTTAAATATGGAGAGCAGGTGCACCGCAGCAATGCTTCCGGTTAATTGTCGTCCTTTGTCCCGCGTACAGCTAACACAGCACAGCACCTCTGCCAACACCGCTAGCAACACTCTACACACTCTGCTTGCTCCGCTCCTGGAGACTGCTTAAGAGTGGTAGGCTCCTCCTCCTTGAAAGTTAACACAAAAAACAGACTCTTGGTCCGAATGGAAAGCATCGTCTGCAACACCAGCACCAATTCTACACCCTCTGATCTAAGGTGATCTAAGGTGACTGTCAGGATGTCTGTTTAAGTAAAAGTGTCCACTGCCCTGTGCCAAGAAAACCTTACTTATGTCCCTTACACTATAAACTAAGGAATAAAGTAGTCCTGTTCTGTTCCCAGGAGAATATCTCCCTTCTCCTGGGCTATGGTCAAAGTTCCACACAATGCTTCCTTGTTGGGCTAGGAGAATGCCTCCCTTCTCCTGGCATTCTGTCTCAGATGGTCTGGTGTAATGACTCCCTTCCGCGGGTCAAAATGTTCCAAACAATACTTTGCAGGCCAGGAGAATGCCTCCCTTCTCCTGCCATTGTCTTATATAGCCTGGAGGAATTACTCCCTTCCCCATATCGCAAAGTTCCAAACAATATTTCTTTGTAGGCCAGGAGAATGCCTCCCTTCTCCTGGCGTTCGCTCTCAGTCTCAAATTAGCCACAGGAATGACTGGAGAATGGAGGCTTCTTGGACCCTCCTCCCGGTCCAAGTTACCAGGAGAATGACTCTCTTCCCCTGGTAATCATACAACAATCTCGTACAACAAGGGGGAATGACTCTCTTGCCCTGGTCTTCTCCTCATCAGGATTGACACTTACAACACACAACTCTGAGTGTTAAGAGGGTCGGTGGCACAGGGTTCTCTCTTCTTCTTTGGTGTGTCCCACTTGGTCCACTTTCCTGGCAAATACTGTCATGAGGAAGATGACTTGTATCACTGTCATGGTATGAGTCCCCGACCCAGCTTTCTCTTCTTTGCTTTGGCCCATTTGGTTCACTTCCCTACCAAGTACTGCCAAGAGGAAGATCACTCTCTTTGTTAGGATCCCGGACCCAGGTTTCTCTCCCCTTACCTTTATGTCACCTTGGCTGCCTCAATTGCCATGTACTGACATGAGGAGGATAGTCCTGCTTGTTATGTCCATTTAGAGTTTTTGCTTTGTGCACTTTCCAGCCGCTATGGGTCCCCGTGCTCCTCCCGTTACCTTGCTTGTTCCTGGGATGCATGGCCCATTCTTCCTGTGGTCTCTCTCCTACTCTGTGTGGGTGTATCCATGTCTCTGTGCCTTCACCTTGCGGGCCTCCAGCCTGGCTCTTCGACCACCGGTTTATACGCTGCCTCCTGTATACGTGCCACTGTCTAGCATCCTCCAGGTACCGTTTGGCGCCCTCTGGGAAAGGAGTCCCGTTGTCCTATTGACTCCTGGAGCGGACTGCGCTCCGTCCTGGCCTTCTCTGTGTCTCCTTCGTGCTTCCTGGGCTTCAGTCTCTCGTCTTCATTGGCTGTGCCTCCCCGACAGGCAGTCCTTCTTTGGTCTTTATCGAGTAGGAGGAACTACACCTCCACTGTAGTCTATACTGCTGCAGTTCCTTCTTGGTATTGCTCTTCATTGTTCCTGTGTTCCACCTCATCCCATTACTTGAATTACTTATGTTCCTGTATTGCTCTCCCCTGAAAAGTGCACGGAACAACCATACATCACCAATGCAATTATAGAGCAAATACTTCAACCCATGAACAGACAGACACAATAACTCACAGCCACGCACTCTTTAGAAGATAATCAGCACTTTACGGCTATTTATTCAAAGATTACAAGTACATAGAAATAACTCATAAAACTAATATGGACATAGATCACAGAAGAAGTAAAGAAGTCAAAAAGAAATACATCACCGTGAGCGTAATATAATTCCTCATTTCGTCCAGAAGCGGCTGGAAGACCCCGGGGACAGCCAGGCCGAGAGTGTCACAGCTCACAGGAAGGCCAGACGGAGCGTCCTTCTCTGGCTGAAGTCTCACCTGACCCCCTGCGGGTTTCCGCATATATAGGAACTCCACAAAGGGGAGTTAATTCTCGAACCTTCTGGAATTGCACCTGCGCAGTTGAGGAACAGCCGTCGGTTGCCAGCTGGGTCAATCGAGAGCTCCCCCCAAGGAACGCAGGGCCTCCCTACTCTAAAAACACGCTCCACGGAGAACAGTAGCAAGCCATAACAACATTAGTTTTCCCAGCAGAAATGGCCTTGACTGCATACCAAGTTTGAAAAAGCATGTTTGTCTCAGCACTGTGAATCTAACACTTCAGCAAAATGTGTGCAGCCTTTCACTGCGGAGTGAAGTAAATATCCAACATGGCTCCGAGCGCTCCCAGAATGCATTGCGCGCCTGCGCCATTTTGAACCAAGCATAAATCAAGCATAACAATTCCACCCTTTGGATATTTATCTTCCGTAACCAGGTGGCACTGGAACTGGTCTCTGAAACCTACGAAATGTTAAAACTAAATTGGGAACACATTGAAAGCAACAACAACAAGCAATTATAATAGACAGAATAATAAAAATGCAAGCAAAAATATAACGTAGTGTACCCCCAATATCAGGCATCCATGAAAATAAACAATCCCACCAGTTTTTATTACGATCTTGAGACACTTGAGAAATGAGATCCCTCAAAACTCGAATATGACTTTCAATAGATCGTGAGTGGTCACTCAAATTGAAGCAACACATACCTTCAAAGGCATTACACCCTAAATTATGTTTCAGCAATAGGTAATCACCAGCAGCTCTGTTCTGCAAAGTTGCTTTTCTAATAACTTGACTATCAAGGAGTAATTCTTCTAAAGCTTGCGAAGTATGATTAAGACTTTTAACTACTAAACATGCTAATTTCATCAAAGATTTGTAACCTCCAGCAGCTAAACCCCAAACACCTACTAAAGAAAGGGTTAATACTAAAACCTCAGCTTCTGATAGCAAATGTACATGTGAATCACAGTCAGGAGATAGTCCCATAGATTCAAAGGTTGACCTTTTACCTCGAGTTATCGCTGAGTGTAAAGGAAACATCATTAGTCCTAATCGAGTCAAAGCACATGGACCTCCAGAAATGTTAGCTGGAATATAAGTATATGTAATGTTACCACATGAAAAGAGCCATCCTGTTGGAAGTTTCACATGATTCAAATGACTAGCAGTTATCACTGTATTATGATTGCAAGACATAGTGTTATTTACACTGGTGCATTTGCATGACATTCGTGAACACAGTCTCCTCTCGAATGTAGTATGATTGTATTGATCGGTGAAGGCAAGCGTCCCCACACAGCACGATCCTCCCCGCAATGAGAGACAATAAAGGACTCTCCCAAGATGGGAATAAGGCCAAGACAGAGTGCGGGTGAGCGTAAATGGGAGTTTATCAATCAGAATAGGGCATGCAAAGGACTCTGCAAACTCCGAGAGCGCTCTGTCTGACAATAGCAAAGACAGGCGTATATATTTACAAAAAACGTCATAAGAACCTACACACTATAGGGGGCACAAGTTCATGGGGATTGGGTGGCGATGACTAACTATAGGTGCTGCTGTGATGTGGTTGGCTTTGGCTGGAAGACATCACTGGGCAGCCTCGTGGGTTGGGCTGGGCCTGGCAGGGTGGCAGAGTTCATCCAGGCGGTGTTGTGGGGCCATCGCGTCCAGTGGCAGAGATGAATGTCTCTTCCTGACTTATTAGCCCTATGTCATGCACACCGCAGTCATTCGAGCATTTTTAGCATTATCTTCTTCAGTAAATCTTACAATAGGTTATACAACAGGTTAATGCAACACAGGAGGAATGCACCTTGTGAGGGGACTGGAGGTAATATGTCAGGGCATGGTTACCAGTGTCCTGTTGACCGGGGCCATAGGTCGAGGGGCTAAGCTTCAGGGCCTGGCACGGGCGGTACATGTCTTCCTGCCTTGTTAGAAGTTGTTATGGATGTTCCGCTGTATGTTGTCAAAGTGTTGGGTGTCTTTATTGCACAGGGCCATAAGTCTGAGGTGGTCCGGTGGGTTGTGAGGTTTACGAGGGGGCGCGTGCGTTCAGGCAGAGGTTTACTGCTTGTGCTGTAAATAATGCAGGTGGCGGGTGGTGGCCTTGGGTGCTACAGAGGGGGTTACAAGTCTTTCAAGCGGCTCCAGCCTAGTTGGGGGAGGTAACGCAGCGCGGCGCGGTTTCTGCTCTCATGCCTTGGCAGCCCTCGCTGGGTGGGAGGGGGAATGACCTTGCACATATTTCACAAAGGTATCTCCCTCGTGTGTTGCCGGTTTAGGTAAAGACATCACAAACATTTGAACATTCTATAATACTTGTTCGAAACACTACAGAACATGCATTTAAACTTTGCTGGATGTGTCTTGATTATAACCAGTCTGAGTACCTTGTTTATACATTTATGTTTTAACACGTACAGTATTTAGTTATATGCATATATATTTACAGTAAGTGAGGTAGAGTTAGGGTTGGTGGAGGACATAGAAAGTAACCCGCCACTTGTGCGTGATGGTGGTGGCGCATGTGGGGCCTAGACATGCACCTTCTCATGCATTCTTCACATGGGCCCTTTGGATGGTTTACATTCGTTTTCTTGTGTCCTCTAGCAGCATTAGTTCAGTTATGGCACGGGCCCCATGGGGTGTGCGTTTTGCAGTCATACATGTATTCGTGGTGTGTGCCGTTATTATTAGTACCCAACTGCAATGGTATATGCTCACCATCGTTCGTATCACGGGGGCATGATCTCTTGTAATCATACATCCTACAGGCGTTTTGTAATATAAGGGGTTCTATGAGAGAAAAGCATCCTTTGCAAGTAGTCTCAGCATTAATATACAAAGATTGTCGGGCCTGTAACGACCATTTTACTGTTCATTTCATTTTGCCTAGGCCTGCGGGCCGGGTCATGCTGGGAGCGATGATACGATACACTGCGGGAGGTGAACTGTTACAATGTTAGGCTATTACGCTAGCTCATGTCCGTCTTGTTCGTGGGAACGTGCTCGCAGCGGATCTACCAGGGTGCTGCGGCAACAAGGATGACTGAAACCCTCCAAGGGTGGGGGCCGCGCTACAGTGCGCTGAGCTCACACCATCTTTACCAGACAAAAATGGTTTCTAGGCCTAGCTAAATTTTAATACGTGTGGGCAATTAATACGTGCGGGCAATGTCTCCAGTGGGTGAGCCCTCCACCACCTGGGCCCGGGTGGCATGAGGGGACGCCCAAGAGAGCCATAGTCCTTACCTGGGGAGAAAGTGCGGGCGAGGGGGGTCGTCTTGGACCAGTCCTCCCCTACATTTCCCCCCTTTCGTTACTAAAGTAACGAATTCTTTAAATCTTCTATCCTCCTACACTCTGCCTCGTCCATCACCGCCTCATCCCATGCCGGAGTTCCTTTGATGGGCATCCATGCTCTGCACACTGCTCTTAAGCTCTCACCTCTCCGGGCATATTCATCTGGAGTACACGTTAGATATATGCACCCACCATCTGCTTCTAAATCTACCCAAACTTCCTCATACCATTCTAGTATACGGGGCTCTTTGATGGTGGTGTGCCACAACTTATCTACAATATCTTTATCGTGGTATATGGGCACCAGTTGGTACCTGGGCGAATTATCTATCCCTGTTTGTACTCGTGCTTCTTGCATTGTTTTCATTGTACCATGTGAGTTGCCCATTGTCACCATCATCATTGCACCATTTGGTACTGCGTTAGCACAGACTCGAAGACCCACCTGGCACAGGCAAAAAAGTAGAAGGAGGAACACAACAGCTGGTATTAAAAACTTCACAGTTGTTCCAAGCCATGAGGGAACCCAGGAGAAGATGTTGTCGAACCAGGTACTCGCTTCTGCTCCACCTTCCATTTTCATTTTTTCTCCTAGGTTGTGGACTGCTTCGATCACATGGGACAGGGAGCCATTCTCTGCATCTTCAGAAGGTACGAAAGTGCAGCAGGCACTTCCTATTTTTCGGCAAACACCACCGTCCATCGCTGTCAACAGGTCTAGAACATACCTGTTTTGCATGGTCATTAGTCGTAAGGCTCTTAGTTCAACTCTGATGATATTGAATCCTTCTTCAGTGTCGTTCGCCAGCTGAATCAATTCCCAGCGTGTTATCTGGAGCCATTTTGCGTTTGCCCGTGCTTGGACACTTGAGACGAGTGAGGCAAAAAATGTTTCTGCTGAGCTGAATAATCGATATTTGTCTGGGATCTGAGCCAATAGTTCTGATGATGCCTTTGATATGTAATTTGATGCTCGCCTGTTGCGGGTCAGCACTTCTTCCTTGTTTCCAGAAGACAGGACATATATTTGTGTCTCTGCAGTTGGTTGAGCCACACTCTGCATGCGTTCCCGTGTCCCATCGACGTGGCTTTCTGGTATCACCATCAGGGCTGAGTGCAGAGTGGCCATTGAGCAGCTGCCACTCCATGACTGGGGGAGGTGTAGGTATGCCTGTTTGCCGCACACCCAGTACGTGTCCATCAGGGCCGCTGTCCCTTTCCTTAGGTCTGGGATGGCGAGGGTCTTGTTGCAGTTCTTGTTTGTTCCCATGGGGGTTCTCCCTTCTCCTCTAAAGCACAGTTTATAGTCCATTTCGCTCTGTAGTTTGAACGGCTTTTCAATGGCAGTTACCCAAGTTAGCTTTGAAATGTGTTCTCTCCATACTGGTGTACATGTTTCCACTATCCACCGTAATTTATCCGGCGCCACACCTCTTAGTGCTTCCGCTTTGCACAGTACTTCTTCATCCTTCCGCTTATTGTCAGAAAAAAGTGTCCCACCTATCACAAAAAATGGTTCTTTCAAACATACTACTCCTGCCGTTTTTGGGTAACACGTTTTCTCGTTCTGCAGCATTTGAAAAGTCACTTCGTGTGCCTGGAAGGTGTTCTTAATCCTGCACAGCGTGAGATGAAGGAGACATTGGGCATCCACAATAGGCAACTCTTTGGGTAACAACACTTTGGGTGTACCTGATGCATGGGGGATGAGGGAACAGACATAACAGCTCTCGTTTGTTGTCTGTTTAGCTGTGGCACTCATGTCTGCATACCACTTATTTGTTTGATGGGGGTGTCGTGGGTCTTCCATCTCATCTAGACCTAGCCCATAGTACTCATCGTACTTTCTCCTCCCTGCTTCTCTCTTTCGTCTGTTGTTCTTGTTGCTCATGTACTTCACACCCCCCTGGGCAGTGGACAAACTAGACCCCCCTTTCTCATTCCCGCCCCCCTTGACCCATTCATCATATAATATTTCGTGCATTTCTAGTAGCTTTTCGTCTTCTTTCCTGACGTTATCTGGCACATTGTTTTCTGGGGTGGGGGTAAGCTGGTTGGTGGGGGTGTTATATAACCATGATATGGCAGACGGGTTTCGGTCATTGAGACTGTGGGCATTGTAAGTGGATACCCCTGGTGGAGACACTGTGTTGCTCTGCATTCCACCTTGTGGCTTTTCTCTTTGTGAGGTCACAACACTGGATGGTGTGGTATGATACCCCCACACAAGTTTAGTTCCGTCCCATATCAAAAAATCACCTTCCCTGGTATTGACACCTGCAGTTGTATCGGGCCCGGTGGTACTGTTAATTGGTCCAGTAGTGTTATTACTCCCTCCCCCCTCGTACATCTCGATAGAGATGAACGCTATAAACCAATATGTAACCAAGCCAAACATTATCATAAAAAACAATGTGATGCATACTGATAATCCACACTCATACGAATATCTACATCTCTCATATACTAATTCTCTCATTCTACTAATTCTATCCGTTGCAGGCTGCCCGTTAGATGCCATGGAAGCTCCTGTTTTGAGATATAAAAGTGCATTAAGTGCATGCATGTAAACGTTTTGCTGGCACCATCTGTGCCAATACATTTGACGGGGAATGGAAGCGGGTGGGGATGTGGGGGAGGGGTATTCACAGACAAGGGTTTATAATATTATTATTTCATTAATACATACCACTCAACAAGAAAAAAAAAAGGAAAACACACACACACAAAAAAATTTTTTTTTTTTTTTTTTGTAATATCCTTGTCAGTCATTATTCCATTGAAGTCCAGTGCTGACACACACACACACAAGTCGGTATTTAGACATTTTACTCATTTGCATCGTTTGCTGTTGTCTGTGCCTCCTCATTTATTTCCTCTTGTACATTGCTGTATGCTTTTCGTACGTCGGTCAAGTGCACCCAGTACCTCAAGCCCTTCACCTTTACTGCCGTGGGCGTGCAAAATATTACTTCGTATGGGCCATGGAATCGTGGTGCATTCCACCGACGCACGAAGCTTCTGACATAAATTGAGTCGCCTGGCATTAGCTGTAGCTGTTGCTCTGGCTCCGTGACAGATCCTGTTCCATTTCCCTCTTCTCTAGTGAAGGGTGGGGAGAGTTGCTTCGATATTGCGCGTGCTGCCCTTGTTAATTTTCTTAGGTAGTCTGTGAACTCATCTCCCAATATTGCGGCGCTCCTGTGAGCATCTGAGTGTTCACGCAGTGGAGAGTGTGCTGTGTTCATTCGTCTCCCAGTCACGATCTCGTGTGGGGACAAATGGTGGTCTTTACTTGGTTGATTTCTCAACTCAAATAGTGCCAAGGGTAGACAGTAAATCCAATTTTTCTTTAATGAGAAGCATAGTTTTGATAACCTGCCCTTTAACAGGCCGTTCATCTTTTCCACTACGCCATTACTTTGAGGATGATAAATCGAACACAATTTATGTTTTATACCCAATAACGTGGTAACTTCCTTGAAGAGTTCATTCACAAAGTGAGAGCCGTTGTCTGAGCGAATCACGTCACAAATTCCCCAGCGCGGGAACACTTCCCTTACTAGGAACTTGGCGGCGCTTTTGGCATCAGGTCGCGCACAGGGTCCTGCTTCCACCCACCTTGAAAACGGGCACACAACCACGATCATGTACCGTGCGCCATTACACCTTTCCCCCATGTCTGCATAGTCTATATGCAGTTCTCTGAAGGGGCCAATGGGTTTGGGAATTGTTCCCCGGAGTGTGCGTAGGGTCATTCCTGAGTTGTATATTTGGCATGTTGTACATTCCATTGCCAATCGAGACACATGCTCCTGGAGACAGGGCACAAACCATTCTTCCTGTATTTCTGCTGCGATGTGCTGTTTAGTGTTGTGTGCGGGGAAGTGTAGCTGTTGAAATGCTACTTCTAGTAACTGTAGTGGCATTACCACTTTCCCTGAGTTATTTTGCCGCCATAATAGGTCTGTTCCTGATTGGCTGCATCCCCGTTTCGTCCACGTTAGTTTTTCTTCTGCACTAGCTCCTTCCTGCAATTCTAGAATTTGTGATAAGGACATCATGTTGTACCCTTCTGACAGTTCTTCGGTTGTTGTGTTCTTCATCATGAACTCACCTGTGTCGTATTTCTGAAAATAGGAAGCCTCCTTGGCGGCAGCGTCCGCTGCCGCGTTCCCTAAAGACACAACGTCTGTATTGGATGTATGGGCCTGGCACTTCACTATTGCTACAGCAGTAGGGTTTTGTAGGGCCTCTATTAATTCTTTTAACAATTCTGCATGCTGCACTGGCGTTCCGTCTGCCCTTCTGAATCCCCTACGGCCCCATCTTGCTAGACCTCCATGTACTGTCGTCGTCATGTAAGCTGAGTCTGTGTATATTGTAACTGCACAGCCCTTTGCTGCGTGTAGTGCTTCTATGAGCGCAACCAGTTCTGCTGCTTGTGCAGAGTAATGTGACGGGAGGCGGTACTGTACTAGTGTTTCAAACTCACCTTCCTCTAGTCTCACTACCGCCATGCCAACGTGTTTTTCTCCCGTGTCCATATCAATTGATGCGGACCCATCCACAAAGTACACTTCCCCCTCGCTGAGAGCGTTTTCACACACCACTGTGCCCTCCCCTCCTTCTCCTGTGTGGGTTGTGCAGTCGTGATTTTGCATATCCTCCAATGTGCACGCTTCTGTTATAAACGTGGCGGGGTTCACTGTTTTACATCTCACTATGTGGATGTTGGCGCTGGACAATATGATCTCATATGCTGTTGCCCGCTGTGTGGTCAGCGTGCTTTTTGATCTTTCGAGTATTGCAAATAATGAATGTTCCACAAACAATGTTACAGAGCATCCCATTACTATTGTGGCACTTTTCTCAATCGCGAATGCGGCTGCTGCGAGCGATTGTTCGCACGCGAAATGACCCTGCATCACGGCATCTAAAGTACCACTATAGTAAGCTAGGGGCTTGTGTCCTAAGGATGTCTTTTGTGTCAGCACCGCTGTCATAAGTGTTCCTTTGCAATGGGAAAATAAGTAAAATTCGTGTCCATAATCAGGGTTTGCTAATACTGGAGCGCTTGAAATTAGCTCTTTCAGTGATTTGAACGATATGCTCATTTCTTCTGACCATTTTATTTTTACATTCTCCTGTTGTGCTTCTTTGAGTGCTTGTAGGAGGGGCCTGGTGTATGCTGCATAGTCTAGTATCCATGCTCGGCAATAATTGCACATCCCCAAAAATTTTTGCATGTCTTTCACCGTCGTGGGCTCTCCTACTGACCTTATTGCCTCCACCCGGTCGGGAATTATTCTTTTTCCATCTTTTGATATGAGCTGTCCCAGGTATAGGACCTCAGTCAGGCAATACTGTAGCTTCTCCCTGTCTACCTTGTACCCTTTGTTGGCCAGTAAAGTCAGGAGCGTTGTTGAATCTTTTCTACACGTTTCTTTGTCTTGTGCACACACCAATAAATCGTCCACGTACTGAATAATCGTACTCTCTACTGATAGGTTCCCCAAGTCTTCATGCAATATGCGGTTGAATATGCTCGGGCTTTCACAGTATCCCTGTGGCAGTCTGCAGTGTTCATATCTTTTTCCCCCCAGTGTGAACGCTGTGAGGTATCTACTCTCTTCAGCCAGAGGTATTGAGAAGAATGTGTTTTTCAAGTCCACTACTGTAAAATGTGATGCTGGTTTTGGGATACTGCATAGTATGGATGCAGGGTTCGGGACTAGAGGGAACTCTTTTTGTATTACATCATTGAGGGGGCGTAAGTCCTGTATCATCCGCCAAGATCCCCCCTTTGCTTTTTTGATTGGATAAATACATGTGTTGCATGGGGAGTTTGAAGGCACTATTATTCCTTGTACTAGTAGTGCATTTATGGTCTCTTTTATCCCTTCTTCAGCTTCACGGGACAATGGATACTGTTTAACTCTTGGTAAGATAGCTCCTTGTTTTAGTTTTATTCTCACAGGTTGTACTCCATGCAACAGCCCTACATCATGTGGGCCTGTTGTCCATAAATTGTTTGGTACTAGCCTCATGTCATCATCAAAAAATGACGGTGGTGTTCCTACCACTGCCATCAATTGGACGGGGATCTCTCTCGCTTGGATCAAAATGTCACAGGGCATCGCTATTTCCATTACTATCTCACCATCTACTTCTGTATCTGAGAAGAGATCCTCATCTGTTACCTCGCGCAGGGCAAGGTTTGCGTTTGTACACAGTACGGTGCGCCACTCACATCCTTCCCTGTCTACCCCAATCACAGCGATCCGTTTCGTTGATACCTGCACGGCGTGCAAATCCAACGACACCACTGATCCTGGTGCTGCATTTGGACACACTATGGGGCGGAAGAGGAATTCTGCTGGAATCCTCCAATCCATGTTTTTTAGCTCTGGGACTATAAGGGCCAAAGTCTTTAGCCCTGCAATAAACATCTCTTCCTTTTGTGGCAGCCCTCGTATTTCCTGTGTGGTTGTGTAGGCTTGCACTACCAACATTGCACGCAAGGGGCATATCCCGGGTGTAGAACACACTATTCCTCCTTCGGTAAATGATATGGTCATGTTAAGTTTACTCATAAGGTCCCTTCCCAGCAAATTTATCGGGGACTGTTCATAATACAGTAAGGGTGCTTTTATAGTCTTGCCCCCTATGGTTACATCCAAAGCTTCTGTGTAAGGAACTTCAATTACAGCCCCAGAGAACCCCTGCGTCTCTAACTTCCTGTTAGATAACGGGAATCGGCCCTCTCTGACACATGATTTCTCCGCTCCCGAATCAACCATGAATATAAATTGCCTGTCTCCTATCTGCGCCCCCACCAATGGTTCCTCTGCTGCACTGTGGGTGGTAGATAGAACTGGACACGCAAGTGTTCTCTGTGGGCTGTCCTATGCGGGGTGTCTCATGGCCCCCCCTTCATTAAATACGTTACCTGAGACCACTGACATGCCGTTATACGGTGCTGGTGCGGGGGCCCCGTTAGCTGCTGTCGCGAAAGGGTTGCCTGGTGTATACTGCATGCTGTCATTGTTATGCATGTTTTGTGGGTGGTTCTGTGTTCTATACTGGGGTCCCTGTTGCTGGCTCGTGTTACCCTGGCTTGGGTCTCTCAGTTGCTGTTGTCCCATTGGAAGGCCATATGGGCTTCCCGGGTGGGGATGGCCATACTGTTCCACCTCCTGGAACCCGTTGTTTTGTCTACTTCTGCACTCCCTGGAGTAATGTCCCCATCGCCCACAGTTCCAGCAACTCCCCTGAGGGCCCCTAGGACCCTGCCATCCACTTCCTCCCATTCCCCCGTACCCCTGTGGTCCACCTCCTCTTCGGCTCCTGTACCCACCTCGTCCCCCTCGAGGGGTCCACTCTTGCCACTGCGGACCTCCACCCTGCTCCTGCTCGTTCCACTGCCGCTGTCCTGTTCCCGCCCAATTAGTTGCCATCCTTCCTTGTATTGCTATCAGCCCCTCCTCCTCATCTTCTCCCTCCCTGCTGTGTGGGAGCGCGGCTACTGCTGCTGCAACCTTCACTAACTTTGTCTGCACCAACTTCGCCTCGTCTGCCAATCTTTTCTGCGCCACCTCCTTCTCCCGTTCTTTGATTCGTTTACAATGGTGTACTATTATGCTCTGAATTTCCGGCCATCCCTTTGCTTCTATACCTGCTATTTTGTCAAGCGCCTTCTGCACTTCCTTTGGGAGCCCCCTTTTTATAATGAAGTAAAATAAAGATGTCGATTGATACCAGGGCGTGCCCGTCTCCGCTCTCCACATCTCTTGGACCCGAAAAATGTAATCCATAGCCTCCTCCCCGTCATTCATGGCACACTGCATCACGGACTGTAAGTCAGGTGTGTCTGGAAATGTTTCGCGTAAGGCGTCCCACACCCTAGCCCGCACTGTGTTAAATGAGGCCCCATCATGGCGGTCGCAGTCTAATGTTACTCCCGGGAAACCGGCTTTAACCCATACTCTTTCAGCCTGGTCGCCCACCGCTGATACGAGAAGACTTTTCACATCTCCTACAGCTAGGGGTACCCCAGCTGTATGTTTTTCGAAGGCGTATATCCACTTACTTGCCCCTCCTGATAACGGGGGCAATAACTTTAGTAAATTAGCTTTATCCATCTGTGCCCATGGGATATAGTTAGGCCTCCCTCCTCCCCTATGTATCAACGGGAGCTGTAGCTTTCCTTTCGTTGTTGCATCCGGACCCGTTTTGGCTGCTGATGTTCCTAGTGATGCCATCTTTCCCACTCTGTTCCTCAGTCGCCCCGACCAGTCATCATCTAGGGTTCTCATAGAACATGCACCTTCCTCCCCCTCGCTTCCCCCTCCTATTGCCATACTCAATCTGTCGCTTTCGTCTAGCTCTTCTCTAATGTCACAAAGTAATTCCTCTCTAAGTCCCCCAAGCCTTTCTTCGTTACCACCATCTTCCTCTCGGGTCCCTACTTCTATTATTCGCGTTGGTTCTTCCTCAATCCTAAACAGGATCTCGCCCTTCTTCCACCCCTCTTCGGGCCGTCTGCTTTCATCCGATGCTCTAGACGTACGTCCAGCTCTAGTTGTATCCAGTGCTGTCCGTCCGCATATGTTTTTTATCCTCGAGAGCTCATCTTTTGCTATAGACAGTCTTGATTCTAGATCATCTTTGAGTTTCTCTATGTCCACCCTTTGTGTACCCGCCTGGCCTCGTTCCCTTGTACTTTCATATGGTGGGGGTGCAGTGGGCCGGTGGGGTGTGGTAGTTGTCGGGGGAGGTACATACGTTGGATCACTGTATCCTTCTGCGGGTACAGGTTTCTTTAATATCGGGTATAAACTTATTACCTCTACTGGTGGTGTTACACCTGGCACTTCTTTGATATCTTTCTGTAACATCAGTGGATTGTCTGTAGTAGATGGGAGATCAGGATTTGGTGCTGGCGCTTTAGGCGGTGGTACCTCTTCGAATAACCGCCAAAGATCTAATATTTCCCTCCTATTCTGCAGCTGTTTCCCTCGGTACTTCAAGAAAATGCATGTCATTACCGTATCTAGAATGCTTTTGTCAAATGATCCTCCCTCTGGCCATAACTGGGGTAGCCCCTCTCCTTTCAACTCGGTTACCCATTGGTCGTGATATTTCTTAATCCGCTCCGCGTGCCCTGGAAGACTTTTACAAATATGTGATAAGGGTGTTTCAGCCCCCATCTCTGTGTCCTCCTAGCGCTTATGTGTCGCTGTGTGTGTGTTTCTACAGCCACAATGTGAATGTAGTATAGATATTATTTTTTAGTATTCTACTTCACATTCAATGTTATGCTCGGTTGGGCTCTCCCTCCCTTGACTGCACAACACGGAACAGGCGGTACACAGTTTTTAACTTGTTCTCTTTGGGAGACACATACAACAGCAACCCATCTTTTATTTTGACAACATCAACCCGGAAATCAAAAAGCACCCACTCACGTCGCTGTCTCAATGTTGCCTTCGAAACGTTTTATCCGGTCACACTTACCATGACCATTTAACAATTATATATTTATAGCTGTTTTACACATTCTCAACATCGCAGTCGTCCCTTGACACATACGAGGTGCACACACCTCTTGGTAACACTCAGTACACCATTCACACTGTCCTCCCTTTCCTCCCTAGCCGGCTGTTCCTGTCTATCTTACTTAGGGCATATGCATATATTTATAGGTTTTAACCTGCTCTCCCCCCCTCTAGTAGGACCTTTGATCTCTTATTTTTCTCCCAAGTTCGTGCTAATTCCGTTTTTATTCTCCCCCTGCCCTTAAAGAAAAAGAAAAGAAGTAGTAGCGATCACTAATGTATTCTCAGTGCCCCCTTTTGCTGAACACTTTTATCTTGTATTTCACTTCGTCATATATTCCCAGCACTAGTCAATATAGCACTATGCGGCGCCGCCTTCCACCCCCTTTCGGAGCTAGGTTCCCGTCACTTCTATCTCTTTATTCACCTCGTAATCCTAATGGCCATATGCAAAGAAAAAGAAAGGAAAATTTTAGAGTAATCTTTAGTATATCTTCGTACCCCCTTCTCGGTCCCTTTCCTACCCTTCTCTCCCCGCTCCCTTTACAATCGCTCACACTCGGTACTCACGTGCCCGTCTTGAACCGATAGTCTCCGAAACTGGGTCCATCCAGGCAGTGTCGCCGTTAACTCAACAGTCAGCCCCGGCTCCGGCGAGCGGTACTCAAAGGGGATTTTTTTCCAATCGGGATCCCGTACCCTTTCTCTATTGAGTGCGCACTTCTTAGTGTACCGGTCGCCGTTGGCGGGCAGCCTCCTGGAGCCGGCTCACCGTGCGTATCCCTTTCCGACCGGAGATTCTCGTGCCAAAAGGGGACGGTTATAATGGGTTTAGGAAAAAATAAAATCACGCTATCGGGGTCACCACTGAAGGCAAGCGTCCCCACACAGCACGATCCTCCCCGCAATGAGAGACAATAAAGGACTCTCCCAAGATGGGAATAAGGCCAAGACAGAGTGCGGGTGAGCGTAAATGGGAGTTTATCAATCAGAATAGGGCATGCAAAGGACTCTGCAAACTCCGAGAGCGCTCTGTCTGACAATAGCAAAGACAGGCGTATATATTTACAAAAAACGTCATAAGAACCTACACACTATAGGGGGCACAAGTTCATGGGGATTGAGTGGTGATGACTAACTATAGGTGCTGCTGTGATGTGGTTGGCTTTGGCTGGAAGACGTCACTGGGCAGCCTCGTGGGTTGGGCTGGGCCTGGCAGGGTGGCAGAGTTCATCCAGGCGGTGTTGTGGGGCCATCGCGTCCAGTGGCAGAGATGAATGTCTCTTCCTGACTTATTAGCCCTATGTCATGCACACCGCAGTCATTCGAGCATTTTTAGCATTATCTTCTTCAGTAAATCTTACAATAGGTTATACAACAGGTTAATGCAACACAGGAGGAATGCACCTTGTGAGGGGACTGGAGGTAATATGTCAGGGCATGGTTACCAGTGTCCTGTTGACCGGGGCCATAGGTCGAGGGGCTAAGCTTCAGGGCCTGGCACGGGCGGTACATGTCTTCCTGCCTTGTTAGAAGTTGTTATGGATGTTCCGCTGTATGTTGTCAAAGTGTTGGGTGTCTTTATTGCACAGGGCCATAAGTCTGAGGTGGTCCGGTGGGTTGTGAGGTTTACGAGGGGGCGCGTGCGTTCAGGCAGAGGTTTACTGCTTGTGCTGTAAATAATGCAGGTGGCGGGTGGTGGCCTTGGGTGCTACAGAGGGGGTTACAAGTCTTTCAAGCGGCTCCAGCCTAGTTGGGGGAGGTAACGCAGCGCGGCGCGGTTTCTGCTCTCATGCCTTGGCAGCCCTCGCTGGGTGGGAGGGGGAATGACCTTGCACATATTTCACAAAGGTATCTCCCTCGTGTGTTGCCGGTTTAGGTAAAGACATCACAAACATTTGAACATTCTATAATACTTGTTCGAAACACTACAGAACATGCATTTAAACTTTGCTGGATGTGTCTTGATTATAACCAGTCTGAGTACCTTGTTTATACATTTATGTTTTAACACGTACAGTATTTAGTTATATGCATATATATTTACAGTAAGTGAGGTAGAGTTAGGGTTGGTGGAGGACATAGAAAGTAACCCGCCACTTGTGCGTGATGGTGGTGGCGCATGTGGGGCCTAGACATGCACCTTCTCATGCATTCTTCACATGGGCCCTTTGGATGGTTTACATTCGTTTTCTTGTGTCCTCTAGCAGCATTAGTTCAGTTATGGCACGGGCCCCATGGGGTGTGCGTTTTGCAGTCATACATGTATTCGTGGTGTGTGCCGTTATTATTAGTACCCAACTGCAATGGTATATGCTCACCATCGTTCGTATCACGGGGGCATGATCTCTTGTAATCATACATCCTACAGGCTTTTTGTAATATAAGGGGTTCTATGAGAGAAAAGCATCCTTTGCAAGTAGTCTCAGCATTAATATACAAAGATTGTCGGGCCTGTAACGACCATTTTACTGTTCATTTCATTTTGCCTAGGCCTGCGGGCCGGGTCATGCTGGGAGCGATGATACGATACACTGCGGGAGGTGAACTGTTACAATGTTAGGCTATTACGCTAGCTCATGTCCGTCTTGTTCGTGGGAACGTGCTCGCAGCGGATCTACCAGGGTGCTGCGGCAACAAGGATGACTGAAACCCTCCAAGGGTGGGGGCCGCGCTACAGTGCGCTGAGCTCACACCATCTTTACCAGACAAAAATGGTTTCTAGGCCTAGCTAAATTTTAATACGTGTGGGCAATTAATACGTGCGGGCAATGTCTCCAGTGGGTGAGCCCTCCACCACCTGGGCCCGGGTGGCATGAGGGGACGCCCAAGAGAGCCATAGTCCTTACCTGGGGAGAAAGTGCGGGCGAGGGGGGTCGTCTTGGACCAGTCCTCCCCTACATCGGTCAACTCTATTTGTCTGCATTTACCAATTTCTTGTGCTTTGCACGTCATAATATAACACACATCACCTTGCGTTATGTTGTACGTAATCACACGTGTCAAATTTCTCCACTTCTTGTCGGTTTCTTGGCAGAACCTGCAGTATTCGTAAACTGAAAAAGATTGTCTAATGTCTGAGTCTTGAACTAAAGAATCATTATGTGTGACACCGAAAATATGCTTTAAAACTGGAACAGGCGTCGGCACCGCTACTAAACATGTAGTCAATAAAGCTTCAGCATTGGGCACATCAGTCAAACAAAAGTGTGATATATTCAGTACTTGCTGTGCCAGATATGTCCACATATTTTCTTCTTGGGTTATCATAGGAGAGTGTTTCCTCCGTCCTATAGAGGACTCCTGCACGGCAGGCATCAAGGTTGTTTTCACTTGCTCCTGATGTGTTTGTCGCAATTTACGGATCCATGTCTTCGGTCTTGTGGGCTTGTCGGCACTGGCATAGGGTTGCTTTGGGACAACATTATTCATCACTATCAGTATCCCCTTGATCACTGACACAGATGTGACATTTTTTGCTGGTGACAGAAGACCCTTTAACCCGTCCAAATGGAGTCCATTTAGTGCCACAGTCACACCAACCAGACCCAGGATCTGATAGTAGCCTTTTCTCCAAGGTGCCCACATTTTAGATGGGCCCATTTGGCCAAACCCTCCATATCGTCCTCCCAAGCCTCTGCATCCACTGAGGAAATATTGGTGTGTTCATCTGCAACAGAATTAAACCAACGTTCTAATGAATCTGTGGCACTATGCGCGTCCACATGATATACAGTGACTTCACTTTGTAACAACATTTCTGCAATATCTTGCCACAGTTCCTTTCCCCACAACTCTTTTGAATGAATCTTCCATCCATTCTTTTGCCAAGTTGGCAACCACACTGCCAATCCATTCGCCACTGACCATGAATCTGTGTACACATAACATTGACCAGGGGTCTCTTGTTTCAATGCTTGGTAAACTGCGTAAAGTACTGCGAACTGACTGCTCTTTCCTTTCCCTGTCATTGTCAACATCTTTTTGGTTTTGGGATTGTACGACACTGCTTTCCATTAACGCTCAGTTCCCACGTATCGGGCTGAACCATCTGTGAACCAAGCATGCTCTGTTTGTTCCACGGTCAAATCACTGTAAGGGACTCCCCATTTCACGGGAGACTCACGTTTTTCAAGCACTTCCGGTGGTATGTAATCTGAGGGCGGTATGTTGGCTACTTGCTCATGTAATTTTGCCACTCCACCCTTTCCTGATTTGGCTCTGTCTTGAATGTACCATTTCCATTTAATTATGCTGGCTTCTTGAGCACGTCCTATTCTATGTGTTTTAAGAGAGCTCAGTACCCATTGCATGATTGGCATTTCTGGTCGCATCAATACATCATGGCCCACCGTCATTTGCTCAGTATCAACAAGGGCCCAATAACATGCCAGCAATTGCTTCTCAAACGGAGTATATGAGTTACCAGCATCGGGCAACTAACGACTCCAAAACCCTAATGGCACACGTTTCCTGTCTTGTTTCTGCCACACACTCCAGTTAGCATAATTGTCTTGCACAGACACATTTAATTCCACTTCGCCTTCCTTCAAGGGCCACAAATCAAGCACCTGCTGCACGGTGTCTTTAGCCATCTCAAAGGCTCTCTGCTGCTCTTCCCCCCACTGAAATTCATATTTCTTGCGTGTCACCTTATAGAGGGGGGCCAATATCTGGCCTAAATGCGGAATGTGCTGTCTCCAAAACCCAAACAGTCCTATAAACTGCTGAGCTTGCTTTTTGTTCGTTGGAGTGGTGAATTCAAGTATTTTCTGTCGTGCTTTTGGCACCATTTCTCGATGCCCATGATGCCACTGAATCCCTAGAAATATCACTGTTTCAGCTGGACCTTGAATTTTACTCGGATTAATCTCCCACCCTTCCTTTTTCAATCCTTCCATAAGGACATCAAACTGACTTTGCACGCTGTGCTCTTCCTGACCCTGAATCAAAATGTCATCAATGTAATGAGAGATTTGTATGTCAGGTTTACACGGTATCTTGTCTAAGTGCTCTGCCACCAGCCGGTGACAGATAGTCGGACTGTGCGTGTACCCCATGGGTAGTCTCGTGAAAGTGTACTGACGTCCACCCCACGTAAATGCAAACTGCTCTTGACACTCATCAGCAATTGGCATGGAGAAAAATGCATTAGCTAAATCTGTCACTGCATACCAAGTCCCCTCAAACCTTTGGACATTCTCAATCAAGGTAATGGCATCTGGGACTGCGGCACTAAGGGAGGAGTGTGTTTATTCAACTCCCTGTAATCCACCGTCATCCTCCACGACCCATCTCCCTTTTTAATAGGCCAGAGAGGATTGTTCCATGCGGTGGTGATAGGGCGTAATACACCCGCCTCCACATACTCTTTGATGGTGTCTGAAATGACCTTGTGCCCCCCAGGAATGCGGTATTGTTTCATTGCTACCCGCTTGGTTGCAACTGGCACTTGCACTGGGGTCATCCTCAATGTGCCTACAATAATGGGGGTACAAATCAATGCACTCACCCCAAACTGGTACGTTTTACCGCCAGGTCCCAAGGTTAGCCCTTCCAAAATGTCAAATCCAATTATATATTCAGGTATCGGGACAATCGACACTTGGTATTTCTGCCTCTTTAAATTGCCTGTTTTCATCTCCACTCGCGTTTGCACTGCAGGGGTCTCCTTTCCCCCTAAACCTGTAATTGTAAACTGTTTGCCTTTAAATCGTGTCGGGTTACCATGAATCAAAGAGGCCTCCGCCCCGGTGTCTATTAATGCTCGCACCCCTTGTGTATTTCCTGGCCCCCAAAAAATCTTAACATCAACATGAGGCCACCTGTCAACTTTTATGTGGGCAGACGCTGCCGGAGCTTGGCCGAAGCCCTAGTCGAACTTCGAATGAGTGTGACTTGACTCCTCCTCTAGCATTGCACTCACCACCTTTCTCAAATCACCGTATGTCAGCTGATACGGGGAAGGTGTCCCCATAGACCCTTCTTCTTGTTCTTCCGCAGGGGGAGCAGAAGGTGAGGCATCCCCCTGTGGCGTGGTGACTACTTGCTTCTTAACCTGTTTATAGCGCTCTTTTGCTGCAAGTCCTCGTTTTTTGTATAATTCATACATTACTCTGGTTTCAATGCCATCAATTTCTTCATGTGGCACACCATCTTTTAACAAAGCCAAAAACATGTCTTTTCGGGACACTCGGGAGTCTCTACTATCTTGCCTCCTGCCTTCAGTTCTTCTCTCACTACGCCCCTCCCTCTCCCGTGGCTTATCATCACTCTTATCCCACTCTCCCAAATCTGCAAGTTGCCTAATGGCATCTGCTACCTCATCAGTAACCCTTGCCCGTCATACCTACGAGCAAAGTCATAATGATACTTTTGTATGCGGGTGGTGCAGTTCTAATCACCATGTTGCGAGTTGAAACTGAGAGCGGCACGGCTCCCATGTGATCAGGAGCATCTATGTGAATCACCTCTTTCATAGCATGCTCTCTGACTTTTTGAATTGCTTCTCTCAATGTATACCACTTTGTTTCTTCACTAGGCCAGTCTTTGGTAATGGGGTATTTACGGTTACATGCTTGGGCTATCAGGTGCAACAAAGACACCTGCGTATCTTGACCATTTGCATCAGGGGGCGGTCCTGCTCTTAAGACCTCCTGTACATTGGTGTCAATTGACAGGGGTAAAAAACGCGGTTAATCAGTAGAATCTACCAACAACCCTGCAGCACCCCCATCTAGCAATCTCACCATCCATGTCAATAAAGCTTCCCCTGATTTTTGCCTCAAACGGGTAATAATTTCCCCAACCTCCTGTTGTGTATAATCTTCAAAAGTGGTTAAATCCATCATACCACCACCAGGATTCTGTGGGTGTGGTCCGGCTCGCCACCTTCTAACAGGCTTCAATGCCACTTTTTTCTGTTTCAACTCTGGTTTGGGGTCAGACTCTTCTGCAGAACTACTTTCTAGACTGGTCGAATCAAAAATATCACCATCCCACTTGTCCGGATCCCAGTCTGCGCCAGCGGTAGCGATTACAGTTGCCACCTTTCTTTTGTTGACCCCTCCCCGTCTTTTCCTATACTTATAACGAGCTACTCTGACTGCTGCCCTCTCGGCCACCGCCTGATATGCGTCGGCCTTATCTTTAAACAGTTTCATTTGAATCTGCTGCATTAAGGCAGTCTGCCGTTCTGCAGCCAGCTGTAACGCTCACCTGGCTCCCACGGAGGCGCTGGTCTAGTCTGGGTTGCTGTGGCCTCTTCAAGCGTGATGCGCAGAACTCGGACCACCGATTGAACAGGACCCCCAAATCTTGCTTGTCTGGCCCGTAGGAATATCCTTCTGCAGATGAGAAAGGGGATTAACTGTCTGCAGAATAGTGTGCTTGCTCCCCCCTTTCCCCCTTCGTTCTTCTCTGACTTCCTCCAAAACCCCCAGTTTAAGCTCACCTTATGGTTTGGAAGGATGAACTCTCCATCCTGCTTCTGGTGCAGGGGCGCGCGTTCGTCCAGTTACTTCACTGGTTTTCAGAATGGCGCTGGCAAAATCCACTTGACTTTTCTGAACGATACGCCGTAAGTATGAAGATTCAAAAGTTCAAGTGTGAGCCTCTTTTTATGTTGTCTTCCTAACCTGTGATCTGTCCTTTATTTTCAGGTGCAGAACGAAGGCGATGCGTTGAGGGGTTAAATTGCCGATGGTAAAATCAGGTGAGTTAGTGATGAGGGCGACCCCTCTAAATGTCTTTATAATTCCCCAGTAATGTCTTTTGTCCTTTCCCCATAGTAGCCGGGGTGCGGTACCTGCCAACGAAGCGGCGCCGACCCGAAATGTGGAATGGTTCACCAAGAAAAGCCGGTAAGTATTATGGCTGAAAATTCGGCTTTCCTCCTGTGTTCCCTCTGCTCACCTTTTGTCTCTTCTTGTCTACCCTCGGTGCAGAGATTTGGCGACCGGTGCTGACAGCTGCAATGGAGCCGGGAGATGTCTCGAGAACAGGTGAGTGAAGCGCAGCGCTGCAGCGAGCAACGCGATGCTTTTAAATGAAAGTCTTTCTTCAAGAATGCTGGCGTGAAGATTCCGGATGCAGGTAGGAAGTTTGAATAAGTTCTTGGTTTTCACCTTTCTCTTCTCTTCTTTCCTTACAGGTGTTCCAGGTTCGAGGCGGGCGTGGCTGGAGTCCAGGTGCAGGAGCAGACACGGTGAGCGTTCAGCTGCTGGGATGCAGAACAACGTGAAGCACGTGTGGCTGTCCGGGCGTGGCTTAAATAGCCTTGGAAGAAGTCCTAGGTAAGTATTCTTGCACAGCCCCACCCAAGTAACAAAATAGTCCCTTCAGTAAAATAGTCCCTCCAAAGCCTCATTTAGCTTGGGTCTTCATGCAGCATGGTCTGCATCAGGTGAGCATGCAGCACGGTCTGCATCAGGTAAGTGCACCAAACACTTTCCTTTATGAGCCTGGCGCCTATGGCGCCAGGACTGATGTCTAACATGAGCCTGGCGCCAAAGGTGCCAGGACAGAGTCCAAAGAGCCCCTATAAGGGGCCGCTGGGCTTTTACCCGGGGGCATGATGCCTACTCCCGGGGGTGCTGGGCCTGGCCTGGTGCTCCGGGGGTAGGCAACATGACACCAGCTCTCTCTCTAATCACAAAACCTAATTTTTTATGTCCAAATTCCTTTGATGTATTTTCCTATAAGCATGCAAAAGAACCCAACCTCGCCTGCCTAATGCCGCACATTCTTTACCACGTTCTACTGAAACTTGTTGCAAGCATGCACTTACATCAGCTGGATCGGCATCCCCCAATCCTTGATCCCAAGTCTCACTTAGACCGGCACATGCCCATGCCTGAGCCAACTTATCATATGGACTCTTAGTCCAGCCTGGAATGATAACATCAGAGCATTCACCGCCAGCGGGAACACTCTTTTTCCTGAACAAACTATTCATTAGTGCAAAATGGTACAAAACCTCTTTATATCTATATATTTTTTTCACTGCAATCACTCCCACAAGCACGCACACACCAGCAAGGAAAGAGGAAAAAAAAACAGCTTAAAACAGTTCAACACTCCCTGCCAAATTACTTTCGCTTGCAAGATAACCGAAGCCTATCTACATTCAAACAGATTCTTGAATATTTGGAACACTTCATCACAAATACCCTGCTCACAGCGCCATAATGTATTGCTCTCCCCTGAAAAGTACACAGAACAACCATAAATCACCAATGAAATTATAGAGCAAGTACTTCAACCCATGAGCAGACAGACACAATAACTCACAGCCACGCACTCTTTAGAAGATAATCAGTTCTTTACGGCTATTTATTCAAAGATTACAAGTACATAGAAATAACTCATAAAACTAATATGGACATAGATCACAGAAGAAGTAAAGAAGTCAAAAAGAAATACATCACTGTAAGCGTAATATAATTCCTCATCTCTTCCAGAAGCGGCTGGAAGACCCCGGGGACAGCTAGGCCGAGAGTGCCACAGCTCACAGGAAGGCCAGACGGAGCGTCCTTCTCTGGCTGAAGTCTCACCTGACCCCCTCCGGGTTTCCGCATATATAGGAACTCCACAAAGGGGAGTTAATTCTCGAACCTTCTGGAATTGCACCTGCGCAGTTGAGGAACAGCCGTCGGTTGCCAGCTGGGTCAATCGAGAGCTCCCCCCAAGGAACGCAGGGCCTCCCTACTCTAAAAACACGCTCCACGTAGAACAGTACCAAGCCATAACAACATTAGTTTTCCCAGCAGAAATGGCCTTGACTGCATACCAAGTTTGAAAAATCATGTTTGTCTCAGCACTGTGAATCTAACACTTCAGCAAAATGTGTGCAGCCTTTCACTGCGGAGTGAAGTAAATATCCAACATGGCTCAGAGCGCTCCCAGAATGCATTGCGCGCCCACGCCATTTTGAACCAAGCATAAATCAAGCTTAACAATTCCTGATGTTCTTCTTCATCTCTGTACTTTCCAGAACTTGGAGGTAGTCTACTTTACAACAGTACATAGGTTTACTGTGTACAATGAGGTTAGCAGAAGAAGTAGAGTCTAGAGTGTGTGGGGGTCTGATTTTCTCATCCGGGCTATACCCTAGATGGCCATCCTTCTATCTAGGGGGGGTCTCTCCCCATGAGACCATCTCACTTTATAGAACACCCAGGGGCTCTGTGGGGTAGCAGCCTCACCTCCCTGGCCTCATTGCAAAGGGTTCCCCTCAGAGAGAAGTGAAGACATGTAGCAAATCATCACAGTACCCTCTGGGAATAATACATTTGTTGCACTTTACCGTTGTACTGTTCCATACTGTATTTATAAGCATATGTTGAACAGTTTACAAGCCAGGGCAATCTATTTGAGCGGGACCCTATCTGAATTCATACCTATTGTGTTTGACATGTTTTATTTGCAGCACATCATACATACACACAAGCAAATGAGACCCCTACACCCACCCCCAAAACTTCACCAAAGATAAAGCATGGTGCGATGACAACCAAACAGCCATGCGAAACAAGATCAGTTCTCTCCAAACCAAAATTCTGAACACCAAACTAGCGCTCCCTAACCCCCCTACCCCTCCACCAACCCCCCCCTCTCCTCAGCCACAGAGGCCCCCCCTACCTTCTCATTCAAAACCATTCAGGAGAAAGACATGATCAACATCATGAAAAATATCAAACCATCCAATTGCAAAGGAGACCCCTGCCCCGCTTCCATCATCAAAGATTGCGCAGACACCCTTGCCCCTTTCCTAACAGCCTTCGTCAATGCTTCCTTCACCACGGGAAAAGTCCCCTCATGCCTCAAGGAAGCATGTGTCCGACCTCTCATTAAAAAAAACAACACTTGACCCCACCTCCCCTAACAACTACCGCCCCATAACCACAGTCCCATTCCTCCTCAAGATTCTAGACAAGGCAGCCTACCTGCAGGTCCAGCACTTCCTCGAAGAGCATAACCTCCTAGGACTAAGACAATCTGGCTTTAGGCCTAGACACGGGACAGAAACCACCCTACTCGACGTCAAAAACCAAATGGATGATGCAAGGGACCAAGGCAAACCTGTCCTGCTCCTCCTCCTCGACCTCTCTGCAGCTTTCGATCTTGTAGATCACGACATCCTTTGCCATCACCTTACCTCCACAGCCAACTTCTCTCAAGAAGCTACCACATGGATCACCTCCTTCCTCCAAGGCAGGACCATGCAGGTCTTCTCTGACCTAGCCACTGCGTCACCCACCATCATGCTATGTGGTGTGCCCCAAGGCTCCTGCCTTTCCCCTACCCTATACAACATCTTTACCCGCCCCCTCTTCCTTATCCGACGGCATGGGCATCTCATACACCAACTACGCCGACGACACTCAGATCCTTCTCACATTAACAGGTGACTATGACACTGACTGCGCAACTCTCAACAACATATATAACACAATCCAAATGTGGATGGCCATCACAGCCTTTGCCTTAACTCCGTCAAAACTGACCTCCTACTCGTAGGTTCCCCTGACACCCTCAAGAAACTTGACGCCCAGTTTAGTCACTTTACCATTGACTCAATCAGAATTCCAGTACTGGACACAGTAATAACACTAGGGGTCTATCTTGACTCCAACTTGTCCATGACCAGACAAGTAAATGCAATCGCCTCCTCTGCGGCTTACCATGCAAAACTCCTCAACGCAATCAGGCCGTTTCTGTCCAAAGACACTTGCACCAACATAGTCCGAGCCATAACTGGTTCCCGGCTAGACTACTGTAGGGGAGGGCTGGTCCAGGAGACCCCTCTCGCCTGCGTTTCTTCCCCAGGTGAGGGCTATGGCCCATTGGGCGTTCCCTCATGCCACCCGGGCCCAGGTGGTGGGGGGCTCACCCACTGGAGACATTGCCCACACGTATCGAATGCCCGCATGTATTGCTTACAACATAAATTTAGCTAGGCCCAAAAACCATTCTTTGCCCGGTAAGGATGGTGTGAGCTCAGCGCACTGTAGCGCGGCCCCCACCCTTGGAGAACATCCCTGTTGCAGCAGCACCCTGGCAGATCCGCTGCGAGCACGTTCCCACGAACAAGACGGACATGAGCTAGCACAATACGCTAACATTGTAACAGTTCACCTCCCGCAGTGTACCATCACTATCAGCATGACCCGGCCAGCAGGCCTGAACAATGAGAAAGAACAGTAAAATGGTCCTCTGATGGCAGACAGTCTTTATATATATATATGTATATATTAATGTCAAGACCTCTTGCATTATTTCTTTCTTCCACAAAATACAAATGCCTGTAGAATGTATTAAAATGAGAGAGTATGCTCCCATGATATAAGCTATGGCGAGTTCGCACCATTGCAGGTGGATGCCAATGATAAAGGAACGCTCCAGGGGTCTGTTCGTTGTGTGTATCACTGGGCAGCCTACCTCACGTGGTTTCGCGCCATAACTAAAGCTAATGCTGCTAGAGTACACGAGAAAGCGGATGTAACTATACTATGAACCCATGAAAAGAATGCGCGAGAGTGCACGTATCATGTGTGAACGTCTGAGCCCCTCATATGCCACCACCGTCACGTACAGTGGCGGGTCGTTTTCTATGTACTCCACTTATCTAACCACTACCTCATTTACTACGAATGTATATGCATGTAACTGAAACACTATAGCTGCTAGAGTCTAATGTACAAATATGATGCTCAAACTGGGTATAATCGAAACGCACCCAGCAAAGATTAAATGCATGTTTCGAAGTGATTTTAAATAAGTATTATAGAAAGTATTCAAATGTTTGCGATGTCTTTACTTATATTCCGCAACGCACGAGGGAGATACCTTTGTGAAAGTGTACAAGGTCTCGATGTATCCCCCTCCCTCCATCAGAAGGCTGCCAAGACAGGAGAACAGAGCCCCGCTCTGTGTTATCACGCCTCCCCCGACCCGACTGGAGCCGCTTCAAAGACTTGTAGCCCCACACCAGCACCCAAGGCCGCGGCCAGCCACCTGCATTATTTACAGCACAGCAGTAAACCTCAGTTTAAACTCAAGCGCCCCCTCATAAACCCCACAACCCACCGGACTGTCTCAGACTTATGGCCCTGTGCAATCAGGACACCTAACACTTTGACAACACACAGCGAAACATCCATAATCACTTCTAACAAGACAGAAAGACCTGTACCACCCGCCCCAGTCCCTGAAGCTTAGCCCCTCGACCTATGGTCCCGGTCAACAAATCACAAGTAACCTAGCCACGATATATTATCTCCAGATCCCTCACAAGGTGCATTCCTCCTGTGTTGCATTAACATATTAAAAGATTTACTAAAGAGAATAAAACTGTAAATGACTGAATGACTGCAGTGTGCACGGCAGAGGGCAAGTAAGTCAGAAAAGGCATTCATCTCTGCCACAGGCCGCCTCGGGACACCAACACCGCCCGGATGAACTCAAGCCGACCTGCCAGGCCCAGCCCAACCCACGAGGGTGACCAGTGACGTCCTCCAGCCAAGACCAACCACACCGCAGCAGCACCTATAGTTAGTCGTCGCCACCCAATCCCAATGAACTTGTGCCCCCTATAGTATGTAGGTTTCGATGACGTTTTTTGTAAATATATACGCCTGTCTTTGCTATTGTCAGACAGAGCGCTCTCGGAGTTTGCAGAGTTCTTTGCATGCCCAATTCTGATTGATAAACTCCCATTTACGTTCACCCGCACTCTGTCTTGGCCTTATTCCCATTTTGGGAGAGTCCTTCATTGTCTCTCATTGCGGGGAGGATCGTGCTGTTTGGGGACGCTTGCTTTCACTACTGTAGTGTTCTCTTTCTAGGGATCTCTAACAAAAACCTCGAGAAGCTGCAAGTAATCCAGAACAGCGCCCTGCGTGCTGCACAAGGCATTGCCAAGGAGAGCACATCACTGCTGCCAGAAAAGTATCCCACTGGCTCCCCATAAAGGAAAGGATTTTATTCAAAGCGTTAAGCATCACCCACAAATGCATCCACCTCTCAGCCCCAGCGTACCTATCCCAGAGAATCCACCCGGCCGCCTCCACAAGACCGACCAGGACACCCTATGCCAATATGCTCCGTACCCAGGGTAAAAAGAGCTAGAGCAGGTGGCGCCAGCTTCCCCTACCTTGCTGCTTTACATTGGAACACCCTTCCCACCTCTCTGCGAGCTGAGCCCTCATTAATTGCCTTCCGCAAAGCCATGAAAACTACCTTGTTCACCTAACAACCCCAAATGTTTAAACCTTCATGACTAACATGTATGATGTACTATGGTGTATGATGTATTATGGTGTATGATACTCTTTATCGCTTAACACAGGATCTTGCCTTACTGTAACCCATGGCACAACCTGTACCTGTACCTGTAAACTAAGTTCCCCTACAAGTAACAGCGCCACAATGCCCCTGGGCTGCCTGCGCGCTATATACATGTAATAAATAAATAAATAAATAAATAAATGTAAAACTTTTCAATTGCATTTGGTTCTAGTTGTAATACTGCAAAAGACACATGAAAACTTTGGTATAACCTTGTAAGCTCTGTTGCGTTTAAAATCCTTTTTGTTTTTGCATACTTCGCAGAGGGCACATCAACTTACAAGGGTTTAATTAATATTTTGTTCTCCTGTTTACTGTTTACATAACATATGTTAAAACACTGCTCTGTGTTTAAGTACAATATGAATGTGTGAGAAAATATATTCCTTTACATTTTGTTGTTAAAACAGAGAACACACAACATCAAAAGAGTAGTGCTCTTTTCTAAATACAGATGTGTTATTTGAAATGCTTTTGTTACATACTGAAGCTTCAGAATAATACAAACGGAACAAGTGTTTACATTCTCTGGAAGAACATGTCCTTGGGAAAAATGTACATAATGCATTTTTTAAATCAATGACATTTTCCCACTGAACAAGGTCCATGTTAACTTCATATTTGAGAGCAAGCTATATTTATATATATTTTGCTTAATCGTTTAGTTCACTTTTATTTTCAGAAAGACAACGTTATCCTATTGGAAAATAGCATTTAAATGCCAATGGGAAATTAACAGTGGAGGCTTTATGTTAAACTAGCTTTCTTATCCTTATATGCTGGCTAGGTTGCTGCAAGGTACTTTAGATGAGCCTCTGATTGACATGGACGAAGTCATTTTTGCAAATGAATGAAAATGCTCTGGCAGGCAGGCAGACAGACCCCACAACCAATATTCAGCTTTTGAACCTGCCACCACCCCTAGCGGACATCTAGATTGCCTATAGTCTAGAGATAATGCTCTTGCATTATGGGTCTGATGAAAATGATGACAGTGCAGTATGCATATCTGTTTGATGTGACTGCTTGCAGTGAAAAAAGAGAGAATCTTATTTTCGTCTGTTTTCAAATGCTAATCTGATAATATTTGATTCTCCTATTAAATATTTTCTTTCTACGATCTGTGGATCCCTCATAATGACTGTACCACGGAACACGTGTTCGGTTGGTTTTTGGTACACTCTGAGTGTAAATGTTTTAGGTTTTACAAACTGTTATGGATAGCCTAATTATGTTTTTATTTTGTATTTCTGACTTGGTATATAATGCATCGGAGAGTAAGTAGCAATATAAATGATATTTGAAATGTAAGCTTTGGGGGGAGTTTACAGATCGGATTCATGAATTATGACTGATAATTAATGATGATTTTATACTGGCTGCAATCCAACACTGTTGCTGTTAAAAGTCAATAAAATGGATATTAAAATAAACAGTGTTTTGGTGTGAGGCTAATCCCATGTGTTTCACAACTGTTTGTGTGTGCAATCTACATATTAAGTGCATGTATCCATCCGTGTTTGTGAATGCATGCAATGTATTGCATTGAGTAGGCTGTTGCCACACAGTTGCTCCACCCACCACCTATTTAATTAGCCCTCCTTAGGCGTCCTCATCGCCAGTGTCCTCAACAATGGACGTGCAAAGACAAGGACCTCAACTGTTTGTGCCTGTTCGGGCCTGCCAGGGCCAGACCCACTATCCTGTATTTCACTTACAAACTAATCGCTACTACTGCTACTCACCAAAAGACATCACCATGTGTCTCCTCCCTCCACAGCCCATCCCCACTCTCACTACGGTTCGAATGGCTAAGCACCCTGGGCAGCCCTGGCAAGCTACCCTAGCGGATGTCATCAATATTGCCCAATAACGCCCTTGCCCCCATCCAACACCCACGGCTCAACAGTCGGTCACACTGCAGAGATCACTGACCTCATGACGTCCAACAACCTTGATGCCCCCTATTCTCCCCACATGTTTTCGATGTTCTCCTACTCCAATGCTACTGCATCCAGCATGCCAACCGAAGGGCAGGAGGCCGATGGCAATCATCCACAGGAGTGTTTGGCCATACTCCATCAACCTCTCCTCCAGAACAAGCTAATTTGAATCACTTGTCTGCCGGTTCCCTCTATCGCACAAGGAATCCATCACCTTCCACCTCATCTACAGACCAGCTCACAAGAGTGAACTCTTCTCTGCCAAATTAGCACATTCAAATAATGTCTTTCTCTGTGATGTCACAGGCTGACAACCACACTCGAAGCACGCTTTTCGCACTGACCGCTTCCATGGACCTTAAGCAAATTGTGTTCCCCCCATACAAAACAAAGGCAACACCCTAGACTTAGGGCCTCATTCCGAGTTGAGTGGTAAGGGATACCGGGCACTGGTAAGGAGACCGGTGCCAGTAATCTCTTACCGCCCAATTCCGAGGTCCCTTAGCGGGAACCGCAAAGGACGTGTGGTCAGACCACACGTTCTTTATGCGTTACTCTAAGGGACCAGGGCGCTAATTAAGGGCCTGCTATTCGCGGGCCCGTAATTAGCGCCTTCGCCATTCCCATTGAGCCCTATGGGGGCTCAAGTGGGAATGGGGAATGGTATGTTGAATGGGGACTTACCGGGCCCGCACAGGTCGGAATGCCCCAGTAAGTCCCCATTCAACCACACCGGACCCGGTTTTGGAGGCAGCCATGGTGCTAATAGCGCCATGGCTACCTCCAAACTCGGAATGAGGGCCTTAGTCTTCACATCATCCCCCTGCATCACCTATGCAGACCCTATCCCACTTGACTGGTCTGACAATGCTGCCATCCCATTATCAGTCACCCACTCAACTACAGCTTACAAAGTTCAGGCTAAATGCCCCCTCATTCCACACTGCTCATCCAAAACCTTCCCGGTCAATGAGCGAAAAGCAAACTTGGCAGACTTCCCTATAACAGGGAATGCCTTGGGTCTCCTGGAATTATTCAGCAACTCTGCTATGAAACTGGTGGACACTCATTCCCGCCTAAAATCCAGCCGGGCTAAGACCAAATCATCCGCCCCATGGTACACCCCCGAGCTAGCATCCAAAAATGCTCAATTAGAGCCTTAGAGAAACGTTGGCACAAAAACCATAACTCGGGAGACCTCACTAACCTCAAATCTCTATGTGCAAACCGTAGGATTCTGATTACCAAGGCCAAAGCTGCTTACTACTCCACCACCATTGTGGCAGCCTCTAACAGGAGCAAAACCCTCTTTGAAGTAGTAAAGCATTGTACCAAAACCTCACCCGACCTAGAGGTACCAGCAACACAGGACAAATGCAACAGAATCAACACATTTTTTATTGAAAAAATAGACAAAATCTAAGAGACCATCGAAGCAACCTCTCACGCCATTAGTATCAACGACACTCAGGCGCGCACGCTGCCCCTCTGGACCGAATTCTCTCCTCTCTTTACCCCGGTTCTTCCAAAAATGATTGCCTTCCTCAAACCTACTTCTTACTGACATTATAATTCCGGCCTCCATGATTGAACAATTGACAGGCCTGGCGCTCAATGCGCTCCTCAGCATCAGCAATGCCTCCCTCGCAGAAGGATCATTCACGGACACCCTCAAGACTGGTCTCATACGACCTCTTTTGAAAAAACCAACCCTAGATCCGGATGACTTGGCAAACTACAGGCCCATTATGAACCTCCCATTTATTGGCAAAACCTTGAAAAAAGTAGTTGCTACACAACCACTCGCCAGAATTCAAATACTCCACCTCTTAAATGACTATCAGTCAGGGTTCCACCCAAAATGTAGCATCGAGACGGCTCCATTCAGCTGGTGGATGATGCTCTCCAAATCATGGATAAGGGCGACTCCTGCCTCCTCGTCCTCCTTGACCTCTAGGCTACATTCAAAACCATCAACCACTGCATGCTTCTCTCCCTCATTGCTGACAGGATGGAATTATCTGGCAATGTCCTGAATTGGTTTACCTCCTACCTCTCAGGCAGACACCAGGCTGTCCAGATGAACTTGTTGCATTCTAACTGACTCCAGTTCTCCTGCAGATTCCCCCAAGTCTCTATCTTCTCATCAATCATTTTAAAGCTTTAAATGGAGCCTCTGGACACTCTCCTCAGAGATCCCAATATAGCCATCGAGCAATACGCAGACGATACTCATTTGTACATGAGAGTAAATAGCGCACAGGACATAATCTGTCTCCGTGATTACCCAGCCATCATTCAGCCCTGAATATCAACTGCCTACCTCAAACTAAACTCATCCAAGACTGAATTCATCCTCATCGGTCTGCCCACTAAAAAACAACTTGTCCAACAATGATATGCACCTAGAAGTATTTGATCCACAATTCTCAAACTTCGCAAAATCCTTAGGCTTCACCATTGACAGCAAACTGTCCTTCCAGAAACACATAGCCAAGAAGGCCCAAATAGCCTGGCTCAGAATCTATTCCCTTTAAAAATCAAACCCTTCATCCCACTGCAGGACTTCCACACCATAGTGCAGGCCCTTGTGGTCCTGCACATCGATGGAGGAAATGCTCTCCTGACTGGGCTCCCAGCTGCTCACTTGGCTCCCCTAAAAGCTGTGCACCATGCTGCAGCACATTTTATTACAGCAGCATACAAAATGGACCGAATTGCCTCCATCCTACATGACCAAACTTGGCTTTCACTCCAAGCCAGGATACTGTTCAAGACTGCATGAATCATCTACAAAGCAGTCATGAGTAGCACACCAACACATGCTCCTCGCGCAGCAAATCGATCAACCATTTGATTCATAACTTGTCTGCAAAGAGAGGACCAGCAAACAATGCTTCTCTTGTCATGCCCCCACCCTCTGGAACTCGTTCCCAGTGTCAGCTCGGAATGCCCCCTCAATTCTCCAACTTCGCAAATCTCTCAAAATATGACTCTTTCAACAACACCTTACCAACGACTAATACCAATGGATGCACATACTGATGCACAGACCTCACAGTACTGAGATACTGTTAAAAGATGCCAGCCCAAATGCCGGCTACCCACACTTTGTACAGCGCTCTGCTGCTCTCGACCTAGGCCCGCATTTTAAATAAAAAATAAAATAAAAAATAATCTGAATCTTTTCTGTGTTCAGGGAAATATAGCCATCTCTGCCTAACGTGAGTTCTCTCATTTCTTCCCTATATATGAGCTATTTGCTTCCATAATACACCAATTTATAACTGTCTAGAGCCATGTATAAAAATGTCTTCCTTGTGTGTGCCCACATTCACATGTTTTTTCTGTAAAGTGTGCTATGCTTATTTCACTTGGAGTCATCTCTCATCTGCACAGTAGGTATGTATCATTCATGTTTCATGCATGTGTTAACAGGCGTATTCCACCACTGTGACATAATGCAGTCTGGGAGGGTGGATTAGAATGTGATTCTTTTGGTTTGTGTACCCCAAAATGACTCTGGTTATTCTGCCTCTGAAAATGATCTCTGCTAATCCGACTTACTTTCACAATGGTCCATGCTGAAAAGTGTAATGCGAATTTGTGGAGCCTGTCTATTGACACCTCTCAGCTGCTGCCTTGTAGTTTGGCAACATGGCAGTTACAGTGTTCCTGAAAACAGCAAAATGGAACCCACATTTCCAGGGACTACCTTTGATCTGTGGGCAGCTCTGATCCAAATTATATAATAGCGTGTTCCCAGGGCCTAGTGACAGATTAACATCTAAATATAAACCATGATGGCCTCTGGAAATCTATAATTATACTGGCCAAACCAATTTGGTGTAATTGTATTGCCTGCTTGGGGTATGTCACTCCTTTCAGTCAAGGCCTTCTGTATATTCACTGTCAGGGACTGAGTTTCAACCAAAATAGACCATTTGGGCTCAGCCCCAGCAACACCTTTGGTGTCTCTGGAAAAGGCTTGTCACCTTCCAGGACAACTGGTTCTGCCCCAGAGGTGGCAGAAGGTAGACCTGTGCTTCAAAGGACAGGCTCTGTTAGCAAGAGGAAAGTCACATCAAGGTTGCAATTACTAGCAGCTCTTTGATTAAGAGTGGATAGGAGAGAGAGCAGAGTAGCCTGGAGAGGAGTTATTTTCCAAGAGAAGCTTCCACCATCTTGGAATCTGCTAGGGCTCCCACACTTCATGTGCATCCTCCCCAATTCCTGCAGCCAATGCATCCTGGAACTGACATCACCAGGAAAATACACTTCCACAACAGGATTGGACCCCTAGAGACCCCACTCCACTCTGACAGATTGACAATATAAGGGAGTGAGACCCCCCTTTATTTGAATCATCTTTGGGCTCCAGGAGAAGGATTTCGTCTGAATCTCTACCAGATAATAGTCCACCCAAAGTCCTCTGCCATAGAGGTGAAAACAAAGGCTCCAAGAAGGCCAAAAGACCCTTCCCTCACCCACCCCAGGCAACACTTATAAACACCTTCTCAGCAAATTCTCAACTGGTTTACCTGACCTTTCCCTGATAACCCCTAATCTTCGGCTTCATCATGCATGTATGCACTGATTGTTTACCTTAGGGACCCTTAGCCCCTCAGTGTCACGTTGTCTGGTTCCCTATGTGAGTCTCCTTTTGCATCTGTATGTCTAACCTGAGGGCATGCTCCATAGCATAGGAGAAGACACCTACTTAAAGAGCAGTCAAGGATCCTGCATTCTTTCGAGAAATATTCTGACACTGAAGCATTGAGCAGCATCTGCAGGAATGGGATTTCTGCTAAGCAGAAGGAAATGAGAACTGATGGTACCATGCTCTGAACTGGTGGACACAGCTTAGTCGCAAGTCTCTATGGTGTCCATGCTCCCAGAAAAGCTTTGATTCCCAGTGTCTGTGCTGACCCAACACGAAACGGTGTCAACCCCAGAAACGAGAGAGCACCAAAAGCCAACAGAGCACAGAGCCTGTGGTTTCTACCTGACATCCAGAAAACAAGAAAAAATATAGGAGAATCACAAAAGTAACATAAGGATTCCTTAGAGTCCATTTCATACCTGAATTGCTGGCACATCCAAGTACCGGACCTGCATCTCCAATGAACTTGACAGCAGCACGTATCCCAGCATCACTAGTACTTCCCTTCCAACGGCTCTATCAATAGTGGATCCTCAGCTGTCCTTGGATGAAGATCCTATTCAACTGCACCAGACCCACCACTGACCATCAGAACAATTGGCATTTCACTGCTGACCTCTCGCCTTACGAGGACCTGAGCTTTGAAAGCTAGCAGTAGGAATTTCCGAAGATCCCTGACAGCTAGTTTCCAAACACTCAATTGCTGACAGAAAGGCACACAAACTATCCCGAAGCCCTATCCTTAGGTTGGGTCCTATAATTTACCATTGGGCACCAGGACCAATATGGCACTCAGTCAACCAGAAGCCTACTTATTGCGTTCAGTATTTTCCATAGGGCACTAGATACCAGTTCATCCGAAACAAGAACTAAAGTTCCACTAGTATACAAACTGTTAGAGTTGCATGAATTTTGACTCATAGTTGATCTTAACTATTAGGGCCAAAATCTAGGAATTCTCTTAGAGACTTTCAAAACCAGAATGACTTTGCTGTAACCTTCATCAACACATTAGCTATCTTTTATGAGTTATAAAGTGTATTTTTATATTACCACTGTGTGCACATTCCATTATTCAAAATGATACTGTGTTACCCTGTACACTCGTCTAGCCCCTGACAACATAAAAGTTGTTCTTGATTACTTGACCACTACTTATACTAAGTAAGCCAAGGAAACCTTAAGGATTGCCTGTTTCACTAGTTTTGGGAAAGTTACCCCAGATCCTGCACAAGTTGTCCTATCAGGTGCATCGAATTATTTCAGAAAGGTACAGTAAGCTATAACGTGGTTATAGACCTTCCTGAGTAGGAAACCTCCCATAGAACACAGGGCTATCCAAGCGTGGAACCCTTGCTCACTGTGCATAGAGATGCACAGCTTCACCTCACTGATGAGGCCCAACAGTGTCTTGGGTGGCTGTTGGCACTCTTGTTCAGAGGAGGATTGCCCAGCATTTCCGTGATGGACTGCCCTAGTGGGTGGGACCAGGCTGATATGCATCTAGATATTTCTCCTATGTGAATGGTACTGTGTGCTAAAACGTGGTTATAGACCTTCCTTCCTGAGTAGGACACCTCACATAAAACACAGCGTTATCCAAGCGTGGAACCCTTGCTCACTGTGCATAGAGATGCACAGCTTCACCTCACTGATGAGGCCCAACAAGGCTGAAACAGATTCTTGGGTGGCTGTTGGCACTCTTGTTCAGAGGAAAATTGGCCAGCATTTCCGTGATGGACTGCCCTAGTGGGTGGGACCAGACTGATATGCATATAGATATTTCTCCTATGTGAAAGATACTGTGAGCTAAAACGTGGTTGTAGACCTTCCTGAGTGGGAAGCCTCCCATAGAACAGGTTATCAGTAGAGGGCCTCCCACAATTTCGTATGAATTATTTCAGACTCATTAGTTTAGCTTTTTCCTCTAGGGTCGAGCATGTAAATTGCGTGAATTAGGACCGCATAATATGTTTAAAAAATACATGTAATAGTGACATATACATTTCACTTTGAGGAATCAATATGGAGGCTAACGTGCTTCGCTGAACCAGGCTATTTAAATGCCATACCTTGTTTAACAAAATTAGACCGATATCTGGCTGGCCTGTTACTTTGCTCTTAATGTTATGTGAACAAGCACACACGTCTTTTGAAAAACGACGTGAAACCAAGAGTATCATTAGTAAATGTGAAGATGTAGATCAATACTTTTTAAATAAACAAATAAAAAGAAGTTGACTGAAACCCTGCTTAAAGAGCATGTGGAATAAAGAAAAACAAGACCAGAAAAAACGAACAACATGATGACATCCACTGGCTCAGTGAACGAGCCGTGTTTTGTTTACACAAAAACAAACAAAAAAACAAAAATAAATCTGCTATTAACCTACTACGAGTAAGCAGAAATGTGAAAATATTATTTGTCATGCAATCCTTTACTTTGCTTACAATATATTGGTACCATATTCTACTACAATTCAAATTCCTCACTTGGCACTTTACATTGTGTTTCACTACACGTTAAAACGTATGCAGTGAAACTGAATAATGGCAAGTGTTTTTATACCCCTCTATAGCCATTTCTTTTTCATAGCCTCCCACTGCTTCCTGTTAGCTAAACTTTAAGCACCTCTCTGTTAATTTATGAAAATGATTATTGAGAAAGCACATTATCACTGATCTCCATGGCACTTCGAGCATGTTAGAAGCAGAGGTCCGAGCAGCATAAAAGACATCAAAATTCATTAAGGTGATATTGATTATTTTTTGGATAATTAATTTTATTGCAGATCCTTGAAAGAAATAATGATCTTCAACGGGAGAAGGCAAACGAAACAGAAGAAAAGTTCAGTCATCTTCAGGATGAGCACGAGAAAGTACTAGCAACTTGGCAGAGAGATGTAGGTGTTTTATACAAAGAGTATTAATGAAGTTGTACAGTCGTCTATAAACAACTATGGATCACCTGATTTTATATATAATTTCAAATAGAATAGAACATTAAATGCTATTTCTGTCTGTGCAATTTAATATTATGAAACAATTGTACATTGTATAAAAGTTTTAATCCAGAATTACACTCACTGTAACTCAAGCATATTGGGTATGTGTGTTCTCTGGTATACTTTCCTGACATACAGAACATTGTTGTCTAAATGCAAATAAATGTTCCCACTTTTGCCGCAGCCTATTTACTGATAGGCCGTCTTTGCCAAAGGACAGCCTTTTGGGAAATAGTGCATAAGGGGAATTACCACAAAACCAGGAATGATCTTTGTGGAAATGTAGGCAGCGGCCAAGAGCAGGTTAGGATGAGGAGGGAGTATGGGTGCGTTAATTAGTTTGTCTTTGCCCTCATTCAGAGCAGGCTGGCGATCAGGGGAACAGGGTTGCGGGGGTGTTACCTGCATTTACAAGGGAGTTATGGTCGGCCAGGGACGTTGCGGGTGTTCCCTTCACTTGCAGGGGTCCTCGACAGGGGTGAGGGGAATCAGCGAGAGATCGGCGGGGAGGCCGCCATGATGCATGATCGCAGTGAGAGAGGGAGGCCCAGAAAAGCAGGATTCGACATACTGACATGCCTCCTGGAACCAATAAAACATATTAGAAAGATGCAAGACTTCAAAGAGGGTCTACTGCTTTGCAATTTCTGCAGTGTTGGGGTGGATTACTCGCACAATTGCCACATGCCCGGATTTAGTCCGAACTGACCGTATTTTTAGAGTTTTGGCCGGTTAACAGACAATACATCTGGATGTTATATGTGTACTGAGAGAGCATTCAGAGTTTGAAGACACATAAGTCACTGCAAGTGACTAGGGGCTTAAGGTGTGCCCAGACAACTGGTCTCCCTTGAAAGAGAAGGTCCACTTTACATTTAAAGAAGTCTACAAATTTGCTTGCTTTTTTGAAAGCAAAAAGCAGTTTTTTTCACAACTGCACATTTTTATTTACAGATATCCAAGATATTCTGGATGCCTGTTTTCAGTAATGCAAAAAGCAAGCCACGTTTATTAATATACATGTCTGCTTCACAACCACCATATAGAGTAGGGAGGCAGTGGAGAGAAAGAATCTGACAGTGGTCAGTGTTTGCTTTGAAGCCAATGCGAATTTGCATTTGATTCAAGAAGAGCTAAACTGCAAGGCCCAGAATGCAAACCACTGTTGAATGAACAACCAGTGCTGGATGAGAGGTGTCAGCCATGCTATGGAACCACTTCTTAATTTTTTAGGCTTTCCTTGAATGTAGTACCCTCTCTGCAGATCTGTAAAGCTAATCAACTTCAAGTGAGAATTACACCATTATTATTCACATGATCTAACAAGGAAATGGGTTATTTATATAGTGCTTTTTCTAAGGCGCTTTACATAGATCATATTTGCATACAATATCACCCAACTGAAGGTGGTTCTCATTTATCAACCTCATAAGGATGAAAGGCTGAGTTGGCCTTGCCGGGATTCAGCGAACACTCAACCCACAGAGCTGTTTTACCGGGATTCAATTTTTATTTGAATAATGCAGAGTAGGTATGTATCATTCATGTTAGTAAAAAAAAACACATGCATGATTGTTTCTATCCCCTTGCTATTGTACCACAGATTTCAAATCTATAAAGGGGCGTACCGAGGGGATGTGGCTTCTAAAATTATAGGCAGGGTTTTAAGTCTGGTTTTTGCTTCAAATAAAGTTGGCAACCCTATATCAACTAAGATAACTGCCACCCAAAAAACATGACAGACGATTACTAAACGACTCCTATTGCTTGCAGGGTCTCTTTAATTTGTATCCCCTGTCTGATTTACCCAGTCCAGACATACCCTCCGGGTGCTGATTTGGGATTACCCAAGGTACCCTTCTTTTCACCTTGCTGACTGGTTGTGTGGAGAATGCCTGGTTACTCATTTTTGAGGCAAAGCATCCTAATGTCGAAGAGGGTAAAGCCAACTAGCCAACTCTTTAAAATTGAGGTAGCCCTGTCTGAAGTGGGAACGGGGTTGGAGGGAGGCTAAGCCAGCAACCACTGCAGATGTAAGCTCCTGGAGATCTTCCCGTGTCTCTCACACTATTAACACACACAAAGAACACTGGATGAATTGAAATAACTATTTGCAGTGGAGTCTATGGATTGGACGCCCAAAAAAATCTGCTGAAAAGACAAGCATATAAGAGCGCGTACAGCTACATAAACCCAGCCAGTGTGGCACACTAGAAAAAATACAAATTGTCAAAAAAATATGTAGGGCTAGATTCTCAATGTTTTTTGTTTTGCAGGTGGTGAGATGCCCTAGCAGGTGCCGCCCTATCCACAAAGGACATCTGAATAGATGCTTCTTATATTCACCAATTCTGATGCCCTCCTTTTGCCCCTTTACACGTTTGCGCAAATCAGTGGGCATTTCTGCACATTTAAAAACGCATCCCAAATTCTCAAACGATAAGCACTTTAAAATGTGCAGAAGGTGTTTACATTTCCCCTGCTCCTGTTTGGAACAGGCACAGACAGGTGGATGAACATTACAAGTGTATTCATTAATGTATGCAAGGGGCTGGCCAGCACATCTTGCTGCTACTGTCTACCCCCCTAAAATGTGCAAGTCACCGTTGAGAAAGCGTTCTGTTAGCTTTTTTCATTCACGTTCATTTTTGGATCACCCTTGGATTAGGGCGAGATGGCCTTATGTGTTCGAGTTTTATTTTTTAACAGTGATGTATTTCTGCTTTGATGCCATAAGATTTGCCCTCTCTCTGGCACCAATTGACTTGGGCCACAAGTCTCTGTGTGCATGTGTTTCTTCAAACATGTCAATGTTGCTAATAGCTTTGATTGATATTTCTAAGATTCAGCAGTTCTGTGATCAGAGTCTTTCTCAGGTATCACTTGGAACTATTGAAGTCACTATTGGAGTCACTCGGCTGTCCTCCTGACTCCATAAGAGCTTCTACCATCTGCTCCTTATCAGCACAATCGCTTGCCTGGAGGTCGAGCTGCTGCCATCTACCTGAATGCACAGAGGTATGCTTGAACTTCGGAAGATTTAAGGCATCCGTTTTGTGTTTAAAAAAAGAAGAAAGAAAATTACTATTTGCACAATCTGAGTGCCTTTAACTTTTACATTCATTGCGCGCCTGCCGCGCTGCAAGCAGTTCCTTATTTTTGCCCATAACATCTGGTGGCCCTAAGGTCCTTTGTCCACTCTGTGTGTGGTTGTCTATTGCCGCAAATGCGAAGATGGTCGCCACGTTCATGCAGGATCTGAGCCCTGCTTGAGTGCTCAGCCATAGGACAGCATTGCCTACAACTATCCAATCGGGGACCGGCAGGCTTTAGCAGGCCCCCTCACCAAAGGCCCACTTCCTGGGCCCCAGTCTGCTCCCTGTCTGCTGCTGGTTTGCTATGTGAGGTCTTCCTGGACTCCTTCCAAGCACCTTGAGGATGGTGCTCTCACTTTTTCCTGGAACCCTGAACTACCGTGACACTATCGCCTCTGCAACCATGGGTTAGTCAGCGCTATCTCGACACTATACACCCCTGATTTTTCCACCTTCACCCCATCTCACCCTTGCTCCCACGCTTTTTGCCTGTGACTGGTTTGCGTTTCAGTACCATCTGCTGCTACTTTGAATGTGGCTGGTAGTACCATCTGCTGCTACTTTGAATTTGGCTGTTAGTACCATCTGCTGCTACTTTGAATTTAGCTGGCTGTGCCATCTGGTGCTACTTTGAATTTGGCTGTTAGTACCATCTGCTGCTACTTTGAATTTGGCTGTTAGTGCCATCTGCTGTTACTTTGAATTTAGCTGCCTGTATCATCTGCTTCTATTTTTGAATTTAGCTGCCTGTACCAGCTGCTGCTATATATTTGAATTTAGCTGCCTGTACCATCTGCTGCTATTTGGATTTAGCTGTGCCCAGTGACCACCCTGTGCTACCCCTTCCTGCTTTCCCCCACCTCCTGTTTTCCCCACCACCCTCCCTCCACTACTCTCTCTTTTCTTCCCCCTCCTCCATGACACCTATGGCACTCTCTGTCTCTCCTATTTTTTCTAACTGTTTCTCCATTGACTATCCTACCATTCTCACTAGGTCTGGTAGGAAGAAGATCAAAAAGGATATCTTGGTCTCCAACACTGGTCTCCCTATTGCTGACACCTACTCCAGCACTTCCTCCAGACAGACCCTCACCGACATCCTCTTTGTCGTTCCTTTGACGGACCTTTGGACTCCTCATATGGTGTCGGGGCTCTCTCCCTTCTCTTCCTCACCCATTAATGGTGGCACCCAGTGGGAGGCACTTCTGCACCCCTTCCACTCCTCTAAGGTAATCATTAGTGTCTACCTTAATGGCACCGTCATAGTCCAAGGCCCTCAGGTAAACCTTCTTTTTTTAATTTTTTTTATTTGTTTGGATCAAATAGATCTTTACAAAATATAAAAACCAGTATTTTTCCGAATTACCACTGTAAAAATACAATTACCTATCAAAACATTTCAATAAAAATAACAAACAAGCCTAGAAAAGATTCCCCAAAAACCTGCACCCCATATTACATCATACATTTCTACTGCTATATTAAGCCGTAATGACTGGAGAGGCATTGATCTCGGACTGCCCACCGCTAGGTTGGGTCATGCCAAATTTTAAAAGGACCTGACCCACTGCAATCGTCAGGGCGTTGTTATGTCCCGAGATCAGGCGATTCCAAAACTTCTCTGAGTGCAGGCAGTCCATTTTATGCACACATTTCCCAAAATAGAGGACTCTAGTCTCCCAGGTTCCTTTACATTCTATGAGTAAATGATGCAAATTTTGCTTGTTTTGAGTAAACCTTCTCCCTCTTTGACAGATGCTTCCCAGGCCTCATCAATTTCCTTTTTTCTCCTGCTGTCCCGTCTCTCCTTTCTTCAGCTTCTTTGCCACCCCCTCTGCCTCCTCCATGGCTACCATGCCCTCTCCTCCTTCCTCCTCTGCCCCTCCTCAGGCTCCTTCTACACCTCCGCAGGGTGTGCCTCTGATTTGTACCCCTCCCCGGAAGTCCTTCAGGGATGGCAATCTTCTCCATATTGCCACTCTCAACTCTCGCTCAACTGTCAAACACTCCTCTGACATCTGCCGCCTCCTGGAAAAACTCAACCTCGATGTCCTCGGTCTCAACAAAACATAGATCACAGCCAGCTCAGTCACAAGCTTTGACAGTCTCCTACCTGATGGCTACAAGATCCTCTCTGCGCCCAGACCCAACCGTTCTGGAGGTGATGTAGCCTTGATCTTCCCAGAGTGGATTCCTGCCGCTGTCATTCTTATGCAGGCCTACTCCTCTTTTGAATGCCTTGTATGCAGGCTTTCTCTCTCTCCTGGCCACTCTCTTACCGTGGCTACTATCTGTCGGCCACCTGGTCAGATCTCCTCCTTCCTCTCTGAGTGGGCGGACCTCTCCTCCTCCCTCCTGGCCTCGGCCACTCAACTCCTCCTTCTTGGAGACCTCAACATCCACCTGGATGCTTCCTGTCCCTCCACTGGACTCTTTTGCGACCTCTGTAATTCTCTCTGTCTTCCCATTCTACCCTGTGGCCCGACTCACTCTGCAGGTCAAACTCTGGATGTTCTGATCTCTTCAGATCTCCCCCTCTCTAGCCCACAGGCCACTCCTCTCTCTTGGAGTGATCACTCTCTCCTTTCCTCCCATGTCTCCCTCTCTACCCCTCAGGCCAAGCCAACTCCAACACTGCCACTTTCCTTCTCCGTCATCCGACCCATGAAGCGTGTGTCAGTCGAGGCTTTCACTACCACTTTTCTCCCCAGCCTCTACCTCTGGCTGACTCACATCCTGACACAGGTACGACTCTGACCTAGTTACCCTTAAACGCAAGTGTAGGGTGGCTGAGAGGAAATGGTGGGCTTCTTGAACATCCTCTGACAAACTGGCCTGCTGCCCGCTGCAAAGGCAATACCGGCTCTTTGTCCACACTAAGAAGAGAGCCCATATCCAAGCCTGCATCTCGCCGGCATCTAAAAACTTGACTGAAGTCTTTAAAACCTGCAAGGAGCTGGCCAACCCTGCTGCAGTCACTACCTCTCCTGTCGCCTCCCAGGACCTCTGCATGGCCCTTGCCTCTCATTCATCTAAAAAACCCACAACATCCTGTCCACCCTCTCGTCCTCTACTCCTCCACCCCTCATCCACCTTATCTCCCTGATACCTCTGCCCCCCTGCAGCCGCCTCTCCTCCCTCTTTCTCATCTTTACCTCTGTTCTCCCCTGACGAGATTTCCAGACAAGTCGGATCTATGAAAGTCTCATCAAAACAGGTTCTTCCCTGTTCGTCCAAAACCATCAAGGACCACATTGACACACTTGCTCCTGCTCTGGCCGACTTCTGCAACCACTCCTTCACCTCTGAAGCCTTCCCCTCCCCTCTGAAGCACTCTCTTATGCACTCTCTTCTCAAAAAACCCACAGCCGACCCCTCTTGCCTGGCTAACTATCGCCCGATCTCTATCACTCCTTTCCTTGACAAACTCCTTGAAAAGCTGGCCATCTCCCAGCTTAATCCTCACACAGATTCTGTTGGTTGTCTCCATGACCATCCATCTGGCTTCAGAGCTGCCAGAAGCATGGAAACTGCTCTCCTGAACATCCGCGAAGACCTGCTCTCCACCCTTTATTCTAATATCCCATCTGTCCTCATCTTACTTGATCTTTCTTCCGCCTTTGACACGGTCAACCATGTCATCCTGCACAATCGCCTCCAAGATAATCTGGGTATCACTGATCAGGCCCTGGCCTGGCTGACCTCTTTCCTCTTTAACCGACACTCCCAGATCCAACTTGGGACCCTTCCTTTCCTCTATCTCACTTTTTACCTGTGGTGTTCCCCAGGGGTCTAACCTCTCGCCCTGGCTCTTCAAACAATACCTGGCACTGTTCGCCCACTGCATTGCTGCTCTCTGCTCAAACTTTCAATGATATGTGGATGACACCCAACTTGTTTTCAGGCTCCCCTCTGCCACCTCTTCTCACTCTATCATCTCTGACTCTCTGTCTGCATTCCAGGAGTGGTGCACTGCCAATGACCTCTGCCTTAATGCAAGTAAGACAGCGACCCTCCTCATCGGCACACCTGCACCTTCCTTTCCTGTAACTCTCTGGCTGGCCTACCTTGGCCCTCTCCCTGCTCCCACTTGCGAGGCTAAGAACCTCGGTGGTCATCTTTGACTCCACACTTTCCTTTTCTCCTCACATCTCTGACGTTTCAAAAAAGTCCAACTACCAACTGCACCCCCTCAGAGGTATTCTTCCTTTCCTCTCTTTCCCCCAGAAGCTCACTGTCTCCAGAGCTCTGGTTCTCTCTAGGCTGGACTATTTCAACATACTCTTTCTAAATCTGCCTGCAACCACTCTACGTCCTCTGCAGTCCATCCAGAACAGAACTGCAAGACTTGTCCTTGGCCTCAAGCCATGGGATCGTATCTCTCCAGCCCTGCAATCCCTTCGTTGGCTCCCAGTGACTGCAAGGATTAAATTCAAGACCCTTTGCATTGCCCACAAGACTTTCTGGGGCCTGGGTCTACAATACCTTCAACTCTACCTCCGTAAATACATTCCTACTCGAGCTCTTCGCTCCTTTGTCTCCAACTCCCTCAGGGTCAGTCGTTTCTCCAAGCAACAAGTTGGGGGTAGATCCCTTTCCTCAGCTGGGGCCTCCCTCTGGAACAGCCTCCCTACCTCTCTGAAACCTGAGGAGAACCATCTTCGGTTCCGGAAGCACCTCACGATCTTCCTCTTTGTCTCTACCTTCGCTCTTGCTCTCCCCTGTTAATCTCTCTGCTTTGGCACCAGGCACCTGGTTACCTTCTGATTTCGGGCCCAGATCCCCGCCCCCCAAGCCACACACCTGCACTGCCTCCTGCCAACCCCTGCACTTGGGTCTGTATCTTCAACCCTACAGTCCCCTTTTAGCACTTGTCAGACACCTGTTGTCTACATCTTATTATCGCACTTACCACCTGCTAGAGTCACTACCTGTTGTTCTATCATGTGTGCAGCACTTTCCTCTCCCCCCCTGCCCCTTGCACTTTCATCCTTCCCTCTACCCTGTTGTCACGCGCCGTACCCACTGGCGCTTGTGGTCAACTTAGCGGCTGTCCCGCCATTAGGATGTTCCGTTCTGTGTTTTTCTCACTTCCTGGTTCCTCGGTCTAGTCTTTCCTCTGCAAGGTGTTGTTTACTTCCTTATTCTATTTAGCCACACCCCTCCATTTCTGCATTGCGTTGCAACCCTTTCGCTTTGCTTAGGGTTTACATGCTAGTGCCTTTACTGTCTTGGGCTCTCTCTCTCGGCCCTATATTTGTCCATACTTTCCTTTGTAGATTTGCCTACTTTCCGTTCTCTTTGCCTCCGCCTTTCGGGTTTCGTCCCGCTCTGTTTTCTCCATGGCCACCATTCCGACGTTCGCTACTTCTTTGCCTTTCTCACTCTTCTTTTCCCTCTTTTGGTTAGGCTTGTTCTGTTCTCATCTCTCCTCTTACCACTTTCTGCCTCTTCGGCTTTGCCTTCCTTCTCAGTACCTTGATTCCTGCTGCCAGGCTTTGCCGCTTCTGCTTAACTTGCCGTTCCTGGTGGTTTATTCCTACAGAACTGCTCCATCCTCATTGTTCTTCGTCCCAAAGAAAGACACACAAGAATTGAGACCTTGCATTGACTACCGGGGTCTCAATAAAGTACCCATCCGGGACCGTTAACCCATGCCCCTTATCAAAGATATCCTGGAGGCAGTTCAAGGGGTGGTAGTTTTCTCCAAGTTGGATCTAAGAAGAGCTTACCACCTCTTGCGTGTCTGTGCGGGGGACAAGTGAAAAACCGCCTTTCGCACCCCATACAGACACTTCAAATACCAGGTTATGCCTTTTGGCCTGGCCAATGCCCCATCTATTTTCCAGAGGTTCATGGACAGAGTGTTCTCCGACCTACTCTTTCACACCACCATCGTGTACCTGGATGATATCCTGGCCTTCTCTTCATCTCGTATATCGCATCAGGAACATTTACAACACGTGGTCCAGCGCCTCAGCGAACATCACCTCCTGGTCAACCTCAATAAGTGTGTCTTCCAGGTAGACACGGTCCCCTATCTGGGCTTTATCTTGTCTGACGCCGGAGTCCAAATGGAACCACGGAAGATAGAAGCCATTCTGCAATGGCCTGCTCCTGCCTCCGTTAAGGATGTACTAAGATTTCAGGGTTTGACTAACTTTTATCGGAAGTTCATAGCAGGGTTTTCAAAGGTAGTCTTAGCCATAATGTCTTTGCTCAAGAAATCTACGAACCCATTTTCCTGGACCAAACAAGCCGATGAAGCCTTCCAATGTCTCAAACGACTGTTTTGTTTGGCTCCCATCCTGCGTCAGCCTAATCAGGGACGGCCGCTTATTGTGAAAGCAGATGCCTTCGCTGCTGCCTTAGGGGCCGTGCTATTACAAGAACATGACGGAACGGAACATTGTGTGGCCTACCTTTCCAGAACTCTTACTTTGAGCCAGGCTAACTATTCCATCATCGAAAAAGAACTGCTGGCCATGAAGACAGCTTGTGAAGAACGGCGACACTTGCTCCAGGGGGCGCCTCTTTTCCTTTTACTCTAAGAACAGATCACAAGAACTTAAAGGTCATCCAACAAATGGAATGCATAAACTCCTTCCAGGCCAGATGGGCACATTTCTTTTCGCAATACGATTTCATCCTTACTTACTTACCAGGATTCAAGAACTTCTTGGCAGACGCTGTCTCCAGAATACCTGTTCTCATGTTCTGATCTTGATGGTCGTGCAGATTAATGAATACCTCCGTCCCCAAGTACCACACAGGCAGAATGGCCAATCACTGCCTGTGCAATCTTTGAGGACACAGGTGAAGTGAGCCGTCAATCTGGAACCAGGAACGCCGGAAGGACCCCCTGACCGCTGTAATGCAATAGATGGTTATCAAACAAGGTGCAATGTCGATAATGTGATATGAAAACAAGTTGTATAAGGCTTACCTATGTGTCATGTAAACAAGACCGCAAAGGATGGGTTGTATCAGGGGACCAACAGCACAGTCAATGGGTCGGTATCCAGTGAGGCTTGGATAACAGTTCAACACCTGGGTCAAGATGAGTTTGCACAAGAGTCCAGGATACGAAAACGAGATAAAAAACCAGTGGTTACAAGGCCAAAACTTCCAGGCAAATGGCAGTCCGTTATGCAGTCCGTTGAGTATGTCCGGGGTCAATACCAGTAGAACCAAGATCCAGGGCAATGGTAACAGATGCAGGGAGAAGGACGAAGACAATCCGTGAAGCAGTCCGTGGTCATAGTGCCTAAATATCCAATGAAATTCAAAACGCCAAACAGTCCTTAAGAGGCAGCTGAGAAGCACTGATTTCGTGGCTTCTGATGTTTTTAACTGCTAACAACAGTCACATGATGCGCATCAGGGAAGCGTGATGAAAATCACGTGATAACAGATGATGAATGTGATTGGTAGTCATTCACCTCACGTGACGCGTGAATCTCCGTGTTCCTCGGCGGCAATGCAGAAGTTTCCATGGAAGATGCCACAGCAATGAGGGTCGAAAAACTCCCAGAGTGCCAGTCAGCGCTCTCCGTTGTCGGGCGGAATGCCGCTTCTTTGCACCCTGATGAGAGGTGACTGTCGTGCCATGTAGGTATGGGCTGATCTGTGTAATTGTGTATTGCTTAACAGTGCGTGAACTGGATTCTTTAACAGTGCGTGAACTTTGTTTAACAGTGCGTGAACTGGGAGACGTGACAGAGCCCCCCCCTAAAGGCCCACGACCCCGTGGGCAGGAAGGACGGTCCCGATGGAAACGAGCAACCAGGCGCGGAGCATGAACATCCCGGGAAGGGACCCAAGAGCACTCCTCAGGACCGTAACCCAACCAGTCTACGAGGTACTGTAATTGACCCCTACAAAAACGAGACCCCATAATGGCACTGACCTCAAAGACATCAGGAGAAGAGCTGAGACAGGGGCAGGGGGTGAGATGACATGAGTAGCGGCAAGGTGTTACGCTCACCTGGCTGCCACAGAGGCGTCGATCTGAACTGGACAGCTGCGGTCTCCACCAATGTGATGCGTAGGGCCAAGATGACGGACTGGACTGGCCCACCTAGCTTCGTTTGCTTGGCCCGTAGGAATATTCTTCTGCAAATGGAGAAAGGGAATTAACCACCCGTGGAGTTGAGCGTAAATTCCCCCCACCCCGCTGTTCTCCCCACAGACCACCTTTGATGTCCCCTCTTATAGTCTCACTGGATGGTTTGAAAGGATGAGCTTTATATCCTGCGTTGAGCGCAGGGGCGCGTTGATAACCAGTTGCTTCACTGGCTCGAAGGAATTGATGAGTTCCAGAACAATATTGACTCCGCAAAATATGTAGTTCGTAAGAGTTCACATGTCTGACTTTCACTCTTGTCCGATTCCTTGCAGTTTGCAGCTTGACCCCAGCGAAGAGTTCCTCGTGGTAGCTGACTAAGTTCAGGTAAGGATTTGGCTTATCCTACACAGTTCAATAAAATAAGGCCAGAATGTAAGCTGCTTGTTCCCTTATTCAGGTGTGGCGAGAAAATATGAAGTTCGGCGGTAAAATTAGGTAAGTCTATTGCGGTGAGAAGAGTTCCCCTTATTTGTCCCGTTGTCTTACCTTGTCGTCCTTTTGTTCCCCTTATGGGCCGGTGTGCGGCGAGGATGCAGTGGAGACTGCACCGACCCGTGAAGAGGAATAGTACCCCCGGCGGTAATCGGGTAAATCTATGGGGGTAGTTACTGTTGCCTCTGTTTATTTCCTTGGCTCACCTTTGCTATTCTTGTGTTCCCCTTAGGTGCCAGAATGCGGCGGGAACGTGCAGAAGGATGCGGTGGATCGTGAGGGTGCTGCGAAGGCCGGTGAGTTCAGCGCGGCGCTGCAGCAGGCGAGGCGGCGCACGTAAATGCTTCTTTCTTCCAGCTCGAAGGTGCGGTGGATCCAGAATTCAGGTAAGGATCGAAGGTTTGCTCTTATTCTAACCTTTTCTCCTTCTGTTCCTCCCTTTTTCTAGGAGCTGCAGACTTGAGGCGGCTGTGGCAGAAGACTGGATGCAGGCTTGCAGACACAGTGAGCGTTACGCTGCTGGATGCAGAATAACGGGAAGCGTGTGCTGCTCTTCGGGCGTGGTTTAAATAGCCTCAAAGTAGTCCCAGGTAAGTATTCTTCCCCAGCCCCACCCGAGTAAAAAAATAATCCCTAGGTAAAATAGTCCCTAGGTAAAATAGTCCCTTCCAAGCCTCATTTGGCTTGGAGCTCTGCAGCATGGTCTGCACCAGGTAAGCTTGCAGCATGGTCTGCATCAAGTAAGTTCTACTCTATGAGCCTGGCGCCTATGGCGCCAGGACTGACTCTCCATATGAGCCTGGCGCCATAGATGCCAGCACCGCACCCAAACAGCCCCTAGCAGGGGCTTTTGGGCTTGCTCAAAACAACTTGATGCCTGCTTCCGCGGTTGTTGGACCTGGTCTGGTTCCCTGGGGGTAGGCATCATGACAGCACTCCCCCCCAAGGCCCCTCCAAAAGTCGTTCTTCCCCGTGGTTTTGGTTTGTCTGGGAAATTCCGGTGGAATCTTTTCACCAATCGAGGTGCATGCACGTGGTCACTAGGTTCCCTAGACCTTTCCTGTGGTCCGTACCCTTTCCAGTCGATTAAATAAAAAAGTTTTGACTTCACCATCTTGGAGTCCAGGATGTTCTTAACTTCAAATTCGGGTTCCCCGTCTAAAAGGACGGGGTCTGGTGGCTTGGTTAGTCTTGTCCCTGGTTGCACTGGCTTCAAAAGTGACACATGAAAGATGGGATGAATTCGCATATTAGCAGGTAAATCCAACTTGATGGCCACCGGGTTGATAATGGCCTTAATAGAGTAAGGTCCCAAATATCTTGGGTTAAAGGTCCGCGTTCCCTTGAGAGGTATGTGTTTTGAGGCCAACCATACTTGGTCCCCTATCTGGTACTGTGGAGTATCACTTCTATGCCGATCAGCATCTTTCTTATATTTCTCCTTCGCCTGTTTCAAATGTGCAGTTGCCTCCTTAAAGGCTTGTGTAATCGTAGCGTGTAGATGGTCCACTGCGGGCATTTCTAAGTGTTGGGGTGAGTCAAGGTCTGAGGTTCGAGGGTGGTACCCATATAGGGTATTAAAGGGACTTTGTCCAGTTCCCGACTGTACTGAATTATTGTATGCATATTCGGCGATCCAAAGGATGTCCTTCCAATTACTCTCAGTTTGATGTAACATACAACGCAGGTATTGTTCAAGAGTCTGGTTGGTCCTCTCCATTTGACCATCGGTCTGTGGGTGGTGACTGGTCGATAATCTCACGTCGATTTGCGGCAATTGACAACATTTCTTCCAAAAATGTGAAATGAATTGACTGCCCCGGTCAGAGACCAACACGGACGGAAATCCATGTAAGCGAACAATGTTTTTGAGGAATTCTTTGGCCAGGATTAAGGCCGAAGGTAGTCCTTTTAAGGGAATAAAGTGGGCCATCTTGGAAAAAAGATCCACAATAACTAGAATGGTGTTAAACCCATTATAAGGAGGTAGATCAGTAATAAAGTCTAACGATAAGGTGTGCCATGGTGTAGGCGGAATGTCTAAAGGTTGTAAGAGTCCAGCTGGTTTTTCTTTTGACTTTTGTTTTGGGCGCAAATGCAACAAGACATCACAAATGACGTAATATCCTTTCGCCAGGTGGGCCACCAGAATTGTCTTTTAATCTTAGCTTCAGTTTTTGCAATATCTGGGTTCCCCTCCATTAGGGTATCATGATAACAGGAAATGACTTGCTCTTGTAGTTCCTTGTGTGGCAGAAACAGTCGCCCTTGGTAATAAGGCAGATCATTGGTGACAGAGTAGTCTGGGCCTTTCTTTACCCAGTCCTGCAGGGCTGTAGGATCAAAGAGTTGCTGGATCTTTACCTGAATGTCCTCTAATGTCTGTAGAGTAGTCATGCCAAGGATCCTTTGTTCAGAAATTATAGGTACTGGTTCTGGGTTCACTTCTGCCTCTCCCATCCCTATTCGGGATAAGGCGTCTGCTTTACCATTCTTACAACCTGATCGATAGGTTATCAGGAAATCAAACTCGGCAAAGAACAATGCCCATCGGAGTTGACGTGACGATTGGGCCTTGGCTGTTTTTAAATACTGTAAGTTCCGGTGATCGGTGATCACAGTAATGGTATGCCTGGCACCGAGAAGATAGTGCCGCCAAGCCTTGAAGGCGGATTTAATGGCTAATAACTCCTTGTCGGTAACCGCATAGTTTAATTCGGGTGCCGAGAACTTTCTGGACCAAAATGCTACTGGGTGAAGCTGGCCAGTTTCAGGGTCCTTTTGAGACAGGACAGCTCCCATGGCTAGACTGGATGCATCAGTTTCCACTATGTATGGAAGTTCAGGGCGCGGGTGCTTTAACACAGGTGCAGACGTGAATTTCGCTTTCAGCTCTTGGAAGGCTTTTTCAGCTTCTTCAGTCCATATAAACCGTTTATTTTTTCGCAAGAGTGCTGTGATGGGATGTACGACGTTGGAAAAATCTGGGATGAATCTGCGGTAGAAATTGGCAAAGCCGAGCATGCTTTGGACTCCTTTAACTGAACTTGGTGATGGCCACTTAAGGATTGCGTCCACCTTTCGTGAGTCCATTCGGACTCCCTTTGGGGTCAGGATAAACCCAAGGAATTCAACTTCTGTGGCATGAAAAACGCATTTCACATGGTCAGATTCTGAAGAGGCGTATACTAGAATATCATCGATATACACGACAACACAAATGTCAATGAGTTCACGAAGGACATCGTTCATGAAGTATTGGAAGGCTGCTGGTGCATTGCACAACCAGAAATGCATCATCTGGTACTCGAATAACCCATACTTAGTGCGGAAAGCAATCTTCCATTCATCGCCCTCTTTTATACATACCAGATGGTATGCCCCCCGGAGATCTAATTTAGTGTATATACAAGCGTCCTTCACTTGGTCTAATAGCTCAGGGATCAGAGGCAATGGGTATCGGTTCTTAACAGTTATCTGGTTCAATGCGCGGTAGTCTATGCACTTTCTGAGGTCACCTTCCTTTTTGGGCACAAAGAACAAAGCTGAAGATGCAGGGGACTTGGATGGGCGAATAAAGCCATTGGCAAGGTACTGGTCTAAATATTGTCGGAGGTGAAAGTTCTCAGGTTCCGTAAGGGCATAGATCCTGCTACAAGGGGGTTGTGCACCGGGTATGAGATCGATTTGACAATCGTACGATCTGTGAGGAGGTAAGGTGTTTGCCTGTTCCTTTTGGAAGACATCCTGGAATTCTTGGTATTCTGGAGGTAGCTGCATGACTGCTGAGGTTACTGTGGCCAGGCCTACGTTCTGATTTTTCTTTGGGTAACAGGTTTGTGCACAATCCGGGAAGGTTATTCTCTTCTCTCGCCAATCAATACAAGGATTATGTGTTTCCAACCAAGGTATCCCCAGTATTATTTGGAACTGTGGGGCTTTGATTAGATCAAACACAATAGTCTCTCAATGCCCATCCTGATCCTATAGTGTCATCTCTGTGGTGGAATGAGTTACAGGCCCAGAGGCAATTTCAGTTCCATCGACTCTGGTGATGACATCTGAGGTGGTTTTTCGGCAGAGAGGTAGATTCATCCTGGAAGCCAATTCATAGTCCACATAGTTTCCTATGGCCCCGCTATCAATGTATCCCCTTACTGCATGCATAGGCGATGGCTGCCCTGGATCTACGAGGACCATTGGTATGATGAAATGCGAGGTCTGAGTGTCCTTCTTCAAGCTCGGCAAGTATTCTCTTCTCTCGCCAATCAATACAAGGATTATGTGTTTCCAACCAAGGTATCCCCAGTATTATTTGGAACTGTGGGGCTTTGATTAGATCAAACACAATAGTCTCTCAATGCCCATCCTGATCCTATAGTGTCATCTCTGTGGTGGAATGAGTTACAGGCCCAGAGGCAATTTCAGTTCCATCGACTCTGGTGATGACATCTGAGGTGGTTTTTCGGCAGAGAGGTAGATTCATCCTGGAAGCCAATTCATAGTCCACATAGTTTCCTATGGCCCCGCTATCAATGTATCCCCTTACTGCATGCATAGGCGATGGCTGCCCTGGATCTACGAGGACCATTGGTATGATGAAATGCGAGGTCTGAGTGTCCTTCTTCAAGCTCGGCAAGTGGACCTCTACGCTTGTCGGGCGTGGTCGTTTCCCGAGTCTGACTCCATATGGCTTTTATCAGCAGCTCCTACCACCTTCTTGGGCGGTTTTACAGGGCAATCCCGTAGAAAATGCCCAGAAGTTCCACAATATAGACACAATTGCATTTGTCGTCTCCTTTCTCTTTCCTTCTGGGTTAAGGGTCCTTTAACCCCTCTGATTTGCATGGGTTCTGAAGCATCTGCTCCTTTGGGGTTAGTGTGGGTTTTGACCAACACCCGATTCTCAAACTTGGCTCGATCAGCCTTTCTGGTCTGAAGTCTGTGATCTAACTGGACCACTAAGTCTATATATTCAGCACAGTCTTGAGGTGGGTTCACGACTTGAGCCAAGACATCCTTGAGTTCTCCTCGAAGCCCTTCGATGAAATAACGTGATTCGTTTTACCTCAGGTCATCCAGTTTCCACTATCAACCTATTAAAGGTTGCGATGTAGGATAGAAGGTCCTGGTTACCCTGTCGTAGGGACAAAGGTTCGTTATCCAGGGCCTGTCCTTGGGAGTGCCGGGCAAATAGTCTTTCCATGCTAGTTTGAAAGCCCTGAAAATCCCGAAGAATTGGGTCATCCTGAGTGACTAGTGGAATTGACCAATCAGCTGCTCTGCCGCTGAGATGTGACAATACAAAGGCTACCTTGGCTTGGTCGTTTGGGAAGGCTCCAGGTCTGCATAAAAAGTGGAGGCGGCATTGGTTCATAAACACGGCGAACCTTTTGGGATCTCCGGCAAAGCGTTCGGGTGGAGCTAATGGAATATTTCCTGGTAGGTTTATTTGCACAGGGTTACTCGATAACACAGGTGCTGGATTACCCCCGGAACCAGGTAGGGGTGCTTGTCCAGCCTGGCTTTGCAATAGTTGCCTAGCAAGGTCATCAGTTCGCTCCTTTGACAAAATCAGTTCTCTCCTAAGAGCATTGCTTTCTTGATGGGCTGAATGCACTTCAGCCCTCAGTTCCCCAAGTAATTGGGCCAATTGGTCAGTCTCTGAGGTATCCATAATGCCCGGGTGGGAATTTGTGGGTAGGCTTCGCGTTCTGAGACTCTCACTTGGCTCCCACAGAGGCGTCGATCTGAACTGGACAGCTGCGGTCTCCACCAATGTGACGCGTAGGGCCGAGATGACGGACTGGACTGGCCCACCTAGCTTTCTTTGCTTGGCCCATAGGAATATTCTTCTGCAAATGGAGAAAGGGAATTAACCACCCGTGGAGTTGAGCGTAAATTCCCCCCACCCCCGCTGTTCTCCCCACAGACCACCTTTGATGTCCCCACTTATAGTCTCACCTGATGGTTTGAAAGGATGAGCTCTCCATCCTGCGTTGAACGCAGGGGTGAGTTGATAACCAGTTGCTTCACTGGCTTGAAGGAATTGGTGAGTTCCAGAATAATATTGACTCCGAAAAATATGTAGTTCGTAAGAGTTCACATGTCTGACTTTCACTCTTGTCCGATTCCTTGCAGTTTGCAGATTGACCCCAGTGAAGAGTTCCTTGTGGTAGCTGATTAAGTTCAGGTAAGGATTTGGCTTATCCTACACAGTTCAATAAAATAAGGCCAGAATGTAAGCTGCTTGTTCCCTTATTCAGGTGTGGCGAGAAAATATGAAGTTCGGGGAAGTATGCCTCCGGCGGTAAAATTAGGTATGTCTATTGCGGTGAGAAGAGTTCCCCTTATTTGTCCCGTTGTCTCACCTTGTCGTCCTTTTGTTCCCCTTAGGGGCCGGGGTGCGGCGAGGATGCAATGGAGACTGCACCGACCCGTGAAGAGGAATAGTACCCCCGGCGGTAATCAGGTAAGTCTATGGGAGTAGTTACTATTGCCTCTGTTTATTTCCTTGGCTCACCTTTGCTGTTCTTGTGTTCCCCTTAGGTGCCAGAATGTGGCAGGAACGTGCAGAAGGATGCGGTGGATCGTGAGGGTGCTGCGAAGGCCGGTGAGTTCAGCGCGGCGCTGCAGCAGCCGTGGCGGCGCTCGTATATGCTTCTTTCTTCCAGCTCGAAGGTGCGCTGGATCCGGAATTCAGGTAAGGATCGTAGGTTTACTCTTATTCTAACCTTTTCTCCTTCTGTTCCTCCCTTTTTCTAGGAGCTGCAGACTTGAGGCGGCCGTTGCAGAAGACTGGATGCAGGCTTGCAGACACAGTGAGCGTTACGCTGCTGGATGCAGAATAATGGGAAGCGCGTGCTGCTCTTCGGGCGTGGTTTAAATAGCCTCCAAAGTAGTTCCAGGTAAGTATTCTTCCCCAGCCCCACCCGAGTAAAAAAATAGTCCCTAGGTAAAATAGTCCCTTCCAAGCCTCATTTGGCTTGGAGCTCTGCAGCATGGTCTGCACCAGGTAAGCTTGCAGCATGGTCTGCATCAGGTAAGTTCTATTCTATGAGCCTGACTCTCCATATGAGCCTGGCGCCATAGGCGCCCGGACCGCACCCAAACAGCCCCTAGCAGGGGCTTTTGGGCTTGCTCAAAACAACTTGATGCCTGCTTCCGGGGTTGCTGGACCTGGTCTGGTTCCCTGGGGGTAGGCATCATGACACAAGATAAGGCTTGAGCAGGGAGACATGGAAAACAGGGTGTATACGCCATGCAGAGGGGATTGAGAGGCGTAGACCCACAGGGTTCAGGACCTCGGCAACCCTATAAGGGACAATAAATCGAGTAAGCAACTTGCGGCAGCCAGGGATATGCAAATGACGAGTCGATAACCAAACGCGGTCACCCACATGATAGTCAGGGGCTGCCATCCGTTTCCTGTCCGCTTTCGCCTCCATAGACACTTGGTCCTCACGTAAATTGACAAGGGTTTGGGCATGAACCGAGACAAGGTCGCGGGCACAAGCATTAGCAGCAGGAGCAGCAGAGGAATCGAAATCAGGGAAAGGAAGGGTTCGGGGATGTTGTCCGTATAGTGAAAAGAAAGGGGAAAAGCCTGTGGAAGAATGTCGGGAGTTGTTGTATGAGAACTCAGCAAGATGGAGTAGATTCAGCCAGGTGTCTTGAAACTGAAGGGTCAGGCAACGTAAGTATTGTTCTAAGGCCTGGTTCACCCTTTCCGTCTGCCCATCGCTCTCCGGGTGGTATGCAGAAGAGAAGCGGGCATCAATACCAAGAAGTTTAGTAAGGGCTTGCCAAAAATGTGACGTGAATTGTGAGCCGCGATCTGATACTATGACCTGTGGTAGACCAAAAAGACAGAAAACTGACTTAAAGAACAACTGGGCCAGTGTAGGGGCAGAGCGTATACCCGTACAGGGTATGAAACGGGCCATCATGGTGTAGGAGTCAATGACTGCCCAGATTGTGTCATAACCCTGTCTGAGGGGCAGATCCATGACTAGATCCATAGAAACAGTATGCCAGGGTCTGGGAGGAATAGGCAAAGGCTGGAATAGACCTAGTGGACGGTCCCAATGTGATTTGCGATGGGCACATTTAGAGCAGGTGTTTACGTAGGCCTCCACGTCGCGCCGCATCGATGGCCACCAGCACCAACGTTTCAATAGCTCCAGGGTGCGTAGCTGTCCAGGGTGTCCATTGATGGCGGCATCATGTGACCAAGCAAGCGCCTGATTGCGTACATCACTCGTGGGAAGGTTTGATGTTTTGCCCCCATAAGAAGGTGTCGCCATGTCTGTAATGCATCTTTAATGGCCAGTAATTCTTTTTCCGTAACCGTGTAATGCATTTCTGATGATGTGAACTTTTGCGAGTGATACGCTATAGGATGCAGCTGTCCCGTGGCTGAACAAGGTTGAGAAAGCACTGCCCCTAGTACAAAGGAAGAAGCATCTGCTTCCAGGACAAACGGGAGTTCCGGATCAGGGTGTTGAAGTACAGGAGCGGTGATGAATCTGGATTTAAGGGCTTCAAAGGCTTTTTGATGCTCAGACGTCCAACAAAAAGGGACAAGAGGACTGGTCAGGGCGGTTAGTGGGGACACAATGGAGGAAAAACCAGCAATAAAACGGCAGTAAAAATTAGCAAAACCAAGAAAAGATTGTAACTGTTTGAGGTTGATCGTGGGCAGGCCACTCTATGATAGCACAGACTTTGGACTGATTTATGGATAGGCCTCCAGGTGTTATGTGGAAACCCAGAAAATCCACCTCCTTAGTGTGAAATAAGCATTTTTCAGGTTTCGCGAACAAGGCATTTTTCTTGAGGCGTGACAATACTTCTTTAACATGGACAATATGTTCCTCCAAGGAGGAGGAGAATATCAGGATGTCGTCCAAGTAAACCACTACGTATATATTAAGAACGTCACTGAACACTTCATTGATGAAGCGTTGGAATGTGGCAGGGGCGTTGCATAAGCCAAAAGGCATCACAGTCAACTCGAACAGGCCTTGTCTGGTACAGAACGCCGTTTTCCACTCATCTCCACGACGCATGCGGACCAGATTGTACGCGCCCCGAAGATCTAATTTGGTAAATATGGATGCGCGTGTCAATCTGTCTAGTAATGTGGAGATTAGTGGAATGGGCTACCTGTTCTTTATGGTAATAGCATTCAGTTGTCTGTAGTCCACACAAGGATGTAAATCTCCTTCTTTTTTCGGCTCAAAAAAGATGGGACTAGCAGCCGGAGAACAGGAGGGTCGTATATGGCCTAATCGTAAGGCTTCTTGGATGTAATCCTTTAAGGCCTGTTCCTCTGATTGGGATAAAGACTATATCCTGCCCTTGGGTATCACTGCATCAGGGACTAGATCGATGGGGCAGTCATATGGTCTATGCGGTGGTAAACCTTCTGCTGTGGCCTTTTCAAAAACGGTTAGGAAGTCATGATACACAGTGGGGATACCAGCCATTACAGCCCCCACAGTATGAGTGGTGGTAACAGGTGGGACTGTTTCTTCCAAATGGGAAGAGGCCATGGCCCCAAGAATACTGGCAGGTGAGGTGAGAGTATCAGGTTCCATCAGGCAGAAATGCTGGCACACCTCGGATTCAAAAGTGACCTGACCAGTTTGCCCAATTGATCAACGGGTTATGTTGTCTCAACCAAGGAATGCCCAGAATGATACTGAATTGCGGGGTGGTGATAAGATCAAACGACATTGTTTCCTTATGGGTATCCTGGATTACCACCCCCATAGGGGCAGTTTGATGCATGATGGGGCCAGAAGCAAGGGAAGTGCCATCAACTGCCTGTACCGGTTGTGGGTGCTCCTTCATAATCAAGGGTAAATTGAGATCACGGGCCAACCTAATGTCGATGAAGCAGCCAGTGGCTCTGGAATCAATCGCTATGTGTACAGAGTGTGTAAGCTCCCTAGTAGGTCTCAATGAGGCCTGGACCACAATAGGTCTGATGGGACCGAAGACGGGTTCTGTGGGGGTCATGGAAGTGCTCGCCCGTACCCCCGGTCTCAAGGGCGAGCCTTCTGAAAACCCGGATTATTGTTCGTTGGGCGACAGGGGCATTCTTTCACATAATGCCCATTGATACCACAGTAATAACAGGCATTATCTGTTCTTCTGCGTTCCCGTTCAGCCTGAGTGATGGGACTCCGAATCCCACCGATTTGCATGGGTTCAGGATTAGTGGTCGCCAAAGCTGGGGATGACTGACTGGAAAAACCGGATTCTGCCTTACGCTCGGATCGGCGAGCATCAAGCTGCAGCGTGAGGTCCACTAGATCCGAAAAAACAGAGGGAAGGGCCGGAACCACTGAGAGGGCATCTTTCATAGCATTACATGGACCTCTGTAAAACACAATGGCCTTTTTCTCCTCCGGCCATGAGGTCTCTGCAGCAAGTTGGTTGAAACGAGTTATATATTCGATAATCGTTTGCCTGCCTTGTGTGAGATCTAATAGTTCCAGATCTCGAGATTGTGCCTTATACCTAGTATCAAATACCTTAGCCATTTCTGTTACTAGAAGATCGAAGTCATATAAGGCAGGATGGTCATTTTCCAATAATGGATTCGCCCAGATAGCTGCCACACCTGATAAATGGGAAAGAAGAAAAGCAGCCTTGGTGACGGAATAAGGGAAAGCCTGGGGTCGACATAAAAAGTGCAGTTTACACTGATTCAAGAATGTGCGGTACTTTCTGGGATCACCTTGAAATCTTTCTGGGGCAGCAAGAGGAAATGAGGTTGGGAGTACCAAAGGAGTCATGGGTGGAGCGGGAGGAGGCTGGGCTGGAGGAGTGGTGTCTCCGAACTCGGCATCAGTGGGTAAGGGGTGGCGTGAGCTCTGTAAGGCATCGAGACGGTGGTGGATTGCCGTGGTGGCTGCGGCCATGTCGGTCCTAAGGTCCGTAACTGCCTGCATTAAGGCGGTCACAGGGTCCCCGGTGGAGGGATTCATAATCAGGACGACCAGGTAGGCTTCTCAGTCTGTTCTGATCTTGATGGTTGTGCAGATTAATGAATACCTCCGTCCCCAAGTACCACACAGGCAGAATGGCCAATCACTGCCTGTGCAATCTTTGAGGCCACAGGTGAAGTGAGCCGTCAATCTGGAACCAGGAACGCCGGAAGGACCCCCTGACCGCTGTAATGCAATAGATGGTTATCAAACAAGGTGCAATGTAGATAATATGATATGAAAACAAGTTGTATAAGGCTTACCTAAGTGTCATGTAAACAAGACCGCAAAGGATGGGATGTATCAGGGGACCAACAGCAGAGTCAATGGGTCAGTATCCAGTGAGGCTTGGATAACAGTTTAACACCTTGGTCAAGATGAGTTTGCACAAGAGTCCAGGATATGAAAACGAGATCAAAAACCAGTGGTTACAAGGCCAAAAGTTCCAGGCAAATGGCAGTCTGTTATGCAGTCCGTTGAGTATGTCCGGGTCATTCCCGGTAGAACCAAGATCCAGGGCAATGGTAACAGATGCAGGGAGAAGGACGAAGATAATCCGTGAAGCAGTCCGTGGTCGTAGTGCCTAAATATCCAATGAAATTCAAAACGCCAAACAGTCCTTAAGAGGCAGCTGAGAAGCACTGATTTTGTGGCTTCTGATGCTTTTAACTGCTAACAACAGTCACATGATGCGCATCACGGAAGCGTGAGGAAAATCACGTGATAACAGATGATGAATATGATTGGTAGTCATTCACCTCAAGTGACGCGTGAATCTCCGTGTTCCTCGTCGGCAATGCGGAAGTTTCCATGGAAGTTGCCACAGCAATGAGGGTCGAAAAACTCCTGGAGTGGCAGTCAGCGCTCTCCGTTGTCGGGCAGAATGCCGCCTTTTTGCTCCCTGATGAGAGGTGACTGTCGTGCCAGGTAGGTACGGGCTGATCTGTGTAATTGTGGATTGTTTAACAGTGCGTGAACTGGATTGTTTAACAGTGCGTGAACTTTGTTTAACAGTGCGTGAACTGGGAGACATGACATCTCGACACCTCATCTGACCATCCACCCGAACACCTGCTCCAGCAAGATTGTCAACCAGGTCTCTACCTTTTTGCAGAAGGTAAAGGTTGCTTCAGGCTCCGTTTCTATCCCCCTGTCCTTCTCCTCTCAGGACTCCGTTCGTGACCGCGATGACTTGTTCTTTGTCAATGACCGTTTGTTCCTCCTGGATCTCTCCTGCAGGAGGAAGGTCGTGGAATGGTGTCATGATAGCCTCTCGGCTGGTCACCGTGGGGTAGCTAACACAATGGAACAGATGAAACGTCAGTTCTGGTGGCCAAGATTGAAAGCCGATGTGACCAACTACGTGCGATCCTGTCCTATCTGCTGTCGCTCCAAGCACAACACTCAAAGACCAGTGGGTTACTTGCAGCACGATACTCCTGCTGTCAGGCCTTGGAGTGTATTGGCCACGGATTTCATAGTGGATCTGCCACCTTCCGAAGTATGTTCCTGTATAATGGTTACAGTCGATACATTCACCAGGATGGCCCACTTCTCACCTATGCCGGGATTGCCTACGGCAGCCGAGATGGCTGCAGTCTTCATCAGAGACATCTTCCGCCTGCATGGTCTGCCGTAGAAGATTGTGTCCAACAGGGGAAGCCAAGAATACCTCCCATTTCTGGGGTGTGTTGTGCAAAAAGCTGGGTATCCAGAGAGCATTGTCTTCGGGGTTTCACCCCCATACCAACAGGCAAACTGAGAGGCTAAATGCCTCATTAGAACAATACCTACGGTGTTTCACCAACGACCAACAAGACAACTGGGTTGGTCTACTGCCTACCGCAGCATTCACCTACAACAATGCTAAGCACAGTGCCACAACACTTAGTCCTTTCTAATGTTCCTACGGCTTTAATCCCTGTGTCTTCCTACAGGGAGATTTAAAGGCCTCTTCGGTCCCTTCCGCTGATGCCGCTCTAGCCGACATCACAGGGGCTCATAGGATTGCCAGGGAGAGTCTGCTGGAGGCTTGTAAATGGTATGATTCCCAGTGTTATCCCCACTGTTTACCATCACCTACGTGGGACAAAGGGACCAAGGTCTGGTTGTCAACAAAGTTTCTTCAGCATTGGATCTTTCATAGATTCAGATGCTTGAATATTCCCCGTCGTCAGACTGGGAATCCTCTGTGATTTAAATAATTATTTAAATTTGAAAATATATACATTATTTCCATAGAAATATGACTGTGGATTGCCCATTATGGTCTATGAGCCATTCACTTGTGTATTCCCCCAACCTCACTTTGGTCCTTTATGGCCCCGACCAATGTGGTGGCAGGGCTTAAGCTCCACCCCAGTCAGCCATCTTCAGATTTTTCACTGCAGTCTAACAGACAGAGGGAATCCTCCAGCTCTCTGAGCTTTTCATATATTTTTTCCTGTTAGCTATATTTGTTATACACAAATTATATCTTTTTGAGATCTCCTGTTCAAGAGCTTTCTGCTCTGTGTTTCTGGACTCAGAAAACACTTTATTTCATCTTAATATCGGCGAGTGAAATCCTTTCAGAACTTGGCTGAACTTTCTACTGCTAAGAAGCCTTCCCTGTTCAGGGACTGCACGGGGTGCATGAAGAAACTTGTCTACCTGAAGGATCCTGAACAATGCATCTACTGTTTATATCCTCATGATATAAATAAATGTGACATTTGCAGGACTTTTTCCAACAAAACCCTGCAGGATAGACACAGAAGACTTCTCCTCTATTTGGAAGCCAAAGGTCTATCTTCTGAAGAGTCTGCCAAGACAGCTCCTGTACATTCTTCTAAACCATCTGAGAGACAAACTTCTAAGAGAAGGGCCTCTTCAGTGGTAAGGAGTGTCTCACCTTCCCACAAAAGTAAAAAGAAGGTGGAAATACTGCCTTTGAAATCTGGGGATCACAAAAAACGGCATCCTGAAGAAAATACCACCTCCAAAGGTAAGGAGGTGTTTTAAATAAACCCGGTGGGGCAATAGTCAATGGATAAGCCGTCTACGAGCGGTCATAGTGATAGAGGCCCATCGACGACGACCAAGCCGTCGGCGAAATCCGTAGCGTCCAAGACGACGACACTTCAAACCTCGTCATCGACATCCAAATCCTCGTAGTCGAAATCAGCCTCCACGAAAGATTTGTCGATGAAGGAGTCCTATCATTCGTCCACAAATATATCGTCCACGAAGGTACCGTCAATGGATAAACACACTCAACCATCGATGAAGTCATCGTCCACGAAGCCACCGTCCACGAAATCCTCATCATCCACGAAGCCACCGTCCACGTAGCCCACACCAGCGCCGTCGACGACAAAGTCAATTCCATTGTCCACAGAGAATCCAAAACCCAGAACAGCCACCGCAGACACCACCACTGTTACACCATCAAATGAAAAAAAAGTGCTCCCTCTATCAGTGACTCATGTATCGATAGGAGCACAACTGGGAGAAATGACAGAACTCCCAGACATTATTCTTCGGGAGGAGTTTTCAGACACCTAGACCAGACGTCTAGAAATTGTTGGCGGGCAACCTTGCCTCACCCCTAATTAACATAGTCCTCCCTGGCAACCAACTGTGGAGGAACCTGCCAATCCTTACAATCCAGCTCTCATAGAGTCGATGCAAAGGATCATTGAAGAATTCAACAGACGTCAAGCGGAAAAGTATAAATCATCCATACCTAAAGAGGTAACACCTCCGCACAGCATCTCACCTCGGCATAGCACACCTAGAGAGTCTCCTTCCAGGAGCAGGCAACTTAAAAGGGAACAGTCACCTGAGCCTCCTTGCAGATCCAGTAGCAGAACGCTCAGTGCTTCACCGACAAGGGTCCCATCTTCTAGATTATCGCCTAGGCCTAAGTCACCTGTTCGAGACCCTTGTGCCTTTAATCGCATCGTTCTCAGACTGGCAAGAGGATCCTTTCAGAGACTTTTCTGACCCTGAGGAAGGGGAGATTACTCATGAGCCTGACACTCATAACGAATGGGATGATTGCATAGTATGAAGTGCCTGCAGTGCCTGCATCAGAGGTTAAAACCCCCATCAACCACGCGGAGTTGGCTCGCTGAGGTGCGAGCAGTCAACAGCAGTCTACAGAGGCGAGGAGGTGAGGAGATATTGTCTTACAACCCGACTCAAAAACTTTGCCTTTGCTCCCTAGAGTGATAGACTCACGTAGTGAAAAGACACCCACCACGGCTAATTTGACTCCCCAGCCCTAGCCCCAACCTCACCAAAAAAGTCCTTCAGACAGGGTGCTGAGGAGTAAATGCTCCCGATTACAAAACCGGAAAGAAACCTGTAAAAATCAGAGTGTGGGGAAAAATGGTGGTATTAATCCCAACCCCACCATGGCAGTAGCGAAAAAAATATCTACTACATTCGCCCAAATATCTTCAATCCCTAGCGAAACGGCCTCAGACCTCATGGAGGACGCGACCACCGATTTTGAGGACGCGGCGGAGGAGGAAGCAGAGGTGGAAACATTGATTGGAGAGTCAGAGGAGAGTGCCGAAGAAAGTAGCGGGGACAATGCCCCCACCACTCAACAACTTTCCCCCCTTCCCGACACTCCTCTCTTACTGTCGCCGGCCCATCTCTTACCTGTGGATGTGGACGCTGTGGCCCGTTCTGGGGAAGCTACACCACTTCCGTGGCCGCCTCTGCCGCCCCCGCTGCCGGTGGATGTACTCCTGGAAGCTCGATCTTCCCCGCTGCCGTCTGTTTGTGTTCCACGGGCCGCCGCTGCGGCAAGTGGGGTGGAGCCAAGCGGTGTCGAAGAACGCCGCAAGGCCGACCTCAGCTCGCGGACCACGGAGACCCTAGCGGGGGAGAGTCGGGAAATGCCTCGTTTGATCATGCGAGGAAGACGGCGGGGGACGGTGTGTCTCCCGCCCCAGCTGCGGAGGCCGGCCTGGCGATACCGACTGAGGGAGAGGCTTCACGCCTCAGGACACTGGAGGAATTACATGCCAGGCAGGCAAAGCGACAAACGGACGCAGAGAAGTCTCAGAGGCGCCCTCTACTGCCTCGGCTGCCTCCCTGCGCCTTATCCATCCAAACAAAAAGAAGGAAAACCTCCAAAATACCTCCTGCAATCCAGAGGGGATTGACCTTATGGATTCAGATCTAGATCGCGAATCAGCACAGAGTCCATCAAATGCTCTAGCAAATGACTACATCAGCCAAAAAAGGGACATAGCAATGGCATTGCTAAAAAAAAGAGCGTTAACAAAAAAGATTCTTAAGGAGCAGGGGGAACTTTTGCAGCAAGATCGCCAACAGCACAAAAAAGGACCTAGAGCATCAGCTCAAAAGGGAGAATCAGGAAAGTTATTTCTGCAAAATCCAATGACTTCTCACTCCCTAAAAGACTTCTTTTTCAAACAAACAAAATGGAAATTTGAATCTGAGGTAGAACTTTCAGACGCGGAAATACTAGACGCAGTCTCAGAAGCTCCCTCTGCTCTACCAGCCTCTAAACAGAGGAAAATTACAGCAGTCGCGTCCCAAATCGCCTCAGAAGAGGCCTCTGGTGTGCAGGCCACTGCCCCAGGCCCAGAAAGCTCTGTCGATCTAAATGGGAGGAACACTGTTCATAACCTACTGCCTAGAGGCGTAGTCACGGCTCAAATCAACTTGCTTGACGACGACGTCCCACCCCATTGCCCTGAGAGGTCTGGACTAGGAAATGATTTACTAATACCGTCAGTCAACTCCACGGTATCCAATGGACTGGACCAAAGAAACACACTTCAACCTTTGCTGGCTCAACCAGTGTTGGCCCAGCTGGGACAAATAAGGAACAGCACTGATCTCTCACTTAGGAGACCTTCAATTCAAAGTGATCATCCAAATAACATTTCAACTCCAATTAGAAACAGAAGACCCAGCGACACTTTTGGGAACCTCCCCAAAGAGACTCCAACAAAAAAAACGGATCTTGTTACGATCATGTCAGCAATTACGGTGGGACTGGCCCCCTTTGTAAAGTTATACGAGTCGATAAACGACTCAATGAAAGACTCATTATCACTATCAGCCATGATAAACACCAAAGTAACCTTCTTAGAGGGTTTCATTACAGCGTTAACTCAACAAAACACCGAGAAAGAAAGGCAACGAGATGAAAAACGCGCACAACTTGAGAATCTAATTGAAACCAAATTTAATGCAAGTTGCCTACGAGAAACCCACTTGAATTCCCAAATGGATCAAACTTCGACGTTGGGTACTAAGGAGCCAAAAACTGCTGGTGCAAATGATGTGCCCAACAGGACGATTTATCGCCCTGACCCAAAATCGCAAAATGGGAAAAAAAACAAAGATCTGTCTAAAGTTGCCACAATCTTCAACATTGTAAAGTCGACTCCACTAGCACCCATCAAAGCAGTACCATCATCTAAAACTTCTACAATGTCCCGAGGTCCAGTTTCCCATAATTCCATGGAGGAACAAGCAATATTTGAATTAGACAACTCCAGCGCATCTGCAGCAGACTCATCGGGAAATCTGTCGCTTTCAGACCTACCAGTTCACTTGGACAACGAAGGAGTCTACGACTCCCCAGATGGTATTCAGAAAAACCGAGAGTGGACTGCAAATACATCAGAAAACATCACCGCTCAAGAGGAAAAGAAAAAACCATCCACGATTACGTCCACAGTGGGATCTCAGAGCCCCAAAGACAATGTTCGCGAAGAGGTGGAAAAAGCTCCATTGGACCCACTAAAGAAAACACAACAAAACGAGAATCAAACTCCAGAAAAAACTGAAACCTCCCGGCTTAGGCAGAAGATCTTTAAGGAACCAAATATGGCAAAGCCGTGGACAGGATTAACAACGGCTATGAGACTATCCAAAACACACATTTTTAAGATGAAGCAATTGAGGGCCGGGAAAAACTTTCTAATACTAAACAGAAAGACAATCCTCAAAATCCTAGCCAAAATACCAAAGCTGAAATCTCTAGATACGACAGATCTGGTGCTGATTGAACCTTATCACAGACATAAGAAGGCCAAAGCGTATCTCCATGTCACAAAGGCTGCAAGCACTGATCTAAAACAAGACGTGATCGTCGCCTTGAATGATATGGGCTTTGCCCTTGCAGAAAATATAACACTACCGCTAGCGGACAAAAGCAGGCATCCCGCTAGTAGAGTGGCGGAAAAGCATCCTGACCATCGAACGAACACAGAAGTCCAGATCACAAAGAAAAGAAGCGAGATGTATAAGGAGGACGGGGAGAGCCGGTGAGGGAGATACCAATCGAAATATTATGCAATAAATGAAAATGCCAACTACAAGAACTTAAAATATACAGAAAACATAAGAAAGAACTACAGATTGGAGAAAAATTCTAGACATGGCTCTTCGAGTGACCAAAGCGGTCTCACAACAAAAAATGTGAACCTTCAGGTCCATGGAGATGGTTGAAAAAGGTCTTAAATCCAAATCCCCAAAAATAACAACGAAATGATGCAGCGACAGATCATATGATTGACACAGCAGTGGACGTGGCATAATCAGGTTTCAGGCAAATGGCTCACGGAATTTTGAGGAGATAGACCTGGATGAAAGCTACAAATTTCAGACCAGAGGTCCAAGCTCAAATACTGAACATGCCCTTCGATGGGCAAGACTTATTTGGTAAAAAGATTGATGACCACCTCAAAGGAATAAAGACGGACACAACTCGAGCCACCAGCTCCCTTACAGATAAGGACAAAGACCACAGATCTTTTCGTTCCTTTCGAGGCTCATCCTCCAAATTCAGAGGTTTCAATCGTCCCTCCTATGGCCAGAAAACACAGGGAAACACCTACCAGGACAACAGATACCACGAAACCCCTAGCAGGCACTCCCAGAGGGGAAGGCGTGGCTCTACCCAGGGCAAGACCCAGGGCAAGCAAAACTGACAGATCATGTCTTTCCACTCAACATCACACTCCGGTGGGGTGAAGAGTAAGCCGATTTCTCCATCGTTGGCAGTCAATAACATCGGACAAGTGAGTGTTGCAGGTGATCCGAAAAGGTCACACTATAGAATTTCTAGATCAACCTCCATCCCTTGCTCCCACACCTCGCAAGGTACATCTGTTAAGACATGTCATGTCCAAGATTCAAAAACTGCTCCTAAAAGCAGGGAAGAGGTTTTTACTCCTGTTTCTTCCTGATCAAGAAGAAAAACAGTCAGTGGAGACCTACCCTGGATCTAAGAGCGCTCAACAAGTTCATCAAGTGCATCAAATTCAAGATGATACCCCTCAAAGTGTCTTACCGTGGCTAAACCAGCACGACTTCCTGGCCACTCTAGATTTGGAAGACGCCTACTTCCACATTCCCATTCTTCCTGCCCACAGACTGTTCCTCAGGTTCGCAGTAGGGGAATTACACTTCCAATTCCGTGTTCTCCCGTTTGGCCTAAAGTCAGCTCCAAGAGTTTTTACCAAGTGTTTTGCACCGGTAGCGGCAAAACTCAGAAGGACAGGAACAGAAGTCTTCCTATATTTGGATGACTGGTTGATAAGGGCAAGCTCATACAAATTCACACGCTAGGCAGTTTCGAGAACAACAAAACTCTTAAAAGGGTTCGGTTTTTCCATCAACAAAACGAAATCCTGCCCAGTTCCCAGCAAAACAGTTCTCTTCCTGGGTGCGGACCTCGACACCTGCATCCCCAGGGTAAGACCCTCGGCGGACAGAATAACAGCTATTCTCAACTTGACCTCATGGTTCCTGAAAAGAGCGACAACCAAGGTGCGCTCTTACAAATCTCTCCTGGGCATGATGTCCTCATTTATATTCCTCATACCAAATTGCAGGCTTCGCTTCAGACCAATCCAGGAGGCACTGGACCACCAACGGGAAGTTGGCTCATGGGAAGATACAGTCCCAACTACTGCAGAAGTTACTAAAAGCACTTTGAAACCTGTCACAAGGAATGCCCTTTCAGGCACCAACAACTACCCGTCTCCTCAGGACAGATGCATCTCTGTCCGGCTGGGGGGCCCATCTAGAGGACCTTCAAACCAAGGGCACATGGTCCGCTCAGGAATCTCAACTGCACATCGATGTCTTAGAGCTCAGGGCAATACGGTGGGTGCTGAAAGCCTTCCTTCCGGTATTAGCCGGCCAGGTGGTGATCATGCAGACAGACAATACAACCTCCATGCATTACACAAACAAACAAGGAAGCACCAAGTCAGAAATGTTGTCACAAGAATCTCAACTCCTATGGGCATGGGCACTGCACCACAGGGTACAGATCAAAGCAGAAACATCTCCCGGGACTCCTGACTAGCTGTGCACTGAGGCCTCCGGGCGAGGTGCACCTTATAAAAGTTATATAACATTAACATTAACATACCATTAACACTGGATAAAGATCCATTCCAAGAGAATAGCTGTGCGTGATGAGCCACCCCCAGCTCATTCCATAGTAGCTGCTGCTACCTTATTTGGGAAAATCCATGCTTCGCCTTCTACCTCTTTTCAGAGTCTTCTGGGGTGTAAGGATCGTCTCCTAGATAACACAGGTAAAAAGGTGTACTTAAATTCTGCCCTGAGTTTTAGGCAAGCCAATGTGGAAGCGGTCATGGCAACTGCAAACCTTAGTTCTGAAAGGGGCTGGGCAGCTCTGACTCCCTCCTTCTTTCTGAATTTAAAGTTGGGCTCTGTTTGGGCTTGCAAGAGGATCGGCAAGTAGCACCTGACCTCATGGAGGCCTTTTTTCACCATATGAACACAGCTACTAGGGATATGGCAGTAGGCATGTCTTTCAGACGGCAAGCGCTCCTCAAAGCCACCAAATTCCAACCTGACATGCAGGAGCGAATAATGCGTCTGCTGTTTGATGGGGTGGAGTTGTTCAGCTCCAGTACAGGTGAGGAGTTAAATAAAAAGAAAAACAATGCACAAATGGCAAAGTACTTAGCATCTCTAACTAACCCCCCCACAAAGCCAGGGCCTTCCGGTCTTCAAAGACAAACATTCTCCTTTAAGAATTCAGGAGGTTTTAGAGGCTTCCACGACCACCAGAGTATACAAGACAGATCTCAGAGTGCCCCACACGAAATACAAGCATGTCCTTCACCGCAAGGATTCTTTTCCCAGCCCTCCCCACTCCAGAAGCCAAACAGTCTAAGGGCCTCATCACGAGTTGGGCGGTATCCCGAATGGGATACCACCCAACTTTATTAGCTTTAGCACCCACCCGTCCGGCGGTGTTACCGCCGGAACACGGGTTGGGCACTAAACGTTACTCCCCATTCCTCATTGGGTTCATTGGACCCAATGGGGAATTTTCTGCGCAATTACTGTGCAGTATTACCGCCGGCTGGGGGTAAACACGCCGGACTCGAGTAAGAGTGTGTCATCATCTTTCTCTTCCCCCCCAAACCTCCCCTCATCCCCTCCTGAAAAGACGGTCAGGTTCTCTCTCACAAGAGCTACACAAGCTGTTAAACAAGCTGTTACTCATGGAAGCAATGGAGAAGGTTACTCAAGGTTCTATACCATTCCGAAGAAGAACAAGGCTGGTCTGTGGCCGTATTAGACCTCTTACATTCAATCTTTCTTGCCCCAAGGAAAGTTCAAGATTTTTACACCCAATCTTATCCAATCATCCCTTCATCCGGGAAAAAGGCTGGTAGCTGGGGGCATGCAAGACGCATATCTGCACATTCCTATTTGGCATCCGCACTTGCATTACCTGCAGTTTTCCAGAGGCCATGACCACTGTCAGTACAAACGGCCTCATTACAAGTTTGGTGGTATCTCAGCAGTAATACCACCAAGCTACCGCCAAATGGTATTACCGTTACCACCACTTGGTCGGTGGTGTTACCACTGCGTTACAGGTGGTGGTAGCCATGTGTTAGTCCCCATTAATTGGAGTTCATAGGACTCCATGGGGATTTTGCCGGTATTACCACTGGTGATAGTACCGCTGATTTGGTCGTTTTTGGGTGGCAAAAACAGAGGAATTACCTCCAGCATTCTGCTGGAGGTGTTTTCCTCTGTCTTACCGCCAAACCTGTATTTCAGCGGTGTGGTAATGTGGCAGTAATTCAGTAGTAACTCCATTACCGCTGCATTACCACTGTTTTGACCACACCACCGAACTTGTAGTGAGGCCCAAAGTCTTACCTGTCTGTCTCAGTTCGGCACCAAGTGTCTTCACCAAGCTCATAGCAGTGGTAGTGGCGTTCCTAGGCCTGCAAGGCATTGATCTGTATCCTACTTGGATGACTGGCTAATCAGCCTCTTACCACCTACAGTTCTTTCTCAACCTGATGCATTCACTTGGTCTGTATATCAATAAAAAGAAATCCACCCTCATTCCTACGCAGAGGTTGATGTTTATACGCTTCCTATGGGATTCAGCATTAACAACATCTTTCCTACAGAAACACGAGTAAAGGATGTCCTGGAGACAGTAATCCTGTTCCTGTCTCATTCCCAAACAACCTCATGATGGTTTTTAAATCTGTTGGGCTAGATGGCGGCCTGTGTTCCACCAATAACCATTGCCAGGTTGCAGATGCATCGCACGCAGCTGCATCTGGCATCGAGCTGGACTCAAGTCCCCCCGCCCCCCCACCCCCTAACCCAATTGTTTTCCATTCCGGCCTTGCTCCAGAATATCCTGTGGTGATAATATCATGAGAACCTCTGAATAGGAACACCTTTCTGGGACCCTTCCACATCGGGGTGGGCAGCTCCAAGTCCACGACATGTGGAGTGAGGTGGATTCTCGGGAGCACATAAACTTCCTGTCCCTCCTTCGCCAGCAGGGGAAGGGGGGAGGTAATGCATCCTTGCCCAAAATCACTTACCTTGGGGATCTAGCACCTGAAACATTTTATCTATGGTCACTTGGGGATTATCGGACGATAACCTTGAAGTAACAGGGGCATCCTCAAAAATCTCTCCTTGATTCCAGTACAAAGGGAAATGGCTTTGTTGTTTGCCATTGGATGTTGGGAAAGTCGAAAGATTCCCTAGAGGCATCTACAGATAACACTTTCCTACTTGACAAGTCTGGTCCATTCAGGGACCGTAGTTTCCGGACCGGCAAACTGCGAGTTGTGCTCGCGGGTGCCTTTCTGCCCGTCAGGTGCCGATGCATCCAACCTCACCATTCTCATTCAGCCCTATGGGGCCGAATGGGAATCAGGAGCATTTTTTTACCGGTGCCCGCAAATGGGCAATTACCGGGTCCGGCAGGGCTGTAATGACGCAGTAATTGCCCATTTGCGGGCACCGGAAATAATTGCAAGTTTGGCAGCAGCCTGCCGGTTTTACCAGCAAGGCTACCGCCAAACTTGTAATGAGGCCCAATGTTCTATTGGAAACTGGGATATGAATATAGTCTCTCGCACAAGCCCTTTGAGACAATGGCGTTTGTTGAATTACCCCTGGTGACGTGAAAAATTGCTTTTTGGTGGCAATTATCTCAGCCATTGTATCAGTGAACTTCAGACTTTATCTATCGAGGAGCCCTCCTATCCTTTCACAGAGACAAAGTAGTCTTATGGACCCACCCATCATTTTTGCCAGAACTGGTCTTAGACTTTCACATAAACCAGGAGCTGATCAAATACTATATTGTTTGGACTTTCAAAGGGCCCTGAGATTTTATCTCGAGAGTACTAAGCCTCATATGTCCTCAGACCTTTAGTGGGGTGCAGCCAGGCTAAAGCCACTAAAGCGAGATGGATTTCTCATGCTTACCAAGTGCAGGGCAAGATCACTCCTCAAGGCCTGAATGCCTATTTGACAAGAGCCAATAGCACAGCAATGCCTTTTCAGCATCATGTGCCCTGAGAGGCAAAGCAGTGACATGGCCCTCCCCTTCAGCTTTCTGTAATCATTATGCACTAGACTCTAGCTCCAGTGTTGACACCCTATTCCGACAAGCAGTCCTAATGAATATCTTGGCAGCAGTGTAAATCTCATCCTCCCTTGGTTAGAGTAGTGCTTTATACTCTCCTATAAGTATGGAGGAAAAGAGACGGGACATAGGAGGAAGGAAAAGTTACTCACCATAGTGACTACTGTACTTCTGTTCCAATGTCCCCTTTTTTCCGTGATACACCCGCCCCCCTATCCCCCTAAAACTAGTTAAATGTGTCATTGCAGTTCTCTCGACTGTTCAGGGACTGAGAGGAAGGAGCATAGGAGGCGGGGACTAGGGTGTGGTCAAGCTACACGCACGTGGCCCGCTCCCACTCTTGAACATTTTAAAGGTGAAGCGGCTTGGGCGGACTCTGGCTCTGGTCATGTGCCTGCTCCAGGGGAACTCCCATAAGTATGTAGGAAATAGTACATTGGACTAGGAGTACAGTATTCACTATGGTGAGTAACATTTCATTTATTTTATACACTCTGTCCCTATGTACAAATAGTATGTTCTAGGATTGATTTCTTCTTGTTCTCCAGAGTGCTTTTCTAATTTGTATATCTGGATAAAATAGGGAAACTTTATGATCAGGGTCTAACATCAGACTTGGAAAAGTATAAACCCATGAAATTAAAAAGGGGGCAGATTGAAGATATATTCCTGGGCAGCTCACTGAATATAAAGATTTCCACTGTAAAATACGTGATAGTAAGAGCTTCTCATGACACACCCTTATATGTCCAAGTGGGAAGAATTGTTAGGGGCCCCAACATAATCATCTTCCTGGGATAATACATGGTCTAGAGCTGCTAAATCGTACAATTGTACATAGGTCAAGGAGAATGCCCATTGAATTTATTATTGCTTGCTCCTTACCCCAACCAGACTAAATATGATATCCTTCTATGCTGTATTTTTGTTGGAGATGCCTATTTGCATGAGGAACACTTGTTCACATTTGGTGGGCTGTTGTGTTTTCCAGAGGTTCTTTCCTACATAAAGCCCATCACCAGCAAAGACCCCTTCACCCCATGCCAGTGCAGTTAAGAGATGCACATTCATAAGACATATCAGCTACAGGGATGTCAATCAACAATGGGGACACATCTGACTGTTCCATATGAGTGGAAAACCCCGCAATGCTTGCCACCAGAGCATGGTGTGTAAGGGTCTGATGAGTTATGGGAATTACCTTAGTTAGGGAGAAGATAACTTCCACACTTAAGAATGAAGTTTGAAAATACAGGTGTGGGAGATGGTGGCAGAGCCATTCTGGAGAGCTGCTAATGTAGCACAGTCACGAGGGGAGATGTCATAGATTTGGAATACATTGAAAAAGATCAAATACAGTTCTTCTATTTAGGATGAAGTTATCTTTCTTGTTCCTAATGCGTTCCAGTTTCAGTGTTCGGTATTTCGGATCTTGTATAGGCCGACGCTCAGGCCTCTTGTTCTTATGGTCATCAACATGGTCCGACTGTTTTCGGACACTTTTTCTTGGTCTTTTTTGCGTGAATGACGAAGATTGGGGTTTTGCAGATTGATTGTTTCCCACTTATTGTTTGAGGTTCGAATAATGTCGCTGGTTCCGCAGTCCGTGGTAGAAGGACAACCAGTGTCTGACCTGAAGATTCAGTCAACGACAAAGGTTGATTTATAGAAGGGCTCGCACTAGTGGTTGTGCACCGAGGCACATTATACAATGTGCAATGGAGGGCTCTTGTTCTTCATTTCTCCAGGGTAAAAAACTGAGAAGATGAGAGATTTCCTTGTGACAAAATTTGACCGGCTTCTTGGTCTTGTGCTGATGGAAATAAGTCAGCTGCAACAAGCTTTACATAAGTGTTTGTATGTGAACTCTTGATGGAGTGGGTTGAGCGATCAAGCAGAACTTGTGACAGGGGACTTGTCACATTGAGGGTTTTTTCGCCCTTTGATATCGATGAAGTTAAGGGGCTGCTAACCACCACAGACATGGGCATAACTGATTTTGTTTGTGATATAGAAGACATTTTCCGAGTGCCAGTTTTGGAGCAACAGTCTTTTTCTTTTGCTGCTTAGAAAGTGTCACATTCTGTCTTGAAGTTGGCAGATCAGAAGCATGGGCTGGAGATGTTGTTTTTTCTAGCTGTTTTTGTTTTTGTGTCGTGAATATAGCAAAGTCAGGATTTGGCAGTCCTTCGTGCAAGGCCTCATCTGACACAGTTGCATCAATGTTTTCATCAGTGCAAACGCATGAAGCATTATTTTCTACAGGTGGGGCCTCCACTAAAGATTTAGTCACATTTTGACTATTTACGAGTTGTGGATGATCAGCATCCTTTGTTAGATCTCCCGGTTGAGTCAGATTCATTGTCTGTGTTCCTTTACTGGAACTTGACATTGAGTTTGAGTGAGCATTTGTCTTTAATGGGTCTAACATCAGCTTGTCAGCAGATCCGCATAGCCCCTTAGCTGTAATGTACCCTTCAAGAAAAATTTGCTTGGAATGAGTCATTGCAAGAAGCGTCGTATGATCTTTGAGAGTATCATTCATGTGTTCATACAGCTTCATAAAGGGAGCAAGGGCGATTCATTAGATGCCCATGCTTTAAATGACTTACAATATGAAAGTGCTGAAAAAGGTCAACTAACTCATTTTCACGTGGTAACAATTATGGTAAACAAATTGGTCCAAACACATAGGCTTGCATTAACTTGTTTCAATGTTATATGGTGCTCAATTATCTTATTCATAGATGGCCACTAGAATCAGAGTTTAGTTTGCATATTTTTACATATTTTGCATTCTGAGTTCTCTTACCGTTACATTTTCATGTCCAACTGAAAACCTTCATTGTGCATTTCAACAGAAATATGTAGCTGCTCTAACACTACCAGTTGGAGAGGTACTTGTTTAATCAGGCCAATGAGTTTCACACTGCATGCTTCATGAGGAACTGCATGTGCACAGAATGCAAATTGAAAAGGCAGCAAATAAAGATGCAAAAAATGCTAATTGATCAAAATGGAAGCGCTACTCTAATGTGCGTAGCAAAGTAAAAAAAAGGTTGATGCCACCTGAAGAAGGGATGTCCTCTAGGCAATAAAGAATATCCATGGATTCCACGAAGTGCAAGGAAAGATTGAAAGATATATTGCAAGAAATTGATCCTTATACTTAATAAAATGTTCAGTCAGGGAATCTATGCCTAAGATTAATTGACAACATAGGGCAAAACATTCAAGTTTATGAATTTTAGGTAGCAGATATAAAGCTGGCCATTGCAGTTGTGGGACGTACATAAAGTGAAATAAGTCCTCATTGATCAGGCTTGTGTATTTTCACTCAGACAGGAGTGATCTCAGTGTTTGCTGAAAATCTGATGTTGGGTTATCTGATAATATCCTTTAAGAAAATTAATATTTCAACAAAAACATGATGCTGTACACCCACCACCATATATAAACTCATTATATCAAGCCAAAACGTGTCACACTAGAATGCTTCATCAGGACCTATGTGTAAAGAGAATACAAAGTGGAAAGGTAATAGATATAGACCTCAAAGAAAGACTAACTGCTGAAAATGGCAGCAATTCTCTAATGTGTGTAGAATATTGGGAATGTTTAAAACCACCTAGATGTAACACTAATGCAAAAACGGATTTCAGGCAAACATTGCACAATAGATATAACAATAGATATTACAGAACGTAGTTCCACCCCAAATATTTAACAGATATCCATTTGAAGAGAAAATACTTTTATTAAAATAATACAGGCTGTGAGGTAAAACTTCTGTGCCCCCATAAGCACAAACTCACACGAGCCATGGAGTTGTTAAATTGAAATTGAAAATCACATCATGCAAAGACGTGTACTATTAATACTGAGAAACTCACCACATGAGTGTTCATGAACCAAAACATACAAAACCTAATCATATTCATGGTCATTTCCATCTATGTAAAGAGCAAGGTATTGCAGCAGTGTGGTTGTAAGTGCTGTGAGGTTGGAATCATGGAAGGCGACACAGAAAACATATTCAATGTATAACAAAAGGCTTTTATTAAAGAAATTGTCAGGATGGTGAAGGCCTAACTTGCCCTATGCTAAGGTGGGATTTCCCTACCTTAAGACACTAAGGATGTCAGTATTGAAAAGTCTGGTTGTGTCCAAAACGTATGCTTGCCCTCACAACTAAGACAGAAGAATGTGTATGGATGTCACCCATAAACTAAACAGTGTTCCAAAAGTAAAGTTCTGAACTATTTCCAGCTCGGGCTTAATCTTCAGCTTCTTTTCCCCAAACATCAACAAGTTCACTGCAACGTTCAATTTACCTTCTTTTGGACTTGAAGTAATAACGTGCCACACTTTTGTAAATGTGAGGATGCCCTTCCCCAAGTTCAATATAGTTCCAGAGGTTTCATGTGTTAAAATCGCTGCAAAAATGGCAGTGGACACAAGAATTTGCGGCAAAAAGGCTGTGGTTTTGCCGCCGCAATCCATGTAAAGGATGCAGGGGACACCCCTGCAATCCCCGGACCCATTATACCATTTAAGAGGAGCGAGGGACACCCCTGCAACCCCCGCTCCCTTTAAATGCTGTAATGGGGTACACCTTAAACGGGTCAAACCACAGCATTTTTGCTGCGATTATTTTGTACAGGTGACATTATTGCCGCAATTTTATCACTGCATACCGTTCCAGGGCAGCACATCCCAGGGTTCTCTTCCCCAAGTTCAATAATGTTCCAGGGCAGCGCATCTCAGGGTTCCCTTCCCCAAGTTCAATATCAAAAGATGTCACAAAAAGAAGTTTCTTGAAGATTTGACTTTAAAATGTGTTTCAACAATTCTGTACAGTTTAGGGTTCCCTTCCCCAAGTCTTGTATGCACCAATGCTAGTCTTCCTTTTACACAACAGCAAACTTCCTTGTTGGCATATGGGGGTTATCTGGTCTCAGCGCAGTTGTTAGACCAAACTGTCCACCCATTACTGCTCACGCAACCAGGAACCTTGCATTCGCTTTCAATCAACAAGTAGTAGTTCTCTGGGCTGGGCGCAGTTGTTGAATCGCACAATCCACCCATTACAGGTGGTGTCCAGTCAAAGGGTCGAATACATTGTTTCGGATTACAATAGTTTAGAAACAAAAGGAACGAAAAAAAGGTTGAATGCCTTTTTTAAAATGTATTTCTATTTTTTGGCTTCCGTATAGGAAAAAAATGTGGTTTTTACATCAAAAACCAGGGTTTCGGGGGTGACCCCCCAACAAAAAAAATGTACCTTTTTTTTCCGGTCCTTTTGACTCGAAACTATTGCATTCGAATCAATTGCAGTCAACCCTTTCACCTACAACCATTACAGGTCACACAACTAGGAACTTCCAGCTCTCCTTAAGCAGTTGAATATTCAGCCAAACAAGTGATTTCTCATATGCCGCTCCACAACAAGCACTTTCACAACTTTGATTTCATCTCTGCGCTCAGAGCCCTTTATTGAACTTAGTTTCCTATTTTCCTTCAGTTCATAGTTCAATATTAGCAGGTTTGGTATTTGCATTCAATTTAATATTCAAGGTTAGCAGTTTGTGCTGTTTCATGTAATTCAATGTTCAGAATGAAAAGACTTGCCTTCCTTTTCACTTCTAGATTCAATATGTGCAGTTTTTTTTATTTTTTATTAAATGGTTTAGTTTGATCCAAACTTTACATTATGTTGTATTACAAAGGATAATTAAAGAATGATAGGAAAACCAAAAACATAAGATTAATCACTTAAACTTAGTCTTCTTTAAAAGTTAACAAAACAGGTTTCGGGCTTCCAGTCTCAAGAATACATTTCAAGCCTCGAGTACTTTCTCAGTTCAATATTCACTTTATGATTCTTGTTTCAATTGGCATAATCGAGTCCCAAAATTGGATTATTCTGTATGTTAAAAGTTTATCATATGTGCGGTTTTGCTTATTTCATTCAGTTTGGTATTCAATAAGTGCAGTTTAGCATATTTCATTCAATTTGGTATTCAATAAATGCAACCTTGCTGGTTTCATTCAATTCTGTATTCACTAAACTCTGCTTTGCTTGTTTCATTTAATTTGTTATTCAATAAATGCAACTTTGCTTGCTTCATTCAATTCAGTATTCAATAAATGTGATATTGTCTTACTTTCGGGTACCAGGAACCGGCAGCTCCTCTTGTCGGCTTCTCCCCAACTGTTCGTCGGGTGCTTCATCCAGGACCGCTGGCTTCTGCGCTCTGCTCCACCTCCGCTCCTTGACATCGCCTGCAGCCTGCCTTCCCTTACAAGGTTTACCGGTCCTGCACAAACGCACTGGCACGACTCCCGGGATCTTTGTCAGTGTCTCAGTGGCTTGGCTTCTGGCACTTCGGCATGACCCGGGTTAAAATATTCTCTGCCCAAGTTTCCCAGCTTTATCCTGCTGCTTCCTCTTCCCCTGCTGCCTCCATGTGCTTCTGTAGCCCACCTTTTATACACCTGTGGTCCTTCAATGGACTGTAGGTGTATTCTATCAATTACTGCTGCCTGACTCTGATTAAAAGGTCAAACCTGACCTTCATACATCTTCTTCGTCCCAGTACCAAAGTGGCGAGAGTAAGTGGTTTTCATTACTCTCAGTTGCTTCTTCCTCGTCTTAGTACTAGAGTGGGGAAAGTCTGTAAAGTCCATTACTCTCAGTTGGTTCTTCCTCATCCCAGTACTCTTAGGGGGGAATAAAGGGGAACTGCTCTAAAATGACCAACTAAGGTCGCGGGAGGGCTTGGTTGGTTGTCACTAGAATAAAGGGGATATTGAGTTTTGTCCCAAGGTACCACATCCACTTCCTTCTCCTCCTCTTTCTACCATGTCTGGGGTCATAATATCTCCTGTCCTTCTCAAAGACAAGGGAATATGGTGAACAATATCTCATAACCACTTCTGGGATACAGGTCTCTTCCTGAAAGGAGGGTATGAAATACTGTGTCTTACCTAAGGGCATCCCACTTCCAATCCCCAAGGACCCTCCATCCAGATGGTCCTCCCTCGCTTGTACACCCCCAGGGCAGTATCCAAAAGCGATGGCCTTTCCCTGGACACCCGTATAGAGGCTCTAAGGGGAGTAGTTGTGAGAACACCCTCAGGTTTCTCACATACCTGTTGCGGATTGGACCCTTCTGCTTCATGGGGAAACCGGGAGACAAAGTCTCTATTACCTTGTCCTTGATTTCACCAGGTTTCCACAGTGAAGTAGTTTAGAACACAGTCCAAGACACCCTGCATACCCCTATGCTGGTTTCCTTCAGCTGAGGTATTAGAGTTTCTTTACCACTAATGCTCCTTAGTTTCAGGGGATTGTAGTGTCTCTGAGGAGAAAAATTAAATTCCAATAGCATTGTATCTTATTTTTGCAATTCAGGCAACCCATCTATCGAACTGAGGAAACTCTGTTCCTAAGTCCAATGGAGCTGGTAAATTGGGCATAATGGCCACTACCAGATGTAACTCTTTACCTAAAATAAAATGGGTATCTCAACTTGTGAGTAAGTTTCAACATGGCCATGTACACAGCCTACTCTCTCGTCACTCTTTTTTCTTCATTTCTAGGGAAGAAATTCTGCTCGTAATGCACATTTCTTACTCCCACTATCTAGTTGAGCCCATAAGGTTTTCCCTACCAAGATCACAGGAATTCGATAGGAAGTTTTATTTCCTGTACATAAGAATATATATGATGGTTTCTTACTTCCCCTCTGTTTATAGTGGCCTTCTTTTGGGGTGGGTTCCCTGATACCAGGTTGACTGTGTAATTCCTCATCTAACGGTTCAATTCTCTTATATCTTTGAATTTGTTTAGATGAATTTACTGATAGTAAAGGGGAAAGGTCAATTGTATTCAATAGCGAATGTCTTACCAAATGTCCATGCCCCTTATAAGAATATCATTGTTTGAAGTGGCCAAGAAGGGGGATCATTATTAAAGGTTATCCTCTTCCTTTTTCTTGTTCCCCTAGTGAGAAATCTTCCTGTTCCATTGGCGTTGTGATCAAGGGAAGATGGATAGATAGTAGTTATTTCGGAATAGATGTTAATTTATTAGAACTGCTTGGGATATCCCTACCTATCTCCCCCTGAGAAGTTTTTCTCACAATCCTATGGGCGACAGGTTCTCCCACGTTTTCATACATTAGACTGCCTACCAGTTGGCCCGTTTAATTTAATGGGGTCATCTGAAAAATTCAAAAAGATTAGCTTCAATTCATCTCCCCAGGAGAGAACAAGAGAGATATTTAATGCTTTCTCCTCGGGGGCATTAAATACAGACCTATACCCGGGGAGAAACATATTTGTAACCCTAAAGAGAGCATTACTTTATCTCTTTCCGGGTACGTGACTCTCAAATGGGCAAAACAGATCAAAATCATTTCCCTCTACAGTTTTCCTAATGGGACGAATAGCTTGATGACTAAATTGTATCCCTAACGATTGATTCTTATTTTTGAAAGTCTCACTTTGTTGGTTTGACAAATTGAAAAAAAAGTTTTGATCATCCTCCGTCTCTTGGGCTCCTAGTCCCTCACTTTGTCTTTGGGGTCTCAGTTTAGCAGAGTCCTCAGGGGTCCTAATAGTTTCCCAAAGCCTCTAAATTTCCTCATCAACCTGTTCCTCATGGAGTCTGGGGAACATAGCTCTCTCCAGCACCCCTTGAACAATCTTATGGCCTTGATAAATTTGAAATGGGCTCTTCTCGTGGTTTATTACCAGTATCTTTACATTACCTCAGAAGTTTGGGTCTATGACTCTTGCTAAAATATCGATCCCAAAATTTAAGGCTAACCCTAACTCGGGTGCTATTCTGATGTAGGTATCTGGAGGTGGACGCAATATAAGATCTGTGGGTATTACCTTCCTTTCAGCGGGAGGAATGATCTCCTCCCTACTGCTACAGATATCAAATCCAATAGAGCCCTTCGTGGCTACCGAGGGCTCTGATGCTCTAGCACTTAGTTTTTCATATCTTAGGGTCCCCCAACTTGTATCAATTGAACCATATCCCATTCTTAACACCATTTGTGAGGTTGGCATCATGGAAGGAGACACAGACAACAGATTCAATGCATAACGAAAGGCTTTTTATTAAAGACATTGTCAGGATGGTGTAAGGCCTAACTTGCCCTATGCTAAGGTGGGATTTCCCTACCTAAAGAAACTAAGGATAGTCTGTGTCAGTAGGTTCAACGGAAACGCCTGTCTGTGTCCAAAACCTATGCTTGCCCTCACAACTAAGGCAAAACAATGTGTAGAGACATCAACCATAAACTAAACAGTGTTCCAAAAGCAAAGTTCTCCAGCATGGGTTCTGGCATGGATTCACATGCTCATGAATATTCCCCGCTGTCAGGCTGGGAATCCTCGGTAAAAGAAAAAACAATTTCACTTTCACTTACAAACTGTATTTCTCCTTTAAACCAATCACTGTCCTCTGGGTCATACTGCCAACATCCAATGACAGCCCTCTCCCTAAGCCCCTCCTCTGCCAGCCATCTTCAGATTTTTACCGCAAGCTTCAGTGTTGGGAGTCCTAGAGTTTGCTCTGCGAGCTACTTGTATGTTTTTTCGTATTTTTGACAGATAAAAGGTTCTATTTTTGTTCTGAAAGAGCCTGTGTGCTCTCTTCTCCATCGGACGACAGCTGGGTTCTGTTGTCGGAAAAGTTCAGCGCCCCTCAAGGGCGAAGACCGTCGAAGATTCCAGAAGGCCATTGGGCCTACTTCGTGCCCTCCGACCATGACGTAGGAGAAGAAGGCGGGAAGGTCCCACTTCAAGCCCTGCACCAAATGCAGGCTTTGGAATGTGTTTATAGAAGACAAGCACTTGCAATGCCTCTACTGCCTGTATCCGGACCACGAGGAAGTGAATTGCAAGAAATGCCTCTGGTTCTCCAAGAAGATGATGAGGGACACGCACAGTAGAGTGGCGGCGTGGCTTAACGCCAAGGCCTCTGACCCATGCTCCAAGCAGGGTCATGCCTCACCCAGGACCGGCCGGTCCGAGGAGCAGTCTTCTAAGTCCTTTGAGGGTGCCTCATCCGTGGAGGCCCCATGAACCACAAGTCTGAGTCCACCGGGTTCGCAGCGGAAGCGGGTCGCAAGGGGGAAAGGGCGCGATTGACATCACCCTCCGCATTCATTGCCAGCTGGCAATCAAGCTCCTCCTCGAAAAGGAAATCATCTACCTAGGCTAAACTGCGTGAGAAATCTGAGAAGCCATCGACGAAGGAGAAGAAGGCCGAACAGCCCAAAGCAGGCCCAATCGGCACAGGATAAGACTTCATCAATGATAGAGTTGGTGGCAGCTGCTACTACGACGGCTAAGGGAGATGACCCTGTGACCTTCGCCCCCGCAGCTCAGACGGTATCCCCACCCCTAAGGGGCGACACCACCGCAGTGACCATGGCAAAGTTTGCTGGCATGCAGGAAGGGAGTAAACCGGCTCAGGCCCTGCAAAGGGTAAGATAAAAGGGGGGAATGCCCTAAAACAGCCCTCCCAGTCTGTGGCCCAAGCCATCGAGGTCTTGTCCACGGACAACAAGGACAGGAGTCCTTTCACACGGTCCGCGAGGACGTGGAAGAGGAGGACGATGACGACGGTGCAGGGCCTAGTGTTCCGATCCCGCCAAATTGGCTGAGGGATGTGTCTCTGGACAGTCTGTTGACCCTTCACACCTTGGTGTCAGAGATACAGAAGAGGATGCCCCCGGTTCCAGTGGTCCCCCAGTCCCTCGTTCAGCCTCTAACAAAGAAGAGGAAGCATCACCCAATGCCCCGATTTCATCCTCCACATCCGCATGGGCCCCTTCTCCCCCAACAGACCCAGACATGTGGACCGGGACGGATACGGCCACGACTATAGATGACGACAAGGATATTGTCGCAGTGGACAGTGAGTCTCTGCATTTGGATGCACCACCTAGCGTGTCCCCACTGGACAAGGTGGGGTCATTCCACTCCATGACCTCCAGAGCCTCTGAGCTATTCCAGCTTGTGCCCGAAGAAACCAGGAAGGAGGGTTTCTTGTACCAGAGGTGTGAGGTCAAGAGGAACACGATCATGGCGATGCCCTTTCTGGACGACGTGTGCACGGCTCCAGCCAAACGAGATAGGCTAGAGAACAAGTATCGGGTGCCGGACTCTGCACCCAAGTGCCTGAGGTCGCAACCATCACCGGATTCGGTTGTATCGACGGGTGCGAAGAAATGGTTGGCTAACCTGTCCTCGCCATCTTCGGTCCCTCCGCACAGCAAGGGAAAGAAAATGGACACCATGGGAAGGAAGGTGATTTACATTGCAGCATCAAATATGAAGGCGGCCGGGTGGCGTGGCTTGGCAGCCATGCAGTAGGCTGCATCTCTGCAAAGCTCCAAGATCCGTCAAATGATCCTGTAAAACGCAAGCTATCTGGCAGAAGATAACCGTACCTAAATAGCAGTATGAACGTGGGAAGGCGATGGGAAGAAGAAGCACCTATCCATTACCAAATCGAGCCAGGCGAACAGAAGATCCGTCACTTTATGCCCTGGACCGAGGACGCCGGCAACAACAACAAGATGGCGGTGACCCCAGGACAAAGGGACCCGCGAAGAGATCAGCAATGAAAATCAAATGGGCTGCTAACAGTGCTGCAACGTACAAGCTGCAGCAAACAGAAGTGCTGCAGTGCGGCTGTGATTGTAAAAGCACACAGGCCTGCAGGCAAAAGCGGGTGGCGAGCCCGAAATCGCGAGGTGGACAAAGGAGCCTGGAGACTGCACGGCACGGCAAGCAGAGCGTATGGTGGCTCGTTGCTGTGCGTGCATGAAGGGAACTGCGGACCTGGCATCTGCGGAGACCGGGAGACGCGGAAACGCGCAGTGAGTGCCCCCCCAAGAGAAGAGCAGAACAGCAGGGCGCACATGCGCAGGGCACGTATGACTGATAGCGGGACACCCGCGAGACACCCGCGAGGTTGAAAGTGTGTCAGGAACCTATGGCCCGCTAGCCGTAACTGCAGCGTTGGGAAAGGATCAGCCACGGAAAGATGTAACACACTTGGCATATTTAGTTAATTGCAGCGAGTGGAAAATAAAGGGCATCTGATCCGGGAACATATGCTTTCAGAAATGTTTGGCTGATACAAAGGACCGTATCACGCGAGTGAAAGCGCATCCAGAGGAAATAGACACGGGACTGCACACAGGGCGGAGGAGGTGCGCAAGGAGCTGCTTGCGGGCTGGGGAGTCGGATCAGGCTCCCCTGGAGTGAGAAGCAGCCGGTACTCTGCACATTACGCGACCGCCAAGCGGCGGAAGCCCATGAGGACACTGCAAGACACATAACCCAATGCGGTGCATGCAAGCTGTGGAGGGCAAGAAAGTAGTGGGCAAGTTACTGGGAAGCGCCTACTAGGAGAATAGTGCAGCAAGTTGGTTCGTGCTATGTGGAGGGGAGAGCTGGTTTGAGCATAAAATCGAAAGGAATCCTGCCCAACACGAGGGAAATTACAGACTGTAACTAGGCCAAAGCACAAAAATAGGCATCGCACTGATCGAGGTTACCGGGGCTCATACAAAGGCCTAAGATGAACTGATAAGTGAGGAGTGAAGCGGAAGTCGGGTGAGGATGCAGTGAAAGAAGAATGGTGCAGGAGACAAATTGCCGGGACACAGCCAGTAAACGGTGGAACGGGTCAGAGCCTAAATTGCCCTAGACAGTCGCTGGACAACGGCAAATAAGAAGTGAGGAATCAAGCAGGCTAAATGCAGATGCTGCAGGAAGGCTTTCCTTTAAGGTGAATATATAGCACTGAACTCCTCGGAGGTCTGAGGCACAGTGGTGGTGGCAAGTAGGGAGCACTTATTGGCTTCCAGGAACACGGACATTGACTACAGAAGTCAAAGGAGGGACGTGGGAGGACACAGCCCACTCGAAACGCAACTTTGCACGCCACCACACAACGCAGCCCGTTGAGGTGGACACTCCAGTTCCTGACTGAACTGGTGAAGTCACAACAACACTGAAGGGCTGAAACCAGACACGTAGGAAGGATTGCATGATGTCAGTGAAAGGGATGAGGGCCAAGAGCAAATAACCGACAATGGGGACCTTTGCAAAGGCACAGCGGACCCCCTCGACCCCGGCACAAAGTGCAGTGGCGGCTTCCGCGGATGGTACCCCAGAAGGAGAAAACCATCAGGTCCTAGCAGCCATAACAGAACTGAGCGCTAAATGGGGTACAGCAGTGGCGGATCTACCGACGGCCTTGGAGAACAAAATTGATGCAGTAGGAATCAAAGTCACCTTGCTGCGACAAGACTTTAGGGCGCTGGCAGAAAGGACAAGTGGCCTGGAGCTAACACAGATGTCAACACAAATAATGCAAAAGAGGTCCACGTACTAAAACAGCAGGTTGCTATCCTTGAAAACCGAGTGGAAGAGGCAGAAGGAAGGGCGAGGCGGAACAACATCCGGGTGGTCTGCCTGCAGGAGGGAGAAGAGGGCCAAGCCCCACGGACTATGTGAAGAACATGATCCTGCAAGAGACAGGGGCAGACAAGCTCTCACAAGGGTTTACGGTTGAACGTGCACATCGGGCCCTGATGAGGAAACCACGGCCTGGGGGCCCAACGCGGCCGATAATTGCGAAAATTCTGAACTATAAGGACAAGGAGAAGATCCTGGAGTATTTTCGTAAAGGCGGAACGATAGAAAGAGCATCCACCAACATCACTGCATACCCTGACTATACTATGCTGGTGCAAAGACAGCGGTATAGCTATGTGGCGGTCAAGAGGAGACTGCGTACAGCTGGCATCGGGTACATGCTTTTGTACCCTGCGAAGCTAAAAGTCTTGCACAAAAGGAGAGCGCTCTTTTTCGATACCCCAGAGGAAGCGGCGTCATGGCTGGACTTGCAGGGCTGCCCAGAGCGAGATGAGCAGCAAGATCACCAGGAGCATGATAAGTGAGGAGAATGTATCATGAAAACTGCAGGGATAAGCGGGGGGGAGTCCTAGTATGAAGCTTCGGAACATTTGATCGGTATTATGTAGCTTTTGGACTCTATGACCTTGTTGGACTGGAATGTAGTGAACAAACTGCACAAGTGAACCGGGTAGCGCTAAGCGTAGCAAATTTGAAACAAACAGGAGCAACAGGATGGAGGCAACCTACCCCCGAGAGTTAGTAGTAGGGCGGCCACTAGGGCGACTTTACCTTGCTGAGTTGCGAGTATAGGCTTTTGCCAGAAAGGGCTAGATGCGAGGGTGCCTGAGATCCAGGGATGGACCTGGGCAACAGTTGGGGAGGGTGTTGTTGGGGAAAGGTAGGGAGGAGGGAGGGAGGTGGGAAGGTTTGTTGTGTTTATAGTTAGGGGGAGTTTAAGTTGGGGTATGAGCCTACATAGACAAGTTAAGCAACTGGAGTTGGACTGCATAGGTGGGGGCGGGGGGAGAGGGACTCTGACATGCCATGGGGGATCTTAAAATAGTCACTTGGAACGTCAGGGGGCTCAATAGTTACCTGAAGAGAAACAAGGTTATGCTATACCTACGGAGACAGAAGATAGATATTGCCTTAATAGGGAAATCAGTATTGTAAACACGTATGCCCCGAACCAAAATACTGCAGCATATTTCAGAATGCTGTGTAACAATCTTAGCATGTGTGTGGGAGTGCAGTGATTTGGGGGGACTTTAATTGCGTATTAAACCCTAGGGTGGACAGGACAGAAGGAAAAATGGATAGGCCTACCCCGTCGGCCAAAGTGTTACAGACGCTGCTGAATGATTTTGGGTTGGAAGATGTGTGGAGGGCGTGCCATCCTCATGAGAGGCAATACTCGCATTATTCTGCCCCGCAGCAACTGCACACAAGGCTGGACTATGTCTTTGTCACTCCAGAGATACTGACAGAGATCACGCAAGTTGAATACAAAGCGAGAGTCCTCTCGGACCACTCACCTATGATCCTTAGATGGCAATGTTGTCCCCCAAGAGCAAGAATCCCGACGTGGCGCCTCAAGGCGGAAGCGCTCAGAGACCCCCTTTTTAGGGAGGACATGAGGGAAGAGATCGTCAGCTACTTTGAGACGAACACGGGCAGTGTGGATTCGGCGGGCACATTGTGGGAGGCCTTCAAAGTTGCGATGAGAGGAGTGGCTATTGCAAAATCTAAAGGATTGCAGGGAGGGATCCTGGCGGGCCTGTAGGAAACCGAGGGAGAACTGGAAAGGGCACTTAAGGGAGAAAACAGTACCAACCAATACACTGATTTGATACTAAGACTGCAGCAAAAGTGCGCAGGGCACTGGGAAAGATTGTGTAACCTTAACTATAAAAAATTCATAGAGAGGCAGCATGCGGGAGGTGATAAACCAGGAAGGATCTTGGCATGGCTATATATGAGTGAAACCCCTAGACCCCCGATTAGATCAATAATAAGGGAAGACGGAAGGGTGGTGGATACCCAAGAGGGAGTTAATCAGGAGTTTGCAAACTATTATGGGCTGCTATATGGGGATGATGGGGAGGAAAATTGCGCGATGATAGTGGAAACCCTGGAGGACATAGGATTGCCGCAGATCAGTGCTGAGGAAAGAGAGGAGCTGGACGCATCGATTACCTTAGAGGAGCTAGAAGAGGTGGTGAGACAGTTGCCAACTAATAAGAACCCAGGGGCTGGTGGACTCCCAAGTGAATTTTATAAAATATTTAAAGATGAGGTTCTCCCCCCGCTGTTAGATATGTTGAATGAGGCGTATGAGCTAGGCAGACTGTCAGAGTCACTGAGAGAAGCGATTATAATACCACTTCCCAAACCTAACAAGCCAGGGCATAGTTGCAGTTCTTATAGACCCCTGTCGATGTTAAATCAAGACAGTAAAATTCTGACTGCCGTTTTGGCAAATAGATTAAGGAAAGTCATAGGCAAATTGATACACCCGGATCAGACGGGCTATGTCCCTAATAGGAACATATCCCATAACCTTAGAAGGCTCTATAGGATCATTGAATATGGGAACGAAAGCGAGGACGAATTGGCAATTGTGTCGTTGGATGCAATAAAGGCCTTCGACTCAGTCAAATGGCCATGGTTGTTGGCGTCCCTGGCTGGCTATGGGATGGGTTCAGGATATCTACAGTGGGCTAAAATGTTATATAGTGAACCGCTGGCCGAGTTAAAATAGGGTCAGTGATATCGGAAACGTGGAAACTCTGTAGGTGAACCAGACAGGGTTGTCCATGGTCCCCTATGCTATACATATTGGCCTTGGAACCCCTAGCGATCTATTTAAGGCAACAATATGACATGATAGGCATCCCTGTGGGTGGTGAACGACACCTGATATCATTATATGCAAATGACATACTATTGTATTTGCGATACCCAGAGGAAAACCTCCAATATGTTTTGGAGGTGATGGGAAGATATGCGGGAATGTCTCGTATAGCAGTGAACTGTCAGGCTGAGATCCTGGTGTCTGCAGAAGCTGCTGAGCCCCCGACAATCCACCCAAAATGTGGCACTCTGAGCTGATACTATAAACTGCTCAGTTTACCTCACTTCCAGGGGAAAGGGGGAAGGGACAAATTAACAAACACCAGGCTGGAAGCTAAGACTAGCTGGTTCTTCACCTGTGGTAAAACATAAACATATAATACACCTTGTTATTCATGAGGCACTATACTAACCTTAAGTATCAATATCCTTTACCAAATAAAGTAAAAACCATACCTGGAACTTCTCTACAATATGCCCAGAGAAGTGATAAGCTGACTAGACTTCCTTACTAGTTGACTTGAATCTCAACGATCATTCAGCCTTCTTAGTAGGTCCATGAATGTGAAATTAACTTTGCAGGTAATCTTCTTTAAACTCAAGAAGCTTGAACAAAGTCTTAAGTTCATTGAAAGTAAATGGAAGTTCTAGTGTTTCTGGAAAGTATTTATATTTCTTCTTATAAATTTCTTTTTAGAGTGTTTTTACTTAAATTAACAGTTCTTGAAACTTGCGTCAAAAATCTCACGTAGAAATCTCTTGAACTCGCATAGGGATCCAAACTGAGTGAAGATCGTTGAAGCGCTGTAGATTAAACCACAGAAAAAATCCACACGCGATTAAACGAAAGCACGCACACGCACTGAAGTTCAACCGCGGGAAAAAATCCACACGCGCTTAGTCCAGGATGCGAACACACGCGCTGACGACAAACCGCGGGTAAAAATCCACACGCGCTTAGTCCAAGATGCGAGCACACGCGCTGACGACAAACCGCGGGTAAAAATCCACACGCGCTTAGTCCAATATGCGAGTACACGCGCTGACGACAAACCACGGGTAAAAATCCACACGCGCTTAATCCAATATGCGAGCACACGCGCTGACGACAAACCGCGGGTAAAAATCCACACGCGCTTAGTCCAATATGCGAGCACACGCGCTGACGACAAACCGCGGGTAAAAATCCACACGCGCTTAATCCAATATGCGAGCACACGCGCTGAAGTTCAACCGCGGGTAAAAAACACACGCACAAGAGTATCACGCGACACCAAAGAGCTCGCGCTAGACTCAAGCGAAGTCTCTCACGCGCAGGCTTCTGTTAACGAAAAAACCACGCGCTTGATAGATAACGTAGCGTAACAAAGCCAAACATGCGACAGCAATAAAGTTCTTAATAAATATTTTTTATATGAACTTGAAAATCAGATTAAATCTTCTACAATGACATTATAGAAAGAGTCTTGAGTTTTAAAAGGACTTATCTTGTGGAGAGTCTTTGAAACCTTTCTTTTTTCTTGGATAACACGAAATCTTCTTACTCCTGTTCAGTGCCAAAATGAATCTCCGCAAGATTCCTGTTTGCTTTTCCAAATAAGCCGCTCGACCGCTTGAAACTTGAAACCCCTGAACAAGTTAAGCAGGAGCAGCTTAATACGCGACCTCTCAGCTGGGCAAAGACGATGAAAGGCAGTTTAGAATGTTCATTGTCTTCCCTATAAACAATCACCAGCCAATCAGAACTTAGACTGAGGACCTCCATCTTGGCTTGGGGCATTCTCCATAGACTGCAATGAATGGTAAGGGCAAAATTGGCTGTTTTAAAATTAAACTCATAATAACTTCCAAAAACCTTTCTATACTAATTTTCCCCAGACCTAATGTCTCAGATTATGTCACTGTATCCTAACAGTACCTGACAGTACCCCCCTTCTAACGCCCAGTCCCTGGGCCTTTTTTTAATGGAAATTTCTTATGGAATTTTTTAACCAAATGAGGAGCATGTACATCACTTGCTTTCTCCCAAGTGCGTTCTTCAGGACCAAAACCCTCCCAATCAAGGAGATACTGTAGCTTTCCTCTCACTATTCTAGAGTCCAGAATTTTCTTAACTACAAATTCTTCTGAATCATCTTCCTCAAATACAACTGGTGAAGGAGTAGGTGTCAATCTAGTTCCTTTAACCACTGGTTTCAACAAGCTAACATGAAAAGTTGGATGAGTTTTCATATGTCTTGGTAATCTAAGGCGAACAGCCACTGGATTTATCACCCTTTCAACCACAAACGGCCCTACAAAACGAGGGCAAAACTTATTTCTTCCCTTAATTCTCAAAAATTTGGTTGATAACCATACCAAATCTCCCTCCCTATACTGGGGACTAGTCTTTCTTTTAAGGTCCGCAAATCTTTTATATTTCTGTTTACTCTCCACCAACACCCCTTTTGCCTTCTCCAAATTTCTTTTCATGATCTCTAGTCTCTTTTCCACTTCCGGGTTTTCAGCATCATAATCGATCTCTATACTAAGAAAACGAGGATGAAAACCTCGTCCCAAATAAAATGGAGACATTGAGGTGGCATCCTTACTACAGTTGTTATATGCAAATTCTGCCACCCACAACATATCTACCCACTCTTCCCCTGTCTGTAGATAACATCTCAAATATTTCTCCAACTCCTGATTTATCCTTTCCACTTGCCCATTGGTTTCGGGATGGTAACCGGATGATAGGCATACCTCAACTCCCAATCTCTTACAGAAAGCCCTCCAAAATTTAGAAATAAATTGAGACCCTCTGTCTGAGATGACCTGACTGGGAATTCCATGCAGTTTAACTACTTCTTGTAAGAAACTGTGAGCTAAACTATCAGCGGTAACCTCTCCCTTCATTGGAATGAAATGTGCTTCTTTAGTGAGTAAATCCACTACAACCAATACTGATGTACACCCCTTATCTAGTGGTAGATCCGTGATGAAATCTAAAGACACTGAATACCAAGGCCGCGGTGGAACGGGCAACGGTTCCAATAACCCAGAAGGCTTTCCGATGAGGTTCTTAGATCTAGCACAAACTTCACAGGTCTTAACAAAATTAAGAGTATCTTGTCGAATTTTCTCCCACCAAAAATGTCTTCTGACCAACTCAAGTGTTTTTCGATATCCTGGATGTCCTGCCAGAACTGAATCGTGACATTCCTTCAAAATCTTTTCTCTAAGTTCAATAGATGGTAAATAGAGTCTGTCGTCCAGATAAGGTAAACCATCTTTAATCTTGCGAGCTGGATCCAAACGAACCCAATGTTCAAGTTGTCTCTCAGATATGGATTCTCGTACTTGTTTAAAGATTTCGTTTTCTTTCTCAATTCCAGCAAGAACAAAACGTTCTGGAGCGATCAGAGGAAGTGATTCACAAACCGACTTAACTTCACTTTCTGGAAATTGTCGTGACAGAGCATCTGCTTTTTTATTTTGATTTCCTGGCTTAAAAGTAACTATAAAATCATAATCTGCAAAAAATAAAGACCACCTTAGTTGTCGAGGTGTCAGAGTTCTTGCTGTCTTCAAAAAGAGTAAGTTTCGGTGATCGGTTAATACTGTCACAGTGTGACGTGCTCCTTTTAAAAAATGTCGCCATTCTTCAAATGCTGCTTTGATAGCAAGAAGCTCGCGATCTGAAATGGTATAATTTTCTTCCGCTGGTGAGAACCTCTGAGAAAAGTAGGCCACAGGATGCAATTGTCCAGTAACATTATGCCTCTGCGACAACACTGCTCCCATTGCCACATTGGAAGCATCAGCCTCTACAAAAAATGGCTTGGAAGTATCAGGATGAATTAAGATAGGAGTAGTTATGAATTTCTCCTTCAATACTTTAAAAGCCTCATTAGCCTTAACGTCCCAAACAAAAGGAACTCCTTTCTTCAAAAGTCGAGTAATTGGAGTCACCAAACTGGAGAAGCCTTCAATGAATCTTCGGTAAAAGTTGGCAAATCCCAAAAAACTCTGGATCTCCTTCACCTTCGTTGGAATAGGCCAATCACGAACCGCTTCCACCTTTTTCGGATTCATTTCCAGACCACTAGGAGTGATCACAAAACCTAAAAATTCCACCGAATTCGTATGGAACTGACTCTTCTCCAATTTAGCGTAAAGATTATTCTCTCTCAATTTTCTCAAGACCTGTCGAACGTGAATTTTGTGTTTCTCCAAACTTTGGGAAAAAATCAAAATATCGTCAATATAAACAATAACAAAAATATCAAGAAATTCCCGAAGAACCTCATCGATAAAAAATTGAAAAGCCGCTGGGGCATTGCAAAGACCGAATGGCATCACTTGGTACTCGTACAGGCCAAATCTGGTCTTAAATGCCGTCTTCCACTCATCCCCCTCTTGAACTCGTACCAGATGATAAGCCCCCCTTAAATCCAATTTAGAAAAAATGGTGGCACCTTGAATTTGATTTAACATCTCAGAGATGAGAGGGAGCGGATACCTATTTTTTACTGTCATTCTATTTACCGCCCTATAATCTATACAAGTTCTGAGGGAACCGTCAGATTTTGGCACAAAAAACAATGGTGAGGCAGCCGGCGATTGAGAGTGCCGAATAAAACCCTTAGCCAAATTTTCCTTTAAGTATTCTTTCAAATAGTCATTCTCTTTTTCTGTCAGGGCATAAACCCTACTGCTAGGTAAAATAGCTCCAGGCTCCAAATCTATCCTGCAGTCAAACAGTCTATGAGGAGGCAACTCTCCAGCTTCCTTTTCATCAAATACATCCCAAAAATCTTGATAACAAGTAGGAAGTTCACCCACTACTGCTCCAACATCAAAACCTATTGCCCCTCTTTCTGCAAGTGAAAACGAAACAGAATTCACAAATCTTTCTTCCTCTCCATGACTTTTCCCTAAGAAACAATGTTCCTTACAAAAATGTGATTCTAGGGATACAATTCTTGCACTCCAATCAATTCTAGGATTATGCAGAGTAAGCCAGGGCATACCCAAGATTATTTTCAAGATTGGAGCATCAATTAATTCAAAAGAGATAGTTTCCTTATGACCTCCAGTTAACTCCATCTCAAGTACCTCTGTATTATGAGTGATTGGACCTGAAGAAAGAGATGTACCATCAACTGCCCTTACCTGCTCAACTTCTTTCTTAGCCACTAAAGGAACACCTAAACTCTTTGCCAATCCTCTGTCCATAAAATTTCCTGTAGCCCCTGAATCAATAATAATTGGCCCAGAACCTAAGATTTTCTTTTCAAACATTAAGGATACGTTCACAGTTATATGAGGAACAGCTGTCTGCATCGTGTTAGCAACTTGTTGTACTCTGCCTGAAGAGTTGAAGATCTTCTTGGAGGTAAAAGGACAGTTTTCAAGGAAATGACCACTCCTACCGCAGTATAGGCACAAATTATTCTCCCTTCTTCTTGTCTTCTCTTCCTTTGACAACGGACCTCTCACCCGACTCTGCAGCTCATTTCCCTTTGACTTAACTTCCCTGTTCACCACCTCAACCTTAGATCTCTCTACTCTTCCTGGAAACCTAACTTCCCCCTGAGAACGTCTACGCTCTAAACGTCTTTCGGTTAAACGAAAATCTAACCGAACCACCAAATCAATTAGAGCATCTAAAGTAGTTGGTCGTTCCAAAACACCAGCCAAAGCATCTTTCAATTCATCTTTTAAGCCCCGATAAAATAAGGAAGCCCTCTTCTCCTCTGGCCATCTACTCTCTAAAATTAAAGTTCTAAATTGAGTGATATAAGAAATCAACTCCTTTCCTCCCTGACGCAACTCCAGTAGTTCTCCATCTACCTCTAGAGATACCTGTCTCTTATCAAACATCTTTTTAAAATCGGCCTGGAACAGGGAATAATTATTCAAAGCCAAACTCTTTTGACTCACCAAGAGACTTCCCCACGCAGATGCTTCTCCTGATAAATAAGATAATGTAAATGTGACCTTGGAAGCATCCGTTGAAAATAACTCGGGACGACTTAAGAAATGTAATTCACACTGAGTCTGAAAAATTTGAAACTTTCTCGGATCTCCCAAAAAACGCTCAGGAGCAGCCAAAGGAACAGGCATAACTAAAGTTCCTAAACCACCCACCACTTCCCTTGAAAGTCTAGGTTCTTGTTCTTCCCCTACTCTCACTAGCTCAGGTGGGTTTCCTGCACCTTCCGAAACTTCCTTTTCTTGTATTTGTGTTACCTTTAAATTTAAATCATCTATTCTTTTATTAAGATTTGAGTATTCTCGATGAGCCACCCGTAACTCTTCTCTAATTTCCCTAACCATTTCTCCCAACGCCTCCATGGCTGTCTCGTCGGGGTTCATACAGCTTGGGCAGACTTTTTCTTTTTTATTGGCCTTTCATTCTGTCAGGCTGAGATCCTGGTGTCTGCAGAAGCTGCTGAGCCCCCGACAATCCACCCAAAATGTGGCACTCTGAGCTGATACTATAAACTGCTCAGTTTACCTCACTTCCAGGGGAAAGGGGGAAGGGACAAATTAAAAACCACCAGGCTGGAAGCTAAGACTAGCTGGTTCTTCACCTGTGGTAAAACATAAACATATAATACACCTTGTTATTCATGAGGCACTATACTAACCTTAAGTATCAATATCCTTTACCAAATAAAGTAAAAACCATACCTGGAACTTCTCTACAATATGCCCAGAGGAGTGATAAGCTGACTAGACTTCCTTACTAGTTGACTTGAATCTCAACGATCATTCAGCCTTCTTAGTAGGTCCATGAATGTGAAATTAACTTTGCAGGTAATCTTCTTTAAACTCAAGAAGCTTGAACAAAGTCTTAAGTTCATTGAAAGTAAATGGAAGTTCTAGTGTTTCTGGAAAGTATTTATATTTCTTCTTATAAATTTCTTTTTAGAGTGTTTTTACTTAAATTAACAGTTCTTGAAACTTGCGTCAAAAATCTCACGTAGAAATCTCTTGAACTCGCGTAGGGATCCAAACTGAGTGAAGATCGTTGAAGCGCTGTAGATTAAACCACAGAAAAAATCCACACGCGATTAAACGAAAGCACGTACACGCGCTGAAGGTCAACCGCGGGAAAAAATCCACGCGCGCTTAGTCCAGGATGCGAACACACGCGCTGACGACAAACCGCGGGTAAAAATCCACACGCGCTTAGTCCAAGATGCGAGCACACGCGCTGACGACAAACCGCGGGTAAAAATCCACACGCGCTTAGTCCAATATGCGAGTACACGCGCTGACGACAAACCGCGGGTAAAAATCCACACGCGCTTAATCCAATATGCGAGCACACGCGCTGACGACAAACCGCGGGTAAAAATCCACACGCGCTTAGTCCAATATGCGAGCACACGCGCTGACGACAAACCGCGGGTAAAAATCCACACGCGCTTAATCCAATATGCGAGCACACGCGCTGAAGTTCAACCGCGGGTAAAAAACACACGCACAAGAGTATCACGCGACACCAAAGAGCTCGCGCTAGATACTCAAGCGAAGTCTCTCACGCGCAGGCTTCTGTTAACGAAAAAACCACGCGCTTGATAGATAACGTAGCGTAACAAAGCCAAACATGCGACAGCAATAAAGTTCTTAGTAAATATTTTTTATATGAACTTGAAAATCAGATTAAATCTTCTACAATGACATTATAGAAAGAGTCTTGAGTTTTAAAAGGACTTATCTTGTGGAGAGTCTTTGAAACCTTTCTTTTTTCTTGGATAACACGAAATCTTCTTACTCCTGTTCAGTGCCAAAATGAATCTCCGCAAGATTCCTGTTTGCTTTTCCAAATAAGCCGCTCGACCGCTTGAAACTTGAAACCCCTGAACAAGTTAAGCAGGAGCAGCTTAATACGCGACCTCTCAGCTGGGCAAAGACGATGAAAGGCAGTTTAGAATGTTCATTGTCTTCCCTATAAACAATCACCAGCCAATCAGAACTTAGACTGAGGACCTCCATCTTGGCTTGGGGCATTCTCCATAGACTGCAATGAATGTTAAGGGCAAAATTGGCTGTTTTAAAATTAAACTCATAATAACTTCCAAAAACCTTTCTATACTAATTTTCCCCAGACCTAATGTCTCAGATTATGTCACTGTATCCTAACAGTACCTGACATGAACCCTCAGAAGTCTAGTATGTTCCCATTGGGTGGATATAAAGAGATCCCCCTGAAACGATTACTGGTGTTACAAGTTCCATGGGCAGCTAGTACATTTCGCTATCTAGGAATAGATATATACCATGCAGTTGAAGAAGAGCATAAGCGCAATACAGAAGTAGCCATTAAGAAAATTGAGAATTGCATGCGGTTCTGGGTAAAGCTGCCCTTAGCAATGATGGGACGTAGTGCAATGTTAAAGATGGTGGTCTTGCCTAGGCTCCTGCACTACTTTGGGAATATCCCGTATATGATACCAAAGACGTTCTTTAGTAGACTGGCCAGCATGTGTAGAGACTTCCTGTGGCATGGCACACGAAATAGAGTGGCCCTCTGGAAGCTACAGAATTTTTATGAGAAGGGGGGTATAAAGTTGCCTAATTATGAAGTTTATTATGTTGCAAGTCAGCTGCAATATGTGGCCATATGGCTCTCAGTGGATGAAACCAGGCTGTTCAGGCGGGACTGTGCCCCATTTTACCTGAAGGAGATTATGTGGTTGCCCCAAGCAGTGATGGATGGGCACCCAAAGATGATGGTGCTAGGATGGAAGATGTGGCGAAGGGCTTGTCAACTGATGGGGAACCCATGCCCATGCTCCCCTCAGGTACCACTGGTTGCACTGGCGGGTGGAGAAGAGCAGTTAAGGATGATAATCAAAAACCATTGGGAGCCGGTTGGTATAGCGACAATGGGGGTTATTTGGCAGGACAGGACAATACCAGATTTTGGTGAGTTGGGGGCGGAAACTGGGTTACACACTGGCCAGTATATCACATACCATAGACTGGTGCGGAAGATTAAGAGAACGTGGCCCAAACTGGTGCTTGAGGAAGAACCAGACGCTACTATAGACATAATATATGACATAGCAGAGGGGGACACGAGATATTTAGAATATATGAGATGATGATGTCCATAGTTGGGAAGGAGGTGGTGCAATTGAGACTAGAATGGGAGGAGGAAGTAGGAACCCCGATGGAGGATGGGATGTGGGAACGAGTCCAAGGGTATCACAAGAAGGTGTCGAGGAATGCAAGACTTAAACAGATGCAATTGTATATTACACATAGGGCGTATCTGACACCCCAGAGGATAGCCAAGTTCAAAAATGTGGGACGGCAGGCATGCCCTAAATGTGATGAGGAGAACGCGGGCATGGTGCATATGTTTTGGTCATTCCCGTTATTGAGCCCTTCTGGGTTGAGATCGCACACAAACTGGCAGAAAAGGGTAACAGGATCGTGGTGGATACTGTGTGGGCCTGCCTGTTAGGGGGGTTCCCTACGCCACGGAAACTTAGGCATGTAAGCAAACTGAAGGATCTGGCATATGCGCTTGCGAATAGAAGAATTGCTATGGGGTGGAAGACATGCCACAAACCACGATTGGAGGTATGGTGGAAGGATCTGCAGAAATGGGCGGAGGCGGAAACCATGGTATGGCAAGAAGCTAGCAGCGCTGGGGGGGAGGAAGAGACTGAGACCCTGATGGCTTGGAAGTTACTGATAGCAGAACTATTTGGGTCAATGCAAGACCCATCGGATCCCACGGAAAGGAATACCCTATCACAAGATGCAGGAATAGAACATTAGTAGAAGTAGGCTCGTAATGGGGGGTGGGATAAGGGAAGCAGTGAACACGATTGAATGATGTACAATTGAAATGTTATCATATACACTGCAAGTTTGGTTTGTATTGTTTGTTTAAATGTCCCAAAAAAATGTTTAGAAAAAACAAAAAACTATTAAGGCGGCCAATGCACTGGCAATCCTAGCCAGGTATGGCAGGGAGCTGTGGTACAAGCTGGGGCCTTTGCAGAAGTGGGAAGTAGCGTCTGATCACGCCATTACAGTGGTGTTGGACGTCGCTGACACGGGATTCCGGCAGATGGGGAACGGTGTCTGCCTTTGTCGACAAGGCTGGATGAAGGCCACAAATTTCCAGCAGGAGGTCCAGGCGAAGGTGTTGGACATGCCCTTCGACAGAGAGAACTTGTTTGCGACAGTCGTCGATGAGTCCCTCCAGGCCATCAAGGCAGATACGGAGACGGGCCGCTCTCCAGCAGCATTGCTCTTCTTTTCACTCCATCAGTGGAAAGTCGAGCAGGTCTGCCAAAGGTTTCTCCTCCTTGTACCGTCAGCCTTCCAGATCCACGACTCAGGAAGCCATTCCCAGAACTGGCTGAGATGTCGGGCCCCCATGCCTCCACCCCGGTGGGAGGCCGGCTGATGAAGTTCATTGGAAAGTGGAAGATGATCACCACTGACAGATGTTTGCTGGGCGCTCTCCCCCAGGGGCACACCATGGAGTTTCAACGCAGGTTTCCGCAGATCCCTCCGACTACCCGTCAGGAACAGCACATCCCTCAGCTCCTGGAGGAGGTAGGGGCCATGCTGCACAAAGGGGCGATAGAGTTAGTTCCACAGTGGCTCTGGGGCTCCAGAATCTATTCCAGATACTTTCTGGTCAGAAAGAAGACAGAGGGCTGGAGGCCGATCTTAGACCTGCGTTGTCTCAACAGATTCTTGAAGTCCCAAAAGTTCAGGATGGTCACGCTGCAACACGTGCTCAGCCAACTGGAGGAAGGAGACTTCTTGACATCGCTGTACCTGGAGGATGCCTATTTCCAGGTCCCCATTCACAGGAAACACCAAAGGTTTCTGCATTTCATGGTGCAGGGCCAGCACTACCAATTCAAGGCTCTGCCTTTCAGATTGAACTCGGACCCCAGAGTGTTCACAAAATTTCTGGCACCAGAGGCAGCCCATCTACAACTACGGGGCATACATGTATACCCGGACCTCGATGACTGGCCCAGTTGGGCCCGCTCACGGGAGTTGGCCATCAGACACACGGAAGCGACCGTCCAGCTACTGACAGATCTGAGATTCTCCATCAACTATCCAAAGTCATGCTTAACACCATAACAGAACGAGCTGTTCGTAGGAGCCTGACTCAATATGGTGTCCTGCCTGGCTTCACCCTCGGAGGAGAGGGTGGTGGCCATTCAAGGGAAGTTGCAGTGACTGTTATAAATGAAGACAGCCACGGTGCAGACCATCAAGTAGATGCTCGACATGATGTTGTCCTGACTCTACTTCATCCGACTCTGCAGGTTGCACATGTGACCACTTCAGGAGTTCCTGGACGCTCACTGGATACAGGTGTCTGGAAGCTTCGCGGACAAGATCCCACTCAACGAGGAGTTCAGTCGGACGATAGGGTGGTGGGGCGTTCGCTCCAACATCACCCGGGGCACAAGGTTTGAAAAGCCTCCATCCCAGGAGACGGCCACCACGGACGCTTCTCTGGAAGGCTGGGGAGCCCACACCGAATGTCTACACGCCAGAGGCCTGTGGCTGTCAGAGAAGGATCCCCATATCAACATCCTGGAGCTACAGGCGGTGTTCTGGGCCCTCAAGTTGTTTCTTCCGTCTCTGAAGGACAAGGTGGTGAGGATCTTCACGGACAACACCAGCACCATGCTCTACATCAGTAAACAGGCGGGCACTCGCTCCCCAGCGCTCTCCAAGGAAGTGCAGGACTTGTGTCGCTGGGCTGTCAGTCAAGAGATGTTCCTCGTCCTTCTTGAACTGGCGGGAGTCAAGAACACCATCACAGACTTCCTTAGCAGGGAATTGTGCTCCTGCCATGAGTGGGAACTTCAGCAGGACCAGGTGGACCGCATCTTCATCAAGTGGGGCTGGCCCCAGATCGATCTGTTTGCGACAGTGGCAAACTCCAAATGCCAGAAGTTTGCCAGCAGATTCCACCAACCGAGGAGCCTGGGGGACACGTTCATCTTTCTGTGGGAAGGGATGCTTCTGTACGCGTTTCCTCCTTTGCCTCTAATGCTATGTGTCATCAACACACTCAGACATTGTCAATGCAGGATGATACTCATTGATCCGGCGTGGCCAAAGCAGGCTTGGTATCTGGACCTTCTCAGCCTTCCAGCATCGCATCCGGTCAAGATGCCAGTGGTTCCGGATCTTCTCACCAGAGAAGGAGACGCAATCCTTCATCACGACCCAGAATCGTTGAACCTGAGGGTTTGGCTCCTGCAGCCCTAGAGTTGGGAGGATATGAGTTGCCTGTGGACTGCAGGGAGGTCCTGGCCAAGGCCAGGCCGTTGTCAACTTTGAAGTGCTATGGGCACAAGTGGAAGCGTTTCGCTACATGGTGTCGGTCTCGGAGGATTACCCCTTTGAGGGGCACGGCCTGCAGATTCTTCCATACTTGCTATCTTTGGCCAAGGCTGGACTGGCGCACGCCTCTATCAAGGTACATCTGGCGGCTATCTCCCACTACACCAGGTCTCCAGGAAGATCTTCACTTTGGTCTCATCAACTAGTCAAGGAGTTCCGCAAAGGACTTTTTCGATCTTTCCTGCCGGTGTAGGCTCCTGTCCCGGCGTGGGAACTCAACGTGTTGCTGACGAGGCTCATGGGGGCCCCCTTCAAACTTATGCATCAGGCCCCTCTCAAGTTCCTCTTGTGGAAAACAGCTTTCCTTGTGGCCATCACCTCTGCCAGGAGGGTAGGTGAGATCCAGGCCCTATCCCGAAACCAACCATACCTGACTTTCCACGAATCGAGGGTGGGCTGCAGACGCACCCCTCTTTCATGCCCGAACGTTCCATCAGAAGTCCACCTCAATGAGCCTTTGGCGTTGCCTGTTTTTTTCCTGAAGCCTTCGTCACTGGGTGAAAGCGCCTTGCACTCGCTGGACGTTGCTCATGCCCTGAAGTTCTATGTGACATGCATGAAGAGTTTTCTGAAGACTTCACAACTGTTTGTGAACTTTGGTCCTGTGAACCATGGGAAGGCCTTGTCCAAGGCTTCCTTTTCAAGGTAGCTCTCTGGGTGCATCATACACTTCATCGGTTGGCGAACCGACCGCTGCCCGGCCGTCCGAGATCCCACTCCACCAGAGCGATCCCTGCACCAACGGTGTTCCTGTCTGGTGTGCCTCTGCTAGACATCTGCAGGGCTGCTACGTGGAGGTCTACGCACACCTTCACAAAGTTCTACTGTGTCGACAGCGATTCCAGGGAGGAGTCCAGAATTGGCCAAGCAGTGCTACGCAACCTGTTCCCTTGAGGTGAGTCTGTTTCAGAGGTGAGAGTTAATTGCTTCTGTTGAGCCTTGCCACCTCCCGTGGTCGTGTAATGTCGTGCTGCTATGTATTTGAACCCTCCCTCTGACCCCTCTGCATCTCTTCTTGGTCATACTGCCACTTTACATGCTTACCAAATCTGAAGATGGCTGCCAGAGGAGGGGTTTAGGCAGATGCCTGTCATTGGATGGGGGCAGTATGATCCAGAGGACATTGATTGGTTTAAAGGAGAAATACAGTTTGTAAGTGAAACTGTTTTTTCTTTTACTGAGAATTCCCAGCCTGACGACAGGGAATATTCATGAGCATGTGAACCCATGCCAGACCCATGCGGGAGAACAATAGTTACAGGTAAGTAACTTGTTCCTTCTGAGCTATTCCCAGCTCAGGCTTAATCTTCAGCTTATTTTCCCCAAATATGAACAGGTTTACTACAATGTTCAATTGACCTTCTTTTGGACTTGAAGTAATAACGTTCCACATTTTTGTAAATGTCAGGATGCCTTTCCCCAAGTTTAATATAGTTCCAGGGCAGCATGTCTCAGGGTTCCGATCCCGAAGTTCAAGAAAGTTCCAGAGCAGCACGTCTCAGGGTTCCCTTCCCCAAGTTCAATATCAAAAGATGTCACAAAAAGAAGTATCTTGAAGGTTTGTCTAGAAATGTGTTTCAACAATTCTGTACAGCTCAGGTTCCCTTCCGCAAGTCTTTCATGCACCAACGGTAGTCTTCCTTTTACACAACAGCAAACTTCCTTGTTGACATAGGGGTTCTCTGGTCTTGGCACAGTTGTTAGACCAAACGGTCCACCCATTACAGGTCACGCAACCAGGAGCCTTGTATTCGCTTTCAATATTTCTTTGTTCAACAAGTAGTAGTTCTCTGGTCTGGTCGCAGTTGTTGGATCCACCCATTACAGGTCATGCAACCAAGACCTTCCAGTTCAATATTCAGCCAAACAAGTGATTTCTCAAGTGCTCAAGTGCTGAGGTGAGTATGTGCTGGCTTAGGCACTGAAATTGCCTTTATTTTGTTAAATCTGTTGGCGCAGCAGCGCGTGTGTTTCCACTCCTCCTCCCCAGTATCCCTGCTTCTGGGTTCTCTCCCTGCACTCCCCCCTCCCGCCCACCACGCTCCTATTGGTCACACAACGCTTACAATTGGCTACCCTAGGCAGCCCTTGCGGTGGCAGCCCCCTCGGCAAAGGACCCCAAGGCTAAGGACAGTTTCTCATGGTTTCTGCCGGTGTTTGCTGTGGGAGTAAGTAGCCTGCAGCCATCAATTTGCTGCAATCAATCAGGTAGGTGGTCAGGTGGGGTAGCACTCACTGCACCCCACTAAACTGACAACCCCCCTCAAACCATTCCAGTAAATTGTATTTTTGTATTTCTTAGCCTTTCTTCTTATCTCCCCAGGAAAGTCACATTATTGCATTGTTGCTGTGTTTAAAAACTAGGCCTTTCTAGCCTCTTTTTAGGAAAGTTGAATCTGGGTGTTTTTGTATTGCTGCTGAATTTAAAAACTAGGCCTTTCTAACCTCTTTTTAGGAAAGTTGAATCTGGGTATTTTGCATTGCCGCTGTGTTTGAAAACTAGGCCTTGAGCCACCAGTGGGGGCGGAGATGCAGTAATCAGTAATCCAACTGCGTATCTCTGTCCCCACCAAGAAAAGAAGGGTATTGAGCCCCCCCAAGCCACCACAAACTGGAACTGTTCGGCCTGGATGGCTTCCGACCTGTTGGAGAACCACCGGGCGAAGCCACAAGCCTCAACTCCCCGCTGTGAAGGAGTGAGAGAGGCGACATGACGGCATCCGTGCAATGACAGCGTGGCCTCCGAGACTCGCTTGTGAGGCCTGCGGTCAGCAGCCCCCGCTGTGGATCCATGGGGGGCAGGGGCTGCCACTGGTTGGCACCCTCGAAGAAGGGAGGAAGTGACTGAAGGAGGGGAAGCACATGGGAAGTTTGGGTATCCAGAATCCCGCTGTGGCATTCCTGTAGAGGAACTGGGAGTCAGTAGGGGAAGCAAGTGGAGGTGCCCGTGGGGGAACGCGCCAGTGTGCACACCCATATCCCTGGGGCGGGCCCAAAGTGGAGAGACTCATGTTGATGAAGAGGAGGAGGGACAGAGCCCATACCCCCTCATTTCAGGCTGTAGGAACGGAGAGAGTCCCCCTGGAAGGTGAGCGAGGGCTGCACCAATGGAAGGTATGCATGAGACCCTTTGGGACTGCGGAACACTAGGGGGTTCTCTGTGGGGAATAGCTTGGGAAGGGGCTTTGTTGACAGTGGAGCATATCCTGGAATTGGCCAGCAGTTTTAAGGGACAGCTACCACCAACACCTCCAATCGTGGAGACACTGGGCCAGGTGCCAGTAGCCCTTCAAGGATAGAGAGAACCCACACAGGGGAGAGGCTGCAGAGGTGGAAGCTATCGGTCCCCGACTAACGAAGAAGGGAAGAGGAACGGGGTGACCCATTTCTGAACCGAGGTGGGAAGAAGCAGAGGCGGAGTGGCTACATTGGGCCGGTTGTGGGACCCCCTCGCCCCATATGGACTGGAAAGCAGCATTGGGGCAGTTTGAGTATTCACAAAAAGAAGTTCCCAGGTCCAGAACTTTACGGTGGACCATGGTGGAAGGGGGTGAAACACCGTCTCCATGAAGAGGGACATTGCCTCACTGATGGATGAGCTACAAAGGGATGAGAATGGACATTGGGAAAAAGTTGGACAAAATCAATATTCGGATTGATTAGATGGATGAGAGACTACAAGAAGTGGAAAATAATCAGACTTCCCTGGACACATAGGAAACTCAGATGGACATGCGAATGGCATAGCTGGAAAGAAGGGTAACGGTAATCACCTGCAAAATGGACGATTTCGAGAATCGGAAGAGAAGAAATAACCTGAGATTTTATGGTCTCCCAGAGAAAGAGGGGGAAACAGAAAGGGACCTGCGGATGGCCATACGCGAGGTGGCCAAATTGTTGATTGGGGATGACACCAATGATGAACCTAAAATGGACATGGTGCACAGAGCGGGGGCTACTAGTAGAGGCCCGAGGTTGGTCCTTGCCCGCTTTCATAACTATCCAGAAAAGATGAGGATCTTGGAAAAGGCGAGGGGAATGGGTCTGATGTCACAGGGCGGCGGCAAAATTACAGTCTTTCAAGATTTGTCCACCCTCACGCTGGCCAAGCGGCATCTCTGTGCACCCCTGACAAAACTGCTGAACGGAAAGGGAGTGAGGTACAGATGGGGCTTTCTCTTTTCCATTTTGTTTGAGATAGATGGCTATGGATACAAGCTGGTCACAGAAGATGACATTCACAGGGTCTCCGGTGAGTTGGTCGAGGAAGTGGAGTGCCAGCATGCGGAAGGAATTAAGGGGCCTGAAGATAGACAGTGGCGTATTAAGAGACCCAACAGGCTTAAAGTTACCTGATCAAGGACATTTAGAAAACTGAACTCTACTCCTCATGGGGACACTTCAGAGCTTTGCTTTTCTAAACTATGGTCGAGAGTAGAGGTGCACTCAGTGATTTTAGAAATTCAGTAGCAAAATTCAGAAAATAGGAATATTCCTTCAAGGAGAGATGATTTAGGTGCACCAGATAAGTTCCTGGTTACAAAACCATGAAAGAATGTAAAGAAATGGTCCTCCTTGTACATCGGAGGGCAGAAATTCAGGGCACACTTTCAACAATGTAATTATTAATCAATTTCCATCCAAACATAAATTATTCGAGTTCCAATAATGGAAAAACATCAAACATTTATTTTACTGTTTTGTGCAAGGGTAACATACATCTTATTATATGACATAATTTGTTCAAACAAAAGTCTGTGGGCTCCTTAACATAAAGAGCAAACTTCACATAGAATGAATAAGGGTAACATATAGTTACAGTAGTTTTAAGCTATTATTAGCAGTTGAGTTTGTTTTTTTCATCAAAATAATCAGATATCACAATAGGCATGAGTCTTTTCAGTTCTTGAGGAGAGATGGTCTCTCTGGCAAACATTGCCTATTGGGTTTACTACGAGTTTTGGGCCAATGGGCCCTTCTTCAGGTAAGGATATATGAATCGGTAGTTGGGTTTCTGATAATAAGAATAGTATACATGAGTGTCATATATAGCACTTAATTTTCAGCATAATCAAGGTTTAACTATAACGGATCAGTTTACCCTTGTCACTGACCTCAAGGTGTGTGACCTCAGTGGTTTTTGCATACATATTTGGCAGTCCAATCGCTGTTTCTGTCAGTAAAAATTAAAAAGAGGGGTATAAGGATTACAGAAGTGATATCTAGGTCGTTTTCATGTGGGACCAGTTGCCAAAATAAGCGCTGGGTCCCACAAAGAGAACGGAACATGTCAGCTGGATGATGTGTCTTATTGTCCTCACAATAGGTGAAGTTGACTCACCTATTCTCCAAATACATTGATGTAATGGTAAAATATTGATGGTTTCCCTCTTTGGAGTAAACATCTGATACAAGTGTTAGTTCGCTTTCTCGAGATTCCTCAAACGTTTCTGTGGACAAGCATGTGGGTTACATTAGCGGATGGCATTCAAGCAACATGTTATTAAAATTGTCTGTCCTTTTGCGAATCCATCTAGTGGCCAATGTACGTGTTAGACATGTAAAGACTATGTACTCACCAAGGGCTGGTGGTTGTCATGGATGCCGCTCAAGGTGGTTGGTGGATTGAAGGCTCAAGAATTGTTGCGAGTGGGATCACTTTTGCCTGGGGATAGTGATATCCTGCGGTGAGCTTTTGTAGAGTATGCCGGCGTTTGTATGTACGTTTCGTTTTTACATAGATCAGGTTTCTTGCCACTAATTTTAATTGAAAATCGTTTACCTGCAATTGCAGAGTCCCTCACGGTCTCAGGTGTGCAGGGACTCTCTTTCCTCGTTCTTCAGCGCAGTTGTGTGTTGCTAAGCATTGTCAATGCCTGTAAACTTCTAATTATGGCCGGCACGCCGGCTGAATGTGGGCGCCATTTTGGACTATGTTTTGTTTAGTGTAAACGTTCCAGAGGGTCCATTTAAAGGTGCATTACCATCATTCTAGGCAGTCTTTATGAGGCGTACCTGATTTCCATTTCAATCTTAATAGTGTCCATTTAAAAGAAGGGAAAGAAAATGGGCACTGTGTTATTGAATACATTTGTGAGTACCTGAGCTTTCATCCATGTTGATTAAAGTTCTGATGTGTCGTCATCGCACAAGAGAGATCTCTCCTTTGGATTCTCGACATCTGCAGTTGCCCGTGAGGGGTAAAGCAAATAGGTATCTTGTTGATGATCAACCGGTACATTATTAGGAGGCACTCTTGTGGTTGAGATGCAATAAGTGCTTATGTAGAACAGTTCCAATAGTTATCCTGTTGCAGATCAACCAGAACATCATTAGGAAGCATTCTTATGGTTAAGATGCAATAAATGCTTATAGAAAGTTGTTCAGATCCCACTCAAGATTCATCCCACGTGGGTGCATTGAGTCTAGTTGGTCAATCCAGTGTATTTCCCTTTGCTGCATTAGTCTGTTAAGATTACCTCCTCTCCTGGGTAAGGTGACATGTTCCAAAATAATAAATTGAATCTGTGCAACTGAAGTCTCAGTTGACTAAAATGTTGTGCTACTGGCGATTTCTCAGATGATAGTCTAATGCTTTATTTGTGCTCGCACCATCGTGTTTTGGCTTTTCTTGTTGTAAGACCAACATAAAATAATCCACATGGGCATTTGATTCCATAAATTACGTTTTTCGTATCACAGTTGATGTGTGTGACAGCGGGATGGAGTGCCCTTTGTATGGATGATATATGGTATTGCCTCGAATCGCATTGTTGCAGCAGTTACAGTTGTTACATGCTACAGTACCATTGTCGTCTTTTTTCTTTATTCTTTGATGTCTAAAATCTGCTTTAATCAGGTGATCACGTAATGATTTGCTCTTGCTATAAGCAAATAGTGGTGGGCTTGGAAATAGTAATGCTAGTGTCGGATCCAATGATAGCATGTTCCAATTTTTTAAAATAATTTATTTAATCCGATTACTCGGTTCTGGATGGGTGGTCACATATACAAGATCACTATTTGTGGTTTTGATCCTTGGTTTCAGTGCTTCGGATCTGGATGTGTTCAAAACTTTGGTTGCTTGTTCTTTGGATATGATACGTCTGTACCTAAGAAATTGGCTTAAGGGAATGCCTGCTATAGTTCTTTTTTTCGGGTGAAAACTAGTTGCCAATTAGAGAATGTTTCTGTCAGTAGCTTTGGTGTAAACTGTTGTTTCCAGTTTGTTTGTTTTTAAATAGATCAATACGTCCAGGAATTCAATGGATGACTTGCTCCATTTGTGGGTAAATTTGATCCTAGGTGCCAATGGGCCTCATTACGAGTTGGCCGGTAAAAAAATCTAATTACTGGCATGCCGGTGCAGCCGTGTCAGTGTTGCACTGCTGCCGGAATCAACGGTTGATTCCGAGTCAGCGGGCACGCGCATACCGGCATGCCGGTAACGGCAGCACTGGCATGCCGGTAAGGCCCTCCAAACCCCCGATAGCGGCATCATCCATGCCGCAAACACGCAGACATCCTAGATGCCGTACAGAACGGTACCGCTGATAACGGTAACGTACATACCGGCACTGGAAGCAATGTCATTGTGCCGGAAAGGGAAATGCTCTGGCGGCCATCTTTAAAAACACAATCCATTGCAATCCTCTGCCTACAGCACCTGGATTGGCAAACTGTGGACAGTGTTAGCAAGGACATGGCCAAGGCTACCTGAAAAGGCACAGTGCGGCTGCGAAAGCCATGTTTTTCTGATCAGAAACTGAACATGCAATCAAGGTTGTTGGCCATTCCGAGATGGGAGTCCCATCATCTGCGGATGACGGTGAGTGACACTTAAGAGTAATACAATAGTCACCACATACACCCAATACCCCAAGTACAATGTTGCACACATCTCCACTACCGATTGCACCCATGACCCACATCCAAACAACACATGGCACACAGCCCCTGAGGCATGACTACAGCACGCAAGCCACGATACACCTGTAGCCTACCCAACAGACACCATGCCCATCATGGCTGCACCAGAAGGATGCCCAGACACTGCAACCCCCCAACTCCTGTAAGCACCATGTCTGCCCCTCCAACATGTACACGACAACGCACAGGACTCTAAATGTACTAGCATCGATGTATATAGGATGAACGTTCACCCGTGACTGATGCCGTGCCTCTCTGTCCCCCACAGGCACGGGATCAGACAGCGAGGCCGAACACAACGCAACACCTAAAAAGCCAACATCACGCCTGAGCAGAGGGACCGACGACGCCTCCAGGCTGTCGACATCAAGGGCTGGCCACAGGCATACCACTGCTCCCAAGCCACAGCCCCCCAGCCAACAGGGCACACAGGCTGGAGAACCAGATGAGCACCTAGCTCCAACACCTAGCCAGGAGCCCCAGGAACAACACACTGGTGCCATCAAGGCACTCATGCCAAAAGGCACACCTGCCACCAAGGTGACATCAAGAAAAACTGCACCACAACATACACCTCAGGTGGATGAGGAGGGATCACCAGTAGGCAGGTGTGTCGAGGGGCCACAGTCGACGGCCATGAGTGACCTCGGTGAGGCGTCACAATCCGCACAACATAGCGTGGAGGAGGAGGAACTGGAGGAGGCGGACACCGCAGGCTTTTGCATGTCTGAGGAAATGCCACACACCCCTACCATGCCGTCTACACCAGTGTTCTCCTCCGAACATGGCTCTGATGGATGCAGCTCAACGGAGGACATGCCTGTGGTAGCACGCATCCCCGGAACCATGCAGACACCACCACCACCTCCCGTGCAACCACCAGCTGTGGAATCCATCTGGGACTTAGAGGGGCGTTTGACCCGCATGGAGGAGCGGCAGCAGGCCATGCATGATATGGTCAAACAATAATACATTGCGGATGTTGAAGCCACACGTCTGTCCATGCAAGACAACACCAGGACTGTCACAACTTGCTTCTTCTTGGTGCAGAGGCAGCACAAACGCAGCACAAACACCTCCCTCCCCGTTAGGTCTTGGCACCTGGAGGTGGTTAACACAGGCCACCTTGACCATTCGGGGAAAGAGGGTTAGGGTCCGTTAGATGGATAGGCAGGGGTGATTAGGAAGACCGGGAAGAGGGTGAGGTAGAAGTTGTGGATAGGATTGGGGAAGATTAGGTTCACATGCTCCTCAGCTCCAGCTCCTGAATCCGGAATTCTCCGCCCTCACACTCCTGCACTCACTTACTTTCACACTATATGCCAGAAAGGAAGCGGGCCTTTGTACTGGAGCCCTAAACCAGTTTTGTGTACCTTTTGCATTCAGTCCTGTAAACACAACCCCCACATTACATCATGTAGGAAACAACACTGGCATTACTTCATGCAGGAAAGAGTGAGTAAACACAACCCCCACATTACATCATGTAGGAGACAACGCCTGCATTACTTCATGCAGGAAAGAGTAAACTTTTACACTACAGTACGTGCCCCTTTCACAAGTAAACTATAAATGCACTTAGATTCAGTGCTGCTGGATAAGGCTTCTGGCCTTTTCGTGTTGTTTGGGCACTACGGCATTCACAGCCTCATTAGCACTGCAAAAGCAAGGAAAATGTCAGTACTGCAGCGCATACACATGCGGAACACTGTCTAGGGTGAATTCTTCCATTTTGGCTACTCCGCTTAACGGATTCACAGTTTCGGATGCATGCAAATGACAGGCTTCGTATTGGAACATAATCGCGTGTTAACGGGTGTGTCGCATGCTGGGTTAATGGAGCGCCATGCGTTTCCTAATCGCTTCGTTCGCGGTTCCTGAAAGCCTTGAAGTTCAAAACGTAGTTTCGTTCAAGTTGCACCTTTGGTTACGAAATGGGACTGGAGCGTGCACTATGGAAAATGTACTTATCTTGTTAGTTACGTGGGGCCTGGGGTGAGTTTGCAGGCGGCGGGCGTGCCCCGCGTAGGCTTGCCGACAGGCGCTCTGGATTTGCACGTCCTTCCTCTCTGCTGGCTGGAATCGCAAGCGTGGGCTTCGGGGCGCGGTCCGCGCATGCGCGTTGACGCAGGTGTGGCTGTCTTCACCACAGCAGGCCTGTGCTGCGCACGGCCTGCTGGGAATTGTAGTACTAGGACTGTTCTTCGTCCCTAAGCCAAGAATCTATAAAAGGGATGAAGAACACGCCTGGAGTACTGTGTGGGAAGTGATCTGCACCTAAATAGGGCGCCTACCACCCCTTCAGTACCCCCACCAGCCCTAGCCCTGACAAGGACAATAAGCCGTGCTGTCTACCATGTGGCCCGGTGCATGCGTGAGGGCATGGCAGCATTGACACAGGCTGTCACCAAGTTGGTTGCCACCATGGCCCAACACCTTGATGCACAGGCTGACCCACAACCCCCACCATCGACAAGCTCAACCCCGGCGAGCTCTACACAGACAAGCCTGGTGCGGAGGTCGCTGCGCAGTATGCGCCGGCCAGAGGAACAACCCCCTCTCCTAAAAGGGGGTCTCAGTAGCCTGACACAGTTTGGCTTGAAATGGGTGCATGGTTTGGGGGGCGTGGGTGTATGGGGATGTTGGGGGGAGATGTGTGGGGGTCGTGGGTGTGTGGGGATGTTGGGGGGAAGGGGCCGGGGGCGTGGGTGTGTGGCGATGTTGAAGGGAGGGGGGTGTGGGTGTGTGGGGATGTTCAGGGAGGCAGTGGGGGGCGTGTGGGGATGTTGGGGGCATGGGGATGGCGGCTTGGGTGTGTGGGGATGTTGGGGGGTGGGGGTTGAGGGTGTGTGGGGATGTTGGGGGGTGGGTGGGGGGTGTGGGTGTGTGGGGATTTTGGGGAGGGGGTAGTTTGTTGTATATTGAGGGGTAGAGGTCCACATTGGTTCCTGTTCAATGTACATAGTTTACAATCATTTAATACACCTGGTGTGCATAAGAAAAACACATGACTGGACATTACTTCTTGAGTGTGTGTCAATTTATTTCTGAACAGTGCCCAGTGCTCAGTGTCCCCCATTCCGAGTGCCTTGTGTCACCCAGTCCATCAAAAGTATTGTGAAAATCAAAGTTTGCCGTACAACACGTCCTTCATTAACATTGTGTCGTGGTCGATATACATCTTCTTCACCATCATCCTCCTCATCTTCTCAGGCCTGTAAATGAGTGCCCCACCCAACCTGCTGAGGCAGCGAAAACGGGCCTTCAACAGGTCAAAAGTCTGTTCAGTCGTGACACGAGTGCAGCTCGGCTTTGCTGCGGAACACAAGGTTGTTTTAGTCACTCAGGAGCTTCTGAGCGGCGGATGCGCTGCTGTAGGTCTCTCACAGACGCCCCGTGTCTCCTGCTCATCTCAAATGCTTAAAATACAGTGCAACCGATGAAGCAGTGATTAGGGCTTTGTCAGCAGTTGAGGTGTTGGGGGTGCGACTCTGGTGTAATATCTTACAACCAGATATACTACAGCGACAAATACGATGACGAGGAGTACGAGTACAGCATTCATGTGTGAAGAAGTCAATGTTTACAAGTGAGCAACCGCCATCAGACCTCCTCATAGGCTGCTGGGTCCCACCGGAAGGCGCTAGCCAGGCCCAGCTCACCCAAGGCCCACGAACATACAGCCCACCTGTCTGGACCAGTCTGGACCGCTCCGGCCGCTGGACACGGTACTTTGCTCAAAAACCCTCCACCCTTCAGCAACTACCAGCATCTTGTCACCAATGAGCCGGGTGAGCTCCAACATGTTTTGACAGTCCTTGCCCGGCATCCACTTATGCATGATGCTTACTCAGCGCCCTCTCTGCTGTGATTAATGCCCACAACACTATTGTATTTGTCCTATTATGCCCACATAGTACCTTAACCCCTAATACACCCACAAATGTACTCACCAGCATTTGATCTTCATTGCCATGTATTATACCTCGTAATACTAAGCACACTTGAAAAATCTGTTCTATCCCACTGCAAATTGCTTAGCAGACCAGCCCACTCATATTGATTTCTGTGAACTGTCTCTAGGTTGAACTAGCCTATTCTATGTGTTTATCATGCTGGCCCATCCTAAGTGCATATTGCGATTTTTGCCCCTATGTCGGACTAGCCTATCCTATTTGACTATCAGACTAGCCTAATCCAAACTGCATACTGTGTACTGCCCCTAGACCTACAGCTCTAGAATATACTCTCCTCACTGGATTGCCCAAATGCTTCCTCTCATGTGCTGCCTACCAGTACCACCACCACTACACACCACACCTCGCCTCATCTCACTTACGTAACCACATCCCTCATCACCCTAGCCATCTTGTCCTTCCTCAACATGTCTCTCACACACTTAAACTCCACCCCTCTATTGGACCACCACTTCACCCTCCAATGCCCCCCACTGAGCACTCAACACAACAAACCTTCCACCAAGCCCAATATCCACACCCTTGTCAACTCTAGGCTCTGCAGACTTAGAGCTTTCACCAAACTACATGTCTCCCACCGATGCACCCCACGCACCATAGACCTTGGAAACTCCAGACTCAGCTCTCGCATGCCAAACATTCACTCACATCCCCTATGCCATATGCCACCTAACATCCTTCCCTCGGCTCAATGCTCCATGCCCACCCCCTCCCCAGCACAGCCACCCAACATCACAACCATCTCGCTCTCCAACCCTATCCCCATCTCTCACGCTCAACGACCTCTCACTACACCTCACACAGAACTGAATTGTGCACTTATCAAAGCTAGGTCCCTCCCAGGACATGCACTGGAGATCAATGACCTCATCACTACCCTCAAACTTGACCTATTAGCAATCACTGAAACCTGGCTACGTGAAGCATCAGGCCCATCCCTCTCCCTTGCCCTCCCTCAAGGCTACACTATTCTGAGACAGGATCACAAAACATCCAAAGGTGGAGGTGTCGCCCTCATCTTCAAAGACACCTTCTCCATCAGACTCAGTAGACAACAATGGGAAAACAATGCTGACCTCCTCACTGCTAACCTCTCTCTTTCCCCCAACTGCACCATAAATATCCTAATCACTTACCGGCCACCTGGCTCATCAACAGACTACCAAAAACTCTAAAAAGCTCTACAAAAACCCTCCTACTCAGCGACCTTAACCTAGGCTTACTTGACCTGAAGGATAAAGTTGCTGCCTCCCTAGCCAAAGAACTTACCCATATGGAGTTCGCACATAAAATCACTGCACCTACCCATTGCAAAGGACTATAGACTGGATCTCAGATCACAATTGTGCATCAACCATCAGCAAAATCTCAGCCCTCCCTTGGACTGACCACCACCTCATCCAATTTACCATTCCCTCCTCGCCCAATCGCAAATTACCTTCATATGCCCCTCCTACCAAAGTCAGAAGCACTAAACAACAGACTAAAATCAACCTTGCACCACTCCTCGATATCCCTGAACTTAAACCTCCATTTAGCAACGACCCCATCTCGCTGGCCAATACATATGCCAATGTGCTCAATCAAGCTATCGAATTTATAGCTCCCCTAGAAAACAAAAAAGAGAAAAAATAAATGTACTCTAATTCCTGGTTTACAGAAGAACTAGCCACCCTACGTACCATGAGGCGTTGAGCAATCATCACCCAACCAGTCCTCCCTAAAGGAATTTAAAAAGGTCTCATCTGCATACAATAAAGCTATCTTCCTAGCCAAATCAGAATTCTTCAATTAAAGAATCTCCAAAGCCAACTCTAAATCCAGCTAAATGTTCACTATTTTTAAAGAACTCTCCTCCCCTGCCATCACCCCTGATGAAATCATCAAAGACAAAGCATGGTGCTCCAGCATTCAGGACGCCCTCATCAACAAAGTTAAAATGCTCCAAGAAAAAATGTCCACTCAACGCAAAGCCCAGCCTATTCTAGACAGCCCACCTCCTCGCCTCCCACCTAAACACCTCTCTCAAACACTCCTCTTCATCTTCAGAGACGTTACGGAGTTAGAAGTCACTAATCTTCTTAAACATATCAAACCCTCAACCTGCAAATGAGACATCTGTCCCCCTACCATCATCAAAGAATGTGCAGATTCTCTCACTCCCATCATCATAGCATTTATCAATGCTTCATTCTCATCCGGAGTCATACCACAAGCTTAAAAGAAGCCCCATCACTACTGTTCCCTTCCTCCTTAAGATCTTGGATAAAGCCGCCCATATCCAAATCCAACAATACCTGGAAGCCAATGCCATCCTGGGCAGAAGACAATCAGGCTTCCGCAAAGGTCATGGTACAGAAACCGCCCTCTTAGATCTTAAGAACCAAATAACAAAAATAATGGATACAGGTAAGCCTGCTCTCCTGCTCCTCCTTGTTCTCTCCACCGTGTTTGATCTTGTTGACCATAACATTCTCACCTCACACCTCTCCAACGCTGCCCATTTCTCTGACAAAGCCACGTCATGGATAACCTCGTTCCTTGAAGGAAGGGCCATGAAGGTCTACTCTGAACAAGCCAACGAAGACCCCATGGCAGGAGCCTCCCTCTGGAACAGCCTTCCTGCCTCCCTGAAACTTGAGGAGAACCATCTCTGGTTCCAGAAGCACCTCAAAACCTTCCTCTTTGCTTCTGCTTTCTCTCTTCCTCTCCCCTGCTGATTCCTGGCTAAAACTGCACTGGTTACATGGCCACCCCTTCTGCTCACAGGCCCAGACCCCGCCAGTTGTTCACCTGCACTGCCTCCCTGGCAACCCCTGCACATGGAGACTGTTTCTGTATACCTACAGTCACCCTACCGGCACTTATGCCTACACTTACCTTGCACTTGCCACTAGCTTACCGTTTTATTTATTCTTATCCTACTATCCCAGGTACTGCACTTTCCCCTCGCACTTTTCACTTTCCCCCTTCCCATGCACTTGCGATCTGAATGACACCAGGCCTAGTAGGATCGTTATCTGTCTTACCCTGTTCCACCTTCCTGGCCTCATCGCGCCTTGAAACAGTTGTGTATATGCGCGTTATAAATGCCATATCATATCATATCATATCAATTGTGGAGTCCCCCAGGGATCATGTACGGCCCCCACCCACTACAATCTGTTTACCAAACCCCTGTTTTACCCACTGGATGCGCTCAGCATATTTTATACAAACAATGCTGACGACCCTCAAGTGCTCCTCCCCCTTACTGGAGATTATGAGCTTGATGCAAAAGCCTTATTCCAAATATATTCCACCATTCAATCCTGGAGGGCAATCAACGGCTGCTGTCTAAACGGAGACAAAACAGAAATGATCATCCTGGGACCCAAGGAAATTCTCACCAAGCTGAATACTAAATTCTCCCACTTCACCATCGACCACACAAACATATCAGCCTTCACCTCAGTAAAGACCCTCAGAGTTTACTTAGACTCTACACTTTCCATGACTAAACATGTCAGTGCCATCTCCTCTGCTTCCGCCCACACCACTAAACTTATCACGGCAATAAAACGTTTTCTAACCACTCAAAATTGCCTCTCCATAACCAGAGCAACAATAGGAGCCAGATTAGACTACTGTAACTGGCAATTCCACAAAAAGAAACCATCAACAGGCTTCAAATAACACAAAAAAACAGCCCTACACATTCCCAAAAGGTGACCACATATCCCATGCCAGAAGCCAAGCCCACTGGCTCCCGGTCAAGGAAAGGATCAACTTTAAAATTCTCACCCTCACGCACAAATGTATCAATCTCTCAGCCCCATCCTACCTCTCAGAAACCATACTCAGAAACAACTCCACACACACCACAAGAAGCCACTATGCCAACCAATTCTGCGTACCCTCCATAAAAAGAGCTAATGCAGGAGGCATTATCTTCCCCCACATAGCACCCAAGCTCTGGAATGCCCTCCCCAACGCTCTCAGAGCTGAACCCTCTCTACTTGCGTTCCGCAAATCCCTCAAAATGACACTATTTGTATAAACCTTCAATACCCCATCTCGCCTGCCCCTCACAACTGAACATCTTCCACACCTGCAACATATTTACTATTTACGTATACTTTGTAAACTTAAGTTAAACCTCTACTGCATCTTATCCTAGTACTCTATACAGTGCATCTGCATTCCTACTATGTAACTTCAAAATGAACCGTAAAATGCAAATATCAATATAACTTCTAAGATTTCATTATAACCAGACACGCTTATATGTAACAGCGCCACAATGCCTATGGGTTGATGTGCGCTTTAAAAATATGAATAAATAAATAAATAAATGTGCATGGTTGTAGTCCTCTTCGTGCCTGTTGACTGGTTGCCTGATGGGGGTCAGGAGCCACGGCTTCAGGGGATACCCGGCATCACCTGCACAGGAGCAATGAAAAGTGTATTTGTGAACATTGTTGTCATCCCTTGTGTGCAATGCCTGTACAGTGTTCATGGTCACATGCCACATATTCATCATGACTGCACTTGACATTTCCTCATAGTGAGACCCAGGTAAGTGTACTTAGGGATGACCCATGCTTGGGGGGTATGTGTGCCGTTCACGTCTAAGGGATCTTTCCATCAGGTACAGCACTCACACAAAGGAGTTGATAATGACCATGATCTGCTGACATCTGATGGGTGTGTTGCATTTGAAATGTGTACTATACATGGGGAATGCATCATGACATGTTTGCCTGATGTGCTTCATGATACACTGTGGTTTGCTAATCATGTTCACGACTACTTGATGTCACCATGTACTTCTCCATCACTGCCTTCCCCCATATGACCAAGGCGCAGTGGCAATGGTGGCAATGGTGGTATGGTCCGCCAGTGACGGCAAACATTTACGTGAGGGGGCTGGGTGTGTACTGGCATGGTGGAGCAGAGGTACTGTGGATGGATTTGCCCCAGGCATGGCTACATGTCCCGTGATGGACTTTACTCTGCTCATGTATTTCAGGAATTGTGCCTGCAGGGTTGTGCATCGTGGTACCCATGGTTCATGTCCAATGTTGTTTAAGGTGCATGTGCTGGGGTGGGCGCTGTGTATGTTGCTTACATTTACGCGCAGCTGTGTAGGCATGCCACATCTGCATCCATTGGCTGTGTCGAACATTCTGTAGAGGTGATTGGGGTCACAGTTTTGCCACCCAGGTCGCTGTGTTCCACCCCCCCAGGCAACACCCCTCATACCCCAGCCAGCAAACAAGTTGCCTATGCTTCTCAACCCCCCCCAGGGAACACCCCTCATACCGCAGCCAGCAGACAGGTTGCCTATGCTTGTGGTCCCCCCCAGGCAACTCCCCTTATTGCCCTGTTGTTGGACTTACCCAGCAGCCAGGTACGTTGTGCAGCGCGTTGTGCCATGAAGCACGGAAGCGTGGAGTTGCGCAGCACCATGGCATCATGTGTGGATCCTGGGAATCTTGCACATCAATCCGTGATTAATTGCCTTGCATCGCACACCATCCTTTTGTGGTACACTGCCTCCTCGGCATGCCGGACTACCAGTTCCAGGTGGGTGCAGTTAATGGCATTAATTAAATTTGGCATGCCTGCCAGTGCATAGTATGCTATTTTTGTAGCATTCACCTCCTCCACAGTTCGTGGTAAATATATGTGGTCCCTTCCATGTTTCAGGAGAGCATCTAGCACCTGGTTGAGCACACGGGAGAAACATGGTTGTGAGATGCCATGCAGCTGCCCCACTGTCTGCTGGTAGGTGCCTGTGGCAAAGAAGTGCAGCACAGACACTACCTTCAGCAAAGGGGGGATGCCTGTCCGGATGTTGATGAAGCTTACCAGGTCGTCATGGATGAGGTCCACTATTGTGCATATGGTGTCCCTGTCCAGGCGGTACAGGGTGTGGATCTGTGCAGGGGTTAGGTTAAATGGACTGGCCCTTAGGCAAGGTATTGGTGGCTGCCTGTGAGGAACAACTGCCTGTCCTGGTGGTATGTGCGGGCCCTGTCTCACCCTCCTTCTCCTCCTGCGCCTTCGCTGTATTCGCTGGTTCGATGCCTGCTGGAGTAGTAGCAGTGCAGGCATGTCCTCCATCCCCAGTATTGCAACTGCTAATGGTAGCAGTTTAGGTTTGGAAGGGGTGTGGTGTGTGGGTGTGCGCCTTTGTGCTGTGCCAGACTCCATTGCCTCCACTTGTGCTGATTGTGTGCACCTGTGGTAGGTTTCAACACAGCAGATTGCTATTAACGGCTGCCACGCGATGCCGGTGTTAACGGCATCATGGTACCCATTCTTACCGGTATCTGGATGCAGGTGAGTGCATGTCTGTTGACCTCGTAGTGTGCACTTACTTACGGCATGCTGGTGTTACTGAGTAGGTGCTACTCAGTCACAACGGGTCCCTGCAGATGCCGGTATCACGGGCATCGAGGGTCGTAATGCACCGGTCCGGTAAACAATGCTGTTGTTCCATTACCAGTATCATTATTACCGGACCGGCAACCTTGTTATGAGGCCCAATGTGTTCATAAATGTGAAGAATTCTTGTAGTTCATTGGTGGTACCATTCCAAATTCCAAATTCCAGAGAGATCATCTATATATCCACAAAACTTCTTCCATTCATGGTTATTCAGTATTTGTGTTTCTTCTAAGTATGCCATGTATTTGTTAGCATAAATGGGAGCTATTGCTGCCCCCATCAACGTGACAGATATCTGGACGAAATACTTGTCTTCGAACATGAAGAAATTGTTGTTGAGCACAATCTTCAGTAGTTTGAGTATCAGCAGAACGATCTCCTTTTATGGGTTCCTGGGTGTTTAGTAACAGCCATTCCATGGCCTCTAGTCCTGCGGGTGTTTAATGTTGGTGTATAAACTAGATGGTGAAAAGTATATCTGTTGTCTCTACAAATTCAACTTTCTCCAACTTCTGCAAGAAATGATTGATGTATTTAATGTATGAGATGGATTTCTGTGTGAGCGCTTGAATCATTTTATCATGTATTGAGCCATGGATTCTAATAGACTATTGTTGGCGGCAATTATGAGACGTCCAGGTTGTTCAGTTACGTTTATTTTTTTATTTATTTTTTATTATTTTCATTTAGTTTATTACACACTTTTGAAAAAAAAAAAGAAACTCACTGCCTCTACAACAATTGAAGTAATTTTACACTCCTTTTGTGCTAAATTTGCTGACCCTTAAAGTCATACCACCTCCAAATTAAAGGGTTCTTTGTCCATTTATCTTTTGCTGAAACCTTCAGCCAGTTCATCACACCACTGCCTTAAGTTTGCTTTCTAGATGAAATAGTGTAAGGGCAAGAGCCAGCTTTTTAGAGTAGCTGCTGTGCATTCGTGACCACCATTCCTCGGCGCTGTATGTCAAGCCGGTAATCAGTTCTGAGCCTACATATTTAACTCTTAACACTTTTAGTTCTGGGCAAAACAACACCAAATATTTTAATGTTTCATCCTCTTTTTGGCAAAAACGGCATTTGCAATTGTCCGCTAGCAGATTCCTCCTTAGTCTTTGAATCTCTCTGGTTTCATAGAGATTCAACCTGAATTTCAAATAGTTTCTCCTTAGGTGTTTACAGGGAAAAACGTCCATGTATTGTGGTATATTATTGAGGCTCTTTGCTTCAAATGGCATATTTTCCATGCAGTTATAAGTGTGTCGCTTCTAGGCTGTCTCAATCCAATCAAGTTGCAAAAGTTTCCTTTTTACGGCATTCAGATTGGATATCAGGGTCTTTTCATCTGTCCCTATGTACTGTAGGATCTCTCTACATGTTTGTCACCATTTTTGGAGTATCAGTTGGTTCATCTCAGATTTACACTCAGCCATCAGTTCAAATTGGGGAGACAAGATTTTGATTGTTTTACTGAATAGTGATAAGAGATTCCACATAATTCTCGCATTCAGAGTTGCCATACTCACTTCGTAGAGGACGCAACTGTTGGGCATCCTTGTGTGATTTGTAATATTCTCTTCCAAAACATGCCCTCACATCGGGACCATATTTGATTGGAGCAACCAAACATGCTTTCTGCGCCAAAGATTAGTGCTGGTACCACCTTGCTCTTATAAAAGTTTATCACTGGTCTATATGAACATTTCCCATATTTGCTTTGCATTGTTGCGGCTTGTGTTGTTAGTTGTTTACACTTACTTAGTAATTTTTTTTACCATGGGTTCATCATTTATGCTTGAGTTGATGTACGTTCCCAAGTGTCGACAGCACTCGACTTGCCTTAGCTGTTTTGCTCCGAAGTGCCATTGAAATTATCCTGTTTTGCCTGACCTTCCTTTTAGGTTTTCCAGCACCAAAATCTCAGATTTGGCTGTATTTATTTCTAGCACCAAAATCTCAGATTTGGCTGTATTTATTTCTAGCCTATTCTCCTCAGATCTAAAATAACTATATCGTCTGATCAACTGATTTGCATTCCGTTCAACTTCGATGGTGCTGATGTCACTTCATACAGTGCCTCTCCTACTTCTGAGATATAGAAATTAAATAAAGTCGCGCCCAATGGGCACCCTTGTTTCATTTCACGGGCTGTTGGTATTGCCTGTGAGAGATGACCTTTGTTATCTTATCGGATCTTCACCTTCGTTAGCGAGTATAGTTCTTTTATGGCAAGAATTAAGCTGACAGGGCATCCCCGTTGTATTAGTTTTGCCCATAAGATTTCTCGATCAACGCCATCAAAGGCATGGGCAAGATAGATGAATGCAAGGTAAACATTTCGGCCTTTTTCGAATTGCATCGGTCTTTAAGAGGTTAAGTAGGAGGAGATTAAGGTTACACCCTACTCTTTTCACAAACCCTGTTTGTCTTGTGTCCATTGCTTTTTATGATCTTATCCATTCTGTTAATTGCGCTAACAGTAGCCTTGCAAACATTTTCCCCACGACATCTAAGAGGGCTATCAGGCGATAGTTTACTGGATCCATTCGGCACCCTTTTTTGGAGATGGGTACTATTATGCCTTCTTTCCAGGTCGATGGTATTCTAGCTTCCTGTATTATGTTTTTAAATAGGATATCGCAAAATTCCGACCACTCTTTGATGTTGTTTTTCAGAATTTGATTGGAAAGGCCGTCTGGTCCAGCTGCCCTTGAGGAACTACACTTTTCAATGCATTCCTTGATGTCTTCTCATTCTATTGTTAATTGCCACAGTTTTATTGATGGTAACTGAGGGCACTCTGTAGCCAGTTATTTTGCAAAGAGTTGGTTGAAATGAGCTATCCATTAATTTTCATTGACCAAATTCATCGTGAGCGCCTTCTGAGGATTTCCTACCTTGTTAACTAATGACCAAAATCCTCGAGAGTTGTTTTGTGATAAGGCGCTAAGAATAGCTTCCGCATCATTTTGCTCCAGTATCACCCTGTGTGCTTTTAGCCAGTTGTTGTACATATTCTTTGTGGTCCTTACTCTTTGGTTTTGATCTCCTTTCTTGTCTCTTCTTATCATCCTGATATCTTTCCTTAGGCTTCTTTTCTTATGAGCAACTTGTTCATCAAATTTTTGTTTCCGATATAAGGTCTTCTGTGTTCCTGAAGCTTTCACCCTGTAGATTTCCATAAACTCTATATATTATGTTGGGAAATCCTTACTTAACCTAGCCTGGGGTCTAATCTCGTCTGCTAGAGTTGTTATGTCATTATTATTCATTTGAAGATGGTTTTGGCCTGGCTCCAGGGCTAACTCCTGTTTCCATTGATTTTTATATGAAGCTTTGGAATGTTCCCAAGTCAGTGTCACCAAATTATGGTTGCTTTGAGGTGTCTTTATGACCTTTAGGTTCGTGATCTCTGGCTCCATTGTTTCCGAAATGAAAAAATAATCCAGTACTGATTTTTGGGAACTTCTTTCCCAAGTCTCCATCGGAAGAATGTCTCCTGTGATATTTCCATTCATCAGATGCATTGTACGATCGTACATTTCTTCCAACCAAGTATTTTTCTGTTTTTGTTCTTTCTTTGTTCATTTCGAATTGTTTCCTCCATGTGCATGTAGTTCAATTAGTTTCATATTTAGGTCTCCGCATAACACTATGTGCGGGTTTGGATTTCCCTCCAGCACGTTGTCTACTAAATCAATTAATTCTTCCATCAGATTACCTTGGGCAACATCTAGAGGATTCCACTAAACATTAACAATATGAACTTCTTTTTTCATATGGAACGTCCTGGAAGGTGCCTCCAATTTTGCATATTGAATACACCGTGAGTGGTTCCGACTTGTTTTTATCCTTAACCAGCTTTTCCGATTTACTAGAATTAGTTGGCCTGACATTGGTCGACCCTTCCTCTGCAGTACTTGCAGGATTCATGGCGACCTCAAAACCTTCTATGCAGGGACAATTGAATATCCAAGTCTCTTGGAAGCATATTATGTCACTTGTCATGAGGATGTCCGCTGGTCGTTTGACTAAATGTGCGAATTCTCTGGTGTTCCAAGTTACCAGGGTGACTTCTCTGATGATCTCCTGGCATTAGCTTTCAGTTGGATCATTTAGAGATTTCGCTAACCAAGACCAATTCCCTTCTTCTACATGTTTGCGGTTCAAATTTATAATGGGACCATTTCCGATGGAGGTTGCTTTCGCATTCCCTGCAGTGATTTCTATTTTTTTTAATTTTAAGCTCTTCCCCCAACGGGGCCTCGACCGCTTGCTCTTTCCTAGTTGTGCCTTCGTCATTTCGCCTGTTACTTTCTTGTGTGTTTTCGATCATTTCCTTTTGATTTAATACTTGTTGAGTGAAGGATGTTGGAGTTGCTTTTGCGAGGGAAATGTCCACTTCATATATCTGGAAACCCGCCTCCAGGAGCTGTCTCTCACACATCATCACAAGCTGCGTTACTTTCAAAGATTCTATGTGTAATGGCGCTCTCGCACGACCAGACTCATCCAACGTTTTTATGTATTTTTGGTAAGGTGTAGATTACTGGCATTGAGGGATGCAAGTTGGTTAGAAATGCCTTAGTTTTGTAAGTTATTAATTCGTCCACTTCAGCCTCATCAAGTGTTTCTTTAATGATGCTGCGTACCAGCTAAGTCGGGTTATTGGACAGTTCCAGATATGTATCCTGGTCAGCAAGTTGTTTTTCAAATTCACATTCGTATTTGATGGTGTCCCAGATCACTATAGCCCCACCTTTGTCGGCAGGTTTGATGACCAGTTCTAGGTTTTTCAATAGTCTATCCAGTGCTTGTGCAGAAACCTGTGCAGTTCCCTTAGGAACCACTGCAAAAGGCTTAGGACTAGAGGTGTTGGCAGTAAACCCAATTGGTAGCAGTCTGTACCACCCAGATTTACCTGGTAGCTGTGGCTGAGCAGCCAGACCTCTCTCAAAAAGAGTTAGACAGTATATAGAGTGTACAAAATAGGTACCAAAATACAGTAGCACAAGCAAACACTGACCAGAGCTTGGGTATAAAAGTATATAATTATTTATTTAAAAACACACTTGTAAAATACACTAACACTAATATGGCAAGCAAGTTCAAACACAGTCACTATTAATATATATACATCCCTGATTACTTATTGAACAAGTCTTAGTTAAAACACCACTTATTTGCAGACAGAGGTGAGCGCTTAACCTAAAATGGCACTCCAATAAGTTAGTTAAAAAGGGAGGGAAAAGGCAGAATTAGGAAAGCACACAATACCAACACTTTTTAAAAGAACCACAGCAAGTTGGGAAAGGCAGAGTCTACTGTAGAGCAAAAAGTTCATGGCCAGGCCCACTCTTGGAGAGAGCAACGCGGAATGTGTCCAAGATCACACAGTTGAAAAAGTATTTAAAAGTCTTTGCAGATAGTTCAAGAAGAGTTGGATCAGTTCAGAGAAAGTTTAGTTAACAGGTCCCAGGTCACCCCAGGATAGAGAGTCAAGGATTTACGGGACACCTTGAACAGTCTGTTGCAAGGGAGACCAGGCGGGACAGAGTACCAGAAATGGTGAGAAAGCTGCAGCGGGGGCAGTTGTTCCTGGCAGCGGGTGCAAGTCGGTGCTTCGTCCAGGGGAATAGAAGATCTCGACGTGGAGGAAAGCTGGAGGTCGTTCCACTGCCAGGGAAGAAACCAGCCGCAGAGTTTCCCGGTTAAAAGGTACTACCCTTTTATTTGTGGTAGTGGTGAAGCGTGGCTATCCGGCTGCTGGGGTGCTTGGCACGGGTGATTCAACCACGAGACGATCCTGGAAGGCGAAAAGAGGGCGAACTGGTTATCCCCACCAGTTCAGAGGAAGAAGACTCCGGGATGAAGATCTTCTCTGTTGTCGGGAAGTGGTGAGGCGGTTCAGCAAGGCTCCACCGGTGGTGTCGTCATTGCAGGTCGGCTCAACTTCTCCCTGTTCGGATTCTTTGGTCCTGTGGCGACTTCTGAAGTTCCAGTCCCAAAGCCCTGCTTTTATGCAGAAAAACCCCATTCATCAGTCCTAGCTGTCACTCAAACATGCTAAGTGGTGAGCCGCGCGGCTCACCACTGGGCCAATCACACAAGAGTGCGACTGGAGTTGCCGAGGCAACTCAGTCCAGGGTGCCTAAACCCCCCTCCCACACATCCTGTAGACCCAGACAGAGTGGCACCACTTTTGGAGGCTTCTGAACAGAAGCCCGCCAAAAGTGGAACAAAGGGCTCGACTTGGGTTGGAGTTACAGAGGCGAACTCAAACGCCATTTTTAAAACCGAGTCCTGGCAAAAAAGACCCAACCAGGGAATAAATATTAAATAAATAACCCGGCGGTATCTTTAACATTGCACCAAAAAAGTGGTGCGTTTAAAATGAATGGGAAAATCCCATAGGAAATATTCCGGGGGAATATTTCGCGTGGTAACCACTGCCACCAGCCAGAAACTCGACGAGGGGGGACTGCACAGTGCCCCCTCGAAAAACAGACCCAGGGGCAATCTAATTACCCCTACCAGTACTTCCACAATATGATGGGTTGTACTGGTTCTGTTCACAATTTAAGACTAGTAAAGTCAATGGTGACTTTACATGCCCTGGGAGACAGTAGTCAGTCTAAGGGTATGGAGTCTATGTTTGGGGGTCACTATGACACCCCTGTGTTACTGCACTGAGGGTGCTGTGTAACACACTTACCAAAAACACATGAAACCCTATGGAGTAAAAGACCCCATAGCCCAGAAAACACATTACAAAGTCAAAGGATATCTCAAATCATGTCTAAGAGTGGGAGAAAAAGAGTCTCACTCTTAGCAGGAGAAAAAAAATAAATCCCAAAAATCCAGCAAAGCTGCTGGGGGACTCACTAGGTTTGGGAAATTAACCTTAACAGAGAATTCTCCCTAACAGCTTGTTTCTCCCAATGGGTGAAGTTCGATCGTGTCCATTTTTGAAACTTCAATTTTTTCCAGATCTTGCTAAACCGATTTTTGAAATGTCTCCAGCATTGGATTCTGGATGGGTGGTATAAAAATACTTTTGGGTTTCATTTCTAGGAATTCGGGTTGCTGTGTGTTCTCCGTAAGTTCAATTGAGTCAAAAAAGACTTTTAATTTCATCTTCCTGGTCAATTTAAAGAAACCAATTTTTTATTTAAGTAATGTACTATTGTAATATGGCACAAATTAAATCCCATTTTGTAGTGTTGTGCGTTCGAAGTTGGACAGTTTGTAGCTGGAAGTATTGATAACTAGGTTTTCTTTTGTTGGGTGTTTACTTTTCTCGTTGGGTTTTTTTCTTTTTCCCTCTTCTAACTGAACGCTGTCTAAAAAAGAATAGGTAGTTGGAACAGTGTCAGATGTGGCTTTTGAGATATTTGGATTGTATTCTTCGGGTCTCTACTTGTTGCAGCTCCACTGCCAGTTGCTTCTTCCAAGTTGTCAGTTTCTCCACTTGATTCTTCTGAAGATTATATTTCTGGGCATGGTGTTCCCTTGTTTATGTTAAATGGTACTCTACCGCCTCTTGTGGTGTCTCTTTGGGAATGGTATTCCTTCCACATATAGACTATATCGAGTTTATAGTCGAGGGTGTCCCTCCTGAATGTCCTTATCTTTTTAGACTCTATTTCTTTCTTGTAGTCGTCAAGTTTGAGGTTAATTTCTTCTAAGAGTAAGGTAAGTTCTTCTTTTGTGATTAAAGAAGCTAGTGATTTGCTTTTCTAGCCTGAGGTGTAAGACTTTGGATTGATCATTGCTGTCTGCTTCACAGCTGGCTGGATAGAGTTGGCCGCGTTGGCCTTTGATGAGTGGGTTCTATGTGGAATTTGAAGTTTCAGGGAGGTTAAAAGGGGAGTTGGAAGGGACGTTGAGGATGGGAAGGGGGGCTCATGATCGGGAGGTGAAGGTGGAATTGCCCTGGTGGGTAGGGTCCTAATGGTGGTCCGGTACTCAACCAGTGATGCTAACTGGGAGGGGACAGGCACTATGGGGAAAGGGGGAGTGGGTGGATGGAGGGGAAGTTGGGGGTAAAGGGACCTGGTATAAGGGAAAAGAGGGTGGAGTTTGGTGCGACCCGAGTAGAAGTTAACAAGGTGGAGATGTGGAGGTGGCCCCGAGTGATGCACGTGGTTTGGCAATGGCAGACTTGAATAAGGGGGAAGAATCGACCGCCTGTGGATCTATACGCTAAATATGTAGGGGCTCAACTCACCGACCAAAAGATCCTTAGTGGCCAGGGAATTTTGGAGGAGGGAGGTTGATGTTCTTTTACTTCAAGAGACGAGGTATTCCAGGGGTGAGAGAGGGTGGTTCATTGTGGTCTCCCTGGACAAGTGTACAGGGGATCGGGAGATTCTAGAAAGGGGGGTGGTCATCCTGTTGCATAAGCGGTTGCGGATGGAGAAAGTGAGGTCATGGAAAAGTGTGCATGGCAACTTTGTATGCTCCCAATCAGGGACAGTTGAATTCATGAAGCCGATGTTGGCGAAGATCTTGAATGAGTGCATGGGACATGTAATTCTGGGGGGGACCTCAATATGTGGGCTGACTTTACAATGGACCGGCTAGCCGTAGGGGTATCTGGATTGGAGGCACCCTCAGTGTGGGGGGAAGGTCTGCAGGCATGCCTAGATTCACATGACCTGCGGGGTGTATAGCACCACTTTCATCCTCAAGAAAGGGGCTTTACTCTCTATTCCCCGCCACATGGAACCTATACCCATATTGATTATTTATGTATCTCGAGGGAACTCTGGGAGGGGTCCTTGTCCTCGGAGATCCACCTGATCAGCTGGTCGAATCACGATATGGTCTAAATCGAGTTATCGTGGTCGGGATTGACCGTATGTTACTCGCTGTGAAGATGCAATGAATCCCTATGGAAAGTTCTAGTTTTTAGGGAGGAGTTGGAAGGGACGATTAGAGAATTTTTCTTGTTGAATGCTACAGGGGAAATTGACCTGGGTACATTGTGGGATGTGGCGAAGGCGACTTGGAGGAGATTATTGATTAGAGAGGAGGGCCCGGAAAAAAAGAGGGAAAGGTCATTTTTAGAGAATAGATTGCCAGCCGAGATTGTGACATTGGAAAAAAAGATACAGGTATTGATGGGTGAAGCGGGAAACAGGATAAGGGAAGTGAGGAGTAAGAGGGATGAACTTCACCTGTTGGAGGAAGGTAAGATAATCCGCAAGCTTCAATTCTTAAAATAAAAATATTATGAGAAGGGCATCTATGAGGGCAGCATGATGAACGATGGATATTAGAGTTCCAGGGACCAGGAGGAGTGGTGGAATCGTCATCAGCGGGTATAGTGGAAAACTTTGCCTCCTTTTACGAGAGGTTGTAGGAGGGGGAGAGATGGCCAGAGGAGGGTGGCTTGGAGGTTTATTTGAGGGGGATCTCTCTACCAAGGTTAATGCCAGAGGAGGGTGTGGGATTGGACGCCCCTATTACTGGAGACAAGGGGCCTCATTACGAGTAGGGCGGTAAGGGATACCGGGCACCGGTAAGGAGACCGGTGCCGGTAATCCCCTACCGCCCTAGTCTGAGGTCCCTTGGAGGGAACCGTAAGGAACGTGTGGTCCGACCACACATCCCTTATGGGTCCCGCTAAGGGACCAGGGCGCTAATAACGGGCTTGCAAGTCGCGAGCCTGTTATTAGCACCCTCCCCATTCCCATTGAGCCCTATGGGGGCTCAAATGGGAATGGGAAATGGTTTGTTCAATGGGGACTTACCAGTCACGCCAGGGTCGGACTACACCAGTAAGTTGCCATTGAACAACACCGGTGCCGGACCCGTTATTGGTGGCAGTCATGGCGCAAATAGCACCATGACTACCACCAATCTCGTAATGAGGCCCAAGGTCCTCAACGCAATTCGGCGTCTGCATTTGGGGAAAGCCCTGGGCGAGGATGGATGCACTTCAGGGTTCTATATGTCCTTTGCGGGTATATTGATCCCGCTTTTGGTTAAATTATTCAATAATATCCTGGAAAGTGGCAGAGCACCGGAGTCCTTTGTAAGAGCCCTTATCACTGTGATGCTTAAAGAGGGTAGAAACTCCCAGATGTGTGGGTCGTATCGCCCAATCTCACTCCTTAATGTAGATGTAAAGATATTCACACATGTGCCACGACTGGTACACTCGAACCAAGTGGGCTTTACAAAGTGACGACAGGCTGCCGATACGATGAGAAAATCCTTGCATATAATGAAATAGGCATGAGGGAAGAGGGGTAATCCTACTCTTCTCGCGGTTGACAGGAAAAGGCATTTGCCAGAGTGGAATGTGGTTTCTTAAAGGCAGTTTTGCTTGAATTCGGAATTGGAAATAGATTTTTGCAAGGGATCATGGCAGTGTACTCTGGTCCAAAGACTTGTGTGGCCGCGAATGGAGGGTTTTCTCGTTGGTTTGGGCTAAGGACGGGTACGAGACAGGGCTGCTTCTCTCTCCGCTCCTCTTTTCTCTTTCTCTGGAAGCCCAGAAGCTATTGGATGATCCGCAAGTGGAAGGTATTGAGATGGGCGGAGTGGAATATAAATTAGGAATATACGCGGATGACATGCTGCTACACCTGCAGAATCCAGTGGTTTCAGTCCCGGTGCCGGTCAAATTGATAGAAGAGTATTGTGAGTATTCAGGGTTTAAAATTAATAGGGGTAAGTCTATCCTGTTTCCTTTTGATGAAACGGGGGAAAGTGACCGACAAGGGTTGGTAGCTCTCGCAATGGAGATAAAGGTCGGTCAACTGTGTACTTGGGGATAACAGTGACCAGGGAGATTAAGGGGCTTTACGAAGCAAACTTTCCTCCCCTCTTACGGAAGATATCTGAGGATATGGAAAAGTGGAATAAATGGGCTATATCATGGCTTGGGCGGCTCAATACCATAAAGATGAAGTTCCTCCCCAGGTTTTTATATTTATTCTAGTTGCTGCCTATTACTGTCCCAGAGTCCATGTTCCGAGAGGTGAAGACGTGTTTTTTGAGGTTTTTGTGGCAGGGAAAGAAGGCAAGGGTGCCATATGATACTTTGGTTTTTCGGACCTGTACCTTTACTATAAGGCCTCCCAACCTCAGGTTTTGGTTCCACGCTTGAGGGAGCAGTGGGAGCGCCAGTGGGTGGTACTAGACAATTTTCATCTTAGACCTGCAACAGTGGGATAATGGCTATGGGTGCCAAGGAACCAGATCCTGAGATGGATTTGGGAACATCCCATCCTGGGAGCGATTTGGAATATCTGGAGGAAGGGGCGGAAGATGAGGGGTATAACGACATGGCCCTCCCCGCTGAGTCATTTGTGGGCTCCAGGGGTTAGGGATAGTTTTCCGAACCTGGAGAGGTTTCAAACTTGGTTTGAGTCAGGGTCAATGAGGATCGGCCATTTATGGTGGCAGGCTCAATTAATCTCCAGGTGGGATTTGGAGGAAGCCTTAGGGATAGGCAGTTTGTTGGTATTTTCATACTTACAACTGAATGGAGTGATTACATCGGCAGATTGGAAAGATGAGATACAGAGAGACCTCACTCCATTAGAGCAGGGCCTCGACTCCAAATTGGAGATGAAGTGTCTGAGTTATTCCCTGTATAATGCGCTGGTGGAGGTACGGCAGGGGACTACGGAAAGACTGCAGATCTGGATGTCGAACTTGTGGTGCCACTATGGCTTAAAAAGTGTACTGGAGCTTGTGAGACCTCGATCGCATGTCAATGCAAGCTTCATGCGATCAAGTTTCTGCTTCGGTGGCAGTATGATCCGGTATGCCTTTTCAGAATGTTTGTGGGGGTGAGTCCTCTTTGTTGGCATGAGTGTGGGGCACAGGCAGACTATTGGCACATGTGGTGGACCTGTGAGAAGGTGCAGATTTACTGGGAGGAAGTACTGGGGTGGATTAAAGACCTAGAGGGTGTCCCAAGTGTGAGGACATCAATGCTAGTATTGTTTGGATTGGAGTGCAGTCAGAGGGAATTTAGTGGCATACCACATGTGGCACATTGTTTATTATTAGCGGGGTGGCAAACTTTGCAATGTAATGAAAGAGAGTAACGCTTCTGGGTAAGTAGGAATGGCTGAGTACTTCACAGAATATTTATCCAATGGAAAGGATTGCAGCTGCCATTCAAGGAAGCAGCATGTATAATGAGCTGGAATGGGGTGCATTTTGAGATAGGTATGTGAACCCAGAGTTCTCCGCACCCGGGAGCTTGCCACAGTAGGAGAGGTCATGGGGTGAAGGGGGGGGTGTTCTGAGGGCTTCATTTATATGAAGATATTGAAGACAGGGGAAGTCCGAAGGAATGGGATTGGCGGGTGGAGGATAGAAGTTCACGCCTCAGTGGAGTAGGATAAAGGGCCGGTGGTTCTATTTGGGTCAAGAGGTAACGTTAACCTATACAAGGGGAGTGGGGGGAGGAGAGTGGGGGAAGGGGGGAATTGTTGTGTGGGACGGGACGGGAGGTGCGGCTAAAGGTGTGACAGTGGAAAATTCTATTGACGTTTGTTGCCTCTCTCCATGTAATGTTGAAAAATTAATCAAATGTAAGTTACAAAAAATGAAAAAAAAACCTAGGCCTCTCTTCCCTCTTTTTAGGAAATTTGAAGCTGGGTGTTTTTGCAATGCTGCAGAGTTTAAAAACTAGGCCTTTCTTCCCTCTTTTTAATTAAGTCGAATCTGGGTGTTTTGCATTGATGCTATGTTAAAAAACTAGACTTTTGTTCCCTATTTTTAGGAAAGATGAATCTGGTTTTGCTTTGTGTTAACTGTAGTACTGTTAACTGTGTCTCATTAGGCTTTCCCACCCTCTAGGTCCTAACCCCGCTGGGAGTACCTTTGTACTGTTGTGTGTTCCGTTCTGCTCCTCCTGTGTGTTTCCTAGTGTGTGATCCCCCCTCTGCTCATCTGTGCTGTGCGTCCCTCCTCTCGCTCCCTCTTCCTCCTACTTCCCCTTGCACCCTCTATGGTGCTTTCTGTTCCCCATCTTCTCTAACTGCTACTCTGTCTCCTATCCTATACCTCTCACTACGTCGGGAAGGAAGAAGTTCAAGAGGGACATCCTGGTCTCCAATCCAGGCCTCCCTATTGCTGATACATACATCAGTGCTTCCTCCAGGCAGACTCTCACCGTCATCCTATTTTCCGTTCCCTCTCCTGACCTATGGACCCCTCATATGGTCTCTGTTCTCTCTCCTTTCTCCTAATTTCCCATTATTGGTGGCACTCGGTGGGAGGGCCTCTTCGCCTCCTTCCACTCCTCCAACACCATCATTAATGTCTATCTGAATGGCACTGTCATGGTCAGGGCCCTCAGACCAATCTCCCCCTCTTTGCTATGCGTCTCCCGCATTTTATCAACTTCCTTCATTCTCCTGCTACTCCTACTAGCACCTCCTTTCTCCGCTGCTGTCTCTCTGGAACCTTCCTCCTCCTCTCTGGCTACTATGGCACCTCCTGCTACCGCCTCTACCCACTCTCGGCCCCCCCTACCACTTCTGCTGGGTGTACCTCAAGCCTGTACCCCACCCTGTAATTCTTTCAAATGTGGCAACCTGCTCCAGGTTGCTACTCTTAACTCTCGCTCTGCTGTCCAACACTTCTCTGATATATGCCACCTCCTCGAAGAACTTGACCTGGGTGTCCTCGCTGTCACCGAGACATGGTTCACAGCCAGCTTTGTCACAAGTTTTGACACTCTCCTCCCTGATGGCTACAAGATCTCTCCAAGCCCAGAACCAACTGACCCGGAGGTGGAGAAGCTCTGATCTTTCCTGAGTGGGTCCCTGCTTCTGTCATTCCTACGCAGGTCTACTCCTCCTTTGAATGCCTGGTCTTCAGGCTCTCTATCTTACCTGGCCTCTCTCTGACTGTGGCTACCATGTACAGGCCACCTGGCCTGGTTGCCCTCTTCCTCTCAGAGTGGACTGACCTCTCCTATTCTCTCCTTGCCTCTACCTCTTAACTTCTCCTCCCCTGAGACCTCAACATTCACCTGGATGCCTTTAATCCCTACTCAGGGCTCTTCCACAACCTCTGCAACCTCTCTCCATTCTACCCTCTGGTCAGACACACTCTGCCGGACACACCCTGGATGTTCACATATCCTCAGACATCCCCCTCTCTAACCCTTTCACCACTCCTCTCTCCTGGACTGAACCCTTCCTGCTTTCCTCTCACCTGAAACTCTGTCCCTCAGGCAAAGCCCACCCCAGCACTGCCACCTACCTTCTCGGTCATTCAGCCCATTGAGTGTGTGTCAGTGGATGCCTTTGCCCCTACTTTCTCTGCTCCTCCTACTCCTGCTGCTGACTCACACTCTGACACAGTCCTCTCTAACCTGCAACTCTCTATCCAACACGCTGGACATCCATGCCCCTGTCATGAGAATCCGTCTGAAGCCTACCTCCACGTGCAACTCTTGGTATGACCTCAACCTCGCCGCCCTGAAACGCAAGTGCAGGGTAGCTGAGAGGAAGTGGAGTGCTTTGGGTGCATCCTCTGACAAACTGGCCTGCGGCCTGCTCCAAAACCAATACATACTCTCTGTCATTTCCAAGAAGAGAGTCCACATCCAAGCCTGCATCTCTGCGGCCTCTAACAACACAGCCAAACTCTTTAAAATATGCAAGGAGCTGGCCAATCCTTCTGCAGTCTTCACCTCCCCTGTTCCCTCCCAGGCCCTCTGCACGGCTCTGGCTTCTCACTTCACCACTAAAACTCAGGACATCCTGTCCGCACTTTCCTCTTCCTCTCCCTCTACCTCTCTGAGCCCCTCACTGGCTGCCTCTCCCTCTCCTCCTTTCTCCTCTTTCCCTCTGACACCACCAGACAAAGTTTCTAGACAAGTCCACTCTATGAAAGTGTTGTCCAAACAGGTGCACCCCTGTTCTTCCAGACCCATCGAGGACCCCATTGACACCCTTGCTCCAGCCTTGGCGGATTTTTGCAATCACTCTTATGCCACTGGATCTTTCCTCACCCTCCACAAGCACTTCCCTGTGCACCTCCTCCCTAAAATGCCTTCTGCCGATCCTACCTCTCTGGCAAACTGTCACCCGATCTCTATCACTCCTTTCCTGGGCAAACTCCTGTAAAAGCTGGCCATCTCCCAGCTTACTCTCCTCATTGAATCTGATGTTTGTCTCCATGACCATCAGCCTGGCTTCAGAGCATCTAGAGCATGGAAACTACTCTCCTGAACACCCGTGAAGATCTGCTCTCTAATCTTGATTCTGTCTCTCCATCTGTCCTCATCCTCCTTGGCCTTTCCTCTGCTTTTGACCTGGTCAATCACGCCATCCTGATCAATCGACTCCCTGAGAACCTGGGCATCACAAATCAGGCCATGGAGTGGTTGACCTCCTTCCTCATGGACCGACCCTCCCAGGTCCAACTTGGGTCCCTTCTCTCCACCACCTCTCTCTCCACATGGGGTGTTCCACAGGGCTCTATCCTCCCCCTCTGGCTCTTAAATCTCTCTTTGAGCCCTATTGGCCTCCTGATCTCTATCTTCTCCTCTATCTTTCAGTGTTATGCGGATGACACTCAGCTCTCTTTCAGGCTCCCCTCAGCCTCCTCTCCCACTCATTCCTGACTGTCTATCCGCGATTCAGGAGTGGTGCGCCTCCAATGATATCTGCCTTAATGCCAGTAAAATGGAGATCCTTCTCATTGGGACCCCTGATCCCGCTTTCCCTCTCTCACTCTGGCTGTCCTCCTTTCGCCCTCTTCCTTCGCCTTCCTGTGAGGCAAAAAACCTGGGTGTCATCTTCAACTCCACTCTCTCCTTCTCTCCGCACATCACGGATCTTGCCAAGAAGGCGCACTACCAGCTGTACCTCCTCAGAGGTATTCTTCCTTTTCTCACTTTCCCCCAGAAGCTCACTGTCTCCAGAGCCATGGTAGTCTCTAGGCTGGACTGCTGCACCAGCCTTTTTCTCTATCTGCCTTCCTCTACTCTTATCCCTCTGCAAGAAATCAGAACAGGACTGCGAGACTTATCCATGGCCTCAAGCCCAGGGACCGTATCTCTCCAGCCCTGAAATCTCTCCACCTGCTCTCATTGGATCAAGTTCAAGACCCTCTGCTTCGTCCACAAGACTTACTGGGGCCAGGGCCCGCACTACATCCAACTCTCTCTTCCTAAACACCTTCCTTCTCGAGTCCTTCGCTCAGCTACCTCCAACTTTCAGAGGGTCAGATGCTTCTCCAGGCAGAGAGTAGGGGGTAGATCTCACTCCTCTGCAGGTGCCTCTCCCTGGAATTGCCTCCTTGCCCCTCTCAAATTTGAGCCGGACCACCTGAAGTTCCCGAAGCAGCTCAAGACCTTCCTTTCCTCCTCTGCTTTCTCTCCCTTCCTCCCTTCCTCCCATGCTGACCTTCCTGCCTGCTGCACCGACTGGTTGCTTGGCTACTGTCAGAGTCTCACTAGGTACCAGGCTCCTGCATGATCAGTCTCCCCTGCACTGACTCCGGGCCTACCGCGCACTTAAGGGCTGTAACTGTAACCTCTACAGTCCCCTGCCTCCCTGCACCTACCCAGTGCCGCACTGCCCTGGCTGCACTTATTCAGAGCAATGCAGCCCTGATTGCACTCCCCCTTCCCTCTCCCTGACACTTCCCCCTCTCCCTTTCCCCTGCACTTTGCGTTGTCGCACTTGCACGATCTGAATGACACAAGGCCTAGTAAGATTGTTTGTCTTGTCTTCCCTCCCTTGTCTTGTCGCGCCTATAAACACTTGTGTACAGACGGGTTCATAGTGATAATTTCGACAACAAAAATGTCGAAAGTCAAAATTTCGAAAAAAAAATGTCGAAAAAAAAATGTCGACTTTTTTTTTCAATGCATTTTTTTTTCGAAATGGGGGGGGTTCCCCCCCCCCAACCCCCCTTTTTTAATATATTTTTTTTAATTTTCCCCTTTTGTTTAACTCCCGAAACCCTAAAATAAATATATAATAAAAAAAAACGAGTCGACATTTTTTTTTTCGACATTTTTTTGTCGACATTTTTGTCTGTCGACATTTTTTTTTCGAAATTATGACTGCCCACCGTACAGACGTGTTATAAATGACATATAATATATCAAATGCTGCTCCACAACTTCAATAAACATATGGTTTCTCAAATGCAGCTCCGCAACAAGCCCTTTCTCAACTTTGATTTCAGCTCTGGGCTCAGAGCCCTTCATTCAACTTAGTTTCCTATTTTCCTTCAGTTCATAGTTCAATATAGCAGGTTTGTTATTTGCATGCAATTTAGTATTCAGGGTTAGCAGTTTGTGCTGTTTCATGTAATTCAATGTTCAGATCATGTAATTCAATGTTCAGAATGAATAGTCTTGCTTTTCTTTTCACTTCTGGATTCAATATGTGCTGTTTTGCTTATTTCATTCAGTTTGGTATTCATTTGGTGCGGTTTAGCTTATTTCATTCAATTCAGTATTCAATAAATGCAACCTTGCTTGTTTCATTCAAATCGGTATTCCCTAAATGTTGCTTTGCTTGTTTCATTCCATTTGGTATTCAGTAAATGCAACTTTGCTTGTTTCATTCCATTCAGTATTTAATATATGTGTCTTACTTTAGGGGACTGTTCATATATTCACAGTCCTTTGGAGCACCCAGGTGGTTTCAACCTCCCCGACACTTAGCAGGAACCGGCAGCTGCTCTTGTCAGCTTCTCCCCAAGCAGGCAAGCCTGTTCGCCGGGTGCTTCATCTAGCTGGCTCTGCACTCCGCTTTGCCTCCGCTCCATGTCAGCGACTGCTGCCTGCCTTCCCTTGTTAGGCAGAAACCTGTGCAGTTCCCTTAGGGACCACTGCAAAAGGCTTAAGACTACAGGTGTTGGCAGTAAACCCAATTGGTAGCAGTCTGTACCACCCAGATTTACCTGGTAGCTGTGGCTGAGCAGCCAGACTTCTCTCAAGAAGAGTTAGACAGTATCTAGAGTATACAAGATAGGTACTAAAATACAGTACCACAAGCAAACACTGACCAGAGCTTTGGTATCAAAGTATATAATTATTTATTTAAAGACACACTTAGAAACACTCCAGCACTACTATTGTAAGCAAGTTCAAAAACATGGTCACTATTAATATATATACATCCCTTATTCCTTATTAGACAAGTCTTAGTTAACACCACTTATTTTCAGACAGAGGTGAGCGCTTAACTCAAGATGGCACTCCAATAAGTTATAAAAAAAAGGGAGGGAAAAGGCAGAAATTAGAAAAGCACACAACACAATACTTTAAAAGCACTCAGCAAGGCAGGAAAGTCAAAGTCTACTTGTGAGAAAAAGTTCAGAGGCCCGGCTCCCTCTTAGAGAGAGTAGAACACCAATGCGCCCAAGATCACACAGTTTAAACAGCTTGAAAAGTCTTGCAGAGAGTTTAAAAAGGAATCAGTTCAGGTCAGAAAAGTTCAGTTAGCCAGCCTAGGGCCAACCCAAGTGGTAAGATGAGGATTTACGAGACACCCCACACAGACCGTTGCGAGGGAGGCCAGGCGGACACAGTACCTTGAAAGTGGGGAGAATCCTCCAGCGGGGGCAGTTGTTCCTGGCAGTGGGTGCAAGTTGTGGTGTCGTCCAGAGGAAGAGAAAAGCTCGATGTGGAGGAAAGCTGAAGGTTGTTGCACTGCCAGGGAAGAAACCAGCCGCGGAGTTCTCCGGTTAAAAGGTACTACCCTTTTATTTGCGGTAGTGGTAAAACGTGGTATCCCGGTTGCCGGGGTGCTTGGCACAGGCAAGGCGGCCACGAGATGATCCGGGAAGGCGAAAAGGCTGGCAAACTGGTTATCCCCACCAGTCAAAGGAAGAAGACTCTTCGGGATGAAGATCTCCTCTGTCGTTGGAAGAAGTGATGAGTCGGTTCAGCAGGGCTCCACCGGGGGTGTCGTCGTTGCAGGTCGGCTCAGCTTCTCCCTCTTCGGATTCTTTGGTTCTGTGGCGACGTCTGAAGTCCCAGTCCCCAAAGCTCTGCTTTTATGCAGAAAACCCCCATTCATCAGTCCTAGCTGTCACTCAAATATGCTAAGTGGTGAGCCGGACGGCTCACCACTGGGCCAATCACACAAGAGTGCGACTTGAGTTGCCGAGGCAACTCAGTCCAGGGTGCCTAAACCCCCCTCCCACACATCCTGTAGACCCAGACAGAGTGGCACCACTTTTGGAGGCTTCTGTGGAGAAGCCCGCCAAAAAGTGGAACAAAGGGCTCGACTTGGGTTGGAGTTACAGAGACGAACACAAACGCCATTTTAAAACCGAGTCCTGGCGAAAAGACCCAACCGGGGAATAAATATTAAATAAATAACCTGGTGGTATCTTTAACATTGCACCAAAAAGTGGTGCGTTTAAAATGAATGGGAAAATCCCATGGTAAATATTCATATGGAATATTTTGCGTGGTAACCACTGCCAACAGCCAGAAACTCGACAAGGGGGTCTGCACAGTGCCCCCTCGAAAAACAGACCCAGGGGCAATCTAATTACCCCTACCAGTACTTCCACAATATGATGGTTTGTACTGGTTCTGTTCCCAATTTAAGACTAGTAAAGTCAATGGTGACTTTACATGCCCTGGGAGACAGTAGTCAGTCCCAGGGTATGGAGTCTGTGTTTGGGGGTCACTATGACACCCCTGTGTTACTGCACTGAGGGTGCTGTGTAACACACTTACCAGAAAACCACATGAAACCATATGGAGTAAAAGACCCCATAGCCAATAAAACACATTACACAGTTAAAGGATATCTCAAATCATGTCTAAAAGTGGGAGAAAAAGAGTCTGACTCTTAGCAGGACAAAAAAATAAACCCCAAAAATCCAGCAAAGCTGCTGGGGGACTCACTAGGTTTGGGAAATTAGCCTTAACAGAAAATTCTCCCTAACACTCCCCCCCCCCCCAGACTAAGGGACAGGAGGATTTAATCCACTCCTGGATGAATCTCATACCTCTAGTCGATGACATACATCCTAGAAAGACCATCAGCATTTTGGTGGTAACACCCTGACCTGTGCTCAATGGTGAAATCAAACCCTTGCAGGCAGATTTACCATCTCAGTAGTTTTGGGTTTTGCCCCTTCATTTGCATCAACCATCTCAAGGGTTGGTGGTCAGTCTGAATGACAAAAGTAGAACCATACAAGTATGGCCTAAACTTCTTCAGTGCCCACACAATAGCAAAACATTCTCTTGCAATTGTTGCCCACCTTGTCTCAGGATCCTTCAGCTTTCTGCTGATGAAGCACATGGGGTGCTCCCTACCTTTCTCATCCAGTCGGCTAAGGACTGCACCTATACCTACATTAGAAGCATCTGTCTGCACAATGAAAGATTGGTGATAGTCAGGAGCTCTCAATACTGGTGCTTGGCACAGAGCTTTCTTCAGGTTTTCAAAGGCCTGATTGCACTCCTCATTCCATTTGACCTTCTTAGGGAATTTTGGAGAGGAGATTACATTCAGTGGAGAAGCTATGGTCCCATAGTTCTCTATGAAATTCCTGTAATACCCAGCAAGGCCTAGGAAGGCTCTCACCTGGGTTTGAGTAGTAGGTGTTGTCCAATTTTGCACAGCTTCAATCTTGCTGAGAAAAGGCCTTATTTCTCCACCTCCTACCTCATGCCCAAGGTAGACCACCTTACTCTGACCAATCTGGCATTTACTTGCCTTTATGGTCAGATTGGCCTGTCCAAGAGCCTGCAAAACATGTCCTAGGTGGTTAACGTGCTCTTCCCAGGATTGGATGAATACTGCAATGTCATCCAAGTATGCCATGCAGAAGTCCTCCATCCCAGCCAGAACTTGATTTACCATCCATTGGAATGTTGCAGGTGCATTTTCCAGTCCAAAAGGCATAACCTTAAATTGGTATAAGCCAACTGGGGTAGAAAATGCAGTTTTCTCCTTGGCATGGTCTGTCAGGGCTATTTGGCAAGAGCCTGACGTAAGGTCAAATGTGCTGAGGAACCTGGCTGAACCAAGTCTATCCACCAACTCATCTGTCCTTGGCAAAGGGTGGGCATCAGTCTTGGTGACTGCATTAAGAGCTCTATAATCCACGCAGAATCTCAATTCTTTGGATCCTGCCTTTGGTACTAACACCACTGGGTTAGACCATGGACTAGTAGAGGGCCCCGACATCAAGCATCTTCTTGTCCTCCTCTTTGATGTGGATCCTTACATTTTCTGACATTCTATATCCTCTGCTTTTGACTGGCAGACAGTCACCAGTGAGTATATCATGCTGGCCCCAAGGGGTCAAACCTGGTGAAAGTGAGAACAAGGAGGCAAACTGATTTAACATAGATTTGCACTCTTCTTGTTGCTCGGGTGTCAGATTTGAAGAGAGATTTACTCCTTCAATCTTTTCATCCAAGGGTAAGCCTCTGAGGAGATCAGGGAGAGCTTCACTCTCTTCTTCCTCTTCTGTTGAAGCTAGAAGCAAGGCTCCTACTTCAGGCCTGGAGACATACCCCTTTAGTTTGTTGGTGTGGAAGACTCTGGGAGCCTCCTTGGGATTGCCCAAGTCCACCAGATAGTTCACCTCTCCAAGTTTACCCACAACCTTGAAGGGTCGCGTCCATTTATCTTGCAAGGCCCTCTGCCTTGTGGGGATCCTAACTAGAACTAGCTGGTCTTGAGTGAACTCAACCATGTTAGCCTTTTGGTCATGCCAATGTTTGACCAAAGCTTGCCCAACTTTCAGGTTATCACTAGCTTCTGCCATCATGTGTGACATTCTCCTCCGGAGACCTATCACATAGTCAGTCACCCTGACTGGCTTGGGGGAAGGAGCACTCTCCAACCCCTCCTTAATCAGGGCCAATGGACCTCTGACTGGATGGCCATAAAGAAGCTCAAAGGGAGAATAACCTACTCCCTCCTGAGGGACTTCTCTATAAGCAAAGAGAAGGAATGGCAATAGGAGGTCCCACTTTCTTTTAAGGGGATCCTCTAAAACACCTATCATGCTCTTCATGGTTCTGTTGAATCTTTCTACCAATCCGTTTGTCTGAGGGTGGTAGGCGGTAGAGAACTTGTAAGTAACTCTGCAGGTTTTCCACATGGCTTTCATGTAGTGGGACATAAAATGTGACCCCCTGTCAGAGATTACTTCCTTAGGAAACCCAACCCTGATAAAAATACCAAGGAGGGCCTTAGCCACAGCCTGAGCTGTAACAGTCCTCATAGGAATTGACTCAGGGTACCTAGTAGCATGGTCTACTACAACAAGGATAAACCTGTTACCTGAGGAGGTTGGGGGATCAAGGGGACCAACAATGTCAATCCCTACCCTCTCAAATGGGACTCCCACAACTGGGAGAGGCACTAAATGTGCCACATTCTTGGAACCAACCTTACCAGAAGTTTGGCAGGTGTGGCAGCTCTTGCAGAACTTATCTACCTCAGCCCCCATCTTTGGCCAATAAAAGTAGAGTGAGAGCCTTTCCTTGGTCTTCTTGAAACTCAAGTGACCAGCCAAAGGAATCTCATGGGCCAGTTGCAAGAACTGTTCTCTGTTTTCTTGAGGTACTACAAGCCGCTTGTAGTCTCCAGGTGCAGACTCAGTCGGTTCACTGTAGAAGAGGCCATCTTCCCAGTGCAACCTATACTTCCCAGGCTATTGCCCATCAGCCTGAGAAGCTGCCTGTTGGCGAAGGCCTTCCAGAGTTGGACATTCTCTCTGTCCCTTACTGAAGTCTGCCCTGTTGGGTCCACCTTCTGCCAGTAAAGACTGCAGCTCAGGATGGTCAACAGGATCCAGATCTCCAATGAGTTCTTGGCCTTCCACTAGCTCCTCTTCAGAGTCTAGCTCAACCACACAGGGTTGTGCCTCCCTCTCAGCCTCAGCTGGAGGTGGAGTTACAGGTGTAACTTTGGACAACCTAGGGGAAGTCCTTGTTGGAAGCACTGGAGTGCTTTCTGCTGGCTGTTTCGGGAAGTCTTGTGTTTCCCCTTTACTTCTTGTTGTTCAGAGATAGCAAGTTGTAACTCCAGAGGAGTAGGAGTGATATCCTTTTTCATCATCTCCTTGGGAGTACCTCTCATGGTTCTCTCCCTTGGAGGTCTGGTGAGCTCCTGTAACCTTTTACTAGGCGGTCTGGGGGTATGAGACACTACTCCAAGAGTCTTCAGGTCATTACCCAACAGAACCCTTCCTGGTACCTCACTTTGTATGCGGACAGGTATCTTCACAGTCATGTCATTACACTGGATGAGAACTGGTAACTGGGGAAGCATCTGCACCGGCCCTCCAGCTAACTTGGTGAGGCGTTTGGGTGTCTTAGCAACATCCTCTGCCTGAAAAAATGATTTATCCACCACAGTTATGCTGGCCCCAGTGTCCCTAATGGCAGGAATCTCCTCACCATTCACCTGGACACTGTCCTTATAATACTCTTTAGTATTATCTAGGATAGAATTATATACATCTAAATTATGTTGTTCCCACAAACCCAGAGACACTAAAGAAACACTGGCTGAGACTCCAATGGGTTCATCAGCCAGTAGTAGAACGTTTCCACTTGCCATTTGTACTTCCTCCTCTGGAGCGAAGGCTAAGGAGACAAGCTGGACCCCTGAAGGTTTACCCTTACATCTGGGATCTCCTTTCACATGGTCAGGCGAGCTACAAACTTAGCATTTACCAAATGCTTTCTGGAATGGTGGCTTGCTCTGATCTCCTTCTGGTTTGCCACCAGAAGGTATGCTACTCTGATTTGGTTTCCCTTGTGGCTTACCCTTATTGTTTGGTTTAGCGCCCTCTTTTGGATTGGAATTATTAGAATTCTCTTTGGAGTCCTTTTTTGGCTGTTTTCCCTCATCCTTTTTCTGAGTTACCCCAGAGTCCTTGTGAGTAGCCCTGTTGGCAACCCACAAGTCAGCAGCCTTAGCTAGTTTTCTGTAATCTAATTCCTTTGAATCAGCCAAGTGCTGTCTGAGCTCAGGAGAGCAGGCATCATACATTGACTCCAACATCACAAGATTCTTCATTCCCTCATAAGTGTTCACCTTGTAACCCTTAATCCATCCCTCTAAGTTCTTCAAACTTTCACTCACCCAGGTAGCCCAAGGGGTACCATCATGCTTTTTGAGGGTTCTAAACCTTTTAAGGTACTGGGAAGGGGTCTTCCCAAATCTAACTATCAAAGCTAGCTTCACACATTCATAATCCTTCCTATCCTCCTCCCCCAACTCCATTACCGCATCAGTTGCAACAGGGGGGAGCCTAGAGAACAACCAGGTAAGCAACACATTTCCTGTGATGTCCTGGAGCCCATGATTATACTCAAACAGACTCAACCAATCCAACACATCCAACTTAGTCTTATACATACCAACCAACTCCTTAGGCATCCGGGGTCTTTTGGGACTGGAACTCCTAGAGGATCCGGAGAGAGAAGCATTTTCAACAGACAATTTTTTCATCTCTAACTCATGCTTGAGCTCCATTTCCCTGAGCCTTAGTTCTTGATTCAGTTCTTGGTGTCTTTGTTCTGCTTGAGTATTAAGTCTCTTAAACTCCATTTCAAGTTTCATTTTCTCTAGTTCCAGATATTGAGGACTAAGTGTGGGACCTGGCAAAGGTCCAGCAGGTACAGCTGGCAGAGCAGGTAGAGGCCTAGGGGGGACAACTTCATCATCTTCACCCTCCTTTTCTGCTTCTGACTCAAGGTTATCAATACTAGGTTCAATATCAATATCATTGCTGTTATCTACATTTGCTGGAGTGGTAGGTTCCTCTGAACCACCATCCAGACTTTGGTTTGCTAACAACCTTTCTATTAGCTCCATTTTCTTGCCTTTAGTCAGGAGATTCTTATGCTTACAGAGAACTCTTAAACAATCAGCAGTTTTTGTAGCAAGGGGCTCTTGACTATAACTTTCCATAGTTGACAGGTTTAGAAAATAACGTTTTAGTGCTAAGCTTTGTGGTTAGTTGCACTAAGGTATCTATAAACACACTAAAATTTATACTCAATACAAATCCCACCGCTGTACACCAGTGTTAGGCAGGAACCTGTGCAGTTCCCTTAGGGACCACTGCAAAAGGCTTAGGACTACAGGTGTTGGCAGTAAACTCAATTGGTAGCAGTCTGTACCAGCCAGATTTACCTGGTAGCTGTGGCTGAGCAGCCAGACTTCTCTCAAGAAGAGTTAGACAGTATCTAGAGTATACAAGATAGGTACTAAAATACAGTAGCACAAGCAAGACCTGACCAGAGCTTTGGTATCAAAGTATATAATTATTTATTTAAAGACACACTTAGAAACACTCCAGCACTATTATTATAAGCAAGTTCAAAAACACAGTCACTATTAATATATATATATACATCCCTTATTCCTTATTAGACAAGTCTTAGTTAACACCACTTATTTTCAGACAGAGGTGAGCGCTTAACTCAAGATGGCACTCCAATAAGTTATAAAAAAAGGGAGGGAAAAGGCAGAAATTAGAAAAGCACACAACACAATACTTTAGAAGCACTCAGCAAGGCAGGAAATTCAAAGTCTACTTGTGAGCAAAAAGTTCAGAGGCCCGGCTCCCTCTTAGAGAGAGTAGAACACCAATGCGCCCAAGATCACACAGTTTAAACGGCTTGAAAAGTCTTTCAGAGTGTTTAAAAAGGAATCAGTTCAGCTCAGAAAAGTTCAGTTAGCCAGCCTAGGGCCAACCCAAGTGGTAAGATGAGGATTTACGAGACACCCCACACAGACCGTTGCGAGGGAGGCCAGGCGGACACAGTACCTTGAAAGTGGGGAGAATCCTCCAGCGGGGGCAGTTGTTCCTGGCAGTGGGTGCAAGTCGCGGCGTCGTCCAGAGGAAGAGAAGAGCTCGACGTGGAAGAAAGCTGAAGGGTCGTTGCACTGCCAGGGAAGAAACCAGCCGCGGAGTTCTCCGGTTAAAAGGTACTACCCTTTTATTCGCGGTAGTGGTAAAACGTGGTATCCCGGTTGCCGGGGTGCTTGGCACAGGCAAGGCGGCCACAAGATGATCCGGGAAGGCGAAAAGGCTGGCAAACTGGTTATCCCCACCAGTCAAAGGAAGAAGACTCTTCGGGATGAAGATCTCCTCTGTCGTTGGAAGAAGTGGTGAGTCGGTTCAGCAGGGCTCCACCGGGGGTGTCGTCATTGCAGGTCGGTTCAGCTTCTCCCTCTTCGGATTCTTTGGTTCTGTGGCGACGTCTGAAGTCCCAGTCCCCAAAGCCCTGCTTTTATACAGAAAACCCCCATTCATCAGTCCTAGTTGTCACTCAAACATGCTAAGTGGTGAGCCGGGCGGCTCACCACTGGGCCAATCACACAAGAGTGCGACTTGAGTTGCCGAGGCAACTCAGTCCAGGGTGCCTAAACCCCCCTCCCACACATCCTGTAGACCCAGACAGAGTGGCACCACTTTTGGAGGCTTCTGTGGAGAAGCCCGCCAAAAAGTGGAACAAAGGGCTCGACTTGGGTTGGAGTTACAGAGGCGAACACAAACGCCATTTTAAAACCGAGTCCTGGCGAAAAGACCCAACCGGGGAATAAATATTAAATAAATAACCCAGCGGTATCTTTAACATTGCACCAAAAAGTGGTGCGTTTAAAATGAATGGGAAAATCCCATAGTAAATATTCTTAAGGAATATTTTGCGTGGTATCCACTGCCACCAGCCAGAAACTCGACGAGGGGGGACTTCCACAATATGATGGTTTGTACTGGTTCTGTTCCCAATTTAAGACTAGTAAAGTCAATGGTGACTTTACATGCCCTGGGAGACAGTAGTCAGTCCCAGGGTATGGAGTCTATTTTTGAGGGTCACTATGACACCCCTGTGTTACTGCACTGAGGGTGCTGTGTAGCACACTTACCAAAAACCACATGAAACCCTATGGAGTAAAAGACCCCATAGCCAATAAAACACATTACACGGTCAAAGGATATCTCAAATCATGTCTAAGAGTGGGAGAAAAAGAGTCTCACTCTTAGGAGGAGAAAAAAATAAACCCCAAAAATCTAGCAAATCTGCTGGGGGACTCACTAGGTTTGGGAAATTAGCCTTAACAGAGAATTCTCCCTAACATCCCTTACAAGGGTTCCCTGTCCTGCGCAATCCCACTGGCAGGACTCCCGGGATCTTTGTCAGCGTCTCGGCGGCTTGGATTCTGGCACTTCAGCATTTCCCTGGGTAAATTAATATCTGCCCACGTTTCCCAGATCTATCATGCTGCTTCCTCTTCCCCTGCTGCCTCCATGTGCTTCTGCATTCCACCTTTTATACACCTGTTGCCCTTCAATGGGCTGAAGGTGTATTCCATCAAGTACTGCTGCCTGACTCTAATTAAAAGGACATGCCTGACCTTCATGCATTTTCTTCGTCCCACTACCAAAGTGGTGAGAGTAAGTGGTGTTCATTACTCTCAGTTGCTTCATCCTCGTCTCAGTACTAGAGTAGGGAAAGTCTGTAATGTTCATTACTCCCAGTTGGTTCTTTCTCGTCTCAGTACTGTTAGGTACCCCAAGAGGGCCATAAAGGGGAACTGCACTACAATGACCTGCAAATGTCGGGGGGGGTTTGGTTGGTTGCCACTAGAATAAAGGGGATATTGAGTTTTGTCCCAAGGTACCACATCCCCTTCCTTCACCTCCTCTTTCTACCATATCTGTGGTCATAATATCTCCTGTCCTTCTCAAAGACAAGGGAATATGGTGAACAGTATCCCATAACCATTTCTGGGATAGGGTTTCCTTCCTGAAAGGAGGGTGTGGAATACTGTGTCTTACCTAAGGGCAACCCACCTCCACCCTCCATCCAGGTGGTCCTTCCTCGCTTGTGTACCCCCAGGGGCAAGGTTCCAAAAGATATGGCCTTTCCCTGGCCACCTGTATAGTGGATCGAAGGGGATTAGTTTTGCGAACGCCTTCAGGTTTCTCACAGTGCACAAGTTATAATAAGTGTTCACAGCGAAGAAAAACATTCAAACCAAGTAGTAGCATACTGATTATTACAAACAGTGACTGGTCCTAGCCATGCTGTATTCCTAAGCATGAATTTTTTATTTAATTTATTTGTACATTTGTATGGCGCCTATACACAGGTGTTTCTGGGATCAAGAAAAACCTCTTCTTAGAAGTGTCCATATATTATAGATAATAATTTCATTTCTGCAGCGCAATAACAATTCTAAACATTAAGTAAAAGAAAAAGAATCTAACAGAAATTATACAAAACAAAGGGGGGTTTGGGAGTCTCTCTACCAGCACGAACACAGCCAGAAAACAAATTATATACAAACATACATCTCATGATCCAAGGTCAATTTGTGTTCAATTGACAACAAGCTGTTCATCCTCTTTGAATCACATCTACATAGATCAAGTTGGGAATCACAATCTCTCCTTTTGCAGCTCTCTGTGCTGCAAAATATTGTTAGTGAGTTCATATGGGTGATTTCCCACCTATGGAACAGTGCCAACACTTTTGATTGAACATAAGTGTTAAATAATCTGAATTTTAAGGCGTGAATGGTGTTTCAAATACACTGTTTTTTTTACTTTATCAATAACTAATTGGCACATGGCCCATTCATTGCAATTTGAGAAAGCCAAATAGCATTCTTTGGAAGTTTGGTGTTGCTTGGGTTGACAGTGTTGTTAACGTCCAGTCGCTTCACAAAGGTAATGACAGGTTTAGCTGTAAAAAAAAAAAAAACGATTAATTTGTGGCAAAACGTTTGTTATGAATTGAATGTTTTTATCTGATTTATGTTCAGATACATTTTTTGTGTGAACAGACATTTTCTCTGAATTGTAGCAACAGGAGAGAAAGCATCATCCATACTATTACAGAATTAGTATAACTCTGAGAGAGACACAGTCACGGTCGTTTAGAGGAAAGAACCTCAAGCACCTCTCAGTTATAGATTTATCAAAGGCTTTCGACACAGTAGATAGAGAGAGGATGTGGAGAAAATTAAAAAAATTGAATTGTCAGGAAATTCTCCTCTATAACATAAAGGAGTTGCATACAAACACTTCGATTAAAGTGAGGTTAAATAAAGCTGGCCTCCTGTCCGATACAATTCCTGCGACAATTGGGCTTAAGCAAGGCTGCCCTTTGGCTCCAGAACTATACAACCTGTATTCCTCAGATATGGAAGACGCCTTTGCGGATTCAAGAATCTTTCCGGCAAAGCTTGCTAATACATCAATTGAAAGGCAAATTTATGCGGACGATATAGTTTTAATCGATCAAACTCCAATAGGTCTCCAACATCAATTAAGAGCCTTGGAGGCATATGTTGCCAAAAATAAAATGACCATCAACCCAGATAAATACAGGATTATGACATTCGCCAATAATAAAAAGGGGAAAAATACAAAACCCCCTCAATGGTATTTAAATAACATAAAAATAACGGAAGTGACCTCCTTTACGTATCTGGGGGTCTGTATTAATACTGACAGAAATGAAGCACCAAGATGTCAAGATTTAAGAAACAAACATAGAAATTTAACAGGACAAGCAAAGATCCTATTGGCGCGATTCTGTCGATTTTCCATGAAACCCCTGATAGACTTTTATCGTGCAAAAGTTGTGGCAATCCTCCGGATCACAAACCTCACTTCTCTTGGATGTCAATATATGGTCCTATCTTGAAGGTAAATTTTGGAGAACAACCTTGGGATTGCCTAAATCCTTCCCAATCCAAATAATTCGAAGAGAACTGGCATTATCCTCTCGGAAAGTTATCGTAGAATGGAAGCTATTGTCTTTTTATAGAAAATGCCTGGAACCAGCAACAAAGGGGGGGTTTGCAGCCATAAAAAAGCAATCGTTGAGAGCTCAGAACCGATATTGGCTGAATGGGCCAAAACATGCCAGATAATTCTCGTTAATTTGAACGAAACGGAAGAGTCCCTATTAAGCAACCCGGACCAAGTGAAAAAAAAAATGTACACCATAGACTGGATTGATACACAGGAAGAGCTTTATAAATATCAAGGCTATGAAGAATTCTGGGCAGCCCCGAGAAAATTGAACAGGCCACCGAAATACCTAACACTTTTTCCTAACTGGTTCTTGAGAAAGGGATTCTTAAAACTACGCCTCAACCTGTGGTCCAATAGAGAAAATCACTACAGAAAGAGAGGGAGAGAAGAATCTAAGGAATGTAGATTGTGTAAAAACGCCGAGACGGTGGAATCGCTGAAACATTTGTTGTTGGAATGTCCAACAGTGAGAGGGGAACGAGAGACCTATTTAGGCCATATTTGGCAGGACTATAGATTCAAGGAAATTGATCTTTGGTGGTCACACTTGTTGGAAGGAGATAAGATCTCAAATAACCTTGCGGTAATAAAATTCATCTTGGTCATTTTTGAGAAAATTGAGCGAGAGGACTTAAAACTCGGGACAATGATAAGGACTTGAAAGATAGTTGACTCTCTCAGTCTCAAGTACTAAGCATTGTAAAAGAATAGAAAGAGAAAATAAATAAGGCTGGCTCTTGTATAAATTTGTATTGATATTTTTAGTATATTTTTAGAATTGTAGTTTCTAAAGAGGAAATTTCTGCTGATTTTATACGCAAGTGTTTGTTGTTTGTTATTCTTTCTTTTATTTTTTAATTGTTGATTGATCTGATTGATTTGGTTAGTTGAATTTCTTTCTTTGTTTTTGTTTCCTTTTCTTTTCCTTTTGTAAGCATAGCCAAATGTTTTCCTTTTGTGTAAACCAAAGAGCTAATAAAAATAATAATAAAAAAAAAAAAATAACTCTTTAGCACACATGTAAAGAATTTGATTTAAGTGGTTTTGTACTGTCACCTTCTGCCACTTTTGGTGGCCCTGAAAGAAAAGGGGTTGTGTCATTAGTCGGCCATTGGGAGGCACATATGTGAAACCTGTGTTGGAAAAGTATCCAGTTCTTTTGTGCCAATCTGATTTCAATGGGTTTGTTGTAGAGACTTGGGAATATGTTATGTAATGGGAAGAGTCTAAGATCTGAAAGGCTACAGTAACTTTGGTCTGGTTAGCCATTGCTGTGGGAGAGTGTGATAAGGCTGAAAGGCAAGCTTAGCCATGGATCAATTAGTGCTGATGTGCTAATGACTATGCCTGAGGCAGCCATCTGTGGGGGGTGTGCATGTGCAGTGTAAGGTTTTAGGAGATCTTAGAGGGTACTTGGTTACTCAGGGCAAAGGGGAGTAGGGTGTACAGCTGTACAAGCTTAAAAGATAAAACAACCTGCAACCCTGCACGCCTACCCCTAGACTGTTGCAGTTAGGTCTCATTCCACTACCTCACATTGCCACTGTCCATTTTCTTTCTTTCTTTCTTTCTTTCTTTCTTTCTTTCTTTCTTTCTTTCTTTCTTTCCTTCTTTCCTTCTTTCCTTCTTTCCTTCTTTCTTTCTTTCTTTCTTTCTTTCTTTCTTTCTTTCTTTCTTTCTTTCTTTCTTTCTTTCTTTCCCTAATGGGATTACATAGCTCTCTCCAATTGTTAAGCATTGGATATACTGTTCTTATTTTAAATAGTTTAAAAGTAATCAGAGAATTAAATGTTGAAAGGAAATGCACATCTTGCTTGCCTCTGATTTACACATTTAATAGTTCAATGGCATATGTGATAACGATGATGATTATTATTATCATTAGGGTATTTATTAAGTGCTGGCCTAGCTTGAGGAATGTGAGAAACCAGAGGGTGCCTCACCCGCTTCTCCCTTGGGATCTCTCACTCAGGTGGCCAGGGCACAGCCATTGCATTTGGATTCAGACCCTGGGAGTGGACCAGTGGGGGAGGATCACCTGGGTGAGAGGTCTTCGAGGAGTTAGGGTGAGATAGCCGATGGCGAGATGCGGTATTCACCCTTATTTTGTTTATCAAAACCACCCTATGTTTTAGGATGCTCCGAGATCCCAATCCCCCCCCCCTTTTTTTACACAAACACTGGGCAGAGGAAGAGGATGACTGAGAATAACAACACTGACTTGCATACATCGTACTGGCCATGTCCCGCTAATCGGGTCAGGCACTTAATCCGAAGTGCATACACCTGATACCAATTAGCTCTCCTCACACAAATAAAAGGCAGAACACGAGAACTAGAAGAACTTCCAGGACAAAGTCACACATCCTGAAGCAGAGCAACAGACCAAGTGACGAGAGCAGTGAGCCGAAAACCCCAAGGCTTCCGTATTGGAGGTCATTGTCTCTGACAGGCCGCAAGAGACACGTGGAGAAGGCCAGATCCCACAACTGAAGATTGCATTGTGTTACAAGGACGCCAGCGACCCTCCCGGGTGAATGGCAGAGTTGGGATGGCGAGGTGAAGCCTGTGGTACTAACCTTGACTCGAAAATCAGAAAACACCAAACAAGAAATAAGAGCACACAGCCGGTGAGTTGGCCAGCGACCTGAGAGACTGGTGTGTGTTAAAGTGAATGAAGTAGCAACATCATATCGCAAGTGAAGGCTGCACGCATGTGGATGAGATGCGAAGAAAGTCAGACCTGTGAATGAACTTTGATGTAAAGAACAGCGGGGGAAATTAATGATACTAATTAACGCAGTGGAACAGTGAAAAGAGGTAACCCACTCGAAAGTCTCCATGAAATTTACTTTGTTTACATCGTCAAAGCAAATGAACAGTAAAAGTAAAAAGAAGCAGGTGAATCCCTAGAGAAGGGAAGAGTGAAAGTAACACAGTGAACTTTGAGTCAAAGTGGTCCTGCAGTGGTCTGACAAATAAGCCATGCACATTCGAAGGTCTTTGACATCCAAAAGGGGTCAGAGTCCGACACAGGGAGACCCGAAGTTTGCGTTTGAAGTTATTCTGAATGTTCCAAGCCAGACAGTGGGATACCCGAAGTGAAATAACCTTGGGGAAGGAAGCCACCTTGCAACTTCTGTTGAACTTTATCGTCTGAGATCCAAGCCCGACAGAGGGAGATCTAAAGGAACTGTGTAGTGAAAGGTCCTGAGCCCCGCAGAGGCAGATCTTTTTGGAATGTTTTGGATAAGACATTATTCTGGAAGAAAGAGAAAGAGTCTCGAGCGTGGAAGACCAGGCGATCCTCGATCCATGGCTTTTTAAACTACATATATTGTGTTGAAAACCGAGCCAGAGTGTGTCATCCTGCCTACAAGGATCGCCTTATTCCATGAGGACTAACGTGGAGAGGAGAGCTGGTTCAGCCACATTATCATTTGAACCCTGATTTTTTCTTTTGTAGACATTTTTCCTTTTCAAGCTTTTTGTACAATAGATAGGGCAGCTATTCGTTTTTTTTAGCTTAGGCCATTTTCATTTGACAGACTCCACTAGGACTGCGTTTTTTTATTATTTGATGGTCGAGACTACTCCCATCTTAGTTATAGGGCAGAATAGGAGATATTCCAATCCCAAACATTTAAATAAAGATTTTACAAATTGTACCCATTGTGTCAGTCTCTGCTTGTGATACAATGCCTCCCCTACAGGAAGCAACAGTGTGCTTTACAAATCATACGGGGAAGGACACAGTAAGGGAATGGCTGGAACCAGGGCTGGAACCACTCAGATCAGATCGGATCGACCAAGCCACGACACAGATGAGCTAATCAGCTTGCAGCAAGTACCCTTCTAAGGGTGGCCTGCCAACCTACTCCACTGTGAGCCAACTCACCCATCTTTCTGCCTTGATAAAGACTATGGTCGAAACGCGCGTCAGCTTTCTGTTTCACCTCACACGGCACAAGTTGCCAGACTCAGGACTGATCTGTCAATAATTTTCAATAAATACCAAGATTCTCACAGAAACTGGACAACCAGGGTTTGTCACCCCACCTAGTACCTAACCTCTTGGGAACCCTGGAGTTTTGGTTCCTAGACAAACCATGTGCCAGGCTGCAGGCAATACTCCAATCATAGACTGAATCTATGCGCAGGGGACCGGCTGTCCCGACACAAAACTCCAAACTCCTTGAACAATCTTCTTCACAGTTTAGGTTTCTCCATCAACCTAAAAAGTCCCTTCTCACCCTCTCTAAATGCTCACACTTTATAGGGGCAGTTCTGGATATGAGGCAAGGTGTAGCCTTCCCACCATCAGAGAGTTCATTCAGTCCATGTTAGCACTCTTCCAACATAATGGGGGACGCCCATCAGTGGTTTTCTTGAGGATGTTAAGTCTCATGGCACATGTAACCTCATAGTACCGAAATAAAGACTGTGGATGCAGTCGCTACTGTGGTCCCTGAGAAGCCAGTGGTTTCAGCTCAATGGGGACATGGAGGTCATAATCTGGGTATTCCTGCTTTGGTGGCATTCCAAGAACTCTGGCTGACATTCATCATTCACACAGATGCATTCTTAGTGGAATGAGGAGTTCATCTGTAAGATCTTTCAGTACGCGACATGTGGAAAGGCCCAGAATTATCCTTTCACATCCATTTACTGGACGTCAGGACAGTTAGTCTAGCATCACAATCCTTTTTTCTATTAATCACAGGTTCACACAGGTAACACCACTGCCATGCACTACATCAGTTTGATGGGCGGTATGGATTCACTCAAGTTGTGCTGGGAGACAATGGTCCTTTGGTTTTGAGTGATTCAGAAAGAGGTGTCAATTGTAGTGTCACACATTGGTGGCAATCTGAACACACGGCCAAACTCACTGGGGTGGTGAAGGGTGTCACATGATGAGTGTAGCTATGGAAGGAAAGAATGAAAAACAAAGAGAGAATGAAGAAGGAATATGGCAAAGAAAAAAGGAAAGTTGGAATGCAAGAAAAGAAATGGAAATAACACAAAGGATTTGATTATGATGGAACCTTACTCTGAACCTCAATGGGATATAAGAGACGAAATGTGATTGGAAAGGCGTTTTTTACTACTGCAAAGAATATCCATGGACTGGCGGTTTCCTTGGATAAAATAGCTAAAGATATTAGTGAGCGAAACATTATTGGAGCTAATGGTGCCAAACAAAGTAAACAATTAAAAGACTCCAGAAATACAGAATTAATCAACTTGACTAATTTTAGCAGGAAGAGCACTTGCTGTAAACACAAACACTCTGATTGGGTGGATATTACTGAAAATACAGAGGATTGAATGAGTGTGTAATATCTAGTGACTTTCAGAAGTCATTCAGTTGTTAAATTCATTTTGACTACATCACTAGAATGAACAGTGCATCATCATTAGGCCACTAGAATTATTCTGCCCTTACTAGAGGATTACAGCACTCAAGGAAAAATCATTCAGAAGGGACACAGGTGGGACTGAAAGATTGCCAACAAGGGTGGGAAACAGGAGACACTTGACTAGGGGGATCGAAAGTGTATTTGACCACAATATTGCTTGGGTTATGTTGATGGACAACGATGACCCCTTGAAGATACTGAGTACTACACAAGTTATCCTTTATAGTGTATCAGTGTAGAGTGGATAACATCGACCTCTCATGATGGAAAAGAGCAGCGAAGACTACTAAAGTGAAAATTTGCAGATATTGTCCTCTACAGTGGATGGGGATCTGGAAAGTTTTCAGAACATTGATAAATATGAAAGACTTTTGAGTAAGATGGTAAAAGGAGTCACTCAAAGAATTGGTTTGTACATTGAGGGAGTAAAGGTAAAAAAAAGCAGGAGAAAGAGGTTACAAAAGTTACTAATGATTTACATGATATTAGACTTCTCTCATGGAACATAGTTGGCTTTGGGAATATAATGAGAGATCCATTAAAGAGACATGGGCCATTTAAATAATTGATCTGCAAGGGTTTTCAACATTGCAAGTTGTTGGCATCAAAAGTATAAAGGAAGACCGGATGTTGGATTCATTTGTATAATCCCCACTTTGGTAGATGAGCGACCCCATAAATCCCATCCCTGAAATAGGTGACTCAAGATTACATGAGTGAGAGCATGAAGGGGAGGTCTGATGGTTCTTTTTATAACATGTTTATAATTGCTGCTGATTTCCGTGTTAAATTGGGAGTCGGATGCATACAATTGTATAGAATGTGAAAAGGATCTAAGCCTTGGGGAATATATTGGCTCCTGTTCTAAATGATGACAGATCCAATTGTAGGGATCTGGCATTGGGCCTTTTCCTAAGGAAATGTGTCCTTTGGGCTATTAATGGCAGACTGAGCCCTAACATACTGGTTGCTTGTACATTTAATAATGGTAGGTGGAGGGCAATCATTGATTACTTTAGCATACCTGTTAACTGCTAAAGTACTATAGCCTCCTTTAGAGGAACAGGTGGACAGCAATCATAATCCAAATTAATGTAGGTCTTGAGGTAGATAAATGAATGTACTGGATAACTGTACTGCCCCATCGTTCAATAGCTATAGTAGAAATATACAGTGGGAGGCCTGCAACAAGCAAATGATGCTACTGCAGTAAGATCAGCTAGGCAAAAATACAAGGGGGCATTGAAGAATGGAATGTGTAGCTGAAATTGCAAGCATGGGAGGAGCATAATGACATAGCCTATATGCACGATGCAAGACTGTTCTGGAAATTAATAGCCACACATATGGCATTCAGGTCTTGTGCTCGTTTCCCTCAGGTTCATGCTTTCTTTCACATATGGGAAAGGGGTTGTAAGACTTTGTATAGCAGGATTATCATTGCCAAAAAGCATTGTAAATGTACTACCATATATGTGAATCACTTAATTTCAGAATTGTATCATTTCACATCAGTAATGAAAATGTGTTCCTATAGTCAAGTCTATTATTTATAGATTGTAACCACAGCCATTATCTCATTTTTTTGGAAAATGTCCTGCAGTGATCAGTTGAGTGCATTATTGATATTTTGGAAGCCCCCATAATCCAAGTGAAGTGCGGATTTTTGGGGCTATTTAACATTCTGACTGCATAGAATGTATAACAAACACATCCAGCAGTGGCTCATCTACCAACCTAATTTCCTGAAGATTAAACACTTGACACCTTTTAAGCAGATTCATATCACACCTCAAAGTACAGAGGTGGATGGACCCCCTGGAGTTCCAAGATGCTAGCCTGACCATGAAATCCTATGTTTGAAATCTTACACCTTTCGTTGGGCAGTTGACCAGGTTGCTGCACTTCGTCGAGTCCATGCTGTGGTGTCTAGGCAATTGCAGAATGTGTTCCACTACAGGCAATGCAGGTGTTGGCAGAATGCTGCCTTTACTATTAAGTGGAGTATTGCATGTAGCGACGTAATGATAGTGGGAAGCATGCAGAATATAGCCACCATAATTTATCAACCCAGATTTATTCGAATTTGCCGAATGTACCAATTCTAGGTTTTCATTTGATTATAACCAATGCATTTTTCCTCTCGCACTGCACGCTTTTGGAATTAGCCAAATGTGTGGCCACACTCCTACACGCATCTACTTTCGCATACAACTCGACTGACACTTTGCACAACACCTCTGCCATAAGAATGTAGCTACCTTTCACGACAAAAATTCAAACTGTAGCTACCTACACACATAAATGACTAGCCTCTCATACACACCCTCCAGCTTATTTCCCTAGTGTACATCTCTCCAACCATACACATGCCAATTAGATATGGGTGGCTAGCAGAGAATCGGCCAACCCCTCATAACCTTTTATGCCCATTATGCACACACGCATACTAGGACCTCCTAACGTTTCCCATACTTTGTTCCTTCTGAGGGCTTTCAAACTACAGTGGGTTAGGACCATATCCATGGTGAAAGGTGCCATACAAATGATTAAATGACATTTTTTACCAGTGTGTTAGTGTTCTCCAAGGTACCGCTGGTAAATGTTTTTAACATAAAATATTTCATGACATTCTCTTTATGCTATCTGTTGGGAAAAGCCCTAGGCATCATGGGACACATTGCTAATTTGGAAGTCTTTGTGTTGTCGTTCAGAACTTTTAGTGTGCTTAAGATACCATGTAGTCTCCTTAGTAGAGTGGTTTATAAATGCAATCAATTTAAGGAATGTACTCTATCATTTATTTTTAGAAAGAATAATTATATTAGACCGTCCTCCAGTTTATTGAATTGTGTATTATGGTAAGTTGGGAAGAACATGTAGCATCAAATGTTTACAAAATACTTTGTGATAAATTCTTCTCTGCTCCATCTGTATTTCGAAAATATGAAAGACAGCTCTTCTAAAAGTATGCAATTGGATAACTGCACATGGAATGCATTTGGAAATCCAATGACATCTCTGTGTGACCTACTGTACTGTCCCAAACTATTTCTGTATTGTTGCATTTTCGGAGCCCTATTAGGATTCATGCTGAAATAGCCTTAAAATGTACCCCATGATATGGGCATTGTAGCACTCCTGTGGGTATTTTAATCCATATATATTTCAGGATCACATTATTAAAACATTTCTGGTTGTTGTTTGGAAAATAATGACTGAATTCATCCCTTTTCACTACGATACCTTTTGGAAGGTAAGCAGGCGCTATTATAGAACACCTTTAAAAAAGTCAAAAGTTAATTAATATTTTGATTTCTTTTGTTCTGAAATCATTGACTGTAAACTGAAGACTGGCTAACGTATTGTTTGTTCATTCCCGGTGGGCTTGCGTTACTTCGTTAGAAGTGCTTTCTTATATTTGAAATTTATGAAACAAAAATATAAATGATTCGTTTTGACATGTTCATGTTTTGTATTTGGTCTTTACTTCTCATGCTTTGAATCACTTGTATATTTATATTTATGCTCTCCTGTTGTGATTCTCGTAATACCTAATATATGGTTGGGTTTTCTCGGATCATACCATTCTTAGCACTGTGTAACAGTTCAACTTGCACAAGCCAATGTACAGATGTTCTATGGTCCGAAGATGTTGTCATTGAAATAAAGGACATTTGGGTAAAAAAGCTACATTCACACTCTGACACTTCGAACTGCGGTCAGAGGTACCTGAGAAAACATAGATTCTCAAGTTGTTAAAAATAACAGCATCTTGCTCATGAAGATCTCAGAATATTCATTTCTCATGAAGACTGAGGGGCATGCTGCCCTGAGCTGGTGATAGAAGAATATTTATGCCTAATTAAGAGATCTGCTGGGAGAAAGAACTCCCTCTTCCTGTACTGCAAATAGCGCTCAGGGATTAGAGATACATTCAGATGCGATAGTGGTCACATCCCGTTGTCACCATAATTCTTTAATTTGCATGCAACTTTGTTAGAGGTTTTGGACTGGGAACTGCAGTGCACTTGTTCCAATCATCATATGCATTGAGTTGGAGGTTCACAGACCCATATGCTCCTTTGCAAAGATGGATACTAGTTAACATTAGAGGCTCTCCTGGTGCTATGTCCTCAAACCCCTATGAAACAATATTTTAAAAAAAACTTTTAATGAGAATGATTGTGCGGCAGATTGCAGCCCAAACATATGTACGGTCATGGAACACATGATTTACATAGTAAATTGGCCATAAGAAAATTAGATTGGTTCAAATCATTCTTGACTTTTTTCATTTATGTTACAAAAAACATAAGTTTTGAAGGATCCCTGCAAGGAAGTTTCTAATATGAATGATATGCTGCTGGTTTACAGGTGGTCCCTCTAAACCTGTACTCCTAGAAGTTATTTTCACCGTCAGCCCTCTGTGCTATGGAACCATTTCAATTGCAGCTCAAGACTCATTTGTAAAAAGCTCATAAGGTAGCTCAGTGACTTGTACAATTAAACAGCATATATTTTTGTTTGAGTCGGCAGCATGTCCCCCAAATACAGTAGACATTTCTCCTTTTTCTTTTGGGAAGTCATCATTCTGCTGTACCTCCTTCCCATCCAGGATGGGATGCTAGGATTGGAGCATAGGACAGCTCCTGATACTGCACCCGGTCCACTGAGCTCAAAGCAGCAGCTTCATGATAGAGAACTATCGTACCTAGTTTGCATAGTTGCACTTTTCATGTGTTTTATTTGTACTGTGTGGCCCGTTGCCTGCAGACCAAGGTTGCGTTTTATAAATTGTATACATTATTTTAAAAAAGGCCTCATTATTAACATAATGTTGAAAAGAACTTAGAACAGGTGTTATATATAGCATCAATCATATTACCACAAAGCTCAATATTGTATTATATAGAGACAGATGTGTTAGTGGGGAAACTAATAGTAAACATTTACATTGGTTCATACACTATGTAGGAAGATCACTTCAAAAAAGACATTGCTCGTATGGAAATGGAGTTGACTTCAATAAAACAAGCATATGATCAACTCCAAGCAAGCCACAGCAAGGTGTCCTCTACTAGACTCCAAGAAAGCAAACAATTAAAAGAACTGCAGGTAAAAACCTACTGCATGTAAAGTCTTGTATTTTTATGATTTATAAAATGAGAAAAACGCGTACATTTGTATAGTTATTGCTTTGTTGAAGTGTATGTGTCTTTTTCTATTTGATTGATACGTTTATTTTGATTTCATGCACAGTTCATAAAAAAGAGACAATCCTCAGAGAGGAAACACTAGCCCTAATGTTTTACTGTCCAAGGATATGATGCTGGCACCAGACTCCGGAGACTTAGCAACAAGTCCAACAATGAGTACCCAAAGTGAGTCTGGTCTCTGCCAAGGTGCAGTCAATCTTTCACTCATGGAGTCTTTTGCGTCCTGCACTCCCCTCTATACCTCAAAAGATCATGCTACGATTGTGGGCACCCTGGTCAACTCCTGCTTGGATTATGGCAATAGTCTGTTTATGTGTAGTCCAGAGAATCAGCTAACCAGACTCCAGAGCGCACAAAACACTGCCATTCGACTCATCTTTAAAGTCATTACTGCCCTTCACAGAGTTGGCCCCAGGTGAAGGAAAGAAACCTCTCTAAGATTTTATGTCTAGTTTTAAAATGCCTTAACAATCTTGCATCCTCTTATTTGTCCCACAAACTGACTCGATATCTTCCATCTCGATCACTTCAGTCGTCAGATAAATTGCTTTTAGTGGTCCCACCAGCCTGCTGTTCTTCCAGGGGGGGATCAGCGTTCCTTGGTCTATGGCCCTCGACCCCAGAACTCCCTCCCGTGGCATTTACGTAACATTGCACACCTTCTCCTGTTCCGAAAAGCCCTTCAAACTTTTCTTTTTAAATAATGTATCTCTGTCTGTATTGCAGGGCAAATTCAAAGCTCTGCTGGTGAATTTACTCTGGAAATGAAAGTGCTTTTATGTTGTCAGCTGCGTCCAGATGGCGTTTTTTCTGCCAGGTTACTGTAGCATCAGAAATCCTTCAAAAATTAATTGAAATTCAAAAATTCAGAGATGCTTTCAAAGGAAAAAAACGATATGCTGTCATTTATTTCCTCGCTGCAGTCTTTTGTTGGTTTGTCTTCACGTTTTCCTCATAACTGGTAAATGTTAAATGTTAAAGATATTTCTCCAGCATTGGATCTTTCATGGATTCACATACTTAGAATATTCCCCGTCGTCAGGCTGGGAACCCTCGGTATATTTATTAAGACGTTTTCCATAGGAAAAAATGTCGGCACTTCTGTGTCCTATCTATGTCGTTTTTGGGCTGCTTACGCATGACCCAATAGGATGTAGGGTATAGTAGCCCTGCCCCCGTGACTCCCTTCAGATTTCAACCGTCTCCAAAGGAGCAGTAGCACCTCGTGTTTTTTCTACTCTGAAAAAGGTTGAATTCTACTCTTTGCAAGTCTTTCTTTTACAATGTCTGGCAAGGCGTTGTTCCGCCCGTGTGCCACATGCGGACTGAACAAAGTCTATGAAGGAGATGGGCACATGGATTGCCTATATTGTCTACACCTGCATCACTCTGCGGACAGTTGTGAGATTTGTAAGAGTTTCTCACAGAAGACGCTGAAAGATCGGAATAGGCGTCTGGTGACGTGGCTGGCATCGAGGCCTAAATCTTGGGTAGTCCATCGCCGATCGATGTCTGCAGAGCCTCCGTGAAGAAGCCACGTTCTACGGAGAAAGGTCCCTCAGCGAAACACCCGGCGAAAGAATCCTCTTCGAAACCTGGACAAGATCGTCATCAAGGGAAGTCTTCTTCTTCATCTTCGTCGAAAAAAGGGAAAGAACCTTTAAAGACCTCCTCCTCAGGAGACCATCACAGGTCTTCTTCGAGTAGAGACTCGACAAAACATAGGTCTAGCTCAAAAAAGGTGGGATCGCCTAAAGAGCCTGCGTCACAGCCTCCACCATCGTCGACAGGAGTTCCGTCGTTGACGGGATCATTACCACCGGCGCAGGCAATACCTGCAGTGGCTTCGTCGACTCCGGCAGCGACGATTGAAAGGGCTTCCACACTGACATTGTCGACGGTGGATCCTCCAAGGGCTTGGCAACCGGAGGTGTACGATGCGGTTTTGCCAGATACCCTATTGCAGCAGGAAGCAGCTTTCTCAATATCGTCAATGGAGGAAGACCGTGAACAGATTGTTAGTCCAGCGGATCTGGGATTGCAGGGCGTTGGCTCGTTGACGATTTCGGGAGGGCAAAGTGTCCCTGTTGCATCATCTTTGTTAAACCCTCAGTCAGTGTTATCCTTACAGGTGTTGACCACGCTGATGTCTCTTTTGAGCCAATTGGACGTGAGGTTACCTCCCGTGGGTGCACCTACAGGGATACCGGCGATGCCTGCCGACGACGAACCAGGTTTCTCTCCATGGTTAACGACAGGGATGCCAGCCTCAGTCCAGTTAGCGAGGAGCCTCCTCGCTCACACCCGGAAGAAGGGGAATTGCAAGGATCAGAGTCAGAACAAGGGCCTAGAGACTCTTTTTCGGATTTTTCATCGTCCCCTTCGAGAGATCCTACATGGGAATCGGAGGCAGAAGTGACAGCACCTAGAAGCCCGGCTCAGTCGTCACCGCCAAATGACATCGGCTCTTTTCATGCGATGATGGGCAAAGCCTGTATTGAATTTGGTCTGACCCCGAAGGAAGAAAAGAAGGAATGCTTCTTATTTGACCATATGGTGAAGAGGAGGAAGTCAGTCTTCTCGGTGCCCATTCTGGACCACGTCTGGCAGGAAGGCTTGCGAACCATGAGTCATCCATTTTCGGAACTGGCAATAAAGGGCAGATTGGAAAAGAAATTCAAGGCCCCGGATTCTACACCTAAATGTTTGACTGCTCAGCCCTCCCCAGAGTCGGTAGTGTCGGCGGCAGCTGCTAGAAAAGCTAGATCGCAGCATAAGTGTACAACACCTCCGGACAATAAGGCTAGAAGGCAGGATGCTTTTGGTAAGAAGGTCTTGTCGGTAGGAGCAACGACTCGCTGGCTATCATGGCAAGATATCAACGTGAGATGTGGCATCGTGTGGCCCCTATCCTGGAACACCTCCCGGAGGAGCACAGAAAATCAGCCATGTTGCTGGTCCGTGAGGGGGAAGAGGCATCAAACCACTCGATCAACATCGCCGTGGACTTGGCGGAATCCGGGTTTAAGTAAATAAACAAAGGAGTGGTTTTGAGAAGGCAGGCCTGGCTGAAATGTACTAACTTTAGACCGGAGGTCTGGTATAAGGTGCTCGATATGCCATATGAGGGTGAGCAGTTGTTCGGGGAGACGGTGGACAAGGCCCTAAAAGGTATGAAAGAAGATACGGACACAGCAAGGTTGCTAGGAGCCCTACAAAGAGGGAGAGCATTTTGGTCCTTTCGCCACTTCCGCGGGGCATCAGGGAATTCCCGATTTACCGCATCCGGGGACCGGAGTTTCAGCAGGCTGTCATACTCCTCCCAAGGTTATAGGCGTGCTGTCAAAGCAACACAAAGAGGCCGATACTACCAGGCTTCGTGGAGAAAGGGAGGATATTCGTGGTCCTCAAAAGGCAAGCAGTCAAAGTCCCAAAAATGACAAGCTTCAGGACGTCCTGGGTGGTAGAGTGTCCCGTCGTGTCGACGAGTGGGAAAGAATAACATCAGACCGTTGGGTGTTAGATACGGTAAAACTAGGCCACTCTTTGCAGTTTAAGGGGACGCCATCACAAATTCCACCTGTGTATTCGGCGCAACCCCATCTTCACATATTACAACAAGAAGTGGTGCTTATGCTGCAAAAAGGGGGTTTAGAATTTGTTCCGGTGGCCGAGAGAAGTCTGGGAGTTTACTCCCGTTACTTCGTGGTCAAAAAGCCCAACGGGAAGTGGCGACCCATTCTGGACTTTCGGGCTCTCAACAAGACTCTGTAAAGTCTGAAGTTCAAAATGCTTACGCTTCAGGAGGTCATCCGGTCCATACAGCCAGGAGATTTTTTGGCGTTGTTAGACCTACAAGACGCATATTTCCACATACCCATGCGTCGACGACACAGAAAGTTTCTAAGGTTCGTAGTCGGTCAGAGTCATTACCAATACAAAGTACTTCTTTTCGGGCTAAAATCATCTCTCAGGACGTTCACAAAATGATTGGCTCCAGTGGCATCTTGGCTACGAAGAAAAGGTCATCATGTTTACCCTTACCTGGACGATTGGCTGGTAAGGGGCTCGTCGCCGAGAATGACACAAGCAAGCCTAGAGGCCACCATGCAACTTCTACAGCGTTTAGCTTTGCAATCAACTTCGAGAAATCCTCAATAGCTCCCTCAAGGAGCTTGATATTTCTGGGCGCAGAATTCCAAACTCAGTCAGGGCTAGTGAAACCGTCCTTAGAGAGAGTTCAAAAACTCAAACAAAAAGCGAAGGAGTGGAAAGTGGGCACCAGAGTGTCAGTCAGGAAATACATGTCACTACTAGGGGCCATGGCGTCCTGTATCCGATTGGTGAACAACTGTCGACTCTTCATGAGACCATTACAGGAGTTTCTGGCAGACCGATGGTCCCAAAGTCGTGGCTTATGGTCAGACAAGTTGAGCATCAGCAGCAAGCTTCTACGAGCACTTCAGTGGTGGCAGCTCTCGGACAATTTGACGAAGGGGATGCCCCTGCAAGAACCGGATTTTCAATCGACGGTAGTAACGGATGCATCACTGAAAGGATGGGGAGCCCACCTGGGATCCCTACAAGTTCAAGGTCAATGGTCCCCAGCAGAGTCGACCCTTCACATCAACGTGCTGGAGTTAAGAGCGGTACGTTGGGCTCTGAAATCCTTTTTACCACGCATACGGGGATCAGTCATAAGAATATTAACGGACAATGCTCTACCTCAGGAAGCAAGGGGGCACTCGTTCCAGGACGCTCTCGAGCGAAGCTCAAGAAATATGGCGTTGGGCCCTCGAACAGGATATAAGCATAATGGCTTACCATCTTCCAGGAGTGAACAATGTATAAGCAGACTCTCTCAGCAGGGAGATGAATCAACTGCAAGAGTGGGAGTTGAACGATCAACAACTGATCTTGGGCATTGGAAACAGTTGCCCAAGGTTACTGCCTGCCTTTCCTACGTATACCTCAGAGTCATCCACCGGGGATCAGCTCTCTCTTGCAGGAAATTTTGGACCTGCTAGAGAAAGGTGCCATAGAACCGGTACCTGTAGCGGAGAGGAACAAGGGCTGGTACTCCCCTTACTTTCTCATTCCGAAGAAAGACGGAGGACTGAGACCCATCTTGGACTTGCGAGAATTGAACAAATTCCTCAGAAAAGACAAATTCAAGATGGTCACTCTTTCTCAGATCCTCCAGGCCCTTCAGTTCCAGGACTGGTTGGTATCTCTGGACCTTCAGGACGCTTATTTCCATGTGCCTATCCATCTCAAACACAGGAAATACCCGAGGTTCGCAATTGGCAACTCTCACTATCAATTTCGAGTGCTGCCATTTGGGCTGACCTCCGCCCCGAGGGTCTTCACCAAGTTAATGTCGGTGGTGGCTGCAAGTCTAAGGAGGGAAGGGATTCACGTCTACCCCTACTTGGACGATTGGCTGATCAGGGCTGTTTCTCCGGAACAAGCTCAGATCCAGCTAAATCACGTGTGCCACTTCCTTCACAGACTGGGCTTCTCCCTCAATTTAAAGAAGTCACAAATGATACCATCGCAGAGACTCCAGTTCATAGGAGCGATCCTGGATACTTCCCTGGGAAAAGCCTCGCCACCAGAGGTGAGGGCTCAAGATATTCTACAGATGGTTACCAAGTTCCAGCATGCCCAACGTCTCCCAGCCTTCGACTTTTTGAGGTTGCTAGGCCTCATGGCATCCTGCATTTTCCTTGTGCCAGAGGCTCGCCTGAGAATGAGATCCCTCCAGTGGGCACTGAGGACTCAGTGGTCACAATTCTCAGGGAGAATGACAGATCTTCTTCAGGTTCCCGGCAGGGTGGCTCGAGACCTTCAGTGGTGGGCCTGTCAGGAGAACATTCTGAAAGGAGAACAGTTTTGGCAACCCTGGCCGGAGATAACAGTAGTCACGGATGCCTCACTCACGGGGTGGGGAGCCCACGCCAACGACTTGACCATCAGCGGTCGTTGGTCTCCATCGGAGTCCAGACTACACATCAACCTGTTAGAGCTGAGAGCCATCAGACTTGCGCTGAAGGCGTTCCTGCCAGCTGTACAAGGGAAAAACGTCCTGATAATGACGGACAACACGGTGGCCATGCATTACCTCAACAAAAGAGGAGGCGTAGGATCACTACCCCTGTGCAGAGAGGCGATGCAGCTCTGGTTTTGGGCAATCCAAGAAGGAATCTCTCTATCGGCAGTTCACCTAGCCGGAGAGAAGAACTTGACAGCGGACGCTCTGAGCAGGCAGAACACAGTCTCCCACGAGTGGGAGCTAGCTCAGGAAGTCCTTCAAGAGATCTTCGCCCTTTGGGGAACCCCTCAGGTAGATCTGTTCGCCACCAGCCTAAACAGGAAATGCGACCTGTTCTGCTCAAGGGAATTTCCCCCGAGAGGAGCTCTGGGAGACGCGTTCATAGTGGACTGGGAGTTTCCGCTTCTGTACGCGTTCCCACCGGTCCCTGTCATTCCTCAAATGATCAGGAGGTTGAGAAGATTCCGGCGAACCATGATCCTAATTGCCCCGGATTGGGCCAGGAGAACTTGGTACCCGGACCTTCTAGACTTGTCCATCTGCCCTCCAATTCGACTTCCACTCAGAGAGAACCTACTCTCACAGAAGGGAGGTCAGGTTTTCCATCCAGACATCAAAACCCTCAACCTTCACGCTTGGCTTCTGAAAGGCTGAGGTACAAGGATTGAGACCTCCCTGATGATGTTATGGAGGTGTTGCTTTCGGCAAGGAGGCCAGCAACAAAGTCTTTATACCGCTGCCGTTGGAACAGATTTTGCAGCTGGTGTAGAGAACAGAATATCGACCCATTTTCATGTGGTACACCAATGGTTTTGTCCTTCCTACTATATTTGGCAAATTCAGGCCTTCAAATTGGCACCATTAAGGGCTATCTCGCAGCGCTATCCATCTTTAAGCGTACTGCGGAAGAACCATCCTATTTCAAATTACCCTTGGTAATACAGTTTCTAAAGGGGTTAACCAATGTTTATCCCCCAAGACCATTCCAAGTTCCCCTATGGGATTTAAACTTAGTACTAACTTTCCTGATGGGTACACCTTTCGAACCTCTCCATTCTTGTTCGTTAAGATTCCTTACCCTTAAAACTGTTTTATTAATAGCACTTACATCTGCTAGAAGGGTGAGTGAATTACAAGCTCTTTCTTGTAAACCCCCTCATCCAATCTTTCACAAAGACAAAGTTGTCCTGCAAGTGAAGCCTAATTTCCTCCCAAAGGTGGTTTCTGAATTCCATATCACTCAGAAGATTACCCTACCATCTTTCTATCCTCCTCCTCACCCGGGGAAAGAGGAAGAGAGGTTACACAGGCTAGACCCTAGGAGGACTTTAAGTTTTTACATTAGTAGATTAGCCAGGATAAGACAGGCAGACCAGCTGTTTGTAGGTTACACAGGTCACAAGCTGGGGTTACCAATAACTAAGCAGACCATTTCCAGATGGATCATTCTAGCCATTCTGGAATGTTATAAACTGGCAGGGAAAGAGCCCCCTCAAAACCTTAGGGCTCATTCGACCAGAGGTATTGCAGCTTCATCGGCCCTCAAAAGAGGCGTGCCGGTTAAAGACATATGTGCGGCCGCTACATGGTCGTCTGTCCATACCTTTACACGTTTTTACAATCTGGATTCCTCCTCCAGTCAAGAGACTAGGTTTGGAAGGGCTGTACTGCATTCTATTCATCAATAGAAGACAGCGTGAAGTCAGTACTCCCTCCTCCGAATATAGAATACTGCTATGGGAGCCTATCTAAGATGAGGAATACGTCGGAGGACACAATCCCTTCGAAGAACAAGTTACTTCTTACCTTGTAACGTTCTTTCGACGGGATGTTCCTCCGACGTATTCCTCATCGACCCTCCCATCCATCCCCGCAGTTCTACTTCCCTTGTTGTTGCAGCTTACGCTCCTTCAGGGTGATTAGTTAGTCCAGAAAGTATTATTGTGGGCTACAAAACGGAACTGAGCAACGGACGCTGCGCACGGCCTTTATAGGCAGGATGACGTCGACGTCGATACGGCGGCTGTCGAGGGACATCGACTCGGAGGACGTCGACGCGCAGCGCCGTCTAGAGAAAAAATTTTCCGAGGCCAGCAGAGCTGGAAGGAGATATCTAAGATGAGGAATACGTCGGAGGAACATCCCGTCGAAAGAACGTTACAAGGTAAGAAGTAACTTGTTCTTCTCCTCCATAAGAGTTCATTTGGCAGCCATTTCAAGATTTACTCGTAAAAGACATTCAACTCCGTTGTTCGGCGATCAACTGGTTAAGCATTTCCTGAGAGGCTTATTTCGGACCTTTCCTCCAGCCAAAACGTTTCCTCCTAACTGGAGTCTCAATCTGGTACTGTCGGCACTAATGAAGGCTCCTTTTGAGCCTATGTCGTCGTCATTGTTGAGGTTTTTGTCGTGGAAAATGGCTTTTTTAGTGGCTATTTCCTCAGCAAGAAGACTTTCGGAAATTGCAAGCATTGGTCATTGACTCCCCATACTTGCAGTTTTTCAAAGACAAGGTGGTATTGGCAACCAACTCTCATTTCATACCAAAAGTTCTGACTACATCCCACAAGCATTCTTCTGTTGTTCTGCCAACATTCTTCGCGACAGCCTCTTCTGTTGCGGAAAAAGCTCTCCACACCTTGGATGTCAAAAGAGCTCTAAAGTTTTACCTCAGTCGTACCCAAGAGTTTAGGGGTACGAGACAACTGTTTGTGGCTTATGGACCTTCGGTTAAGGGAAAACAGATCTCTAAGCAAGGACTAGCCCGCTGGGTGTCGTTGACTATTGCCTTTTGTCACTCTAAAGCAGGGAAGCCTCTGGAAAGACGTCCAATGGCACATTCAACAAGATCCACCTCGTCATTGGCGGCATTGTGGTCCGGAATCCGCTGGTGGACATCTGTCAAGCGGCATCATGGTCGATGCTGCATACATTTACTCTGCATTATTGCCTAGAGTAACAGCATGCAGCGGATATGCAGTTGGGACGAGCAGTCCTGCGACACCTGTTTCAGTAAGGTAAGCCCCACGGAGGGGTGTATTCTCTTGTCAATATACCATGATTTGGGTTATTGTCAATGTACCATGATTGGGTTTTTTCCTATGCCTAACTGCATGTGCGACTCTGATAATCTTGGTTTGCATTGCACGCCTCCAAATTAGGGGTACTGCTATATAATCTATTCTAAGCATGTGAATCCATGAAAAATCCAATGCTGGAGAAGGGAGTAGTTTCTTACCTGTAACTCCATTTCTCCAGCGTTGGTATCTTTCATGGATTCACATGCGCCCGCCGGCCTCCCCTGAATGCAAACTTTATATGCCCCTACTACTTTGGGGATTAAAATCTGAGGGGAGTCGTGTGGGCGGGGCTATTTGTAACCTACGTCCTATTGGGTCATGCATAAGCATTCCAAAAACGACATAGATAGGACACAGAAGTGTCGAAATGTTTTCCTGTGGAAAACGTCTTAATAAATATACCAAGGGTTCCCAGCCTGACGACGGGGAATATGCTAAGCATGTGAATCCATGAAAGATACCAACGCTGGAGAAATGGAGTTACAGGTAAGAAACTACTCCCTTGTACCACACACTGTCCCCAGGCGCTCTGGCGGATCTGCAAACGAGAAGGTGGGATGGGTTAGTAGGGTGAAGAGGGAGTAGGATAGTGAGAGGAGTGGTGTGCTGTTGGCAGCTTCAACTCGATATACACCGGGTGCTAAGCTTTTGGTGCGGGTATCGGGTGATGTCAGTCCTTGTGTGCTTTTGGTGCGGTTTATGTGTTGTAGCGGTGTGGTGAAGTGCATGCGGATTGTGATGCGAGAGGTGGTTGTGTTCATTTGAGTGAGATAAGTATGTAGAAACTTTAGAGCTTTTTTGGTTAGTGGGCTAAATGTTTGCAGCTAATCACAGTATGGCTGAATGCCTGGGTTTCGGGAATCCTGCCTGGTGAGGAAACGGCTAGACTTTAGAGACCTGCATAGTGGGGGAGAGGCCTACGCCCAACTGAGTATAGTAACTTACTTCGCTGGATTTCAGAAACAATTGAATAATTCAGTGCAGTCCTAAAAACACAGCTAGAATTCAGAGTCCCTCAAGGGGAGAGAGAGGCCCACACCTGACAGAGATTCGGTCTATGCGCGACACGTTCCCTGTTGTGTTCTAATGAGCTATGCCTACTGTAGTATTTTAGAGAGCTATGTATAGTGAGGTTGGAGTGTCTATTCTCCTCTGGGGTGTCGGAGCAGGATTAGGGGTCTCCTCTTACCCTACCATTTAAATCCCTCTAAACGCGAAGCTCCTTTTCAGTGCAACATTTTCGTTCAATTCTCAATTACCTCCAATACATTGGACCACAGTCAATTGTGTATTGAATGTTACTCAGAACTTACGGTTTTCTACTCGCCTGTTTCCAAAAAATGACTAAATACGAAATGTAGTTTCTTAAAACATTTGGAAATTTCCTAGCTTTCCAAAATAGCGAGCATCCAAAAATAAATCACGGTTTCTGACGTTTTGACTTCTTATTTTTGATCACACTTTGTAATATGGAACATATGCATACAGAATTTTCAAAGCATATAAATCACAGAAGAACCCAAGTTTCGGTTGTAATAGGTACTCATCCAATGTTTGGCCAACATGCAAAAGTTATGGTTTGGTTGACTATTTTTAAAATAATAAATGATATCACATTTTTATGTAGCGCTTCCTGCCACTACTAAATGTTGTATTAATAGGTGGTGTTGTTATCACATTTAAAGGCATTTAATTTGAGTAGTGCCGACGTATTACAGGCGTTTAGGGCGAGTGTTTGACTCATTATGCTCTCTTGTTAATCCATTCCCTCATTGTCCTTCTTGCCAGTACTGATGAGATCAGGCATCCTGCTTCTGGTGACCTTTTCTGACAAACAGAATTCCCAATTAATGTTCTACTTTGACACTTTCAAGTTACCCTTCCCCTGGGAGACAGATATTGCACAACTGCCAGTTAGGCCACTTCTGCTTTTGCTGGCTTCAGATTCCTCTAGATAGTTTTCTGTGAGTGTGTCAAATGTTCCCTGCTGCAGAAGCTTCGGATTAGGAGGTGGGTTCAGACCCCCAGAGATGTGGGCACATGCTGCTGTAGCTCCTTCATGGTCCACCCCCTGGTGGAGATGCGCTTTGCCCTTTGAGAATTCAACATCCTGCTAAATCAGATGCTGCCTCTACAACCATCCAACGTGCAAAGGCGGGAAGTGATGGTACATCAGTGAAGGAGGCTTTTAAATGTGTGACACATCAGTGACTTCTCTTTCTTTATACTATGTGTGGGACCTATCAGTGTTCCCCTAGAAATACTGGTCTGTGAATGTGAAATTCGTGGGCTGATGAGCATGGGGCATCAGAAAGCACAAAGAGAAGGGGTACCATGTTGAGACTGCTACCTCACCCTGCGACATGTTTTATGAAAATAAACACCATCACAAGAAGCACAAGTGTCATAGATCTTAGTCTTCTCATTTGCATTCATCCATTTTGACTCCTGGTCAGGCAGACACTGGTAGGGCAGTCAGTCAGGTTCCAGCAACTGGACACCCTGCTACTGCTCCTTCGCCTGGTTTTCAGGATTTGGCTGCTTATATGTTACCTACTCCATACCTGCACCGTATGCTGATTACTGGTTTACCTTTGAACTCTATTCATGTTGGGAGGCCTTCTTCCCTGTCATTTTGCATTACTCTCCAACTGATTGATTGGTCAGCAGTGGCTGCCTGGTCTTGTGATGAAGGGCCTACCATGCCCCAGACTGTCTTCTGTTAAGGCTGAGGAACCAGAACTATAACTTTATGCGTTTTCTGAATCTTCTGGCTGCTGCATAACAAGGGGGTCGGGGGTCTTATATTGTTGTTGAGATTTTTCTTCTAAGAAGGCACTGCTGTCTAACTTGCACAATGTTAAAATATGGCAATGTCAGCCTCCCCCTTCAGTTGGTCTTCTTTTTATAAAAACAGATTGTCAGTGTTGGCTTGTGTCTAAAAGCAACAAGATAGCACCAATGTTCTGCACTTCCTAACCCACATGTATTCCATCCAGGGAGCGGAGGAAAACTACTCATTAACTTTGAAGGTGGAACACTGATTGTGGTGTCTGAAGATGATTAACCCTCTGATGTGATTGACAGACCGCTTAAGGTCCATTTTGCACACCAGGCTTCCACTAATTCAACTTTTCATGGTCTGGACTTGCTCAAGGACTTTGATGCTTTGTGGCCCACATTGAAGTAACGTTCAGACTGTTCTTAACAGGCTATTATTGAAGTCTATGCAAAAAGGACGAGTATACTAGGGGTTAACCGTTGTAAATGATGCACAAGCTGGTGCAGTACCTTTCTTATGATGCATATGACACATGCTGTGTCTGCTTCTCCAAATGTTGGTACACCCCATCGATATTGGTTAAGAGGAGTAAAGATTGATGTGCCCAAAACCTGTGGTAGTTGAAACTCCCAATTTAAGGCAAAAAATGTATGGTAGCACACTAGTTGAAATTGCTGAACAGGCTGCAGAAGATAGGCCGCTTAGGGTGCATTTCAGACGTTGTCCTCTTCCTTAGAGGTGTTGAGGTTACTATCCCAGAACCATGCCTTTCCCCATATGCAATCCTCTAGATCCCCTCCTCCGGAAGAGGTAAACATAGAGGGCTTCTTTTCTTTCCAGTCCGCAGGTCACACTCTTCTACCTTAGCAACACCAACAGCAGTCCTGGCAACCAGGCTCCTCAGTTTCCTGCCTGAGCAAAGTGAATCTATTGGTACATGGTATCGCCTTTGAAATGGTTTGTGTTCACTCCTTTTCTCCCGCTTTTAAAAAGCAACTTCATGATATCTGTCAAACTGAGGATGCTTATTTTCACATCAGTCCTGTCATCCATCACAGAAATTCCTGCAGTTTGCAGTGGCAGAACAACTATCTAATTTTTGTGCCCTTCAAACCCCAGTATCTACAGAGCTGCTACTCCTTTGGTGGGGCTGCTGCAAGCAGTTGGACTTCACTTCCACTATTATCTGGATGATTGGCCGGTCCATACCCAATCTCAGGATCTTCGCGATGTCGATTATCAGAGGGGGATTCAAGTTTTGGCCTCCCACTGGTGCCTGGTAAATGTAAAAAAGTGTCAGTTGATTTCCTACCACTGGTTAGAATTGATCAGAGCAATAGTCGATTCAGAGAAGGACAGTATTTTCATTTCTCTTTGCAGGTCCCTTTTAGCCACCAAGGACCACCCATTTCATTTTTAGCTCCATGTCCAGGGGGAGATGTGGCTCTGTGGCGGTTGCCAGCAGCTGGCACTCATGCACGGGCAGACGCAATCCCAATATCAAAGATGGCAGAATGGCTTTTTAAAACCATGGCTACCTGCAAAGTTCTGGTTACCACTCACAATCTGCACCCATGATATCTGAATGGGAATTGGATCGTACCTACCCTGTGGCCCCACAGATTATTCTGCACAACTGCAAACACTAGAGCAAAACCACCCTATGGGGAATGGACCTGAAGACTATAAAAATCTGTACCTAGTAGAGAGTCATTAAAAGTCTGCGGGCCCCTCCAGACTGCAAAGTTTTATAAAGATTTGTTAAAAAATAAAAAAGTAATTAAGCGTCAAACTTGTTTTTTTTCTCCAGAAGTGCAGCCTACTTCCCATTCATTTTCCCATAGACAAAAAAGGTCAATTCGTGCCTGTTAGGGAGAATTCTCTGTTTAGGCTGAATTTCCCTACCTAGTGAGTCCCCCAGCAGCTTTGCTGGATTTCTGGGGTTTCTTTTTTTCTCCTGCCAAGAGTGAGACTCTTTTACCCTCACTCTGGGACATGTTGAAGTGTGTTTTCTTGGTTAAACCTTGTGTTGAATGGGCTATGGGGTCTTTTACTCCATAGGGCCTCATGTATTTTTGTGATGTGGGTTACACAGCACCCTCTGTGCCGTGACCCAGGGGTGTCCTAGGGACTCCCCAACATAGACTCCATACCCTGGGACTGACTACTGTCTCCCAGGGCATGTAAAGTCACCAAAGACTTTGCTAGTCTTGAATCCTGAACAGAACCAGTACAAACCATCATATTGTGGACGTACTGGCTGGGGCAATTCGATTGCCCCAGGGTCTGTTAGTCGAGGGGGCACGTCTCCGTCCCCCCTGATCGAGTTTTGGCTGGTGGCAGTGGAAACTACGTTTTATATTCAACCGCGAATATTTTCCTATGGGATTTCCCATTGTTTTAGGCTAACACATTTAATTATTTATTTACGGTAGCCTTAAACATACCGCCGGTTTATATATTTATTATTATAACTCCGGTTGGGACTTTTTGCCAAAACTTGATTCTAAAATGGCGTTGGCGTTCGCCTCTGTAACTCTGACCCAAAGTGGAGCCCTTTGTTCCACTTTTGGCGGGCTTCTCCACAGAAGCCCTCCAAAGTGGTGCCACTCTGTCTGGGGTACTTAGGAGGGGTGGAGGGGGGTTTAGGCACCCTGGACTGAGTTACCTTGGTAACTCAAGTCGCACTCCGTCCTGATTGGCCCAAGTGGTGAGCCGGCCGGCTCACCACTTAGCATGTTTGAGTGACAGCTAGGCTGGGTGAATGGGGGTTTGCTGCATAAAAGCAGGGCTTTGGGGACTGGAACTTCAGAAGTCGCCACAGGACCAAGAATCCGACGAGGGAAGAGCTGAGCCGACCTGCTTCGACGACACCACCCGGTGGATCCCTGCTGAACCGTCTCACCACTTTTCCCGACGACCGAGGAGAACTCTTAACGGAGTGGCTCCTTCCCTTGACTGGTGGGGACAACCAGTTTTCGCCTTCTTTTCGCGTCTCGAGGTATCTCGTGGCCGCCTTGCCAGTGCCAAGCACCCCGGCAACCGGAACCCCACCACTTTTACCCCAACCACGAAAGTCGGTACAACCCTTTGACCGGAGGACTCCGCGGCTGGTTTCTTCCCGGGCAGTGCAACGACCTTCTTCTTCTGCTCTTCTGCGAGAACTTCTTCTCCCCTGACCGACGTCGAGCCTTGCTGCCACTGCCTGGAACAACTGCCACCGCTGGAGGATCCTTTCCGCTTAAGGTACCGTGTTCCGCCTGGCTTCCCTTGCCACCGACTGTACGGGGTAGATTTAGCCCCCGGCTTTCGAACCTGGGAGTGCCTGGGACACCCTGGCTAAACTTTCTAAGCCACTCTAAACTCTTTCTAACTCTTTGCAAGACTCTGAATCCCTACTAACAGTGTGATCTTGGGCACATTTTCGCTCCGGCTACTCTAAGAGTGGGCCCTGCCTAGTGACTTTTGCTCACCTGTGACTTTGTACTTCTTTGAGCCTATTGCAAGTGTTCTGGACCTTAGAGTGGTGTGTTTAACCCGTTTCTGTTTCTTTTTCTATCCCTTCCTTAAACCTACTAGAGTGTCATCTAACGTTAAGCGCTCACCTCTGTTTTAATTATGTGGGGTTAACTTAGAGTTGTCTAGATAGGAGTAAGGGTTGAAACTGCTTTCATTATAACTGTGTTTTAAGTGTTTTTACTATACTTTGCTAGAGTGTTTTCAACTTATGTGTTCTTAAAAATAAATAACTATATACTTTTGAAACCAAACTCTGGTCAGTGTTTGCTTGTGCTATTGTGTCTGAGTGCATATTGTGTATACTCTGCATACTGCCTAACTCTTCTTGAGGGAAGTCTGACTGCTCAGCCACAGCTACCAGGTAAATCTGGGTGGTGCAGACTGCTACCAAGTGGGTTTACTGCTATACCTGTAGTCTTAAATCTTTTGCAGTGTTCCCCAAGGGAACTGCACAGGTTTCTGCCTAACACTGGTGTACAGCGGTGGGATTTGTATTGAGTATACATTTTATTGTGCTAGATACCTTAGTGCAACTAACCACAAAGCTTAGCACTGTAAAAGTAATCCTCTAACATGTCAGTTATAGAAAGCTATAGTCAAGAGTCCCTTGCAGCCAAAACTGCTGATTGTTTAAGAGTGCTCTGTAAACATAAAGATCTCCTGACTAAGGGCAAGAAAATGGAGCTGATTGAAAGATTGTTAGCTAACCAAAGTCTGGGTGATGGTTCAGAGGAACCTACCACTCCAGTAACTGTAGATGACAGTATTGAAATTAACATGGAGCAAAATGTTGATGATTCTGAGGAAGAGTCAGAAGAGGAGGGTGAGGCTGTTGTGACTGTCCCCCCTAGGCCTCTGCCTGCTCTACCTGCTGTACCTACTGGACCTTTACCAGGTCCCCCATTTAGTCCTCAATACTTTGAACTGGAGAAAATGAAACTAGAATTGGAGTATAAGAAACTTAATGCTCAAACTGACAAAGAACTAAGGCTAAGGGAAATGGAGCTCAAGTATGACTTAGAAATGAAGAAATTATCTGTTGAGAATGCTTCTCTCTCTGGCTCCTCTAGAAGTTCCAGTCCTAAAAGACCCCGGATGCCTAAAGAATTGGTTGGTATGTATGAGCCTAAGTTGGATGTGTTGGATTGGTTGTCTCTGTTTGAATATAATCATGGGCTCCAGAACATCACAGGAAATGACTTACTCACCTGGTTGTTCTCTAGGCTTCCCCCTGTTGCAACTGATGTGGTAATGGAGATGGGGGAGGAGGATAGGAAGGACTATGAATGTGTGAAACTAGCTTTGATAGCTAGGTTTGGGAAGACCCCTTCCCAGTATCTTAAGAGGTTTAGGAGCCTCAAAAAAGCATGATGGTACCCCTTGGGCTACCTGGGTGAATGAATGTTTGAAAAACTTAGAGGGATGGATTAAGGGTTACAAGGTGAACACTTATGAAGGTATGAAGAATTTGTTTATGTTGGAGACTATTTATGATGCCTGCTCTCCTGAGCTCAGACAACACTTGGCTGATTCCAGGGAATTAGATTCCCGGAAACTAGCTAAGGCTGCTGACTTGTGGGTTGCCAACAGGGCCACTCACAAGGATTCTGGGGTCACTCAGAAGAAGGATGGGGAGAAACAGCCTAAAAAGGACTCCAAAGAGAATTCTAATACTACAAATTCCAAAGAGGGCCCCAAACAAAACTATAAGGGTAAGCCACAAGGGAAACCAAATCAGGCTAGTATACCTCCTGGTCCCAGACCAGAAGGAGGTCAGAACAAGCCTCCATTCCAGCGAGCCTTTGGCTCATGCTTTGTTTGTAAGGCTACTGACCATGTGAAAGGAGATCCCAGATGTAAGGGTAAACCTTCAGGGGTCCAGCTTGCCTCCTTAGCCTTCGCTCCAGAAGAGGAAGTACATATGGCAAGTGGAAACTTTCTATTACTAGCTGATGAACCCACTGGAGTCTCAGCTAGTGTTTCTTTAGTCTCTCTGGGGTTGTGGGAACAACAGAATTTAGATGTCTATAACTCTATCCCAGATAATACTAAAGAGTATTATAAGGACAGTGTCCAGGTGAATGGTCAGGAGACTCCTGCCATTAGGGACACTGGAGCCAGCATAACTGTGGTGGATGAATCATTTTTCAAGGCAGAGGATGTTGCTAAGGCACCCAAATGCCTCACCCAGTTAGCTGGTGGGCCTGTGCAGATGTGTCCCCAGTTACCAGTTCTCATCCAATGTAATGATATGGCTGTAAAAATACCTGTCAGTGTACAATGTGAAGTGCCAGGTAGGGTTCTGTTGGGTAATGACCTCAAAGCTCTTGGAGTTGTATCTCATACCCCCAGACCTCCTAGCAAAAGGTTTCAGGAACTCACAAAACCTGCAAGAGAGAAAACCCTGAGAGGGTTATCTCAGGAGATGATGACAGAAATCACTCCTCTCCCACTGGAGCAACTTACTGCAGTAACTACCAGATCAGGAGCAAAGGGGCAACCCAAGACTCCTAGGAAAAAGCCAGCAGCAAGCACTCCAGTGCTTCCAACAAGGACTTCCCCTAGGTTGTCCAAAGTTACACCTGTAACTCCACCTCCAGCTGAGGCTGAGAGGGAGGTACAACCCTGTGTGGTTGAGCTAGACTCTGAGGAAGAGCTAGAAGGAGGCCCCAACCTTATTGGAGATTTGGACCCTGAGGACCATCCTGAGCTGCAGTCTTTACTGGCAGAAGGTGGGCCTAGCAGGGCAGCTTTTCGTAAGGGGCAAAGAGAATGTCCAACTCTGGAAGGTCTCCGCCACCAGGCAGCTTCTCAAGCTGATGGGCAAGAGCCTGGGAAGTATAGGTTGCACTGGGAAGATGGCCTCTTCTACAGTGAACCCACTGAGTCTGAACCTGGAGACTACAAACGCCTTGTAGTCCCACAAGAGAACAGACAACAGTTCTTACAACTAGCCCATGAGATACCTTTGGCTGGTCACTTGAGTTTCAAGAAGACCAAGGAAAGGCTCTCTCTCTACTTTTATTGGCCAAAGATGGGGGCTGAAGTAGACAGATATTGTAAGAGCTGCCACACCTGCCAGACTTCTGGTAAGGTTGGTTCCAAGAATGTGGCACCTTTAGTGCCCCTCCCAGTTGTGGGAGTCCCATTTGAGAGGGTAGGGATTGACATTGTTGGTCCCCTTGATCCCCCAACCTCCTCAGGCAACAGGTTTATCCTTGTTGTAGTAGACCATGCTACTAGGTACCCTGAGGCAATTCCTATGAGGACTGTTACAGCTCCGGCTGTGGCTAAGGCCCTCCTTGGTATTTTTACCAGGGTTGGGTTTCCTAAGGAGGTAATCTCTGACAGGGGGTCAAACTTTATGTCCCACTACATGAAAGCCATGTGGAAAACCTGTGGAGTTACCTACAAGTTCTCAACCGCATACCACCCTCAGACAAACGGGTTGGTTGAAAGGTTTAACCGAACCATGAAGAGCATGATAGGTGCTTTAGAAGAACCCCTTAAGAAAAAGTGGGACCTTCTACTGCCATGCCTTCTCTTTGCTTATAGAGAAGTCCCTCAGGAGGGAGTAGGTTATTCTCCCTTTGAGCTTCTCTATGGCCATCCAGTCAGAGGTCCATTGGCCCTGATTAAGGAGGGATTGGAAGGTGCTCCTCCCCTGAAGCCAGTCAGAGTGACTGACTATGTGATAGGTCTCCGGAGGAGAATGTCACACATGATGGCAGAAGCAAGCGACAACTTGAAAGCTGGTCAAGCTCTGGTCAAACATTGGCACGACCAGAAGGCTAACATGGTTGAGTTTACTCAAGACCAGCTAGTTCTAGTTATGCTCCCAACAAGGCAGAGGGCCTTGCAAGACAAATGGATGGGACCCTTCAAGATTGTGGGAAAACTTGGAGAGGTCAACTATCTGGTGGATCTGGGCAGACCCAGGGAAGCTCCTAGAGTCTTCCACACCAACCGACTAAAAGCATACATCCCCAGACCTGATGTAGGAGCCTTGCTTCTAGCTTCAGCTGCAGAGGAAGAAGAGAGTGAATCTCTCCCTGATCTCCTCAGAAGTGTGCCTTTAGATGAAAAAGTTGAAGGAGTCAATCTCTCTTCAGACCTGACACCTGAGCAACAAGAGGAGTGCAAATCTATGTTAAATCAGTTTGCCTCCCTGTTCTCACTGTCACCAGGCTTGACCCCTTGGGGTCAGCATGAGATACTCACTGGTGACTGTCTGCCAGTCAAAAGCAGAGGATACAGAATGTCAGAACATGTCAGAACCCACATCAAAGGAGAGGTCAAGAAGATGCTTGATCTCGGGGTAATAGAGCCCTCTACTAGTCCATGGTCTAGCCCAGTTGTGTTAGTACCAAAGGCAGGATCCAAAGACTTGAGATTCTGTGTGGACTATAGAGCTCTAAATGCAGTCACCAAGACTGATGCCCACCCTTTGCCCAGGACAGATGAGTTGGTGGATAAACTTGGTGCAGCCAAGTACCTCAGCACCTTTGACCTGACATCAGGCTATTGGCAAATAGCCCTGACAGACCATGCCAAGGAGAAAACTGCATTTTCAACCCCAGTTGGCTTGTACCAGTTTAAGGTCATGCCTTTTGGACTAAAAAATGCACCTGCCACATTCCAAAGGATGGTGAACCAAGTTCTGGCTGGGATGGAAGATTTCTGCATGGCATACTTGGATGACATTGCAGTCTTCAGCCACTCCTGGGAAGAACATGTGAACCACCTAGGACATGTGTTGCAGGCTCTGGAACAGGCCCATTTGACAATCAAAGCCAGTAAGTGCCAGATTGGTCAAAGTAAAGTGGTCTACCTTGGACATGAGGTAGGAGGTGGAGAAATAAGGCCTTTGCCCAGCAAGATTGAAGCTGTGCAAAATTGGACAACACCAACTACTCAAACCCAAGTGAGAGCTTTTCTAGGCCTCACTGGATATTACAGGAATTTCATTGAGAACTATGGGACCATAGCTTCTCCACTGAATGTAATCTCCTCTCCCAAATTCCCTAAAAAGGTAAAATGGAATGAGGAGTGCAATCAGGCCTTTGAAAAACTGAAGAGAGCTCTTTGCCAAGCTCCAGTCTTGAGAGCTCCTGACTACCACCAACCTTTCATTGTACAAACTGATGCTTCCAATGTAGGTATAGGTGCAGTTCTAAGCCAACTGGATGAGAAGGGTAGGGAGCACCCCATTTGCTTCATCAGTAGAAAACTGAAGGATCCTGAGACAAGGTGGGCAACTATCGAAAGAGAATGCTTTGCTATTGTGTGGGCACTGAAGAAGTTTAGGCCATACTTGTATGGTTCTACTTTTGTTATTCAGACTGACCACCAACCCTTGAGATGGTTAATGCAAATGAAAGGGGAAAATCCAAAACTATTGAGATGGTCAATCTGCCTGCAAGGGTTTGATTTCACCATTGAGCACAGGTCAGGGTGTCACCATCAAAATGCTGATGGACTCTCTAGGATGTATATCATCGACTAGAGGTATGAGGTTCATCCAGGAGTGGATTAAATCCTCCTGTCCCTTAGTCTGGGGGGGGCGAGTGTTAGGGAGAATTCTCTGTTTAGGCTGAATTTCCCTACCTAGTGAGTCCCCCAGCAGCTTTGCTGGATTTCTGGGGTTTCTTTTTTTCTCCTGCCAAGAGTGAGACTCTTTTACCCTCACTCTGGGACATGTTGAAGTGTGTTTTCTTGGTTAAACCTTGTGTTGAATGGGCTATGGGGTCTTTTACTCCATAGGGCCTCATGTATTTTTGTGATGTGGGTTACACAGCACCCTCTGTGCCGTGACCCAGGGGTGTCCTAGGGACTCCCCAACATAGACTCCATACCCTGGGACTGACTACTGTCTCCCAGGGCATGTAAAGTCACCAAAGACTTTGCTAGTCTTGAATCCTGAACAGAACCAGTACAAACCATCATATTGTGGACGTACTGGCTGGGGCAATTCGATTGCCCCAGGGTCTGTTAGTCGAGGGGGCACGTCTCCGTCCCCCCTGATCGAGTTTTGGCTGGTGGCAGTGGAAACTACGTTTTATATTCAACCGCGAATATTTTCCTATGGGATTTCCCATTGTTTTAGGCTAACACATTTAATTATTTATTTACGGTAGCCTTAAACATACCGCCGGTTTATATATTTATTATTATAACTCCGGTTGGGACTTTTTGCCAAAACTTGATTCTAAAATGGCGTTGGCGTTCGCCTCTGTAACTCTGACCCAAAGTGGAGCCCTTTGTTCCACTTTTGGCGGGCTTCTCCACAGAAGCCCTCCAAAGTGGTGCCACTCTGTCTGGGGTACTTAGGAGGGGTGGAGGGGGGTTTAGGCACCCTGGACTGAGTTACCTTGGTAACTCAAGTCGCACTCCGTCCTGATTGGCCCAAGTGGTGAGCCGGCCGGCTCACCACTTAGCATGTTTGAGTGACAGCTAGGCTGGGTGAATGGGGGTTTGCTGCATAAAAGCAGGGCTTTGGGGACTGGAACTTCAGAAGTCGCCACAGGACCAAGAATCCGACGAGGGAAGAGCTGAGCCGACCTGCTTCGACGACACCACCCGGTGGATCCCTGCTGAACCGTCTCACCACTTTTCCCGACGACCGAGGAGAACTCTTAACGGAGTGGCTCCTTCCCTTGACTGGTGGGGACAACCAGTTTTCGCCTTCTTTTCGCGTCTCGAGGTATCTCGTGGCCGCCTTGCCAGTGCCAAGCACCCCGGCAACCGGAACCCCACCACTTTTACCCCAACCACGAAAGTCGGTACAACCCTTTGACCGGAGGACTCCGCGGCTGGTTTCTTCCCGGGCAGTGCAACGACCTTCTTCTTCTGCTCTTCTGCGAGAACTTCTTCTCCCCTGACCGACGTCGAGCCTTGCTGCCACTGCCTGGAACAACTGCCACCGCTGGAGGATCCTTTCCGCTTAAGGTACCGTGTTCCGCCTGGCTTCCCTTGCCACCGACTGTACGGGGTAGATTTAGCCCCCGGCTTTCGAACCTGGGAGTGCCTGGGACACCCTGGCTAAACTTTCTAAGCCACTCTAAACTCTTTCTAACTCTTTGCAAGACTCTGAATCCCTACTAACAGTGTGATCTTGGGCACATTTTCGCTCCGGCTACTCTAAGAGTGGGCCCTGCCTAGTGACTTTTGCTCACCTGTGACTTTGTACTTCTTTGAGCCTATTGCAAGTGTTCTGGACCTTAGAGTGGTGTGTTTAACCCGTTTCTGTTTCTTTTTCTATCCCTTCCTTAAACCTACTAGAGTGTCATCTAACGTTAAGCGCTCACCTCTGTTTTAATTATGTGGGGTTAACTTAGAGTTGTCTAGATAGGAGTAAGGGTTGAAACTGCTTTCATTATAACTGTGTTTTAAGTGTTTTTACTATACTTTGCTAGAGTGTTTTCAACTTATGTGTTCTTAAAAATAAATAACTATATACTTTTGAAACCAAACTCTGGTCAGTGTTTGCTTGTGCTATTGTGTCTGAGTGCATATTGTGTATACTCTGCATACTGCCTAACTCTTCTTGAGGGAAGTCTGACTGCTCAGCCACAGCTACCAGGTAAATCTGGGTGGTGCAGACTGCTACCAAGTGGGTTTACTGCTATACCTGTAGTCTTAAATCTTTTGCAGTGTTCCCCAAGGGAACTGCACAGGTTTCTGCCTAACAGTGCCAAAGCGCACAGCCTAAACCGCTGGACAGATTTAGACCAGGTCGGACACAACTTGGGAACAAATCGTTGACTCAAGATGCATGCGTGGTTTGGGGTTATTTCGTGCGTAGTTATTTTTAAATTTGACGGAGAAGGAAGGGTGTGCACCATTCCCCAAAAATTATAGTTATATCTCCCATTGCATTGCAGGATCACGGTTTTCAGAAATGAAACGACTGCCATCTTGTTTTTTCTTTCGATGTGAGAGATATTCGAGGCTATAGCCGAGGTTTTGGGAAAATGAAACGCAGTAAAAAGCTACTTGCAGGTCAAAAAGCATACAAATGCCATCAGCGTAGAGGTGGGGGGATGGTTAGAAAACACTGAGTGAAATGTGGGAGTTGGACGGGGTCCAGGGACCGGGTTTGCAACACAAAGCTTTATGTAGCCTCGAATAGCCGATATCTGAAAGCAAACTGCGTCACAGAAGTAGCGTGTGCTCTGGGGTGAAAGGGAGAGGGCAGGGGAGGTGAGGAGGACGTCTGCGGAGTGGGGGGAGCTGGCACAGATGAGGGGGGCACGTGGTGATGGCATGGGGGCAGGGAAGCATTTCTTTTTTCAGCTGTTTTGCCGATATTCACGGCTATATCCAAGGTTACAAAGGACTACAGGCAATCGTGGGTATGTGTAGTTCGGTACCCGCAGTTACATTTATTTACTTTTTAAAGATATTTGTATAACTATAGTGACGTTGGGGGTGAAAAATCACTGTACATGATTTGCTATCCAAGTCTCCCATTCATGCAGTAACCAGGACAGACTGATTAGTTTCAAAGCGAGGAAGGGGCAAGCCTCCTCAGGCCATGTTGCCTAATAAATGAGCCAAACTTGCAAGACCGCTTAGAGGAATGGGCCGGCCCTTTTCTTGCTTTGAAACTAAGTAGGGTCAGTCCAGGTTACTGCATGTATGGGCGACAGAATGGGCATCTGAATTATTTACTTTTTTTAAAAACCGTGCTACTGTCAGTCCTTGAAGGTTTTGCACTCAGAGACAATTTTTTTGCCTTTTGCTGAATTGCATCTCCCAGTAAATAATAAAAAAATAAAAAATATAGGTATTTTTACAGCAACAGTGGGTTTCTATCCCTGCAGTAACTGGGATGAAGCCTGCCTAGCTTCAAAGTGAGGAAAGGATCAGCCACCTAAGGGCGTGTTGACTAATATATGACCACCCCCCTTAAAAGAACACTTAGAGATTGAGCACCAAGGGGCGCAGAGACAAACATGCTCTCTGCGTGAGCTCCGTTGTTACTGCCCCGAAAAGTGGATTGAGCCCCCACTTGCGGAACCCCCACCGCGGATGAAAATCAAGCTGCTACTAGGGGAAGATCCCCCCTCTGTGGGAAAACCCCTTTGTGAAACGGACCAGGAACCCACCCGAAAACGGCATCCAAAACTTCGGTCTGCTGGACCCGAAAAAGCGAAACTGAAACCCTGCAGGCACACGTGCTTTGACGGAGATCGCCGGCCCCTTAAGAAATAATATATTGAGGCGGTTGCTGGCAGTGGAAGAACCGAAGAAACCCCCAATGACCAAGCAGATTCCAGAGGTGGGTGTCTCTCACTGCTCAGCATCCGACCCTCTGCCGGTCGCCACATGCGCTGTGCGCAGAGGGACCATTCCGAGGCCAGCTCCAGCTATCTGCTGCCCCTCTGAGGCCCGTTTCGTTGAGTACGGGGTGGCAAGGTGCAGGGGCGGTGGCCGGAGGCCCCCCACCTGAAGAAGATCCGAGGAAGTAGTCCACAAAGAGGCCCCTGACACACAAGTGCACCCTCCTATTCCCGCTGCAGCTCCCAAGAGACGTAGCACGCCCACCAAAAACACGCGGCGATCTGGCGAGTGGAAAAACCAAGGCTACATAAGACGGTGAGTCCAAAGGCCCCACGGAACTTAGTGAATGTTCACCCCAAACGCTCCCACATCACTATCTGATGCACAACTTGAACGGATAGAACTTTTAACGCACTACGGCTGCATAAGGAGTGACAATGACGCATTCCCACTTATGTGTGCAAGGGACAGGGTGAGGGGGGAGTGAAAGGACAGTGGCCAAATAAAATCATACGACGGTCGGACCCCTCAAGATACACTTAGAGACCAAATCAAGCGACATTTCACTACTGCCACCCCCAACTCAATTGCAAGAAGGGAGAGGAAACAGAGGAGCCCAGATAACGCCCTGCACTGGTGCTCAGGCGGGACTCAGCCAGACTGAACATTAGGTTTTGTTTGTTTGTTTGTTTATTATTTGTAATGTAAGTGTAAGGTGAATAGCATGCTGAATACCCTCTCAATGCGGGTGAAGTGAGGAAACCGCACATCGACCCTCATCAGTGCGAACCACCGAATAGACCTAAGAGAGGGTCCAGCTAAAGCAATGTTGCCCCATGTCCTTCCCAGAGCCGACAGAGAACTGCTAGCACTCAAACCCTGCTATAAAAACAAGTGCTGCACAGCCACACGAGACTTTGGACCTGCTGCAGCCATACAAGTCAGTACAAATCTCACCTACCTACATGGTGCTGCCCAGGTGGACACGGAGTGGAGCTGGGGCGAGTAAGAAACACACAAACTAAGTACACAGAGTGAGGACCGGCCCCACAGGACATCCATAGAGGCAACGACATTGCAGCACATAACGGCTGCTCTCACCCCAACAGCACAAGGAGGCGGTAAACCAGTGGAGAAAAGACCAGTGAGCCCTGACAATGCAATACTCTGAGACACCACCAGACCCCGAACAAACCCAACTATGGCAGACCCCCAAAGGTGCTGGAGACCTCGTCACAGTAAGAGAGGCACAGGCTGCGTATGGCGACCCCCACCTTCTCTAACCCTACTGACGAAATAGATAGAGGGTATACCCCACAGACCAAGAGCACCACTGCCGCTCTCCCTCCCTTAAGTGGACAATCCACTGTAATCAACCGCATAAGCTGCTACACTCACAATAGATGTGGATCAGGCAGAGGCCCTACCATCGCAGCCCGCTCCTGGAACCATTCTGAACACACCCTCCTATAGGTCTGAAGCACGGCAACTCCATGGTTTGACACCTCCTTGACCAAGCAGTAAAAGAACCAACCTAATACGCCATGTAAACGGTTAAAGAGAGACAGCAGTGCAGGAAAACTAGATATTAAATCACATATTTAAGAATTACTATTGATCTATCCTTCTCGCTGCGCACTCCTGCACATGACGGAACCCTCATAGACGGTAACACCAATAAGCCTCCCGGAGGGGATAAAGATAAACGCTCCACCTCCCAGTGTCCAGGAGAGCCTGACGACATCCACCCAAGGTCTTCACCTAACATTTGGACCAATCCGCCCTCAACAGGTCCCCTTGGCACCGCCAGCGCAACCCCCTAGGGTTACATGAGTGTGAGACAAAAACTAGCCCCATTTGCCTACATCCCCACACCAACTTGGTCTGGCGACTCTGCCATGACAGCGATGGATACCACGCGAAATGACTCTGCAGCCACAAAAGGGGACATTGCAGCCTTGTTGGGTGAAATTAAGACCATGGGAGCCAACATTGGGGGCAAAATAGACAAGATCACACAAAGGCTGGACAACATGGAAGAAAGGCTTGATGGAGTGGAGAACAACCAAGCATCCGTAGACACTCTGGAAGCACAGCTCGAGCAAAGGATAACCGATTTGGAGCAATGAGAAGAGGACTTCAAGCTCAAGATGGACAATTTAGAAAACCGGGAAAGACGAAACAATCTGTGCATTTTCGGGATTCCGGAACGAGAAGGAGAAACATAAAACAACCTGAGGAAAACGCTTCACGATATCATCAAGCTCTTAGTCGCAGACGATGCAATAGATTAACCCAAAACAGAATGAATACACAGAGCTGGGGGTCCCCCAGGAGGACCAAGATTGGTCTTAGCCCGATTCCATCGCTTCCAAGACAAAGCTAGAGTTCTTGAGAAAGCTAGAACCAGCGATGCAATTACTTTATGGGGCGCCCAAATATCAATATACCAAGACCTATCTTCGCTAACATTGGCCCTCAGGTGCAATTGTGGGCCCCTCACAAAATGGCTGAAGCAGAAGAACGTTGGATACAGATGGGGCTACCCTTTCTCCTTTTAATTTGAATATGAAGGAACCAAGATGAGAGTGAGATCTGAAAAAGAAATTAAGGCATGCATCGCTGAACTAATAGGACCCAGGGAAGAAGAAGGCAATCAAGGAGAGTCGAGACAGGAAGACCGAGGCTGGCGTATCCAGGGCCAAAGGAGGAAGCGGATGAAAGGCTCGAGAAAGTACCAGAGGGGCAATGTCTCCCTGGAGGGGGATAACTGAACACTCTCGTACTTGGTAAGATGTATCTACTCTATTGTTCAGGATGTGACTTGATTAGGTGGCCACTTTTCGAACTCCAGTATGGCCATGACAAAGAAACTTGGGGGGGACACAAAGGAGGCTCAATCAAGATTGAGGTATCATGTTAGGTCAAGGAAGGGACGTGAAGTAACGGCCCCCATAGGTGGTTCGATGCAAGACCGGTGCTATCAACCGGGCTCGATCGGACGCCACCAATTGAGAAAAGGAAGGGAGGGGGAGGGAGAGAGAGCAGCCAAGGGGGTGGTGTTGAAGTGGCATCTTCATTGGTCCAAAATGCTCGATATAGTGGAAATCCTGATGAGCAAATAAAATACTGGTCACAGACTGTAAGATATTTCCCACGAACATACCCAATGGCACTGACTATTGAAGCAAGGAAGGGGGATTCCCTTAGAATTGGGACACTCAATGTAAAAGGACTCAACTCACCTACTAAGAGATCACTGGTATCCAGAGAATTCCACAGGGACGAAATGGACGTTCTCCTGTTACAAAAGACAAAGTATGCTAAGGGGGAAGAACGGCAAATCCTGGGGAGGCGGGTCGGGATGGAGTTCTGGGGATCTGGACCCCTAAGAAAGAGAGGAGTGGGGAATCCTCATCAGAAAAGGTATATAATTCAAGGCAAACAAGATCTGGTCCGATGTAGAAGGGCCAGCTCTATTGGTCAATGGAAACATTGCAAAAGTGAAAGTCACAATTTCCACAATTTACTCCCCCAGCTCTGGACAGACTAAGTTCCTGGTCAAAACAGTCCCTAAAATCATGCTGGAGGCCTCAGGACACATTATTCTAAGGGGAGACTTCAATCAATGGGCAGATCCAACCATAGATTGGAAACCTGGTAATCCCGACGCAAGAGGCCAAACTAGGGGGGACTGTAGAGAATTTATGGGCATGATGGACACATATGGAATGGGTGATGTGTGGAGAGACAAGAACCCAAATGCACAGGGCGACACCTTCTATTCCAACCCACATAATACATTTACCCAAATAGACTAATATATATATATATATATATCTATCCAAAGACCTCTCCGACATCACAACACTCGCAGAGATAATCCCAGTTACATGGTCAGATCATGACATGGTGGTAGCAGATATCCAGTGGGAGAATCTGCCAGTGATGGGAGGAAAATGGCGATGTAACGAAAGTTTATGGAAGGACCCTGTCTTCAGGGCAACAATGGAGACAGAAATTAGCTAATACCTCAAACTAAATGATACGGGGGAGGTATCGAAGCAGGCAGTATTGGAGGCAGGGAAAGCCACTTGGAGAGGTATATTAATAAAACAAGGGGCATGCAAGAAGAGGGAGAGAAAGATCATTGAACACAGGCTCAGAACCGAAATCTGTCAGCTGGAGGGAGAATGTTTGAGAGACGAGATAAATGATCCCAATAAAATTAACGAAATAAAAAAGAAAAGAGGAACTGAGACTGCTAGAGCATGAGCAGATAGTGCGCAAACTTCGACTCTTGAAACAGAAATTTTATGAAAAAGGGGACAAAGCTGACGCACTACTAGCTATGAGACTCTGGGACCAGAGAAGTGAGCGGAAAGTATTAGAAATAACCGAGGATAACCCCTCCCTAGCAGACTCTGCCTCTACCATCCCCGAATGCTTTGCCACCTTCTATGAGACCCTATAAACCTCGGAAACACATCTTGACCATCCTGACACTGAGACTTACCTCTCCTCTATCAATATGGCCAAAATATCAGGCCCTGAATCTGACCTGCTAGAATCCCCCATATCTGAGCAGGAAGTACAAGACGCTATGAAAAGGCTAACATTAGGCAAATCTCCGGGCGAAGATGGCTACACGGCCGGATTCTATAAATCCTTTAGTACACAACTAACACCATTCTTGACAGACCTCTTTAATGGAATACTTGACACAGGGGAACCCCCAGACTCCTTCATTCGTGCCCTGATTACGGTTATCCCTAAAGAAGGAAGAGACCCCAAAAAATGTGTATCATACCGCCCTATCTCCCAACTCAATTTAGATGTGAAAATGTAGGGTTCTTGCTGCTAGACTAGAGACACTAATGCCACAAATCATACACCCCGATCAGGTCGGATTCATACTGGGAAGACAAGGCGCGGATACAATACGTAAAACCCTCCATCTTATTCATGCATCCCAAAACATACCCAACAAACCTGTCCTCCTTTAAATAGATGCAGAGAAGGCCTTTGATAGGGTGGAGAGGGGTTTCCCTTAGAGCAGTCCTGAGGAAGGTGCGGATCGGCCCAAGATTCAGAAGGGGAATACAGGCATTGTACACAGCCCTCAAAGCATCGATATTTGTGAACAGGGAATACTCTAGATGGTTCAAAGTAGCACGCGGACCCCACAGGGATGCCCCCTCTCCACAATCCTTTTTGCACTTTCCTTGAACCTCTGGCCCAAACAATCAGGGCTGACCCCCAAGTAGAGGGAATTCGACTGGGAGAGATAGAATATAAAGGGGCCCTCTACGCCGACGATATACTCCTGAATATGACCAGCCCTATGATGTCCATTCCCCGGGCTCTCCACCTACTAGAAGAATATGGTCGTCTCTCCGGGTTTAAGGTGAATAAAACTAAATCCATTCTTTTTCCACTACGGGGATCGACAGAGACAAATGAAACCAGGTATTCCCCACTTGGGCTCAAGATTGAACACTCTAAGCTAAAATACTTGGGAATACAGATCACAAAAGATCTGGCCGTTTTTTACGAAGCCAACTTCTCCCTTCTCCTCCAACAATTCCATGCCGATCTAAGCAAATGGAGCAAGCTGACGATCTCTTGGCTAGGGCGCCTTAACGCTATCAAAATGTTTTGCCTCCCCCGGTTCTTGTACCCATTCCAGATGCTACCCATCCCATAGAGATACCCAATAAATTCTTCCTCGAGGCCAAGAAAGTCATGGTGAAATCCCTCTGGGAGGGAAAGAAGGCAAGGATCGCATGCAACACCCTAACACTTCCCAAAGACAAAGGTGGGGTGGGTCTCCCTGATCTGAGAAAATATTATGAAGCTGCCCAATTACGTGTTCTAATTCCCCAATTCCGCAACCACTAAGAACCCCAATGGATACATTTGGACAATCACTACACATCACCGGCCACGGTCTCTGAGTGGCTCTGGGCCCCTAGAAAAAAAACGTGATAATAGACTCAAAGGCCACCCAATTCTGTGCACCATATAGGGAATTTGGAGAAAAGGTCCAAGGATGCAAAAGATCTCTACATGGCCATCCCCACTGAGTCACTTGTGGTCCCCGGGAATAAATGATCATATCCCCAATGTAGAAAGATTCCAAACATGGTACAAAGCTGGCCTAGAGAGGGTGGGACAACTACAGAAAAAAGATTCTTTTGTCACACTCCCGGAATTGACTGAAGCCCTGGGGATAGGCACACTGTCCACCTTTCAATACATACAAATTAAAGGCATTCTAATGAAACCAGCATGGAAAGACAAGCTGATGCGAGACCATACCCCCTTTGAGAAGCTATTAGACTCTAGGACAGAGATGAAGGGCCTGATATTGGCGATGTACAAGGAATTGGTTGAAGCTGGGGATGGGACCACAGACCCACTGAGATGTAGATGGGAGAGAGACCTGGGAGACCATATTAGCCCAGACATGTGTGGAAGGATGTGCAAGGCTGCGTCACAAATGTCCATATCAAGTCAATATAAATTCCATGCTATTAAACTGCTACATAGATGGCAATACAACCCCCTCAGGCTCTCCAAAATGTTCCAAACGATCAACCCAAGATGCTGGCGAGAATGTGGGGAGGTCGCTGACTATTGGCACATATGGTGGGGCTGCTCCCGAATAAGTATTTTTGGGACAAGGTCTTGGGTTGGATCAACGAGATAGATAATATCCAAAGAACTCCTAACCCCCATCTTATACTATTTGACCTGGAGAAAAGTGAGGATGAATGGAGTAGGATTAAAGGTTTGGCCCCTCAGCTTCTCCTAGCGGCCCGCGCCATATTTGTAACTAATTGGAAGTCCAGGACGGTCCCGAGCAAGAATGAATGGATCAATGTAGCATCAAACATATGCATAATGGAGAAGATGACAGCATCTCTCCACAGGAGATCTTCACAATGTGAGGCTCTATGGATGGACTTTGTGAATAAATACTTGTCAGGGAACTCAAAATGTCATGATGTTTGATGTAATGGGTTGAAATGTAAAGGAAGTGATCGAAGGGGTTGTAAGAGAAAGAAAACAGAAAAAGACTCATCCAATGAGTCATTCCCTCATTAATAAATGGTGACCATGTAAAGACACGTAAAGATATATTCCCCAAGATGTCTGCTCGACCCACGGCGGCTGGGGGGAGGGAGAAGGGAAAGTCATGTAGAATCGTTGCAGCTCAAAGACGAATGTACGTATAAGATGTATGACTAAATACTTTTGAAATGTTCTGACACTGTTCTGTAATCTTAAGGTGGTATTGTTTTCAAATATTGTGACTGGCAATGAACAAAACTTAATAAAGTTACATTTTTCAAAAAAGAACACTTAGAGAAACATGGCCTAAGGGGGCTGGATCCTTCCTCGCTTTGAAACTAAGCAGTGTTGGTACCGGTTACTGCATTGATGGCAGACAGTCCACGGTCCTGAATGCTGTTTGTTTTCTTAGTTTTAAATAGGTCATAACACATGGCATCCACATTTTTATAAAACAGAAAAAATTAAATAATACAAACTTGCATTTATACTGAACACTGCTATCAGAGAACCCATGCCTTAAGGAGTTTGGCACGCAGCACTTCACCATTATGCTACTATGATGTTATTGTTTGGATTTTCACAAGTTTCATACCTAGCCTTTTATCATTGAACATATTTTATTATAGGCTAAGTATGAAATACAAGCCCGCCAAAGCAACAAGCCATTGTGGCTTAGTGGTTAAATGCTGAACCTCGAACTGTGGCATCCATGGTTCAAGGCTGTGTGTTTTTTGTTTGTTATTTAACTAATTGAATTTAATTAAAAGAAAAGCAACGCAAGTGAGAGGTGATGAGGTGTGTTTCCGTGCAGTCCTCTGATCTTATTTAGCATGAGGGCATTTAGACATGGTAATGTCAGCCACGTCCAAACATCCCTTATGCCAAAATAACGGCACCGGAATGGCTTTAGCACCGAAAAGGGGGTGCCAAAATGGGCGCTGCAGCGGAATGCCCATGCCAAATCGGCCTGTGCCAAATTTATGGTGCCGAAAACCGGTGTACCACTTGGAGAACGCTGCTTAACCAAAGTGTGTGCTCCATGGCAAATATTTTAATCTATCTGCACATTGCCAAAAAATATTGTGAGTTCTCAAAGTTTTAAATATCTCATAACACGGCATCTGCATTATTTTATTTTTTTAACCGTGCTACTGTCATTCCTTGAAAGATTTTGCACCCAGAGACACTTTCTTTGTCTTTTGCTGAATTGCATTCTGGTATTTGTAGTCTCACAGTCAAGATGGGGGGAATAATGCCACAATTTTACAATGTTATATTTGAGTGACACTATGGTATGTGTACTTTTCAAGTTAGCTTTATAAAGCAGAGTATTGTTGAAAGCCAGACATGTGTGTGAGGAGGGGAAATGATGATAGGGCAAGTAAGTCATGAGTATTCACCCGAGATGTGGCAAGAGAGTTTGAAATCCTGGACACTGGTGCAGTTATTTTCCCCACATTGTGGCCGCTTTTCAGGGCACCAGAAAAGGACACATGTGGGTGGACAGTGTAACTTTTTTTCAGAGGGCAGATGCAAACCCTTTTTTTTTTTAGGTTGGCAAGATTGCTGAAGTATTTGTATACCAGGAGTTTACTCAGGTTGTCATGCTCACAGTGCAGACGCTTACCCACAAGACCACATGCACTTGTTTCGTATTGGGATTTTGTTTTCCATGGAATTTTTCACTATAGATTGCTGGTTTTAAAAAGTGAGCACCTTTTATACTTTGCCAGCATATTTATTGGAAGGTTTCCTCTCTCAGGTCATTTTCTGGTGTTCATTACTATTTTTAAAAGTCCAATGCTATTTTGTCTTGCTCACTTTCTTCTAAGGAGAAGGTCACTTACTGTGCGTATATTCATGGGTGCCAGCTTTTGATTTTTGCTATGGGGGCAAAAGTACCTGGGCATATGTTATTCTTGCAGCTGATCATTCTTTGCACTTTTCCATGCTGCTTAAATGTGGTTAGTTGGGGTTGTGCAATGTATCACAACAGTCACCAAGAGACCAGCCATAAAACATGGGGCTTGTAGCATGCTGCTTAACCAAAGTGTCTGTTCCTCAGTAAATAATGTTATCTCACTGCGCATTGACTAAACACATTGTGAGTCCTCAAAGTCTGCAATCTTTTATACATAATAAAAAAAGAAATAGATATGTTTTACAGCTACAGTGGGTTTGTTATCCATGCAGTAACCAGGACTTACCCTGCTTAGCTTAAAACCAAAGAGGGGGCCATCCCCCTCAGACCATGTTGCCTATTAAATGAGCCCATCTTACAAGGCCACTTAGAATAGCATGGCCTGAGAGGGCAGTATCCTTCCTCGTTTTGAAGCTAAGCAGGGTTGGTTCAGGTTGCTGCATGGATGGGAGACAGTCCACACGGCATCCGCATTATTTTTTTAAAACATGCTATGCCATTCCTTGAAAGTTTTGGGATCACAGAGCATTTTGTTGCCTTTTGCTGAATTGCATTCTGGTATTTGTAGTCTCACACTGAAGATGGGGGGAATACTGCCACAATTGTAGACTTTTTGCTTAACACAATTCTATAAGGAAGTACCATTGAAGTACCGCTTCGCTGCACATTCTCTTCCTTCTTGGCTTCGGATCCAGCGCTAGCTGTTTGAAAACTGCGATCCTTTTTGGATCATATTTACTGCAACGGACATTAAGCCCCGCCCCCTTTGGGGCTTGCTATAAAATCTGGCACTGCCGTGCGCACCAAGGAAGTAGCATTGAAGTACCGCTTTGCCGCTTCGCAGAGAGCGTCTAGCGGCTTTCGCAGGTCTTCCTGGTTCACATCCTTAAGGTGATTTATAGCAGGTCAGCTGAGCGCCTGGCTTTGTTGTGTGAATTGGTTACAGTTGAAGACTGCTATTCCAGTAGCAAACTTTGCCGGTTCCTTTTGGTGCTGACCTTGTTTGAATTGTGAAACAGACTAGTCATCTGTTTCGTTGTTTGTTTTATCTCACTTTTTTTTCTTCTGGTCTTTTATTTCTCTTTTCTTCATTACTTGTTTGTCATTTTCTCACTGTTTTTATTTGTTGTAAATTACTCAGCTAGAATTACGTGCTGTGCTACACACTGAAGTCACACATGCCATCTAATATAGCGGCAATGCAAACCACTGTAACGCCTAAACTTCCACACTTGAAACGAGTGACTAAGAAAACAATAGTCCTCTCCCCTGTCACGCCCACATCACGCAAATTGACCTCAGCTGATATACAAGGGTTTTGTCAATTACAGACTAATCTTCAGTCTACTACCATCATGCCCTCCACAAAATCCACAGTAACTCATGTGGCATCAACCATTAATTTTGATGAGCAAGATGATTGCATGGCGAATGACAGTGTCCACACTCCATGTCGCGCTGTTACTGATAATCCAGAGCAGCCCTTCCATAGGCCTTTTTCGCCACCTTTTTTGCGTCTAATGCAGTGGTCTTCAAACTTTTTTGGCCAGGGCCCCCCTGAGCAAAATTTGGGCAGGTCGGGACCCCCCAGAAATGCCAAATGGACAGTATATATTGCGCGCCGTCACCTGCTCCCATCAAAGTCGCTGGGCTCCCTCATCCCACTCCTACCCAGTCGCTGGTCTCTCCCCACCCCATCACACACCCAGGGCTCTCCCCACTCTGCTCCCATCACTATCCCATGGTTCCCGCCCATTGTGCTCCCACCATAGTCCCTCGGTTCCCCCATCCCGTTCCCAACACAGTCTGAGGGCCAGTGGCGGCTGGTGAATCTTTTTTAAGTGGAGGGGCATTAAGGGGAGGTTCGGGGGGGTTTCCCCCTGTGAATTTTTTTTTAAATAATAGGTTAAAATGTTGCATTGTAGAGCATACTTTTAACAAAAAATGGGTAAATAGCCAAACAGTTTGCAATTGTTGCTGGGAGTCCAGGGGGCAGGCATTGATATTTTATTTCTATCGCGCTCGTACACAAGTGTTTCAGAGCGTGACAAGGCAAGGGAGGGGAACAGAGGAGAATAAAACAGCGATCTTACTAGGCCCAGTGACATTGAGAACGCGCAAGTGTGAGGGGAAAAGTGCATGGAAGGGGGGAGAAGTGGAAAGTGCGAAGCAGAGGAGAAACAGATAAATAACAATAAATAAATAATAAAGGCAACAAACAGTGGTAGTGCAGCCAGCAATTTGCAAGTGCTACGTTTAAGGCAGCAGACAGGGTAGGTCTGATAAGCGCAGGAAGAAAGATGGTTCTCCTCAAGTTTTAGAGTGGCAGGGCGCTGTTCCAGAGGGAGGCCCCAGCCGAAGACGGAGATCTACCCCCAGCTCGTTTCTTTGATAAACGACTGACCCTGAGGGAGTTGGAGGTAGAGGAGTGAAGAGCTCGAGAGGGGAGGTATTTGCGGAGGAATAGCTGAAGGTATTTTGGACCGAGGCCCCAGAAAGCCTTGTGGACAAGGCAGAGGGTTTTGAATGATAGATGTCCGGTAAAAAGATACCATCCCTGTCCCCTGGGCCCCACTGGTCCTAACACAATGAACATGATTATGTGTATATGCAAGGCGCTGCACATTCATACAGCAATCACTCTATCATTCACATGAGCATCCATCACCATACACTCACTCATAACGCATCCATACACATGTTTAAATAAAAACAATGAACATAAACGTACCTTCTGCATTGGCCTGTGTGTGGGTGCTGCTCCAGCTGCTCTGTCCGTATGTGCGAGGAGGCGCAGGAGCTCCCCCTCGGACATACAGACATGCAGTGCCCCAGCCAGCATTTCCAATGAGCTATGCAATGCTGGCGAAGCAAAACGCCCCAGCACTTGCATGGCTCAGTGAGCATGTGCGGCTGGGGAACTAAACTGAACTGTCAAAGGGAAACAGTGTTTCCCTTTGACAGTTCAGCCAGCCCAGGAGCACTCCATTAGCTGGATAAAGCAGCTGAGGGAGTGCTCACTGTTTCACTGGGCTGGCTCCTTAGCTCCTCCATAATGGGTGAGGGGCCACTATGCAGTTAGTAATGTTGACCATTGTTGCTGAATATATCACAATTTACTTACATTTTAACACAAAGCACCCCTTTGGGTACTATTGAAACAGTGGGCTTCATAACTACTCTGGCGGTAGCTGTGCCGGTAAAACCGGCACGGCTGCCACTGGAGTTGCATCCGGGTCTGGCACCCGCGAATGGGCAATTACTAGGTCATGCCGAGTTAGGCGGACATGATAATTGCCCTTTCGAAGGTGCCGGTAGATCCCCATTCCCATTTGAGCCCCATATGGCTCAAATGGGAAGGGGGAGCTCGGATGCACCGGCACCGTTAATAACGGTGCTGGTGCATCCGACAAGCTGAGGTCAGACCTGGCGGGGGCTGTCAAGCACCCACGAGCACAACTCTTACTATGGCGGAACGGTAGCAACGGTGCCGGTAGCTTACCAGCACCGTTGTTACTGGTCCGCCATAGTAGTAATGAGGCCCAGTCTGTGACTAAAGGAATGAATATCCATTTACAACTGTGGGCCACTTTTTCATTGTTGCCTGAGACAGTTTCATGCTTCAGCCCGCCCATGTGGGCCACCCCTGCCCATTTCTTCCAATCTAAAAAAAAAAAAAAAAAAAAAATATTTTTTCATGCTGAGCCCTCAGGGCCCCCCTGGGATGCACCCGCGGACCCCTAGGGGGTCGCAACCCACAGTTTGAATACCACTGGTCTAATGCCTTTAATCAGGTTTTTCGGGAATGCATAACTTTTACCTCGACTGCAGTTCCGACGTTACCGAAAGCACTGGCGCAAATTATTTCGGGTTAACACCATATAAGCTGCTAATAACAACTTACAACTTAATAGTAACTGAAGCTAACAAAGTTATTTCAAGCTTCGCATTTCCCATTGTAGGTGCTGCTGCACCCTCTGATAAATCTATACATGCAAGCTTACAAGATTCCGGTGTTTTGCTAAATCTTTCACAGTCTCCAGTACTATTCAATCATAATACATCAAAGATTTCTGTTCTTTCTGATTCTTATACCAATCCCACTCCACGTCGACCTTCGGTGGCTCAACATGAACCGAAATATTCTCATAATATGATAGAAATTGCTTTAACAGCCATCAATAAGACTATCATTACCTTACACAAATTATTTGAAACAATAGATGCCAAAATTAATCAGCAATCGATTAAGATTGATGAAATTATGGAATGGATCAATTCTGACTTAAATTCTAAAATATCAAATCCAGGCCACCCAGAACCTCTCAATCAATCAGAAGGCAGTAACCAACATAATTCTGCCATTCAAGCTATTGAACAAACCTCTCATAATAGGGTTTTACCTATGTTTTCTAAATTTATACGCCCCTCGGAGAGTCCACTGGCTGACATTGTGATGATTGATAGCAATGAGCCACAATTTATTAACTCTGAAGGTGCTCCTAATAAAACACAGCAGCATTTTGACATCTTTACTAATCAAATAACCATGAAAAATGATTCCTAGAAAAAATCCAAGAAAAAAACAGTGATAATACAACGAAAGAAATCTAAAAACATCAAGGCTCTGGCGCAAAGCAATTTCAATATGCTGTGATCTTAGCACAACGACATGCTATTAATACCACGCAAGCCATTGCAAATAAATATAAACAATTAGCAAAAACTAATAGTAATAACAAAAATCCCTCCATTTGGTCATCAAACTACCAGCATTGGACCATCCACCTTTAGACGAGCTAGTCATAGAATGAGAGAAATAACCACAGCGCAGAGCTAGTCACACATCTCCCAGTGTGACTAAGCTACAGAAGCTTAAGTCTGATGGCAAATCTTCTCCGGAAGAACTTCTTTCCTTAGACCAACGACGAATTGAAATACAAAAAGCTGTTGACCTTTATTTATCAGGTCAATCAAGAGATGCCATCAGTTTAATAACTAAAGCTTCAGTACCAGCATCCATACCTGCCAATCCCATTGCCTGTCCTCCTCACGAACCAACTTGTGAAAGAAGTGCAATAGCAATCTTTCATCCTAACTCCTGCCAGCATCTGGGCACTGAAACCCTTATTAAAATGAGTCCACCTGAAAACGATTTTGCGGTGACAAACTCTAAAAATCTGAAGCTCCATCAAGCAAACAAGACTAACATACATGAATACCACCACTACTTGATCATGAAATGTTGGTCATCTCCTTATGAGCTATACGATCTAAATAGGACGAGTGTCCTAAATATATTTCAAGAGATCCCTGAACTAGAGGATATCTCATCTTCTGACATTTCACAGGTCAAATTGCGGCACGAAACAGACTTGTCTGTTGTCAGATTATGGATTCCCTCAGGGGTGGTGCTAAATATCCTGTGGCGTGCAAAAATGGAACATTTCACACTCGGCTTTATCATTGCTCAGGACCGATTCTCAAGTGATGTTAAAAAACCAAGTGAACTTGTAACAACTTCTTTCTCCACATGCTACAAGTGTAGAGACCATGGTGTGCTACCTCGACTCCAACAGCTCCCATCTCAAAGATAACAACCAGACAATGTTCATACTGCAAAAATGACTATTGCCAGTTGGAACCCCCGCAGCCAGAGTCATTTACAAATCTCTAATGATAATCAAATAGAGAAATAAGATATCTTGGCTATGCAGGAAACTTGTCTGACTGTCTATCCGGTATGAGATAATCATGATTTGCTCTTACTACCAACAAAAGGCCGTCCCAGTTCTGGACTATTGGTCACAGTAAAAACCAGCTCAGGACTAACTCTGCAACCTTGGGCTGCCCCAAACATATTTCGGCAGCTTGTTAAAATTAGAAGTTATGACAAAGTGATTGCCTTGCTAAATGTTTACAGGAATCCTACTGCTAGCTCAGACTCTGGATTTTTTCAAGAAATCTGATCACTCTTAGATCTTATCACTAATGACTCCTCTATCCCTGATACAATTTAAACCTCTGTTGCTTATCGGAAGACAGTCAGCCCAAGAATTCTGCAATCACGTCTTTGACTAATTTAATGAATGAACGAGAGCTCTACATGGCAAACGGATCTCTACCTGGAGATATTCCAGCACACTATACTTGGTCTAGAGGCTCAACTACGAGCACTATTGATTACATGTATGTTGATAAACATTTATATGCAAATGCTGAGTGATTTAATGTCATTGCACAGCCTCACAGCGACCATTGTATGTTATCCTTGCACTGGAATTGTTCAACAAATGGCTTACCTGTTAATGAGTGGTTTATAGGCCCGATGTTAATTAACAACTCAAGAAATCGATTCCGTTGGAACAATGGCAACCTGGAGCAATTGAATGACATGATATTGTGAAATCAGTCACAACAATTTGGTAAATCCTATGTAACTGCATTAATGTCATTTGGAAGTGTAATCGCTCCTGCAACGACACGCCCCTCAAAGAATAGACACAAATTCGATCCTGAAATTAAACATAAGAAAATTGCTTTACGACAATTAAGAAAATCATTACAAAAATGAACACTTGCCGAAAGAGCTATGGCTTTAAAACATGCTAAATGTTCTTTTAGGAACTGGATACGCCATAAACAGGCTAAAATATACCAACAGGATGGCGAATCGATGGCATATGCCATAGAAAATAAAATTTCGGCTCAAATCTGGCAGCTTTTAAATCAGGAAACCCATTTATCACAAATTAAAACTCAAATAACGGCGTTAGTGAAATGCAGTGGAAAAAATCAGTTCCAAAAGCTATATGATGATCCCTTGTTCCACAACGTACAATGTAAGGTGACTCCATTACAATCCTGGACCTTAAGCATCTCAGAGAATGACATTGAACAATTCATCAAGCTCTGCAGTCGCTCAAGAGCTTCTGAGCCCGATGGACTGAGTAATTACATGTTTAAACTCCATCCAAAAAGTTGGTCTAGAATCTTAAATAACATATACTTTGACGTCATTAGAACTTGTAGCATCCCTCGTTCATGGAAACAATCGGTCATTGTACCGATTTTAAAAAGGGAGATCGCTCCCAACCTACAAATTATGGCCTATAATTTGTAGGTTGGGAGCGATCTCCTCTACTCGACGCACCAGGGAAAATCTTTGCGCATCTAGCATTAAGTGACTTCAAGAATTGACTGCTACTCGGTCACAGCAAGATCCAAACCAGACTGGATTTGTTGCTGGCTTGGGAACAGACATAAAGTTAACCATTCTCCATGCCATAAAAGCCCAAGCCGCAACAATCAAACAGCCACTTCACTTCGCCTTCGTAGATTTGCATGCCGCCTTTGACTCTGTGTCAAGACAGCTTTTATTTGAGAAATGACGCAAAGCTGATTGTCCCACAACACTAATTGAAATTTTAGAATCTCTCCACTCAGAAACAACTATTCAAATAAGATTAACTTCAGAAGAACTATTGTTATCTCCTATCTCGACTACAAGGGACCTCAAGCAAGGCTGCATTCTTGCTTCTGCCAAATTTAACTATTTAATTCAAGACATCAAATATGCCTTTTGCAGTATTATTACAGATGCTCCTAAACTCGGACCCAAAGTAGTGTCAGCTTTAATGTATGCGAACGACTTAGTATTAATGTATAAAACTCCACTCGGACCGCAAAATCTATTAGATGTACTTTCACGATATATAGACAACAATGAACTGCAAACTAATTTGGCAAAAAACAAGATCTTGGCATGTGTAAATAAAAGCTACAAATAGTTACCCATTACACTTATCTGGGTATGATCATTTTATCTGGGTATGATCATCGACAATAAACCTCATAATAAGTCACATCTAACAATGCTTGAATCAAAATTGGTTACATCGATTTCTCAAGCCAGGATCATCCTAGCCAGATATGGAAAGATTTCCGTAAAACCAGCTATCACATATGTACAAAAAACTGTAGCAGTACAATTGTATGGCCTAGAAACATGTGAAACTTTGGGTGAAGCCTTCTTCAGAAAAATTGAAGGGAAATACTGGAGAAGCATACTAAGGGCCTTCACACTTCCCCGTTGCTTGGATTCGACATGAACTACGATTAGCCTCTGTATTGGGAATGTGTCAGTGGCGTCTTTGTGCCCTTTTTAGAAAGTGTTTATTAGCTGCACAATCTACCACAGTCCTTAAAACACTGAGTAAATGCTTCAATCACAAGATCAATTTTCTAGTCAACGAAGAGCCTTGTTAACTAACATTCTGGCTACTGCTGATATTCCCCTTGAAATTCTTATTCTTGACCCCAATAGAGCTAAAATGAAACTTTACTTATTTGACTGGATAGAAACACGCAAACAGTGACTACAGTACAAAGATAATAGATAAACGACCCACTGAGTTATAGTTGCTTAGCTTACCATAGCTGGCGAATTTCTGAGGTTTTTCGGTTTTACTTGTAACCATAACGTCCCTTTACTACGTTTTTTCAATGAATTTAATAGGTTTTTATTAGCGCAACTTAACCATAACATCCCTTCAACAACGTTTTTTCAGTGAATTTTATAGGTTTTTATTAGTGCAATTTAACTTATCCTGCAATTTAAAATATCATGCTTACCCAATATAGCAACATTTGTGTGCAATGTACAAAGTTTCACCTTAACACTCTGCCATTTCCCACCTTCTGGCATCATTTTTAACACTTCTATACACTTTTTGCAACTTTTTCACGTCCACGAACATCTGACTTCATCGTGGACATTCCAGACAGTGCTACGTGATCATACGGTGGTGCGCGGCATGATGACATGTCCGAGAAAGTGTCTGCACTACGCAATCAGATCTGTGCTTCGAGGACAGTTCGGAACTGCATTTACTACTGATCTAGGAACTTTCAACTTCAAAATTTGCCAAGGGGGGTGCTGCTGAGCTGGCAAGCAAGATCGCTGCTTAACTAAAGAGCTCCTGCCACACAGAATTCTTACCTGCAATTGATCCGGTTATGCCTGTGTATGCAAAGCTCTGTCAACACCCGAGGTCTGCACATAGATTCCAGAGCCTGTTGTCCAAATCCTGAACGAATCCGGAGCCTGCACGCAGCGCACTCGGGCTCCTCGGATCCTACGCTGCTGTGGGCGAACGCATTGGGAGCTGCAGTGGGACGATTCCCACGCTGTGCTTTGCTCCGGCTGTAGCCTTCGGTGGACACCTCCCGCGGCACCTACTCAACATATGTCCATGGTTGGTGATGGTTCGGAGTGACGGGTGCAGCGCCATGCTATAGATGGTGCCGGGTGTGCGGTGTCCTATGTGCGGTGTCTGGTCTGAGCTGGCGGCGTGGAGTCTGGGGATCTCTGCTATACCGTATCGCGACCCACTCGCTCTGCCGCTGCGGCATTCCAACGCTCCAGGCGGGGGGGCGATGCCTCGCTCGTTCATCCTGCTGCTCTATTTCGACTAAGTGAGCCTTACGGGACTCGGCACTGGTCTGCCCTGGTTGTGGGCTGTGGTCTTGATCATCTCCGGCTGGCCTCCCTGGCGCTTGTCATCTGGATCCGTGGGCTCCTCACCCTGCCTCTATGGCTGATTGCTGAGGACTGCTGTGTGTTGGGGGCACGCCGTGGGGGCGGGCGGCGGCCCGGTGGTTGCGCCGTGGCGCTCCATGCCTGCCACTCCTTTGCCTGGTCGGGGGTGGTACGGTGCGCAGCTGGGGCCCATCTGCTGTGCTGGGGGCACCTGGACGCCTGGAGGTTGCCCGGCCTGCTTGACGGGCCTGGAGGTTCTCTGGATCCGGTGCGGACGCCTGCACTCCTGTGAGGTGGGAACTGGTCTTGGTTGGGGCTGGCGTGTAGCCCTTTGGGCACGTCTAGTGCTGGGGATTGCTTTGCTGAGGGCGGACAGCACCTCCATTGGTGTGTATGCAGCCACGGGGAGGGTGTTGATGGCGCCAGCTGCACTCCTTGCTCCTCTGTCGGTGTCGTGGTGCTGGACTCTCTGACATAGCTCAATCCATCCCCCTGTGGGGGTTTGTCTAGCGCCTGCTGGTGCCGACGCCTGGACACTCCATTGCTGTGAAGTTATCAACTGCCTGCGCTGGTACTGCACCTTCATCCACCTGCCCCTCTGCAGTCTCATACGGGTGATTTGCTCTGCTCTCACCCATTTGCTGTCGCCTGGGCTCCCCCTGCCTGGTGGGTCGGTCACCCCTTCCTCGCTTATCCTCTCCTCGGCCCTGCTGGTTCGCGTCACAGGCTGCGGCCGCATTCGCCCTCCCGCTGCCCTGGGGTCTCACTAGATATATAAGGACTGGCCTATTGACGTCCCTCTGACTCTGGTACTGTCTTACTCCTGACAGAGACTTGTGCCTCGACTCTGTCTGGGCCCGGGCCATGTGGCCTGCACCGTCACCACCATCGTCACCCTTGCCTCTCTAACTTGAAAATCTCGATCCAGCAACATGACAAAGGTGGCTTCATCCAAAAAGAAGGGCCCCATGGACACTTACACCAACACCCCTGCTAAATCCCAGGACCCAGTGTCGGATGCCCCCGTGGATGAACAGTCAACTCCCTCCGCAACGTCGAGGGAAGATCACCTGCTTGCAACTGTACAGAATGGTTTTCTTGCGGTAAATGTCAAGCTGGACGATATAGTATCCACCATAGGCTTGCTGAAATCGAAATTGGAAAAAGAGGGTGCTCGCATTACCGAGGTTGAGTCCAGGGTTAGCGAGACAGAAGATCAGGTTGCAAAACATGGGTGTGATATTGCGCATCTCCAACAGGAATTCAGCAAAATCTGCAGTAAATGCGATGACCTAGAATCGCAGTCACACCGCAACAATATCAGGATTGTCGGGATTCCTGAGTCGGCTTGCAAGGGCTCGATGGAACAATTTACTGAAAACCCTGTTCGACCCAGCCAAGTTCTCGCAACATTTCCAAGTGTGGAGGGCGCACCGGGTCCTTGCCCCGGTTCCTAAACTGGGCGCCCCCCCCCCCCACACAACTGTAGTGAGACTCCTCAATTATCGCGACAGAGACTTAATTCTGTGGCTTGCCAGGGAGAGCGGTGCGCTGCGCTTTGAATCTTCTGAAATTCATATTTACCCAGACTGCTGCGGCAGTGCTCTCCCGCCGTAAGTCATTTGACCCTGTCAAGAAACTGCTGCGGTTGAGACAGGTGCAGTATGCCCTATTATATCCGGCTCATTTCTTTGAGGATCCTGGAGATGCAATGACGTACATAGAAGCCAACATTTCTATCCCGCTACCGCGAAGATATCATGGCGGCCGGAATAGCTCCCCATCTCACGCTGGTGCCCCTAACATTATGGAAAATAATTGACTGTGCCAAATTAAGTTGGTCTGCCTGTGTTTGTATTAAGAGGCATAACACTACCTGGCTGTGGAGCTGTTCTGTGTTCGTCAGCCGCTGCTAGAGCTTCCTGGCGTCCTCACAGTGCACCCCATGGAGTTCATTGTTTTTTTTTGTTGTTTGGGAATACATCGTCAAGTTGGGGGAGATGATGAGGGTGGTAGGAAGCTGTGGGGTATGGGTGTGGGTAAATGTTTGCAGTTGGATTGCCTGAGTAATGTTGTAATACCGGGCTGTTTAGACTCTGTGTTGGGACTGTTCGCTCAAAAGTTGAAATTACGTGAAGACCTCTTCAACAACAAAGATTACGTCATGTTCTTGCTAAATGGTTTGCAAATACAATGCTTAACTAATGTTGACTAGGAGTGGCATGAATGCTAGTTTTCATTTTTTTTCTTGGAATGTGCGCGGTCTTAACCATCCCCTTAAGGCTTGCATGGTGTCAGCGTATATCAACAGATGTTCCCCCAAGATTGTGATGTTACAGGAGACGCATGCATTGGGGCCCACTAATGAGCTGTTCACTAAATCCTGGGGTAAGCAGCAATATTACAACAGTTATTCTTCGCAATCGCGGGGGGTACCTACTCTTGTACATCGCTCTATACAGTTTCAAGAATTTAAACGTAGCATCGACCCGTTGGGGAGGTTTGTAATAGTGTGGGGCTCGATGCTTGCAGTCAACGTAGCACTTGTCAACACTTATTGCCCTAATATGGATGACCACCAATTCTTTGCCCAGATATTTGACCTACTCGTTGAAGGCCTACATTCATACATTATATGGGAGGGTGATTTTAACCTTATACTTGATTGCGTCCTGGATCGTTCCAGGGACACGCAGAGGGAGCTCACTGCAGTGGGTCGGATGTTGATTAGTGTGATGTCTCATTTAGAGCTTATAGACTCTTGGCGCTGTCGTAATCCAACCAAAGGCGAATATTCATACTACTCCACAGTGCATGATGCACATTCTAGAATCGATTTATCGCTCATACCTTCCACACTAGTCCCGAAGGTGCTGGAGCCTGCGATTTGTCCACGAACTCTGTGATATATCCACAAACTCTATCAGATCACTCCCCCATTACATTATCGCTTGATTGGTTTGCCCTGGCTACCCCTCGCCCTCTCTGGTGCATGCCCCCCAGGTATCTGTCACACCCAGTGTTGCTAGAGAGATTACACACTGAGTTGGCTGACTTTTTCCTCAAAATATAGCATTGGTGTCCCAGACAGGTACGATATGGGAGGCCTTTAAGGTGTGGGTCAGGGGGGAGATCATTCCCAATGCCTCTAGGACGTTACACGAGACCAGAAAGGATCTTTCGGAGGTTGAGGCTGAACTAAAAAGACTTGAGGATGAATATTCGCACACACGCGATTGGGCAGTATTGGGCTGTATTAAAGGAATCTTTTGAAATTCCAGGAGCTGGCGGACCAGGAAGTCTGGCTGCTGTATCACCCTATTCAGGCCAGGAGGTACGGAGAGGCAGATAGGCCGGGTCGACATTTGGCACGGGTGATCCGGGGGGACCCGAGCACGTTGCACGTCACAGGGATTCTCAGTGCATTCGGGCGATATTCGGAATTCCCCTGAGGCGGTGAATGCTGAATTTTGCGAGTTCTGTAAAACACTCTACTCAAACTCAGACAGTTGTTCCCACGAGGAGCTAGAGCGCTACCTTGACTCGGTGCCGCTCCCTAAACTCAAACAGGAGGCATATCAGGTATTAAATCTTCCTATAACTATTGAGGAGATCGAGGACTCCATCAAATCGCTCCCCTCCGGCAAGGTTCCCGGTCCTGATGGGCTCGGGATTGAGTTATATAAGGAACTAAGTGCGGTCCTGGCCCCACATCTTCTCAGTGTCTGGGAGGAAGCCTTGCAATGCGGCAAACTCCCCCCCCCCCATCAATGTCGGAAGCATTAATTACGGTTCTTTTGAAACCAAATAGGCCCCCTGAAGAGATAGGATCCTACCGGCCGCTCTCCCTAATAAACTCTGATACCAAAATCCTAGCTAAACTATTGGTGGCAAGATTACTTCCACATATGCCAGACCTTGTTCATCTGGACCAATCTGGGTTCATCCTCAGCCGCACAACGGCGTATAACTTGCACAGATTCTTTGGTATTATATCACAAATGAACCAACCTCGCAAGCCGTAGCCGCCTCATTAGACACCGAAAAAGCGTTTGATTCAGTGTCTTGGCAATTTCTATTTTCGGTTCTTCGCCATATGGGACTAGATGACTTCTTTATCCAATGTGTGAAGCTAGGGTCAGGACAGGGTCCACAATATCCCCTATAGTTTTACTTGCTCCAGCACCCGCCAGGGATGCCCCCTGTCACTGCTGCTCTTTGCCCTCACTATAGATCCCCTGGCGGCCTTGTTGCGCCTCCGTCACATTCATTGAGGTCTTTGCATGACAGGCCCCATGCATATAATCTCTTTGTATGCGGGCGACTCAATTCTATATATCAGAAACCTGGTAATAAACCTCCCCCCGATACTGGAAGAGTTACGCAAATTCACTAAATTCTCAGGGTACCGTATTAACAAATCCAAGTCAGAACTATTCCCATTGAATGAAGCCACGTCCCCTCCGGCAGTTCTCCAGGGGTTCAGATGGACACAGGATAGAATGAAATACCTGGGTGTCTCTGTCTCGTGGCAGCAACAAACACTGCTGTCCGAGAACCACTGGAAATATTTACATACTCTCTCCAACAAACTGAAGCTGTGGGCCAAGCTGTCGATGTCATTATATGGCAGACTCTCCCTGCTGAAAATGGTTGTGGTCCCCAAATTACTTTACTATTTCGTTAATAATCCCATGTGGCCGGGAAGGGCTTTTTTCCGCTAAACTTCAGTCTCTGGCTATCGGCTTTTGTTGGGGGGAGGATACTCCACGCATGAATTGGGAGGCGATGACTAGACTGTACGAACAAGGAGGCTTGCAGGCACCTGATTTTGAACTTTACTATGAGGTAGACCAGGCGCACTTTGCCAGTCATTGGTATACACTACACGCCCGCCCAATACACACAGACCTCAAAAGATATAGTGCTGCTCCCACTTGTCTCCGTACTATAGTTCTTGCCAATAAACATCCCGACACATGCACGTTCGATCCGGTTTGTACCACCGTGAATGCCTGGTCCAGGTTATACAAGCGGTTACGGATCTCTGAGCTGTACACGGGCTCTATCCTCTTGTGGCGCTGCCCCGGACGTCCCCCCACGTATGATAAAACCATTAGGGAGGGGTGGGATCCCATGGGAGAAATGACTTTGCAGGACCTCTTCCCTGAGGGCACTACTGCAACCATCTCAACCATTATTGAAAGGCTGGGTGGTGGTCCCACACGAATGCTGCAAAATTACAGAATTAGAGCAGCGGTTAGGTAAAAATGGTCATCATACCCCAAGGAGCCTGAAGCGTGCCAGCCCATGGAATTGGTTGTGGTGGCGGGGTACATGAGGGGGCTCATTTCCACACTATATAAGAAATGCCAGGATACGCAGGCGCCACCCGGCTCGGCCAGAGTGAGGTGGGAGGAGAAACTGGATGCCCCTTTAGAGGACACCAGATGGGCTCGCTGGTGCCGACTCACGAAGGAGGTCTCATTAAACACCAGACATCGCCTCGTCCAATTCAGATTGCTCGACAGGTTGCACTACACACCAGATAAGGTGTCTAGATTTGCCCCCTCGGTTAGCCCCAGCTGTTTCAAATGTGGTGCAGACATTGCAGACACATATCATATGTTTTGGTCCTGCCCCTGTGTCGCCAGGTTTTGGGTGGAAGTGGCAGAAATTCTCAACAGTTGTACTAATGTCCCACCAATGTTGACATTCCCTAAATATCTATTTGGGGATATTGGAAAGGTATCAGTTAAAAAGAGACGATTGTTTAATTTAGGATGTTTGATTGCAAAGAAATGTATTCTGTCAAAATGGAGGTTGAAGTCTGCGCCGAAGATTGGAATGTGGTTAACGGAAATGACTCATGTTCGCGCATATGTGAAGAAACATATATTTTGCTGGTCACCCTGTCTTGCAGGCTAAAAACATTTGGGAACCGTTCCAAGAATTATTGCGAAGATCACTGAATAACACAGATTAAGTTCGATATAATACATGTAAATAAACTGCGCTATTATGATATTGCTATGTAACAATGCCAATAGCAAAATGACGTATGGACATGTTTAAACCTATGTCAATTGGAAGTCTCTCACAGTTCAGTAAATAAAGTTTGAAAAAAAAATGTGCCTTGCACAGCTCCTACACCTATTCTTACTCATTATCCATTAACAATCTAGTACACAGTACACACTTGGAAGAATTTTTGTAAAACTGCTATTTATCTTAAAAATGGCATCACCTATTGCCATCCCTCTTCCCCAAGAGCCACCACCCCCACCAGCCGGAGCACCTTCACAACAAAAATAGCACAGTACTTCCAAAGACAATGAAGAGGACCAAGAAGATGAGGTAGAGGAAGTGCCTACTTCTAACACCCAGAGAGAATCATGGGTGTGGCAGTTCTTTACCGCTGTTGGGAATGTACCAAAGGCTAAAGCTGCCAAAGTGAAATGCAGTGAGTGCAACTTTGTACTCAGTTGCAGACTCCCCGGACAGTACTTCTATGGGACAACCTCAATGTGCTGCGACGCCAAATCCAATGACCGCAGTGCTCTCAGAAAGGTTGTTCCTTTCTTAGCAAGTAGGAGGCTATCTTCCTCCACCTCATCTTCCTCGATCAATACTGTTACCACGCAGCCTACTTCTGTGGGACACAAAATCCCACCAGATACCTTGCAAGCAATAAAAGATGCTGTTGATCCATATTTTTTTAAGACAACAGTCCTCTGTATATACTACAACACATCATTCTGCAGAGGGAAATCATTTTGAAGCGCTTTTGAAGCGGTAATCAAGGAGCGTGAGAAACACTGCACCTTACCTTAGAAGTAACACATGTGCAACATCTTCCCCTGTCCACCTGCCCCTCCATATTAGTGCTTGGTGCTTCTTCCCTCTTTTCCCTCCCCACCTTTCGTTCTAAGCTCTCCTTAGACTTTTCCAACATTTCCATTAGCATGTTGTGTTATGCTAATGGGAATATTGTGGCGTTCATTCCCCGTTCCAGTGACTGGAACAGTGGATACCAGCCCGGCAGCCCAAGTTATCAGCCCAAAGCGAAGTGAGGGTGGATAACGAGGTCTCTGGACCATTATCCCCCCATTCCAACCCCTGCAATGGGGGGTGAAGGCCATTAGCAACCCAGGTTCCCAAAGTGGGAACATGGGGGGCTAAACAAAATTGATGTTTCTTCCTACAACGGAACGCCTGTGCCGTCCTTTTCCAAGATGGCCACCATGGAAAGGGAAGGCAGGGTTCCATACAGGGTCTCTCTTTGCTTTCCATGGCAGCCTGCAGAAGGCAAAGAGAGAACCCTATGACCAAATTACCACAAGCACATTTTTCTTCCCTTTCAAAGCTATCCCACTTTCGAATAACTTTACCACAAAGCCGGTTCCAGGTGGACATGGCCACTTTAACCCCACGTGTTGCCCCTCATGGTCATGGCCAGTAGCCAGATTGTCCGGATCATGACCTTATGACCCAGACAATGTGGCTACTGCCCATGGCCACAGGCTACACCTCTGTCACCAAAGGTATATCACTATAATTTGTACCTACAATATGACACTTGTCAAAAAATAAAACACGAGCACATTTGCAAAACCATGCTTTAAGGTCCTTGCCAATGCGCCTTACACAAGTTTCCTGGAAATCCACCCATGTTTTATTTTTTCAAAAGTGTCAAATGTATGCACATACAATAGTCATATAACTTAGCCCCACTTAACAAAATCCATTCAGAATTTACAAAAATATTTATATCTAGATCTAAAATCTGTTTGCAAACTTTTATATAGATTCGTCAAATTGCACCACATTTAAAAGCCTTTACAATATTTTTGCATCCTCCTCTAATTTTGCCCCCGACATTGCAAAAACATTTATATATAGATCTATAGTCTTTTTGCAAACCTTTGTGTAGATTTGTCAAATGGCACCACATTTATAAACCTTTACAATATTTTGGGACCCCCTAATTTTGCCCCCTCTTGACAAAATCCCACCAAACTTTGCAAAAACATGTATTTCGAATGGATTTTGTCCTCCCACATATTCCTCATCTTATGATATTCGTATACTGCCAGCTTCGCTGCTTCGGAAAAAAAATTCTCGGCAGAGGTTGCTGTGCACGAGGTCATGGTGTCGATGTCCCTCGACGGTCTCTGTACTGTGTCGACGTCACCATCAGTATAAATAGCTTGTGCCACGCCCGTGGGCTTCAGTTCCGTTTTTCCAATTGCTTTGCTCTCGAGAACGGCGCGCTTCGAAATTTTCTTCTGAAAATGTCGTCATCTTCTACCCCTTCTACTCCCAAGATGGGGTTCAAAGAGTGTATCGACTGCGGATCGAAGATGTCGATCACAGATCCTCACCACGTTTGTCTCTGGTGCCTAGGTTCAAACCATCGAACCGGCGACTGTGGCTCCTGTCAGTCGTTGACGGAGGAGGCCCTTCGTGAGAGGAAAGGTAAACTGGCGGTGGGGCAGGAAGCTTCTAAGGCCTCGAAGGCCTTGTCGAAAAGACATATAAAAAATTGAGCGATTCGGAAGAATCGGATCGTCATAGACACTCTAAGAGATCCCGATCTTGTAGTAGATCAAGGCGCTCTTCATCTTCCTCTTCAAAAAGAGTAAAAAGGAGACATAGATCTCCCTCTTCATCATCCAATTCATCTACCGAATTGGTACGCTGCCCGACTAAGTCGGATTCCCCAAGAAATTGGGAAGACTTTAGAAGGAAGATGATGGAGGTCTTTGAGAATGCGGCCTCGACCCCCCAAAGGAGCCAGACCACGGTCACTCCATCGGACGATACAGGGAAGTCAGGAACTACTGTGGTAAAACCCAGTAGTATGGATGAAACTCGTAAAACTCGAGTCGACCCCAAGTCGTTGAAGATTCCTCTAGAATTGAGTGTTTCTCCGACACCATATAAAAAACAAAAGTCGTCAACCATCTGCGACTTCGTCGACGCCATCGAAGCCAAAAGCGTCTTCGACGCCTGTGTCGAAGACGGCATCGGTGTCTTCGAAGACTCCTTTGATACCATTGAAGGTCCCTTCGACCAAAACTTATGAACAAGACAGGAAATGTACTCCTTTACCAAAATCAGACTTCTTTAAGTCTATGGGCCTCATTACGATTTTGGCGGTAGCCATGCCTCTATTGGCGGCATGGCTGCCGCCAAAATCGGGTCCGGGTCCGGGTTCCGAGAATGAGGAATTACCGGGCCATTCTGAGTTCAGAGAGCCCGGTAATTCCTCCCTCTGGGAATCCGGACCCGGGCCTTCCCCGTTCCCATTTCAGCCCCCATAGGGCTGAATGGGAGAGGGAGCAAAGAACTGGCCGATTACAAGCGGCCCGTTGTTTGCTCCCTCTTCCCCTTGCGGGACCCGGTCTGCATGTCTGGTGAAACCAGACATGCAGACCGGGTCCCGCGAGGGGTCCTCGTAATCAGGCTGTACGGGGTTGACGGTGCCGGCACCTTTACCGGTGCCGTTAACCCCTTACCGCCTGACTTGTAATGGGGCCCTATGTCTTCAATTATTGAAGAAAGTGGCTCTGACAGAGAGGAGATTTCTCCTTTTGGAGTACAATATGGTACTAGAGAGGTCCCAGAAGAACTAATCGATCCAGAATCGAAAATGAGAGACCTGTGTGACACCCTTCACTCTGCTAGTGGCATTGATACGTCACCTGAGCGAGAGTTTGCAAAACCTGACCCTGCAGAACATGCAGATTCAGGGTACAGGAGTTTAATGAATAGAGTGGTGGAATACATGGGCTGGGGTAGAGCCTCACCCACTTTTGATCAGGACGATATGACGGACATACTTGATCGGGGCCCCCAGAAGGATCCAGTTCTCCCCCTCCATAGGGCACTTAAGAGAACGGTGGAAAAAAACTGGGAAGTTCCTGATAACATTGCTGCAGTAAAAGGTAATTTTCCTAAAAAGTATAGAACTTCTAGTTCTGATCCTGAATAATTAAACAGGCATCCCACTCCAGAAAGTCTGGTTATTCAAGCTGCAACTACCTCAAAACAGACTGCATATCCATCCATCCTTCCGGATAGAGAGGATAAGAAGGTGGATGCTTGGGCCCGTAAAGTTTTTACTTCGGGTAGCATGGCTCTAAAGTCAACTAATGTCACCTGTACCCTGGCCAGGTTCACCCATACCCTGTGGGACTGCATTTCGGCGGCGGCTGAACATATTCCGGAAGGCGAGGAAATGGAAGGCTTCCTGAATATTGTCAAAGACGGAAAGGAGGCAATGGGGGAATGTCTCCAGTCTGGACTGGATACTGCTGATAGTATTAGCAGATCCATAGCTGCAAGCACAGTGCTATGCAGATTTGCGTGGTTGAGGAAGTCGGGGTTCGCACCAGATGTGCAGGCCAGACTTCTGAACATGCCTTTTGATGGCTTGAGGCTGTTTGGTAGTAAGGCTGATGAAAGTCTAGAAAAACTACAGACCTCAAAAGTGGCAGCTAAATCTCTTTGTGCCTCCATGCGATAGCCTGAGAAACCCTATTCGGGCTCATCTTCCTGGAGGGGTTGTTCTTTTCAGTACTTCTCCTCTTTTGGTAGAGGAACAGGACAGGCCTTTCAAAGAGGCAAGATAAATGTCAACCTCAAGAACGTCATCTTTGCCCTCAGCCGCTCCTGCAGCCGCCTCCAAATCACTCTGAGGCCTTGTTACACAAAACCCCGGTGGGAGGCAGAATCTCTCAGCATCTGAAAGAATGGCGGGCATTACCTCAGATGCTTGGGCACTGGAAACAGTAGCTCAAGGTTACTGCCTTCCCTTCCTAAAAAGGCCTCAGGACCATCCACCGGGAACCAGCTCTGTCAAAATTCCAGATCCGCTCCTGTTGCAGGAAATTTTATCCCTGCTAGAGAAAGGTGCAATAGAACAGGTAACTGCAGCGGAGAGGAACAAGGGTTGTTACTCCCCATACTTTCTGATCCCAAAGAAGGACGAAGGATTGAGACCCATCTTGGACTTAAGAAACTTGAACAAGTTCCTCAGGAAGGACAAGTTCAAGATGGTAACCCTTTCTCAAATCCTTCAGGCTCTCCAACTCCAACACTGGTTGGTATCATTGGACCTTCGGGATGCTTACTTTCATGTGCCAATCCATCTCAAACACAGAAAGTACCTGAGGTTCGCGATTGGCAATTCTCACTATCAGTTTCGAGTTCTGCCATTCGGGTTGACCTCCGCCCAAAGGGTTTTCACCAAAATGATGGCGGTTGTGGCAGCGAGTTTCAGGTGAGGGGGGGGTTCACGTCTATCCCTACCTGGACGATTAGTTGATCAGAGCACGTTCTGCCGAACAAGCTCAGGAACATCGCTCCATCACCTGTCACTTCCTTCACAAACTGGGCTTCTGCTTCAATTTCAAGAAGTTCCACATGATACCATCCCAAGAGCTTCAATTTATCAGAGCAGTTTTGGACACTTCCTCGGGCAAAGCCTCGCCTCCCGAGATGAGAGCTCTCCACATTCTGCAGATGGTAACAAAGTTCCGGAATGCCCAGCATCTGCCGGCCTTCGATTTTCTGAGGTTGCTCGGCCTCATGGCATCCTGCATTTTTTTGGTGCCAGAGGACAGGTTGAGAATGAGATGCCTTCAATGGGCCCTCAGAACTCAATGGTCCCAGTTCTCGGGGAATATGTCAGATCTTCTGCAAGTCCTGAGCGCAGTTGCTCAGGATCTACTATGGTGGGCTTGCAACAACAACATCCTCAAGGGAGAATCTTTTTGGCAACCATGGCCAGAGATAACAGTAGTAACGAATGCCTCACTCAAGGGGGAGGGAGCCCATACCAACGATCTGACAATCAGCGGTCGTTGGTCTCCATCGGAGTCCAAACTACACATCAACCTATTGGAGCTGAGGGCAATCAGGCTAGCGCTGAAAGCCTCTCTGCCCTCTCTACAGGGAAAGAATGTCCTGATAATGACGGAAAACACGGTGGCCATGTACTACCTCAACAAGAGAGGAGGCGTAGGGTCACTACCACTGTGCAGAGAGGCAATGCAGCTCTGGTTCTGGGCAATACGAGAAGGAATCTCTCTATCAACAGTTCACCTAGCCGGAGAGCAGAACACAGCGGCGGATGCTCTGAGCATGCAGAGCACAGTCTCCCACGAGTGAGAACTAGCTCAGGAAGTCCTTTTGGAGATCTTCGCCCTTTGGGAACCCCTCAAGAGGATCTGTTCGCGACCACGGTAAACCAAAAGTGCGGACAGTACTGCTCAAGGGAATTTCCTCCGAGAGGAGCTCTAGGAGACGCATTTGTGGTGGACTGGAAGTTCCCACTTCTGTACGCGTTTCCTCCAGTCCCCGTGATTCCTCAAGTAATCAGGAGGTTTAGAAAGTTCAGGAAAACTATGATCCTAATTGGCCCGGATTGGGCCAGGAGGACGTGGTACCCGAACCTTCTAGACATGTCCATCTGCCCTCCAATACGTCTTCCGCAAAGAAAGGATCTTCTCTCGCTAGAGGAAGGTCGGGTTCTCCATCCAGAGGTCAAGACACTCAACCTTCACGCATGGTTTCTGAGAGGTTGAGATACAAGGATTGGGATCTTCCGGATGACGTAATGGAGATTTTGCTTTCGGCCAGAAGGCCAGCAACAAAATCCTTGTACCGGTGTCGTTGGAACAAGTTCAGTAACTGGTGCAAAGATAAGGATGTGGACCCTTTTCAATGTGGCACCCCAATGATGCTTTCTTTCCTATTGCATCTAGCCAATCTGGGGCTCCATATTGGAACAATCAAAGGATACCTAGCGGCGCTGTGCATTTTGAAGCGCTCTTCGGAAGAGGTTTCTTAATTCAAAATTCCATTGATAATACAATTCCTGAAAGGGCTCACTAATGTGTACCCTCCAGTCCCCTTTCATGTCCCAACTTGGGATTTAAATCTAGTACTTAAGTTCCTAACTTGTATACCTTTTCAGCCTCTACACTCTTGTCCCTTGAGGCTTCTAACATTAAAGACTGTCCTTCTTGTGGCCTTAACATCAGCCGCAGGGTTAGTGAAGTACAGGCTCTCTCATGTAAACCTCCATGTACTACTTTTTACAAGGACAAGGTGGTTCTTAAAGTTAAACCTCACAAAAAATAATATTACCAACATTCTATCCTCCTCCTCATTTGGGCAAATAAGAGGAGAGACTGCATAGACTAGACCCCAAAAGGGCTCTCAGTGTTTACATTTCAAGAATGTCAAAATTACGTGAAGATGACCAGCTTTTTGTAGTTTATACAGGTCATAACTTGGGATTAGCGGTGACAAAACAAACCATATCCCGCTGGATCATTCTGGCTATAATTGAGTGCTACAGATTGGCAGGAAAGGACCCCCCAGTTGGGCTTCGAGCCCATTCCACTAGGGGGATGGCTACTTCTGCGCCTCTGAAGAGGGGAGTCCCTGCAGCAGGTATTTTTTCAGCTGCAACATGGGCATCAATGCATACCTTCACCAAGCATTATTGCTTAGATGCTTCTTCCTCCAATGAGGGTTTATTTGCCAAGGCTGTACTTCATTCCGTCCATGAAAACAATATCTAGTACTCCCACCTCCAGAACCACTGCTATGGGAGTCTATCATAAAATGAGGAATACGTGGGAGGACACAATCCATTCGAAGAACAAGTTACTTACCAACTGTAATGTTCTTTCGCCTGGATGTTCCTCCCACGTATTCCTCATCGCCCCTCCCATCCTACCCCACAGTACAGTTTGCGTTTCTTACACTTTCCTCTCACAAAGAGTCTATCAGTCATGGGGCACGCATGGGTGTTCCTCGAATATTTCCTCGAAAAAACCGAACTGAAGCAAACAGGCGCGGCACAAGCTATTTATACTGATGGTGATGTCGACACGGTATGGAGCGCGTCGAGGGACATCGACGCCATGACCTCGTGCACAGCGCCCTCTGCCGAGAATTTTTTTACGGAAGCAGCAAAGCTGGCAGGATACGAATACCATAAGGTGAGTGATAGGGAGAATTCTCATTTATGGCTAATTTCCCTCACCTAGTGAGTCCCCCAGCAGCTTTTCTGGACTGCTGGAGTTTATTTTTTTTCCATTTGGGAAGGGTGAGAGCTTTTCCCCCACTCTTACCTGTGTTTTGCTATGTGTTTCTATCTGTTTTTATGATTGTGGACTCTTTCTGAAGTACTGAAGTACACCACTTCAGTAGCCCCCTTCTTGGTGTGTGTCATAGAGCACCTCCAGTGGCGTGGCACAGGGTTGTCTTTAAGACTTCCCTCAACTCCATTTCTGAGGCGACTACTGTCCCCCAGAGAAGGGTAAAGTTACCATTAACTTTCCTTAGTCAATATACCACAGATCCAGTACACCCCATCTTCCATGGAGTACTGGAAAGGGTTAACTTGTATCCCTTTTTATCTGTACCTCCTAGAGCATTGTTTTGCTCTTTTAACATTTAGACTTGGCTGGTGGCAGTGGTATCTACCCTAACCTTTCTTCCGCGATAATATTAGATAAACGTGGTACTGTTCTTGGCTATTATATTAGCCTCGAACATAAACCCGCTTAATCAAATCGTCTTTCTTTTGGCTCCGGTTGGGTTTATTCACCATTTCTTTTTGTTAAAGTCATTCTTGTGTTTTACTTTGCGCGGCAAACTAGGTTCGCCTTCTTTGTTCACCGTCTTTTGGCGGGCTTTCTGTTCAGAAGCCCTCCACCAGGCGCCTGGTTGTCTAGGTGGGCTGAATGTGAGGGAGGGGTGTAGTCACCCCCTGCACAGGGTATCCTAGGAAACCCAAGTCACACTTTGTCATGATTGGCCAGGGTAGTTGTCCGGGCTGGACAACCCCCCTGCTGGGTGATTGACAGTCAGGCTGTGTGAATGGGGTTTATTCGCATAAAAGGCAGGTCTCTTGGGCTGGAAGTCAGAGAGTCGCCACTGGAACTACAAGGAACCGAAGAGAAGCGGAGAGAACGATGGCTGCTGCAACTACCCCGTCCCGGTGAAGCCCTGCTGTAGTCCCGAGCTATCTTCCCTTCAATGACTTAGAGAAGATCCAGTCCGGAGTCTTCTTCCTTTGAGCTTGGTGGGGATAACCAGCTCATCTACTACAGCCAGAGGATCCTCTTCCTTGGTCGAAATCGCTGCTCACTGCTGTAGTGGTCCAGATAGCCACCTGAAGAGCCTCTCCTGTTTTTAAGGAGCGCACCTTTTATTCCTTGTCGCTGCTGCCGGCTTCATCCCTGTGTGGTGCAGACCCCCTTCAGACGCCTCCTTCACAATGAAGCTCCAGGAATCGTGGGTCTGCGGGAAACCAACAGGAACAACTGCCAGGGCACCAGCTGCACCACTGGAACAAGGTACTGTGTTCTGTTGAGGAAACTGGGTGAATCCCTTTTTCTTCATTTCCAAGGCTTGCCCTTGTCTTCCCTCCTTCTTATAACTTTTGCTTCCGAACATTGACAATATCGAAGTACTTTTGGCTACGTTGAATCTTGAACTGTCTGACTGTGTGATCTTCAGCAACTGGCCCTGATGTCTTTCGACCCTGGCTCCGGCCCTTTGACTTTTGAACTCCTGTCTTTCAGTGTTTCTTGATTCTGCCCGCCTAACCAAAATATTGCCTGTGATTTTTGCCTCCAACTCCCTCTGTGTATCTCAAGTGCTAAGTGTGTTTTTGTCCCGGTAGCATTTCATGTCACAGATACGTGTTTGTTTAGTAGACCGAACTGTCAAAAAGTGATCGCAATCGTATTCGCGCTAACGTGTTTTTGTGCCTAACACCGGTTCATTCCAACACAGGGTACTTACCTTGAGACTTACTGTACAAAGTTAATTGGTTAGTTGTAGTATATTTAACGTGTGGTTTTTATTGAAGTTTCATAGAAGTGTTGTGTTTATAACGAATGGTTTAAAAATAAATGTACTTATATTTTTCTACCTGAAACCTTGAGTCAGTGTTTGCTTGAGTCACAGTAATTGTGGTCTCTTTGTGTAATCTCTGCTACTGCTCATATACTCTTGAGATAAGCCTGGCTGCTCTGCCACTCTGACATAGTAGTACAGGCTTGTACCAAAGGTAAAACTTGTATTGCCACCTGTGGTCTTAATTATGTGTAGTGGTCCCTAAGGGCACTGCACAGGATTCTGCCTAACACTGGTGTACTGCAGTGAGGATTTGGGAGTAGAGTGATTACACTTAGAGTGCTGCTGTTGCTTGGGTTCAACTAACCACAAGGCTAACACCACTAATTCCATTTAACTAAGAAATCATGTCAAATATGGAAAACTACACCGAAGAGTCTTTTACTCTATACTGCTGTGGTTCTGAGAACCAAGTGTAGGGATAAGAATATCTCTGGTAAAGGAAAGAAATCTGAACTGGTTGCAAAGTTAATGGGAAAAAGTCTGGCGAGTGGGTCACAAGGACCTACCACTGCAGCAAATGTGGATTTTGATGTTTGATTCTGAGAGTGTTAATTGTGAAGAAGTAGATGAGTCCTTGCTATGAAACGCTGCAACTCCCTTGCCTGCTCAGAATGCACATCCTCTGTCCACAGGGACCCCCGCAGGTCCTACACTTACTCCTGAGTGTATTGCACTTGAGAAAATGAGACTTGAATTGGAAGTGAAACGTATTGATGCACAAACTGCCATGAAACATCAAGAGTTAAGGCTAAGAGAAATGGAGCTGAACCATGAACTAGAAATGAAGAAATTGTCTCTAGAAAATGCTTCTCTCCCAGAGTCCTCTAGGTCTTCAAGCCCTAAGAGACCCCGTATGTCAAAGGAAATGATTGGTATGTATGAGACTAAACTTGATATTTTGGATTGGTTAGCAATGTTTGAGTACAATCATGAGATTCAAGGTATCTCAGGGAATCAGTTGATTCCTTGGCTGCTCTCTAGGCTCCCCCCTGTTGCAAGTGATGCTGTAATGGAGTTTGGGGAGGAGGATAAACAGGATTATGAGTGTGTGAAACTAGCATTAATAGCTAGGTTTGGGAAAACCCCTTCCCAGTATCTTAAGAGGTTTAGAACCCTCAAAAAGCATGATGGTACCCCTTGGGCTACCTGGGTGTGTGAATGTTTGAAAAACTTAGATGGTTGGGTTAAGGGTTACAAAGTGAACACTTATGAAGGTTTGAGGAATCTTGTAATGTTGTAGTCTATTTTTGATGTCTGCTCTCCTGAGCTCAGACAGCACTTGACTGATTCTAAGGAGATAGATCCTAAGAAGCTAGCTAAGGCTGCTGACTTGTGGGTTGCCAACAGGGCCACTCAGAAGGATTCTGGGGCTACTCAGAAGAAGGATGAGGGGAAGCAGCCAAAGAAAGACAACAAAGAGAATTCCAATAATTCCAATCCGAAAGAGGGCCCCAAACATAACCAGGGTAAGCCACAAGGTAAACCGAATCAGGCTAGTGTACCAACTGGTTCCGCATCAGATGGAGGCCAGGGCAAACCCTTATTCCAGAGAGAATTTGGAAAATGCTTTGTTTGTGGGTTGCCTGGCCATGTGAAAGGAGATCCCAAGTGTAAGGGTAAACCTTGAGGGATCAACAGTGTCTCCTTAGCCTTCTCCCAGGTGGATGAAGTACCTATGACCAGTGGAAACTTTCAGCTACTAGCTGATGAGCCCATGACAGTTTCGGCTAGTGTTTCTTTAGTGTCCTTGGGTCTTTGGGAACAACAGAACTTAGATGTCTATAACTCAATCCCAGATAATACTAAAGAGTATTATAAAGATAGTGTTCTTGTGAATGGTCAGGAGACCCCTGCCATCAGAGACACTGGAGCCAGCATAACTGTGGTTGATGAATGTTTTTTCAAAGTGGAGGATGTTGCTAAGGCACCCAAACACTTAACCAAGTTAGCTGGAGGCCCTGTGCAAATGGTTCCCCAGTTACCAGCTCTCATCCAGTGTAATGACTTGACTGTCAGAATACCTGTAAGTGTGCAAAATAACGTACCTGGGAGGGTCCTGTTGGGTAATGACCTTAAAACCCTTGGAGTTGTGTCTAGCACCCCCAGGCCCCCAGCAGAAGGAAGCAGGAGCTCACAAGGTCTGCAAGGGAGAGAACCTTAAGAGGCTCTCCTGGGGACATGATAGAAGAAGCTATCACCCCAAGTCCACAGGACTGACTTACTGCCATTGCAGGACAAGAAAAGACAAAGTGGAAACCTAAGTCTGCCAGCAAGAAACCAGCAAGCACTCCTGTGCCCATAAGGTCTTTCAGTAGGGTACTCAGCGCTTTAGCCGCCGGTGCCGTTTTTCCCGCCCTGTCCTTGGACCTATCCATACTGGGGTCTACGGTACAGTTAAAGTCCCCCCCCCCACACTACCGTACCCCTCGCCAGGGGGCCAAGTTTGCCGTAGAGGGTCCTAAAGTAAGCCGCTGTATCGTTATTGGGGGCGTACAAATTTATGATGTGTACTTCTGTTTTCCAAGAGACCCGTTACCACCACCATTCTACCCTCTGGGTCCACCGTAGAATCAAGAACTCGAAACGGCACGTGGGGTGCCACCCAAGTGACAACCCCTCTGGCATAGGCTGAGTATGCCGCCCCCACAACGGTGCCCTTCCATTTCCTCCCGACCACCTCCAGCCTTTCCCTAGTGCGGTGGGTCTCTTGTAGCAGGGCTATGTCTATGCGCATCCTCTTCAAATACATCATCACTTTGTTACGTTTAAGGTAGCTGTTGAGGCCCCTTACATTCCAGGTCACAATTCTGAGATTACCCGATGCCATCTAGTCGGTCTATCTCCGTCCCATCCCTCCCCCTAATGTTCCCCATGTAGGGTCGCTTCCTGGCTCTTTCCCTTCTGTTAACGAACCGTGCCCCCCCTCCCCCTTCCCCAACCTCACACCACTGCATACAGTTTCCCCCCCCTCCCCACCAACCCCCAACCATAGCCCAGCTCCATCCCTGGATCTCAGGCCTACCCACTTCTGGACCCGTCTCGTAACCAAGAACAAGGACCCCGCGGGGTGTCTCCAATCTAACAGTGACCTAACTAAGTGTACTACTATCGGGTGCAGAGGTTGCTCCCCAGGAGCTCCCAGTCATCTATTTAGGAGAAGTGAATTCAACGGGACCCCCCGGCAGATGCCGTGAGTTCCTCCACACAAGCACAATATCAAACTATATTCTAGTCCCAATGTCATGGCTATGGCCTCACGGGTGCCTCTGCAGCGTGCTACTTATCTCCATCCGCTTCTGTCTGGGCATCCGATTCCTGTGGTTGACCTTGCATATCCAGCCATTCCATCGCGTCGCTCTGCGTCTCAAAGAAGAGGGATCTGTTCTTATGAATCACCTTTAACCTAGCGGGGTAAAGCAACATGTAGCGGTGGCCTGCCTCTCTGAGCCTCCTCTTCACCGTTCCAAAGTTCATTCGACTCCGTTGTACAAGCAGCGTGTAATCCGGATACGCTGTTATATTCGCTGACCCCCTTTCTACCGTGCCCCCTTTCCGGATAAATTCGAGAATCTTCTCACGGTCACGATAGTTCAAGATCTTTGCAAACAACGGCCGCGGGGGGGCTCCTGGGGCCGGTCTCCTGGTCAGGGCCCTGTGCGCCCTTTCGACCGCGAACCCCTGGGTCAGCTCTCCGCCTGTAATCTCCTGCAAAAGCATGGTTTCAACGAAATCCGTGGGGTTCGATCCTTCCATTCCCTCCGGTACCCCCACTGTGCGAATGTTATTGCGCCTGGCGCGCCCCTCCGCCTGCTCTGTCCTCCAAATTTCCCACTCGTTGCACGAGGGCATGAAGTTCCTTGGCGTATGTATTGCACGCCTCCACAGTCGGGGCCAACTCCTTCTCCAGTTCCCCAGTGCGCTCTGCGATTGTTCGCACATCCTGGCGCAACAGGTTCACTTCTTCTCAGACCGCTCCTATCTTGAGGTTTAGGCCCTCTTGCAACTCTTTCATGGCCAGGCCCAGCTTCGTCTCCCAGGCCACTTTCAAGTCGACAATTGCTGCCAGCACCTCCTGGATAGTACCCGGTGGGTCCGTCGCTGCCACAGGGGTTTCTTTACTCTTGTCCCCTTCCGCGCCCGAGGGCGACCTAGCATAGGTCTCCATCGTAGGCTGTTTGATCCGGGGTCGCACCACCTTGGAAGACATCCTGTTGCGTCGATTGGGCCCACGCGCCCAGCTGTATCCTTGCGGGGTTCGCTCGCCGGCCCCTCCACAGCGAGGTTTCGCTGAACCTGGATTCACTCTGCTAGCTCGCCACGACCCATGGCCTCTGCAGTGGGGGCTCGCCCTTATGTTCTTGCCTTCAGCCCGAGACGCATGCGACCCGTCTATCTGGTTGGGCTCGCCCACGTTCCGACCAACCTTGTCTTCCTCAGCTCGTCGGACCTTTTAAAGTGGGGGGCATACGGTGCGTGCCCTCCCCAACGGCGAGACTGCATATTCATGGATTACCTTTTATGGCCCTTTGTCCACAGGCGGCCATCTTGGGTGCCCCCCACTTTCATACGCCTTTAGATGCACCGTGGGCTCGAAAGTCCGCCAAAAACCATCACTTTTTTCCCAGGATCAGGATCGGATCATCGGGAGCTCCTCCAAGGAACGTCCTCTCACGTAGCCATCAACCCACGCCCCCTCTTGAGTATAAATCCTTGTCCTTAAGCAGACTGAACCTCGACAAGGGTGAAGGGGATGACAGTCAGACTAGTTTGGGACTAGACATATCAGACAAGGAAAGAGAATCCTTCCTTGGGGAAAAGGGAGGGAGCGTGTGTGCCCCCGAGGGAAATCTACAGACAAAGAAGCAAGATGGTCGGATATAGAGCAACCTAAGGATAGGAAGCCAGATCGCATAGAATATCCAGAGCGTCTCCGAGGACGGTCATGTAGTGAGAGGGGAGAATCACAGCCATATGTGAGCAGTTTAAGGTCGCTACCAGTAAGAAGACAGACAGGGGCGATTGCCCCTGCCATGGATAGGCGGACAATGGGAGTTGACTGTGGGTTGGGGTTTATGCAGTTTCGCTTATTGGAAAAAGGGGGAGCAAGACCACAGTATATCCCATGGCCACAGATGGATAAGGATAATTTAAGGTGCAAGCTCCCGAGCTTGACTTTGGGCGCTGGGAAATGGATATTCTAGTAAGAGAAAATGACAGGCGGAAACACACTGGTCATAGGGGACATTAAGGGTCTCTTGGCAGCTATTCTTGGGGAAAGAGCTGATGACATATGGAGTAGAGCAGGATATTCAAGTGTGACAGCACAAAACACAGCGCATTACGGAGCGCCATTTAATTATTGCAGAGCAGATGTGTGGAGGGCTCTCAGGGTACAGTACTCCGATACTTCAGATATGGGTGCAATTATGACACGTAAGATGAAAGAAGATGAAGACCCTATTCCTTACATTCAGGACATTTAAGAGCGATGGCAACTTGAAACGCGTGAGCCGTGGGAAAAGACGGTGGAATTATTTTACCACATTCTATGTTAGGGGTTGCCCGAGCCAGTACAGAGGCAAATGAAGAAACAAGTGGGAATGGAAGCAAAGTCGTGGGCAGAAATAAAGCTGACTATAGTGCATCACTAGCGGTTGTTGCAAGAGAAAAATAAGAAGACAAATGAGAATAGGAAAATTGAGGACACCAAGTTAGTTTGGAAAAAATAGTCAGAATTTGGCATAGAAGGGGTGGTATTGACAAGCCGAGAAGGACTGGGAATGCAGGAAGCAGTGGGTGCATCACAGGCGAATAATCAGCGCCCGATGGACCAAGGTGGGTTTGGGTTTGTTCCAATAGGCAGAGGTATGGGCTATAGAGGAAGAGGTGGATTCCAAAACAATCAAGGTGGGTTTCAAAATGTGCAGAATGAAAACAAGAACACGCAAGGAGGATTTAACCAAGGGGGACTAGTCAGGCGGCCTTGTCCTGTATGTTGGACTTGTGGGATGACAGGGCACATTGCATACATATGTGGGAGCCAAGGGAATGTACAGAATGGCCAATTTTCAAGAGGCGAGTCAACTTATCCTCCACCGTAACCAACAAGGGAAGGGTTTGCCCAAGATCAGACAGTATATCTGACACAAGCGCCGCCCGTGCAGCAAGTACAGCAACCAGAGCAGGTGCAAATGAATCCACCACAAGGGCAGTCGCAGCAAGCTCCCATGCAGACACAACAGTAGGCAAACACAGGACAATTACTGATACCTTGGATAGGAGGTGCCACTGTGGTAGGAGGGAATACTTTTAAAGGAACAGGGATTTGCCTATACCAACAATAGGACAGCTCACAGGGTGACTTGATGTGTTCAGTACTATCTGTGACACCAAACCCCCAAGAGGAACCAGGGGACGATGTGACGATAGGAGGCAAATCTTTTTCTTTTTTTAGTAGACACTGGGGCTACTCGTTCATGTATACGAGAGGGAAAATATCCAATGTCGGGGATTGCCATGAATGCTCAAGAGTTCTCTGGAGCTACAAGTCGAGTTCCTTTTACTGATGAATTACCAGTCTCTATAGGAGAATGTGACATGTCTGTTCCTTTGTTATATTCACGACAGACACCAGTTAACATTTTGGTAAGAGATTTGATGACAAAACTTAACATGACCATTTCATTTACTGACGAAGGGATGGTGTGTTCCACTCCAGGAATACACTGCTTAAATGTGATCATATCTATACTGACATTCACAGGGCAAGTGGCTCTGCGAGGCATTCCAGTAGAGCCAGAGGTTTTTCTTTATGGGGTTAACATTCTACTGACATTGTTACCTTGCTTAGTGGTTAAAACAGTGAGAATACCTGATGAGTTTTTGTTTAGACCACAAATACCTATGGACGAAGAGGGGTTACAGACAATCCCTATAGAACTAGAAGCAGCCATAATACGAAGGGAAATGGCAATGCTCGAAGGAACGAATGATGATGGTAGACAATGGAGGACAGTAATAGCTCTCGAAGAAGGGTACAGGTTGACTGACAGATGACATGTTTATAGAAGACCGAACAGATGATGAAGTAGTGTTCTTTATGAGCATCACATATTGGATTAAAATAGAGAAAAGGGAAATCCCACATTGAATGGAAATAGTGTGGCAGCGTCCAGCATTTTTTGAGGAAGACTTGGAAAAGGTGCCCAGCGTCCTATGGACTACAGGCCCTTATGACACGTGATTGTTGATGGGAATAGGGGAGGTTAAAACGAAGCTGAAGCCAGCAGTGATTTTACCTTGAGCAAGACAGTACTGCATGTCTCGAGAGGCTGATGAGGGTATATTTAAGACCATTGCAGCACTGATGAAACAAGGTATTCTGGTGTGTTTTTCTCAGACGTCAAAAACCATGTTCTAATGGATCAAATTACACTCTTTACCACATGGATAAGACTAATAGTATATATAACAAAAAAAGGGTGTAAACACCGTACAATATATCCACAGAGGTGACAAACACCAGGAATCGTATATTCCCGAATATATTTATTCATACATTAATTTATTTAATTATAACACTCTTAAAATGATCACGTTACATAAAATTCATAGTTAAACACACAATATATAAAACATCAAAAGACTGTACTCCATAAAACACATGAAAATCCCAAATATGGGTTAATTCTGCTGATTTGTAAATTGACTCCGTGTGGAACTCCACACTGGAGTGATTTCTCTTTTAACTAGGTTATTATTGGTACTTGCTCAGTAACCCAACTTATACAAGTTTCTGTCCTAGAAACACAGATTAATGTGGGACATTCATCAGGGGTAAAGTGATATGTGTTTTTTTCAAAGGTGATGGTGTTTCCTTCTATCACTTTCTTGCAGCCATAGAATTTCTAAAATTGACTCCCTGTGGAATAAAAACAGAATCTATTACTAAATTTGTACGACTGTTTGTGTCTTATAATTTAGACTACAAAACATCAGCACCCTGATCCAAAAAGGGTGTTAGAATATATATATATTTACATACCTTATAAATTGTGGTAATAACTTCCACGACAACGCCAAATCTTTGGTATTGATAAAAGCGACTTCCAAATTGTTTAAAGAAGGTCGCTCCAAAACTTCCTCTCAAGTTCTACAAAAACACATAGGGAAAAAAAAAATTTTTCATAGGAGAAAATTCAAGGGCTGGCTTCAGAATGATATAGGAACTTTACATGATCCTATATATTTTTTTATAAAATACCCAAATCTTACTTACCGATCCTTTAATTAGATCGGTGCTCAGGATAAGAATTAGCCTCCATCTTGAAGAATGGTGAGTAAATGGACGGAAAAAACTTCCTGTAGAATTAAAAACACAGGAAAAAGAAGTCTGGGTCTAGGAATCTATGGATACAAAGTTTTTCTACATGATGTCCATAAATACTTATTTCTGAAACTTTTATTTCAAAGTCTAGATTTCAAAAGGAGGGAGTTTTTTACATGTCCCAATGTATATACTTTATGCATTAGGGAAAAAGATTTCAAACTACACCCCAGGTTCTAAGGGTCAAGATAGATGCTCTGCCTGCTGTTTATTTCCTAATGGCAGTTTCTCATCACATCAAAGAGTGTCCACTCACCCTTACCTTAACAGGGAAAGGAAAGGGAGGAGAGAGAAATTCCGGCCGCAGAACAGGTTCCAGTTACATCTGTGCCGTTTTCAAAGGAAAAGGGGCTGCCTTTTAAATCCCTAATCCGACGCGGCTGCGTCTCATGTGACGCGATGACGTCACGCGCAACATGGAATGCGCGATGGCATCATCACGCAGCGCGCAATGACGTCATAACGCTCCGCGCGACGCCATACTGGCGTCCGCCCAAATAATTAGGGCAAAAAACCAAAATAAATTGGGAAACAAACGGAGTGAAGTACTACCTCACTTCCCTAGGTCTACTGGGAAATGTAGAGAGGAGGAGCCTGGTCGTGGAAGAGAAAAAAGAAAGAAAGACCAGAGACTGGACACAACCAGCTTCATAGTGGCCCTTGAAGCCAAATAGTAAAGGTAAAAATACCATTGCAGAGTTTATGAACCCAAACAAAAAACTGTTTGGAAAAAATACATATTATTTGGGAAAATTCTAGAAGGTCACTATTCACTAACCCCCACAGACGGAAGGGGGGGGGTTGGACAACAGAATAGTCAACCAAGGGCTAAGTATGACAAATATAGCTGTAAATGAAAACCATACAGATGTGGGAACATAGTCGCCTCATGATCTTCCAAAAAGCTAAGTAACAAGAATGACTGTAGAAAAAAGGAGAAACATTAAGCATTGTGCCACTCTACATTTTCGTTCAAACCCCAAACATGACTTTTTGTTTGGAAAATTAGTTTTTGTTCCAGACTCAAAAGTGTCCTGTTGATCAAATTTTGTGTTTTACCTCTCATATGTTTTAGAATTGTCCAATTAAAGTCTGTACATTTATGATTTTTTTCTAAAAAGTGCTTAACGAGTGGTGCTTGTTATACCTCGTTCCTAATGCAGCTTTTATGCTCAGTCATTCTTATTTTACACTTGCGACTAGTTTTTCCAATATTGATGTATTGACACGGGCATTTGATGACATATATAACATTCTCTGTATTACAGTTAGTATGCTCAGTAATGTTCCATTCTTTTTTAAGGCCTAAGTCTACTTTAACAGTTTTTCTGGTCTGTGCACACATGCTACATTTACCACATGGGTGGTGTCCTACTACTGGAGGTAAGTTCCACAATCTTGTCTGCTGTGCCCCTTTATTTTCATTGTTTCCAATATCATTCCTCATCACCAGATTGCGTATGGTGGTACTTTTCTTAAATGCTACTAGCGGTTTCATATTCTCCTTTGGCATCACCTTTTTCCAATTTTTGTTGATGATGCCTTTGATTTTATAGGATAAATTGCTATAAGTGTTCACGAACACTAAAGGGCTCTCCTTACGTGTCCTGTTCTGGTGTAATTGATGATCAAGGAGGGCTTCTCTGTTATTGTTGAACGCCCTCTTCGCAGCATCTTTGACCAAACGTTTTGGGTATCCTCGAGTTGTGAGTTTTGTAATCAATTTATTGGCACCTTCCTCGTATGACTCTCTAGTACTACTGTTTTTCTTAATACGAAGAAATTGACCAAAAGGCAAATTATTTTTCACATGTTGGGCATGATGACTAGTGAAATGAAGGAGGGCATTTCTATCTGTCTTTGTTGTAAGGTTTAACCAAAAGGGTGCCTTGGTGATGGTATAGCGAGATGTCTAGAAAGTTCACCATGTCATTACTCATGTTCATTGTAAATTTGAGGTACCTGTTTTGTTCATTCAGCCATATGTTGAATTGATTGGCCTCTTCTGCGTTACCCTTCCAAATAACAAAAATGTCGTCTATATAGCGTAGCCAACATATTATGTTGTCTTGAAAAGGGTTGAGACTGTGATATATGATTGTTTCCTCGAACATGTTTACGTATAAATTTGCTAGATTCGGTGCAATGGCAGCACCCATGGCAGTCCCTTCAATTGGTACATAAAACTGGCCCATGAATTAAAAAAAATTGTTTGTCAAGGCCATCTCCGTACACCATTTTATAAAAGAATTGGAGACAGGATGATCATCTTCTTTTTTTGAGGAGGGTTTCTTCTACAACTTCGAGGGTAGCTCGTTGGGGTATGTTGGTATATAGAGCTTGTATATCCAGACATAGTAATAGTATAGTATATTCTGGTGCCATCAGAATCATTGTGCAATACCGCAGTGTATCCAATCAAAAAAATCAAAGGGCGGGTCATGGGAGATTTATACAAGACATAAGGCCGATTGATGAGATTGTAGAGGCAGAGTTTCCTCTGGTTCCTAATCCGGCAATGATACTATGTAGTATCCCAGTGGAAGCTCGATATTTCACGGTGATCGATTTGAAAAATGCATTTTTCTCAATCCCATTGCACAAGGACTTGACTTCCTTTACTTTTCTTTCCAAACTTGACTAAAACATACTTGTTTGCCCCAGGGGTACTCAAGACCCCATCGATCTTTAACAGAGTCCTTCAGATGGATTTAGGCAATATTGATTTTAAGAGTGCGGTGTTACAATGTAGATGACATTGTAATTTGTAGCGGCCCAGAAGATGAGTGCAGACAAGTCTAAATTCGGTTGATGACTATCTTAGCAGACAAAGGATATAAGGTAGACAAGGAGAAACTGCAGTATTGTCAAGAAGAGGTGTTCTACATAGGACAGTTGATTTCACATGAGGGAAAAAAGGTGATACCTGAAAGAGGTGAGGCAATTATGAAAACCGCAAAACCAAACACAGTAAAACAAATGCAGCAGTTTTTGGGGCTATGTAATTATGTTAGAGCCTGGGTGTTTGACTACAGTACGTATACGAGATCTCTCTTGCAGGCTTTAAAGAAAGCACAGGTGAACAAAGTAAAGATTGAATGGACTGAGGAAATGGAGGAGGGGTTTGAAGAGTTGAAAAAACCAATTTGCACAGCCCTCTTTTTGGGAATCCCCAATTATGCTGCAGAGTTTTATTTATTCTCGCACACAAATGGGACAGTCATGACAGCAGTGCTTACACAGTGGACTACATTAGGGTACAAACCTTTAGTATATTATAGTGGGATTTTAGACACAGTTCTGAAAGGACACTTTCCTAGTGAACAGTCATTGGCATCCGCCGCATTCGCAAGTATTGTCCTGGGCTGCTATATGACTCTCTTTGTAGAGCATGCTCTGTTTGCCATTTTAGAAAAGCCCAAAGGTACATTGACATCTGAGAGCCTCAGCCTATGAAGTAATGATTTGGAACCCAGCTATTAAAATTGTAAAATTGTAAGATGTCAAATAGTGAATCCTGCCACATTTGTAGCTGAGCCAATAGCAGAAGGCGATCAAGTGCATGACTGTGCTCATTATGTTGAATTTTATGATGATGTACCCCGTGTGAAGGAAAATGCTTTAGCAGGGGGGGAATTCTCTTTATTGATGGTTCTTTGATCAGACGAGTGGGGAAAGACATTCTGGCACAGCTGTGGTAAGGCATAGATTGAATGGGGAATTTGAAGTTGTAGCAAGTGCAAGGCTACCATCTCTCTTTTCAGCACAAGCAGCAAAATTGGTAGCGCTTATTGTCATGCTTGAGAAACATGAAGGGCGGGAAGTGACGGTGTACAGTGACTCCGCCTATGTGACGTCAACCGTACACGCAGTGCTAGCACGTTGGAAAAGGAGGGGCTACCTCTGGGCAGATGGCATTCCAGTGCAGCACGCATCCCTATTTGACAGGCTTATTAAAGCACTACAATTCCCAGTGGCCATAGCGGTCGTCAAATGCGCAGCTCAAACTAAGCAAACAGATTTTATTTCTTGCGGAATGAAGCCGCAGATGTAGAAGCTAAGAGGATTGCATATTCTCACGAAATTTCAAGTTTTGATACTCCAAGTGCAAGGGAAAAAGTAGTAATGATCATGGTAATGCAAGAAGGGTTTAATAGATTACCAATGACCCAATTAATGGAAATACCAATGACCCAATTAATGGAAATTCAAGTAAGTGCCCTGCAGGAAGAGCAGGAATTATGGAAGCATAGGGGATGCTCTCTATCCTCCACAGAAGCATTATGGTGACAGAATAGCACTGGAAAGCCAGTGATGCCAGTAGTATTATTAAAGATAGCGTTGGAACAGCTGCATTACCATGCACATGTAACTAGGGAGAGTGTTGCTGTAACGATTGCGAAAGACTTGTTTATTCCAAATTTGTTAGAACATGTTGCATTCTTTATAGTGAATTGCATTGTGTGTCAAATGTTTACTGCTGGGCATACACTAAGAACGATTAGAGGAGTAATATGTCAGCATTTACATATTGATTATGTTGACATGCTGCAAGTATGTAACGGATATAGGTATCTGATAGTGGTGGTGTGTCCCTTCTCTAGGTGGATCAAGGCAGGTCCATGTACACACCCTGAGGCTACTTGCTCAGCAAAGTTTTTAGCACACAAGGTCTTTCCAAGATGGGGGGGTGTGTGAAGTGCTGAGATCCGATAATGGGCCGCATTTTGTTAATGAAGTATTTGAACAGATAGGGCTCCTATTAAGTATTAAACACAAGTTTTCTTTTGCTTATCAACCGCAAGCAAACAGAATTTGTGAGAGACTCAATGGCCTCCTAAAAGAAAGGATTGCTAAAATCAAATTGACTTTGAAGAAGGGATGGCTATTTTGCCTGCCCTTAACTTTATATGTCCTTCGGAATCAGCCTGGTTCAGACCATCACCTCACCCCACACAAACTAGTGACAGGGAGGCGAATGAGAACACCTCATATACCTCGATTGAGGAGTAGAAGTGATGCCCAGAGTACAGCTAAATTGTTAGGTAATGAATTAAATGACTATTTGACATGTATGACCTCTAGCATCTCTCTCTTTTCAGATCAACTCAAGCGTCAGCAGGGTCGGTCTCAGAACACAGATGAAGACAATCCAGCAACCGCATCACGTGAACTTCTATCAGCACCTAAATTGTTTATTGGTGACACCATTCTGATAAAGAATTTTACCCGAAAGTGGCACGAGCCCCGTTTCCATGGCCCCTTTTTCATAGAAAATATAACACCCTCAGCAGTAAAAGTCCAAGGTGGACAATCTTGGCTTCATTTAAGTGATATAAAACCATACAAAGCTGAGACCGCCCCTCCCACTGTTGCCGATCCAGAAGCAAGACACGAAGAAGAATTTCAGTGTGTGCAGACTCGATCGATGACCAAGAAGAAGGACGATAAGACGACTAGCAGTTAATGCAGATTTTGCATTTGGACTAAGGTTCATTTTAGACACTCCTTATAGATATAGCAACCCTTCCTTAGAGCCTTAGGAATATTGAAAAATTAACTTCAGAAATTGGAACGATGTGTCAAGGTAATGCTTCAACAACAGTTTTTAATTAAGAATTGGAAGCGCGATCCATATTCAGATTAATTTCTCACTGAATACCTGTTTGGTTAACACTATGGTTCTCACAAACAGAGATGTGCACCGGCTTGTGTTTGCTGTTTTTGTATTTATCCTTCAAGCTTATCCTTCTCTTGTCAGAAGAGATGATGATATTCACACTTTTTTTTATAGAATCCTAAAAATTGCCATGTGATTAGTAGGCTTTTATTTGTGATCATTGAGTACATACTGCAAATGCAGGAGTAAAATAATGTTTCTTATGATTATATTAGAAATGAGGAATGATGAGGCTAACACGATTTTCGGGACTGAACGAGCATGGCCAGTACCAGGATGGCGAGAAAGATGGATGTCCATGGTCTTGTGCATAGTGTATGCCTGTACAATTACTCTTTTTGTCTTTCTGTTTCTCTTGTTTCACACTCTCTATCACATTAGTCCTGATAAGGCAGATGTCCCTTTGGTTCTCACCACTATAAAGACTACTTTTGATTCACTCCATGGTTAGTACACAAACCCTGCACATGGGAGAATTAGGAGCAATGCAGAGGAAGATAGTGAGGGGATAAATACCTATTTAGACAATGCAGCACACTTGGGTAATAACATGTGGTATCAGCACATGAGAAAGGTGGGAGAGAGAACATCTAAGGAGAGTTGCTATGTCTTTGCTCTCATACCCTATGCCTTGAATACAGTGCAAACGTTCATATCTAGAGAAGTTTCAGAACACAATGCCAGATGCCTTATTCACCTTGAAGCATGCATGACTAGAGGACAGTTTCAGGGAAGTTGGGCCACTTTGTGATGGAGATTGACAGGGTCATTTCCATTTCAGGATGATTACATCAAGACTACACAGACAGAAAAAGAACCTGCATGGAAATTTAAGATGCTTATGTATCCAGCTGCAGGACAGGAAGAGGTAGTTGTTGCAGAGATGAAGAGAATGGACTGCCCTGATAAAATAGAAATAGCTGTATCGTCTCGATGTTGGGAACGAACACAAGTTTTAGTCTATGGATGAGTGAAATCTAAGAAGGCATGGGAAGAGGGACTGATGTCCTGTGCAGCTCATCTATTGAAGCCAGAATATGTACAAGAGGTGAAGAGAGTGATCAATGGATGTCTAAAGTCATGGGCCAAACATGCCAAGCTGTTGACATGGGTAGAAGATGAATCTTGTCCTGTGGTTGTATTCCCATTGGTGAATGCGACATTGTGCTTCCGTAGACATGGAAAGAAGCATGTGGGAGATAACATAGGCTGCAAGACTACAGTTGACGTTACTAGAATGGGAGCAGGGACAGCTGTCCTGATGGATCGATATTGGCTTGTGGGTCCAGTGCCTACATGAAGCTGCCAAAGGATTGGGGAGGGACGTGCTCCTTGGTGCTTATCCATGTTCCAGCGTTGGTGATTCCACAGATTAACCTGAACATTGGAGAATTTCTGAAAGTAGATGCCCGTTTGAGAAGAAGATCGCTTGAATTTCTCAATCGAACAAAGAGAGACAACTATTTCTCAGCTAAGTCAATAGACGCATATGAGGCCATTCCGTATGAGCATAGACTGTTCAGCAAGACTGCCTCAATTTTCACGACTATCTTCATGCCTGGGAGGGATCGAGACGATGTCCAATGGCAAGTGGTTGCAGATCACAAAATCAGAACTTTTGCAGACGATCAACACAACCATAAAGGGATTCAATGCTATTAAAGAAGAATTGAGGGCCATACAACTGATGACCCTGCAGAAAAGATATGTCCTTGACATGATCACTGTGATGGAAGGAGGAGTTTGTGCCAAAATCGGGCCATCATGTTGCACGTTCATACCTTCTCCCGATGATAATAGGACCATGACAGAGGCCATAACGCTATTGACGAACCTACACAACAGTATGGAAGATGAGACGAAAGACATTGCAGATGACAATTGGTTTGCGTCTATCTTCTCATGGGTTCCACAATGGATGGTTAACATCTTCAAGTTTCTTGGAGCAGTATTAGTGATGCTGATGTTTGGCTTATGTGTGATTAGGATAATAATTAAACAGTGAAGAAGACAGCAAAGAAAGCAGTAGAAATGAAGATCATGATCAATGTCGAATCAGGGTTAGGCACCTACGAGTTGACAGATGAAGATGTCAAAACATATATATAAGCTAGTATAATAGCACCTGAGGGGATGAAGTTCCTGCATCCAAGAAATCATACGAAGTACGTAGGATGATGGGTCTATTGTAATCCGAAAGGACAGTGTAGCTACATGACCTGGAGTGTGGATGAACATGTCAAATCAGCAGGTTTCCCTGAAGGGAGGGATGAAGATCTGGACCCTGAAGAAGCGTTTCTTCAAAAGTAGATACCATAATGTGGAGACTGGTGAAGTTGTGATTGGTAGATCGATCAGAGGGGGGAATGTAAAGGAGCAGCCCCCCACCCATCTGTATGCTGGAAGCCTGAAATTGTGCCATGCTTGACACCAGCGGTCGTGACCATTCTGCAGTGAATCTTTGAGAGAAGGTATCCACTAAGAAAACCGTCTCAGATGTATTCCCAAAGAGATGGCAATCTTATGGAGGAAATCCCTGAAGAAATATGAAGAGAGCAAGAAAAGGAGCTGGTGACGTCACAAGTAACAGGTGTGACGCACAGAGAAGACTGGCTGAAGAAGAGAGTGTATGGACCTTATAGAAACTGATGAGGAAGTAAATAATAGAGTGAACTTTCATATGCAAAAAGAAGATTGCATGTATGACGAGCACTGCCGAAAATGCAAGTCGTTCAATAACTGTACAGATCGAGTAAGGTAAGTAGACTAAGTGATCATAGAAGCTGTCTATGTGTAGTGAATAGACTGCAGGCGCAGCTGCCATTATATAGAAGCTGGAAATCAGTGTCACAACTTCAGTTAAGTTCAAACTCATGGAGAGAAGGGGCGAAAGCTGTGTCGCAGCAAAGAATTAGCTGGAATTGTGGAAGAAACTGGGAGGGCTGTCTGGCCTGGTGTCAAGGCTTAAGCAGCCAAGACAGGTTATCTATTCTTGAAGGCAGTGAACGTGAGATGCTGAATCACCCCTTGTTAAGGTGCAAAGAAAGAGCACCATGAGTGCCATGTTGTATTCATTTAAGACAATTAAATGCTACTAGATGGGCCGAATTGAGGTCTCCTGTCACGTGAGCCAAGGATGGAAATAGAGTTGGGCATGCAGTTCCAGAACTATGATAGCGCGTGCCCATACTCCCTAATATTCAAGGCCAAGTTCAAAGACAATCTTCATGGCCGAAGGCATGGGTGATGAGAGATGTTGGGCTTATTGGGTGGGGAGGTACAGTCAAATCCACCTCCTGACACCTGGGGTATGAGCTTACGTGCTGCTAGAGAGCCGAATGTTCCAGACTGGCACGAGCGTGCCAACCAATTGTAGAAGGCTATATAACATAGGACCTTATAGTTGGAGAGCCAATGATGTACCTTGCATCTAATAATTGTTGAAGATGACTTGCAGTAGTAGTGGGCATGAGTTGTCCACCTGACAGTAGATGTCCAATCACAACCTAACCCCATATAGAAAGTATACTTAGATGTTCCCTTTGAATTTATCACAATCCCCTGTAGGTCTTTCTTATTTGTCACGTACTATGACATCACGTATGATGAATATTTACTATATAAGGATGATTTTTATGAAATGCTTCGAGAATGCTTGTGCAACATCCGGTGATGTCCGTTGTACTCCCTGTTTCAGACAATTGATAATAAAACAGACAAACTTTGCCATCTTCCTGAGTTGGTTCCGTTATTTGGTGTAAGAGTTACTCTGTTTCCCATCTACTGCATGATACGCTACCCAAAGGACCTTATGTTCACATGGTCGAGTACTACAAGAAGAAAAGGATTTACGGAAAAAGCAGGTTTTTTTTTTTATCCCCAACTGAGGTAATTTGGGGACAGGAGAGCATGGAAAGCCAGTTATGTCTCTAGCATTATTTAGGGTAGCATTGGAGCAGCTCCACTACCCCGCGCATGTGACTCGAGAGAATCTAGCTGTTACAATTGCAGAAGAGTGGTACTCGCCACACCTGTTAGAGCATCTGACACAGTTTATTGTAAAGTGCATCATGTGCCAGAAATGTACTGCAGGGAACACTTTGCAAACAGTGAGTGGAGCAATTACTAGACCCAATGGCTCATTTCATGTGGATATGCTGTAGACATGCAACGGCTACAGATATATCAGATATATGCTGTCATGGTATGTCCTTTTTCTAGATGCATGGAGGCAGGTCCATGCAAACACCCTGACGCCACTTGCGCTGCCAAGTTCCTTGTGCATGAGATGTTTACAAGATGGGGTGTATGTAAGGTATTGCGGTCTGATAATGAATCACATTTTGTAAATGAACTGTTGAAACAAATAGTTCTTCTATTAGGTATTAAGCATATATTTTCCTCCCCATATCATCCACAGGCGAATGGTGTCTGTGAGCGATACAATTGATTTTTGAAGGAAAGGATTGCAAAAACCTGCCTGTCTCAGATCACCATCTAATTCCTCAAGAGTTGGTGACTGGACAACCCCCCCTTGCCCCTCCAACTAGGTTAAAAATGAATGCCCATAGTGTAGCGAAGACACTAGGTGACAAGATGCAACATTGACTGCAATTGTTTCTTTCATGTCTCAACAGGTCAAAGAGAAGCAACAAAGATGATCAATCAATTGAAGCAGAGGTTTTGTTCAAACAGACCTGGTGCTGATACGAAAGTCTGAAAGCACTTGGAGTACGCCCCATTTTGCAGGACTATATGAGGTAGAAGAAGTTAACCCTACAGCTGCTAAGTTAAAAGGAAGAACAGCCTGGCTGCATTTGCACAACATCAAACCATATAAAGGAGAAACCCAGACCCCTCCTGCAACTACCGATGGTGAAGCAAGAGAAAAAGTTCAGCACATGTAGACTCGCTCAATGGCCAAGAGCAAAAACACGGGAAATGAAGAGCACAGCAGCACTTTAAATTAGAGACCAATATTTTCAACATTGCATAAGGGATAAATAGACTTGAATATATCCTGGAACTTTTTAGATAGGCTCAAGGAACAACTTTGTAACATACCAGAGCTGAAAGAAGAGAAGCACTTTTCATCTTATTTTACCTATTATAACAACATTACACTCATTCTTTTTTTTTATTGTGTTATAGCCGTATTATACGACTTTTCACAAAAATATAAGATAACCGCGAAATAAAATCAATAGCAAACATTAATATATATCAATGTTAAAACAGTTAAAAAAAGAAAAGGAAAAAAAATACATTATTTCAATAGAATGAGACCTAATTTTTCCAAAGTCTTTAAGACAGCAATAGTTAGGCACTCATTCTTGTATGCTGTTTTTATTTATATATTACATTCTTATCTTTCTTTAGTAAGAGGACACGTAAATATAGTGACGTTTTTCAGTAATCCAAAGAACAATCATAAAAATGTCAGAATAATTATAGCAATAATCTTGCAGTTCTTGATGTTGAAGTGTGACCCATAAAGAATGAACGATATAGATATATATATATAATGTGTATATCCAGATTTAAAACACGATGAGCAGGCTCCAGAATATAAGAGGCCCATTGCCATCAAGAAAATTGTTGAGTTTTCATGGAATAATAGTGATATCATTCTGTGTTATGATTTGTGTTTTCCTCCTGATTATTATGGCATGAAGATATGTTAGAAGAAACAATACAGACATGGTGGGGAACAATTAAATAGTTACTATTGTCCCTGATGAAAGCACGAACAGTATCCTATATAATTTTACTAAGCATCTATTTCGATTTAAAAAGGATTTTGGGGAAGACCATGAAGATATAAATAGATATCTTGATAATTCACCTCATTAAATAAATTATCTATGGTATCAGCGCATGAAGGAGATGGGGGAGAGAACGTCAGATGAAAGCTGCTGTGTCTGTTCCTTAATACTGTATGCCATGAGCACAGCATGGACATCTATTGCCAAAGTCATGCCTGAACATGATGCAATCTGTCTCAGTCATCTAGCAGCATGTAAAACCAGAGAGAAATTAGAAGGAAAATGGGCAACTTTATGATGGCAATCAAGAGGAACATTTCCATATGAAGATACTTATGTGAAGACACAAAAGATGGAAAGTGGGATAGGGTGATCAAGCAAAAAAACATATGTATCCATCCCAGATTGGAGAACAAATACAAATTGTTGAGGTGAAGAGGATGGATTGCTCAGATATGACTGTAAGATCAGGAGAGTCTGGATGCTGGGAGAGACTTCTGCTATTGGTATATGGGCGTGTTGCCACCAGTACCAGATTGTCCTGCAGACTTATTGAAGAAAGAACAAGTAGGCATAGTGCAAATAGTGAATGACAGATGGCTAGAATCATGGGCCAAATACTCCAAGTTACTAACATGGGTCGACAACGAAGCAGGACCCATATCCATAATACCATTAAAGAATGCAACAACATGCTTCAAGAATGGAGGCTCGGTTCGCTTTAGAGAGAATAAAGGATGTGGACAGACAGTCGAGGTCCCAGCAATGAATAGAGGAACTGCGGTACTGATGGACCTATATTGGGCTGTGGATCCAGAGCTTACATGCAGTTGCCTAAATATTGGGGAGGAGTATGTTCCATTGTATTAATACATGTTCCAGCAATAGTGATTCCTTAAAGTGATCTCAATATCGATGAATTTCCAAATATGAATGAACACCAGAGAAGGAAGAGGTTGCTTATTCTTTGCCGTTGAAGAGAGAGAACTATTTTACATCAACATCACTAAGGGCCTATGAAGACATTCTAGGTGAACATAAACTGTTCAGTAAGACGGCAATGATAATGACATCTGTATATATGCCAATACTCCAGAATGCAGTGAACGCCAAATGTCTTCGGATCAGATCACCAGATATGAGCTGTTACAGATGATTAATGCAACAATAAAAGGATTCAATGCAATCAGAGAAGAACTGAGAACCATCAGGGTGATGACTCTCCAGAAAAGATATGTCCTGGATTTAATCACGGCAATGAAAGGAGGTGTGTGTGCCAAAGTCGGGCCTTCTTGCTGTACATTCACACAACCCATGATGGAGAAAATGGAACCCGCACAGAAGCAATAACTATACTGACGACTCTGCATACAAAGATGGAAGATGAAGCTGACGAGACAGCAGGAAATTATTGGTTCTCATTTCTATTGTCATTGATTCCAACCTGGCTGGCCAATGCTTTCAAAATACTCTGAGCAATACTTGTTTTGGCATTGCTAGGATTTTGTCTTATAAAGATCATTTTGGGACAGTGCCAGAAGACAGCCAAGAAAGCTATTGGGATGAAGATAATTATTGATATAGATGCTGGAGTGGGTGAAAGAATGCAACATAGGGAAACTACCCGTGAGAATATACAGAAAAGTAACTTTTCACCTCCATTATGAAGTTCTACTATCCCAAGCATCTTATAAAAAAAATATGTAGGACGTTGGATATTCTGTCCACCATTAGGAGAATGCTGCCACATGACCTAGAGTGTGGATCAACATATAACTATGCAGGTCACCTGAGGGTGATGACAAAGATATGGATCCCAAAGAAATTACAGAATGAGAAGATAAAGGAGAAAGAAGTGGAGAATGAGGTTCAGGACTTGACCGGAGGGGGGAATATAAAAGAGCAGGTAGAAACATTATCCCTAACTCCAGCCCCCTCGCCGCCATCGTACTGGAACAGTAGGAGAAGAACCTTATATGGGACCCCATGTGTTATGCCTATACAGCATTGAGTGTATGAAAGACGATATGCACTCTGTATCGAATGTACCCTCACACTGAGAGAGCGGAAGGATATTGTGTGGAAGGATGTCAGTATGCACCATTGGACATCATGTACTGCTGAGTGAAATCTGACAAGGGCAGAGTGATGTCATGAAGAAGATATACGAGGGCACACTGAAACGATATGAAAATACTTAAGAGTGACGATGTAACTGAAGTGACAAGAGAAACATGTATGAAATGATAAAGTAATTATGCATACAAAGAAGATAAATGAACTCACTGACCAATAAGTGTAAATATGCAGTAACACAAAATAGAGGAGACATATAGAAGGTTGCTATAGAGGAAAATATAATGTGGCAAGGACGGCCGTGATAGGAAAATGGACAAAGTCTTGTGTAAACATTCAATCCAGCTACCTCAGAAACAGACCAGGGCTGCAGAGTCAGGAGAAGGTAGAGAATTAGCTTCATGTGCAAAAAAAGAGGAGTCTATGTTGTTTTGGGATCAAGGATGCTATTTGAGGATCAGCTGCAAAGCACAAAGGGAGGCAGATGGATATGTTATGAGTCAGAGGTCAGCTATGCTTCAGAAGGTGCAGGCAGGCACACATGCGACTACCTGTCTAAAGAACAAAGGGGCTCAATAGCCCTTCCGATGTGGACTGCAGCACTTTGCAGCCCCGTTCGCTAGGCAATGGAGATTGCCATGGAAACGGGCTGTTGTGGCTGTCTTTCGTACCAACGTGAACCACAATTATGCCTGGGTCACGTGTCAGGAGCAACCAATGGCTGTATAGAGCCTTGTTTCCTTCAGGTTTAAAGATGCATGCGTACTGTGAGACGCTGCTTCCAATTGAAGTTCTTTCCGGTATTCTGAAGTTTTGCCTTCAATTCGATCTTCAATTCCTGGTGTACTGAACTCTGCTTTTGTTTCTACTGACTGCTTTGTGATTACGTTTTGACCTGCTGAAAATCTGTGTACCGACCCATTTCCTGTTTCCACAGCCTGTTTTGCGATTACGTTCTGACCTGCTGATTATCCGTGTACCGACCCATTTCCTGTTTCCACGGACTGCTTTGATAATTCCTTCTGCCCTGTTGATTTTCTGTGTACCGACACTATTCCTGTTACACGGACTGTCATTTGCTTTCGCCTTTGCAACCTGTTGATTTCCCGGGTACCGACTCTCTGCCTGTCCACGGACTGATATTTGCTTAGGTACCAGTTCATTGCCTGCTTTACGGACTAGGTAAAATCACGTTCTATCGTGTCCTTCCTTCTCTGAGATATGGTAAGTTGCGGGAATCTTCCCTTAGCCCTGATTAAAGCACAACACGTCAAAGCCACCCCACATACTGAACTACTCCACAGCCCTTCTTGGTGACTATTGGGGTTACATTAAGAACTGCCTTCCTCTTCATTCCAACTCTGGTGTTTCTGCTCTACTGGAGGACTATTGGACTCATGTGCACATTTGGACGTTCTGCTGTGCGTGCACTATCTCGGCACTAGCGCGCTCCTCGTGCCACCCGGGTATAGCTTCCCTACTAACTTCCCTTGTTTATTGTTTTGTCCGTTTATTGTTGGATTGTACAAGCTCTACAAATCCCCGGACCGAATGGTAAGAATTCTTGTGCTTATTCTTGGTTATTTGATCCTTGGTTACTTTGGCTACATTCTTCTCCCTGTTTCTTTTAGAGAACCCAATGGGCTGTCTTCTTCAATAGAGTTAGGGGATAGATGTCACAGGTATATTACCACCTTATCCTTTAGTGATAGCCATCTCACATTTCCGGTCATTAACCTGTTTATCATTTCTCTACAGCTGGGTTTGTAGCGGTGTGTGCTCCCCGCTCTTTTAGATGATAGGTCCCTTTGTCTGTTTGGTGATCAGCAAAGGTGCACATCATAGAAAAGATCTTATTCCCTCACAGAGAGGAAGCTCGGGTTTAGGCCTTAACCCGGGCTCTACTATCAAGTCAGGACAAGAAACAAATCCGATTCCTGTAACACCCGTCTTCTTGCCGGTGAGTGACAGGATAAGCCATGGACGTGAGACACATTTCTCTTCGATTAAAGAAGAAGGAAATATATTTAAGAGCCAGGTATTGGACAATTAGCTATGGATAATGCTCCTACAAGATGGAGTGAGCAAGTCTATAGAGGCCAAGAGGAGCAATGACACCCAGCATAATTGAATCAAATAGCAGTAAATATGAGGTCGAAATGGACAAATTTGCGTTCTCTTGCTGCTTGTCGATCTGAAAGTCCAAGGTTGAGTGGCAATGCCAACCAATCAGTGGGTCTATGGGGCAACCTGCTATACAATGTTGCATAGACCAATCTGCTGCCATTTTGTCCGCTATAATCAGTATTATACGTATTTAGAGGTAGTACAAGGTGCACCTTACCGATAAGAGACAGCCAATTAACTAACCCAGATGTATTCTAAAAGGAGATATGTTCCCCTAACCAATCCCTCAAGTCAATAGGTTGTATAGTTTGCTGGGTAGGATGATGTCATAGATTACACATATTGGGGTATAAAGCCTCTGTGTAATCAAGTTTGTGTGTGAGTGTGCAAGCATCAGTCCGATATCTGCCAGTTTGCCCTGATTTATAAAATTGAGAATAAAGTAGTACTTTGCCATATTCTTTGAGTCTATTAGATTATTTGGACTGAGATCTTTTTTGGTAATCCCATCTAGCATAAGAGACGATTCAAGGTGCTAGAGCACACAATGTTTCCAAAGCTCAAGGAAGTTAAAACCAGTAGCCCAACAGGGAGAGGGATTCAAGGTTTTGGTGAAGCAGACCTTAAGACAGTGGCTCCAATGCCTAAAGACACTGAAGATGAAGTTCTTCCTAATTTTGCTTTCGCTCAACCCAGTGATCCTTTGCTGGCAGAAACCTTTCATCAAGTAGCCTGTGAAGAAGGGAGGAAAAGGAAAGGTCCTTTTTTCTTTCTTAAAACTGTGTTGTTATACAGAGGCGATAGAGATCCTTCTGGTACCCCTAGAACTCAACTTGTGCTTAAAAGGACTCATAAGAACTTTGTATTGGAAATAGTTCATGCTCATTTAACAGGAGGACATTTAGGGATAGCAAAAACAGAAGCCCAAATTATAAATAGATTTTATTTGCCTACATTTATGCTGATATAAAGAATTTTATAAATACCTGTGCTTTATGCCACAAAACTAACAACCAAATGCCCCCTCCTGTTCCTTTGCAATGTTTGCCCATTATTGATTTTCCCTTTTCTAGAATAAGGATGGATATAGTGGGTTCATTAGAAACATAAAGGTTAGGTAACAAATATATATTGGTTATTTAGATTATGAATCCCGTTATCCTAAAGCCTTTCCCCTATGGAATAATACCCCACAGCAAATTTTGAAACATTTACTCCCCCTTTTCTCCTGGATTGGTTTTCCCAAAGACATTCTGACTGATCAGATGTCTCCCTTTATGAACAAACTTATGGGTGAGGTTAAGGAAATCCTGCAGATTAAGGGCCTCATCATGAGTTGAGCCTTAGCCCTTAAATGCGGTGGTAACGCTATTACTGCTGCATTTAAAGGCTTTTTGCTGGAGGTAAAAATGTCCCCTTACCGCCCATTTTCGACCATTTTCTGTGATTTTACCGCCACCCATGGACCCAATACGGAATGGAAATTTACCACTGTTCCGCTACGCGTGATCCAAGTAGGGTAAACGTTATTTGCGCTGCCGGTATTATAGCCAGACTCCTGATGAGCCCCTAAGACTCTTAGGACTTCCATTTATCAGCCCCAAACTGACAGACTAGTTAAAAGATGTAATCAGACTTTGAAACATATTTTGAAGGAACTGGTCGAGGAAGATGGAGAAAATTTGGGACATAATGATACTGTGGGATTTATTTGCCTTTTGGAAAACACCCCAATCTTCTACAGGAGTGTCCCCCTTTCAGGTATTGTATGCAGGGGAACCGAGAGATGTATTAGACATGCTAAGGGAAATCTGGGAAGAAAGAGAAAGAGCCACTATTCCATTATCTCAGATGGCTCAGAGGTTGAAAGAACATATGGAGGCGGTTAGAAACAGAGTTCACAGTAACATAGCCCGAGCACAAGAACATCATATATAAGAAGAATTTAATATGAAAGCAAGAATTAGATCTTTTTTTATAGGACAAAATGTGTTAACCTCCCATCCTCGGAGAATAAGATGTTATCCGGATGGCATGGACCATATGAAATCTTAGTAGAGATTGGACCATATCATTATCTCAACCGATAGCTCAGGGGCAATGCGCTCGCCTTGGAAGCAAGATGACGCTGAGCAACACAGTTTCAATCCCTGGGTCCACGCTTAGAAACCTCTGGGTATTAAGCACGTTATAAATAACCCATTACAATTTACCAATTTACAACCTAATCAGAAAATTAAGATGCATATATATCATGGTAATTTTTTTTTATAATTAAAAATGTTTCAGTTTACAGTAAACTTTTCATTTTATCTTATCAAGCTTATTGCATTTTAGTAATTCAATTCAATCAGTTCTCGTTTTCGATTCTTTCCATAATCTTATTCCAAAAATGAAAAATTATGTATATCATTCGTTTCTCAATCCCTAACAGTATCCACGCCCATCTTTGGTCAGAGCTCATTGTTTTTTGTGTAGACTCAAAGTAAGATCGACATACACTTCTTTCTTTAACAAGGTCAGGGCATAACATCGTCAGGTGATACAGACTTTCATTTTCGTCTTGATTTTTGCATATCCGACAAAATATTTCTTTGTTATCTTGCTGCTTAGTTCTTACAAGTCTTTCCCTAGTGGGTAATATGTTCAACCGAAATTTCATAAAAAAACATTCTTTTATCAGGGAATATAAACAGGTATGGTGGCAATTCGTTGATAGCTCTGATTTCTGTTTTACTTGCCATGTTATCTTTGTATCGGCTTATGGATTCATTCATATTTATCCAATCTTGATACATTAATCGTTTCTTGGCATGTTGGGGTCTCATTTGTAGCATTTCTTCTGTTATATCTTGGTTTCTTAGAGATATTAGTATTTGTTGTTTCCATTTTAACAGGGCCCTTGCATTTATCGGATCAGTATTCGGTAGGAAGATTTCTAGCGCTGGTACTGTTTGTTCCCATGTTATTTTTCGGAAAAGGTCGAATTTTTTCCAGCGTACCACAGATGCAAGCGATTGAATTGCAATTTCGGCTCGGATATGACTTGTAGGGAAGGATGTGGGCAACCTCATTATTTTCCGCCAAAAGGTGGCTTCCAGAATTGGCCATATCTTTTCTGACAAATTAATTAATGTTTCGCTTCCGTATGTCAGGATAGGAATGAACTTACTCCTATAGAATGTAATGATTGGTCGATAAGAAAATTTGCCATATTTTTCATGGAGTACATATCCTTGCCTCGCCAAAACCATGACTTTTTTTTTTAGATGTATCTCCCATTCTTTTTCGACCATTGTTTGACTGATCACAATACCCAAATACTTGTACGATGATACAATGTTGATAATGGAGTTGTTGATGAGTATCATCTGTGTTTTTTCATTTTGTTTCGGTTTCATAATCGCCATGACTTTTGTTTTTGTATATTTATTTTCAACTCATTTCTTTCCATGTAGTCTGCCAACATTCGAAGACTCTCTTGTAAGCCTTTTGGTGTTTTATCAAGTAAAACGATGTCATCAGCATACATCATTATCGGTATTTTTACTGAGTTTATTTTCGGAGGGTATATTCTGTCTGACTTTATTTCATATGGAAGATATGAAGTAAAGAGATTGAAAAGGGTGGCTGCAAGTGGGCACCCCTGTTTCAGTCCATTCCAGGTCTTGATATAAGCGCTCATTTGCCCATCTTTGGTTAGCCTTACTCGTATTTTTGTTGAGGAGTAGAGTAGCTTTATTGGTTGGAGAATATGAGGGGGGCAGTTCCACTTTTCCAATTTGTTCCATAGCAATTGTCGGTTCACACAATCGAAAGCAAGGTGTAAATCCACTAGAGCTATCCAGACCTGTTGCTTTGAACACTTTGCTTCATGTTTTACAAGATTCAGCAGAAATAGGTTGATGTTTGTCCCTACTCCTCAAACAAAACCAGTTTGGCGGGTCGCAATCCGTTTATTATCTGTCGCCCATGCCGTTAGTGACCTCAATAGTATGGTTGCAAAAATGTTGCCCAAAGGATCTAATAATGCAATGGGCCTATAGTTTGTTGGGCTCTCTTTGTCTCCTTGTTTGAAGATTGGGATCAGGACCGCTAGTTTCCAAGTTGAAGGTATTTGGTTCAGTTGATTAATCAATGTAATGATTTGTAATGACATGTCCGCCCATATCTCTGGAGAAGCTTTAATTAGAGCATTTGTGAGGCCATCGGGTCCTGGGGCTCTTGAATTATTCAATTTCGTAATTATGTGTAAAATGTGTTGTCTGGTAATTGTAATTTCCCATTTGTTCATTTTCTGTTGGGGTGGGAGTTCGGGATCATCTTTCTTCTTGTATAGACCGGCAAAATGTTCTAATCAGGGGTCTTCGGTCACATTTTGTATCCTTCGATGTTGAACACTTTGCGTAGGGTTTAGCAAACTCCATAGATCCCGAGTGTTCTGATTATTAAGGCAAGCAAACATTTGCTCCGAATCTTGCTGCAACATGGAACTTTTATGAGATTTTAACCAGTTCCGGTATTTTTGTTTGGCAGTGTTGGTTGCAAGGTGTGATTCTTTGGTTCTTAGCTTATTTAGTTGTCTACATAGTTTTTGTAGCTCCCTTTTTTTCATTGCAATTAACGGATCATAATTTTAATGTTATTTTTTCCAATCTTTATGCGGTTGATAGTGTGGTTCGAATAGCCATTCGTGACTTATTTTCTCGATCTTTTTTTCCTGTTTCCTGAAATTTCTGATTTATACCGATAACATCAACAGTCTTCAGTCGCAGTCTTGTCGCTTTAGCGTTCAGTTCCATAGCAGGCAGTGTGGTTTGCTCTCTGTCTAAACTCGGCATTTGCCATGTGATTGATAACATACGATGGTTGCTGTTATTATTCTCTGTGATTTCTGTTTTCGTCATTGCATTCGCAATCTTCTCCGAAATATATATGTAGTCCAAAGCAGCTTCCGATGTCCCTTGTGACCAAGTTGGAATTAGTTGGAAGTTGGCATTCTGATAACTTCCAGTCAGATTAAGATTCCTTGTTTTCATTTCTTTCATCCAGGATTTGGCTTTCTGGGAGAGAGCGTTCTTCTCTTTTTGATTTCCGGCTCTATCAAAGATGTGTATGTTTAAATCTCCACATATTATTATGTCGGTTGCTGGAAACTTAATGACAAGTTCATCGAGGGCTGTCAAGAATGTGTCTAGATATGAGGTTTCATCTAGCGCTAATGGATTCCAATATATGTTAAATATAACGATCCAAGGTGACTGATTACAGAAGGAATTATTTTGTTGTTGTACCACAACGTATTGGGTCCATGGGTTCAAGTTTGTTGCTTCCACCGGGGTCCAAAGGAAGTTAATATTTTTAGCATCATAATCTGTCCTGAAGCTGGTCTTCCTTTTGGTTGTGTGATGGCTGGATTAGTAAAGATGTTATATCCTTCACACGTAGGGGGATGGGACAACCAAGTCTCTTGAAGACAGATTATGTGAGATTGTTGAAGTTTAGGATGAGTTTGTTGGAATAAATGTCCATGACCTCTTGTATTCCACGATGTTAATAGGATCGGTACATTCTCTTTTTCTACTCGTTAAGATGACAGGGATAGAATACTTTGATTTTCTTGTGAAAGAAATGTGTATTCTCTTCTGATATATCTAGATGTAGACAGTCCTTGGTTAGGTTGAATTTCTTCTTCCATGCTATAGGACATACTTGTTGATGATGCGTCATAATTTCTTGTAGAGGCGGAGCACAGATCTGATTTCTCGTATTCTTGTCTGAATGGCAATTGGTCAGCTTTATTTTTCATCATTGTATCTTGAGTTGACCTGTTGTCCGTATTCTTCTTCTTAGTGCATTTAAAGCCAATATATTGTAACTGGATGTCAGCTTGTAGGATTTCTTGCATAGTTCTCTGGTTCGTAAACTGTATTTCAACTGTATCAAGATTCTCATCATCTAGAAATTTGACCAGATTTATGTCCTTCGTGGTGATGTGCTTCAGTTCTGGAATTGCCTGGATAACATGTAAACTGTTAGTACGGGTTAGTATGACTGCCGGCTTTACTGATCGTAAATGTGTCATTAAAATTATGTATTTCTGTTGTCGTTTTAATGGATCGACAAATGTAGGTGTTTTCAGCAATGGGTAAGCAAAGCTCCTCTCGTCATCAGTCAGCTGACGCGGGCTATATATCAACAAATCATTTGTGTATTCTCTTGAGGCTTTATGAACATCGGTTCTAGTTTTATTTTTTTCCTTTGGTTTTGGCTTTTCCATGCTATAATTGCTTTCTAGTTCTTCATCCGATATATCGATACAGGAGCGCTCTATTCGGTGGTTGATAGTCGGATTAAGGTTTGGATATTGATCTAAAAGAATCATATCCTTGATGTTCTGATCTTGGTCTGTATCGGAAATATCCACAGGGTTGCCATCCGGGTAAGTGGACAGCTCTAACAGTTCAGCTTCATCTTTTGCCTCCGCTTGTTGTAATTCCATTCGTGTCGATGGAGGTGTCTCTGTCTTTTTTTCTTGTCTTTTTCTTTGGTTATTAACTTGCGTGCTTTGGTTATCTGGTTTCTGTGTATGGATTTGGGTTTTCAGTGACCCTTCCTGTTGCTGAGGTGTAGTCAGATTTCTTAAAAACGCACGTGAGCCTGTTTGTCGTTTCTTATTTTTTCCTTCATTGATGACCTTTCCTTTTGGATTTTTTCTGTCATCAGGCTTTAGAAATAGGTCAGAGGGTAAGGAATCTGATCTTTGAGGAGGTAACGTCGCTGTTTTTCCATGGTTTATCTCTCTGGGAGTCGTTGCTATCGAGGTTATATTCTCTGAGTGTACTTCTTGTTGACTCTGTACATTCTGGTCTGGTATCTTCGTGGTAAAGACAATTCTGTGAGTTTTGCCGTTATCTTTGCCATCTCATTCATAAGTACCATGACAGCTGAATTCCCTTGTATTCGTTCCATTCGATCTGCACTGGCAATTTCCGCTAATCTGTTTTGCCACATACGACTTGTTTCGGCCTCAGTGTCCAATCGTTGTTGTATTTGGCATATGAAGTTCTCAATATGAATCTGTTTAGTATGCATCAGCGCGATCAGAGTGGCTTGGTCTTTAATGGCATCAACATTTGTCTCATGCAGTTTTAAGAACGTGATCAATGACTGTGATGTTGTTGTAATCAATACATTTTGTAATTCCATCATGGTTGTTGGTAGACGGGCCATATTCAGGTACTCTTTCAGTTCTTCTGGCATTCTGGGGTCAGAAATGCCAGGGTCTGATGGGGGCCGGTATTCTAGCTTTACTGGTCTCTGTCTATCCTCTGTTACCTCATGCGTTTTATCAAAATATTCCAATGGATTGGCTTTCCAGGCAAAAAAAGAGTTAGCATCTTTCGGTTTTGGCACCGGTGTTGATGTATGACATAATTTTTTGTATTTAAATCTTTGTGGTTTAGATCTTGCTCAACTGATATTTCGTGTGAAGTCATTAATGAGTTTAGTTCCATCATGCCCAATGACAGACAAGCTGCTCTAAAGGGTTTTTGTTGCTCAATTTCATATGTATGAGAAACGCTTCCCATTTTTTTTTCTTGCACCCATAATGCTCTTGCACGTATAGCCTTTGCTTTCCTTTGGCTTGAAATTTCGTTTGCGGACATTTGTGTTATTTGTTGCACACTTTGATCTTGTTTTCTAGTTCCAGTAGAGATTTCTGGAGTAAGCGCTACTTCACTTGCCACTTCCACGTCGTGGCAAGGTGACTGCAGGTCTTTGCTTTGGTTGAGCATTTGAGGCGGAGGATGCCATTCCTCATCAGCGGCACCAGAGGGCAGTGTCAACAGAGCTTTCGAACTCTGTGGATCATCCAGATCTATTGTCCGATCTTCAACGCTCAGGAAGGGCATCCCCACAGCGCCCCCACTGTCACCAGTCCCTCCCCCATCGGCTGTCCCTGTGGCCACGGAGGGCCCAGCAGCCGCGGGGGTATCCACCCCCATCCCGACACCATCGGGGAGCACAGCAGACCTTGGCGGACACCCAGCCCCGTCCCCCGCCGTTGAAGCCAGGGCCGCAATGGGTCTGCCGAGCAACACCACCGTGCTGGGAGGCGCTGGGCTGCCGCCAGGTAGGGGGAAGCTAGGGGGGGGGGACTCCGGGTTAGCGCATGGATTATGCGACGGGGAATAGGTATTAGATGTTGGTTCGAGACAGAAGCTGGTTGGGGGTGGCGTGTTACTTGTATTTTTCAGGTTGTTGCGCGTCCTGTTAGGGAGAGAATCAAAGACTGCAATTCTGGCATTAAGGCTGCTTACCTTAATTTCCCGCGTCGCAATGTCCACATTGCTCTTGGTACGAAGCAAGTGTTGAGTCGTGCTTTTTTCTTTGGATAATGTGGCAAAGGCTTGAGCAATAGAAGGTTGTTTCTTGTTGGGTGTCATATCCGAAATGGTATTCGGTTCAGTTTTTCCTCTCAACCGGGTCCTGGGTCTAGATGCAGTGGGCATACGGGGAGACTGTTTCGTTTCGCCACCGTTTTTCTTCTGACTCATGTTGTTTCAGAAAAGAAGAAAAGTTGTGACTCTATTCCAGAGAGTCGTCCCAGCTCCGAAAAAAAAAAGGACTTTTGTCAGTCGGCGTCGCCGGGTCGCCCCAAGAGCCCAAAGACCCTAAGACTCCTGACTTGGGCTGTTTTGCCCCTTACCAGTGCTTTGGAGAATGCTGCGTCCCAGCGCCCCAGCAGAACAGCAAAACAGCAGCACGAAAATGCTTCCGCCCTTATCGCACTTCTGGGCTTTTCCATGGAGAGAAGACCCAGAACGAAACACTTCAGTCATATAAACCAGCCTATTGTCAGAAGATGGTGAGACCAATCAGCTAATCCCTCTTGAGTTATCACTGACTCAAAAACAAGACGTGTTAGATATTTTACAGCAATTCCCTGATGTATTTAGAGCTGAACCAGGAAGAGTAAAGGGAGTATACCATTACATACGTACCACTCCTGGGCAAGTTGTACCACTCCTGGGCACGTAGGCCAGCAGAAACCCTACAGGATCCCAGAAAGTAGAAGGAAATATAGTCCAAGAAGAGACAGAGGCTATGTTGTGTTAGTAGCCAAACGAGACAATTCTTGGAGATTTAGTATCGACTTTAGGAAGGTCAATGAAGTATCCCAGTTTGACAGTTATCCAGTGCCCCATATGGATGATCTGATTGACCAACTTGGAGATGCTGTATATGTCTCCACTGTTGACCTGACAAAAGGCTATTGGCAGGTACCATTTAATCCATGAGACAAGTCCAAAACTGCCTTTTCTACACCACTGCATTATAGAACCTAGGCCTCCCACCACGCAGAACTCACATGCGGGTGCGTTCTCCTGTACTAAACAATACCTAGGTGTACTCCCCTGTGCCTGTAAAACTTGAAACTCTCTGCCTCTGTACACAAGAGCCAACTCTAGGTGTCCCTACCCCTAGATTGTACTGTTAAACCTGCTACACTGCGAGACCGAAGCCTCTCCTGCTGTCCGGGTGTTCTAGTCTAGTTGTACAATTGCTGTCTAGGTGTCCCAGTCTAGGTGTTCAATTGCTGCCTGAAACTGAGATCAATTGCTACCTGACACCTGACAGCCTCTCCTGCTGTCCGGGTGTTCCAGTCTAGGTGTACAACTGCTGTCTAGGTGCTGAGGAGTTGTACTATTGGAAAGCAACATATTAAGTTGTTGCATTTGGGGAAAAATTGTAAAAGCTGAGGAAAAGTTACAATTCTTTCAGAAGTTATTCTTGAAGCAGGCCCTTCTGACCAGACCATTTATTGTTGTCATTCTGACCAATTTTTGTTGCCAAAGATGTCAAGAACTTCTCATTGCAGGAGATGTGAGAGCTTATGACTTTTCCTTTCAAGATACTTTGGACGAGTTCTTTTTCCAGGAGCAGTGAGACCTTTTGGACTTTGACAAGTTACTTCATTGAAGCAAGGGAACTTTGTGTTAAAATTAAATCTCCTTGGTTTTCCTTTGAACTGTGAAGAAAACCCATCTTTGGATCTCCGGAAGGGGAGTTCAACCCATCTATGAAAAGATACATTGAGTACACTTTGAACCAGGTTATTTGTTATGTACAGTTGTGCAATTGAGTTGCCATAGTATACCTTTTTGTTTTGAAAGTTGTATAAGTGTGAGGGTTAGAGATCCCTTGGTCAGAGTGTTTCCTTTTAGTTTACTATAGGCAAGGAAATCCATGTTAGGGTAGGGATAGTGAGGCATTTATTTAACTTGTTTTATTTAATAAAATGGCAGAGGTTAAAAACTCTTTCAAAAGTTGTCTGCCTCACATTTCTGACCCCTCACACAATGTACTCTTAAAACAATTCACTTGAGAACATTAATTCAGCTTTAGCAATACTATGGATATGAAAACATCATCAAAGTGCTTTCTTGAGTGATTTGCCTTCAAATAAGAGGACAAATAATAGCAGAAATCCAGAAGAAACATTTCGAAGGGATTGTGTCCTCTGACAATTTCCTTATCTTGATAGATTCACTTCCAGCTTGCTGGCCTCGGAATTTTTTTTCAGTAGAAGGCGCTGCGCGTCGACGTCCCTCGAGTTGGTGTCCCTCGACAGCCTCCGTATCGGCGCTGATGTCATCATGCGTATAAATAGACTCGCGCAGCGTCCGTTGCTCAGTTCCGTTTTTCCGCGCTTCGTGGGCCTCGGAATCGTGTTGCTCAGTTCGTTATTCAAGTATATTCTACTTATTCCTCGAGTATATCATACTCTTTTCGATGGCTTACTCATCTGAACCGTCGACCCCACGGTCCGGCTTCAAAAAGTGTTGCGATTGTGGAAAGAAAATGTCGTTGACGGATCCTCACAGGATCTGTTTGTGGTGCTTGGGATCAGAACACCATTGTTCAGAATGCTAGGACTGCATGTCCTTGACGGCGAAAGCCTTGAAGGAGCATAAGGGGAAGTTCGAAAGAGGAAAGACAGTTAAAACTTCTACTCCTTCGAATGTTTCCTCGGCAGAGTCAAGACATTCGTCTCCTCACCGTCACAGGAAATATTCTCGGTCGAGATCTCGAAGCAGTTCCCATCACTCTTCGAGATACAAACATTTGAAAAAGAGACGTCGAAGATCTCCCTCTTCTTCGTCTTCCTCTGTTTCCCCGGAAAGGGTCACCTGCCCCACAAAACACAGCTCTCCAGCTAGGTGGGAGGAATTCTGAAAAAAGATGCTTAGCGTCTTCGAGAAAGCAGCCTCGACCCCCTCGGAGACGGCTAAAGGTGATACCCTGGGTGAAAGACACGAAAAATCAAAACGCCGCGAGTCGTTGCACCCGGGGAAAGAAACTGCCCGAGAGCGTCACGAACCCTCGAGCAAAGGCAGTAAGACTGCGTCATCGACGCCATCGTCGAAGGCCCCTTCGACTCATAAATCTGCATCATCAACGCCATTATCGAAGGGCCCATTGACGCAAAGGTCGGTGGAATCGACGCCGATGTCGACGCCGATAAAGGATAAACCTACGACTGTCACTACTTCACAGTCAGTAGTCATACCAAGGACTTCTACCAGGACCTCGAGAATGTCGTCGATAACCTCGATGACTCCGAGTAGGATTCCGATCCTCTCGAGTTCTTCGAGGTTGTTGCATACATTTTCAACGCCTTTTTTGGTTTCTACAAAGCCTTTGACTTCCGCGTCGACAAAGTCAACGTTTTCTCAACTGGTCACTACAAGCCTTGCCCCCTCTGCCTTAGAAATGGGTTTAAGCCTTTTCCAAGGTCAGATTATTTTAGAGCCTTGTCCTCTATTTATGAGGAAGGGGAGGATTCTGATCAGGACAGACCTTTTGGGTTGTAGAGAACTACAACACCTGTACCAGAGGAATTTATCTCTGAAGATAATAGGTTGAAAGACCTTCAAGAATCCTTGCATGATGCAAGTGGGTTAGATACTTCGCCTGAAGTAGAATTTGCCAAACCAGACCCAGGGGAACATGCTGAGACCCCTTATAGAACTTTAATGGCCAGAATAATAGAATTCATGGGCTGGTCTACACCTTCACCTGCTTTTCAACAAGATGATATTACAGACATCTTAAATAAAGGCCCACAGGAAGATCCTGTGGTTCCATTTCATACTGCATTACAGAGGAAAATATCGACCAACTGGGAAACTCCTCAGGTTATCCCGGCAGTTAACAAAAAACTATCTGCCAAATATAGGGTATCTGCTTCTGACCCTGAATATTTGTCCAAACATCCAACTCCAGAGAGTCTGGTTTTTCAAGCAGCAACTTCATAGAACAGTAGATCTGCATACCCTACTGTTCCACAGGACAGGGATGATAAGAGATTTGACGCTATGTCAAAAAAGGTCTTTTCTGCGTGTAGCATGGCACTTAAATCCATTAATGCTACTTGTACGCTCGCAAGATTCAGCCATACACTTTGGGAGTGTGCTTCATCTGCGGCTGACTGCCTTCCGGAAGGAGAAGAAAGGGAAGCTTTTCTAAACATCAAAGATGCAATGTGCGAATCCCTTCAAACTGGCATTGATTCTGCTGACAGTATCAGCAGGGCCATGGCGGCAAGTACTGCAATCCGCAGATTTGTGTGGTTGCGCAAGTCTGGTTTTGCTCCAGATGTACAGGCCAGACCTTTGAATATGCCCTTTGACGGCTCTTCTTTATTTGGTAAAAAAGCTGATGTCAGCCTAGAGAAGTTACATACATCCAAGGCAGCAGCAAATTCCCTTGGAGCTGCAATCCGCCAAACTCCCTATCGCCCCTCAGGTACCTCTTGGAGAGGTAGGTCCTTTCGTTTTTATTCCGCATTCGGAAAAGGCAGGGGACAGCCGGCTCAAAGCGGCCAAAAGGAATTCACCCGAGGTGGATGGTTTAAAAGTACAAAAGCCGCAGCAGGTGCCTCTTTACCCTTGGCATCTGCATAAGCCGCCTCAAAACCACTCTGAGGACTCTCCTCACAAGACACCAGTGATTAACTCAACATCTGACGGAATGGCAGGCTATTACGTCAGATGCTTGGGCATTGGAGACAGTTGCCCAAGGTTACTGCCTGCCTTTTCTACGCACCCCTCAGAGTCATCCACCGGGGAACAACTCTTTGAAGTTTCCAGATCCGCTCCTTTTGCAGGAGATTCTAGACCTGCTGGAGAAAGGTGCCATAGAACCGGTACCTGTAGCGGAAAGGAACAAGAGTTGGTATTCCCCCTACTTCTTGATACCGAAGAAGGACGGAGGACTGAGACCCATCTTGGACTTACGAGAAGTGAACAAATTCCTGAGGAAGGACAAGTTCAAGATGGTAACTCTCTTTCAGATCCTTCAGGCCCTCCAGCTTCAGGACTGGCTGGTATCTCTAGACCTTCAGGATGCTTATTTCCATGTGCCTATCCATCTCAAACACAGGAAATACCTGAGGTTCGCAATTGGCAACTCTCACTATCAATTTTGAGTTCTGCCATTTGGGTTGACCTCTGTTAGGCAGAAACCTGTGCAGTTCCCTTGGGGAACACTGCAAAAGATTTAAGACTACAGGTAGAGCAGTAAACCCCTTTGGTAGCAGTCTGTACCACCCAGATTTACCTGGTAGCTGTGGCTGAGCAGTCAGACTTCTCTCAAGAAGAGTTAGGCAGTATGCAAAGTATACACAATATGTACCAAAACACAATAGCACAAGCAAACACTGACCAGAGCTTGGTTTCAAAAGTATATAGTTATTTATTTAAAATACACATAAGTTAAAAACACTCTAGCAAAAATATAGTAAAAGCACTTCAACACAGTTATAATGAAAGTAGATTCAATCCTTTCTCCTATCTAGACAACTCTAGGTAAACACCACTTAATTAAAACAGAGGTGAGTGCTTAACGTTAGATGACACTCTAGTAGTTTCCAAGAAAGGGAGAGAAAAAGCAGAAATAGGTTAGACACACCACTCTAAGGTCCAGAACACTTGCAATAGGCTTAAAGAAGAATAAAGTCACAGGTGAGCAAAAGTCACTAGGCAGGGCCCACTCTTAGAGTAGCCGGAGCGAAAATGTGCCCAAGATCACACTGTTAGTTAGAGATTCAAAGTCTTGCAAAGAGTCAAAAAGAGTTTAGAGTGGCTCAGAAAGTTTAGCCAAAGTGTCCCAGGCACTCCCAGGTTCGAAAGCCGGGGACTAAATCTACCCCGTACAGTCGGTAGCAAGGGAAGCCAGGCGGAACACAGTACCTTAAGCGGAAAGGAACCTCCAGCGGTGGCAGTTGTTCCAGGCAGTGGCAGCAGGGCTCGACGTCGGTCAGGGGAGAAGAAGTTCTCGCTGAAGAGCAGAAGAAGAGGGTCGTTGCACTGCCCGGGAAGAAACCAGCCGCGGAGTCCTCCGGTTAAAGGGTTGGTACCGACTTTCGCGGTATGGGGGTAAAGTGTGGTATTCCGGTTGCCGGGGTGCTTGGCACAGGCAAGGCGACCACGAGATACCTCAAAGAACGGAAAGAAGGCGAAAACTGGTTGTCCCCACCAGTCAAGGGAAGGAGCCACTCCGTTAAGAGTTCTCCTCGGTCGTCGGGAAAAAGTGGTGAGACGGTTCAGCAGGGCTCCACCGGGTGGTGTCGTCGAAGCAGGTCGGCTCAGCTCTTCCCTCGTCGGATTCTTGGTCCTGTGGCGACTTCTGAAGTCCCAGTCCCCAAAGCCCTGCTTTTATGCAGCAAACCCCCATTCACCCAGCCTAGCTGTCACTCAAACATGCTAAGTGGTGAGCCGGGCGGCTCACCACTTGGGCCAATCAGGACGGAGTGCGACTTGAGTTACCAAGGTAACTCAGTCCAGGGTGCCTAAATCCCCCTCCACCCCTCCTAAGTACCCCAGACAGAGTGGCACCACTTTGGAGGGCTTCTGTGGAGAAGCCCGCCAAAAGTGGAACAAAGGGCTCCACTTTGGGTCAGAGTTACAGAGGCGAACACCAACGCCATTTTAGAATCAAGTTTTGGCAAAAAGTCCCAACCGGAGTTATAAAAATAAATATATAAACCGGCGGTGTGTTTAAGGCTACCGTAAATAAATAATTAAATGTGTTAGCCTAAAACAATGGGAAATCCCATAGGGAAATATTCGCGGTCGAATATAAAAAGTAGTTTCCACTGCCACCAGCCAAAACTCGATCAGGGGGGACGGAGACGTGCCCCCTCGACTAACAGACCCTGGGGCAATCGAATTGCCCCAGCCAGTACGTCCACAATATGATGGTTTGTACTGGTTCTGTTCAGGATTCAAGACTAGCAAAGTCTTTGGTGACTTTACATGCCCTGGGAGACAGTAGTCAGTCCCAGGGTATGGAGTCTATGTTGGGGAGTCCCTAGGACACCCCTGGGTCACGGCACAGAGGGTGCTGTGTAACCCACATCACAAAAATACATGAGGCCCTAGGGAGTAAAAGACCCCATAGCCCATTCAACACAAGGTTTGTCCAAGATAACACAGTTCAACATGTCCAGGAGTGAGGGTAAAAGAGTCTCACTCTTGGCAGGAGAAAAAATTAAACCCCAGAAATCCAGCAAAGCTGCTGGGGGACTCACTAGGGAGGGAAATTCAGCCTAAACAGAGAATTCTCCCTAACACTCGCCCCCCCCAGACTAAGGGACAGGAGGATTTAATCCACTCCTGGATGAACCTCATACCTCTAGTCGATGATATACATCCTAGAGAGTCCATCAGCATTTTGATGGTGACACCTTGACCTATGTTCAATGGAGAACTCAAAGGTTTTCTTTTGTAAGCTAACGGACCTACAGACCCTTTGAGGAACATCAGTCTTTTTGTTATAGGGGATCTGGTTGACCAGTCCCTCAGAAGTTGGTACAACTTCTGAACCTATGTTAGGCTTTTTCAAGGGGTCCTTATAAAGGATTCCCTTAGATCTAGAGGGGCCTCCAAGGTTCCTCACCACCTCTCTTGTGGGAGCAGGTTGGGTCTTAGGCCTCTTGGTTGGAGGGGTTGGGGTTAGGCAATGTACCTGCTTCCCCTTCCTCTTAGATCTACCCTTACCTATTTTAGGAGTTTCCCCCCTAATATTAGGATTTGAGTTGGGGTCTTCAGTAGAAGGTCCAACAGTCTGAAGGTTTTTGGCCTTAGACTTTCCTTTTCTGGTTTTCCACCAGCACTGAGAATTACCAGTTCTCTCAGGTCCAGATAGGGGCCTAGTTGGTCTATCCACCTCTTCCTCAGAAGCAGGGGGAGTCAGAGACTCTGAGACTAGGGGAACAATGATGGAGCTTGGTTGGGGCTCCCATGTTCCTAGCATACTATCCTGAAATGTGCCTGGGTTAGAGGTCAACTTACTAACACCAGGGCTTGTAGTGGGGTTCTCAGTAGAGGGTCCCACAGGCTTAGAAGGGTCCTTCAAGGTAGCCTGTCTAGCCAATTTGGTTAAGTTCTGCTTCTCCATACTGGGAGGCCTGGGGGTATGTGACACTACTCCTAGAGTTCTTAGGTCATTCCCCAACAGGACCTTCCCAGGTACCTCAGTCTGAACACTGACAGGGATCCTCACTGTCATGTTGTTACACTGAAGGAGGGCTGGTAGAATAGGAACCATTTGGGCAGGGCCTCCAGACATTTTAGCGGGACCTTTGGGTGCTTTGGCCACATCCTCAGGTTGAAAGAAGCTTTCATCCACTACTGTTCTGCTGGCCCCAGTGTCTCTCCTGGCAGGAGTATCCTGGCCATTGACAAGAACACTGTCCACATAATACACCTTAGAGTTAACAGGTAGGGAGTTATACACAACCCTATTCTGGGGACTAACCAGACCCATAGGCTCTAAGTTTACAGTTGCTTGAAGACCCAAGGGTTCTTCAGCAAAGAGTTCAAAGTGGGCACTAGCCATCTGTACTTCATCCTCAGGAGTGAAGGCTAAGGAGACTGTGCTGATCCCTGCAGGTTTACCCTTGCACTTGGGATCTCCTTTGATATGGTCAGTACCCTGACAGACATAGCATTGTCCAAATGCTCTCTGGAAGGGTGGCTTGTTCTGACCTCCTTCTGGCTTGTGGCCAGAAGGTACAGTAGCCTGACTTGGTTTCCCATGTGGCTTACCCTGGTTATTTTGTGGTTTGGGGCCCTCTTTGGAATTTGTAGTATTAGAATTCTCTTTGGAGTCCTTCTTAGACTGTTTTTCCCCATCCTTCTTCTGAGTTACCCCAGAATCCTTGTGAGTGGCCCTGTTGGCAACCCACAAGTCAGCAGCCTTAGCTAGTTTCCGGGAATCCAATTCCCTGGAATCAGCCAAGTGTTGTCTGAGCTCAGGAGAGCAGGCATCATAAATAGTCTCCAACATAAACAAATTCTTCATACCTTCATAAGTGTTCACCTTGTAACCCTTAATCCATCCCTCTAAGTTTTTCAAACATTCACTCACCCAGGTAGCCCAAGGGGTACCATCATGCTTTTTGAGGTTCCTAAACCTCTTAAGATACTGGGAAGGGGTCTTCCCAAACCTAGCTATCAAAGCTAGTTTCACACATTCATAGTCCTTCCTATCCTCCTCCCCCATCTCCATTACCACATCAGTTGCAACAGGGGGAAGCCTAGAGAACAACCAGGTGAGTAAGTCATTTCCTGTGATGTTCTGGAGCCCATGATTATATTCAAACAGAGACAACCAATCCAACACATCCAACTTAGGCTCATACATACCAACCAATTCTTTAGGCATCCGGGGTCTTTTAGGACTGGAACTTCTAGAGGAGCCAGAGAGAGAAACATTCTCAACAGATAATTTCTTCATTTCTAAGTCATACTTGAGCTCCATTTCCCTTAGCCTTAGTTCTTTGTCAGTTTGAGCATTAAGTTTCTTATACTCCAATTCTAGCTTCATTTTCTCCAGTTCAAAGTACTGAGGACTAAATGTGGGACCTGGTAAAGGTCCAGTAGGCACAGCAGGTAGAGCAGGCAGAGGCCTAGGGGGGACAGTTACAACAGCCTCACCCTCCTCTTCTGACTCTTCCTCAGAATCATCAACATTTTGCTCCATGTTAATTTCAACACTGTCATCTACAGTTGCTGGAGTGGTAGGTTCCTCTGAACCATCACCCAGACTTTGGTTAGCTAACAATCTTTCAATCAGCTCCATTTTCTTGCCCTTAGTCAGGAGATCCTTATGTTTACAGAGCACTCTTAAACAATCAGCAGTTTTGGCTGCAAGGGACTCTTGACTATAGCTTTCTATAACTGACATGTTAGAGGTTTTACTTTTTCAGTGCTAAGCTTTGTGGTTAGTTGCACTAAGGTATCTAAAGCACAATAAAATGTATACTCAATACAAATCCCACCGCTGTACACCAGTGTTAGGCAGAAACCTGTGCAGTTCCCTTGGGGAACACTGCAAAAGATTTAAGACTACAGGTAGAGCAGTAAACCCCTTTGGTAGCAGTCTGTACCACCCAGATTTACCTGGTAGCTGTGGCTGAGCAGTCAGACTTCTCTCAAGAAGAGTTAGGCAGTATGCAAAGTATACACAATATGTACCAAAACACAATAGCACAAGCAAACACTGACCAGAGCTTGGTTTCAAAAGTATATAGTTATTTATTTAAAATACACATAAGTTAAAAACACTCTAGCAAAAATATAGTAAAAGCACTTCAACACAGTTATAATGAAAGTAGATTCAATCCTTTCTCCTATCTAGACAACTCTAGGTAAACACCACTTAATTAAAACAGAGGTGAGTGCTTAACGTTAGATGACACTCTAGTAGTTTCCAAGAAAGGGAGAGAAAAAGCAGAAATAGGTTAGACACACCACTCTAAGGTCCAGAACACTTGCAATAGGCTTAAAGAAGAATAAAGTCACAGGTGAGCAAAAGTCACTAGGCAGGGCCCACTCTTAGAGTAGCCGGAGCGAAAATGTGCCCAAGATCACACTGTTAGTTAGAGATTCAAAGTCTTGCAAAGAGTCAAAAAGAGTTTAGAGTGGCTCAGAAAGTTTAGCCAAAGTGTCCCAGGCACTCCCAGGTTCGAAAGCCGGGGACTAAATCTACCCCGTACAGTCGGTAGCAAGGGAAGCCAGGCGGAACACAGTACCTTAAGCGGAAAGGATCCTCCAGCGGTGGCAGTTGTTCCAGGCAGTGGCAGCAGGGCTCGACGTCGGTCAGGGGAGAAGAAGTTCTCGCTGAAGAGCAGAAGAAGAGGGTCGTTGCACTGCCCGGGAAGAAACCAGCCGCGGAGTCCTCCGGTTAAAGGGTTGGTACCGACTTTCGCGGTATGGGGGTAAAGTGTGGTATTCCGGTTGCCGGGGTGCTTGGCACAGGCAAGGCGACCACGAGATACCTCAAAGAACGGAAAGAAGGCGAAAACTGGTTGTCCCCACCAGTCAAGGGAAGGAGCCACTCCGTTAAGAGTTCTCCTCGGTCGTCGGGAAAAAGTGGTGAGACGGTTCAGCAGGGCTCCACCGGGTGGTGTCGTCGAAGCAGGTCGGCTCAGCTCTTCCCTCGTCGGATTCTTGGTCCTGTGGCGACTTCTGAAGTCCCAGTCCCCAAAGCCCTGCTTTTATGCAGCAAACCCCCATTCACCCAGCCTAGCTGTCACTCAAACATGCTAAGTGGTGAGCCGGGCGGCTCACCACTTGGGCCAATCAGGACGGAGTGCGACTTGAGTTACCAAGGTAACTCAGTCCAGGGTGCCTAAATCCCCCTCCACCCCTCCTAAGTACCCCAGACAGAGTGGCACCACTTTGGAGGGCTTCTGTGGAGAAGCCCGCCAAAAGTGGAACAAAGGGCTCCACTTTGGGTCAGAGTTACAGAGGCGAACACCAACGCCATTTTAGAATCAAGTTTTGGCAAAAAGTCCCAACCGGAGTTATAAAAATAAATATATAAACCGGCGGTGTGTTTAAGGCTACCGTAAATAAATAATTAAATGTGTTAGCCTAAAACAATGGGAAATCCCATAGGGAAATATTCGCGGTCGAATATAAAAAGTAGTTTCCACTGCCACCAGCCAAAACTCGATCAGGGGGGACGGAGACGTGCCCCCTCGACTAACAGACCCTGGGGCAATCGAATTGCCCCAGCCAGTACGTCCACAATATGATGGTTTGTACTGGTTCTGTTCAGGATTCAAGACTAGCAAAGTCTTTGGTGACTTTACATGCCCTGGGAGACAGTAGTCAGTCCCAGGGTATGGAGTCTATGTTGGGGAGTCCCTAGGACACCCCTGGGTCACGGCACAGAGGGTGCTGTGTAACCCACATCACAAAAATACATGAGGCCCTAGGGAGTAAAAGACCCCATAGCCCATTCAACACAAGGTTTGTCCAAGATAACACAGTTCAACATGTCCAGGAGTGAGGGTAAAAGAGTCTCACTCTTGGCAGGAGAAAAAATTAAACCCCAGAAATCCAGCAAAGCTGCTGGGGGACTCACTAGGGAGGGAAATTCAGCCTAAACAGAGAATTCTCCCTAACAACCTCCACCCCGAGGGTCTTCACCAAGCTAATGTCGGGAGTGGCTGCAAGTCTAAGGAGGGAAGGGATCCACGTCTACCCCTACCTAGACGATTGGTTGATCAGAGCAGTATCTTCGGAACAAGCTCAGATCCAACTGGATTATGTCTGCCACTTTCTTCACAAACTGGGCTTCTCCCTCAATTTAAAGAAGTCACAGATGATACCATCACAGAGACTCCAGTTCATCAGAGCGGTCCTGGACACTTCCCTGGGGAAAGCCTCGCCACCAGAGGTGAGGGCTCAAGATATTCTGCAGATGGTCACCAAGTTTCAAAATGCCCAACGTCTCCCAGCCTTCGACTTTTTGAGGTTGCTAGGCCTCATGGCATCCCGCATCTTCCTTGTGCCAGTGGCTCGCCTGAGAATGAGATCTCTCCAGTGGGCACTAAGAACTCAGTGGTTGCAATTCTCAGGAAAAATGACAGATCTCCTTCAGATTCCGGACAAAGTGGCTTGAGACCTTCAGTGGTGGGCCTGTCGGGAGAACATTTTGAAAGGAGAACTGTTTTGGCAACCATGGGCGGAGATAACAGTAGTCACGGGTGCCTCACTCACGGGGTGGGGAGCCCATGCCAACGACTTGACCATCAGTGGTCGTTGGTCTCCATCGGAGTCCAGACTACATATCAACCTGTTGGAGCTGAGAGCTATCAGACTAGCGCTGAAGGCTTTTCTGCTATCTGTACAAGGGAAAAATGTCCTAATAATGACGAACAATACAGTGGCCATGCACAACCTCAACAAAAGAGGAGGCGTAGGATCACTGCTACTGTGCAGAGAGGCGATGCAGCTCTGGTTTTGGGCATTTCAAGAAGGAATCTCTCTATCGGCAGCTCACTTAGCCGGAGAGAAGAACTTGACAGTGGACGGCAGAGCACAGTCTCTTACGAGTGGGAGATAGCTCAAGGAAGTCCTTCAAGAGATCTTCGCCCTTTGGGTAACCCTCAAATGGATCTGTTCGCCACCAGTATCAACAGGAAGTGCAATCAGTTTTGTTCAAGGGAATTTCCCCCGAGAGGAGCTCTAGGGGACGCGTTCGTAGTGGACTGGGAGTTTCCACTTCTGTACGCGTTTCCTCCAGTCCCTGTCATTCCTCAGATAATCAGGAGGTTGAGAAGATTCCGGAAGACTATGATCCTAATTGCCCCAGACTGGGCCAGGAGAATGTGGTACCCAGACCTTCTGGACATGTCCATCTGCCCTCCGATTCATCTTCCACACAGGGAGGATCTTCTCTCACAGAAGGGAGGTCAGGTTCTCCGTCCAGACATCAGAACCCTCAACCTTCACGCTTGGTTCCTGAAAGGTTGAGATACAAGGATTGGGACCTTCCAGAAGACGTCATGGAGGTGTTGCTTTCAGCCAGAAGGCCAGCAACAAAGACTTTATACCGCTGCCGTTGGAACAAATTTTGCAGCTGGTTTAGAGAAAAGAATATTGAACCCTTTTCATGTGGTACACCAATGGTGTTATCCTTTCTACTCTATTTGGCGAATTCAGGTCTTCAAGTTGGTACAATCAAGGGCTACCTCGCAGCGCTATCGATCTTCAAGCGTACTGCATAGGAGCCATCATCTTTCAAATTACCCTTAGTAATACAATTTCTGAAGGGGTTAACTAATGTCTATCCCCCGAGACCGTTCCAAGTTCCCTTATGGGACTTAAATTTAGTCTTAAATTTCCTGATGGGTACTCCTTTTGAACCACTCCACTCTTGTTCGTTAAGATTTCTCACCCTTAAAACTGTCTTATTAGTGGCTTTGACATCTGCCAGGAGGGTGAGCGAATTACAAGCCCGATCTTGTAAACCCGCTAATACAATTTTTCACAGAGACAAAGTTGTCCTGCAAGTGAAGCCTAATTTCCTCCCAAAGGTGGTTTCTGAATTCCACATCTCTCAGAAGATAACCTTACCCTCATTCTATCCTCCTCCCCATCAAGGGAAAGAGGAAGAGAGGCTACATAGGCTGGATCCAAGGCAAGCCTTGAGTTTTTATATCAGCAGACTGGCTAGGATTAGGCAAGCAGACCAACTGTTCATAGGTTACACAGGGCACAAATTAGGATTGCCAATCACAAAACAGACCATTTCAAGATGGATTATCTTAGCCATTCTATAATGTTACAAACTGGCAGGGAAAGAGCCCCCTCAAAATCTTAGGGCTCATTCAACCAGGGGTATCGCAGCCTCTGCGGCCCTCCAAAGAGGGGTACCGATTCGAGACATATGTGCGGCTGCCACATGGTCGTCCGCACATACCTTTATAAAATTCTACAATCTGGATTCCTCCTCTAGCCAAGAGACTAGATTTGGCAAAGCTGTTACACTCTGTTCACTCTTAAAGGGGAATATGACAGTTTTACTCCCACCTCCGTTTACACACCACTGTTATGGGAGTCTATCAAGATAAGGAATACGTCGGAGGACACAATCCCTTCGAAGAACAAGTTACTTCTTACCTGGTAACGTTCTTTCGATGATATGTTCATCTGACGTATTCCTTATCGCCCCGCCCATCCATCCCCTCAGTAAAACTTCCCTTGTGGTTGCAGCTTACGCTCCTTCAAGGTCAATAACCAATTCATGCACAGCTAATTTCAAGCTTCAAAACGGAACTGAGCAACGGACGCTGCGCGAGTCTATTTATACGCATGATGACGTCGACACTGATACGGAGGCTGTCGAGGGACACCAACTTAAGGGACATCGACGCGCAGCGCCCTCTACTGAAGAAATTTTCCGAGGCCAGCAAGCTGGAAGTGAATCTATCAAGATAAGGAATACGTCGGAGGAACATCCCATCGAAAGAACGTTACCAGGTAAGAAGTAACTTGTTCTTCTGTGCCATATTGTGTGTCATATAGTCATTAACCGGCTTGTTTGAAAATAAACTCACATTTCTTGCTTTAAAAGAATACTAAAGTGACAGCAGATGAAATGTTCACTGGTTTGTCAGTGTTGTTGCTTAATTTACTACATTTGTGATTGTATTGCCAGGATATACAAAATAAGCAGAACATCGATGTCATTGAAAGCAAACAGAAAGAAAGAAGGTGTTCATCAGCCAAGACAGAAAATGGAGTTTTCTATGGAGAAGAAATTGTAGGGAAGAATGTTGATGTCTTAAGTCTTGCTCAAGAAGAACAGAACATCGAAATATTAGGTAAACCCCACAAAATCACACAATGCTGAACATATAAGATTCCATTTAGGGATGGCCTTAGGCATAAATAGGCTGGCCATTCTCCCCCTGTGCCGACTCCAAGTTGGGCACCATGATCTCCTTATATTTCCCCCTGTTTTATTTCTTTGATGAATTGTTTGAGCTTTAACACTCTGTGTGCTGTGCACTCTTGTGGGCATTTACACCATTTGTTCATCAGCCCAGGGGTACCATTCAATAGAGTGTAGCTACAAGCACCTATAGATCTCTGCATCCATCTAACATGGGGCCATGTTTATGCACAAGTTGTCTCCTCCTCCTTTCTAATGCAGCAGTCCATCATCTCTATTGAAATCTGGAAATATTTTTAGTTTCACTAAGTTTGCCAACTCCTTAAATCTTAATTCACAACATGTGGTGTTCCCTGCGTGCAACATTCTACTTTGTAGGATAACACAGATGCATTTCTAATGTCATAATCCACCTTTTGAAGGGATGCATTCCATGCTGTGCCAATTTCTGGTCTAAAAGTGACCCATGCTTGTTTTGCCTGACATGCTTCTAAAACCTCCAATATATTGTCAGGTTCACTTATGAGCCCAAGTTGTTTCACAGAAAAGTCTAATAAATGATAGGCTCCAATGTTTTGTGGGTGGGCCTCAGCAAAATGGAAGATCTTCTTTTGTCTTATCAGTAGTGGTCAATAGTGGTAATGTAGTATGCAATACTAATCAAAGACTAAACAAATAGAAATCAAGTATTTGTTTAGTTTTCTGTTAGTAATCGACTAGTATTCAGCTTGCTGAATAGTCTTCATATAGCAGTCTGCTTAAAAAGAATGCTACTGAATACTAAAAAAGACAAGTTATAGTTTTTGAATACTATAAAAAAACAAGTTAAATACTAAATGTAGCATTCGACTTTGGTATTCCGCGCTGAATAGGTCTCTGGAAAACAACCAAAACGGATGAAAGAAATTTTGCATTCTGTTCATAGGTTAAATAACCAAAGTCATTTCTACTTAATCATGTGTTCCCATAGCATAATAAATATTTGGTGAGGTTTAGTAAGTTCGATTTTTAGGACACATTACATTTGCTTTATGTGGTTTCTTTTTACAATTCATATATGTGTCAAACGCTTGTAGGCGCAAGTGTATAATTTGGAACCAAGACTGCCAGATTTCCCACATTACATAAATTGTTTGAACCTGTGCAAATTATAGTGCATAAACATGGCTTATGGTATACATTTTTCTATTTTATACTGCACAGTATACATTTCAATATTTAATATATGTATACTGTATAAAATGCCAAGCCCATTTCTGGCAAAATCCTGTTGTAAAACGCTCTGCTGCGCTTGAGCTAAGTCTGCGCTACAAGCAATAAAATAAAAAATACAAAAATGCATCCAAGGACTCTGAGATCAAAAACCGACATGCTCATAGAAGCAAGTCACTATGAGAAAAACAAATACGGTCAACCTGCCTTCTCCATTCTCATAGCCCAACTATGTAACTCAATTCCTAAAGAAAGTAGGATGATAGATGACAATCTGGCTTTTAGAAAGTGGCTAAATACCTAGTTGCAATAGGTTTTTTAGTATAGGCCCTTTTTTGTTGACAATACTCTAGTAGGACTGCCTTCTTTATTATTTGATGGTTGTAGCTTGCTCCCATCTTTAGATTAAAAGTTCAATAAACACCCTTGAACTGTGGTCATTTGTGTCTGTTTTACTATTGCCACCATGCGTTCCTTACACTACTCAGACAAGCTTAATATTATCACACCATGTATCAGTTGGCTTTTAATGCATCCAGTCGCTGGCATATACTATATTTGGCAATCAGATAACCAGAGCATTGGTTAATGAGATGGCATACAATAACTGGCACCATTTTCATGCCAGCTGGAGCTTCCATGAGTCTGCCCTCAGCCACGGTATTATGCTCAGCTGTGCCACGGTTCTGCAGATGAGGCAGACTTGTGTAGGAGGGCAGAATTTCTCTCACTCAGGAGGAGTGCCGAGGCCGACTGTACTCCTGATGCCTCGCTCCGTCTCTGCTTTGATTCCTGTGTCTTTCGCACTTCATGCGCAAAGTCTCACAAAGTCTTGCAAGATCTTGCTATGCTGAGATTTCACGTGATGAGTCGCCCATACACCTCCTTTCATAGGAAAAGCTGGTTCCTAGTCAATGACGAAGTCTGTGAATCTGGTTGGCTTCCTTCCTTCCTGTTGGGGCCGGTTCCGGTCGATGGGCGCTTTGGGGTACTGGGTGGTTATGCGGGATGTGTCGAATGGGGCTTGTTCAGCTGAGGTTGCTTACCGGTATGGTTCTCTAGACTGGGGTGTGGAGCTTGTGGGTACATGTTCAATTTGGTTTTCTTCTTCCCTGACCTCCATCTCTTATTGATGGGGGCTGTTGGCTAACTCCCTTGGGTCATGGCCATCTCCTACTCCCGTGGAGGGGTGGGTCATGCACGCCCTTTTCTTGTAAACAGCCACCCTTTCCAGGTTCCACCTTCTCCCATCACTGCTGTTGACATGGTTGGTTCCTTTCCGTATGACTTCTATGGCCTTGCTGTATTTGGAGCCCGTTCCAGTGTCTTTGTAGGGCAGGCGTATCTTCACCAAGTACCCTTCATTGACCTATGTGTGATATGTTACTGTGCGTTTGTCGCCCTGAGATTTCATGATGTCTTTGCTCTTTTGTAATCTGAACACAATGTCGCTCATGTCGATGTCGTCGTTCTCTCTGACTTTGTGTAGCCACGGTGGTACCAGTGTGGATGCGGTCCTTCTTCCTCTCAACATCTGAAACTGAGATACTCTTGTGTGGCATTTGGCGTCAAGCGATGCGCTGCCACAGCCTCTTTGACGATTTTGCAGAGATGCGCATGCCAATTGTAAGGCTCCTTTAATTAATCGGTTTGCCCTTTCTACCAGCCCATTGGCCTGTGTGTGATACAGGCTTGCTCTCAATTGCCGGACATTGTGCTTCTTGAGAAAGCTTTCCATCTCTCTGGAAACTATTTGCACTCCATTGTCTGTTACAATCTCCTTGGGGAGTCCTTCTTTTTGAAAGACGTAGCTGAGTACTTCTATGACTGCCCGTGGTGATGTCCAGCACGAATTGAATTTCAACCCACTTGGAGAGATAGTCTACCATAGCTACCCTGCACTTGTCGCGCAACATGCTGTCCAACGGGCCAATAAAATCCAGCCCTATTTTATGCCAAACGCTGGGTGGAATTTCTGTGGGTATCATGGGTGCCTGCCTCACTTTTAGCCGTTTGTCGCTGTTTGTACATTCATTGCAACTTTCGATCATTGCCCTTACTTCTTGGTCCATTCCAGGCAACCAATACTAGGTCGCCTCTCATTACTAGACCATCCATTTCTGTGATCTCGTCGCTGACTTTCCAATACAGTCGCAGGCCTTCCGAGATTGCTCTCTCATTTGGCCAACCTTTGCGTGCCCATTCTGCTAGCCTGGCCTGGGCATCTTCATGTATCATTTCCTCCTGCCAATGAGACCTGCTCATCTCCATGAAGTCTTTGTTTCTTAGATTTCCTATGGATGCCACAACGCATTCGTCTTCCAGGAATGTGGTGCCCGGGGTACTTTGATCCAGTAGCCCGGTTATGCAATCCGCTTGGGCGTTCTTCCAGCCCGCAATGTGGGTGATCTGGTACGTGTACTCTTGCAGTTTGATGGCAATTCTTGCTAGGCGTGGTGTCGCTGTTTTTGTGCCACCAGGGCTCAACATGTGCACCAGGGGTTTGTGGTCAGTGACTAGGCGGAATTTGGTTCACCAAACATACGACCTGAAGTAATCCATGGCCCAGGCACACGCCAACATCTCCTTCTCAACAGTAGAGTAATTTTTCTCTCAGGTGGACAGTGCTTTCGATGCGAAGGCAACAATGTTTTCAGTGTCTCCCTTTTTTTGGGTGAGGGTGGCTCCCAAGCCGTATGCACTGGCGTGTCTTTATGTATGTTTCCCATTCGCGATGGAACGGTTTGAGACACGGTGCACTTAGGATTCTCTTCTTGATTTCAGCAAAGGCCTCGACTTGTTGTGAATCCCACCTGTATTCGCCACCTTTCCTCAGGAGCTCTCTCAAGGGAGATGTGATTTCTGAAAATCTGGGGACGAATTTCGCATAATACTCTGCGAGACCCAGGAACGGCCAGAGCTCATCTTTTGAAGTCGGGGCTGGGGCGTTAACTATGGCTTGAGCAGGTTTTTCTTAGAGGCCACTCCTTCTTTTGAGTTGCGGTAACCCAAGTATTCTACTTCACAAGCTCTAATTATGCACTTCTTGTGGCGCAGATGGACTCCTGCACTCTGCAGTTTGCCAAGTACTTCTCCAAGCACTCTATCATGGGTTTCTGTGTCTTTGGCGTACACAAGGATGTCGTCTGGCAAGTACGACACATTGTTGATGCCGTGCAGCAGTGAGTTCATCATTCTCTGAAATGCTGACTCATCGGAAGACAGACAGAATGGCATTTGTGTGCATTGAAAAGTGCTGAATGGCGTGATGAATGCTGTGAGTGGGCATGAGGTCTTGTGCAGCTCTATCTGATGGTAGGCATCTCGCATATCGAGTTTTAAAGATTTTCGCTTCCTTCATCTTCAGTACGATTTCATTGATGCTGGTCAAGGGAAAACTGTCCATCACCACCTCCAGGTTGCGGCTGTGTAGATCTATGCACACTCTCAAATCGTTGGGGGATTTCTTGTTTATGAGGACCATCAGGCTTAGCCATTCGGAGGACATTCTGTCTCAATTGTACCTTCCTTGACCATTTTTTTTATGCTGGGATTCGAGTGCCAACCTTGCTGTCGCTGACCTTGTGCGTGGCCAGTACTGCATTGGGTTTTAGGCAGATTTTGTGCACGTAGTTTTTTATTTTCCCGGGTGTTTCGGAGAACAGCATGGGGAATGCACTTTTCAGATCTGACGCTCCTCTTGAGGAGATCAGCAGCACTTGATCGGCAGTGCTGGGGTCTAACCGGATGTTCAATTTATGCTGGTCGTCCCATCCCAGTACCGCAGGCTCCTCGGTCAAGAAGTAGATTTTCATTGTGGTGCAGCTATCTTTGAATTCGAGTGTGGCTTTAATGTAGCCCCATAGGTCTACCATGGCTCCCCCGAAGACTGTGGGCCTTTCCTTGGTGCTTCTAATCTCAACCAAATCATGTCCTATCATGTTTTTGTATGTCTGGATGGGGAGGATGGTCAGGTCGTACCCCGAATTGGCCATGACCCATGTTTCCTTACCGTCCACTTTCACCACACAATGGGGTTTTCTCCCTTCTTTCTCGAGATGAGTTAATCATGATTACCATTGGCTTATCGTCAGGGCCTTTCTCATTGCTCGTCCTCTTTCTCCATCAATTTGGGTGACCTTCTTTTCCCTCCACGAGCAGGCTACAGCAACGTGACTAAATTGCCTGCACTTGGAGCACTCTTTGTTCCTTGCGGGACAATCTCGATCGTTCGCCAGGTGCTTAGTGCTGGCATATCTATAACACTAAGGGGAATCCCTCCACTTTGGTCCTTTCTCTCTGGCAGTTTCTTGCGGCTGTCTTACTCTACGCCCCTGCCATTGCACAGTTGCCATTTCGGGTGCGGTCGACGGTCCACTTACTACTCTGCGTATGCTTAAGGTCTCCTCTTTGGACCCTTGCTATTTGTATGGCCTTACCTAGGTCCAGTTCTTTCTCTTGAATGAACTTGTCCTGGACTTTGCGGGAATTGGTGTGGACCATTAACATGTCACAAATGACTTGCTCCACGTTGTCGCCGAATCCGCAAAAGGTCACCAGTTCCCTCATCCTGGTGATGTAATCATTGACAGGTGTTTTACTTTCTTGTTTCCTCGTGTAAAACTTGAGTCTGTGGAGGACCACATTTTCTTTGTTGCAAAACCTATTAATGATGCGGCGAATTGCTTCTTTGTAAACATCATCGCCCTCAGTGGGCACAGCCTTCAAGCCTGCGAACATTTGCTGTCCTTCGATCCCCATGGCGCTGAATAGCATGCCTTCTTTCTGGCCGGCAAATAGCATGTTCCTCCCAATGCCTACAGATATGTGGAAAACGGTGGCTCCCATTGCTGGCAAGGGATTGCAGGCATGATGGGGGATTGGTGGAAAGCGAGAGGTGGCGTGGCGCCCTGCATGGTTGCTGTGCGGGTGTTTTCTGGTCCTCAACGGGAATTATGCAGTGGCTCTCAATTAATACAGGACGCTTGCATGATACAAAGAAGTGTTTATTCTGACACCTAACACAAACAGGGCAGGGGATGTATAAGTCCAAGCTGGGGGGCCTGTACTCACAGTTCAGTTCCTTTGCCCCATGCAGTTGATTTCACTGCACTGTGTGAATGATGGGGTGTTAATATCCCCTGCCAGCTGGAGCTCCCATGAGGCCGCCCTCAGCCATGGTATCACGCTCAGCTGTGTCAGGGATTTGCAGATGAGGCAGACTTGTGTAGGAGGGCTGAATTTCCCTCACTCAGGAGGAGCGCCGAAGCCCGACTGTATTCCTGATGCCTCGATCCCTTGTGCCTTGATTCCTGTGTCTTTCGCGTTTCACGAGCAAAGTCTTGCAACGTCTTGCGAGATCTAGCTATGCAGAGATCTCGCGTGATGAGTACCCACAGGGATCTCTTCTCCCCTTTGAGACTTTACAGGAGATGATCAGTTTCCCAAGTGGAGGGCGTTTTCGATATATGCATTTGACTCATGCTGCGAGAGCGCAGTTTCCATCCTTGAATGATGTCCCTCAATGTTTCCCCCTGGAGGCCAGTATGGTCCCTGTGCGCATTAAGACCAAGGTAACCTCTACTCTATACCAAGTATTGTCAGCCTTTGGGCCAAGGAATTGACACGCCTTAGAGACCAATGGGAAAGGGGTGTCAGCACGTTGGATCCCGAGGAGTGGGTGGAGGCGCTAATGTTCCCCAGGGAGGTAGGAATAGCCGGTAGACTACGTCTCTTACAATACAAAATTTTACCACGCCTCTATTACTCTAGGTCAATGCTTTATGGATGAGGGAAGGCAGGAAGTGATTGTTGTTTGCATGTGGGAGGCCAGGGGGCCTGTTTCTTCACATACAGTGGGTGTGTTCTCAAATCCAAGTCTTTTGTTGGAAATGTATTGAGAGGCTGTCCGCTGTGGTAAGCTCAAATGTGCCAAAAGATCCAAAACTTGCACTACTTGGAATCTGGGGGAGGCCTGGTTTACCAAATGTGAGAAGGCGTCTTTGTAGCTCTGGGACTGATTAAACAGAGCATTGCTTCAATGCGGGGTGCTCCGGAACATCCCTGGGCTAGTCAGTGGTCAGTTGAGGTTGACATGTGAATGGCCCTGGAAAGGCAGCTCTATAATTCAGGGGGTTGTCCGTCCAAGTTTCAAAAAGTGTGGGGTAAATGGGAGTAGGCGGGCTGAGGGAATTGCCTGTCTGTATATGACATTCCATGGCATCTTATACTGTAACTGGATGATGCACTCTCCTTATGCCTTTGACTGTGCTGTTGGCAGTTTTCTCTAGAGCTTAGAGTAAAGCAATGGTATTTGTCGGTTTGCTATGTGTACGGTAAAACCAATAAAAAGAGTTATTTAAAAAAAAAGAAAAGTAAACTCCCTTAAGCATAGGAGATGTCAGAAGGTCTATGATGGTGTAGATTCCCCAAATGTACCCACCGCAGAAGTTGGAAAACCAAAGGAAGCTTGATGTACTTTCAGAATACTGGACCACTGAAGGACAACTCAAACCATTTTTTTCTTCATTTTTTTTTTCGGAATGGAGTTAAGAGATACCCAACAAACAAAACGGTTCTTGTATGGAATATATATTTATCACCTTTAGTATATAACTATTTACCTCTTCAATGGCTAAGCACCATCTTCACATGTTCAATATGCTGCGGTAAGGAGGGAGAATAAAGATATTGCCAAGATAAACAATGACACATTCGTCTGTTATATCTTGACATACCTCACTCATAAAATGTTGGAGGGTTGTGGAGCATTACACAACCCAAAGGGCATTACGTTGTATTCGAAAAGGCCATAGCAGGTGCAGAATGCAGTCTTCCCTTGGTCCCCACCCGGAACGCGAACCACGTAAGAGGCTCCACAGTGCTCAAGTTAAGTGAATACAGTGGCAGACTTGATCTGGTCTAACAACCCATTCATAAGAGGTAACGGTTAATGGTTCTTTTCCATTATGCAATTTAGTGCACAAGGGTCTATGCAAGAACATAATCTCCCCCCCCCCCCTGTCCCCCTTTGGCAACAAGAAGAGAGGCAATGCAGCTGGTGATTTGGGGTGACAAGTGAATCCTGTCCTTAGATTATCCACTAAGTTTTGACGTAAATGTTGGTCCTCAGCCTGAGTAAGAGGCTACATTTTACCTAGGCATTCAGGTCCCAGGGATCGCCCCGGTGTGACAACCATATGAACAATGTGGAGGTAAACAATCTGCCTCTTTCTGATGAAAGACATTGGCTTAGTCCCTGAAACATTAAGGTAGGACTAGTAACAGGGTTCCTATATCATGAACTGCGGAAATTAGATCTAACTGGGGCTGGAGTTCTCCTACACCTGTTCATATGATTCCAAACAGTGATGTAAACAATAGGAAGTTGAGAAGCATAGCCTTCCAGTTTCCCAATGGATCAGAGGATTATGATAGTTCAACCATAATGCCCCAAAGATCACCCCATAATGCAGAGCATTGTATATGCCAAACAAGATATCAGCTCTCATTACGAGTTATCTGGAACGATGCCGGTGATACCGTCAATATGGTAGTACTGTTTCTGGCTACCGAAGTGATAGGATCAGCGGCATATTCAAACTGTGCGTGCGCGCACCCCTCTATTCCGGGACCGCTGTTACCGGCGTGATGGTAACACTGGCATAAGAGAGATATGCTGTGCTACCATGATAAAACATGCCAGTAACAGCAGTTCCAGCACCTTTTGTGACTGAAACACCTGCAGTGTTGCTTCCTTTGTCAGAAACGCTGACAACGGTAGCACCAGTACCAGAAACAGTGTCATCGCAAGAACTGGAAGTTGACCGGTGGCCATTTTGGAAAACTCAATTCATTTAAAATTGGGCATTTCCTGTTGCCATCCATTGACGGAAACACCGACAAGATGTCTGGAAGGTCCAAGTCAAGGCTGCCTGAGGCCCGGCTCTGCAATCCCTGCTTCACTGAGGCCGAACTTACCGCCCTAACAGATCACATTTTGGCAAACGCGGAAACGCAGTTTGGGCGGGACAACTGCTGGACAAGCTAGCGGCACAAGCCGGCCATATGGGAGGAGGTTGTCTGCAAAGGCACTGAAGTGGGGCCCGTCACCCGAAGCACCAAAGACAGTCACAAAAGGTGGGACGACCTGCACCAGCTAGTGCGCAAACATTTGGAAGCACGCCATTTTGAAACCATGGCCACAGGAGGCAGGACAGCCTCTCCCCTCAAACTGATGCGCTGGGAAGACAGATGCAGTTCTATCATGCATCTTGAGGGGATTGTGGGCGTTGGATCTGCTGAGACCAGAGCAGGGACCGACCAAAAGGGACAGCAGTGGGTACACCAGGCCACACCTGAATGCCCAGCATCACACACGTTGTGAGCACACCCAATAGATCAGGGAAATGTGTCCAAGGAAAGGGGTACCAAATTTGACGGCAACTTCATAAGTCACTGTGCGCACATAGATGCCAGGGGCCAGGGTCAAAGTAAGCCATGCAAATGCATCGTACACCAAAAGCATTCACGCATATGAGCACTGGCCATGTGCTCAATGGCATGACTGGACAATTATCACATCCCCAATGCACAGACGACTACAAGCCACAATGCCATAACCACCGAAATGGACTCACACACGCATGCATACACGCATCAGTGCTTAATTGACCCCCAGGCATCACGCCCAGGTCAAGGAACATACAATGTGATATTTGTGTAATGCACACGTCTAACCGCTTTGTAGGCGACTTCAATTCAAAACTACAGCTAAGTCAATGCCTAGTCTGGGGTGCCGATGGAAGCCCTTATTGATATATTTTTATGTCCAGTTCGTTTACTCTGGATGACAACCCTTATATAACACCCCTCTCTTAGAATCCCCCTGACCCCACTGAGCCAAGAAGTAGGTTTGTTTTGCAAATTAAAAGGTTTATTTGAAAATGAAACAATATATATCTATCACACTTTTATAGTAAATTAATATTTGATATCACACTTGAGAATATGATGTTGATCAACAATGGATAATGTTATAGTGGTACACTCTTTTTAATGGCTTAGAAGTTGATATAGAGAGGATAAAGTAGCTGAGAATGCTTTTATGGCTTCAAGGACAATGCAATGATGAATGAAAATGCAGTACAGAAAATAAACTTGATATGATTTCAACCAAAACAATGCAATCACTTTTCCCCCTGGTAGCAATTCACCCCCCCTTATGCAATGTAAAGAGATGGAAGAAAAGCGCACAGTTCTCAGAAATTCAATCAAATATAATTCAGTTCCCCCCCTAGCAAGCTTAGAGCAACAGGGATGATTTTAAACACAGGCAAAGTACTTTAAAGGTGGTATGCAAAGAAGTGAAAAATATGCTAAAATGATTTTAATTCCCTCTGGAGGTTCAGGATGGGTGACAGCTACTTTGTATTAGTTCAGGATCACTTTAGCAATGCTCTATGAATGATTGTCAGGTTGCAAACGAATTTTAGCAAAGGAAAGCAGGGACAAATATTTTTACACGTGGCTGAAATTAAGCAAAATGTCAAATCGCTGCAAATGTAGTCGCGTGTGTCCAGCGCAATTACGGCGGCACTATAAGGGGTAGCAAGTCGGTTTTAGGTTCGTCGGAAAGCATAGAATCTTAGCTTTAGGATGACAGAATGACACGCTCCTAGCACAAACGGTTCCGGAGATACGGCCGATTTAGTAAAGGTAGTTTTTCGGATTTGAAATTTTAAAGCTCAGAACGACAGATGACAGTTTTCAGGTTTAAGGATGACAGAATGACACGATTCTAGGAGGCAGTTCTAATAGGCTAAAATAGTTTGGATTAGATTATTTTAAACTAAGTGATTGGTTTTGGCACAGTGCTAGCTGGGTACTCACACTAGATTTTGGACAGGAATGCAACTTCGTCACGGATCGGGTCAGGATTGGACTGTGGTTCCCTCGCCACGGACGGTCTCGGCCTGGTTCTGCTCACTGGATCTGGGTCAGCTCTGCTAGCGGCACTGCACAGCGATCTGGTATGGGTCTGGTCTCTCCGGATAATTCTGCCTTCTGGGTCTCTGGTTCTGGCAGAAGTTCTTGGCAAAAATTCAAACAGCTCGCCCGGCTGTTGAATAGTTTGGTTGGTTGAGGCCTGCTGAAGAGAGCTCAGCTTGTGGGTTAGGCCTTTGCTTTGAGTTCTGGAGTCAGAGTTCTAAGTTCTGGTCTCTGTCTTGCTGGAGTCAGTCTAGGTCTCTGGAGTTCTGGATGTGAATTCGTCCGTCAGCGTGCTCCGCAGAAAATGGGAATTGAGTGTCTCCACCTGTCCCAGCAGTCTCTTTTTATGTGTTTAGAAAGTGGGTGGGTCGGCTAATGCTGCATGCCCAACCCTCTCAACTTATCGTTGGCCAGTTCCTCCTCTCTTCCTTGATTGGGGAGCTGGGTTGTGTCATCTTTATGGCTTACAGAAAGACACTCCCCTTGTCAATGTGCACACAAATCTATTTCTGATCCAAATACATATTTCCCAGATACACAATTTGTTGAAATTACATGTACATACTACAGATTCCGTATGGTCCATGCTTGTCTGACTCTGATCTTCCTGGGGGCTTGCATTAAAAAATGACAACTTAATTTCGTTTTTAATTGGTTTACCAATGTTAAATCTGTATCAAAAATTACACCAATGTACACCCTCCTTCTACACACATTCCAGTAATTTACTAGGTTTCTAGCATAAACCCGGTGTCTGTAAGATCAATAAATAGCGGGGTTTCGCCTCAGAACATGGTACAAAGTTGAATCAAGTCTTGAATTGTGGGGACATTTCTTGGATTAAGGTTCTCTAAATTGCACATTTTTGTGAGCTTAATACAATATTTTAGAAGCATTTAACTTAAACATATATTTGCTGCAATAGGAATCCACACTCAAGTCTGGCCCGCCCCTCGAAGCTGGGTGGGTCAGCTCACATGTCCCTGCTCCCAGGCAGAGCTCTGTTTACAGTCCACATCCAAAATTAACATACTCCATTCAAGGGAAAGAGTCTATTGTGTGGTGTCCGGCAGGCTGAAGGGAAAACCCCTCCTTCCCAATCACCAGGGTCATGTGATATGCTGGGCTGTTGTGTGGGTCTCTGGGGTGAGAAGGTTTCCCAGCCTCTTGGCCTGTTAATTGAATCAGATTGTCTCTGGGAACAGCAGGTGGTTAAGAATTTTAATTAACCAACAGGCTTTGAAGTCCCAGTTAGGCTGGATCCTCTTGCACTCCTGAGATACAGTCCTACACTCAGAGTTTAGACCGCTAGCGCCGGTTTGTGGACAAAGCTGGTACTGCACCCATTTTTGGGATCTGTCTTGAATTAATGCATTTCAATAGAGTGGTCTTTTGCTTGATAGTATAGGATCCTTGCTTAACATTGTTTTGATGGCATCCTTACAGTAGAGTGGTGATGTGGAACCCTCCACAAGAAGGTTGTATCTTTAGAGTGGTCCTGTGCCCATGATTTTAGCAACTTTTTGACATCAATAAAAACGGATTTTGAACAGAACCACCTTTCTTTGCACTGGTGGGTGGCAGATTAGGTGACCATTTTGGTGGGCGCAAACTGCGCAGTTCTCCTGGATTCTGGCGTGAATGTGGGCGGCGACAGCTCATCCCCACATCTACCCAGTCTATTGATTTAGTTTGTTCTGGGATAGAATAATGGGCGGCGACAGCTCATCCCCACATCTACCCAGACTATTGATTCAACATGGGTCAAAATCCTTGACAAGCCCCTCCGCCCGACTGCGCTTTGATTTGGAGTTGAGGGGGAGTCGGGTGCAAAGGATGTTTTTGATCCACGCGCTGGTATGTCTGCATCATCTTCTTCCTATTCCGTAGATGGCACAGTTCAGCATCTTTTCCTCCATCCGGTCGGATCGATCGGTTCTCCTCGCCGGTCCTGATAGGAATATTGGGTCGTACCCCGGGCCCCTCGGATCTCTGCTCCCGGTCCCCGGATCGTTCTCCTTGGTCAGTCTCCATGGTTTCATCTCTCCTAGGATGATAAAGCAAAAGCGGCAATACCTATTCATAGACATTTTTACACCACTATTGATATAGTGGGGCGGCATATACATTTTATACATCAGGATACATTTTTCAGTCTTATTTTAAAACAAGATATAACATGAAACATTTTTTTTTCTAATCATAATATTTTAGAGACTATATGTGGGATATTTTACGATGGGAATTGAATTAATCTGGAGCGGTCCCCTCTGGTATTGCAGAGGACTCCTCCAGTTGCTGCAGAGTGTGCCTGGGATGGCAACACTTTAGCTGATTTATATGTACCCACTTGTCTTCCCCTTCCCCCAGACTACCTTTGGGGATGCGGATCTTATACGCTACTGGGGAGACCTTGTCTATAATTTCAAACGGTCCCTTCCATGTAGACAAAAATTTTCGCTGTTTGGCCTGGTTCCTTTGGAAATTGTAGAGATAGACCCGGTCTCCCACAGTATATTCCTTCCTGGTGGTCTTCAGGTCGTAGTGGGTTTTCATGCTATCAGCTGATCTTTCTAGATTCCGCTCAGCATAGGCAAAAGCATGCTGAAGGCGTTTCCTTAAATTTTCCACATACTCATGAGTTGTGGAGGCATTTATCAGTGTATGGTCTTGGGTCCTGTAGAGCAAATGCTGGGGAAGCACCATCTTGCGTCCGGTCATCAACTCAAATGGTGACATTTTAGCTGCAGATGAAGGGGTAGATCTGATGGCCATTAGGACCAGAGGTAATCGGATATCCCAACTTGGCCCAGAATCTGCCACAAACTTTTTTAAGATGCTTACAATGGTTCGGTTGTAGCGTTCTACTGCCCCAGAAGAAGCTGGCCGGTAAGCAATATGTAACTTTCTTTTGACCCCCAGTATCTCCCACATCTTTGTCATTACGTCGCTGGTGAAATGGCTACCTCTGTCTGACTCAATCCTTTGAGGTAGACCAAAACGGGAAAAGATGTGGTTAATCATCAGGGCAGCAACATGTACTTGTTTCCTCTAGACGAGCGAATTACAGGGCCTACGAAGTCGATTTGCAAATCTGACCATGGCAGTGTCATCCCCCTCTTTTGGAGAGGTGCACGGTGTGTGAGGGATGATGGCTGAAATTGTGCACATACAAGACACCCCTTCAAGTATTGGTTGAGGTCCTGGCCCATATGTGGCCAGTATGCAATCTCTTTTAAGATTTCAAGTGTTGTATGAAACCCCCTATGACCGGCGGTGGCCGCATCATGGCCGTGACTTAACATCAGGCTTCGGAATGAGGTAGGAACCACCCACTGATCATGGCCAGCTTGGGATTTCCTTACCAACAAACCGTCTTGGATTCGGAACATCTTTGGACATTCATCAACACTCTAAGGTCCTCCTTCCCAATGTTATCGGTATCCGCCAGGGGAAAGTTCTCAGGGTCCTCAATGTGTTGGTAAAACGTACCAATTATTGGATCCCCCTTTTGAGCCGTAATTAAATCAGCATCAGGGGTCTCCTTACTCCATTGTGCAGTTGAAAGATCATTGTGAGCATTTGTCTGGGACCTAGTGATAGCAGTGACCTGGATTTCCCCCAACAGGGACCTGGATTTCCCCCAACAGATACTCTATTTCTATTAGATCCCCTTGGATGGCCCCGGTTTTGGCCAGCTGATCAGCTAAGTCATTTCCAGTTTTGTCTGGTCCCTCTACTTTGGAATGACCCTTGATCTTCTTCCAGTAGATGGTCATTCCATTCGAGGTGACCAGATGACCAGATCATCAATGTTTTGAATTAGCTTCCCATGTTTCATGTTTCAAAGGTTTGTTATTAGCACATAGCATGCCTCTGGTTTTCCAGTTAACCAGGTGCTCCACGAACCCATTCCGTACATAATCCGAATCTGTCCAGCTCGTGGAGTTGATGTTGGACAGCAGTGAGGATGGCTTGATGCACAGCCATCAATTCTGCCACCTGACTACTTCGGGGACCAATTTTGTATCCAGCGGAGGGTTCTGGGGACTCATTCACCCATGCGTTCCCTACGCCGGCCACCAGTTCTTTTTCCCCGTTGTTGTCAACATGGTAAGAGCATCCATCCACATAGACAGTGGGCATTCCCTCATACTTGTCTTCTTCAAAGACTTTGTGGGGGGAATTAAGGTATGCCTCCATGTTGTCCTTGATTTTTAGACTTTCGTCCTCGAGACAGTTTTCTCTGGCACAATCATGCAAGTCAGCCAGACCTTGCGCGAGGGGACTCTTCTTGTTTTGGCCATATCTGACCTCCACAGGAAAGACTTGCATTGACAGAATCCAGGAAGTAATTCAGGAATTACTCACATTCCGGCCCGGATTCTGTCACTTTGGAGATATTGCAGAGGCTGGTGTGGAGTCTCCACTATGATGTGTTCCCCCTGGATAAACGGGCGGTAATTCTTCAATGCCCACACCGTGGCCAGGAGTGCCTTCTGTTAGGGAGAATTCTCTGTTTAGGCTGAATTTCCTAACCTAGTGAGTCCCCCAGCAGCTTTGCTGGATTTTTGGGGTTTATTTTTTTCTCCTGCCAAGAGTGAGACTCTTTTACCCTCACTCTTGGGCATGATTTGAGTGTGTTTCTTTGGATCTAGATGTGTTTAATGGGCTATGGGGTCTTTTACCCCATAGGGCTTCATGTGTTTTTGTGATGTGTGTTACACCACCCTCAGTCCAGTAACACATAGGTGGCATAGTGACCCCCCAGTATAGACTCCATACCCTGGGAGTGACTACTGTCTCCCAGGGCATGTAAAGTCACCATTGACTTTACTAGTCTTAAATTCTGAACAGAACCAGTACAAACCATCATATTGTGGACGTACTGGCTGGGGCAATTCAATTGCCCCGGGGTCTGTTAGTCGAGGGGGCACGTCTCCGTCCCCCCTGATCGAGTTTTGGCTGGTGGCAGTGGATACTACTTTTTATATTCAACCGCGAATATTTCTCTATGGGATTTTCCCATTGTTCGAGGCTACTATCTTTATTTATTTAATTACGATAGCCTCGAACATACCGCCGGTTTATTCAATTAATATTAATTCTCCGGTTGGTATTTTTTGCAAAAACTCGGTTCTAAAATGGCATTTGTGTTCTCTTCTGTGACTCCAACCCAAGTCGAGCCCTTTGTTCCACTTTTTGCGGGCTTCTCCACAGAAGCCCTCCAAAGTGGTGCCACTCTGTCTGGGGTACTTAGGAGGGGTGGAGGGGGATTTAGGCACCCTGGACTGAGTTACCTAGGTAACTCAAGTCGCACTCCGTCCTAATTGGCCCAAGTGGTGAGCCGGCCGGCTCACCACTTAGCATGTTTGAGTGACGGCTAGGCTGAGTGAATGGGGGTTTTCTGCATAAAAGCAGGGCTTTGGGGACTGGAACTTCAGAAGTCGCCACAGGACCTAAGAATCCGACGAGGGAGAAGCTGAGCCGACCTGCCACGACGACACCACCAGTGGAGCCCTCCTGGACCGTCTCACCACTTTTCCCAACAACACCACGTTTTACCACAACCGCGAATTAAAGGGTACTACCTTTAACCGGAAAACTCTGCGGCTGGTTTCTTCCCTGGCAGTGCAACGACCTTCAACTTTCCTCCAAGTCGAGATCTTCTCTTCCCCTGGACGACGACGCGACTTGCACCCACTGCCAGGAACAACTGCCACCGCTGGAGGATCCTTCCCACTTAAGGTACCGTGTCCCGCCTGGCTTCCCTTGCCACCGACTGTACGGGGTAGATTTAGCCCCCGGCTTTCGAACCTAGGTTAGCCTGGGACACCCTGGCTAAACTTTTCTGAGCCTCTCTAAACTCTTTCTGAACTCTCTGCAAGACTTTCTAAGCCTAGTGTAACTGTGTGATCTTGGGCGCATTTGTGCTCCGCTCTCTCTAAGAGTGGGCCCAGCCTTTGGACTTTGGCTCACCAGTGACATTTTGCTCTTCTGCCTTGCGAACAGTGTCCCTAAATCTTAAAGTGGTGTACCCTTCCATATTCTGTCTTTTTCCCTCCCTTTTTCACAAACTTATTGGAGTGCCATCTAGTTAAGCGCTCACCTCTGTATGAAAATAAGTGGTGTTTTACTAAGACTCATCTGATAAGGAATAAGGGGTGTATATATTATAATAGTTACTGTGTGTAGAGTGTTTTACAATAATAGTGCTGGAGTGTTTCAAACAGTGTATTTTTAAATAAATAATTATATACTTTGATACCAAAGCTCTGGTCAGTGTTTGCTTGTATTATTGTGTCTGAGTGCCTATTGTGTATACTTTGCATACTGCCTAACTCTTCTTGAGGGAAGTCTGACTGCTCCCCTTCCTTTGCACGACCGCCACCTTCTTCGGGGTCTGGTTCCGTGAATATGCGGTAAAATTAGGTATGTCTATTGTGGTGAGGAGATTTCCCCTTGTTTGTCCCTTTGCTTCACCTTGCTGTCCTTTTGTTCCCCTTAGGGGCCGGGGTACGGCGAGGATGCGGTGGAGGCTGCGCCGACCCGTGAAGAGGAATAGTACCTCTTAGTACTAATAGTAATGCCTCAGGTGGTAAAATCAGGTAAGTCTATGGGGGGTAACTAATAATGCCTCTGTTTATTCCCTTGGCTCACCTTGCTGTTCTTGTGTTTCCCTTAGATGCCGGAGTGCGACGGGAACATGCTGAAGGATGCGGTGGACAGAGAAGATGCTGCGAAGGCCGATGAGTTCAGCGTGGCGCTGCAGCAGGCGAGGCGACGCGCATAACATAACTTCTTTCTTCCAGCTCGAAGGCGCGGTGGATCGGGAATTCAGGTAAGGATCAAAGGTATTGGTCTTGTTCTAACCTTTTCTCCTTCTTTCTCCTTTTTTCTAGGAGCTCCAGACTCGAGGTGGGCGTGGTGAAGACTGGATGCAGACTTGCAGGCACGGTGAGCGTTACGCTGCTGGATGCAGAATAACGCGAAGCGTGTGCTGCTCTTCGGACGTGGTTTAAATAGCCTCCAAAGTAGTCCCAGATAAGGATTCCTCCCCGACCCCACCCGAATTAAATAATAGTCCCAAGGTAAAGTAGTCCCTTTGAAGCCTCTTTTGGCTTGGAGCTCTTGCAGCATGGTCTGCATCAGGTAAGTTTTCAGCATGGTCTGCATCAGGTAAGTGTTAATCTATGAGCCTGGCGCCTATGGCACCAGGACTGACTCTCCATATGAGCCTGGCGCCATAGACGCCAGGACTGCACCCAAATGGCCCCTAGCAGGGGTTGTTGGGCTTGCTTGGAATAACTTGATGCCTGCTTCCGGGGCTGCTGGACTTGATCTGGTTCCCTGGGGGTAGGCATCATGCCACATTGATTCTGCTGACAGTATCAGCAGGGCCATGGCGGCAAGTACTACAATCCGCAGATTTGCGTGGTTGCGAATGTCTGGTTTTGCTCCAGATGTACAGGCCAGACATTTGAATATGCCCTTTGACGGCTCTTCTTTATTTGGAAAGAAGTCTGATGGCAGCCTAGAGAGGTTACAAACATCCAAGGCAGCAGCGAAGTCCCTTGGAAATCCGTCGAACTCCCTATCGCCCCTCAGGAACCTCTTGGAGAGGTAGGTCCTTTTGTTTTTATTCCACATTCAGAAAAGGCAGAGGACAGCCGGCTCAAAGAGGCCAAAAACAATTCACCCGAGGTGGGCGGGTTAAAAGTACAAAAGCCGCAGCAGCATCAGGTGCCTCTTAACCCAAGGCATCTGCATCAGCCGCCTCTAAACCACTCTGAGGACTCTCCTCACAAGACACCAGTAGGGGGCAGGTTAACTCAACATCTGACGGAATGGCAGGCTATTACGTCAGATGCTTGGGCATTGGAGACAGTTGCCCAAGGTTACTGCCTACCTTTTCTACGCATCCCTCAGAGTCATCCACCGGGGAACAACTCTTTGAAGTTTCCAGATCCGCTCCTTTTGCAGGAGATTCTAGACTTGCTAGAGAAAGGTGCCATAGAACCGGTACCTGTAGCGGAGAGGAACAAGGGTTGGTACTCCCCCTAATTTCTAATACCGAAGAAGGACAGAGGACTGAGACCTATCTTGGACTTACGAGAATTGAACAAGTTCCTCAGGAAGGACAAGTTCAAGATGGTAACTCTCTCTCAGATCCTTCAGGCCCTCCAGCTTCAGGACTGACTGGTATCTCTGGACCTTCAGGATGATTATTTCCATGTGCCAATCCATATCAAACACAGGAAATACCTGAAGTTCGCAATTGGCAACTCTCATTATCAATTTCGAGTTCTGTCATTTGGGCTGACCTCTGCCCCGAGGGTCTTCACCAAGCTAATGTCGGTAGTGGCTGCAAGTCTAAGGAGGGAAAGGATCCATGTCTACCCCTACCTAGACGATTGGTTGATCAGAGCTGTATCTTCGGAACAAGCTCAGATCCAACTAGATAATGTCTGCCACTTCCTTCACAAACTGGGCTTCTCCCTCAATTTAAAGAAGTCACAGATGATACCATCACAGAGACTCCAGTTCATCGGAGCAGTCCTGTACACTTCCCTGGGGAAAGCCTTGCCACCAGAGGTGAGGGCTCAAGATATTCTGCAGCTGGTCACCAAGTTTCAAAATACCCAACGTCTCCCAGCCTTTGACTTTTTGAGGTTGCTAGGCCTCATGGCATCCTGCATCTTCCTTGTGCCAGAGGCTCACCTGAGAATGAGATCCATCCAGTGGGCACTAAGAACTCTGTGGTCGCAATTCTCAGGAAGAATGACAGATCTCCTTCAGGTTCCGGACAAAGTGGCTTGAGACCTTCAGTGGTGGGCCTTGTCGGGAGAACATTTTGAAAGGAGAACTGTTTTGGCAACCATGGCCGGAGATAACAGTAGTCACGGATGCCTCACTCACGGGGTGGGGAGCCCATGCCAATGACTTGACCATCAGCGGTCGTTGGTCTCCATCGGAGTCCAGACTACATATCAACCTGTTGGAGCTGAGAACTATCAGACTAGTGCTGAAGGCTTTTCTGCCATCTGTACAAGGGAAAAATGTCCTAATAATGACCGACAACACAGTGGCCATGCACTACCTCAACAAAAGAGGAGGCTTAGGATCACTGCCACTGTGCAGAGAGGCAATGCAGCTCTGGTTTTGGGAAATTCAAGAAGGAATCTCTCTATCGGCAGTTCACTTAGCCGGAGAGAAGAACTTGACAGCGGACGCTCCGAGCAGGCAGAGCACAATCTCTCACGAGTGGGAGATAGCTCAGGAAGTCCTTCAAGAGATCTTCGCCCTTTGGGGAACCCCTCAAGTGGATCTGTTCGCCACCAGTATCAACAGGAAGTGCGATGAGTTTTGTTCAAGGGAATTTCCCCCGAGAGGAGCTCTACAGGACGCGTTTGTAGTGGACTGGGAGTTTCCACTTCTGTACCCGTTTACTCCAGTCCCTGTCATTCCTCTGATGATCAGGAGGTTGAGAAGATTCCGGAAGACTATGATCCTAATTGCCCCAGACTGGGTCAGGAGAACGTGGTACCCGGACCTTCTGGACATGTCCATCTGCCCTCCGATTCATCTTCCACACAGGGAGGATCTTCTCTCGAATAAGGGAGGTCAGGCTCTCCATCCAGACATCAGAACCCTCAACCTTCATGCTTGGTTTCTGAAAGGTTGAGATACAAGGATTGGGACCTCCCAGATGAGGTCATGGAGGTGTTTCTTTCGGCTAGAAGGCCAGCAACAAAGACTTTATACCGCTGCCGTTGGAACAAATTTTGCAGCTGGTGTAGAGAAAAGAATATCGAACCCTTCTCATGCGGTACACCAATGGTGTTATCTTTTCTACTCTATTTGGCGAATTCAGGTCTTCAAGTTGGTACGATCAAGGGCTACCTCGCAGCGCTATCGATCTTCAAGCGCACTGCGGAGGAGCCATCATACTTCAAATTACCCCTAGTAATACAATTTCTGAAGGGGTTAACTAATGTCTATCCCCCGAGACCTTTCTAAGTTCCCTTGTGGGACTTAAATTTAGTCTTAAATTTCCTGATGGGCACTCCTTTTGAACCACTCCACTCTTGTTCGTTAAGATTTCTCACCCTTAAAACTGTCTTATTAGGGGGGCGTGGCCAGGAGCGCCAGCGATGCGGCTGCTTCCTTGATGGCCTTCGCCCGGAGCCCGCAGCTAGTAGCTACAATCCGATAGTTTCGGATCGGATCGCTTTGTCCGGCAGATCAACGGCGTCCTGAAGACCCAGGGGGTCCCCGTTTTTCGCTTAATTGGCCCTGAATCCGCTTGGCTTCGCTTCTGTGCTGAGACGCGGCCGGCGCATCCAAGATGGCGGACGGGACGGGCTTCTCGCCGTGACGAGGAGCGAGCGGGAGAGCATCCCCGCCCTGTCCCTGGCCCAGAGGCAGCAGCTGCGGCGGCGTTGCATGGGAGACCGGCCCACTGGTTCGCGGAGCTGTGCAGGAATAAGTGCATCGGGCGGTGCGCGGCCTCCTTCCCGCCCCGGTTCCCCTCCCCCACATTCCAATCCTCTGGGGTGACTCCAACGAGGGAGGAGCGGGCTCTGTGCCTGTGGCGCTGGTCGAGCGGGAGCTCCTGAACCCGGAAGGTGTACTACGCTGGAGGTGGGCGAGGAAGCTACGGTGGCCTGCTACGGCCCGACTCGCCCCTCTGGGATCTCTGAGAGCGGCGGCTGGTGTCCTCCGGACCTGGGGAAGGGGAGATCGCTGCAGCGGGGTTCTGCAGGGTGCTAGCTCCCCGTGGCCACTTGAAGGGGTCAAGGCCACTCCGCTCCTCGGGCTGTGCACTTCTAGGCCTCCCCCCTTTTCATCTTCCAGGGGCGCCCTGGCCCACTGACCCTTGATCTTCCCCCTCTGGACCCGACAAAAATCTCCTGGCTTCCTGTCTTGGCTCCGCCGCCCCGAGGCGCTGGGCTGCGATATAACGATTCCAGCGCCACTTGGATTTTAACATCATAAGACCTTGGGATCACGATCCGCGCAGCGCCCCGCCACCCAGTGGCTTCCTGGGGCACCCCTGCTCATCAGTCCTCGCTGCTCCTCGAGTGTCCCGGGCCTCCATCGCCATGGCAGTGGGGTTCCCTCCGCCCCCCTCCCCCCGCCCCCATATCATCAGATCCCGAGCGGCTCCACTAGGGGGGTAGCTCACTCCTCTCCATCGTGCTTGAAGCCCAGTGATCGTCACTTCGGGATCGCCCTTAGGACCCCAGTTCACCGCTGACTGACAGCCTCGGAGCTTCTATCACGTTGGGCGTCCCCTGCAGTGCAGCTGCCCCGGGCTGCCCCCAACACCACCGGCCCAGGAGGTTCGGACTCCTAATCCACGCAGGATGACGAAGCTGCCTAAAGCAACCAAATCCTCGGACATCTCCGCTATGCTGCTGGCAGCAGACAAGACGAAGAGGTTAGCCCCCTCCCCGAAACTAACCCCACAGAAGGCCCCTGAAGAACAGGGAAAGCCAGCCACTAGGGACGACATCCAGGGCTTCATGCAGGACATCAAAGCGGAGTTCCGATCCTGCATGACGGAACTATCCACGCGGATGGATCAAACAGACCAACGACTCACAGAGGCGGAACAGAGGCTGGAGGGGGTGGAGGACCTAACCCAGAGCCACGATGCTGCATTAATAGAGCTGAGACGCGACCTCCAGGTGTTACAGAACAGGAATGCTCGAGTTTAAACAGGAGGATCTGGAAAACAGAGCTCGAAGAAATAACCTGCGTATCTGAGGGGTCTCATCATCGGTCCTAGACAAATAATTACCAGAGCACATAGGCAACTTCTTCCAAGCTCTCCTCCCACACATGGACAAATCCCAGCTCATCCTGGACCGCACTCATAGATTGCACCCAAGACGAGGAGTGGACTCTGACGCTCCTCCAGGTGTAATCACCAGAGTCCATTTCTACGCCACTAAAGAGGCCATCTCGGCGATAAGCCGTACTAAGGATGAGCTCTCGTTCATGAGCACCCAGCTTCAGATATTTCAAGACCTCTTGCTGATGACCCTGCAGAAAAGAAGAGCCCTGAAGCCCTTAACTGGGTTCCTGCAGAACCAGCAGATACGCTATCGATGGTTGTTCCCGTCCACTCTTCAATTCACGTTCCAAGGAGTTCACCGTAAGATAAGTCATCTGGAGGACGCAGAGTCTATCTTGCGCGCAAACTCTCCGGAGTCCTCAGCGGCCCATAGTCCCCTGCGTCCCTCGGGAGAAGTGGAGCAATTGCCTCAGAGACAGCAACAGCAACCCTGGTCCAAAGCACAGAGACGCCGTAAAGTAAAATAACCCTACCATGCATGGCGATCATGAAATATCTGATACGATAAATTCAAGAAAACATCAGAGATGCCGCGGGCCCCGAGCGGCCCATGCCCCACTCCAAGGAGTATGTCATCGACCCACCCTTGGAGACGATCTAAATTATGTGGTTTGGTCCTGGCCCTGTTGGCTGGGAGTACAGTTATGGCCCCGTTGGCCGTGGATGGGACCGCTTTGGAAATTCTGGTCCCCCACCCGACAAAAAGTTTACCCTCCCGTTGGAGGATATATAAAACACAGCCACAGGAATCCCATGCTGAGCTTACGTCTCTAGATGATGACTGAGAACCGCCGTCCCCACCCCTGCACAGACCAGCTCCCTCTGCCAGGAAGGGCCCAGGAGTCCCCGCCACCGCACCACAAACTGAAATTCCTGACAATGAATGTGAGGGGCCTCAACGCCCCGCAGAAGAGGAAAGCGATCCTGAGGCGCCTACAGAATGACGAGGCCTCCATTATCTTCCTCCAAGAGACCCATCTGATCCCGACCGACTTCACGCGGCTACGTGACCGGCAATTCCCGCTGCAATTCCTTGCATCGAATGGAACAAAGAAGGGTGGCACAGCGATCCTGTTTGCCAAGGGGCTCAGACCACGAATTCTAGACTCTATGCTCTGCCCAGATGGCCGCTTTGTGGCGATCAAATGCCGAATTTTCGGCCAACTCTATACGCTGATCTCGGCGTACGCTTCTAATGAGGGGCAGGATGAATTCTACTCAACCCTAAAAAGTACCCTCCCACCATTTGCTGAAGGCCAAACTATCATCGGGGAGATTTCAACGGAGTCCCTGACCCATTGACAGACAGGTCACACCCTCCGGCTCGTAGAGACTTTGGCCTGTCAACAGCGATTCTCAAGCTATTCAGAACATTGGATGTAGTGGACACTTGGAGAGTCCTCCAACCGGGGAACGGGACTACTCATTCTACTCTTACGTACATAGAACGTACTCACGTATCGACCTCCTCCTAGCCTCCCCCCCAGGTCTAAGCATTCACAGACGAAGTCTCCATAGGGCTGAGAATCCTCACAGATCATAGCCCAATAACCCTAACGCTCAGAGCCCACGATCCTGACCCGGCCCCGCGACGCAGATGGTCCCTCTATGACCCAATTTTAGGCGATATGCCAACAAGAGACGTGGTAGCCAAAGCTATAAAGGAGTTCTTTGAAGTAAATAGGAACGAAGATATCTCTCCAGCGAACATGTGGGATGCAATGAAAGCAGTGGTGAGAGGGGTATTGATCTCCTGAGGTGCAGCCTACCATAAACGAAAGCAACAGATCTGTTGCAACCTGGAGGACAAGGTGTAAGTGGCAGAGACAGCATGTAAAGCTAAAAATTGGTCCTCACAAACTTATCGAATATTGCAGGCAGCCCAGAAGAAGTTGGAGGCCCACTATGCAGAGGATTCCCCCCAGCTCCTAGCCAAAACAAAACAAAGCTACTATGCCAGAGTTAATAAAGCTAACAAATTCCTTGTGGAAAAGCTAGCGAGAGTCAAGAGAAGGAACACGATTATAGGCCTGCGGGACCCCCAGAACATAGTGCAGTTCGCTGACTGGGATAAATTGCGGGTTGCAGAGGCCCACCTCGCAGAGACAATGTCGGCAACCCTGAGATCCAAAGAGGAACAGTAGGCCTACCTGCAGGAAGCGGCCGTACCTCACATCACCACCGCAAGAAGAGAAGAGCTGGAGGCCCCGATCACCAGCGAGGAAGTTGACAAGGCTATTAAAAGCCTGAAATCAAGGGCCCGAGCCCAGATGGGTTCTCGTCTCGATTCTTTAAACTTTTCCCGGCCCCAGCTGTTGACCCCCATGACAACGCTCTTTAATTCCTTCGCGATCTCAGGATCTATCACTGCGTCAATGCAAGAATCAATTACAGTGCTAGCTCTCAAGCCAGGAAAAGACCCTAGAGAAATCACAGCATATAGACCTCTTTCACTATTAAATCTGGATGCAAACATTTACTCGAAGGTCCTGGCGAAGATCCTTCCGGACATCATCGACCCAGATCAGACAGGCTTTGTAACGAATAGAGAAACTACGGATAACACCCGTAGGGTCCTTAATCTGATCGAAATAGCTAAGCGAGATTCGTGAAAGCTGGCCCTGATGGCCTTGGATGCAACCAAGGCCTTTGATAAAGTGGATTGGTCGTTCCTCCGTCTTGGATCACTCTTCTCGAAGCTCATACTAGTGAATTACCAAGCTCCGAATACCCTCCTCCGAGTGAATGGCCTATTATCCAGCTCGATCCCCCTAACATGCGGCACGAGGCAGGGGTGTCCTCTCTCCCCTCTGCTCTTCGCCCTGGTGATGGAGCCTCTAGCCCAACGGATCCGCTGTAACACCAGAATTAAAGGCCTCCGAGTAGGCCCTACCCAACATAAAATTGCGCGATATGCGGACGATGTGATGTTGACCATAACAGACACCTCCCAGTCGTTGATGGCTGCCCTGGCAGAAATCCACAGGTTTGGAAGGGTCTCGGGATTTTCCATAAACTTTACGAAATCAGCAGCCTTGGGAGTAGGCCTGGAACGGGAAGACAAGGTCCTTCAGAACCCATTGCTCGATTCCATTAAGCGAAAAATATATCCCCTACCTGGGAGTCCAGATCCCCGCCTGCCCTGGAGACACCTACCGGATAAACTTCCCGACCCTGTTTAAGACCCTGGAGAATGATCTGGTTTGCTGGCTCTCACAGGAAATTTCATTAATAGGTCGCATCGCGGCCTGTAAAATGAATCTCCTACCGGCGCAGATAGCTCCTACTCGGGCCTGGACCATCACGTCAGGGCGGCCCAAATGGATGGAAGTAGAACAATCCCGATTACCCCTTCCCCTCCGTTTCCTGATGCACCTGCCAGACTTATTGCGACGAACATGGCCATCTCTCCTATTGTCGACCAAACAAACACTAAAGGCATGGGATTGGGCACGCAAATCCAGAGGCATCCCAAGAGACCTAAGCCCAGCCGCCCCAGTGTTCTACAACCCAGCTTTCTCGCGTGGGACCACAACCTCGAACTTTAAAAACTGGATCGCCGGGGACTTCAGCTCCTTAAGGCAGCTATTCGAAAGCTCTCAGCCACTGACGTTCGCCCAATGTAAAAGCGCCTTTGGCCTTGCTGAGACTGATAGATTCTCTTATATCCAAACCAGACACTGGTGTTCGCATCCCCAGACCCGCATGGCAGCCACGCAAGATCTAGATGCCCTCGAATTAACGGCCGCTGATCCACCGAGCCGAGGGCGAATTTCCACGCTATACAAATTATTGCAGACGAACTTGCTCGCAGCCAAAGCGACTTATATGTCACAGTGGGAAACAGAACTAGGACATCCGATTCAAGACCAATCGTGGTCCGACATCTGGGCACGTACGCATTCATCCTCTTTCTGCGTGACCAATTGAGAATGTGCACATAAACTCCTGCTCAGATGGTATTACCCACCCCTGCGACTACATCCCTTCAACCAGTCCTTGAACCCGCTATGCTGGCACCGTTGCGGCATGGAGGGCTCCTACCTACATATGTGGTAGTCATGCCCAGTGGTGGCGAACTTCTGGTCCCAGTGCATAGCCACCATAGCAGACATTACTCAGATCATGTTACCGTTGGAACTAGAACCAATCCTACTGGGGATCCCAATTCCAGGCATATACCCGAGATCTGGCAAGCGGGCGACTCTCATAACGCAACTGCTCCTAGCTGCGAAAATCACTGTTACCCGAACTTGGAAATCCCCGGAGGGCCCCCTAATGATCCTGTGGTGGCTGAAGCTTTGGGACATCTTCATTGCGGAAAAAATAATGGCGGCAAATAGAGGCCACCTCCAGCGCTTCACAAACATTTGGTCGCCAGTGATAGACTATGACCAGCGCTTCCCAGCCCTAACATACAAACCTTGCTTGGTGTTAAATGCCCAAAGGGCTGAGGACAGGGACCTGGCTCAATCAGCTGAGGAACAAGAACCGGAGGGCAGCCGGAGCGGGAGGGGTGGGAAGGAAACTTAGGAGATGATTAAGATGACTTGAAATGTAGTAAATGTTGAATGATTGTAATGTAATGTTTTCCTGTGCGCTGCTTGAAAAATAAACAAGTTAAAAAAAAAACGGTCTTATTAGTGGCTTTGACATCTGCCAGGAGGGTGAGCGAATTACAAGCTCTATCTTGTAAACCCCCTCATACAATTTTTCACAAAGACAAAATTGTCTTACAAGTGAAGCCTAATTTCCTCCCAAAGGTAGTATCTGAATTCCACATCACTCAGAAGATAACCTTACCTTCATTCTATCCTCCTCCCCATCCTGGGAAAGAGGAAGGGAGGCTACATAGGCTGGATCCATGGCGAGCCTTGAGTTTTTATATCAGCAGACTTGCTAGGATTAGGCAAGCAGACCAAATGTTCATAGGTTACACAGTGCACAAATTAGGATTGCCAATCACAAAACAGACCATTTCCAGATGGATTATTTTAGCCATTCTAGAATGCTACAAATTGGCAGGGAAAGAGCCCCCTCAAAATCTTAGGGCTCATTCAACCAGGGGTATCGCAGCCTCTTCGGCCCTCCAAAGAGGGTTACCGATTCGAGACATATGTGCGGCTGCCACGTGGTCGTCCGCACATACCTTTACAAAATTCTACAATCTGGTTTCCTCCTCTAGCCAAGAGACTAGATTTGGCAAAGCTGTGTTACACTCTGTTCATTCTTAAAGGGGAATATGGCAATTTTACTCCCACCTCCGTTTACACACCACTGCTATGGGGGTCTATCAAGATAAGGAATACGTCGGAGGACACAATCACTTCGAAGAACAAGTTACTTCTTACCTTGTAACATTCTTTCGATGGGATGTTCCTCCGACGTATTCCTTATCGCCCCTCCCATCCATCCCCGCAGTAAAACTTCCTTTGTAGTTGCAGTTTACGCTCCTTCAAGGTCAATAACCACTTCATGCACAGCTATTCTTAAGCTTCAAAACGGAACTGATCAACGGACGCTGCGCAAGTCTATTTATATGCATGATGACGTCGGCGCCGATACGGAGGCTGTCGAAGGACACCAGCTCAAGGGATGTCGACGCGCAGTGCCCTCTACTGAAAATGTTTTCCGAGGCCAGCGAGCTGGAAGGAATCTATCAAGATAAGGAATACGTCGGAGGAACATCCCATCGAAAGAACGTTACAAGGTAAGAAGTAACTTATTCTTCTCTTTTACATGTATGATGAGACCAACTGGATATTATTACTACCCCATGTCCATGTCAGTGTTGCATCTGCTAACTAACATCATCTATATCAGTCAATGGTACAGTACGTGAAAAAAGCCAGTTCATTTATCCTGTCCACTCTGAGTCTGGCCATCCGCACCCGCCGGGAAGCCCAGCGTGTCCAGCCAACTCGCTGCATCTTGGGGTGTCTCGAAGAAAAACGCCTTGCTCTTGTGTAAGACTTTCAGTTTCGCTGGATACAGTAGCATGTACTTAAGGCCACATTCATGCAGCGTCTCTTTACCGCCATGTAGTGTAGTCGTTGTCTCTGTACCAACAGGGTGTAGTCTGAATATGCTGTAACGGTCGCTGATGCTCTGCTTTTCGTCCCACCTGTGCGGAAGTATTCCAGAATCTTTTCCCTGTCTTTGTAGTTCAATATCTTGCCGATGATCGCCCTGGGAGGGGTTCCCGGTTGAGGTCTCCTAGCTAGGGCTCTGTGCACCCTCTCGACTGTGAACCCTTGGGTGAGCGCACCTGCCCCTATCTCTTGTATCAGCATATTCTCCACATAGTTCGTCGGGTCCATGCCTTCTTCTCCTTCCGGTAGCCCCACCTCACGTATGTTGTTGCGTCGTGCTCGCCCTTCTGCCTCTTCCGCTCGGCTTTCCAGATTGCGCACCTGTTGCTGCAATATATGAACTTCCTTGGTGTTGGCCGTGCTGCTGTCTGCGTTGGTTTTCACTTTACTTTCTAGGCCACTCATATGCTCTGCCAGCGTTTTCACGTCCTGTCTCATGAGGTTGACATCCACACTGACCGCATCGATTTTGAATTCCAATGAGGATTTTAGTTCTGCCACGCCATGGCTGCGTCAATCTTGCTCTCCCACGAGGATTTCACTTCCGCTATGGCTTCCAGGATCTGTTGATCACAACGCCCTGAAGTGGTTGCTCCTCGCGCATCTCCCCGGTGATTGGGACGGTTTAGTGAAGATATCCATCGTGGGTTGCTTCCCTTTGACCATGCTGGTTTTGGACGCCATCACCTCCACCACCTCACTTGTCTTCCAGGCTCTGCTTTTCTTCACCTCTGCTATGTTGGCAATCCCAGCCCCTGCTGCTTGGGTTCGCCTTGTGATCTACAGGAGTTCTGGACCAGCGCTCTTACTTAGTTCCTGCGTGTGGGCTTACTCATCCACATTATATCTGTTCCACAATGCTGTCAGGCACTGCTTAGTTCACCCCGCCGCCTCATGTTATCTTCTTCACGTCCAACACACCACTGTGGAGGTCATTATGAGTTTGGAGGTTGCCATGGTGCTATTAGCGCCATGGATGCCTCCAAACCCAGGTCCGGGTCCGGTCTCACTGAATGGGGACTTACCGGGACATTCCAACCTATGCGGACCCGGTAAGTCCCCATTCAGTAAACCATTCCCCATTCCCATTTGAGCCCCCATAGGGCTCAATGGGAATGGGCATGGCGCTAATAACGGGCCCGCAAATTGCCATTTGTCTGTCACAGGGGCTATGTCCATCAAGCTGCTGGCATCACCTCGTGCCGCACCCTGCTGTTGTCTGCTTATTCCATGTCCCACTGCGGCTCGCCCTTTGCTGTTAGTGGCTTTCACTGGACTTTTCCCCTTTCTTTTGGGTTAAACTTTGCTAGCTCCTTTGTGTGCTTGACGAGCTTGTGTGGTACTCCGGCTCATTCCTGCTATCCAACGGGAGTTGCAGCATGTGCCCTCTGCATCAATAATAGTTCACTGCTTCCCTGGCTCACTTGCCCATCTGTTTCTACAGCTGCCTGGACACTGTTGTTTATCTTCTTGCTGCGTCCCTTTGTTCTTGCCTAACCGCCATTTTGGAGCCGCTGTTTTCGTTCCATTGCTTCTTCCTTCAAGTGCTGTACTCCTATACCACGTCACCGAGCAGGTCCCAATTGCTTCCAGCTGTGCGTCCCAGTTTCACAGACTCGCCCATGCAGTTTCAAGCGTTCCAAGCACCTTTAATGTCCGTATATTGTTCGGATCGATAATGGATCTGCAGGAACTCATGTGGATGCACGTCTTCCTACATGGCTTCGTAGCCACGCCCCGAGTTTTCATTATTAACATTAATTAAGTGTTTTAGTTAATTCTTTAAATGGGATTTGGGACATCAAAAGTAAGTACTGGAACGAGGACGAGGGGCATGGAAGTTACAACGTACATGAAGTTTCTGTTTAATAAATATAGTACAAATCATTTTATTTGCAACAGTATGAGTCTATTTGCATCCATTTGTTACACTAACTCGACATCGAAAGAAGACATACAGACTTAAAACAAATGTATAGGTGCATGCACAATAGAGGCTTAGATAAAATAGATATGAAAGCCACTTAGAAACAATGAACTTTTAAGAAAATGATTCTAGTTCATGTACATACAAAAATCACAGTAGAATAGCAGACCACTAGATAAAACGTTGTAACCTATTTATTTTGAGTAAGGACTTCCTTCTTTTAAAACAATCATATTTCCTACTTCAATCCAAAACTTTCACATTCACTAAAGGATTTGCAAGAGAACCGAATGAACATGAACAAGTAAATGTGGTGTAAGTAAATCATTTATGTTTATTCTTATATATATATATATATTCTGAACGTTCGAAACGTGATTTTAATTTTATTAATTAACGGATAAAAAGGCTAATGATGTAACATGTATTCAAAAGGGCAGACTATAAAAGCTTTCATTATCGTCCTACAGGTACATGTGTCTAACCAAGAGGTTTTCCAACTGAGGGGCTGGCTTCCCTATGAGGGCCCAACAAATGACCAAGGAGGGTGCAAGGCTTTTCAAAAAGGGAGTACGGTGACTGCTTTCAATAGGAAATATAAGCAGATATGGCATCTGGGCGGCCCAGCACTGTTAACAGAATTGCTGCCCCTTTTATCGCTCCAACATACCATGAGTATGGCCCTGGAGTGGGGAGGTAAATCCTCCCACTTTCCACGGAAACAAATGGCAAAATTGGCAGAATTACTGTCGCAGTAATTCCACCAGCGGTCATTCCGCCAAAATCCCCAATGGAGTCCTATGGATTCCAAATTAAAAGGGACTAACACTGCCACCATCACTTGTAATCCGGCGGTAAATCAGTCAAACCAAGTGGTGGTAACAGTAATTCGGTTGGGCGGTATTCTGGTGGATTTACAGCTGGAATACCACCCAACTCGCAATAAGGCCATGTGTTTACTCAAGAGGGGCTCGACAACAACATTTTTAATCAAGGGCCATCTCAACATCAAAAGGTTTGAATACCACTGGTCTAACCTGTTGTTTTCAAAGATCTTGTGTTCCACCAGACGAGGTTCACAAACAACATGTGAACATTTCACTCCCTAATGGCCGGAATGTTACAATCATATGGCAAGATACAGCTGGGCCAGCATGCCGTTATCTTCCTCTACTATCAGAAGTAAAATGATATATAAAATATGTAGAAAGAAGATTTTGTATACCTATGCACGCACAAGCTTTTGGGGCACGTCCTCTGCATGTAATGAGCTGACTCACCCGCCAAACCCTTTACATGCACCGATACACCAAATACAACAACAAAATTGGATGTTTTCACATGCCCTGGAGACGCAAACAGTTGAGGGATAAGGATTTGGCTGTGGGTCTGTGAAGCATTGCATGTTGGAATTAAGTCTTTTGAAAGCTGAATCTACAAATATTTTCATTAAACTATTGGATTGAAAAATTTGGCATCAAATCTGGAAATTCTGCCTCACTTGTGGAGGGACTTATGTTATATTATGTTATTGGGATTTGTACTGCGCACCGCTGCCATTTTCATAGCCCCCAAGATGCTCTTGTGCATCTGAAAGAGATAAACGGAGGGGTTATGGGAGTAGAGGGAAAAGACAAGGCGATTTACTGCACTGGTGGTGCTGGTAGTGCCAGGAGTAACTGGCATCCGTGGTGATGAGTTATCTGGTGGTTTGTGGTGAATCCCCTGAGCTCTGTGTTTCCAGATGGGTTAAGTGAAGGGGCAGAAGGATCCATGAGTTGATGGAGGATTTTAGCAGATGCTTGGAAAGGTGTAGAGTTTTGACTACGTTGTGATGGGCTAACATATTTCATTTAGCTGTTACTTTGTGTCAGCGAATTGATTAGTATGTGTTGAGTGAAGTGTTTGACAAGTAAGGTTGTTAGTTGGTTGGATTCTTTGGACAGATTTGCTGCACTAGTTTTTGTTGGCATGTCGTAAGCTGTCTTGTGAGTTTTTTTCTGGTTGTATCTTTATTCCACATACAAGTCCCACGTTCTCTGATGTAGGAAGGCTAGCCCTGTTTAGTGATGTTCCTTTGTTTTGGAGGTTCATTGTGTTTTAGATTTTGTGCTCATTTTGATATGTCATTTGTTTAAGAAGGTGTCTGGTCGTGTTGTATTGTTCCTTAAACAGTGTTTTGGTCATTGTGTTCATTTTGATGTGTCATACATTAAAAAAGTGACAGGTTGTGCAGTAGCAGCCTTTTAGTGGCGGCCTGTTGTAGTCTCATTCCTATCCAAAGGTTGTAGACAGATCTCTAACCTACTGTATTGAATAGACAGGTTTTTAAAAGTTTCCAAAAAATGTGATGATCTTATATTGTCCGGATTCCTTTTGGGACTAAGTTCCATAGTTCTGTTATGAGGATAGAGAAGCCAGTGTCTCCATTATCATAAAGGACAAATATTAAAATGAAGGTGCAACCACCTACTAATACAACAAAGAAAAATGTATTCTATCATTGAACGTACATTATTGGGGCTCTGTGGATTTCGAGTGTAAACCAAAGCAGATTTAAAGTTTGATGTTTTCGGTATTGTAATGACTGTACGCCTACCTACCATCAATGTATTTCACTTTTTAAATTTTAATACAAACCATAAAGATATATCAATTCATCAACTCCTTTAATTCATTCTGCAAACGATAATAATGAACATTGTTTTTTTTGTGCAAAGTTGGTAAATTAAATTAATGTCAATATACATTGCATGACTGAGTGTCTTACACATTTGTGTGTAGAAATGTCATTAGTGTTTAGATAGTACGTTTAGCTCCTAGTGCAGCTAAGTCATTACCAGGGGCATTGCTTTGTGGCAGCTGATGTCAAAAGCATGGACGTGTTCTATGATTTATTACCGCCAGGGCACTTGACTTTAGCATGATCACACAAGAGATTGCGCTATCACAAGATGGTGGATGGGAACAGGTGCTCTTCTCCAGTATTGGATCTTTCATGGATTCACATGCTGTGAATATTCCCGTCGTCAGGCTGGGAGACCCTGGTAACTTTAATATAGTCGTTTTCCTTTGGAAGAAATGTTGACACCTTCAGTGTCACATCAATGTCGTTGTGGGTGCTTTTGGCAGCACCAATGAGATGTCGAGTGTATAGCTCTGCCCCAGCAGCTTCCACTCAGATTTGGACTGTCTTCCAAACCGTTGGGATTCCTCTCGCTTCTCTCCAACATAAGAGTGCCACTCCCCCGGACAAGGACAATCGCAAGTTGGATGCCTTTGGTAAGAAGGTACTTACCATTGGGGCAATAACGGTGAAAGCAGCAAACTCCCTGTCCATTGTTGCACGATACGACCGTGAAATGTGTCATTGTTTAGCAGCTCTGTTAGACCAGTTGTCAGAAAAGCAAAGAAATTAGACTATGCTGGTGGTGCGAGAGGGGGAAGAGGTGTCAAATCACAGCATCAATATAGCTGTAAACCTTGCTGAAACTGGCTTTAAACAGATCAGCAATGGAGTGGTTCTCAGACGCCAAGCTTGGCTTCGCTGTACAGACTTTTGCCAAGAGGTGCAGCACAAGGTGGTGGATATGCTCTGCAAAGCCCTGAAGGCCATGAAAGCTGATCCAGACACAGCTAAATCACTTACAACTCTGCAAAGCAGAAGATCCTTTCGCCCCTTTAGTTTTTTTCATGGAGTCTCAGGAAACTCATGATTCTCAGGCTCTAGGGACAACAAAGGCTATAATAGATCCACATATTATTCACAAGGTTACAAGCTCAACTTCCAATCTACCCAGCACAATAGAGAGTGCCAGGGATAAAGGAAGCGTGGATCTTCCTCCTCCCAGAGAGGCCGGCAAAATAAAATGCAGCAATGACTGCCACAAGAACAGTCAAATAGGAGAAAATGTGGTGTTCCACCTCAACGAGTGGCGTTCTATAACTTTGGACAGATGGGTACTAGATGCTATCCAGTACGGCCACTTGTTGGAGTTCAAACGTCCACAATTTCCAATCCCACCCATAAAGGCGTCTCAATCACACCTTCACGTCTTTTGGCGTGATGTACTTCACATGATAACAAAAAGGACCATCCGAGAAAGTACCTCTCTCAGCAAAAGGAAAGTGTGTGTAGTCAAGGTTCCTGTGGTCAAAAAACCAGATGGAAAATGGTACCCGATTTTATACTTTTGGGTGCTAAACAAAAACATAAGAAAACAAAAATTCAAGATGGTAACGCTGCAAGAGGTGATAAGAGCAGTGAAGCCGCAAGAATTCCTGGCATCCCCAGACTTCAAAGATGCATATTTTCATATACCAATTCACCCAAAGCACTGAAAATCCCTCTGGTTTGTAGTGAGCGACAGCCATTTCCAATTTCGGGTTCTCCCCTTTGGCTTAAAAGCAGCACCCAGGACAATCACCAAATGCAGCCTTCCTGCGGAGGCAAGGCCATCACGTTTACCCGTACTTGGACGACTGGTTGGTTCCGGGATCAATTTACCAACAGGCGTTATTGTCTCTCAACAAGACAGCGATTCTGCTCCAATGATTGGGCTTCGCCATCAAAAAAGAAATATCTCAGGCTACCCCCATATCCCAACAAAACAAAGCACCAATGCAGTACAATACCGCACCTGAACAACATGTACTGCCCATAAACCTGCCGTCACAGTCCACAATCCCCCCACACCCAGCCCCAGAGCCACCCCACAGTATCAAAAGTGTATTACTTAATGTACGATCACTAGCAGCGCACGCCATTGATACCCATGACCTCAATCTAGAACAACAATTGGATCTGTTAGTCATAACTGAAACCTGGCTACACCAAGCCTCAGGCCCCTTACCAACCCTAGCCATCCCCTCAAGATTTAACATCTTAAGAACCGATAGATCCAATGGACAGGGAGGCGGAGTGGCCATAATAGCCAAATCCGACCTGCAACTTAGACCCTGCCCGCTAGTCCAAATAGAAGGGTACAAACTACTCTATCTTAAACTCTCAATAAATTTGAAAACCACCATCAATAGCTTGATTATCTACAGGTCCCAAAAATAACACTCACCCTGAACTAGACATCCCACTTCTCCTTACGCCCCATCTTAAACCTAACACCAAGTTCATAATCCTTGGCGATTTGAATTTAGGCTTCAACGATAAACTAGACCATAAAACGAATGCCTTTCACAACTCACTCACAGATATGAATTTCTCTCAGCTAGTCAATGCCCCTACTCACAATAAGGGCAGAATACTAGACTGGATACTCTCACTAAATACCACCATCTCCATAGACTATATTGCACCAGTCGACTGGTCAGACCACTACCTCATCACCTTTAACCTCACTAATTTCAAGAAACCCCACCATATGCCCACTAAAATGGACATGATAGAAACAAGAAATATTCGCAAACTGACAGCAGACATCACCCCTATATTAGAAGAAACCCTCTCCGCCAACACCCACTCGAGCGACAACCACAGCCGGTTAGCCGACATCTACCACAAATGCCTAACTACCACCATCGACTCTTTAGCCCCACTTACAACCAGATCACGGCGTCCAGACAAACTCTCAAATTTTTGGTTCAATGACGAACTGGTAGCACTTAGGCGGACCAAAAGGTAGTTGGAGCACATTCACAACAAAACCCGCACCACGGATACTGCCAACGCTCTATCCAAAGCAAATCAAACATACAAAGCAGCCATCATAGCACATAAAGCCAATGCCCTAAACATGCGTATCAGCAATGCAGCCTCTAATTCCAAAGAGCTCTTCACAATTCTCAGAGAGCTGGAAAATCCTATCCCACCCTCTACACAGACCAACTCTAGCAAAGCATGGTGTACCACCATACAAAATGCACTAACCTCCAAAATTGAAATGCTCAAACCAGAATTGCCACCAAAAGAACACTACTGGCTCACAAAAACACACCACCACCGACCATTGACAGATCCAGTGACATTATCAATACCAAATTCAAATTCACCCCAGTAAGCCAATTGCAAGTGCTAGATAGCATCTCTAAATGAAAGCCCTTCAATTGCAAAGGAGATAGCTTTCCTGCACATTTAGTCAAACTGTGCGCCCCCACACTTGCACCCATCATCACCAAATTTGTAAATACATCTTTCAGCACCAATTCTGTTCCTTCCAACATCAAGGAAGCATGGGTCACCCCGCTCCTATAAAAATCCTCCTTGGATGCGACAGTCCCAACAAACTATCGTCCCATAACTACTGTCCCCTTTCTGCTCAAAATAATCGATAAAATAGCCTACTCTTAAATTCAAACTCACCTTGAACATAACTGCCTCCTAGGAGCGCGACAATCAGGCTTTCGCCCCAACCATAGCACTGAAACGGCACTCCTGGATGTCAAAATCCAGAAGGACTCCATAAGAGACACCGGCAAACTATGCATTCTTATGCTATTAAAATTGTCTGCTGCATTCGACCTAGTCGATCATGACAAACTATGTGCCACACTAGCCAAAGACTTCCAATTCTCACAAGATGCCACCTCCTGGGTCAAATCATTCCTGGCTGACCGAACATCCCGTGTCTCAATCAGCAAAGAGGCCACAGACCCTTATCCCAGTACCACTAGGAGTCCCACAAGGATCCTGTTTGTCCCCTACGCTATATAACGCGTACACTAATTTACTATTTGCAGCACTGGATGCCATGGGTGTCATCTATACGAATTTCGCAGGTGACACCCAGATCTTTATCCCCATCACTGGTAACTACGATCAGGATACAACCATGATAAATAAAATCTACGCAATTATCCAAAACTGGATGCCGTTAAATAGCCTCTGCCTTAACGATGAGAAAACAGAGATACTCATTGTCGGCTCCCCAGCCAGAATCAATGCTCTCCACACAGATTACTCAACAATCAGCATTGATGGAACTCCCATTCCAGTTCTCGAGCAGGTCAAAACGCTAGGTGTCTACTTAGATGCCAATCTAACAATGTCTAAACACATTAATGCGCTATCCTCAGCCACCTCCTACACAACCAAATTGATTGCACTAGGTCACCAATTCCTTACACCACAAAACTGTACCACCCTAGCCCGGGCCCTTATGTCTAAATTAGATTAGTGCAATCTACTATTGCTCGGTATCTCAAACACCAATCTAGACAAACTCCAACTTTTGCAAAACAAAGCACTTCGAGCAGCCCTAGGAATAAAAAAAAATGACCATATCTCCTTTATCAGGAGGGAAGCTCACTGGCTACCCATAAAAGCCAAAATCATATTCAAATCACTCTGTATCACACATAAATGTATCGCCAAGAAGGCACCCATAAATCTCAACAACATTGTGCCTTTGAATAAGGCAGCAAGAGTACTTAGATCAAGTAAACATGCATACCTTTCTGTCCCACATTACAAATGCTCCAGAGCTGGAGGTAGCAGTTTTCCAGTTCTGGATCCAGAAAGCTGGACACTTCCCCTTACCTACCAGAAATGAACTTTCCCACCTCTGCTTTAAGAAGTCCCTAAAAACCTGGCTATTTTATTTATTTATTTATTTATTTGCATTTGTAAAGCACGCTTGCAGCCCATAAGGCATCGAGGCGCTGTTACAGAAAATGAAGGACTTATGATTTACAGACAGGTGACCGAAGGTCTCATAGTTGCACAAGTACACGCACAGATGCAGGAACTGACATTTGCATATTCATAGTGGGGCGAGAGGCAATTTAAACAAAGAGCCTGGTTTTGATGGCTTTGCGAAAAGCTTGGTGTGACTCGATCAATCTTAAATGGGGTGGGAGCGCGTTTCAGTGCATGGCTGCCTGGATGGGGAAGCTGGAGCCACCAGTGCGCACCTTACGCGTCGTGGGCGTGACAATCGTATTGGCATAGCACGCTCTTAAGGGTCTTGTGGCAGTAGGCTTGGTGATTCTGTGTGTCAGGTATGGAGGGGCAAGTTCGTGAAGGCATTTGTGGGTGAGGGCGAGAGTTTTGAAGACAATTCTCTCTTTGACAGGGAGCCAGTGTGCCTGTCTTCTGATTTCGGAGATATGGTCTCTTCTTGCGGTACCTGTGGCTGCCCTCAGTGCGTTGTTTTGGACTAGCTGCAATTTAGCAATGTTTTTGTTGGAGGTCCCAACGAGAAGGGCATTGCAGTAGTCTAGCCTTGACCCGATAATTGCCCTAGCAATGGGGAGGCAGTTAAGGTGGGACAGGAAGGGCCTGGCATCATTAAGGACTTTGGAGTAGTAGGCTGAGGATGCGGCGATGGCATTGACCTGTCTGTCCATGGACAAATCAGAGTCCAGGTAGACTCCCAGTGTCTTAACATGGTTGGAGACCTTGATGGGAATGTTGTCGATGGTGAAGGAGGTGTACTGATCTCCGAGGTTGCCCAGTGTGAAGGGTGACCCGATGAGAAGTAGTTCAGTTTTCTCACTGTGAAATAAATTCTAGACCGGCGTATCTATCCCTGTTCTAGGATAGGTATTTACTGAGTACCTGCTGTTGCCAGCCGCTAAGTTTTGACCCAACTGTATCCACTAATGTCACTTGTAAATATTGCTGATTCTAACTGAGATTGATTGTAACTGTATCTTATCATGCTAAGATGTCTGTAACTATGCCGTGGCACACAAGGGTTTGGGCGTAAAATAAATACAATAAATAAACGATAGCAAATCCTGCTCAATTCCCTCAAAGAGCTTGGTCTTCCTGGGAGCATAATTCCTGACAAACCACAATCGGGTAAAACCCTCTGCGGAAAGAGTAAAAAAGCTTCTAGCTCTAGCGGACTCATTTATACCGGACAAATCTATCACAGTCCACTCTTACATGGCTCTTCTGGGAACCATGTCATCTTGCATTCCTCTGATTCCCAACAGGTGCCCACACACGTGCCTAGTGCAGAAAATCTTCGCAACCAGATGGTCCCAAATCCAGGGCTGCTGGTCAGACAGGGTAATTATCTCCCGGCCACTGGCAGACGCTCTGAAACGGTGGACTCACCCCTTCAACATCACAAAGGGAATACCACTGGTGGAGCCAACCTTCAAATGCGGCATTGTGACCGGGGCCTCCCAAATGGGATGGGGTGCTCGTTTAGACCAGCACCAGGTCAAGGGCCTCTGGTCACCCACAGAAACCTTACTGCATATTAATGTCCTAGAGTTATGGGCAGGGCACTGGGCTCTCAAATCCTTTCTCCCCCTCATCAACAGCTTGGTGGTGCGTGTCCTCATCGTCAACAAAACCACAACCACAACCCTGCGGAAACAGGGGGGGACACGTTCAGGCGGGCGTCTTATCCCAGGAAGCACAAACCATCTGGCACTGGGCCATCCAGCACAACATTCGGATCGAAGCCTTCCAACTACCAGGGATGCAGAACAAGCAGGCAGATACCCCCAGCAGGGACTCCTCCCAGACACACGAGTGACAACTGCCCAGCACCCAAGTAGCACAGATTTTCGCAAAATGGGGCCTTCCCGCTCTGGATCTTTTCGCCAGCCCAGAAAACAAGCAATGCCAGCTCTTTGCCAGTAGAATCCCACATCCGAACTCCCGAGGAGATGAATTCTCCTTCCCTTGGAATGGGATGTATGCTTGTGTGTTCCTCCCTTTCCTCTCATAAGGAAAACCATACACATGATTTGCACAGCTCCTTGCAAGATAATCCTGGTTGCCCTGTTCTGGCCCAGGCAGACCTGGTTCTCTGACCTGCTTCAGATTCGATTAATCTAGGATCCCAGTCGAATCTCCTGTCCCAGAACAAAGGGATGATATTACATCACAATCCAGACTCTCTGAGATTGGCTGCATGGCTCCTGACCACTCCTAATTCGGACATCTGAATATCCCTCAGGACTGTCATTGCATCTTGGCTGCAGCAAGAGCTCCATCCACCAACATCTCATATGGCCGAAAGTGGAAGAGATGTTGTACATGGTGTGCACAACAACCTAATCTACATCCGCTAGATATAACACCTCAACAACTCCTTCCTTATCTTTTGTTATTGGCTACATAGGATTTAGCTGTGGCTTCCATCAAGGTGCACTTGTCGGCGATATATCAAGATTTACACGTAAAATAACATCTGACGCACTCTACAGTGACAGACTAATCAAGCATTTCTTGAAGAGCCTCTTTTGAGCTTTTCCTCAGAGGAAAAGGATTCCTCCTGTATGGAGCCTTAATCTGGTTCTAGCAGCCCTTATGAAACCCCCTTTCAAACCCATGTCATCAGCCGACATCAAGTTTCTCACTTGGAAGGTGGCTTTTCTGGTGGCCATTACGTCTTCTAGAAGTGTGTCAGAACTCCAGGCCTTGGTCATTGATCCACCATATCTGCGATTCATGAGAGACAAAGTGGTTCTTTCTACCAACCCACATTTCATTCCTAAAATACCATCGGAATTTCATAAAAATGCAACAATCATTCTTCCAACTTTTTTTCCAAATGCCTCTTCACCATCTGAAAAGACACTGCATTCTCTAGATGTCAAGAGAGCATTGAAGTATTACTTGGATTACACAAGATTGTTTAGATCCTCTAATCAGTGCTTTATGGCCTTTGGGCTTTCCAATAAAGGGAGGTTATTTCAAAACAGGGTATCTCAAGATGGGTGGCATCTACAATATCCTTCTGCCACGCAAAAATTACAATCAGCTGCCAGAGCTCATTCCACAAGGTCCACGGCGGCCTCAGCTGCTCTATGGTCGGGGGTACCCATCAGAGACATTTGCCATGCGGCAACATGGGCAGTGCCCCACACTTTCACCAGGCACTCACTATTGCTTACATCAGCAACATGCCGAAGATGTGCAAATGGGGCGGGCAGTCCTCCGACGGTTCCAGTAAGGTAAGCCCTGCAGCCTCTGGGGTTTGTTCCTGTTTTTTACCTTAAGGATGTATGCTTTTCCTTAATGCACATGTCTTCTTAAGGTCTACCTCCTGTTTGCCTGATATACACCTCCAAGCATTTCTATTGCTACAAAATCTATTCACAGCATGTGAATCTATGAAAGAGCCAATGCTGGAGAAGGGAGTAGTTTCTTACCTGTAACTCCATTTCTCCAGCGTTGGTATATTTCATGGATTCACATGCTCCCTCCAGCCTCCCCCCTCAGGCAAACATCCTTTATAGGACATCCTCCATTTGGAGAGGTTAAAATCTGAGGGGAAGCTGCTGGGGCGGAGCTATACACTCGACGTCCCATTGTTGCTACCAAAAGCACCCACAACGACATCGATGGGACACTCAAGGTGTCAAATGTTTTTTCCATAGGAAAACTAGTGTATTCAAGTTACCATGGTTTCCCAGCCTGATGACAGGGAATATTCACACCATGTTAATCCATGAAATATACCAACGCTGGAGAAATGGAGTTATAGGTAAGAAACTACTCCCTTTACAGATATTAATCGTTTGAAATGTAAATTATGCTCTGTGAAAAAAACGTTTAATACATCTATATATGGTGCAATGCAAATGTCTTTACTATTGGTTGAATTAAACACCAGTTGGATGAACCTTCCCTTCAACTTTTGGAAGTCCTCCTTTGATATTATTAATCAATTGATTACCTTTAGTGCTTATCTTTGTTACTTGCTTATATTTATTTGATCTTTGAATGTAAATTAATTGGTATAGTGTACCTTGAATTGCAGTTCACATAATTATTTATATTTTATTTAAAAAATCAAATAAATTATGTAAACACTAAGATATTTACACTATGCATTTTTCTATGCTGCAGACCTGCAGGTACCTAAAAATGACTTCAAAGACGAAGAAATAACTTCTAGAGTGTGCCTATCACTGCAACCGGAAGAAACTGGCCACACCAAAATACTCCAGACAGAATGCTTTTCAAATGCCAATGATCAGAGTTTACACGTTTCTACAGACATGTGTAACGAACAAGTCAATTATGAATTAACAGAACAAGTGGCACTGGAAAAAAACAGTCAGTATTTGCTACCAAAGGCACTTCATAATCCTCACTTAGTGGAAACAAACCCAGCTAAGACGGAAAATATACCCTCTGACAGTATGGAAAAAGGTGTCCCCGGTGTAGATGCAGTCAAGCACCAGTCACCCTCAAGAACATGCCCATTTGATGGTAGTACAATTAAAGTAGTTCGTTATATAAATGACAATATAGTTACAACACAGAATGACAGAAACGTCTATATGAATAAATTACCCGACAAAAACTCTAAATTGAATCATGACACTGTGGAAAATCCTGTCAGTAGGGGTATTTCGCTTTTTAGCAATGTCGAGACAGAATATACTCCTGCCAATCCTTCTAAGGCTGTACAAAGGGATTTTACACAGTTCCGAACATGTTTTCCCAGTTATTTACATGGTAATGAAAATAAACAATGCAATGCAGAGCAAGGTAAGCTGATAAATGAAGCTGGCACTGGTTTAGCGTTTGAAGAAGTATGCAGCAGTGAAAACATGAGCACAACTACTGGGTACTCCACACATAACATGTCCTCTCTCAATGATGGTAATGCTACTGTATCACCTGCTCCTCCCTCTTCAGAAGCTGGTGATGTTCTTGTATTACCTCCTACTCCCTCTTCAGAAGGTAGTCATGTTCCTGTATTACCTCCTACTCCCTCTTCAAAAGCTGGAAATGTTCCTGTATTACCTTCTACTCTCTCTTCAGAAGCTGGTAATGTTCCTGTATTACCTCCCACTCCCTCTTCAGAAGCTAGTAATGTTCCTATATTACCTCCTACTCCCCCTTCAAAAGCTGGAAATGTTCCTGTATTACCTCCTACTCCCTCTTCAGAAGCTGGTTATGTTCCTGTATTACCCTCTCCTCCCTCTTCAGAAGTTCATGTGAATGATGACACTGAAATTCATTGTACAAAGTTCATCGGCCATGACTTAGCCAAAGGAAAGCTTCCAATTGATGAAATCCACCTTAATGAACCAGACAACAGTACAAATATAAATCATGTGTCAAATGAAACGAACAGTGACTGTGGCTCTTCTGAGGACAAAGAAAATGAGCCACTCCCTCTTGTTTATGACAGTGAGATCAAACTTGTAAGTAATAAGAAGGTATGGATTTCTCAAGATACATCACTGGATTCTACAGATACTGGCACTGCGATTAAAAGCAATGGAGAAGAGTCAATTTATGTAAAGGATAGTGCAGCGAAAAATACATTGGTGCATGTGATGAAGAAAGCAGAAAAAATCAACACATTTTCAGAACAAAGAGATGTTGCTGGACTGCGTGAAGGATCAGGTCCTTTACACATAAGGCCATTCGTCAGCTTAGGAAACAGAAGTGAAAGGCCACTCTTTGATCTTAAACGTTCATATCCAAAAGCTGAGAGTGCTCCATTATATTTTAATTTTTCTGGTCTCTTTCCTCTCTCGAAAGAAAATCAAATAAAAAGTGAAGCACTGAGTGCTTCCACATCTAAGACACCTTGCTTTTTAAGGGAGAAACTGGCATATCTACCAGAAAGGAAAAAGATGTGTTCCCGAGTAGTTCACCGAAGTACAGGTATCGATGTAGTCAAAGAAGACCCAAGTACAGGTACGAATTAAAAAAAAGAGTTACTGTTTTACTTGCACTTATTGCATTTACTGGATCTTTGAAAAATATACCCTTTATAAAGTTCATACTATCTGTCTGCATTTATGGAATGAAGGGCTATTTCACTTTCTGGGTACAACTAGTTCCCTACATGTATAAAGATTTGCGATTTAAAAATAAAAATGTTGGCCATTTGTCACAACGTTTCACAATTTTAAGATGACTGAAAAATATCTCATAATAATAAATACATTTTAAAAAAAAAACCTTTATTCTTGCTTAACAAGGCGACAGGGACAATCAGAACATCAATACATATAGTAATACAGTAATATGGTTCGTACATTTGCAAGTCTCATGTGTACATCTCATACAGTGTATCCTTGGGAATATCATCAGTTCGGAGGGCACAGACTGATTCACGCTACTACGGGCGAATCAGAGAGGCACGTTGGAGCTGACTCATCTGCTTCTTCTCCTCCCGAGTCAGCTAAAGTCTGTAAATCTGTCCGAAATGGAGGCCATATATCTTGGGGTCTACAGTTAGATGGCTGCATGGATATCTAGCGCTCTTCTGTGTCTGCCGCCCAGGTGAATGATCCTAGGCCATAATGTGCAATCTGGCAGGAGTATAGTGATACCTGTGCAATACCTTAAAGTGACTAAGAAGGCACTTGGCATTCAGGGATACTGTATGCGCACGACCCCAGATAGCATCCCGAAGGGCCAGCCGAACTTGACACGGTTGCCAATAGGGGATCGTCCGGGGGTTGTAAGGGGAATTCAGGCCACTGATTCCTAATCGCGTGCCTCAGACCAGCGTATTGCAGCCATCCAGATGGGAGTCCTCCCAGTCATCCACGTTGATCCGCCTAACCAACAAGTGTGCCCCGCTCATATATGTCGACCAGGGTAGAGTAGCCTCTCGCTGACCATTTGGCCACAGCGACCTTACTAATTCGAGGGAATTCAGGGACAAGGTTCCAAAGCAGCAGGTCTTGAAGAAATGGGTGGGGACTACCAATCCATCTCCTTATTTTGTCTCAGGCCAGAGCAGTGATGTACGCCGGGCCGGATACACCAAAGCCCCCCCCCCCAGAGAAGGCAGGAGGAGGGAGCACAGCTCCCTAGACCCAGCCGCAATTTGCTACATTTTCACATGTGGAAGTGGTGGGCCTTCAGCTGTTCAATATGCTGCATAGTGCACCTGTGCTGCGAGCCAGTACAGCTCAAAGTCAGGAGCCGCCACCCCCCCCCTGTCCATGTATTGTAACCAGAGTGGACCACTTCTGCCTAACCGCTCCAGAATGCCATAGGAAGCTATTGAACACAGATAGTCTAGCAAACATTACTGAGCCAGGCCACAGTGGGATATTTAGGAAACAATAGAGCAATTGGGGCAGCACCACCATCTTGAGCAGAGACACTTTGCCAGAGAGAGTGATGGGTAGTTTCGCCCAAGTAAGCAACATGAGATTCAGTTGCTGCAGGTAATTCCCATAGTTGCGCTCATATAGGGAGTCCTGGCACCTCGTGGCTTTAACTCCCAAGTACTTTATTTCCTCTGGTGCCAACAGGAATCCCATGAGGTCCGCCGGGGCCACAGTGGTTTCGGTTACGGGGAAAAGCTCAGATTTAATCCATTTGACCCAAAGGCCTGATAGAGACCCATAGTAGGTGATATCACGCATAATAGGCACGAGATTGCGCTCGTTATTCCTTATGTACAATAACGCATCATCTGCATAAAGAGAAACAATCTCGGGTGACCCAGATAGCCGTAGCCCCCTATGCAAATGTTTATGGCACATCAATTCGGCAAAGGGTTCCATGACAATCGCAAAAATTAGTGGGGACAAAGGGCATCCTTGTCTGGTCCCTCTACTAATATTGAACGGGGGTGACAGATGACCATTAGTGCGTACACTGGCGACAGGCTTGGCATAAAGCACCTGTATCCAGGATACAAAGCGAGGACCAAAACTGAACCTCTCCAATACCGCCCACAGAAAGCGCCAGGACACGGAGTCAAACGCTTTCTGCACGTCTAGCATGGCCGCAACAGCGTTCACTCCGGGTCAATTTGGGAGAGGATGTTAAATCATTGTTGCAGGTTGAGGGCCGTGGAGTGGCCAGGCACAAAGCCAGACAGGCCGGTATATATCAGGTGTACCATATATGGGGCCAGTTGGAGGGCAAGCACCATGGCAAATATTTTAATGTCACTGTTTATTAATGATAAGGGTGATATGATCCACATTGTGTGGCCGGTTTCCCGGGCTTAAGCAGTACTGTTATTACTGCCTCCCTCCATGTAGGGGGCAGTTCTTTCTTAAGACATGACTCGTCCCACAATGTGGCCAGGTGGGAGGCAAGTAGACTTTTGTAGCTTTTATTGAAATCAATGGTGAACCCATCAGGCCGGGGGCCTTATTGGGTGGTAAGGCGTCAATAGCCTGTGCGATCTCCTTGACTCCCATGGGGCGGTCTAGTGCATCCCTACTTTTGTCAGAAAGGACAGACAGCGGTAACCAATCTAAAAATGCTTCAATGTCAGTGGCCGGGGCTTCATCACAGCCGTATACAGCTTCGCATAGCAGGAACGGAATACAGTGTTAACATCCCTTGCAGTGTGGACCATCTTACCATCAGGGTCTTCAATAAGTGGGATGTGACACCCGCCCCCCTCCTGATGCACCAGCCTGGCTAGTAGGGACCCCGGGCGCTCGCCCTACCTGTATTGCCTAGCAGCCATTGGACTATCAAAGAATTTGCGCTCCCTCTCTGCCGCTTCCTTGAAGCCGCATAGAGCCTCTTTAATATTGCCTAGTGTTGCAACATCAGGGCATCAGTGCAACAGGGCAACATCAGTGCATTTGAATTTTCAAGTTGCTTCAGAGAGTTCTCACGTGTGCGAATGTTCCTACGTATTGCCTTTAGGATTCACGCCTCCTTGGCCATGGCCATACCCGGATATATGCTTTTAAAGCATCCCACAGGATAGCTAGATAGTCCACTGTGCCCATGTCAAGTTTAAAATAGTCTTGTACACATTCCCCAAGCTCAGCCTTAAACACCGGATCGAGTAGTGAGTGGGGCTTAAATCTCCAGGAACGACCAAGGGGCCGCCTCTCGACCCAAGTTAGGGACAGGGTAATTGGGGAGTGGTCCGAGTTTGTTCTCAGGAGTATGTCAGCATCAGCTGCACAATTAATCAGCCACCCAGATATTAACCACAGATCTATCCTGTAGTGAGAATCGTGTACAGTGGAGTAGAACGTATAGCCCCGAGACTGCGGATGTAACAAACGCCATGCATCGACTGCCCCAAGACCAGCTAACCTATCGAGGACAGTGCGGGCTGCTCTAGACAAAAGACAGGCCCTGCTACCTGATCTGTCTAAGTGGAGGTCTAGAATGGTATTGAAATCCCCCCCAAAAAAAAAAACGGAACCAAGGGATATCTGCTCAGCATGTCCACCAGCTGTGCGTAAAACTCAGGATCGTTAGCTCCATACATATTAAGTAGTACTACCTCCCTTCCTGCCAGTGTGCCATACAGCAACACATACGGCCCCGGTGGATCGATATGAGTGTCTTTGGGTGTGTATTGAAGTGATCTATGAATGTGGGTCATCACCCCACGGCTTTGGGTCGAATATTTTGTGTAATAATGCTGGGTGCCCCAACTTTTTACGAACCTCTCCCACCCAGCTGCCTGTGAATGTGTTTCCTGCAAATAGAGGATGTGTGCATTGTGTTGCTCCACATACAGCTGCAGCCTACACATTTTGGAATAGCGGCCCAATCCCCTGCCATTCCAGCTCATACATTTGATGGTGTCAGCCATAATCAAATCACAAAGCATCGTCGCCGTCCGATATCCCAGCAACCTGTGCCAAGTATTTTCGGAACCCCTTTACAATGCCAACCACCCACCACCCCCACCCCCTCCCAATTAGGGGGATGAATATCCCAGAACAACTATAACAAAAAACATTGCAAATTAGCATGGGGGGGTCTGATCGCGCCATGCAGCCCGCTGCACCCACAACAGCATCGGTATAAGTGTAACTTAGGCACATTATCGGAGCATTAGTGAAACATTATCAAGTAAAATCTTAACTGCTTAGGACCACGTAAGGGGCAGCACCCTGAACTACGCCAACTAAGGAACCGTGGTCTCCATTCGGAACTGAGTTATAGTAACTGTAGGGGCTATATCAGCCGGGGAAGTGCTGTTCTATACATTTTAGAGCCTCTTCAGGTATTGTAAAATAAAGGACCTTGCCGGAATGGTTAATGCAAAGCCTGGCAGGAAACATCATTGCGTATTTAACATTGAGTTTGCAGAGCCTCGTCTTCACTGTAAGGAAAGAGCTGCACTCATTCTGTACTGTCACAGAAAAATCCGGATATAGATGGATTTTATTTTAGCCAAGTAGTAGCTCCCCCTTAGCTCTTGCGGCATGCAGCATTGCATCCCTGACCCGGTAATTTAATACTCTGGCGATGATAGGGCGAGGGGGAGCACCTGGTTTGGGCTTCGACATGGATGAGCGGTGGGCCCGTTAAATTGCAAAGTGAGGTGATAGCTTGGGGCCATCAAGCAAGGAAAGGAGAGTGCTCCATGTCACCGGGTATGTTGTTCTCAGGCACACCAATAATGCGTATGTTGTTATGCCGGGACCTCGATTCCAGATCCTCATTCTTTTTGTTGATCTCTTGCACCAGCCTGGTGAGCGTAGTGAGGTCAGACCTAAGTGCTTCGGTTACCCGAGTGTCCGTCTTCTCCATCCGGGCTTTAATAGCACAGATCGTCCCACTCATATCATCAAACTTAGTGTTGAGGGCTGTAAATCCCTCATGCATGTAATCTAAAATGTTCTGCATCTGAGTAGGCTCCCCGCTGCGAGAGGGGGCTGAGTCTGACGTGGGTTCCTCAGGGCCCTTTGGGTCTCTGGAATTAGTTTTGCAAACATACTCATGGTGCTTTGTTTCTTACTTCCCACTTTAGTCATGACGGTTCTGTAACCCTAGCAGTGAGGGAAGTGCTGGGAACAAAATAGTGGTAGCACTAGTCCAGGAGGATAGTGGAGGAGTCGTACCAGGAAGTACGTTGATAAGTATTGAGAGCCGCTGCCACAGACCAGTAGGAAGTACCCAGAGACAGCAGGGTTGCATTGCGTAGTGATTTAACATAATCACATATTGAAAGCCCTAGGGTACAGCCACATATAGCCAGAAAGAGGATGGGTCAACCACTTTTATAGGGAATGCCTCACAACATCGTGGTCTGTAGCAGGTATGCCAGAAGTTCAGAAGACAGGAAGCATGGATGACTGCAGGTGATTGCAGGTAGAGTGGTATAGGGCAGTCAGTGTCTTTGGAGGGTAACAATGCGTGTGCTGGCAACAAGTCTATGGTAATAAGGCCTGCAGATTATTGACCCAGTATTAGTGATTAGGGCAACAGCTCAGAGACCCCCTCCTATTGAGACAGGAAATGGGAATCCGAGTATCAAGCCAAGAGTCATACGCTCCAACAGTCACCGTACTCAGCTATCACAACCTGGGCTGGCTGGCTCACAGGCACTCAGAATCACTTAGTCTACCCCAGGGACAATTCATGTGGGCGGCCGCTGCCTGTGTGTATTGTGGCAGAAGGTCTTCACCTCTGCAGCTGCTAACCAGTCCACCCAGCAGCCAAGGCGTGAGGCCCAGCGAGGGTCCGCCGACCACAGGCACCGATCCGGGACCAGAACTCAGGACAGACAGGCGTGGGACGAATAATAGCAAAGTGCGCCCATCCAGGGAGATCCTCACAGTGCGCGCCAACAACACAGCACACGGCGGGCAGCAGACCTCGATCAGCACCAGTCTCAGCTCACAGGCAGCAAGCAGTATGGGTGCCGGTGCAGGGAAGAGCCAAATAATATCTCTGCAGCCTTACGTTAGCATTGCTGGCTGCTCCTTCACAAAATCCTCGGGTTAGCAACCGCCCGCTGCCCGGCTCACCTCCTCATACGTCTCCAGATTTACATGTGCCCCGGAGCCGGGCCCCAGCGTGCGTTCCGCTGTGGGCGCACTCTCACGCAGCTTGGAAGTCGCCACCAGCCGCAGGGTCCGGAGGGTATGCAGTGTGCAGGGTAGACGCCTGGCTGCCCGTGTCCAATGATCAGCTGGGGCTAAAAAGAAGGGGCTCAAGACGTTATCCCCAGTAAAGCTGGGAGAGGGGAGCGCAGCAGGGATGGTATCTGTAGGGGCTTCACAGTGTCAAGTTGGTCCGCACCTCCCAGGTGCATCGAGGGGTCTCAAGGCAATGGCTACGGACGGCGTCTGTCCCACTCAGGTGATGAGCCACGGTCCAGTCCGGGCCGTGATGTACGCAGCTGGGCTCCTAGAGTAGGAGACGGCAGGTCGCGCGGGCCGCACTGAAAAGACCGCAGTTCAGGGGCCGGTACAGGTCTAGGAAAGACATCCGTTATCAGTACCCTTTAAAACTCCTCGAGGAATCGTTCCAGAGGATCTCTGTGCCAAGGAAGGATATATATTTTTTGTGGAGTGTCTGCAGGCTGTGAAGCCGTACGTTCACGCGGCCATCTTGTTCGCGCTCAACAGCGCCTGCCATACATTACATTTTGATTAAAAACACATTTATTTTCAGTATGCCAAAACTCCAAATAATACATTTATATGCTTTAATTTACAACATATGAAAAATTGAATGTCTGTGAAAAACACTGTGAGCCTCCTTACAATTTTACCGGTGCAGTTAGGAAGTGGTGGTAATTCTGTTGCCACCACATTTTTGGCAGTAACAAAATTACTGCCACTTTTACTGCACCGCTCAATTCCGAATTTGGAGGTAAAGTGGAACATTGTGCTGGAGGTACGACCTCCACTTTACCTCCAAAAGTCAGCGGATGAATCTCATGGGATGCCTGCATTCGCAGTAAATCTGTGAAAATTCTCCTTGGACTCTTATGCACTCCAGAAATAGGGGTATTACATAATCATACCACCATTCGTAATCCTGTGGTAATACCATGGGTTTGAGTGGCGGTAGCAGTACATGATTTTGGTGTACTAGATATTGTGGATTCGTTTGATTACCAAGGTATCAGGTTCGATTCATTCGACATTAAGAAGTTCCAACATTTCCTCGATTATTGAACCACCTATTGAGATATTTTGAGGACTGTATTTGCTTCTAAGTGACAAATTGTAGTCCTATATAATACATCGAGGACACTTAACAAGCCCGATAACTTTGGCATTACAGAGATGATGCCAATATACAGTGTTTAATACCTGTGCCGAAGGTTTTATGCATTTGGAATCACTGTCATTTTTTCAATTTCATGAATTTACTGGTGTGATTAAAATGGGCATGTTTAACTTAATTTGGCAGGAATGTAACGTAATTACGCATGAGATGAATATTGATGTTGTATGGTTTGAAGATTGATTCTCAAACTAAAAGAGTACTTTCTCTTTCCTTTTTTTTTCTTTTACTTTATGCACTATTTACTGGTTTAGCAACCTTCTCATTCCCTACATTTCTGCAGGGTTTACTACCATTTCGTTCTTCTTTTTGTGCCTTTATTTCATTTTTCTTTTGACTCAACCATGATTTGTATCTTATTTTGGGTCTTATGTTGTTACCTAGATTATAATTGATCAATACATGTGTTCTAATTTCATTTGACAGAGTCTTTAAACTTACGTTACTCTTTACCCACACTAAACAGATTACCATTTTGCAGCTTTGTTGTGAGTGCTTATAAAATGTTAATTTTGATTTAAATAGAGGGAGTGCTTTCCAGTGGAAGTACTACTTCTTCTTAGTCTCAGGTTCGATTCAACCCTCACATGGAAACCACAAGTCAAGAAGAGGAATACTATCCTGTCCCATAAAGGTGAAGCGATGCTTACATTCTCCAGGCAGTTTTAGGACAGAATAATATCAAGCACCCTTGAAGGCTACAATATGCAGGCAGTTGCGGGAAGTATTTACAGAGCAGAGCTGTGGGGGTACAGGGATGTTACCCCAACACAAATTAGAGATAGCAAAATAGTTAAGAGGGTGCTCTCTCTGCCATGTAGTGTACCGTCAATTCCAACACTGCTGGAATAAGGCTGGAGGGGAATTGCCTACACACTAAAGCTAAAATCATTAATGTATTCAGTAGAAATCTGGACGTCTGAATCCCTTAGAGACTATGGGATGATTCTAATTAATTTCCTCAAGTTCCCTGGAGCATAGGACTCACCATGGCTGAAATATGTAAGAGGTATGTTGTCCAGAATACATCTCATCTCCCCGAGGTCTGGTTCAATACGCAATGCATGGGTATTGAACCCAAAGCTCGTTAAATTAAAGCCTTTGATCATTGGGCAGACTTGGAGATTCATAGCCTGACTAAATTGGGCTGCATTGTTACTGAATACTTGCTTATCAAAGACACTAGTGATTTTAAACCTTGTTTAGGCAGATGGGACCACAAGAATCGTATGTTCTTGTTGAAACTACACCTAGGGTTTCTGCCAATTAGAGCATTCATATCAAAATGGGGTGTTCAGGCAATTGGTGAAATGTCATTATTTCAAAACAGCTTATTGCAAAACAGCTGGCGAAACAATATTGTGCTTTCTTCTGTTTTGCCCATTGTAGGAATCATTGAGGCCCCACTTGTTGAAATCGCGTTTTATAAGCAAAGGAATAAGGAATGTTCAAATCACACAACGTTTTTGTAAAAAGCATATTGATCATTACAAAAACAATATTCTAATTAGTTATATGTGTAGTACTCGGATGTAGAAAGCTGTTTTTATGGCTACAAATGTGTAAATGAGTCTTCACAACTAACTGACGCCTTTTAATATTTTATCTTGAGCGATATATTGTGCTTTGCAGGTTTTTATGTGTTTTTAACCTACCAATTAGAATGGTTTAACCATTGAAATTATATTTCTCCTTTCTTGTGTTTGATATTTATTGATTGTTAATGTTAATTAATAGATGATTTGATGTTATGCTTGTTTAATGATTATACCGAAATTAACATGCATGATGATGATTTTGCTGGTAAATTGGGACGGTTAAACTTGTAATGAGGCACTTTGACTTTTATACCAATTTCAAATTAGTCCCAAAGAGCTTAAATCACAGTACAACATTCATTTTTTCAAAAGTTTTGTTTATTGAAATGGCTGTCAAATGTAATATGCATTCATGCATTGTTTATTTTTAAGCAAAACAGTTTTGCAAAATTGAGAGTTTAAAAAATATATATATCTTTATCGAGTTTTCAACATTTTATAACAATAACAGACATGAGAAGCATGCTGTATTGATAGGGCAACAAGAAATAATTCCTCAGCATTCCTCAGTACATGAAGAGTATCATTCAACTTGCAAATCCCACAGATCAATAAACAGTAGCTTAGTATACATTATCTTCAGTTCATAATGTTGGAAATAGTAGTCTCGTATTCAGCTAGTTACCTCTAAAAAAGGTTATCTCCCTCAATTTTTGTTTAAGGGGGGGTCAGTGTCTCAAAACGGGAGAACAAGACATAGATATACTATACAAAAGTGAGAATACTGACTACCCCGTTCAATGCCCACTCAGGCTAGGTTAGGTGATATATAAATTGTCAGTTTCCCCCTTGTAAATTGGTGAAACAATCTAGAAATTAATTTCAGTATTACCATGTGTAACAAATACCAACTCCTTTTGAATGAAACAGAACCACAACGCTTTTCATACTCAAAAATACTAAAAAATCATAATTCATAAATTAGTCCATATAAATTTATTTTTAAGACAAATTTAGAAAAATGTAAAAAGAGAGAGAGCAGCAGTACATGTGTATATAGTAAATAAACACTACATGATCTACTCAATCTATTCTTAAAAACAATATAATCTGTAAGGGGTTAGTTGGATTAATGAAAACACCGCCTCAATTCACTTAAACAGTATTAAGATACAAGACTTCAACAATTCATGAGTCTATTGTCAAGTGTCGACATGTTTCTGCCCTTCTGGAGATTAAGACACTATCTCTAGTGTCTCTACACCCAATGGTTATCAGGACAGACAATTTCTTTAGGTGAGATGGAAAACCTCTTTCATATACCCCATAACAGGTTTAGCACAATATCCTGAATGGACATGAGCTCAGACACTGGCTCAATCAAAGCCGTAACCGGTCATTTTTTCTTATTTCCGGGTATTCACAGATCAACCCTGGTTCATTCACAAATCCCAGCCTGTATTAGGAACTTGAATTTGCTCAGTATTTTGCATCTAGTCACCAGCAAGATTGTATCAGAAGAGCACTACGATCAGTCGCAGGTCAGCACCCTTGGAAACGCCAGATGATCACGTCTCAGGGTCCGCCTCAAAAGCGATTACCTTATTTCTGCAATCCCTCCGGCGGAGTCATAGAGCAACACCCGATCGTTCATGTTCTTATTCAGCTATACAAGAATTATGGAGGAATAAGATCTGAGGAGTAGTTTATTGATAGAACTGATAGAAGAAAATTGCCACATATAGAGTAACAGGGGTCAGAATTATGCATCACTGTTCTGGCTCTCCTTGTTTCATTTTCTGCGGTAGATCATTTGGCAAGATCATTTTGCTAAGCTTCAAAGGCTTCCATTGCACTGCCAGAATATGCTTCTACATAACTAGGCAACAATGCAACACATGTTGATGCTGACTCGTCTTTTCTATGTTGAGGCACTTTTCCTAAAAAACAATGCTTTGGCGAGAACTCCATCACCCATTCAGAAATCACGGACAATGAATCCAATACTTGTTGCCACAGGGCACCTACTTGCGCACATTCCCATACCATATGTAGAAAAGTAGCACTGGTATTATTACATCACTGATAATGAGGAGAATATTCAGGAGCTCTTGTAACTGTAACAACGGATGATAGGTATGCTCAGTGTCCGCATTTATAGTGCATCCGTTTTTGGCGAAAATAAATGGCTGTTCTTCATGTGGTTACTCATGTACTTCCAATCTTGTTCATCAATTGTCACCCCCCAATTCCTCTACAATGCCACTCTGAACTTCAGTTTAACAGTGGAGGAATCAGTCAAGTAGGAGCCATACAGGTTTGTAACCCTTTCCCCACTTCATAGAGTCCTCTGAGGGCCACCACCACTTTATGTTCAGAGGTCATGTTAGAAAAACCGACCATGACCCATGTACCACTGCCAATGTTGCTGCATATAAAAGAAACTAACCTTAATGTATGCCCCATTCCTCACAAAAATCATAAAAGGACATATCAGTGTAATCTTTGTACCACCCACCCATTCTTTATCAGTCAACGTTTGTCTACCAATGCAGAGCAGAGGGCCTTTGAAAATTGCGTTTCCCCAGGATATCCAATACATATATCGAGGAGGGCCTCTTCAGCCAGCGAATACTGGGCTACACCCTCCAAACAGGTTTCACCCAGGTAGGAAATGTCTCTGAAACACTACTGTCTGACCATAGAATATTTAGTAGGTTACATGTGTACACCATCTGCTTAAATATTCTAATTGGGATGTCTACAGTTCCAGGACACCAAGTGTTCGAGTTGTGAAGCTTGATAGTACCTGACGTAATCGGGTGGACTTAGCCCCCGTTCTCATAATACACTTTCAAAGTTGACATAGTGATCCGAGGTGTGCTGCACCCCAAGAAAGATGAAGCAGCAACTCATCTTATAGTAGTGGGGATAACTTAAAACAAATATGGCAGTCTGGCTACATAGCCATTTTGGACACTGCAGTCTTGCCGTTGGGAGATAAAGGCAGTTTAGCCCCGAAGTCTACATCAGCAGTCATTTTAGGCATTATGGTCGACACACTGTGCTGGTTACCTTCTCGAAATTAGCATTAATCTAAACTCCTCAGTAAGTAAAGGACTCTTTCAATTGACTCAAAGGCAGCATACCTAACTCTGAAACCCCACAGCCTGGAAAGCGATAGATTTCTATGTGATATTTCTGCATCTTGAAGGCTGATTTTGTGTGGCCTCCAAAATGTTATGTTCTGTTGATTTATACCACACAACGCTACCGTTTGCATGGTCTACAGGTGCTCTAGTGCCTCTATAAGAATGTGTGCGGGGTAGGTTGAAGAGGGATAGTATAGAGCTTGTGCTGCTCTGTTGATGCTTGCAGAACCAGGAGGAACTGGCGTCTGTGCATTTAAGCTTTCTGAGTGTGCTTTTATTGAATGTACTGGGCGTGTTGTGTCCAAAGGGGTAACGTTCAGTGTCTGGGTTGTTTGTGGCTTTTTGTTCTTGTGCGGATGTGTGGCTTTTGTGTATAGTATGGCTAGCCCTTTGGTACATGGGAGGTATGCGGGAGAGTAGCAGGGGTGGTTAGTAGTTAGTAGTGTGTGGTTGTTTTATTGTCAGTTCCAGGATCCATATTGTCCCATGATTGCCTTCTGTCTGTGTATGAGTTGTGGGAGGTGCCTGTTTTTATGCTTGTCTCAGTGAATTGAATAGCCAGGTTTTCAGCCATTTTTCGGTGATCTTCTGTCGTTCTTATTTCCTTCGGTAACAAGCTCAATAGTTTGGATGTCAAGCGGGAGAAGGCGGTTCCTCCAAATTTCCTTTTCTCAGAGTGTTTTATTTGATTTGGACGCCGTTGGTCGATCTTAGGTTTCTTCTTGGTTGGTAACATTGATGTTGACTTGGAGAAATTCTGCTCCTTGTCCGTGTAGTGATTTGTCAGCAATGCAGAGGGCTTTGAAGTTAATGTGTTTTTTTTTTACTGGAAGCCAGTGTAGGCTTCTCATGGCTGATGTAATGTGGTCTCTTCTGTTAGTCTCAGGAGTTGTCTTGCTGCAGTATTGTGGATGCGTTGTAGTTTTTTTGTGAGGCGTTCTGGCATTCCAAGGTAGAGGCTTTATGCGTAGTCTATTCTTGATAATACCAAGGAGATGATTGTGAGAGATGTGTGTGGGAAGGTGAGGTGGGGAGTGTCACTCTAATTAATCGCAGGAGGTAGAAGCCTATTTTTGCTATTGCGTTGACTTGTGGCTCTAGTGAGAGTCCATTGTTCATGAGTATTCCCAGGATTTTCTTTATCACAGAAGATGTCTCCGGTTGGGTTCCCATGCATGGTGGCCGCTCAAGTTTGTGTGTGCTGCATTATGCTCTGGTGTGGAGATTATTATTTATGTGTTGGTCGGGTTTACTTTGAGATTGTTGATTGTCATCCAGATGTATATATCGGTGAGGCATTTGTTGATGGCGTTGTTTGGGTCTTGGGTTGAGGTTTTCTTGAAGATGAGTTGGGTATCGTCTGCATTGTTATAGGCGGTCAGTCCATGGGTTTAAATTAGTAAATTAGTGTAATTGGGGGGGGGGACATGTAGATGTTGAAGAGGAATGGGGAGAGGCTAGATCCTGTGGTACACTGCAGTTAATGTTTTTTTGTGTTAGATGTAAATGGTGGTCAGTATGTTCTTTCAGTTCGGTTGGGGAGGAAAGATTTTAGCCATTGTAGAGCAGAACATTTTATGTTGCATTCCTCCAGTCTCTGGATTAGGGTTGTGTCTCTTAATTGTGTCAAAGGTGGCTGATATGTCTAGTAGTATGTGGGCCGATCGTGTGCTGTTGTCTGCATTTATTTATAGGTTGTCCCATATGGATAGAAGTGCAGATTCCATTCCTCTCATGGGTCTGAAGCTGACTTGGGAGTGGTTGAGTGTTCAGATGCTTTCTACATGGTTGAGTAGTATTTTGTAAATCTGTTTCTCAAGTAGTTTTGCTGGTTTGGGTATGTTCGACATAGGTCTGTAGTAGGTGGGGTCTTCTGCATTTCCTGTTTCGTTTTTTAGGTGGGGCTTGATGTATGCTGATTTGAAAGTTTTGGGTACTGTTCCTATCTTTGGGGATAGGTTCATTAGTACCCAGAGGTATGATGCTGGTGTACTGTGGTTGAGTATTTTTTTAAAACGTTATTTATAAGACAGTCAAAAGGTAGGCAGGGCACAGGGCCCAATACACACAAAATACCATGAAAAAAGTACCCTGCATCCAAAAGCAATCACATAATTTAACAACAGAATACAGAGCATGAATGCATGCAACCATTACAGGGTTTAAACAGCAACCGGGGCACAAATATCATTGTCATCACTCTCCGTCGAATTATCAGAATTACCTAATGCTAAATATCGCCTGAGCGGTCCCAGATGTCCTTAGGCCGGTTCCGAAATGGCACCGTTTTAGATAGTTCTCTTCTGGATCACTAACGCTAATCAATGAACATAGTCATTTGGCACTACTAGGGAATGTCTCGACTTCCAGTACTTCAGTATGCATCTTTTAGCGACTATTCTAGACATATTGAAAAGACATAGAGAAGTTTCAGGCAATTTCCCTATGTCCCCCAGTAGGTACTTTAATCGATGAGAGGGATGGTGGAATATGCAACATAGAATCGAGTATCCCCACAACATCTCTCCAGAATTCCATAACAGGGGGGCAAGCCCAGTGCATGTGAAATTAATCTGCCTGCGCATGCCCATATTTAGCACAGCTGGCGCAGGCATCTGGGGAAAAACTTGCAAATCTAGCTGGCATATAGAGTAGATGATTTAACACTTTAAATTGTATCAGCCAGAGGCCAGCATCCAACGAGACATTTCTAGCTAGTTGACAGCATCGTCACCATTGATCATCACCTATTTCAATACCCAAGTCACTTTCCCATACCGCCCGCATGCCATTGTTGGTTTGTATGTGTGATTGTAGTATGCCGTACAATGTATACACCACATGGCGTGTCGTATCTGCTGCCACTATTGAAATGCATTTGTGTGTCTCTGGCTCCATAGGGAAGGAATGCCATCTCTGTCGAAACACGGCCTACATGCAATAGTATTGCAGCATTTGTAAGGGGCCAACCCCTCAGTTGACGAGAGAAATCCACAAAGGACACAAATGTCCCCTCTGGTAACATATTGCCAAGGGTCAATTGCCAATTAGGGTCCGAAGCCTTTTTAAGTTCCCTGTCGAATGTGGGAGCTTAGTCCGGAAAGTCCCAAAGCGGGACCTCCTTGTGGTAAGGAGTCTGGATCTGCAATTTCTGAAAAATCCTTGACCAAGCATTGACCATGGTTCTAACAGGGTTATAGGTGCCAAAGTCTATATACCTTTCACAAAACAGTACTCACTGGAGATTAGTGGGGGACGCACTGTATCGTTCTAACCATAGATGTACCTCTTCTGTAACTGTGGTGTACCAGTACTTAGTGAATTCAATAGCCAGGTTTTCAGCCATTTTTCAGTGATCTTCTGTCGATCCTATTTCCTTCGGTAACAAGCTCAATATTTTGGCTGTCAAGCGGGAGATAATGAAGCTCCAAGTCAAGAGCCCGAGCTCATATGGTTCGGTCATCTTGTCCCAGCGTATCCTGGTAACCCCATCCCCCAAACAAATCCAGTGACCAGCGTCTTTACTTTAGTGACGAAAGCCCTCCCCGCCCACTGAGGAATATTACAAAAATAATAAAGCAATTTGGTGAGGACCACCATCTTTAATACCCGCCCATATGGAGAGATCGGGAGACCCGCCCACAGCGTCAGCTTCACGGCCAATTGTTGTAGATATGATTCGTGATTTTCCATATATAACACTTGATGGTCTCTTGAGACCATGACCCCTAAGTACCTACATTTTGAAGGGGTACATCGAAAACCCTCAAGTTTCTCAGAACACTCATTGGCCGGCGTTAAGGGGAAAAGGTCTGACTTAGAAACATTGATCTTCTATACCGAGTATTGCGTGAACCGATGCACGTCTTGCATAATGGGATCCAGATTTCGATCTCGGTCGCAGACAAACAAAAGTGAGTCATCCGCATATAGCGAAATGACTTGGGGGGCGGGGGGTGGCTGATATTCTTATCTGTCTATGTCCATGCCCACCACGCACTAGCGCCGCCAATGGCTCAATTGTGAATGCAAATGACAGGGGAGAGAGCGGGCAACCCTGCCTGGTGCCACTTCTCAATGGGAAGGGGGCTGAAAGGTTACTGTTGGTGCGTACCTTAGCCAGTTGGCTGCAGTATAACAACTGGCCGCACCGTAAAAAATAAGGGCCCAACCCCAAATGGCAGGGAACCTGAAAGAGTTAACACCAGGAGACCGAATCCCGAATCAAAGGCTTTTTCTGCATCTAATGACGCTTCTACTGCTTTAGCCTGGGGTTTTATTTGGGATAAAACACAAAAGAGTCAACACAGATTCAAGGCCATGGATTTCGTGAGGATAACCAGCTGCCACAGGGAAAACCAGCTGTGGCACGTATGGAAGTAGGCACGTGGGCAGTTTTTTAGCGAAATTTTGGCATCAGCATTAATTAATGACAAAGGCATATATGAGGCTAGGTCTTCGGGGCTTCATCAGAACGGAGATAATCACCTCACGCATGGACTGGGGAAGCTTGCCCCTCCTGAGAGATTCCTCCCACACCCGCAACAACCTTGGGACCGATTCCGTGTGAAAGGATATAGTTCTATCCCTAACCCGTCACCACCTGGGGCTTTCCCGGAGGAAAAAGCCTTTACTGCTTCAACTATTTCTTCTGCCGTTATAGGCTGCTCTAACATCATGGCAGCCTCTCCCGGGAATACTGGCAAATGGATACCATCCAGGTATTGAATGATCTCACCCTCAGACTCAGTGTCGCAATTATCCAATGGGGCAGCATAAAAGTCAGAAAAAGCAGCATTAATGTCGATTTTGCGCACAAGCATCTGTCCATCCCTCCCTTGTACACTCACTATGGGCCTATTGAAACTCTCCCTCTTGCCAGTCTGGCCAACAACCTTACAGATTTATCACCCTCCCAATACCTCCTTGCCCTTGCAGAAGCAGCCATTTGTAATAATTCCAGATTCGCTAAGGTATGAAACTTCGACAACAATATCTGGATCTGCCGTAAAGTGGCCCCTGATGGCGTTCCCTCTTGTGCATTTTCCAACACCCTCAATTGGCTCTCAACCTCTTGTAACTCACACCTAATGGTCCTAAGTGTCCCAAAGGATCTAGACATAAGCAGCCCCCTCACCCACACCTTAAATGTCTCCCATAACATGGAGTACAATTGAACAGAGCCCTCATTAAGGGCAAAGGATGCAGAAATATCAGTGTGTAATGATTCAACAATGTTTGTATCTAGCAGCATATCTGGAGCCATTCTCAAACAGCAATGACGTCTGATAATGTATGGGGGTGTATGGTACATCCTTTAACCATCGGCATCAAGCCAGTGGAGAGCAACCAAAGGTCTATGCATGACCCAGAATCATGCACTGAGGAGTGATACATATATTCTCAATTCTTGAGCGTGAATCTGATGCCATATATCTACCAATGGAAAGTACAGCATCAGCTGTTGTAGAGTCTGGGTAGCCTTAGTCAGAGCCCAGGGAACATCTGACGTTTTATCTAGCTGGGCATTTAGGATTGTGTTAAAGTCACCCTGCCCTATATTATCATGGCCCCTTCAATGTCGATCAGCTCGTGGGATACCCATTGGTAAAATTTGGGTTAGGACCATAAGTGTTGACAAGGACAAGCAACTGTTCAGCCAGCGTTCCCCAGACGATAACATTTCGGCATAGAGGGTCAGCCAGTATCCTGGCTACCCTAAATCCCAAAGAGTGGTATATTAACATGAGGACCCCCCTGGATTGTGAAGAGTAATCTGCTACAGTACTGCAAGGGGCCCCACCTATGTGCAAAGGCAACATGGAATTCTTCCCAGTCGATGAGTTTCTTGTAACATGACTTTTTTAGTACCATGCCGCTCTATACATGAAAGAACCCTACAGGCCTTAACTGGGTTATTCAATCCCCGGACGTTTCATGTTAAAAGAGACAGAAGGAGCCCCTGCCCGCCCACCCCATCACATGTCATGTTAAAATGTTGGAATAAGAGCCACCAGGATCCACATCTGCTCCCTGCATTCTACCTCCCACAACATGACTGTCAAACCCTTAAACTGTAAACCCCTCTCCCCAACCCAGCCCCCCCCACTCGCACCATCCACCCCAACTTGATAGTGTACCCCAAATAACTCTGCTTGTGCTATGTCAGGGAGCGCACTGCAAACACCAGCCAGCACTGTAGTTCTCCAGCATGGGGTCTGGCATGGATTCACATGCTCATGAATATTCCCCATCGTCAGGCCGGGAATCCTCGGTATAGAAAAAAATCAGTATCAGTTTAGTTTCTGATCTGTCTTTCTCAGTAGTAACCAATCACTGGTCTCTGGGTCATACTGCCCCCAGCCAATGACTGCCCTCTCCCTAAGCCCAGTCCCTGGCAGCCATCCTCAGATTTTTACCGCACGTTCAAGTGTTGGGAGTCCTCGTGCTGTAGCTCTCGAGCTTTTGCTGCGTTTTCGCACTTTTTTCAGGAGATTTTCTCATGTTTTCGGTTAAATAGAGCCTCAAGCTCCACCGTGTCTACATCCGATCAACGGGGATCCGTTTTGGAGTTTCTGCGCCCCTCAAGGGGGAAGATTTCGTCGAGTTGCGCTTTTGGAGGATTCCAGAAGTTCCGAGGCCTACCCCGGTCATGGCCCAGGAGAAAGGGAGCTCGACGGCCGGGAGGCTGTTCAGGACCTGCCCTGGATGCCAGCTTCAGAACGTTTTCAAGGAGGACGAGCATTCGTTATGCCTCTGTCTCCATGAGGACAAGACGCACAAGGAAAAGGACTGCGCGTTTTGTGGGAACATGTCGGAGCGGACCATGAAGGATCGCCACCTCCGTCTCGCCAACTGGCTGGAAGGGAAGAGCCCGTCAGGCGAGAAGAAGAAAAAAGTCTGAGCGGTCTTCTAAGTCCTGTGAGGGCGCCCCGGCGACGGGGGCCCAACAAAAGGCTAAGCACCGCGAGTCCGCGGGCACCGGGAGCGCCGAACGGTCGGGCTCCTTGGCTGCCAGGCAGGGCGCATCCTCCCCGGCGCCATCGACCACGAGCCAACGCTCTGGCTCGGGTAAGAGGAAGTCCGAGAACCCGGCAAAGCTCCTGGAGAGGCCCCGGTCGATCTCGAAGATTCCGGCAGAGGGGGAGCGAGGCTCGGACCCTCCCCCCAAGGTGAAGGTCCCAGGCGTACAGAAGGTGACGTTGGCCTTAATTCACCCTGCTAAGATCTCAATTGAGGATGTCGCTGCGGCCCTGACTCAGCCTGTGGAGGCTGCACCAGTGGAGGCGCCCTCAGGTACCAGAGTCTCCCTGCCAGCGCGGAGGGAGTCGTCTTTCAGGCCCATCGAGAAGACCCCCACAAAGTCCTCGTTGGAAAGGGTGGGGAGGGGCTGGTGGCCATCGTGGATACGGACACAACCTCTGAAGAGGAGCTCATCCAAGTCGTGGAAGAGGCCCAGCCCATCGGGAGGGATCCTGACGAGGGCAACGACGAGAGCAGGACACCTCGGCGGCCATTTTGTCAGCCATCCAGTCCTTATGCTCGGAGATAAGGACTAGGTTGCCCCTTCCCCCGACGGAGGTACCTGAGCCAGACCCGACGGGGGAACCGGAGCCAGGACCTTCGGAGAGCCCACCACTTAAGAGGAGGAGGAGGACGCATCCTAGGCCTCCTCTCCCGCCTCTGCGGCCTTCTCTGCCTTCCCCCCGGTCCACTACCCACGGGGATGATACAGGCATGGACACAACTACGACGGGTACGGATGACGACGGAGGCGACGACGGGACATGTCCCCCATCGCCCCCTGCCCGGGCGTCCCCGCCCGACGAGATTGGATCCTTCCATGCTATGATTTCCAGGGCATCCAAGCTCTTCCAGCTCTGCCCCGAAGAAAAGAAGAAGGAAGGGTTCCTTTACCAACGGCGCGAGGCTAAAAGGAAGACGGTCCTCGCCGTACCGCTTCTTGATGACATCTGGGATGAGGGGCTCGCCCTCCTCAAGAACCCTGCCACGGCTCCTGCGAAGAGGGACCGGTACGAGAAGAAGTACCGGGTCCCCGACGCTGCCCCCTTGTGCCTTAGGGCGCAACCTACCCCGGATTCGGTCGTTTCGGTGGCGGCCAAGAAGAAAGCGGGGGGGGCATCGGCCTCGACTTCAACCTCCCCGCCGGACGGCGAGGGTAGGAAGCTGGATGCGATGGGACGACGGGTCATCTCATCTGCAGCGACGACCATCAAGGCGGCCAACGCCCTGGCCATCGTAGCCCGCTATGACAGGGAGTTGTGGTTCAAGATCGCCCCTCTGTTGGACTTCCTTCCGGACGCCAAGAGGGCTGAGGCCCTGGAAATCTTACAGGAAGGTGAGATTGCCTCGGACTACGCCATTACGGTGGCTACGGACATCGCCGACACCGGTTTCCGTCAGTTGGGCAACGGCGTTTGCCTGAGACGAGTATGGCTCAAGGTGACGGATTTCCGCCAGGACGTACAGACCAAGGTTTTGGACATGCCCTTCGATGGGAACAACCTTTTTGGCAAGGCGGTTGATGAGTCCCTTCAGGCGATCAAGACAGACACGGAGACGGCCCGTGCACTGGGTGTGCTCCAACAGCGACGGCCGTCCTTTCGGAGCTCCGGAGGCAGACAGGGTGCCTCCAAGGGAGCCGGCAGCAGCTCCTCTACGTACCGTCAAGCAGCAAGATCTTCGTCGCAGGAGGCCTACAGGGGACGCGGCAAGCCAGGTGGATCCCGCCGTCATCGCCAAGGTGGTCAAGGAGGTAAAGCGGCCTCCAAGCAAGATTGAACCGACCGTCGGGTCGAGCCCCCGCCGAAACACCCCGGTGGGAGGCCGGCTGACGAAGTTCGTCGGCGTGTGGGAGTTGGGTGCTGGACGCCCTGGCCCTGGGGCACGCCCTCGAGTTCCAGAAGAAGTGCCCCCGCATTCCTCCCGTGGCCAGGAAGGAAAATCACGTCCCTCAACTGCTGTTGGAAGTAAGGGCGATGCTCAGGAAAGGTGCCATCGAGCTCGTTCCAACAAGGTTTCGGGGCTCCGGAGTTTACTCAAGATACTTCCTCGTAAAGAAGAAGACAGGAGGACGGCATCCCATCCTGGACCTGCGACGGCTGAACAAATACATCAAGGCACAGAAGTTCTGGATGGTCACCCTCCAGCACGTGCTGGGACAGCTGGAGGAGGGCGATTTCCTGTCGTCGTTGGACTTGGAGGATGCATACTTCCACATCCCTATTCTAAAGAGACACCGAAAGTTCCTCAGGTTCGTGGTCAAAGGGCGACACTACCAGTTCAAGGCCCTCCCGTTCGGATTAAAATCGGCGCCCAGGGTGTTCACCAAGTACCTAGCACCGGTGGCGGCGCGGCTGCGCCTGCAGGGGATCCACGTCTACCCCTACCTGGACGATTGGCTCATACGGGCAAGGACAAGGGAGCTCGCTGTGGAACACACTGCGAAGACCGTCCAGCTGCTCACGGACCTGGGGTTCTCCATCAACTTTCCAAAATCCCACCTGGTCCCGTCGCAAGTCGCCCTGTTTCTGGGAGCACAGCTCGACACAGTGGCGCGGCGGGCCTCACCGTCGGAGGAAAGGATAAGGACCATCCTGGGAAAGGTGCAACGTCTGCTGGCCACGGACGTGGCCAGAGTGAGGTCTATCAAGTCCCTCCTCGGAATGATGTCCTCCTGCATTTATCTGGTGCGCCACTGCAGACTTCGGATGCCGCCCTTGCAAGAATTCCTCGACGCCCACTGGATCCAGCCGACGGGCAGCTTCGAGGACAGGATCCCGCTCGATGAAGCGTTCCGTCAGGCGATACGATGGTGGGGTATCTGCTCTCATCTGACAGCGGGAACAGGTTTCCTAGCCCCAGCCCACCAGATGACGGTGACGACGGATGCCTCCCTGGAAGGTTGGGGAGCGCACACCGGGGGTCTCCACGCGAGAGGCCTTTGGCTCCCGGAGGAGAAGACACTCCACATCAACATCTTGGAGCTCCGTGCAGTGTTCTGGGCCCTCAGGTCCTTCCTTCCGTCCCTCAAGGACAGGATGGTGAGGATCTTCACCGACAACACCACCACGATGTTTTACATTCGGAAGCGGGGCGGAACCAGATCCCCTGCCCTATCCAAGGAAGCCCAGGATCTGTGGCATTGGGCCGTCGCCCAAGGGATGTTTCTGGTACCCTTTCATCTGGCAGGGATAAAAAAACACCATTGCTGACTCACTCAGCAGAGAGCTGCGCTCGTGCCACGAGTGGGAACTGCGCCAGGATCAAGTGGACCGACTCTTCCGACGATGGGGCGAACCCCAGATCGATCTCTTTGCGACGGCGGCGAACTCCAAGTGCCGGAGGTTCACCAGCAGGTTTCCCCAACCGAGGAGCATGGGCGATGCTTTCTCGTTCCCCTGGGACGGCCTGTTCCTTTATGCGTTCCCGCCGTTGCCGTTGCTACTCCGGCTCGTCAACCAGCTCAAGAGGAACCCGGTGCAGGATGATCCTCGTCGCACCGGCGTGGCCGAGGCAGATCTGGTTCCTGGACCTTCTGGACTTGTCAGCGTCCACACCAGTCAAGCTGCCGACGGACGCGGATCTTCTCTCCAGAGAAGGAGGCGCCATTCTCCATCACGACCCACAGTCGCTGAACTTGCAGGCCTGGCTCCTGCAGCACTAGAGTTTGGAGGTTACGACATCCCGGCCGACTTCAGAGAGGTTCTTGCAAAGGCCAGGGCTACGGACACAAATGGAAGAGGTTCTCTGTCTGGTGCCGTGCACAGAAGATTAACCCTCTGCGGATTACGGCCCCTCAAGTATTGCCGTACCTATTGTCTTTGGCCAAGGCTGGCCTATCTCACGCTTCCATCAAGGTACATCTGGCTGCCGTCTCACGTTACACCAGAACTACAGGACGGGCGTCCTTGTGGTCTCATCGACTGGTGAAGGAATTTATGAAAGGACTGTTCCGATCATTCCCCCCGGTGAAGGCTCCTGCCCCGGCGTGGGAGCTCAACGTGGTGCCAACTAGGCTCATGGGGGCCCCATTCGAGCCTATGCATTCAGTGCCGTTGAAGTTTCTGTCGTGGAAGACAGCATTCCTCGTGGCCATCACCTCTGCACGACGAGTGGGAGAGATCCAGGCCCTGTCTTGCAAGCCTCCATACTTGACTTTTCACGACACAAGGGTGGTGCTGAGGACGCACCCCTCCTTCATGCCCAAGGTGCCGTCGGACTTCCACCTCAATGAGCCCTTGGTGTTGCCAGTTTTCTTCCCATCGCCTTCGTCGCCAGCTGAGAGGACTCTGCATTCGCTGGATGTAGCTAGAGCGCTGAAGTTCTACGTGGACCGCACGAAGATTTTTCGGAATACATCACAGCTGTTTGTGAACTTTGGACCTGTGAATCAAGGGAAGGCTCTCTCGAAGACTTCCATTTCCAGATGGCTCTCCGGCTGCATCATGCACTGTCACCGGTTGGCAAACCGACCGTTGCTAGGCCGTCCGAGGGCCCATTCGACCAGAGCGATCGCTGCTACTACGGCGTTCCTGTCTGGTGTGCCCCTGCTCGACATCTGCAGGGCTGCTACGTGGAGGTCGACCCACACCTTCACGAGAATCTACTGCGTCGACTGGGATTCCAGGGAGGAGTCCAGAGTCGGCCAGGCAGTGCTGCGCAACCTGTTCGCCTAAGGTTAGCCTGGTGAGGAGGTAAGAGTTGCTTAATGTTGAGTTGTTGTATTGCTTGATGTTGAGCCTTTTGCCACCTCCCGTGGTTGTGCATGTGTATACTGCTATGTATTCTTATATTCATGAGCATTTGAATCCATGCCAGACCCCATGCTGGAGAAGGAACAAGTTACTTACCTGTAACTGTTGTTCTCCAGCATGGGTCTGGCATGGATTCACATGCGAACCCTCCCGCCTACCCCTCTGCGGCTCTTCACTTGGTCATACTGCCACTTCACGTGCTACCAAATCTGAGGATGGCTGCCAGGGGCGGGGCTTAGGGAGAGGGCAGTGTTAGGGAGAATTCTCTGTTTAGGCTGAATTTCCCTACCTAGTGAGTCCCCCAGCGGCTTTGCTGGATTTCTGGGGTTTCTTTTTTTTCTCCTGCCAAGAGTGAGACTCTTTTACCCTCACTCTTGGACATGTTGAAGTGTGTTTTCTTGGTCAAACCTTGTGTTGAATGGGCTATGGGGTCTTTTACTCCATAGGGCCTCATGTATTTTTGTGATGTGGGTTACACAGCACCCTCTGTGCCGTGACCCAGGGGTGTCCTAGGGACTCCCCAACATAGACTCCATACCCTGGGACTGACTACTGTCTCCCAGGGCATGTAAAGTCACCAAAGACTTTGCTAGTCTTGAATCCTGAACAGAACCAGTACAAACCATCATATTGTGGACGTACTGGCTGGGGCAATTCGATTGCCCCAGGGTCTGTTAGTCGAGGGGGCACGTCTCCGTCCCCCCTGATCGAGTTTTGGCTGGTGGCAGTGGAAACTACGTTTTATATTCAACCGCGAATATTTTCCTATGGGATTTCCCATTGTTTTAGGCTAACACATTTAATTATTTATTTACGGTAGCCTTAAACATACCGCCGGTTTATATATTTATTATTATAACTCCGGTTGGGACTTTTTGCCAAAACTTGATTCTAAAATGGCGTTGGCGTTCGCCTCTGTAACTCTGACCCAAAGTGGAGCCCTTTGTTCCACTTTTGGCGGGCTTCTCCACAGAAGCCCTCCAAAGTGGTGCCACTCTGTCTGGGGTACTTAGGAGGGGTGGAGGGGGGTTTAGGCACCCTGGACTGAGTTACCTTGGTAACTCAAGTCGCACTCCGTCCTGATTGGCCCAAGTGGTGAGCCGGCCGGCTCACCACTTAGCATGTTTGAGTGACAGCTAGGCTGGGTGAATGGGGGTTTGCTGCATAAAAGCAGGGCTTTGGGGACTGGAACTTCAGAAGTCGCCACAGGACCAAGAATCCGACGAGGGAAGAGCTGAGCCGACCTGCTTCGACGACACCACCCGGTGGAGCCCTGCTGAACCGTCTCACCACTTTTCCCGACGACCGAGGAGAACTCTTAACGGAGTGGCTCCTTCCCTTGACTGGTGGGGACAACCAGTTTTCGCCTTCTTTTCGCTTCTCGAGGTATCTCGTGGCCGCCTTGCCAGTGCCAAGCACCCCGGCAACCGGAACCCCACCACTTTTACCCCAACCACGAAAGTCGGTACAACCCTTTGACCGGAGGACTCCGCGGCTGGTTTCTTCCCGGGCAGTGCAACAACCTTCTTCTTCTGCTCTTCTGCGAGAACTTCTTCTCCCCTGACCGACGTCGAGCCTTGCTGCCACTGCCTGGAACAACTGCCACCGCTGGAGGATCCTTTCCGCTTAAGGTACCGTGTTCCGCCTGGCTTCCCTTGCCACCGACTGTACGGGGTAGATTTAGCCCCCGGCTTTCGAACCTGGGAGTGCCTGGGACACCCTGGCTAAACTTTCTAAGCCACTCTAAACTCTTTCTAACTCTTTGCAAGACTCTGAATCCCTACTAACAGTGTGATCTTGGGCACATTTTCGCTCTGGCTACTCTAAGAGTGGGCCCTGCCTAGTGACTTTTGCTCACCTGTGACTTTGTACTTCTTTGAGCCTATTGCAAGTGTTCTGGACCTTAGAGTGGTGTGTTTAACCCGTTTCTGTTTCTTTTTCTATCCCTTCCTTAAACCTACTAGAGTGTCATCTAACGTTAGGCGCTCACCTCTGTTTTAATTATGTGGTGTTAACTTAGAGTTGTCTAGATAGGAGTAAGGGTTGAAACTGCTTTCATTATAACTGTGTTTTAAGTGTTTTTACTATACTTTGCTAGAGTGTTTTCAACTTATGTGTTCTTAAAAATAAATAACTATATACTTTTGAAACCAAACTCTGGTCAGTGTTTGCTTGTGCTATTGTGTCTGAGTGCATATTGTGTATACTTTGCATACTGCCTAACTCTTCTTGAGGGAGGTCTGACTGCTCAGCCACAGCTACCAGGTAAATCTGGGTGGTGCAGACTGCTACCAAGTGGGTTTACTGCTATACCTGTAGTCTTAAATCTTTTGCAGTGTTCCCCAAGGGAACTGCACAGGTTTCTGCCTAACACTGGTGTACAGCGGTGGGATTTGTATTGAGTATACATTTTATTATGCTTTAGATACCTTAGTGCAACTAACCACAAAGCTTAGCACTGTAAAAGTAATCCTCTAACATGTCAGTTATAGAAAGCTATAGTCAAGAGTCCCTTGCAGCCAAAACTGCTGATTGTCTAAGAGTGCTCTGTAAACATAAGGATCTCCTGACTAAGGGCAAGAAAATGGAGCTGATTGAAAGATTGTTAGCTAACCAAAGTCTGGGTGATGGTTCAGAGGAACCTACCACTCCAGCAACTGTAGATGACAGCATTGAAGTTAACATGGAGCAAAATGTTGATGATTCTGAGGAAGAGTCAGAAGAGGAGGGTGAGGCTGTTATGACTGTCCCCCCTAGGCCTCTGCCTGCTCTACCTGCTGTACCTACTGGACCTTTACCAGGTCCCACATTTAGCCCTCAGTACTTTGAACTGGAGAAAATGAAACTAGAATTGGAGTATAAGAAACTTAATGCTCAAACTGACAAAGAACTAAGGCTAAGGGAAATGGAGCTCAAGTATGACTTAGAAATGAAGAAATTATCTGTTGAGAATGCTTCTCTCTCTGGCTCCTCTAGAAGTTCCAGTCCTAAAAGACCCCGGATGCCTAAAGAATTGGTTGGTATGTATGAGCCTAAGTTGGATGTGTTGGATTGGTTGTCTCTGTTTGAATAATCATGGGCTCCAGAACATCACAGGAAATGACTTACTCACCTGGTTGTTCTCTAGGCTTCCCCCTGTTGCAACTGATGTGGTAATGGAGATGGGGGAGGAGGATAGGAAGGACTATGAATGTGTGAAACTAGCTTTGATAGCTAGGTTTGGGAAGACCCCTTCCCAGTATCTTAAGAGGTTTAGGAGCCTCAAAAAGCATGATGGTACCCCTTGGGCTACCTGGGTGAGTGAATGTTTGAAAAACTTAGAGGGATGGATTAAGGGTTACAAGGTGAACACTTATGAAGGTATGAAGAGTTTGGTTATGTTGGAGACTATTTATGATGCCTGCTCTCCTGAGCTCAGACAACACTTGGCTGATTCCAGGGAATTAGATTCCCGGAAACTAGCTAAGGCTGCTGACTTGTGGGTTGCCAACAGGGCCACTCACAAGGATTCTGGAGTAACTCAGAAGAAGGATGGGGAGAAACAGCCAAAAACAGACTCCAAAGAGAATTCTAATAATTCCTATCCCAAAGAGGGCCCCAAACCACAAAATAACCAGGGTAAGCCACATGGGAAACCTATTCAGGCTACTGTACCTTCTGGCCACAAGCCAGAAGGAGGTCAGAACAAGCCACCCTTCCAGAGAGCATTTGGACAATGCTATGTCTGTCAGGGTACTGACCATATCAAAGGAGATCCCAAGTGCAAGGGTAAACCTGCAGGGATCAGCACAGTCTCCTTAGCCTTCACTCCTGAGGATGAAGTACAGATGGCTAGTGCCCACTTTGAACTCTTTGCTGAAGAACCCTTGGGTCTTCAAGCAACTGTAAACTTAGAGCCTATGGGTCTGGTTAGTCCCCAGAATCGGGTTGTGTATAACTCCCTACCTGTTAACTCTAAGGTGTATTATGTGGACAGTGTTCTTGTCAATGGCCAGGATACTCCTGCCAGGAGAGACACTGGGGCCAGCAGAACAGTAGTGGATGAAAGCTTCTTTCAACCTGAGGATGTGGCCAAAGCACCCAAAGGTCCCACTAAGATGTCTGGAGGCCCTGTCCAAATGGTTCCTATTCTACCAGCCCTCATTCAGTGTAACAACATGACAGTGAGGATCCCTGTCAGTGTTCAGACTGAGGTACCTGGGAAGGTCCTGTTGGGGAATGACCTAAGAACTCTAGGAGTAGTGTCACATACCCCCAGGCCTCCCAGTATGGAGAAGCAGAACTTAACCAAATTGGCTAGAAAGGCTACCTTGAAGGACCCTTCTAAGCCTGTGGGACCCTCTACTGAGAACCCCACTACAAGCCTTGGGTTTAGTAAGTTGACCTCTGACCCAGGCACCTTTCAGGATAGTATGCTAGGAACATGGGAGCCCCAACCAAGCTCCATCATTGTTCCCCTAGTCTCAGAGTCTCTGACTCCCCCTGCTTCTGAGGAAGAGGTGGATAGACCAACTAGGCCCCTATCTGGACCTGAGAGAACTGGTAATTCTCAGTGCTGGTGGAAAACCAGAAAAGAAAAGTCTAAGGCCAAAAACCTTCAGACTGTTGGACCTTCCACTGAAGACCCCAACTCAAATCCTAATATTAGGGGGGAAACTCCTAAAATAGGTAAGGGTAGATCTAAGAGGAAGGGGAAGCAGGTACATTGCCTAACCCCAACCCCTCCAACCAAGAGGCCTAAGACCCAACCTGCTCCCACAAGAGAGGTGGTGAGGAACCTTGGAGGCCCCTCTAGATCTAAGGGAATCCTTTATAAGGACCCCTTGAAAAAGCCTAACATAGGTTCAGAAGTTGTACCAACTTCTGAGGGACTGGTCAACCAGATCCCCTATAACAAAAAGACTGATGTTCCTCAAAGGGTCTGTAGGTCCGTTAGCTTGCAAAAGAAAACCTTTGAGTTCTCCCTTAAGCATAGGTCAAGGTGTCACCATCAAAATGCTGATGGACTCTCTAGGATGTATATCATCGACTAGAGGTATGAGGTTCATCCAGGAGTGGATTAAATCCTCCTGTCCCTTAGTCTGGGGGGGGCGAGTGTTAGGGAGAATTCTCTGTTTAGGCTGAATTTCCCTACCTAGTGAGTCCCCCAGCGGCTTTGCTGGATTTCTGGGGTTTCTTTTTTTTCTCCTGCCAAGAGTGAGACTCTTTTACCCTCACTCTTGGACATGTTGAAGTGTGTTTTCTTGGTTAAACCTTGTGTTGAATGGGCTATGGGGTCTTTTACTCCATAGGGCCTCATGTATTTTTGTGATGTGGGTTACACAGCACCCTCTGTGCCGTGACCCAGGGGTGTCCTAGGGACTCCCCAACATAGACTCCATACCCTGGGACTGACTACTGTCTCCCAGGGCATGTAAAGTCACCAAAGACTTTGCTAGTCTTGAATCCTGAACAGAACCAGTACAAACCATCATATTGTGGACGTACTGGCTGGGGCAATTCGATTGCCCCAGGGTCTGTTAGTCGAGGGGGCACGTCTCCGTCCCCCCTGATCGAGTTTTGGCTGGTGGCAGTGGAAACTACGTTTTATATTCAACCGCGAATATTTTCCTATGGGATTTCCCATTGTTTTAGGCTAACACATTTAATTATTTATTTACGGTAGCCTTAAACATACCGCCGGTTTATATATTTATTATTATAACTCCGGTTGGGACTTTTTGCCAAAACTTGATTCTAAAATGGCGTTGGCGTTCGCCTCTGTAACTCTGACCCAAAGTGGAGCCCTTTGTTCCACTTTTGGCGGGCTTCTCCACAGAAGCCCTCCAAAGTGGTGCCACTCTGTCTGGGGTACTTAGGAGGGGTGGAGGGGGGTTTAGGCACCCTGGACTGAGTTACCTTGGTAACTCAAGTCGCACTCCGTCCTGATTGGCCCAAGTGGTGAGCCGGCCGGCTCACCACTTAGCATGTTTGAGTGACAGCTAGGCTGGGTGAATGGGGGTTTGCTGCATAAAAGCAGGGCTTTGGGGACTGGAACTTCAGAAGTCGCCACAGGACCAAGAATCCGACGAGGGAAGAGCTGAGCCGACCTGCTTCGACGACACCACCCGGTGGAGCCCTGCTGAACCGTCTCACCACTTTTCCCGACGACCGAGGAGAACTCTTAACGGAGTGGCTCCTTCCCTTGACTGGTGGGGACAACCAGTTTTCGCCTTCTTTTCGCTTCTCGAGGTATCTCGTGGCCGCCTTGCCAGTGCCAAGCACCCCGGCAACCGGAACCCCACCACTTTTACCCCAACCACGAAAGTCGGTACAACCCTTTGACCGGAGGACTCCGCGGCTGGTTTCTTCCCGGGCAGTGCAACGACCTTCTTCTTCTGCTCTTCTGCGAGAACTTCTTCTCCCCTGACCGACGTCGAGCCTTGCTGCCACTGCCTGGAACAACTGCCACCGCTGGAGGATCCTTTCCGCTTAAGGTACCGTGTTCCGCCTGGCTTCCCTTGCCACCGACTGTACGGGGTAGATTTAGCCCCCGGCTTTCGAACCTGGGAGTGCCTGGGACACCCTGGCTAAACTTTCTAAGCCACTCTAAACTCTTTCTAACTCTTTGCAAGACTCTGAATCCCTACTAACAGTGTGATCTTGGGCACATTTTCGCTCCGGCTACTCTAAGAGTGGGCCCTGCCTAGTGACTTTTGCTCACCTGTGACTTTGTACTTCTTTGAGCCTATTGCAAGTGTTCTGGACCTTAGAGTGGTGTGTTTAACCCGTTTCTGTTTCTTTTTCTATCCCTTCCTTAAACCTACTAGAGTGTCATCTAACGTTAAGCGCTCACCTCTGTTTTAATTATGTGGTGTTAACTTAGAGTTGTCTAGATAGGAGTAAGGGTTGAAACTGCTTTCATTATAACTGTGTTTTAAGTGTTTTTACTATACTTTGCTAGAGTGTTTTCAACTTATGTGTTCTTAAAAATAAATAACTATATACTTTTGAAACCAAACTCTGGTCAGTGTTTGCTTGTGCTATTGTGTCTGAGTGCATATTGTGTATACTTTGCATACTGCCTAACTCTTCTTGAGGGAGGTCTGACTGCTCAGCCACAGCTACCAGGTAAATCTGGGTGGTGCAGACTGCTACCAAGTGGGTTTACTGCTATACCTGTAGTCTTAAATCTTTTGCAGTGTTCCCCAAGGGAACTGCACAGGTTTCTGCCTAACAGGCAGTCATTGGCTGGGGGCAGTATGACCCAGAGACCAGTGATTGGTTACTACTGAGAAAGACAGATCAGAAACGAAACTGATACTGATTTTTTTCAATACCGAGGTTTCCCGGCCTGACGACGGGGGATATTCATGAGCATGTGAATCCATGTTGAAATGTTCAGCAAAGCGTCTAATGTGGGACAGCAGTAGACCAAAACTAGTAAACATGTTCACCAATTGCATACATTACAGTGTAAGAGTCAATTCCCCAACAGAGACTGCGTCGTGGCCAAGGACCAATCTTTACGGCCAGAGCTGGGACCCCGGTCCGTTAGGAATACGTATAGACCTCCCAATGTATGCCGCTGCCACCTCATCTGGGGTTTAAAAAAAGATGGTCGGTTATATCATAGCATATCGGACCGGTCTGTCACGTAGAAGGCGCTTCTCCTGATAGAAGGTTCTCCTCACTTCCTGGACTCTGGCTGAAAAATCTGGATATATGTGAATCCGTGATGAATCGCATTAGAGAGTTCCCTTTTCCCTTGTCAGCCTAAGAACATGGTCACAATCTCGATAATTTATTAGTCTGGCGATAATCATGCATGTGCGGCCCCAGGCTTTGTGGCTGGGGACAATTACTAAGGAACTGTGCCGAGAACCGTACCTCTCCAAAAATGGACTGCAGGATACCTTCAACAAACTGCTCCAGACAGCCTTCTCAGAGACTCCCAGTATCTGGATATTTCTCCGACATGAGTGCGACTCCAGATCCTCACACTTTGAGTGCACTGCCTGAAGCTCCTTCCTGAATGCTTAAAGGTCAGGACAGCGACCCTGCTGTGTGATTGACAGCCAGGCTGGGTGAATGGGGGAATACTGCATAAAAAGCAGGTCTCTGGGTCTGGAAGAGCAGAGTCGCCACTGGAACGAAAGGACCGACGAGGAGCTGATGGACGAGGAACCCTACCACAACTGAACCACCCGGTGAAGCCCTGCTGCAGGTCCGAATCTTGAAATCCAACGACACAAGAGGATCCTCCAGGAATCTTCTTCCCTTGAGCTGGTGGGACCAACCAGTTCGCCCAACCTTCAAGCCAGGACCCCTCTGGTCGAATTTGCTGTACAGAGCTACAGTGGGCCGGATAGCCAGGACGGTCGGACCCTGCTTGTGTTTTAAGGAACGCACCTTTTATTTGTTATTTTGCTCTGCTGCTGCTTTCTTCCCTGAGTAGCACAGGACCCTCCAGCTTCCTACTTCGTGTCAGTCCAACAGTCGCTTCAGGAACCATGAGCCTGCAGGAACTACCACGAACGTCCGCCGCAGCTACAGCTTCTTCTCCGTTTTAAGGTACTGTGCAAATCCGGTTGTTCGTTTTGTTCAGCCGCGGTGAAAGTGTGTGAAATCTTTTGCCAAACCGAGGGCTTGTCCTTCTCTTCTTATAACACTAACTTTTCTGCTGACCAACTTCGTCCGGAAATCGTGGCACACACTTTACCGCAAACTACTCCTGAATTGTGTGATCTTGAGCAAAAGACTTTTGTCCCATTGACTTTGACCCTAAGCCTTTTCTACCCGATCCTATCACTGTAGTTTCTCTTGTTCATTTGCCCTGAGTGCTTACCTGTTGGTGTGGTTCAATTTCTATTAACTTTGTCTTTCCTTCACTTTTAAATTGCTGTAGTGCCATTTTGCTCCCACTTCATTTTGTGAGCTTAACTTGTCTGGAATTTATGGGAAGTGGTGTGGTGTATTAACCCTTTAAGTGCCATGGGTATTTCCCCCTAGTGTCAAGGCCTTTTTTGGTGATTTCGGTATGTGGCCATTCAATGGCTTGTACATTTTCTGTTACATGAGATATCTCGATCAAATTTGGCTCCTTTTTCCCACATGTAGGCGGTCATAACACCACCCAGGAATCCTAGGTTGCTGTAGGGGGGTGAGAGAAAACAAGCAAAAAGGGCGAAAATGTTGGGTTTTTTCAAAAAATTATGCCAATAAAATGATGTACAAAGAAGCCTGTGGTTTTTCCTTGTAAGAGCTAGGAACAAATGGTTTGCTGTGCTGAATTCCCCAATTTTCTGGCTTTCAAGAACAGGTTGAGTGGAAATGAAAAAACATTATTTTGATGTGGTTATCAATCGTTTTGTGAGAGGGATTTTGGCCATTTTGGCCAATTGGACATGCATGGACAGAATGGAAGAAAAGGGCAGGAAAGCCGAATTGGAGGACAGAAAGGCATATATTTCTGAAAAGTAGACAAAATTCCAAGTTTAGAAAAGGGTGATTTGCGTGGGTCGGGCAACAACTAGGTAGGGGAAAATGCCATAAATTGGGGGAAAAGCAGGAAAATGACCGAAAAAAAGGTATGTGTTTGACATGGTTGGCTTGGTACTGCAATGGCTTCTATGAATTTTGAGAAAAGCAATGCTCCGCTACATTCCCCCGACTCTTGCAGTTAGGAGAGCACCCATTTTTTGTAGTGTTTTACAAAACAAGCAACACCACAAGCCAAACACTGAGGAATGGTACACAGGAGTTTTATGCTCACTGCCTGAACAGACGCACTTAGCATGTGTAAATCGGGAAAACCAATGTGGTGAGGAACGGCAAGAATGCATTTTTTGAAAGAGCACAGGCAGACCTTTTCAAGGTTAGGTGACTTGTGCAGGTTACAAAAGTGTATGGTGCTTAAAGCAGCGACTAAATGTAGGTCACATTTGGGAAATGAAAGGGTTGTGTGACAAAGGGCACCAGAAAAATGGTCAAAACGTTATGAAAACCACACAAACACAACAAATGTTATACCTTCCTGCGTTCCCACAGGTGTCCTGATGAAAACGGTACTTCACATGTGTGGGTGCACCTACCTGGGCGCCAAGGGGAAAGCCTAAAACACAAGTAACCCCAAGTCTGTTTTCAAACCTGAATTTCACACTCTCTGCAGACGGGCACACTACACAGATATGGGCCTCGGGTGTCCAAGCCACCAAGAAAAACAGGGAACCCCATGCATTTCCGAAAAGAGGACACCCGTGGGAATCTGCAGAGGTATGATTTGCGCAAATCGGCCCAGAATTTATTATACAGACACCCCCCGCAAAGTCCGAAATGTAAGGAAAAAGATGCGTTTTCCGCATATTTCACTCAGCTCACCCATCGAAACACGCTGCCAACAACACATGGCCTACCGTCCCGCGTTTCCACAGGTGCCCCGATGAAAACAGTACCTCACATGTGTGGGTGCACCTACCTGGGCCCCAAGGGGAAAGCCTAAAACACAAGTAACGCCAAGTCTGTTTTCACACCTGAATTTCACACTCTCTTGAGACGGGCACACCATACAGATATGGGCCTCGGTTGTCCAAGCCACCAAGGAAAACAGGGAACCCCATGCATTTCCGAAAAGAGGCCACCCGTGGGAATCCGCAGAGGTATGATTTGCGCAAATCGGCCCAGACTTTATTACCCAGACACCCTCGTAAAGTCCGAAATCTGGGAAACAAAATGCATTTTCCGCACATTTCACTCGGCTCACCCATCGAAACACGCTGCCAACAACACATGGCCTACTGTCCCGCGTTCCCACAGGTGTCCCGATAAAAACAGTACCTCACATGTGTGGGTGCACCCATCTGGGCGCCAAGGGGAAAGCCTAAAACACAAGTAACCCCAAGTCTGTTTTCGCACCTGAATTTCACACTCTCTGCAGACGGGCACACCATACAGATATGGGCCTTAGGTGTCCAAGCCACCAAGGAAAACCGGGAACCCCATGCATTTCCAAAAAGAGGACACCCGTGGCAATCCGCAGAGGTATGATTTGCGCAAATCGGCCCAGAATGTATTACCCAGACACCCCTGCAAAGTCCGGAATGTGGGGAAAAAACGCATTTTCTGCACATTTCAATCGGCTCACCCATCGAAACACGCTGCCAGCAACACATGGCCTACCGTCCCGCGTTCCTACAGGTGTCCCGATGAAAATAGTACCTCACATGTGTGGGTGCACCTACCTGGCACCGAGGGGAAAGCCTAAAACACAAGTAACCCCAAGTCTGTTTTCACACCTGAATTTCACACTCTCTTCAGACGGGCACACCATACAGATATGGGCCTCGGGGGTCCAAGCCACCAAGGAAAATAGGGAACCCCATGCATTTCCGAAAAGAGGACACCCGTGGCAATCCGCAGAGGTATGATTTGCGCAAATCGGCCCAGAATTTATTACCCAGACACCCCCACAAAGTCAGAAATGTGGTGAAAGAAATACATTTCCCGCACATTTCACTCGGTTTACCCATCGAAACACGCTGCCAGCAACACATGGCCTACCGTCTTGTGGTCCAACAGGTGTCCCGATGAAAATAGTACCTCACATGTGGGGGTGCGCCCACCTGGGCGCCACGGGGAAAGCCTAAAACACAAGTAACTCCAAGTCTGTTTTCACACCTGAATTTCACACTCTGCAGACGGGCACACCATACAGATATGGGCCTCGGGTGTCCAAGCCACCAAGGAAAACCGGGAAGCCGATGCATTTCCGAAAAGAGCACACACGTGGGAATCCGCAGAGGTATGATTTGCGCAAATCGGCCCAGAATTTATTACCCAGACACCCCCGCAAAGTCAGAAATGTGGTGAAAAAAACGCATTTTCCGCACATTTCACTCGGTTACCCATCGAAACACGCTGCCAGCAACACATGGCCTACCGTCCCGCGTTCCCACAGGTGTCCCGATAAAAATGGTACATCACATGTGTGGGTGGACATAGCTGGGCAGCAAGGGCTAAGCCTAAAACACAAGTAACCCCAAGTCTGTTTTCACACCTGAATTTCACACACTCTGCAGACGGGCACACAACACAGATATGGGCCTCGGGTGTCCACGCCACCAGGGAAAACGGGGAAACCCATGCATTTCCGAAAAAGAGGACACCCGTGGCAATCCGCAGAAGTATGATTTGCGCAAATCGGCCCAGAATTTATTACCCAGACTCCCCCGCAAAATCAGAAATGTGGTGAAAAAAACACATTTCCCGCACATTTCACTCGGTTTACCCATTGAAACACGCTGCCAGCAACACATGGCCTACCGTACCGCCTTCCAACAGGTGTCCGGATGAAAACAGTACCTCACATGTGTGGGTGCGCCTACCTGGGCGCCACGGGGAAAGCCTAAAACACAAGTAACCACAGGTCTGTTTTCACACCTGAATTTCACACTCTCTGCAGACGGGCACACCATACAGATATGGGCCTCGGGTGTCCAAGCCAACAAGGAAAACAGGGAACCCCATGCATTTCCGAAAAGGGGACACCCGTGGGAATCCGCAGAGGTATAATTTGTGCAAATCGGCCCAGAATTTATTACCCAGACACCCCTGCAAAGTCTGAAATGCGGGGGAAAAAAAACGCATTTTTCGTACATTTCACTCGGCTCACCCATCGAAACACGCCGCCAACAACACATGGCCTACCGTCCTGCATTCCCACAGGTGTCCCGATGAGAACAGTACCTCACATGTGTGGGTGCACCTACTTGGGCGCCAAGGGGAATGCCTAAAACACAAGTAACCCCAAGTCTGTTTTCACACCTGGATTTCACACTCTCTCCAGACGGGCACACCATACAGATATGGGCCTTGGGTGTCCAAGCCACCAAGGAAAACAGGGAACCCCATGCATTTCCGAAAAGAGCACTCCTGTGGCAATCCGCAGAGGTATGATTTGCGCAAATCGGCCCAGAATTTATTTCCCAGACACCCCCGCAAAGTCTGAAATGTGGGGAAAAAACGCATTTTCCGCACATTTCACTCGGCTCACCCATCAAAACACACTGCCAACAACACATGGCCTACCGTCCCGCATTTCCACAGGTGTCCCGATGAAAGCAGTACCTCACATGTGTGGGTACACCTACCTTGGCTCCAAGGGGAAAGCTTAAAACACAAGTAACCGCAAGTCTGTTTTCACACCTGAATTTCACACTCTCTGCAGACGGGCACACCATACAGATATGGACCTCGGGTGTCCAAGCCACCAAGGAAAACAGGGAACCCCATGTATTTCCGAAAAGAGGACACCTGTGGGAATCCGCAGAGTTATGATTTTCGCAAATCGGCCCAGAATGTATTACCCAGACACCCCCGCAAAGTCCAAAATGTGGGGAAAAAAACGCATTTTCCGTACATTTCACTCGGCTTACCCATCGAAACAAGCTGCCAGCAACACATGGCCTACCGTCCCGCGTTCCCACAGGTGTCCCGATGAAAACAGTACCTCACATGTGTGGGTGCACCTATCTGGCGCCGAGGGGAAAGCCTAAAACACCAGTAACCCCAAGTCTGTTTTCACACCTGAATTTCACACTCTCTTCAGACGGGCACACCATACAGATATGGGCCTTGGGGGTCCAAGCCACCAAGCAAAATGGGGAACCCCATGCATTTCCGAAAAGAGGACACCCGTGGCAATCCGCAGAGGTATGATTTGCGCAAATCGGCCCAGAATTTATTACCCAGACACCCCCACAAAGTCAGAAATGTGGTGAAAAAAATGCATTTCCCGCACATTTCACTCGGTTTACCCATCGAAACACGCTGCCAGCAACACATGGCCTACCGTCTTGCGTTCCAACAGGTGTCCCGATGAAAATAGTACCTCACATGTGGGGGTGCGCCTACCTGGGCGCCACGGGGAAAGCCTAAAACACAAGTAACTCCAAGTCTGTTTTCACACCTGAATTTCACACTCTGCAGACGGGCACACCATACAGATATGGGCCTCGGGTGTCCAAGCCACCAAGGAAAACCGGGAACCCGATGCATTTCCGAAAAGAGCACACCTGTGGGAATCCGCAGAGGTATGATTTGCGCAAATCGGCCCAGAATTTATTACCCAGACACCCCCGCAAAGTCCGAAATGTGGTGAAAAAAACGCATTTCCCGCACATTTCACTCGGTTTACCCATCGAAACACGCTGCCAGCAACACATGGCCTACAGTCCCGCGTTCCCACAGGTGTCCCGATAAAAATGGTACCTCACATGTGTGGGTGGACCTAGCTGGGCAGCAAGGGCTAAGCCTAAAACACACGTAACCCCAAGTCTGTTTTCACACCTGAATTTCACACTCTCTGCAGACGGGCACACCACACAGATATGGGCCTTGGGTGTCCAAGCCACCAAGGAAAACAGGGAAAACCATGCATTTCTGAAAAGAGGACACCCGTGCCAATCCGCAGAGGTATGATTTGCGCAAATCGGCCCAGAATTTATTACCCAGACAACCCTGCAAAGTCAGAAATGTGGTGAAAAAACGCATTTCCCGCACATTTCACTCGGTTTACCCATTGAAACACGCTGCCAGCAACACATGGCCTACCGTCCCGCGTTCCCGCAGGTGCCCCGATAAAAACAGTACCTCACATGTGTGGGTGCACCTACCTGGGCGCCAAGGGGAAAGCCTAAAACACAAGTAACCCCAAGTCTGTTTTCACACCTGAATTTCACACTCTCTTCAGACGGGCACACCATACAGATATGGGCCTCGAGGGTCCAAGCCACCAAGGAAAATAGGGAACCACATGCATTTCCGAAAAGAGGACACCCGTGGGAATCCGCAGAGGTATGATTTGCGCAAATCGGCCCAGAATTTATTACCCAGACACCCCCGCAAAGTCAGAAATGTGGTAAAAAAATGCATTTCCCGCACATTTCACTCAACTTACCCATCGAAACAAGCTGTCAGCAACACATGGCCTACCGTCCCGCGTTTCTACAGGTGTCCCAATGAAAATAGTACCTCACATGTGTGGATGTACCTACCTGGCGCCGAGGGGAAAGCCTAAAACACAAGTAACCCCAAGTCTGTTTTCACACCTGAATTTCACACTCTCTTCAGACGGGCACACCATACAGATATGGGCCTCGAGGGTCCAAGCCACCAAGGAAAACCGGGAACCCGATGCATTTCCGAAAAGAGCACACCCGTGGGAATCTGCAGAGGTATGATTTGCGCAAATCGGCCCAGAATTTATTACGCAGACACCCCAGCAAAGTCTAAAATGTGGGGAAAAAACGCATTTTCCGCACATTTCACTCGGCTCACCCATCGAAACACGCTGCCAACAACACATGGCCTACCGTGCCGTGTTCCCACAGGTGTCCCGATAAAAATGGTACCTCACATGTGTGGGTGGACCTACCTGGGCGCCAAGGGCAAAGCCTAAAACACAAGTAACCCCAAGTCTGTTTTCACACCTGAATTTCACACTCTCTGCAGACGGGCACACCACACAGATATGGGCCTTGGGTGTCCAAGCCACCAAGGAAAACAGGGAACCCCATGCATTCCCGAAAAGAGGACACCCGTGGCAATCCGCAGAGGTATGATTTGCGCAAATCTGCCCCCGAATTTATTACCCAGACACCCCTGCAAAGTCAGAAATGCGGGGAAAAAAATGCATTTTCCGTACATTTCAGTCGGCTCACCCATCGAAACACGCTGCCAACAACACATGGCCTACGGTCCCGCATTTCCACAGGTGTCCCGATGAAAACAGTACCTCACATGTGTGGGTGCACCTACCTGGGCGCCAAGGGGAAAGCCTAAAACACAAGTAACGCGAAGTCTGTTTTCACACCTGAATTTCACACTCTCTTCAGATGGGCACACCATACAGATATGGGCCTCGGGTGTCCAAGCTACAAGGAAAACAGGGAACCCCATGCATTTCTGAAAAAGAGGACACCCGTGGGAATCCGCAGAGGTATGATTTGCGCAAATCGGCCCAGAATCTATTACCCAGACACCCCTGCAAAGTCCAAAATGCGGAGAAAAAAATGCATTTTCCGTACATTTCAATCGGCTCACCCATCGAAACACGCTGCCAGCAACACATGGCCTGCCGTCCCGCGTTCCAACAGGTGTCCCGATAAAAACGGTACCTCACATGTGTGGGTGCGCCTACCTGGGCGCCACGGGGAAAGCCTAAAACACAAGTAACCCCAAGTCTGTTTTCACACCTGAATTTCACACTCTCTGCAGACGGGCACACCATACAGATATGGGCCTGGGGTGTCCAAGCCACCAAGGGAAACAGGGAACCCCATGCATTTCCGAAAAGAGGCCACCCGTGGGAAAGCGCAGAGGTATGATTTGCGCAAATTGGCTCAGAATGTATTACCCAGACACCCCCGCAAAGTCCGAAATGCGGGGAAAAAAATGCATTTTCCGTACATTTCAATCGGCTCACCCATCGAAACACGCTGCCAGCAACACATGGCCTACCGTCCCGCGTTCCAACAGGTGTCCCGATAAAAACGGTACCTCACATGTGTGGGTGCGCCTACCTGGGCGCCACGGGGAAAGCCTAAAACACAAGTAAACCCAAGTCTGTTTTCACACCTGAATTTCACACTCTCTGCAGACGGGCACACCATACAGATATGGGCCTCGGCTGTCCACGGCACCAAGGAAAACAGGGAACCCCATGCATTTCCGAAAAGAGGACACCCGTGGGAATCCGCAGAGGTATAATTTGCTCGCAAAGTCCGAAATGTGGGGGAAAAAACGCATTTTCCGCACATTTCACTTGGCTCACCCATCGAAACACGCTGCCAACAACACATGGCCTACCGTGCCGTGTTCCCACAGGTGTCCCGATAAAAACGATACCTCACATGTGTGGGTGGATCTACCTGGGCGCCAAGGGCAAAGCCTAAAACACAAGTAACCCCAAGTCTGTTTTCACACCTGAATTTCACACTCTCTGCAGACTGGCACACCACACAGATATGGGCCTTGGGTGTCCAAGCCACCAAGGAAAACAGGGAACCCTATGTATTTCCGAAAAGAGGACACCCGTGACAATCCGCAGAGGTATGATTTGCGCAAATCGGCCCAGAATTTATTTCCCAGACACCCCCGCAAAGTCTGAAATGTGGGGAAAAAACTCATTTTCCGCACATTTCACTCAACTCACCCATCAAAACACACTGGCAACAACACATGGCCTACCGTCCCGCATTTTCACAGGTGTCCCGATAAAAACGGTACCTCACATGTGTGTGTGGACCTACCTGGGCGCCAAGGGCAAAGCCTAAAACACAAGTAACCCCAAGTCTGTTTTCACACCTGAATTTCACACTCTCTGCAGACGGGCACACCACACAGATATGGGCCTTGGGTGTCCAAGCCCCCAAGGAAAACAGGGAACCACATGCATTTCCGAAAAGAGGACACCCGTGGCAATCCGCAGAGGTATAATTTGCGCAAATCGGCCCAGAATGTATTACCCAGACACCCCCGCAAATTCCGAAATGTGGGAAAAAAAATGCATTTTCCGCACATTTCACTCGGCTCACCCATCGAAACACGCCGCCAACACATGGCCTACCGTCCCGCGTTCCCACAGGTGTCCCGATGAAAACGGTACCTCACATGTGTGGGTGCACCTACCTGGGCGCCAAGGGGAAAGCCTAAAACACAAGTATTTTATACCCAGACACCCCAGCAAAGTCTGAAATGTGGGGAAAAAACACATTTTCCGCACATTTCACTCGGCTCACCCATCGAAACACGCTTCCAACAACACATGGCCTACCGTCCCATGTTCCCACAGGTGTCCCGATAAAAACAGTACCTCACATGTGTGGGTGCACCTACCTGGGCGCCAAGGGGAAAGCCTAAAACACAAGGAAAAGCAAAGTCTGTTTTCACACCTGAATTTCACACTCTCTTCAGACGGGCACACCATACAGATATGGGCCTCGGGTGTGCAAGACACCACGGAAAACAGGGAAACCCATGCATTTCTGAAAAGAGGACACCCGTGGCAATCCGCAGAGGTATGATTTGCGCAAATCGGCCCAGAATGTATTACCCAGACACCCCTGCAAAGCCTGAAATGCGGGGAAAAAAATGCATTTTCCGTACATTTCACTCGGCTCACCCATCGAAACACGCTGCCAACAACACATGGCCTACCTCCCGCATTTCCACAGGTGTCCCGATGAAAACAGTACCTCACATGTGTGGGTGCACCTACCTGGGCGCCAAGGGGAAAGCCTAAAACACAAGTAACGCAAAGTCTGTTTTCACACCTGAATTTCACACTCTCTTCAGACGGGCAAACCATACAGATATGGGCCTCGGGTGTCCAAGCCACAAGGAAAACAGGGAACCCCATGCATTTCCGAAAAGAGGCCACCCGTGGGAATCCGCAGAGGCATGATTTGCGCAAATCGGCCCAGAATTTATTACCCAGACACCCCCGCAAAGTCAGAAATGCGGGGGGAAAAAAAACGCATTTTTCGTACATTTCACTCGGCTCACCCATCGAAACACGCCGCCAACAACACATGGCCTACCGTCCTGCATTCCCACAGGTGTCCCGATGAGAACAGTACCTCACATGTGTGGGTGCACCTACTTGGGCGCCAAGGGGAATGCCTAAAACACAAGTAACCCCAAGTCTGTTTTCACACCTGAATTTCACACTCGCTGCAGAAGGGCACACCATACAGATATGGGCCTCGGCTGTCCAAGCCACCAAGGAAAACAGGGAACCCCATGCATTTCTGAAAAAGAGGACACCCTTGGGAATCCGCAGAGGTATGATTTGCGCAAATCGGCCCAGAATTTATTACCCAGACACCCCTGCAAAGTCCAAAATGCGGGCAAAAAAATGCATTTTCCGTACATTTCACTCGGCTCACCCATCGAAACATGCTGCCAACAACACATGGCCTACAGTCCCGCGTTTCCACAGGTGTCCCAATGAAAATAGTACCTCACATGTGTGGGTGCACCTACCTGGGCACCAAGGGGAAAGCCTAAAACACAAGTAACCCCAAGTCTGTTTTCACACCTGAATTTCACACTCTCTGCAGACGGGCACACCATACAGATATGGGCCTCGGCTGTCCACGGCACCAAGGAAAACAGGGAACCCCATGCATATCCGAAAAGAGGACACCCGTGGGAATCCGCAGAGGTATAATTTGCTCAAATCGGCCCAGAAATTATTACCCAGACACCCTCGCAAAGTCTGAAATGTGGGGAAAAAAACGCATTTTCCACACATTTCACTCGGTTTACCCATCGAAACACGCTGCCAGCAACACATGGCCTACCGTCCCGCGTTCCAACAGGTGTCCCGATAAAAACGGTACCTCACATGTGTGGGTGCACCTACCTGGGCGCCACGGGGAAAGCCTAAAACACAAGTAAACCCAAGTCTGTTTTCACACCTGAATTTCACACTCTCTGCAGACGGGAACACCATACAGATATGGGCCTCGGCTGTCCAAGCCACCAAGGAAAACAGGGAACCCCATGCATTTCGCAAAAGATGACACCTGTGGGAATCCGCAGAGGTATAATTTGCGCAAATCGGCCCAGAATTTATTACCCATACACCCTCGCAAAGTCCGAAATGTGGAAAAAAACACATTTTCCGCACATTTTAACTCAGCTCACCCATCGAAACACGCCGCCAACAACACATGACCTACCGTCCTGCGTTCCCACAGGTCTCCCGATGAAAACGGTACCTCACATGTGTGGGTGCACCTACCTGGGCCCCAAGGGGAAAGCCTAAAACACAAGTAACCCCAAGTCTGTTTTCACACCTGAATTTCACACTCTCTGCAGACGGGCACACCACACAGATATGGGCCTCGGGTGTCCAAGCCACCAAGGAAAACAGGGAACCCCATGTATTTCCGAAAGGAGGACACCCGTGACAATCCGCAGAGGTACGATTTGCGCAAATCGGCCCAGAATTTATTTCCCAGACACCCCCGCAAAGTCTGAAATGTGGGGAAAAAACTCATTTTCCGCACATTTCACTCAGCTCACCCATCAAAACACACTGCCAACAACACATGGCCTACCGTCCCGCATTTCCACAGGTGTCCCGATGAAAACAGTACCTCACATGTGTGGGTGCACCTACCTGGGCGCCAAGGGCAAAGCCTAAAACACAAGTAACCCCAAGTCTGTTTTCACACCTGAATTTAACACTCTCTGCAGACGGGCACACCACACAGATACGGGCCTTGGGTGTCCAAGCCACCAACGAAAACAGGGAACCCCATGTATTTCCGAAAAGAGGACACCCGTGGGAATCCGCAGAGTTATGATTTGCGCAAATCGGCCCAGAATTTATTACCCAGACACCCCTGCAAAGTCCGAAATGTGGGAAAAAACGCATTTTCCGCACATTTCACTCGGCTCACCCATCGAAAAACGCCGCCAACACATGGCCTACCGTCCCGCGTTCCCACAGGTGTCCCGATGAAAACGGTACCTCACATGTGTGGGTGCACCTACCTGGGCGCCAAGGGAAAAGCCTAAAACACAAGTATTTTATACCCAGACACCCCAGCAAAGTCTGAAATGTGGGGAAAAAAACACATTTTCCGCACATTTCACTCGGCTCACCCATCGAAACACGCTTCCAACAACACATGGCCTCCCGTGCCGTGTTCCCACAGGTGTCCCGATAAAAACGGTACCTCACATGTGTGGGTGGACCTACCTGGGCGCCAAGGGGAAAGCCTAAAACACAAGTAACGCCAAGTCTGTTTTCACACCTGAATTTCACACTCTCTTCAGACGGGCACACCATACAGATATGGGCCTCGGGTGTCCAAGCCACAAGGAAAACAGGGAACCCCATGCATTTCTGAAAAAGAGGGCACCCGTGGGAATCCGCAGAGGTATGATTTGCGCAAATCGGCCCAGAATCTATTACCCAGACACCCCTGCAAAGTCCAAAATGCGCGGAAAAAAATGCATTTTCCGTACATTTCAATCGGCTCACCCATCGAAACACGCTGCCAGCAACACATGGCCTACCGTCCCGCGTTCCAACAGGTGTCCCGATAAAAACGGTACCTCACATGTGTGGGTGCGCCTACCTGGGCGCCACGGGGAAAGCCTAAAACACAAGTAACCCCAAGTCTGTTTTCACACCTGAATTTCACACTCTCTGCAGACGGGCACACCATACAGATATGGGCCTGGGGTGCCCAAGCCACCAAGGGAAACAGGGAACCCCATGCATTTCCGAAAAGAGGCCACCCGTGGGAATGCGCAGAGGTATGATTTGCGCAAATTGGCTCAGAATGTATTACCCAGACACCCCCGCAAAGTCCGAAATGCGGGGAAAAAAATGCATTTTCCGTACATTTCAATCGGCTCACCCATCGAAACACGCTGCCAGCAACACATGGCCTACCGTCCCGCGTTCCAACAGGTGTCCCGATAAAAACGGTACCTCACATGTGTGGGTGCGCCTACCTGGGCGCCACGGGGAAAGCCTAAAACACAAGTAAACCCAAGTCTGTTTTCACACCTGAATTTCACACTCTTTGCAGACGGGCACACCATACAGATATGGGCCTCGGCTGTCCACGGCACCAAGGAAAACAGGGAACCCCATGCATTTCCGAAAAGAGGACACCCGTGGGAATCCGCAGAGGTATAATTTGCTCGCAAAGTCCGAAATGTGGGGGAAAAAACGCATTTTCCGCACATTTCACTTGGCTCACCCATCGAAACACGCTGCCAACAACCATGGCCTACCGTGCCGTGTTCCCACAGGTGTCCCGATAAAAACGATACCTCACATGTGTGGGTGGACCTACCTGGGCGCCAAGGGCAAAGCCTAAAACACAAGTAACCCCAAGTCTGTTTTCACACCTGAATTTCACACTCTCTGCAGACGGGCACACCACACAGATATGGGCCTTGGGTGTCCAAGCCCCCAAGGAAAACAGGGAACCACATGCATTTCCGAAAAGAGGACACCCGTGGCAATCCGCAGAGGTATAATTTGCGCAAATCGGCCCAGAATGTATTACCCAGACACCCCGCAAAGTCCGAAATGTGGGAAAAAAAATGCATTTTCCGCACATTTCACTCGGCTCGCCCATCGAAACACGCTTCCAACAACACATGGCCTCCTGTGCCGTGTTCCCACAGGTGTCCCGATAAAAACGGTACCTCACATGTGTGGGTGGACCTACCTGGGCGCCAAGGGGAAAGCCTAAAACACAAGTAACGCCAAGTCTGTTTTCACACCTGAATTTCACACTCTCTTCAGTCAGGCACACCATACAGATATGGGCCTCGGGTGTCCAAGCCACCAAGGAAAACAGGGAACCCCATGCATTTCCGAAAAGAGGCCACCCGTGGGAATTCGCAGAGGTATGATTTGCGCAAATCGGCTCAGAATGTATTACCCAGACACCCCCGCAAAATCCGAAATGTGGGGAAAAAACACATTTTCCGCACATTTCAATCGGCTCACCCATCGAAACACGCCGCCAACAACACATGGCCTACCGTCCCGCGTTCCCACAGGTGTCCCGATAAATACAGTACCTCACATGTGTGGGTGCACCTACCTGGGCGCCAAGGGGAAAGCCTAAAACACAAGTAACCCCAAGTCTGTTTTCACACCTGAATTTCACACTCTCTGCAGATGGGCACACCACACAGATATGGGCCTTGGGTGACCAAGACACCAAGGAAAACAGGGAAACCCATGCATTTCTGAAAAGAGGACACCCGTGGCAATCCGCACAGGTATGATTTGCGCAAATCGGCCAAGAATTTATTACCCAGACACCCCCGCAAAGTCAGAAATGTGGTGAAAAAAACGCATTTCCCGCACATTTCACTCGGTTTACCCATCGAAACACACTGCCAGCAACATGTGGCCTACCGTCCTGCGTTCCAACAGGTGTCCAGATGAAAACAGTACCTCACATGTGTGGGTGCGCCTACCTGGACGCCACGGGGAAAGCCTAAAACACAAGTAACCCCAAGTCTGTTTTCACACCTGAATTTCACACTCTCTGCAGACGGGCACACCATACAAATATGGGTCTGGCGTGTCCAAGCCACCAAGGAAAACAGGGAACCCGATGCATTTCCGAAAAGAGCACATCCGTGGGAATCCGCAGAGGTATGATTTGTGCAAATCGGCCCAGAATTTATTACCAAGACACCCCCGCGAAATCCGAAATGTGGGGAAAAAAATGCATTGTCAGTACATTTCAATCGGCTCACCCATCGAAACACGCCGCCAGCAACACATGGCCCACCGTCTCGTGTTCCCACAGGTGTCCCGATAAAAACGGTACCTCACATGTGTGGGTGCACCTACCTGGGCTCCAAGGGGAAAGCCTAAAACACAAGTAATCCTTAGTCTGTTTTCACGCCTGAATTTCACACTCTCTTCAGACGGGCACACCATACAGATATGGGCCTCGGGTGTCCAAGCCACCAAGGAAAACAGGGAACCCCATGCATTTCCGAAAGGAGGCCACCCGTGGGAATCCGCAGAGGTATGATTTGCGCAAATCGGCCCAGAATGTATTACCCAGACACCCCCGCAAAGTCCGAAATGTGGGGAAAAAAAGCTTTTTCTGCACATTTCAATCGGCTCACCCATCGAAACACACCGCCAACAACACATGGCCTACCATCCCGCATTCCCACAGGTGTCCCGATAAAAACAGTACCTCACAGGTGTGGGTGCACCTACCTGGGCGCCAAGGGCAAAGTCTAAAACACAAGTAACCCCAAGTTTGTTTTCACACCTGAATTTCACACTCTCTGCAGACGGGCACACCACACAGATTTGGGCCTCGGCTGTCCAAGCCACCAAGGAAAACAGGGAACCCCATGCATTTCCGAAAAGCGGACACCCGTGGGAATCCGCAGAGGTATGATTTGCGCAAATCGGCCCAGAATTTATTACCCAGACACCCCCGTTAAGTCCGAAATGCGGGGAAAAAAATGCATTTCTCCGTACATTTCAATAGGCTCACCCATCGAAACACGTCGCCAACAACACATGGCCTACCATCCCACGTTCCCACAGGTGTCCCGATAAAAACGGTACCTCACATGTGTGGGTGCACCTACCTGGGCGCCAAGGGCAAAGCCTAAAACACAAGTAACTACAAGTCTGTTTTCACACCTGAATTTCACACTCTCTGCAGACGGGCACACCATACAGATATGGGCCTGGGGGGGTGTCCAAGCCACCAAGGAAAACAGGGAACCCGATGCATTTCCGAAAAGAGCACACCCGTGGGAATCCGCAGAGGTGTGATTTGTGCAAATCGGCCCAGAATTTATTACCCAGACACCCCCGCAAAGTCCGAAATGTGGGAAAAAAACACATTTTACGCACATTTCACTCGGCTCACCCATCGAAACGCACCGCCAACAACACATGGCCTACCGTCCCGCGTTCCCACCGGTGTCCCGATAAAAACAGTACCTCACATGTGTGGGTGCACGTACCTGGGCGCCAAGGGGAAAGCCTAAAACACAAGTAACCACAAGTTTGTTTTCACACCTGAATTTCACACTCTCTGCAGACGGGCACACCACACAGATATGGGCCTCGGCTGTCCAAGCCCCCAAGGAAAACAGGGAACCCCATGCATTTCCGAAAAGCGGACACCCGTGGGAATCCGCAGAGGTATGATTTGCGCAAATCGGCCCAGAATTTATTACCCAGACACCCCGCAAAGTCCGAAATGCGGGGAAAAAATTCATTTTCCGTACATTTCAATAGGCTCACCCATCGAAACACGTCGCCAACAACACATGGCCTACCATCCCACGTTCCCACAGGTGTCCCGATAAAAACGGTACCTCACATGTGTGGGTGCACCTACCTGGGCGCCAAGGGCAAAGCCTAAAACACAAGTAACTACAAGTTTGTTTTCACACCTGAATTTCACACTCTCTGCAGACGGGCACACCATACAGATATGGGCCTCGGGTGTCCAAGCCACCCAGGAAAACAGGGAAACCCATGCATTTCCGAAAAGAGGACACCCGTGGGAATCAGCAGAGGTATAATTTGTGCAAATCGGCCCAGAATTTATTACCCAGACACACTCGCAAAGTCCGAAATGTGGGGAAAAAAACGCATTTTCTGCACATTTCACTCGGCTCACCCATCGAAACACGCCGCCAACAACACATGACCTACCGTCCCACGTTCCCACAGGTGTCCCAATGAAAACGGTACCTCACACGTATGGGTGCATCTACCTGGGCGCCAAGGGGAAAGCCTAAAACACAAGTAACCCCAAGTCTGTTTTCACACCTGATTTTCACACTTTCTTCAGACGGGCACACAATACAGATATGGGCCTCGCGGGTCCAAACCACCAAGGAAAACAGGGAAACCCATGCATTTCCGAAAAGAGGACACCCGTGGCAATCCGCAGAGGTATGATTTGCGCAAATCAGCCCAGAATTTATTACCCAGAGAACCCCGCAGTCAGAAATGTGGTAAAAAAACGCATTTCCCGCACATTTCACTCAACTTACCCATCGAAACAAGCTGCCAGCAACACATGGCCTACCGTCCCGCGTTCCTACAGGTGTCCCGATGTAAATAGTACCTCACAAGTGTGGGTGCACCTACCTGGCGCCGAGGGGAAAGCCTAAAACACAAGTAACCCAAGTCTGTTTTCACACCTGAATTTCACACTCTCTGCAGACGGGCACACCATACAGATATGGGCCTCGGCTGTCCAAGCCACCAAGGAAAACAGGGAACCCCAGGCATTTCCGAAAAGAGGACACCTGTGGGAATCCGCAGAGGTATAATGTGTGCAAATCGGCCCAGAATTTATTACCCAGACACCCTCGCAAAGTCCGAAACGTGGGAAAAAAACGCATTTTCCGCACATTTCACTCGGCTCACCCATTGAAACACGCCGCCAACAACACATGGCCTACAGTCCCGCATTCCCACAGGTGTCCCGATGAAAACGGTACCTCACATGTGTGGGTGCACCTACCTGGGCGCCAAGGGGAAAGCCTAAAACACAAGTAACTACAAGTCTGTTTTCACACCTGAATTTCACACTCTCTGCAGACGGGCACACCATACAGATATGGGTCTGGGATGTCCAAGCCACCAAGAAAAACAGGGAACCCGATGCATTTGCGAAAAGAGCACATCCGTGGGAATCCACAGAGGTATGATTTGTGCAAATCGGCCAAGAATGTATTACCAAGACACCCCCGCGAAGTCCGAAATGTGGGGAAAAAAAATGCATTTTTGTACATTTCAATCGGCTCACCCATCGAAACACGCCGCCAACAACACATGGCCCACCGTCTCGCGTTCCCACAGGTGTTCCGATAAAAACGGTACCTCACATGTGTGGGTGCACCTACCTGGGCTCCAAGGGGAAAGCCTAAAACACAAGTAATCCTAAGTCTGTTTTCACACCTGAATTTCACACTCTCTTCAGACGGGCACACCATACAGATATGGGCCTCGGGTGTCCAAGCCACCAAGGAAAACAGGGAACCCCATGCATTTCCGAAAAGAGGCCACCCGTGGGAATCCGCAGAGGTATGATTTGCGCAAATCGGCCCAGAATGTATTACCCAGACACCCCCGCAAAATCCGAAATGTGGGGAAAAAAAGCTTTTTCTGCACATTTCAATCGGCTAACCCATCGAAACACACCGCCAACAACACATGGCCTACCATCCCGCGTTCCCACAGGTGTCCCGATAAAAACAGTACCTCACATGTGTGGGTGCACCTACCTGGGCGCCAAGGGCAAAGTCTAAAACACAAGTAACCCCAAGTTTGTTTTCACACCTGAATTTCACACTCTCTGCAGACGGGCACACCACACAGATATGGGCCTCGGCTGTCCAAGCCACCAAGGAAAACAACGAACCCCATGCATTTCCGAAAAGCGGACACCCGTGGGAATCCACAGAGGTATGATTTGCGCAAATCGGCCCAGAATTTATTACCCAGACACCCCCGCAAAGTCTGAAATGCGGGGAAAATAATGCATTTTCCGTACATTTCAATAGGCTCACCCATCGAAACACGTCGCCAACAACACATGGCCTACCATCCCATGTTCCCACAGGTGTCCCGATAAAAACGGTACCTCACATGTGTGGGTGCACCTACCTGGGCGCCAAGGGCAAAGCCTAAAACACAAGTAACCCAAGTCTGTTTTCACACCTGAATTTCACACTCTCTGCAGACGGGCACACCATACAGATATGGGCCTCGGGTGTCCAAGCCACCAAGGAAAACCGGGAACCCGATGCATTTCCGAAAAGAGCACACCCGTGGGAATCCGCAGAGGTATGATTTGCGCAAATCGGCCAAGAATTTATTACCACAGCACCCCCTGCAAAGTCCAAAATGTGGGGAAAAAAATCATTTTCCGTACATTTCAATCTTCTCACCCATCGAAACACGCCGCGAACAACACCGGGCCTACCGTCCCGCGTTCCCAAAGGTGTCCCGATAAAAACGGTACCTCACATGTGTGGGTGCACCTACCTGGGCGCCAAGGGGAAAGCCTGAAACACAAGTAACCCCAAGTCTGTTTTCACACCTGAATTTCACACTCTCTTCAGACGGACACACCATACAGATATGGGCCTCGAGGGTCCAAGCCACCAAGAAAAATAGGGAACCCAATGCATTTCCGAAAAGAGGACACCCGTGGCAATCCGCAGAGGTATGATTTGCGCAAATCGGCCCAGAATTTATTACCCAGAGACCCCCGCAAAGTCAGAAATGTGGTGAAAAAAATGCATTTCCCGCACATTTCACTCGGTTTACCCATCGAAACACGCTCCCAGCAACACATGGCCTACCGTCTTGCGTTCCAACAGGTGTCCCGATGAAAATAGTACCTCACATGTGGGGGTGCGCCTACCTGGGCGCCACGGGGAAAGCCTAAAACACAAGTAACCCCAAGTCTGTTTTCACACCTGAATTTCTCACACTCTGCAGACGGGCACACCATACAGATATGGGCCTCCGGTGTCTAAGCCACCAAGGAAAACCGGGAACCCGATGCATTTCCGAATAGAGCACACCCGTGGGAATCAGCAGAGGTATGATTTGCGCAAATCGGCCAAGAATTTGTTACCAAGACACCCCCGCAAAGTCCAAAATGTGGGAAAAAAAATCATTTTCCGTGCATTTCAATCGGCTCACCCAACGAAACACGCCGCGAACAACACATGGCCTACCGTCCCGCGTTCCCACAGGTATCCTGATAAAAACGGTACTTCACATGTGTGGGTGCACCTACCTGGGCGCCAAGGGGAAAGCCTAAAACACAAGTAACCCCAAGTCTGTTTTCACACCTGAATTTCACACTCTCTTCAGACGGGCACACCATACAGATAGGGGCCTCGAGGGTCCAAGCCACCAAGGAAAACCGGGAACCCGATGCATTTCCGAAAAGAGCACACCCGTGGGAATCCGCAGAGGTATGATTTGCGCAAATCGGGCAAGAATTTATTACCGAGACACCCCCGCAAAGTCCGAAATGTGGGAAAAAAAATCATTTTCCGTACATTTCAATCGGCTCACCCATCTAAACACGCCGCCAACAACACATGGCCTACCGTCCCGCGTTCCCACAGGTGTCCCGATAAAAATGGTACCTCACATGTGTGGGTGCACCTACCTGGGCACCAAGGGGAAAGCCTAAAACACAAGTAACCCCAAGTCTGTTTTCACACCTGAATTTCACACTCTCTTAAGACAGGCACACCACACAGATATGGGCCTTGGGTGTCCAAGCCACCAAGGAAAACAGGGAACCCCATGCATTCCTGAAAAGAGGACACCCGTGGCAATCCGCAGAGGTATGATATGCGCAAATCTGCCCCGAATTTATTACCCAGACACCCCTGCAAAGTCTGAAATGCGGGGAAAAAAATGCATTTTCCGTACATTTCACTCGGCTCACCCATCGAAACACGCTGCCAACAACACATGGCCTACCGTCCCGCATTTCCACAGGTGTCCCGATGAAAACAGTACCTCACATGTGTGGGTGCACCTACCTGGGCGCCAAGGGGAAAGCCTAAAACACAAGTAACGCCAAGTCTGTTTTCACACCTGAATTTCACACTCTGTGCAGACGGGCACACCATACAGATATGGGCCTCGGGTGTCCAAGCCACAAGGAAAACAGGGAACCCCATGCATTTCCGAAAAGAGGCCACCCGTGGGAATCCGCAGAGGTATGATTTGCGCAAATCGGCCCAGAATTTATTACCCAGACACCCCCGCAAAGTCTGAAATATGGGGGAAAAAAACGCATTTTCTGCACATTTCACTTGGCTCACCCATCGAAACACGCTGCCAACAACACATGGCCTACCGTGCCGTGTTCACACAGGTGTCCCGATAAAAACGGTACCTCACATGTGTGGGTGGACCTACCTGGGCGCCAAGGGCAAAGCCTAAAACACAAGTAACCCCAAGTCTGTTTTCACACCTGAATTTCACACTCTCTGCAGATGGGCACACCACACAGATATGGGCCTTGGGTGTCCAAGCCACCAAGGAAAACAGGGAACCCCATGTATCTCTGAAAAGAGGACACCCGTGGCAATCTGCAGAGGTATGATTTGCGCAAATCGGCCCAGATATATTTACCCAGACACCCCCGCAAAATCCAAAATGTGGGGAAAGAAATGCATTTTCCGTACATTTCACTCGGCTTACCCATCGAAACAAGATGCCAGCAACACATGGCCTACCGTCCCGCGTTCCTACAGGTGTCCCGATAAAAACGGTACCTCACATGTGTGGGTGGACCTACCTGGGCGCCAAGGGCAAAGCCTAAAACACAAGTAACCCCAAGTCTGTTTTCACACCTGAATTTCACACTCTCTGCAGACGGGCACACCACACAGATATGGGCCTTGGGTGTCCAAGCCAGCAAGGAAAACAGGGAACCCCATGCATTTCCGAAAAGAGGACACCCGTGGCAATCCGCAGAGGTATGATTTGCGCAAATCTGCCCTGAATTTATTACCCAGATACCCCCGCAAAGTCCGAAATGCGGGGAAAAAAATGTATTTTCTGTACATTTCACTTGGCTCACCTATCGAAACACGCTACCAGCAACACATGGCCTACCGTCCCGCGTTCCCACAGGTGGCCCGATGAAAACGGTACCTTACATGTGTGGGTGCACCTACCTGGGCGCCAAGGGGAAAGCCTAAAACACAAGTATTTTATACCCAGACACCCCAGCAAAGTCTGAAATGTGGGGAAAAAAACACATTTTCCGCACATTTCACTCGGCTCACCCATCGAAACACGCTTCCAACAACACATGGCCTACCGTGCCATGTTCCCACAGGTGTCCCGATAAAAACGGCACCTCACATGTGTGGGTGGACCTACCTGGGCGCCAAGTGGAAAGCCTAAAACACAAGTAACGCCAAGTCTGTTTTCACACCTGAATTTCACACTCTCTTCAGACAGGCACACCATACAGATATGGGCCTCGGGTGTCCAAGCCACCAAGGAAAACAGGGAACCCCATGCATTTCCGAAAAGAGGCCACCCGTGGGAATCCGAAGAGGTATGATTTGCGCAAATCGGCTCAGAACTTATTACCCAGACACCCCCGCAAAATCCGAAATGTGGGGAAAAAACACATTTTCCGCACATTTCAATCGGCTCAGCCATCGAAACACGCCGCCAACAACACATGGCCTACCGTCCCGCGTTCCCACAGGTGTCCCGATAAAAACAGTACATCATGTGTGGGTGCACCTACCTGGGCGCCAAGGGGAAAGCCTAAAACGCAAGTAACCCCAAGTCTGTTTTCACACCTGAATTTCACACTCTCTGCAGATGGGCACACCACACAGATATGGGCATTGGGTGTCCAAGACACCAAGGAAAACAGGGAAACCCATGCATTTCTGAAAAGAGGACACTCGTGGCCATCCACAGAGGTATGATTTGCGCAAATCGGCCCAAAATTTATTACCCAGACACAACCGCAAAGTCCGAAATGCGGGCAAAAAATGCATTTTCCGTACATTTCACTCGGCTCACCCATCGAAACACGCTGCCAACAACACATGACCTACCGTCCCGCATTTCCACAGGTGTCCCGATGAAAACAGTACCTCACATGTGTGGGTGCGCCTACCTGGGCGCCACGGGGAAAGCCTAAAACACAAGTAACCCCAAGTCTGTTTTCACACCTGAATTTCACACTCTCTGCAGAAGGGCACACCATACAGATATGGGCCTCGGCTGTCCAAGCCACCAAGGAAAATAGGGAACCCCATGCATTTCCAAAAAGAGGACACCTGTGGGAATCCGCAGAGGTATAATTTGTGCAAATCGGCCCAGAATTTAATACCCAGACACCCTCGCAAAGTCAGAAACGTGGGAAAAAAACGCATTTTCCGCACATTTCACTCGGCTCACCCATTGAAACACGCCGCCAACAACACATGGCCTACAGTCCCGCGTTCCCACAGGTGTCCCGATGAAAACGGTACCTCACATGTGTGGGTGCACCTACCTGGGCGCCAAGGGGAAACCCTAAAACACAAGTAACTACAAGTCTGTTTTCACACCTGAATTTCACACTCTCTGCAGACGGGCACACCATACAGATATGGGCCTGGGGTGTCCAAGCCACCAAGGAAAACAGGGAACCCGATGCATTTCCGAAAAGAGCACACCCGTGGGAATCCGCAGCGGTATGATTTGTGCAAATCGGCCCAGAATTTATTACCAACACACCCCCGCAAAGTCCGAAATGTGGGAAAAAAAAGCTTTTTCTGCACATTTCAATCGGCTCACCCATCGAAACACACCGCCAACAACACATGGCCTACCATCCCACGTTCCCACAGGTGTCCCGATAAAAACAGTACCTCACATGTGTGGGTGCACCTACCTGGGCGCCAAGGGGAAAGCCTAAAACACAAGTAACCCCAAGTCTGTTTTCACACCTGAATTTTACACTCTCTGCAGACGGGCACACCATACAGATATGGGCCTGGGGTGTCCAAGCCACCAAGGAAAACAGGGAACCCGATGCATTTCCGAAAAGAGCACACCCGTGGGAATCCGCAGAGGTATAATTTGTGCAAATCGGCCCAGAATTTATTACCCAGACACCCTCGCAAAGTCCGAAACGTGGGAAAAAAACGCATTTTCCGCACATTTCACTCGGCTCACCCATTGAAACACGCCGCCAACAACACATGGCCTACAGTCCCGCGTTCCCACAGGTGTCCCGATGAAAACGGTACCTCACATGTGTGGGTGCACCTACCTGGGCGCCAAGGGGAAAGCCTAAAACACAAGTAACTACAAGTCTGTTTTCACACCTGAATTTCACACTCTCTGCAGATGTGCACACCATACAGATATGGGCCTGGGGTGTCCAAGCCACCAATGAAAACAGGGAACCCGATGCATTTCCGAAAAGAGCACACCCGTGGGAATCCGCAGAGGTATTATTTGCGCAAATCGGCCCAGAATTTATTACCCAGACACCCCCGCAAAGTCTGAAATGTGGGGAAAAAACGCATTTTCCGCACATTTCACTCGGCTCACCCATCGAAACAAGATGCCAGCAACACATGGCCTACCGTCCCGCGTTCCCACAGGTGTCCCGATAAAAACGGTACCTCACATGTGTGGGTGGACCTACCTGGGCGCCAAGTGCAAAGCCTAAAACACAAGTAACCCCAAGTCTGTTTTCTCACCTGAATTTCACACTCTCTGCAGATGGGCACACCACACAGATATGGGCCTTCGGTGTCCAAGCCACCAAGGAAAACTGGGAACCCCATGCATTTCCGAAAAGAGGACACCCGTGGCAATCCGCAGAGGTATGATTTGCGCAAATCTGCCCCGAATTTATTACCCAGATACCCCCGCAAAGTCCGCAAGGCGGGGAAAAAAATGCATTTTCTGTACATTTCACTCGGCTCATCTATCGAAACACGCTACCAGCAACCCATGGCCTACCGTCCCGCGTTCCAACAGGTGTCCCAATGAAAACAGTACCTCACATGCGTGGGTGCGCCTACCTGGGCGCCACGGGTAAAGCCTAAAACACAAGTAACCCCAAGTCTGTTTTCACACCTGAATTTCACACTCTCTGCAGATGGGCACACCACACAGATATGGGCCTTCGGTGTCCAAGCCACCAAGGAAAACTGGGAACCCCATGCATTTCCGAAAAGAGGACACCCGTGGGAATCCGCAGAGGTATAATTTGCGCAAATCAGCCCAGAATGTATTACCCAGACACCCCCGCAAAATCCGAAATGTGGGAAAAAAACGCATTTTCCGCACATTTCACTCGGCTCACCCATCGAAACACGCCGCCAACACATGGCCTACCGTCCCGCGTTCCCACAGGTGTCCCGATGAAAACGGTACCTCACATGTGTGGGTGCACCTACCTGGGCGCCAAGGGGAAAGCCTAAAACACAAGTATTTTATACCCAGACACCCCAGCAAAGTCTGAAATGTGGGGAAAAAAAAACATTTTCCGTACATTTCAATCGGCTCACCCATCGAAACACGCTGCCAACAACACATGGCCTACCGTCCCGCATTTCCACAGGTGTCCCGATGAAAACGGTACCTCACATGTGTGGGTGCACCTACCTGGGCGCCAAGGGGAAAGCCTAAAACACAAGTAACGCCAAGTCTGTTTTCACACCTGAATTTCACACTCTCTTCAGACGGGCACACCATACAGATATGGGCCTCAGGTGTCCAAGCCACAAGGAAAACAGGGAACCCCATGCATTTCCGAAAAGAGGCCACCCGTGGGAATCCGCAGAGGTATGATTTGCGCAAATCGGCCCAGTATTTATTACGCAGACACCCCCGCAAAGTCTAAAATGTGGGTAAAAAACGCATTTTCCGCACATTTCACTCGGCTCACCCATCGAAACATGCTGCCAACAACACATGGCCTACCGTGCCGTTTTCCCACAGGTGTCCCGATAAAAATGGTACCTCACATGTGTGGGGTGCCCTGGGCGCCAAGGGCAAAGCCTAAAACGCAAGTAAATTCACACCTGAATTTCACACTCTCTGCAGACGGGCACACCACACAGATATGGGCCTTGAGTGTCCAAGCCACCAAGGAAAACAGGGAACCCCATGCATTCCCGAAAAGAGGACACCCGTGGCAATCCGCAGAGGTATGATTTGCGCAAATCTGCCCCGAATTTATTACCCAGACACCCCTGCAAAGTCTGAAATGCGGGGGAAAAAAATGCATTTTCCGTACATTTCACCCAGACACCCCCGCAAAATCCGAAATGTGGGGAAAAAAACACATTTTCCGCACATTTCAATCGGCTCACCCATTGAAACACGCCACCAACAACACATGGCCTACCGTCCCGCGTTCCCACACGTGTCCCGATAAAAACAGTACCTCACATGTGTGGGTGCACCTACCTGGGCGCCAAGGGGAAAGCCTAAAACGCAAGTAACCCCAAGTCTGTTTTCACACCTGAATTCCACACTCTCTGCAGATGGGCACACCACACAGATATGGGCCTTGGGTGTCCAAGACACCAAGGAAAACAGGGAAACCCATGCAATTCTGAAAAGAGGACACCCATGGCAATCCACAGAGGTATGATTTGCGCAAATCGGCCCAAAATTTATTACCCAGACACAACCGCAAAGTCCGAAATGCGGGGAAAAAATGCATTTTCCGTACATTTCACTCGGCTCACCCATCGAAACACGCTGCCAACAACACATGACCTACCGTCCCGCATTTCCACAGGTGTCCCGATGAAAACAGTACCTCACATGTGTGGGTGCTCCTACCTGGGCGCCACGGGGAAAGCCTAAAACATAAGTAACCCCAAGTCTGTTTTCACACCTGAATTTCACACTCTCTGCAGAAGGGCACACCATACAGATATGGGCCTCGGCTGTCCAAGCCACCAAGGAAAACAGGGAACCCCATGCATTTCCGAAAAGAGGACACATGTGGGAATCCGCAGAGGTATAATTTGTGCAAATCGGCCCAGAATTTATTACCCAGACACCCTCGCAAAGTCACAAACGTGGGAAAAAAACGCATTTTCCACACATTTCACTCGGCTCACCCATTGAAACACGCCGCCAACAACACATGGCCTACAGTCCCGCGTTCCCACTGTTAGGTAAGATTTCCACAGGGCTGGTAAATCTTCCTTGCCTGGTTCAACTCCAGAACTTTTTGCTTTTCTAGTGAGATATTTTCCATTAATACCTCAGTGAGTGGGAACCTTTTTCCACACTCACCTGTCTTTAACTCTTTTTATGGGTGTCATTTTTAAGACTCTCCATAGTGTCTTTTTAAAGTTATCATGTCTAACAACTTATTGGCAATAAGTGCCTGTTGTTGCTGGGCTCCCCATTTAACTTTCTTGTGCTAACCTTGAGTGAACTACAGTTCCCAAGGGTAGAAAGGATCTTTGGATCCCTTTTACATTTACTTCTGTGAAACCAGCACACCCCACCTTATGTGGAGTGCTGGGGAGATACAATGTATCCCCTTTCACATTTAAACTGTAACAATTCTGTTACAGTGACAAGCTTACCTTTAATGGCTGGTGGCAGTGATACCTTTTACTAATTTGGTGCACCTTTACCGCGTGCTGTAATCACAGCTGCCGTAAAGGCACCTAAGGGTGCTCATTTTTACCAAAATGGCCCCTGTCTTCTTTTTCTGCCATTTTAGTGTTTCTTGTCGTTTCTTGTTCCTTCCCCTGACATCCAGGGCGGGAAAATCCTTTTTTTGAGTTTTGTCTTCGGCGGGAGTCCCCCGGACACCCCGCCCAGGCTCCAGTCAGTCTGTAAGCACAGGAAGTGGGGGAGGGGTCCCAAACTTCCCCCTCCTTTGTCTTAGGTCTTCCTTCAACTGGGCCAAATCCCAGTGGGGGGTTGGCTGTCCTGATTGGACAGCCAAACGCCCCTTTCTTGTAAAATGCGGGGAGAGAATGCAGAGGTTGTGTTGCAGTTCCTAATAAATACTGGAAACCTGGAAGCTGAAGTCATGTCGACCACTGGAACCGAAAACCGAAGAGGATGACGAAGGAAAAGCGGCGGGAATGATTTCCAGCGGCCGGAGAGCCTGCTTTGTAACCGGAGCCTGCTGCAGCCCTTCCTTCCGATCGACCTGGGGTCTCCGAAAACGACGACCCGAACCCAGAGCCTGATGAGACCCACTAGACTCAAGACGACCTGCATTTTGAGCCATCCCACGGGTTCCTGCGACCTTGCGTTCTTGCAATACCCCAATACCCTGGGACCTCCTGCCACTGTGCGGTGCATGGTCTTCCGAATTCCGAATCTCGCTGAAACTTCGTGGGCACCTTGGTCTATCTCCAGAGACACGAATCGAGTCCAAAAAGTCCCCTCACAAGAGTGCTGGACCTTTTAAACGACGAGAATTCAACCGCGATTTTCTGTCTTCATCTGTGCTCCTTGAAAAGGCGCCAAACCCGCAGAACCGCATTCAGCCGTGAGAGAAATTTTGCCTAGAGCCTTCTTCATTGATCCCTGCTGCAAAGTCCCTTCTGAGGTCTTGTGTTCAGTCTCCAGGACAAGGAATCCAGTGACCGGGTATTTGGCTGCAGTCCCTGAAGTTCTCCTGCTGCAATCTCTTCTTCATTGCTGAGGTACTGTGTTGGCTTGGGTATATACTTACCTTAAGCCTGTTGGGATTTCTGTGTAGTCCTGGGGTGTTTTCTGTGATTGGGAGGTCCCTCGTCCAGTACACCCAGTCCCACTGCTAGAATCCTGCTGGGGTGTCTTCTGTGAAGCCCCTGGACCCTCTTCTAACCCTAGAAGTAAAGTACTCACTTGTTTGCCCAGTTTTCCTAAGGAAACTCTGGCTTTTGCTACTAAAGAACTTATTCTAACACTGCCTGTTGGTCACTAGTCCTAGTGACCCCCCTTCTGCCACTGAGAACACTCATGCTCAAAGGGAAAGACTTTGAAGGGATTGGGACTTCTGCCTAGAAAAGAAATCAAGTGGTTTTACTTACTTGTAAAGAGTTGGTTGGTTGGTAACTGTAATTCTAAGAGTGAACAGTTACAAAAGTTCTTACTGATCTTGGATGTGTGATGCACTATTCTTAAAAGTATGGTTAACATCTTTCCTTCCTTAGCCACTGTTTTGCCAGTCTAAAAGAAAGTAGATGTGAAGGTATTTTACTCTCCTGTGATTAGGTTGTGCCTCTTTACAAAAGTAATGTGTTGGTTTCACCAGATTATTCCTGAAGGGTAATTGTATGAGTGTCCTCCAACTGTTGGTATCACCAGGTTAGTCCTGTTAGGATAACTGTATGAGTGTCCCCCAACTGGGTCTTGCTTCCCCTGACTTGCTGCTAGCCTGTCTTTAATAAGTCTACAATAGGTTGTTGCCTACCTAGAATATCTATTCTGTAAAGTGTGACATTGGGTTTAAAGTTAAAGTAAGTGGGTTTTACTTACCTTGTGTTAGCTGTGTGCCATCCAAAACAAGTTACAAGAGTTATTGCTTATCTCCATCTGGGGTTCCCTGATTTCCAAAGCATCTGTAATTGTATATTACATCCATTAGGTTTTGCTCACCTGGTATAACTGTGTGTTATGACAAAAGTAGTGATAGGTTTTTACTGCACCTAGAATAAGTGTTTCACTATTCATCAAAAGTATATTGTCCAGTTGACTGTTTATGTGATTTGTTACAAGAGTCACTGTACAACTGGAAGGGCCTACTGTCCTTGTATTAACAAAAGTAATCTAAAAATAACCATTGGTCTTTTACTCCCAAGGAATAGGCTTGGCCTACACTAAATGTGTATAACAAGGTTTTGACTTCCCTAGAACTACTGTTAGGTGTTCCAAATAAGGTCTATACTTGGGTCTGTGTACTTTCAAGTATAGTGTTGTGTTTTATATTGTGATTTCATATAATGTTTCAGTATTTACTTAACCCCTAGATTTATCTGGGCCTACTTGTATTTAAATAAATCCTTTATTTTTATAATACATAGTGTTTCAGTGTTTCTTTGGATCATTTGTATTACAATTTTCACTTGTACTGTATCTACTGCCCTCTCTCCCTCCTAAGATAAGCCTGGCTGCTCTGTCTACGCTACCCCGAACTCAGGTGGTACAGCCTTATTCTAAGAGTGGAGTCTTGTACTGCCTCAGTAGAATGGTTTTGCTAGGCCCTTAACTGGACTTCAGAAAAACTGTCCTAACACCCACAGGTGTCCCGATGAAAACGGTACCTCACATGTGTGGGTGCACCTACCTGGGTGCCAAGGGCAAAGCCTAAAACACAAGTAACCCCAAGTCTGTTTTCACACCTGAATTTCACACTCTCTTCAGATGGGCACACCATACAGATATGGCCCTCGGGTGTCCAAGCCACCAAGGAAAACAGGGAACCCCAAGCATTTCTGAAAAGAGGCCACCCGTGGGAATCCGCAGAGGTATGATTTGCGCAAATTGGCCTAGAATGTATTACCCAGACACCCCCGCAAAGTCCGAAATGTGGGAAAAAAATGCATTTTCTGCACATTTCAATCGTCTCACCCATCGAAACACGCCGCCAAAACACATGGTCTACCGTCCCGCGTTCCCGCAGGTCCCCCAATAAAAACAGTACCTCACATGTGTGGGTGCACCTACCTGGGCGCCAAGGGGAAAGCCTAAAACACAAGTAACCCCAAGTCTGTTTTCACACCTGAATTTTACACTCTCTGCAGACTGGCACACCACACAGATGTGGGCCTTGGGTGTCCAAGCCACCAAGGAAAACAGGGAAACCCATGCATTTCCGAAAAGAGGCCACCCGTGGGAATCCGCAGAGGTATGATTTGCGCAAATCGGCCCAGAATTTATTACCCAGACACCCCCGCAAAGTCAGAAATGTGTTGAAAAAAACGCATTTCCCGCACATTTCACTCGGTTTACCCATCGAAACATGCTGCCAGCAACAAGTGGCCTACCATCCTGCGTTCCAACAGGTGTCCAGATGAAAACAGTACCTCACATGTGTGGGTGCGCCTACCTGGGCGCCACGGGGAAAGCCTAAAACACAAGTAACCCCAAGTCTGTTTTCACACCTGAATTTCACGCTCTCTGCAGACGGGCACACCATACAGATATGGGCCTCGGCTGTCCAAGCCACCAAGGAAAACAGGGAACCCCATGCATTTCCGAAAAGAGGACACCTGTGGGAATCCGCAGAGGTATAATTTGTGCAAATCGGCCCAGAATTTATTACCCAGACACCCTCGCAAAGTCCGAAACGTGCGAAAAAAACGCATTTTCCGCTCATTTCACTCGGCTCACCCATTGAAACACGCCGCCAACAACACATGGCCTACAGTCCCGCGTTCCCACAGGTGTCCCGATGAAAACGGTACCTCACATGTGTGGGTGCACCTACCTGGGCGCCAAGGGGAAAGCCTAAAACACAAGTAACTACAAGTCTGTTTTCACACCTGAATTTCACACTCTCTGCAGACGGGCACACCATACAGATATGGGTCTGGGGTGTCCAAGCCACCAATGAAAACAGGGAACCCGATGCATTTCCGAAAAGAGCACACCCGTGGGAATCCGCAGAGGTATTATTTGCGCAAATCGGCCCAGAATGTATTACCCAGACACCCCCGCAAAGTCTGAAATGTGGGGAAAAAAAACGCATTTTCCGCACATTTCACTTGGCTCACCCATCGGAACACGCTGCCAACAACACATGACCTACCGTGCCGTGTTCCCACAGGTTTCCCGATAAAAACGGTACCTCACATGTGTGGGTGGACCTACCTGGGCGCCAAGGGCAAAGCCTAAAACACAAGTAACCCCAAGTCTGTTTTCACACCTGAATTTCACACTCTCTGCAGACGGGTACACCACACAGATATGGGCCTTGGGTGTCCAAGCCACCAAGGAAAACAGGGAACCCCATGCATTTCTGAAAAGAGGACACCCGTAGCAATCCGCAGAGGCATGATTTGCGCAAATCAGCCCAGAAGGTATTACCCAGACACCCCTGCAAAGTCAGAAATGTGGTGAAAAAAACGCATTTCCCGCACATTTCACTCGGTTTACCCATCGAAACACGGTGCCAGCAACACATGGCCTACCGTCCCGCGATCCAACAGGTGTCCCGATAAAAACGGTACCTCACATGTGTGGGTGCACCTAGCTGGGCGCCAAGGGGAAAGCCTAAAACACAAGTAACGCCAAGTCTGTTTTCACACCTGAATTTCACACTCTCTTCAGACGGGCACACCATACAGATATGGGCCTCGGGTGTCCAAGCCACAAGGAAAACAGGGAACCCCATGTATTTCCGAAAAGAGGCCACCCGTGGGAATCCGCAGAGGTATGATTTGCGCAAATCGGCCCAGAATTTATTACCCAGACACCCCAGCAAAGTCAGAAATGTGGTGAAAAAAACACATTTCCCGCACATTTCACTCGGTTTACCCATCGAAACACGCTGCCAGCAACACATGGCCTACCGTCCCGCGTTCCAACAGGTGTCCCGATGAAAACAGTACCTCACATTTGTGGGTGCGCCTACCTGGGCGCCACGGGGAAAGCCTAAAACACAAGTAACCCCAAGTCTGTTTTCACACCTGAATTTCACACTCTCTGCAGACGGGCACACCATACAGATATGGGCCTCGGCTGTCCAAGCCACCAAGGAAAACAGGGAACCCCATGCATTTCCGAAAAAGAGGACACCCGTGGGAATCAGCAGAGGTATGATTTGCGCAAATTGGCTCAGAATTTATTACCCAGACACCCCCGCAAAGTCCGAAATGTCGGGGAAAAAATGCATTTTCCATACATTTCACTCGGCTCACCCATCGAAACACGCTGCCAACAACACATGGCCTACCGTCCCGCATTTCCACAGGTGTCCCGATGAAAACGGTACCTCACATGTGTGGGTGCACCTACCTGGGCGCCAAGGGGAAAGCCTAAAACACAAGTAACGCCAAGTCTGTTTTCACACCTGAATTTCACACTCTCTTCAGACGGGCACACCATACAGATATGGGCCTCAGGTGTCCAAGCCACAAGGAAAACAGTGAACCCCATGCATTTCCGAAAAGAGGCCACCCGTGGGAATCCGCAGAGGTATGATTTGCGCAAATCGGCCCAGTATTTATTACGCAGACACCCCCGCAAAGTCTACAATGTGGGTAAAAAACGCATTTTCCGCACATTTCACTCGGCTCACCCATCGAAACACGCTGCCAACAACACATGGCCTACCGTGCCGTTTTCCCACAGGTGTCCCGATAAAAATGGTACCTCACATGTGTGGGGTGCCCTGGGCGCCAAGGGCAAAGCCTAAAACGCAAGTAACCCCAAGTCTGTTTTCACACCTGAATTTCACACTCTCTGCAGACGGGCACACCACACAGATATGGGCCTTGAGTGTCCAAGCCACCAAGGAAAACAGGGAACCCCATGCATTCCCGAAAAGAGGACACCCGTGGCAATCCGCAGAGGTATGATTTGCGCAAATCTGCCCCGCATTTATTACCCAGACACCCCTACAAAGTCTGAAATGCGGGGGAAAAAAATGCATTTTCCGTACATTTCACCCAGACACCCCCGCAAAATCCGAAATGTGGGGAAAAAAACACATTTTCCGCACATTTCAATCGGCTCACCCATTGAAACACGCCGCCAACAACACATGGCCTACCGTCCCGCGTTCCCACACGTGTCCCGATAAAAACAGTACCTCACATGTGTGGGTGCACCTACCTGGGCGCCAAGGGGAAAGCCTAAAACGCAAGTAACCCCAAGTCTGTTTTCACACCTGAATTTCACACTCTCTGCAGATGGGCACACCACACAGATATGGGCCTTGGGTGTCCAAGACACCAAGGAAAACAGGGAACCCCATGCATTTCCGAAAAGAGGACACATGTGGGAATCCGCAGAGGTATAATTTGTGCAAATCGGCCCAGAATTTATTACCCAGACACCCTCGCAAAGTCAGAAACGTGGGAAAAAAACGCATTTTCCACACATTTCACTCGGCTCACCCATTGAAACACGCCGCCAACAACACATGGCCTACAGTCCCGCGTTCCCACAGGTGTCCCGATGAAAACGGTACCTCACATGTGTGGGTGCACCTACCTGGGCGCCAAGGGGAAACCCTAAAACACAAGTAACTACAAGTCTGTTTTCACACCTGAATTTCACACTCTCTGCAGACGGGCACACCATACAGATATGGGCCTGGGGTGTCCAAGCCACCAAGGAAAACAGGGAACCCGATGCATTTCCGAAAAGAGCACACCCGTGGGAATCCGCAGAGGTATGATTTGTGCAAATCGGCCCAGAATTTATTACCAAGACACCCCCGCAAAGTCCGAAATGTGGGAAAAAAAAAGCTTTTTCTGCACATTTCAATCGGCTCACCCATCGAAACACACCGCCAACAACACATGGCCTACCATCCCATGTTCCCACAGGTGTCCCGATAAAAACAGTACCTCACATGTGTGGGTGCACCTACCTGGGCGCCAAGGGCAAAGCCTAAAACACAAGTAACCCCAAGTCTGTTTTCACACCTGAATTTCACACTCTCTTCAGATGGGCACACCATACAGATATGGCCCTCGGGTGTCCAAGCCACCAAGGAAAACAGGGAACCCCAAGCATTTCTGAAAAGAGGCCACCCGTGGGAATCCGCAGAGGTATGATTTGCGCAAATTGGCCCAGAATGTATTACCCAGACACCCCCGCAAAATCCGAAATGTGGGAAAAAAACGAATTTTCTGCACATTTCAATCGTCTCACCCATCGAAACACGCCGCCAAAACACATGGTCTACCGTCCCGCGTTCCCGCAGGTCTCCCAATAAAAACAGTACCTCACATGTGTGGGTGCACCTACCTGGGCGCCAAGGGGAAAGCCTAAAACACAAGTAACCCCAAGTCTGTTTTCACACCTGAATTTTACACTCTCTGCAGACTGGCACACCACACAGATGTGGGCCTTGGGTGTCCAAGCCACCAAGGAAAACAGGGAAACCCATGCATTTCCGAAAAGAGGCCACCCGTGGGAATCCGCAGAGGTATGATTTGCGCAAATCGGCCCAGAATTTATTACCCAGACACCCCCGCAAAGTCAGAAATGTGTTGAAAAAAACGCATTTCCCGCACATTTCACTCGGTTTACCCATCGAAACATGCTGCCAGCAACACGTGGCCTACCATCCTGCGTTCCAACAGGTGTCCAGATGAAAACAGTACCTCACATGTGTGGGTGCGCCTACCTGGGCGCCACGGGGAAAGCCTAAAACACAAGTAACCCCAAGTCTGTTTTCACACCTGAATTTCACACTCTCTGCAGACGGGCACACCATACAGATATGGGCCTCGGCTGTCCAAGCCACCAAGGAAAACAGGGAACCCCATGCATTTCCGAAAAGAGGACACCTGTGGGAATCCGCAGAGGTATAATTTGTGCAAATCGGCCCAGAATTTATTACCCAGACACCCTCGCAAAGTCCGAAACGTGCGAAAAAAACGCATTTTCCGCTCATTTCACTCGGCTCACCCATTGAAACACGCCGCCAACAACACATGGCCTACAGTCCCGCGTTCCCACAGGTGTCCCGATGAAAACGGTACCTCACATGTGTGGGTGCACCTACCTGGGCGCCAAGGGGAAAGCCTAAAACACAAGTAACTACAAGTCTGTTTTCACACCTGAATTTCACACTCTCTGCAGACGGGCACACCATACAGATATGGGCCTGGGGTGTCCAAGCCACCAATGAAAACAGGGAACCTGATGCATTTACGAAAAGAGCACACCCGTGGGAATCCGCAGAGGTATTATTTGCGCAAATCGGCCCAGAATGTATTACCCAGACACCCCCGCAAAGTCTGAAATGTGGGGAAAAAAAACGCATTTTCCGCACATTTCACTTGGCTCACCCATCGAAACACGCTGCCAACAACACATGACCTACCGTGCCATGTTCCCACAGGTTTCCCGATAAAAACGGTACCTCACATGTGTGGGTGGACCTACCTGGGCGCCAAGGGCAAAGCCTAAAACACAAGTAACCCCAAGTCTGTTTTCACACCTGAATTTCACACTCTCTGCAGACGGGTACACCACACAGATATGGGCCTTGGGTGTCCAAGCCACCAAGGAAAACAGGGAACCCCATGCATTTCTGAAAAGAGGACACCCGTAGCAATCCGCAGAGGCATGATTTGCGCAAATCAGCCCAGAAGGTATTACCCAGACACCCCTGCAAAGTCAGAAATGTGGTGAAAAAAACGCATTTCCCGCACATTTCACTCGGTTTACCCATCGAAACACGGTGCCAGCAACACATGGCCTACCGTCCCGCGTTCCAACAGGTGTCCCGATAAAAACGGTACCTCACATGTGTGGGTGCACCTACCTGGGCGCCAAGGGGAAAGCCTAAAACACAAGTAACGCCAAGTCTGTTTTCACACCTGAATTTCACACTCTCTTCAGACGGGCACACCATACAGATATGGGCCTCGGGTGTCCAAGCCACAAGGAAAACAGGGAGCCCCATGTATTTCCGAAAAGAGGCCACCCTTGGGAATCCGCAGAGGTATGATTTGCGCAAATTGGCCCAGAATTTATTACCCAGACACCCCAGCAAAGTCAGAAATGTGGTGAAAAAAACACATTTCCCGCACATTTCACTCGGTTTACCCATCGAAACACGCTGCCAGCAACACATGGCCTACCGTCCCGCGTTCCAACAGGTGTCCCGATGAAAACAGTACCTCACATTTGTGGGTGCGCCTACCTGGGCGCCACGGGGAAAGCCTAAAACACAAGTAACCCCAAGTCTGTTTTCACACCTGAATTTCACACTCTCTGCAGACGGGCACACCATACAGATATGGGCCTCGGCTGTCCAAGCCACCAAGGAAAACAGGGAACCCCATGCATTTCCGAAAAAGAGGACACCCGTGGGAATCAGCAGAGGTATGATTTGCGCAAATTGGCTCAGAATTTATTACCCAGACACCCCCGCAAAGTCTGAAATGTCGGGGAAAAAATGCATTTTCCATACATTTCACTCGGCTCACTGTTAGGGAGAATTCTCTGTTTAGGCTGAATTTCCCTACCTAGTGAGTCCCCCAGCAGCTTTGCTGGATTTCTAGGGTTTCTTTTTTTCTCCTGCCAAGAGTGAGACTCTTTTACCCTCACTCTTGGGCATGTTGAAGTGTGTTTCCTTGGTTAAACCTTGTGTTGGATGGGCTATGGGGTCGTTTACTCCATAGGGCCTCATGTATTTTTTGGATGTGGGTTACACAGCACCCTCTGTGCCGTAACCCAGGGGTGTCCTAGGGACTCCCCAACATAGACTCCATACCCTGGGACTGACTACTGTCTCCCAGGGCATGTAAAGTCACCAAAGACTTTACTAGTCTTAAATCCTGAACAGAACCAGTACAAACCATCATATTGTGGACGTACTGGCTGGGGCAATTCGATTGCCCCAGGGTCTGTTAGTCGCGGGGGCACGTCTCCGTCCCCCCTGATCGAGTTTTGGCTGGTGGCAGTGGAAACTACTTTTTATATTCGACTGCGAATATTTTCCTATGGGATTTCCCATTGTTTTAGGCTAACACATTTAATTATTTATTTACGGTAGCCTTAAACATACCGCCGGTTTATATATTTATTATTATAACTCCGGTTGGGATTTTTTGCCAAAACTTGATACTAAAATGGCGGTGGCGTTAGCCTCTGTAACTCTGACCCAAAGTGGAGCCCTTTGTCCCACTTTTGGCGGGCTTCTCCACAGAAGCCCTCCAAAGTGGTGCCACTCTGTCTGGGGTACTTAGGAGGGGTGGAGGGGGATTTAGGCACCCTGGACTGAGTTACCTTGGTAACTCAAGTCGCACTCCATCCTGATTGGCCCAAATGGTGAGCCGGCCGGCTCACCACTTAGCATGTTTGAGTGACAGCTAGGCTGGGTGAATGGGGGTTTGCTGCATAAAAGCAGGGCTTTGGGGACTGGAACTTCAGAAGTCGCCACAGGACCTAAGAATCCAACGAGGGACGAGCTGAGCTGATCTGCTACGACGACACCGCCGGTGGAGCCCTGCTGAACCATCTCACCACTTTTCCCGACGACCGAGGAGAACTCTTAACGGACTGGCTCCTTCCCTTGACTGGTGGGGACAACCAGTTTTCACCTTCTTTCCGTTCTTCGAGGTATCCCGTGGCCGCCTTGCCAGTGCCAAGCACCCCGGCAACCGGAACCCCACCACTTTTACCCCAACCGCGAAAGTCGGTACAACCCTTTAACCGGAGGACTCCGCGGCTGGTTTCTTCCCGGGCAGTGCAACGACCTTCTTCTTCTGCTCTTCAGCGAGATCTTCTTCTCCCCTGACCGACGTCGAGCCTTGCTGCCACTGCCTGGAACAACTGCCCCCGCTGGAGGATCCTTTCCGTTAAGGTACCGTGTTCCGCCTGGCTTCCCTTGCCACCGACTGTACGAGGTAGTTTTAGCCCTCGGCTTTCGATCCTGGGATTGCCTGGGACACTTTGGCTAAACTTTCTGAGCCTCTCTAACTCTTTTCCGAACTCTTTTGCAAGACTCTGAATCCCTACCAACTGTGTGATCTTGGGCACGTTTTCGCTCTGTCTGCTCTAAGAGTGGGCCCTGCTTAGTGACATTTGCTCACCTGTGACTTTGTGCTTCTTTGAGCTTACCAAAAGCGTTCTTGACCTTAGAGTGGTGTGTTTATCCTAATTCTGCTCTTTTTCCCTCCCTTCTTTAACCTACTAGAGTGTCATCTAACGTTAAGCGCTCATCTCTGTTTTAATTATGTGGTGTTAACCTAGAGTTGTCTAGATAGGAATAAGGATTGGGACTGCTTTCCATATAACTGTGTTTGGAGTGTTTTATTATATTTTGCTAGAGTGTTTTCAATTTGTGTGTTCTAAACAATAAATAACTATATACTTTTGAAACCAAGCTCTGGTCAGTGTTTGCTTGTGCTATTGTGCCTGAGTACATATTGTGTATACTTTGCATACTGCCTAACTCTTCTTGAGGGAAGTCTGACTGCTCAGCCACAGCTACCAGGTAAATCTGGGTGGTGCAGACTGCTACCAAGTGGGTTTACTGCTATACCTGTAGTCTTAAATCTTTTGTAGTGTTCCCCAAGGGAACTGCACAGGTTTCTGCCTAACACTGGTGTACAGCGGTGGGATTTGTATTGAGTATACATTTTATTGTGCTCTAGATACCTTAGTGCAACTAACCACAAAGCTTAGCACTGTAAAAGTAATCCTCTAACATGTCAGTTATAGAAAGCTATAGTCAAGAGTCCCTTGCAGCCAAAACTGCTGATTGTTTAAGAGTGCTCTGTAAACATAAGGATCTCCTGACTAAGGGCAAGAAAATGGAGCTGATTGAAAGATTGTTAGCTAACCAAAGTCTGGGTGATGGTTCAGAGGAACCTACCACTCCAGCAACTGTAGATGACAGTATTGAAATTAACATGGAGCAAAATGTTGATGATTCTGAGGAAGAGTCAGAAGAGGAGGGTGAGGCTGTTGTGACTGTCCCCCCTAGGCCTCTGCCTGCTCTACCTGCTGTACCTACTGGACCTTTACCAGGTCCCACATTTAGTCCTCAGTACTTTGAACTGGAGAAAATGAAACTAGAATTGGAGTATAAGAAACTTAATGCTCAAACTGACAAAGAACTAAGGCTAAGGGAAATGGAGCTCAAGTATGACTTAGAAATGAAGAAATTATCTGTTGAAAATGCTTCTCTCTCTGGCTCATCTAGAAGTTCCAGTCCTAAAAGACCCCGGATGCCTAAAGAATTGGTTGGTATGTATGAACCTAAGTTGGATGTGTTGGATTGGTTGTCTCTGTTTGAATATAATCATGGGCTCCAGAACATCACAGGAAATGACTTACTCACCTGGTTGTTCTCTAGGCTTCCCCCTGTTGCAACTGATGTGGTAATGGAGATGGGGGAGGAGGATAAGAAGGACTATGAATGTGTGAAGCTAGCTTTGATAGCTAGATTTGGGAAGACCCCTTCCCAGTATCTTAAGAGGTTTAGGAGCCTCAAAAAGCATGATGGTACCCCTTGGGCTACCTGGGTGAGTGAAGGGTTGAAAAACTTAGAGGGATGGATTAAGGGTTACAAGGTGAACACTTATGAAGGTATGAAGAATTTGTTTATGTTGGAGACTATTTATGATGCCTGCTCTCCTGAGCTCAGACAACACTTGGCTGATTCCAAGGAATTAGATTCCCGGAAGCTAGCTAGGGCTGCTGACTTGTGGGTTGCCAACAGGGCCACTCACAAGGACTCTGGGGTAACTCAGAAGAGGGATGGGGAGAAACAGCCTAAAAAGGACTCCAAAGAGAATTCTAATACTACAAATTCCAAAGAGGGCCCCAAACAAAACTATAAGGGTAAGCCACCAGGGAAACCGAATCAGGCTAGTGTACCTTCTGGTCGCAGACCAGAAGGGGGTCAGACCAAGCCTCCATTCCAGCGAGCCTTTGGCTCATGCTTTGTTTGTAAGGCTACTGACCATGTGAAAGGAGATCCCAGATGTAAGGGTAAACCTTCAGGGGTCCAGCTTGCCTCCTTAGCCTTCGCTCCAGAAGAGGAAGTACATATGGCAAGTGGAAACTTTCTATTACTAGCTGATGAACCCACTGGAGTCTCAGGTAGTGTTTCTTTAGTCTCTCTGGGGTTGTGGGAGCAACAGAATTTAGATGTCTATAACTCCATCCCAGATAATACTAAAGAGTATTATAAGGACAGTGTCCAGGTGAATGGTCAGGAGACTCCTGCCATTAGGGACACTGGAGCCAGCATAACTGTGGTGGATGAATCATTTTTCAAGGCAGAGGATGTTGCTAAGGCACCCAAATGCCTCACCAAGTTAGCTGGTGGGCCTGTGCACATGTGTCCCCAGTTACCAGTTCTCATCCAATGTAATGATATGGCTGTAAAAATACCTGTCAGTGTACAATGTGAAGTGCCAGGTAGGGTTCTGTTGGGTAATGACCTCAAGGCTCTTGGAGTTGTGTCACATACCCCCAGACCACCTAGCAAAAGGTTACAGGAGCTCACAAAACCTGCAAGAGAGAAAACCCTGCGAGGGTTATCTCAGGAGGTGATGACAGAAATCACTCCTCTCCCACTGGAGCAACTTACTGCAGTAACTACCAGATCAGGAGCAAAGGGGCAACCCAAGACTCCTAGGAAAAAGCCAGCAGCAAGCACTCCAGTGCTTCCAACAAGGACTTCCCCTAGGTTGTCCAAAGTTACACCTGTAACTCCACCTCCAGCTGAGGCTGAGAGGGAGGTACAACCCTGTGTGGTTGAGCTAGACTCTGAGGAAGAGCTAGAAGGAGGCCCCAACCTTATTGGAGATTTGGACCCTGAGGACCATCCTGAGCTGCAGTCTTTACTGGCAGAAGGTGGGCCTAGCAGGGCAGCTTTTCGTAAGGGGCAAAGAGAATGTCCAACTCTGGAAGGTCTCCGCCACCAGGCAGCTTCTCAGGCTGATGGGCAAGAGCCTGGGAAGTATAGGTTACACTGGGAAGATGGCCTCTTCTACAGTGAACCAACTGAGTCTGAACCTGGAGACTACAAACGCCTTGTAGTCCCACAAGAGAACAGACAACAGTTCTTACAACTAGCCCATGAGATACCTTTGGCTGGTCACTTGAGTTTCAAGAAGACCAAGGAAAGGCTCTCTCTCTACTTTTATTGGCCAAAGATGGGGGCTGAAGTAGACAGATATTGTAAGAGCTGCCACACCTGCCAGACTTCTGGTAAGGTTGGTGCCAAGAATGTGGCACCTTTAGTGCCTCTCCCAGTTGTGGGAGTCCCATTTGAGAGGGTAGGGATTGACATTGTTGGTCCCCTTGATCCCCCCAACCTCCTCAGGCAACAGGTTTATCCTTGTTGTAGTAGACCATGCTACTAGGTACCCTGAGGCAATTCCTATGAGGACTGTTACAGCTCCGGCTGTGGCTAAGGCCCTCCTTGGTATTTTTACCAGGGTTGGGTTTCCTAAGGAGGTAATCTCTGACAGGGGGTCAAACTTTATGTCCCACTACATGAAAGCCATGTGGAAAACCTGTGGAGTTACCTACAAGTTCTCAACCGCATACCACCCTCAGACAAACGGGTTGGTTGAAAGGTTTAACAGAACCATGAAGAGCATGATAGGTGCTTTAGAAGAACCCCTTAAGAAAAAGTGGGACCTTCTACTGCCATGCCTTCTCTTTGCTTATAGAGAAGTCCCTCAGAAGGGAGTAGGTTATTCTCCCTTTGAGCTTCTCCATGGCCATCCAGTCAGAGGTCCATTGGCCCTGATTAAGGAGGGATTGGAAGGTGCTCCTCCCCTCAAGCCAGTCCGAGTGACTGACTATGTGATAGGTCTCCGGAGGAGAATGTCACACATGATGGCAGAAGCAAGTGACAACTTGAAAGCTGGTCAAGCTCTGGTCAAACATTGGCACGACCAGAAGGCTAACATGGTTGAGTTTACTCAAGACCAGCTAGTTCTAGTTATGCTCCCAACAAGGCAGAGGGCCTTGCAAGACAAATGGATGGGACCCTTCAAGATTGTGGGAAAACTTGGAGAGGTCAACTATCTGGTGGATCTGGGCAGACCCAGGGAAGCTCCTAGAGTCTTCCACACCAACCGACTAAAAGCATACATCTCCAGACCTGATGTAGGAGCCTTGCTTCTAGCTTCAGCTGCAGAGGAAGAAGAGAGTGAATCTCTCCCTGATCTCCCCAGAGGTGTGCCTTTAGATGAAAAAGTTGAAGGAGTCAATCTCTCTTCAGACCTGACACCTGAGCAACAAGAGGAGTGCAAATCTATGTTAAATCAGTTTGCCTCCCTGTTCTCACTGTCACCAGGCTTGACCCCTTGGGGCCAGCATGAGATACTCACTGGTGACTGTCTGCCAGTCAAAAGCAGAGGATACAGAATGTCAGAACATATCAGAACCCACATCAAAGGAGAGGTCAAGAAGATGCTTGATCTCGGGGTAATAGAGCCCTCTACTAGTCCATGGTCTAGCCCAGTTGTGTTAGTACCAAAGGCAGGATCCAAAGACTTGAGATTCTGTGTGGACTATAGAGCTCTAAATGCAGTCACAAAGACTGATGCCCACCCTTTGCCCAGGACAGATGAGTTGGTGGATAAACTTGGTGCAGCCAAGTACCCCCGCACATTTGACCTGACGTCAGGCTATTGGCAAATAGCCCTGACAGACCATGCCAAGGAGAAAACTGCATTTTCAACCCCAGTTGGCTTGTACCAGTTTAAGGTCATGCCTTTTGGACTAAAAAATGCACCTGCCACATTCCAAAGGATGGTGAACCAAGTTCTAGCTGGGATGGAAGATTTCTGCATGGCATACTTGGATGACATTGCAGTCTTCAGCCACTCCTGGGAGGAGCATGTGAACCACCTAGGACATGTGTTGCAGGCCCTTGAACAGGCCCATTTGACAATCAAAGCCAGTAAGTGCCAGATTGGTCAAAGTAAGGTGGTCTACCTTGGACATGAGGTAGGAGGTGAGAAATAAGGCCTTTGCTCAGCAAGATTGAAGCTGTGCAAAATTGGACAACACCAACTACTCAAACCCAAGTGAGAGCTTTCCTAGGCCTCACTGGGTATTACAGGAATTTCATTGAGAACTATGGGACCATAGCTTCTCCACTGAATGTAATCTCCTCTCCCAAATTCCCTAAAAAGGTAAAATGGAATGAGGAGTGCAATCAGGCCTTTGAAAAACTGAAGAGAGCTCTTTGCCAAGCTCCAGTGTTAAGAGCTCCTGACTACCACCAAACTTTCATTGTACAAACTGATGCTTCCAATGTAGGTATAGGTGCAGTTCTAAGCCAACTGGATGAGAAGGGTAGGGAGCACCCCATTTGCTTCATCAGTAGGAAACTGAAGGATCCTGAGACAAGGTGGGCAACTATCGAAAGAGAATGCTTTGCTATTGTGTGGGCACTGAAGAAGTTTAGGCCATACTTGTATGGTTCTACTTTTTTTATTCAGACTGACCACCAACCCTTGAGATGGTTAATGCAAATGAAAGGGGAAAATCCAAAACTATTGAGATGGTCAATCTGCCTGCAAGGGTTTGATTTCACCATTGAGCACAGGTCAGGGTGTCACCATCAAAACGCTGATGGACTCTCTAGGATGTATATCATCGACTAGAGGTATGAGGATCATCCAGGAGTGGATTAAATCCTCCTGTCCCTTAGTCTGGGGGGGGGCGAGTGTTAGGGAGAATTCTCTGTTTAGGCTGAATTTCCCTACCTAGTGAGTCCCCCAGCAGCTTTGCTGGATTTCTAGGGTTTCTTTTTTTCTCCTGCCAAGAGTGAGACTCTTTTACCCTCACTCTTGGGCATGTTGAAGTGTGTTTCCTTGGTTAAACCTTGTGTTGGATGGGCTATGGGGTCGTTTACTCCATAGGGCCTCATGTATTTTTTGGATGTGGGTTACACAGCACCCTCTGTGCCGTAACCCAGGGGTGTCCTAGGGACTCCCCAACATAGACTCCATACCCTGGGACTGACTACTGTCTCCCAGGGCATGTAAAGTCACCAAAGACTTTACTAGTCTTAAATCCTGAACAGAACCAGTACAAACCATCATATTGTGGACGTACTGGCTGGGGCAATTCGATTGCCCCAGGGTCTGTTAGTCGCGGGGGCACGTCTCCGTCCCCCCTGATCGAGTTTTGGCTGGTGGCAGTGGAAACTACTTTTTATATTCGACCGCGAATATTTTCCTATGGGATTTCCCATTGTTTTAGGCTAACACATTTAATTATTTATTTACGGTAGCCTTAAACATACCGCCGGTTTATATATTTATTATTATAACTCCGGTTGGTATTTTTTGCCAAAACTTGATACTAAAATGGCGGTGGCGTTAGCCTCTGTAACTCTGACCCAAAGTGGAGCCCTTTGTCCCACTTTTGGCGGGCTTCTCCACAGAAGCCCTCCAAAGTGGTGCCACTCTGTCTGGGGTACTTAGGAGGGGTCGAGGGGGATTTAGGCACCCTGGACTGAGTTACCTTGGTAACTCAAGTCGCACTCCATCCTGATTGGCCCAAATGGTGAGCCGGCCGGCTCACCACTTAGCATGTTTGAGTGACAGCTAGGCTGGGTGAATGGGGGTTTGCTGCATAAAAGCAGGGCTTTGGGGACTGGAACTTCAGAAGTCGCCACAGGACCTAAGAATCCAACGAGGGACGAGCTGAGCTGATCTGCTACGACGACACCGCCGGTGGAGCCCTGCTGAACCATCTCACCACTTTTCCCGACGACCGAGGAGAACTCTTAACGGAGTGGCTCCTTCCCTTGACTGGTGGGGACAACCAGTTTTCACCTTCTTTCCGTTCTTCGAGGTATCCCGTGGCCGCCTTGCCAGTGCCAAGCACCCCGGCAACCGGAACCCCACCACTTTTACCCCAACCGCGAAAGTCGGTACAACCCTTTAACCGGAGGACTCCGCGGCTGGTTTCTTCCCGGGCAGTGCAACGACCTTCTTCTTCTGCTCTTCAGCGAGATCTTCTTCTCCCCTGACCGACGTCGAGCCTTGCTGCCACTGCCTGGAACAACTGCCCCTGCTGGAGGATCCTTTCCGTTAAGGTACCGTGTTCCGCCTGGCTTCCCTTGCCACCGACTGTACGAGGTAGTTTTAGCCCTCGGCTTTCGATCCTGGGATTGCCTGGGACACTTTGGCTAAACTTTCTGAGCCTCTCTAACTCTTTTCCGAACTCTTTTGCAAGACTCTGAATCCCTACCAACTGTGTGATCTTGGGCACGTTTTCGCTCTGTCTGCTCTAAGAGTGGGCCCTGCTTAGTGACTTTTGCTCACCTGTGACTTTGTGCTTCTTTGAGCTTACCAAAAGCGTTCTTGACCTTAGAGTGGTGTGTTTATCCTAATTCTGCTCTTTTTCCCTCCCTTCTTTAACCTACTAGAGTGTCATCTAACGTTAAGCGCTCACCTCTGTTTTAATTATGTGGTGTTAACCTAGAGTTGTCTAGATAGGAATAAGGATTGGGACTGCTTTCCATATAACTGTGTTTGGAGTGTTTTATTATATTTTGCTAGAGTGTTTTCAATTTGTGTGTTCTAAACAATAAATAACTATATACTTTTGAAACCAAGCTCTGGTCAGTGTTTGCTTGTGCTATTGTGCCTGAGTACATATTGTGTATACTTTGCATACTGCCTAACTCTTCTTGAGGGAAGTCTGACTGCTCAGCCACAGCTACCAGGTAAATCTGGGTGGTGCAGACTGCTACCAAGTGGGTTTACTGCTATACCTGTAGTCTTAAATCTTTTGCAGTGTTCCCCAAGGGAACTGCACAGGTTTCTGCCTAACACTCACCCATCGAAACACGCCACCAACAACACATGGCCTACAGTCCCTCGTTCCCACAGGTGTCCCGATGAAAACGGTACCTCACATGTGTGGGTGCACCTACCTGGGCGCCAAGGGGAAAGCCTAAAACACAAGTAACCACAAGTCTGTTTTCACACCTGAATTTTACACACTATGCAGACGGGCACACCACACAGATATGGGCCTTGGGTGTCCAAGTAACCAAGGAAAACAGGGAACCCCATGCATTTCTGAAAAGAGGACACCCGTGGCAATCCGCAGAGGCATGATTTGCGCAAATCGGCCCAGAATGTATTACCCAGACACCCCTGCAAAGTCAGAAATGTGGTGAAAAAAACGCATTTCCCGCACATTTCACTCGGTTTACGCATCGAAACATGCTGCCAGCAACACATGGCCTACCGTCCCGCGTTCCAACATATGTCCCGGTAAAAATGGTACCTCACATGTGTGGGTGCACCTACCTGGGCGCCACGGGGAAAGCCTAAAACACAAGTAACCCCAAGTCTGTTTTCACACCTGAATTTCACACTCTCTGCAGACGGGCACACCACACAAATATGGGCCTCGGCTGTCCAAGCCACCAAGGAAAATAGGGAACCCTATGCATTTCCGAAAAGAGGACACCTGTGGGAATCCGCAGAGGTATTAGTTGCGCAAATCGGCCCAGAATTTATTACCTAGACACCCCCGCAAAGTCTGAAATGTCGGGGAAAAAAACGCATTTTCTGCACATTTCACTTGGCTCACCCATCTAAACACGCTGCCAACAACACATGGCCTACCGTGCCTTGTTCACACAGGTGTCCCGATAAAAACGGTACCTCACATGTGTGGATGCACCTACCTGGGCGCCAAGGGCAAAGCCTAAAACACAAGTAACTACAAGTCTGTTTTCACACCTGAATTTCACACTCTCTGCAGACGGGCACACCATACAGATATGGGCCTCGGGTGTCCAAGCCACCCAGGAAAACAGGGAAACCCATGCATTTCCATAAAGAGGACACCCGTGGGAATCCGCAGAGGTATAATTTGTGCAAATCGGCCCAGAATTTATTACCCAGAGAACCCCGCAGTCAGAAATGTGGTAAAAAAACGCATTTCCCGCACATTTCACTCAACTTACCCATCGAAACAAGCAGCCAGCAACACATGGCCTACCGTCCCGCGTTCCTACAGGTGTCCCGATGTAAATAGTACCTCACAAGTGTGGGTGCACCTACCTGGCGCCGAGGGGAAAGCCTAAAACACAAGTAACCCAAGTCTGTTTTCACACCTGAATTTCACACTCTCTGCAGACGGGCACACCATACAGATATGGGCCTCGGCTGTCCAAGCCACCAAGGAAAACAGGGAACCCCATGCATTTCCGAAAAGAGGACACCTGTGGGAATCCGCAGAGGTATAATGTGTGCAAATCGGCCCAGAATTTATTACCCAGACACCCTCGCAAAGTCCGAAACGTGGGAAAAAAAAGCTTTTTCTGCACATTTCAATCGGCTAACACATCGAAACACACCGCCAACAACACATGGCCTACCATCCCGCGTTCCCACAGGTGTCCCGATAAAAACAGTACCTCACATGTGTGGGTGCACCTACCTGGGCGCCAAGGGCAAAGTCTAAAACACAAGTAACCCCAAGTTTGTTTTCACACCTGAATTTCACACTCTCTGCAGACGGGCAGACGGGCACACCACACAGATATGGGCCTCGGCTGTCCAAGCCACCAAGGAAAACAATGAACCCCATGCATTTCCGAAAAGCGGACACCCGTGGGAATCCACAGAGGTATGATTTGCGCAAATCGGCCCAGAATTTATTACCCAGACACCCCCGCAAAGTCTGAAATGCGGGGAAAATAATGCATTTTCCGTACATTTCAATCGGCTCACCCATCGAAACACGCCGCGAACAACACAGGGCCTACCGTCCCGCCTTCCCACAGGTGTCCAGATAAAAATGGTACCTCACATGTGTGGGTGCACCTACCTGGGCGCCAAGGGGAAAGCCTAAAACACAAGTAACCCCAAGTCTGTTTTCACACCTGAATTTCACACTCTCTTCAGACGGACACACCATACAGATATGGGCCTCGAGGGTCCAAGCCACCAAGGAAAATAGGGAACCCAATGCATTTCCAAAAAGAGGACACCCGTGGCAATCCGCAGAGGTATGATTTGCGCAAATCGGCCCAGAATTTATTACCCAGAGACCCCCGCAAAGTCAGAAATGTGGTGAAAAAAATGCATTTCCCGCACATTTCACTCGGTTTACCCATCGAAACACGCTCCCAGCAACACATGGCCTACCGTCTTGCGTTCCAACAGGTGTCCCGATGAAAATAGTACCTCACATGTGGGGGTGCGCCTACCTGGGCGCCACGGGGAAAGCCTAAAACACAAGTAACCCCAAGTCTGTTTTCACACCTGAATTTCTCACACTCTGCAGACGGGCACACCATACAGATATGGGCCTCCGGTGTCCAAGCCACCAAGGAAAACCGGGAACCCGATGCATTTCCGAAAAGAGCACACCCGTGGGAATCAGCAGAGGTATGATTTGCGCAAATCGGCCAAGAATTTATTACCAAGACACCCCCGCAAAGTCCAAAATGTGGGAAAAAAAATCATTTTCCGTGCATTTCAATCGGCTCACCCAACGAAACACGCCGCGAACAACACATGGCCTACCGTCCCGCGTTCCCACAGGTATCCTGATAAAAACGGTACTTCACATGTGTGGGTGCACCTACCTGGGCGCCAAGGGGAAAGCCTAAAACACAAGTAACCCCAAGTCTGTTTTCACACCTGAATTTCACACTCTCTTCAGACGGGCACACCATACAGATATGGGCCTCGAGGGTCCAAGCCACCAAGGAAAACCGGGAACCTGATGCATTTCCGAAAAGAGCACACCCGTGGGAATCCGCAGAGGTATGATTTGCGCAAATCGGGCAAGAATTTATTACCGAGACACCCCCGCAAAGTTCGAAATGTGGGAAAAAAAATCATTTTCCGTACATTTCAATCGGCTCACCCATCGAAACACGCCGCCAACAACACATGGCCTACCGTCCCGCGTTCCCACAGGTGTCCCGATAAAAACGGTACCTCACATGTGTGGGTGCACCTACCTGGGCACCAAGGGGAAAGCCTAAAACACAAGTAACCCCAAGTCTGTTTTCACACCTGAATTTCACACTCTCTTAAAACAGGCACACCACACAGATATGGGCCTTGGGTGTCCAAGCCACCAAGGAAAACAGGGAACCCCATGCATTCCTGAAAAGAGGACACCCGTGGCAATCCGCAGAGGTATGATATGCGCAAATCTGCCCCGAATTTATTACCCAGACACCCCTGCAAAGTCTGAAATGCGGGGAAAAAAATGCATTTTCCGTACATTTCACTCGGCTCACCCATCGAAACACGCTGCCAACAACACATGGCCTACCGTCCCGCATTTCCACAGGTGTCCCGATGAAAACAGTACCTCACATGTGTGGGTGCACCTACCTGGGCGCCAAGGGGAAAGCCTAAAACACAAGTAACGCCAAGTCTGTTTTCACACCTGAATTTCACACTCCCTGCAGACGGGCACACCATACAGATATGGGCCTCGGGTGTCCAAGCCACAGGAAAACAGGGAACCCCATGCATTTCCGAAAAGAGGCCACCCGTGGGAATCCGCAGAGGTATGATTTGCGCAAATCGGCCCAGAATTTATTACCCAGACACCCCAGCAAAGTCAGAAATGTGGTGAAAAAAACACATTTCCCGCACATTTCACTCGGTTTACCCATCGAAACACGCTGCCAGCAACACATGGCCTACCGTCCCGCGTTCCAACAGGTGTCCCGATGAAAACAGTACCTCACATTTGTGGGTGCGCCTACCTGGGCGCCACGGGGAAAGCCTAAAACACAAGTAACCCCAAGTCTGTTTTCACACCTGAATTTCACACTCTCTGCAGACGGGCACACCATACAGATATGGGCCTCGGCTGTCCAAGCCACCAAGGAAAACAGGGAACCCCATGCATTTCCGAAAAAGAGGACACCCGTGGGAATCCGCAGAGGTATGATTTGCGCAAATTGGCTCAGAATTTATTACCCAGACACCCCCGCAAAGTCTGAAATGTCAGGAAAAAAATGCATTTTCCATACATTTCACTCGGCTCACCCATCGAAACACGCCGCCAACAACACATGGCCTACAGTCCCTCGTTCCCACAGGTGTCCCGATGAAAAAGGTACCTCACATGTGTGGGTGCACCTACCTGGGCGCCAAGGGGAAAGCCTAAAACACAAGTAACCACAAGTCTGTTTTCACACCTGAATTTTACACACTATGCAGACGGGCACACCACACAGATATGGGCCTTGGGTGTCCAAGCCACCAAGGAAAACAGGGAACCCCATGCATTTCTGAAAAGAGGACACCCGTGGCAATCCGCAGAGGCATGATTTGCGCAAATCGGCCCAGAATGTATTACCCAGACACCCCTTCAAAGTCAGAAATGTGGTGAAAAAAACGCATTTCCCGCACATTTCACTCGGTTTACCCATCGAAACACGCTGCCAGCAACACATGGCCTACCGTCCCGCGTTCCAACAGGTGTCCCGGTAAAAATGGTACCTCACATGTGTGGGTGCACCTACCTGGGCGCCACGGGGAAAGCCTAAAACACAAGTAACCCCAAGTCTGTTTTCACACCTGAATTTCACACTCTCTGCAGACGGGCACACCACACAGATATGGGCCTTGGGTGTCCAAGCCACCAAGGAAAACAGGGAAACCCATGCATTTCCGAAAAGAGGACACCCTTGGCAATCCGCAGAGGTATTATTTGCGCAAATCGGCCCAGAATTTATTACCCAGGCACCCCCGCAAAGTCTGAAATGTGGGAAAAAAAACCGCATTTTCTGCACATTTCACTTGGCTCACCCATCGAAACACGCTGCCAACAACACATGGCCTACCGTGCCGTGTTCACACAGGTGTCCCAATAAAAACGGTACCTCACATGTGTGGGTGGACCTACCTGGGCGCCAAGGGCAAAGCCTAAAACACAAGTAACCCCAAGTCTGTTTTCACACCTGAATTTCACACTCTCTGCAGATGGGCACACCACACAGATATGGGCCTTGGGTGTCCAAGCCAGCAAGGAAAACAGGGAACCCCATGCATTTCCGAAAAGAGGTCACCCGTGGCAATCCGCAGAGGTATGATTTGCGCAAATCTGCCCTGAATTTATTACCCAGATACCCCCGCAAAGTCCGAAATGCGGGGAAAAAAATGTATTTTCTGTACATTTCACTTGGCTCACCTATCGAAACACGCTACCAGCAACACATGGCCTACCGTCCCGCGTTCCCACAGGTGGCCCGATGAAAACGGTACCTTACATGTGTGGGTGCACCTACCTGGGCGCCAAGGGGAAAGCCTAAAACACAAGTATTTTATACCCAGACACCCCAGCAAAGTCTGAAATGTGGGGAAAAAAACACATTTTCCGCACATTTCACTCCGCTCACCCATTGAAACACGCTTCCAACAACACATGGCCTACCGTGCCATGTTCCCACAGGTGTCCCGATAAAAACGGTACCTCACATGTGTGGGTGGACCTACCTGGGCGCCAAGTGGAAAGCCTAAAACACAAGTAACGCCAAGTCTGTTTTCACACCTGAATTTCACACTCTCTTCAGACAGGCACACCATACAGATATGGGCCTCGGGTGTCCAAGCCACCAAGGAAAACAGGGAACCCCATGCATTTCCGAAAAGAGGCCACCCGTGGGAATCCGAAGAGGTATGATTTGCGCAAATCGGCTCAGAATGTATTACCCAGACACCCCCGCAAAATCCGAAATGTGGGGAAAAAACACATTTTCCGCACATTTCAATCGGCTCACCCATTGAAACACGCCGCCAACAACACATGGCCTACCGTCCCCCGTTCCCACAGGTGTCCCGATAAAAACAGTACATCATGTGTGGGTGCACCTACCTGGGCGCCAAGGGGAAAGCCTAAAACACAAGTAACCCCAAGTCTGTTTTCACACCTGAATTTCACACTCTCTGCAGATGGGCACACCACACAGATATGGGCATTGGGTGTCCAAGACACCAAGGAAAACAGGGAAACCCATGCATTTCTGAAAAGAGGACACTCGTGGCCATCCACAGAGGTATGATTTGCGCAAATCGGCCCAAAATTTATCACCCAGACACAACCGCAAAGTCCGAAATGCGGGCAAAAAATGCATTTTCCGCACATTTCACTCGGTTTACCCATCGAAACATGCTGCCAGCAACACGTGGCCTACCATCCTGCGTTCCAACAGGTGTCCAGATGAAAACAATGCCTCACATGTGTGGGTGCGCCTACCTGGGCGCCACGGGGAAAGCCTAAAACACAAGTAACCCCAAGTCTGTTTTCACACCTGAATTTCACACTCTCTGCAGACGGGCACACCATACAGATATGGGCCTCGGCTGTCCAAGCCACCAAGGAAAACAGGGAACCCCATGCATTTCCAAAAAGAGGACACCTGTGGGAATCCGCAGAGGTATAATTTGTGCAAATCGGCCCAGAATTTATTACCCAGACACCCTCGCAAAGTCCGAAACGTGCGAAAAAAACGCATTTTCCGCTCATTTCACTCGGCTCACCCATTGAAAAACGCCGCCAACAACACATGGCCTAGAGTCCCGCGTTCCCACAGGTGTCCCGATGAAAACGGTACCTCACATGTGTGGGTGCACCTACCTGGGCGCCAAGGGGAAAGCCTAAAACACAAGTAACTACAAGTCTGTTTTCACACCTGAATTTCACACTCTCTGCAGACGGGCACACCATACAGATATGGGCCTGGGGTGTCCAAGCCACCAATGTAAACAGGGAACCCGATGCATTTCCGAAAAGAGCACACCCGTGGGAATCCGCAGAGGTATTATTTGCGCAAATCAGCCCAGAAGGTATTACCCAGACACCCCTGCAAAGTCAGAAATGTGGTGAAAAAAACGCATTTCCCGCACATTTCACTCGGTTTACCCATCGAAACACGCTGCCAGCAACACATGGCCTACCGTCCCGCGTTCCAACAGGTGTCCCGATAAAAACGGAACCTCACATGTGTGGGTGCACCTACCTGGGCGCCAAGGGGAAAGCCTAAAACACAAGTAACGCCAAGTCTGTTTTCACACCTGAATTTCACACTCTCTGCAGACGGGCACACCATACAGATATGGGCCTGGGGTGTCCAAGCCACCAAGGAAAACAGGGAACCCGATGCATTTCCGAAAAGAGCACACCCGTGGGAATCCGCAGAGGTATGATTTGTGCAAATCGGCCCAGAATTTATTACCAAGACACCCCCGCAAAGTCCGAAATGTGGGAAAAAAAAAGCTTTTTCTGCACATTTCAATCGGCTCACCCATCGAAACACACCGCCAACAACACATGGCCTACCATCCCATGTTCCCACAGGTGTCCCGATAAAAACAGTACCTCACATGTGTGGGTGCACCTACCTAGGCGCCAAGGGCAAAGCCTAAAACACAAGTAACCCCAAGTCTGTTTTCACACCTGAATTTCACACTCTCTGCAGACTGGCACACCACACAGATGTGGGCCTTGGGTGTCCAAGCCACCAAGGAAAACAGGGAAACCCATGCATTTCCGAAAGAGGCCACCCGTGGGAATCCGCAGAGGTATGATTTGCGCAAATCGGCCCAGAATTTATTACCCAGACACCCCCGCAAAGTCAGAAATGTGGTGAAAAAAACGCATTTCCCGCACATTTCACTCGGTTTACCCATCGAAACATGCTGCCAGCAACACGTGGCCTACCATCCTGCGTTCCAACAGGTGTCCAGATGAAAACAGTACCTCACATGTGTGGGTGCGCCTACCTGGGCGCCACGTGGAAAGCCTAAAACACAAGTAACCCCAAGTCTGTTTTCACACCTGAATTTCACACTCTCTGCAGACGGGCACACCATACAGATATGGGCCTCGGCTGTCCAAGCCACCAAGGAAAACAGGGAACCCCATGCATTTCCGAAAAGAGGACACCTGTGGGAATCCGCAGAGGTATAATTTGCGCAAATTGGCCCAGAATGTATTACCCAGACACCCCCGCAAAGTCCGAAACGTGCGAAAAAAAACGCATTTTCCGCTCATTTCACTCGGCTCACCCATTGAAACACGCCGCCAACAACACATGGCCTACAGTCCCCCGTTCCCACAGGTGTCCCGATAAAAACGGAACCTCACATGTGTGGGTGCACCTACCTGGGCGCCAAGGGGAAAGCCTAAAACACAAGTAACCACAAGTCTGTTTTCACACCTGAATTTTACACACTATGCAGACGGGCACACCACACAGATATGGGCCTTGGGTGTCCAAGCCACCAAGGAAAACAGGGAACCCCATGCATTTCTGAAAAGAGGACACCCGTGGCAATCCGCAGAGGCATGATTTGCGCAAATCGGCCCAGAATGTATTACCCAGACACCCCTGCAAAGTCAGAAATGTGGTGAAAAAAACGCATTTCCCACACATTTCACTCGGTTTACCCATCGAAACACGCTGCCAGCAACACATGGCCTACCGTCCCGCGTTCCAACATGTGTCCCGGTAAAAATGGTACCTCACATGTGTGGGTGCACCTACCTGGGCGCCACGGGGAAAGCCTAAAACACAAGTAACCCCAAGTCTGTTTTCACACCTGAATTTCACACTCTCTGCAGACGGGCACACCACACAGATATGGGCCTTGGGTGTCCAAGCCACCAAGGAAAACAGGGAAACCCATGCATTTCCGAAAAGAGGACACCCTTGGCAATCCGCAGAGGTATGATTTGCGCAAATCGGCCCAGAATTTATTACCCAGACACCCCTGCAAAGTCAGAAATGTGGTGAAAAAAACGCATTTCCCGCACATTTCACTCGGTTTACCCATCGAATCACGCTGCCAGCAACACATGGCCTACCGTCCTGCGTTCCAACAGGTGTCCCGATGAAAATAGTACCTCACATGTGTGGGTGCGCCTACCTGGGCGCCACGGGGAAAGCCTAAAACACAAGTAACCACAAGTCTGTTTTCACACCTGAATTTTACACACTATGCAGACGGGCACACCACACAGATATGGGCCTTGGGTGTCCAAGCCACCAAGGAAAACAGGGAACCCCATGCATTTCTGAAAAGAGGACACCCGTGGCAATCCGCAGAGGCATGATTTGCGCAAATCGGCCCAGAATGTATTACCCAGACACCCCTGCAAAGTCAGAAATGTGGTGAAAAAAACGCATTTCCCGCACATTTCACTCGGTTTACCCATCGAAACACGCTGCCAGCAACACATGGCCTACCGTCCCGCGTTACAACATGTGTCCCGGTAAAAATGGTACCTCACATGTGTGGGTGCACCTACCTGGGCGCCACGGGGAAAGCCTAAAACACAAGTAACCCCAAGTCTGTTTTCACACCTGAATTTCACACTCTCTGCAGACGGGCACACCACACAGATATGGGCCTTGGGTGTCCAAGCCACCAAGGAAAACAGGGAAACCCATGCATTTCCGAAAAGAGGACACCCTTGGCAATCCGCAGAGGTATCATTTGCGCAAATCGGCCCAGAATTTATTACCCAGACACCCCTGCAAAGTCAGAAATGTGGTGAAAAAAACGCATTTCCCGCACATTTCACTCGGTTTACCCATTGAATCACGCTGCCAGCAACACATGGCCTACCGTCCTGCGTTCCAACAGGTGTCCCGATGAAAATAGTACCTCACATGTGTGGGTGCGCCTACCTGGGCGCTACGGGGAAAGCCTAAAACACAAGTAACCCCAAGTCTGTTTTCACACCTGATTTTCACACTTTCTTCAGACGGGCACACAATACAGATATGGGCCTCGGCTGTCCAAGCCACCAAGGAAAATAGGGAACCCTATGCATTTCCGAAAAGAGGACACCTGTGGGAATCCGCAGAGGTATTAGTTGCGCAAATCGGCCCAGAATTTATTACCCAGACACCCCCGCAAAGTCTGAAATGTGGGGGAAAAAAACGCATTTTCTGCACATTTCACTTGGCTCACCCATCGAAACACGCTGCCAACAACACATGGCCTACCGTGCCGTGTTCACACAGGTGTCCCGATAAAAACGGTACCTCACATGTGTGGGTGCACCTACCTGGGCGCCAAGGGCAAAGCCTAAAACACAAGTAACCCCAAGTCTGTTTTCACACCTGATTTTCACACTTTCTTCAGACGGGCACACAATACAGATATGGGCCTCGCGGGTCCAAACCACCAAGGAAAACAGGGAAACCCATGCATTTCCGAAAAGAGGACACCCGTGGCAATCCGCAGAGGTATGATTTGCGCAAATCAGCCCAGAATTTATTACCCAGAGAACCCCGCAGTCAGAAATGTGGTAAAAAAACGCATTTCCCGCACATTTCACTCAACTTACCCATCGAAACAAGCTGCCAGCAACACATGGCCTACCGTTCTGCGTTCCTACAGGTGTCCCGATGTAAATAGTACCTCACAAGTGTGGGTGCACCTACCTGGCGCCGAGGGGAAAGCCTAAAACACAAGTAACCCAAGTCTGTTTTCACACCTGAATTTCACACTCTCTGCAGACGGGCACACCATACAGATATGGGCCTCGGCTGTCCAAGCCACCAAGGAAAACAGGGAACCCCATGCATTTCCGAAAAGAGGACACCTGTGGGAATCCGCAGAGGTATAATGTGTGCAAATCAGCCCAGAATTTATTACCCAGACACCCTCGCAAAGTCCGAAACGTGGGAAAAAAATGCATTTTCCGCACATTTCACTCGGCTCACCCATTGAAACACGCCGCCAACAACACATGGCCTACAGTCCCGCGTTCCCAAAGGTGTTCCGATAAAAACGGTACCTCACATGTGTGGGTGCACCTACCTGGGCTCCTAAGGGAAAGCCTAAAACACAAGTAATCCTAAGTCTGTTTTCACACCTGAATTTCACACTCTCTTCAGACGGGCACACCATACAGATATGGGCCTCGGGTGTCCAAGCCACCAAGGAAAACAGGGAACCCCATGCATTTCCGAAAAGAGGCCACCCGTGGGAATCCGCAGAGGTATGATATGCGCAAATCGGCCCAGAATGTATTACCCAGACACCCCCGCAAAATCCGAAATGTGGGGAAAAAAAAGCTTTTTCTGCACATTTCAATCGGCTAACCCATCGAAACACACCGCCAACAACACATGGCCTACCATCCCGCGTTCCCACAGGTGTCCCGATAAAAACAGTACCTCACATGTGTGGGTGCACCTACCTGGGCGCCAAGGGCAAAGTCTAAAACACAAGTAACCCCAAGTTTGTTTTCACACCTGAATTTCACACTCTCTGCAGACGGGCACACCACACAGATATGGGCCTCGGCTGTCCAAGCCACCAAGGAAAACAACGAACCCCATGCATTTCCGAAAAGCGGACACCCGTGGGAATCCACAGAGGTATGATTTGCGCAAATCGGCCCAGAATTTATTACCCAGACACCCCCGCAAAGTCTGAAATGCGGGGAAAATAATGCATTTTCCGTACATTTCAATAGGCTCACCCATCGAAACACGTCGCCAACAACACATGGCATACCATCCCATGTTCCCACAGGTGTCCCGATAAAAACGGTACCTCACATGTGTGGGTGCACCTACCTGGGCGCCAAGGGCAAAGCCTAAAACACAAGTAACCCAAGTCTGTTTTCACACCTGAATTTCACACTCTCTGCAGACGGGCACACCATACAGATATGGGCCTCGGGTGTCCAAGCCACCAAGGAAAACCGGGAACCCGATGCATTTCCGAAAAGAGCACACCCGTGGGAATCCGCAGAGGTATGATTTGCGCAAATCGGCCAAGAATTTATTACCACAGCACCCCCTGCAAAGTCCAAAATGTGGGGAAAAAAATCATTTTCCGTACATTTCAATCGGCTCACCCATCGAAACACGCCGCGAACAACACAGGGCCTACCGTCCCGCGTTCCCACAGGTGTCCCGATAAAAACGGTACCTCACATGTGTGGGTGCACCTACCTGGGCGCCAAGGGGAAAGCCTAAAACACAAGTAACCCCAAGTCTGTTTTCACACCTGAATTTCACACTCTCTTCAGACGGACACACCATACAGATATGGGCCTCGAGGGTCCAAGCCACCAAGGAAAATAGGGAACCCAATGCATTTCCGAAAAGAGGACACCCGTGGCAATCCGCAGAGGTATGATTTGCGCAAATCGGCCCAGAATTTATTACCCAGAGACCCCCGCAAAGTCAGAAATGTGGTGAAAAAAATGCATTTCCCGCACATTTCACTCGGTTTACCCATCGAAACACGCTCCCAGCAACACATGGCCTACCGTCTTGCGTTCCAACAGGTGTCCCGATGAAAATAGTACCTCACATGTGGGGGTGCGCCTACCTGGGCGCCACGGGGAAAGCCTAAAACACAAGTAACCCCAAGTCTGTTTTCACACCTGAATTTCTCACACTCTGCAGGCGGGCACACCATACAGATATGGGCCTCCGGTGTCCAAGCCACCAAGGAAAACCGGGAACCCGATGCATTTCCGAAAAGAGCACACCCGTGGGAATCAGCAGAGGTATGATTTGCGCAAATCGGCCAAGAATTTATTACCAAGACACCCCCGCAAAGTCCAAAATGTGGGAAAAAAAATAATTTTCCGTGCATTTCAATCAGCTCACCCAACGAAACACGCCGCGAACAACACATGGCCTACCGTCCCGCGTTCCCACAGGTATCCTGATAAAAACGGTACTTCACATTGTGATGCTGGAAATGTATCAGAGGGACAGGGCCTCTGAATCCTTGTCCTCTTCTGCCTTTTATCGTGTGTTCTGTTATGTTTTCTGCCCAGGAATCCATTTGGGACTCCTGGCAGTGCAGCTCTCTCTTTTGGTTTGGTGAACAGACCCCTGGGATACCCTTATGGCACCCATGGGTGGGGGGGTACAACCCTGTGCCCCTAGTGTATGTTTTTGGGCACCTGTGGGTGGCCCACAGAGCAGGGTATGGGCTGGTGGCAGCTCCATGCTGAATTGGACAGGTGCTCTGGGTGTCCTCCATTTTGGGATACCCAGGCCCTGCCATTGGGATCAGTTGATTCCTGATAGAAACAAGATGGCCCCTGTGGCCTCTTGCTTTCTATTGCCTGTTGTCTTGTTTTCCCAAAGTCCTGGGATGCCCTGACTCTGTCCCTTCCCCCTGACTGGCTGTTGGGTGGAAGTTCCATATATGGTGTTGTTGTGAAGGCCCAGCTAGACTGACTGGAGCCTTCCCAGTGACTGTATGTTGTGGGTACCTCCTGTGGGTGGGACCTGGGTGAATGGAGTGTGTGACCAATATACACTCCTTGTTGTGGTTGTCTGGTTTCTGGCATGAGAGACAAAGACTGAGACAGCCCTGCCCGAAACTGGCCTGAATGCAGTGTGTAGTGTTGAATGGCTGGGTACTTGTCCCAATCCACATTCCTTGTTGTGAGTGTCTGAAAGGGAGGAGTGTGGCCTGAATGCACTGTGTGCCTGATTGGCTGACTGACTGCATGAATGCCCTTCTGTGTGATTGGCTGCTGTGTGTGTGCCAGCAGTGTGGATGAGAGACAGAATAGTATATCTGGGGACCTCTCACCACTGGAAATTGTTCAGAAGCATTCAGAAGCTGAGTCTCCACTCAAGAGTAACTGGATTTGCTGATCCTCGACGTCCAGCTGGAAGAAGAAGACTTGCTGTGGCATTTGCTTCGACGGAACTGAAGGTTGTCGAAATCGTCGAGGACTGACCCGAGAGAGGACCTGGTAAGGCGCCCTCTTCCCGTGCTCCGAGGGACCATCGAGCACCGCTGAATCTTCGCCGAAGCGCCCTGGAAGTCAGACCCTCGAAAGGCTGCCGACCCGAGACGGGACCGCCGAGGAGATCGAAGTGAAGCACCCGGACATCGACGCTGTCGAAGTCCATTGCCGTCGACCAGGGTTCGCAGGTCTGTGTAACCGCTGGAGGCCCGTCGAAGTTGTGTTGCCCAGCCGTGGGAACCACTTGACGCCGTGCCGCCGACGATCGGAGCCGTCCGCTCCATTGCCTAAGAACATTCAATCGAAGGACTCTCTCGACCGCATCGTCGACCGCTTATCCTGCCGGAGAAAGTCGAGGACGACCAACGCGCCGAGGAGAAACCTGCCGGTGGGTTTCCCGCCACCCGACGACCCCAAAGACTCGGACGACTCGACGCCCTTGCTGGGCTCCCGTCTCTACAATCTTTGCGGTCCAGAACTATTGTCATCGAGGTGCCCCGCACACCTCCGCCTTGCAGGACGCCGACGCCCCGACGCCGACGAGCACCGCTCGGACGGAGCTGCCGCCTCTTCGACAACGTTCGGCCTCGTTCGTCGACGGACGTTCGACGCCCCGTGCCTCCCGCCTGAAAAGGAAGGCATTCAAGAAGGGCCGTCGATTCCCCGTCGCCGAACAGCGAGTCCCTCGACGCTTGTCGACGCCTTTTCGAGGAACTCGACTCCACCAGGTACATTGGGGGGGTAAAAACATTATAGGAGAAAAATAGACTATTGAACAATATCTGGACTGGGCTGGGGTTATATCTCTTTATTTTGCAGGTTGCCCAGGTGGGGGGATCTCCACACAGAACTGTGTCCAGTAGCAAGGGCCAGTATTCTGCCTATTGTTTCAACCCTCTGTTATCTCTCCTCTCTCTATTGCTGGTTTCCTTCTTATTGATCTGTGTGCCATTTCTACAGTATTGTGAATGCACTTTAATGAGGTCTAATATTAGTGGTACCACTTTAGAATTGTAGATATTTACCATTGCTGATTTTCCTGAGCACAAAGTGCGTTATTGTGATAAGTGTACATAACCCTTGAATATTAATTATATAAAGACTGTGTTTTCAGTAATACAGTGTGTGGACATTCCTTTGTGGGGGCTTGGGGATACACTGTACTTAAGAACCAGCCTGCATCACCTCCTGAGAAGCTAGGCCTTGATTGCTCGTCCATCGCTACCGTATTAGAGAATCTTGGCTGGGGTCCTCTGTGCCTCCCCTCTACCATATAGAGAGCAGAAGTACAGACCCCCCCACCGGTCTTCTTTACAAAGCTGGTGGCAGCGGTGGGATGCTTATGGTTTTAAGACTCAGTGTATAACCGTGCCACTTACAAAATATCCGCACTTTTATTAGATTAAGGTTTGGGTGTGTACCAAATAACTGCATTACAAGCAATGGAGGCCATTGCAAATGGTAAATTGACTCGGATGAGCTTAGAGGCTCTCCAGAGTGCTTGTGAAGCCAGGGAGTTAGACTTTGTGGATAAGTCTAGGGCTGAGCTGATAGCTGCCCTGGTGGATTACCAGACTGATGGTGAAACTCTTGAGGAAGGGGGGGATGCAACCAGTGAGGACTCTGCCCCTGGGGTTGTCGCTGAATCTGTTTCTGGGAATGCCACCATTCCTGCTGCCTCTGTTCCAAACCCCAGCAATTCCATGGAACTTGAGTTATTGAGGATGAAGTTAGCCTTTGAATATCGCAAGTTGGAAATAGAAGCTGAGCTTAAGAAAGAGGAGCTGGCACAGCAAGTGGAACTCAAGAATAGGGATCTTGAACTCAGAAATAAGGACCTTGAACTCAAAAGCCAGGACACTGAATGTCAGAGAATCCAGCTAGAGAAAGCCAGAGTGGAGACTTCAGCTAGATCCAGTGAGAGTGTCAGGTCCCCAGCCACCAAGTTTATGAAAGATTTGGTTGGTGTGTTTGTGGAGGGTTCAGATATCCTCCAATGGATTGAAGCGTTTGAAATGGCTTGTGCAATTCATGATGTAGATAAAAGAGATTGGGCTAAGTGTTTGTTAAGCAGAGTGCCTCAAACTGGATATGACTGTATTCTGAAGCTGAGTGTGGAAGAAAGGGGTCAGTATGAGTGTATGAAGTCTGCTTTGATTGCCAAGTTTGGCAAGACACCTGCCCAATACCTTAAAAGGTTCAGGGAATTTAAGAAAAGAGAGAATGTGTCTTGGGTTGACTGGGTGAGTACTGCGCACATGAACATGATGGGGTGGATTGATGGATACAAGGTGAAAACTTTTGTTGAGTTGTCCCACCTCTTGTTTTTTGAGCATTTTTCTGAAGCCTGTTCACCAGAGCTGCGTCAGTATGTGGCTGACCAGAACATTTTGGACCCCTTTAAGCTGGCTAGGTTGGCTGACAAGTGGGTCTCCCACCGGGTGTCCCCTAAGGACTCCAGTGGGAAGGACAAGGACAAAGAAAAGGGGGCCTCTCAGAAAGCTGAGGAGTCCCAAAAGCAGTCACAGTCGGGTAAACCAAAACCTTCCTCTCCTAAGACCCAAAAATCTAGTGGGGATAAGTCCTCTGTGGGTGGGAATAAGAGTAGTGGTCCACCTGCTGCAAAGCAGGCTCCCAGTGGTTCCAGTACCGTACCCCGCACTCCTGGCACTTGTTGGGATTGTGGGGCTCTGGATCACAAAAGGGGTGACCCCAAGTGTAAAGGTAAGGCACTTGGAGTACAGGCTGTCAGCCTGACCTACCCTTACCCCGTGTCTGAGGTGGAGGCCACTGTCCTCCCCTCCTCTACAGGAATCACATTTGGTGCTCCAGTAGAGATTTCCTTAGTGTCCCTTGGGGCCTGGGACCAGTACGCAGAAGTACTGGCGACTATCCCGCAGAACACCCGTAGGTTTTTGAGAAGTGTCCTCTTGAATGGCCAGCCTTCTACTGGTTTGAGAGACACTGGGGCAAGCATGACAGTGGTGGACAGGACCCTGCTCAAGCCAGAGGACTATGTAGGTGCTCCTCTGAGAACCACCAGGTTAGCTGGTGGGCCTCCCAAATTATCGCCTGTAACCCTAGTCACACTCATGATTGGAGACAAGACAGCAAAGCTTCCTGTCCTGGTTCAGGACAATGTCCCTGCTAACATTCTGTTAGGAAACGATCTAGTAGAGTTGGGGTTGATCTCGGATGGTCTTCCCATGACTGCTGCTGCAGTCACTAGGTCACAGGTGACACCGGGTCTGGCTGTGAGTCAGGTATCCGAGCCAAAGGCGAGGCCTAAGGCAAGAAGAAGGAAGACCAAGAAGGCCACCTCTGTGGAGGGAACACCTTCTCTTCCTGCTGTTCCGACAGCACCCAATGGGATCCATGCTCCGGACGGGCTGGGTCCAGCGGAAAACCCAAACTCAACTCCTGTGGGAGAAGAGACAGAAGACTCTCCTGTGGGAGAGGTTCTCAACCCGGAGGATCATCCCGACCTTCAATGCTTGTTAGCTGAAGGGGGACCCTCCCGGGCAGACTTCTGTAAGGGACAGAGAGAGTGCCACTCTCTCGAGGGCCTGAGGAAACAGGCCCTGTCCCAGGCACAAGGTGAAGTGCCTAGGACATTCAAGATTTATTGGGAGGGTGAGCTCCTTGTTAGTGAGCCCACTAAGCCCGAACCTGGTGCCCGCAAGAGGTTGGTGGTACCCCAGGTTTACAGGCCCTTCCTACTGCAGTTGGCGCATGAGGTGCCCTTGGCTGGTCATCTTGGGACCAAGAAGACTAAGCAGAGGCTCTCTGCCCATTTCTACTGGCCACGGATGGGAGTAGAGGTGGAGTCCCACTGCAGGACCTGCCCAACTTGTCAGTTGTCTGGCAAGACTGGAGGCAGGGTCATTGCCCCACTGCAGCCATTACCAGTGGTTGGCACCCCATTTGAGAGGGTGGGCATCGACATCGTCGGTCCCCTTGACCCTCCCACTTCAGGTGGACATCGGTTCATCCTGGTCTTGGTAGATCATGCCACCAGGTACCCTGAGGCAATACCCCTTCGGACTGTTACTGCCAAGGTGGTTGCCAGGGCTCTCCTGGGCATTTTCACCCGTGTTGGATTCCCCAAGGAGGTTGTCTCTGACCGAGGATCCAACTTCATGTCTAGTTACATGAAAACCATGTGGAAAGAGTGCGGGGTAACCTACAAGTTCTCCACCTCTTACCACCCCCAGACCAATGGTCTGGTTGAGAGATTTAACAAAACTCTCAAGGGCATGCTAGGTGCTTTGGAAGAGCCCCTAAGGAGGAAATGGGATCTCCTCCTGCCATGCCTGCTGTTTGCTTACAGAGAGGTACCTCAAGAGGGTGTTGGTTTCAGCCCCTTTGAGTTACTCTTTGGACATCCCGTGAGGGGGCCCCTCGCCTTGATCCGAGAAGGCTTGGAAGCCACCCCTCCAGGTCCCGCCAAGCAAGTGGGGGACTATGTGTTAGGCCTCAGGCGGAGGATGACACAAATGATGGGTCAGGCAACAGCAAATCTCAAGGCCAGCCAGGAATTGAATAAGTACTGGCATGACCTGAAAGCTTCGCAAGTGGATTGGACTCCGGGACAGGAAATCCTTGTGATGGAGCCTACCAAGCCTAGAGCTTTGGCAGACAAGTGGACTGGACCCTTCAGGATCATCTCCAAGATGGGCGAAGTCAATTATCTGGTGGACATGGGAGCCTCTGGGGTAGCCCCCCAGGTATTCCATGTCAACAGGCTCAAGCCTTTCCACAGGCGAGCAGAAGTCTCATGTCTCTTGCTAGCTTCAGGGCAAGAAGAGGATGAGAGTGAGCCCCTTCCTGATTTGCTGCATAGCAACCCTCAGGATGGCTCAGTGGAGGGAGTACAACTCTCTCCCGATTTGACAACAGAGCAGCAGAGGGCCTGCCGGGCTTTGCTCCAGCAGTATGCCCCTCTGTTTTCACTGACACCGGGCCTTACACCGTGGTGTAAGCACGAAATTGACACTGGTGACAGTGTGCCTGTCAAAAGCAGGAGCTATCGTATGTCAGATACCGTCAAAAACCACATCCAGGCTGAGGTCGCCAAGATGTTGGATCTGGGTGTTATTGAACCCTCCACCAGTCCCTGGTCCAGTCCAGTGGTCCTTGTCCCCAAGGCAAGTTCCCCGGCGGGTACCAAGGATTGGAGGTTCTGTGTGGACTACCGAGGAGTCAATGCCGTCACCAAAACTGACGCGCACCCATTGCCCAGGGCTGATGAGCTCGTGGACACTATAGGTGCTGCCAAATTTGTGAGCACCTTTGACCTTACCTCAGGCTATTGGCAAATAGCTCTGACGGACCATGCCAAGGAAAAGACGGCATTCTCCACACCTGAGGGACTCTACCAGTTTAGGGTCATGCCCTTTGGGTTGAAGAATGCCCCTGCCACCTTCCAGAGATTGGTCAACCATGCGCTCAGTGGGCTGGAAGCCTTTTGTGTGGCTTACTTAGACGACATTGCCGTCTACAGTTCCACCTGGGAAGAGCATTTGACACATCTGGATAAGGTGTTGCAGGCCTTGAAAAGGGCTAACCTCACTATCAAGGCCACCAAGTGCCAGATAGCTCAGGGGAAAGTTACCTATCTTGGTCATGAGGTAGGAGGGGGTCAAATCCAACCTCTCTCCAGTAAAGTACAGGACGTACAGAACTGGGAGACTCCCACTACTCAAACCCAGGTGAGAGCCTTTTTGGGCCTCACTGGGTACTATCGCAATTTCATGGCAGACTATGGAACCATAGCTGCACCCCTGACAGCTCTAACTTCACCCAAACAGCCTAGGAAGGTTAATTGGACTGAAGACTGTCAGAGGGCCTTTGATGGCTTGAAAGAAAGTCTGTGTAGGGCACCTGTGTTGAGTGCGCCTGACTACAGCCGACCCTTTATCGTCCAGACGGATGCCTGCGACACCGGAATTGGAGCTGTCTTGTCCCAGTTAGATGACAAAGGGAGAGAACATCCTATCATATTCATCAGTAGACAACTCAAGGGTAGAGAACTTAGGTGGGCTACTGTTGAAAAGGAATGTTTTAGTATAGTTTGGAGCCTTAGGCGTTTTAGGCCCTACCTTACGGGGTCCACCTTCAAGGTCCAAACAGATCATAAGCCCCTGAAGTGGCTTATGCAGATGAAGGGTGAGAATCCGAAATTGCTCAGGTGGTCGATTAGCCTACAAGGGCTAGACTTCACCATAGAGCACAGACCAGGGAAGAGTCACGATAATGCAGATGGCCTTTCCAGAAGGTATGTTGACCGTCTGGATGAGGGTGTCTATCCCGTGGGAGATTAGGCACCCTCCACCTCAGTCTGGGGGGGGCGACTGTGATGCTGGAAATGTATCAGAGGGACAGGGCCTCTGAATCCTTGTCCTCTTCTGCCTTTTATCGTGTGTTCTGTTATGTTTTCTGCCCAGGAATCCATTTGGGACTCCTGGCAGTGCAGCTCTCTCTTTTGGTTTGGTGAACAGACCCCTGGGATACCCTTATGGCACCCATGGGTGGGGGGGTACAACCCTGTGCCCCTAGTGTATGTTTTTGGGCACCTGTGGGTGGCCCACAGAGCAGGGTATGGGCTGGTGGCAGCTCCATGCTGAATTGGACAGGTGCTCTGGGTGTCCTCCATTTTGGGATACCCAGGCCCTGCCATTGGGATCAGTTGATTCCTGATAGAAACAAGATGGCCCCTGTGGCCTCTTGCTTTCTATTGCCTGTTGTCTTGTTTTCCCAAAGTCCTGGGATGCCCTGACTCTGTCCCTTCCCCCTGACTGGCTGTTGGGTGGAAGTTCCATATATGGTGTTGTTGTGAAGGCCCAGCTAGACTGACTGGAGCCTTCCCAGTGACTGTATGTTGTGGGTACCTCCTGTGGGTGGGACCTGGGTGAATGGAGTGTGTGACCAATATACACTCCTTGTTGTGGTTGTCTGGTTTCTGGCATGAGAGACAAAGACTGAGACAGCCCTGCCCGAAACTGGCCTGAATGCAGTGTGTAGTGTTGAATGGCTGGGTACTTGTCCCAATCCACATTCCTTGTTGTGAGTGTCTGAAAGGGAGGAGTGTGGCCTGAATGCACTGTGTGCCTGATTGGCTGACTGACTGCATGAATGCCCTTCTGTGTGATTGGCTGCTGTGTGTGTGCCAGCAGTGTGGATGAGAGACAGAATAGTATATCTGGGGACCTCTCACCACTGGAAATTGTTCAGAAGCATTCAGAAGCTGAGTCTCCACTCAAGAGTAACTGGATTTGCTGATCCTCGACGTCCAGCTGGAAGAAGAAGACTTGCTGTGGCATTTGCTTCGACGGAACTGAAGGTTGTCGAAATCGTCGAGGACTGACCCGAGAGAGGACCTGGTAAGGCGCCCTCTTCCCGTGCTCCGAGGGACCATCGAGCACCGCTGAATCTTCGCCGAAGCGCCCTGGAAGTCAGACCCTCGAAAGGCTGCCGACCCGAGACGGGACCGCCGAGGAGATCGAAGTGAAGCACCCGGACATCGACGCTGTCGAAGTCCATTGCCGTCGACCAGGGTTCGCAGGTCTGTGTAACCGCTGGAGGCCCGTCGAAGTTGTGTTGCCCAGCCGTGGGAACCACTTGACGCCGTGCCGCCGACGATCGGAGCCGTCCGCTCCATTGCCTAAGAACATTCAATCGAAGGACTCTCTCGACCGCATCGTCGACCGCTTATCCTGCCGGAGAAAGTCGAGGACGACCAACGCGCCGAGGAGAAACCTGCCGGTGGGTTTCCCGCCACCCGACGACCCCAAAGACTCGGACGACTCGACGCCCTTGCTGGGCTCCCGTCTCTACAATCTTTGCGGTCCAGAACTATTGTCATCGAGGTGCCCCGCACACCTCCGCCTTGCAGGACGCCGACGCCCCGACGCCGACGAGCACCGCTCGGACGGAGCTGCCGCCTCTTCGACAACGTTCGGCCTCGTTCGTCGACGGACGTTCGACGCCCCGTGCCTCCCGCCTGAAAAGGAAGGCATTCAAGAAGGGCCGTCGATTCCCCGTCGCCGAACAGCGAGTCCCTCGACGCTTGTCGACGCCTTTTCGAGGAACTCGACTCCACCAGGTACATTGGGGGGGTAAAAACATTATAGGAGAAAAATAGACTATTGAACAATATCTGGACTGGGCTGGGGTTATATCTCTTTATTTTGCAGGTTGCCCAGGTGGGGGGATCTCCACACAGAACTGTGTCCAGTAGCAAGGGCCAGTATTCTGCCTATTGTTTCAACCCTCTGTTATCTCTCCTCTCTCTATTGCTGGTTTCCTTCTTATTGATCTGTGTGCCATTTCTACAGTATTGTGAATGCACTTTAATGAGGTCTAATATTAGTGGTACCACTTTAGAATTGTAGATATTTACCATTGCTGATTTTCCTGAGCACAAAGTGCGTTATTGTGATAAGTGTACATAACCCTTGAATATTAATTATATAAAGACTGTGTTTTCAGTAATACAGTGTGTGGACATTCCTTTGTGGGGGCTTGGGGATACACTGTACTTAAGAACCAGCCTGCATCACCTCCTGAGAAGCTAGGCCTTGATTGCTCGTCCATCGCTACCGTATTAGAGAATCTTGGCTGGGGTCCTCTGTGCCTCCCCTCTACCATATAGAGAGCAGAAGTACAGACCCCCCCACCGGTCTTCTTTACACACATGTATGGGTGCACCTACCTGGGCGCCAAGGGGAAAGCCTAAAACACAAGTAACCCCAAGTCTGTTTTCACACCTGAATTTCACACTCTCTTCAGACGGGCACACCATACAGATATGGGCCTCGAGGGTCCAAGCCACCAAGGAAAACCGGGAACCCGATGCATTTCCGAAAAGAGCACACCCGTGCGAATCCGCAGAGGTATGATTTGCGCAAATCGGGCAAGAATTTATTACCGAGACACCCCCGCAAAGTCCGAAATGTGGGAAAAAAAATCATTTTCCGTACATTTCAATCGGCTCACCCATCGAAACACGCCGCCAACAACACATGGCCTACCGTCCCGCGTTCCCACAGGTGTCCCGATAAAAACGGTACCTCACATGTGTGGGTGCACCTACCTGGGCACCAAGGGGAAAGCCTAAAACACAAGTAACCCCAAGTCTGTTTTCACACCTGAATTTCACACTCTCTTAAGACAGGCACACCACACAGATATGGGCCTTGGGTGTCCAAGCCACCAAGGAAAACAGGGAACCCCATGCATTCCTGAAAAGAGGACACCCGTGGCAATCCGCAGAGGTATGATATGCGCAAATCTGCCCCGAATTTATTACCCAGACACCCCTGCAAAGTCTGAAATGCGGGGAAAAAAATGCATTTTCCGTACATTTCACTCGGCTTACCCATCGAAACACGCTGCCAACAACACATGGCCTACCGTCCCGCATTTCCACAGGTGTCCCGATGAAAACAGTACCTCACATGTGTGGGTGCACCTACCTGGGCGCCAAGGGGAAAGCCTAAAACACAAGTAACGCCAAGTCTGTTTTCACACCTGAAATTCACACTCTCTGCAGACGGGCACACCATACAGATATGGGCCTCGGGTGTCCAAGCCACAAGGAAAACAGGGAACCCCATGCATTTCCGAAAAGAGGCCACCCGTGGGAATCCGCAGAGGTGTGATTTGCGCAAATCGGCCCAGAATTTTTTACCCAGACACCCCAGCAAAGTCAGAAATGTGGTGAAAAAAACAAATTTCCCGCACATTTCACTCGGTTTACCCATCGAAACACGCTGCCAGCAACACATGGCCTACCGTCCCGCGTTCCAACAGGTGTCCCGATGAAAACAGTACCTCACACATTTGTGGGTGCGCCTACCTGGGCGCCACGGGGAAAGCCTAAAACACAAGTAACCCCAAGTCTGTTTTCACACCTGAATTTCACACTCTCTGCAGACGGGCACACCATACAGATATGGGCCTCGGCTGTCCAAACCACCAAGGAAAACAGGGAACCCCATGCATTTCCGAAAAAGAGGACACCCGTGGGAATCCGCAGAGGTATGATTTGCGCAAATTGGCTCAGAATTTATTACCCAGACACCCCCGCAAAGTCCGAAATGTCGGGAAAAAAATGCATTTTCCATACATTTCACTCGGCTCACCCATCGAAACACGCCGCCAACAACACATGGCCTACAGTCCCTCGTTCCCACAGGTGTCCCGATAAAAACGGTACCTCACATGTGTGGGTGCACCTACCTGGGCGCCAAGGGGAAAGCCTAAAACACAAGTAACCACAAGTCTGTTTTCACACCTGAATTTTACACACTATGCAGACGGGCACACCACACAGATATGGGCCTTGGGTGTCCAAGCCACCAAGGAAAACAGGGAACCCCATGCATTTCTGAAAAGAGGACACCCGTGGCAATCCGCAGAGGCATGATTTGCGCAAATCGGCCCAGAATGTATTACCCAGACACCCCTGCAAAGTCAGAAATGTGGTGAAAAAAACGCATTTCCCGCACATTTCACTCGGTTTACCCATCGAAACACGCTGCCAGCAACACATGGCCTACCGTCCCGCGTTCCAACAGGTGTCCCGGTAAAAATGGTACCTCACATGTGTGGGTGCACCTACCTGGGCGCCACGGGGAAAGCCTAAAACACAAGTAACCCCAAGTCTGTTTTCACACCTGAATTTCACACTCTCTGCAGACGGGCACACCACACAGATATGGGCCTTGGGTGTCCAAGCCACCAAGGAAAACAGGGAAACCCATGCATTTCCGAAAAGAGGACACCCGTGGCAATCCGCAGAGGTATGATTTGCGCAAATCGGCCCAGAATTTATTACCCAGACACCCCTGCAAAGTCTGAAATGTGGGGAAAAAAAACGCATTTTCTGCACATTTCACTTGGCTCACCCATCGAAACACGCTGCCAACAACACATGGCCTACCGTCCCGCGTTCCCACAGGTGGCCCGATGAAAACGGTACCTTACATGTGTGGGTGCACCTACCTGGGCGCCAAGGGGAAAGCCTAAAACACAAGTATTTTATACCCAGACACCCCAGCAAAGTCTGAAATGTGGGGAAAAAAAAACATTTTCCGCACATTTCACTCGGCTCACCCATCGAAACACGCTTCCAACAACACATGGCCTACCGTGCCATGTTCCCACAGGTGTCCCGATAAAAACGGTACCTCACATGTGTGGGTGGACCTACCTGGGCGCCAAGTGGAAAGCCTAAAACACAAGTAACGCCAAGTCTGTTTTCACACCTGAATTTCACACTCTCTTCAGACAGGCACACCATACAGATATGGGCCTCGGGTGTCCAAGCCACCAAGGAAAACAGGGAACCCCATGCATTTCCGAAAAGAGGCCACCCGTGGGAATCCGAAGAGGTATGATTTGCGCAAATCGGCTCAGAATGTATTACCCAGACACCCCCGCAAAATCCGAAATGTGGGGAAAAAACACATTTTCCGCACATTTCAATCGGCTCACCCATCGAAACACGCCGCCAACAACACATGGCCTACAGTCCCGCGTTCCCACAGGTGTCCTGATAAAAACAGTACATCATGTGTGGGTGCACCTACCTGGGCGCCAAGGGGAAAGCCTAAAACACAAGTAACCCCAAGTCTGTTTTCACACCTGAATTTCACACTCTCTGCAGATGGGCACACCACACAGATATGGGCATTGGGTGTCCAAGACACCAAGGAAAACAGGGAAACCCATGCATTTCTGAAAAGAGGACACTCGTGGCCATCCACAGAGGTATGATTTGCGCAAATCGGCCCAAAATTTATTACCCAGACACAACCGCAAAATCCGAAATGCGGGCAAAAAATGCATTTTCCGTACATTTCACTCGGCTCACCCATCGAAACACGCTGCCAACAACACATGACCTACCGTCCCGCATTTCCACAGGTGTCCCGATGAAAACAGTACCTCACATGTGTGGGTGCGCCTACCTGGGCGCCACGGGGAAAGCCTAAAACACAAGTAACCCCAAGTCTGTTTTCACACCTGAATTTCACACTCTCTGCAGAAGGGCACACCATACAGATATGGGCCTCGGCTGTCCAAGCCACCAAGGAAAACAGGGAACCCCATGCATTTCCGAAAAGAGGACACCTGTGGGAATCCGCAGAGGTATAATTTGTTCAAATCGGCCCAGATTTTAATACCCAGACACCCTCGCAAAGTCAGAAACGTGGGAAAAAAACGCATTTTCCGCACATTTCACTCGGCTCACCCATTGAAACACGCCGCCAACAACACATGGCCTACAGTCCCGCGTTCCCACAGGTGTCCCGAGGAAAACGGTACCTCACATGTGTGGGTGCACCTACCTGGGCGCCAAGGGGAAACCCTAAAACACAAGTAACTACAAGTCTGTTTTCACACCTGAATTTCACACTCTCTGCAGACGGGCACACCATACAGATATGGGCCTGGGGTGTCCAAGCCACCAAGGAAAACAGGGAACCCGATGCATTTCCGAAAAGAGCACACCCGTGGGAATCCGCAGAGGTATGATTTGTGCAAATCGGCCCAGAATTTATTGCCAACACACCCCCGCAAAGTCCGAAATGTGTGAAAAAAAAGCTTTTTCTGCACATTTGAATCGGCTCACCCTTCGAAACACACCACCAACAACACATGGCCTACCATTCCACGTTCCCACAGGTGTCCCGATAAAAACAGTACCTCACATGTGTGGGTGCACCTACCTGGGCGCCAAGGGGAAAGCCTAAAACACAAGTAACCCCAAATCTGTTTTCACACCTGAATTTTACACTCTCTGCAGACTGGCACACCACACAGATGTGGGCCTTGGGTGTCCAAGCCACAAGGAAAACAGGGAAACCCATGCATTTCCGAAAAGAGGACACCTGTGGGAATCCGCAGAGGTATAATTTGTGCAAATCGGCCCAGAATTTATTACCCAGACACCCTCGCAAAGTCCGAAACGTGGGGAAAAAAACGCATTTTCCGCACATTTCACTCGGTTTACCCATCGAAACATGCTGCCAGCAACACGTGGCCTACCATCCTGCGTTCCAAAAGGTGTCCAGATGAAAACAGTGCCTCACATGTGTGGGTGCGCCTACCTGGGCGCCACGGGGAAAGCCTAAAACACAAGTAACCCCAAGTCTGTTTTCACACCTGAATTTCACACTCTCTTCAGACGGGCACACCATACAGATATGGGCCTCGGCTGTCCAAGCCACCAAGGAAAACAGGGAACCCCATGCATTTCCAAAAAGAGGACACCTGTGGGAATCCGCAGAGGTATAATTTGTGCAAATCGGCCCAGAATTTATTACCCAGACACCCTCGCAAAGTCTGAAACGTGGGAAAAAAACGCATTTTCCGCACATTTCACTCGGCTCACCCATTGAAACACGCTGCCAACAACACATGGCCTACAGTCCCGCGTTCCCACAGGTGTCCCGATGAAAACAGTACCTCACATGTGTGGGTGCACCTACCTGGGCGCCAAGGGGAAAGCCTAAAACACAAGTAACTACAAGTCTGTTTTCACACCTGAATTTCACACTCTCTGCAGATGGGCAAACCATACAGATATGGGCCTGGGGTGTCCAAGCCACCAATGAAAACAGGGAACCCGATGCATTTCCAAAAAGAGCACACCCGTGGGAATCCGCAGAGGTATTATTTGCGCAAATCGGCCCAGAATTTATTACCCAGACACCCCCGCAAAGTCTGAAATGTGGGGAAAAAATGCATTTTCCGCACATTTCACTCGGCTCACCCATCGAAACAAGATGCAGGCAACACATGGCCTACCGTCCCGCGTTCCCACAGGTGTCCCGATAAAAACGGTACCTCATATGTGTGGGTGGACCTACCTGGGCGCCAAGTGCAAAGCCTAAAACACAAGTAACCCCAAGTCTGTTTTCACACCTCAATTTCACACTCTCTGCAGATGGGCACACCACACAGATATGGGCCTTCGGTGTCCAAGCCACCAAGGAAAACTGGGAACCCCATGCATTTCCGAAAAGAGGACACCTGTGGCAATCCGCAGAGGTATGATTTGCGCAAATCTGCCCCGAATTTATTACCCAGATACCCCCGCAAAGACCGCAAGGCGGGGAAAAAAATGCATTTTCTGTACATTTCACTCGGCTCATCTATCGAAACACGCTACCAGCAACCCATGGCCTACCGTCCCGCGTTCCAACAGGTGTCCCAATGAAAACAGTACCTCACATGCGTGGGTGCGCCTACCTGGGCGCCACGGGTAAAGCCTAAAACACAAGTAACCCCAAGTCTGTTTTCACACCTGAATTTCACACTCTCTGCAGACGGGCACCCCACACAGATATGGGCCTTGGGTGTCCAAGCCACCAAGGAAAACAGGGAACCCCATGCATTTCCGAAAAGAGGACACCCGTGGGAATCCGCAGAGGTATAATTTGGGCAAATCAGCCCAGAATGTATTACCCAGACACCCCAGCAAAGTCTGAAATGTGGGAAAAAAACGCATTTTCCGCACATTTCACTCGGCTCACCCATCGAAACACGCTGCCAACAACACATGGCCTACCGTCCCGCATTTCCACAGGTGTCCCGATGAAAACGGTACCTCACATGTGTGGGTGCACCTACCTGGGCGCCAAGGGGAAAGCCTAAAACACAAGTAACGCCAAGTCTGTTTTCACACCTGAATTTCACACTCTCTTCAGACGGGCACACCATACAGATATGGGCCTCAGGTGTCCAAGCCACAAGGAAAACAGGGAACCCCATGCATTTCCGAATAGAGGCCACCCGTGGGAATCCGCAGAGGTATGATTTGCGCAAATCGGCCCAGTATTTATTACGCAGACACCCCCGCAAAGTCTACAATGTGGGTAAAAAACGCATTTTCCGCACATTTCACTCGGCTCACCCATCGAAACACGCTGCCAACAACACATGGCCTACCGTGCCGTTTTCCCACAGGTGTCCCGATAAAAATGGTACCTCACATGTGTGGGGTGCCCTGGGCGCCAAGGGCAAAGCCTAAAATACAAGTAACCCCAAGTCTGTTTTCACACCTGAATTTCACACTCTCTGCAGACGGGCACACCACACAGATATGGGCCTTGAGTGTCCAAGCCACCAAGGAAAACAGGGAACCCCATGCATTCCCGAAAAGAGGACACCCGTGGCAATCCGCAGAGGTATGATTTGCGCAAATCTGCCCCGAATTTATTACCCAGACACCCCTGCAAAGTCTGAAATGCGGGGGAAAAAAATGCATTTTCCGTACATTTCACCCAGACACCCCCGCAAAATCCGAAATGTGGGGAAAAAAACACATTTTCCGCACATTTCAATCGGCTCACCCATTGAAACACGCCGCCAACAACACATGGCCTACCGTCCCGCGTTCCCACACGTGTCCCGATAAAAACAGTACCTCACATGTGTGGGTGCACCTACCTGGGCGCCAAGGGGAAAGCCTAAAACGCAAGTAACCCCAAGTCTGTTTTCACACCTGAATTTCACACTCTCTGCAGATGGGCACACCACACAGATATGGGCCTTGGGTGTCCAAGACACCAAGGAAAACAGGGAAACCCATGCAATTCTGAAAAGAGGACACCCATGGCAATCCACAGAGGTATGATTTGCGCAAATCGGCCCAGAATGTATTACCCAGACACCCCCGCAAAGTCCGAAATGTGGGAAAAAAATGCATTTTCTGCACATTTCAATCGGCTCACCCATCGAAACACGCCGCCAAAACACATGGTCTACCGTCCCGCGTTCCCGCAGGTCCCCCAATAAAAACAGTACCTCACATGTGTGGATGCACCTACCTGGGCGCCAAGGGGAAAGCCTAAAACACAAGTAACCCCAAGTCTGTTTTCACACCTGAATTTTACACTCTCTGCAGACTGGCACACCACACAGATGTGGGCCTTGGGTGTCCAAGCCACCAAGGAAAACAGGGAAACCCATGCATTTCCGAAAAGAGGCCACCCGTGGGAATCTGCAGAGGTATGATTTGCGCAAATCGGCCCAGAATTTATTACCCAGACACCACCGCAAAGTCAGAAATGTGGTGAAAAAAATGCATTTCCCGCACATTTCACTCGGTTTACCCATCGAAACATGCTGCCAGCAACACGTGGCCTACCATCCTGCGGTCCAACAGGTGTCCAGATGAAAACAGTACCTCACATGTGTGGGTGCGCCTACCTGGGCGCCACGGGGAAAGCCTAAAACACAAGTAACCCCAAGTCTGTTTTCACACCTGAATTTCACACTCTCTGCAGTCGGGCACACCATACAGATATCGGCCTCGGCTGTCCAAGCCACCAAGGAAAACAGGGAACCCCATGCATTTCCGAAAAGAGGACACCTGTGGGAATCCGCAGAGGTATAATTTGTGCAAATCGGCCCAGAATTTATTACCCAGACACCCTCGCAAAGTCCGAAACGTGCAAAAAAAACGCATTTTCCGCTCATTTCACTCGGCTGACCCATTGAAACACGCCGCCAACAACACATGGCCTACAGTCCCGCGTTCCCACAGGTGTCCCGATGAAAACGGTACCTCACATGTGTGGGTGCACCTACCTGGGCTCCAAGGGGAAAGCCTAAAACACAAGTAACTACAAGTCTGTTTTCACACCTGAATTTCACACTCTCTGCAGACGGGCACACCATACAGATATGGGCCTGGGGTGTCCAAGCCACCAATGAAAACAGGGAACCCGATGCATTTCCGAAAAGAGCACACCCGTGGGAATCCGCAGAGGTATTATTTGCGCAAATCGGCCCAGAATGTATTACCCAGACACCCCCGCAAAGTCCGAAATGTGGGAAAAAAACGCATTTTCTGCACATTTCACTTGGCTCACCCATTGAAACACGCTGCCAACAACACATGACCTACCGTGCCGTGTTCCCACAGGTTTCCCGATAAAAACGGTACCTCACATGTGTGGGTGGACCTACCTGGGCGCCAAGGGCAAAGCCTAAAACACAAGTAACCCCAAGTCTGTTTTCACACCTGAATTTCACACTCTCTGCAGACGGGTACACCACACAGATATGGGCCTTGGCTGTCCAAGCCACCAAGGAAAACAGGGAACCCCATGCATTTCTGAAAAGAGGACACCCGTAGCAATCCGCAGAGGCATGATTTCCGCAAATCAGCCCAGAGGGTATTACCCAGACACCCCTGCAAAGTCAGAAATGTGGTGAAAAAAACGCATTTCCCGCACATTTCACTCGGTTTACCCCTCGAAACACGCTGCCAGCAACACATGGCCTACCGTCCCGCGTTCCAACAGGTGTCCCGATAAAAACGGTACCTCACATGTGTGGGTGCACCTACCTGGGCGCCAAGGGGAAAGCCTAAAACACAAGTAACGCCAAGTCTGTTTTCACACCTGAATTTCACACTCTCTTTAGACGAGCACACCATACAGATATGGGCCTCGGCTGTCCAAGCCACCAAGGAAAACAGGGAACCCCATGCATTTCCGAAAAAGAGGACACCCGTGGGAATCAGCAGAGGTATGATTTGCGCAAATTGGCTCAGAATTTATTACCCAGACACCCCCGCAAAGTCCGAAATGTCGGGGAAAAAAATGCATTTTCCATACATTTCACTCGGCTCACCCATCGAAACACGCCACCAACAACATATGGCCTACAGTCCCTCGTTCCCACAGGTGTCCCGATGAAAACGGTACCTCACATGTGTGGGTGCACCTACCTGGGCGCCAAGGGGAAAGCCTAAAACACAAGTAACCACAAGTCTGTTTTCACACCTGAATTTTACACACTATGCAGACGGGCACACCACACAGATATGGGCCTTGGGTGTCCAAGCCACCAAGGAAAACAGGGAACCCCATGCATTTCTGAAAAGAGGACACCCGTGGCAATCCGCAGAGGCATGATTTGCGCAAATCGGCCCAGAATGTATTACCCAGACACCCCTGCAAAGTCAGAAATGTGGTGAAAAAAACGCATTTCCCGCACATTTCACTCGGTTTACCCATCGAAACACGCTGCCAGCAACACATGGCCTACCGTCCCGCGTTCCAACATGTGTCCCGGTAAAAATGGTACCTCACATGTGTGGGTGCACCTACCTGGGCGCCACGGGGAAAGCCTAAAACACAAGTAACCCCAAGTCTGTTTTCACACCTGAATTTCACACTCTCTGCAGACGGGCACACCACACAGATATGGGCCTTGGGTGTCCAAGCCACCAAGGAAAACAGGGAAACCCATGCATTTCCGAAAAGAGGACACCCTTGGCAATCCGCAGAGGTATGATTTGCGCAAATCGGCCCAGAATTTATTACCCAGACACCCCCGCAAAGTCAGAAATGTGGTGAAAAAAACGCATTTCCCGCACATTTCACTCGGTTTACCCATCGAATCACGCTGCCAGCAACACATGGCCTACCGTCCTGCGTTCCAACAGGTGTCCCGATGAAAATAGTACCTCACATGTGTGGGTGCGCCTATCTGGGCGCCACGGGGAAAGCCTAAAACACAAGTAACCCCAAGTCTGTTTTCACACCTGAATTTCACACTCTCTGCAGACGGGCACACCATACAGATATGGGCCTCGGCTGTCCAAGCCACCAAGGAAAATAGGGAACCCTATGCATTTCCGAAAAGAGGACACCTGTGGGAATCCGCAGAGGTATTAGTTGCGCAAATCGGCCCAGAATTTATTACCCAGACACCCCCGCAAAGTCTGAAATGTGGGGAAAAAAAACGCATTTTCTGCACATTTCACTTGGCTCACCCATCGAAACACGCAGCCAACAACACATGGCCTACCGTGCTGTGTTCACACAGGTGTCCCGATAAAAACGGTACCTCACATGTGTGGGTGCACCTACCTGGGCGCCAAGGGCAAAGCCTAAAACACAAGTAACTACAAGTCTGTTTTCACACCTGAATTTCACACTCTCTGCAGACGGGCACACCATACAGATATGGGCCTCGGGTGTCCAAGCCACCCAGGAAAACAGGGAAACCCATGCATTTCCGAAAAGAGGACACCCGTGGGAATCCGCAGAGGTATAATTTGTGCAAATCGGCCCAGAATGTATTACCCAGACACACTCGCAAAGTCCGAAATGTGAGGAAAAAAGCGCATTTTCTGCACATTTCACTCGGCTCACCCATCGAAACACGCCGCCAACAACACATGACCTACCGTCCCACGTTCCCACAGGTGTCCCAATGAAAACGGTACCTCACACGTATGGGTGCATCTACCTGGGCGCCAAGGGGAAAGCCTAAAACACAAGTAACCCCAAGTCTGTTTTCACACCTGATTTTCACACTTTCTTCAGACGGGCACACAATACAGATATGGGCCTCGCGGGTCCAAACCACCAAGGAAAACAGGGAAACCCATGCATTTCCGCAAAGAGGACACCCGTGGCAATCCGCAGAGGTATGATTTGCGCAAATCAGCCCAGAATTTATTACCCAGAGAACCCCGCAGTCAGAAATGTGGTAAAAAAACGCATTTCCCGCACATTTCACTCAACTTACCCATCGAAACAAGCTGCCAGCAACACATGGCCTACTGTCCCGCGTTCCTACAGGTGTCCCGATGTAAATAGTACCTCACAAGTGTGGGTGCACCTACCTGGCGCCGAGGGGAAAGCCTAAAACACAAGTAACCCAAGTCTGTTTTCACACCTGAATTTCACACTCTCTGCAGACGGGCACACCATACAGATATGGGTCTCGGCTGTCCAAGCCACCAAAGAAAACAGGGAACCCCATGCATTTCCGAAAAGAGGACACCTGTGGGAATCCGCAGAGGTATAATGTGTGCAAATCGGCCCAGAATTTATTACCCAGACACCCTCACAAAGTCCGAAACGTGGGAAAAAACGCATTTTCCGCACATTTCACTCGGCTCACCCATTGAAACACGCCGCCAACAACACATGGCCTACAGTCCCGCGTTCCCACAGGTGTCCCGATGAAAACGGTACCTCACATGTGTGGGTGCACCTACCTGGGAGCCAAGGGGAAAGCCTAAAACACAAGTAACTACAAGTCTGTTTTCACACCTGAATTTCACACTCTCTGCAGACGGGCACACCATACAGATATGGGTCTGGGATGTCCAAGCCACCAAGAAAAACAGGGAACCCGATGCATTTCCGAAAAGAGCACATCCGTGGGAATCCGCAGAGGTATGATTTGTGCAAATCGGCCCAGAATTTATTACCAAGACACCCCCGCAAAGTCCGAAATGTGGGGAAAAAAAAATGCATTTTCCGTACATTTCAATCGGCTCACCCATCGAAACACGCCGCCAACAACACATGGCCCACCGTCTCGCGTTCCCACAGGTGTTCCGATAAAAACGGTACCTCACATGTGTGGGTGCACCTACCTGGGCTCCAAGGGGAAAGCCTAAAACACAAGTAATCCTAAGTCTGTTTTCACACCTGAATTTCTCACACTCTGCAGACGGGCACACCATACAGATATGGGCCTCCGGTGTCCAAGCCACCAAGGAAAACCGGGAACCCGATGCATTTCCGAAAAGAGTACACCCGTGGGAATCAGCAGAGGTATGATTTGCGCAAATCGGCCAAGAATTTATTACCAAGACACCCCCGCAAAGTCCAAAATGTGGGAAAAAAAATCATTTTCCGTGCATTTCAATCGGATCACCCAACGAAACACGCCGCGAACAACACATGGCCTACCGTCCCGCGTTCCCACAGGTATCCTGATAAAAACGGTACTTCACATGTGTGGGTGCACCTACCTGGGCGCCAAGGGGAAAGCCTAAAACACAAGTAACCCCAAGTCTGTTTTCACACCTGAATTTCACACTCTCTTCAGACGGGCACGCCATACAGATATGGGCCTCGAGGGTCCAAGCCACCAAGGAAAACCGGGAACCCGATGCATTTCCGAAAAGAGCACACCCGTGGGAATCCGCAGAGGTATGATTTGCGCAAATCGGGCAAGAATTTATTACCGAGACACCCCCGCAAAGTCCGAAATGTGGGAAAAAAAATCATTTTCCGTACATTTCAATCGGCTCACCCATCGAAACACGCCGCCAACAACACATGGCCTACCGTCCCGCGTTCCCACAGGTGTCCCGATAAAAACGGTACCTCACATGTGTGGGTGCACCTACCTGGGCACCAAGGGGAAAGCCTAAAACACAAGTAACCCCAAGTCTGTTTTCACACCTGAATTTCACACTCTCTTAAGACAGGCACACCACACAGATATGGGCCTTGGGTGTCCAAGCCACCAAGGAAAACAGGGAACCCCATGCATTCCTGAAAAGAGGACACCCGTGGCAATCCGCAGAGGTATGATATGCGCAAATCTGCCCCGAATTTATTATCCAGACACCCCTGCAAAGTCTGAAATGCGGGGAAAAAAATGCATTTTCCGTACATTTCACTCGGCTCACCCATCGAAACACGCTTCCAACAACACATGGCCTACCGTGCCATGTTCCCACAGGTGTCCCGATAAAAACGGTACCTCACATGTGTGGGTGGACCTACCTGGGCGCCAAGTGGAAAGCCTAAAACACAAGTAACGCCAAGTCTGTTTTCACACCTGAATTTCACACTCTCTTCAGACAGGCACACCATACAGATATGGGCCTCGGGTGTCCAAGCCACCAAGGAAAACAGGGAACCCCATGCATTTCCGAAAAGAGGCCACCCGTGGGAATCCGAAGAGGTATGATTTGCGCAAATCGGCTCAGAATGTATTACCCAGACACCCCCGCAAAATCCGAAATGTGGGGAAAAAACACATTTTCCGCACATTTCAATCGGCTCACCCATCGAAACACGCCACCAACAACACATGGCCTACCGTCCCGCGTTCCCACAGGTGTCCCGATAAAAACAGTACATCATGTGTGGGTGCACCTACCTGGGCGCCAAGGGGAAAGCCTAAAACACAAGTAACCCCAAGTCTGTTTTCACACCTGAATTTCACACTCTCTGCAGATGGGCACACCACACAGATATGGGCATTGGGTGTCCAAGACACCAAGGAAAACAGGGAAACCCATGCATTTCTGAAAAGAGGACACTCGTGGCCATCCACAGAGGTATGATTTGCGCAAATCGGCACAAAATTTATTACCCAGACACAACCGCAAAGTCCGAAATGCGGGCAAAAAATGCATTTTCCGTACATTTCACACGGCTCACCCATCGAAACACGCTGCCAACAACACATGACCTACCGTCCCGCATTTCCACAGGTGTCCCGATGAAAACAGTACCTCACATGTGTGGGTGCGCCTACCTGGGCACCACGGGGAAAGCCTAAAACACAAGTAACTACAAGTCTGTTTTCACACCTGAATTTCACACTCTCTGCAGACGGGCACACCATACAGATATGGGCCTGGGGTGTCCAAGCCACCAATGAAAACAGGGAACCCGATGCATTTCCGAAAAGAGCACACCCGTGGGAATCCGCAGAGGTATTATTTGCGCAAATCGGCCCAGAATGTATTACCCAGACACCCCCGCAAAGTCTGAAATGTGGGGGAAAAAAACGCATTTTCCGCACATTTCACTTGGCTCACCCATCGAAACACGCTGCCAACAACACATGACCTACCGTGCCGTGTTCCCACAGGTTTCCCGATAAAAACGGTACCTCACATGTGTGGGTGGACCTACGTGGGCGCCAAGGGCAAAGCCTAAAACACAAGTAACCCCAAGTCTGTTTTCACACCTGAATTTCACACTCTCTGCAGACTGGTACACCACACAGATATGGGCCTTGGGTGTCCAAGCCACCAAGGAAAACAGGGAACCCCATGCATTTCTGAAAAGAGGACACCCATAGCAATCCGCAGAGGCATGATTTGCGCAAATCAGCCCAGAAGGTATTACCCAGACACCCCTGCAAAGTCAGAAATGTGGTGAAAAAAATGCATTTCCCGCACATTTCACTCGGTTTACCCATCGAAACACGCTGCCAGCAACACATGGCCTACCGTCCCGCGTTCCAACAGGTGTCCCGATAAAAACGGTACCTCACATGTGTGGGTGCACCTACCTGGGCGCCAAGGGGAAAGCCTAAAACACAAGTAACGCCAAGTCTGTTTTCACACCTGAATTTCACACTCTCTTTAGACGGGCACACCATACAGATATGGGCCTCGGCTGTCCAAGCCACCAAGGAAAACAGGGAACCCCATGCATTTCCGAAAAAGAGGACACCCGTGGGAATCAGCAGAGGTATGATTTGCGCAAATTGGCTCAGAATTTATTACCCAGACACCCCCGCAAAGTCCGAAATGTCGGGAAAAAAATGCATTTTCCATACATTTCACTCGGCTCACCCATCGAAACACGCCACCAACAACACATGGCCTACAGTCCCTAGTTCCCACAGGTGTCCCGATGAAAACGGTACCTCACATGTGTGGGTGCACCTACCTCGGCGCCAAGGGGAAAGCCTAAAACACAAGTAACCACAAGTCTGTTTTCACACCTGAATTTCACACTCTCTGCAGACGGGCACACCATACAGATATGGGCCTCGGCTGTCCAAGCCACCAAGGAAAATAGGGAACCCTATGCATTTCCGAAAAGAGGACACCTGTGGGAATCCGCAGAGGTATTAGTTGCGCAAATCGGCCCAGAATTTATTACCCAGACACCCCCGCAAAGTCTGAAATGTGGGGATAAAAAACGCATTTTCTGCACATTTCACTTGGCTCACCCATCGAAACACGCTGCCAACAACACATGGCCTACCGTGCCGTGTTCACACAGGTGTCCCGATAAAAACGGTACCTCACATGTGTGGGTGCACCTACCTGGGCGCCAAGGGCAAAGCCTAAAACACAAGTAACTACAAGTCTGTTTTCACACCTGAATTTCACACTCTCTGCAGACGTGCACACCATACAGATATGGGCCTCGGGTGTCCAAGCCACCCAGGAAAACAGGGAAACCCATGCATTTCCGAAAAGAGGACACCCGTGGCAATCCGCAGAGGTATGATTTGCGCAAATCAGCCCAGAATTTATTACCCAGAGAACCCTGCAGTCAGAAATGTGGTAAAAAAACGCATTTCCCGCACATTTCACTCAACTTACCCATCGAAACAAGCTGCCAGCAACACATGGCCTACCGTCCCACGTTCCTACAGGTGTCCCGATGTAAATAGTACCTCACAAGTGTGGGTGCACCTACCTGGCGCCGAGGGGAAAGCCTAAAACACAAGTAACCCAAGTCTGTTTTCACACCTGAATTTCACACTCTCTGCAGACGGGCACACCATACAGATATGGGCCTCGGCTGTCCAAGCCACCAAGGAAAACAGGGAACCCCATGCATTTCCGAAAAGAGGACACCTGTGGGAATCCGCAGAGGTATAATGTGTGCAAATCGGCCCAGAATTTATTACCCAGACACCCTCGCAAAGTCCGAAACGTGGGAAAAAAACGCATTTTCCGCACATTTCACTCGGCTCACCCATTGAAAGACGCCGCCAACAACACATGGCCTACAGTCCCGCGTTCCCACAGGTGTCCCGATGAAATCGGTACCTCACATGTGTGGGTGCACCTACCTGGGCGCCAAGGGGAAAGCCTAAAACACAAGTAACTACAAGTCTGTTTTCACACCTGAATTTCACACTCTCTGCAGACGGGCACACCGTACAGATATGGGTCTGGGATGTCCAAGCCACCAAGAAAAACAGGGAACCCCATGCATTTCCGAAAAGAGCACATCCGTGGGAATCCGCAGAGGTATGATTTGTGCAAATAGGCCCAGAATTTATTACCAAGACACCCCCGCGAAGTCCGAAATGTGGGGAAAAAAAATGCATTTTCCGTACATTTCAATCGGCTCACCCATCGAAACACGCCGCCAACAACACATGGCCCACCGTCTCGCGTTCCCACAGGTGTTCCGATAAAAACGGTACCTCACATGTGTGGGTGCACCTACCTGGGCTCCAGGGGGAAAGCCTAAAACACAAGTAATCCTAAGTCTGTTTTCACACCTGAATTTCACACTCTCTTCAGACGGGCACACCATACAGATATGGGCCTCGGGTGTCCAAGCCACCAAGGAAAACAGGGAACCCCATGCATTTCCGAAAAGAGGCCACCCGTGGGAATCCGCAGAGGTATGATTTGCGCAAATCGGCCCAGAATGTATTACCCAGACACCCCCGCAAAATCCGAAATGTGGGGAAAAAAAATCTTTTTCTGCACATTTCAATCGGCTAACCCATCGAAACACACCGCCAACAACACATGGCCTACCATCCCGCGTTCCCACAGGTGTCCCGATAAAAACAGTACCTCACATGTGTGAGTGTACCTACCTGGGCGCCAAGGGCAAAGTCTAAAACACAAGTAACCCCAAGTTTGTTTTCACACCTGAATTTCACACTCTCTGCAGACGGGCACACCACACAGATATGGGCCTCGGCTGTCCAAGCCACCAAGGAAAACAACGAACCCCATGCATTTCCGAAAAGCGGACACCCGTGGGAATCCACAGAGGTATGATTTGCGCAAATCGGCCCAGAATTTATTACCCAGACACCCCCGCAAAGTCTGAAATGCGGGGAAAATAATGCATAATCCGTACATTTCAATCGGTTTACCCATCGAAACACGCTCCCAGCAACACATGGCCTACCGTCTTGCGTTCCAACAGGTGTCCCGATGAAAATAGTACCTCACATGTGGGGGTGCGCCTACCTGGGCGCCACGGGGAAAGCCTAAAACACAAGTAACCCCAAGTCTGTTTTCACACCTGAATTTCTCACACTCTGCAGACGGGCAAACCATACAGATATGGGCCTCCGGTGTCCAAGCCACTAAGGAAAACCAGGAACCCGATGCATTTCTGAAAAGAGTACACCCGTGGGAATCAGCAGAGGTATGATTTGCGCAAATCGGCCAAGAATTTATTACCCAGACACCCCCGCAAAGTCTGAAATGCGGGGAAAATAATGCATAATCCGTACATTTCAATTGGTTTACCCATCGAAACACGCTCCCAGCAACACATGGCCTACCGTCTTGCGTTCCAACAGGTGTCCCGATGAAAATAGTACCTCACATGTGGGGGTGCGCCTACCTGGGCGCCACGGGGAAAGCCTAAAACACAAGTAACCCCAAGTCTGTTTTCACACCTGAATTTCTCACACTCTGCAGACGGGCACACCATACAGATATGGGCCTCCGGTGTCCAAGCCACCAAGGAAAACCGGGAACCCGATGCATTTCTGAAAAGAGTACACCCGTGGGAATCAGCAGAGGTATGATTTGCGCAAATCGGCCAAGAATTTATTACCAAGACACCCCCGCAAAGTCCAAAATGTGGGGAAAAAAATCATTTTCCGTGCATTTCAATCGGCTCACCCAACGAAACACGCCGCGAACAACACATGGCCTACCGTCCCGCGTTCCCACAGGTATCCTGATAAAAACGGTACTTCACATGTGTGGGTGCACCTACCTGGGCGCCAAGGGGAAAGCCTAAAACACAAGTAACCCCAAGTCTGTTTTCACACCTGAATTTCACACTCTCTTCAGACGGGCACACCATACAGATATGGGCCTCGAGGGTCCAAGCCACCAAGGAAAACCGGGAACCCGATGCATTTCCGAAAAGAGCACACCCGTGGGAATCCGCAGAGGTATGATTTGCGCAAATCGGGCAAGAATTTATTACCGAGACACCCCCGCAAAGTCCGAAATGTGGGAAAAAAAATCATTTTCCGTACATTTCAATCGGCTCACCCATCGAAACACGCCGCCAACAACACATGGCCTACCGTCCCGCGTTCCCACAGGTGTCCCGATAAAAACGGTACCTCACATGTGTGGGTGCACCTACCTGGGCACCAAGGGGAAAGCCTAAAACACAAGTAACCCCAAGTCTGTTTTCACACCTGAATTTCACACTCTCTTAAGACAGGCACACCACACAGATATGGGCCTCGGGTGTCCAAGCCACAAGGAAAACAGGGAACCCCATGCATTTCCGAAAAGAGGCCACCCGTGGGAATCCGCAGAGGTATGATTTGCGCAAATCGGCCCAGAATTTATTACCCAGACACCCCTGCAAAGTCAGAAATGTGGTGAAAAAACACATTTCCCGCACATTTCACTCGGTTTACCCATCGAAACACGCTGCCAGCAACACATGGCCTACCGTCCCGCGTTCCAACAGGTGTCCCGATGAAAACAGTACCTCACATTTGTGGGTGCGCCTACCTGGGCGCCACGGGGAAAGCCTAAAACACAAGTAACCCCAAGTCTGTTTTCACACCTGAATTTCACACTCTCTGCAGACGGGCACACCATACAGATATGGGCCTCGGCTGTCCAAGCCACCAAGGAAAACAGGGAACCCCATGCATTTCCGAAAAAGAGGACACCCGTGGGAATCCGCAGAGGTATGATTTGCGCAAATTGGCTCAGAATTTATTACCCAGACACCCCCGCAAAGTCCGAAATGTCGGGAAAAAAATGCATTTTCCATACATTTCACTCGGCTCACCCATCGAAACACGCCGCCAACAACACATGGCCTACAGTCCCTCGTTCCCACAGGTGTCCCGATGAAAACGGTACCTCACATGTGTGGGTGCACCTACCTGGGCGCCAAGGGGAAAGCCTAAAACACAAGTAACCACAAGTCTGTTTTCACACCTGAATTTTACACACTATGCAGACGGGCACACCACACAGATATGGGCCTTGGGTGTCCAAGCCACCAAGGAAAACAGGGAACCCCATGCATTTCTGAAAAGAGGACTCCCGTGGCAATCCGCAGAGGCATGATTTGCGCAAATCGGCCCAGAATGTATTACCCAGACACCCCTGCAAAGTCAGAAATGTGGTGAAAAAAACGCATTTCCCGCACATTTCACTCGGTTTACCCATCGAAACACGCTGCCAGCAACACATGGCCTACCGTCCCGCGTTCCAACAGGTGTCCCGGTAAAAATGGTACCTCAAATGTGTGGGTGCACCTACCTGGGCGCCACGGGGAAAGCCTAAAACACAAGTAACCCCAAGTCTGTTTTCACACCTGAATTTCACACTCTCTGCAGACGGGCACACCACACAGATATGGGCCTTGGGTGTCCAAGCCACCAAGGAAAACAGGGAAACCCATGCATTTCCGAAAAGAGGACACCCTTGGCAATCCGCAGAGGTATGATTTGCGCAAATCGGCCCAGAATTTATTACCCAGACACCCCCGCAAAGTCTGAAATGCGGGGAAAATAATGCGTAATCCGTACATTTCAATCGGTTTACCCATCGAAACACGCTCCCAGCAACACATGGCCTACCGTCTTGCGTTCCAACAGGTGTCCCGATGAAAATAGTACCTCACATGTGGGGGTGCGCCTACCTGGGCGCCACGGGGAAAGCCTAAAACACAAGTAACCCCAAGTCTGTTTTCACACCTGAATTTCTCACACTCTGCAGACGGGCAAACCATACAGATATGGGCCTCCGGTGTCCAAGCCACCAAGGAAAACCAGGAACCCGATGCATTTCTGAAAAGAGTACACCCGTGGGAATCAGCAGAGGTATGATTTGCGCAAATCGGCCAAGAATTTATTACCCAGACACCCCCGCAAAGTCTGAAATGCGGGGAAAATAATGCATAATCCGTACATTTCAATTGGTTTACCCATCGAAACACGCTCCCAGCAACACATGGCCTACCGTCTTGCGTTCCAACAGGTGTCCCGATGAAAATAGTACCTCACATGTGGGGGTGCGCCTACCTGGGCGCCACGGGGAAAGCCTAAAACACAAGTAACCCCAAGTCTGTTTTCACACCTGAATTTCTCACACTCTGCAGACGGGCACACCATACAGATATGGGCCTCCGGTGTCCAAGCCACCAAGGAAAACCGGGAACCCGATGCATTTCTGAAAAGAGTACACCCGTGGGAATCAGCAGAGGTATGATTTGCGCAAATCGGCCAAGAATATATTACCAAGACACCCCCGCAAAGTCCAAAATGTGGGGAAAAAAATCATTTTCCGTGCATTTCAATCGGCTCACCCAACGAAACACGCCGCGAACAACACATGGCCTACCGTCCCGCGTTCCCACAGGTATCCTGATAAAAACGGTACTTCACATGTGTGGGTGCACCTACCTGGGCGCCAAGGGGAAAGCCTAAAACACAAGTAACCCCAAGTCTGTTTTCACACCTGAATTTCACACTCTCTTCAGACGGGCACACCATACAGATATGGGCCTCGAGGGTCCAAGCCACCAAGGAAAACCGGGAACCCGATGCATTTCCGAAAAGAGCACACCCGTGGGAATCCGCAGAGGTATGATTTGCGCAAATCGGGCAAGAATTTATTACCGAGACACCCCCGCAAAGTCCGAAATGTGGGAAAAAAAATCATTTTCCGTACATTTCAATCGGCTCACCCATCGAAACACGCCGCCAACAACACATGGCCTACCGTCCCGCGTTCCCACAGGTGTCCCGATAAAAACGGTACCTCACATGTGTGGGTGCACCTACCTGGGCACCAAGGGGAAAGCCTAAAACACAAGTAACCCCAAGTCTGTTTTCACACCTGAATTTCACACTCTCTTAAGACAGGCACACCACACAGATATGGGCCTCGGGTGTCCAAGCCACAAGGAAAACAGGGAACCCCATGCATTTCCGAAAAGAGGCCACCCGTGGGAATCCGCAGAGGTATGATTTGCGCAAATCGGCCCAGAATTTATTACCCAGACACCCCTGCAAAGTCAGAAATGTGGTGAAAAAACACATTTCCCGCACATTTCACTCGGTTTACCCATCGAAACACGCTGCCAGCAACACATGGCCTACCGTCCCGCGTTCCAACAGGTGTCCCGATGAAAACAGTACCTCACATTTGTGGGTGCGCCTACCTGGGCGCCACGGGGAAAGCCTAAAACACAAGTAACCCCAAGTCTGTTTTCACACCTGAATTTCACACTCTCTGCAGACGGGCACACCATACAGATATGGGCCTCGGCTGTCCAAGCCACCAAGGAAAACAGGGAACCCCATGCATTTCCGAAAAAGAGGACACCCGTGGGAATCCGCAGAGGTATGATTTGCGCAAATTGGCTCAGAATTTATTACCCAGACACCCCCGCAAAGTCCGAAATGTCGGGAAAAAAATGCATTTTCCATACATTTCACTCGGCTCACCCATCGAAACACGCCGCCAACAACACATGGCCTACAGTCCCTCGTTCCCACAGGTGTCCCGATGAAAACGGTACCTCACATGTGTGGGTGCACCTACCTGGGCGCCAAGGGGAAAGCCTAAAACACAAGTAACCACAAGTCTGTTTTCACACCTGAATTTTACACACTATGCAGACGGGCACACCACACAGATATGGGCCTTGGGTGTCCAAGCCACCAAGGAAAACAGGGAACCCCATGCATTTCTGAAAAGAGGACTCCCGTGGCAATCCGCAGAGGCATGATTTGCGCAAATCGGCCCAGAATGTATTACCCAGACACCCCTGCAAAGTCAGAAATGTGGTGAAAAAAACGCATTTCCCGCACATTTCACTCGGTTTACCCATCGAAACACGCTGCCAGCAACACATGGCCTACCGTCCCGCGTTCCAACAGGTGTCCCGGTAAAAATGGTACCTCACATGTGTGGGTGCACCTACCTGGGCGCCACGGGGAAAGCCTAAAACACAAGTAACCCCAAGTCTGTTTTCACACCTGAATTTCACACTCTCTGCAGACGGGCACACCACACAGATATGGGCCTTGGGTGTCCAAGCCACCAAGGAAAACAGGGAAACCCATGCATTTCCGAAAAGAGGACACCCTTGGCAATCCGCAGAGGTATGATTTGCGCAAATCGGCCCAGAATTTATTACCCAGACACCCCCGCAAAGTCTGAAATGTGGGGAAAAAAAACGCATTTTCTGCACATTTCACTTGGCTCACCCATCGAAACACGCTGCCAACAACACATGGCCTACCGTGCCGTGTTCACACAGGTGTCCCGATAAAAACGGTACCTCACATGTGTGGGTGGACCTACCTGGGCGCCAAGGGCAAAGCCTAAAACACAAGTAACCCCAAGTCTGTTTTCACACCTGAATTTCACACTCTCTGCAGATGGCCACACCACACAGATATGGGCCTTGGGTGTCCAAGCCACCAAGGAAAACAGGGAACCCCATGTATCTCCGAAAAGAGGACATCCGTGGCAATCCGCAGAGGTATGATTTGCGCAAATCGGCCCAGATATATTTACCCAGACACCCCCGCAAAGTCCAAAATGTGGAGAAAGAAATGCATTTTCCGTACATTTCACTCGGCTTACCCATCGAAACAAGATGCCAGCAACACATGGCCTACCGTCCCGCGTTCCTACAGGTGTCCCGATAAAAACGATACCTCACATGTGTGGGTGGACCTACCTCGGCGCCAAGGGCAAAGCCTAAAACACAAGTAACCCCAAGTCTGTTTTCACACCTGAATTTCACACTCTCTGCAGACGGGCACACCACACAGATATGGGCCTTGGGTGTCCAAGCCAGCAAGGAAAACAGGGAACCCCATACATTTCCGAAAAGAGGACACCCGTGGCAATCCGCAGAGGTATGATTTGCGCAAATCTGCCCTGAATTTATTACCCAGATACCCCCGCAAAGTCCGAAATGCGGGGAAAAAAATGTATTTTCTGTACATTTCACTTGGCTCACCTATCGAAACACGCTACCAGCAACACATGGCCTACTGTCCCGCGTTCCCACAGGTGGCCCGATGAAAACGGTACCTTACATGTGTGGGTGCACCTACCTGGGCGCCAAGGGGAAAGCCTAAAACACAAGTATTTTATACCCAGACACCCCAGCAAAGTCTGAAATGTGGGGAAAAAAACACATTTTCCGCACATTTCACTCGGCTCACCCATCGAAACACGCTTCCAACAACACATGGCCTACCGTGCCATGTTCCCACAGGTGTCCCGATAAAAACGGTACCTCACATGTGTGGGTGGACCTACCTGGGCGCCAAGTGGAAAGCCTAAAACACAAGTAACGCCAAGTCTGTTTTCACACCTGAATTTCACACTCTCTTCAGACAGGCACACCATACAGATATGGGCCTCGGGTGTCCAAGCCACCAAGGAAAACAGGGAACCCCATGCATTTCCGAAAAGAGGCCACCCGTGGGAATCCGAAGAGGTATGATTTGCGCAAATCGGCTCAGAATGTATTACCCAGACACCCCCGCAAAATCCGAAATGTGGGGAAAAAACACATTTTCCGCACATTTCAATCGGCTCACCCATCGAAACACGCCGCCAACAACACATGGCCTACCGTCCCGCGTTCCCATAGGTGTCCCGATAAAAACAGTACATCATGTGTGGGTGCACCTACCTGGGCGCCAAGGGGAAAGCCTAAAACACAAGTAACCCCAAGTCTGTTTTCACACCTGAATTTCACACTCTCTGCAGATGGGCACACCACACAGATATGGGCATTGGGTGCCCAAGACACCAAGGAAAACAGGGAAACCCATGCATTTCTGAAAAGAGAACACTCGTGGCCATCCACAGAGGTATGATTTGCGCAAATCGGCCCAAAATTTATTACCCAGACACAACCGCAAAGTCCGAAATGCGGGCAAAAAATGCATTTTAAGTACATTTCACTCGGCTCACCCATCGAAACATGCTGCCAACAACACATGACCTACCGTCCCGCATTTCCACAGGTGTCCCGATGAAAACAGTACCTCACATGTGTGGGTGCGCCTACCTGGGCGCCACGGGGAAAGCCTAAAACACAAGTAACCCCAAGTCTGTTTTCACACCTGAATTTCACACTCTCTGCAGAAGGGCACACCATACAGATATGGGCCTCGGCTGTCCAAGCCACCAAGGAAAACAGGGAACCCCATGCATTTCCGAAAAGAGGACACCTGTGGGAATCCGCAGAGGTATAATGTGTGCAAATCGGCCCAGAATTTATTACCCAGACACCCTCGCAAAGTCCGAAACCTGGGAAAAAAACGCATTTTCCGCACATTTCACTCAGCTCACCCATTGAAACACGCCGCCAACAACACATGGCCTACAGTCCCGCGTTCCCACAGGTGTCCCGATGAAAACGGTACCTCACATGTGTGGGTGCACCTACCTGGGCGCCAAGGGGAAAGCCTAAAACACAAGTAACTACAAGTCTGTTTTCACACCTGAATTTCACACTCTCTGCAGACGGGCACACCATACAGATATGGGTCTGGGATGTCCAAGCCACCAAGAAAAACAGGGAACCCGATGCATTTCCGAAAAGAGCACATCCGTGGGAATCCGCAGAGGTATGATTTGTGCAAATCGGCCCAGAATTTATTACCAAGACACCCCCGCGAAGTCCGAAATGTGGGGAAAAAAAAATGCATTTTCCGTACATTTCAATCGGCTCACCCATCGAAACACGCCGCCAACAACACATGGCCCACCGTCTCGCGTTCCCACAGGTGTTCCGATAAAAACGGTACCTCACATGTGTGGGTGCACCTACCTGGGCTCCAAGGGGAAAGCCTAAAACACAAGTAATCCTAAGTCTGTTTTCACACCTGAATTTCTCACACTCTGCAGACGGGCACACCATACAGATATGGGCCTCCGGTGTCCAAGCCACCAAGGAAAACCGGGAACCCGATGCATTTCCGAAAAGAGTACACCCGTGGGAATCAGCAGAGGTATGATTTGCGCAAATCGGCCAAGAATTTATTACCAAGACACCCCCGCAAAGTCCAAAATGTGGGAAAAAAAATCATTTTCCGTGCATTTCAATCGGCTCACCCAACGAAACACGCCGCGAACAACACATGGCCTACCGTCCCGCGTTCCCACAGGTATCCTGATAAAAACGGTACTTCACATGTGTGGGTGCACCTACCTGGGCGCCAAGGGGAAAGCCTAAAACACATGTAACCCCAAGTCTGTTTTCACACCTGAATTTCACACTCTCTTCAGACGGGCACACCATACAGATATGGGCCTCGAGGGTCCAAGCCACCAAGGAAAACCGGGAACCTGATGCATTTCCGAAAAGAGCACACCCGTGGGAATCCGCAGAGGTATGATTTGCGCAAATCGGGCAAGAATTTATTACCGAGACACCCCCGCAAAGTCCGAAATGTGGGAAAAAAAATCATTTTCCGTACATTTCAATCGGCTCACCCATCGAAACACGCCGCCAACAACACATGGCCTACCGTCCCGCGTTCCCACAGGTGTCCCGATAAAAACGGTACCTCACATGTGTGGGTGCACCTACCTGGGCACCAAGGGGAAAGCCTAAAACACAAGTAACCCCAAGTCTGTTTTCACACCTGAATTTCACACTCTCTTAAGACAGGCACACCACACAGATATGGGCCTTGGGTGTCCAAGCCACCAAGGAAAACAGGGAACCCCATGCATTCCTGAAAAGAGGACACCCGTGGCAATCCGCAGAGGTATGATATGCGCAAATCTGCCCCGAATTTATTACCCAGACACCCCTGCAAAGTCTGAAATGCGGGGAAAAAAATGCATTTTCCGTACATTTCACTCGGCTCACCCATCGAAACACGCTTCCAACAACACATGGCCTACCGTGCCATGTTCCCACAGGTGTCCCGATAAAAACGGTACCTCACATGTGTGGGTGGACCTACCTGGGCGCCAAGTGGAAAGCCTAAAACACAAGTAACGCCAAGTCTGTTTTCACACCTGAATTTCACACTCTCTTCAGACAGGCACACCATACAGATATGGGCCTCGGGTGTCCAAGCCACCAAGGAAAACAGGGAACCCCATGCATTTCCGAAAAGAGGCCACCCGTGGGAATCCGAAGAGGTATGATTTGCGCAAATCGGCTTAGAATGTATTACCCAGACACCCCCGCAAAATCCGAAATGTGGGGAAAAAACACATTTTCCGCACATTTCAATCGGCTCACCCATCGAAACACGCCGCCAACAACACATGGCCTACCGTCCCGCGTTCCCACAGGTGTCCCGATAAAAACAGTACATCATGTGTGGGTGCACCTACCTGGGCGCCAAGGGGAAAGCCTAAAACACAAGTAACCCCAAGTCTGTTTTCACACCTGAATTTCACACTCTCTGCAGATGGGCACACCACACAGATATGGGCATTGGGTGTCCAAGACACCAAGGAAAACAGGGAAACCCATGCATTTCTGAAAAGAGGACACTCGTGGCCATCCACAGAGGTATGATTTGCGCAAATCGGCCCAAAATTTATTACCCAGACACAACCGCAAAGTCCGAAATGCGGGCAAAAAATGCATTTTCCGTACATTTCACTCGGCTCACCCATCGAAACACGCTGCCAACAACACATGACCTACCGTCCCGCATTTCCACAGGTGTCCCGATGAAAACAGTACCTCACATGTGTGGGTGCGCCTACCTGGGCACCACGGGGAAAGCCTAAAACACAAGTAACTACAAGTCTGTTTTCACACCTGAATTTCACACTCTCTGCAGACGGGCACACCATACAGATATGGGCCTGGGGTGTCCAAGCCACCAATGAAAACAGGGAACCCGATGCATTTCCGAAAAGAGCACACCCGTGGGAATCCGCAGAGGTATTATTTGCGCAAATCGGCCCAGAATGTATTACCCAGACACCCCCGCAAAGTCTGAAATGTGGGGAAAAAAAACGCATTTTCCGCACATTTCACTTGGCTCACCCATCGAAACACGCTGCCAACAACACATGACCTACCGTGCCGTGTTCCCACAGGTTTCCCGATAAAAACGGTACCTCACATGTGTGGGTGGACCTACCTGGGCGCCAAGGGCAAAGCCTAAAACACAAGTAACCCCAAGTCTGTTTTCACACCTGAATTTCACACTCTCTGCAGACGGGTACACCACACAGATATGGGCCTTGGGTGTCCAAGCCACCAAGGAAAACAGGGAACCCCATGCATTTCTGAAAAGAGGACACCCATAGCAATCCGCAGAGGCATGATTTGCGCAAATCAGCCCAGAAGGTATTACCCAGACACCCCTGCAAAGTCAGAAATGTGGTGAAAAAAACGCATTTCCCGCACATTTCACTCGGTTTACCCATCGAAACACGCTGCCAGCAACACATGGCCTACCGTCCCGCGTTCCAACAGGTGTCCTGATAAAAACGGTACCTCACATGTGTGGGTGCACCTACCTGGGCGCCAAGGGGAAAGCCTAAAACACAAGTAACGCCAAGTCTGTTTTCACACCTGAATTTCACACTCTCTTTAGACGGGCACACCATACAGATATGGGCCTCGGCTGTCCAAGCCACCAAGGAAAACAGGGAACCCCATGCATTTCCGAAAAAGAGGACACCCGTGGGAATCAGCAGAGGTATGATTTGCGCAAATTGGCTCAGAATTTATTACCCAGACACCCCCGCAAAGTCCGAAATGTCGGGAAAAAAATGCATTTTCCATACATTTCACTCGGCTCACCCATCGAAACACGCCACCAACAACACATGGCCTACAGTCCCTAGTTCCCACAGGTGTCCCGATGAAAACGGTACTTCACATGTGTGGGTGCACCTACCTCGGCGCCAAGGGGAAAGCCTAAAACACAAGTAACCACAAGTCTGTTTTCACACCTGAATTTCACACTCTCTGCAGACGGGCACACCATACAGATATGGGCCTCGGCTGTCCAAGCCACCAAGGAAAATAGGGAACCCTATGCATTTCCGAAAAGAGGACACCTGTGGGAATCCGCAGAGGTATTAGTTGCGCAAATCGGCCCAGAATTTATTACCCAGACACCCCCGCAAAGTCTGAAATGTGGGGATAAAAAACGCATTTTCTGCACATTTCACTTGGCTCACCCATCGAAACACGCTGCCAACAACACATGGCCTACCGTGCCGTGTTCACACAGGTGTCCCGATAAAAACGGTACCTCACATGTGTGGGTGCACCTACCTGGGCGCCAAGGGCAAAGCCTAAAACACAAGTAACTACAAGTCTGTTTTCACACCTGAATTTCACACTCTCTGCAGACGTGCACACCATACAGATATGGGCCTCGGGTGTCCAAGCCACCCAGGAAAACAGGGAAACCCATGCATTTCCGAAAAGAGGACACCCGTGGCAATCCGCAGAGGTATGATTTGCGCAAATCAGCCCAGAATTTATTACCCAGAGAACCCTGCAGTCAGAAATGTGGTAAAAAAACGCATTTCCCGCACATTTCACTCAACTTACCCATCGAAACAAGCTGCCAGCAACACATGGCCTACCGTCCCGCGTTCCTACAGGTGTCCCGATGTAAATAGTACCTCACAAGTGTGGGTGCACCTACCTGGCGCCGAGGGGAAAGCCTAAAACACAAGTAACCCAAGTCTGTTTTCACACCTGAATTTCACACTCTCTGCAGACGGGCACACCATACAGATATGGGCCTCGGCTGTCCAAGCCACCAAGGAAAACAGGGAACCCCATGCATTTCCGAAAAGAGGACACCTGTGGGAATCCGCAGAGATATAATGTGTGCAAATCGGCCCAGAATTTATTACCCAGACACCCTCGCAAAGTCCGAAACGTGGGAAAAAAACACATTTTCCGCACATTTCACTCGGCTCACCCATTGAAACACGCCGCCAACAACACATGGCCTACAGTCCCGCGTTCCCACAGGTGTCCCGATGAAAACGGTACCTCACATGTGTGGGTGCACCTACCTGGGCGCCAAGGGGAAAGCCTAAAACACAAGTAACTACAAGTCTGTTTTCACACCTGAATTTCACACTCTCTGCAGACGGGCACACCATACAGATATGGGTCTGGGATGTCCAAGCCACCAAGAAAAACAGGGAACCCGATGCATTTCCGAAAAGAGCACATCCGTGGGAATCCGCAGAGGTATGATTTGTGCAAATCGGCCCAGAATTTATTACCAAGACACCCCCGCGAAGTCCGAAATGTGGGGAAAAAAAAATGCATTTTCCGTACATTTCAATCGGCTCACCCATCGAAACACGCCGCCAACAACACATGGCCCACCGTCTCGCGTTCCCACAGGTGTTCCGATAAAAACGGTACCTCACATGTGTGGGTGCACCTACCTGGGCTCCAAGGGGAAAGCCTAAAACACAAGTAATCCTAAGTCTGTTTTCACACCTGAATTTCTCACACTCTGCAGACGGGCACACCATACAGATATGGGCCTCCGGTGTCCAAGCCACCAAGGAAAACCGGGAACCCGATGCATTTCCGAAAAGAGTACACCCGTGGGAATCAGCAGAGGTATGATTTGCGCAAATCGGCCAAGAATTTATTACCAAGACACCCCCGCAAAGTCCAAAATGTGGGAAAAAAAATCATTTTCCGTGCATTTCAATCGGCTCACCCAACGAAACACGCCGCGAACAACACATGGCCTACCGTCCCGCGTTCCCACAGGTATCCTGATAAAAACGGTACTTCACATGTGTGGGTGCACCTACCTGGGCGCCAAGGGGAAAGCCTAAAACACAAGTAACCCCAAGTCTGTTTTCACACCTGAATTTCACACTCTCTTAAGACAGGCACACCACACAGATATGGGCCTTGGGTGTCCAAGCCACCAAGGAAAACAGGGAACCCCATGCATTCCTGAAAAGAGGACACCCGTGGCAATCCGCAGAGGTATGATATGCGCAAATCTGCCCCGAATTTATTACCCAGACACCCCTGCAAAGTCTGAAATGCGGGGAAAAAAATGCATTTTCCATACATTTCACTCGGCTCACCCATCGAAACACGCTTCCAACAACACATGGCCTACCGTGCCATGTTCCCACAGGTGTCCCGATAAAAACGGTACCTCACATGTGTGGGTGGACCTACCTGGGCGCCAAGTGGAAAGCCTAAAACACAAGTAACGCCAAGTCTGTTTTCACACCTGAATTTCACACTCTCTTCAGACAGGCACACCATACAGATATGGGACTCGGGTGTCCAAGCCACCAAGGAAAACAGGGAACCCCATGCATTTCCGAAAAGAGGCCACCCGTGGGAATCCGAAGAGGTATGATTTGCGCAAATCGGCTCAGAATGTATTACCCAGACACCCCCGCAAAATCCGAAATGTGGGGAAAAAACACATTTTCCGCACATTTCAATCGGCTCACCCATCGAAACACGCCGCCAACAACACATGGCCTACCGTCCCGCGTTCCCACAGGTGTCCCGATAAAAACAGTACATCATGTGTGGGTGCACCTACCTGGGTGCCAAGGGGAAAGCCTAAAACACAAGTAACCCCAAGTCTGTTTTCACACCTGAATTTCACACTCTCTGCAGATGGGCACACCACACAGATATGGGCATTGGGTGTCCAAGACACCAAGGAAAACAGGGAAACCCATGCATTTCTGAAAAGAGGACACTCGTGGCCATCCACAGAGGTATGATTTGCGCAAATCGGCCCAAAATTTATTACCCAGACACAACCGCAAAGTCCGAAATGCGGGCAAAAAATGCATTTTCCGTACATTTCACTCGGCTCACCCATCGAAACACGCTGCCAACAACACATGACCTACCGTCCCGCATTTCCACAGGTGTCCCGATGAAAACAGTACCTCACATGTGTGGGTGCGCCTACCTGGGCACCACGGGGAAAGCCTAAAACACAAGTAACTACAAGTCTGTTTTCACACCTGAATTTCACACTCTCTGCAGACGGGCACACCATACAGATATGGGCCTGGGGTGTCCAAGCCACCAATGAAAACAGGGAACCCGATGCATTTCCGAAAAGAGCACACCCGTGGGAATCCGCAGAGGTATTATTTGCGCAAATCGGCCCAGAATGTATTACCCAGACACCCCCGCAAAGTCTGAAATGTGGGGAAAAAAAACGCATTTTCCGCACATTTCACTTGGCTCACCCATCGAAACACGTTGCCAACAACACATGACCTACCGTGCCGTGTTCCCACAGGTTTCCCGATAAAAACGGTACCTCACATGTGTGGGTGGACCTACCTGGGCGCCAAGGGCAAAGCCTAAAACACAAGTAACCCCAAGTCTGTTTTCACACCTGAATTTCACACTCTCTGCAGACGGGTACACCACACAGATATGGGCCTTGGGTGTCCAAGCCACCAAGGAAAACAGGGAACCCCATGCATTTCTGAAAAGAGGACACCCATAGCAATCCGCAGAGGCATGATTTGCGCAAATCAGCCCAGAAGGTATTACCCAGACACCCCTGCAAAGTCAGAAATGTGGTGAAAAAAACGCATTTCCCGCACATTTCACTCGGTTTACCCATCGAAACACGCTGCCAGCAACACATGGCCTACCGTCCCGCGTTCCAACAGGTGTCCTGATAAAAACGGTACCTCACATGTGTGGGTGCACCTACCTGGGCGCCAAGGGGAAAGCCTAAAACACAAGTAACGCCAAGTCTGTTTTCACACCTGAATTTCACACTCTCTTTAGACGGGCACACCATACAGATATGGGCCTCGGCTGTCCAAGCCACCAAGGAAAACAGGGAACCCCATGCATTTCCGAAAAAGAGGACACCCGTGGGAATCAGCAGAGGTATGATTTGCGCAAATTGGCTCAGAATTTATTACCCAGACACCCCCGCAAAGTCCGAAATGTCGGGAAAAAAATGCATTTTCCATACATTTCACTCGGCTCACCCATCGAAACACGCCACCAACAACACATGGCCTACAGTCCCTAGTTCCCACAGGTGTCCCGATGAAAACGGTACTTCACATGTGTGGGTGCACCTACCTCGGCGCCAAGGGGAAAGCCTAAAACACAAGTAACCACAAGTCTGTTTTCACACCTGAATTTCACACTCTCTGCAGACGGGCACACCATACAGATATGGGCCTCGGCTGTCCAAGCCACCAAGGAAAATAGGGAACCCTATGCATTTCCGAAAAGAGGACACCTGTGGGAATCCGCAGAGGTATTAGTTGCGCAAATCGGCCCAGAATTTATTACCCAGACACCCCCGCAAAGTCTGAAATGTGGGGATAAAAAACGCATTTTCTGCACATTTCACTTGGCTCACCCATCGAAACACGCTGCCAACAACACATGGCCTACCGTGCCGTGTTCACACAGGTGTCCCGATAAAAACGGTACCTCACATGTGTGGGTGCACCTACCTGGGCGCCAAGGGCAAAGCCTAAAACACAAGTAACTACAAGTCTGTTTTCACACCTGAATTTCACACTCTCTGCAGACGTGCACACCATACAGATATGGGCCTCGGGTGTCCAAGCCACCCAGGAAAACAGGGAAACCCATGCATTTCCGAAAAGAGGACACCCGTGGCAATCCGCAGAGGTATGATTTGCGCAAATCAGCCCAGAATTTATTACCCAGAGAACCCTGCAGTCAGAAATGTGGTAAAAAAACGCATTTCCCGCACATTTCACTCAACTTACCCATCGAAACAAGCTGCCAGCAACACATGGCCTACCGTCCCGCGTTCCTACAGGTGTCCCGATGTAAATAGTACCTCACAAGTGTGGGTGCACCTACCTGGCGCCGAGGGGAAAGCCTAAAACACAAGTAACCCAAGTCTGTTTTCACACCTGAATTTCACACTCTCTGCAGACGGGCACACCATACAGATATGGGCCTCGGCTGTCCAAGCCACCAAGGAAAACAGGGAACCCCATGCATTTCCGAAAAGAGGACACCTGTGGGAATCCGCAGAGATATAATGTGTGCAAATCGGCCCAGAATTTATTACCCAGACACCCTCGCAAAGTCCGAAACGTGGGAAAAAAACACATTTTCCGCACATTTCACTCGGCTCACCCATTGAAACACGCCGCCAACAACACATGGCCTACAGTCCCGCGTTCCCACAGGTGTCCCGATGAAAACGGTACCTCACATGTGTGGGTGCACCTACCTGGGCGCCAAGGGGAAAGCCTAAAACACAAGTAACTACAAGTCTGTTTTCACACCTGAATTTCACACTCTCTGCAGACGGGCACACCATACAGATATGGGTCTGGGATGTCCAAGCCACCAAGAAAAACAGGGAACCCGATGCATTTCCGAAAAGAGCACATCCGTGGGAATCTGCAGAGGTATGATTTGTGCAAATCGGCCCAGAATTTATTACCAAGACACCCCCGCGAAGTCCGAAATGTGGGGAAAAAAAAATGCATTTTCCGTACATTTCAATCGGCTCACCCATCGAAACACGCCGCCAACAACACATGGCCCACCGTCTCGCGTTCCCACAGGTGTTCCGATAAAAACGGTACCTCACATGTGTGGGTGCACCTACCTGGGCTCCAAGGGGAAAGCCTAAAACACAAGTAATCCTAAGTCTGTTTTCACACCTGAATTTCTCACACTCTGCAGACGGGCACACCATACAGATATGGGCCTCCGGTGTCCAAGCCACCAAGGAAAACCGGGAACCCGATGCATTTCCGAAAAGAGTACACCCGTGGGAATCAGCAGAGGTATGATTTGCGCAAATCGGCCAAGAATTTATTACCAAGACACCCCCGCAAAGTCCAAAATGTGGGAAAAAAAATCATTTTCCGTGCATTTCAATCGGCTCACCCAACGAAACACGCCGCGAACAACACATGGCCTACCGTCCCGCGTTCCCACAGGTATCCTGATAAAAACGGTACTTCACATGTGTGGGTGCACCTACCTGGGCGCCAAGGGGAAAGCCTAAAACACAAGTAACCCCAAGTCTGTTTTCACACCTGAATTTCACACTCTCTTCAGACGGGCACACCATACAGATATGGGCCTCGAGGGTCCAAGCCACCAAGGAAAACCGGGAACCCGATGCATTTCCGAAAAGAGCACACCCGTGGGAATCCGCAGAGGTATGATTTGCGCAAATCGGGCAAGAATTTATTACCGAGACACCCCCGCAAAGTCCGAAATGTGGGAAAAAAAATCATTTTCCGTACATTTCAATCGGCTCACCCATCGAAACACACCGCCAACAACACATGGCCTACCGTCCCGCGTTCCCACAGGTGTCCCGATAAAAACGGTACCTCACATGTGTGGGTGCACCTACCTGGGCACCAAAGGGAAAGCCTAAAACACAAGTAACCCCAAGTCTGTTTTCACACCTGAATTTCACACTCTCTTAAGACAGGCACACCACACAGATATGGGCCTTGGGTGTCCAAGCCACCAAGGAAAACAGGGAACCCCATGCATTCCTGAAAAGAGGACACCCGTGGCAATCCGCAGAGGTATGATATGCGCAAATCTGCCCCGAATTTATTACCCAGACACCCCTGCAAAGTCTGAAATGCGGGGAAAAAAATGCATTTTCCATACATTTCACTCGGCTCACCCATCGAAACACGCTTCCAACAACACATGGCCTACCGTGCCATGTTCCCACAGGTGTCCCGATAAAAACGGTACCTCACATGTGTGGGTGGACCTACCTGGGCGCCAAGTGGAAAGCCTAAAACACAAGTAACGCCAAGTCTGTTTTCACACCTGAATTTCACACTCTCTTCAGACAGGCACACCATACAGATATGGGACTCGGGTGTCCAAGCCACCAAGGAAAACAGGGAACCCCATGCATTTCCGAAAAGAGGCCACCCGTGGGAATCCGAAGAGGTATGATTTGCGCAAATCGGCTCAGAATGTATTACCCAGACACCCCCGCAAAATCCGAAATGTGGGGAAAAAACACATTTTCCGCACATTTCAATCGGCTCACCCATCGAAACACGCCGCCAACAACACATGGCCTACCGTCCCGCGTTCCCACAGGTGTCCCGATAAAAACAGTACATCATGTGTGGGTGCACCTACCTGGGCGCCAAGGGGAAAGCCTAAAACACAAGTAACCCCAAGTCTGTTTTCACACCTGAATTTCACACTCTCTGCAGATGGGCACACCACACAGATATGGGCATTGGGTGTCCAAGACACCAAGGAAAACAGGGAAACCCATGCATTTCTGAAAAGAGGACACTCGTGGCCATCCACAGAGGTATGATTTGCGCAAATCGGCCCAAAATTTATTACCCAGACACAACCGCAAAGTCCGAAATGCGGGCAAAAAATGCATTTTCCGTACATTTCACTCGGCTCACCCATCGAAACACGCTGCCAACAACACATGACCTACCGTCCCGCATTTCCACAGGTGTCCCGATGAAAACAGTACCTCACATGTGTGGGTGCGCCTACCTGGGCACCACGGGGAAAGCCTAAAACACAAGTAACTACAAGTCTGTTTTCACACCTGAATTTCACACTCTCTGCAGACGGGCACACCATACAGATATGGGCCTGGGGTGTCCAAGCCACCAATGAAAACAGGGAACCCGATGCATTTCCGAAAAGAGCACACCCGTGGGAATCCGCAGAGGTATTATTTGCGCAAATCGGCCCAGAATGTATTACCCAGACACCCCCGCAAAGTCTGAAATGTGGGGAAAAAAAACGCATTTTCCGCACATTTCACTTGGCTCACCCATCGAAACACGTTGCCAACAACACATGACCTACCGTGCCGTGTTCCCACAGGTTTCCCGATAAAAACGGTACCTCACATGTGTGGGTGGACCTACCTGGGCGCCAAGGGCAAAGCCTAAAACACAAGTAACCCCAAGTCTGTTTTCACACCTGAATTTCACACTCTCTGCAGACGGGTACACCACACAGATATGGGCCTTGGGTGTCCAAGCCACCAAGGAAAACAGGGAACCCCATGCATTTCTGAAAAGAGAACACCCGTAGCAATCCGCAGAGGCATGATTTGCGCATATCAGCCCAGAAGGTATTACCCAGACACCCCTGCAAAGTCAGAAATGTGGTGAAAAAAACGCATTTCCCGCACATTTCACTCGGTTTACCCATCGAAACACGCTGCCAGCAACACATGGCCTACCGTCCCGCGTTCCAACAGGTGTCCCGATAAAAACGGTACCTCACATGTGTGGGTGCACCTACCTGGGCGCCAAGGGGAAAGCCTAAAACACAAGTAACGCCAAGTCTGTTTTCACACCTGAATTTCACACTCTCTTTAGACGGGCACACCATACAGATATGGGCCTCGGCTGTCCAAGCCACCAAGGAAAACAGGGAACCCCATGCATTTCCGAAAAAGAGGACACCCGTGGGAATCAGCAGAGGTATGATTTGCGCAAATTGGCTCAGAATTTATTACCCAGACACCCCCGCAAAGTCCGAAAAAAAATGCATTTTCCATACATTTCACTCGGCTCACCCATCGAAACACGCCACCAACAACACATGGCCTACAGTCCCTAGTTCCCACAGGTGTCCCGATGAAAACGGTACCTCACATGTGTGGGTGCACCTACCTCGGCGCCAAGGGGAAAGCCTAAAACACAAGTAACCACAAGTCTGTTTTCACACCTGAATTTCACACCCTCTGCAGACGGGCACACCATACAGATATGGGCCTCGGCTGTCCAAGCCACCAAGGAAAATAGGGAACCCTATGCATTTCCGAAAAGAGGACACCTGTGGGAATCCGCAGAGGTATTAGTTGCGCAAATCGGCCCAGAATTTATTACCCAGACACCCCCGCAAAGTCTGAAATGTGGGGATAAAAAACGCATTTTCTGCACATTTCACTTGGCTCACCCATCGAAACACGCTGCCAACAACACATGGCCTACCGTGCCGTGTTCACACAGGTGTCCCGATAAAAACGGTACCTCACATGTGTGGGTGCACCTACCTGGGCGCCAAGGGCAAAGCCTAAAACACAAGTAACTACAAGTCTGTTTTCACACCTGAATTTCACACTCTCTGCAGACGTGCACACCATACAGATATGGGCCTCGGGTGTCCAAGCCACCCAGGAAAACAGGGAAACCCATGCATTTCCGAAAAGAGGACACCCGTGGCAATCCGCAGAGGTATGATTTGCGCAAATCAGCCCAGAATTTATTACCCAGAGAACCCTGCAGTCAGAAATGTGGTAAAAAACGCATTTCCCGCACATTTCACTCAACTTACCCATCGAAACAAGCTGCCAGCAACACATGGCCTACCGTCCCGCGTTCCTACAGGTGTCCCGATGTAAATAGTACCTCACAAGTGTGGGTGCACCTACCTGGCGCCGAGGGGAAAGCCTAAAACACAAGTAACCCAAGTCTGTTTTCACACCTGAATTTCACACTCTCTGCAGACGGGCACACCATACAGATATGGGCCTCGGCTGTCCAAGCCACCAAGGAAAACAGGGAACCCCATGCATTTCCGAAAAGAGGACACCTGTGGGAATCCGCAGAGGTATAATGTGTGCAAATCGGCCCAGAATTTATTACCCAGACACCCTCGCAAAGTCCGAAACGTGGGAAAAAAACGCCTTTTCCGCACATTTCACTCGGCTCACCCATTGAAACACGCCGCCAACAACACATGGCCTACAGTCCCGCGTTCCCACAGGTGTCCCGATGAAAACGGTACCTCACATGTGTGGGTGCACCTACCTGGGCGCCAAGGGGAAAGCCTAAAACACAAGTAACTACAAGTCTGTTTTCACACCTGAATTTCACACTCTCTGCAGACGGGCACACCATACAGATATGGGTCTGGGATGTCCAAGCCACCAAGAAAAACAGGGAACCCCATGCATTTCCGAAAAGAGCACATCCGTGGGAATCCGCAGAGGTATGATTTGTGCAAATAGGCCCAGAATTTATTACCAAGACACCCCCGCGATGTCCGAAATGTGGGGAAAAAAAATGCATTTTCCGTACATTTCAATCGGCTCACCCATCGAAACACGCCGCCAACAACACATGGCCCACCGTCTCGCGTTCCCACAGGTGTTCCGATAAAAACGGTACCTCACATGTGTGGGTGCACCTACCTGGGCTCCAAGGGGAAAGCCTAAAACACAAGTAACTACAAGTCTGTTTTCACACCTGAATTTCACACTCTCTGCAGACGGGCACACCATACAGATATGGGTCTGGGATGTCCAAGCCACCAAGAAAAACAGGGAACCCCATGCATTTCCGAAAAGAGCACATCCGTGGGAATCCGCAGAGGTATGATTTGTGCAAATAGGCCCAGAATTTATTACCAAGACACCCCCGCGATGTCCGAAATGTGGGGAAAAAAAATGCATTTTCCGTACATTTCAATCGGCTCACCCATCGAAACACGCCGCCAACAACACATGGCCCACCGTCTCGCGTTCCCACAGGTGTTCCGATAAAAACGGTACCTCACATGTGTGGGTGCACCTACCTGGGCTCCAAGGGGAAAGCCTAAAACACAAGTAATCCTAAGTCTGTTTTCACACCTGAATTTCACACTCTCTTCAGACGGGCACACCATACAGATATGGGCCTCGGGTGTCCAAGCCACCAAGGAAAACAGGGAACCCCATGCATTTCCGAAAAGAGGCCACCCGTGGGAATCCGCAGAGGTATGATTTGCGCAAATCGGCCCAGAATGTATTACCCAGACACCCCCGCAAAATCCGAAATGTGGGGAAAAAAAATCTTTTTCTGCACATTTCAATCGGCTAACCCATCGAAACACACCGCCAACAACACATGGCCTACCATCCCGCGTTCCCACAGGTGTCCCGATAAAAACAGTACCTCACATGTGTGAGTGTACCTACCTGGGCGCCAAGGGCAAAGTCTAAAACACAAGTAACCCCAAGTTTGTTTTCACACCTGAATTTCACACTCTCTGCAGACGGGCACACCACACAGATATGGGCCTCGGCTGTCCAAGCCACCAAGGAAAACAACGAACCCCATGCATTTCCGAAAAGCGGACACCCGTGGGAATCAGCAGAGGTATGATTTGCGCAAATCGGCCCAGAATTTATTACCCAGACACCCCCGCAAAGTCTGAAATGCGGGGAAAATAATGCATAATCCGTACATTTCAATCGGTTTACCCATCGAAACACGCTCCCAGCAACACATGGCCTACCTACCGTTTTGCGTTCCAACAGGTGTCCCGATGAAAATAGTACCTCACATGTGGGGGTGCGCCTACCTGGGCGCCACGGGGAAAGCCTAAAACACAAGTAACCCCAAGTCTGTTTTCACACCTGAATTTCTCACACTCTGCAGACGGGCACACCATACAGATATGGGCCTCCGGTGTCCAAGCCACCAAGGAAAACCAGGAACCCGATGCATTTCTGAAAAGAGTACACCCGTGGGAATCAGCAGAGGTATGATTTGCGCAAATCGGCCAAGAATTTATTACCCAGACACCCCCGCAAAGTCTGAAATGCGGGGAAAATAATGCATAATCCGTACATTTCAATCGGTTTACCCATCGAAACACGCTCCCAGCAACACATGGCCTACCTACCGTCTTGCGTTCCAACAGGTGTCCCGATGAAAATAGTACCTCACATGTGGGGGTGCGCCTACCTGGGCGCCACGGGGAAAGCCTAAAACACAAGTAACCCCAAGTCTGTTTTCACACCTGAATTTCTCACACTCTGCAGACGGGCACACCATACAGATATGGGCCTCCGGTGTCCAAGCCACCAAGGAAAACCGGGAACCCGATGCATTTCTGAAAAGAGTACACCCGTGGGAATCAGCAGAGGTATGATTTGCGCAAATCGGCCAAGAATTTATTACCAAGACACCCCCGCAAAGTCCAAAATGTGGGAAAAAAAATCATTTTCCGTGCATTTCAATCGGCTCACCCAACGAAACACGCCGCGAACAACACATGGCCTACCGTCCCGCGTTCCCACAGGTATCCTGATAAAAACGGTACTTCACATGTGTGGGTGCACCTACCTGGGCGCCAAGGGGAAAGCCTAAAACACAAGTAACCCCAAGTCTGTTTTCACACCTGAATTTCACACTCTCTTAAGACAGGCACACCACACAGATATGGGCCTCGGGTGTCCAAGCCACAAGGAAAACAGGGAACCCCATGCATTTCCGAAAAGAGGCCACCCGTGGGAATCCGCAGAGGTATGATTTGCGCAAATCGGCCCAGAATTTATTACCCAGACACCCCTGCAAAGTCAGAAATGTGGTGAAAAAAACACATTTCCCGCACATTTCACTCGGTTTACCCATCGAAACACGCTGCCAGCAACACATGGCCTACCGTCCCGCGTTCCAACAGGTGTCCCGATGAAAACAGTACCTCACATTTGTGGGTGCGCCTACCTGGGCGCCACGGGGAAAGCCTAAAACACAAGTAACCCCAAGTCTGTTTTCACACCTGAATTTCACACTCTCTGCAGACGGGCACACCATACAGATATGGGCCTCGGCTGTCCAAGCCACCAAGGAAAACAGGGAACCCCATGCATTTCCGAAAAAGAGGACACCCGTGGGAATCCGCAGAGGTATGATTTGCGCAAATTGGCTCAGAATTTATTACCCAGACACCCCCGCAAAGTCCGAAATGTCGGGAAAAAAATGCATTTTCCATACATTTCACTCGGCTCTGTTAGGCAGAAACCTGTGCAGTTCCCTTGGGGAACACTGCAAAAGATTTAAGACTACAGGTATAGCAGTAAACCCACTTGGTAGCAGTCTGCACCACCCAGATTTACCTGGTAGCTGTGGCTGAGCAGTCAGACTTCCCTCAAGAAGAGTTAGGCAGTATGCAAAGTATACACAATATGTACTCAGACACAATAGCACAAGCAAACACTGACCAGAGCTGGGTTTCAAAAGTATATAGTTATTTATTTTCAGGAACACATAAGTTGAAGACACTCTAGCAAAGTATAGTAAAAACACTTCAAACACAGTTATAATGAAAGCAGTTTCCACCCTTACTCCTATCTAGCCAACTCTAAGTTAACACCACATAATTAAAACAGAGGTGAGTGCTTAACGTTAGATGACACTCTAGTAGGTTCAAGGAAGGGATAAAAAAGGAACAAAAATAGGTTAAACACACCGCTCTAAGGTCCAGAACACTTGCAATAGGCTCAAAGAAGTACAAAGTCACAGGTGAGCAAAAGTCACTAGGCAGGGCCCACTCTTAGAGTAGCCGGAGCGAAAATGTGCCCAAGATCACACTGTTAGTAGGGATTCAGAGTCTTGCAAAGAGTTAGAAAGAGTTTAGAGTGGCTTAGAAAGTTTAGCCAGGGTGTCCCAGGCACTCCCAGGTTCGAAAGCCGGGGGCTAAATCTACCCCGTACAGTCGGTGGCAAGGGAAGCCAGGCGGAACACAGTACCTTAAGCGGAAAGGGTCCTCCAGCGGTGGCAGTTGTTCCAGGCAGTGGCAGCAAGGCTCGACGTCGGTCAGGGGAGAAGAAGTTCTCGCTGAAGAGCAGAAGAAGAAGGTCGTAGCACTGCCCGGGAAGAAACCAGCCGCGGAGTCCTCCGGTTAAAGGGTTGTACCGACTTTCGCGGTTGGGGTAAAAGTGGTGGGGTTCCGGTTGCCGGGGTGCTTGGCACTGGCAAGGCGGCCACGAGATACCTCGAGAAGCGAAAAGAAGGCGAAAACTGGTTGTCCCCACCAGTCAAGGGAAGGAGCCACTCCGTTAAGAGTTCTCCTCGGTCGTCGGGAAAAAGTGGTGCAACGGTTCAGCAGGGCTCCACCGGGTGGTGTCGTCGAAGCAGGTCGGCGCAGCTCTTCCCTCGTCGGATTCTTGGTCCTGTGGCGACTTCTAAAGTTCCAGTCCCCAAAGCCCTGCTTTTATGCAGCAAACCCCCATTCACCCAGCCTAGCTGTCACTCAAACATGCTAAGTGGTGAGCCGGCCGGCTCACCACTTGGGCCAATCAGGACGGAGTGCGACTTGAGTTACCAAGGTAACTCAGTCCAGGGTGCCTAAACCCCCCTCCACCCCTCCTTAGTACCCCAGACAGAGTGGCACCACTTTGGAGGGCTTCTGTGGAGAAGCCCGCCAAAAGTGGAACAAAGGGCTCCACTTTGGGTCAGAGTTACAGAGGCGAACGCCAACGCCATTTTAGAATCAAGTTTTGGCAAAAAGTCCCAACCGGAGTTATAATAATAAATATATAAACCGGCGGTATGTTTAAGGCTACCGTAAATAAATAATTAAATGTGTTAGCCTAAAACAATGGGAAATCCCATAGGGAAATATTCGCGGTCGAATATAAAAAGTAGTTTCCACTGCCACCAGCCAAAACTCGATCAGGGGGGACGGAGACGTGCCCCCTCGACTAACAGACCCTGGGGCAATCGAATTGCCCCAGCCAGTACGTCCACAATATGATGGTTTGTACTGGTTCTGTTCAGGATTCAAGACTAGCAAAGTCTTTGGTGACTTTACATGCCCTGGGAGACAGTAGTCAGTCCCAGGGTATGGAGTCTATGTTGGGGAGTCCCTAGGACACCCCTGGGTCACGGCACAGAGGGTGCTGTGTAACCCACATCACAAAAATACATGAGGCCCTATGGAGTAAAAGACCCCATAGCCCATTCAACACAAGGTTTAACCAAGAAAACACACTTCAACATGTCCAAGAGTGAGGGTAAAAGAGTCTCACTCTTGGCAGGAGAAAAAAAAGAAACCCCAGAAATCCAGCAAAGCTGCTGGGGGACTCACTAGGTAGGGAAATTCAGCCTAAACAGAGAATTCTCCCTAACACTCGCCCCCCCCAGACTAAGGGACAGGAGGATTTAATCCACTCCTGGATGAACCTCATACCTCTAGTCGATGATATACATCCTAGAGAGTCCATCAGCATTTTGATGGTGACACCCTGACCTGTGCTTAAGGGAGAACTCAAAGGTTTTCTTTTGCAAGCTAAAGGACCTACAAACCCTTTGAGGAACATCAGTCTTTTTGTTATAGGGGATCTGGTTGACCAGTCCCTCAGAAGTTGGTACCACTTCTGAACCTATGTTAGGCTTTTTGAAGGGGTCCTTATAAAGGATTCCCTTAGATCTAGAGGGGCCTCCAAGGTTCCTCACCACCTCTCTTGTGGGAGCAGGTTGGGTCTTAGGCCTCTTGGTTGGAGGGGTTGGGGTTAGGCAATGCACCTGCTTCCCCTTCCTCTTAGATCTACCCTTACCTATTTTAGGAGTTTCCCCCCTAATATTAGGTTTTGAGTTGGGGTCTTCAGTAGAAGGTCCAACAGTCTGAAGGTTTTTGGCCTTAGACTTTTCTTTTCTGGTTTTCCACCAGCACTGAGAATTACCAGTTCTCTCAGGTTCAGATAGGGGCCTAGTTGGTCTATCCACCTCTTCCTCAGAAGCAGGGGGAGTCAGAGACTCTGAGACTAGGGGAACAATGATGGAGCTTGGTTGGGGCGCCCATGTTCCTAGCATACTATCCTGAAATGTGCCTGGGCTAGAGGTCAACTTACTAACACCAGGGCTTATAGTGGGGTTCTCAGTAGAGGGTCCCACAGGCTTAGAAGGGTCCTTCAAGGTAGCCTTTCTAGCCAATTTGGTTAAGTTCTGCTTCTCCATACTGGGGGGCCTGGGGGTATGTGACACTACTCCTAGAGTTCTTAGGTCATTCCCTAACAGGACCTTCCCAGGTACCTCAGCCTGAACACTGACAGGGATCCTTACTGTCATGTTGTTACATTGAATGAGGGCTGGTAGAATAGGAACCATTTGGACAGGGCCTCCAGACATCTTAGTGGGACCTTTGGGTGCTTTGGCCACATCCTCAGGTTGAAAGAAGCTTTCATCCACTACTGTTCTGCTGGCCCCAGTGTCTCTCCTGGCAGGAGTATCCTGGCCATTGACAAGAACACTGTCCACATAATACACCTTAGAGTTAACAGGTAGGGAGTTATACACAACCCTATTCTGGGGACTAACCAGACCCATAGGCTCTAAGTTTACAGTTGCTTGAAGACCCAAGGGTTCTTCAGCAAAGAGTTCAAAGTGGGCACTAGCCATCTGTACTTCATCCTCAGGAGTGAAGGCTAAGGAGACTGTGCTGATCCCTGCAGGTTTACCCTTGCACTTGGGATCTCCTTTGATATGGTCAGTACCCTGACAGACATAGCATTGTCCAAATGCTCTCTGGAAGGGTGGCTTGTTCTGACCTCCTTCTGGCTTGTGGCCAGAAGGTACAGTAGCCTGACTAGGTTTCCCATGTGGCTTACCCTGGTTATTTTGTGGTTTGTGGCCCTCTTTGGGATAGGAATTATTAGAATTCTCTTTGGAGTCTGTTTTAGGCTGTTTCTCCCCATCCTTCTTCTGAGTTACCCCAGAATCCTTGTGAGTGGCCCTGTTGGCAACCCACAAGTCAGCAGCCTTAGCTAGTTTCCGGGAATCTAATTCCCTGGAATCAGCCAAGTGTTGTCTGAGCTCAGGAGAGCAGGCATCATAAATAGTCTCCAACATAAACAAATTCTTCATACCTTCATAAGTGTTCACCTTGTAACCCTTAATCCATCCCTCTAAGTTTTTCAAACATTCACTCACCCAGGTAGCCCAAGGGGTACCATCATGCTTTTTGAGGCTCCTAAACCTCTTAAGATACTGGGAAGGGGTCTTCCCAAACCTAGCTATCAAAGCTAGTTTCACACATTCATAGTCCTTCCTATCCTCCTCCCCCATCTCCATTACCACATCAGTTGCAACAGGGGGAAGCCTAGAGAACAACCAGGTGAGTAAGTCATTTCCTGTGATGTTCTGGAGCCCATGATTATATTCAAACAGAGACAACCAATCCAACACATCCAACTTAGGCTCATACATACCAATCAATTCTTTAGGCATCCGGGGTCTTTTAGGACTGGAACTTCTAGAGGAGCCAGAGAGAGAAACATTCTCAACAGATAATTTCTTCATTTCTAAGTCATACTTGAGCTCCATTTCCCTTAGCCTTAGTTCTTTGTCAGTTTGAGCATTAAGTTTCTTATACTCCAATTCTAGCTTCATTTTCTCCAGTTCAAAGTACTGAGGACTAAATGTGGGACCTGGTAAAGGTCCAGTAGGTACAGCAGGTAGAGCAGGCAGAGGCCTAGGGGGGACAGTTACAACAGCCTCACCCTCCTCTTCTGACTCTTCCTCAGAATCATCAACATTTTGCTCCATGTTAACTTCAATACTGTCATCTACAGTTGCTGGAGTGATAGGTTCCTCTGAACCATCACCCAGACTTTGGTTAGCTAACAATCTTTCAATCAGCTCCATTTTCTTGCCCTTAGTCAGGAGATCCTTATGTTTACAGAGCACTCTTAAACAATCAGCAGTTTTGGCTGCAAGGGACTCTTGACTATAGCTTTCTATAACTGACATGTTAGAGGTTTACTTTTTCAGTGCTAAGCTTTGTGGTTAGTCGCACTAAAGTATCTAAAGCACAATAAAATGTATACTTAATACAAATCCCACCGCTGTACACCAGTGTTAGGCAGAAACCTGTGCAGTTCCCTTGGGGAACACTGCAAAAGATTTAAGACTACAGGTATAGCAGTAAACCCACTTGGTAGCAGTCTGCACCACCCAGATTTACCTGGTAGCTGTGGCTGAGCAGTCAGACTTCCCTCAAGAAGAGTTAGGCAGTATGCAAAGTATACACAATATGTACTCAGACACAATAGCACAAGCAAACACTGACCAGAGCTGGGTTTCAAAAGTATATAGTTATTTATTTTCAGGAACACATAAGTTGAAGACACTCTAGCAAAGTATAGTAAAAACACTTCAAACACAGTTATAATGAAAGCAGTTTCCACCCTTACTCCTATCTAGCCAACTCTAAGTTAACACCACATAATTAAAACAGAGGTGAGTGCTTAACGTTAGATGACACTCTAGTAGGTTCAAGGAAGGGATAAAAAAGGAACAAAAATAGGTTAAACACACCGCTCTAAGGTCCAGAACACTTGCAATAGGCTCAAAGAAGTACAAAGTCACAGGTGAGCAAAAGTCACTAGGCAGGGCCCACTCTTAGAGTAGCCGGAGCGAAAATGTGCCCAAGATCACACTGTTAGTAGGGATTCAGAGTCTTGCAAAGAGTTAGAAAGAGTTTAGAGTGGCTTAGAAAGTTTAGCCAGGGTGTCCCAGGCACTCCCAGGTTCGAAAGCCAGGGGCTAAATCTACCCCGTACAGTCGGTGGCAAGGGAAGCCAGGCGGAACACGGTACCTTAAGCGGAAAGGGTCCTCCAGCGGTGGCAGTTGTTCCAGGCAGTGGCAGCAAGGCTCGACGTCGGTCAGGGGAGAAGAAGTTCTCGCTGAAGAGCAGAAGAAGAAGGTCGTAGCACTGCCCGGGAAGAAACCAGCCGCGGAGTCCTCCGGTTAAAGGGTTGTACCGACTTTCGCGGTTGGGGTAAAAGTGGTGGGGTTCCGGTTGCCGGGGTGCTTGGCACTGGCAAGGCGGCCACGAGATACCTCGAGAAGCGAAAAGAAGGCGAAAACTGGTTGTCCCCACCAGTCAAGGGAAGGAGCCACTCCGTTAAGAGTTCTCCTCGGTCGTCGGGAAAAAGTGGTGCAACGGTTCAGCAGGGCTCCACCGGGTGGTGTCGTCGAAGCAGGTCGGCGCAGCTCTTCCCTCGTCGGATTCTTGGTCCTGTGGCGACTTCTAAAGTTCCAGTCCCCAAAGCCCTGCTTTTATGCAGCAAACCCCCATTCACCCAGCCTAGCTGTCACTCAAACATGCTAAGTGGTGAGCCGGCCGGCTCACCACTTGGGCCAATCAGGATGGAGTGCGACTTGAGTTACCAAGGTAACTCAGTCCAGGGTGCCTAAACCCCCCTCCACCCCTCCTAAGTACCCCAGACAGAGTGGCACCACTTTGGAGGGCTTCTGTGGAGAAGCCCGCCAAAAGTGGAACAAAGGGCTCCACTTTGGGTCAGAGTTACAGAGGCGAACGCCAACGCCATTTTAGAATCAAGTTTTGGCAAAAAGTCCCAACCGGAGTTATAATAATAAATATATAAACCGGCGGTATGTTTAAGGCTACCGTAAATAAATAATTAAATGTGTTAGCCTAAAACAATGGGAAATCCCATAGGGAAATATTCGCGGTCGAATATAAAAAGTAGTTTCCACTGCCACCAGCCAAAACTCGATCAGGGGGGACGGAGACGTGCCCCCTCGACTAACAGACCCTGGGGCAATCGAATTGCCCCAGCCAGTACGTCCACAAAATGATGGTTTGTACTGGTTCTGTTCAGGATTCAAGACTAGCAAAGTCTTTGGTGACTTTACATGCCCTGGGAGACAGTAGTCAGTCCCAGGGTATGGAGTCTATGTTGGGGAGTCCCTAGGACACCCCTGGGTCACGGCACAGAGGGTGCTGTGTAACCCACATCACAAAAATACATGAGGCCCTGTCAAGACCGGTGGGGGGGTCTGTACTTCCGCTCTCTATATGGTAGAGGAGAGGCACAGAAGACCCCAGCCAAGATTCTCGATTACGGTAGCGATGGACGAGCAATCAAGGCCTAGCTTCTCAGGAGGTGATGCAGGCTGGTTCTTAAGTACAGTGTATCCCCAAGCCCCCACAAAGGAATGTCCACACACTGTATTACTGAAAACACAGTCTTTATATAATTAATATTCAAGGGTTATGTACACTTATCACAATAACGCACTTTGTGCTCAGGAAAATCAGCAATGGTAAATATCTACAATTCTAAAGTGGTACCACTAATATTAGACCTCATTAAAGTGCATTCACAATACTGTTAAAATGGCACACAGATCAATAAGAAGGAAACCAGCAATAGAGAGAGGAGAGATAAAAGATGGTTGAAACAATAGGCAGAATACTGGCCCTAGCTACTGGACACAGTTCTGTGTGGAGATCCCCCCACCTGGGCAACCTGTAAAATAAAGGGATATGACACAAGCCCAGTCCATATATTGTTCAACAGTCTTATTCTCTCCTACAATGTTTTTACCCCCCCAATGTACCTGGTGGAGTCGAGTTCTTCGAAGAGGCGTCGACAGATCCTTCTTGAATGACCCCCTTTTAAGCAGGAGTCACGGATCGTCGAGAGGCGTAGAGAAACGTTGAAGACCTCGGGGTTCGGCGACGGGGAATCGACGGCCCTTCTTGAATGCCTTCCCTTTCAAGCGGGAGGCACGGGGCGTCGAACGTCCGTCGACGAACGAGGTAGAACGATGTCGAAGAGGCGGCAGCTTCGTCCGAGCGGTGCTCGTCGGCGTCGGGGCGTCGGCGTCCTGCACGGCGGAGGTGTGCGGGGCACCTCGATGACAATAGTTCTGGACCGCAAAGATTGTAGAGACGGGAGCCCAGCAAGGGCGTCGAGTCGCTCGAGTCTTTGGGATCGTGAGGTGGCGGGAAACCCACCGGCGGATTCTCCTCGGCGCGTTGGTCGTCCTCGACTTTCTCCGGCAGGGCAAAAGCGGTCGACGGTGCGGACGAGGGAGTCCTTCGAGTCAAATGTTCTTAGGCAAGGAGCGGACGGCTCCGGTCGTCGGCGGCACGGCGTCAAGTGGTTCCCACGGCTGGGCAACACAACTTCGACGGGCCTCCAGCGGTTACACAGACCTGCGAACCCTGGTCGACGGCAATGGACTTCGACAGCGTCGAGGTCCGGGTGCTTCACTTCGATCTCCTCGGCGGTCCCGTCTCGGGTCGGCAGCCTTTCGAGGGTCTGACTTCCAGGGCGCTTCGGCGAAGATTCAGCGGTGCTCGATGGTCCCTCGGAGCACGGGAAGAGGGCGCCTTACCAGGTCCTCTCTCGGGTCAGTCCTCGACGATTTCGACAACCTTCAGTTCCGTCGAAGCAAATGCCACAGCAAGTCTTCTTCTTCCAGCTGGACGTCGAGGATCAGCAAATCCAGTTACTCTTGAGTGGAGACTCAGCTTCTGAATGCTTCTGAACAATTTCCAGTGGTGAGAGGTCCCCAGATATACTATTCTGTCTCTCATCCACACTGCTGGCACACACACAGCAGCCAATCACACAGAAGGGCATTCATGCAGTCAGTCAGCCAATCAGGCACACAGTGCATTCAGGCCACACTCCTCCCTTTCAGACACTCACAACAAGGAATGTGGATTGGGACAAGTACCCAGCCATTCAACACTACACACTGCATTCAGGCCAGTTTCGGGCAGGGCTGTCTCAGTCTTTGTCTCTCATGCCAGAAACCAGACAACCACAACAAGGAGTGTATATTGGTCACACACTCCATTCACCCAGGTCCCACCCACAGGAGGTACCCATAACATACAGTCACTGGGAAGGCTCCAGTCAGTCTAGCTGGGCCTTTACAACAACACCATATATGGAACTTCCACCCAACAGCCAGTCAGGGGGAAGGGACAGAGTCAGGGCTTCCCAGGACTTTGGGAAAAACAAGATAACAGGCAATAGAAAGCAAGAGGCCACAGGGGCCATCTTGTTTCCTATCAGGAATCAACTGATTCCAATGGCAGGGCCTGGGTATCCCAAAATGGAGGACACCCAGAGCACCTGTCAAATTCAGCATGGAGCTGCCACCAGCCCATACCCTGCTCTGTGGGCCACCCACAGGTGCCCAAAAACATACACTAGGGGCACAGGGTTGTACCCCTACCCATGGGTGCCATAAGGGTATCCCATGGGTCTGTTCACCAAACCAAAAGAGAGCTGCACTGCCAGGAGTCCCTCATGGACTCCTGGGCAGAAAACATGACAGAACACACGGTAAAAACAGAAAAAGGACAAGGATTCAGAGGCCCTGTCCCTCAGATGCATTTCCGGCATCACAGTCGCCCCCCCCAGACTGAGGTGGAGGGTGCCTAATCTCCCACGGGATAGACACCCTCATCCAGACGGTCAACATACCTTCTGGAAAGGCCATCTGCATTATCGTGACTCTTCCCTGGTCTGTGCTCTATGGTGAAGTCTAGCCCTTGTAGGCTAATCGACCACCTGAGCAATTTCGGATTCTCACCCTTCATCTGCATAAGCCACTTCAGGGGCTTATGATCTGTTTGGACCTTGAAGGTGGACCCCGTAAGGTAGGGCCTAAAACGCCTAAGGCTCCAAACTATACTAAAACATTCCTTTTCAACAGTAGCCCACCTAAGTTCTCTACCCTTGAGTTGTCTACTGATGAATATGATAGGATGTTCTCTCCCTTTGTCATCTAACTGGGACAAGACAGCTCCAATTCCGGTGTCGCAGGCATCCGTCTGGACGATAAAGGGTCGGCTGTAGTCAGGCGCACTCAACACAGGTGCCCTACACAGACTTTCTTTCAAGCCATCAAAGGCCCTCTGACAGTCTTCAGTCCAATTAACCTTCCTAGGCTGTTTGGGTGAAGTTAGAGCTGTCAGGGGTGCAGCTATGGTTCCATAGTCTGCCATGAAATTGCGATAGTACCCAGTGAGGCCCAAAAAGGCTCTCACCTGGGTTTGAGTAGTGGGAGTCTCCCAGTTCTGTACGTCCTGTACTTTACTGGAGAGAGGTTGGATTTGACCCCCTCCTACCTCATGACCAAGATAGGTAACTTTCCCCTGAGCTATCTGGCACTTGGTGGCCTTGATAGTGAGGTTAGCCCTTTTCAAGGCCTGCAACACCTTATCCAGATGTGTCAAATGCTCTTCCCAGGTGGAACTGTAGACGGCAATGTCGTCTAAGTAAGCCACACAAAAGGCTTCCAGCCCACTGAGCGCATGGTTGACCAATCTCTGGAAGGTGGCAGGGGCATTCTTCAACCCAAAGGGCATGACCCTAAACTGGTAGAGTCCCTCAGGTGTGGAGAATGCCGTCTTTTCCTTGGCATGGTCCGTCAGAGCTATTTGCCAATAGCCTGAGGTAAGGTCAAAGGTGCTCACAAATTTGGCAGCACCTATAGTGTCCACGAGCTCATCAGCCCTGGGCAATGGGTGCGCGTCAGTTTTGGTGACGGCATTGACTCCTCGGTAGTCCACACAGAACCTCCAATCCTTGGTACCCGCCGGGGAACTTGCCTTGGGGACAAGGACCACTGGACTGGACCAGGGACTGGTGGAGGGTTCAATAACACCCAGATCCAACATCTTGGCGACCTCAGCCTGGATGTGGTTTTTGACGGTATCTGACATACGATAGCTCCTGCTTTTGACAGGCACACTGTCACCAGTGTCAATTTCGTGCTTACACCACGGTGTAAGGCCCGGTGTCAGTGAAAACAGAGGGGCATACTGCTGGAGCAAAGCCCGGCAGGCCCTCTGCTGCTCTGTTGTCAAATCGGGAGAGAGTTGTACTCCCTCCACTGAGCCATCCTGAGGGTTGCTATGCAGCAAATCAGGAAGGGGCTCACTCTCATCCTCTTCTTGCCCTGAAGCTAGCAAGAGACATGAGACCTCTGCTCGCCTGTGGAAAGGCTTGAGCCTGTTGACATGGAATACCTGGGGGGCTACCCCAGAGGCTCCCATGTCCACCAGATAATTGACTTCGTCCATCTTGGAGATGATCCTGAAGGGTCCAGTCCACTTGTCTGCCAAAGCTCTAGGCTTGGTAGGCTCCATCACAAGGATTTCCTGTCCCGGAGTCCAATCCACTTGCGAAGCTTTCAGGTCATGCCAGTACTTATTCAATTCCTGGCTGGCCTTGAGATTTGCTGTTGCCTGACCCATCATTTGTGTCATCCTCCGCCTGAGGCCTAACACATAGTCCCCCACTTGCTTGGCGGGACCTGGAGGGGTGGCTTCCAAGCCTTCTCGGATCAAGGCGAGGGGCCCCCTCACGGGATGTCCAAAGAGTAACTCAAAGGGGCTGAAACCAACACCCTCTTGAGGTACCTCTCTGTAAGCAAACAGCAGGCATGGCAGGAGGAGATCCCATTTCCTCCTTAGGGGCTCTTCCAAAGCACCTAGCATGCCCTTGAGAGTTTTGTTAAATCTCTCAACCAGACCATTGGTCTGGGGGTGGTAAGAGGTGGAGAACTTGTAGGTTACCCCGCACTCTTTCCACATGGTTTTCATGTAACTAGACATGAAGTTGGATCCTCGGTCAGAGACAACCTCCTTGGGGAATCCAACACGGGTGAAAATGCCCAGGAGAGCCCTGGCAACCACCTTGGCAGTAACAGTCCGAAGGGGTATTGCCTCAGGGTACCTGGTGGCATGATCTACCAAGACCAGGATGAACCGATGTCCACCTGAAGTGGGAGGGTCAAGGGGACCGACGATGTCGATGCCCACCCTCTCAAATGGTGTGCCAACCACTGGTAATGGCTGCAGTGGGGCAATGACCCTGCCTCCAGTCTTGCCAGACAACTGACAAGTTGGGCAGGTCCTGCAGTGGGACTCCACCTCTACTCCCATCCGTGGCCAGTAGAAATGGGCAGAGAGCCTCTGCTTAGTCTTCTTGGTCCCAAGATGACCAGCCAAGGGCACCTCATGCGCCAACTGCAGTAGGAAGGGCCTGTAAACCTGGGGTACCACCAACCTCTTGCGGGCACCAGGTTCGGGCTTAGTGGGCTCACTAACAAGGAGCTCACCCTCCCAATAAATCTTGAATGTCCTAGGCACTTCACCTTGTGCCTGGGACAGGGCCTGTTTCCTCAGGCCCTCGAGAGAGTGGCACTCTCTCTGTCCCTTACAGAAGTCTGCCCGGGAGGGTCCCCCTTCAGCTAACAAGCATTGAAGGTCGGGATGATCCTCCGGGTTGAGAACCTCTCCCACAGGAGAGTCTTCTGTCTCTTCTCCCACAGGAGTTGAGTTTGGGTTTTCCGCTGGACCCAGCCCGTCCGGAGCATGGATCCCATTGGGTGCTGTCGGAACAGCAGGAAGAGAAGGTGTTCCCTCCACAGAGGTGGCCTTCTTGGTCTTCCTTCTTCTTGCCTTAGGCCTCGCCTTTGGCTCGGATACCTGACTCACAGCCAGACCCGGTGTCACCTGTGACCTAGTGACTGCAGCAGCAGTCATGGGAAGACCATCCGAGATCAACCCCAACTCTACTAGATCATTTCCTAACAGAATGTTAGCAGGGACATTGTCCTGAACCAGGACAGGAAGCTTTGCTGTCTTGTCTCCAATCATGAGTGTGACTAGGGCTACAGGCGATAATTTGGGAGGCCCACCAGCTAACCTGGTGGTTTGCAGAGGAGCACCTTCATAGTCCTCTGGCTTGAGCAGGGTCCTGTCCACCACTGTCATGCTTGCCCCAGTGTCTCTCAAACCAGTAGAAGGCTGGCCATTCAAGAGGACACTTCTCAAAAATCTACGGGTGTTCTGTGGGATAGTCGCCAGTACTTCTGCGTACTGGTCCCAGGCCCCAAGGGACACTAAGGAAATCTCTACTGGAGCACCAAATGTGATTCCTGTAGAGGAGGGGAGGACAGTGGCCTCCACCTCAGACACGGGGTAAGGGTAGGTCAGGCTGACAGCCTGTACTCCAAGTGCCTTACCTTTACACTTGGGGTCACCCCTTTTGTGATCCAGAGCCCCACAATCCCAACAAGTGCCAGGAGTGCGGGGTACGGTACTGGAACCACTGGGAGCCTGCTTTGCAGCAGGTGGACCACTACTCTTATTCCCACCCACAGAGGACTTATCCCCACTAGATTTTTGGGTCTTAGGAGAGGAAGGTTTTGGTTTACCCGACTGTGACTGCTTTTGGGACTCCTCAGCTTTCTGAGAGGCCCCCTTTTCTTTGTCCTTGTCCTTCCCACTGGAGTCCTTAGGGGACACCCGGTGGGAGACCCACTTGTCAGCCAACCTAGCCAGCTTAAAGGGGTCCAAAATGTTCTGGTCAGCCACATACTGACGCAGCTCTGGTGAACAGGCTTCAGAAAAATGCTCAAAAAACAAGAGGTGGGACAACTCAACAAAAGTTTTCACCTTGTATCCATCAATCCACCCCATCATGTTCATGTGCGCAGTACTCACCCAGTCAACCCAAGACACATTCTCTCTTTTCTTAAATTCCCTGAACCTTTTAAGGTATTGGGCAGGTGTCTTGCCAAACTTGGCAATCAAAGCAGACTTCATACACTCATACTGACCCCTTTCTTCCACACTCAGCTTCAGAATACAGTCATATCCAGTTTGAGGCACTCTGCTTAACAAACACTTAGCCCAATCTCTTTTATCTACATCATGAATTGCACAAGCCATTTCAAACGCTTCAATCCATTGGAGGATATCTGAACCCTCCACAAACACACCAACCAAATCTTTCATAAACTTGGTGGCTGGGGACCTGCCACTCTCAATTGGTCTAGCTGAAGTCTCCACTCTAGCTCTCTCTAGCTGGATTCTCTGACATTCAGTGTCCTTGTCTTTGAGCGCAAGATCCCTATTCTTGAGTTCCACTTGCTGTGCCAGCTCCTCTTTCTTAAGCTCAGCTTCTATTTCCAACTTGCGATATTCAAAGGCCAATTTCATCCTTAATAACTCAAGTTCCATGGAATTGCTGGGGTTTGGAACAGAGGCAGCAGGAATGGTGGCATTCCCAGAAACAGATTCAGCGACAACCCCAGGGGCAGAGTCCTCACTGGTTGCATCCCCCCCTTCATCAAGGGTTTCACCATCAGTCTGGTAGTCCACCAGGGCAGCTATCAGCTCAGCCCTAGACTTATCCACAAAGTCCAACTCCCTGGCTTCACAAGCACTCTGGAGAGCCTCTAAGCTCATCCGAGTCAATTTACCATTTGCAATGGGCTCCATTGCCTGTAATGCAGTTATTTGGTACACACCCAAACCTTAATCTAATAAAGTGCGGATATTTTGTAAGTGGCACGGTTATACACTGAGTCTTAAAACCATAAGCATCCCACCGCTGCCACCAGCTTGTCAAGACCGGTGGGGGGGTCTGTACTTCCGCTCTCTATATGGTAGAGGAGAGGCACAGAAGACCCCAGCCAAGATTCTCGATTACGGTAGCGATGGACGAGCAATCAAGGCCTAGCTTCTCAGGAGGTGATGCAGGCTGGTTCTTAAGTACAGTGTATCCCCAAGCCCCCACAAAGGAATGTCCACACACTGTATTACTGAAAACACAGTCTTTATATAATTAATATTCAAGGGTTATGTACACTTATCACAATAACGCACTTTGTGCTCAGGAAAATCAGCAATGGTAAATATCTACAATTCTAAAGTGGTACCACTAATATTAGACCTCATTAAAGTGCATTCACAATACTGTTAAAATGGCACACAGATCAATAAGAAGGAAACCAGCAATAGAGAGAGGAGAGATAAAAGATGGTTGAAACAATAGGCAGAATACTGGCCCTAGCTACTGGACACAGTTCTGTGTGGAGATCCCCCCACCTGGGCAACCTGTAAAATAAAGGGATATGACACAAGCCCAGTCCATATATTGTTCAACAGTCTTATTCTCTCCTACAATGTTTTTACCCCCCCAATGTACCTGGTGGAGTCGAGTTCTTCGAAGAGGCGTCGACAGATCCTTCTTGAATGACCCCCTTTTAAGCAGGAGTCACGGATCGTCGAGAGGCGTAGAGAAACGTTGAAGACCTCGGGGTTCGGCGACGGGGAATCGACGGCCCTTCTTGAATGCCTTCCCTTTCAAGCGGGAGGCACGGGGCGTCGAACGTCCGTCGACGAACGAGGTAGAACGATGTCGAAGAGGCGGCAGCTTCGTCCGAGCGGTGCTCGTCGGCGTCGGGGCGTCGGCGTCCTGCACGGCGGAGGTGTGCGGGGCACCTCGATGACAATAGTTCTGGACCGCAAAGATTGTAGAGACGGGAGCCCAGCAAGGGCGTCGAGTCGCTCGAGTCTTTGGGATCGTGAGGTGGCGGGAAACCCACCGGCGGATTCTCCTCGGCGCGTTGGTCGTCCTCGACTTTCTCCGGCAGGGCAAAAGCGGTCGACGGTGCGGACGAGGGAGTCCTTCGAGTCAAATGTTCTTAGGCAAGGAGCGGACGGCTCCGGTCGTCGGCGGCACGGCGTCAAGTGGTTCCCACGGCTGGGCAACACAACTTCGACGGGCCTCCAGCGGTTACACAGACCTGCGAACCCTGGTCGACGGCAATGGACTTCGACAGCGTCGAGGTCCGGGTGCTTCACTTCGATCTCCTCGGCGGTCCCGTCTCGGGTCGGCAGCCTTTCGAGGGTCTGACTTCCAGGGCGCTTCGGCGAAGATTCAGCGGTGCTCGATGGTCCCTCGGAGCACGGGAAGAGGGCGCCTTACCAGGTCCTCTCTCGGGTCAGTCCTCGACGATTTCGACAACCTTCAGTTCCGTCGAAGCAAATGCCACAGCAAGTCTTCTTCTTCCAGCTGGACGTCGAGGATCAGCAAATCCAGTTACTCTTGAGTGGAGACTCAGCTTCTGAATGCTTCTGAACAATTTCCAGTGGTGAGAGGTCCCCAGATATACTATTCTGTCTCTCATCCACACTGCTGGCACACACACAGCAGCCAATCACACAGAAGGGCATTCATGCAGTCAGTCAGCCAATCAGGCACACAGTGCATTCAGGCCACACTCCTCCCTTTCAGACACTCACAACAAGGAATGTGGATTGGGACAAGTACCCAGCCATTCAACACTACACACTGCATTCAGGCCAGTTTCGGGCAGGGCTGTCTCAGTCTTTGTCTCTCATGCCAGAAACCAGACAACCACAACAAGGAGTGTATATTGGTCACACACTCCATTCACCCAGGTCCCACCCACAGGAGGTACCCATAACATACAGTCACTGGGAAGGCTCCAGTCAGTCTAGCTGGGCCTTTACAACAACACCATATATGGAACTTCCACCCAACAGCCAGTCAGGGGGAAGGGACAGAGTCAGGGCTTCCCAGGACTTTGGGAAAAACAAGATAACAGGCAATAGAAAGCAAGAGGCCACAGGGGCCATCTTGTTTCCTATCAGGAATCAACTGATTCCAATGGCAGGGCCTGGGTATCCCAAAATGGAGGACACCCAGAGCACCTGTCAAATTCAGCATGGAGCTGCCACCAGCCCATACCCTGCTCTGTGGGCCACCCACAGGTGCCCAAAAACATACACTAGGGGCACAGGGTTGTACCCCTACCCATGGGTGCCATAAGGGTATCCCATGGGTCTGTTCACCAAACCAAAAGAGAGCTGCACTGCCAGGAGTCCCTCATGGACTCCTGGGCAGAAAACATGACAGAACACACGGTAAAAACAGAAAAAGGACAAGGATTCAGAGGCCCTGTCCCTCAGATGCATTTCCGGCATCACAGGCCCTATGGAGTAAAAGACCCCATAGCCCATTCAACACAAGGTTTAACCAAGAAAACACACTTCAACATGTCCAAGAGTGAGGGTAAAAGAGTCTCACTCTTGGCAGGAGAAAAAAAAGAAACCCCAGAAATCCAGCAAAGCTGCTGGGGGACTCACTAGGTAGGGAAATTCAGCCTAAACAGAGAATTCTCCCTAACAGGCTCACCCATCGAAACACGCCGCCAACAACACATGGCCTACAGTCCCTCGTTCCCACAGGTGTCCCGATGAAAACGGTACCTCACATGTGTGGGTGCACCTACCTGGGCGCCAAGGGGAAAGCCTAAAACACAAGTAACCACAAGTCTGTTTTCACACCTGAATTTTACACACTATGCAGACGGGCACACCACACAGATATGGGCCTTGGGTGTCCAAGCCACCAAGGAAAACAGGGAACCCCATGCATTTCTGAAAAGAGGACACCCGTGGCAATCCGCAGAGGCATGATTTGCGCAAATCGGCCCAGAATGTATTACCCAGACACCCCTGCAAAGTCAGAAATGTGGTGAAAAAAACGCATTTCCCGCACATTTCACTCGGTTTACCCATCGAAACACGCTGCCAGCAACACATGGCCTACCGTCCCGCGTTCCAACAGGTGTCCCGGTAAAAATGGTACCTCACATGTGTGGGTGCACCTACCTGGGCGCCACGGGGAAAGCCTAAAACACAAGTAACCCCAAGTCTGTTTTCACACCTGAATTTCACACTCTCTGCAGACGGGCACACCACACAGATATGGGCCTTGGGTGTCCAAGCCACCAAGGAAAACAGGGAAACCCATGCATTTCCGAAAAGAGGACACCCTTGGCAATCCGCAGAGGTATGATTTGCGCAAATCGGCCCAGAATTTATTACCCAGACACCCCCGCAAAGTCTGAAATGTGGGGAAAAAAAACGCATTTTCTGCACATTTCACTTGGCTCACCCATCGAAACACGCTGCCAACAACACATGGCCTACCGTGCCGTGTTCACACAGGTGTCCCGATAAAAACGGTACCTCACATGTGTGGGTGGACCTACCTGGGCGCCAAGGGCAAAGCCTAAAACACAAGTAACCCCAAGTCTGTTTTCACACCTGAATTTCACACTCTCTGCAGATGGGCACACCACACAGATATGGGCCTTGGGTGTCCAAGCCACCAAGGAAAACAGGGAACCCCATGTATCTCCGAAAAGAGGACACCCGTGGCAATCCGCAGAGGTATGATTTGCGCAAATCGGCCCAGATATATTTACCCAGACACCCCCGCAAAGTCCAAAATGTGGAGAAAGAAATGCATTTTCCGTACATTTCACTCGGCTTACCCATCGAAACAAGATGCCAGCAACACATGGCCTACCGTCCCGCGTTCCTACAGGTGTCCCGATAAAAACGATACCTCACATGTGTGGGTGGACCTACCTCGGCGCCAAGGGCAAAGCCTAAAACACAAGTAACCCCAAGTCTGTTTTCACACCTGAATTTCACACTCTCTGCAGACGGGCACACCACACAGATATGGGCCTTGGGTGTCCAAGCCAGCAAGGAAAACAGGGAACCCCATACATTTCCGAAAAGAGGACACCCGTGGCAATCCGCAGAGGTATGATTTGCGCAAATCTGCCCTGAATTTATTACCCAGATACCCCCGCAAAGTCCGAAATGCGGGGAAAAAAATGTATTTTCTGTACATTTCACTTGGCTCACCTATCGAAACACGCTACCAGCAACACATGGCCTACCGTCCCGCGATCCCACAGGTGGCCCGATGAAAACGGTACCTTACATGTGTGGGTGCACCTACCTGGGCGCCAAGGGGAAAGCCTAAAACACAAGTATTTTATACCCAGACACCCCAGCAAAGTCTGAAATGTGGGGAAAAAAACACATTTTCCGCACATTTCACTCGGCTCACCCATCGAAACATGCTTCCAACAACACATGGCCTACCGTGCCATGTTCCCACAGGTGTCCCGATAAAAACGGTACCTCACATGTGTGGGTGGACCTACCTGGGCGCCAAGTGGAAAGCCTAAAACACAAGTAACGCAAGTCTGTTTTCACACCTGAATTTCACACTCTCTTCAGACAGGCACACCATACAGATATGGGCCTCGGGTGTCCAAGCCACCAAGGAAAACAGGGAACCCCATGCATTTCCGAAAAGAGGCCACCCGTGGGAATCCGAAGAGGTATGATTTGCGCAAATCGGCTCAGAATGTATTACCCAGACACCCCCGCAAAATCCGAAATGTGGGGAAAAAACACATTTTCCGCACATTTCAATCGGCTCACCCATCGAAACACGCCGCCAACAACACATGGCCTACCGTCCCGCGTTCCCATAGGTGTCCCGATAAAAACAGTACATCATGTGTGGGTGCACCTACCTGGGCGCCAAGGGGAAAGCCTAAAACACAAGTAACCCCAAGTCTGTTTTCACACCTGAATTTCACACTCTCTGCAGATGGGCACACCACACAGACATGGGCTTTGGGTGTCCAAGACACCAAGGAAAACAGGGAAACCCATGCATTTCTGAAAAGAGAACACTCGTGGCCATCCACAGAGGTATGATTTGCGCAAATCGGCCCAAAATTTATTACCCAGACACAACCGCAAAGTCCGAAATGCGGGCAAAAAATGCATTTTACGTACATTTCACTCGGCTCACCCATCGAAACATGCTGCCAACAACACATGACCTACCGTCCCGCATTTCCACAGGTGTCCCGATGAAAACAGTACCTCACATGTGTGGGTGCGCCTACCTGGGCGCCACGGGGAAAGCCTAAAACACAAGTAACCCCAAGTCTGTTTTCACACCTGAATTTCACACTCTCTGCAGAAGGGCACACCATACAGATATGGGCCTCGGCTGTCCAAGCCACCAAGGAAAACAGGGAACCCCATGCATTTCCGAAAAGAGGACACCTGTGGGAATCCGCAGAGGTATAATTTGTGCAAATCGGCCCAGAATTTAATACTCAGACACCCTCGCAAAGTCAGAAACGTGGGAAAAAAACGCATTTTCCGCACATTTCACTCGGCTCACCCATTGAAACACGCCGCCAACAACACATGGCCTACAGTCCCGCGTTCCCACAGGTGTCCCGATGAAAACGGTACCTCACATGTGTAGGTGCACCTACCTGGGCGCCAAGGGGAAACCCTAAAACACAAGTAACTACAAGTCTGTTTTCACACCTGAATTTCACACTCTGCAGACGGGCACACCATACAGATATGGGCCTGGGGTGTCCAAGCCACCAAGGAAAACAGGGAACCCGATGCATTTCCGAAAAGAGCACACCCGTGGGAATCCGCAGAGGTATGATTTGTGCAAATCGGCCCAGAATTTATTACCAACACACCCCCGCAAAGTCCGAAATGTGGGAAAAAAAGCTTTTTCTGCACATTTCAATCGGCTCACCCATCGAAACACACCGCCAACAACACATGGCCTACCATCCCACGTTCCCACAGGTGTCCCGATAACTACAGTACCTCACATGTGTGGGTGCACCTACCTGGGCGCCAAGGGGAAAGCCTAAAACACAAGTAACCCCAAGTCTGTTTTCACACCTGAATTTTACACTCTCTGCAGACTGGCACACCACACAGATGTGGGCCTTGGGTGTCCAAGCCACCAAGGAAAACAAGGAAACCCATGCATTTCCGAAAAGAGGACACCTGTGGGAATCCGCAGAGGTATAATTTGTGCAAATCGGCCCAGAATTTATTACCCAGACACCCTCGCAAAGTCCGAAACGTGCGAAAAAACCGCATTTTCCGCTCATTTCACTCGGCTCACCCATTGAAACACGCCGCCAAGAACACATGGCCTACAGTCCCGCGTTCCCACAGGTGTCCCGATGAAAACGGTACCTCACATGTGTGGGTGCACCTACCTGGGCGCCAAGGGGAAAGCCTAAAACACAAGTAACTACAAGTCTGTTTTCACACCTGAATTTCACACTCTCTGCAGATGGGCACACCATACAGATATGGGCCTGGGGTGTCCAAGCCACCAATGAAAACAGGGAACCCGATGCATTTCCGAAAAGAGCACACCCGTGGGAATCCGCAGAGGTATTATTTGCGCAAATCGGCCCAGAATTTATTACCCAGACCCCCCCGCAAAATCTGAAATGTGGGGAAAAAACGCATTTTCCGCACATTTCACTCGGCTCACCCATCGAAACAAGATGCCAGAAACACATGGCCTACCGACCCGCGTTCCCACAGTTGTCCCGATAAAAACGGTACCTCACATGTGTGGGTGGACCTACCTGGGCGCCAAGTGCAAAGCCTAAAACACAAGTAACCCCAAGTCTGTTTTCACACCTGAATTTCACACTCTCTGCAGATGGGCACACCACACAGATATGGGCCTTCGGTGTCCAAGCCACCAAGGAAAACTGGGAACCCCATGCATTTCTGAAAAGAGGACACCCGTGGCAATCCGCAGAGGTATGATTTGCGCAAATCTGCCCCGAATTTATTACCCAGATACCCCCGCAAAGTCCGAAAGGCGGGGAAAAAAATGCATTTTCTGTACATTTCACTCGGCTCATCTATCGAAACACGCTACCAGCAATCCATGGCCTACCGTCCCGCGTTCCCACAGGTGTCCCGATGAAAACGGTACCTCACATGTGTGGGTGCACCTACCTGGGCGCCAAGGGGAAAGCCTAAAACACAAGTAACGCCAAGTCTGTTTTCACACCTGAATTTCACACTCTCTTCAGACGGGCACACCATACAGATATGGGCCTCGGGTGTCCAAGCCACAAGGAAAACAGGGAACCCCATGCATTTCCGAAAAGAGGCCACCCGTGGGAATCCGCAGAGGTATGATTTGCGCAAATCGGCCCAGTATTTATTACGCTGACACCCCCGCAAAGTCTAAAATGTGGGTAAAAAACGCATTTTCTGCACATTTCACTCGGCTCACCCATCGAAACACGCTGCCAACAACACATGGCCTACCGTGCCGTTTTCCCACAGGTGTCCCGATAAAAATGGTACCTCACATGTGTGGGGTGCCCTGGGCGCCAAGGGCAAAGCCTAAAACACAAGTAACCCCAAGTCTGTTTTCACACCTGAATTTCACACTCTCTGCAGACGGGCACACCACACAGATATGGGCCTTGGGTGTCCAAGCCACCAAGGAAAACAGGGAACCCCATGCATTCCCGAAAAGAGGACACCCGTGGCAATCCGCAGAGGTATGATTTGCGCAAATCTGCCCCGAATTTATTACCCAGACACCCCTGCAAAGTCTGAAATGCGGGGAAAAAAATGCATTTTCCGTACATTTCACCCAGACACCCCCGCAAAGTCAGAAATGTGGGGAAAAAACACATTTTCTGCACATTTCAATCGGCTCACCCATTGAAACACGCCGCCAACAACACATGGCCTACCGTCCCGCGTTCCCACACGTGTCCCGATAAAAACAGATCCTCACATGTGTGGGTGCACCATCTGGGCGCCAAGGAAAAAGCCTAAAACGCAAGTAACCCCAAGTCTGTTTTCACACCTGAATTTCACACTCTCTGCAGATGGGCACACCACACAGATATGGGCCTTGGGTGTCCAAGCCACCAAGGAAAACAGGGAAACCCATGCAATTCCGAAAAGAGGACACCCATGGCAATCCACAGAGGTATGATTTGCGCAAATCGGCCCAGAATTTATTACCCAGACACAACCGCAAAGTCCGAAATGCGGGGAAAAAATGCATTTTCTGTACATTTCACTCGGCTCACCCATCGAAACACGCTGCCAACAACACATGACCTACCGTCCCGCATTTCCACAGGTGTCCCGATGAAAACAGTACCTCACATGTGTGGGTGCTCCTACCTGGGCGCCACGGGGAAAGCCTAAAACACAAGTAACCCCAAGTCTGTTTTCACACCTGAATTTCACACTCTCTGCAGAAGGGCACACCATACAGATATGGGCCTCGGCTGTCCAAGCCACCAAGGAAAACAGGGAACCCCATGCATTTCCGAAAAGAGGACACCTGTGGGAATACGCAGAGGTATAATTTGTGCAAATCGGCCCAGAATTTATTACCCAGACACCCTCGCAAAGTCAGAAACGTGGGAAAAAAACGCATTTTCCGCACATTTCATTCGGCTCACCCATTTAAACACGCCGCCAACAATACATGGCCTACAGTCCCGCGTTCCCACAGGTGTCCCGATGAAAACGGTACCTCACATGTGTGGGTGCACCTACCTGGGCGCCAAGGGGAAACCCTAAAACACAAGTAACTACAAGTCTGTTTTCACACCTGAATTTCACACTCTCTGCAGACGGGCACACCATACAGATATGGGACTGGGGTGTCCAAGCCACCAAGGAAAACAGGGAACCCGATGCATTTCCGAAAAGAGCACACCTGTGGGAATCCGCAGAGGTATGATTTGTGCAAATCGGCCCAGAATTTATTACCAAGACACCCCCGCAAAGTCCGAAATGTGGGGAAAAAAAAGCTTTTTCTGCACATTTCAATCGGCTCACCCATCGAAACACACCGCCAACAACACATGGCCTACCATCCCATGTTCCCACAGGTGTCCCGATAAAAACAGTACCTCACATGTGTGGGTGCACCTACCTGGGCGCCAAGGGCAAAGCCTAAAACACAAGTAACCCCAGGTCTGTTTTCACACCTGAATTTCACACTCTCTTCAGATGGGCACACCATACAGATATGGGCCTCGGGTGTCCAAGCCACCAAGGAAAACAGGGAACCCCAAGCATTTCCGAAAAGAGGCCACCCGTGGGAATCCGCAGAGGTATGTTTTGCGCAAATTGGCCCAGAATGTATTACCCAGACACCCCCGCAAAGTCCGAAATGTGGGAAAAAAACGCATTTTCTGCACATTTCAATCGGCTCACCCATCGAAACACGCCGCCAACAACACATGGTCTACCGTCCCGCGTTCCTGCAGGTCCCCCGATAAAAACAGTACCTCACATGTGTGGGTGCACCTACCTGGGCGCCAAGGGGAAAGCCTAAAACACAAGAAACCCCAAGTCTGTTTTCACACCTGAATTTTACACTCTCTGCAGACTGGCACACCACACAGATGTGGGCCTTGGGTGTCCAAGCCACCAAGGAAAACAGGGAAACCCATGCATTTCCGAAAAGAGGCCACCCGTGGGAATCCGCAGAGGTATGATTTGCGCAAATCGGCCCAGAATTTATTACCCAGACACCGCGGCAAAGTCAGAAATGTGGTGAAAAAAACGAATTTCCCGCACATTTCACTCGGTTTACCCATCGAAACATGCTGCCAGCAACACGTGGCCTACCATCCTGCGTTCCAACAGGTGTCCAGATGAAAACAGTACCTCACATGTGTGGGTGCGCCTACCTGGGCGCCACGGGGAAAGCCTAAAACACAAGTAACCCCAAGTCTGTTTTCACACCTGAATTTCACACTCTCTGCAGACGGGCACACCATACAGATATGGGCCTCGGCTGTCCAAGCCACCAAGGAAAACAGGGAACCCCATGCATTTCCGAAAAGAGGACACCTGTGGGAATCCGCAGAGGTATAATTTGTGCAAATCGGCCCAGAATTTATTACCCAGACACCCTCGCAAAGTCCGAAACGTGCGAAAAAAACGCATTTTCCGCTCATTTCACTCGGCTCACCCATTGAAACACGCCGCCAAGAACACATGGCCTACAGTCCCGCGTTCCCACAGGTGTCCCGATGAAAACGGTACCTCACATGTGTGGGTGCACCTACCTGGGCGCCAAGGGGAAAGCCTAAAACACAAGTAACTACAAGTCTGTTTTCACACCTGAATTTCACACTCTCTGCAGACGGGCACACCTTACAGATATGGGCCTGGGGTGTCCAAGCCACCAATGAAAACAGGGAACCCGATGCATTTCTGAAAAGAGCACACCCGTGGGAATCCGCAGAGGTATTTTTTGCGCAAATCGGCCCAGAATGTATTACCCAGACACCCCCGCAAAGTCTGAAATGTGGGGAAAAAAAACGCATTTTCCGCACATTTCACTCGGTTTACCCATCGAAACACGCTGCCAGCAACACATGGCCTACCGTCCCGCGTTCCAACAGGTGTCCCGATAAAAACGGTACCTCACATGTGTGGGTGCACCTACCTTGGCTCCAAAGGGAAAGCTTAAAACACAAGTAACCGCAAGTCTGTTTTCACACCTGAATTTCACACTCTCTGCAGACGGGCACACCATACAGATATGGGCCTCGGGTGTCCAAGCCACCAAGGAAAACAGGGAACCCCATGTATTTCCGAAAAGAGGACACCCCTGGGAATCCGCAGAGTTATGATTTGTGCAAATCGGCCCAGAATTTATTACCCAGACACCCCCGCAAAGTCCAAAATGTGGGGAAAAAAACGCATTTTCTGTACATTTCACTCGGCTTACCCATCGAAACAAGATGCCAGCAACACATGGCCTACCGTTCCGCGTTCCCACAGGTGTCCCGATAAAAACGGTACCTCACATGTGTTTGTGGACCTACCTGGGCGCCAAGGGCAAAGCCTAAAACACAAGTAACCCCAAGTCTGTTTTCACACCTGAATTTCACACTCTCTGCAGACGGGCACACCACACAGATATGGGCCTTGGGTGTCCAAGCCACCAAGGAAAACATGGAACCCCATGCATTTCCAAAAAGAGGACACCCGTGGCAATCCGCAGAGGTATGATTTGTGCAAATCTGCCCCGAAGTTATTACCCAGATACCCCCGCAAAGTCCGAAATGCGGGGAAAAAAATGCATTTTCTGTACATTTCACTCGGCTCACCTATCGAAACACGCTACCAGCAACACATGGCCTACCGTCCCGCGTTCCAACAGGTTTCCTGATGAAAACAGTACCTCACATGCGTGGGTGCGCCTACCTGGGCGCCACGGGTAAAGCCTAAAACACAAGTAACCCCAAGTCTGTTTTCACACCTGAATTTCACACTCTCTGCAGACGGGCACACCACACAGATATGGGCCTTGGGTGTCCAAGCCATCAAGGAAAACAGGGAACCCATGCATTTCCAAAAAGAGGACACCCGTGGGAATCCGCAGAGGTATGATTTGCGCAAATCGGACCAGAATGTATTACCCAGACACCCCCGCAAAGTCTGAAATGTGGGGAAAAAACGCATTTCCCGCACATTTCTCTCGGTTTGCCCATCGAAACACGCCGCCAACACATGGCCTACCGTCCCGCGTTCCCACAGGTGTCCCGATGAAAACGGTACCTCACATGTGTGGGTGCACCTACCTGGGCGCCAAGGGGAAAGCCTAAAACACAAGTATTTTATACCCAGACACCCCAGCAAAGTCTGAAATGTGGGGAAAAAAACACATTTTCCGCACATTTCACTCGGCTCACCCATCGAAATACGCTTCCAACAACACATGGCCTACCGTGCTGTGTTCCCACAGGTGTCCCGATAAAAACGGTACCTCACATGTGTGGGTGGACCTACCTGGGCGCCAAGTGGAAAGCCTAAAACACAAGTAACGCCAAGTCTGTTTTCACACCTGAATTTCACACTCTCTTCAGACGGGCACACCATACAGATATGGGCCTCGGGTGTCCAAGCCACCAAGGAAAACAGGGAACCCCATGCATTTCCGAAAGGAGGCCACCGGTGGGAATCCGCAGAGGTATTATTTGCGCAAATCGGCTCAGAATGTATTACCCAGACACCCCCGCAAAATCCGAAATGTGGGGAAATAACACATTTTCCACACATTTCAATTGGCTCACCCATCGAAACACGCTGCCAACAACACATGGCCTACCGTCCCGCGTTCCCACAGGTGTCCTGATAAAAACAGTACCTCACATGTGTGGGTGCAGCTACCTGGGCGCCAAGGGGAAAGCCTAAAACACAAGTATTTTATACCCAGACACCCCAGCAAAGTCTGAAATGTGGGGAAAAAACAAATTTTCCGCACATTTCACTCGGCTCACCCATCGAAACACACTTCCAACAACACATGGCCTACCGTGCTGTGTTCCCACAGGTGTCCCGATAAAAACGGTACCTCACATGTGTGGGTGCACCTACCTGGGCGCCAAGGGGAAAGCCTAAAACACAAGTAACCCCAAGTCTGTTTTCACACCTTAATTTCACACTCTCTTCAGACGGGCACACCATACAGATATGGGCCTCGAGGGTCCAAGCCACCAAGGAAAATAGGGAACCCCATGCATTTCCGAAAAGAGGACACCCGTGGCAATCCGCAGAGGTATGATTTGCGCAAATCGGCCCAGAATTTCTTACCCAGACACCCTGCAAAGTCAGAAATGTGGTGAAAAAAATGCATTTCCCGCACATTTCACTCGGTTTACCCATCGAAACACGCTGCCAGCAACACATGGCCTACCGTCTTGCGTTCCAACACGTGTCCTGATGAAAACGGTACCTCACATGTGTGGGTGCACCTACCTGGGCGCCATGGGGAAAGCCTAAAACACAAGTAACCACAAGTCTGTTTTCAAACCTGAATTTTACACACTATGCAGACGGGCACACCACACAGATATGGGCCTTGGGTGTCCAAGCCACCAAGGAAAACAGGGAACCCCATGCATTTCTGAAAAGAGGACACCCGTGGCAATCCGCAGAGGCATGATTTGCGCAAATCGGCCCAGAATGTATTACCCAGACACCCCTGCAAAGTCAGAAATGTGGTGAAAAAAACGCATTTCCCGCACATTTCACTCGGTTTACCCATCAAAACACTCTGCCAGCAACACATGGCCTACCGTCCCACGTTCCAACAGGTGTCCCTATAAAAACGGTACCTCACATGTGTGGGTGCACCTACCTTGGCTCCAAAGGGAAAGCTTAAAACACATGTAACCGCAAGTCTGTTTTCACACCTGAATTTCACACTCTCTGCAGACGGGCACACCATACAGATATGGGCCTCAGGTGTCCAAGCCACCAAGGAAAACAGGGAACCCCATGTATTTCCGAAAAGAGGACACCCGTGGGAATCCGCAGAGTTATGATTTGTGGAAATCGGCCCAGAATTTATTACCCAGACACCCCCGCAAAGTCCAAAATGTGGGGGAAAAAACGCATTTTCCGTACATTTCACTCGGCTTACCCATCGAAACAAGATGCCAGCAACACATGGCCTACCGTCCCGCGTTCCCACAGGTGTCCCGATAAAAACGGTACCTCACATGTGTGGGTGGACCTACCTGGGCGCCAAGGGGAAAGCCTAAAAACACAAGTAACCACAAGTCTGTTTGCACACCTGAATTTCACATTTGCAGATGGGCACACCACACAGATATGGGCCTTGGGTGTCCAAGACACCAAGGAAAACAGGGAAACCCATGCAATTCTGAAAAGAGGACACCCATGGCAATCCACAGAGGTATGATTTGCGCAAATCGGCCCAGAATTTATTACCCAGACACAACCGTAAAGTCTGAAATGCCGGGAAAAAATGCATTTTCCGTACATTTCACTCGGCTCACCCATTGAAACACGCTGCCAACAACACATGACCTACCGTCCCGCATTTCCACAGGTGTCCCGATGAAAACAGTACCTCACATGTGTGGGTGCGCCTACCTGGGCGCCATGGGGAAAGCCTAAAACACAAGTAACCCCAAGTCTGTTTTCACACCTGAATTTCACACTCTCTGCAGAAGGGCACACCATACAGATATGAGCCTCGGCTGTCCAAGCCACCAAGGAAAACAGGGAACCCCATGCATTTCCGAAAAGAGGACACCTGTGGGAATCCGCAGAGGTATAATTTGTGCAAATCGGCCCAGAATTTATTACCCAGACACCCTCGCAAAGTCAGAAACGTGGGAAAAAAACGCATTTCCCGCACATTTCACTCGGCTCACCCATTGAAACACGCCGCCAACAACACATGGCCTACAGTCCCGCGTTCCCACAGGTGTCCCGATGAAAACGGTACCTCACATGTGTGGGTGCACCTACCTGGGCGCCAAGGGGAAACCCTAAAACACAAGTAATTACAAGTCTGTTTTCACACCTGAATTTCACACTCTCTGCAGACGGGCACACCATACAGATATGGGCCTGGGGTGTCCAAGCCACCAAGGAAAACAGGGAACCCGATGCCTTTCCGAAAAGAGCACACCCGTGGGAATCCGCAGAGGTATGATTTGTGCAAATCGGCCCAGAATTTATTACCAAGACACCCCCGCAAAGTCCGAAATGTGGGGGAAAAAAAGCTTTTTCTGCACATTTCAATCGGCTCACCCATCGAAACACACCGCCAACAACATATGGCCTACCATCCCACGTTCCCACAGGTGTCCCGATAAAAACAGTACCTCACATGTGTGGGTGCACCTACCTGGGCACCAAGGGCAAAGCCTAAAACACAAGTAACCCCAAGTCTGTTTTCACACCTGAATTTCACACTCTCTTCAGACGGGCACACCATACAGATATGGGCCTCGGGTGTCCAAGCCACCAAGGAAAACAGGGAACCCCAAGCATTTCCGAAAAGAGGCCACCCGTGGGAATCCGCAGAGGTATGATTTGCGCAAATTGGCCCAGAATGTATTACCCAGACACCCCCGCAAAGTCCGAAATGTGGGAAAAAAACACATTTTCTGCACATTTCAATCGGCTCACCCATCGAAACACGCCGCCAACAACACATGGTCTATCGTCCCGCGTTCCCGCAGGTCCCCCGATAAAAACAGTACCTCACATGTGTGGGTGCACCTACCTGGGCGCCAAGGGGAAAGCCTAAAACAAAAGTAACCCCAAGTCTGTTTTCACACCTGAATTATACACTCTCTGCAGACTGGCACACCACACAGATGTGGGCCTTGGGTGTCCAAGCCACCAAGGAAAACAGGGAACCCCATGCATTTCCGAAAAGAGGACACCTGTGGGAATCCGCAGAGGTATAATTTGTGCAAATCGGCCCAGAATTTATTACCCAGACACCCTCGCAAAGTCAGAAACGTGGGAAAAAAACGCATTTCCCGCACATTTCACTCGGCTCACCCATTGAAACACGCCGCCAACAACACATGGCCTACAGTCCCGCGTTCCCACAGGTGTCCCGATGAAAACGGTACCTCACATGTGTGGGTGCACCTACCTGGGCGCCACGGGGAAAGCCTAAAACACAAGTAACCCAAAGTCTGTTTTCACACCTGAATTTCACACTCTCTGCAGACGGGCACACCATACAGATATGGGCCTCGGCTGTCGAAGCCACCAAGGAAAACAGGGAACCCCATGCAATTCCGAAAAGAGGACACCTGTGGGAATCCGCAGAGGTATAATTTGTGCAAATCGGCCCAGAATTTATTACCCAGACACCCTCGCAAAGTCCGAAACGTGCGAAAAAAACGCATTTTCCGTACATTTCACTCGGCTTACACATCGAAACAAGATGCCAGCAACACATGGCCTACCGTCCTGCGTTCCAACACATTTCCCGATGAAAACGGTACCTCACATGTGTGGGTGCACCTACCTGGGCGCCAAGGGGAAAGCCTAAAACACAAGTATTTTATACCCAGACACCCCAACAAAGTCTGAAATGTGGGGAAAAACACATTTTCCGCACATTTCACTCGGCTCACCCATCGAAACACGCTTCCAACAACACATGGCCTACCGTGCCGTGTTCCCACAGGTTTCCCGATAAAAACGGTACCTCACATGTGTGGGTGGACCTACCTGGGCACCAAGGGGAAAGCCTAAAACACAAGTAACGCCAAGTCTGTTTTCATACCTGAATTTCACACTCTCTTCAGACGGGCACACCATACAGATATGGGCCTCGGGTGTCCAAGCCACCAAGGAAAACAGGGAACCCCATGCATTTCCGAAAAGAGGCCACCCGTGGCAATCCGCAGAGGTATGATTTGCGCAAATCGGCCAAGAATTTATTACCAAGACACCCCCGCAAAGTCCAAAATGTGGGAAAAAAAATAATTTTCCGTATATTTCAATCGGCTCACCCATCGAGACACGCCGCGAACAACACATGGCCTACCGTCCCGCGTTCCCACAGGTGTCCCGATAAAAACGGTACCTCACATGTGTGGATGGACCTACCTGGGCGCCAAGGGGAAAGCCTAAAACACAAGTAACCACAAGTCTGTTTTCACACCTTAATTTCACACTCTCTGCAGATGGGCACACCACACAGATATGGGCCTTGGGTGTCCAAGACACCAAGGAAAACAGGGAAACCCATGCAATTCTGAAAAGAGGACACCCATGGCAATCCACAGAGGTATGATTTGCGCAAATCGGCCCAGAATTTATTACCCAGACACAACCGTAAAGTCTGAAATGCCGGGAAAAAATGCATTTTCCGTACATTTCACTCGGCTCACCCATTGAAACACGCTGCCAACAACACATGACCTACCGTCCCGCATTTCCACAGGTGTCCCGATGAAAACAGTACCTCACATGTGTGGGTGCGCCTACCTGGGCGCCACGGGGAAAGCCTAAAACACAAGTAACCCCAAGTCTGTTTTCACACCTGAATTTCACACTCTCTGCAGAAGGGCACACCATACAGATATGAGCCTCGGCTGTCCAAGCCACCAAGGAAAACAGGGAACCCCATGCATTTCCGAAAAGAGGACACCTGTGGGAATCCGCAGAGGTATAATTTGTGCAAATCGGCCCAGAATTTATTACCCAGACACCCTCGCAAAGTCAGAAACGTGGGAAAAAAACGCATTTTCCGCACATTTCACTCCGCTCACCCATTGAAACACGCCGCCAACAACACATGGCCTACAGTCCCGCGTTCCCACAGGTGTCCCGATGAAAACGGTACCTCACATGTGTGGGTGCACCTACCTGGGCGCCAAGGGGAAACCCTAAAACACAAGTAATTACAAGTCTGTTTTCACACCTGAATTTCACACTCTCTGCAGACGGGCACACCATACAGATATGGGCCTGGGGTGTCCAAGCCACCAAGGAAAACAGGGAACCCGATGCATTTCCGAAAAGAGCACACCCGTGGGAATCCGCAGGAGGTATGATTTGTGCAAATCGGCCCAGAATTTATTACCAAGACACCCCCGCAAAGTCCGAAATGTGGGGAAAAAAAGCTTTTTCTGCACATTTCAATCGGCTCACCCATCGAAACACACCGCCAACAACATATGGCCTACCATCCCACGTTCCCACAGGTGTCCCGATAAAAACAGTACCTCACATGTGTGGGTGCACCTACCTGGGCACCAAGGGCAAAGCCTAAAACACAAGTAACCCCAAGTCTGTTTTCACACCTGAATTTCACACTCTCTTCAGACGGGCACACCATACAGATATGGGCCTCGGGTGTCCAAGCCACCAAGGAAAACAGGGAACCCCAAGCATTTCCGAAAAGAGGCCACCCGTGGGAATCCGCAGAGGTATGATTTGCGCAAATTGGCCCAGAATGTATTACCCAGACACCCCCGCAAAGTCCGAAATGTGGGAAAAAAACACATTTTCTGCACATTTCAATCGGCTCACCCATCGAAACACGCCGCCAACAACACATGGTCTATCATCCCGCGTTCCCGCAGGTCCCCCGATAAAAACAGTACCTCACATGTGTGGGTGCACCTACCTGGGCGCCAAGGGGAAAGCCTAAAACAAAAGTAACCCCAAGTCTGTTTTCACACCTGAATTTTACACTCTCTGCAGACTGGCACACCACACAGATGTGGGCCTTGGGTGTCCAAGCCACCAAGGAAAACAGGCAACCCGATGCATTTCCGAAAAGAGCACACCCTTGGGAATCCCCAGGAGGTATGATTTGTGCAAATCGGCCCAGAATTTATTACCAAGACACCCCCGCAAAGTCCGAAATGTGGGGAAAAAAAAGCTTTTTCTGCACATTTCAATCGGCTCACCCATCGAAACACACCGCCAACAACATATGGCCTACCATCCCACGTTCCCACAGGTGTCCCGATAAAAACAGTACCTCACATGTGTGGGTGCACCTACCTGGGCACCAAGGGCAAAGCCTAAAACACAAGTAACCCCAAGTCTGTTTTCACACCTGAATTTCACACTCTCTTCAGGCGGGCACACCATACAGATATGGGCCTCGGGTGTCCAAGCCACCAAGGAAAACAGGGAACCCCAAGCATTTCCGAAAAGAGGCCACCCGTGGGAATCCGCAGAGGTATGATTTGCGCAAATTGGCCCAGAATGTATTACCCAGACACCCCCGCAAAGTCCGAAATGTGGGAAAAAAACACATTTTCTGCACATTTCAATCGGCTCACCCATCGAAACACGCCGCCAACAACACATGGTCTATCGTCCCGCGTTCCCGCAGGTCCCCCGATAAAAACAGTACCTCACATGTGTGGGTGCACCTACCTGGGCACCAAGGGGAAAGCCTAAAACAAAAGTAACCCCAAGTCTGTTTTCACACCTGAATTTTACACTCTCTGCAGACTGGCACACCACACAGATGTGGGCCTTGGGTGTCCAAGCCACTAAGGAAAACAGGGAATCCCATGCATTTCCGAAAAGAGGCCACCCGTGGGAATCCGCAGAGGTATGATTTGCGCAAATCGGCCCAGAATTTATTACCCAGACACCCCCGCAAAGTCAGAAATGCGGTGAAAAAAACGAATTTCCCGCACATTTCACTCGGTTTACCCATCGAAACATGCTGCCAGCAACACGTGGCCTACCATCCTGTGTTCCAACAGGTGTCCAGATGAAAACAGTACCTCACATGTGTGGGTGCGCCTACCTGGGCGCCACGGGGAAAGCCTAAAACACAAGTAACCCAAAGTCTGTTTTCACACCTGAATTTCACACTCTCTGCAGACGGGCACACCATACAGATATGGGCCTCGGCTGTCCAAGCCACCAAGGAAAACAGGGAACCCCATGCAATTCCGAAAAGAGGACACCTGTGGGAATCCACAGAGGTATAACTTGTGCAAATCGGCCCATAATTTATTACCCAGACACCCTCGCAAAGTCCGAAACGTGCGAAAAAAACGCATTTTCCGTACATTTCACTCGGCTTACACATCGAAACAAGATGCCAGCAACACATGGCCTACCGTCCCGCGTTCCAACACATTTCCCGATGAAAACGGTACCTCACATGTGTGGGTGCACCTACCTGGGCGCCAAGGGGAAAGCCTAAAACACAAGTATTTTATACCCAGACACCCCAACAAAGTCCGAAACGTGCGAAAAATACGCATTTTCCGTACATTTCACTCGGCTTACACATCGAAACAAGATGCCAGCAACACATGGCCTACCGTCCCGCGTTCCCACAGGTGTCCCGATAAAAACGGTACCTCACATGTGTGGGTGGACCTACCTGGGCGCCAAGGGGAAAGCCTAAAACACAAGTAACCACAAGTCTGTTTTCACACCTGAATTTTACACTCTCTGCAGACTGGCACACCACACAGATGTGGGCCTTGGGTGTCCAAGACACCAAGGAAAACAGGGAAACCCATGCAATTCTGAAAAGAGGACACCCATGGCAATCCACAGAGGTATGATTTGCGCAAATCGGCCCAGGATTTATTACCCAGACACAACCGCAAAGTCTGAAATGCGGGGAAAAAATGCATTTTCCGTACATTTCCCTCGGCTCACCCATTGAAACACGCTGCCAACAACACATGACCTACCGTCCCGCATTTCCACAGGTGTCCCGATGAAAACAGTACCTCACATGTGTGGGTGCGCCTACCTGGGCGCCACGGGGAAAACCTAAAACACAAGTAACCCCAAGTCTGTTTTCACACCTGAATTTCATACTCTCTGCAGAAGGGCACACCATACAGATATGGGCCTGGGGTGTCCAAGCCACCAAGGAAAACAGGGAACCCCATGCATTTCCAAAAAGAGGACACATGTGGGAATCCGCAGAGGTATAATTTGTGCAAATCGGCCCAGAATTTATTACCCAGACACCCTCGCAAAGTCAGAAACGTGGGAAAAAAACGCATTTTCCGCACATTTCACTCGGCTCACCCATTGAAACACGCCGCCAACAACACATGGCCTACAGTCCCGCGTTCCCACAGGTGTCCCGATGAAAACGGTACCTCACATGTGTGGGTGCACCTACCTGGGCGCCAAGGGGAAACCCTAAAACACAAGTAATTACAAGTCTGTTTTCACACCTGAATTTCACACTCTCTGCAGACGGGCACACCATACAGATATGGGCCTGGGGTGTCCAAGCCACCAAGGAAAACAGGGAACCCGATGCATTTCCGAAAAGAGCACACCCGTGGGAATCCGCAGAAGTATGATTTGTGCAAATCGGCCCAGAATTTATTACCAAGACACCCCCGCAAATTCCGAAATGTGGGAAAAAAAAGCTTTTTCTGCAAATTTCAATCGGCTCACCCATCGAAACACACCGCCAACAACACATGGCCTACCATCCCACGTTCCCACAGGTGTCCCAATAAAAACAGTACCTCACATGTGTGAGTGCACCTACCTGGGCGCCAAGGGCAAAGCCTAAAACACAAGTAACCCCAAGTCTGTTTTCACACCTGAATTTCACTCTCTCTTCAGACGGGCTCACCATACAGATATGGGCCTCGGGTGTCCAAGCCACCAAGGAAAACAGGGAACCCCAAGCATTTCCGAAAAGAGGCCACCCGTGGGAATCCGCAGAGGTATGATTTGCGCAAATTGGCCCAGAATGTATTACCCAGACACCCCCGCAAAGTCAGAAATGTGGTGAAAAAAACGCATTTCCCGCACATTTCACTCGGTTTACCCATCGAAACATGCTGCCAGCAACACGTGGCCTACCATCCTGCGTTCCAACAGGTGTCCAGATGAAAACAGTACCTCACACGTGTGGGTGCGCCTACCTGGGCGCCACGGGGAAAGCCTAAAACACAAGTAACCCAAAGTCTGTTTTCACACCTGAATTTCACACTCTCTGCAGACGGGCACACCATACAGATATGGGCCTCGGCTGTCCAAGCCACCAAGGAAAACAGGGAACCCCATGCATTTCCGAAAAGAGGACACCTGTGGGAATCCGCAGAGGTATAATTTGTGCAAATCTGCCCCGAATTTATTACCCAGATACCCCCGCAAAGTCCGAAATGCGGGGAAAAAAATGCATTTTCTGTACATTTCACTCGGCTCACCTATCGAAACACGCTACCAGCAACACATGGCCTCCCGTCCCGCGTTCCAACAGGTTTCCCGATGAAAACGGTACCTCACATGTGTGGGTGCACTTACCTGGGCGCCAAGGGGAAAGCCTAAAACACAAGTATTTTATACCCAGACACCCCAACAAAGTCTGAAATGTGGTGAAAAAACACGTTTTCCGCACATTTCACTCGGCTCACCCATCGAAACACGCTTCCAACAACACATGGCCAACCGTGCCGTGTTCCCACAGGTGTCCCGATAAAAACGGTACCTCACATGTGTGGGTGGACCTACCTGGGCACCAAGGGGAAAGCCTAAAACACAAGTAACGCCAAGTCTGTTTTCATACCTGAATTTCACACTCTCTTCAGACGGGCACACCATACAGATATGGGCCTCGGGTGTCCAAGCCACCAAGGAAAACAGGGAAGCCCATGCATTTCCGAAAAGAGGCCACACGTGGCAATCCGCAGAGGTATGATTTGCGCAAATCGGCCAAGAATTTATTACCAAGACACCCCCGCAAAGTCCAAAATGTGGGAAAAAAAATAATTTTCCGTACATTTCAATCGGCTCACCCATCGAGACACGCCGCGAACAACACATGGCCTACCGTCCCGCGTTCCCACAGGTGTCCCGATAAAAACGGTGCCTCACATGTGTGGGTGCACCTACCTGGGCGCCAAAGGGAAAGCCTAAAACACAAGTAACCCCAAGTCTGTTTTCACACCTGAATTTCACACTCTCTTCAGACGGGCACACCATACAGATATGGGCCTCGAGGGTCCAAGCCACCAGGGAAAATAGGGAACCCCATACATTCCCGAAAAGAGGACACCCGTGGCAATCCGCAGAGGTCTGATTTGCGCAAATCGGCCCAGAATTTATTACCCAGACACCCCCGCAAAGTCAGAAATGTGGTGAAAAAAATGCATTTCCCGCACATTTCACTCGGTTTACCCATCGAAACACGCTGCCAGCAGCACATGGCCTACCGTCTTGCGTTCCAACAGGTGTCCCGATGAAAACGGTACCTCACATGTGTGGGTGCACCTACCTGGGCGCCAAGGGGAAAGCCTAAAACACAAGTAACCACAAGTCTGTTTTCACACCTGAATTTTACACACTATGCAGACGGGCACACCACACAGATATGGGCCTCGAGTGTCCAAGCCACCAAGGAAAACAGGGAACCCCATGCATTTCTGAAAAGAGGACACCCGTGGCAATCCGCAGAGGCATGATTTGCGCAAATCGGCCCAGAATGTATTACCCAGACACCCCTGCAGAGTCAGAAATGTGGTGAAAAAAACGCATTTCCTGCACATTTCACTCGGCTTACCCATCGAAACAAGATGCCAGCAACACATAGCCTACCGTCCCGCGTTCCCACAGGTGTCCCGATAAAAACGGTACCTCACATGTGTGGGTGGACCTACCTGGGCGCCAAGGGCAAAGCCTAAAACACAAGTAACCACAAGTCTGTTTTCACACCTGAATTTCACACTCTCTGCAGACGGGCACACCACACAGATATGGGCCTTGGGTGTCCAAGCCACCAAGGAAAACAGGGAACCCCATGCATTTCCAAAAAGAGGACACCCGTGGCAATCCGCAGAGGTATGATTTGCGCAAATCTGCCCCGAATTTATTACCCAGATACCCCCGCAAAGTCCGAAATGCGTTGAAAAAAATGCATTTTCTGTACATTTCACTCGGCTCACCTATCGAAACACGCTACCAGCAACACATGGCCTACCGTCCCGCGTTCCAACAGGTTTCCCGATGAAAACAGTACCTCACATGCGTGGGTGCGCCTACCTGGGCGCCACGGGTAAAGCCTAAAACACAAGTAACCCCAAGTCTGTTTTCACACCTGAATTTCACACTCTCTGCAGACGGGCACACCACACAGATATGGGCCTTGGGTGTCCAAGCCACCAAGGAAAACAGGGAACCCCATGCATTTCCAAAAAGAGGCCACCCGTGGGAATCCGCAGAGGTATGATTTGCGCAAATCGGACCAGAATGTATTACCCAGACACCCCCGCAAAGTCTGAAATGTGGGGAAAAAACGCATTTTCCGCACATTTCACTCGGCTCACCCATCAAAACACACTGCCATCAACACATGGCCTACCGTCCCGCATTTCCACAGGTGTCCCGATGAAAACAGTACCTCACATGTGTGGGTGCACCTACCTGGGCGTCAAGGGGAAAGCCTAAAACACAAGTAACCCCAAGTCTGTTTTCACACCTGAATTTCACACTCTCTGCAGACGGGCACACCACACAGATATGGGCCTTGGGTGTCCAAGCCACCAAGGAAAACAGGGAATCCCACGCATTTCCAAAAAGAGGACACCCGTGGGAATCCGCAGAGGTATGATTTGCGCAAATCGCACCAGAATGTATTACCCAGACACCCCCGCAAAGTCTGAAATGTGGGGAAAAAACGCATTTCCCGCACATTTCTCTCGGTTTGCCCATCGAAACACGCCGCCAACACATGGCCTACCGTCCAGCGTTCCCACAGGTGTCCCGATGAAAACGGTACCTCACATGTGTGGGTGCACCTACCTGGGCGCCAAGGGGAAAGCCTAAAACACAAGTATTTTATACCCAGACAACCCAGCAAAGTCTGAAATGTGGGGAAAAAAACACATTTTCCGCACATTTCACTCAGCTCACCCATCGAAACACGCTTCCAACAACACATGGCCTACCGTGCCGTGTTCCCACAGGTGTCCCGATAAAAACGGTATCTCACATGTGTGGGTGGACCTATCTGGGCGCCAAGTGGAAAGCCTAAAACACAAGTAACGCCAAGTCTGTTTTCACACCTGAATTTCACACTCTCTTCAGACGGGCACACCATACAGATATGGGCCTCGGGTGTCCAAGCCACCAAGGAAAACAGGGAACCCCATGCATTTCCGAAAAGAGGCCACCTGTGGGAATCCGCAGAGGTATGATTTGCGCAAATCGGCCCAGAATTTATTACCCAGACACCCCCGCAAAGTCCGAAATGCGAGGAAAAAAATGCATTTTCCGTACATTTCAATAGGCTCACCCATCGAAACACGTCGCCAACAACACATGGCCTACCATCCCACGTTCCCACAGGTGTCCCGATAAAAACGGTACCTCACATGTGTGGGTGCACCTACCTGGGCGCCAAGGGCAAAGCCTAAAACACAAGTAACTACAAGTCTGTTTTCACACCTGAATTTCACACTCTCTGCAGACGGGCACACCATACAGATATGGGCCTGGGGGGGTGTCCAAGCCACCGAGGAAAACAGGGAACCCGATGCATTTCCGAAAAGAGCACACCCGTGGGAATCCGCAGAGGTATGATTTGTGCAAATCGGCCCAGAATTTATTACCCAGACACCCCCGCAAAGTCCAAAATGTGGGAAAAAAACACATTTTCCGCACATTTCACTCGGCTCACCCATCGAAACGCACCGCCAACAACACATGGCCTACCGTCCCGCGTTCCCACTGGTGTCCGGATGAAAACAGTACCTCACATGTGTGGGTGCACGTACCTGGGCGCCAAGGGGAAAGCCTAAAACACAAGTAACCACAAGTCTGTTTTCACACCTGAATTTCACACTCTCTGCAGACGGGCACACCATACAGATATGGGCCTCGGGTGTCCAAGCCACCCAGGAAAACAGGGAAACCCATGCATTTCCGAAAAGAGGACACCCGTGGGAATCCGCAGAGGTATAATTTGTGCAAATAGGCCAGGAATTTATTACCCAGACACCCTCGCAAAGTCCGAAATGTGGGGAAAAAAACGTATTTTCTGCACATTTCACTCGGCTCACCCATCGAAACACGCCGCCAACAACACATGACCTAGCGTCCCACGTTCCCACAGGTGTCCCAATGAAAACGATAACTCACATGTATGGGTGCATCTACCTGGGCGCCAAGGGGAAAGCCTAAAACACAAGTAACCCCAAGTCTGTTTTCACACCTGATTTTCACACTTTCTTCAGACGGGCACACAATACAGATATGGGCCTCGCGGGTCCAAACTGTTAGGGAGAATTCTCTGTTTAGGCTGAATTTCCCTACCTAGTGAGTCCCCCAGCAGCTTTGCTGGATTTCTGGGGTTTCTTTTTTTTCTCCTGCCAAGAGTGAGACTCTTTTACCCTCACTCTTGGACATGTTGAAGTGTGTTTTCTTGGTTAAACCTTGTGTTGAATGGGCTATGGGGTCTTTTTACTCCATAGGGCCTCATGTATTTTTGTGATGTGGGTTACACAGCACCCTCTGTGCCGTGACCCAGGGGTGTCCTAGGGACTCCCCAACATAGACTCCATACCCTGGGACTGACTACTGTCTCCCAGGGCATGTAAAGTCACCAAAGACTTTGCTAGTCTTGAATCCTGAACAGAACCAGTACAAACCATCATATTGTGGACGTACTGGCTGGGGCAATTCGATTGCCCCAGGGTCTGTTAGTCGAGGGGGCACGTCTCCGTCCCCCCTGATCGAGTTTTGGCTGGTGGCAGTGGAAACTACGTTTTATATTCAACCGCGAATATTTTCCTATGGGATTTCCCATTGTTTTAGGCTAACACATTTAATTATTTATTTACGGTAGCCTTAAACATACCGCCCGTTTATATATTTATTATTATAACTCCGGTTGGGACTTTTTGCCAAAACTTGATTCTAAAATGGCGTTGGCGTTCGCCTCTGTAACTCTGACCCAAAGTGGAGCCCTTTGTTCCACTTTTGGCGGGCTTCTCCACAGAAGCCCTCCAAAGTGGTGCCACTCTGTCTGGGGTACTTAGGAGGGGTGGAGGGGGGTTTAGGCACCCTGGATTGAGTTACCTTGGTAACTCAAGTCGCACTCCGTCCTGATTGGCCCAAGTGGTGAGCCGGCCGGCTCACCACTTAGCATGTTTGAGTGACAGCTAGGCTGGGTGAATGGGGGTTTGCTGCATAAAAGCAGGGCTTTGGGGGCTGGAACTTCAGAAGTCGCCACAGGACCAAGAATCCGACGAGGGAAGAGCTGCGCCGACCTGCTTCGACGACACCACCCGGTGGAGCCCTGCTGAACCGTTGCACCACTTTTTCCCGACGACCGAGGAGAACTCTTAACGGAGTGGCTCCTTCCCTTGACTGGTGGGGACAACCAGTTTTCGCCTTCTTTTCGCTTCTCGAGGTATCTCGTGGCCGCCTTGCCAGTGCCAAGCACCCCGGCAACCGGAACCCCACCACTTTTACCCCAACCGCGAAAGTCGGTACAACCCTTTAACCGGAGGACTCCGCGGCTGGTTTCTTCCCGGGCAGTGCTACGACCTTCTTCTTCTGCTCTTCAGCGAGAACTTCTTCTCCCCTGACCGACGTCGAGCCTTGCTGCCACTGCCTGGAACAACTGCCACCGCTGGAGGACCCTTTCCGCTTAAGGTACCGTGTTCCGCCTGGCTTCCCTTGCCACCGACTGTACGGGGTAGATTTAGCCCCCGGCTTTCGAACCTGGGAGTGCCTGGGACACCCTGGCTAAACTTTCTAAGCCACTCTAAACTCTTTCTAACTCTTTGCAAGACTCTGAATCCCTACTAACAGTGTGATCTTGGGCACATTTTCGCTCCGGCTACTCTAAGAGTGGGCCCTGCCTAGTGACTTTTGCTCACCTGTGACTTTGTACTTCTTTGAGCCTATTGCAAGTGTTCTGGACCTTAGAGCGGTGTGTTTAACCTATTTTTGTTCCTTTTTATCCCTTCCTTGAACCTACTAGAGTGTCATCTAACGTTAAGCACTCACCTCTGTTTTAATTATGTGGTGTTAACTTAGAGTTGGCTAGATAGGAGTAAGGGTGGAAACTGCTTTCATTATAACTGTGTTTGAAGTGTTTTTACTATACTTTGCTAGAGTGTCTTCAACTTATGTGTTCCTGAAAATAAATAACTATATACTTTTGAAACCCAGCTCTGGTCAGTGTTTGCTTGTGCTATTGTGTCTGAGTACATATTGTGTATACTTTGCATACTGCCTAACTCTTCTTGAGGGAAGTCTGACTGCTCAGCCACAGCTACCAGGTAAATCTGGGTGGTGCAGACTGCTACCAAGTGGGTTTACTGCTATACCTGTAGTCTTAAATCTTTTGCAGTGTTCCCCAAGGGAACTGCACAGGTTTCTGCCTAACACTGGTGTACAGCGGTGGGATTTGTATTGAGTATACATTTTATTGTGCTTTAGATACCTTAGTGCAACTAACCACAAAGCTTAGCACTGTAAAAGTAATCCTCTAACATGTCAGTTATAGAAAGCTATAGTCAAGAGTCCCTTGCAGCCAAAACTGCTGATTGTCTAAGAGTGCTCTGTAAACATAAGGATCTCCTGACTAAGGGCAAGAAAATGGAGCTGATTGAAAGATTGTTAGCTAACCAAAGTCTGGGTGATGGTTCAGAGGAACCTACCACTCCAGCAACTGTAGATGACAGTATTGAAGTTAACATGGAGCAAAATGTTGATGATTCTGAGGAAGAGTCAGAAGAGGAGGGTGAGGCTGTTATGACTGTCCCCCCTAGGCCTCTGCCTGCTCTACCTGCTGTACCTACTGGACCTTTACCAGGTCCCACATTTAGTCCTCAGTACTTTGAACTGGAGAAAATGAAACTAGAATTGGAGTATAAGAAACTTAATGCTCAAACCGACAAAGAACTAAGGCTAAGGGAAATGGAGCTCAAGTATGACTTAGAAATGAAGAAATTATCTGTTGAGAATGCTTCTCTCTCTGGCTCCTCTAGAAGTTCCAGTCCTAAAAGACCCCGGATGCCTAAAGAATTGGTTGGTATGTATGAGCCTAAGTTGGATGTGTTGGATTGGTTGTCTCTGTTTGAATATAATCATGGGCTCCAGAACATCACAGGAAATGACTTACTCACCTGGTTGTTCTCTAGGCTTCCCCCTGTTGCAACTGATGTGGTAATGGAGATGGGGGAGGAGGATAGGAAGGACTATGAATGTGTGAAACTCGCTTTGATAGCTAGGTTTGGGAAGACCCCTTCCCAGTATCTTAAGAGGTTTAGGAGCCTCAAAAAGCATGATGGTACCCCTTGGGCTACCTGGGTGAATGAATGTTTGAAAAACTTAGAGGGGTGGATTAAGGGTTACAAGGTGAACACTTATGAAGGTATGAAGAATTTGTTTATGTTGGAGACTATTTATGATGCCTGCTCTCCTGAGCTCAGACAACACTTGGCTGATTCCAGGGAATTAGATTCCCGTAAACTAGCTAAGGCTGCTGACTTGTGGGTTGCCAACAGGGCCACTCACAAGGATTCTGGGGTCACTCAGAAGAAGGATGGGGAGAAACAGCCTAAAAAGGACTCCAAAGAGAATTCTAATACTACAAATTCCAAAGAGGGCCCCAAACAAAACTATAAGGGTAAGCCACAAGGGAAACCAAATCAGGCTAGTATGCCTCCTGGTCCCAGACCAGAAGGAGGTCAGAACAAGCCTCCATTCCAGCGAGCCTTTGGCTCATGCTTTGTTTGTAAGGCTACTGACCATGTGAAAGGAGATCCCAGATGTAAGGCTAAACCTTCAGGGGTCCAGCTTGCCTCCTTAGCCTTCGCTCCAGAAGAGGAAGTACATATGGCAAGTGGAAACTTTCTCTTACTAGCTGATGAACCCACTGGAGTCTCAGCTAGTGTTTCTTTAGTCTCTCTGGGGTTGTGGGAACAACAGAATTTAGATGTCTATAACTCTATCCCAGATAATACTAAAGAGTATTATAAGGACAGTGTCCAGGTGAATGGTCAGGAGACTCCTGCCATTAGGGACACTGGAGCCAGCATAACTGTGGTGGATGAATCATTTTTCAAGGCAGAGGATGTTGCTAAGGCACCCAAATGCCTCACCAAGTTAGCTGGTGGGCCTGTGCAGATGTGTCCCCAGTTACCAGTTCTCATCCAATGTAATGATATGGCTGTAAAAATACCTGTCAGTGTACAATGTGAAGTGCCAGGTAGGGTTCTGTTAGGTAATGACCTCAAAGCTCTTGGAGTTGTATCTCATACCCCCAGACCCCCTAGCAAAAGGTTACAGGAGCTCACAAAACCTGCAAGAGAGAAAACCCTGAGAGGGTTATCTCAGGAGATGATGACAGAAATCACTCCTCTCCCACTGGAGCAACTTACTGCAGTAACTACCAGATCAGGAGCAAAGGGGCAACCCAAGACTCCTAGGAAAAAGCCAGCAGCAAGCACTCCAGTGCTTCCAACAAGGACTTCCCCTAGGTTGTCCAAAGTTACACCTGTAACCCCACCTCCAGCTGAGGCTGAGAGGGAGGTACAACCCTGTGTGGTTGAGCTAGACTCTGAGGAAGAGCTAGAAGGAGGCCCCAACCTTATTGGAGATTTGGACCCTGAGGACCATCCTGAGCTGCAGTCTTTACTGGCAGAAGGTGGGCCTAGCAGGGCAGCTTTTCGTAAGGGGCAAAGAGAATGTCCAACTCTGGAAGGTCTCCGCCACCAGGCAGCTTCTCAGGCTGATGGGCAAGAGCCTGGGAAGTATAGGTTACACTGGGAAGATGGCCTCTTCTACAGTGAACCAACTGAGTCTGAACCTGGAGACTACAAACGCCTTGTAGTCCCACAAGAGAACAGACAACAGTTCTTACAACTAGCCCATGAGATACCTTTGGCTGGTCACTTGAGTTTCAAGAAGACCAAGGAAAGGCTCTCTCTCTACTTTTATTGGCCAAAGATGGGGGCTGAAGTAGACAGATATTGTAAGAGCTGCCACACCTGCCAGACTTCTGGTAAGGTTGGTTCCAAGAATGTGGCACCTTTAGTGCCTCTCCCAGTTGTGGGAGTCCCATTTGAGAGGGTAGGGATTGACATTGTTGGTCCCCTTGATCCCCAACCTCCTCAGGCAACAGGTTTATCCTTGTTGTAGTAGACCATGCTACTAGGTACCCTGAGGCAATTCCTATGAGGACTGTTACAGCTCCGGCTGTGGCTAAGGCCCTCCTTGGTATTTTTACCAGGGTTGGGTTTCCTAAGGAGGTAATCTCTGACAGGGGGTCAAACTTTATGTCCCACTACATGAAAGCCATGTGGAAAACCTGTGGAGTTACCTACAAGTTCTCAACCGCATACCACCCTCAGACAAACGGATTGGTTGAAAGGTTTAACAGAACCATGAAGAGCATGATAGGTGCTTTAGAAGAACCCCTTAAGAAAAAGTGGGACCTTCTACTGCCATGCCTTCTCTTTGCTTATAGAGAAGTCCCTCAGGAGGGAGTAGGTTATTCTCCCTTTGAGCTTCTCTATGGCCATCCAGTCAGAGGTCCATTGGCCCTGATTAAGGAGGGATTGGGAGGTGCTCCTCCCCTCAAGCCAGTCAGAGTGACTGACTATGTGATAGGTCTCCGGAGGAGAATGTCACACATGATGGCAGAAGCAAGTGACAACTTGAAAGCTGGTCAAGCTCTGGTCAAACATTGGCACGACCAGAAGGCTAACATGGTTGAGTTTACTCAAGACCAGCTAGTTCTAGTTATGCTCCCAACAAGGCAGAGGGCCTTGCAAGACAAATGGATGGGACCCTTCAAGATTGTGGGAAAACTTGGAGAGGTCAACTATCTGGTGGATCTGGGCAGACCCAGGGAAGCTCCTAGAGTCTTCCACACCAACCGACTAAAAGCATACATCTCCAGACCTGATGTAGGAGCCTTGCTTCTAGCTTCAGCTGCAGAGGAAGAAGAGAGTGAATCTCTCCCTGATCTCCTCAGAAGTGTGCCTTTAGATGAAAAAGTTGAAGGAGTCAATCTCTCTTCAGACCTGACACCTGAGCAACAAGAGGAGTGCAAATCTATGTTAAATCAGTTTGCCTCCCTGTTCTCACTGTCACCAGGCTTGACCCCTTGGGGTCAGCATGAGATACTCACTGGTGAGTGTCTGCCAGTCAAAAGCAGAGGATACAGAATGTCAGAACATGTCAGAACCCACATCAAAGGAGAGGTCAAGAAGATGCTTGATCTCGGGGTAATAGAGCCCTCTACTAGTCCATGGTCTATCCCAGTTGTGTTAGTACCAAAGGCAGGATCCAAAGACTTGAGATTCTGTGTGGACTATAGAGCTCTAAATGCAGTCACCAAGACGGATGCCCACCCTTTGCCCAGGACAGATGAGTTGGTGGATAAACTTGGTGCAGCCAAGTACCTCAGCACCTTTGACCTGACATCAGGCTATTGGCAAATAGCCCTGACAGACCATGCCAAGGAGAAAACTGCATTTTCAACCCCAGTTGGCTTGTACCAGTTTAAGGTCATGCCTTTTGGACTAAAAAATGCACCTGCCACATTCCAAAGGATGGTGAACCAAGTTCTGGCTGGGATGGAAGATTTCTGCATGGCATACTTGGATGACATTGCAGTCTTCAGCCACTCCTGGGAAGAACATGTGAACCACCTAGGACATGTGTTGCAGGCTCTGGAACAGGCCCATTTGACAATCAAAGCCAGTAAGTGCCAGATTGGTCAAAGTAAAGTGGTCTACCTTGGACATGAGGTAGGAGGTGGAGAAATAAGGCCTTTGCCCAGCAAGATTGAAGCTGTGCAAAATTGGACAACACCAACTACTCAAACCCAAGTGAGAGCTTTTCTAGGCCTCACTGGATATTACAGGAATTTCATTGAGAACTATGGGACCATAGCTTCTCCACTGAATGTAATCTCATCTCCCAAATTCCCTAAAAAGGTAAAATGGACTGAGGAGTGCAATCAGGCCTTTGAAAAACTGAAGAGAGCTCTTTGCCAAGCTCCAGTATTGAGAGCTCCTGACTACCACCAACCTTTCATTGTACAAACTGATGCTTCCAATGTAGGTATAGGTGCAGTTCTAAGCCAACTGGATGAGAAGGGTAGGGAGCACCCCATTTGCTTCATCAGTAGGAAACTGAAGGATCCTGAGACAAGGTGGGCAACTATCGAAAGAGAATGCTTTGCTATTGTGTGGGCGCTGAAGAAGTTTAGGCCATACTTGTATGGTTCTACTTTTATTATTCAGACTGACCACCAACCCTTGAGATGGTTAATGCAAATGAAAGGGGAAAATCCAAAACTATTGAGATGGTCAATCTGCCTGCAAGGGTTTGATTTCACCATTGAGCACAGGTCAGGGTGTCACCATCAAAATGCTGATGGACTCTCTAGGATGTATATCATCGACTAGAGGTATGAGGTTCATCCAGGAGTGGATTAAATCCTCCTGTCCCTTAGTCTGGGGGGGGCGAGTGTTAGGGAGAATTCTCTGTTTAGGCTGAATTTCCCTACCTAGTGAGTCCCCCAGCAGCTTTGCTGGATTTCTGGGGTTTCTTTTTTTTCTCCTGCCAAGAGTGAGACTCTTTTACCCTCACTCTTGGACATGTTGAAGTGTGTTTTCTTGGTTAAACCTTGTGTTGAATGGGCTATGGGGTCTTTTTACTCCATAGGGCCTCATGTATTTTTGTGATGTGGGTTACACAGCACCCTCTGTGCCGTGACCCAGGGGTGTCCTAGGGACTCCCCAACATAGACTCCATACCCTGGGACTGACTACTGTCTCCCAGGGCATGTAAAGTCACCAAAGACTTTGCTAGTCTTGAATCCTGAACAGAACCAGTACAAACCATCATATTGTGGACGTACTGGCTGGGGCAATTCGATTGCCCCAGGGTCTGTTAGTCGAGGGGGCACGTCTCCGTCCCCCCTGATCGAGTTTTGGCTGGTGGCAGTGGAAACTACGTTTTATATTCAACCGCGAATATTTTCCTATGGGATTTCCCATTGTTTTAGGCTAACACATTTAATTATTTATTTACGGTAGCCTTAAACATACCGCCGGTTTATATATTTATTATTATAACTCCGGTTGGGACTTTTTGCCAAAACTTGATTCTAAAATGGCGTTGGCGTTCGCCTCTGTAACTCTGACCCAAAGTGGAGCCCTTTGTTCCACTTTTGGCGGGCTTCTCCACAGAAGCCCTCCAAAGTGGTGCCACTCTGTCTGGGGTACTTAGGAGGGGTGGAGGGGGGTTTAGGCACCCTGGACTGAGTTACCTTGGTAACTCAAGTCGCACTCCGTCCTGATTGGCCCAAGTGGTGAGCCGGCCGGCTCACCACTTAGCATGTTTGAGTGACAGCTAGGCTGGGTGAATGGGGGTTTGCTGCATAAAAGGAGGGCTTTGGGGGCTGGAACTTCAGAAGTCGCCACAGGACCAAGAATCCGACGAGGGAAGAGCTGCGCCGACCTGCTTCGACGACACCACCCGGTGGAGCCCTGCTGAACCGTTGCACCACTTTTTCCCGACGACCGAGGAGAACTCTTAACGGAGTGGCTCCTTCCCTTGACTGGTGGGGACAACCAGTTTTCGCCTTCTTTTCGCTTCTCGAGGTATCTCGTGGCCGCCTTGCCAGTGCCAAGCACCCCGGCAACCGGAACCCCACCACTTTTACCCCAACCGCGAAAGTCGGTACAACCCTTTAACCGGAGGACTCCGCGGCTGGTTTCTTCCCGGGCAGTGCTACGACCTTCTTCTTCTGCTCTTCAGCGAGAACTTCTTCTCCCCTGACCGACGTCGAGCCTTGCTGCCACTGCCTGGAACAACTGCCACCGCTGGAGGACCCTTTCCGCTTAAGGTACCGTGTTCCGCCTGGCTTCCCTTGCCACCGACTGTACGGGGTAGATTTAGCCCCCGGCTTTCGAACCTGGGAGTGCCTGGGACACCCTGGCTAAACTTTCTAAGCCACTCTAAACTCTTTCTAACTCTTTGCAAGACTCTGAATCCCTACTAACAGTGTGATCTTGGGCACATTTTCGCTCCGGCTACTCTAAGAGTGGGCCCTGCCTAGTGACTTTTGCTCACCTGTGACTTTGTACTTCTTTGAGCCTATTGCAAGTGTTCTGGACCTTAGAGCGGTGTGTTTAACCTATTTTTGTTCCTTTTTATCCCTTCCTTGAACCTACTAGAGTGTCATCTAACGTTAAGCACTCACCTCTGTTTTAATTATGTGGTGTTAACTTAGAGTTGGCTAGATAGGAGTAAGGGTGGAAACTGCTTTCATTATAACTGTGTTTGAAGTGTTTTTACTATACTTTGCTAGAGTGTCTTCAACTTATGTGTTCCTGAAAATAAATAACTATATACTTTTGAAACCCAGCTCTGGTCAGTGTTTGCTTGTGCTATTGTGTCTGAGTACATATTGTGTATACTTTGCATACTGCCTAACTCTTCTTGAGGGAAGTCTGACTGCTCAGCCACAGCTACCAGGTAAATCTGGGTGGTGCAGACTGCTACCAAGTGGGTTTACTGCTATACCTGTAGTCTTAAATCTTTTGCAGTGTTCCCCAAGGGAACTGCACAGGTTTCTGCCTAACACAAACCACCAAGGAAAACAGGGAAACCCATGCATTTCCGAAAAGAGGATACCCGTGGCAATCCGCAGAGGTATGATTTGCGCAAATCGGCCCAGAATTTATTACCCAGACAACCCCGCAGTCAGAAATGTGGTAAAAAAACGCATTTCCCGCACATTTCACTCAACTTACCCATCGAAACAAGCTGCCAGCAACACATGGCCTACCGTCCCGCGTTCCTACAGGTGTCCCGATGTAAATAGTACCTCACAAGTGTGGGTGCACCTACCTGGCGCCGAGGGGAAAGCCTAAAACACAAGTAACCCAAATCTGTTTTCACACCTGAATTTCACACTCTCTGCAGACGGGCACACCATACAGATATGGGCCTCGGCTGTCCAAGCCACCAAGGAAAACAGAGAACCCCATGCATTTCCGAAAAGAGGACACCTGTGGGAATCCGCAGAGGTATAATTTGTGCAAATCGGCCCAGAATTTATTACCCAGACACCCTCGCAAAGTCCGAAACGTGGGAAAAAAACGCATTTTCCGCACATTTCACTTGGCTCACCCATTGAAACACGCCGCCAACAACACATGGCCTACAGTCCCGCGTTCCCACAGGTGTCCCGATGAAAACGGTACCTCACATGTGTGGGTGCACCTACCTGGGCGCCAAGGGGAAAGCCTAAAACACAAGTAACTACAAGTCTGTTTTCACACCTGAATTTCACACTCTCTGCAGACTGGCACACCATACAGATATGGGTCTGGGGTGTCCAAGCCACCAAGGAAAACAGGGAACCCAATGCATTTCCGAAAAGAGCACATCCGTGGGAATCCGCAGAGGTATGATTTGTGCAAATCGGCCCAGAAATTATTACCAAGACACCCCCTCGAAGTCCGAAATGTAGGGAAAAAAATGCATTTTCCGTACATTTCAATCGGCTCACCCATCGAAACACGCCACCAACAACACATGGCCCACCGTCTCGCGTTCCCACAGGTGTCCCGATAAAAACGGTACCTCACATGTGTGGGTGCACCTACCTGGGCGCCAAGGGGAAAGCCTAAAACACAAGTAACCCCAAGTCTGTTTTCACACCTGAATTTCACACTCTCTTCAGACGGACACACCATACAGATATGGGCCTCGAGGGTCCAAGCCACCAAGTAAAATAGGGAACCCAATGCATTTCCGAAAAGAGGACACCCGTGGCAATCCGCAGAGGTATGATTTGCGCAAATCGGCCCAGAATTTATTACCCAGACACCCACGCAAAGTCAGAAATGTGGTGAAAAAAATGCATTTCCCGCACATTTCACTCGGTTTACCCATCGAAACACGCTGCCAGCAACACATGGCCTACCGTCTTGCGTTCCAACAGGTGTCCCGATGAAAATAGTACCTCACATGTGGGGGTGCGCCTACCTGGGCGCCACGGGGAAAGCCTAAAACACAAGTAACCCCAAGTCTGTTTTCACACCTGAATTTCTCACACTCTGCAGACGGGCACACCATACAGATATGGGCCTCCGGTGTCCAAGCCACCAAGGAAAACCGGGAACCCGATGCATTTCCGAAAAGAGCACACCCGTGGGAATCCGCAGAGGTATGATTTGCGCAAATCGGCCCAGAATTTATTACCCAGACACCCCCGCAAAGTCAGAAATGTGGTAAGAAAATGCATTTCCCGCACATTTCACTCAACTTACCCATCGAAACAAGCTGCCAGCAACACATGGCCTACCGTCCCGCGTTTCTACAGGTGTCCCAATGAAAATAGTACCTCACATGTGTGGGTGCACCTACCTGGCGCCGAGGGGAAATCCTAAAACACAAGTAACCCCAAGTCTGTTTTCACACCTGAATTTCACACTCTCTTCAGACGGGCACACCATACAGATATGGGCCTCGAGGGTCCAAGCCACCAAGGAAAACCGGGAACCCGATGCATTTCCGATAAGAGCACACACGTGGGAATCCGCAGAGGTATGATTTGCGCAAATCGGCCCAGAATTTATTACGCAGACACCCCAGCAAAGTCTAAAATGTGGGGAAAAAAACGCATTTTCCGCACATTTCACTCGGCTCACCCATCGAAACACGCTGCCAACAACACATGGCCTACCGTGCCGTGTTTCCACAGGTGTCCCGATAAAAATGGTACCTCACATGTGTGGGTGGACCTACCTGGGCGCCAAGGGCAAAGCCTAAAACACAAGTAACCCCAAGTCTGTTTTCACACCTGAATTTCACACTCTCTGCAGACGGGCACACCACACAGATATGGGCCTTGGGTGTCCAAGCCACCAAGGAAAACAGGGAACCCCATGCATCCCCGAAAAGAGGACACCCGTGGCAATCCACAGAGGTATGATTTGCGCAAATCTGCCCCGAATTTATTACCCAGACACCCCTGCAAAATCTGAAATGCGGGGAAAAAAATGCATTTTCCGTACATTTCACTCGGCTCACCCATCGAAACACGCTGCCAACAACACATGGCCTACCATCCCGCATTTCCACAGGTGTCCCGATGAAAACAGTACCTCACATGTGTGGGTGCACCTACCTGGGCGCCAAGGGGAAAGCCTAAAACACAAGTAACGCGAAGTCTGTTTTCACACCTGAATTTCACACTCTCTTCAGACGGGCACACCATACAGATATGGGCCTCGGGTGTCCAAGCCACAAGGAAAACAGGGAACCCCATGCATTTCTGAAAAATAGGACACCCGTGGGAATCCGCAGAGGTATGATTTGCTCAAATCGCCCCAGAATCTATTACCCAGACACCCCTGCAAAGTCCAAAATGCGGGCAAAAAAATGTATTTTCCGTACATTTCACTCGGCTCACCCATCGAAACACGCTGCCAACAACACATGGCCTACCGTCCCGTGTTTCCACAGGTGTCCCGATGAAAACAGTACCTAACATGTGTGGGTGCACCTACCTGGGCGCCAAGGGGAAAGCCTAAAACACAAGTAACGCGAAGTCTGTTTTCACACCTGAATTTCACACTCTCTTCAGACGGGCACACCATACAGATATGGGCCTCGGCTGTCCAAGCCACCAAGGAAAACAGGGAACCCCATGCATTTCCGAAAAGAGGACACCTGTGGGAATCCGCAGAGGTATAATTTGTGCAAATCGGCCCAGAATTTATTACCCAGACACCCTTGCAAAGTCCGAAACGTGGGAAAAAAACGCATTTTCCGCACATTTCACTCGGCTCACCCATTGAAACACGCCGCCAACAACACATGGCCTACAGTCCCGCGTTCCCACAGTTGTCCCGATGAAAACGGTACCTCACATGTGTGGGTGCACCTACCTGGGCGCCAAGGGGAAAGCCTAAAACACAAGTAACTACAAGTCTGTTTTCACACCTGAATTTCACACTCTGCAGACTGGCACACCATACAGATATGGGTCTGGGGTGTCCAAGCCACCAAGGAAAACAGGGAACCCAATGCATTTCCGAAAAGAGCACATCCGTGGGAATCCGCAGAGGTATGATTTGTGCAAATCGGCCCAGAATTTATTACCAAGACACCCCCGCGAAGTCCGAAATGTGGGGAAAAAAAATGCATTTTCTGTACATTTCAATCGGCTCACCCATCGAAACACGCCGCCAACAACACATGGCCCACCTTCTCGCGTTCCCACAGGTGTCCCGATAAAAACGGTACCTCACATGTGTGGGTGCACCTACCTGGGCGCCAAGGGGAAAGCCTAAAACACAAGTAACCCCAAGTCTGTTTTCACACCTGAATTTCACACTCTCTTCAGACGGACACACCATACAGATATGGGCCTCGAGGGTCCAAGCCACCAAGGAAAATAGGGAACCCAATGCATTTCCGAAAAGAGGACACCCGTGGCAATCCGCAGAGGTATGATTTGCGCAAATCGGCCCAGAATTTATTACCCAGACACCCACGCAAAGTCAGAAATGTGGTGAAAAAATGCATTTCCCGCACATTTCACTCGGTTTACCCATCGAAACACGCTGCCAGCAACACATGGCCTACCGTCTTGCGTTCCAACAGGTGTCCCGATGAAAATAGTACCTCACATGTGGGGGTGCGCCTACCTGGGCGCCACGGGGAAAGCCTAAAACACAAGTAACCCCAAGTCTGTTTTCACACCTGAATTTCTCACACTCTGCAGACGGGCACACCATACAGATATGGGCCTCGGGTGTCCAAGCCACAAGGAAAACAGGGAACCCCATGCATTTCCGAAAAGAGGCCACCCGTGGGAATGCGCAGAGGTATGATTTGCGCAAATTGGCTCAGAATGTATTACCCAGACACCCCCGCAAAGTCCGAAATGCGGGGAAACAAATGCATTTTCCATACATTTCAATCGGCTCACCCATCGAAACACGCTGCCAGCAACACATGGCCTACCGTCCCGCGTTCCAACAGGTGTCCCGATAAAAACGGTACCTCACATGTGTGGGTGCGCCTACCTGGGCGCCATGGGGAAAGCCTAAAACACAAGTAAACCCAAGTCTGTTTTCACACCTGAATTTCACACTCTCTTCAGACGGGCACACCATTCAGATATGGGCCTCAGGTGTCCAAGCCACCAAGTTAAACAGGGAACCCCATGCATTTCCGAAAAGAGGCCACCCGTGGGAATCCGCAGAGGTATGATTTGCGCAAATCGGCCCAGAATGTATTACCCAGACACGCCCGCAAAGTCTGAAATGTGGGGAAAAAACTAATTTTCCGCACATTTCACTCAGCTCACCCATCAAAACACACTGGCAACAACACATGGCCTACCGTCCCGCATTTCCACAGGTGTCCCGATAAAAACGGTACCTCACATGTGTGTGTGGACCTACCTGGGCGCCAAGGGCAAAGCCTAAAACACAAGTAACCCCAAGTCTGTTTTCACACCTGAATTTCACACTCTCTGCAGACTGGCACACCACACAGATATGGGCCTTGGGTGTCCAAGCCCCCAAGGAAAACAGGGAACCCCATGCATTTCCGAAAAGAGGACACCCGTGGCAATCCGCAGAGGTATAATTTGCGCAACTCGGCCCAGAATTTATTTCCCAGACACCCCCGCAAAGTCTGAAATGTGGGGAAAAAACTAATTTTCCGCACATTTCACTCAGCTCACCCATCAAAACACACTGGCAACAACACATGGCCTACCGTCCCGCATTTCCACAGGTGTCCCGATAAAAACGGTACCTCACATGTGTGTGTGGACCTACCTGGGCGCCAAGGGCAAAGCCTAAAACACAAGTAACCCCAAGTCTGTTTTCACACCTGAATTTCACACTCTCTGCAGACTGGCACACCACACAGATATGGGCCTTGGGTGTCCAAGCCCCCAAGGAAAACAGGGAACCCCATGCATTTCCGAAAAGAGGACACCCGTGGCAATCCGCAGAGGTATAATTTGCGCAAATCGGCCCAGAATGTATTACCCAGACACCCCCGCAAAGTCCCAAATGTGGGAAAAAAAACGCATTTTCCGCACATTTCACTCGGCTCACCCATCGAAACACGCCGCCAACACATGGCCTACCGTCCCGCGTTCCCACAGGTGTCCCGATGAAAACGGTACCTCACATGTGTGGGTTCACCTACCTGGGCGCCAAGGGGAAAGCCTAAAACACAAGTATTTTATACCCAGACACCCCAGCAAAGTCTGAAATGTGGGGAAAAAACACATTTTCCGCACATTTCACTCGGCTCACCCATCGAAACACGCTTCCAACAACACATGGCCTACCGTGCCGTGTTCCCACAGGTGACCCGATAAAAACGGTACCTCACATGTGTGGGTGGACTTACCTGGGCGCCAAGGGGAAAGCCTAAAACACAAGTAACGCCAAGTCTGTTTTCACACCTGAATTTCACACTCTCTTCAGTCGGGCACACCATACAGATATGGGCCTCGGGTGTCCAAGCCACCAAGGAAAACAGGGAACCCCATGCATTTCCGAAAATAGGCCACCCGTGGGAATCCGCAGAGGTATGATTTGCGCAAATCGGCTCAGAATGTATTACCCAGATACCCCGCAAAATCGGAAATGTGGGGAAAAAACACATTTTCCGCACATTTCAATCGGCTCACCCATCGAAACACGCCGCCAACAACACACGGCCTACCGTCCCGCGTTCCAACAGGTGTCCCGATAAAAAGGATACCTCACATGTGTGGGTGCACCTACCTGGGCGCCAAGGGCAAAGCCTAAAACACAAGTAACCCCAAGTCTGTTTTCACACCTGAATTTCACACTCTCTGCAGACTGGCACACCACACAGATATGGGCCTTGGGTGTCCAAACCACCAAGGAAAACAGGGAACCCCATGTATTTCCGAAAAGAGGACACCCGTGACAATCCGCAGAGGTATGATTTGCGCAAATCGGCCCAGAATTTATTTCCCAGACACCCCCGCAAAGTCTGAAATGTGGGGAAAAAACTCATTTTCCGCACATTTCAATCGGCTCACCCATCGAAACACGCCGCCAACAACACATGGCCTACCGTCCCGCGTTCCCACAGGTGTCCCGATAAAAACAGTACCTCACATGTGTGGGTGCACCTACCTGGGCGCCAAGGGGAAAGCTTAAAACACAAGTAACCACAAGTCTGTTTTCACACCTGAATTTCACACTCTCTGCAGATGGGCACACCACACAGATATGGGCCTTGGGTGTCCAAGACACCAAGGAAAACAGGGAAACCCATGCATTTCTGAAAAGAGGACACCCGTGGCAATCCGCAGAGGTATGATTTGCGCAAATCGGCCCAGAATTTATTACCCAGACACAACCCCAAAGTCCGAAATGCGGGGGAAAAAATGCATTTTCCGTACATTTCACTCGGCTCACCCATCGAAACACGCTGCCAACAAACCATGGCCTACAGTCCCGCGTTTCCACAGGTGTCCCGATGAAAACAGTACCTCACATGTGTGGGTGCACCTACCTGGGCACCAAGGGGAAAGCCTAAAACACAAGTAACCCCAAGTCTGTTTTCACACCTGAATTTCACACTCTCTGCAGACGGGCACACCACACAGATATGGGCCTTGGGTGTCCAAGCCATCATGGAAAACAGGGAACCCCATGCATTTCCAAAAAGAGGACACCCGTGGGAATCCGCAGAGGTATGATTTGCGCAAATCGGCCCAGAATTTATTACCCAGACACAACCCCAAAGTCCGAAATGCGGGGAAAAAAATGCATTTTCCGTACATTTCACTCGGCTCACCCATCGAAACACGCTGCCAACAACACATGGCCTACCGTCCCGCATTTCCACAGGTGTCCCGATGAAAACAGTACCTCACATGTGTGGGTGCACCTACCTGGGCGCCAAGGGGAAAGCCTAAAACACAAGTAACGCGAAGTCTGTTTTCACACCTGAATTTCACACTCTCTTCAGACGGGCACACCATACAGATATGGGCCCTCGGCTGTCCAAGCCACCAAGGAAAACAGGGAACCCCATGCATTTCTGAAAAAGAGGACACCCGTGGGAATCCGCAGAGGTATGATTTGCGCAAATCGGCCCAGATTTATTACCCAGACACCCCTGCAAAGTCCAAAATGCGGGCAAAAAAATGCATTTTCCGTACATTTCACTCGGCTCACCCATCGAAACACGCTGCCAACAACACATGGCCTACCGTCCCGCGTTTCCACAGGTGTCCCGATGAAAACAGTACCTCACATGTGTGGGTGCACCTACCTGGGCACTAAGGGGAAAGCCTAAAACACAAGTAACCCCAAGTCTGTTTTCACACCTGAATTTCACACTCTCTGCAGACGGGCACACCACACAGATATGGGCCTTGGGTGTCCAAGCCATCAAGGAAAACAGGGAACCCCATGCATTTCCAAAAAGAGGACACCCGTGGGAATCCGCAGAGGTATGATTTGCGCAAATCGGACCAGAATGTATTACCCAGACACCCCTGCAAAGTCTGAAATGTGGGGAAAAAACGCATTTCCCGCACATTTCTCTTGGTTTGCCCATCGAAACACGCCGCCAACACATGGCCTACCGTCCCGCGTTCCCACAGGTGTCCCGATGAAAACGGTACCTCACATGTGTGGGTGCACCTACCTGGGCGCCAAGGGGAAAGCCTAAAACACAAGTATTTTATACCCAGACAGCCCAGCAAAGTCTGAAATGTGGGGAAAAAAACACATTTTCCGCACATTTCACTCGGCTCACCCATCGAAACACGCTTCCAACAACACATGGCCTATCGTGCCATGTTCCCACAGGTGTCCCGATAAAAACGGTACCTCACATGTGTGGGTGGACCTACCTGGGCGCCAAGTGGAAAGCCTAAAACACAAGTAACGCCAAGTCTGTTTTCACACCTGAATTTCACACTCTCTTCAGACGGGCACACAATACAGATATGGGCCTCGGGTGTCCAAGCCACCAAGGAAAACAGGGAACCCCATGCATTTCCGAAAGGAGGCCACCGGTGGGAATCCGCAGAGGTATGATTTGCGAAAATCGGCTCAGAATGTATTACCCAGACACCCCCGCAAAATCCGAAATGTGGGGAAATAATACATTTTCCACACATTTCAATTGGCTCACCCATCGAACCACGCTGCCAACAACACATGGCCTACCGTCCCGCATTCCCACAGGTGTCCTGATAAAAACAGTACCTCACATGTGTGGGTGCAGCTACCTGGGCGCCAAGGGGAAAGCCTAAAACACAAGTATTTTATACCCAGACACCCCAGCAAAGTCTGAAATGTGGGGAAAAAACAAATTTTTTCGAAACACACTTCCAACAACACATGGCCTATCGTGCCATGTTCCCACAGGTGTCCCGATAAAAACGGTACCTCACATGTGTGGGTGGACCTACCTGGGCGCCAAGGGGAAAGCCTAAAACACAAGTAACGCCAAGTCTGTTTTCATACCTGAATTTCACACTCTCTTCAGACGGGCACACCATACAGATATGGGCCTCGGGTGTCCAAGCCACCAAGGAAAACAGGGAACCCCATGCATTTCCGAAAAGAGGCCACTCGTGGCAATCCGCAGAGGTATGATTTGCGCAAATCGGCCAAGAATTTATTACCAAGACACCCCCGCAAAGTCCAAAATGTGGGAAAAAAAATCATTTTCCGTACATTTCAATCGGCTCACCCATCGAAACACGCCACGAAAAACACATGGCCTACCGTCTTGCGTTCCAACAGGTGTCCTGATGAAAACGGTACCTCACATGTGTGGGTGCACCTACCTGGGCGCCAAGGGGAAAGCCTAAAACACAAGTAACCACAAGTCTGTTTTCACACCTGAATTTTACACACTCTGCAGACGGGCACACCACACAGATATGGGCCTTGGGTGTCCAAGCCACCAAGGAAAACAGGGAACCCCATGCATTTCTGAAAAGAGGACACCCGTGGCAATACGCAGAGGCATGATTTGCGCAAATCGGCCCAGAATGTATTACCCAGACACCCCTGCAAAGTCAGAAATGTGGTGAAAAAAACGCATTTCCCGCACATTTCACTCGGTTTACCCATCGAAACACTCTGCCAGCAACACATGGCCTACCGTCCCGCGTTCCAACACGTTTCCTGATGAAAACGGTACCTCACATGTGTGGGTGCACCTACCTGGGCGCCAAGGGGAAAGCCTAAAACACAAGTATTTTATACCCAGACACCCCAACAAAGTCTGAAATGTGGGGAAAAAACACATTTTCCGCACATTTCACTCAGCTCACCCATCGAAACACGCTTCCAACAACACATGGCCTACCGTGCCGTGTTCCCACAGGTTTCCCGATAAAAACGGTACCTCACATGTGCGGGTGGACCTACCTGGGCACCAAGGGGAAAGCCTAAAACACAAGTAACGCCAAGTCTGTTTTCATACCTGAATTTCACACTCTCTTCAGACGGGCACACCATACAGATATGGGCCTCGGCTGTCCAAGCCACCAAGGAAAACAGGGAACCCCATGCATTTCCGAAAAGAGGCCACCCGTGGCAATCCGCAGAGGTATGATTTGCGCAAATCGGCCAAGAATTTATTACCAAGACACCCCTGCAAAGTCCAAAATGTGGGAAAAAAAATAATTTTCCGTACATTTCAATCGGCTCACCCATCGAAACACGCCGCGAACAACACATGGCCTACCGTCCCGCGTTCCCACAGGTGTCCCGATAAAAACGGTACCTCACATGTGTGGGTGCACCTACCTGAGCGCCAAGGGGAAAGCCTAAAACACAAGTAACCCCAAGTCTGTTTTCACACCTGAATTTCACACTCTCTTCAGACGGGCACACCATACAGATATGGGCCTCGAGGGTCCAAGCCACCAGGGAAAATAGGGAACCCCATGCATTTCCGAAAAGAGGACACCCGTGGCAATCCGCAGAGGTATGATTTGCGCAAATCGGCCCAGAATTTATTACCCAGACACCCCTGCAAAGTCCGAAATGTGGGGAAAAAACGCATTTTCTGCACATTTCAATCGGCTCACCCATCGAAACACGCCGCCAACAATACATGGCCTACCGTCCCACGTTCCCACAGGTGTCCCGATAAAAACAGTACCTCACATGTGTGGGTGCACTTACTTGGGCGCCAAGGGGATTTCCTAAAACATACGTAGCGCCAAGTCTGTTTTCACACCTGAATTTCACACTCTCTTCAGACGGGCACACCATACAGATATGGGCCTCGGGTGTCCAAGCCACCAAGGAAAACAGGGAACCCCATGTATTTCCGAAAAGAGGACACCCGTGGGAATCCGCAGAGTTATGATTTGTGGAAATCGGCCCAGAATTTATTACCCAGACACCCCCACAAAGTCCAAAATGTGGGGAAAAAAACGCATTTTCCGTACATTTCACTCGGCTTACCCATCGAAACAAGATGCCAGCAACACATGGCCTACCGTCCCGCGTTCCCACAGGTGTCCCGATAAAAACGGTACCTCACATGTGTGGGTGCACCTACTTGGGCGCCAAGGGGATTTCCTAAAACGTACGTAGCGCCAAGTCTGTTTTCACACCTGAATTTCACACTCTCTTCAGACGGGCACACCATACAGATATGGGCCTCGGGTGTCCAAGCCACCAAGGAAAACAGGGAACCCCATGTATTTCCGAAAAGAGGACACCCGTGGGAATCCGCAGAGTTATGATTTGTGGAAATCGGCCCAGAATTTATTACACAGACACCCCCGCAATGTCCAAAATGTGGGGAAAAAAACGCATTTTCCGTACATTTCACTCGGCTTACCCATCGAAACAAGATGCCAGCAACACATGGCCTACCGTCCCACGTTCCCACAGGTGTCCCGATAAAAACGGTACCTCACATGTGTGGGTGGACCTACCTGGGCGCCAAGGGGAAAGCCTAAAACACAAGTAACCACAAGTCTGTTTTCACACCTGAATTTCACACTCTCTGCAGATGGGCACACCACACAGATATGGGCTTTGGGTGTCCAAGACACCAAGGAAAACAGGGAAACCCATGCAATTCTGAAAAGAGGACACCCATGGCAATCCACAGAGGTATGATTTGCGCAAATCGGCCCAGGATTTATTACCCAGACACAACCGCAAAGTCCTAAATGCGGTGAAAAAATGCATTTTCCGTACATTTCACTCGGCTCACCCATTGAAACACGCTGCCAACAACACATGACCTACCGTCCCGCATTTCCACAGGTGTCCCGATGAAAACAGTACCTCACATGTGTGGGTGCACCTACCTGGGCGCCAAGGGGAAACCCTAAAACACAAGTAATTACAAGTCTGTTTTCACACCTGAATTTCACACTCTCTGCAACAGGGCACACCATACAGATATGGGCCTGGGGTGTCCAAGCCACCAAGGAAAACAGGGAACACGATGCATTTCCGAAAAGAGCACACCCGTGGGAATCCGCAGAGGTATGATTTGTGCAAATCGTCCCAGAATTTATTACCAAGACACCCCCGCAAAGTCCGAAATGTGGGAAAAAAAAAGCTTTTTCTGCACATTTCAATCGGCTCACCCATCGAAACACACCGCCAACAACACATGGCCTACCATCCCACGTTCCCACAGGTGTCCCGATAAAAACAGTACCTCACATGTGTGGGTGCACCTACCTGGGCGCCAAGGGCAAAGCCTAAAACACAAGTAACCCCAAGTCTGTTTTCACACCTGAATTTCACACTCTCTTCAGACGGGCACACCATACAGATATGGGCCTCGGGTGTCCAAGCCACCAAGGAAAACAGGGAACCCCAAGCATTTCCGAAAAGAGGCCACCCGTGGGAATCCGCAGAGGTATGATTTGCGCAAATTGGCCCAGAATGTATTACCCAGACACCCCCGCAAAGTCCGAAATGTGGGAAAAAAATGCATTTTCTGCACATTTCAATCGCCTCACCCATCGAAACACACCGCCAACAACACATGGTCTATCGTCCCGCGTTCCCGCAGGTCCCCCGATAAAAACAGTACCTCACATGTGTGGGTGCACCTACCTGGGCGCCAAGGGGAAAGCCTAAAACACAAGTAACCCCAAGTCTGTTTTCACACCTGAATTTTACACTCTCTGCAGACTGGCACACCACACAGATGTGGGCCTTGGGTGTCCAAGCCACCAAGGAAAACAGGGAATCCCATGCATTTCCGAAAAGAGGCCACCCGTGGGAATCCGCAGAGGTATGATTTGCGCAAATCGACCCAGAATTTATTACCCAGACACCCTCGCAAAGTCAGAAATGTGGTGAAAAAAACACATTTCCCGCACATTTCACTCGGTTTACCCATCGAAACATGCTGCCAGCAACACGTGGCCTACCATCCTGCATTCCAACAGGTGTCCATATGAAAACAGTACCTCACATGTGTGGGTGCGCCAACCTGGGCGCCACGGGGAAAGCCTAAAAGACAAGTAACCCAAAGTCTGTTTTCACACCTGAATTTCACACTCTCTGCAGACGGGCACACCATACAGATATGGGCCTCGGCTGTCCAAGCCACCAAGGAAAACAGGGAACCCCATGCATTTCCGAAAAGAGGACACCTGTGGGAATCCGCAGAGGTATCATTTGTGCAAATCGGCCCAGAATTTATTACCCAGACACCCTCGCAAAGTCCGAAACGTGCAAAAAAAACGCATTTTCCGTACATTTCACTCGGCTTACCCATCGAAACAAGATGCCAGCAACACATGGCCTACCGTCCCGCGTTCCAACACGTTTCCCGATGAAAACGGTACCTCACATGTGTGGGTGCACCTACCTGGGCGCCAAGGGGAAAGCCTAAAACACAAGTATTTTATACCCAGACACCCCAACAAAGTCTGAAATGTGGGAAAAAAACACATTTTCCGCACATTTCACTTGGCTCACCCATCGAAACACGCTTCCAACAACACATGGCCTACCGTGCCGTGTTCCCACAGGTGTCCCGATAAAAACGGTACCTCACATGTGTGGGTGGACCTACCTGGGCACCAAGGGGAAAGCCTAAAACACAAGTATCGCCAAGTCTGTTTTCACACCTGAATTTCACACTCTCTGCAGACGGGCACACCATACAGATATGGGCCTGGGGTGTCCAAGCCACCAAGGAAAACAGGGAACACGATGCATTTCCGAAAAGAGCACACCCGTGGGAATCCGCAGAGGTATGATTTGTGCAAATCGGTCCAGAATTTATTACCAAGACACCCCCGCAAAGTCCGAAATGTGGGAAAAAAAAGCTTTTTCTGCACATTTCAATCGGCTCACCCATCGAAACACACCGACAACAACACATGGCCTACCATCCCACGTTCCCACAGGTGTCCCGATAAAAACAGTACCTCACATGTGTGGGTGCACCTACCTGGGCGCCAAGGGGAAAGCCTAAAACACAAGTAACCCCAAGTCTGTTTTCACACCTGAATTTTACACTCTCTGCAGACTGGCACACCACACAGATGTGGGCCTTGGGTGTCCAAGCCACCAAGGAAAACAGGGAATCCCATGCATTTCCGAAAAGAGGCCACCCGTGGGAATCCGCAGAGGTATGATTTGCGCAAATCGACCCAGAATTTATTACCCAGACACCCCCGCAAAGTCAGAAATGTGGTGAAAAAAACGCATTTCCCGCACATTTCACTCGGTTTACCCATCGAAACATGCTGCCAGCAACACGTGGCCTACCATCCTGCGTTCCAACAGGTGTCCAGATGAAAACAGTACCTCACATGTGTGGGTGCGCCTACCTGGGCGCCACGGGGAAAGCCTAAAAGACAAGTAACCCAAAGTCTGTTTTCACACCTGAATTTCACACTCTCTGCAGACGGGCACACCATACAGATATGGGCCTCGGCTGTCCAAGCCACCAAGGAAAACAGGGAACCCCATGCATTTACGAAAAGAGGACACCTGTGGGAATCCGCAGAGGTATAATTTGTGCAAATCGGCCCAGAATTTATTACCCAGACACCCTCGCAAAGTCCGAAAAAAACGCATTTTCCGTACATTTCACTCGGCTTACCCATCGAAACAAGATGCCAGCAACACATGGCCTACCGTCCCGCGTTCCAACACGTTTCACGATGAAAACGGTACCTCACATGTGTGGGTGCACCTACCTGGGCGCCAAGGGGAAAGCCTAAAACACAAGTATTTTATACCCAGACACCCCAACAAAGTCTGAAATGTGGGGAAAAAACACATTTTCCGCACATTTCACTTGGCTCACCCATCGAAACACGCTTCCAACAACACATGGCCTACCGTGCCGTGTTCCCACAGGTGTCCCGATAAAAACGGTACCTCACATGTGTGGGTGGACCTACCTGGGCACCAAGGGGAAAGCCTAAAACACAAGTAACGCCAAGTCTGTTTTCATACCTGAATTTTACACTCTCTACAGACGGGCACACCATACAGATATGGGCCTCGGGTGTCCAAGCCACCAAGGAAAACAGGGAACCCCATGCATTTCCGAAAAGAGGCCACCCGTGGCAATCCGCAGAGGTATGATTTGCGCAAATCGGCCAAGAATTTATTACCAAGACACCCCCGCAAAGTCCAAAATGTGGGAAAAAAAATAATTTTCCGTACATTTCAATCGGCTCACCCATCGAAACACGCCGCGAACAACACATGGCCTACCGTCCCGCGTTCCCACAGGTGTCCCGATAAAAACGGTACCTCACATGTGTGGGTGCACCTACCTGGGCGCCAAGGGGAAAGCCTAAAACACAAGTATCCCCAAGTCTGTTTTCACACCTGAATTTCAGACTCTCTTCAGACGGGCACACCATACAGATATGGGTCTCGAGGGTCCAAGCCACCAGGGAAAATAGGGAACCCCATGCATTTCCGAAAAGAGGACACCTGTGGCAATCCGCAGAGGTCTGATTTGCGCAAATCGGCCCAGAATTTATTACCCAGACACCCCCGCAAAGTCAGAAATGTGGTGAAAAAAATGCATTTCCCGCACATTTCACTCGGTTTACCCATCGAAACACGCTGCCAGCAGCACATGGCCTACCGTCTTGCGTTCCAACAGGTGTCCCGATGAAAACGGTACCTCACATGTGTGGGTGCACGTACCTGGGCGCCAAGGGGAAAGCCTAAAACACAAGTAACCACAAGTCTGTTTTCACACCTGAATTTTACACACTATGCAGACTGGCACACCACACAGATATGGGCCTTGAGTGTCCAAGCCACCAAGGAAAACAGGGAACCCCATGCATTTCTGAAAAGAGGACACCCGTGGCAATCCGCAGAGGCATGATTTGCGCAAATCGGCCCAGAATGTATTACCCAGACACCCCTGCAGAGTCAGAAATGTGGTGAAAAAAACGCATTTCCCGCACATTTCACTCGGCTTACCCATCGAAACAAGATGCCAGCAACACATGGCCTACCGTCCCGCGTTCCCACAGGTGTCCCGATAAAAACGGTACCTCACATGTGTGGGTGGACCTACCTGGGGGCCAAGGGCAAAGCCTAAAACACAAGTAACCACAAGTCTGTTTTCACACCTGAATTTCACACTCTCTGCAGACGGGCACACCACACAGATATAGGCCTTGGGTGTCCAAGCCACCAAGGAAAACAGGGAACCCCATGCATTTCCAAAAAGAGGACACCCGTGGCAATCCGCAGAGGTATGATTTGCGCAAATCTGCCCCGAATTTATTACCCAGACACCCCCGCAAAGTCTGAAATGTGGGGAAAAAACGCATTTCCCGCACATTTCTCTCAGTTTACCCATCGAAACACGCCGCCAACACATTGCCTACCGTCCCGCGTTCCCACAGGTGTCCCGATGAAAACGGTACCTCACATGTGTGGGTGCACCTACCTGGGCGCCAAGGGGAAAGCCTAAAACACAAGTAACCCCAAGTCTGTTTTCACACCTGAATTTCACACTCTCTTCAGACGGACACACCATACAGATATGGGCCTCGAGGGTCCAAGCCACCAAGGAAAATAGGGAACCCAATGCATTTCCGAAAAGAGGACACCCGTGGCAATCCGCAGAGGTATGATTTGCGCAAATCGGCCCAGAATTTATTACCCAGACACCCACGCAAAGTCAGAAATGTGGTGAAAAAAAATGCATTTTCCGCACATTTCACTCGGTTTACCCATCGAAACACGCTGCCAGCAACACATGGCCTACCGTCTTGCGTTCCAACAGGTGTCCCGTTGAAAATAGTACCTCACATGTGGGGTTGCGCCTACCTGGGCGCCACGGGGAAAGCCTAAAACACAAGTAACCCCAAGTCTGTTTTCACACCTGAATTTCTCACACTCTGCAGACGGGCACACCATACAGATATGGGCCTCCGGTGTCCAAGCCACCAAGGAAAACCGGGAACCCGATGCATTTCCGAAAAGAGCACACCCGTGGGAATCCGCAGAGGTATGATTTGCGCAAATCGGCCCAGAATTTATTACCCAGACACCCCAGCAAAGTCTAAAATGTGGGGAAAAAATGCATTTCCCGCACATTTCACTCAACTTACCCATCGAAACAAGCTGCCAGCAACACATGGCCTACCGTCCCGCGTTTCTACAGGTGTCCCAATGAAAATAGTACCTCACATGTGTTGGTGCACCTACCTGGCGCCGAGTGCAAATCCTAAAACACAAGTAACCCCAAGTCTGTTTTCACACCTGAATTTCACACTCTCTTCAGACGGACACACCATACAGATATGGGCCTCGAGGGTCCAAGCCACCAAGGAAAACCGGGAACCCGATGCATTTCCGATAAGAGCACACCCGTGGGAATCCGCAGAGGTATGATTTGCGCAAATCGGCCCAGAATTTATTACGCAGACACCCCAGCAAAGTCTAAAATGTGGGGAAAAAAACGCATTTTCCGCACATTTCACTCGGCTCACCCATCAAAACACGCTGCCAACAACACATGGCCTACCGTGCCGTGTTCCCACAGGTGTCCCGATAAAAATGGTACCTCACATGTGTGGGTGGACCTACCTGGGCGCCAAGGGCAAAGCCTAAAGCACAAGTAACCCCAAGTCTGTTTTCACACCTGAATTTCACACTCTCTGCAGACGGGCACACCACACAGATATGGGCCTTGGATGTCCAAGCCACCAAGGAAAACAGGGAACCCCATGCATCCCCGAAAAGAGGACACCCGTGGCAATCCGCAGAGGTATGATTTGCGCAAATCTGCCCCGAATTTATTACCCAGACACCCCTGCAAAGTCTGAAATGCGGGGATAAAAATGCATTTTCCGTACATTTCACTCGGCTCACCCATCGAAACACGCTGCCAACAACACATGGCCTACCGTCCCGCATTTCCACAGGTGTCCCGATGAAAACAGTACCTCACATGTGTCGGTGCACCTACCTGGGCGCCAAGGGGAAAGCCTAAAACACAAGTAACGCGAAGTCTGTTTTCACACCTGAATTTCACACTCTCTTCAGACGGGCACACCATACAGATATGGGCCTAGGGTGTTCAAGCCACAAGGAAAACAGGGAACCCCATGCATTTCTGAAAAAGAGGACACCCGTGGGAATCCGCAGAGGTATGATTTGCGCAAATCGGCCCAGAATCTATTACCCAGACACCCCTGCAAAGTCCAAAATGCGGGCAAAAAAATGAATTTTCCGTACATTTCACTCGGCTCACCCATCGAAACACGCTTCCAACAACACATGGCCTACCGTCCCGCGTTTCCACAGGTGTCCCGATGAAAACAGTACCTCACATGTGTGGGTGCACCTACCTGGGCGCCAAGGGGAAAGCCTAAAACACAAGTAACGCGAAGTCTGTTTTCACACCTGAATTTCACACTCTCTTCAGACGGGCACACCATACAGATATGGGCCTCGGGTGTCCAAGCCACAAGGAAAACAGGGAACCCCATGCATTTCCGAAAAGAGGCCACCCGTGGGAATGCGCAGAGGTATGATTTGCGCAAATTGGCTCAGAATGTATTACCCAGACACCCCCGCAAAGTCCGAAATGCGGGGAAAAAAATGCATTTTCCGTACATTTCAATCGGCTCACCCATCGAAACACGCTGCCAGCAACACATGGCCTACCGTCCCGCGTTCCAACAGGTGTCCCGATAAAAACGGTACTTCACATGTGTGGGTGCGCCTACCTGGGCGCCAAGGGGAAAGCCTAAAACACAAGTAAACCCAAGTCTGTTTTCACACCAGAATTTCACACTCTCTGCAGACGGGCACACCATACAGATATGGGCCTCGGCTGTCCACGGCACCAAGGAAAACAGGGAACCCCATGCATTTCCGAAAAGAAGACACCCGTGGGAATCCGCAGAGGTATAATTTGCGCAAATCGGCCCAGAATTTATTACCCAGACACCCTTGCAAAGTCCGAAATGTGGGGAAAAAAACGCATTTTCCGCACATTTCACTTGGCTCACCCATCGAAACACGCTGCCAACAACACATGGCCTACCGTGCCGTGTTCCCACAGGTGTCCCGATAAAAAGGATACCTCACATGTGTGGGTGGACCTACCTGGGCGCCAAGGGCAAAGCCTAAAACACAAGTAACCCCAAGTCTGTTTTCACACCTGAATTTCACACTCTCTGCAGACTGGCACACCACACAGATATGGGCCTTGGGTGTCCAAGCCACCAAGGAAAACAGGGAACCCCATGTATTTCCGAAAAGAGGACACCCGTGACAATCCGCAGAGGTATAATTTGCACAAATCGGCCCAGAATGTATTACCCAGACACCCCCGCAAAGTCCGAAATGTGGGAAAAAAACGCATTTTCCGCACATTTCACTCGGCTCACCCATCGAAACACGCCGCCAACACATGGCCTACCGTCCCGCGTTCCCACAGGTGTCCCGATGAAAACGGTACCTCACATGTGTGGGTTCACCTACCTGGGCGCCAAGGGGAAAGCCTAAAACACAAGTATTTTATACCCAGACACCCCAGCAAAGTCTGAAATGTGGGGAAAAAACACATTTTACGCACATTTCACTCGGCTCACCCATCGAAACACGCTTCCAACAACACATGGCCTACCGTGCCGTGTTCCCACAGGTGACCCGATAAAAACGGTACCTCACATGTGTGGGTGGACTTACCTGGGCGCCAAGGGGAAAGCCTAAAACACAAGTAACGCCAAGTCTGTTTTCACACCTGAATTTCACACTCTCTTCAGTCGGGCACACCATACAGATATGGGCCTCGGGTGTCCAAGCCACCAAGGAAAACAGGGAACCCCATGCATTTCCGAAAAGAGGCCACCCGTGGGAATCCGCAGAGGTATGATTTGCGCAAATCGGCCCAGAATTTATTACCCAGACACAACCCCAAAGTCCGAAATGCGGGGAAAAAAATGCATTTTCCGTACATTTCACTCGGCTCACCCATCGAAACACGCTGCCAACAACACATGGCCTACCGTCCCGCATTTCCACAGGTGTCCCGATGAAAACAGTACCTCACATGTGTGGGTGCACCTACATGGGCGCCAAGGGGAAAGCCTAAAACACAAGTAACACCAAGTCTGTTTTCACACCTGAATTTCACACTCTCTTCAGACGGGCACACCATGCAGATATGGGCCTCAGGTGTCCAAGCCACCAAGTTAAACAGGGAACCCCATGCATTTCCGAAAAGAGGCCACCCGTGGGAATCCGCAGAGGTATGATTTGCGCAAATCGGCCCAGAATGTATTACCCAGACATGCCCGCAAAGTCCGAAATGTGGGGAAAAAAAGCCTTTTCTGCACATTTCAATCGGCTCATCCATCGAAACACACCGCCAACAACACATGGCCTACCATCCCGCGTTCCCACAGGTGTCTCGATAAAAACGGTACCTCACATGTGTGGGTGGACCTACCTGGGCGCCAAGGGCAAAGCCTAAAACACAAGTAACCCCAAGTCTGTTTTCACACCTGAATTTCACACTCTCTGCAGACGGGCACACCACACAGATATGGGCCTTGGGTGCCCAAGCCACCAAGGAAAACAGGGAACCCCATGCATTCCCGAAAAGAGGACACCCGTGGCAATCCGCAGAGGTATGATTTGCGCAAATCTGCCCCGAATTTATTACCCAGACACCCCTGCAAAGCCTGAAATGCGGGGAAAAAAATGCATTTTCCGTACATTTCACTCGGCTCACCCATCGAAACACGCTGCCAACAACACATGGCCTACCGTCCCGCATTTCCACGGGTGTCCCGATGAAAACAGTACCTCACATGTGTGGGTGCACCTACCTGGGCGCCAAGGGGAAAGCCTAAAACACAAGTAACGCGAAGTCTGTTTTCACACCTGAATTTCACACTCTCTTCAGACGGGCACACCATACAGATATGGGCCTCGGGTGTCCAAGCCACAAGGAAAACAGGGAACCCCATGCATTTCCGAAAAGAGGCCACCCGTGGGAATCCACAGAGGTATGATTTGCACAAATCGGCCCAGAATTTATTACCCAGACACCCCCGCAAAGTCAGAAATGTGGTGAAAAAAACGCATTTCCCGCACATTTCACTCGGTTTATCCATCGAAACAAGCTGCCAGCAACACATGTACTACCGTCCTGCGTTCCAACAGGTGTCCCGATAAAAAGGATACCTCACATGTGTGGGTGGACCTACCTGGGCGCCAAGGGCAAAGCCTAAAACACAAGTAACCCCAAGTCTGTTTTCACACCTGAATTTCACACTCTCTGCAGACTGGCACACCACACAGATATGGGCCTTGGGTGTCCAAGCCACCAAGGAAAACAGGGAACCCCATGTATTTCCAAAAAGAGGACACCCGTGACAATCCGCAGAGGTATGATTTGCGCAAATCGGCCCAGAATTTATTTCCCAGACACCCCCGCAAAGTCTGAAATGTGGGGAAAAAACTAATTTTCCGCACATTTCACTCAGCTCACCCATCAAAACACACTGGCAACAACACATGGCCTACCGTCCCGCATTTCCACAGGTGTCCCGATAAAAACGGTACCTCACATGTGTGTGTGGACCTACCTGGGCGCCAAGGGCAAAGCCTAAAACACAAGTAACCCCAAGTCTGTTTTCACACCTGAATTTCACACTCTCTGCAGACTGGCACACCACACAGATATGGGCCTTGGGTGTCCAAGCCCCCAAGGAAAACAGGGAACCCCATGCATTTCCGAAAAGAGGACACCCGTGGCAATCCGCAGAGGTATAATTTGCGCAAATCGGCCCAGAATGTATTACCCAGACACCCCCGCAAAGTCCGAAATGTGGGGAAAAAATCGCATTTTCCGCACATTTCACTCGGCTCACCCATCGAAACATGCCGCCAACACATGGCCTACCGTCCCGCGTTCCCACAGGTGTCCCGATGAAAACGGTACCTCACATGTGTGGGTTCACCTACCTGGGCGCCAAGGGGAAAGCCTAAAACACAAGTATTTTATACCCAGACACCCCAGCAAAGTCTGAAATGTGGGGAAAAAACACATTTCCCGCACATTTCTCTCGGTTTGCCCATCGAAACACGCCGCCAACACATTGCCTACCGTCCCGCGTTCCCACAGGTGTCCCGATGAAAACGGTACCTCACATGTGTGGGTGCACCTACCTGGGCGCCAAGGGGAAAGCCTAAAACACAAGTAACCCCAAGTCTGTTTTCACACCTGAATTTCACACTCTCTTCAGACGGACACACCATACAGATATGGGCCTCGAGGGTCCAAGCCACCAAGGAAAATAGGGAACCCAATGCATTTGCGAAAAGAGGACACCCGTGGCAATCCGCAGAGGTATGATTTGCGCAAATCGGCCCAGAATTTATTACCCAGACACCCACGCAAAGTCAGAAATGTGGTGAAAAAAATGCATTTCCCGCACATTTCACTCGGTTTACCCATCGAAACACGCTGCCAGCAACACATGGCCTACCGTCTTGCGTTCCAACAGGTGTCCCGATGAAAATAGTACCTCACATGTGGGGGTGCGCCTACCTGGGCGCCACGGGGAAAGCCTAAAACACAAGTAACCCCAAGTCTGTTTTCACACCTGAATTTCTCACACTCTGCAGACGGGCACACCATACAGATATGGGCCTCTGGTGTCCAAGCCACCAAGGAAAACCGGGAACCCGATGCATTTCCGAAAAGAGCACACCCGTGGGAATCCGCAGAGGTATGATTTGCGCAAATCGGACCAGAATTTATTACCCAGACACCCCCGCAAAGTCAGAAATGTGGTAAAAAAATGCATTTCCCGCACATTTCACTCAACTTACCCATCCAAACAAGCTGCCAGCAACACATGGCCTACCGTCCCCCGTTTCTACAGGTGTCCCAATGAAAATAGTACCTCACATGTGTGGGTGCACCTACCTGGCGCCGAGGGGAAATCCTAAAACACAAGCAACCCCAAGTCTGTTTTCACACCTGAATTTCACACTCTCTTCAGACGGGCACACCATACAGATATGGGCCTCGAGGGTCCAAGCCACCAAGGAAAACCGGGAACCCGATGCATTTCCGATAAGAGCACACCCGTGGGAATCCGCAGAGGTATGATTTGCGCAAATCGGCCCAGAATTTATTACGCAGACACCCCAGCAAAGTCTAAAATGTGGGGAAAAAAACGCATTTTCCGCACATTTCACTCGGCTCACCCATCAAAACACGCTGCCAACAACACATGGCCTACCGTGCCGTGTTCCCACAGGTGTCCCGATAAAAATGGTACCTCACATGTGTGGGTGGACCTACCTGGGCGCCAAGGGCAAAGCCTAAAACACAAGTAACCCCAAGTCTGTTTTCACACCTGAATTTCACACTCTCTGCAGACGGGCACACCACACAGATATGGGCCTTGGATGTCCAAGCCACCAAGGAAAACAGGGAACCCCATGCATCCCCGAAAAGAGGACACCCGTGGCAATCCGCAGAGGTATGATTTGCGCAAATCTGCCCCGAATTTATTACCCAGACACCCCTGCAAAGTCTGAAATGCGGGGATAAAAATGCATTTTCCGTACATTTCACTCGGCTCACCCATCGAAACACGCTGCCAACAACACATGGCCTACTGTCCCGCATTTCCACAGGTGTCCCGATGAAAACAGTACCTCACATGTGTGGGGGCACCTACCTGGGCGCCAAGGGGAAAGCCTAAAACACAAGTAACGCGAAGTCTGTTTTCACACCTGAATTTCACACTCTCTTCAGACGGGCACACCATACAGATATGGGCCTCGGGTGTTCAAGCCACAAGGAAAACAGGGAACCCCATGCATTTCTGAAAAAGAGGACACCCGTGGGAATCCGCAGAGGTATGATTTGCGCAAATCGGCCCAGAATCTATTACCCAGACACCCCTGCAAAGTCCAAAATGCGGGCAAAAAAATGCATTTTCCGTACATTTCACTCGGCTCACCCATCGAAACACGCTGCCAACAACACATGGCCTACCGTCCCGCGTTTCCACAGGTGTCCCGATGAAAACAGTACCTCACATGTGTGGGTGCACCTACCTGGGCGCCAAGGGGAAAGCCTAAAACACAAGTAACGCGAAGTCTGTTTTCACACCTGAATTTCACACTCTCTTCAGACGGGCACACCATACAGATATGGGCCTCGGGTGTCCAAGCCACAAGGAAAACAGGGAACCCCATGCATTTCCGAAAAGAGGCCACCCGTGGGAATGCGCAGAGGTATGATTTACGCAAATTGGCTCAGAATGTATTACCCAGACACCCCCGCAAAGTCCGAAATGCGGGGAAAAAAATGCATTTTCCGTACATTTCAATCGGCTCACTCATCGAAACACGCTGCCAGCAACCCATGGCCTACCGTCCCGCGTTCCAACAGGTGTCCCGATAAAAACGGTACTTCACATGTGTGGGTGCGCCTACCTGGGCGCCACGGGGAAAGCCTAAAACACAAGTAAACCCAAGTCTGTTTTCACACCAGAATTTCACACTCTCTGCAGACGGGCACACCATACAGATATGGGCCTCGGCTGTCCACGGCACCAAGGAAAACAGGGAACCCCATGCATTTCCGAAAAGAGGACACCCGTGGGAATCCGCAGAGGCATAATTTGCGCAAATCGGCCCAGAATTTATTACCCAGACACCCTCGCAAACTCCGAAATGTGGGGAAAAAAACGCATTTTCCGCACATTTCACTTGGCTCACCCATCGAAACACGCTGCCAACAACACATGGCCTACCGTGCCGTGTTCCCACAGGTGTCCCGATAAAAAGGATACCTCACATGTGTGGGTGGACCTACCTGGGCGCCAAGGGCAAAGCCTAAAACACAAGTAACCCCAAGTCTGTTTTCACACCTGAATTTCACACTCTCTGCAGACTGGCACACCACACAGATATGGGCCTTGGGTGTCCAAGCCACCAAGGAAAACAGGGAACCCCATGTATTTCCGAAAAGAGGACACCCGTGACAATCCTCAGAGGTATAATTTGCGCAAATCGGCCCAGAATGTATTACCCAGACACCCCCGCAAAGTCCGAAATGTGGGAAAAAAAACGCATTTTCCGCACATTTCACTCGGCTCACCCATCGAAACACGCCGCCAACACATGGCCTACCGTCCCGCGTTCCCACAGGTGTCCCGATGAAAACGGTACCTCACATGTGTGGGTTCATCTACCTGGGCGCCAAGGGGAAAGCCTAAAACACAAGTAACGCCAAGTCTGTTTTCACACCTGAATTTCACACTCTCTTCAGTCGGGCACACCATACAGATATGGGCCTCGGGTGTCCAAGCCACAAGGAAAACAGGGAACCCCATGCATTTCCGAAAAGAGGCCACCCGTGGGAATCCACAGAGGTATGATTTGCGCAAATCGGCCCAGAATTTATTACCCAGACACCCCCGCAAAGTCAGAAATGTGGTGAAAAAAACGCATTTCCCGCACATTTCACTCGGTTTACCCATCGAAACACGCTGCCAGCAACACATGTACTACCGTCCTGCATTCCAACAGGTGTCCCGATAAAAAGGATACCTCACATGTGTGGGTGGACCTACCTGGGCGCCAAGGGCAAAGCCTAAAACACAAGTAACCCCAAGTCTGTTTTCACACCTGAATTTCACACTCTCTGCAGACTGGCACACCACACAGATATGGGCCTTGGGTGTCCAAGCCCCCAAGGAAAACAGGGAACCCCATGCATTTCCGAAAAGAGGACACCCATGGCAATCCGCAGAGGTATAATTTGTGCAAATCGGCCCAGAATGTATTACCCAGACAACCCCGCAAAGTCCGAAATGTGGGGAAAAAACCGCATTTTCCGCACATTTCACTCGGCTCACCCATCGAAACACGCCGCCAACACATGGCCTACCGTCCCGCGTTCCCACAGGTGTCCCGATGAAAACGGTACCTCACATGTGTGGGTTCACCTACCTGGGCGCCAAGGGGAAAGCCTAAAACACAAGTATTTTATACCCAGACACCCCAGCAAAGTCTGAAATGTGGGGAAAAAACACATTTCCCGCACATTTCTCTCGGTTTGCCCATCGAAACACGCCGCCAACACATTGCCTACCGTCCCGCGTTCCCACAGGTGTCCCGATGAAAACGGTACCTCACATGTGTGGGTGCACCTACCTGGGCGCCAAGGGGAAAGCCTAAAACACAAGTAACCCCAAGTCTGTTTTCACACCTGAATTTCACACTCTCTTCAGACGGACACACCATACAGATATGGGCCTCGAGGGTCCAAGCCACCAAGGAAAATAGGGAACCCAATGCATTTCCGAAAAGAGGACACCCGTGGCAATCCGCAGAGGTATGATTTGCGCAAATCGGCCCAGAATTTATTACCCAGACACCCACGCAAAGTCAGAAATGTGGTGAAAAAAATGCATTTCCCGCACATTTCACTCGGTTTACCCATCGAAACACGCTGCCAGCAACACATGGCCTACCGTCTTGCGTTCCAACAGGTGTCCCGATGAAAATAGTACCTCACATGTGGGGGTGCGCCTACCTGGGCGCCACGGGGAAAGCCTAAAACACAAGTAACCCCAAGTCTGTTTTCACACCTGAATTTCTCACACTCTGCAGACGGGCACACCATACAGATATGGGCCTCTGGTGTCCAAGCCACCAAGGAAAACCGGGAACCCGATGCATTTCCGAAAAGAGCACACCCGTGGGAATCCGCAGAGGTATGATTTGCGCAAATCGGCCCAGAATTTATTACCCAGACACCCCCGCAAAGTCAGAAATGTGGTAAAAAAATGCATTTCCCGCACATTTCACTCAACTTACCCATCCAAACAAGCTGCCAGCAACACATGGCCTACCGTCCCCCGTTTCTACAGGTGTCCCAATGAAAATAGTACCTCACATGTGTGGGTGCACCTACCTGGCGCCGAGGGGAAATCCTAAAACACAAGTAACCCCAAGTCTGTTTTCACACCTGAATTTCACACTCTCTTCAGACGGGCACACCATACAGATATGGGCCTCGAGGGTCCAAGCCACCAAGGAAAACCGGGAACCCGATGCATTTCCGATAAGAGCACACCCGTGGGAATCCGCAGAGGTATGATTTGCGCAAATCGGCCCAGAATTTATTACGCAGACACCCCAGCAAAGTCTAAAATGTGGGGAAAAAAACGCATTTTCCGCACATTTCACTCGGCTCACCCATCAAAACACGCTGCCAACAACACATGGCCTACCGTGCCGTGTTCCCACAGGTGTCCCGATAAAAATGGTACCTCACATGTGTCGGTGGACCTAACTGGGCGCCAAGGGCAAAGCCTAAAACACAAGTAACCCCAAGTCTGTTTTCACACCTGAATTTCACACTCTCTGCAGACGGGCACACCACACAGATATGGGCCTTGGATGTCCAAGCCACCAAGGAAAACAGGGAACCCCATGCATCCCCGAAAAGAGGACACCCGTGGCAATCCGCAGAGGTATGATTTGCGCAAATCTGCCCCGAATTTATTACCCAGACACCCCTGCAAAGTCTGAAATGCGGGGATAAAAATGCATTTTCCGTACATTTCACTCGGCTCACCCATCGAAACACGCTGCCAACAACACATGGCCTACTGTCCCGCATTTCCACAGGTGTCCCGATGAAAACAGTACCTCACATGTGTGGGGGCACCTACCTGGGCGCCAAGGGGAAAGCCTAAAACACAAGTAACGCGAAGTCTGTTTTCACACCTGAATTTCACACTCTCTTCAGACGGGCACATCATACAGATATGGGCCTCGGGTGTTCAAGCCACAAGGAAAACAGGGAACCCCATGCATTTCTGAAAAAGAGGACACCCGTGGGAATCCGCAGAGGTATGATTTGCGCAAATCGGCCCAGAATCTATTACCCAGACACCCCTGCAAAGTCCAAAATGCGGGCAAAAAAATGCATTTTCCGTACATTTCACTCGGCTCACCCATCGAAACACGCTGCCAACAACACATGGCCTACCGTCCCGCGTTTCCACAGGTGTCCCGATGAAAACAGTACCTCACATGTGTGGGTGCACCTACCTGGGCGCCAAGGGGAAAGCCTAAAACACAAGTAACGCGAAGTCTGTTTTCACACCTGAATTTCACACTCTCTTCAGACGGGCACACCATACAGATATGGGCCTCGGGTGTCCAAGCCACAAGGAAAACAGGGAACCCCATGCATTTCCGAAAAGAGGCCACCCGTGGGAATGCGCAGAGGTATGATTTACGCAAATTGGCTCAGAATGTATTACCCAGACACCCCCGCAAAGTCCGAAATGCGGGGAAAAAAATGCATTTTCCGTACATTTCAATCGGCTCACTCATCGAAACACGCTGCCAGCAACCCATGGCCTACCGTCCCGCGTTCCAACAGGTGTCCCGATAAAAACGGTACTTCACATGTGTGGGTGCGCCTACCTGGGCGCCACGGGGAAAGCCTAAAACACAAGTAAACCCAAGTCTGTTTTCACACCAGAATTTCACACTCTCTGCAGACGGGCACACCATACAGATATGGGCCTCGGCTGTCCACGGCACCAAGGAAAACAGGGAACCCCATGCATTTCCGAAAAGAGGACACCCGTGGGAATCCGCAGAGGCATAATTTGCGCAAATCGGCCCAGAATTTATTACCCAGACACCCTCGCAAACTCCGAAATGTGGGGAAAAAAACGCATTTTCCGCACATTTCACTTGGCTCACCCATAGAAACACGCTGCCAACAACACATGGCCTACCGTGCCGTGTTCCCACAGGTGTCCCGATAAAAAGGATACCTCACATGTGTGGGTGGACCTACCTGGGCGCCAAGGGCAAAGCCTAAAACACAAGTAACCCCAAGTCTGTTTTCACACCTGAATTTCACACTCTCTGCAGACTGGCACACCACACAGATATGGGCCTTGGGTGTCCAAGCCACCAAGGAAAACAGGGAACCCCATGTATTTCCGAAAAGAGGACACCCGTGACAATCCTCAGAGGTATAATTTGCGCAAATCGGCCCAGAATGTATTACCCAGACACCCCCGCAAAGTCCGAAATGTGGGAAAAAAAACGCATTTTCCGCACATTTCACTCGGCTCACCCATCGAAACACGCCGCCAACACATGGCCTACCGTCCCGCGTTCCCACAGGTGTCCCGATGAAAACGGTACCTCACATGTGTGGGTTCATCTACCTGGGCGCCAAGGGGAAAGCCTAAAACACAAGTAACGCCAAGTCTGTTTTCACACCTGAATTTCACACTCTCTTCAGTCGGGCACACCATACAGATATGGGCCTCGGGTGTCCAAGCCACAAGGAAAACAGGGAACCCCATGCATTTCCGAAAAGAGGCCACCCGTGGGAATCCACAGAGGTATGATTTGCGCAAATCGGCCCAGAATTTATTACCCAGACACCCCCGCAAAGTCAGAAATGTGGTGAAAAAAACGCATTTCCCGCACATTTCACTCGGTTTACCCATCGAAACACGCTGCCAGCAACACATGTACTACCGTCCTGCATTCCAACAGGTGTCCCGATAAAAAGGATACCTCACATGTGTGGGTGGACCTACCTGGGCGCCAAGGGCAAAGCCTAAAACACAAGTAACCCCAAGTCTGTTTTCACACCTGAATTTCACACTCTCTGCAGACTGGCACACCACACAGATATGGGCCTTGGGTGTCCAAGCCACCAAGGAAAACAGGGAACCCGATGTATTTCCGAAAAGAGGACACCCGTGACAATCCGCAGAGGTATGATTTGCGCAAATCGGCCCAGAATTTATTTCCCAGACACCCCCGCAAAGTCTGAAATGTGGGGAAAAAACTCATTTTCCGCACATTTCACTCAGCTCACCCATCAAAACACACTGGCAACAACACATGGCCTACCGTCCCGCATTTCCACAGGTGTCCCGATAAAAACGGTACCTCACATGTGTGTGTGGACCTACCTGGGCGCCAAGGGCAAAGCCTAAAACACAAGTAACCCCAAGTCTGTGTTCACACCTGAATTTCACACTCTCTGCAGACTGGCACACCACACAGATATGGGCCTTGGGTGTCCAAGCCCCCAAGGAAAACAGGGAACCCCATGCATTTCCGAAAAGAGGACACCCATGGCAATCCGCAGAGGTATAATTTGTGCAAATCGGCCCAGAATGTATTACCCAGACAACCCCGCAAAGTCCGAAATGTGGGGAAAAAAACGCATTTTCCGCACATTTCACTCGGCTCACCCATCGAAACACGCCGCCAACACATGGCCTACCGTCCCGCGTTCCCACAGGTGTCCCGATGAAAACGGTACCTCACATGTGTGGGTTCACCTACCTGGGCGCCAAGGGGAAAGCCTAAAACACAAGTATTTTATACCCAGACACCCCAGCAAAGTCTGAAATGTGGGGAAAAAACACATTTCCCGCACATTTCTCTCGGTTTGCCCATCGAAACACGCCGCCAACACATTGCCTACCGTCCCGCGTTCCCACAGGTGTCCCGATGAAAACGGTACCTCACATGTGTGGGTGCACCTACCTGGGCGCCAAGGGGAAAGCCTAAAACACAAGTAACCCCAAGTCTGTTTTCACACCTGAATTTCACACTCTCTTCAGACGGACACACCATACAGATATGGGCCTCGAGGGTCCAAGCCACCAAGGAAAATAGGGAACCCAATGCATTTCCGAAAAGAGGACACCCGTGGCAATCCGCAGAGGTATGATTTGCGCAAATCGGCCCAGAATTTATTACCCAGACACCCACGCAAAGTCAGAAATGTGGTGAAAAAAATGCATTTCCCGCACATTTCACTCGGTTTACCCATCGAAACACGCTGCCAGCAACACATGGCCTACCGTCTTGCGTTCCAACAGGTGTCCCGATGAAAATAGTACCTCACATGTGGGGGTGCGCCTACCTGGGCGCCACGGGGAAAGCCTAAAACACAAGTAACCCCAAGTCTGTTTTCACACCTGAATTTCTCACACTCTGCAGACGGGCACACCATACAGATATGGGCCTCTGGTGTCCAAGCCACCAAGGAAAACCGGGAACCCGATGCATTTCCGAAAAGAGCACACCCGTGGGAATCCGCAGAGGTATGATTTGCGCAAATCGGCCCAGAATTTATTACCCAGACACCCCCGCAAAGTCAGAAATGTGGTAAAAAAATGCATTTCCCGCACATTTCACTCAACTTACCCATCCAAACAAGCTGCCAGCAACACATGGCCTACCGTCCCCCGTTTCTACAGGTGTCCCAATGAAAATAGTACCTCACATGTGTGGGTGCACCTACCTGGCGCCGAGGGGAAATCCTAAAACACAAGTAACCCCAAGTCTGTTTTCACACCTGAATTTCACACTCTCTTCAGACGGGCACACCATACAGATATGGGCCTCGAGGGTCCAAGCCACCAAGGAAAACCGGGAACCCGATGCATTTCCGATAAGAGCACACCCGTGGGAATCCGCAGAGGTATGATTTGCGCAAATCGGCCCAGAATTTATTACGCAGACACCCCAGCAAAGTCTAAAATGTGGGGAAAAAAACGCATTTTCCGCACATTTCACTCGGCTCACCCATCAAAACACGCTGCCAACAACACATGGCCTACCGTGCCGTGTTCCCACAGGTGTCCCGATAAAAATGGTACCTCACATGTGTCGGTGGACCTAACTGGGCGCCAAGGGCAAAGCCTAAAACACAAGTAACCCCAAGTCTGTTTTCACACCTGAATTTCACACTCTCTGCAGACGGGCACACCACACAGATATGGGCCTTGGATGTCCAAGCCACCAAGGAAAACAGGGAACCCCATGCATCCCCGAAAAGAGGACACCCGTGGCAATCCGCAGAGGTATGATTTGCGCAAATCTGCCCCGAATTTATTACCCAGACACCCCTGCAAAGTCTGAAATGCGGGGATAAAAATGCATTTTCCGTACATTTCACTCGGCTCACCCATCGAAACACGCTGCCAACAACACATGGCCTACTGTCCCGCATTTCCACAGGTGTCCCGATGAAAACAGTACCTCACATGTGTGGGGGCACCTACCTGGGCGCCAAGGGGAAAGCCTAAAACACAAGTAACGCGAAGTCTGTTTTCACACCTGAATTTCACACTCTCTTCAGACGGGCACACCATACAGATATGGGCCTCGGGTGTTCAAGCCACAAGTAAAACAGGGAACCCCATGCATTTCTGAAAAAGAGGACACCCGTGGGAATCCGCAGAGGTATGATTTGCGCAAATCGGCCCAGAATCTATTACCCAGACACCCCTGCAAAGTCCAAAATGCGGGCAAAAAAATGCATTTTCCGTACATTTCACTCGGCTCACCCATCGAAACACGCTGCCAACAACACATGGCCTACCGTCCCGCGTTTCCACAGGTGTCCCGATGAAAACAGTACCTCACATGTGTGGGTGCACCTACCTGGGCGCCAAGGGGAAAGCCTAAAACACAAGTAACGCGAAGTCTGTTTTCACACCTGAATTTCACACTCTCTTCAGACGGGCACACCATACAGATATGGGCCTCGGGTGTCCAAGCCACAAGGAAAACAGGGAACCCCATGCATTTCCGAAAAGAGGCCACCCGTGGGAATGCGCAGAGGTATGATTTACGCAAATTGGCTCAGAATGTATTACCCAGACACCCCCGCAAAGTCCGAAATGCGGGGAAAAAAATGCATTTTCCGTACATTTCAATCGGCTCACCCATCGAAACACGCTGCCAGCAACCCATGGCCTACCGTCCCGCGTTCCAACAGGTGTCCCGATAAAAACGGTACTTCACATGTGTGGGTGCGCCTACCTGGGCGCCACGGGGAAAGCCTAAAACACAAGTAAACCCAAGTCTGTTTTCACACCAGAATTTCACACTCTCTGCAGACGGGCACACCATACAGATATGGGCCTCGGCTGTCCACGGCACCAAGGAAAACAGGGAACCCCATGCATTTCCGAAAAGAGGACACCCGTGGGAATCCGCAGAGGTATAATTTGCGCAAATCGGCCCAGAATTTATTACCCAGACACCCTCGCAAACTCCGAAATGTGGGGAAAAAAACGCATTTTCCGCACATTTCACTTGGCTCACCCATCGAAACACGCTGCCAACAACACATGGCCTACCGTGCCGTGTTCCCACAGGTGTCCCGATAAAAAGGATACCTCACATGTGTGGGTGGACCTACCTGGGCGCCAAGGGCAAAGCCTAAAACACAAGTAACCCCAAGTCTGTTTTCACACCTGAATTTCACACTCTCTGCAGACTGGCACACCACACAGATATGGGCCTTGGGTGTCCGAGCCACCAAGGAAAACAGGGAACCCCATGTATTTCCGAAAAGAGGACACCCGTGACAATCCTCAGAGGTATAATTTGCGCAAATCGGCCCAGAATGTATTACCCAGACACCCCCGCAAAGTCCGAAATGTGGGAAAAAAAACGCATTTTCCGCACATTTCACTCGGCTCACCCATCGAAACACGCCGCCAACACATGGCCTACCGTCCCACGTTCCCACAGGTGTCCCGATGAAAACGGTACCTCACATGTGTGGGTTCACCTACCTGGGCGCCAAGGGGAAAGCCTAAAACACAAGTAACGCCAAGTCTGTTTTCACACCTGAATTTCACACTCTCTTCAGTCGGGCACACCATACAGATATGGGCCTCGGGTGTCCAAGCCACAAGGAAAACAGGGAACCCCATGCATTTCCGAAAAGAGGCCACCCGTGGGAATCCACAGAGGTATGATTTGCGCAAATCGGCCCAGAATTTATTACCCAGACACCCCCGCAAAGTCAGAAATGTGGTGAAAAAAACGCATTTCCCGCACATTTCACTCGGTTTACCCATCGAAACACGCTGCCAGCAACACATGTACTACCGTCCTGCATTCCAACAGGTGTCCCGATAAAAAGGATACCTCACATGTGTGGGTGGACCTACCTGGGCGCCAAGGGCAAAGCCTAAAACACAAGTAACCCCAAGTCTGTTTTCACACCTGAATTTCACACTCTCTGCAGACTGGCACACCACACAGATATGGGCCTTGGGTGTCCAAGCCACCAAGGAAAACAGGGAACCCCATGTATTTCCGAAAAGAGGACACCCGTGACAATCCGCAGAGGTATGATTTGCGCAAATCGGCCCAGAATTTATTTCCCAGACACCCCCGCAAAGTCTGAAATGTGGGGAAAAAACTCATTTTCCGCACATTTCACTCAGCTCACCCATCAAAACACACTGGCAACAACACATGGCCTACCGTCCCGCATTTCCACAGGTGTCCCGATAAAAACGGTACCTCACATGTGTGTGTGGACCTACCTGGGCGCCAAGGGCAAAGCCTAAAACACAAGTAACCCCAAGTCTGTGTTCACACCTGAATTTCACACTCTCTGCAGACTGGCACACCACACAGATATGGGCCTTGGGTGTCCAAGCCCCCAAGGAAAACAGGGAACCCCATGCATTTCCGAAAAGAGGACACCCATGGCAATCCGCAGAGGTATAATTTGTGCAAATCGGCCCAGAATGTATTACCCAGACAACCCCGCAAAGTCCGAAATGTGGGGAAAAAAACGCATTTTCCGCACATTTCACTCGGCTCACCCATCGAAACACGCCGCCAACACATGGCCTACCGTCCCGCGTTCCCACAGGTGTCCCGATGAAAACGGTACCTCACATGTGTGGGTTCACCTACCTGGGCGCCAAGGGGAAAGCCTAAAACACAAGTATTTTATACCCAGACACCCCAGCAAAGTCTGAAATGTGGGGAAAAAACACATTTCCCGCACATTTCTCTTGGTTTGCCCATCGAAACACGCCGCCAACACATTGCCTACCGTCCCGCGTTCCCACAGGTGTCCCGATGAAAACGGTACCTCACATGTGTGGGTGCACCTACCTGGGCGCCAAGGGGAAAGCCTAAAACACAAGTAACCCCAAGTCTGTTTTCACACCTGAATTTCACACTCTCTTCAGACGGACACACCATACAGATATGGGCCTCGAGGGTCCAAGCCACCAAGGAAAATAGGGAACCCAATGCATTTCCGAAAAGAGGAAACCCGTGGCAATCCGCAGAGGTATGATTTGCGCAAATCGGCCCAGAATTTATTACCCAGACACCCACGCAAAGTCAGAAATGTGGTGAAAAAAATGCATTTCCCGCACATTTCACTCGGTTTACCCATCGAAACACGCTGCCAGCAACACATGGCCTACCGTCTTGCGTTCCAACAGGTGTCCCGATGAAAATAGTACCTCACATGTGGGGGTGCGCCTACCTGGGCGCCACGGGGAAAGCCTAAAACACAAGTAACCCCAAGTCTGTTTTCACACCTGAATTTCTCACACTCTGCAGACGGGCACACCATACAGATATGGGCCTCCGGTGTCCAAGCCACCAAGGAAAACCGGGAACCCGATGCATTTCCGAAAAGAGCACACCCGTGGGAATCCGCAGAGGTATGATTTGCGCAAATCGGCCCAGAATTTATTACCCAGACACCCCCGCAAAGTCAGAAATGTGGTAAAAAAATGCATTTCCCGCACATTTCACTCAATTTACCCATCGAAACAAGCTGCCAGCAACACATGGCCTACCGTCCCCCGTTTCTACAGGTGTCCCAATGAAAATAGTACCTCACATGTGTGGGTGCACCTACCTGGCGCCGAGGGGAAATCCTAAAACACAAGTAACCCCAAGTCTGTTTTCACACCTGAATTTCACACTCTCTTCAGACGGGCACACCATACAGATATGGGCCTCGAGGGTCCAAGCCACCAAGGAAAACCGGGAACCCGATGCATTTCCGATAAGAGCACACCCGTGGGAATCCGCAGAGGTATGATTTGCGCAAATCGGCCCAGAATTTATTACGCAGACACCCCAGCAAAGTCTAAAATGTGGGGAAAAAAACGCATTTTCCGCACATTTCACTCGGCTCACCCATCAAAACACGCTGCCAACAACACATGGCCTACCGTGCCGTGTTCCCACAGGTGTCCCGATAAAAATGGTACCTCACATGTGTGGGTGGACCTACCTGGGCGCCAAGGGCAAAGCCTAAAACACAAGTAACCCCAAGTCTGTTTTCACACCTGAATTTCACACTCTCTGCAGACGGGCACACCACACAGATATGGGCCTTGGATGTCCAAGCCACCAAGGAAAACAGGGAACCCCATGCATCCCCGAAAAGAGGACACCCGTGGCAATCCGCAGAGGTATGATTTGCGCAAATCTGCCCCGAATTTATTACCCAGACACCCCTGTAAAGTCTGAAATGCGGGGATAAAAATGCATTTTCCGTACATTTCACTCGGCTCACCCATCGAAACACGCTGCCAACAACACATGGCCTACCGTCCCGCATTTCCACAGGTGTCCCGATGAAAACAGTACCTCACATGTGTGGGTGCACCTACCTGGGCGCCAAGGGGAAAGCCTAAAACACAAGTAACGCGAAGTCTGTTTTCACACCTGAATTTCACACTCTCTTCAGACGGGCACACCATACAGATATGGGCCTCGGGTGTTCAAGCCACAAGGAAAACAGGGAACCCCATGCATTTCTGAAAAAGAGGACACCCGTGGGAATCCGCAGAGGTATGATTTGCGCAAATCGGCCCAGAATCTATTACCCAGAAACCCCTGCAAAGTCCAAAATGCGGGCAAAAAAATGCATTTTCCGTACATTTCACTCGGCTCACCCATCGAAACACGCTGCCAACAACACATGGCCTACCGTCCCGCGTTTCCACAGGTGTCCCGATGAAAACAGTACCTCACATGTGTGGGTGCACCTACCTGGGCGCCAAGGGGAAAGCCTAAAACACAAGTAACGCGAAGTCTGTTTTCACACCTGAATTTCACACTCTCTTCAGACGGGCACACCATACAGATATGGGCCTCGGGTGTCCAAGCCACAAGGAAAACAGGGAACCCCATGCATTTCCGAAAAGAGGCCACCCGTGGGAATGCGCCGAGGTATGATTTGCGCAAATTGGCTCAGAATGTATTACCCAGACACCCCCGCAAAGTCCGAAATGCGGGGAAAAAAATGCATTTTCCGTACATTTCAATCGGCTCACCCATCGAAACACGCTGCCAGCAACACATGGCCTACCGTCCCGCGTTCCAACAGGTGTCCCGATAAAAACGGTACTTCACATGTGTGGGTGCGCCTACCTGGGCGCCACGGGGAAAGCCTAAAACACAAGTAAACCCAAGTCTGTTTTCACACCAGAATTTCACACTCTCTGCAGACGGGCACACCATACAGATATGGGCCTCGGCTGTCCACGGCACCAAGGAAAACAGGGAACCCCATGCATTTCCGAAAAGAGGACACCCGTGGGAATCCGCAGAGGTATAATTTGCGCAAATCGGCCCAGAATTTATTACCCAGACACCCTCGCAAAGTCCGAAATGTGGGGAAAAAAACGCATTTTCCGCACATTTCACTTGGCTCACCCATCGAAACACGCTGCCAACAACACATGGCCTACCGTGCCGTGTTCCCACAGGTGTCCCGATAAAAAGGATACCTCACATGTGTGGGTGGACCTACCTGGGCGCCAAGGGCAAAGCCTAAAACACAAGTAACCCCAAGTCTGTTTTCACACCTGAATTTCACACTCTCTGCAGACTGGCACACCACACAGATATGGGCCTTGGGTGTCCAAGCCACCAAGGAAAACAGGGAACCCCATGTATTTCCGAAAAGAGGACACCCGTGACAATCCGCAGAGGTATAATTTGCGCAAATCGGCCCAGAATGTATTACCCAGACACCCCCTCAAAGTCCGAAATGTGGGAAAAAAAACGCATTTTCCGCACATTTCACTCGGCTCACCCATCGAAACACGCCGCCAACACATGGCCTACCGTCCCGCGTTCCCACAGGTGTCCCGATGAAAACGGTACCTCACATGTGTGGGTTCACCTACCTGGGCGCCAAGGGGAAAGCCTAAAACACAAGTATTTTATACCCAGACACCCCAGCAAAGTCTGAAATGTGGGGAAAAAACACATTTTCCGCACATTTCACTCGGCTCACCCATCGAAACACGCTTCCAACAACACATGGCCTACCGTGCCGTGTTCCCACAGGTGACCCGATAAAAACGGTACCTCACATGTGTGGGTGGACTTACCTGGGCGCCAAGGGGAAAGCCTAAAACACAAGTAACGCCAAGTCTGTTTTCACACCTGAATTTCACACTCTCTTCAGTCGGGCACACCATACAGATATGGGCCTCGGGTGTCCAAGCCACCAAGGAAAACAGGGAACCCCATGCATTTCCGAAAAGAGGCCACCCGTGGGAATCCGCAGAGGTATGATTTGCGCAAATCGGCCGAGAATTTATTACCCAGACACAACCCCAAAGTCCGAAATGCAGGGAAAAAAATGCATTTTCCGTACATTTCACTCGGCTCACCCATCGAAACACGCTGCCAACAACACATGGCCTACTGTCCCGCATTTCCACAGGTGTCCCGATGAAAACAGTACCTCACATGTGTGGGTGCACCTACATGGGCGCCAAGGGGAAAGCCTAAAACACAAGTAACACCAAGTCTGTTTTCACACCTGAATTTCACACTCTCTTCAGACGGGCACACCATGCAGATATGGGCCTCAGGTGTCCAAGCCACCAAGTTAAACAGGGAACCCCATGCATTTCCGAAAAGAGGCCACCCGTGGGAATCCGCAGAGGTATGATTTGCGCAAATCGGCCCAGAATGTATTACCCAGACACGCCCGCAAAGTCCGAAATGTGGGGGAAAAAAAGCCTTCTCTGCACATTTCAATCGGCTCATCCATCGAAACACACCGCCAACAACACATGGCCTACCATCCCGCGTTCCCACAGGTGTCTCGATAAAACGGTACCTCACATGTGTGGGTGGACCTACCTGGGCGCCAAGGGCAAAGCCTAAAACACAAGTAACCCCAAGTCTGTTTTCACACCTGAATTTCACACTCTCTGCAGACGGGCACACCACACAGATATGGGCCTTGGGTGCCCAAGCCACCAAGGAAAACAGGGAACCCCATGCATTCCCGAAAAGAGGACACCCGTGGCAATCCGCAGAGGTATGATTTGCGCAAATCTGCCCCGAATTTATTACCCAGACACCCCTGCAAAGCCTGAAATGCGGGGAAAAAAATGCATTTTCCGTACATTTCACTCGGCTCACCCATCGAAACACGCTGCCAACAACACATGGCCTACCGTCCCGCATTTCCACAGGTGTCCCGATGAAAACAGTACCTCACATGTGTGGGTGCACCTACCTGGGCGCCATGGGGAAAGCCTAAAACACAAGTAACGCGAAGTCTGTTTTCACACCTGAATTTCACACTCTCTTCAGACGGGCACACCATACAGATATGGGCCTCGGGTGTCCAAGCCACAAGGAAAACAGGGAACCCCATGCATTTCCGAAAAGAGGCCATCCGTGGGAATCCACAGAGGTATGATTTGCGCAAATCGGCCCAGAATTTATTACCCAGACACCCCCGCAAAGTCAGAAATGTGGTGAAAAAAATGCATTTCCCGCACATTTCACTCGGTTTATCCATCGAAACACGCTGCCAGCAACACATGTACTACCGTCCTGCGTTCCAACAGGTGTCCCGATAAAAAGGATACCTCACATGTGTGGGTGGACCTACCTGGGCGCCAAGGGCAAAGCCTAAAACACAAGTAACCCCAAGTCTGTTTTCACACCTGAATTTCACACTCTCTGCAGACTGGCACACCACACAGATATGGGCCTTGGGTGTCCAAGCCACCAAGGAAAACAGGGAACCCCATGTATTTCCGAAAAGAGGACACCCGTGACAATCCGCAGAGGTATGATTTGCGCAAATCGGCCCAGAATTTATTTCCCAGACACCCCCGCAAAGTCTGAAATGTGGGGAAAAAACTAATTTTCCGCACATTTCACTCAGCTCACCCATCAAAACACACTGGCAACAACACATGGCCTACCGTCCCGCATTTCCACAGGTGTCCCGATAAAAACGGTGCCTCACATGTGTGTGTGGACCTACCTGGGCGCCAAGGGCAAAGCCTAAAACACAAGTAACCCCAAGTCTGTTTTCACACCTGAATTTCACACTCTCTGCAGACTGGCACACCACACAGATATGGGCCTTGGGTGTCCAAGCCCCCAAGGAAAACAGGGAACCCCATGCATTTCCGAAAAGAGGACACCCGTGGCAATCCGCAGAGGTATAATTTGCGCAAATCGGCCCAGAATGTATTACCCAGACACCCCCGCAAAGTCCGAAATGTGGGGAAAAAAACGCATTTTCCGCACATTTCACTCGGCTCACCCATCGAAACACGCCGCCAACACATGGCCTACCGTCCCGCGTTCCCACAGGTGTCCCGATGAAAACGGTACCTCACATGTGTGGGTTCACCTACCTGGGCGCCAAGGGGAAAGCCTAAAACACAAGTATTTTAAACCCAGACACCCCAGCAAAGTCTGAAATGTGGGGAAAAAACACATTTCCCGCACATTTCTCTCGGTTTGCCCATCGAAACACGCCGCCAACACATTGCCTACCGTCCCGCATTCCCACAGGTGTCCCGATGAAAACGGTACCTCACATGTGTGGGTGCACCTACCTGGGCGCCAAGGGGAAAGCCTAAAACACAAGTAACCCCAAGTCTGTTTTCACACCTGAATTTCACACTCTCTTCAGACGGACACACCATACAGATATGGGCCTCGAGGGTCCAAGCCACCAAGGAAAATAGGGAACCCAATGCATTTCCGAAAAGAGGACACCCGTGGCAATCCGCAGAGGTATGATTTGCGCAAATCGGCCCAGAATTTATTACCCAGACACCCACGCAAAGTCAGAAATGTGGTGAAAAAAATGCATTTCCCGCACATTTCACTCGGTTTACCCATCGAAACACGCTGCCAGCAACACATGGCCTACCGTCTTGCGTTCCAACAGGTGTCCCGATGAAAATAGTACCTCACATGTGGGGGTGCGCCTACCTGGGCGCCACGGGGAAAGCCTAAAACACAAGTAACCCCAAGTCTGTTTTCACACCTGAATTTCTCACACTCTGCAGACGGGCACACCATACAGATATGGGCCTCCGGTGTCCAAGCCACCAAGGAAAACCGGGAACCCGATGCATTTCCGAAAAGAGCACACCCATGGGAATCCGCAGAGGTATGATTTGCGCAAATCGGCCCAGAATTTATTACCCAGACACCCCCGCAAAGTCAGAAATGTGGTAAAAAAATGCATTTCCCGCACATTTCACTCAACTTACCCATCCAAACAAGCTGCCAGCAACACATGGCCTACCGTCCCCCGTTTCTACAGGTGTCCCAATGAAAATAGTACCTCACATGTGTGGGTGCACCTACCTGGCGCCGAGGGGAAATCCTAAAACACAAGTAACCCCAAGTCTGTTTTCACACCTGAATTTCACACTCTCTTCAGACGGGCACACCATACAGATATGGGCCTCGAGGGTCCAAGCCACCAAGGAAAACCGGGAACCCGATGCATTTCCGATAAGAGCACACCCGTGGGAATCCGCAGAGGTATGATTTGCGCAAATCGGCCCAGAATTTATTACGCAGACACCCCAGCAAAGTCTAAAATGTGGGGAAAAAAACGCATTTTCCGCACATTTCACTCGGCTCACCCATCAAAACAAGCTGCCAACAACACATGGCCTACCGTGCCGTGTTCCCACAGGTGTCCCGATAAAAATGGTACCTCACATGTGTGGGTGGACCTACCTGGGCGCCAAGGGCAAAGCCTAAAACACAAGTAACCCCAAGTCTGTTTTCACACCTGAATTTCACACTCTCTGCAGACGGGCACACCACACAGATATGGGCCTTGGATGTCCAAGCCACCAAGGAAAACAGGGAACCCCATGCATCCCCGAAAAGAGGACACCCGTGGCAATCCGCAGAGGTATGATTTGCGCAAATCTGCCCCGAATTTATTACCCAGACACCCCTGCAAAGTCTGAAATGCGGGGATAAAAATGCATTTTCCGTACATTTCACTCGGCTCACCCATAGAAACACGCTGCCAACAACACATGGCCTACTGTCCCGCATTTCCACAGGTGTCCCGATGAAAACAGTACCTCACATGTGTGGGTGCACCTACCTGGGCGCCAAGGGGAAAGCCTAAAACACAAGTAACGCGAAGTCTGTTTTCACACCTGAATTTCACACTCTCTTCAGACGGGCACACCATACAGATATGGGCCTCGGGGGTTCAAGCCACAAGGAAAACAGGGAACCCCATGCATTTCTGAAAAAGAGGACACCCGTGGGAATCCGCAGAGGTATGATTTGCGCAAATCGGCCCAGAATCTATTACCCAGACACCCCTGCAAAGTCCAAAATGCGGGCAAAAAAATGCATTTTCCGTACATTTCACTCGGCTCACCCATCGAAACACGCTGCCAACAACACATGGCCTACCGTCCCGCGTTTCCACAGGTGTCCCCATGAAAACAGTACCTCACATGTGTGGGTGCACCTACCTGGGCGCCAAGGGGAAAGCCTAAAACACAAGTAACGCGAAGTCTGTTTTCACACCTGAATTTCACACTCTCTTCAGACGGGCACACCATACAGATATGGGCCTCGGGTGTCCAAGCCGCAAGGAAAACAGGGAACCCCATGCATTTCCGAAAAGAGGCCACCCGTGGGAATGCGCAGAGGTATGATTTGCGCAAATTGGCTCAGAATGTATTACCCAGACACCCCCGCAAAGTCCGAAATGCGGGGAAAAAAATGCATTTTCCGTACATTTCAATCGGCTCACCCATCGAAACACGCTGCCAGCAACACATGGCCTACCGTCCCGCGTTCCAACAGGTGTCCCGATAAAAACGGTACTTCACATGTGTGGGTGCGCCTACCTGGGCGCCACGGGGAAAGCCTAAAACACAAGTAAACCCAAGTCTGTTTTCACACCTGAATTTCACACTCTCTGCAGACTGGCACACCACACAGATATGGGCCTTGGGTGTCCAAGCCACCAAGGAAAACAGGGAACCCCATGTATTTCCGAAAAGAGGACACCCGTGACAATCCGCAGAGGTATAATTTGCGCAAATCGGCCCAGAATGTATTACCCAGACACCCCCGCAAAGTCCGAAATGTGGGAAAAAAAACGCATTTTCCGCACATTTCACTCGGCTCACCCATCGAAACACGCCGCCAACACATGGCCTACCGTCCCGCATTTCCACAGGTGTCCCGATGAAAACAGTACCTCACATGTGTGGGTGCACCTACATGGGCGCCAAGGGGAAAGCCTAAAACACAAGTAACACCAAGTCTGTTTTCACACCTGAATTTCACACTCTCTTCAGACGGGCACACCATGCAGATATGGGCCTCAGGTGTCCAAGCCACCAAGTTAAACAGGGAACCCCATGCATTTCCGAAAAGAGGCCACCCGTGGGAATCCGCAGAGGTATGATTTGCGCAAATCGGCCCAGAATGTATTACCCAGACACGCCCGCAAAGTCCGAAATGTGGGGGAAAAAAAGCCTTTTCTGCACATTTCAATCGGCTCATCCATCGAAACACACCGCCAACAACACATGGCCTACCATCCCGCGTTCCCACAGGTGTCTCGATAAAAACGGTACCTCACATGTGTGGGTGGACCTACCTGGGCGCCAAGGGCAAAGCCTAAAACACAAGTAACCCCAAGTCTGTTTTCACACCTGAATTTCACACTCTCTGCAGACGGGCACACCACACAGATATGGGCCTTGGGTGCCCAAGCCACCAAGGAAAACAGGGAACCCCATGCATTCCCGAAAAGAGGACACCCGTGGCAATCCGCAGAGGTATGATTTGCGCAAATCTGCCCCGAATTTATTACCCAGACACCCCTGCAAAGCCTGAAATGCGGGGAAAAAAATGCATTTTCCGTACATTTCACTCGGCGCACCCATCGAAACACGCTGCCAACAACACATGGCCTACTGTCCCGCATTTCCACAGGTGTCCCGATGAAAACAGTACCTCACATGTGTGGGTGCACCTACCTGGGCGCCAAGGGGAAAGCCTAAAACACAAGTAACGCGAAGTCTGTTTTCACACCTGAATTTCACACTCTCTTCAGACGGGCACACCATAAAGATATGGGCCTCGGGTGTCCAAGCCACAAGGAAAACAGGGAATCCCATGCATTTCCGAAAAGAGGCCACCCGTGGGAATCCACAGAGGTATGATTTGCGCAAATCGGCCCAGAATTTATTACCCAGACACCCCCCGCAGTCAGAAATGTGGTGAAAAAAACGCATTTCCCGCACATTTCACTCGGTTTACCCATCGAAACACGCTGCCAGCAACACATGTACTACCGTCCTGCGTTCCAACAGGTGTCCCGATAAAAAGGATACCTCACATGTGTGGGTGGACCTACCTGGGCGCCAAGGGCAAAGCCTAAAACACAAGTAACCCCAAGTCTGTTTTCACACATGAATTTCACACTCTCTGCAGACTGGCACACCACACAGATATGGGCCTTGGGTGTCCAAGCCACCAAGGAAAACAGGGAACCCCATGTATTTCCGAAAAGAGGACACCCGTGACAATCCGCAGAGGTATGATTTGCGCAAATCGGCCCAGAATTTATTTCCCAGACACCCCCGCAAAGTCTGAAATGTGGGGAAAAAACTCATTTTCCGCACATTTCACTCAGCTCACCCATCAAAACACACTGGCAACAACACATGGCCTACCGTCCCGCATTTCCACAGGTGTCCCGATAAAAACGGTACCTCACATGTGTGTGTGGACCTACCTGGGCGCCAAGGGCAAAGCCTAAAACACAAGTAACCCCAAGTCTGTTTTCACACCTGAATTTCACACTCTCTGCAGACTGGCACACCACACAGATATGGGCCTTGGGTGTCCAAGCCCCCAAGGAAAACAGGGAACCCCATGCATTTCCGAAAAGAGGACACCCGTGGCAATCCGCAGAGGTATAATTTGCGCAAATCGGCCCAGAATGTATTACCCAGACACCCCCGCAAAGTCCGAAATGTGGGGAAAAAAACGCATTTTCCGCACATTTCACTCGGCTCACCCATCGAAACACGCCGCCAACACATGGCCTACCGTCCCGCGTTCCCACAGGTGTCCCGATGAAAACGGTACCTCACATGTGTGGGTTCACCTACCTGGGCGCCAAGGGGAAAGCCTAAAACACAAGTATTTTATACACAGACATCCCAGCAAAGTCTGAAATGTGGGGAAAAAACACATTTTCCGCACATTTCACACGGCTCACCCGTCGAAACACGCTTCCAACAACACATGGCCTACCGTGCCGTGTTCCCACAGGTGACCCGATAAAAACGGTACCTCACATGTGTGGGTGGACTTACCTGGGCGCCAAGGGGAAAGCCTAAAACACAAGTAACGCCAAGTCTGTTTTCACACCTGAATTTCACACTCTCTTCAGTCGGGTACACCATACAGATATGGGCCCGGGTGTCCAAGCCACCAAGGAAAACAGGGAACCCCATGCATTTCCGAAAAGAGGCCACCCGTGGGAATCCGCAGAGGTATGATTTGCGCAAATCGGCTCAGAATGTATTACCCAGACACCCCCGCAAAATCGGAAATGTGGGGAAAAAACACATTTTCCGCACATTTCAATCGGCTCACCCATCGAAACACGCCGCCAACAACACATGGCCTACCGTCCCGCGTTCCCACAGGTGTCCCGATAAAAACAGTACCTCACATGTGTGGGTGCACCTACCTGGGCGCCAAGGGGAAAGCCTAAAACACAAGTAACCACAAGTCTGTTTTCACACCTGAATTTCACACTCTCTGCAGATGGGCACACCACACAGATATGGGCCTTGGGTGTCCAAGACACCAAGGAAAACAGGGAAACCCATGCATTTCTGAAAAGAGGACACCCGTGGCAATCCGCAGAGGTATGATTTGCGCAAATCGGCCCAGAATTTATTACCCAGACACAACCCCAAAGTCCGAAATGCGGGGGAAAAAATGCATTTTCCGTACATTTCACTCGGCTCACCCATCGAAACACGCTGCCAACAAACCATGGCCTACCGTCCCGCGTTTCCACAGGTGTCCCGATGAAAACAGTACCTCACATGTGTGGGTGCACCTACCTGGGCACCAAGGGGAAAGCCTAAAACACAAGTAACCCCAAGTCTGTTTTCACACCTGAATTTCACACTCTCTGCAGACGGGCACACCACACAGATATGGGCCTTGGGTGTCCAAGCCATCATGGAAAACAGGGAACCCCATGCATTTCCAAAAAGAGGACACCCGTGGGAATCCGCAGAGGTATGATTTGCGCAAATCGGACCAGAATGTATTACCCAGACACCCCCGCAAAGTCTGAAATGTGGGGAAAAAACGCATTTCCCGCACATTTCTCTCGGTTTGCCCATCGAAACACGCCGCCAACACATGGCCTACCGTCCCGAGTTCCCACAGGTGTCCCGATGAAAACGGTACCTCACATGTGTGGGTGCACCTACCTGGGCGCCAAGGGGAAAGCCTAAAACACAAGTATTTTATACCCAGACACCCCAGCAAAGTCTGAAATGTGGGGAAAAAAACACATTTTCCGCACATTTCACTCGGCTCACCCATCGAAACACGCTTCCAACAACACATGGCCTACCGTGCTGTGTTCCCACAGGTGTCCCGATAAAAACGGTACCTCACATGTGTGGGTGGACCTACCTGGGCGCCAAGTGGAAAGCCTAAAACACAAGTAACGCCAAGTCTGTTTTCACACCTGAATTTCACACTCTCTTCAGACGGGCACACAATACAGATATGGGCCTCGGGTGTCCAAGCCACCAAGGAAAACAGGGAACCCCATGCATTTCCGAAAGGAGGCCACCGGTGGGAATCCGCAGAGGTATGATTTGCGCAAATCGGCTCAGAATGTATTACCCAGACACCCCTGCAAAATCCGAAATGTGGGCAAATAACACATTTTCCACACATTTCAATTGGCTCACCCATCGAAACACGCTGCCAACAACACATGGCCTACCGTCCCGCGTTCCCACAGATGTCCTGATAAAAACAGTACCTCACATGTGTGGGTGCAGCTACCTGGGCGCCAAGGGGAAAGCCTAAAACACAAGTATTTTATACCCAGACACCCCAGCAAAGTCTGAAATGTGGGGAAAAAACAAATTTTCCGCACATTTCACTCGGCTCACCCATCGAAACACACTTCCAACAACACATGGCCTACCGTGCCATGTTCCCACAGGTGTCCCGATAAAAACGGTACCTCACATGTGTGGGTGGACCTACCTGGGCGCCAAGTGGAAAGCCTAAAACACAAGTAACGCCAAGTCTGTTTTCACACCTGAATTTCACACTCTCTTCAGACGGGCACACCATACAGATGTGGGCCTCGGGTGTCCAAGCCACCAAGAAAAACAGGGAACCCCATGCATTTCCGAAAAGAGGCCACCCGTGGCAATCCGCAGAGGTATGATTTGCGCAAATCGGCAAAGAATTTATTACCAAGACACCCCCGCAAAGTCCAAAATGTGGGGAAAAAAACATTTTCCGTACATTTCAATCGGCTCACCCATCGAAACACACCGCGAAAAACACATGGCCTACCGTCCCGCATTCCCACAGGTGTCCCGATAAAAACGGTACCTCACATGTGTGGGTGCACCTACCTGGGCGCCAAGGGTAAAGCCTAAAACACAAGTAACCCCAAGTCTGTTTTCACACCTGAATTTCACACTCTCTTCAGACGGGCACACCATACAGATATGGGCCTCGAGGGTCCAAGCCACCAAGGAAAATAGGGAACCCCATGCATTTCCGAAAAGAGGACACCCGTGGCAATCCGCAGAGGTATGATTTGCGCAAATCGGCACAGAATTTATTACCCAGACACCCCGCAAAGTCAGAAATGTGGTGAAAAAAATGCATTTCCCGCACATTTCACTCGGTTTACCCATCGAAAGACGCTGCCAGCAACACATGGCCTACCGTCTTGCGTTCCAACAGGTGTCCTGATGAAAACGGTACCTCACATGTGTGGGTGCACCTACCTGGGCGCCAAGGGGAAAGCCTAAAACACAAGTAACCACAAGTCTGTTTTCACACCTGAATTTTACACACTATGCAGATGGGCACACCACACAGATATGGGCCTTGGGTGTCCAAGCCACCAAGGAAAACAGGGAACCCCATGCATTTCTGAAAAGAGGACACCCGTGGCAATCCGCAGAGGCATGATTTGCGCAAATCGGCCCAGAATGTATTACCCAGACACCCCTGCAAAGTCAGAAATGTGGTGAAAAAAACGCATTTCCCGCACATTTCACTCGGTTTACCCATCGAAACACTCTGCCAGCAACACATGGCCTACCGTCCCGCGTTCCAACAGGTGTCCCTATAAAAACGGTACCTCACATGTGTGGGTGCACCTACCTTGGCTCCAAAGGGAAAGCTTAAAACACAAGTAACCGCAAGTCTGTTTTCACACCTGAATTTCACACTCTCTGCAGACGGGCACACCATACAGATATGGGCCTCAGGTGTCCAAGCCACCAAGGAAAACAGGGAACCCCATGTATTTCCGAAAAGAGGACACCCGTGGGAATCCGCAGAGTTATGATTTGTGGAAATCGGCCCAGAATTTATTACCCAGACACCCCCGCAAAGTCCAAAATGTGGGGGAAAAAACGCATTTTCCGTACATTTCACTCGGCTTACCCATCGAAACAAGATGCCAGCAACACATGGCCTACCGTCCCGCGTTCCCACAGGTGTCCCGATAAAAACGGTACCTCACATGTGTGGGTGGACCTACCTGGGCGCCAAGGGGAAAGCCTAAAACACAAGTAACCACAAGTCTGTTTTCACACCTGAATTTCACACTCTCTGCAGATGGGCACACCACACAGATATGGGCCTTGGGTGTCCAAGACACCAAGGAAAACAGGGAAACCCATGCAATTCTGAAAAGAGGACACCCATGGCAATCCACAGAGGTATGATTTGCGCGAATCGGCCTAGAATGTATTACCCAGACACAACCGTAAAGTCTGAAATGCGGGGAAAAAATGCATTTTCTGTACATTTCACTCGGCTCACCCATTGAAACACGCTGCCAACAACACATGACCTACCGTCCCGCATTTCCACAGGTGTCCCGATGAAAACAGAACCTCACATGTGTGGGTGCGCCTACCTGGGCGCCACGGGGAAAGCCTAAAACACAAGTAACCCCAAGTCTGTTTTCACACCTGAATTTCACACTCTCTGCAGAAGGGCACACCATACAGATATGAGCCTCGGCTGTCCAAGCCACCAAGGAAAACAGGGAACCCCATGCATTTCCGAAAAGAGGACACCTGTGGGAATCCTCAGAGGTATAATTTGTGCAAATCGGCCCAGAATTTATTACCCAGACACCCTTGCAAAGTCAGAAACGTGGGAAAAAAACGCATTTTCCGCACATTTCACTCGGCTCACCCATTGAAACACGCGGCCAACAACACATGGCCTACAGTCCCACGTTCCCACAGGTGTCCCGATGAAAACGGTACCTCACATGTGTGGGTGCACCTACCTGGGCGCCAAGGGGAAACCCTAAAACACAAGTAATTACAAGTCTGTTTTCACACCTGAATTTCACACTCTCTGCAGACGGGCACACCATACAGATATGGGCCTGGGGTGTCCAAGCCACCAAGGAAAACAGGGAACCCGATGCATTTCCGAAAAGAGCACACCCATGGGAATCCGCAGAGGTATGATTTGTGCAAATCGGCCCAGAATTTATTACCAAGACACCCCCGCAAAGTCCAAAATGTGGGAAAAAAAAGCTTTTTCTGCACATTTCAATCGGCTCACCCATCGAAACACACCGCCAACAACACATGGCCTACCATCCCACGTTCCCACAGGTGTCCCGATAAAAACAGTACCTCACATGTGTGGGTGCACCTACCTGGGCACCAAGGGCAAAGCCTAAAACACAAGTAACCCCAAGTCTGTTTTCACACCTGAATTTCACACTCTCTTCAGACGGGCACACCATACAGATATGGGCCTCGGGTGTCCAAGCCACCAAGGAAAACAGGGAACCCCATGCATTTCCGAAAAGAGGCCACCCGTGGGAATCCGCAGAGGTATGATTTGCGCAAATTGGCCCAGAATGTATTACCCAGACACCCCCGCAAAGTCCGAAATGTGGGAAAAAAACACATTTTCTGCACATTTCAATCGGCTCACCCATCGAAACACGCCGCCAACAACACATGGTCTATTGTCCCGCGTTCCCGCAGGTCCCCCGATAAAAACAGTACCTCACATGTGTGGGTGCACCTACCTGGGCGCCAAGGGGAAAGCCTAAAACACAAGTAACCCCAAGTCTGTTTTCACACCTGAATTTTACACTCTCTGCAGACTGGCACACCACACAGATGTGGGCCTTGGGTGTCCAAGCCACCAAGGAAAACAGGGAATCCCATGCATTTCCGAAAAGAGGCCACCCGTGGGAATCCGCAGAGGTATGATTTGCGCAAATCGGCCCAGAATTTATTACCCAGACACCCCCGCAAAGTCAGAAATGTGGTGAAAAAAACGAATTTCCCGCACATTTCACTCGGTTTACCCATCGAAACATGCTGCCAGCAACACGTGGCCTACTATCCTGTGTTCCAACAGGTGTCCAGATGAAAACAGTACCTCACATGTGTGGGTGCGCCTACCTGGGCGCCACGGGGAAAGCCTAAAACACAAGTAACCCAAAGTCTGTTTTCACACCTGAATTTCACACTCTCTGCAGACGGGCACACCATACAGATATGGGCCTCGGCTGTCCAAGCCACCAAGGAAAACAGGGAACGCCATGCAATTCTGAAAAGAGGACACCTGTGGGAATCCGCAGAGGTATAATTTGTGCAAATCGGCCCAGAATTTATTACCCAGACACCCTCGCAAAGTCCGAAACGTGCGAAAAAAACGCATTTTCCGTACATTTCACTCGGCTTACCCATCGAAACAAGATGCCAGCAACACATGGCCTACCGTCCCGCGTTCCAACACGTTTCCCGATGAAAACGGTACCTCACATGTGTGGGTGCACCTACCTGGGCGCCAAGGGGAAAGCCTAAAACACAAGTATTTTATACCCAGACACCCCAACAAAGTCTGAAATGTGGGGAAAAAACACATTTTCCGCACATTTCACTCGGCTCACCCATCGAAACACGCTTCCAACAACACATGGCCTACCGTGCCGTGTTCCCACAGGTTTCCCAATAAAAACGGTACCTCACATGTGTGGGTGGACCTACCTGGGCACCAAGGGGAAAGCCTAAAACACAAGTAACGCCAAGTCTGTTTTCATACCTGAATTTCACACTCTCTTCAGACGGGCACACCATACAGATATGGGCCTCGGCTGTCCAAGCCACCAAGGAAAACAGGGAACCCCATGTATTTCCGAAAAGAGGCCACCCGTGGCAATCCGCAGAGGTATGATTTGCGCAAATCGGCCCAGAATTTATTACCCAGACACCCCTGCAAAGTCAGAAATTGCGGGGAAAAAAACGCATTTTCCGTACATTTCACTCGGCTCACCCATCGAAACACGCTGCCAACAACACATGGCCTACCGTCCCGCGTTCCCACTAGTGTCCCGATGAAAACAGTACCTCACATGTGTGGGTGCACCTACTTGGGCGCCAAGGGGATTGCCTAAAACACAAGTAACGCCAAGTCTGTTTTCACACCTGAATTTCACACTCTCTTCAGACGGGCACACCATACAGATATGGGCCTCGCGTGTCCAAGCCACCAAGGAAAATAGGGAACCCCATGCATTTCCGAAAAGAGCACTCCTGTGGTAATCCGCAGAGGTATGATTTGCGCAAATCGGCCCAAAATGTATTACCCAGACCCCCCCGCAAAGTCAGAAATGTGGTGAAAAAAAATGCATTTCCCGCACATTTCACTCGATTTACCCATCGAAACACGCTGCCAGCAACACATCCCGTCCCGCGTTCCAACAGGTGTCCCGATGAAAACAGTACCTCACATGTGTGGGTGCACCTACCTGGGCGCCAAGGGGAAAGCCTAAAACACAAGTAACCGCAAGTCTGTTGTTTTCACACCTGAATTTCACACTCTCTGCAGACGGGCACACCATACAGATATGGGCCTCGGGTGTCCAAGCCACCAAGGAAAACAGGGAACCCCATGCATTTCCGAAAAGAGGACACCCGTGGGAATCCGCAGAGTTATGATTTGCGCAAATCGGCCCAGAATTTATTACCCAGACACCCCTGCAAAGTCAGAAATTGCGGGGAAAAAAACACATTTTCTGTACATTTCACTCGGCTCACCCATCGAAACACGCTGCCAACAACACATGGACTACCGTCCCGCGTTCCCACTGGTGTCCCGATGAAAACAGTACCTCACATGTGTGGGTGCTCCTACTTGGGCCGCAAGGGGATTGCCTAAAACACAAGTAGCGCCAAGTCTGTTTTCACACCTGAATTTCACACTCTCTTCAGACGGGCACACCATACAGATATGGGCCTCGCGTGTCCAAGCCACCAAGGAAAACAGGGAACCCCATGCATTTCCGAAAAGAGCACTCCTGTGGTAATCCGCAGAGGTATGATTTGCGCAAATCGGCCCAAAATGTATTACCCAGACACCCCGCAAAGTCTGAAATGTGGTGAAAAAAACACATTTTCCGCACATTTCACTCGGCTCACCCATCGAAAAATGCTGCCAACAACACATGGCCTACTGTGCCGTGTTCCCACAGGTGTCCCGATAAAAACGGTACCTCACATGTGCGGGTGGACCTACCTGGGCGCCAAGGGCAAAGCCTAAAACACAAGTAATCCCAAGTCTGTTTTAACACCAGAATTTCACACTCTCTGCAGATGGGCACACCACACAGATATGGGCCTTGGGTGTCCAAGCCACCAAGGAAAACAGGGATCCCTATGCATTTCAGAAAAGAGGACACTCGTGGGAATCCGCAGAGTTATGATTTGCGCAAATCGGCCCAGAATGTATTACCCAGACACCCCCACAAAGTCCGAAATGTGGTGAAAAAACGCATTTTCCGCACATTTCAATCGGCTCACCCGTCGAAACACACCGTCAACAACACATGGCCTACCGTCCCGCGTTCCCACAAGTGTCCCGATAAAAACAGTACCTCACATGTGTGGGTGCACCTACCTGGGCGCCAAGGGGAAAGCCTAAAACACAAGTAACCCCAAGTCTGTTTTCACACCTGAATTTCACACACTCTGCAGACGGGCACACCACACAGATATGGGCCTTGGGTGTCCAAGCCACCAAGGAAAACAGGGAACCCCATGTATTTCTGAAAAGAGGACACCCGTGGCAAACCGCAGAGGTATGATTTGCGCAAATCTGCCCCGAATTTATTACCCAAACACCCCCGCAAAGTCTGAAATGCGGGGAAAAAAATGCATTTTCTGTACATTTCACTCGGCTCACCCATCAAAACAGGCTGCCAGCAACACATGGCCTACCGTCCCGCGTTCCAACAGGTGTCCTGATGAAAACAGTACCTCACATGCGTGGGTGCGCCTACCTGGGCACCACGGGGAAAGCCTAAAACACAGGTAACCCCAAGTCTGTTTTCACACCTGAATTTCACACTCTCTGCAGACGGGCACACCACACAGATATGGGCCTCGGGTGTCCAAGCCACCAAGGAAAACAGGGAACCCTATGCATTTCCGAAAAGAGGACACCCGTGGGAATCCGCAGAGGTATGATTTGCGCAAATCGGCCCAGAATTTATTACCCAGACACCACCGCAAAGTCTGAAATGTGGGGAAAAAATGCATTTTCCGCACATTTCACTCGGCTCACCCATCAAAACACACTGCCAACAACACATGGCCTACCGTCCCGCATTTCCACAGGTGTCCCGATGAAAACAGTACCTCACATGTGTGGGTGCACCTACCTTGGCTCCAAGGGGAAAGCTTAAAACACAAGTAACCGCAAGTCTGTTTTCACACCTGAATTTCACACTCTCTGCAGACGGGCACACCACATAGATATGGGCCTTGGGTGTCCAAGCCACCAAGGAAAACAGGGAACCCCATGCATTTCCGAAAAGAGGACACCCGTGGGAATCCGCAGAGGTATTATTTATGCAAATCGGCCCAGAATTTATTACCCAGACACCCCCGCAAAGTCCAAAATGTGGGGAAAAAAACACATTTTCCGTACATTTCACTCGGCTTACCCATCGAAACAAGCTGCCAGCAACACATGGCCTACCGTCCCCCGTTCCCACAGGTGTCCCGATAAAAACGGTACCTCACATGTGTGGGTGGACCTACCTGGGTGCCAAGGGCAAAGCCTAAAACACAAGTAACCCCAAGTCTGTTTTCACACCTGAATTTCACACTCTCTGCAGACGGGCACACCACACAGATATGGGCCTTGGATGTCCAAGCCACCAAGGAAAACAGGGAAACCCATGCATTTCCACAAAGAGGACACCCGTGGCAATCCGCAGAGGTATGATTTGCGCAAATCTGCCCCAAATTTATTACCCAGACACCCCTGCAAAGTCCGAAATGCGGGGAAAAAAATGCATTTTCTGTAAATTTCACTCGGCTCACCCATGGAAACACGCTGCCAGCAACACATGGCCTACCGTCCCGCGTTCCAACAGGTGTCCCGATGAAAACAGAACCTCACATGTGTGGGTGCGCCTACCTGGGCGCCACGGGGAAAGCCTAAAACACAAGTAACCCCAAGTCTGTTTTCACACCTGAATTTCACACTCTCTGCAGAAGGGCACACCATACAGATATGAGCCTCGGCTGTCCAAGCCACCAAGGAAAACAGGGAACCCCATGCATTTCCGAAAAGAGGACACCTGTGGGAATCCTCAGAGGTATAATTTGTGCAAATCGGCCCAGAATTTATTACCCAGACACCCTTGCAAAGTCAGAAACGTGGGAAAAAAACGCATTTTCCGCACATTTCACTCGGCTCACCCATTGAAACACGCGGCCAAGAACACATGGCCTACAGTCCCACGTTCCCACAGGTGTCCCGATGAAAACGGTACCTCACATGTGTGGGTGCACCTACCTGGGCGCCAAGGGGAAACCCTAAAACACAAGTAATTACAAGTCTGTTTTCACACCTGAATTTCACACTCTCTGCAGACGGGCACACCATACAGATATGGGCCTGGGGTGTCCAAGCCACCAAGGAAAACAGGGAACCCGATGCATTTCCGAAAAGAGCACACCCATGGGAATCCGCAGAGGTATGATTTGTGCAAATCGGCCCAGAATTTATTACCACGACACCCCCGCAAAGTCCAAAATGTGGGAAAAAAAAGCTTTTTCTGCACATTTCAATCGGCTCACCCATCGAAACACACCGCCAACAACACATGGCCTACCATCCCACGTTCCCACAGGTGTCCCGATAAAAACAGTACCTCACATGTGTGGGTGCACCTACCTGGGCACCAAGGGCAAAGCCTAAAACACAAGTAACCCCAAGTCTGTTTTCACACCTGAATTTCACACTCTCTTCAGACGGGCACACCATACAGATATGGGCCTCGGGTGTCCAAGCCACCAAGGAAAACAGGGAACCCCATGCATTTCCGAAAAGAGGCCACCCGTGGGAATCCGCAGAGGTATGATTTGCGCAAATTGGCCCAGAATGTATTACCCAGACACCCCCGCAAAGTCCGAAATGTGGGAAAAAAACACATTTTCTGCACATTTCAATCGGCTCACCCATCGAAACACGCCGCCAACAACACATGGTCTATTGTCCCGCGTTCCCGCAGGTCCCCCGATAAAAACAGTACCTCACATGTGTGGGTGCACCTACCTGGGCGCCAAGGGGAAAGCCTAAAACACAAGTAACCCCAAGTCTGTTTTCACACCTGAATTTTACACTCTCTGCAGACTGGCACACCACATAGATGTGGGCCTTGGGTGTCCAAGCCACCAAGGAAAACAGGGAATCCCATGCATTTCCGAAAAGAGGCCACCCGTGGGAATCCGCAGAGGTATGATTTGCGCAAATCGGCCCAGAATTTATTACCCAGACACCCCCGCAAAGTCAGAAATGTGGTGAAAAAAACGAATTTCCCGCACATTTCACTCGGTTTACCCATCGAAACATGCTGCCAGCAACACGTGGCCTACCATCCTGTGTTCCAACAGGTGTCCAGATGAAAACAGTACCTCACATGTGTGGGTGCGCCTACCTGGGCGCCACGGGGCAAGCCTAAAACACAAGTAACCCAAAGTCTGTTTTCACACCTGAATTTCACACTCTCTGCAGACGGGCACACCATACAGATATGGGCCTCGGCTGTCCAAGCCACCAAGGAAAACAGGGAACCCCATGCAATTCTGAAAAGAGGACACCTGTGGGAATCCGCAGAGGTATAATTTGTGCAAATCGGCCCAGAATTTATTACCCAGACACCCTCGCAAAGTCCGAAACGTGCGAAAAAAACGCATTTTCCGTACATTTCACTCGGCTTACCCATCGAAACAAGATGCCAGCAACACATGGCCTACCGTCCCGCGTTCCAACACGTTTCCCGATGAAAACGGTACCTCACATGTGTGGGTGCACCTACCTGGGCGCCAAGGGGAAAGCCTAAAACACAAGTATTTTATACCCAGACACCCCAACAAAGTCTGAAATGTGGGGAAAAAACACATTTTCCGCACATTTCACTCGGCTCACCCATCGAAACACGCTTCCAACAACACATGGCCTACCGTGCCGTGTTCCCACAGGTTTCCCAATAAAAACGGTACCTCACATGTGTGGGTGGACCTACCTGGGCACCAAGGGGAAAGCCTAAAACACAAGTAACGCCAAGTCTGTTTTCATACCTGAATTTCACACTCTCTTCAGACGGGCACACCATACAGATATGGGCCTCGGCTGTCCAAGCCACCAAGGAAAACAGGGAACCCCATGTATTTCCGAAAAGAGGCCACCCGTGGCAATCCGCAGAGGTATGATTTGCGCAAATCGGCCCAGAATTTATTACCCAGACACCCCTGCAAAGTCAGAAATTGCGGGGAAAAAAACGCATTTTCCGTACATTTCACTCGGCTCACCCATCGAAACACGCTGCCAACAACACATGGCCTACCGTCCCGCATTTCCACAGGTGTCCCGATGAAAACAGTACCTCACATGTGTGGGTGCACCTACCTTGGCTCCAAGGGGAAAGCTTAAAACACAAGTAACCGCAAGTCTGTTTTCACACCTGAATTTCACACTCTCTGCAGACGGGCACACCACATAGATATGGGCCTTGGGTGTCCAAGCCACCAAGGAAAACAGGGAACCCCATGCATTTCCGAAAAGAGGACACCCGTGGGAATCCGCAGAGGTATTATTTACGCAAATCGGCCCAGAATTTATTACCCAGACACCCCCGCAAAGTCCAAAATGTGGGGAAAAAAACACATTTTCCGTACATTTCACTCGGCTTACCCATCGAAACAAGCTGCCAGCAACACATGGCCTACCGTCCCCCGTTCCCACAGGTGTCCCGATAAAAACGGTACCTCACATGTGTGGGTGGACCTACCTGGGTGCCAAGGGCAAAGCCTAAAACACAAGTAACCCCAAGTCTGTTTTCACACCTGAATTTCACACTCTCTGCAGACGGGCACACCACACAGATATGGGCCTTGGGTGTCCAAGCCACCAAGGAAAACAGGGAAACCCATGCATTTCCACAAAGAGGACACCCGTGGCAATCCGCAGAGGTATGATTTGCGCAAATCTGCCCCAAATTTATTACCCAGACACCCCTGCAAAGTCCGAAATGCGGGGAAAAAAATGCATTTTCTGTAAATTTCACTCGGCTCACCCATGGAAACACGCTGCCAGCAACACATGGCCTACCGTCCCGCGTTCCAACAGGTGTCCCGATGAAAACAGTACCTCACATGCGTGGGTGCGCCTACCTGGGCGCCACGGGTAAAGCCTAAAACACAAGTAAGCCCAAGTCTGTTTTAACACCTGAATTTCAAACTCTCTTCAGACGGGCACACCATACAGATATGGGCCTCGGGTGTCCAAGCCACCAAGGAAAACAGGGAACCCCATGCATTTCCGAAAAGACGCCACCCGTGGGAATCCAGAGAGGTATGATTTGTGCAAATCGGCCCAGAATGTATTACACAGACACCCCCGCAAAGTCCGAAATGTGGGGAAAAAACGCATTTTCCGCACATTTCAATCGGCTCACCCATCGAAACACGCCGCCAACAACACATGGCCTACCGTCCCACGTTCCCACAGGTGTCACGATAAAAACAGTACCTCACATGTGTGGGTGCACCTACCTGGGCGCCAAGGGGAAAGCCTAAAACACAAGTAACCCCAAGTCTGTTTTCACACCTGAATTTCACACTCTGTGCAGACGGCACACCACACAGATATGGGCCTTGGGTGTCCAAGCCACCAAGGAAAACAGGGAACCCCATGCATTTCCGAAAAGAGGACACCCGTGGGAATCCGCAGAGGTATGATTTGCGCAAATCGGACCGGAATGTATTACCCAGACACCCCTGCAAAGTCTGAAATGTGGGGAAAAAATGCATTTCCCACACATTTCTCTCGGTTTACCCATCGAAACACGCTGCCAGCAACACATGGCCTACTGTCCCGCGTTCCAACAGGTGTCCCGATGAAAACAGTACCTCACATGTGTGGGTGCGCCTACCTGGGCGCCACGGGGAAAGCCTAAAACACAAGTAACCGCATGTCTGTTTTCACACCTGAATTTCACACTCTCTGCAGACGGGCACACCATACAGATATGGGCCTCGGGTGTCCAAGCCACCAAGGAAAACAGGGAACCCCATGCATTTCCAGAAAGAGGACACCCGTGGGAATCCGCAGAGGTATGATTTGCGCAAATCGGCCCAGAATGTATTACCCAGACACCCCCGCAAATTCTGAAATGTGGGGAAAGAAACGCATTTTCCACACATTTCACTCGGCTCACGCTGCCAACAACACATGGCCTACCGTGCCGTGTTCCCACAGGTATCCCGATAAAAACAGTACCTCACATGTGTGGGTGGACCTACCTGGGCGCCAAGGGCAAAGCCTAAAACACAAGTAACCCCAAGTCTGTTTTCACACCTGAATTTCACTCTGTGCAGACGGGCACACCATACAGATATGGGCCTCGGGTGTCCAGGCCACCAAGGAAAACAGGGAACCCGATGCATTTCCGAAAAGAGCACACCAGTGGGAATCTGCAGAGGTATGATTTGCGCAAATTGGCCCAGAATGTATTACCCAGACACCCCTGCAAAGTCCGAAATGTGGGGAAAAAACGTATTTTCTGCACATTTCAATCGGCTCACCCATCGAAACACGCTGCCAACAACACATGGCCTACCGTCCCGCGTTCCCACAGGTGTCCTTATAAAAACAGTACCTCACATGTGTGGGTGCACCTACCTGGGCGCCAAGGGCAAAGCCTAAAACACAAGTAACCCCAAGTCTGTTTTCACACTTGAATTTCACACTCTCTGCAGATGGGCACGCCACACAGATATGGGCCTTGTGTGTCCAAGCCACCAAGGAAAACAGGGAACCCCATGCATTTCCAAAAAGAGGACACCCGTGGGAATCCGCAGAGGTATGATTTGCGCAAATCGGCCCAGAATGTATTACCCAGACACCCCTGCAAAGTCCGAAATTGCGGGGATAAAAACGCATTTTCCGTATATTTCACTCGGCTCACCCATCGAAACACGCTGCCAACAACACCTGGCCTACCGTCCCGCGTTCCCACTGGTGTCCCGATGAAAACAGTACCTCACATGTGTGGGTGCACCTACTTTGGCGCCAAGGGGATTGCCTAAAACACAAGTAACGCCAAGTCTGTTTTCACACCTGAATTTCACACTCTCTTCTGACGGGCACACCATACAGATATGGGCCTCGCATGTCCAAGCCACCAAGGAAAACAGGGAACCCCATGCATTTGCGAAAAGAGCACTCCTGTGGTAATCCGCAGAGGTATGATTTGCGCAAATCGGCCCAGAATTTATTACCCAGACACCCCCGCAAAGTCCAAAATGTGGTGGGAAAAAAATGCATTTCCCGCACATTTCACTCGGCTTACCCATCGAAACAAGCTGCCAGCAACACATGGTTTACCGTCCCGCGTTCCCACAGGTGTCCCTATGAAAATAGTACCTCACATGTGTGGGTGCACCTACCTGGCGCCAAGGGGAAAGCCTAAAACACAAGTAACCCCAAGTCTGTTTTCACACCTGAATTTCACACTCTCTGCAGATGGGAACACCATACAGATATGGACCTCGGGTGTCCAAGCCACCAAGGAAAACAGGGAACCCTATGCATTTCCGAAAAGAGGACACCCGTGGGAATCCGCAGAGGTATAATTTGCACAAATCGGCCCAGAATTTATTACCCAGACACCCTTGCAAAGTCCGAAATGTGGGGAAAAAAATGCATTTTCCGCACATTTCACTCGGCTCACCCATCGAAACACGCCGCCAACAACACATGGCCTACCGTCCCATGTTCCCACAGGGGTCCCGATGAAAACGGTACCTCACATGTGTGGGTGCACCTACCTGGGCGCCAAGGGGAAAGCCTAAAACACAAGTAACCCCTAGTCTGTTTTCACACCTGAATTTCACACTCTCTGCAGACGCGCACACCATACAGATATGGGCCTCGGGTGTCCAAGCCACCAAGGAAAACAGGGAACCTAATGCATTTCCGAAAAGAGCACACAACCGTGGGAATCCGCAGAGGTATGATTTGCGCAAATCGGCCCAGAATTTATTACCAAGACACCCCCGCAAAGTCCGAAATGTGGGGAAAAAAATGCATTTTCCGTACATTTCAATCGGCTCACCCATCGAAACACGCCGCCAACAACACATGGCCTACTGTCCCGCGTTCCCACAGGTGTCCCGATAAAAACAGTACCTCACATGTGTGGGTGCACCTACCTGGGCGCCAAGGGGAAAGCCTAAAACACAAGTAACCGCAAGTCTGTTTTCACACCTGACTTTCACATTCTCTGCAGACAGGCACACCACACAGATATGGGCCTTGGGTGTCCAAGCCACCAAGGAAAACAGGGAACCCCATGCATTTCCGAAAAGAGCCCTCCTGTGGCAATCCGCAGAGGTATGATTTGCGCAAATCGGCCCAGAATTTATTACCCAGACACCCCTGCAAAGTCTGAAATGTGGGGAAAAAATGCATTTTCTGCACATTTCAATCAGCTCACCCATCGAAACACGCCGCCAACAACACATGGCCTACCGTGCCGTGTTCTCACAGGTGTCTCGATAAAAACGGTACCTCACATGTGTGGGTGGACCTACCTGGGCGCCAAGGGCAAAGCCTAAAACACAAGTAACCCCAAGTCTGTTTTCACACCTGAATTTCACACTCTCAGCAGATGGGCACACCACACAGATATGGGCCTTGGGTGTCCAAGCCACCAAGGAAAACAGGGAACCCCATGCATTTCCGAAAAGAGGACACCCGTGGGAATCCGTAGAGGTATGATTTGCGCAAATCGACCCAGAATGTATTACCCAGACACCCCTGCAAAGTCTGAAATGTGAGGAAAAAACGCATTTTCCGCACATTTCAATCGGCTCACCCATCGAAACACGCCGGCAACAACACATGGCCTACCGTCCCGCGTTCCCACAGGTGTCCCGATAAAAACAGTACCTCACATGTGTGGGTGCACCTACCTGGGCGCCAAGCGGAAAGGCTTAAACACAAGTAACCCCAAGTCTGTTTTCACACCTGAATTTCTCACACTCTACAGACGGGCACGCCATACAGATATGGGCCTCGCGTGTCCAAGCCACCAAGGAAAACAGGGAACCCCATGCATTTCCGAAAAGAGCACTCCTGTGGTAATCCGCAGAGGTATGATTTGCGCAAATCGGCCCAGAATTTAATACCCAGACACCCCCGCAAAGTCCAAAATGTGGGAAAAAAATGCATTTTCCGTACATTTCACTCGGCTCACCCATCGAAACACGCCGCCAACAACACATGGCCTACTGTCCCGCGTTCCCACAGGTGTCCCGATAAAAACAGTACCTCACATGTGTGGGTGCACCTACCTGGGCGCCAAGGGAAAAGCCTAAAACACAAGTAACGCCAAGTCTGTTTTCATACCTGAATTTCACACTCTCTGCAGACAGGCACACCACAGAGCTATGGACCTCGGGTGTCCAAGCCGCCAAGGAAAACAGGGATCCCTATGCATTTCAGAAAAGAGGACACTCGTGGGAATCCGCAGAGGTATGATTTGCGCAAATCGGCCCAGAATGTATTACCCAGACACCCCCACAAAGTCCGAAATGTGGTGAAAAAACGCATTTTCCTCACATTTCAATCGGCTCACCCATCGAAACACGCCACCAACAACACATGGGCTACCCTCCCGTATTCCCACATGTGTCCCGATAAAAACAGTACCTCACATGTGTGGGTGCACCTACCTGGGCGCCAAGGGGAAAGCCTAAAACACAAGTAACCGCAAGTCTGTTTTCAAACCTGAATTTCACACTCTCTGCAGATGGGCACACCACACAGATATGGGCCTTGGGTGTCCAAGCCACCAAGGAAAACAGGGAACCCCATGCATTTCTGAAAAGAGGACACCCGTGGGAATCCGCAGAGGTATGATTTGCGCAAATCGACCAAGAATGTATAACCCAGACACCCCCGCAAAGTCTGAAATGTGGGGAAAAAACGCATTTTCCGGACATTTCAATCGGCTCACCCATCGAAACACGCCGCCAACAACACATGGCCTACCATCCCGCGTTCCCACAGGTGTCCCGATAAAAACGGTACCTCACATGTGTGGGTGGACCTACCTGGGCACCAAGGGCAAAGCCTAAAACACAAGTAACCCCAAGTCTGTTTTCACACCTGAATTTCACACTCTCTGCAGATCGGCACACCACACAGATATGGGCCTTGGGTGTCCAAGCCACCAAGGAAAACAGGGAACCTCATGCATTTCCGAAAAGAGGACACGCGTTGCAATCCGCAGAGGTATGATTTGCGCAAATTGGCCCATAATATATTACCCAGACACCCCTGCAAAGTCCGAAATGTGGGGAAAAAACGTATTTTCTGCACATTTCAATCGGCTCACCCATCGAAACAAGCTGCCAACAACACATGGCCTACCGTCCCGCGATCCCACAGGTGTCCCGATAAAAACAGTACCTCACATGTGTGGGTGCACCTACCTGGGCGCCAAGGGGAAAGCATAAAACACTAGTAACCCCAAGTCTGTTTTCACACCTGAATTTCACACTCTCTGCAGACGGGCACACCACACAGATATGGGCTTCGGGTGTCCAAGCTACCAAGGAAAACAGGGAACCCTATGCATTTCAGAAAAGAGGACACTCGTGGGAATCCGCAGAGGTATGATTTGCGCAAATTGGCCCAGAATATATTACCCAGACACCCCCGCAAAGTCAGAAATTGCGGGGAAAAAAACGCATTTTCCGTACATTTCACTCGGCTCACCCATCGAAACACGCTGACAACAACACATGGACTACTGTCCCGCGTTCCCACTGGTGTCCCGATGAAAACAGTACCTCACATGTGTGCGTGCACCTACTTGGGCGCCAAGGGGATTGCCTAAAACACAAGTAACGCCAAGTCTGTTTTCACACCTGAATTTCACACTCTCTTCAGACGGGCACACCATACAGATATGGGCCTCGCGTGTCCAAGCCACCAAGGAAAACAGGGAACCCCATGCATTTCCGAAAAGAGGACACCCTTGGGAATCCGCAGAGGTATGATTTGCGCAAATCGGCCCAGAATTTATTACCCAGACACCCCCGCAAAGACTGAAATGTGGGGAAAAAAACACATTTTCCTCACATTTCACTCGGCTCACCCATCGAAACATGCTACCAACAACACATGGCCTACCGTCCCGCTTTCCCACAGGTGTCCCGATGAAAATAGTACCTCACATGTGTGGGTGCACCTACCTGGCACCAAGGGGAAAGCCTAAAACACAAGTAACCCCAAGTCTGTTTTCACACCTGAATTTCTCACACTCTACAGACGGGCACACCATACAGATATGGGCCTCGCGTGTCCAAGCCACCAAGGAAAATAGGGAACCCCATGCATTTCCGAAAAGAGCACTCCTGTGGTAATCTGCAGAGGTATGATTTGCACAAATCGGCCCAGAATTTATTACCCAGACACCCCCGCAAAGTCCAAAATGTGGGAAAAAAACGCATTTCCCGCACATTTCACTCGGCTTACCCATCGAAACAAGCTGCCAGCAACACATGGCCTACCGTCCCGCTTTCCCACAGGTGTCCCGATGAAAATAGTACCTCACATGTGTGGGTGCACCTACCTGGCACCAAGGGGAAAGCCTAAAACACAAGTAACCCCAAGTCTGTTTTCACACCTGAATTTCACACTCTCTGCAGACGGGCATACCACACAGCTATGGACCTCGGGTGTCCAAGCCACCAAGGAAAACAGGGAACCCTATGCATTTCAGAAAAGAGGACACTCGTGGGAATCCGCAGAGGTATGATTTGCGCAAATCGGCCCAAAATTTATTACCCAGACACCCCGCAAAGTCTGAAATGTGGGGAAAAAAACGCATTTTCCGCACATTTCACTCGGCTTACCCATCGAAAAAGCTGCCAGCAACACATGGCCTACCGTCCCGCGTTCCCACAGGTGTCCCGATAAAAACAGTACCTAACATGTGTGGGTGCACCTACCTGGGCGCCAAGGGGAAAGCCTAAAACACAAGTAACTGCAAGTCTGTTTTCAAACCTGAATTTCACACTCTCTGCAGATGGGCACACCACACAGATATGGGCCTTGGGTGTCCAAGCCACCAAGGAAAACAGGGAACCCCATGCATTTCCGAAAAGAGGACACCCGTGGGAATCCGCAGAGGTATGATTTGCGCAAATCGACCCAGAATGTATAACCCAGACAGCCCCGCAAAGTCTGAAATGTGGGGAAAAAACGCATTTTCCGCACATTTCAATCGGCTCACCCATCGAAACACGCCGCCAACAACACATGGCCTACCATCCCGCGTTCCCACAGGTGTCCCGATAAAAACAGTACCTCACATGTGTGGGTGCACCTACCTGGGCGCCAAGGGGAAAGCCTAAAACACAAGTAACCCCAAGTCTGTTTTCACACCTGAATTTCTCACACTCTACAGACGGGCACACCATACAGATATGGGCCTCGCGTGTCCAAGCCACCAAGGAAAACAGGGAACCCCATGCATTTCCGAAAAGAGCACTCCTGTGGTAATCTGCAGAGGTATGATTTGCGCAAATCCGCCCATAATTTATTACCCAGACACCCCCGCAAAGTCCAAAATGTGGGAAAAAACGCATTTCCCGCACATTTCACTCGGCTTACCCATCGAAACACGCCGCCAACAACACATGGCCTACCGTCCCGCGTTCCCACAGGTGACCCGATGAAAATAGTACCTCACATGTGTGGGTGCACCTACCTGGCACCAAGGGGAAAGCCTTAAACACAAGTAACACCAAGTCTGTTTTCACACCTGAATTTCACACTCTCTGCAGACGGGCACACCACACAGCTATGGACCTCGGGTGTCCAAGCCACCAAGGAAAACAGATAACCCTATGCATTTCAGAAAAGAGGACTCTCGTGGGAATCCGCAGAGGTATGATTTGCGCAAATCGGCCCAAAATGTATTACCCAAACACCCCGCAAAGTCTGAAATGTGTGGAAAAAAACGCATTTTCCGCACATTTCACTCGGCTCACCCATCGAAAAACGCTTCCAACAACACATGGCCTACTGTGCCGTGTTCCCACAGGTGTCCCGATAAAAACGGTACCTCACATGTGTGGGTGGACCTACCTGGGCGCCAAGGGCAAAGCCTAAAACACAAGTAACCCCAAGTCTGTTTTCACACCTGAATTTCACACTCTCTGCAGATCGGCACACCACACAGATATGGGCCTTGGGTGTCCAAGCCACCAAGGAAAACAGGGAACCTCATGCATTTCCGAAAAGAGGACACGCGTTGCAATCCGCGGAGGTATGATTTGCGCAAATCTGCCCCGAATTTATTACCCAGATACCCCCACAAAGTCCAAAATGCGGGGAAAAAAATGCATTTTCCGTACATTTCACTCGGCTCACCCATCGAAACACGCCGCCAACAATACATGGCCTACTGTCCCGCGTTCCCACAGGTGTCCCGATAAAAACAGTACCTCACATGTGTGGGTGCACCTACCCGGGCGCCAAGGGGAAAGCCTAAAACACAAGTAACGCCAAGTCTGTTTTCACACCTGAATTTCACACTCTCTGCAGACAGGCACACCATACAGATATGGGCCTCGGGTGTCCAAGCCACCAAGGAAAACAGGGAACCAGATGCATTTCCGAAAAGAGCACACCAGTGGGAATCCGCAGAGGTATGATTTGCGCAAATTGGCCCAGAATATATTACCCAGACACCCCTGCAAAGTCCGAAATGTGGGGAAAAAACGTATTTTCTGCACATTTCAATCGGCTCACCCATCGAAACACGCTGCCAACAACACATGGCCTACCGTCCCGCGATCCCACAGGTGTCCCGATAAAAACAGTACCTCACATGTGTGGGTGCACCTACCTGGGCGCCAAGGGGAAAGCATAAAACACTAGTAACCCCAAGTCTGTTTTCACACCTGAATTTCACACTCTCTGCAGACGGGCACACCACACAGATATGGGCCTCGGGTGTCCAAGCTACCAAGGAAAACAGGGAACCCTATGCATTTCAGAAAAGAGGACACTCGTGGGAATCCGCAGAGGTATGATTTGCGCAAATTGGCCCAGAATATATTACCCAGACACCCCCGCAAAGTCAGAAATTGCGGGGAAAAAAACGCATTTTCCGTACATTTCACTCGGCTCACCCATCGAAACACGCTGACAACAACACATGGACTACCGTCCCGCGTTCCCACTGGTGTCCCGATGAAAACAGTACCTCACATGTGTGGGTGCACCTACTTGGGCGCCAAGGGGATTGCCTAAAACACAAGTAACGCCAAGTCTGTTTTCACACCTGAATTTCACACTCTCTTCAGACGGGCACACCATACAGATATGGGCCTCGCGTGTCCAAGCCACCAAGGAAAACAGGGAACCCCATGCATTTCCGAAAAGAGGACACCCGTGGGAATCCGCAGAGGTATGATTTGCGCAAATCGGCCCAGAATTTATTACCCAGACACCCCCGCAAAGACTGAAATGTGGGGAAAAAAACGCATTTTCCGCACATTTCACTCGGCTCACCCATCGAAACATGCTACCAAAAACACATGGCCTACCGTGCCGTGTTCTCACAGGTGTCCCGATAAAAACGGTACCTCACATGTGTGGGTGGCCCTACCTGGGCGCCAAGGGGAAAGCCTAAAACACAATTAACCGCAAGTCTGTTTTCACACCTGACTTTCACATTCTCTGCAGACAGGCACACCACACAGATATGGGCCTTGGGTGTCCAAGCCACCAAGGAAAACAGGGAACCCCATGCATTTCCGAAAAGAGCCCTCCTGTGGCAATCCGCAGAGGTATGATTTGCGCAAATCGGCCCAGAATTTATTACCCAGACACCCGTGCAAAGTCTGAAATGTGGGGAAAAAATGCATTTTCTGCACATTTCAATCAGCTCACCCATCGAAACACGCCGCCAACAACACATGGCCTACCGTGCCGTGTTCTCACAGGTGTCTCGATAAAAACGGTACCTCACATGTGTGGGTGGACCTACCTGGGCGCCAAGGGCAAAGCCTAAAACACAAGTAACCCCAAGTCTGTTTTCACACCTGAATTTCACACTCTCAGCAGATGGGCACACCACACAGATATGGGCCTTGGGTGTCCAAGCCACCAAGGAAAACAGGGAACCCCATGCATTTCTGAAAAGAGCACTCCTGTGGTAATCCGCAGAGGTATGATTTGCGCAAATCGGCCCAGAATTTAATACCCAGACACCCCCGCAAAGTCCAAAATGTGGGAAAAAAATGCATTTTCCGTACATTTCACTCGGCTCACCCATCGAAACACGCCACCAACAACACATGGCCTACCCTCCCGTATTCCCACATGTGTCCCGATAAAAACAGTACCTCACATGTGTGGGTGCACCTACCTGGGCGCCAAGGGGAAAGCCTAAAACACAAGTAACCGCAAGTCTGTTTTCAAACCTGAATTTCACACTCTCTGCAGATGGGCACACCACACAGATATGGGCCTTGGGTGTCCAAGCCACCAAGGAAAACAGGGAACCCCATGCATTTCTGAAAAGAGCACTCCTGTGGTAATCCGCAGAGGTATGATTTGCGCAAATCGGCCCAGAATTTAATACCCAGACACCCCCGCAAAGTCCAAAATGTGGGAAAAAAATGCATTTTCCGTACATTTCACTCGGCTCACCCATCGAAACACGCCACCAACAACACATGGCCTACCCTCCCGTATTCCCACATGTGTCCCGATAAAAACAGTACCTCACATGTGTGGGTGCACCTACCTGGGCGCCAAGGGGAAAGCCTAAAACACAAGTAACCGCAAGTCTGTTTTCAAACCTGAATTTCACACTCTCTGCAGATGGGCACACCACACAGATATGGGCCTTGGGTGTCCAAGCCACCAAGGAAAACAGGGAACCCCATGCATTTCCGAAAAGAGGACACCCGTGGGAATCCGCAGAGGTATGATTTGCGCAAATCGACCAAGAATGTATAACCCAGACACCCCCGCAAAGTCTGAAATGTGGGGAAAAAACGCATTTTCCGGACATTTCAATCGGCTCACCCATCGAAACACGCCGCCAACAACACATGGCCTACCATCCCGCGTTCCCACAGGTGTCCCGATAAAAACGGTACCTCACATGTGTGGGTGGACCTACCTGGGCACCAAGGGCAAAGCCTAAAACACAAGTAACCCCAAGTCTGTTTTCACACCTGAATTTCACACTCTCTGCAGATCGGCACACCACACAGATATGGGCCTTGGGTGTCCAAGCCACCAAGGAAAACAGGGAACCTCATGCATTTCCGAAAAGAGGACACGCGTTGCAATCCGCAGAGGTATGATTTGCGCAAATTGGCCCATAATATATTACCCAGACACCCCTGCAAAGTCCGAAATGTGGGGAAAAAACGTATTTTCTGCACATTTCAATCGGCTCACCCATCGAAACAATCTGCCAACAACACATGGCCTACCGTCCCGCGATCCCACAGGTGTCCCGATAAAAACAGTACCTCACATGTGTGGGTGCACCTACCTGGGCGCCAAGGGGAAAGCATAAAACACTAGTAACCCCAAGTCTGTTTTCACACCTGAATTTCACACTCTCTGCAGACGGGCACACCACACAGATATGGGCTTCGGGTGTCCAAGCTACCAAGGAAAACAGGGAACCCTATGCATTTCAGAAAAGAGGACACTCGTGGGAATCCGCAGAGGTATGATTTGCGCAAATTGGCCCAGAATATATTACCCAGACACCCCCGCAAAGTCAGAAATTGCGGGGAAAAAAACGCATTTTCCGTACATTTCACTCGGCTCACCCATCGAAACACGCTGACAACAACACATGGACTACTGTCCCGCGTTCCCACTGGTGTCCCGATGAAAACAGTACCTCACATGTGTGCGTGCACCTACTTGGGCGCCAAGGGGATTGCCTAAAACACAAGTAACGCCAAGTCTGTTTTCACACCTGAATTTCACACTCTCTTCAGACGGGCACACCATACAGATATGGGCCTCGCGTGTCCAAGCCACCAAGGAAAACAGGGAACCCCATGCATTTCCGAAAAGAGGACACCCTTGGGAATCCGCAGAGGTATGATTTGCGCAAATCGGCCCAGAATTTATTACCCAGACACCCCCGCAAAGACTGAAATGTGGGGAAAAAAACACATTTTCCTCACATTTCACTCGGCTCACCCATCGAAACATGCTACCAACAACACATGGCCTACCGTCCCGCTTTCCCACAGGTGTCCCGATGAAAATAGTACCTCACATGTGTGGGTGCACCTACCTGGCACCAAGGGGAAAGCCTAAAACACAAGTAACCCCAAGTCTGTTTTCACACCTGAATTTCTCACACTCTACAGACGGGCACACCATACAGATATGGGCCTCGCGTGTCCAAGCCACCAAGGAAAATAGGGAACCCCATGCATTTCCGAAAAGAGCACTCCTGTGGTAATCTGCAGAGGTATGATTTGCACAAATCGGCCCAGAATTTATTACCCAGACACCCCCGCAAAGTCCAAAATGTGGGAAAAAAACGCATTTCCCGCACATTTCACTCGGCTTACCCATCGAAACAAGCTGCCAGCAACACATGGCCTACCGTCCCGCTTTCCCACAGGTGTCCCGATGAAAATAGTACCTCACATGTGTGGGTGCACCTACCTGGCACCAAGGGGAAAGCCTAAAACACAAGTAACCCCAAGTCTGTTTTCACACCTGAATTTCACACTCTCTGCAGACGGGCATACCACACAGCTATGGACCTCGGGTGTCCAAGCCACCAAGGAAAACAGGGAACCCTATGCATTTCAGAAAAGAGGACACTCGTGGGAATCCGCAGAGGTATGATTTGCGCAAATCGGCCCAAAATTTATTACCCAGACACCCCGCAAAGTCTGAAATGTGGGGAAAAAAACGCATTTTCCGCACATTTCACTCGGCTTACCCATCGAAAAAGCTGCCAGCAACACATGGCCTACCGTCCCGCGTTCCCACAGGTGTCCCGATAAAAACAGTACCTAACATGTGTGGGTGCACCTACCTGGGCGCCAAGGGGAAAGGCTTAAACACAAGTAGCCCCAAGTCTGTTTTCACACCTGAATTTCTCACACTCTACAGACGGGCACGCCATACAGATATGGGCCTCGCGTGTCCAAGCCACCAAGGAAAACAGGGAACCCCATGCATTTCTGAAAAGAGCACTCCTGTGGTAATCCGCAGAGGTATGATTTGCGCAAATCGGCCCATAATTTAATACCCAGACACCCCCGCAAAGTCCAAAATGTGGGAAAAAAATGCATTTTCCGTACATTTCACTCGGCTCACCCATCGAAACACGCCGCCAACAACACATGGCCTACTGTCCCGCGTTCCCACAGGTGTCCCGATAAAAACAGTACCTCACATGTGTGGGTGCACATACCTGGGCGCCAAGGGAAAAGCCTAAAACACAAGTAACGCCAAGTCTGTTTTCATACCTGAATTTCACACTCTCTGCAGACAGGCACACCACAGAGCTATGGACCTCGGGTGTCCAAGCCACCAAGGAAAACAGGGATCCCTATGCATTTCAGAAAAGAGGACACTCGTGGGAATCCGCAGAGGTATGATTTGCGCAAATCGGCCCAGAATGTATTACCCAGACACCCCCACAAAGTCCGAAATGTGGTGAAAAAATGCATTTTCCTCACATTTCAATCGGCTCACCCATCGAAACACGCCACCAACAACACATGGCCTACCGTCCCGTATTCCCACATGTGTCCCGATAAAAACAGTACCTCACATGTGTGGGTGCACCTACCTGGGCGCCAAGGGGAAAGCCTAAAACACAAGTAACTGCAAGTCTGTTTTCAAACCTGAATTTCACACTCTCTGCAGATGGGCACACCACACAGATATGGGCCTTGGGTGTCCAAGCCACCAAGGAAAACAGGGAACCCCATGCATTTCCGAAAAGAGGACACCCGTGGGAATCCGCAGAGGTATGATTTGCGCAAATCGACCCAGAATGTATAACCCAGACAGCCCCGCAAAGTCTGAAATGTGGGGAAAAAACGCATTTTCCGCACATTTCAATCGGCTCACCCATCGAAACACGCCGCCAACAACACATGGCCTACCATCCCGCGTTCCCACAGGTGTCCCGATAAAAACAGTACCTCACATGTGTGGGTGCACCTACCTGGGCGCCAAGGGGAAAGCCTAAAACACAAGTAACCCCAAGTCTGTTTTCACACCTGAATTTCTCACACTCTACAGACGGGCACACCATACAGATATGGGCCTCGCGTGTCCAAGCCACCAAGGAAAACAGGGAACCCCATGCATTTCCGAAAAGAGCACTCCTGTGGTAATCTGCAGAGGTATGATTTGCGCAAATCCGCCCATAATTTATTACCCAGACACCCCCGCAAAGTCCAAAATGTGGGAAAAAACGCATTTCCCGCACATTTCACTCGGCTTACCCATCGAAACACGCCGCCAACAACACATGGCCTACCGTCCCGCGTTCCCACAGGTGACCCGATGAAAATAGTACCTCACATGTGTGGGTGCACCTACCTGGCACCAAGGGGAAAGCCTTAAACACAAGTAACACCAAGTCTGTTTTCACACCTGAATTTCACACTCTCTGCAGACGGGCACACCACACAGCTATGGACCTCGGGTGTCCAAGCCACCAAGGAAAACAGGGAACCCTATGCATTTCAGAAAAGAGGACTCTCGTGGGAATCCGCAGAGGTATGATTTGCGCAAATCGGCCCAAAATGTATTACCCAAACACCCCGCAAAGTCTGAAATGTGTGGAAAAAAACGCATTTTCCGCACATTTCACTCGGCTCACCCATCGAAAAACGCTTCCAACAACACATGGCCTACTGTGCCGTGTTCCCACAGGTGTCCCGATAAAAACGGTACCTCACATGTGTGGGTGGACCTACCTGGGCGCCAAGGGCAAAGCCTAAAACACAAGTAACCCCAAGTCTGTTTTCACACCTGAATTTCACACTCTCTGCAGATCGGCACACCACACAGATATGGGCCTTGGGTGTCCAAGCCACCAAGGAAAACAGGGAACCTCATGCATTTCCGAAAAGAGGACACGCGTTGCAATCCGCGGAGGTATGATTTGCGCAAATCTGCCCCGAATTTATTACCCAGATACCCCCACAAAGTCCAAAATGCGGGGAAAAAAATGCATTTTCCGTACATTTCACTCGGCTCACCCATCGAAACACGCCGCCAACAATACATGGCCTACTGTCCCGCGTTCCCACAGGTGTCCCGATAAAAACAGTACCTCACATGTGTGGGTGCACCTACCCGGGCGCCAAGGGGAAAGCCTAAAACACAAGTAACGCCAAGTCTGTTTTCACACCTGAATTTCACACTCTCTGCAGACAGGCACACCATACAGATATGGGCCTCGGGTGTCCAAGCCACCAAGGAAAACAGGGAACCAGATGCATTTCCGAAAAGAGCACACCAGTGGGAATCCGCAGAGGTATGATTTGCGCAAATTGGCCCAGAATATATTACCCAGACACCCCTGCAAAGTCCGAAATGTGGGGAAAAAACGTATTTTCTGCACATTTCAATCGGCTCACCCATCGAAACACGCTGCCAACAACACATGGCCTACCGTCCCGCGATCCCACAGGTGTCCCGATAAAAACAGTACCTCACATGTGTGGGTGCACCTACCTGGGCGCCAAGGGGAAAGCATAAAACACTAGTAACCCCAAGTCTGTTTTCAAACCTGAATTTCACACTCTCTGCAGACGGGCACACCACACAGATATGGGCCTCGGGTGTCCAAGCTACCAAGGAAAACAGGGAACCCTATGCATTTCAGAAAAGAGGACACTCGTGGGAATCCGCAGAGGTATGATTTGCGCAAATTGGCCCAGAATATATTACCCAGACACCCCCGCAAAGTCAGAAATTGCGGGGAAAAAAACGCATTTTCCGTACATTTCACTCGGCTCACCCATCGAAACACGCTGACAACAACACATGGACTACCGTCCCGCGTTCCCACTGGTGTCCCGATGAAAACAGTACCTCACATGTGTGGGTGCACCTACTTGGGCGCCAAGGGGATTGCCTAAAACACAAGTAACGCCAAGTCTGTTTTCACACCTGAATTTCACACTCTCTTCAGACGGGCACACCATACAGATATGGGCCTCGCGTGTCCAAGCCACCAAGGAAAACAGGGAACCCCATGCATTTCCGAAAAGAGGACACCCGTGGGAATCCGCAGAGGTATGATTTGCGCAAATCGGCCCAGAATTTATTACCCAGACACCCCCGCAAAGACTGAAATGTGGGGAAAAAAACGCATTTTCCGCACATTTCACTCGGCTCACCCATCGAAACATGCTACCAAAAACACATGGCCTACCGTGCCGTGTTCTCACAGGTGTCCCGATAAAAACGGTACCTCACATGTGTGGGTGGCCCTACCTGGGCGCCAAGGGGAAAGCCTAAAACACAATTAACCGCAAGTCTGTTTTCACACCTGACTTTCACATTCTCTGCAGACAGGCACACCACACAGATATGGGCCTTGGGTGTCCAAGCCACCAAGGAAAACAGGGAACCCCATGCATTTCCGAAAAGAGCCCTCCTGTGGCAATCCGCAGAGGTATGATTTGCGCAAATCGGCCCAGAATTTATTACCCAGACACCCCTGCAAAGTCTGAAATGTGGGGAAAAAATGCATTTTCTGCACATTTCAATCAGCTCACCCATCGAAACACGCCGCCAACAACACATGGCCTACCGTGCCGTGTTCTCACAGGTGTCTCGATAAAAACGGTACCTCACATGTGTGGGTGGACCTACCTGGGCGCCAAGGGCAAAGCCTAAAACACAAGTAACCCCAAGTCTGTTTTCACACCTGAATTTCACACTCTCAGCAGATGGGCACACCACACAGATATGGGCCTTGGGTGTCCAAGCCACCAAGGAAAACAGGGAACCCCATGCATTTCTGAAAAGAGCACTCCTGTGGTAATCCGCAGAGGTATGATTTGCGCAAATCGGCCCAGAATTTAATACCCAGACACCCCCGCAAAGTCCAAAATGTGGGAAAAAAATGCATTTTCCGTACATTTCACTCGGCTCACCCATCGAAACACGCCACCAACAACACATGGCCTACCCTCCCGTATTCCCACATGTGTCCCGATAAAAACAGTACCTCACATGTGTGGGTGCACCTACCGGGGCGCCAAGGGGAAAGCCTAAAACACAAGTAACCGCAAGTCTGTTTTCAAACCTGAATTTCACACTCTCTGCAGATGGGCACACCACACAGATATGGGCCTTGGGTGTCCAAGCCACCAAGGAAAACAGGGAACCCCATGCATTTCCGAAAAGAGGACACCCGTGGGAATCCGCAGAGGTATGATTTGCGCAAATCGACCAAGAATGTATAACCCAGACACCCCCGCAAAGTCTGAAATGTGGGGAAAAAACGCATTTTCCGGACATTTCAATCGGCTCACCCATCGAAACACGCCGCCAACAACACATGGCCTACCATCCCGCGTTCCCACAGGTGTCCCGATAAAAACGGTACCTCACATGTGTGGGTGGACCTACCTGGGCACCAAGGGCAAAGCCTAAAACACAAGTAACCCCAAGTCTGTTTTCACACCTGAATTTCACACTCTCTGCAGATCGGCACACCACACAGATATGGGCCTTGGGTGTCCAAGCCACCAAGGAAAACAGGGAACCTCATGCATTTCCGAAAAGAGGACACGCGTTGCAATCCGCAGAGGTATGATTTGCGCAAATTGGCCCATAATATATTACCCAGACACCCCTGCAAAGTCCGAAATGTGGGGAAAAAACGTATTTTCTGCACATTTCAATCGGCTCACCCATCGAAACAATCTGCCAACAACACATGGCCTACCGTCCCGCGATCCCACAGGTGTCCCGATAAAAACAGTACCTCACATGTGTGGGTGCACCTACCTGGACGCCAAGGGGAAAGCATAAAACACTAGTAACCCCAAGTCTGTTTTCACACCTGAATTTCACACTCTCTGCAGACGGGCACACCACACAGATATGGGCTTCGGGTGTCCAAGCTACCAAGGAAAACAGGGAACCCTATGCATTTCAGAAAAGAGGACACTCGTGGGAATCCGCAGAGGTATGATTTGCGCAAATTGGCCCAGAATATATTACCCAGACACCCCCGCAAAGTCAGAAATTGCGGGGAAAAAAACGCATTTTCCGTACATTTCACTCGGCTCACCCATCGAAACACGCTGACAACAACACATGGACTACTGTCCCGCGTTCCCACTGGTGTCCCGATGAAAACAGTACCTCACATGTGTGCGTGCACCTACTTGGGCGCCAAGGGGATTGCCTAAAACACAAGTAACGCCAAGTCTGTTTTCACACCTGAATTTCACACTCTCTTCAGACGGGCACACCATACAGATATGGGCCTCGCGTGTCCAAGCCACCAAGGAAAACAGGGAACCCGATGCATTTCCGAAAAGAGGACACCCTTGGGAATCCGCAGAGGTATGATTTGCGCAAATCGGCCCAGAATTTATTACCCAGACACCCCCGCAAAGACTGAAATGTGGGGAAAAAAACACATTTTCCTCACATTTCACTCGGCTCACCCATCGAAACATGCTACCAACAACACATGGCCTACCGTCCCGCTTTCCCACAGGTGTCCCGATGAAAATAGTACCTCACATGTGTGGGTGCACCTACCTGGCACCAAGGGGAAAGCCTAAAACACAAGTAACCCCAAGTCTGTTTTCACACCTGAATTTCTCACACTCTACAGACGGGCACACCATACAGATATGGGCCTCGCGTGTCCAAGCCACCAAGGAAAATAGGGAACCCCATGCATTTCCGAAAAGAGCACTCCTGTGGTAATCTGCAGAGGTATGATTTGCACAAATCGGCCCAGAATTTATTACCCAGACACCCCCGCAAAGTCCAAAATGTGGGAAAAAAACGCATTTCCCGCACATTTCACTCGGCTTACCCATCGAAACAAGCTGCCAGCAACACATGGCCTACCGTCCCGCTTTCCCACAGGTGTCCCGATGAAAATAGTACCTCACATGTGTGGGTGCACCTACCTGGCACCAAGGGGAAAGCCTAAAACACAAGTAACCCCAAGTCTGTTTTCACACCTGAATTTCACACTCTCTGCAGACGGGCATACCACACAGCTATGGACCTCGGGTGTCCAAGCCACCAAGGAAAACAGGGAACCCTATGCATTTCAGAAAAGAGGACACTCGTGGGAATCCGCAGAGGTATGATTTGCGCAAATCGGCCCAAAATTTATTACCCAGACACCCCGCAAAGTCTGAAATGTGGGGAAAAAAACGCATTTTCCGCACATTTCACTCGGCTTACCCATCGAAAAAGCTGCCAGCAACACATGGCCTACCGTCCCGCGTTCCCACAGGTGTCCCGATAAAAACAGTACCTAACATGTGTGGGTGCACCTACCTGGGCGCCAAGGGGAAAGGCTTAAACACAAGTAGCCCCAAGTCTGTTTTCACACCTGAATTTCTCACACTCTACAGACGGGCACGCCATACAGATATGGGCCTCGCGTGTCCAAGCCACCAAGGAAAACAGGGAACCCCATGCATTTCTGAAAAGAGCACTCCTGTGGTAATCCGCAGAGGTATGATTTGCGCAAATCGGCCCATAATTTAATACCCAGACACCCCCGCAAAGTCCAAAATGTGGGAAAAAAATGCATTTTCCGTACATTTCACTCGGCTCACCCATCGAAACACGCCGCCAACAACACATGGCCTACTGTCCCGCGTTCCCACAGGTGTCCCGATAAAAACAGTACCTCACATGTGTGGGTGCACATACCTGGGCGCCAAGGGAAAAGCCTAAAACACAAGTAACGCCAAGTCTGTTTTCATACCTGAATTTCACACTCTCTGCAGACAGGCACACCACAGAGCTATGGACCTCGGGTGTCCAAGCCACCAAGGAAAACAGGGATCCCTATGCATTTCAGAAAAGAGGACACTCGTGGGAATCCGCAGAGGTATGATTTGCGCAAATCGGCCCAGAATGTATTACCCAGACACCCCCACAAAGTCCGAAATGTGGTGAAAAAATGCATTTTCCTCACATTTCAATCGGCTCACCCATCGAAACACGCCACCAACAACACATGGCCTACCGTCCCGTATTCCCACATGTGTCCCGATAAAAACAGTACCTCACATGTGTGGGTGCACCTACCTGGGCGCCAAGGGGAAAGCCTAAAACACAAGTAACTGCAAGTCTGTTTTCAAACCTGAATTTCACACTCTCTGCAGATGGGCACACCACACAGATATGGGCCTTGGGTGTCCAAGCCACCAAGGAAAACAGGGAACCCCATGCATTTCCGAAAAGAGGACACCCGTGGGAATCCGCAGAGGTATGATTTGCGCAAATCGACCCAGAATGTATAACCCAGACAGCCCCGCAAAGTCTGAAATGTGGGGAAAAAACGCATTTTCCACACATTTCAATCGGCTCACCCATCGAAACACGCCGCCAACAACACATGGCCTACCATCCCGCGTTCCCACAGGTGTCCCGATAAAAACAGTACCTCACATGTGTGGGTGCACCTACCTGGGCGCCAAGGGGAAAGCCTAAAACACAAGTAACCCCAAGTCTGTTTTCACACCTGAATTTCTCACACTCTACAGACGGGCACACCATACAGATATGGGCCTCGCGTGTCCAAGCCACCAAGGAAAACAGGGAACCCCATGCATTTCCGAAAAGAGCACTCCTGTGGTAATCTGCAGAGGTATGATTTGCGCAAATCCGCCCATAATTTATTACCCAGACACCCCCGCAAAGTCCAAAATGTGGGAAAAAACGCATTTCCCGCACATTTCACTCGGCTTACCCATCGAAACACGCCGCCAACAACACATGGCCTACCGTCCCGCGTTCCCACAGGTGACCCGATGAAAATAGTACCTCACATGTGTGGGTGCACCTACCTGGCACCAAGGGGAAAGCCTTAAACACAAGTAACACCAAGCCTGTTTTCACACCTGAATTTCACACTCTCTGCAGACGGGCACACCACACAGCTATGGACCTCGGGTGTCCAAGCCACCAAGGAAAACAGGGAACCCTATGCATTTCAGAAAAGAGGACTCTCGTGGGAATCCGCAGAGGTATGATTTGCGCAAATCGGCCCAAAATGTATTACCCAAACACCCCGCAAAGTCTGAAATGTGTGGAAAAAAACGCATTTTCCGCACATTTCACTCGGCTCACCCATCGAAAAACGCTTCCAACAACACATGGCCTACTGTGCCGTGTTCCCACAGGTGTCCCGATAAAAACGGTACCTCACATGTGTGGGTGGACCTACCTGGGCGCCAAGGGCAAAGCCTAAAACACAAGTAACCCCAAGTCTGTTTTCACACCTGAATTTCACACTCTCTGCAGATCGGCACACCACACAGAGATGGGCCTTGGGTGTCCAAGCCACCAAGGAAAACAGGGAACCTCATGCATTTCCGAAAAGAGGACACGCGTTGCAATCCGCGGAGGTATGATTTGCGCAAATCTGCCCCGAATTTATTACCCAGATACCCCCACAAAGTCCAAAATGCGGGGAAAAAAATGCATTTTCCGTACATTTCACTCGGCTCACCCATCGAAACACGCCGCCAACAATACATGGCCTACTGTCCCGCGTTCCCACAGGTGTCCCGATAAAAACAGTACCTCACATGTGTGGGTGCACCTACCCGGGCGCCAAGGGGAAAGCCTAAAACACAAGTAACGCCAAGTCTGTTTTCACACCTGAATTTCACACTCTCTGCAGACAGGCACACCATACAGATATGGGCCTCGGGTGTCCAAGCCACCAAGGAAAACAGGGAACCAGATGCATTTCCGAAAAGAGCACACCAGTGGGAATCCGCAGAGGTATGATTTGCGCAAATTGGCCCAGAATATATTACCCAGACACCCCTGCAAAGTCCGAAATGTGGGGAAAAAACGTATTTTCTGCACATTTCAATCGGCTCACCCATCGAAACACGCTGCCAACAACACATGGCCTACCGTCCTGCGATCCCACAGGTGTCCCGATAAAAACAGTACCTCACATGTGTGGGTGCACCTACCTGGGCGCCAAGGGGAAAGCATAAAACACTAGTAACCCCAAGTCTGTTTTCACACCTGAATTTCACACTCTCTGCAGACGGGCACACCACACAGATATGGGCCTCGGGTGTCCAAGCTACCAAGGAAAACAGGGAACCCTATGCATTTCAGAAAAGAGGACACTCGTGGGAATCCGCAGAGGTATGATTTGCGCAAATTGGCCCAGAATATATTACCCAGACACCCCCGCAAAGTCAGAAATTGCGGGGAAAAAAACGCATTTTCCGTACATTTCACTCGGCTCACCCATCGAAACACGCTGACAACAACACATGGACTACCGTCCCGCGTTCCCACTGGTGTCCCGATGAAAACAGTACCTCACATGTGTGGGTGCACCTACTTGGGCGCCAAGGGGATTGCCTAAAACACAAGTAACGCCAAGTCTGTTTTCACACCTGAATTTCACACTCTCTTCAGACGGGCACACCATACAGATATGGGCCTCGCGTGTCCAAGCCACCAAGGAAAACAGGGAACCCCATGCATTTCCGAAAAGAGGACACCCGTGGGAATCCGCAGAGGTATGATTTGCGCAAATCGGCCCAGAATTTATTACCCAGACACCCCCGCAAAGACTGAAATGTGGGGAAAAAAACGCATTTTCCGCACATTTCACTCGGCTCACCCATCGAAACATGCTACCAAAAACACATGGCCTACCGTGCCGTGTTCTCACAGGTGTCCCGATAAAAACGGTACCTCACATGTGTGGGTGGCCCTACCTGGGCGCCAAGGGGAAAGCCTAAAACACAATTAACCGCAAGTCTGTTTTCACACCTGACTTTCACATTCTCTGCAGACAGGCACACCACACAGATATGGGCCTTGGGTGTCCAAGCCACCAAGGAAAACAGGGAACCCCATGCATTTCCGAAAAGAGCCCTCCTGTGGCAATCCGCAGAGGTATGATTTGCGCAAATCGGCCCAGAATTTATTACCCAGACACCCCTGCAAAGTCTGAAATGTGGGGAAAAAATGCATTTTCTGCACATTTCAATCAGCTCACCCATCGAAACACGCCGCCAACAACACATGACCTACCGTGCCGTGTTCTCACAGGTGTCTCGATAAAAACGGTACCTCACATGTGTGGGTGGACCTACCTGGGCGCCAAGGGCAAAGCCTAAAACACAAGTAACCCCAAGTCTGTTTTCACACCTGAATTTCACACTCTCAGCAGATGGGCACACCACACAGATATGGGCCTTGGGTGTCCAAGCCACCAAGGAAAACAGGGAACCCCATGCATTTCCGAAAAGAGCACTCCTGTGGTAATCCGCAGAGGTATGATTTGCGCAAATCGGCCCAGAATTTAATACCCAGACACCCCCGCAAAGTCCAAAATGTGGGAAAAAAATGCATTTTCCGTACATTTCACTCGGCTCACCCATCGAAACACGCCGCCAACAACACATGGCCTACTGTCCCGCGTTCCCACAGGTGTCCCGATAAAAACAGTACCTCACATGTGTGGGTGCACCTACCTGGGTGCCAAGGGAAAAGCCTAAAACACAAGTAACGCCAAGTCTGTTTTCATACCTGAATTTCACACTCTCTGCAGACAGGCACACCACAGAGCTATGGACCTCGGGTGTCCAAGCCGCCAAGGAAAACAGGGATCCCTATGCATTTCAGAAAAGAGGACACTCGTGGGAATCCGCAGAGGTATGATTTGCGCAAATCGGCCCAGAATGTATTACCCAGACACCCCCACAAAGTCCGAAATGTGGTGAAAAAACGCATTTTCCTCACATTTCAATCGGCTCACCCATCGAAACACGCCACCAACAACACATGGCCTACCCTCCCGTATTCCCACATGTGTCCCGATAAAAACAGTACCTCACATGTGTGGGTGCACCTACCTGGGCGCCAAGGGGAAAGCCTAAAACACAAGTAACCGCAAGTCTGTTTTCAAACCTGAATTTCACACTCTCTGCAGATGGGCACACCACACAGATATGGGCCTTGGGTGTCCAAGCCACCAAGGAAAACAGGGAACCCCATGCATTTCCGAAAAGAGGACACCCGTGGGAATCCGCAGAGGTATGATTTGCGCAAATCGACCAAGAATGTATAACCCAGACACCCCCGCAAAGTCTGAAATGTGGGGAAAAAACGCATTTTCCGGACATTTCAATCGGCTCACCCATCGAAACACGCCGCCAACAACACATGGCCTACCATCCCGCGTTCCCACAGGTGTCCCGATAAAAACGGTACCTCACATGTGTGGGTGGACCTACCTGGGCACCAAGGGCAAAGCCTAAAACACAAGTAACCCCAAGTCTGTTTTCACACCTGAATTTCACACTCTCTGCAGATCGGCACACCACACAGATATGGGCCTTGGGTGTCCAAGCCACCAAGGAAAACAGGGAACCTCATGCATTTCCGAAAAGAGGACACGCGTTGCAATCCGCAGAGGTATGATTTGCGCAAATTGGCCCATAATATATTACCCAGACACCCCTGCAAAGTCCGAAATGTGGGGAAAAAACGTATTTTCTGCACATTTCAATCGGCTCACCCATCGAAACAAGCTGCCAACAACACATGGCCTACCGTCCCGCGATCCCACAGGTGTCCCGATAAAAACAGTACCTCACATGTGTGGGTGCACCTACCTGGGCGCCAAGGGGAAAGCATAAAACACTAGTAACCCCAAGTCTGTTTTCACACCTGAATTTCACACTCTCTGCAGACGGGCACACCACACAGATATGGGCTTCGGGTGTCCAAGCTACCAAGGAAAACAGGGAACCCTATGCATTTCAGAAAAGAGGACACTCGTGGGAATCCGCAGAGGTATGATTTGCGCAAATTGGCCCAGAATATATTACCCAGACACCCCCGCAAAGTCAGAAATTGCGGGGAAAAAAACGCATTTTCCGTACATTTCACTCGGCTCACCCATCGAAACACGCTGACAACAACACATGGACTACTGTCCCGCGTTCCCACTGGTGTCCCGATGAAAACAGTACCTCACATGTGTGCGTGCACCTACTTGGGCGCCAAGGGGATTGCCTAAAACACAAGTAACGCCAAGTCTGTTTTCACACCTGAATTTCACACTCTCTTCAGACGGGCACACCATACAGATATGGGCCTCGCGTGTCCAAGCCACCAAGGAAAACAGGGAACCCCATGCATTTCCGAAAAGAGGACACCCTTGGGAATCCGCAGAGGTATGATTTGCGCAAATCGGCCCAGAATTTATTACCCAGACACCCCCGCAAAGACTGAAATGTGGGGAAAAAAACGCATTTTCCTCACATTTCACTCGGCTCACCCATCGAAACATGCTACCAACAACACATGGCCTACCGTCCCGCTTTCCCACAGGTGCCCCGATGAAAATAGTACCTCACATGTGTGGGTGCACCTACCTGGCACCAAGGGGAAAGCCTAAAACACAAGTAACCCCAAGTCTGTTTTCACACCTGAATTTCTCACACTCTACAGACGGGCACACCATACAGATATGGGCCTCGCGTGTCCAAGCCACCAAGGAAAATAGGGAACCCCATGCATTTCCGAAAAGAGCACTCCTGTGGTAATCTGCAGAGGTATGATTTGCACAAATCGGCCCAGAATTTATTACCCAGACACCCCCGCAAAGTCCAAAATGTGGGAAAAAAACGCATTTCCCGCACATTTCACTCGGCTTACCCATCGAAACAAGCTGCCAGCAACACATGGCCTACCGTCCCACGTTCCCACAGGTGTCCCGATAAAAACAGTACCTCACATGTGTGGGTGCACCTACCTGGGCGCCAAGGGGAAAGCCTAAAACACAAGTAACGCCAAGTCTGTTTTCACACCTGAATTTCACACTCTCTGCAGACAGGCACACCACACAGCTATGGACCTCGGGTGTCCAAGCCACCAAGGAAAACAGGGAACCCTATGCATTTCAGAAAAGAGGACACTCGTGGGAATCCGCAGAGGTATGATTTGCGCAAATCGGCCCAGAATGTATTACCCAGACACCCCCGCAAAGTCCGAAATGTGGTGAAAAAACGCATTTTCCGCACATTTCAATCGGCTTACCCATCGAAAAAGCTGCCAGCAACACATGGCCTACCGTCCCGCGTTCCCACAGGTGTCCCGATAATAATAATAATAATAATTAGGCTTTTATATAGCGCTACAAACCCTCAGGTATCTGAGCGCTGCTTATTATTACCCACGGTGTGTGGTGCTCATTTATCGACCTCGGAAGGATGAAAGGCTGAGTTTGGCCCCGCCGGGATTCGAACCTGCGTTAACAGGCTCTGCACGGGTGTCAAAGCGGGCGCTCTACTCGCTGTGCCACTTGACCGCAAAGTCCGATAAAAACAGTACCTAACATGTGTGGGTGCACCTACCTGGGCGCCAAGGGGAAAGGCTTAAACACAAGTAGCCCCAAGTCTGTTTTCACACCTGAATTTCTCACACTCTACAGACGGGCACGCCATACAGATATGGACCTCGGGTGTCCAAGCCACCAAGGAAAACAGGGATCCCTATGCATTTCAGAAAAGAGGACACTCGTGGGAATCCGCAGAGGTATGATTTGCGCAAATCGGCCCAGAATGTATTACCCAGACACCCCCACAAAGTCCGAAATGTGGTGAAAAAATGCATTTTCCTCACATTTCAATCGGCTCACCCATCGAAACACGCCACCAACAACACATGGCCTACCGTCCCGTATTCCCACATGTGTCCCGATAAAAACAGTACCTCACATGTGTGGGTGCACCTACCTGGGCGCCAAGGGGAAAGCCTAAAACACAAGTAACCGCAAGTCTGTTTTCAAACCTGAATTTCACACTCTCTGCAGATGGGCACACCACACAGATATGGGCCTTGGGTGTCCAAGCCACCAAGGAAAACAGGGAACCCCATGCATTTCCGAAAAGAGGACACCCGTGGGAATCCGCAGAGGTATGATTTGCGCAAATCGACCCAGAATGTATAACCCAGACAGCCCCGCAAAGTCTGAAATGTGGGGAAAAAACGCATTTTCCGCACATTTCAATCGGCTCACCCATCGAAACACGCCGCCAACAACACATGGCCTACCATCCCGCGTTCCCACAGGTGTCCCGATAAAAACAGTACCTCACATGTGTGGGTGCACCTACCTGGGCGCCAAGGGGAAAGCCTAAAACACAAGTAACCCCAAGTCTGTTTTCACACCTGAATTTCTCACACTCTACAGACGGGCACACCATACAGATATGGGCCTCGCGTGTCCAAGCCACCAAGGAAAACAGGGAACCCCATGCATTTCCGAAAAGAGCACACCAGTGGGAATCTGCAGAGGTATGATTTGCGCAAATTGGCCCAGAATGTATTACCCAGACACCCCTGCAAAGTCCGAAATGTGGGGAAAAAACGTATTTTCTGCACATTTCAATCGGCTCACCCATCGAAACACGCCGCCAACAACACATGGCCTACCGTCCCGCGTTCCCACAGGTGTCCTTATAAAAACAGTACCTCACATGTGTGGGTGCACCTACCTGGGCGCCAAGGGCAAAGCCTAAAACACAAGTAACCCCAAGTCTGTTTTCACACTTGAATTTCACACTCTCTGAAGATGGGCACGCCACACAGATATGGGCCTTGTGTGTCCAAGCCACCAAGGAAAACAGGGAACCCCATGCATTTCCAAAAAGAGGACACCCGTGGGAATCCGCAGAGGTATGATTTGCGCAAATCGGCCCAGAATGTATTACCCAGACACCCCTGCAAAGTCCGAAATTGCGGGGATAAAAACGCATTTTCCGTATATTTCACTCGGCTCACCCATCGAAACACGCTGCCAACAACACCTGGCCTACCGTCCCGCGTTCCCACTGGTGTCCCGATGAAAACAGTACCTCACATGTGTGGGTGCACCTACTTTGGCGCCAAGGGGATTGCCTAAAACACAAGTAACGCCAAGTCTGTTTTCACACCTGAATTTCACACTCTCTTCTGACGGGCACACCATACAGATATGGGCCTCGCATGTCCAAGCCACCAAGGAAAACAGGGAACCCCATGCATTTGCGAAAAGAGCACTCCTGTGGTAATCCGCAGAGGTATGATTTGCGCAAATCGGCCCAGAATTTATTACCCAGACACCCCCGCAAAGTCCAAAATGTGGGAAAAAAATGCATTTCCCGCTCATTTCACTCGGCTTACCCATCGAAACAAGCTGCCAGCAACACATGGCCTACCGTCCCGCGTTCCCACAGGTGTCCCGATGAAAATAGTACCTCACATATGTGGGTGCACCTACCTGGCACCAAGGGGAAAGCCTAAAACACAAGTAACCCCAAGTCTGTTTTCACACCTGAATTTCACACTCTCTTCAGACGGGCACACCATACAGATATGGGCCTCGGGTGTCCAAGCCACCAAGGAAAACAGGGAACCCCATGCATTTCCGAAAAGAGGCCACCTGTGGGAATCCGCAGAGGTATGATTTTTGCAAATCGGCCCAGAATTTATTACCCAGACACCCCCGCAAAGTCCAAAATGTGGGGGGAAAAAAAGGCATTCCCGCACATTTCACTCGGTTTACCCATCGAAACAAGCTGCCAGCAACACATGGTTTACCGTCCCGCGTTCCCACAGGTGTCCCTATGAAAATAGTACCTCACATGTGTGGGTGCACCTACCTGGCGCCAAGGGGAAAGCCTAAAACACAAGTAACCCCAAGTTTGTTTTCACACCTGAATTTCACACTCTCTGCAGATGGGAACACCATACAGATATGGACCTCGGGTGTCCAAGCCACCAAGGAAAACAGGGAACCCTATGCATTTCCGAAAAGAGGACACCCGTGGGAATCCGCAGAGGTATAATTTGCACAAATCGGCCCAGAATTTATTACCCAGACACCCTTGCAAATTCCGAAATGTGGGGAAAAAAATGCATTTTCCGCACATTTCACTCGGCTCACCCATCGAAACACGCCGCCAACAACACATGGCCTACCGTCCCATGTTCCCACAGGGGTCCCGATGAAAACGGTACCTCACATGTGTGGGTGCACCTACCTGGGCGCCAAGGGGAAAGCCTAAAACACAAGTAACCCCAAGTCTGTTTTCACACCTGAATTTCACACTCTCTGCAGACGCGCACACCATACAGATATGGGCCTCGGGTGTCCAAGCCACCAAGGAAAACAGGGAACCTAATGCATTTCCGAAAAGAGCACACAACCGTGGGAATCCGCAGAGGTATGATTTGCGCAAATCGGCCCAGAATTTATTACCAAGACACCCCCGCAAAGTCCGAAATGTGGGGAAAAAAATGCATTTTCCGTACATTTCAATCGGCTCACCCATCGAAACACGCCGCCAACAACACATGGCCTACTGTCCCGCGTTCCCACAGGTGTCCCGATAAAAACAGTACCTCACATGTGTGGGTGCACCTACCTGGGCGCCAAGGGGAAAGCCTAAAACACAAGTAACCGCAAGTCTGTTTTCACACCTGACTTTCACATTCTCTGCAGACAGGCACACCACACAGATATGGGCCTTGGGTGTCCAAGCCACCAAGGAAAACAGGGAACCCCATGCATTTCCGAAAAGAGCCCTCCTGTGGCAATCCGCAGAGGTATGATTTGCGCAAATCGGCCCAGAATTTATTACCCAGACACCCCTGCAAAGTCTGAAATGTGGGGAAAAAATGCATTTTCTGCACATTTCAATCAGCTCACCCATCGAAACACGCCGCCAACAACACATGGCCTACCGTGCCGTGTTCTCACAGGTGTCTCGATAAAAACGGTACCTCACATGTGTGGGTGGACCTACCTGGGCGCCAAGGGCAAAGCCTAAAACACAAGTAACCCCAAGTCTGTTTTCACACCTGAATTTCACACTCTCAGCAGATGGGCACAGCACACAGATATGGGCCTTGGGTGTCCAAGCCACCAAGGAAAACAGGGAACCCCATGCATTTCCGAAAAGAGGACACCCGTGGGAATCCGTAGAGGTATGATTTGCGCAAATCGACCCAGAATGTATTACCCAGACACCCCTGCAAAGTCTGAAATGTGAGGAAAAAACGCATTTTCCGCACATTTCAATCGGCTCACCCATCGAAACACGCCGGCAACAACACATGGCCTACCGTCCCGCGTTCCCACAGGTGTCCCGATAAAAACAGTACCTCACATGTGTGGGTGCACCTACCTGGGCGCCAAGCGGAAAGGCTTAAACACAAGTAACCCCAAGTCTGTTTTCACACCTGAATTTCTCACACTCTACAGACGGGCACGCCATACAGATATGGGCCTCGCGTGTCCAAGCCACCAAGGAAAACAGGGAACCCCATGCATTTCTGAAAAGAGCACTCCTGTGGTAATCCGCAGAGGTATGATTTGCGCAAATCGGCCCAGAATTTAATACCCAGACACCCCCGCAAAGTCCAAAATGTGGGAAAAAAATGCATTTTCCGTACATTTCACTCGGCTCACCCATCGAAACACGCCGCCAACAACACATGGCCTACTGTCCCGCGTTCCCACAGGTGTCCCGATAAAAACAGTACCTCACATGTGTGGGTGCACCTACCTGGGCGCCAAGGGGAAAGCCTAAAACACAAGTAACGCCAAGTCTGTTTTCACACCTGAATTTCACACTCTCTGCAGACAGGCACACCACACAGCTATGGACCTCGGGTGTCCAAGCCACCAAGGAAAACAGGGAACCCTATGCATTTCAGAAAAGAGGACACTCGTGGGAATCCGCAGAGGTATGATTTGCGCAAATCGGCCCAGAATGTATTACCCAGACACCCCCGCAAAGTCCGAAATGTGGTGAAAAAACGCATTTTCCGCACATTTCAATCGGCTTACCCATCGAAAAAGCTGCCAGCAACACATGGCCTACCGTCCCGCGTTCCCACAGGTGTCCCGATAATAATAATAATAATAATTAGGCTTTTATATAGCGCTACAAACCCTCAGGTATCTGAGCGCTGCTTATTATTACCCACGGTGTGTGGTGCTCATTTATCGACCTCGGAAGGATGAAAGGCTGAGTTTGGCCCCGCCGGGATTCGAACCTGCGTTAACAGGCTCTGCACGGGTGTCAAAGCGGGCGCTCTACTCGCTGTGCCACTTGACCGCAAAGTCCGATAAAAACAGTACCTAACATGTGTGGGTGCACCTACCTGGGCGCCAAGGGGAAAGGCTTAAACACAAGTAGCCCCAAGTCTGTTTTCACACCTGAATTTCTCACACTCTACAGACGGGCACGCCATACAGATATGGGCCTCGCGTGTCCAAGCCACCAAGGAAAACAGGGAACCCCATGCATTTCTGAAACGAGCAATCCTGTGGTAATTCGCAGAGGTATGATTTGCGCAAATCGGCCCATAATTTAATACCCAGACACCCCCGCAAAGTCCAAAATGTGGGAAAAAAATGCATTTTCCGTACATTTCACTCGGCTCACCCATCGAAACACGCCGCCAACAACACATGGCCTACTGTCCCGTATTCCCACATGTGTCCCGATAAAAACAGTACCTCACATGTGTGGGTGCACCTACCTGGGCGCCAAGGGGAAAGCCTAAAACACAAGTAACCGCAAGTCTGTTTTCAAACCTGAATTTCACACTCTCTGCAGATGGGCACACCAAACAGATATGGGCCTTGGGTGTCCAAGCCACCAAGGAAAACAGGGAACCCCATGCATTTCCGAAAAGAGGACACCCGTGGGAATCCGCAGAGGCATGATTTGCGCAAATCAACCCAGAATGTATAACCCAGACAGCCCCGCAAAGTCTGAAATGTGGGGAAAAAACGCATTTTCCGCACATTTCAATCGGCTCACCCATCGAAACACGCCGCCAACAACACATGGCCTACCATCCCGCGTTCCCACAGGTGTCCCGATAAAAACAGTACCTCACATGTGTGGGTGCACCTACCTGGGCGCCAAGGGGAAAGCCTAAAACACAAGTAACCCCAAGTCTGTTTTCACACCTGAATTTCTCACACTCTACAGACGGGCACACCATACAGATATGGGCCTCGCGTGTCCAAGCCACCAAGGAAAACAGGGAACCCCATGCATTTCCGAAAAGAGCACACCAGTGGGAATCTGCAGAGGTATGATTTGCGCAAATTGGCCCAGAATGTATTACCCAGACACCCCTGCAAAGTCCGAAATGTGGGGAAAAAACGTATTTTCTGCACATTTCAATCGGCTCACCCATCGAAACACGCCGCCAACAACACATGGCCTACCGTCCCGCGTTCCCACAGGTGTCCTTATAAAAACAGTACCTCACATGTGTGGGTGCACCTACCTGGGCGCCAAGGGCAAAGCCTAAAACACAAGTAACCCCAAGTCTGTTTTCACACTTGAATTTCACACTCTCTGCAGATGGGTACGCCACACAGATATGGGCCTTGTGTGTCCAAGCCACCAAGGAAAACAGGGAACCCCATGCATTTCCAAAAAGAGGACACCCGTGGGAATCCGCAGAGGTATGATTTGCGCAAATCGGCCCAGAATGTATTACCCAGACACCCCTGCAAAGTCCGAAATTGCGGGGATAAAAACGCATTTTCCGTATATTTCACTCGGCTCACCCATCGAAACACGCTGCCAACAACACCTGGCCTACCGTCCCGCGTTCCCACTGGTGTCCCGATGAAAACAGTACTTCACATGTGTGGGTGCACCTACTTTGGCGCCAAGGGGATTGCCTAAAACACAAGTAACGCCAAGTCTGTTTTCACACCTGAATTTCACACTCTCTTCTGACGGGCACACCATACAGATATGGGCCTCGCATGTCCAAGCCACCAAGGAAAACAGGGAACCCCATGCATTTGCGAAAAGAGCACTCCTGTGGTAATCCGCAGAGGTATGATTTGCGCAAATCGGCCCAGAATTTATTACCCAGACACCCCCGCAAAGTCCAAAATGTGGGAAAAAAATGCATTTCCCGCACATTTCACTCGGCTTACCCATCGAAACAAGCTGCCAGCAACACATGGCCTACCGTCCCGCGTTCCCACAGGTGTCCCGATGAAAATAGTACCTCACATATGTGGGTGCACCTACCTGGCACCAAGGGGAAAGCCTAAAACACAAGTAACCCCAAGTCTGTTTTCACACCTGAATTTCACACTCTCTTCAGACGGGCACACCATACAGATATGGGCCTCGGGTGTCCAAGCCACCAAGGAAAACAGGGAACCCCATGCATTTCCGAAAAGAGGCCACCTGTGGGAATCCGCAGAGGTATGATTTTTGCAAATCGGCCCAGAATTTATTACCCAGACACCCCCGCAAAGTCCAAAATGTGGGGGGAAAAAAAGGCATTCCCGCACATTTCACTCGGTTTACCCATCGAAACAAGCTGCCAGCAACACATGGTTTACCGTCCCGCGTTCCCACAGGTGTCCCTATGAAAATAGTACCTCACATGTGTGGGTGCACCTACCTGGCGCCAAGGGGAAAGCCTAAAACACAAGTAACCCCAAGTCTGTTTTCACACCTGAATTTCACACTCTCTGCAGATGGGAACACCATACAGATATGTACCTCGGGTGTCCAAGCCACCAAGGAAAACAGGGAACCCTATGCATTTCCGAAAAGAGGACACCCGTGGGAATCCGCAGAGGTATAATTTGCACAAATCGGCCCAGAATTTATTACCCAGACACCCTTGCAAAGTCCGAAATGTGGGGAAAAAAATGCATTTTCCGCACATTTCACTCGGCTCACCCATCGAAACACGCCGCCAACAACACATGGCCTACCGTCCCATGTTCCCACAGGGGTCCCGATGAAAACGGTACCTCACATGTGTGGGTGCACCTACCTGGGCGCCAAGGGGAAAGCCTAAAACACAAGTAACCCCAAGTCTGTTTTCACACCTGAATTTCACACTCTCTGCAGACGCGCACACCATACAGATATGGGCCTCGGGTGTCCAAGCCACCAAGGAAAACAGGGAACCTAATGCATTTCCGAAAAGAGCACACAACCGTGGGAATCCGCAGAGGTATGATTTGCGCAAATCGGCCCAGAATTTATTACCAAGACACCCCCGCAAAGTCCGAAATGTGGGGAAAAAAATGCATTTTCCGTACATTTCAATCGGCTCACCCATCGAAACACGCCGCCAACAACACATGGCCTACTGTCCCGCGTTCCCACAGGTGTCCCGATAAAAACAGTACCTCACATGTGTGGGTGCACCTACCTGGGCGCCAAGGGGAAAGCCTAAAACACAAGTAACCGCAAGTCTGTTTTCACACCTGACTTTCACATTCTCTGCAGACAGGCACACCACACAGATATGGGCCTTGGGTGTCCAAGCCACCAAGGAAAACAGGGAACCCCATGCATTTCCGAAAAGAGCCCTCCTGTGGCAATCCGCAGAGGTATGATTTGCGCAAATCGGCCCAGAATTTATTACCCAGACACCCCTGCAAAGTCTGAAATGTGGGGAAAAAATGCATTTTCTGCACATTTCAATCAGCTCACCCATCGAAACACGCCGCCAACAACACATGGCCTACCGTGCCGTGTTCTCACAGGTGTCTCGATAAAAACGGTACCTCACATGTGTGGGTGGACCTACCTGGGCGCCAAGGGCAAAGCCTAAAACACAAGTAACCCCAAGTCTGTTTTCACACCTGAATTTCACACTCTCAGCAGATGGGCACACCACACAGATATGGGCCTTGGGTGTCCAAGCCACCAAGGAAAACAGGGAACCCCATGCATTTCCGAAAAGAGGACACCCGTGGGAATCCGTAGAGGTATGATTTGCGCAAATCGACCCAGAATGTATTACCCAGACACCCCTGCAAAGTCTGAAATGTGAGGAAAAAACGCATTTTCCGCACATTTCAATCGGCTCACCCATCGAAACACGCCGGCAACAACACATGGCCTACCGTCCCGCGTTCCCACAGGTGTCCCGATAAAAACAGTACCTCACATGTGTGGGTGCACCTACCTGGGCGCCAAGCGGAAAGGCTTAAACACAAGTAACCCCAAGTCTGTTTTCACACCTGAATTTCTCACACTCTACAGACGGGCACGCCATACAGATATGGGCCTCGCGTGTCCAAGCCACCAAGGAAAACAGGGAACCCCATGCATTTCTGAAAAGAGCACTCCTGTGGTAATCCGCAGAGGTATGATTTGCGCAAATCGGCCCAGAATTTAATACCCAGACACCCCCGCAAAGTCCAAAATGTGGGAAAAAAATGCATTTTCCGTACATTTCACTCGGCTCACCCATCGAAACACGCCGCCAACAACACATGGCCTACTGTCCCGCGTTCCCACAGGTGTCCCGATAAAAACAGTACCTCACATGTGTGGGTGCACCTACCTGGGCGCCAAGGGAAAAGCCTAAAACACAAGTAACGCCAAGTCTGTTTTCATACCTGAATTTCACACTCTCTGCAGACAGGCACACCACAGAGCTATGGACCTCGGGTGTCCAAGCCGCCAAGGAAAACAGGGATCCCTATGCATTTCAGAAAAGAGGACACTCGTGGGAATCCGCAGAGGTATGATTTGCGCAAATCGGCCCAGAATGTATTACCCAGACACCCCCACAAAGTCCGAAATGTGGTGAAAAAACGCATTTTCCTCACATTTCAATCGGCTCACCCATCGAAACACGCCACCAACAACACATGGCCTACCCTCCCGTATTCCCACATGTGTCCCGATAAAAACAGTACCTCACATGTGTGGGTGCACCTACCTGGGCGCCAAGGGGAAAGCCTAAAACACAAGTAACCGCAAGTCTGTTTTCAAACCTGAATTTCACACTCTCTGCAGATGGGCACACCACACAGATATGGGCCTTGGGTGTCCAAGCCACCAAGGAAAACAGGGAACCCCATGCATTTCCGAAAAGAGGACACCCGTGGGAATCCGCAGAGGTATGATTTGCGCAAATCGACCAAGAATGTATAACCCAGACACCCCCGCAAAGTCTGAAATGTGGGGAAAAAACGCATTTTCCGGACATTTCAATCGGCTCACCCATCGAAACACGCCGCCAACAACACATGGCCTACCATCCCGCGTTCCCACAGGTGTCCCGATAAAAACGGTACCTCACATGTGTGGGTGGACCTACCTGGGCACCAAGGGCAAAGCCTAAAACACAAGTAACCCCAAGTCTGTTTTCACACCTGAATTTCACACTCTCTGCAGATCGGCACACCACACAGATATGGGCCTTGGGTGTCCAAGCCACCAAGGAAAACAGGGAACCTCATGCATTTCCGAAAAGAGGACACGCGTTGCAATCCGCAGAGGTATGATTTGCGCAAATTGGCCCATAATATATTACCCAGACACCCCTGCAAAGTCCGAAATGTGGGGAAAAAACGTATTTTCTGCACATTTCAATCGGCTCACCCATCGAAACAAGCTGCCAACAACACATGGCCTACCGTCCCGCGATCCCACAGGTGTCCCGATAAAAACAGTACCTCACATGTGTGGGTGCACCTACCTGGGCGCCAAGGGGAAAGCATAAAACACTAGTAACCCCAAGTCTGTTTTCACACCTGAATTTCACACTCTCTGCAGACGGGCACACCACACAGATATGGGCTTCGGGTGTCCAAGCTACCAAGGAAAACAGGGAACCCTATGCATTTCAGAAAAGAGGACACTCGTGGGAATCCACAGAGGTATGATTTGCGCAAATCGGCCCAGAATTTATTACCCAGACACCCCCGCAAAGACTGAAATGTGGGGAAAAAAACGCATTTTCCTCACATTTCACTCGGCTCACCCATCGAAACACGCTGACAACAACACATGGACTACTGTCCCGCGTTCCCACTGGTGTCCCGATGAAAACAGTACCTCACATGTGTGCGTGCACCTACTTGGGCGCCAAGGGGATTGCCTAAAACACAAGTAACGCCAAGTCTGTTTTCACACCTGAATTTCACACTCTCTTCAGACGGGCACACCATACAGATATGGGCCTCGCGTGTCCAAGCCACCAAGGAAAACAGGGAACCCCATGCATTTCCGAAAAGAGGACACCCTTGGGAATCCGCAGAGGTATGATTTGCGCAAATCGGCCCAGAATTTATTACCCAGACACCCCCGCAAAGACTGAAATGTGGGGAAAAAAACGCATTTTCCTCACATTTCACTCGGCTCACCCATCGAAACATGCTACCAACAACACATGGCCTACCGTCCCGCTTTCCCACAGGTGTCCCGATGAAAATAGTACCTCACATGTGTGGGTGCACCTACCTGGCACCAAGGGGAAAGCCTAAAACACAAGTAACCCCAAGTCTGTTTTCACACCTGAATTTCTCACACTCTACAGACGGGCACACCATACAGATATGGGCCTCGCGTGTCCAAGCCACCAAGGAAAATAGGGAACCCCATGCATTTCCGAAAAGAGCACTCCTGTGGTAATCTGCAGAGGTATGATTTGCACAAATCGGCCCAGAATTTATTACCCAGACACCCCCGCAAAGTCCAAAATGTGGGAAAAAAACGCATTTCCCGCACATTTCACTCGGCTTACCCATCGAAACAAGCTGCCAGCAACACATGGCCTACCGTCCCGCTTTCCCACAGGTGTCCCGATGAAAATAGTACCTCACATGTGTGGGTGCACCTACCTGGCACCAAGGGGAAAGCCTAAAACACAAGTAACCCCAAGTCTGTTTTCACACCTGAATTTCACACTCTCTGCAGACGGGCATACCACACAGCTATGGACCTCGGGTGTCCAAGCCACCAAGGAAAACAGGGAACCCTATGCATTTCAGAAAAGAGGACACTCGTGGGAATCCGCAGAGGTATGATTTGCGCAAATCGGCCCAAAATTTATTACCCAGACACCCCGCAAAGTCTGAAATGTGGGGAAAAAAACGCATTTTCCGCACATTTCACTCGGCTCACCCATCGAAACACACCGCCAACAACAGATGGCCTACTGTCCCACGTTCCCACAGGTGTCCCGATAAAAACAGTACCTCACATGTGTGGGTGCACCTACCTGGGCGCCAAGGGGAAAGCCTAAAACACAAGTAACGCCAAGTCTGTTTTCACACCTGAATTTCACACTCTCTGCAGACAGGCACACCACACAGCTATGGACCTCGGGTGTCCAAGCCACCAAGGAAAACAGGGAACCCTATGCATTTCAGAAAAGAGGACACTCGTGGGAATCCGCAGAGGTATGATTTGCGCAAATCGGCCCAGAATGTATTACCCAGACACCCCCGCAAAGTCCGAAATGTGGTGAAAAAACGCATTTTCCGCACATTTCAATCGGCTTACCCATCGAAAAAGCTGCCAGCAACACATGGCCTACCGTCCCGCGTTCCCACAGGTGTCCCGATAAAAACAGTACCTAACATGTGTGGGTGCACCTACCTGGGCGCCAAGGGGAAAGGCTTAAACACAAGTAGCCCCAAGTCTGTTTTCACACCTGAATTTCTCACACTCTACAGACGGGCACGCCATACAGATATGGGCCTCGCGTGTCCAAGCCACCAAGGAAAACAGGGAACCCCATGCATTTCTGAAAAGAGCGCTCCTGTGGTAATCCGCAGAGGTATGATTTGCGCAAATCGGCCCATAATTTAATACCCAGACACCCCCGCAAAGTCCAAAATGTGGGAAAAAAATGCATTTTCCGTACATTTCACTCGGCTCACCCATCGAAACACGCCGCCAACAACACATGGCCTACTGTCCCGCGTTCCCACAGGTGTCCCGATAAAAACAGTACCTCACATGTGTGGGTGCACATACCTGGGCGCCAAGGGAAAAGCCTAAAACACAAGTAACGCCAAGTCTGTTTTCATACCTGAATTTCACACTCTCTGCAGACAGGCACACCACAGAGCTATGGACCTCGGGTGTCCAAGCCACCAAGGAAAACAGGGATCCCTATGCATTTCAGAAAAGAGGACACTCGTGGGAATCCGCAGAGGTATGATTTGCGCAAATCGGCCCAGAATGTATTACCCAGACACCCCCACAAAGTCCGAAATGTGGTGAAAAAATGCATTTTCCTCACATTTCAGTCGGCTCACCCATCGAAACACGCCACCAACAACACATGGCCTACCGTCCCGTATTCCCACATGTGTCCCGATAAAAACAGTACCTCACATGTGTGGGTGCACCTACTTGGGCGCCAAGGGGAAAGCCTAAAACACAAGTAACCGCAAGTCTGTTTTCAAACCTGAATTTCACACTCTCTGCAGATGGGCAAACCACACAGATATGGGCCTTGGGTGTCCAAGCCACCAAGGAAAACAGGGAACCCCATGCATTTCCGAAAAGAGGACACCCGTGGGAATCCGCAGAGGTATGATTTGCGCAAATCGACCCAGAATGTATAACCCAGACAGCCCCGCAAAGTCTGAAATGTGGGGAAAAAACGCATTTTCCGCACATTTCAATCGGCTCACCCATCGAAACACGCCGCCAACAACACATGGCCTACCATCCCGCGTTCCCACAGGTGTCCCGATAAAAACAGTACCTCACATGTGTGGGTGCACCTACCTGGGCGCCAAGGGGAAAGCCTAAAACACAAGTAACCCCAAGTCTGTTTTCACACCTGAATTTCTCACACTCTACAGACGGGCACACCATACAGATATGGGCCTCGCGTGTCCAAGCCACCAAGGAAAACAGGGAACCCCATGCATTTCCGAAAAGAGCACTCCTGTGGTAATCTGCAGAGGTATGATTTGCGCAAATCCGCCCATAATTTATTACCCAGACACCCCCGCAAAGTCCAAAATGTGGGAAAAAACGCATTTCCCGCACATTTCACTCGGCTTACCCATCGAAACACGCCGCCAACAACACATGGCCTACCGTCCCGCGTTCCCACAGGTGACCCGATGAAAATAGTACCTCACATGTGTGGGTGCACCTACCTGGCACCAAGGGGAAAGCCTTAAACACAAGTAACCCCAAGTCTGTTTTCACACCTGAATTTCACACTCTCTGCAGACGGGCCCACCACACAGCTATGGACCTCGGGTGTCCAAGCCACCAAGGAAAACAGGGAACCCTATGCATTTCAGAAAAGAGGACTCTCGTGGGAATCCGCAGAGGTATGATTTGCGCAAATCGGCCCAAAATGTATTACCCAAACACCCCGCAAAGTCTGAAATGTGGGGAAAAAAACGCATTTTCCGCACATTTCACTCGGCTCACCCATCGAAAAACGCTTCCAACAACACATGGCCTACTGTGCCGTGTTCCCACAGGTGTCCCGATAAAAACGGTACCTCACATGTGTGGGTGGACCTACCTGGGCGCCAAGGGCAAAGCCTAAAACACAAGTAACCCCAAGTCTGTTTTCACACCTGAATTTCACACTCTCTGCAGATCGGCACACCACACAGATATGGGCCTTGGGTGTCCAAGCCACCAAGGAAAACAGGGAACCTCATGCATTTCCGAAAAGAGGACACGCGTTGCAATCCGCGGAGGTATGATTTGCGCAAATCTGCCCCGAATTTATTACCCAGATACCCCCACAAAGTCCAAAATGCGGGGAAAAAAATGCATTTTCCGTACATTTCACTCGGCTCACCCATCCAAACACGCCGCCAACAACACATGGCCTACTGTCCCGCGTTCCCACAGGTGTCCCGATAAAAACAGTACCTCACATGTGTGGGTGCACCTACCCGGGCGCCAAGGGGAAAGCCTAAAACACAAGTAACGCCAAGTCTGTTTTCACACCTGAATTTCACACTCTCTGCAGACAGGCACACCATACAGATATGGGCCTCGGGTGTCCAAGCCACCAAGGAAAACAGGGAACCAGATGCATTTCCGAAAAGAGCACACCAGTGGGAATCCGCAGAGGTATGATTTGCGCAAATTGGCCCAGAATATATTACCCAGACACCCCTGCAAAGTCCGAAATGTGGGGAAAAAACGTATTTTCTGCACATTTCAATCGGCTCACCCATCGAAACACGCTGCCAACAACACATGGCCTACCGTCCCGCGATCCCACAGGTGTCCCGATAAAAACAGTACCTCACATGTGTGGGTGCACCTACCTGGGCGCCAAGGGGAAAGCATAAAACACTAGTAACCCCAAGTCTGTTTTCACACCTGAATTTCACACTCTCTGCAGACGGGCACACCACACAGATATGGGCCTCGGGTGTCCAAGCTACCAAGGAAAACAGGGAACCCTATGCATTTCAGAAAAGAGGACACTCGTGGGAATCCGCAGAGGTATGATTTGCGCAAATTGGCCCAGAATATATTACCCAGACACCCCCGCAAAGTCAGAAATTGCGGGGAAAAAAACGCATTTTCCGTACATTTCACTCGGCTCACCCATCGAAACACGCTGACAACAACACATGGACTACCGTCCCGCGTTCCCACTGGTGTCCCGATGAAAACAGTACCTCACATGTGTGGGTGCACCTACTTGGGCGCCAAGGGGATTGCCTAAAACACAAGTAACGCCAAGTCTGTTTTCACACCTGAATTTCACACTCTCTTCAGACGGGCACACCATACAGATATGGGCCTCGCGTGTCCAAGCCACCAAGGAAAACAGGGAACCCCATGCATTTCCGAAAAGAGGACACCCGTGGGAATCCGCAGAGGTATGATTTGCGCAAATCGGCCCAGAATTTATTACCCAGACACCCCCGCAAAGACTGAAATGTGGGGAAAAAAATGCATTTTCCGCACATTTCACTCGGCTCACCCATCGAAACATGCTACCAAAAACACATGGCCTACCGTGCCGTGTTCTCACAGGTGTCCCGATAAAAACGGTACCTCACATGTGTGGGTGGCCCTACCTGGGCGCCAAGGGCAAAGCCTAAAACACAAGTAACCCCAAGTCTGTTTTCACACCTGAATTTCACACTCTCAGCAGATGGGCACACCACACAGATATGGGCCTTGGGTGTCCAAGCCACTAAGGAAAACAGGGAACCCCATGCATTTCCGAAAAGAGGACACCCGTGGGAATCCGCAGAGGTATGATTTGCGCAAATCGGCCCAGAATTTATTACCCAGACACCCCCGCAAAGACTGAAATGTGGGGAAAAAAACGCATTTCCCGCACATTTCACTCGGCTTACCCATCGAAACAAGCTGCCAGCAACACCTGGCCTACCGTCCCGCGTTCCCACAGGTGTCTCGATGAAAATAGTACCTCACATGTGTGGGTGCACCTACCTGGCACCAAGGGGAAAGCCTAAAACACAAGTAACCCCAAGTCTGTTTTCACACCTGAATTTCTCACACTCTACAGACAGGCACACCATACAGATATGGGCCTCGCGTGTCCAAGCCACCAAGGAAAACAGGGAACCCCATGCATTTCCGAAAAGAGCACTCCTGTGGTAATCTGCAGAGGTATGATTTGCACAAATCGGCCCAGAATTTATTACCCAGACACCCCCGCAAAGTCCAAAATGTGGGAAAAAAACGCATTTCCCGCACATTTCACTCGGCTTACCTATCGAAACAAGCTGCCAGCAACACATGGCATACCGTCCCGCGTTCCCACAGGTGTCCAGATGAAAATAGTACCTCACATGTGTGGGTGCACCTACCTGGCACCAAGGGGAAAGCCTAAAACACAAGTAACCCCAAGTCTGTTTTCACACCTGAATTTCACACTCTCTGCAGACGGGCATACCACACAGCTATGGACCTCGGGTGTCCAAGCCACCAAGGAAAACAGGGAACCCTATGATTTCAGAAAAGAGGACACTCGTGGGAATCCGCAGAGGTATGATTTGCGCAAATCGGCCCAAAATTTATTACCCAGACACCCCGCAAAGTCTGAATTGTGGGGAAAAAAACGCATTTTCCGCACATTTCACTCGGCTCACCCATCGAAAAACGCTTCCAACAACACATGGCCTACTGTGCCGTGTTCCCACAGGTGTCCCGATAAAAACTGTACCTCACATGTGTGGGTGGACCTACCTGGGCGCCAAGGGGAAAGCCTAAAACACAAGTAACGCCAAGTCTGTTTTAACACCTGAATTTCACACTCTCTGCAGACAGGCACACCACACAGCTATGGACCTCGGGTGTCCAAGCCACCAAGGAAAACAGGGAACCCTATGCATTTCAGAAAAGAGGACACTCGTGGGAATCCGCAGAGGTATGATTTGCGCAAATCGGCCCAGAATGTATTACCCAGACACCCCCGCAAAGTCCGAAATGTGGTGAAAAAACGCATTTCCGCACATTTCAATCGGCTTACCCATCGAAAAAGCTGCCAGCAACACATGGCCTACCGTCCCGCGTTCCCACATGTGTCCCGATAAAAACAGTACCTCACATGTGTGGGTGCACCTACCTGGGCGCCAAGGGGAAAGCCTAAAACACAAGTAACCCCAAGTCTGTTTTCACACCTGAATTTCACACTCTCTGCAGATGGGCACACCACACAGATATGGGCCTCGGGTATCCAAGCCACCAAGGAAAACAGGGAACCCTATGCATTTCAGAAAAGAGGACACTCGTGGGAATCCGCAGAGGTATGATTTGCGCAAATCGGCCCAGAATTTATTACCCAGACACCCCCGCAAAGACTGAAATGTGTGGAAAAAAATGCATTTTCCGCACATTTCACTCGGCACACCCATCGAAACACGCTACCAACAACACATGGCCTACCGTGCCGTGTTCTCACAGGTGTCCCGATAAAAACGGTACCTCACATGTGTGGGTGGACCTACCTGGGCGCCAAGGGCAAAGCCTAAAACACAAGTAACCCCAAGTCTGTTTTCACACCTGAATTTCACACTCTCTGCAGATGGGCACACCACACAGATATGGGCCTTGGGTGTCCAAGCCACCAAGGAAAACAGGGAACCCCGTGCATTTCCGAAAAGAGGACACCCGTGGGAATCCGCAGAGGTATGATTTGCGCAAATCGGCCCAGAATGTATTACCCAGACACCCCCGCAAAGTCTGAAATGTGGGGAAAAAACGCATTTTCCGCACATTTCAATCGGCTCACCCATCGAAACACGCCGCCAACAACACATGGCCTACTGTCCCGCGTTCCCACAGGTGTCCCGATAAAAACAGTACCTCACATGTGTGGGTGCACCTACCTGGGCGCCAAGGGGAAAGCCTAAAACACAAGTAACCCCAAGTCTGTTTTCACACCTGAATTTCTCACACTCTACAGACGGGCACACCACACATATTATGGCCTTGGGTGTCCAAGCCACCAAGGAAAACAGGGAAACCCATGCATTTCTGAAAAGAGGACACCTGTGGGAATCCGCAGAGTTATGATTTGTGCAAATCGGCCCAGAATTTATTACCCAGACACCCCTGCAAAGTCAGAAATTGCGGGGAAAAAAAGCATTTTCCGTACATTTCACTCGGCTCACCCATCGAAACACGCTGCCAACAACACATGGCCTACCGTCCCGCGTTCCCACTGGTGTCCCGATGAAAACAGTACCTCACATGTGTGGGTGCACCTACTTGGGCGCCAAGGGGATTGCCTAAAACACAAGTAACGCCAAGTCTGTTTTCACACCTGAATTTCACACTCTCTTCAGACGGGCACACCATACAGATATGGGCCTCGCGTGTCCAAGCCACCAAGGAAAACAGGGAACCCCATGCATTTCCGAAAGGAGCACTCCTGTGGTAATCCGCAGAGGTATGATTTGCGCAAATCGGCCCAAAATGTATTACCCAGACACCCCGCAAAGTCTGAAATGTGGTGAAAAAAACGCATTTTCCGCACATTTCACTCGGCTCACCCATCGAAAAACGCTGCCAACAACACATGGCCTACTGTGCCGTGTTCCCACAGGTGTCCCGATAAAAACGGTACCTCACATGTGTGGGTGGACCTACCTGGGCGCCAAGGGCAAAGCCTAAAACACAAGTAACCCCAAGTCTGTTTTCACACCTGAATTTCACACTCTCTGCAGACGGGCACACCATACAGATATGGGCCTCGGGTGTCCAAGCCACCAAGGGAAACAGGGAACCCCATGCATTTCCGAAAAGAGGACACCCCTGGGAATCCGCAGAGTTATGATTTGCGCAAATCAGCCCAGAATTTATTACCCAGACACCCCTGCAAAGTCAGAAATTGCAGGGAAAAAAACACATTTTCTGTACATTTCACTCGGCTCACCCATCGAAACACACCGCCAACAACACATGGCCTACTGTCCCGCGTTCCCACAGGTGTCCCGATAAAAACAGTACCTCACATGTGTGGGGGCACCTACCTGGGCGCCAAGGGAAAAGCCTAAAACACAAGTAACGCCAAGTCTGTTTTCATACCTGAATTTCACACTCTCTGCAGACAGGCACACCACAGAGCTATGGACCTCGGGTGTCCAAGCCACCAAGGAAAACAGGGATCCCTATGCATTTCAGAAAAGAGGACACTCGTGGGAATCCGCAGAGGTATGATTTGCGCAAATCGGCCCAGAATGTATTACCCAGACACCCCCACAAAGTCCGAAATGTGGTGAAAAAACGCATTTTCCTCACATTTCAATCGGCTCACACATCGAAACACGCCGCCAACAACACATGGACTACCGTCCCGCGTTCCCACTGGTGTCCCGATGAAAACAGTACCTCACATGTGTGGGTGCACCTACTTGGGCGCCAAGGGGATTGCCTAAAACACAAGTAACCCCAAGTCTGTTTTCACACCTGAATTTCACACTCTCTTCAGACGGGCACACCATACAGATATGGGCCTCGGGTGTCCAAGCCACCAAGGAAAACAGGGAACCCCATGCATTTCCGAAAAGAGCACTCCTGTGGTAATCCGCAGAGGTATGATTTGCGCAAATCGGCCCAAAATGTATTACCCAGACACCCCGCAAAGTCTGAAATGTGGTGAAAAAAACGCATTTTCCGCACATTTCACTCGGCTCACCCATCGAAAAATGCTGCCAACAACACATGGCCTACTGTGCCGTGTTCCCACAGGTGTCCCGATAAAAACGGTACCTCACATGTGCGGGTGGACCTACCTGGGCGCCAAGGGCAAAGCCTAAAACACAAGTAATCCCAAGTCTGTTTTCACACCTGAATTTCACACTCTCTGCAGATGGGCACACCACACAGATATGGGCCTTGGGTGTCCAAGCCACCAAGGAAAACAGGGATCCCTATGCATTTCAGAAAAGAGGACACTCGTGGGAATCCGCAGAGTTATGATTTGCGCGAATCGGCCCAGAATGTATTACCCAGACACCCCCACAAAGTCCGAAATGTGGTGAAAAAACGCATTTTCCGCACATTTCAATCGGCTCACCCGTCGAAACACGCCGTCAACAACACATGGCCTACCGTCCCACGTTCCCACAGGTGTCCCGATAAAAACAGTACCTCACATGTGTGGGTGCACCTACCTGGGCGCCAAGCGGAAAGGCTTAAACACAAGTAACCCCAAGTCTGTTTTCACACCTGAATTTCTCACACTCTACAGACGGGCACACCACACATATTATGGCCTTGGGTGTCCAAGCCACCAAGGAAAACAGGGAAACCCATGCATTTCTGAAAAGAGGACACCTGTGGGAATCCGCAGAGTTATGATTTGTGCAAATCGGCCCAGAATTTATTACCCAGACACCCCTGCAAAGTCAGAAATTGCGGGGAAAAAAAGCATTTTCCGTACATTTCACTCGGCTCACCCATCGAAACACGCTGCCAACAACACATGGCCTACCGTCCCGCGTTCCCACTGGTGTCCCGATGAAAACAGTACCTCACATGTGTGGGTGCACCTACTTGGGCGCCAAGGGGATTGCCTAAAACACAAGTAACGCCAAGTCTGTTTTCACACCTGAATTTCACACTCTCTTCAGACGGGCACACCATACAGATATGGGCCTCGCGTGTCCAAGCCACCAAGGAAAACAGGGAACCCCATGCATTTCCGAAAGGAGCACTCCTGTGGTAATCCGCAGAGGTATGATTTGCGCAAATCGGCCCAAAATGTATTACCCAGACACCCCGCAAAGTCTGAAATGTGGTGAAAAAAACGCATTTTCCGCACATTTCACTCGGCTCACCCATCGAAAAACGCTGCCAACAACACATGGCCTACTGTGCCGTGTTCCCACAGGTGTCCCGATAAAAACGGTACCTCACATGTGTGGGTGGACCTACCTGGGCGCCAAGGGCAAAGCCTAAAACACAAGTAACCCCAAGTCTGTTTTCACACCTGAATTTCACACTCTCTGCAGATGGGCACACCACACAGATATGGGCCTTGGGTGTCCAAGCCACCAAGGAAAACAGGGAACCCCATGCATTTCTGAAAAGAGGACACCCGTGGGAATCCGCAGAGTTATGATTTGCGCAAATCGGCCCAGAATGTATTACCCAGACCCTCCGCAAAGTCAGAAATGTGGTAAAAAAAATGCATTTCCCACGCATTTCACTCGATTTACCCATCGAAACACGCTGCCAGCAACACATGGCCTACCGTCCCGCGTTCCAACAGGTGTCCCGATGAAAACAGTACCTCACATGTGTGGGTGCACCTACCTGGCACCAAGGGGAAAGCCTAAAACACAAGTAACCCCAAGTCTGTTTTCACACCTGAATTTCACACTCTCTGCAGACGGGCACACCATACAGATATGGGCCTCGGGTGTCCAAGCCACCAAGGGAAACAGGGAACCCCATGCATTTCCGAAAAGAGGACACCCCTGGGAATCCGCAGAGTTATGATTTGCGCAAATCGGCCCAGAATTTATTACCCAGACACCCCTGCAAAGTCAGAAATTGCAGGGAAAAAAACACATTTTCTGTACATTTCACTCGGCTCACCCATCGAAACACACCGCCAACAACACATGGCCTACTGTCCCGCGTTCCCACAGGTGTCCCGATAAAAACAGTACCTCACATGTGTGGGGGCACCTACCTGGGCGCCAAGGGAAAAGCCTAAAACACAAGTAACGCCAAGTCTGTTTTCATACCTGAATTTCACACTCTCTGCAGACAGGCACACCACAGAGCTATGGACCTCGGGTGTCCAAGCCACCAAGGAAAACAGGGATCCCTATGCATTTCAGAAAAGAGGACACTCGTGGGAATCCGCAGAGGTATGATTTGCGCAAATCGGCCCAGAATGTATTACCCAGACACCCCCACAAAGTCCGAAATGTGGTGAAAAAACGCATTTTCCTCACATTTCAATCGGCTCACACATCGAAACACGCCGCCAACAACACATGGACTACCGTCCCGCGTTCCCACTGGTGTCCCGATGAAAACAGTACCTCACATGTGTGGGTGCACCTACTTGGGCGCCAAGGGGATTGCCTAAAACACAAGTAACCCCAAGTCTGTTTTCACACCTGAATTTCACACTCTCTTCAGACGGGCACACCATACAGATATGGGCCTCGGGTGTCCAAGCCACCAAGGAAAACAGGGAACCCCATGCATTTCCGAAAAGAGCACTCCTGTGGTAATCCGCAGAGGTATGATTTGCGCAAATCGGCCCAAAATGTATTACCCAGACACCCCGCAAAGTCTGAAATGTGGTGAAAAAAACGCATTTTCCGCACATTTCACTCGGCTCACCCATCGAAAAATGCTGCCAACAACACATGGCCTACTGTGCCGTGTTCCCACAGGTGTCCCGATAAAAACGGTACCTCACATGTGCGGGTGGACCTACCTGGGCGCCAAGGGCAAAGCCTAAAACACAAGTAATCCCAAGTCTGTTTTCACACCTGAATTTCACACTCTCTGCAGATGGGCACACCACACAGATATGGGCCTTGGGTGTCCAAGCCACCAAGGAAAACAGGGATCCCTATGCATTTCAGAAAAGAGGACACTCGTGGGAATCCGCAGAGTTATGATTTGCGCGAATCGGCCCAGAATGTATTACCCAGACACCCCCACAAAGTCCGAAATGTGGTGAAAAAACGCATTTTCCGCACATTTCAATCGGCTCACCCGTCGAAACACGCCGTCAACAACACATGGCCTACCGTCCCACGTTCCCACAGGTGTCCCGATAAAAACAGTACCTCACATGTGTGGGTGCACCTACCTGGGCGCCAAGCGGAAAGGCTTAAACACAAGTAACCCCAAGTCTGTTTTCACACCTGAATTTCTCACACTCTACAGACGGGCACGCCATACAGATATGGGCCTCGCGTGTCCAAGCCACCAAGGAAAACAGGGAACCCCCATGCATTTCTGAAAAGAGCACTCCTGTGGTAATCCGCAGAGGTATGATTTGCGCAAATCGGCCCAGAATTTAATACCCAGACACCCCCGCAAAGTCCAAAATGTGGGAAAAAAATGCATTTTCCGTACATTTCACTCGGCTCACCCATCGAAACACGCCGCCAACAACACATGGCCTACTGTCCCGCGTTCCCACAGGTGTCCCGATAAAAACAGTACCTCACATGTGTGGGTGCACCTACCTGGGCGCCAAGGGAAAAGCCTAAAACACAAGTAACGCCAAGTCTGTTTTCATACCTGAATTTCACACTCTCTGCAGACAGGCACACCACAGAGCTATGGACCTCGGGTGTCCAAGCCGCCAAGGAAAACAGGGATCCCTATGCATTTCAGAAAAGAGGACACTCGTGGGAATCCGCAGAGGTATGATTTGCGCAAATCGGCCCAGAATGTATTACCCAGACACCCCCACAAAGTCCGAAATGTGGTGAAAAAACGCATTTTCCTCACATTTCAATCGGCTCACCCATCGAAACACGCCACCAACAACACATGGCCTACCCTACCGTATTCCCACATGTGTCCCGATAAAAACAGTACCTCACATGTGTGGGTGCACCTACCTGGGCGCCAAGGGGAAAGCCTAAAACACAAGTAACCGCAAGTCTGTTTTCAAACCTGAATTTCACACTCTCTGCAGATGGGCACACCACACAGATATGGGCCTTGGGTGTCCAAGCCACCAAGGAAAACAGGGAACCCCATGCATTTCCGAAAAGAGGACACCCGTGGGAATCCGCAGAGGTATGATTTGCGCAAATCGACCAAGAATGTATAACCCAGACACCCCCGCAAAGTCTGAAATGTGGGGAAAAAACGCATTTTCCGGAAATTTCAATCGGCTCACCCATCGAAACACGCCGCCAACAACACATGGCCTACCATCCCGCGTTCCCACAGGTGTCCCGATAAAAACGGTACCTCACATGTGTGGGTGGACCTACCTGGGCACCAAGGGCAAAGCCTAAAACACAAGTAACCCCAAGTCTGTTTTCACACCTGAATTTCACACTCTCTGCAGATCGGCACACCACACAGATATGGGCCTTGGGTGTCCAAGCCACCAAGGAAAACAGGGAACCTCATGCATTTCCGAAAAGAGGACACGCGTTGCAATCCGCAGAGGTATGATTTGCGCAAATTGGCCCATAATATATTACCCAGACACCCCTGCAAAGTCCGAAATGTGGGGAAAAAACGTATTTTCTGCACATTTCAATCGGCTCACCCATCGAAACAAGCTGCCAACAACACATGGCCTACCGTCCCGCGATCCCACAGGTGTCCCGATAAAAACAGTACCTCACATGTGTGGGTGCACCTACCTGGGCGCCAAGGGGAAAGCATAAAACACTAGTAACCCCAAGTCTGTTTTCACACCTGAATTTCACACTCTCTGCAGACGGGCACACCACACAGATATGGGCTTCGGGTGTCCAAACTACCAAGGAAAACAGGGAACCCTATGCATTTCAGAAAAGAGGACACTCGTGGGAATCCGCAGAGGTATGATTTGCGCAAATTGGCCCAGAATATATTACCCAGACACCCCCGCAAAGTCAGAAATTGCGGGGAAAAAAACGCATTTTCCGTACATTTCACTCGGCTCACCCACCGAAACACGCTGACAACAACACATGGACTACTGTCCCGCGTTCCCACTGGTGTCCCGATGAAAACAGTACCTCACATGTGTGCGTGCACCTACCTGGGCGCCAAGGGGATTGCCTAAAACACAAGTAACGCCAAGTCTGTTTTCACACCTGAATTTCACACTCTCTTCAGACGGGCACACCATACAGATATGGGCCTCGCGTGTCCAAGCCACCAAGGAAAACAGGGAACCCCATGCATTTCCGAAAAGAGGACACCCTTGGGAATCCGCAGAGGTATGATTTGCGCAAATCGGCCCAGAATTTATTACCCAGACACCCCCGCAAAGACTGAAATGTGGGGAAAAAAACACATTTTCCTCACATTTCACTCGGCTCACCCATCGAAACATGCTACCAACAACACATGGCCTACCGTCCCGCTTTCCCACAGGTGTCCCGATGAAAATAGTACCTCACATGTGTGGGTGCACCTACCTGGCACCAAGGGGAAAGCCTAAAACACAAGTAACCCCAAGTCTGTTTTCACACCTGAATTTCTCACACTCTACAGACGGGCACACCATACAGATATGGGCCTCGCATGTCCAAGCCACCAAGGAAAATAGGGAACCCCATGCATTTCCGAAAAGAGCACTCCTGTGGTAATCTGCAGAGGTATGATTTGCACAAATCGGCCCAGAATTTATTACCCAGACACCCCCGCAAAGTCCAAAATGTGGGAAAAAAACGCATTTCCCGCACATTTCACTCGGCTTACCTATCGAAACAAGCTGCCAGCAACACATGGCATACCGTCCCGCGTTCCCACAGGTGTCCAGATGAAAATAGTACCTCACATGTGTGGGTGCACCTACCTGGCACCAAGGGGAAAGCCTAAAACACAAGTAACCCCAAGTCTGTTTTCACACCTGAATTTCACACTCTCTGCAGACGGGCATACCACACAGCTATGGACCTCGGGTGTCCAAGCCACCAAGGAAAACAGGGAACCCTATGATTTCAGAAAAGAGGACACTCGTGGGAATCCGCAGAGGTATGATTTGCGCAAATCGGCCCAGAATGTATTACCCAGACACCCCCGCAAAGTCCGAAATGTGGTGAAAAAACGCATTTCCGCACATTTCAATCGGCTTACCCATCGAAAAAGCTGCCAGCAACACATGGCCTACCGTCCCGCGTTCCCACATGTGTCCCGATAAAAACAGTACCTCACATGTGTGGGTGCACCTACCTGGGCGCCAAGGGGAAAGCCTAAAACACAAGTAACCCCAAGTCTGTTTTCACACCTGAATTTCACACTCTCTGCAGATGGGCACACCACACAGATATGGGCCTCGGGTATCCAAGCCACCAAGGAAAACAGGGAACCCTATGCATTTCAGAAAAGAGGACACTCGTGGGAATCCGCAGAGGTATGATTTGCGCAAATCGGCCCAGAATTTATTACCCAGACACCCCCGCAAAGACTGAAATGTGTGGAAAAAAATGCATTTTCCGCACATTTCACTCGGCACACCCATCGAAACACGCTACCAACAACACATGGCCTACCGTGCCGTGTTCTCACAGGTGTCCCGATAAAAACGGTACCTCACATGTGTGGGTGGACCTACCTGGGCGCCAAGGGGAAAGCCTAAAACACAAGTAACCCCAAGTCTGTTTTCACACCTGAATTTCTCACACTCTACAGACGGGCACACCACACATATTATGGCCTTGGGTGTCCAAGCCACCAAGGAAAACAGGGAAACCCATGCATTTCTGAAAAGAGGACACCTGTGGGAATCCGCAGAGTTATGATTTGTGCAAATCGGCCCAGAATTTATTACCCAGACACCCCTGCAAAGTCAGAAATTGCGGGGAAAAAAAGCATTTTCCGTACATTTCACTCGGCTCACCCATCGAAACACGCTGCCAACAACACATGGCCTACCGTCCCGCGTTCCCACTGGTGTCCCGATGAAAACAGTACCTCACATGTGTGGGTGCACCTACTTGGGCGCCAAGGGGATTGCCTAAAACACAAGTAACGCCAAGTCTGTTTTCACACCTGAATTTCACACTCTCTTCAGACGGGCACACCATACAGATATGGGCCTCGCGTGTCCAAGCCACCAAGGAAAACAGGGAACCCCATGCATTTCCGAAAGGAGCACTCCTGTGGTAATCCGCAGAGGTATGATTTGCGCAAATCGGCCCAAAATGTATTACCCAGACACCCCGCAAAGTCTGAAATGTGGTGAAAAAAACGCATTTTCCGCACATTTCACTCGGCTCACCCATCGAAAAACGCTGCCAACAACACATGGCCTACTGTGCCGTGTTCCCACAGGTGTCCCGATAAAAACGGTACCTCACATGTGTGGGTGGACCTACCTGGGCGCCAAGGGCAAAGCCTAAAACACAAGTAACCCCAAGTCTGTTTTCACACCTGAATTTCACACTCTCTGCAGACGGGCACACCATACAGATATGGGCCTCGGGTGTCCAAGCCACCAAGGGAAACAGGGAACCCCATGCATTTCCGAAAAGAGGACACCCCTGGGAATCCGCAGAGTTATGATTTGCGCAAATCGGCCCAGAATTTATTACCCAGACACCCCTGCAAAGTCAGAAATTGCAGGGAAAAAAACACATTTTCTGTACATTTCACTCGGCTCACCCATCGAAACACACCGCCAACAACACATGGCCTACTGTCCCGCGTTCCCACAGGTGTCCCGATAAAAACAGTACCTCACATGTGTGGGGGCACCTACCTGGGCGCCAAGGGAAAAGCCTAAAACACAAGTAACGCCAAGTCTGTTTTCATACCTGAATTTCACACTCTCTGCAGACAGGCACACCACAGAGCTATGGACCTCGGGTGTCCAAGCCACCAAGGAAAACAGGGATCCCTATGCATTTCAGAAAAGAGGACACTCGTGGGAATCCGCAGAGGTATGATTTGCGCAAATCGGCCCAGAATGTATTACCCAGACACCCCCACAAAGTCCGAAATGTGGTGAAAAAACGCATTTTCCTCACATTTCAATCGGCTCACACATCGAAACACGCCGCCAACAACACATGGACTACCGTCCCGCGTTCCCACTGGTGTCCCGATGAAAACAGTACCTCACATGTGTGGGTGCACCTACTTGGGCGCCAAGGGGATTGCCTAAAACACAAGTAACCCCAAGTCTGTTTTCACACCTGAATTTCACACTCTCTTCAGACGGGCACACCATACAGATATGGGCCTCGGGTGTCCAAGCCACCAAGGAAAACAGGGAACCCCATGCATTTCCGAAAAGAGCACTCCTGTGGTAATCCGCAGAGGTATGATTTGCGCAAATCGGCCCAAAATGTATTACCCAGACACCCCGCAAAGTCTGAAATGTGGTGAAAAAAACGCATTTTCCGCACATTTCACTCGGCTCACCCATCGAAAAATGCTGCCAACAACACATGGCCTACTGTGCCGTGTTCCCACAGGTGTCCCGATAAAAACGGTACCTCACATGTGCGGGTGGACCTACCTGGGCGCCAAGGGCAAAGCCTAAAACACAAGTAATCCCAAGTCTGTTTTCACACCTGAATTTCACACTCTCTGCAGATGGGCACACCACACAGATATGGGCCTTGGGTGTCCAAGCCACCAAGGAAAACAGGGATCCCTATGCATTTCAGAAAAGAGGACACTCGTGGGAATCCGCAGAGTTATGATTTGCGCGAATCGGCCCAGAATGTATTACCCAGACACCCCCACAAAGTCCGAAATGTGGTGAAAAAACGCATTTTCCGCACATTTCAATCGGCTCACCCGTCGAAACACGCCGTCAACAACACATGGCCTACCGTCCCACGTTCCCACAGGTGTCCCGATAAAAACAGTACCTCACATGTGTGGGTGCACCTACCTGGGCGCCAAGCGGAAAGGCTTAAACACAAGTAACCCCAAGTCTGTTTTCACACCTGAATTTCTCACACTCTACAGACGGGCACACCACACATATTATGGCCTTGGGTGTCCAAGCCACCAAGGAAAACAGGGAAACCCATGCATTTCTGAAAAGAGGACACCTGTGGGAATCCGCAGAGTTATGATTTGTGCAAATCGGCCCAGAATTTATTACCCAGACACCCCTGCAAAGTCAGAAATTGCGGGGAAAAAAAGCATTTTCCGTACATTTCACTCGGCTCACCCATCGAAACACGCTGCCAACAACACATGGCCTACCGTCCCGCGTTCCCACTGGTGTCCCGATGAAAACAGTACCTCACATGTGTGGGTGCACCTACTTGGGCGCCAAGGGGATTGCCTAAAACACAAGTAACGCCAAGTCTGTTTTCACACCTGAATTTCACACTCTCTTCAGACGGGCACACCATACAGATATGGGCCTCGCGTGTCCAAGCCACCAAGGAAAACAGGGAACCCCATGCATTTCCGAAAGGAGCACTCCTGTGGTAATCCGCAGAGGTATGATTTGCGCAAATCGGCCCAAAATGTATTACCCAGACACCCCGCAAAGTCTGAAATGTGGTGAAAAAAACGCATTTTCCGCACATTTCACTCGGCTCACCCATCGAAAAACGCTGCCAACAACACATGGCCTACTGTGCCGTGTTCCCACAGGTGTCCCGATAAAAACGGTACCTCACATGTGTGGGTGGACCTACCTGGGCGCCAAGGGCAAAGCCTAAAACACAAGTAACCCCAAGTCTGTTTTCACACCTGAATTTCACACTCTCTGCAGATGGGCACACCACACAGATATGGGCCTTGGGTGTCCAAGCCACCAAGGAAAACAGGGAACCCCATGCATTTCTGAAAAGAGGACACCCGTGGGAATCCGCAGAGTTATGATTTGCGCAAATCGGCCCAGAATGTATTACCCAGACCCCCCGCAAAGTCAGAAATGTGGTAAAAAAAATGCATTTCCCGCACATTTCACTCGATTTACCCATCGAAACACGCTGCCAGCAACACATGGCCTACCGTCCCGCGTTCCAACAGGTGTCCCGATGAAAACAGTACCTCACATGTGTGGGTGCACCTACCTGGCACCAAGGGGAAAGCCTAAAACACAAGTAACCCCAAGTCTGTTTTCACACCTGAATTTCACACTCTCTGCAGACGGGCACACCATACAGATATGGGCCTCGGGTGTCCAAGCCACCAAGGGAAACAGGGAACCCCATGCATTTCCGAAAAGAGGACACCCCTGGGAATCCGCAGAGTTATGATTTGCGCAAATCGGCCCAGAATTTATTACCCAGACACCCCTGCAAAGTCAGAAATTGCAGGGAAAAAAACACATTTTCTGTACATTTCACTCGGCTCACCCATCGAAACACACCGCCAACAACACATGGCCTACTGTCCCGCGTTCCCACAGGTGTCCCGATAAAAACAGTACCTCACATGTGTGGGGGCACCTACCTGGGCGCCAAGGGAAAAGCCTAAAACACAAGTAACGCCAAGTCTGTTTTCATACCTGAATTTCACACTCTCTGCAGACAGGCACACCACAGAGCTATGGACCTCGGGTGTCCAAGCCACCAAGGAAAACAGGGATCCCTATGCATTTCAGAAAAGAGGACACTCGTGGGAATCCGCAGAGGTATGATTTGCGCAAATCGGCCCAGAATGTATTACCCAGACACCCCCACAAAGTCCGAAATGTGGTGAAAAAACGCATTTTCCTCACATTTCAATCGGCTCACACATCGAAACACGCAGCCAACAACACATGGACTACCGTCCCGCGTTCCCACTGGTGTCCCGATGAAAACAGTACCTCACATGTGTGGGTGCACCTACTTGGGCGCCAAGGGGATTGCCTAAAACACAAGTAACCCCAAGTCTGTTTTCACACCTGAATTTCACACTCTCTTCAGACGGGCACACCATACAGATATGGGCCTCGGGTGTCCAAGCCACCAAGGAAAACAGGGAACCCCATGCATTTCCGAAAAGAGCACTCCTGTGGTAATCCGCAGAGGTATGATTTGCGCAAATCGGCCCAAAATGTATTACCCAGACACCCCGCAAAGTCTGAAATGTGGTGAAAAAAACGCATTTTCCGCACATTTCACTCGGCTCACCCATCGAAAAATGCTGCCAACAACACATGGCCTACTGTGCCGTGTTCCCACAGGTGTCCCGATTAAAAACGGTACCTCACATGTGCGGGTGGACCTACCTGGGCGCCAAGGGCAAAGCCTAAAACACAAGTAATCCCAAGTCTGTTTTCACACCTGAATTTCACACTCTCTGCAGATGGGCACACCACACAGATATGGGCCTTGGGTGTCCAAGCCACCAAGGAAAACAGGGATCCCTATGCATTTCAGAAAAGAGGACACTCGTGGGAATCCGCAGAGTTATGATTTGCGCGAATCGGCCCAGAATGTATTACCCAGACACCCCCACAAAGTCCGAAATGTGGTGAAAAAACGCATTTTCCGCACATTTCAATCGGCTCACCCGTCGAAACACGCCGTCAACAACACATGGCCTACCGTCCCACGTTCCCACAGGTGTCCCGATAAAAACAGTACCTCACATGTGTGGGTGCACCTACCTGGGCGCCAAGCGGAAAGGCTTAAACACAAGTAACCCCAAGTCTGTTTTCACACCTGAATTTCTCACACTCTACAGACGGGCACGCCATACAGATATGGGCCTCGCGTGTCCAAGCCACCAAGGAAAACAGGGAACCCCATGCATTTCTGAAAAGAGCACTCCTGTGGTAATCCGCAGAGGTATGATTTGCGCAAATCGGCCCAGAATTTAATACCCAGACACCCCCGCAAAGTCCAAAATGTGGGAAAAAAATGCATTTTCCGTACATTTCACTCGGCTCACCCATCGAAACACGCCGCCAACAACACATGGCCTACTGTCCCGCGTTCCCACAGGTGTCCCGATAAAAACAGTACCTCACATGTGTGGGTGCACCTACCTGGGCGCCAAGGGAAAAGCCTAAAACACAAGTAACGCCAAGTCTGTTTTCATACCTGAATTTCACACTCTCTGCAGACAGGCACACCACAGAGCTATGGACCTCGGGTGTCCAAGCCGCCAAGGAAAACAGGGATCCCTATGCATTTCAGAAAAGAGGACACTCGTGGGAATCCGCAGAGGTATGATTTGCGCAAATCGGCCCAGAATGTATTACCCAGACACCCCCACAAAGTCCGAAATGTGGTGAAAAAACGCATTTTCCTCACATTTCAATCGGCTCACCCATCGAAACACGCCACCAACAACACATGGCCTACCCTACCGTATTCCCACATGTGTCCCGATAAAAACAGTACCTCACATGTGTGGGTGCACCTACCTGGGCGCCAAGGGGAAAGCCTAAAACACAAGTAACCGCAAGTCTGTTTTCAAACCTGAATTTCACACTCTCTGCAGATGGGCACACCACACAGATATGGGCCTTGGGTGTCCAAGCCACCAAGGAAAACAGGGAACCCCATGCATTTCCGAAAAGAGGACACCCGTGGGAATCCGCAGAGGTATGATTTGCGCAAATCGACCAAGAATGTATAACCCAGACACCCCCGCAAAGTCTGAAATGTGGGGAAAAAACGCATTTTCCGGAAATTTCAATCGGCTCACCCATCGAAACACGCCGCCAACAACACATGGCCTACCATCCCGCGTTCCCACAGGTGTCCCGATAAAAACGGTACCTCACATGTGTGGGTGGACCTACCTGGGCACCAAGGGCAAAGCCTAAAACACAAGTAACCCCAAGTCTGTTTTCACACCTGAATTTCACACTCTCTGCAGATCGGCACACCACACAGATATGGGCCTTGGGTGTCCAAGCCACCAAGGAAAACAGGGAACCTCATGCATTTCCGAAAAGAGGACACGCGTTGCAATCCGCAGAGGTATGATTTGCGCAAATTGGCCCATAATATATTACCCAGACACCCCTGCAAAGTCCGAAATGTGGGGAAAAAACGTATTTTCTGCACATTTCAATCGGCTCACCCATCGAAACAAGCTGCCAACAACACATGGCCTACCGTCCCGCGATCCCACAGGTGTCCCGATAAAAACAGTACCTCACATGTGTGGGTGCACCTACCTGGGCGCCAAGGGGAAAGCATAAAACACTAGTAACCCCAAGTCTGTTTTCACACCTGAATTTCACACTCTCTGCAGACGGGCACACCACACAGATATGGGCTTCGGGTGTCCAAACTACCAAGGAAAACAGGGAACCCTATGCATTTCAGAAAAGAGGACACTCGTGGGAATCCGCAGAGGTATGATTTGCGCAAATTGGCCCAGAATATATTACCCAGACACCCCCGCAAAGTCAGAAATTGCGGGGAAAAAAACGCATTTTCCGTACATTTCACTCGGCTCACCCACCGAAACACGCTGACAACAACACATGGACTACTGTCCCGCGTTCCCACTGGTGTCCCGATGAAAACAGTACCTCACATGTGTGCGTGCACCTACCTGGGCGCCAAGGGGATTGCCTAAAACACAAGTAACGCCAAGTCTGTTTTCACACCTGAATTTCACACTCTCTTCAGACGGGCACACCATACAGATATGGGCCTCGCGTGTCCAAGCCACCAAGGAAAACAGGGAACCCCATGCATTTCCGAAAAGAGGACACCCTTGGGAATCCGCAGAGGTATGATTTGCGCAAATCGGCCCAGAATTTATTACCCAGACACCCCCGCAAAGACTGAAATGTGGGGAAAAAAACACATTTTCCTCACATTTCACTCGGCTCACCCATCGAAACATGCTACCAACAACACATGGCCTACCGTCCCGCTTTCCCACAGGTGTCCCGATGAAAATAGTACCTCACATGTGTGGGTGCACCTACCTGGCACCAAGGGGAAAGCCTAAAACACAAGTAACCCCAAGTCTGTTTTCACACCTGAATTTCTCACACTCTACAGACGGGCACACCATACAGATATGGGCCTCGCATGTCCAAGCCACCAAGGAAAATAGGGAACCCCATGCATTTCCGAAAAGAGCACTCCTGTGGTAATCTGCAGAGGTATGATTTGCACAAATCGGCCCAGAATTTATTACCCAGACACCCCCGCAAAGTCCAAAATGTGGGAAAAAAACGCATTTCCCGCACATTTCACTCGGCTTACCCATCGAAACAAGCTGCCAGCAACACATGGCCTACCGTCCCGCTTTCCCACAGGTGTCCCGATGAAAATAGTACCTCACATGTGTGGGTGCACCTACCTGGCACCAAGGGGAAAGCCTAAAACACAAGTAACCCCAAGTCTGTTTTCACACCTGAATTTCACACTCTCTGCAGACGGGCATACCACACAGCTATGGACCTCGGGTGTCCAAGCCACCAAGGAAAACAGGGAACCCTATGCATTTCAGAAAAGAGGACACTCGTGGGAATCCACAGAGGTATGATTTGCGCAAATCGGCCCAAAATTTATTACCCAGACACCCCGCAAAGTCTGAAATGTGGGGAAAAAAACGCATTTTCCGCACATTTCACTCGGCTCACCCATCGAAACACACCGCCAACAACAGATGGCCTACTGTCCCACGTTCCCACAGGTGTCCCGATAAAAACAGTACCTCACATGTGTGGGTGCACCTACCTGGGCGCCAAGGGGAAAGCCTAAAACACAAGTAACGCCAAGTCTGTTTTCACACCTGAATTTCACACTCTCTGCAGACAGGCACACCACACAGCTATGGACCTCGGGTGTCCAAGCCACCAAGGAAAACAGGGAACCCTATGCATTTCAGAAAAGAGGACACTCGTGGGAATCCGCAGAGGTATGATTTGCGCAAATCGGCCCAGAATGTATTACCCAGACACCCCCGCAAAGTCCGAAATGTGGTGAAAAAACGCATTTTCCGCACATTTCAATCGGCTTACCCATCGAAAAAGCTGCCAGCAACACATGGCCTACCGTCCCGCGTTCCCACAGGTGTCCCGATAAAAACAGTACCTAACATGTGTGGGTGCACCTACCTGGGCGCCAAGGGGAAAGGCTTAAACACAAGTAGCCCCAAGTCTGTTTTCACACCTGAATTTCTCACACTCTACAGACGGGCACGCCATACAGATATGGGCCTCGCGTGTCCAAGCCACCAAGGAAAACAGGGAACCCCATGCTTTTCTGAAAAGAGCACTCCTGTGGTAATCCGCAGAGGTATGATTTGCGCAAATCGGCCCATAATTTAATACCCAGACACCCCCGCAAAGTCCAAAATGTGGGAAAAAAATGCATTTTCCGTACATTTCACTCGGCTCACCCATCGAAACACGCCGCCAACAACACATGGCCTACTGTCCCGCGTTCCCACAGGTGTCCCGATAAAAACAGTACCTCACATGTGTGGGTGCACATACCTGGGCGCCAAGGGAAAAGCCTAAAACACAAGTAACGCCAAGTCTGTTTTCATACCTGAATTTCACACTCTCTGCAGACAGGCACACCACAGAGCTATGGACCTCGGGTGTCCAAGCCACCAAGGAAAACAGGGATCCCTATGCATTTCAGAAAAGAGGACACTCGTGGGAATCCGCAGAGGTATGATTTGCGCAAATCGGCCCAGAATGTATTACCCAGACACCCCCACAAAGTCCGAAATGTGGTGAAAAAATGCATTTTCCTCACATTTCAATCGGCTCACCCATCGAAACACGCCACCAACAACACATGGCCTACCGTCCCGTATTCCCACATGTGTCCCGATAAAAACAGTACCTCACATGTGTGGGTGCACCTACCTGGGCGCCAAGGGGAAAGCCTAAAACACAAGTAACCGCAAGTCTGTTTTCAAACCTGAATTTCACACTCTCTGCAGATGGGCACACCACACAGATATGGGCCTTGGGTGTCCAAGCCACCAAGGAAAACAGGGAACCCCATGCATTTCCGAAAAGAGGACACCCGTGGGAATCTGCAGAGGTATGATTTGCGCAAATCGACCCAGAATGTATAACCCAGACAGCCCCGCAAAGTCTGAAATGTGGGGAAAAAACGCATTTTCCGCACATTTCAATCGGCTCACCCATCGAAACACGCCGCCAACAACACATGGCCTACCATCCCGCGTTCCCACAGGTGTCCCGATAAAAACAGTACCTCACATGTGTGGGTGCACCTACCTGGGCGCCAAGGGGAAAGCCTAAAACACAAGTAACCCCAAGTCTGTTTTCACACCTGAATTTCTCACACTCTACAGACGGGCACACCATACAGATATGGGCCTCGCGTGTCCAAGCCACCAAGGAAAACAGGGAACCCCATGCATTTCCGAAAAGAGCACTCCTGTGGTAATCTGCAGAGGTATGATTTGCGCAAATCCGCCCATAATTTATTACCCAGACACGCCCGCAAAGTCCAAAATGTGGGAAAAAACGCATTTCCCGCACATTTCACTCGGCTTACCCATCGAAACACGCCGCCAACAACACATGGCCTACCGTCCCGCGTTCCCACAGGTGACCCGATGAAAATAGTACCTCACATGTGTGGGTGCACCTACCTGGCACCAAGGGGAAAGCCTTAAACACAAGTAACCCCAAGTCTGTTTTCACACCTGAATTTCACACTCTCTGCAGACGGGCACACCACACAGCTATGGACCTCGGGTGTCCAAGCCACCAAGGAAAACAGGGAACCCTATGCATTTCAGAAAAGAGGACTCTCGTGGGAATCCGCAGAGGTATGATTTGCGCAAATCGGCCCAAAATGTATTACCCAAACACCCCGCAAAGTCTGAAATGTGGGGAAAAAAACGCATTTTCCGCACATTTCACTCGGCTCACCCATCGAAAAACGCTTCCAACAACACATGGCCTACTGTGCCGTGTTCCCACAGGTGTCCCGATAAAAACGGTACCTCACATGTGTGGGTGGACCTACCTGGGCGCCAAGGGCAAAGCCTAAAACACAAGTAACCCCAAGTCTGTTTTCACACCTGAATTTCACACTCTCTGCAGATCGGCACACCACACAGATATGGGCCTTGGGTGTCCAAGCCACCAAGGAAAACAGGGAACCTCATGCATTTCCGAAAAGAGGACACGCGTTGCAATCCGCGGAGGTATGATTTGCGCAAATCTGCCCCGAATTTATTACCCAGATACCCCCACAAAGTCCAAAATGCGGGGAAAAAAATGCATTTTCCGTACATTTCACTCGGCTCACCCATCGAAACACGCCGCCAACAACACATGGCCTACTGTCCCGCGTTCCCACAGGTGTCCCGATAAAAACAGTACCTCACATGTGTGGGTGCACCTACCCGGGCGCCAAGGGGAAAGCCTAAAACACAAGTAACGCCAAGTCTGTTTTCACACCTGAATTTCACACTCTCTGCAGACAGGCACACCATACAGATATGGGCCTCGGGTGTCCAAGCCACCAAGGAAAACAGGGAACCAGATGCATTTCCGAAAAGAGCACACCAGTGGGAATCCGCAGAGGTATGATTTGCGCAAATTGGCCCAGAATATATTACCCAGACACCCCTGCAAAGTCCGAAATGTGGGGAAAAAACGTATTTTCTGCACATTTCAATCGGCTCACCCATCGAAACACGCTGCCAACAACACATGGCCTACCGTCCCGCGATCCCACAGGTGTCCCGATAAAAACAGTACCTCACATGTGTGGGTGCACCTACCTGGGCGCCAAGGGGAAAGCATAAAACACTAGTAACCCCAAGTCTGTTTTCACACCTGAATTTCACACTCTCTGCAGACGGGCACACCACACAGATATGGGCCTCGGGTGTCCAAGCTACCAAGGAAAACAGGGAACCCTATGCATTTCAGAAAAGAGGACACTCGTGGGAATCCGCAGAGGTATGATTTGCGCAAATTGGCCCAGAATATATTACCCAGACACCCCCGCAAAGTCAGAAATTGCGGGGAAAAAAACGCATTTTCCGTACATTTCACTCGGCTCACCCATCGAAACACGCTGACAACAACACATGGACTACCGTCCCGCGTTCCCACTGGTGTCCCGATGAAAACAGTACCTCACATGTGTGGGTGCACCTACTTGGGCGCCAAGGGGATTGCCTAAAACACAAGTAACGCCAAGTCTGTTTTCACACCTGAATTTCACACTCTCTTCAGACGGGCACACCATACAGATATGGGCCTCGCGTGTCCAAGCCACCAAGGAAAACAGGGAACCCCATGCATTTCCGAAAAGAGGACACCCGTGGGAATCCGCAGAGGTATGATTTGCGCAAATCGGCCCAGAATTTATTACCCAGACACCCCCGCAAAGACTGAAATGTGGGGAAAAAAACGCATTTTCCGCACATTTCACTCGGCTCACCCATCGAAACATGCTACCAAAAACACATGGCCTACCGTGCCTTGTTCTCACAGGTGTCCCGATAAAAACGGTACCTCACATGTGTGGGTGGCCCTACCTGGGCGCCAAGGGCAAAGCCTAAAACACAAGTAACCCCAAGTCTGTTTTCACACCTGAATTTCTCACACTCTACAGACAGGCACACCATACAGATATGGGCCTCGCGTGTCCAAGCCACCAAGGAAAACAGGGAACCCCATGCATTTCCGAAAAGAGCACTCCTGTGGTAATCTGCAGAGGTATGATTTGCACAAATCGGCCCTGAATTTATTACCCAGACACCCCCGCAAAGTCCAAAATGTGGGAAAAAAACGCATTTCCCGCACATTTCACTCGGCTTACCTATCGAAACAAGCTGCCAGCAACACATGGCATACCGTCCCGCGTTCCCACAGGTGTCCCGATGAAAATAGTACCTCACATGTGTGGGTGCACCTACCTGGCACCAAGGGGAAAGCCTAAAACACAAGTAACCCCAAGTCTGTTTTCACACCTGAATTTCACACTCTCTGCAGACGGGCATACCACACAGCTATGGACCTCGGGTGTCCAAGCCACCAAGGAAAACAGGGAACCCTATGATTTCAGAAAAGAGGACACTCGTGGGAATCCGCAGAGGTATGATTTGCGCAAATCGGCCCAAAATTTATTACCCAGACACCCCGCAAAGTCTGAAATGTGGGGAAAAAAACGCATTTTCCGCACATTTCACTCGGCTCATCCATCGAAAAACGCTTCCAACAACACATGGCCTACTGTGCCGTGTTCCCACAGGTGTCCCGATAAAAACTGTACCTCACATGTGTGGGTGGACCTACCTGGGCGCCAAGGGGAAAGCCTAAAACACAAGTAACGCCAAGTCTGTTTTCACACCTGAATTTCACACTCTCTGCAGACAGGCACACCACACAGCTATGGACCTCGGGTGTCCAAGCCACCAAGGAAAACAGGGAACCCTATGCATTTCAGAAAAGAGGACACTCGTGGGAATCCGCAGAGGTATGATTTGCGCAAATCGGCCCAGAATGTATTACCCAGACACCCCCGCAAAGTCCGAAATGTGGTGAAAAAACGCATTTCTGCACATTTCAATCGGCTTACCCATCGAAAAAGCTGCCAGCAACACATGGCCTACCGTCCCGCGTTCCCACAGGTGTCCCGATAAAAACAGTACCTCACATGTGTGGGTGCACCTACCTGGGCGCCAAGGGGAAAGCCTAAAACACAAGTAACCCCAAGTCTGTTTTCACACCTGAATTTCACACTCTCTGCAGATGGGCACACCACACAGATATGGGCCTTGGGTGTCCAAGCCACCAAGGAAAACAGGGAACCCCGTGCATTTCCGAAAAGAGGACACCCGTGGGAATCCGCAGAGGTATGATTTGCGCAAATCGGCCCAGAATGTATTACCCAGACACCCCCGCAAAGTCTGAAATGTGGGGAAAAAACGCATTTTCCGCACATTTCAATCGGCTCACCCATCGAAACACGCCGCCAACAACACATGGCCTACTGTCCCGCGTTCCCACAGGTGTCCCGATAAAAACAGTACCTCACATGTGTGGGTGCACCTACCTGGGCGCCAAGGGGAAAGCCTAAAACACAAGTAACCCCAAATCTGTTTTCACACCTGAATTTCTCACACTCTACAGACGGGCACACCACACATATTATGGCCTTGGGTGTCCAAGCCACCAAGGAAAACAGGGAAACCCATGCATTTCTGAAAAGAGGACACCTGTGGGAATCCGCAGAGTTATGATTTGTGCAAATCGGCCCAGAATTTATTACCCAGACACCCCTGCAAAGTCAGAAATTGCGGGGAAAAAAAGCATTTTCCGTACATTTCACTCGGCTCACCCATCGAAACACGCTGCCAACAACACATGGCCTACCGTCCCGCGTTCCCACTGGTGTCCCGATGAAAACAGTACCTCACATGTGTGGGTGCACCTACTTGGGCGCCAAGGGGATTGCCTAAAACACAAGTAACGCCAAGTCTGTTTTCACACCTGAATTTCACACTCTCTTCAGACGGGCACACCATACAGATATGGGCCTCGCGTGTCCAAGCCACCAAGGAAAACAGGGAACCCCATGCATTTCCGAAAAGAGCACTCCTGTGGTAATCCGCAGAGGTATGATTTGCGCAAATCGGCCCAAAATGTATTACCCAGACACCCCGCAAAGTCTGAAATGTGGTGAAAAAAACGCATTTTCCGCACATTTCACTCGGCTCACCCATCGAAAAACGCTGCCAACAACACATGGCCTACTGTGCCGTGTTCCCACAGGTGTCCCGATAAAAACGGTACCTCACATGTGTGGGTGGACCTACCTGGGCGCCAAGGGCAAAGCCTAAAACACAAGTAACCCCAAGTCTGTTTTCACACCTGAATTTCACACTCTCTGCAGATGGGCACACCACACAGATATGGGCCTTGGGTGTCCAAGCCACCAAGGAAAACAGGGAACCCCATGCATTTCTGAAAAGAGGACACCCGTGGGAATCCGCAGAGTTATGATTTGCGCAAATCGGCCCAGAATGTATTACCCAGACCCCCCGCAAAGTCAGAAATGTGGTGAAAAAAATGCATTTCCCGCACATTTCACTCGATTTACCCATCGAAACACGCTGCCAGCAACACATGGCCTACCGTCCCGCGTTCCAACAGGTGTCCCGATGAAAACAGTACCTCACATGTGTGGGTGCACCTACCTGGCCGCCAAGGGGAAAGCCTAAAACACAAGTAACCGCAAGTCTGTTTTCACACCTGAATTTCACACTCTCTGCAGACGGGCACACCATACAGATATGGGCCTCGGGTGTCCAAGCCACCAAGGGAAACAGGGAACCCCATGCATTTCCGAAAAGAGGACACCCCTGGGAATCCGCAGAGTTATGATTTGCGCAAAACGGCCCAAAATTTATTACCCAGACACCCCTGCAAAGTCAGAAATTGCAGGGAAAAAAACACATTTTCTGTACATTTCACTCGGCTCACCCATCGAAACACACCGCCAACAACACATGGCCTACTGTCCCGCGTTCCCACAGGTGTCCCGATAAAAACAGTACCTCACATGTGTGGGGGCACCTACCTGGGCGCCAAGGGAAAAGCCTAAAACACAAGTAACGCCAAGTCTGTTTTCATACCTGAATTTCACACTCTCTGCAGACAGGCACACCACAGAGCTATGGACCTCGGGTGTCCAAGCCACCAAGGAAAACAGGGATCCCTATGCATTTCAGAAAAGAGGACACTCGTGGGAATCCGCAGAGGTATGATTTGCGCAAATCGGCCCAGAATGTATTACCCAGACACCCCCACAAAGTCCGAAATGTGGTGAAAAAACGCATTTTCCGCACATTTCAATCGGCTCACACATCGAAACACGCCGCCAACAACACATGGACTACCGTCCCGCGTTCCCACTGGTGTCCCGATGAAAACAGTACCTCACATGTGTGATTGCACCTACTTGGGCGCCAAGGGGATTGCCTAAAACACAAGTAACCCCAAGTCTGTTTTCACACCTGAATTTCACACTCTCTTCAGACGGGCACACCATACAGATATGGGCCTCGGGTGTCCAAGCCACCAAGGAAAACAGGGAACCCCATGCATTTCCGAAAAGAGCACTCCTGTGGTAATCCGCAGAGGTATGATTTGCGCAAATCGGCCCAAAATGTATTACCCAGACACCCCGCAAAGTCTGAAATGTGGTGAAAAAAACGCATTTTCCGCACATTTCACTCGGCTCACCCATCGAAAAATGCTGCCAACAACACATGGCCTACTGTGCCGTGTTCCCACAGGTGTCCCGATAAAAACGGTACCTCACATGTGCGGGTGGACCTACCTGGGCGCCAAGGGCAAAGCCTAAAACACAAGTAATCCCAAGTCTGTTTTCACACCTGAATTTCACACTCTCTGCAGATGGGCACACCACACAGATATGGGCCTTGGGTGTCCAAGCCACCAAGGAAAACAGGGATCCCTATGCATTTCAGAAAAGAGGACACTCGTGGGAATACGCAGAGTTATGATTTGCGCGAATCGGCCCAGAATGTATTACCCAGACACCCCCACAAAGTCCGAAATGTGGTGAAAAAACGCATTTTCCGCACATTTCAATCGGCTCACCCGTCGAAACACGCCGTCAACAACACATGGCCTACCGTCCCACGTTCCCACAAGTGTCCCGATAAAAACAGTACCTCACATGTGTGGGTGCACCTACCTGGGCGCCAAGGGGAAAGCCTAAAACACAAGTAACCCCAAGTCTGTTTTCACACCTGAATTTCACACTCTCTGCAGACGGGCACACCACACAGATATGGGCCTTGGGTGTCCAAGCCACCAAGGAAAACAGGGAACCCCATGTATTTCTGAAAAGAGGACACCCATGGCAAACCGCAGAGGTATGATTTGCGCAAATCTGCCCCGAATTTATTACCCAAACACCCCCGCAAAGTCCGAAATGCGGGGAAAAAAATGCATTTTCTGTACATTTCACTCGGCTCACCCATCGAAACACGCTGCCAGCAACACATGGCCTACCGTCCCGCGTTCCAACAGGTGTCCCGATGAAAACAGTACCTCACATGCGTGGGTGCGCCTACCTGGGCGCCACGGGTAAAGCCTAAAACACAAGTAACCCCAAGTCTGTTTTCACACCTGAATTTCAAACTCTCTTCAGACGGGCACACCATACAGATATGGGCCTCGGGTGTCCAAGCCACCAAGGAAAACAGGGAACCCCATGCATTTCCGAAAAGAGGCCACCCGTGGGAATCCAGAGAGGTATGATTTGTGCAAATCGGCCCAGAATGTATTACACAGACACCCCCGCAAAGTCCGAAATGTGGGGAAAAAACGCATTTTCCGCACATTTCAATCGGCTCACCCATCGAAACACGCCGCCAACAACACATGGCCTACCGTCCCACGTTCCCACAGGTGTCGCGATAAAAACAGTACCTCACATGTGTGGGTGGACCTACCTGGGCGCCAAGGGGAAAGCCTAAAACACAAGTAACCCCAAGTCTGTTTTCACAAATGAATTTCACACTCTCTGCAGATGGGCACACCACACAGATATGGGCCTTGGGTGTCCAAGCCACCAAGGAAAACAGGGAACCCTATGCATTTCAGAAAAGAGGACACTCGTGGGAATCCGCAGAGGTATGATTTGCGCAAATCGGCCCAGAATGTATTACCCAGACACCCCCGCAAAGTCCGAAATGTGGTGAAAAAACGCATTTTCCGCACATTTCAATCGGCTTACCCATCGAAAAAGCTGCCAGCAACACATGGCCTTCCGTCCCGCGTTCCCACAGGTGTCCCGATAAAAACAGTACCTCACATGTGTGGGTGCACCTACCTGGGCGCCAAGGGGAAAGGCTTAAACACAAGTAACCCCAAGTCTGTTTTCACACCTGAATTTCTCACACTCTACAGACGGGCACGCCATACAGATATGGGCCTCGCGTGTCCAAGCCACCAAGGAAAACAGGGAAACCCATGCATTTCTGAAAAGAGCACTCCTGTGGTAATCCGCAGAGGTATGATTTGCGCAAATCGGCCCAGAATTTAATACCCAGACACCCCCGCAAAGTCCAAAATGTGGGAAAAAAATGCATTTTCCGTACATTTCACTCGGCTCACCCATCGAAACACGCCGCCAACAACACATGGCCTACTGTCCCGCGTTCCCACAGGTGTCCCGATAAAAACAGTACCTCACATGTGTGGGTGCACCTACCTGGGCGCCAAGGGAAAAGCCTAAAACACAAGTAACGCCAAGTCTGTTTTCATACCTGAATTTCACACTCTCTGCAGACAGGCACACCACAGAGCTATGGACCTCGGGTGTCCAAGCCACCAAGGAAAACAGGGATCCCTATGCATTTCAGAAAAGAGGACACTCATGGGAATCCGCAGAGGTATGATTTGCGCAAATCGGCCCAGAATGTATTACCCAGACACCCCCACAAAGTCCGAAATGTGGTGAAAAAACGCATTTTCCTCACATTTCAATCGGCTCACCCATCGAAACACGCCACCAACAACACATGGCCTACCGTCCCGTATTCCCACATGTGTTTGATAAAAACAGTACCTCACATGTGTGGGTGCACCTACCAGGGCGCCAAGGGGAAAGCCTAAAACACAAGTAACCGCAAGTCTGTTTTCAAACCTGAATTTCACACTCTCTGCAGATGGGCACACCACACAGATATGGGCCTTGGGTGTCCAAGCCACCAAGGAAAACAGGGAACCCCATGCATTTCCGAAAAGAGGACACCCGTGGGAATCCGCAGAGGTATGATTTGCGCAAATCGACCCAGAATGTATAACCCAGACAGCCCCGCAAAGTCTGAAATGTGGGGAAAAAACGCATTTTCCGCACATTTCAATCGGCTCACCCATCGAAACACGCCGCCAACAACACATGGCCTACCATCCCGCGTTCCCACAGGTGTCCCGATAAAAACAGTACCTCACATGTGTGGGTGCAACTACCTGGGCGCCAAGGGGAAAGCCTAAAACACAAGTAACCCCAAGTCTGTTTTCACACCTGAATTTCTCAGACTCTACAGACGGGCACACCATACAGATATGGGCCTCGCGTGTCCAAGCCACCAAGGAAAACAGGGAACCCCATGCATTTCCGAAAAGAGCACTCCTGTGGTAATCTGCAGAGGTATGATTTGCGCAAATCCGCCCATAATTTATTACCCAGACACCCCCGCAAAGTCCAAAATGTGGGAAAAAACGCATTTCCCGCACATTTCACTCGGCTTACCTATCGAAACACGCCGCCAACAACACATGGCCTACCGTCCCGCGTTCCCACATGTGACCCGATGAAAATAGTACCTCACATGTGTGCGTGCACCTACCTGGCACCAAGGGGAAAGCCTTAAACACAAGTAACCCCAAGTCTGTTTTCACACCTAAATTTCACACTCTCTGCAGACGGGCACACCACACAGCTATGGACCTCGGGTGTCCAAGCCACCAAGGAAAACAGGGAACCCTATGCATTTCAGAAAAGAGGACACTCGTGGGAATCCGCAGAGGTATGATTTGCGCAAATCGGCCCAAAATGTATTACCCAAACACCCCGCAAAGTCTGAAATGTGGGGAAAAAAACGCATTTTCCGCACATTTCACTCGGCTCACCCATCGAAAAACGCTTCCAACAACACATGGCCTACTGTGCCGTGTTCCCACAGGTGTCCCGATAAAAACGGTACCTCACATGTGTGGGTGGACCTACCTGGGCGCCAAGGGCAAAGCCTAAAACACAAGTAACCCCAAGTCTGTTTTCACACCTGAATTTCACACTCTCTGCAGATCGGCACACCACACAGATATGGGCCTTGGGTGTCCAAGCCACCAAGGAAAACAGGGAACCTCATGCATTTCCGAAAAGAGGACACGCGTTGCAATCCGCGGAGGTATGATTTGCGCAAATCTGCCCCGAATTTATTACCCAGATACCCCCACAAAGTCCAAAATGCGGGGAAAAAAATGCATTTTCCGTACATTTCACTCGGCTCACCCATCGAAACACGCCGCCAACAACACATGGCCTACTGTCCCGCATTCCCACAGGTGTCCCAATAAAAACAGTACCTCACATGTGTGGGTGCACCTACCCGGGCGCCAAGGGGAAAGCCTAAAACACAAGTAACGCCAAGTCTGTTTTCACACCTGAATTTCACACTCTCTGCAGACAGGCACACCATACAGATATGGGCCTCGGGTGTTCAAGCCACCAAGGAAAACAGGGAACCAGATGCATTTCCGAAAAGAGCACACCAGTGGGAATCCGCAGAGGTATGATTTGCGCAAATTGGCCCAGAATATATTACCCAGACACCCCTGCAAAGTCCGAAATGTGGGGAAAAAACGTATTTTCTGCACATTTCAATCGGCTCACCCATCGAAACACGCTGCCAACAACACATGGCCTACCGTCCCGCGATCCCACAGGTGTCCCGATAAAAACAGTACCTCACATGTGTGGGTGCACCTACCTGGGCGCAAAGGGAAAAGCATAAAACACTAGTAACCCCAAGTCTGTTTTCACACCTGAATTTCACACTCTCTGCAGACGGGCACACCACACAGATATGGGCCTCGGGTGTCCAAGCTACCAAGGAAAACAGGGAACCCTATGCATTTCAGAAAAGAGGACACTCGTGGGAATCTGCAGAGGTATGATTTGCGCAAATTGGCCCAGAATATATTACCCAGACACCCCCGCAAAGTCAGAAATTGCGGGGAAAAAAACGCATTTTCGTACATTTCACTCGGCTCACCCATCGAAACACGCTGACAACAACACATGGACTACCGTCCCGCGTTCCCACTGGTGTCCCGATGAAAACAGTACCTCACATGTGTGGGTGCACCTACTTGGGCGCCAAGGGGATTGCCTAAAACACAAGTAACGCCAAGTCTGTTTTCACACCTGAATTTCACACTCTCAGCAGATGGGCACACCACACAGATATGGGCCTTGGGTGTCCAAGCCACTAAGGAAAACAGGGAACCCCATGCATTTCCGAAAAGAGGACACCCGTGGGAATCCGCAGAGGTATGATTTGCGCAAATCGGCCCAGAATTTATTACCCAGACACCCCCGCAAAGACTGAAATGTGGGGAAAAAAACGCATTTCCCGCACATTTCACTCGGCTTACCCATCGAAACAAGCTGCCAGCAACACCTGGCCTACCGTCCCGCGTTCCCACAGGTGTCCCGATGAAAATAGTACCTCACATGTGTGGGTGCACCTACCTGGCACCAAGGGGAAAGCCTAAAACACAAGTAACCCCAAGTCTGTTTTCACACCTGAATTTCTCACACTCTACAGACGGGCACACCATACAGATATGGGCCTCGCGTGTCCAAGCCACCAAGGAAAACAGGGAACCCCATGCATTTCCGAAAAGAGCACTCCTGTGGTAATCTGCAGAGGTATGATTTGCACAAATCGGCCCAGAATTTATTACCCAGACACCCCCGCAAAGTCCAAAATGTGGGAAAAAAACGCATTTCCCGCACATTTCACTCGGTTTACCCATCGAAACAAGCTGCCAGCAACACATGGCATACCGTCCCGCGTTCCCACAGGTGTCCCGATGAAAATAGTACCTCACATGTGTGGGTGCACCTACCTGGCACCAAGGGGAAAGCCTAAAACACAAGTAACCCCAAGTCTGTTTTCACACCTGAATTTCACACTCTCTGCAGATGGGCATACCACACAGCTATGGACCTCGGGTGTCCAAGCCACCAAGGAAAACAGGGAACCCTATGCATTTCAGAAAAGAGGACACTCGTGGGAATCCGCAGAGGTATGATTTGCGCAAATCGGCCCAAAATTTATTACCCAGACACCCCGCAAAGTCTGAAATGTGGGGAAAAAAATGCATTTTCCGCACATTTCGATCGGCTCACCCATCGAAAAACGCTTCCAACAACACATGGCCTACTGTGCCGTGTTCCCACAGGTGTCCCGATAAAAACTGTACCTCACATGTGTGGGTGGATCTACCTGGGCGCCAAGGGGAAAGCCTAAAACACAAGTAACGCCAAGTCTGTTTTCACACCTGAATTTCACACTCTCTGCAGACAGGCACACCACACAGCTATGGACCTCGGGTGTCCAAGCCACCAAGGAAAACAGGAAACCCTATGCATTTCAGAAAAGAGGACACTCGTGGGAATCCGCAGAGGTATGATTTTCGCAAATCGGCCCAGAATGTATTACCCAGACACCCCCGCAAAGTCCGAAATGTGGTGAAAAAACGCATTTTCCGCACATTTCAATCGGCTTACCCATCGAAAAAGCTGCCAGCAACACATGGCCTACCGTCCCGCGTTCCCACAGGTGTCCCGATAAAAACAGTACCTCACATGTGTGGGTGCACCTACCTGGGCGCTGTTAGGCAGAAACCTGTGCAGTTCCCTCTGGGACCACTGCAAAAGATTTAAGACTACAGGTGTTGGCAGTAAACCCACTTGGTAGCAGTCTGCACCACACAGATTCACTGTGGTAGCTGTGGCTGAGCAGTCAGACTTCCCTCAAGAAGAGTTAGACAGTATACAGAGGATACACAATAGGTACAGAGGCCCAGTAGTACAAGCAAACACTGACCAGAGCTAGGTGTAAAAGTATAAACTTATTTATTAAAGACACACTCATAAATTACACTAGCACAGAAAAAGGTAAGGAAGTCAAAACACGGTTACTATTACTCATATGTACATCCCTAATCATTTGTTGGACAATTCTAAGTTAACACCACTTATTTCCAACCAGAGGTGAGCGCTTAACGTTAGATGGTACTCCAACAAGTTATTTAAAAAAAGGGAGGGAAAAGGCAGAAATAAAGAGAGCAGTAAGGTAAAACACTTTTCACATAAGGTTAGAAAAGGCAGTTAATTGTGGAACAAGGAAAATTAGTTCGGGGCCCACTTTAGAGGGAGCCAGGCGAAAATATGTCCAAGATCACACAATGTCACAAGTCTTTGCAGGTGAGTAGAAAAGGTTTTACTACGTTTCCGAAAAGTTTAGTTAGGGTGTCCCAGGCCTACCCAGGTTCGAGAGCCGAGGACTAAATCTACCCCTTACAATCGGTGGCAAGGGAGGCCGGGCGGAACACAGTACCTTTAAAAGTGGAAAGGATCCTCCAGCGGTGGTAGTCGTTCCTGGTAGTGGGTGCAAGTCGCGGCGTCGTCCAGAGGAAGAGGTGATCTCGACGTGGAGGACAGCTGAAGGTCGTTGCACTACCAGGGATGAGGCCAGCCGTGGAGTTTTCCGCACACAAAGGGTTTTACCCCTCTTTCGCGGTTGAGGTATAAAGTGGTATCCCAGTTGCCGGGGTGCTTGGCACAGGCAAGGCGGCCACGAGATGCTTCGGGACGGCGAAAAGAAGGCAGCAACTGGTTGTCCCCACCAGTTAAGGGAAGAAGACTCTCCGGCGGGAGATCTCCTCTGTCGTCGGGAAAGTGGTGAGACGGTTCCGCAGGGCTCCACCGGTGGTGTCGTCTTGGCAGGTCGGCTCGGCTTCTCCCTCTTCGGCTTCTTAGGTCCTGTGGCGACTTCTGAAGAACCAGTCCCAAAAACCCTGCTTTTATGCAGCAAACCCCCATTCATGCAGCCTAGCTGTCACTCAAACATGCTAAGTGGTGAGCGGGGTGGCTCACCACTTGGGCCAATCACACTAGAGTGCGACATGAGTTGGCAAGGCAACTCAGTCCAGGGTGCCTAAACCCCCTCCCACACCCCCTGTGGTACCCAGACAGAATGGCACCACTTTGGAGGGCTTCTATGCAGAAGCCCGCCAAAAGTGGAACAAAGGCTCGACTCGGGTTCAGGGTTACTGAAGTGAACCTAGACGCCATTTTGGCGGCGAGTTCTGGCAAAAAATCCCAACCGGTGAATTTATATTAAATAAATAAACCGGCGGTATCTTAACATTGCACCAAAAAGTGGTGCATTAAAACAATGGGAAATCCCATTGGGAAATATTCCGGTGGAATATTTCCGTGGTATCCACTGCCACCAGCCAGAACTCGGCGAGGGGGGACGGGACAGTACCCCCTCGACAACAGACCCAGGGGCAATCTAATTGCCCCTACCAGTACTTCCACAGTAAGATGGTTTGTACTGGTTAAGTTCCTAAGTTAAGACTAGTAAAGTCAATGGTAACTTTACTGACCCAGGGAGACAGTAGTCAGTCCCAGGGTGTGGAGTCTATGATTGGGGGTCTCTAAGACACCCCTGTGTTACTGCACTGAGGGTGCTGTGTAACACACATTCCAAAAACCAATGATGGCCTATGGGGAAAATTACCCCCTAGCCCGTAAGCACATAGCAAGTCACAGATATGGGCCTCGGGTATCCAAGCCACCAAGGAAAACAGGGAACCCTATGCATTTCAGAAAAGAGGACACTTGTGGGAATCCGCAGAGGTATGATTTGCGCAAATCGGCCCAGAATTTATTACCCAGACACCCCCGCAAAGACTGAAATGTGTGGAAAAAAATGCATTTTCCGCACATTTCACTCGGCACACCCATCAAAACACGCTACCAACAACACATGGCCTACCGTGCCGTGTTCTCACAGGTGTCCCGATAAAAACGTTACCTCACATGTGTGGGTGGACCTACCTGGGCGCCAAGGGCAAAGCCTAAAACACAAGTAACCCCAAGTCTGTTTTCACACCTGAATTTCACACTCTCTGCAGATGGGCACACCACACAGATATGGGCCTTGGGTGTCCAAGCCACCAAGGAAAACAGGGAACCCCGTGCATTTCCGAAAAGAGGACACCCGTGGGAATCCGCAGAGGTATGATTTGCGCAAATCGGCCCAGAATGTATTACCCAGACACCCCCGCAAAGTCTGAAATGTGGGGAAAAAACGCATTTTCCGCACATTTCAATCGGCTCACCCATCGAAACACGCCGCCAACAACACATGGCCTACTGTCCCGCGTTCCCACAGGTGTCCCGATAAAAACAGTACCTCACATGTGTGGGTGCACCTACCTGGGCGCCAAGGGGAAAGCCTAAAACACAAGTAACCCCAAGTCTGTTTTCACACCTGAATTTCTCACACTCTACAGACGGGCACACCACACATATATGGGCCTTGGGTGTCCAAGCCACCAAGGAAAACAGGGAAACCCATGCATTTCTGAAAAGAGGACACCTGTGGGAATCCGCAGAGTTATGATTTGTGCAAATCGGCCCAGAATTTACTACCCAGACACCCCTGCAAAGTCAGAAATTGCGGGGAAAAAAACGCATTTTCCGTACATTTCACTCGGCTCACCCATCGAAACACGCTGCCAACAACACATGGCCTACCGTCCCGCGTTCCCACTGGTGTCCCGATGAAAACAGTACCTCACATGTGTGGGTGCACCTACTTGGGCGCCAAGGGGATTGCCTAAAACACAAGTAACCGCAAGTCTGTTTTCACACCTGAATTTCACACTCTCTGCAGACGGGCACACCATACAGATATGGGCCTCGGGTGTCCAAGCCACCAAGGGAAACAGGGAACCCCATGCATTTCCGAAAAGAGGACACCCCTGGGAATCCGCAGAGTTATGATTTGCGCAAATCGGCCCAGAATGTATTACCCAGACCCCCCGCAAAGTCAGAAATGTGGTGAAAAAAATGCATTTCCCGCACATTTCACTCGATTTACCCATCGAAACACGCTGCCAGCAACACATGGCCTACCGTCCCGCGTTCCAAAAGGTGTCCCGATGAAAACAGTACCTCACATGTGTGGGTGCACCTACCTGGGCGCCAAGGGGAAAGCCTAAAACACAAGTAACCGCAAGTCTGTTTTCACACCTGAATTTCACACTCTCTGCAGACGGGCACACCATACAGATATGGGCCTCGGGTGTCCAAGCCACCAAGGGAAACAGGGAACCCCATGCATTTCCGAAAAGAGGACACCCCTGGGAATCCGCAGAGTTATGATTTGCGCAAATCGGCCCAGAATTTATTACCCAGACACCCCTGCAAAGTCAGAAATTGCAGGGAAAAAAACACATTTTCTGTACATTTCACTCGGCTCACCCATCGAAACACGCTGCCAACAACACATGGACTACCGTCCCGCGTTCCCACTGGTGTCCCGATGAAAACAGTACCTCACATGTGTGGGTGCACCTACTTGGGCGCCAAGGGGATTGCCTAAAACACAAGTAACGCCAAGTCTGTTTTCACACCTGAATTTCACACTCTCTTCAGAAGGGCACACCATACAGATATGGGCCTCGCGTGTCCAAGCCACCAAGGAAAACAGGGAACCCCATGCATTTCCGAAAAGAGCACTCCTGTGGTAATCCGCAGAGGTATGATTTGCGCAAATCGGCCCAAAATGTATTACCCAGACACCCCGCAAAGTCTGAAATGTGGTGAAAAAAAACGCATTTTCCGCACATTTCACTCGGCTCACCCATCGAAAAATGCTGCCAACAACACATGGCCTACTGTGCCGTGTTCCCACAGGTGTCCCGATAAAAACGGTACCTCACATGTGTGGGTGGACCTACCTGGGCGCCAAGGGGAAAGCCTAAAACACAAGTAACCCCAAGTCTGTTTTCACACCTGAATTTCACACTCTCTGCAGATGGGCACACCACACAGATATGGGCCTTGGGTGTCCAAGCCACCAAGGAAAACAGGGATCCCTATGCATTTCAGAAAAGAGGACACTCGTGGGAATCCGCAGAGGTATGATTTGCGCAAATCGGCCCAGAATGTATTACCCAAACACCCCCGCAAAGTCCGAAATGCGAGGAAAAAAATGCATTTTCTGTACATTTCACTCGGCTCACCCATCGAAACACGCTGCCAGCAACACATGGCCTACCGTCCCGCGTTCCAACAGGTGACCCGATGAAAACAGTACCACACATGCGTGGGTGCGCCTACCTGGGCACCACGGGGAAAGCCTAAAACACAAGTAACCCCAAGTCTGTTTTCACACCTGAATTTCACACTCTCTGCAGACGGGCACACCACACAGATATGGGCCTCGGGTGTCCAAGCCACCAAGGAAAACAGGGAACCCTATGCATTTCCGAAAAGAGGACACCCGTGGGAATCCGCAGAGGTATGATTTGCGCAAATCGGCCCAGAATTTATTACCCAGACACCACCGCAAAGTCTGAAATGTGGGGAAAAAATGCATTTTCCGCACATTTCACTCGGCTCACCCATCAAAACACACTGCCAACAACACATGGCCTACCGTCCCGCATTTCCACAGGTGTCCCGATGAAAACAGTACCTCACATGTGTGGGTGCACCTACCTTGGCTCCAAGGGGAAAGCTTAAAACACAAGTAACGGCAAGTCTGTTTTCACACCTGAATTTCACACTCTCTGCAGACGGGCACACCACATAGATATGGGCCTTGGGTGTCCAAGCCACCAAGGAAAACAGGGAACCCCATGCATTTCCGAAAAGAGGACACCCGTGGGAATCCGCAGAGGTATTATTTGCGCAAATCGGCCCAGAATTTATTACCCAGACACCCCCGCAAATTCCAAAATGTGGGGAAAAAAACACATTTTCCGTACATTTCACTCGGCTTACCCATCGAAACAAGCTGCCAGCAACACATGGCCTACCGTCCCGCGTTCCCACAGGTGTCGCGATAAAAACAGTACCTCACATGTGTGGGTGCACCTACCTGGGCGCCAAGGGGAAAGCCTAAAACACAAGTAACCCCAAGTCTGTTTTCACACCTGAATTTCACACTCTGTGCAGACGGGCACACCACACAGATATGGGCCTTGGGTGTCCAAGCCACCAAGGAAAACAGGGAACCCCATGCATTTCCGAAAAGAGGACACCCGTGGGAATCCGCAGAGGTATGATTTGCGCAAATCGGACCAGAATGTATTACCCAGACACCCCTGCAAAGTCTGAAATGTGGGGAAAAAATGCATTTCCCGCACATTTCTCTCGGTCTACCCATCGAAACACGCTGCCAGCAACACATGGCCTAATGTGCCGTGTTCTCACAGGTGTCCCGATAAAAACAGTACCTCACATGTGTGGGTGCACCTACCTGGGCGCCAAGGGGAAAGGCTTAAACACAAGTAACCCCAAGTCTGTTTCACACCTGAATTTCTCACACTCTACAGACGGGCACGCCATACAGATATGGGCCTCGCGTGTCCAAGCCACCAAGGAAAACAGGGAACCCCATGCATTTCTGAAAAGAGCACTCCTGTGGTAATCCGCAGAGGTATGATTTGCGCAAATCAGCCCAGAATTTAATACCCAGACACCCCCGCAAAGTCCAAAATGTGGGAAAAAAATGCATTTTCCGTACATTTCACTCGGCTCACCCATCGAAACACGCCGCCAACAACACATGGCCTACTGTCCCGCGTTCCCACAGGTGTCCCGTTAAAAACAGTACCTCACATGTGTGGGTGCACCTACCTGGGCGCCAAGGGAAAAGCCTAAAACACAAGTAACGCCAAGTCTGTTTTCATACCTGAATTTCACTCTCTCTGCAGACAGGCACACCACAGAGCTATGGACCTCGGGTGTCCAAGCCACCAAGGAAAACAGGGATCCCTATGCATTTCAGAAAAGAGGACACTCGTGGGAATCCGCAGAGGTATGATTTGCGCAAATCGGCCCAGAATGTATTACCCAGACACCCCCACAAAGTCCGAAATGTGGTGAAAAAACGCATTTTCCTCACATTTCAATCGGCTCACCTATCGAAACACGCCACCAACAACACATGGCCTACCGTCCCGTATTCCCACATGTGTCCCGATAAAAACAGTACCTCACATGTGTGGGTGCACCTACCTGGGCGCCAAGGGGAAAGCCTAAAACACAAGTAACCGCAATTCTGTTTTCAAACCTGAATTTCACACTCTCTGCAGATGGGCACACCACACAGATATGGGCCTTGGGTGTCCAAGCCACCAAGGAAAACAGGGAATCCCATGCATTTCTGAAAAGAGGACACCCGTGGGAATCCGCAGAGGTATGATTTGCGCAAATCGACCCAGAATGTATAACCCAGACACCCCCGCAAAGTCTGAAATGTGGGGAAAAAACGCATTTTCCGCACATTTCAATCGGCTCACCCATCGAAACACGCCGCCAACAACACATGGCCTACCATCCCGCGTTCCCACAGGTGTCCCGATAAAAACAGTACCTCACATGTGTGGGTGCACCTACCTGGGCGCCAAGGGGAAAGCCTAAAACACAAGTAACCCCAAGTCTGTTTTCACACCTGAATTTCTCACACTCTACAGACGGGCACACCATACAGATATGGGCCTCGCGTGTCCAAGCCACCAAGGAAAACAGGGAACCCCATGCATTTCCGAAAAGAGCACTCCTGTGGTAATCTGCAGAGGTATGATTTGCGCAAATCCGCCCATAATTTATTACCCAGACACCCCCGCAAAGTCCAAAATGTGGGAAAAAACGCATTTCCCGCACATTTCACTCGGCTCACCCATCGAAACACGCTGACAACAACACATGGACTACCGTCCCGCGTTCCCACTGGTGTCCCGATGAAAACAGTACCTCACATGTGTGGGTGCACCTACTTGGGCGCCAAGGGGATTGCCTAAAACACAAGTAACGCCAAGTCTGTTTTCACACCTGAATTTCACACTCTCTTCAGACGGGCACACCATACAGATATGGGCCTCGCGTGTCCAAGCCACCAAGGAAAACAGGGAACCCCATGCATTTCCGAAAAGAGGACACCCGTGGGAATCCGCAGAGGTATGATTTGCGCAAATCGGCCCAGAATTTATTACCCAGACACCCCCGCAAAGACTGAAATGTGGGGGAAAAACGCATTTTCCGCACATTTCACTCGGCTCACCCATCGAAACATGCTACCAACAACACATGGCCTACCGTGCCGTGTTCTCACAAGTGTCCCGATAAAAACGGTACCTCACATGTGTGGGTGGCCCTACCTGGGCGTCAAGGGCAAAGCCTAAAACACAAGTAACCCCAAGTCTGTTTTCACACATGAATTTCACACTCTCAGCAGATGGGCACACCACACAGATATGGGCCTTGGGTGTCCAAGCCACTAAGGAAAACAGGGAACCCCATGCATTTCCGAAAAGAGGACACCCGTGGGAATCCGCAGAGGTATGATTTGCGCAAATCGGCCCAGAATTTATTACCCAGACACCCCCGCAAAGACTGAAATGTGGGGAAAAAAACGCATTTCCCGCACATTTCACTCGGCTTACCCATCGAAACAAGCTGCCAGCAACACATGGCCTACCGTCCCGCGTTCCCACAGGTGTCCCGATGAAAATAGTACCTCACATGTGTGGGTGCACCTACCTGGCACCAAGGGGAAAGCCTAAAACACAAGTAACCCCAAGTCTGTTTTCACACCTGAATTTCACACTCTCTGCAGACGGGCATACCACACAGCTATGGACCTCGGGTGTCCAAGCCACCAAGGAAAACAGGGAACCCTATGCATTTCAGAAAAGAGGACACTCGTTGGAATCCGCAGAGGTATGATTTGCGCAAATCGGCCCAAAATGTATTACCCAGACACCCCGCAACGTCTGAAATGTGGGGAAAAAAACGCATTTTCCGCACATTTCACTCGGCTCACCCATCGAAAAACGCTTCCAACAACACATGGCCTACTGTGCCGTGTTCCCACAGGTGTCCCGATAAAAACGGTAACTCACATGTGTGGGTGGACCTACCTGGGCGCCAAGGGCAAAGCCTAAAACACAAGTAACCCCAAGTCTGTTTTCACACCTGAATTTCACACTCTCTGCAGATGGGCACACCACACAGATATGGGCCTTGGGTGTCCAAGCCACCAAGGAAAACAGGGAACCTCATGCATTTCCGAAAAGAGGACACGCGTGGAAATCCGCGGAGGTATGATTTGCGCAAATCTGCCCCGAATTTATTACCCAGACACCCCCGCAAAGTCCGAAATGCAGGGAAAAAAAAGCATTTTCCGTACATTTCACTCGGCTCACCCATCGAAACACACCGCCAACAACAGATGGCCTACTGTCCCGCGTTCCCACAGGTGTCCCGATAAAAACAGTACCTCACATGTGTGGGTGCACCTACCTGGGCGCCAAGGGGAAAGCCTAAAACACAAGTAACGCCAAGTCTGTTTTCACACCTGAATTTCACACTCTCTGCAGACAGGCACACCACACAGCTATGGACCTCGGGTGTCCAAGCCACCAAGGAAAACAGGGAACCCTATGCATTTCAGAAAAGAGGACACTCGTGGGAATCCGCAGAGGTATGATTTGCGCAAATCGGCCCAGAATGTATTACCCAGACACCCCCGCAAAGTCCGAAATGTGGTGAAAAAACGCATTTTCCGCACATTTCAATCGGCTTACCCATCGAAAAAGCTGCCAGCAACACATGGCCTACCGTCCCGCGTTCCCACAGGTGTCCCGATAAAAACAGTACCTCACATGTGTGGGTGCACCTACCTGGGCGCCAAGGGGAAAGCCTAAAACACAAGTAACCCCAAGTCTGTTTTCACACCTGAATTTCACACTCTCTGCAGATGGGCACACCACACAGATATGGGCCTCGGGTATCCAAGCCACCAAGGAAAACAGGGAACCCTATGCATTTCAAAAAAGAGGACACTCGTGGGAATCCGCAGAGGTATGATTTGCGCAAATCGGCCCAGAATTTATTACCCAGACACCCCCGCAAAGACTGAAATGTGTGGAAAAAAATGCATTTTCCGCACATTTCACTTGGCACACCCATCGAAACACGCTACCAACAACACATGGCCTACCGTGCCGTGTTCTCACAGGTGTCCCTATAAAAACGGTACCTCACATGTGTGGGTGGACCTACCTGGGCGCCAAGGGCAAAGCCTAAAACACAAGTAATCCCAAGTCTGTTTTCACACCTGAATTTCACACTCTCTGCAGATGGGCACACCACACAGATATGGGCCTTGGGTGTCCAAGCCACCAAGGAAAACAGGGAACCCCGTGCATTTCCGAAAAGAGGACACCCGTGGGAATCCGCAGAGGTATGATTTGCGCAAATCGGCCCAGAATGTATTACCCAGACACCCCCGCAAAGTCTGAAATGTGGGGAAAAAACGCATTTTCCGCACATTTCAATCGGCTCACCCATCGAAACACGCCGCCAACAACACATGGCCTACTGTCCCGCGTTCCCACAGGTGTCCCGATAAAAACAGTACCTCACATGTGTGGGTGCACCTACCTGGGCGCCAAGGGGAAAGCCTAAAACACAAGTAACCCCAAGTCTGTTTTCACACCTGAATTTCTCACACTCTACAGACGGGCACACCACACATATATGGGCCTTGGGTGTCCAAGCCACCAAGGAAAACAGGGAAACCCATGCATTTCTGAAAAGAGGACACCCGTGGGAATCCGCAGAGTTATGATTTGCGCAAATCGGCCCAGAATTTATTACCCAGACACCCCTGCAAAGTCAGAAATTGCGGGGAAAAAAACGCATTTTCCGTACATTTCACTCGGCTCACCCATCGAAACACGCTGCCAACAACACATGGCCTACTGTGCCGTGTTCTCACAGGTGTCCCGATAAAAACGGTACCTCACATGTGTGGGTGGCCCTACCTGGGCGCCAAGGGCAAAGCCTAAAACACAAGTAACCCCAAGTCTGTTTTCACACCTGAATTTCACACTCTCAGCAGATGGGCACACCACACAGATATGGGCCTTGGGTGTCCAAGCCACTAAGGAAAACAGGGAACCCCATGCATTTCCGAAAAGAGGACACCCGTGGGAATCCGCAGAGGTATGATTTGCGCAAATCGGCCCAGAATTTATTACCCAGACACCCCCGCAAAGACTGAAATGTGGGGAAAAAAACGCATTTCCCGCACATTTCACTCGGCTTACCCATCGAAACAAGCTGCCAGCAACACATGGCCTACCGTCCCGCGTTCCCACAGGTGTCCCGATGAAAATAGTACCTCACATGTGTGGGTGCACCTACCTGGCACCAAGGGGAAAGCCTAAAACACAAGTAACCCCAAGTCTGTTTTCACACCTGAATTTCACACTCTCTGCAGACGGGCATACCACACAGCTATGGACCTCGGGTGTCCAAGCCACCAAGGAAAACAGGGAACCCTATGCATTTCAGAAAAGAGGACACTCGTTGGAATCCGCAGAGGTATGATTTGCGCAAATCGGCCCAAAATGTATTACCCAGACACCCCGCAAAGTCTGAAATGTGGGGAAAAAAATGCATTTTCCGCACATTTCACTCGGCTCACCCATCGAAAAACGCTTCCAACAACACATGGCCTACTGTGCCGTGTTCCCACAGGTGTCCCTATAAAAACGGTAACTCACATGTGTGGGTGGACCTACCTGGGCGCCAAGGGCAAAGCCTAAAACACAAGTAACCCCAAGTCTGTTTTCACACCTGAATTTCACACTCTCTGCAGATGGGCACACCACACAGATATGGGCCTTGGGTGTCCAAGCCACCAAGGAAAACAGGGAACCTCATGCATTTCCGAAAAGAGGACACGCGTGGAAATCCGCGGAGGTATGATTTGCGCAAATCTGCCCCGAATTTATTACCCAGACACCCCCGCAAAGTCCGAAATGCGGGGAAAAAAATGCATTTTCAGTACATTTCACTCGGCTCACCCATCGAAACACACCGCCAACAACAGATGGCCTACTGTCCCGCGTTCCCACAGGTGTCCCGATAAAAACAGTACCTCACATGTGTGGGTGCACCTACCTGGGCGCCAAGGGGAAAGCCTAAAACACAAGTAACGCCAAGTCTGTTTTCACACCTGAATTTCACACTCTCTGCAGACAGGCACACCACACAGCTATGGACCTCGGGTGTCCAAGCCACCAAGGAAAACAGGGAACCCTATGCATTTCAGAAAAGAGGACACTCGTGGGAATCCGCAGAGGTATGATTTGCGCAAATCGGCCCAGAATGTATTACACAGACACCCCCGCAAAGTCCGAAATGTGGTGAAAAAACGCATTTTCCGCACATTTCAATCGGCTTACCCATCGAAAAAGCTGCCAGCAACACATGGCCTACCGTCCCGCGTTCCCACAGGTGTCCCGATAAAAACAGTACCTCACATGTGTGGGTGCACCTACCTGGGCGCCAAGGGGAAAGCCTAAAACACAAGTAACCCCAAGTCTGTTTTCACACCTGAATTTCACACTCTCTGCAGATGGGCACACCACACAGATATGGGCCTCGGGTATCCAAGCCACCAAGGAAAACAGGGAACCCTATGCATTTCAGAAAAGAGGACACTCGTGGGAATCCGCAGAGGTATGATTTGCGCAAATCGGCCCAGAATTTATTACCCAGACACCCCCGCAAAGACTGAAATGTGTGGAAAAAAATGCATTTTCCGCACATTTCACTTGGCACACCCATCGAAACACGCTACCAACAACACATGGCCTACCGTGCCGTGTTCTCACAGGTGTCCCGATAAAAACGGTACCTCACATGTGTGGGTGGACCTACCTGGGCGCCAAGGGCAAAGCCTAAAACACAAGTAACCCCAAGTCTGTTTTCACACCTGAATTTCACACTCTCTGCAGATGGGCACACCACACAGATATGGGCCTTGGGTGTCCAAGCCACCAAGGAAAACAGGGAACCCCGTGCATTTCCGAAAAGAGGACACCCGTGGGAATCCGCAGAGGTATGATTTGCGCAAATCGTCCCAGAATGTATTACCCAGACACCCCCGCAAAGTCTGAAATGTGGGGAAAAAACGCATTTTCCGCACATTTCAATCGGCTCACCCATCGAAACACGCCGCCAACAACACATGGCCTACTGTCCCGCGTTCCCACAGGTGTCCCGATAAAAACAGTACCTCACATGTGTGGGTGCACCTACCTGGGCGCCAAGGGGAAAGCCTAAAACACAAGTAACCCCAAGTCTGTTTTCACACCTGAATTTCTCACACTCTACAGACGGGCACACCACACATATATGGGCCTTGGGTGTCCAAGCCACCAAGGAAAACAGGGAAACCCATGCATTTCTGAAAAGAGGACACCCGTGGGAATCCGCAGAGTTATGATTTGCGCAAATCGGCCCAGAATTTATTACCCAGACACCCCTGCAAAGTCAGAAATTGCGGGGAAAAAAACGCATTTTCCGTACATTTCACTCGGCTCACCCATCGAAACACGCTGCCAACAACACATGGCCTACTGTGCCGTGTTCCCACAGGTGTCCCGATAAAAACGGTACCTCACATGTGTGGGTGGACCTACCTGGGCGCCAAGGGCAAAGCCTAAAACACAAGTAACCCCAAGTCTGTTTTCACACCTGAATTTCACACTCTCTGCAGATGGGCACACCACACAGATATGGGCCTTGGGTGTCCAAGCCACCAAGGAAAACAGGGAACCCCATGCATTTCCGAAAAGAGGACACCCGTGGGAATCCGCAGAGTTATGATTTGTGCAAATCGGCCCAGAATTTATTACCCAGACACCCCTGCAAAGTCAGAAATTGCAGGGAAAAAACACATTTTCTGTACATTTCACTCGGCTCACCCATCGAAACACGCTGCCAACAACACATGGACTACCGTCCCGCGTTCCCACTGGTGTCCCGATGAAAACAGTACCTCACATGTGTGGGTGCACCTACTTGGGCGCCAAGGGGATTGCCTAAAACACAAGTAACGCCAAGTCTGTTTTCACACCTGAATTTCACACTCTCTTCAGAAGGGCACACCATACAGATATGGGCCTCGCGTGTCCAAGCCACCAAGGAAAACAGGGAACCCCATGCATTTCCGAAAAGAGCACTCCTGTGGTAATCCGCAGAGGTATGATTTGCGCAAATCGGCCCAAAATGTATTACCCAGACACCCCGCAAAGTCTGAAATGTGGTGAAAAAAACGCACTTTCCGCACATTTCACTCGGCTCACCCATCGAAAAATGCTGCCAACAACACATGGCCTACTGTGCCGTGTTCCCACAGGTGTCCCGATAAAAACGGTACCTCACATGTGTGGGTGGACCTACCTGGGCGCCAAGGGGAAAGCCTAAAACACAAGTAACCCCAAGTCTGTTTTCACACCTGAATTTCACACTCTCTGCAGATGGGCACACCACACAGATATGGGCCTTGGGTGTCCAAGCCACCAAGGAAAACAGGGAACCTCATGCATTTCCGAAAAGAGGACATGCGTGGCAATCCGCGGAGGTATGATTTGCGCAAATCTGCCCCGAATTTATTACCCAGATACCCCCACAAAGTCCGAAATGCGGGGAAAAAAATGCATTTTCCGTACATTTAACTCGGCTCACCCATCGAAACACGCCGCCAACAACACAGGGCCTACTGTCCCGCGTTCCCACAGGTGTCCTGATAAAAACAGTACCTCACATGTGTCGGGGCACCTACCTGGGCGCCAAGGGAAAAGCCTAAAACACAAGTAACGCCAAGTCTGTTTTCATACCTGAATTTCACACTCTCTGCAGACAGGCACACCACAGAGCTATGGACCTCGGGTGTCCAAGCCACCAAGGAAAACAGGGATCCCTATGCATTTCAGAAAAGAGGACACTCGTGGGAATCCGCAGAGGTATGATTTGCGCAAATCGGCCCAGAATGTATTACCCAGACACCCCCACAAAGTCCGAAATGTGGTGAAAAAACGCATTTTCCTCACATTTCAATCGGCTCACCCATCGAAACACGCCGCCAACAACACATGGCCTACCGTCCCGTATTCCCACATGTGTCCCGATAAAAACAGTACCTCACATGTGTGGTTGCACCTACCTGGGCGCCAAGGGGAAAGCCTAAAACACAAGTAACCGCAAGTCTGTTTTCAAACCTGAATTTCACACTCTCTGCAGATGGGCACACCACACAGATATGGGCCTTGGGTGTCCAAGCCACCAAGGAAAACAGGGAACCCCATGCATTTCCGAAAAGAGGACACCCGTGGGAATCCGCAGAGGTATGATTTGCGTAAATCGGCCCAGAATTTATTACCCAGACACCCCCGCAAAGACTGAAATGTGGGGAAAAAAACGCATTTTCCGTACATTTCACTCGGCTCACCCATCGAAACACGCTACCAACAACACATGGCCTACCGTGCCGTGTTCTCACAGGTGTCCCGATAAAAACGGTACCTCACATGTGTGGGTGGACCTACCTGGGCGCCAAGGGCAAAGCCTAAAACACAAGTAACCCCAAGTCTGTTTTCACACCTGAATTTCACACTCTCAGCAGATGGGCACACCACACAGATATGGGCCTTGGGTGTCCAAGCCACCAAGGAAAACAGGGAACCCCATGCATTTCCGAAAAGAGGACACCCGTGGGAATCCGCAGAGGTATGATTTGCGCAAATCGACCCAGAATGTATAACCCAGACACCCACGCAAAGTCCGAAATGTGGGGAAAAAACGCATTTTCCGCACATTTCAATTGGCTCACCCATCGAAACATGCCGCCAACAACACATGGCCTACCATCCCGCGTTCCCACAGGTGTCCCGATAAAAACAGTACCTCAAATGTGTGGGTGCACCTGCCTGGGCGCCAAGGGGAAAGCCTAAAACACAAGTAACCCCAAGTCTGTTTTCACACCTGAATTTCTCACACTCTACAGACGGGCACACCATACAGATTTGGACCTCTCGTGTCTAAGCCACCAAGGAAAACAGGGAACCCCATGCATTTCCGAAAAGAGCACTCCTGTGGTAATCCGCAGAGGTATGATTTGCGCAAATCCGCCCCGAATTTATTACCCAGACACCCCCGCAAAGTCCAAAATGTGGGAAAAAAACGCATTTCCCGCACATTTCACTTGGCTTACCCATCGAAACACACCCGCCAACAACACATGGCCTACCGTCCCGCGTTCCCACAGGTGTCCCGATGAAAATAGTACCTCACATGTGTGGGTGCACCTACCTGGCACCAAGGGGAAAGCCTTAAACACAAGTAACCCCAAGTCTGTTTTCACACCTGAATTTCACACTCTCTGCAGACGGGCACACCACACAGCTATGGACCTCGGGTGTCCAAGCCACCAAGGAAAACAGGGAACCCTATGCATTTCAGAAAAGAGGACACTCGTGGGAATCCGCAGAGGTATGATTTGCGCAAATCGGCCCAAAATGTATTACCCAGACACCCCGCAAAGTCTGAAATGTGGGGAAAAAAACGCATTTTCCGCACATTTCACTCGGCTCACCCATCGAAAACCGCTTCCAACAACACATGGCCTACTGTGCCGTGTTCCCACAGGTGTCCCGATAAAAACGGTACCTCACATGTGTGGGTGGACCTACCTGGGCGCCAAGGGCAAAGCCTAAAACACAAGTAACCCCAAGTCTGTTTTCACACTTGAATTTCACACTCTCTGCAGATCGGCACACCACACAGATATGGGCCTTGGGTGTCCAAGCCACCAAGGAAAACAGGGAACCTCATGCATTTCCGAAAAGAGGACACGCGTTGCAATCCGCGGAGGTATGATTTGCGCAAATCTGCCCCGAATTTATTACCCAGATACCCCCACAAAGTCCGAAATGCGGGGAAAAAAATGCATTTTCCGCACATTTCACTCGGCTCACCCATTGAAAAACGCTTCCAACAACACATGGCCTACTGTGCCGTGTTCCCACAGGTGTCCCGATAAAAACGGTACCTCACATGTGTGGGTGCACCTACCCGGGCGCCAAGGGGAAAGCCTAAAACACAAGTAACGCCAAGTCTGTTTTCACACCTGAATTTCCCACTCTCTGCAGACAGGCACACCATACAGATATGGGCCTCGGGTGTCCACACCACCAAGGAAAACAGGGAACCCGATGCATTTCTGAAAAGAGCACACCAGTGGGAATCCGCAGAGGTATGATTTGCGCAAATTGGCCCAGAATGTATTACCCAGACACCCCTGCAAAGTCCGAAATGTGGGGAAAAAACGTATTTTCTGCACATTTCAATCGGCTCACCCGTTGAAACACGCTGCCAACAACACATGGCCTACCGTCCCGCGTTCCCACAGGTGTCCCGATAAAAACAGTACCTCACATGTGTGGGTGCACCTACCTGGGCGCCAAGGGGAAAGCCTAAAACACAAGTAACCCCAAGTCTGTTTTCACACCTGAATTTCACACTCTCTGCAGATGGGCACACCACACAGATATGGGCCTCGGGTATCCAAGCCACCAAGGAAAACAGGGAACCCTATGCATTTCAGAAAAGAGGACACTCGTGGGAATCCGCAGAGGTATGATTTGCGCAAATCGGCCCAGAATTTATTACCCAGACACCCCCGCAAAGACTGAAATGTGTGGAAAAAAATGCATTTTCCGCACATTTCACTTGGCACACCCATCGAAACACGCTACCAACAACACATGGCCTACCGTGCCGTGTTCTCACAGGTGTCCCGATAAAAACGGTACCTCACATGTGTGGGTGGACCTACCTGGGCGCCAAGGGCAAAGCCTAAAACACAAGTAACCCCAAGTCTGTTTTCACACCTGAATTTCACACTCTCTGCAGATGGGCACACCACACAGATATGGGCCTTGGGTGTCCAAGCCACCAAGGAAAACAGGGAACCCCGTGCATTTCCGAAAAGAGGACACCCGTGGGAATCCGCAGAGGTATGATTTGCGCAAATCGGCCCAGAATGTATTACCCAGACACCCCCGCAAAGTCTGAAATGTGGGGAAAAAACGCATTTTCCGCACATTTCAATCGGCTCACCCATCGAAACACGCCGCCAACAACACATGGCCTACTGTCCCGCGTTCCCACAGGTGTCCCGATAAAAACAGTACCTTACATGTGTGGGTGCACCTACCTGGGCGCCAAGGGGAAAGCCTAAAACACAAGTAACCCCAAGTCTGTTTTCACACCTGAATTTCTCACACTCTACAGACGGGCACACCACACATATATGGGCCTTGGGTGTCCAAGCCACCAAGGAAAACAGGGAAACCCATGCATTTCTGAAAAGAGGACACCCGTGGGAATCCGCAGAGTTATGATTTGCGCAAATCGGCCCAGAATTTATTACCCAGACACCCCTGCAAAGTCAGAAATTGCGGGGAAAAAAACGCATTTTCCGTACATTTCACTCGGCACACCCATCGAAACACGCTGCCAACAACACATGGCCTACTGTGCCGTGTTCTCACAGGTGTCCCGATAAAAACGGTACCTCACATGTGTGGGTGGCCCTGCCTGGGCGCCAAGGACAAAGCCTAAAACACAAGTAACCCCAAGTCTGTTTTCACACCTGAATTTCACACTCTCAGCAGATGGGCACACCACACAGATATGGGCCTTGGGTGTCCAAGCCACTAAGGAAAACAGGGAACCCCATGCATTTCCGAAAAGAGGACACCCGTGGGAATCCGCAGAGGTATGATTTGCGCAAATCGGCCCAGAATTTATTACCCAGACACCCCCGCAAAGACTGAAATGTGGGGAAAAAAACGCATTTCCCGCACATTTCACTCGGCTTACCCATCGAAACAAGCTGCCAGCAACACATGGCCTACCGTCCCGCGTTCCCACAGGTGTCCCGATGAAAATAGTACCTCACATGTGTGGGTGCACCTACCTGGCACCAAGGGGAAAGCCTAAAACACAAGTAACCCCAAGTCTGTTTTCACACCTGAATTTCACACTCTCTGCAGACGGGCATACCACACAGCTATGGACCTCGGGTGTCCAAGCCACCAAGGAAAACAGGGAACCCTATGCATTTCAGAAAAGAGGACACTCGTTGGAATCCGCAGAGGTATGATTTGCGCAAATCGGCCCAAAATGTATTACCCAGACACCCCGCAAAGTCTGAAATGTGGGGAAAAAAACGCATTTTCCGCACATTTCACTCGGCTCACCCATCGAAAAACGCTTCCAACAACACATGGCCTACTGTGCCGTGTTCCCACAGGTGTCCCTATAAAAACGGTAACTCACATGTGTGGGTGGACCTACCTGGGCGCCAAGGGCAAAGCATAAAACACAAGTAACCCCAAGTCTGTTTTCACACCTGAATTTCACACTCTCTGCAGATGGGCACACCACACAGATATGGGCCTTGGGTGTCCAAGCCACCAAGGAAAACAGGGAACCTCATGCATTTCCGAAAAGAGGACACGCGTGGAAATCCGCGGAGGTATGATTTGCGCAAATCTGCCCCGAATTTATTACCCAGACACCCCCGCAAAGTCCGAAATGCGGGGAAAAAAATGCATTTTCAGTACATTTCACTCGGCTCACCCATCGAAACACACCGCCAACAACAGATGGCCTACTGTCCCGCGTTCCCACAGGTGTCCCGATAAAAACAGTACCTCACATGTGTGGGTGCACCTACCTGGGCGCCAAGGGGAAAGCCTAAAACACAAGTAACGCCAAGTCTGTTTTCACACCTGAATTTCACACTCTCTGCAGACAGGCACACCACACAGCTATGGACCTCGGGTGTCCAAGCCACCAAGGAAAACAGGGAACCCTATGCATTTCAGAAAAGAGGACACTCGTGGGAATCCGCAGAGGTATGATTTGCGCAAATCGGCCCAGAATGTATTACACAGACACCCCCGCAAAGTCCGAAATGTGGTGAAAAAACACATTTTCCGCACATTTCAATCGGCTTACCCATCGAAAAAGCTGCCAGCAACACATGGCCTACCGTCCCGCGTTCCCACAGGTGTCCCGATAAAAACAGTACCTCACATGTGTGGGTGCACCTACCTGGGCGCCAAGGGGAAAGCCTAAAACACAAGTAACCCCAAGTCTGTTTTCACACCTGAATTTCACACTCTCTGCAGATGGGCACACCACACAGATATGGGCCTTGGGTGTCCAAGCCACCAAGGAAAACAGGGAACCCCGTGCATTTCCGAAAAGAGGACACCCGTGGGAATCCGCAGAGGTATGATTTGCGCAAATCGTCCCAGAATGTATTACCCAGACACCCCCGCAAAGTCTGAAATGTGGGGAAAAAACGCATTTTCCGCACATTTCAATCGGCTCACCCATCGAAACACGCCGCCAACAACACATGGCCTACTGTCCCGCGTTCCCACAGGTGTCTCGATAAAAACAGTACCTCACATGTGTGGGTGCACCTACCTGGGCGCCAAGGGGAAAGCCTAAAACACAAGTAACCCCAAGTCTGTTTTCACACCTGAATTTCTCACACTCTACAGACGGGCACACCACACATATATGGGCCTTGGGTGTCCAAGCCACCAAGGAAAACAGGGAAACCCATGCATTTCTGAAAAGAGGACACCCGTGGGAATCCGCAGAGTTATGATTTGCGCAAATCGGCCCAGAATTTATTACCCAGACACCCCTGCAAAGTCAGAAATTGCGGGGAAAAAAACGCATTTTCCATACATTTCACTCGGCTCACCCATCGAAACACGCTGCCAACAACACATGGCCTACTGTGCCGTGTTCCCACAGGTGTCCCGATAAAAACGGTACCTCACATGTGTGGGTGGACCTACCTGGGCGCCAAGGGCAAAGCCTAAAACACAAGTAACCCCAAGTCTGTTTTCACACCTGAATTTCACACTCTCTGCAGATGGGCACACCACACAGATATGGGCCTTGGGTGTCCAAGCCACCAAGGAAAACAGGGAACCCCATGCATTTCCGAAAAGAGGACACCCGTGGGAATCCGCAGAGTTATGATTTGTGCAAATCGGCCCAGAATTTATTACCCAGACACCCCTGCAAAGTCAGAAATTGCAGGGAAAAAACACATTTTCTGTACATTTCACTCGGCTCACCCATCGAAACACGCTGCCAACAACACATGGACTACCGTCCCGCGTTCCCACTGGTGTCCCGATGAAAACAGTACCTCACATGTGTGGGTGCACCTACTTGGGCGCCAAGGGGATTGCCTAAAACACAAGTAACGCCAAGTCTGTTTTCACACCTGAATTTCACACTCTCTTCAGAAGGGCACACCATACAGATATGGGCCTCGCGTGTCCAAGCCACCAAGGAAAACAGGGAACCCCATGCATTTCCGAAAAGAGCACTCCTGTGGTAATCCGCAGAGGTATGATTTGCGCAAATCGGCCCAAAATGTATTACCCAGACACCCCGCAAAGTCTGAAATGTGGTGAAAAAAACGCACTTTCCGCACATTTCACTCGGCTCACCCATCGAAAAATGCTGCCAACAACACATGGCCTACTGTGCCGTGTTCCCACAGGTGTCCCGATAAAAACGGTACCTCACATGTGTGGGTGGACCTACCTGGGCGCCAAGGGGAAAGCCTAAAACACAAGTAACCCCAAGTCTGTTTTCACACCTGAATTTCACACTCTCTGCAGATGGGCACACCACACAGATATGGGCCTTGGGTGTCCAAGCCACCAAGGAAAACAGGGAACCTCATGCATTTCCGAAAAGAGGACATGCGTGGCAATCCGCGGAGGTATGATTTGCGCAAATCTGCCCCGAATTTATTACCCAGATACCCCCACAAAGTCCGAAATGCGGGGAAAAAAATGCATTTTCCGTACATTTAACTCGGCTCACCCATCGAAACACGCCGCCAACAACACAGGGCCTACTGTCCCGCGTTCCCACAGGTGTCCTGATAAAAACAGTACCTCACATGTGTCGGGGCACCTACCTGGGCGCCAAGGGAAAAGCCTAAAACACAAGTAACGCCAAGTCTGTTTTCATACCTGAATTTCACACTCTCTGCAGACAGGCACACCACAGAGCTATGGACCTCGGGTGTCCAAGCCACCAAGGAAAACAGGGATCCCTATGCATTTCAGAAAAGAGGACACTCGTGGGAATCCGCAGAGGTATGATTTGCGCAAATCGGCCCAGAATGTATTACCCAGACACCCCCACAAAGTCCGAAATGTGGTGAAAAAACGCATTTTCCTCACATTTCAATCGGCTCACCCATCGAAACACGCCGCCAACAACACATGGCCTACCGTCCCGTATTCCCACATGTGTCCCGATAAAAACAGTACCTCACATGTGTGGTTGCACCTACCTGGGCGCCAAGGGGAAAGCCTAAAACACAAGTAACCGCAAGTCTGTTTTCAAACCTGAATTTCACACTCTCTGCAGATGGGCACACCACACAGATATGGGCCTTGGGTGTCCAAGCCACCAAGGAAAACAGGGAACCCCATGCATTTCCGAAAAGAGGACACCCGTGGGAATCCGCAGAGGTATGATTTGCGTAAATCGGCCCAGAATTTATTACCCAGACACCCCCGCAAAGACTGAAATGTGGGGAAAAAAACGCATTTTCCGTACATTTCACTCGGCTCACCCATCGAAACACGCTACCAACAACACATGGCCTACCGTGCCGTGTTCTCACAGGTGTCCCGATAAAAACGGTACCTCACATGTGTGGGTGGACCTACCTGGGCGCCAAGGGCAAAGCCTAAAACACAAGTAACCCCAAGTCTGTTTTCACACCTGAATTTCACACTCTCAGCAGATGGGCACACCACACAGATATGGGCCTTGGGTGTCCAAGCCACCAAGGAAAACAGGGAACCCCATGCATTTCCGAAAAGAGGACACCCGTGGGAATCCGCAGAGGTATGATTTGCGCAAATCGACCCAGAATGTATAACCCAGACACCCACGCAAAGTCCGAAATGTGGGGAAAAAACGCATTTTCCGCACATTTCAATCGGCTCACCCATCGAAACATGCCGCCAAAAACACATGGCCTACCATCCCGCGTTCCCACAGGTGTCCCGATAAAAACAGTACCTCAAATGTGTGGGTGCACCTGCCTGGGCGCCAAGGGGAAAGCCTAAAACACAAGTAACCCCAAGTCTGTTTTCACACCTGAATTTCTCACACTCTACAGACGGGCACACCATACAGATTTGGACCTCTCGTGTCTAAGCCACCAAGGAAAACAGGGAACCCCATGCATTTCCGAAAAGAGCACTCCTGTGGTAATCCGCAGAGGTATGATTTGCGCAAATCCGCCCCAAATTTATTACCCAGACACCCCCGCAAAGTCCAAAATGTGGGAAAAAAACGCATTTCCCGCACATTTCACTCGGCTTACCCATCGAAACACGCCGCCAACAACACATGGCCTACCGTCCCGCGTTCCCACAGGTGTCCCGATGAAAATAGTACCTCACATGTGTGGGTGCACCTACCTGGCACCAAGGGGAAAGCCTTAAACACAAGTAACCCCAAGTCTGTTTTCACACCTGAATTTCACACTCTCTGCAGACGGGCACACCACACAGCTATGGACCTCGGGTGTCCAAGCCACCAAGGAAAACAGGGAACCCTATGCATTTCAGAAAAGAGGACACTCGTGGGAATCCGCAGAGGTATGATTTGCGCAAATCGGCCCAAAATGTATTACCCAGACACCCCGCAAAGTCTGAAATGTGGGGAAAAAACCGCATTTTCCGCACATTTCACTCGGCTCACCCATCGAAAACCGCTTCCAACAACACATGGCCTACTGTGCCGTGTTCCCACAGGTGTCCCGATAAAAACGGTACCTCACATGTGTGGGTGGACCTACCTGGGCGCCAAGGGCAAAGCCTAAAACACAAGTAACCCCAAGTCTGTTTTCACACTTGAATTTCACACTCTCTGCAGATCGGCACACCACACAGATATGGGCCTTGGGTGTCCAAGCCACCAAGGAAAACAGGGAACCTCATGCATTTCCGAAAAGAGGACACGCGTTGCAATCCGCGGAGGTATGATTTGCGCAAATCTGCCCCGAATTTATTACCCAGATACCCCCACAAAGTCCGAAATGCGGGGAAAAAAATGCATTTTCCGCACATTTCACTCGGCTCACCCATTGAAAAACGCTTCCAACAACACATGGCCTACTGTGCCGTGTTCCCACAGGTGTCCCGATAAAAACGGTACCTCACATGTGTGGGTGCACCTACCCGGGCGCCAAGGGGAAAGCCTAAAACACAAGTAACGCCAAGTCTGTTTTCACACCTGAATTTCCCACTCTCTGCAGACAGGCACACCATACAGCTATGGGCCTCGGGTGTCCACACCACCAAGGAAAACAACGAACCCGATGCATTTCTGAAAAGAGCACACCAGTGGGAATCCGCAGAGGTATGATTTGCGCAAATTGGCCCAGAATGTATTACCCAGACACCCCTGCAAAGTCCGAAATGTGGGGAAAAAACGTATTTTCTGCACATTTCAATCGGCTCACCCGTTGAAACACGCTGCCAACAACACATGGCCTACCGTCCCGCGTTCCCACAGGTGTCCCGATAAAAACAGTACCTCACATGTGTGGGTGCACCTACCTGGGCGCCAAGGGGAAAGCCTAAAACACAAGTAACCCCAAGTCTGTTTTCACACCTGAATTTCACACTCTCTGCAGATGGGCACACCACACAGATATGGGCCTCGGGTATCCAAGCCACCAAGGAAAACAGGGAACCCTATGCATTTCAGAAAAGAGGACACTCGTGGGAATCCGCAGAGGTATGATTTGCGCAAATCGGCCCAGAATTTATTACCCAGACACCCCCGCAAAGACTGAAATGTGTGGAAAAAAATGCATTTTCCGCACATTTCACTTGGCACACCCATCGAAACACGCTACCAACAACACATGGCCTACCGTGCCGTGTTCTCACAGGTGTCCCGATAAAAACGGTACCTCACATGTGTGGGTGGACCTACCTGGGCGCCAAGGGCAAAGCCTAAAACACAAGTAACCCCAAGTCTGTTTTCACACCTGAATTTCACACTCTCTGCAGATGGACACACCACACAGATATGGGCCTTGGGTGTCCAAGCCACCAAGGAAAACAGGGAACCCCGTGCATTTCCGAAAAGAGGACACCCGTGGGAATCCGCAGAGGTATGATTTGCGCAAATCGGCCCAGAATGTATTACCCAGACACCCCCGCAAATTCTGAAATGTGGGGAAAAAAACGCATTTTCTGCACATTTCAATCGGCTCACCCGTTGAAACACGCTGCCAACAACACATGGCCTACCGTCCCGCGATCCCACAGGTGTCCCGATAAAAACAGTACCTCACATGTGTGGGTGCACCTACCTGGGCGCCAAGGGGAAAGCGTAAAACACTAGTAACCCCAAGTCTGTTTTCACACCTGAATTTCACACTCTCTGCAGACGGGCACACCACACAGATATGGGCCTCGGGTGTCCAAGCTACCAAGGAAAACAGGGAACCCTATGCATTTCAGAAAAGAGGACACTCGTGGGAATCCGCAGAGGTATGATTTGCGCAAATCGGCCCAGAATTTATTACCCAGACACCCCCGCAAAGTCTGAAATGTGGGGAAAAAAACGCATTTTCCGCACATTTCACTCGGCTCACCCATCGAAACACACTGCCAACAACACATGGCCTACCGTCCCGTGTTCCCACAGGTGTCCCGATAAAAGCAGTACCTCACATGTGTGGGTGCACCTACCTGGGCGCCAAGGGGAAAGCCTAAAACACAAGTAACCGCAAGTCTGTTTTCACACCTGAATTTCACACTCTCTGCAGACGGGCACACCATACAGATATGGGCCTCGGGTGTCCAAGCCACCAAGGAAAACAGGGAACCCCATGCATTTCCGAAAAGAGGACACCCGTGGGAATCCGCAGAGTTATGATTTGCGCAAATCGGCCCAGAATTTATTACCCAGACACCCCTGCAAAGTCAGAAATTGCGGGGAAAAAAACACATTTTCCGTACATTTCACTCGGCTCACCCATCGAAACACACTGACAACAACACATGGACTACCGTCCCGCGTTCCCACTGGTGTCCCGATGAAAACAGTACCTCACATGTGTGGGTGCACTGTGATGCTGGAAATGCATCAGAGGGACAAAGCCTCTGAATCCTTGTCCCTTATTGCTTTTTATCGTGTGTCCTGTCGTGTTTTCTGCCCAGGAGTCCATGTGGGACTCCTGGCAGTGCAGCTCTCTCTTTTGGTTTGGTGAACAGACCCATGGGATACCCTTATGTCACCCCTGGGTACGGGTACAACCCTGTGCCCCTAGTGTATGATTTTGGGCACCTGTGGGTGGCCCACAGAGCAGGGTATGGGCTGGTGGCAGCTCCATGCTGAATTTGACAGGTGCTCTGGGTGTCCTCCATTTTGGGATACCCAGGCCCTGCCATTGGAATCAGTTGATTCCTGATAGGAAACAAGATGGCCCCTGTGGCCTCTTGCTTTCTATTGCCTGTTATCTTGTTTTTCCCAAAGTCCTGGGAAGCCCTGACTCTGTCCCTTCCCCCTGACTGGCTGTTGGGTGGAAGTTCCATATATGGTGTTGTTGTGAAGGCCCAGCTAGACTGACTGGAGCCTTCCCAGTGACTGTATGTTGTGGGTACCTCCTGTGGGTGGGACCTGGGTGAATGGAGTGTGTGACCAATATACACTCCTTGTTGTGGTTGTCTGGTTTCTGGCATGAGAGACAAAGACTGAGACAGCCCTGCCCGAAACTGGCCTGAATGCAGTGTGTAGTGTTGAATGGCTGGGTACTTGTCCCAATCCACATTCCTTGTTGTGAGTGTCTGAAAGGGAGGAGTGTGGCCTGAATGCACTGTGTGCCTGATTGGCTGACTGACTGCATGAATGCCCCTCTGTATGATTGGCTGCTGAGTGTAGGCCAGCAGTGTGGATGAGAGACAGAATAGTATATCTGGGGACCTCTCACCACTGTTCAGGAGGTTCAGGAACGTTCAGGAACGTTCAGAAGCATCCTGCAGCTGAGTCTCCACTCTAAGAGTAACTGGAACTGCTGATCCTCGACGTCCAGCTGGAAGAAGAAGACTTGCTGTGGCATTTGCTTCGACCGATCCGAAGGCTGTCGAAATCGTCGAAGACTGACCCGAGAGAGGACCTGGTAAGGCGCCCTCTTCCCGTGCTCCGAGGGACCATCGAGCACCGCTCCATCTTCGCCGAAGCGCCCTGGAAGACAGACCCTCGAAAGGCTGTCGACCCGAGACGGGACCGCCGAGGAGATCGAAGTGAAGCACCCGGACATCGACGCTGTCGAAGTCCATTGCCGTCGACCAGGGTTCGCAGGTTTGTGTAACCGCTGGAGGCCCGTCGAAGTTGTGTTGCCCAGCCGTGGGAACCACTTGACGCCGTGCCGCCGACGACCGGAGCCGTCCGCTTCTTTGCCTAAGAACATTCAATCGAAGGACTCTCTCGACCGCATCGTCGACCGCTTATCCTGCCGGAGAAAGTCGAGGACGACCAACGCGCCGAGGAGAAACCTGCCGGTGGGTTTCCCGCCACCCAACGACCTCAAAGACTCAGACGACCCGACGCCCTTGCTGGGCTTCCGTCTCTACAATCTTTGCGGTCCAGAACTATTGTCATCGAGGTGCCCCGCACACCTCCGCCTTGCAGGACGCCGACGCCGACTAGCACCGCTCGGACGAAGCTGCCGCCTCTTCGACATCGTTCTACCTCGTTTGTCGACGGACGTTCGACGCCCCGTGCCTCCCGCTTGAAAGGGAAGGCATTCAAGAAGGGCCGTCGATTCCCCGTCGCCGAACCCCGAGTTCTTCGACGTTTCTCGACGCCTCTCGACGATCCGTGACTCCCGCTTGAAAGGGGGTCGCTCAAGAAGGATCCGTCGACGCCTCTTCGAAGGACTCGACTCCACCAGGTACATTGGGGGGGTAAAAACATTGTAGGAGAGAATAAGACTATTGAACAACATATGGACTGGGCTTGTGTTAGATCTCTTTCTTTTACAGGTTGCCCAGGTGGGGGGATCTCCACACAGAACTGTGTCTAGTGTTAGGGGCCAGTATTTTGCCTATTGTTCAACCACCTTATTTTCTCTCTTCTCTCTATTGCTGGTTTCACTTATTGATCTGTGTGACATTTTTGTGGATGCACTTTAATGAGGTCTAATATTAGTGGTGCCACTTTAGAATTGTAGATATTTACCATTATTGATTTTCCTGAGCACAAGGTGCGTTATTGTGATAAGTGTACATAACCTTTGAATTAATTATATAAAGACTGTGTTTTCAGTAATACAGTGTGTGGACATTCCTTTGTGGGGGCTTGGGGAATACACTGTACTTAAGAACCAGCCTGCATCACCTCCTGAGAAGCTGGGCCTTGATTGCTCGTCCATTGCTACCGTAATAGAGAATCTTGGCTGGGGTCTTCTGTGCCTCTCCTCTACCATATAGAGAGCAGAAGTACAGACACCCCCTACCGGTCTTTACAGCTGGTGGCAGCGGTGGGATGCTTATGGTTTTAAGAATCAGTGTATAACCGTGCCACTTACAAAATATCCGCACTTTATTAGATTAAGGTTTGGGTGTGTACCAAATAACTGCATTACAAGCAATGGAGCCCATTGCAAATGGTAAATTGACTTGGATGAGCTTAGAGGCTCTCCAGAGTGCTTGTGAAGCCAGGGAGCTAGACTTTGTGGATAAGTCTAGGGCTGAGCTGATAGCTGCCCTGGTGGACTACCAGACTGATGGTGAAACTCTTGATGAAAGGGGGGATGCAACCAATGAGGACTCTGCCCCTGGGGTTGTCGCTGAATCTGTTTCTGGGAATGCCACCCTTCCTGCTGCCTCTGTTCCAAACCCCAGCAATTCCATGGAACTTGAGTTATTAAGGATGAAATTGGCCTTTGAATATCGCAAGTTGGAAATAGAAGCTGAGCTTAAGAAAGAGGAGCTGGCACAGCAAGTGGAACTCAAGAATAGGGATCTTGCGCTCAAAGACAAGGACACTGAATGTCAGAGAATCCAGCTAGAGAAAGCTAGAGTGGAGACTTCAGCTAAAACCAGTGAGAGTGTCAGGTCCCCAGCCACCAAGTTTATGAAAGATTTGGTTGGTGTATTTGTGGAGGGCTCAGATATCCTCCAATGGATTGAAGCGTTTGAAATGGCTTGTGCGATTCATGATGTAGATAAAAGAAATTGGGCTAAGTGTTTGTTAAGCAGAGTGCCTCAAACTGGATATGACTGTATTCTGAAGCTGAGTGTGGAAGAAAGGGGTCAGTATGAGTGTATGAAGTCTGCTTTGATTGCCAAGTTTGGCAAGACACCTACCCAATACATTAGAAGGTTCAGGGATTTTAAGAAAAGAGAGAATGTGTCTTGGGTTGACTGGGTGAGTGCTGCGCACATGAACATGATGGGGTGGATCGATGGGTACAAGTTTAAGACTTTTGTTGAATTGTCCCACCTCTTGTTTTTTGAGCATTTTTCTGAAGCCTGTTCACCAGAGCTGCGTCAGTATGTCGCTGACCAGAACATTTTGGACCCCTTTAAGCTGGCTAGGTTGGCTGACAAGTGGGTCTCTCACCGGGTGTCCCCTAAGGACTCCAGTGGGAAGGACAAGGACAAAGAGAAGGGGGCCTCTCAGAAAGCTGAGGAGTCCCCCAAGCAATCACAGTCGGGTAAATCAAAACCTTCCTCTCCTAAGACCCAAAAATCTAGTGGGGATAAGTCATCTGTGGGTGGGAATAAGAGTAGTGGTCCACCTGCTGCAAAGCAGGCTCCCAGTGGTTCCAGTACCGTACCCCGCACTCCTGGCGCTTGTTGGGACTGTGGGGCTCTGGATCACAAAAGGGGTGACTCCAAGTGTAAAGGTAAGGCACTTGGAGTACAGGCTGTCAGCCTGACCTACCCTTACCCCGTGTCTGAGGTGGAGGCCACTGTCCTCCCCTCCTCTACCAGGATCACATTTGGTGCTCCGGTAGAGATTTCCTTAGTGTCCCTTGGGGCCTGGGACCAGTACGCGGAAGTACTGGCGACTATCCCACAGAACACCCGTAGGTTTTTGAGAAGTGTCCTCTTGAATGGCCAGCCTTCTACTGGTTTGAGAGACACTGGGGCAAGCATGACAGTGGTGGACATGACCCTGCTCAGGCCAGAGGACTATCAAGGTGCTCCTCTGCAAACCACCAGGTTAGCTGGTGGGCCTCCCAAATTATCACCTGTAGCCTTAGTCACACTCATGATTGGAGACAAGACAGCGAAGCTTCCTGTCCTGGTTCAGGACAATGTCCCTGCTAACATTTTGTTAGGGAATGATCTAGTAGAGTTGGGGTTGATCTCGGATGGTCTTCCCATGACGGCTGCTGCAGTCACTAGGTCACAGGTGACACCGGGTCTGGCTGTGGGTCAGATACCCGAGCCAAAGGCGAGGCCTAAGACAAGAAGGCGGAGGACCAAGAAGGCCACCTCTGTGGAGGGAGCACCTTCTCTTCCTGCTGCACCCATCGGGATCCATGCTCCGGACGGGCTGGGTCCAGTGGAAAACCCAAACTCAACTCCTTTGGGAGAAGAGGCAGAAGACACTCCTGTGGGAGAGGTTCTCAACCCGGAGGATCATCCCGACCTTCAATGCTTGTTAGCTGAAGGGGGACCCTCCCGGGCAGACTTCTGTAGGGGACAGAGGGAGTGCCACTCTCTCGAGGGTCTGAGGAAACAGGCCCTGTCCCAGGCACAGGAGAAGTGCCTAGGAATTTCCGGATTTATTGGGAGGGTGAGCTCCTTGTTAGTGAGCCCACTAAGCCTGAACCTGGTGCCCGCAAGAGGTTGGTGGTACCCCAGGTTTACAGGCCCTTCCTTCTGCAGTTGGCGCATGAGGTGCCCTTGGCTGGTCATCTTGGGACCAAGAAGACTAAGCCGAGGCTCTCTGCCCATTTCTACTGGCCACGGATGGGAGTAGAGGTGGAGTCCCACTGCAGGACCTGCCCCACTTGTCAGTTGTCTGGCAAGACTGGAGGCAGGGTCATTGCCCCACTGCAGCCGTTACCAGTGGTTGGCACACCATTTGAGAGGGTGGGCATCAACATCGTCGGTCCCCTTGACCCTCCCACTTCAGGTGGACATCGGTTCATCCTGGTCTTGGTAGATCATGCCACCAGGTACCCTGAGGCAATACCCCTTCGGACTGTTACTGCCAAGGTGGTTGCCAGGGCTCTCCTGGGCATTTTCACCCGTGTTGGATTCCCCAAGGAAGTTGTCTCTGACAGAGGATCCAACTTCATGTCTAGTTACATGAAAACCATGTGGAAAGAGTGCGGGGTAACCTACAAGTTCTCCACCTCTTACCACCCCCAGACCAATGGTCTGGTTGAGAGATTTAATAAAACTCTCAAGGGCATGCTAGGGGCTTTGGAAGAACCCCTAAGGAGGAAATGGGATCTCCTCCTGCCATGCCTGCTGTTTGCTTACAGAGAGGTGCCTCAAGAGGGTGTTGGTTTCAGCCCCTTTGAGTTACTCTTTGGACATCCCGTGAGGGGGCCCCTCGCCTTGATCCGAGAAGGCTTGGAAGCCACCCCTCCCGGTCCCGCCAAGCAAGTGGGGGACTATGTGTTAGGCCTCAGGCGGAGGATGACACAAATGATGGGTCAGGCAACAGCAAATCTCAAGGCCAGCCAGGAATTGAATAAGTACTGGCATGACCTTAAAGCTTCGCAAGTGGATTGGACTCCGGGACAGGAAATCCTTGTGATGGAGCCTACCAAGCCTAGAGCTTTGGCAGACAAGTGGACTGGACCCTTCAGGATCATCTCCAAGATGGGCGAAGTCAATTATCTGGTTGACATGGGAGCCTCTGGGGTAGCCCCCCAGGTATTCCATGTCAACAGGCTCAAGCCTTTCCACAGGCGAGCAGAGGTCTCATGTCTCTTGCTAGCTTCAGGGCAAGAAGGGGATGAGAGTGAGCCCCTTCCTGATTTGCTGCATAGCAACCCTCAGGATGGCTCAGTGGAGGGAGTACATCTCTCTCCAGATTTGACAACAGAGCAGCAGAGGGCCTGCAGGGCTTTGCTCCAGCAGTATGCCTCTCTGTTTTCACTGACACCGGGCCTTACACCGTGGTGTAAGCACGAAATTGACACTTGTGACAGTGTGCCTGTCAAAAGCAGGTGCTATCGTATGTCAGATACAGTCAAAAACCACATCCAGGCTGAGGTCGCCAAGATGTTGGATCTGGGTGTTATTGAACCCTCAACCAGTCCCTGGTCCAGTCCAGTGGTCCTTGTCCCCAAGGCAAGTTCCCAGGCGGGTACCAAAGATTGGAGGTTCTGTGTGGACTACCGAGGAGTCAATGCCGTCACCAAAACTGACGCGCACCCATTGCCCAGGGCTGATGAGCTCGTGGACACCATAGGTGCTGCCAAATTTGTGAGCACCTTTGACCTTACCTCAGGCTATTGGCAAATAGCTCTGACGGACCATGCCAAGGAAAAGACGGCTTTCTCAACCCCTGAGGGACTCTACCAGTTTAGGGTCATGCCTTTTGGGTTGAAGAATGCCCCTGCCACCTTCCAGAGATTGGTCAACCATGCGCTCAGTGGGCTGGAAGCCTTTTGTGTGGCTTACTTAGACGACATTGCCGTCTACAGTTCCACCTGGGAAGAGCATTTGACACATCTGGATAAGGTGTTGCAGGCCTTGAAAAGGGCTAACCTCACTATCAAGGCCACCAAGTGCCAGATAGCTCAGGGGAAAGTTACCTATCTTGGTCATGAGGTAGGAGGGGGTCAAATCCAACCTCTCTCCAGTAAAGTACAGGATGTACAGAACTGGGAGACTCCCACTACTCAAACCCAGGTGAGAGCCTTTTTGGGCCTTGTTAGGGAGAATTCTCTGTTTAGGCTGAATTTCCCTACCTAGTGAGTCCCCCAGCAGCTTTGCTGGATTTCTGGGGTTTATTTTTTTTTTCTCCTGCCAAGAGTGAGACTCTTTTACCCTCACTCTTGGGCATGTTGAAGTGTGTTTTCTTGGTTAAACCTTGTGTTGAATGGGCTATGGGGTCTTTTACTCCATAGGGCCTCATGTATTTTTTGGATGTGGGTTACACAGCACCCTCTGTGCCGTAACCCAGGGGTGTCCTAGGGACTCCCCAACATAGACTCCATACCCTGGGACTGACTACTGTCTCCCAGGGCATGTAAAGTCACCAAAGACTTTACTAGTCTTAAATCCTGAACAGAACCAGTACAAACCATCATATTGTGGACGTACTGGCTGGGGCAATTCGATTGCCCCAGGGTCTGTTAGTCGCGGGGGCACGTCTCCGTCCCCCCTGATCGAGTTTTGGCTGGTGGCAGTGGAAACTACTTTTTATATTCGACCGCGAATATTTTCCTATGGGATTTCCCATTGTTTTAGGCTAACACATTTAATTATTTATTTACGGTAGCCTTAAACATACCGCCGGTTTATATATTTATTATTATAACTCCGGTTGGGATTTTTTGACAAAACTTGATACTAAAATGGCGTTGGCGTTCGCCTCTGTAACTCTGACCCAAAGTGGAGCCCTTTGTCCCACTTTTGGCGGGCTTCTCCACAGAAGCCCTCCAAAGTGGTGCCACTCTGTCTGGGGTACTTAGGAGGGGTGGAGGGGGATTTAGGCACCCTGGACTGAGTTACCTAGGTAACTCAAGTCGCACTCCGTCCTGATTGGCCCAAGTGGTGAGCCGGCCGGCTCACCACTTAGCATGGTTGAGTGACAGCTAGGCTGGGTGAATGGGGGTTTGCTGCATAAAAGCAGGGCTTTGGGGACTGGAACTTCAGAAGTCGCCACAGGACCTAAGAATCCAACGAGGGACGAGCTGAGCTGATCTGCTACGACGACACCGCCGGTGGAGCCCTGCTGAACCATCTCACCACTTTTCCCGACGACCGAGGAGAACTCTTAACGGAGTGGCTCCTTCCCTTGACTGGTGGGGACAACCAGTTTTCACCTTCTTTCCGTTCTTCGAGGTATCCCGTGGCCGCCTTGCCAGTGCCAAGCACCCCGGCAACCGGAACCCCACCACTTTTACCCCAACCGCGAAAGTCGGTACAACCCTTTAACCGGAGGACTCCGCGGCTGGTTTCTTCCCGGGCAGTGCAACGACCTTCTTCTTCTGCTCTTCAGCGAGATCTTCTTCTCCCCTGACCGACGACGAGCCTTGCTGCCACTGCCTGGAACAACTGCCCCCGCTGGAGGATTCTTCCCGTTAAGGTACCGTGTTCCGCCTGGCTTCCCTTGCCACCGACTGTACGAGGTAGTTTTAGCCCTCGGCTTTCGATCCTGGGATTGCCTGGGACACTTTGGCTAAACTTTCTGAGCCTCTCTAACTCTTTTCTGAACTCTTTTGCAAGACTCTGAATCCCTACCAACTGTGTGATCTTGGGCACGTTTTCGCTCTGTCTGCTCTAAGAGTGGGCCCTGCTTAGTGACTTTTGCTCACCTGTGACTTTGTGCTTCGTTGAGCTTACCAAAAGCGTTCTTGACCTTAGAGTGGTGTGGTTATCCTAATTCTGCTCTTTTTCCCTCCCTTCTTTAACCTACTAGAGTGTCATCTAACGTTAAGCGCTCACCTCTGTTTTAATTATGTGGTGTTAACCTAGAGTTGTCTAGATAGGAATAAGGATTGGGACTGCTTTCCATATAACTGTGTTTGGAGTGTTTTATTATATTTTGCTAGAGTGTTTTCAATTTGTGTGTTCTTAAAAATAAATAACTATATACTTTTGAAACCAATCTCTGGTCAGTGTTTGCTTGTGCTATTGTGCCTGAGTACATATTGTGTATACTTTGCATACTGCCTAACTCTTCTTGAGGGAAGTCTGACTGCTCAGCCACAGCTACCAGGTAAATCTGGGTGGTGCAGACTGCTACCAAGTGGGTTTACTGCTATACCTGTAGTCTTAAATCTTTTGCAGTGTTCCCCAAGGGAACTGCACAGGTTTCTGCCTAACACTGGTGTACAGCGGTGGGATTTGTATTGAGTATACATTTTATTGTGCTCTAGATACCTTAGTGCAACTAACCACAAAGCTTAGCACTGTAAAAGTAATCCTCTAACATGTCAGTTATAGAAAGCTATAGTCAAGAGTCCCTTGCAGCCAAAACTGCTGATTGTTTAAGAGTGCTCTGTAAACATAAGGATCTCCTGACTAAGGGCAAGAAAATGGAACTGATTGAAAGATTGTTAGCTAACCAAAGTCTGGGTGATGGTTCAGAGGAACCTACCACTCCAGCAACTGTAGATGACAGTATTGAAATTAACATGGAGCAAAATGTTGATGATTCTGAGGAAGAGTCAGAAGAGGAGGGTGAGGCTGTTGTGACTGTCCCGCCTAGGTCTCTGCCTGCTCTACCTGCTGTACCTACTGGACCTTTACCAGGTCCCACATTTAGTCCTCAGTACTTTGAACTGGAGAAAATGAAACTAGAATTGGAGTATAAGAAACTTAATGCTCAAACTGACAAAGAACTAAGGCTAAGGGAAATGGAGCTCAAGTATGACTTAGAAATGAAGAAATTATCTGTTGAAAATGCTTCTCTCTCTGGCTCATCTAGAAGTTCCAGTCCTAAAAGACCCCGGATGCCTAAAGAATTGGTTGGTATGTATGAGCCTAAGTTGGATGTGTTGGATTGGTTGTCTCTGTTTGAATATAATCATGGGCTCCAGAACATCACAGGAAATGACTTACTCACCTGGTTGTTCTCTAGGCTTCCCCCTGTTGCAACTGATGTGGTAATGGAGATGGGGGAGGAGGATAAGAAGGACTATGAATGTGTGAAGCTAGCTTTGATAGCTAGATTTGGGAAGACCCCTTCCCAGTATCTTAAGAGGTTTAGGAGCCTCAAAAAGCATGATGGTACCCCTTGGGCTACCTGGGTGAGTGAAGGGTTGAAAAACTTAGAGGGATGGATTAAGGGTTACAAGGTGAACACTTATGAAGGTATGAAGAATTTGTTTATGTTGGAGACTATTTATGATTCCTGCTCTCCTGAGCTCAGACAACACTTGGCTGATTCCAAGGAATTAGATTCCCGGAAGCTAGCTAGGGCTGCTGACTTGTGGGTTGCCAACAGGGCCACTCACAAGGACTCTGGGGTAACTCAGAAGAGGGATGGGGAGAAACAGCCTAAAAAGGACTCCAAAGAGAATTCTAATACTACAAATTCCAAAGAGGGCCCCAAACAAAACTATAAGGGTAAGCCACCAGGGAAACCGAATCAGGCTAGTGTACCTTCTGGTCCCAGACCAGAAGGGGGTCAGACCAAGCCTCCATTCCAGCGAGCCTTTGGCTCATGCTTTGTTTGTAAGGCTACTGACCATGTGAAAGGAGATCCCAGATGTAAGGGTAAACCTTCAGGGGTCCAGCTTGCCTCCTTAGCCTTCGCTCCAGAAGAGGAAGTACATATGGCAAGTGGAAACTTTCTATTACTAGCTGATGAACCCACTGGAGTCTCAGCTAGTGTTTCTTTAGTCTCTCTGGGGTTGTGGGAGCAACAGAATTTAGATGTCTATAACTCCATCCCAGATAATACTAAAGAGTATTATAAGGACAGTGTCCAGGTGAATGGTCAGGAGACTCCTGCCATTAGGGACACTGGAGCCAGCATAACTGTGGTGGATGAATCATTTTTCAAGGCAGAGGATGTTGCTAAGGCACCCAAATGCCTCACCAAGTTAGCTGGTGGGCCTGTGCAGATGTGTCCCCTGTTACCAGTTCTCATCCAATGTAATGATATGGCTGTAAAAATACCTGTCAGTGTACAATGTGAAGTGCCAGGTAGGGTTCTGTTGGGTAATGACCTCAAGGCTCTTGGAGTTGTGTCACATACCCCTAGACCACCTAGCAAAAGGTTACAGGAGCTCACAAAACCTGCAAGAGAGAAAACCCTACGAGGGTTATCTCAGGAGATGATGACAGAAATCACTCCTCTCCCACTGGAGCAACTTACTGCAGTAACTACCAGATCAGGAGCAAAGGGGCAACCCAAGACTCCTAGAAAAAAACCAGCAGCAAGCACTCCAGTGCTTCCAACCAGGACTTCCCCTAGGTTGTCCAAAGTTACACCTGTAACTCCACCTCCAGCTGAGGCTGAGAGGGAGGTACAACCCTGTGTGGTTGAGCTAGACTCTGAGGAAGAGCTAGAAGGAGGCCCAAACCTTATTGGAGATTTGGACCCTGAGGACCATCCTGAGCTGCAGTCTTTACTGGCAGAAGGTGGGCCTAGCAGGACAGCTTTTCGTAAGGGGCAAAGAGAATGTCCAACTCTGGAAGGTCTCCGCCACCAGGCAGCTTCTCAGGCTGATGGGCAAGAGCCTGGGAAGTATAGGTTACACTGGGAAGATGGCCTCTTCTACAGTGAACCAACTGAGTCTGAACCTGGAGACTACAAACGCCTTGTAGTCCCACAAGAGAACAGACAACAGTTCTTACAACTAGCCCATGAGATACCTTTGGCTGGTCACTTGAGTTTCAAGAAGACCAAGGAAAGGCTCTCTCTCTACTTTTATTGGCCAAAGATGGGGGCTGAAGTAGACAGATATTGTAAGAGCTGCCACACCTGCCAGACTTCTGGTAAGGTTGGTTCCAAGAATGTGGCACCTTTAGTGCCTCTCCCAGTTGTGGGAGTCCCATTTTAGAGGGTAGGGATTGACATTGTTGGTCCCCTTGATCCCCCAACCTCCTCAGGCAACAGGTTTATCCTTGTTGTAGTAGACCATGCTACTAGGTACCCTGAGGCAATTCCTATGAGGACTGTTACAGCTCCGGCTGTGGCTAAGGCCCTCCTTGGTATTTTTACCAGGGTTGGGTTTCCTAAGGAGGTAATCTCTGACAGGGGGTCAAACTTTATGTCCCACTACATGAAAGCCATGTGGAAAACCTGTGGAGTTACCTACAAGTTCTCAACCGCATACCACCCTCAGACAAACGGGTTGGTTGAAAGGTTTAACAGAACCATGAAGAGCATGATAGGTGCTTTAGAAGAACCCCTGAAGAAAAAGTGGGACCTTCTACTGCCATGCCTTCTCTTTGCTTATAGAGAAGTCCCTCAGGAGGGAGTAGGTTATTCTCCCTTTGAGCTTCTCTATGGCCATCCAGTCAGAGGTCCATTGGCCCTGATTAAGGAGGGATTGGAAGGTGCTCCTCCCCTCAAGCCAGTCCGAGTGACTGACTATGTGATAGGTCTCCGGAGGAGAATGTCACACATGATGGCAGAAGCAAGTGACAACTTGAAAGCTGGTCAAGCTCTGGTCAAACATTGGCACGACCAGAAGGCTAACATGGTTGAGTTTACTCAAGACCAGCTAGTTCTAGTTATGCTCCCAACAAGGCAGAGGGCCTTGCAAGACAAATGGATGGGACCCTTCAAGATTGTGGGAAAACTTGGAGAGGTCAACTATCTGGTGGATCTGGGCAGACCCAGGGAAGCTCCTAGAGTCTTCCACACCAACCGACTAAAAGCATACATCTCCAGACCTGATGTAGGAGCCTTGCTTCTAGCTTCAGCTGCAGAGGAAGAAGAGAGTGAATCTCTCCCTGATCTCCTCAGAGGTGTGCCTTTAGATGAAAAAGTTGAAGGAGTCAATCTCTCTTCAGACCTGACACCTGAGCAACAAGAGGAGTGCAAATCTATGTTAAATCAGTTTGCCTCCCTGTTCTCACTGTCACCAGGCTTGACCCCTTGGGGCCAGCATGAGATACTCACTGGTGACTGTCTGCCAGTCAAAAGCAGAGGATACAGAATGTCAGAACATATCAGAACCCACATCAAAGGAGAGGTCAAGAAGATGCTTGATCTCGGGGTAATAGAGCCCTCTACTAGTCCATGGTCTAGCCCAGTTGTGTTAGTACCAAAGGCAGGATCCAAAGACTTGAGATTCTGTGTGGACTATAGAGCTCTAAATGCAGTCACCAAGACTGATGCCCACCCTTTGCCCAGGACAGATGAGTTGGTGGATAAACTTGGTGCAGCCAAGTACCTCAGCACATTTGACCTGATGTCAGGCTATTGGCAAATAGCCCTGACAGACCATGCCAAGGAGAAAACTGCATTTTCAACCCCCGTTGGCTTGTACCAGTTTAAGGTCATGCCTTTTGGACTAAAAAATGCACCTGCCACATTCCAAAGGATGGTGAACCAAGTTCTAGCTGGGATGGAAGATTTCTGCATGGCATACTTGGATGACATTGCAGTCTTCAGCCACTCCTGGGGGGAGCATGTGAACCACCTAGGACATGTGTTGCAGGCCCTTGAACAGGCCCATTTGACAATCAAAGCCAGTAAGTGCCAGATTGGTCAAAGTAAGGTGGTCTACCTTGGACATGAGGTAGGAGGTGGAGAAATAAGGCCTTTGCTCAGCAAGATTGAAGCTGTGCAAAATTGGACAACACCAACTACTCAAACCCAAGTGAGAGCTTTCCTAGGCCTCACTGGGTATTACAGGAATTTCATTGAGAACTATGGGACCATAGCTTCTCCACTGAATGTAATCTTCTCTCCCAAATTCCCTAAAAAGGTAAAATGGAATGAGGAGTGCAATCAGGCCTTTGAAAAACTGAAGAGAGCTCTTTGCCAAGCTCCAGTGTTAAGAGCTCCTGACTACCACCAAACTTTCATTGTACAAACTGATGCTTCCAATGTAGGTATAGGTGCAGTTCTAAGCCAACTGGATGAGAAGGGTAGGGAGCACCCCATTTGCTTCATCAGTAGGAAACTGAAGGATCCTGAGACAAGGTGGGCAACTATCGAAAGAGAATGCTTTGCTATTGTGTGGGCACTGAAGAAGTTTAGGCCATACTTGTATGGTTCTACTTTTGTTATTCAGACTGACCACCAACCCTTGAGATGGTTAATGCAAATGAAAGGGGAAAATCCAAAACTATTGAGATGGTCAATCTGCCTGCAAGGGTTTGATTTCACCATTGAGCACAGGTCAGGGTGTCACCATCAAAATGCTGATGGACTCTCTAGGATGTATATCATCGACTAGAGGTATGAGGTTCATCCAGGAGTGGATTAAATCCTCCTGTCCCTTAGTCTGGGGGGGGGGCGAGTGTTAGGGAGAATTCTCTGTTTAGGCTGAATTTCCCTACCTAGTGAGTCCCCCAGCAGCTTTGCTGGATTTCTGGGGTTTATTTTTTTTTTCTCCTGCCAAGAGTGAGACTCTTTTACCCTCACTCTTGGGCATGTTGAAGTGTGTTTTCTTGGTTAAACCTTGTGTTGAATGGGCTATGGGGTCTTTTACTCCATAGCGCCTCATGTATTTTTTGGATGTGGGTTACACAGCACCCTCTGTGCCGTAACCCAGGGGTGTCCTAGGGACTCCCCAACATAGACTCCATACCCTGGGACTGACTACTGTCTCCCAGGGCATGTAAAGTCACCAAAGACTTTACTAGTCTTAAATCCTGAACAGAACCAGTACAAACCATCATATTGTGGACGTACTGGCTGGGGCAATTCGATTGCCCCAGGGTCTGTTAGTCGCGGGGGCACGTCTCCGTCCCCCCTGATCGAGTTTTGGCTGGTGGCAGTGGAAACTACTTTTTATATTCGACCGCGAATATTTTCCTATGGGATTTCCCATTGTTTTAGGCTAACACATTTAATTATTTATTTACGGTAGCCTTAAACATACCGCCGGTTTATATATTTATTATTATAACTCCGGTTGGGATTTTTTGCCAAAACTTGATACTAAAATGGCGTTGGCGTTCGCCTCTGTAACTCTGACCCAAAGTGGAGCCCTTTGTCCCACTTTTGGCGGGCTTCTCCACAGAAGCCCTCCAAAGTGGTGCCACTCTGTCTGGGGTACTTAGGAGGGGTGGAGGGGGATTTAGGCACCCTGGACTGAGTTACCTAGGTAACTCAAGTCGCACTCCGTCCTGATTGGCCCAAGTGGTGAGCCGGCCGGCTCACCACTTAGCATGGTTGAGTGACAGCTAGGCTGGGTGAATGGGGGTTTGCTGCATAAAAGCAGGGCTTTGGGGACTGGAACTTCAGAAGTCGCCACAGGACCTAAGAATCCAACGAGGGATGAGCTGAGCTGATCTGCTACGACGACACCGCCGGTGGAGCCCTGCTGAACCATCTCACCACTTTTCCCGACGACCGAGGAGAACTCTTAACGGAGTGGCTCCTTCCCTTGACTGGTGGGGACAACCAGTTTTCACCTTCTTTCCGTTCTTCGAGGTATCCCGTGGCCGCCTTGCCAGTGCCAAGCACCCCGGCAACCGGAACCCCACCACTTTTACCCCAACCGCGAAAGTCGGTACAACCCTTTAACCGGAGGACTCCGCGGCTGGTTTCTTCCCGGGCAGTGCAACGACCTTCTTCTTCTGCTCTTCAGCGAGATCTTCTTCTCCCCTGACCGACGACGAGCCTTGCTGCCACTGCCTGGAACAACTGCCCCCGCTGGAGGATTCTTCCCGTTAAGGTACCGTGTTCCGCCTGGCTTCCCTTGCCACCGACTGTACGAGGTAGTTTTAGCCCTCGGCTTTCGATCCTGGGATTGCCTGGGACACTTTGGCTAAACTTTCTGAGCCTCTCTAACTCTTTTCTGAACTCTTTTGCAAGACTCTGAATCCCTACCAACTGTGTGATCTTGGGCACGTTTTCGCTCTGTCTGCTCTAAGAGTGGGCCCTGCTTAGTGACTTTTGCTCACCTGTGACTTTGTGCTTCGTTGAGCTTACCAAAAGCGTTCTTGACCTTAGAGTGGTGTGGTTATCCTAATTCTGCTCTTTTTCCCTCCCTTCTTTAACCTACTAGAGTGTCATCTAACGTTAAGCGCTCACCTCTGTTTTAATTATGTGGTGTTAACCTAGAGTTGTCTAGATAGGAATAAGGATTGGGACTGCTTTCCATATAACTGTGTTTGGAGTGTTTTATTATATTTTGCTAGAGTGTTTTCAATTTGTGTGTTCTTAAAAATAAATAACTATATACTTTTGAAACCAATCTCTGGTCAGTGTTTGCTTGTGCTATTGTGCCTGAGTACATATTGTGTATACTTTGCATACTGCCTAACTCTTCTTGAGGGAAGTCTGACTGCTCAGCCACAGCTACCAGGTAAATCTGGGTGGTGCAGACTGCTACCAAGTGGGTTTACTGCTATACCTGTAGTCTTAAATCTTTTGCAGTGTTCCCCAAGGGAACTGCACAGGTTTCTGCCTAACAGGCCTCACTGGGTACTATCGCAATTTCATGGCAGACTATGGAACCATAGCTGCACCCCTGACAGCTCTAACTTCACCCAAACAGCCTAGGAAGGTTAATTGGACCGAAGACTGTCAGAGGGCCTTTGATGGCTTGAAAGAAAGTCTGTGTAGGGCACCTGTGTTGTGTGCGCCTGACTACAGCCGACCCTTTATCGTCCAGACGGATGCCTGCGACACCGGAATTGGAGCTGTCTTGTCCCAGTTAGATGACAAAGGGAGAGAACATCCTATCATATTCATCAGTAGACAACTCAAGGGTAGAGAACTTAGGTGGGCTACTGTTGAAAAGGAGTGTTTTAGCATAGTTTGGAGCCTTAGGCGTTTTAGGCCCTACCTTACGGGGTCTACCTTCAAGGTCCAAACAGATCATAAGCCCCTGAAGTGGCTTATGCAGATGAAGGGTGAGAATCCGAAATTGCTCAGGTGGTCCATTAGCCTGCAGGGGCTAGACTTCACCATAGAGCACAGACCAGGGAAGAGTCACGATAATGCAGATGGCCTTTCCAGAAGGTATGTTGACCGTCTGGATGAGGGTGTCTATCCCGTGGGAGATTAGACACCCTCCACCTCAGTCTGGGGGGGCGACTGTGATGCTGGAAATGCATCAGAGGGACAGAGCCTCTGAATCCTTGTCCCTTATTGCTTTTTATCGTGTGTCCTGTCGTGTTTTCTGCCCAGGAGTCCATGTGGGACTCCTGGCAGTGCAGCTCTCTCTTTTGGTTTGGTGAACAGACCCATGGGATACCCTTATGGCACCCCTAGGTAGGGGTACAACCCTGTGCCCCTAGTGTATGTTTTTGGGCACCTGTGGGTGGCCCACAGAGCAGGGTATGGGCTGGTGGCAGCTCCATGCTGAATTTGACAGGTGCTCTGGGTGTCCTCCATTTTGGGATACCCAGGCCCTGCCATTGGAATCAGTTGATTCCTGATAGGAAACAAGATGGCCCCTGTGGCCTCTTGCTTTCTATTGCCTGTTATCTTGTTTTTCCCAAAGTCCTGGGAAGCCCTGACTCTGTCCCTTCCCCCTGACTGGCTGTTGGGTGGAAGTTCCATATATGGTGTTGTTGTGAAGGCCCAGCTAGACTGACTGGAGCCTTCCCAGTGACTGTATGTTGTGGGTACCTCCTGTGGGTGGGACCTGGGTGAAAGGAGTGTGTGACCAATATACACTCCTTGTTGTGGTTGTCTGGTTTCTGGCATGAGAGGCAAAGACTGAGACAGCCCTGCCCGAAACTGGCCTGAATGCAGTGTGTAGTGTTGAATGGCTGGGTACTTGTCCCAATCCACATTCCTTGTTGTGAGTGTCTGAAAGGGAGGAGTGTGGCCTGAATGCCTGTGTGTGCCTGATTGGCTGACTGACTGCATGAATGCCCCTCTGTATGATTGGCTGCTGAGTGTAGGCCAGCAGTGTGGATGAGAGACAGAATAGTATATCTGGGGACCTCTCACCACTGTTCAGGAGGTTCAGGAACGTTCAGGAACGTTCAGAAGCATCCTGGAGCTGAGTCTCCACTCTAAGAGTAACTGGAACTGCGGATCCTCGACGTCCAGCTGGAAGAAGAAGACTTGCTGTGGCATTTGCTTCGACCGATCCGAAGGCTGTCGAAATCGTCGAAGACTGACCCGAGAGAGGACCTGGTAAGGCGCCCTCTTCCCGTGCTCCGAGGGACCATCGAGCACCGCTCCATCTTCGCCGAAGCGCCCTGGAAGACAGACCCTCGAAAGGCTGTCGACCCGAGACGGGACCGCCGAGGAGATCGAAGTGAAGCACCCGGACATCGACGCCGTCGAAGTCCATTGCCGTCGACCAGGGTTCGCAGGTTTGTGTAACCGCTGGAGGCCCGTCGAAGTTGTGTTGCCCAGCCGTGGGAACCACTTGACGCCGTGCCGCCGACGACCGGAGCCGTCCGCTCCTTTGCCTAAGAACATTCAATCGAAGGACTCTCTCGACCGCATCGTCGACCGCTTATCCTGCCGGAGAAAGTCAAGGACGACCAACGCGCCGAGGAGAAACCTGCCGGTGGGTTTCCCGCCACCCAACGACCTCAAAGACTCGGACGACCCGACGCCCTTGCTGGGCTTCCGTCTCTACAATCTTTGCGGTCCAGAACTATTGCCATCGAGGTGCCCCGCACACCTCCGCCTTGCAGGACGCCGACGCCCCGACGCCGACGAGCACCGCTCGGACGAAGCTGCCGCCTCTTCGACATCGTTCTACCTCGTTTGTCGACGGACGTTCGACGCCCCGTGCCTCCCGCTTGAAAGGGAAGGCATTCAAGAAGGGCCGTCGATTCCCCGTCGCCGAACCCCGAGTTCTTCGACGTTTCTCGATGCCTCTCGACGATCCGTGACTCCCGCTTGAAAGGGGGTCGCTCAAGAAGGATCTGTCGACGCCTCTTCGAAGGACTCGACTCCACCAGGTACATTGGGGGGGTAAAAACATTGTAGGAGAGAATAAGACTATTGAACAACATATGGACTGGGCTTGTGTTAGATCTCTTTCTTTTACAGGTTGCCCAGGTGGGGGGATCTCAACACAGAACTGTGTCTAGTGTTAGGGGCCAGTATTTTGCCTATTGTTCAACCACCTTATTTTCTCTCTTCTCTCTATTGCTGGTTTCACTTATTGATCTGTGTGACATTTTTGTGGATGCACTTTAATGAGGTCTAATATTAGTGGTACCACTTTAGAATTGTAGATATTTACCATTATTGATTTTCCTGAGCACAAGGTGCGTTATTGTGATAAGTGTACATAACCTTTGAATTAATTATATAAAGACTGTGTTTTCAGTAATACAGTGTGTGGACATTCCTTTGTGGGGGCTTGGGGAATACACTGTACTTAAGAACCAGCCTGCATCACCTCCTGAGAAGCTAGGCCTTGATTGCTCGTCCATTGCTACCGTAATAGAGAATCTTGGCTGGGGTCTTCTGTGCCTCTCCTCTACCATATAGAGAGCAGAAGTACAGACACCCCCTACCGGTCTTTACATGCACCTACTTGGGCGCCAAGGGGATTGCCTAAAACAGAAGTAACGCCAAGTCTGTTTTCACACCTGAATTTCACACTCTCTTCAGACGGGCACACCATACAGATATGGGCCTCGCGTGTCCAAGCCACCAAGGAAAACAGGGAACCCCATGAATTTCCGAAAAGAGCACTCCTGTGGTAATCCGCAGAGGTATGATTTGCGCAAATCGACCCAAAATGTATTACCCAGACACCCCGCAAAGTCTGAAATGTGGTGAAAAAAACGCATTTTCCGCACATTTCACTCGGCTCACCCATCGAAAAACGCTGCCAACAACACATGGCCTACTGTGCCGTGTTCCCACAGGTGTCCCGATAAAAACGGTACCTCACATGTGTGGGTGGACCTACCTGGGCGCCAAGGGCAAAGCCTAAAACACAAGTTACCCCAAGTCTGTTTTCACACCTGAATTTCACACTCTCTGCAGATGGGCACACCACACAGATATGGGCCTTGGGTGTCTAAGCCACCAAGGAAAACAGGGAACCTCATGCATTTCCGAAAAGAGGACACGCGTGGCAATCCGCGGAGGTATGATTTGCGCAAATCAGCCCCGAATTTATTACCCAGATACCCCCACAAAGTCCGAAATGCGGGGAAAAAAATGCATTTTCCGTACATTTCACTCGGCTCACCCATCGAAACACGCCGCCAACAACACATGGCCTACTGTCCCGCGTTCCCACAGGTGTCCCGATAAAAACAGTACCACACATGTGTGGGTGCACCTACCTGGGCGCCAAGGGGAAAGCCTAAAACACAAGTAACGCCAAGTCTGTTTTCACACCTGAATTTCACACTCTCTGCAGACAGGCACACCACAGAGCTATGGACCTCGGGTGTCCAAGCCACCAAGGAAAACAGGGATCCCTATGCATTTCAGAAAAGAGGACACTCGTGGGAATCCGCAGAGGTATGATTTGCGCAAATCGGCCCAGAATGTATTACCCAGACACCCCCGCAAAGTCCGAAATGTGGTGAAAAAACGCATTTTCCGCACATTTCACTCGGCTCACCCATCGAAACATGCTACTAACAACACATGGCCTACCGTGCCGTATTCTCACAGGTGTCCCGATAAAAACGGTACCTCACATGTGTGGGTGGACCTACCTGGGCGCCAAGGGCAAAGCCTAAAACACAAGTAACCCCAAGTCTGTTTTCACACCTGAATTTCACACTCTCTGCAGACAGGCACACCACACAGCTATGGACCTCGGGTGTCCAATCCACCAAGGAAAACAGGGAACCCTATGCATTTCAGAAAAGAGGACACTCGTGGGAATCCGCAGAGGTATGATTTGCGCAAATCGGCCCAGAATTTATTACCCAGACACCCCCGCAAAGACTGAAATGTGGGGAAAAAAACGCATTTTCCGCACATTTCACTCGGCTCACCCATCGAAACATGCTACCAACAACACATCGCCTACCGTGCCGTGTTCTCACAGGTGTCCCGATAAAAACGGTACCTCACATGTGTGGGTGGCCCTACCTGGGCGCCAAGGGCAAAGCCTAAAACACAAGTAACCCCAAGTCTGTTTTCACACCTGAATTTCACACTCTCAGCAGATGGGAACACCACACAGATATGGGCCTTGGGTGTCCAAGCCACCAAGGAAAACAGGGAACCCCATGCATTTCCAAAAAGAGGACACCCTTGGGAATCCGCAGAGGTATGATTTGCGCAAATCGGTCCAGAATTTATTACCCAGACACCCCCGCAAAATCCAAAATGTGCGAAAAAAACGCATTTCCCGCACATTTCACTCGGCTTACCCATCGAAACAAGCTGCCAGCAACACATGGCCTACCGTCCCGCGTTCCCACAGGTGTCCCGATGAAAATAGTACCTCACATGTGTGGGTGCACCTACCTGGCATCAAGGGGAAAGCCTAAAACACAAGTAACCCCAAGTCTGTTTTCACACCTGAATTTCTCACACTCTACAGACGGGCACACCATACAGATATGGGCCTCGCGTGTCCAAGCCACCAAGGAAAACAGGGAACCCCATGCATTTCAGAAAAGAGGACACCCGTGGGAATCCGCAGAGGTATGATTTCCGCAAATCGACTCAGAATTTATTACCCAGACACCCCCGCAAAGTCCAAAATGTGGGAAAAAAAACGCATTTCCTGCACATTTCACTCGGCTTACCCATCGAAACAAGCTGCCAGCAACACATGGCCTACCATCCCGCGTTCCCACAGGTGTCCCGATGAAAATAGTACCTCACATGTGTGGGTGCACCTACCTGGCATCAAGGGGAAAGCCTAAAACACAAGTAACCCCAAGTCTGTTTTCACACCTGAATTTCTCACACTCTACAGACGGGCACACCATACAGATATGGGCCTCGCCTGTCCAAGCCACCAAGGAAAACAGGGAACCTCATGCATTTCCGAAAAGAGGACACGCGTGGCAATCCGCGGAGGTATGATTTGCGCAAATCTGCCCCGAATTTATTACCCAGATACCCCCACAAAGTCCGAAATGCGGGGAAAAAAATGCATTTTCCGTACATTTCACTCGGCTCACCCATCGAAACACGCCGCCAACAACACATGGCCTACTGTCCCGCGTTCCCACAGGTGTCCCGATAAAAACAGTACCTCACATGTGTGGGTGCACCTACCTGGGCGCCAAGGGGAAAGCCTAAAACACAAGTAACGCCAAGTCTGTTTTCACACCTGAATTCCACACTCTCTGCAGACAGGCACACCACAGAGCTATGGACCTCGGGTGTCCAAGCCACCAAGGAAAACAGGGATCCCTATGCATTTCAGAAAAGAGGACACTCGTGGGAATCCGCAGATGTATGATTTGCGCAAATCGGCCCAGAATGTATTACCCAGACACCCCCGCAAAGTCCGAAATGTGGTGAAAAAACGCATTTTCCGCACATTTCAATCGGCTCACCCATCGAAACACGCCGCCAACAACACATGGCCTACCGTCCCGCGTTCCCACATGAGTCCCGATAAAAACAGTACCTCACATGTGTGGGTGCACCTACCTGGGCGCCAAGGGGAAAGCCTAAAACACAAGTAACCCCAAGTCTGTTTTCACACCTGAATTTCACACTCTCTGCAGATGGGCACACCACACAGATATGGGCCTTGGGTGTCCAAGCCACCAAGGAAAACAGGGAACCCCATGCATTTCCGAAAAGAGGACACCCGTGGGAATCCGCAGAGGTATGATTTGCGCAAATCGGCCCAGAATTTATTACCCAGACACCCCCGCAAAGACTGAAATGTGGGGAAAAAAACGCATTTTCCGCACATTTCACTCGGCTCACCCATCGAAACATGCTACTAACAACACATGGCCTACCGTGCCGTGTTCTCACAGGTGTCCCGATAAAAACGGTACCTCACATGTGTGGGTGGACCTACCTGGGCGCCAAGGGCAAAGCCTAAAACACAAGTAACCCCAAGTCTGTTTTCACACCTGAATTTCACACTCTCTGCAGACAGGCACACCACACAGCTATGGACCTCGGGTGTCCAAGCCACCAAGGAAAACAGGGAACCCTATGCATTTCAGAAAAGAGGACACTTGTGGGAATCCGCAGAGGTATGATTTGCGCAAATCGGCCCAGAATTTATTACCCAGACACCCCCGCAAAGTCCAAAATGTGCGAAAAAAACGCATTTCCCGCACATTTCACTCGGCTTACCCATCGAAACAAGCTGCCAGCAACACATGGCCTACCGTCCCGCGTTCCCACAGGTGTCCCGATGAAAATAGTACCTCACATGTGTGGGTGCACCTACCTGGCATCAAGGGGAAAGCCTAAAACACAAGTAACCCCAAGTCTGTTTTCACACCTGAATTTCTCACACTCTACAGACGGGCACACCATACAGATATGGGCCTCGCGTGTCCAAGCCACCAAGGAAAACAGGGAACCCCATGCATTTCAGAAAAGAGGACACCCGTGGGAATCCGCAGAGGTATGATTTCCGCAAATCGGCTCAGAATTTATTACCCAGACACCCCCGCAAAGTCCAGAATGTGGGAAAAAAACGCATTTCCCGCACATTTCACTCGGCTTACCCATCGAAACAAGCTGCCAGCAACACATGGCCTACCGTCCCGCGTTCCCACAGGTGTCCCGATGAAAATAGTACCTCACATGTGTGGGTGCACCTACCTGGCATCAAGGGGAAAGCCTAAAACACAAGTAACCCCAAGTCTGTTTTCACACCTGAATTTCTCACACTCTACAGACGGGCACACCATACAGATATGGGCCTCGCGTGTCCAAGCCACCAAGGAAAACAGGGAACCCCATGCATTTCCGAAAAGAGCACTCCTGTGGTAATCCGCAGAGGTATGATTTGTACGAATCGGCCCAGAATTTATTACCCAGACACCCCCGCAAAGTCCAAAATGTGGGAAAAAAACGCATTTCCCGCACATTTCACTTGGCTTACCCATCGAAACAAGCTGCCAGCAACACATGGCCTACCATCCCGCGTTCCCACAGGTGTCCCGATGAAAATGGTACCTCACATGTGTGGGTGCACCTACCTGGCACCAAGGGGAAAGCCTAAAACACAAGTAACCCCAAGTCTGTTTTCACACCTGAATTTCACACTCTCTGCAGATGGGCACACCACACAGATATGGGCCTTGGGTGTCCAAGCCACCAAGGAAAACAGGGAACCCCATGCATTTCCGAAAAGAGGACACCCGTGGGAATCCGCAGAGGTATGATTTGCGCAAATCGGCCCAGAATTTATTACCCAGACACCCCCGCAAAGACTGAAATGTGGGGAAAAAAACGCATTTTCCGCACATTTCACTCGGCTCACCCATCGAAACATGCTACTAACAACACATGGCCTACCGTGCCGTGTTCTCACAGGTGTCCCGATAAAAACGGTACCTCACATGTGTGGGTGGACCTACCTGGGCGCCAAGGGCAAAGCCTAAAACACAAGTAACCCCAAGTCTGTTTTCACACCTGAATTTCACACTCTCTGCAGACAGGCACACCACACAGCTATGGACCTCGGGTGTCCAAGCCACCAAGGAAAACAGGGAACCCTATGCATTTCAGAAAAGAGGACACTCGTGGGAATCCGCAGAGGTATGATTTGCGCAAATCGGCCCAGAATTTATTACCCAGACACCCCCGCAAAGACTGAAATGTGGGGAAAAAAACGCATTTTCCGCACATTTCACTCGGCTCACCCATCGAAACATGCTACCAACAACACATCGCCTACCGTGCCGTGTTCTCACAGGTGTCCCGATAAAAACGGTACCTCACATGTGTGGGTGGCCCTACCTGGGCGCCAAGGGCAAAGCCTAAAACACAAGTAACCCCAAGTCTGTTTTCACACCTGAATTTTACACTCTCAGCAGATGGGCACACCACACAGATATGGGCCTTGGGTGTCCAAGCCACCAAGGAAAACAGGGAACCCCATGCATTTCCAAAAAGAGGACACCCTTGGGAATCCGCAGAGGTATGATTTGCGCAAATCGGCCCAGAATTTATTACCCAGACACCCCCGCAAAGTCCAAAATGTGCAAAAAAAACGCATTTCCCACACATTTCACTCGGCTTACCCATCGAAACAAGCTGCCAGCAACACATGGCCTACCGTCCCGCGTTCCCACAGGTGTCCCGATGAAAATAGTACCTCACATGTGTGGGTGCACCTACCTGGCATCAAGGGGAAAGCCTAAAACACAAGTAACCCCAAGTCTGTTTTCACACCTGAATTTCTCACACTCTACAGACGGGCACACCATACAGATATGGGCCTCGCGTGTCCAAGCCACCAAGGAAAACAGGGAACCCCATGCATTTCAGAAAAGAGGACACCCGTGGGAATCCGCAGAGGTATGATTTCCGCAAATCGGCTCAGAATTTATTACCCAGACACCCCCGCAAAGTCCAAAATGTGGGAAAAAAACGCATTTCCCGCACATTTCACTCGGCTTACCCATCGAAACAAGCTGCCAGCAACACATGGCCTACCGTCCCGCGTTCCCACAGGTGTCCCGATGAAAATAGTACCTCACATGTGTGGGTGCACCTAACTGGCACCAAGGGGAAAGCCTAAAACACAAGTAACCCCAAGTCTGTTTTCACACCTGAATTTCACACTCTCTGCAGACGGGCATACCACACAGCTATGGACCTCGGGTGTCCAAGCCACCAAGGAAAACAGGGATCCCTATGCATTTCAGAAAAGAGGACACTCGTGGGAATCCGCAGAGGTATGATTTGCGCAAATCGGCCCAGAATGTATTACCCAGACACCCCCACAAAGTCCGAAATGTGGTGAAAAAACGCATTTTCCTCACATTTTAATCGGCTCACCCATCGAAACACGCCGCCAACAACACATGGCCTACCGTCCCGTATTCCCACATGTGTCCCGATAAAAACAGTACCTCACATGTGTGGGTGCACCTACCTGGGCGCCAAGGGGAAAGCCTAAAACACAAGTAACCGCAAGTCTGTTTTCAAACCTGAATTTCACACTCTCTGCAGATGGGCACACCACACAGATATGGGCCTTGGGTGTCCAAGCCACCAAGGAAAACAGGGAACCCCATGCATTTCTGAAAAGAGGACACCCGTGGGAATCCGCAGAGGTATGATGTGCGCAAATCGGCCCAGAATTTATTACCCAGACACCCCCGCAAAGTCCGAAATGTGGGGAAAAAAACGCATTTTCCGCACATTTCACTCGGCTCACCCATCGAAACACGCTACCAACAACACATGGCCTACCGTGCCGTGTTCTCACAGGTGTCCCGATAAAAACGGTACCTCACATTTGTGGGTGGACCTACCTGGGCGCCAAGGGCAAAGCCTAAAGCACAAGTAACCCCAAGTCTGTTTTCACACCTGAATTTCACACTCTCAGCAGATGGGCACACCACACAGATATGGGCCTTGGGTGTCCAAACCACCAAGGAAAACAGGGAACCCCATGCATTTCCGAAAAGAGGACACCCGTGGGAATCCGCAGAGGTATGATTTGCGCAAATCGACCCAGAATGTATAACCCAGACACCACCGCAAAGTCCGAAATGTGGGGAAAGAACGCATTTTCCGCACATTTCAATCGGCTCACCCATCGAAACACGCCGCCAACAACACATGGCCTACCATCCCGCGTTCCCACAGGTGTCCCGATAAAAACAGTACCTCACATGTGTGGGTGCACCTACCTGGGCGCCAAGGGGAAAGCCTAAAACAGTAGTAACCCCAAGTCTGTTTTCACACCTGAATTTCTCACACTCTACAGACGGGCACACCATACAGATATGGGCCTCGCGTGTCCAAGCAATCAAGGAAAACAGGGAACCCCATGCATTTCCGAAAAGAGCACTCCTGTGGTAATCCGCAGAGGTATGATTTGCGCAAATCCGCCCAGAATTTATTACCCAGACACCCCCGCAAAGTCCAAAATGTGGGAGAAAAATGCATTTCCCGCACATTTCACTCGGCTTACCCATCGAAACACGCCGCCAACAACACATGGCCTACCGTCCCGCGTTCCCACAGGTGTCCCGATGAAAATAGTACCTCACATGTGTGAGTGCACCTACCTGGCACCAAGGGGAAAGCCTTAAACACAAGTAACCCCAAGTCTGTTTTCACACCTGAATTTCACACTCTCTGCAGACGGGCACACCACACAGCTATGGACCTCGGGTGTCCAAGCCACCAAGGAAAACAGGGAACCCTATGCATTTCAGAAAAGAGGACACTCGTGGGAATCCGCAGAGGTATGATTTGCGCAAATCGGCCCAAAATTTGTACCCCCACAAAGTCCGAAATGCGGGGAAAAAAATGCATTTTCCGTACATTTCACTCGGCTCACCCATCGAAACACGCCGCCAACAACACATGGCCTACCATCCCGCGTTCCCACAGGTGTCCCGATAAAAACAGTACCTCACATGTGTGGGTGCACCTACCTGGGCGCCAAGGGGAAAGCCTAAAACAGTAGTAACCCCAAGTCTGTTTTCACACCTGAATTTCTCACACTCTACAGACGGGCACACCATACAGATATGGGCCTCGCGTGTCCAAGCAATCAAGGAAAACAGGGAACCCCATGCATTTCCGAAAAGAGCACTCCTGTGGTAATCCGCAGAGGTATGATTTGCGCAAATCCGCCCAGAATTTATTACCCAGACACCCCCGCAAAGTCCAAAATGTGGGAGAAAAATGCATTTCACGCACATTTCACTCGGCTTACCCATCGAAACACGCCGCCAACAACACATGGCCTACCGTCCCGCGTTCCCACAGGTGTCCCGATGAAAATAGTACCTCACATGTGTGAGTGCACCTACCTGGCACCAAGGGGAAAGCCTTAAACACAAGTAACCCCAAGTCTGTTTTCACACCTGAATTTCACACTCTCTGCAGACGGGCACACCACACAGCTATGGACCTCGGGTGTCCAAGCCACCAAGGAAAACAGGGAACCCGATGCATTTCAGAAAAGAGGACACTCGTGGGAATCCGCAGAGGTATGATTTGCGCAAATCGGCCCAAAATTTGTACCCCCACAAAGTCCGAAATGCGGGGAAAAAAATGCATTTTCCGTACATTTCACTCGGCTCACCCATCGAAACACGCCGCCAACAACACATGGCCTACTGTCCCGCGTTCCCACAGGCGTCCCGATAAAAACGGTACCTCACATGTGTGGGTGCACCTACCCGGGCGCCAAGGGGAAAGCCTAAAACACTAGTAACCCCAAGTCTGTTTTCACACCTGAATTTCACACTCTCTGCAGACAGGCACACCATACAGATATGGGCCTCGGGTGTCCAAGCCACCAAGGAAAACAGGGAACCCGATGCATTTCCGAAAAGAGCACACCAGTGGGAATCTGCAGAGGTATGATTTGCGCAAATTGGCCCAGAATGTATTACCCAGACACCCCTGCAAAGTCCGAAATGTGGGGAAAAAACGTATTTTCTGCACATTTCAATCGGCTCACCCATCGAAACACGCTGCCAACAACACATGGCCTACCGTCCCGCGATCCCACAGGTGTCCCGATAAAAACAGTACCTCACATGTGTGGGTGCACCTAACTGGGCGCCAAGGGGAAAGCGTAAAACACTAGTAACCCCAAGTCTGTTTTCACACCTGAATTTCACACTCTCTGCAGACGGGCACACCACACAGATATGGGCCTCGAGTGTCCAAGCCACCAAGGAAAACAGGGAACCCCATGCATTTCCGAAAAGAGGACACCCGTGGGAATCCGCAGAGTTATGATTTGCGCAAATCGGCCCAGAATTTATTACCCAGACACCCCTGCAAAGTCAGAAATGGCGGGGAAAAAAACGCATTTTCCATACATTTCACTCGGCTCACCCATCGAAACACGCTGACAACAACACATGGACTACCGTCCTGCGTTCCCACTGGTGTCCCGATGAAAACAGTACCTCACATGTGTGGGTGCACCTACTTGGGCGCCAAGGGGATTGCCTAAAACACAAGTAACGCCAAGTCTGTTTTCACACCTGAATTTCACACTCTCTTCAGACGGGCACACCATACAGATATGGGCCTCGCGTGTCCAAGCCACCAAGGAAAACAGGGAACCCTATGCATTTCAGAAAAGAGGACACTCGTGGGAATCCGCAGAGGTATGATTTGCGCAAATCGGCCCAAAATTTATTACCCAGACACCCCGCAAAGTCTGAAATGTGGGGAAGAAAACGCATTTTCCGCACATTTCACTCGGCTCACCCATCGAAAAACGCTTCCAACAACACATGGCCTACTGTGCCGTGTTCCCACAGGTGTCCCGATAAAAACGGTACCTCACATGTGTGGGTGGACCTACCTGGGCGCCAAGGGCAAAGCCTAAAACACAAGTAACCCAAAGTCTGTTTTCACACCTGAATTTCACACTCTCTGCAGATCGGCACACCACACAGATATGGGCCTTGGGTGTCCAAGCCACCAAGGAAAACAGGGAACCTCATGCATTTCCGAAAAGAGGACACGCGTTGCAATCCGCGGAGGTATGATTTGCGCAAATCTGCCCCGAATTTATTACCCAGATACCCCCACAAAGTCCGAAATGCGGGGAAAAAATGCATTTTCCGTACATTTCACTCGGCTCACCCATCGAAACACGCCGCCAACAACACATGGCCTACTGTCCCGCGTTCCCACAGGTGTCCCGATAAAAACAGTACCTCACATGTGTGGGTGCACCTACCTGGGCGCCAAGGGAAAAGCCTAAAACACAAGTAACGCCAAGTCTGTTTTCATAGCTGAATTTCACACTCTCTGCAGACAGGCACACCACAGAGCTATGGACCTCGGGTGTCCAAGCCACCAAGGAAAACAGGGATCCCTATGCATTTCAGAAAAGAGGACACTCGTGGGAATCCGCAGAGGTATGATTTGCGCAAATCGGCCCAGAATGTATTACCCAAACACCCCCACAAAGTCCGAAATGTGGTGAAAAAACGCATTTTCCTCACATTTCAATCGGCTCACCCATCGAAACACGCCGCCAACAACACATGGCCTACCGTCCCGTATTCCCACATGTGTCCCGATAAAAACAGTACCTCACATGTGTGGGTGCACCTACCTGGGCGCCAAGGGGAAAGCCTAAAACACAAGTAACCGCAAGTCTGTTTTCAAACCTGAATTTCACACTCTCTGCAGATGGGCACACCACACAGATATGGGCCTTGGGTGTCCAAGCCACCAAGGAAAACAGGGAACCCCATGCATTTCCGAAAAGAGGACACCAGTGGGAATCCGCAGAGGTATGATTTGCGCAAATCGACCCAGAATTTATTACCCAGACACCCCCGCAAAGTCCAAAATGTGGGAAAAAAACGCATTTCCCGCACATTTCACTCGGCTTACCCATCGAAACACGCCGCCAACAACACATGGCCTACCGTCCCGCGTTCCCACAGGTGTCCCGATGAAAATAGTACCTCACATGTGTGGGTGCACCTACCTGGCACCAAGGGGAAAGCCTTAAACACAAGTAACCCCCAAGTCTGTTTTCACACCTGAATTTCACACTCTCTGCAGACGGGCACACCACACAGCTATGGACCTCGGGTGTCCAAGCCACCAAGGAAAATAGGGAACCCTATGCATTTCAGAAAAGAGGACACTCGTGGGAATCCGCAGAGGTATGATTTGCGCAAATCGGCCCAAAATTTATTACCCAGACACCCCGCAAAGTCTGAAATGTGGGGAAAAAAACGCATTTTCCGCACATTTCACTCGGCTCACCCGTCGAAAAACGCTTCCAACAACACATGGCCTACTGTGCCGTGTTCCCACAGGTGTCCCGATAAAAACAGTACCTCACATGTGTGGGTGGACCTACCTGGGCGCCAAGGGCAATGCCTAAAACACAAGTAACCCAAAGTCTGTTTTCACACCTGAATTTCACACTCTCTGCAGATCGGCACACCACACAGATATGGGCCTTGGGTGTCCAAGCCACCAAGGAAAACAGGGAACCTCATGCATTTCCGAAAAGAGGACACGCGTTGCAATCCGCGGAGGTATGATTTGCGCAAATCTGCCCCGAATTTATTACCCAGATACCCCCACAAAGTCCGAAATGCGGGGAAAAAATGCATTTTCCGTACATTTCACTGGGCTCACCCATCGAAACACGCCGCCAACAACACATGGCCTACTGTCCCGCGTTCCCACAGGTGTCCCGGTAAAAACAGTACCTCACATGTGTGGGTGCACCTACCCGGGCGCCAAGGGGAAAGCCTAAAACACAAGTAACGCGAAGTCTGTTTTCACACCTGAATTTCACACTCTCTGCAGACAGGCACACCATACAGATATGGGCCTCGGGTGTCCAAGCCACCAAGGAAAACAGGGAACCCGATGCATTTCCGAAAAGAGCACACCAGTGGGAATCCGCAGAGGTATGATTTGCGCAAATTGGCCCAGAATGTATTACCCAGAAACCCCTGCAAAGTCCGAAATGTGGGGAAAAAACATATTTTCTGCACATTTCAATCGGCTCACCCATCGAAACACGCTGCCAACAACACATGGCCTACCGTCCCGCGATCCCACAGGTGTCCCGATAAAAACAGTACCTCACATGTGTGGGTGCACCTACCTGGGCGCCAAGGGAAAAGCCTAAAACACAAGTAACGCCAAGTCTGTTTTCATACCTGAATTTCACACTCTCTGCAGACAGGCACACCACAGAGCTATGGACCTCGGGTTCCCACGAGTGTCCTCTTTTCTGAAATGCACTCATTTCACTCGGCTCACCCATCGAAACACGCTACAAACAACACATGGCCGACCGTGCCGTGTTCTCACAGGTGTCCCGATAAAAACGGTACCTCACATGTGTGGGTGGACCTACCTGGGCGCCAAGGGCAAAGCCTAAAGCACAAGTAACCCCAAGTCTGTTTTCACACCTGAATTTCACACTCTCAGCAGATGGGCACACCACACAGATATGGGCCTTGGGTGTCCAAACCACCAAGGAAAACAGGGAACCCCATGCATTTCCGAAAAGAGGACACCCGTGGGAATCCGCAGAGGTATGATTTGCGCAAATCGACCCAGAATGTATAACCCAGACACCCCCGCAAAGTCCGAAATGTGGGGAAAGAACGCATTTTCCGCACATTTCAATCGGCTCACCCATCGAAACACGCCGCCAACAACACATGGCCTACCATCCCGCGTTCCCACAGGTGTCCCGATAAAAACAGTACCTCACATGTGTGGGTGCACCTACCTGGGCGCCAAGGGGAAAGCCTAAAACAGTAGTAACCCCAAGTCTGTTTTCACACCTGAATTTCTCACACTCTACAGACGGGCACACCATACAGATATGGGCCTCGCGTGTCCAAGCAATCAAGGAAAACAGGGAACCCCATGCATTTCCGAAAAGAGCACTCCTGTGGTAATCCGCAGAGGTATGATTTGCGCAAATCCGCCCAGAATTTATTACCCAGACACCCCCGCAAAGTCCAAAATGTGGGAGAAAAATGCATTTCCCGCACATTTCACTCGGCTTACCCATCGAAACACGCCGCCAACAACACATGGCCTACCGTCCTGCGTTCCCACAGGTGTCCCGATGAAAATAGTACCTCACATGTGTGGGTGCACCTACCTGGGCGCCAAGGGGAAAGCCTAAAACACAAGTAACCGCAAGTCTGTTTTCAAACCTGAATTTCACACTCTCTGCAGATGGGCACACCACACAGATATGGGCCTTGGGTGTCCAAGCCACCAAGGAAAACAGGGAACCCCATGCATTTCCGAAAAGAGGACACCAGTGGGAATCCGCAAAGGTATGATTTGCGCAAATCGACCCAGAATTTATTACCCAGACACCCCCGCAAAGTCCAAAATGTGGGAAAAAAACGCATTTCCCGCACATTTCACTCGGCTTACCCATCGAAACACGCCGCCAACAACACATGGCCTACCGTCCCGCGTTCCCACAGGTGTCCCGATGAAAATAGTACCTCACATGTGTGGGTGCACCTACCTGGCACCAAGGGGAAAGCCTTAAACACAAGTAACCCCAAGTCTGTTTTCACACCTGAATTTCACACTCTCTGCAGACGGGCACACCACACAGCTATGGACCTCGGGTGTCCAAGCCACCAAGGAAAATAGGGAACCCTATGCATTTCAGAAAAGAGGACACTCGTGGGAATCCGCAGAGGTATGATTTGCGCAAATCGGCCCAAAATTTGTACCCCCACAAAGTCCGAAATGCGGGGAAAAAAATGCATTTTCCGTACATTTCACTCGGCTCACCCATCGAAACACGCCGCCAACAACACATGGCCTACTGTCCCGCGTTCCCACAGGTGTCTCGATAAAAACGGTACCTCACATGTGTGGGTGCACCTACCCGGGCGCCAAGGGGAAAGCCTAAAACACAAGTAACGCCAAGTCTGTTTTCACACCTGAATTTCACACTCTCTGCAGACAGGCACACCATACAGATATGGGCCTCGGGTGTCCAAGCCACCAAGGAAAACAGGGAACCCGATGCATTTCCGAAAAGAGCACACCAGTGGGAATCTGCAGAGGTATGATTTGCGCAAATTGGCCCAGAATGTATTACCCAGACACCCCTGCAAAGTCCGAAATGTGGGGAAAAAACGTATTTTCTGCACATTTCAATCGGCTCACCCATCGAAACACGCTGCCAACAACACATGGCCTACCGTCCCGCGATCCCACAGGTGTCCCGATAAAAACAGTACCTCACATGTGTGGGTGCACCTAACTGGGCGCCAAGGGGAAAGCGTAAAACACTAGTAACCCCAAGTCTGTTTTCACACCTGAATTTCACACTCTCTGCAGACGGGCACACCACACAGATATGGGCCTCGGGTGTCCAAGCTACCAAGGAAAACAGGGAACCCTATGCATTTCAGAAAAGAGGACACTCGTGGGAATCCGCAGAGGTATGATTTGCGCAAATCGGCCCAGAATTTATTACCCAGACACCCCCGCAAAGTCTGAAATGTGGGGAAAAAAACGCATTTTCCGCACATTTCACTCGGCTCACCCATCGAAACACACTGCCAACAACACATGGCCTACCGTCCCGTGTTCCCACAGGTGTCCCGATAAAAGCAGTACCTCACATGTGTGGGTGCACCTACCTGGGCGCCAAGGAGAAAGCCTAAAACACAAGTAACCGCAAGTCTGTTTTCACACCTGAATTTCACACTCTCTGCAGACGGGCACACCATACAGATATGGGCCTCGGGTGTCCAAGCCACCAAGGAAAACAGGGAACCCCATGCATTTCCGAAAAGAGGACACCCGTGGGAATCCGCAGAGTTATGATTTGCGCAAATCGGCCCAGAATTTATTACCCAGACACCCCTGCAAAGTCAGAAATGGCGGGGAAAAAAACGCATTTTCCATACATTTCACTCGGCTCACCCATCGAAACACGCTGACAACAACACATGGACTACCGTCCTGCGTTCCCACTGGTGTCCCGATGAAAACAGTACCTCACATGTGTGGGTGCACCTACTTGGGCGCCAAGGGGATTGCCTAAAACACAAGTAACGCCAAGTCTGTTTTCACACCTGAATTTCACACTCTCTTCAGACGGGCACACCATACAGATATGGGCCTCGCGTGTCCAAGCCACCAAGGAAAACAGGGAACCCCATGCATTTCCGAAAAGAGCACTCCTGTGGTAATCCGCAGAGGTATGATTTGCGCAAATCGGCCCAAAATGTATTACCCAGACACCCCGCAAAGTCTGAAATGTGGTGAAAAAAACGCATTTTCCGCACATTTCACTCGGCTCACCCATCGAAAAACGCTGCCAACAACACATGGCCTACTGTGCCGTGTTCCCACAGGTGTCCCGATAAAAACGGTACCTCACATGTGTGGGTGGACCTACCTGGGCGCCAAGGGCAAAGCCTAAAACACAAGTAACCCCAAGTCTGTTTTCACACCTGAATTTCACACTCTCTGCAGATGGGCACACCACACAGATATGGGCCTTGGGTGTCCAAGCCACCAAGGAAAACAGGGAACCTCATGCATTTCCGAAAAGAGGACACGCGTGGAAATCCGCGGAGGTATGATTTGCGCAAATCTGCCCCGAATTTATTACCCAGATACCCCCACAAAGTCCTAAATGCGGGGAAAAAAATGCATTTTCCGTACATTTCACTCGGCTCACCCATCGAAACACACCGCCAACAACACATGGCCTACTGTCCCGCGTTCCCACAGGTGTCCCGATAAAAACAGTACCTCACATGTGTGGGTGGACCTACCTGGGCGCCAAGGGCAAAGCCTAAAACACAAGTAACCCCAAGTCTGTTTTCACACCTGAATTTCACACTCTCTGCAGATGGGCACACCACACAGATATGGGCCTTGGGTGTCCAAGCCACCAAGGAAAACAGGGAACCTCGTGCATTTCCGAAAAGAGGACACCCGTGGGAATCCGCAGTGGTATGATTTGGGTAAATCGGCCCAGAATGTATTACCCAGACACCCCCGCAAAGTCTGAAATGTGGGGAAAAAACGCATTTTCCGCACATTTCAATCGGCTCACCCATCGAAACACGCCGCCAACAACACATGGCCTACCGTCCCGCGTTTCCACAGGTGTCCCGATAAAAACAGTACCTCACATGTGTGGGTGCACCTACCTGGGCGCCAAGGGGAAAGCCTAAAACACAAGTAACCCCAAGTCTGTTTTCACACCTGAATTTCTCACACTCTACAGACGGGCACACCACACATATATGGGCCTTGGGTGTCCAAGCCACCAAGGAAAACAGGGAAACTCATGCATTTCTGAAAAGAGGACACCCGTGGGAATCCGCAGAGGTATGATTTGCGCAAATCGGCCCAAAATGTATTACCCAGACACCCCGCAAAGTCTGAAATGTGGTGAAAAAAACGCATTTTCCGCACATTTCACTCGGCTCACCCATCGAAAAATGCTGCCAACAACACATGGCCTACTGTGCCTTGTTCCCACAGGTGTCCCGATAAAAACGGTACCTCACATGTGTGGGTGGACCTACCTGGGCACCAAGGGGAAAGCCTAAAACACAAGTAACCCCAAGTCTGTTTTCACACTTAATTTCACACTCTCTGCAGATGGGCACACCACACAGATATGGGCCTTGGGTGTCCAAGCCACCATGGAAAACAGGGAACCTCATGCATTTCCGAAAAGAGGACACGCGTGGCAATCCGCGGAGATATGATTTGCGCAAATCTGCCCCGAATTTATTACCCAGATACCCCCACAAAGTCCGAAATGCGGGGAAAAAAATGCATTTTCCGTACATTTCACTCGGCTCACCCATCGAAACACGCCGCCAACAACACATGGCCTACTGTCCCGCGTTCCCACAGGTGTACCGATAAAAACAGTACCTCACATGTGTGGGTGCACCTACCTGGGCGCCAAGGGGAAAGCCTAAAACACAAGTAATGCCAAGTCTGTTTTCACACCTGAATTTCACACTCTCTGCAGACAGGCACACCACAGAGCTATGGACCTCGGGTGTCCAAGCCACCAAGGAAAACAGGGATCCCTATGCATTTCAGAAAAGAGGACACTCGTGGGAATCCGCAGAGTTATGATTTGCGCAAATCGGCCCAGAATGTATTACCCAGACACCCCCACAAAGTCCGAAATGTGGTGAAGAAACGCATTTTCCGCACATTTCAATCGGCTCACCCATCGAAACACGCCGCCAACAACACATGACATACCGTCCCGCGTTCCCACATGTGTCCCGATAAAAACAGGACCTCACATGTGTGGGTGCACCTACCTGGGCGCCAAGGGGAAAGCCTAAAACACAAGTAACCGCAAGTCTGTTTTCAAACCTGAATTTCACACTCTCTGCAGATGGGCACACCACACAGATATGGGCCTTGGGTGTCCAAGCCACCAAGGAAAACAGGGAACCCCATGCATTTCCGAAAAGAGGACACCCGTGGGAATCCGCAGAGGTATGATTTGCGCAAATCGGCCCAGAATTTATTACCCAGACACCCCCGCAAAGACTGAAATGTGGGGAAAAAAACGCATTTTCCGCACATTTCACTCGGCTCACCGATCGAAAAACGCTACCAACAACACATGGCCTACCGTGCCGTGTTCTCACAGGTGTCCCGATAAAAACGGTACCTCACATGTGTGGGTGGACCTACCTGGGCGCCAAGGGCAAAGCCTAAAACACAAGTAACCCCAAGTCTGTTTTCACATCTGAATTTCACACTCTCAGCAGATGGGCACACCACACAGATATGGGCCTTGGGTGTCCAAGCCACCAAGGAAAACAGGGAACCCCATGCATTTCCGAAAAGAGGACACCCGTGGGAATCCGTAGAGGTATGATTTGCGCAAATCGACCCAGAATGTATTACCCAGACACCCCTGCAAAGTCCGAAATGTGGGGAAAAAACGCATTTTCCGCACATTTCAATCGGCTCACCCATCGAAACACGCCGCCAACAACACATGGCCTACCGTCCCGCATTCCCACAGGTGTCCCGATAAAAACAGTACCTCACATGTGTGGGTGCACCTACCTGGGCGCCAAGGGGAAAGGCTTAAACACAAGTAACCCCAAGTCTGTTTTCACACCTGAATTTCTCACACTCTACAGACGGGCACGCCATACAGATATGGGCCTCGCGTGTCCAAGCCACCAAGGAAAACAGGGAACCCCATGTATTTCTGAAAAGAGCACTCCTGTGGTAATCCGCAGAGGTATGATTTGCGCAAATCGGCCCAGAATGTATAACCCAGACACCCCCGCAAAGTCCGAAATGTGGGGAAAAAACGCATTTTCCGCACATTTCAATCGGCTCACCCATTGAAACACGCCGCCATCAACACATGGCCTACCATCCCGTGTTCCCACAGGTGTCCCGATAAAAACAGTACCTCACATGTGTGGGTGCACCTACCTGGGCGCCAAGGGGAAAGCCTAAAACACAAGTAACCCCAAGTCTGTTTTCACACCTGAATTTCTCACACTCTACAGACGGGCACACCATACAGATATGGGCCTCGCGTGTCCAAGCCACCAAGGAAAACAGGGAACCCCATGCATTTCCGAAAAGAGCACTCCTGTGGTAATCCGCAGAGGTATGATTTGCGCAAATCCGCCCAGAATTTATTACCCAGACACCCCCGCAAAGTCCAAAATGTGGGAAAAAAACGCATTTTCCGCACATTTCACTCGGCTCACCCATCGAAAAACGCTTCCAACAACACATGGCCTACTGTGCCGTGTTCCCACAGGTGTCCCGATAAAAACGGTACCTCACATGTGTGGGTGGACCTACCTGGGCGCCAAGGGCAAAGCCTAAAACACAAGTAACCCAAAGTCTGTTTTCACACCTGAATTTCACACTCTCTGCAGATCGGCACACCACACAGATATGGGCCTTGGGTGTCCAAGCCACCAAGGAAAACAGGGAACCTCATGCATTTCCAAAAAGAGGACACGCGTTGCAATCCGCGGAGGTATGATTTGCGCAAATCTGCCCCGAATTTATTACCCAGATACCCCCACAAAGTCCGAAATGTGGGGAAAAAAATGCATTTTCCGTACATTTCACTCGGCTCACCCATCGAAACACGCCGCCAACAACACATGGCCTACCGTCCCGCGTTTCCACAGGTGTCCCGATGAAAATAGTACCTCACATGTGTGGGTGCACCTACCTGGCACCAAGGGGAAAGCCTTAAACACAAGTAACCCCAAGTCTGTTTTCACACCTGAATTTCACACTCTCTGCAGACGGGCACACCACACAGCTATGGACCTCGGGTGTCCAAGCCACCAAGGAAAATAGGGAACCCTATGCATTTCAGAAAAGAGGACACTCGTGGGAATCCGCAGAGGTATGATTTGCGCAAATCGGCCCAAAATTTATTACCCAGACACCCCGCAAAGTCTGAAATGTGGGGAAAAAACGCATTTTCCGCACATTTCACTCGGCTCACCCATCGAAACACGCTGCCAACAACACATGGCCTACCGTCTCGCGATCCCACAGGTGTCCCGATAAAAACAGTACCTCACATGTGTGGGTGCACCTACCTGGGCGCCAAGGGGAAAGCGTAAAACACTAGTAACCCCAAGTCTGTTTTCACACCTGAATTTCACACTCTCTGCAGACGGGCACAACACACAGATATGGGCCTTGGGTGTCCAAGCTACCAAGGAAAACAGGGAACCCTATGCATTTCAGAAAAGAGGACATTCGTGGGAATCCGCGCAGAGGTATGATTTGCGCAAATCGGCCCAGAATTTATTACCCAGACACCCCCGCAAAGTCTGAAATGTGGGGAAAAAAACGCATTTTCCGCACATTTCACTCGGCTCACCCATCGAAACACGCTGACAACAACACATGGACTACCGTCCCGCGTTCCCACTGGTGTCCCGATGAAAACAGTACCTCACATGTGTGGGTGCACCTACTTGGGCGCCAAGGGGATTGCCTAAAACACAAGTAACGCCAAGTCTGTTTTCACACCTGAATTTCACACTCTCTTCAGACGGGCACACCATACAGATATGGGCCTCGCGTGTCGAAGCCACCAAGGAAAACAGGAAACCCCATGCATTTCCAAAAAGAGCACTCCTGTGGTAATCCGCAGAGGTATGATTTGCGCAAATCGGCCCAAAATGTATTACCCAGACACCCCGCAAAGTCTGAAATGTGGTGAAAAAAACGCATTTTCCGCACATTTCACTCGGCTCACCCATCGAAAAACGCTGCCAACAACACATGGCCTACTGTGCCGTGTTCCCACAGGTGTCCCGATAAAAATGGTACCTCACATGTGTGGGTGGACCTACCGGGGCGCCAAGGGCAAAGCCTAAAACACAAGTAACCCCAAGTCTGTTTTCACACCTGAATTTCACACTCTCTGCAGATGGGCACACCACACAGATATGGGCCTTGGGTGTCCAAGCCACCAAGGAAAACAGGGAACCTCATGCATTTCCGAAAAGAGGACACGCGTGGCAATCCGCGGAGGTATGATTTGCGCAAATCTGCCCCGAATTTATTACCCAGATACCCCCACAAAGTCCGAAATGCGGGGAAAAAAATGCATTTTCCGTACATTTCACTCGGCTCACCCATCGAAACACGCCGCCAACAACACATGGCCTACTGTCCCGCGTTCCCACAGGTGTCCCGATAAAAACAGTACCTCACATGTGTGGGTGCACCTACCTGGGCGCCAAGGGGAAAGCCTAAAACACAAGTAACGCCAAGTCTGTTTTCACACCTGAATTTCACACTCTCTGCAGACAGGCACACCACAGAGCTATGGACCTCGGGTGTCCAAGCCACCAAGGAAAACAGGGATCCCTATGCATTTCAGAAAAGAGGACACTCGTGGGAATCCGCAGAGTTATGATTTGCGCAAATCGGCCCAGAATGTATTACCCAGACACCCCCGCAAAGACTGAAATGTGGGGAAAAAAACGCATTTTCCGCACATTTCACTCGGCTCACCCATCGAAACATGCTACCAACAACACATGGCCTACCGTGCTGTGTTCTCACAGGTGTCCCGATAAAAACGGTACCTCACATGTGTGGGTGGCCCTACCTGGGCGCCAAGGGCAAAGCCTAAAACACAAGTAACCCCAAGTCTGTTTTCACACCTGAATTTCACACTCTCTGCAGATGGGCACACCACACAGATATGGGCCTTGGGTGTCCAAGCCACCAAGGAAAACAGGGAACCCCATGCATTTCCGAAAAGAGGACACCCGTGGGAATCCGCAGAGGTATGATTTGCCCAAATCGGCCCAGAATTTATTACCCAGACACCCCCGCAAAGTCCAAAATGTGGGAAAAAAAATGCATTTTCCGTACATTTCACTCGGCTCACCCATCGAAACACGCCGCCAACAACACATGGCCTACTGTCCCGCGTTCCCACAGGTGTCCCGATAAAAACAGTACCTCACATGTGTGGGTGCACCCACCTGGGCGCCAAGGGAAAAGCCTAAAACACAAGTAACGCCAAGTCTGTTTTCATACCTGAATTTCACACTCTCTGCAGACAGGCACACCACAGAGCTATGGACCTCGGGTGTCCAAGCCACCAAGGAAAACAGGGATCCCTATGCATTTCAGAAAAGAGGACACTCGTGGGAATCCGCAGAGGTATGCTTTGCGCAAATCGGCCCAGAATGTATTACGCAGACACCCCCACAAATTCCGAAATGTGGTGAAAAAACGCATTTTCCGCACATTTCAATCGGCTCACCCATCGAAACACGCCGCCAACAACACATGGCCTACCGTCCCGTGTTCCCACATGTGTCCCGATAAAAACAGTACCTCACATGTGTGGGTGCACCTACCTGGGCGCCAAGGGCAAAGCCTAAAACACAAGTAACCGCAAGTCTGTTTTCAAACCTGAATTTCACACTCTCTGCAGATGGGCACACCACACAGATATGGTCCTTGGGTGTCCAAGCCACCAAGGAAAACAGGGAACCCCATGCATTTCCGGAAAGAGGACACCCGTGGGAATCCGCAGAGGTATGATTTGCGCAAATCGGCCCAGAATTTATTACCCAGACACCCCCGCAAAGACTGAAATGTGGGGAAAAAAAACGCATTTTCCGCACATTTCACTCGGCTCACCCATCGAAAAACGCTACCAACAACACATGGCCTACCGTGCCGTGTTCTCACAGGTGTCCCGATAAAAACGGTACCTCACATGTGTGGGTGGACCTACCTGGGCGCCAAGGGCAAAGCCTAAAACACAAGTAACCCCAAGTCTGTTTTCACACCTGAATTTCACACTCTCAGCAGATGGGCACATCACACAGATATGGGCCTTGGGTGTCCAAGCCACCAAGGAAAACAGGGAACCCCATGCATTTCCGAAAAGAGGACACCCGTGGGAATCCGCAGAGGTATGATTTGCGCAAATCGACCCAGAATGTATTACCCAGACACCCCCGCAAAGTCCGAAAAGTGGGGAAAAAACGCATTTTCCGCACATTTCAATCGGCTCACCCATCGAAACACGCCGCCAACAACACATGGCCTACCATCCCGCATTCCCACAGGTGTCCCGATAAAAACAGTACCTCACATGTGTGGGTGCACCTACCTGGGCGACAAGGGGAAAGCCTAAAACACAAGTAACCCCAAGTCTGTTTTCACACCTGAATTTCTCACACTCTACAGACGGGCACACCATACAGATATGACCCTCGCGTGTCCAAGCCACCAAGGAAAACAGGGAACCCTATGCACTTCAGAAAAGAGGACACTCGTGGGAATCCGCAGAGGTATGATTTGCGCAAATCGGTCCAAAATTTATTACCCAGACACCCCGCAAAGTCTGAAATGTGGGGAAAAAAACGCATTTTCCGCATATTTCACTCGGCTCACCCATCGAAAAACACTTCCAACAACACATGGCCTACTGTGCCGTGTTCCCACAGGTGTTCCGATAAAAACGGTACCTCACATGTGTGGGTGGACCTACCTGGGCGCCAAGGGCAAAGCCTAAAACACAAGTAACCCCAAGTCTGTTTTCACACCTGAATTTCACACTCTCTGCAGATCGGCACACCACACAGATATGGGCCTTGGGTGTCCAAGCCACCAAGGAAACAGGGAACCTCATGCATTTCCAAAAGAGGACACGCGTGGCAATCCGCGGAGGTATGATTTGCGCAAATCTGCCCTGAATTTATTACCCAGATACCCCCACAAAGTCCGAAATGCAGGGAAAAAAATGCATTTCCCGTACATTTCACTCGGCTCACCCATCGAAACACGCCGCCAACAACACATGGCCTACTGTCCCACGTTCCCACAGGTGTCCCGATAAAAACAGTACCTCACATGTGTGGGTGCACCTACCTGGGCGCCAAGGGGAAAGCCTAAAACACAAGTAACGCCAAGTCTGTTTTCACACCTGAATTTCACACTCTCTGCAGACAGGCACACCACACAGCTATGGACCTCGGGTGTCCAAGCCACCAAGGAAAACAGGGAACCCTATGCATTTCAGAAAAGAGGACACTCGTGGGAATCCGCAGAGGTATGATTTGCGCAAATCGGCCCAGAATGTATTACCCAGACACCCCCGCAAAGTCCGAAATGTGGTGAAAAAATGCATTTTCCGCACATTTCAATCGGCTCACCCATCGAAACACGCCGCCAACAACACATGGCCTACCGTCCCGCGTTCCCACTTGTGTCCCAATGAAAACAGTACCTCACATGTGTGGGTGCACCTACTTGGGCGCCAAGGGGATTGCCTAAAACACAAGTAACGCCAAGTCTGTTTTCACACCTGAATTTCACACTCTCTTCAGACGGGCACACCATACAGATATGGGCCTCGCATGTCCAAGCCACCAAGGAAAACAGGGAACCCCATGCATTTCCGAAAAGAGCACTCCTGTGGTAATCCGCAGAGGTATGATTTGCGCAAATCAGCCCAAAATGTATTACCCAGACACCCCGCAAATTCTGAAATGTGGGGAAAAAAAACGCATTTTCCGCACATTTCACTCGGCTCACCCATCGAAAAACGCTGCCAACAACACATGGCCTGCTGTGCCGTGTTCCCACAGGTGTCCCGATGAAAATAGTACCTCACATGCGTGGGTGCACCTACCTGGCACCAAGGCGAAAGCCTAAAACACAAGTAACCCCAAGTCTGTTTTCACACCTGAATTTCACACTCTCTGCAGACGGGCAAACCATACAGATATGGGCCTCGGGTGTCCAAGCCACCAAGGAAAACAGGGAACCCCATGCATTTCAGAAAAGAGGACACTCGTGGGAATCTGCAGAGGTATGATTTGCGCAAATCGGCCTAGAATTTATTACCCAGACACCCCAGCAAAGTCTGAAATGTGGGGAAAAAAACGCATTTTCCGCACATTTCAATCGGCTCACTCATCGAAACACGCCGCCAACAACACATGGCCTACCGTCCCGCGTTCCCACAGGTGTCCCGATAAAAACAGTACCTCACATGTGTGGGTGCACCTACCTTGGCGCCAAGGGGAAAGCCTAAAACACAAGTAACCCCAAGTCTGTTTTCACACCTGAATTTCTCACACTCTACAGACGGGCACACCACACACATATGGGCCTTGGGTGTCCAAGCCACCAAGGAAAACAGGGAACCCCATGCATTTCCGAAAAGAGCACTCCTGTGGTAATCCGCAGAGGTATGATTTGCGCAAATCGGCCCAAAATGTATTACCCAGACACCCCGCAAAGTCTGAAATGTGGGGGAAAAACGCATTTTCCGCACATTTTACTCGGCTCACCCATTGAAAAACGCTGCCAACAACACATGGCCTACTGTGCCGTGTTCCCACAGGTGTCCCGATAAAAACGGTACCTCACATGTGTGGGTGGACCTACCTGGGCGCCAAGGGCAAAGCCTAAAACACAAGTAACCCCAAGTCTGTTTTCACACCTGAATTTCACACTCTCTGCCGATGGGCACACCACACAGATATGGGCCTTGGGTGTCCAAGCCACCAAGGAAAACAGGGAACCTCATGCATTTCCGAAAAGAGGACACGCGTGGCAATCCGCGGAGGTATGATTTGCGTAAATCTGCCCCGAATTTATTACCCAGATACCCCCACAAAGTCCGAAATGCGGGGAAAAAAATGCATTTTCCGTACATTTCACTCGGCTCACCCATAGAAACACGCCGCCAACAACACATGGCCTACTGTCCCGCGTTCCCACAGGTGTCCCGATAAAAACAGTACCTCACATGTGTGGGTGCACCTACCTGGGCGCCAAGGGGAAAGCCTAAAACACAAGTAATGCCAAGTCTGTTTTCATACCTGAATTTCACACTCTCTGCAGACAGGCACACCACAGAGCTATGGACCTCGGGTGTCCAAGCCACCAAGGAAAACAGGGAACCCTATGCATTTCAGAAAAGAGGACACTCGTGGGAATCCGCAGAGGTATGATTTGCGCAAATCGGCCCATAATGTATTACCCAGACACCCCACAAAGTCCGAAATGTGGTGAAAAAACACATTTTCCGCACATTTCAATCGGCTCACCCATCGCAACACGCCGCCAACAACACATGGCCTACCGTCCCGCGTTCCCACATGTGTCCCGATAAAAACAGTACCTAACATGTGTGGGTGGACCTACCTGGGCGCCAAGGGCAAAGCCTAAAACACAAGTAACCGCAAGTCTGTTTTCACACCTGAATTTCACACTCTCTGCAGACGGGCACACCATACAGATATGGGCCTCGGGTGTCCAAGCCACCAAGGAAAACAGGGAACCCCATGCATTTCCGAAAAGAGGGCACCCGTGGGAATCCGCAGAGGTATGATTTGCGCAAATCGGCCCAAAATGTATTACCCAGACACCCCCGCAAAGTCCGAAATGCGGGGAAAAAAACGCATTTTCCGCACATTTCACTCGGCTCACCCATCGAAAAACGCTGCCAACAACACATGGCCTACTGTGCCGTGTTCCCACAGGTGTCGCGATAAAAACGGTACCTCACATGTGTGGGTGGACCTACCTGGGCACCAAGGGCAAAGCCTAAAACACAAGTAACCCCAAGTCTGTTTTCACACCTGAATTTCACACTCTCTGCAGATGGGCACACCACACAGATATGGGCCCTGGGTGTCCAAGCCACCAAGGAAAACAGGGAACCTCATGCATTTCTGAAAAGAGGACACGCGTGGCAATCCGCGGAGGTATGATTTGCGCAAATCTGCCCCAAATTTATTACCCAGATACCCCCACAAAGTCCGAAATGCGGGGAAAAAAATGCATTTTCCGTACATTTCATTCAGCTCACCCATCGAAACACGCCGCCAACAACACATGGCCTACTGTCCCGCGTTCCCACAGGTGTCCCGATAAAAACAGTACCTCACATGTGTGGGTGCACCTACCTGGGCGCCAAGGGGAAAGCCTAAAACACAAGTAACGCCAAGTCTGTTTTCACACCTGAATTTCACACTCTCTGCAGACAGGCACACCACACAGCTATGGAGGACCTCGGGTGTCCAAGCCACCAAGGACAACAGGGAACCCTATGCATTTCAGAAAAGAGGACACTCGTGGGAATCCGCAGAGGTATGATTTGCGCAAATCGGCCCAGAATGTATTACCCAGACACCCCCGCAAAGTCCGAAATGTGGTGAAAAAACGCATTTTCCACCCATTTCAATCAGCTCACCCATCGAAACACGCCGCCAACAACACATGGCCTACCGTCCCGCGTTCCCACATGTGTCCCGATAAAAACAGTACCTCACATGTGTGGGTGCACCTACTTGGGCGCCAAGGGGATTGCCTAAAACACAAGTAACGCCAAGTCTGTTTTCACACCTGAATTTCACACTCTCTGCAGACGGGCACACCACACAGATATTGGACTTGGGTGTCCAAGCCACCAAGGAAAACAGGGAACCCCATGCAGTTCCTTAAAGAGCCCTCCTGTGGCAATCCGCAGTGGTATGATTTGCGTAAATCGGCCCAGAATGTATTACCCAGACACCCCCGCAAAGTCCAAAATGTGGGGGGGGAAAAAACGCATTTCCCGCACATTTCACTCGGTTTACCCATCGAAACAAGCGGCCAGCAACACATGGTTTACCGTCCGGCGTTCCCACAGTTGTCCCGATGAAAATAGTACCTCACATGGGTGGGTGCACCTACCTGGCGCCAAGGGGAAAGCCTAAAACACAAGTAACCCCAAGTCTGTTTTCACACCTGAATTTCACACTCTCTGCAGACGGGCACACCATACAGATATGGGCCTCGGGTGTCCAAGCCACCAAGGAAAACAGTGAACCCGATGCATTTCCGAAAAGAGGACACCCGTGGGAATCCACAGAGGTATAATTTGCACAAATCGGCCCAGAATTTATTACCCAGACACCCCCGCTAAGTCTGAAATGTGGGGAAAAAACGCATTTTCTGCACATTTCAATCGGCTCACCCATCGAAACACGCTGCCGACAACACATGGCCTACCGTCCCGTGTTCCCACAGGTGTCCCGATAAAAACAGTACCTCACATGTGTGGGTGCACCTACCTGGGCGCCAAGGGGAAAGCCTAAAACACAAGTAACCCCAAGTCTGTTTTCACACCTGAATTTCTCACACTCTACAGACGGGCACACCACACACATATGGGCCTTGGGTGTCCAAGCCACCAAGGAAAACAGGGAACCCCATGCATTTCTGAAAAGAGCACTCCTGTGGTAATCCGCAGAGGTATGATTTGCGCAAATCGGCCCAAAATGTATTACCCAGACACCCCGCAAAGTCTGAAATGTGGGGAAAAAAACGCATTTTCCGCACATTTCACTCGGCTCACCCATCGAAAAACGCTGCCAACAACACATGGCCTACTGTGCCGTGTTCCAACAGGTGTCCCGATAAAAACGGTACCTCACATGTGTGGGTGGACCTACCTGGGCGCCAAGGGGAAAGCCTAAAACACAAGTAACCCCAAGTCTGTTTTCACACCTGAATTTCTCACACTCTACAGACGGGCACACCACACATATATGGGCCTTGGGTGTCCAAGCCACCAAGGAAAACAGGGAAACCCATGCATTTCTGAAAAGAGGACACCCGTGGCAATCCGCAGAGGTATGATTTGCGCAAATCGGCCCAGAATGTATTACCCAGACACCCCCGCAAAGTCCGAAATGTGGGGAAAAAACGCATTTTCCGCACATTTCAATCGGCTCACCCATCGAAACACGCTGCCAACAACACATGGCCTACCGTCCCGCGTTCCCACTTGTGTCCCGATGAAAACAGTACCTCACATGTGTGGGTGCACCTGCTTGGGCGCCAAGGGGATTGCCTAAAACACAAGTAACGCCAAGTCTGTTTTCACACCTGAATTTCACACTCTCTGCAGATGGGCACACCATACAGATATGGGCCTTGGGTGTCCAAGCCACCAAGGAAAACAGGGAACCCCATGCATTTCCGAAAAGAGGACACCCGTGGGAATCCGCAGAGGTATGATTTGCGCAAATCGGCCCAGAATGTATTACCCAGACACCCCCGCAAAGTCCAAAATGTGGAAAAAAAATGAATTTCCCGCACATTTCACTCGGCTTACCCATCGAAACAAGCTGCCAGCAACACATGGCCTACCGTCCCGCGTTCCCACAGGTGTCCCGATGAAAATAGTACCTCACATGTGTGGGTGTACCTACCTGGCATCAAGGGGAAAGCCTAAAACACAAGTAACCCCAAGTCTGTTTTCACACCTGAATTTCTCACACTCTACAGACGGGCACACCATACAGATATGGGCCTCGCGTGTCCAAGCCACCAAGGAAAACAGAGAACCCCATGCATTTCCGAAAAGAGCACTCCTGTGGTAATCCGCAGAGGTATGATTTGCACAAATCGGCCCAGAATTTATTACCCAGACACCCCCGCAAAGTCCAAATTGTGGGTAAAAAATGCATTTCCCGCACATTTCACTCGGCTTACCCATCGAAACAAGCTGCCAGCAACACATGGCCTACCGTCCCGCGTTCCCACAGGTGTCCCGATGAAAATAGTACCTCACATGTGTGGGTGCACCTACCTGGCACCAAGGGGAAAGCCTAAAACACAAGTAACCCCAAGTCTGTTTTCACACCTGAATTTCACACTCTCTGCAGACGGGCATACCACACAGCTATGGACCACGGGTGTCCAAGCCACCAAGGAAAACAGGGAACCCTATGCATTTCAGAAAAGAGGACACTCGTGGGAATCCGCAGAGGTATGATTTGCGCAAATCGGCCCAAATTTTATTACCCAGACACCCCGCAAAGTCTGAAATGTGGGGAAAAAAACGTATTTTCCGCACATTTCACTCGGCTCACCCATCGAAAAATGCTTCCAACAACACATGGCCTACTGTGCCGTGTTCCCACAGGTGTCCCGATAAAAACGGTACCTCACATGTGTGGGTGGACCTACCTGGGCGCCAAGGGCAAAGCCTAAAACACAAGTAACCCCAAGTCTGTTTTCACACCTGAATTTCACACTCTCTGCAGATGGGCACACCACACAGATATGGGCCTTGGGTGTCCAAGCCACCAAGGAAAACAGGGAACCTCATGCATTTCCGAAAAGAGAACACGCGTGGGAATCCGCAGAGGTATGATTTGCGCAAATCGGCCCAGAATGTATTACCCAGACACCCCCGCAAAGTCCGAAATGCGGGGAAAAAAATGCATTTTCCGTACATTTCACTCGGCTCACCCAGAGAAACACGCCGCCAACAACACATGGCCTACTGTCCCGCGTTCCCACAGGTGTCCCGATAAAAACAGTACCTCACATGTGTGGGTGCACCTACCTGGGCGCCAAGGGGAAAGCCTAAAACACAAGTAACGCCAAGTCTGTTTTCATACCTGAATTTCACACTCTCTGCAGACAGGCACACCACAGAGCTATGGACCTCGGGTGTCCAAGCCACCAAGTAAAACAGGGAACCCTATGCATTTCAGAAAAGAGGGCACTGGTGGGAATCCGCAGAGGTATGATTTGCGCAAATCGGCCCATAATGTATTACCCAGAAACCCCACAAAGTCGGAAATGTGGTGAAAAAACGCATTTTCCGCACATTTCAATCGGCTCACCCATCGAAACACGCCGCCAACAACACATGGCCTACCGTCCCGCGTTCCCACATGTGTCCCGATAAAAACAGTACCTAACATGTGTGGGTGGACCTACCTGGGCGCCAAGGCAAAGCCTAAAACACAAGTAACCCCAAGTCGAATTTCACACTCTCTGCAGATGGGCACACCACACAGATATGGGCCTTGGGTGTCCAAGCCACCAAGTAAAACAGGGAACCCCATGCATTTCCGAAAAGAGGACACCTGTGGGAATCCACAGAGGTATGATTTGCGCAAATCGGCCCAGAATGTATTACCCAGACACCACCGCAAAATCCGAAATGTGGGGAAAAAACGCATTTTCCGCACATTTCAATCGGCTCACCCATCGAAACACGCCGCCAAAAACACATGGCCTACCATCCCGCGTTCTCACAGGGGTCCCGATAAAAACAGTACCTCACATGTGTGGGTGCACCTACCTGGGCGCCAAGGGGAAAGCCTAAAACACAAATAACCCCAAGTCTGTTTTCACACCTGAATTTCTCACACTCTACAGACGGGAATACCACACATATATGGGCCTTGGGTGTCCAAGCCACCAAGGAAAACAGGGAAACCCATGCATTTCTGAAAAGAGGACACCCGGGCAATCCGCAGAGGTATGATTTGCGCAAATCGGCCCAGAATTTATTACCCAGACACCCCCGCAAAGTCAGAAATGTGGTGAAAAAAACGCATTTCCCGCACATTTCACTCGATTTACCCATCGAAACACGCTGCCAGCAACACATGGCCTACCGTCCCGCGTTCCAACAGGTGTCCCGATGAAAACAGTACCTCACATGTGTGGGTGCACCTACCTGGGCGCCAAGGGGAAAGCCTAAAACACAAGTAACCGCAAGTCTGTTTTCACACCTGAATTTCACACTCTCTGCAGACGGGCACACCGTACAGATATGGGCCTCGGGTGTCCAAGCCACCAAGGAAAACAGGGAACCCCATGCATTTCCGAAAAGAGGACACCCGTGGGAATCCGCAGAGGTATGATTTGCGCAAATCGGCCCAAAATGTATTACCCAGACACCCCGCAAAGTCTGAAATGTGGGGAAAAAAACGCATTTTCCGCACATTTCACTCGGCTCACCCATTGAAAAACGCTGCCAACAACACATGGCCTACTGTGCCGTGTTCCCACAGGTGTCCCGATAAAAACGGTACCTCACATGTGTGGGTGGACCTACCTGGGCGCCAAGGGCAAAGCCTAAAACACAAGTAACCCCAAGTCTGTTTTCACACCTGAATTTCACACTCTCTGCAGATGGGCACACCACACAGATATGGGCCTTGGGAGTCCAAGCCACCAAGGAAAACAGGGAACCTCATGTATTTCCGAAAAGAGGACACGCGTGGCAATCCGCGGAGGTATGATTTGCGCAAATCTGCCCCGAATTTATTACCCAGATACCCCCACAAAGTCCGAAATGCGGGGAAAAAAATGCATTTTCCGTACATTTCACTCTGCTCACCCATCAAAACACGCTACCAACAACACATGGCCTACCGTGCCGTGTTCTCACAGGTGTCCCGATAAAAACGGTACCTCACATGTGTGGGTGGACCTACCTGGGCGCCAAGTGCAAAGCCTAAAACACAAGTAACCCCAAGTCTGTTTTCACACCTGAATTTCACACTCTCTGCAGATGGGCACACCACACAGATATGGGCCTTGGGTGTCCAAGCCACCAAGGAAAACAGGGAACCCCATGCATTTCCGAAAAGAGGACGCCCGTGGGAATCTGCAGAGGTATGATTTGCGCAAATCGACCCAGAATGTATTACCCAGACACCCCCACAAAGTCCGAAATGCGGGGAAAAAAATGATTTTCCGTACATTTCATTCAGCTCACCCATCGAAACACGCCGCCAACAACACATGGCCTACTGTCCCGCGTTCCCACAGGTGTCCCGATAAAAACAGTACCTCACATGTGTGGGTGCACCTACCTGGGCGCCAAGGGGAAAGCCTAAAACACAAGTAACGCCAAGTCTGTTTTCACACCTGAATTTCACACTCTCTGCAGACAGGCACACCACACAGCTATGGAGGACCTCGGGTGTCCAAGCCACCAAGGACAACAGGGAACCCTATGCATTTCAGAAAAGAGGACACTCGTGGGAATCCGCAGAGGTATGATTTGCGCAAATCGGCCCAGAATGTATTACCCAGACACCCCCGCAAAGTCCGAAATGTGGTGAAAAAACGCATTTTCCACACATTTCAATCAGCTCACCCATCGAAACACGCCGCCAACAACACATGGCCTACCGTCCCGCGTTCCCACATGTGTCCCGATAAAAACAGTACCTCACATGTGTGGGTGCACCTACTTGGGCGCCAAGGGGATTGCCTAAAACACAAGTAACGCCAAGTCTGTTTTCACACCTGAATTTCACACTCTCTGCAGACGGGCACACCACACAGATATGGGACTTGGGTGTCCAAGCCACCAAGGAAAACAGGGAACCCCATGCAGTTCCGAAAAGAGCCCTCCTGTGGCAATCCGCAGTGGTATGATTTGCGTAAATCGGCCCAGAATGTATTACCCAGACACCCCCGCAAAGTCCAAAATGTGGGGGGAAAAAAACGCATTTCCCGCACATTTCACTCGGTTTACCCATCGAAACAAGTGGCCAGCAACACATGGTTTACCGTCCCGCGTTCCCACAGGTGTCCCGATGAAAATAGTACCTCACATGGGTGGGTGCACCTACCTGGCGCCAAGGGGAAAGCCTAAAACACAAGTAACCCCAAGTCTGTTTTCACACCTGAATTTCACACTCTCTGCAGACGGGCACACCATACAGATATGGGCCTCGGGTGTCCAAGCCACCAAGGAAAACAGTGAACCCGATGCATTTCCGAAAAGAGGACACCCGTGGGAATCCGCAGAGGTATAATTTGCACAAATCGGCCCAGAATTTATTACCCAGACACCCCCGCTAAGTCTGAAATGTGGGGAAAAAACGCATTTTCCGCACATTTCACTCGGCTCAACCATCGAAACACGCTGCCAACAACACATGGCCTACCGTCCCGCGTTCCCACTGGTGTCCCGATGAAAACAGTACCTCACATGTGTGGGTGCACTTACTTGGGCGCCAAGGGGATTGCCTAAAACACAAGTAACCCCAAGTCTGTTTTCACACCTGAATTTCACACTCTCTGCAGATGGGCACACCACAGATATGGGCCTTGGGTGTCCAAGCCACCAAGGAAAACAGGGAACCACATGCATTTCCGAAAAGAGGACACCCGTGGGAATCCGCAAAGGTATGATTTGCGCAAATCGGCCCAGAATGTATTACCCAGACCCCGCAGCAAAGTCAGAAATGTGGTGAAAAAAACGCATTTCCCGCACATTTCACTCGATTTACCCATCAAAACCCGCTGCCAGCAACACATGGCCTACCGTCCCGCGTTCCAACAGATGTCCCGATGAAAACAGTACCTCACATGTGTGGGTGCACCTACCTGGCGCCAAGGGGAAAGCCTAAAACACAAGTAACCGCAAGTCTGTTTTCACACCTGAATTTCTCACACTCTACAGACGGGCACACCACACATATATGAGCCTTGGGTGTCCAAGCCACCAAGGAAAACAGGGAAACCCATGCATTCATGAAAAGAGGACACCCGTGGCAATCCGCAGAGGTATGATTTGCGCAAATCGGCCCAGAATGTATTACCCAGACACCCCCGCAAAGTCCGAAATGTGGGGAAAAAACGCATTTTCCGCACATTTCAATCGGCTAACCCATCGAAACACGCTGCCAACAACACATGGCCTACCGTCCCGCGTTCCCACTTGTGTCCCGATGAAAACAGTACCTCACATGTGTGGGTGCACCTACTTGGGCGCCAAGGGGATTGCCTAAAACACAAGTAACGCCAAGTCTGTTTTCACACCTGAATTTCACACTCTCTGCAGATGGGCACACCATACAGATATGGGCCTTGGGTGTCCAAGCCACCAAGGAAAACAGGGAACCCCATGCATTTCCGAAAAGAGGACACCCGTGGGAATCCGCAGAGTTATGATTTGCGCAAATCGGCCCAGAATTTATTACCCAGACCCCCCCGCAAAGTCATAAATGTGGTGAAAAAAAACGCATTTCCCGCACATTTCACTCGATTTACCCATCGAAACACGCTGCCAGCAACACATGGCCTTCCGTCCCGCGTTCCCACTGGTGTCCCGATGAAAACAGTACCTCACATGTGTGGGTGCACCTACTTGGGTGCCAAGGGGATTGCCTAAAACACAAGTAACGCCAAGTCTGTTTTCACACCTGAATTTCACACTCTCTTCAGACGGGCACACCATACAGATATGGGCCTCGCGTGTCCAAGCCACCAAGGAAAACAGGGAACCCCATGCATTTCCGAAAAGAGCACTCCTGTGGTAATCAGCAGAGGTATGATTTGCGCAAATCGGCCCAAAATGTATTACCCAGACACCCCGCAAAGTCTGAAATGTGGGGAAAAAAACGCATTTTCCGCACATTTCACTCGGCTCACCCATCGAAAAACGCTGCCAACAACACATGGCCTACTGTGCCGTGTTCCAACAGGTGTCCCGATGAAAACAGTACCTCACATGTGTGGGTGCACCTACCTGGGCGCCAAGGGGAAAGCCTAAAACACAAGTAACAGCAAGTCTGTTTTCACACCTGAATTTCACATTCTCTGCAGATGGGCACGCCATACAGATATGGGCCTCGGGTGTCCAAGCCACCAAGGAAAACAGGGAACCCCATGCATTTCCGAAAAGAGGACACCCGTGGGAATCCGCAGAGTTATGATTTGCGCAAATCGGCCCAGAATTTATTACCCAGACACCCCTGCAAAGTCAGAAATTGCGGGGAAAAAAACGCAATTTCCGTACATTTCACTCGGCTCACCCATCGAAACACGCTGCCAACAACACATGGACTACCGTCCCGCGTTCCCACTGGTGTCCCGATCAAAACAGTACCTCACATGTGTGGGTGCACCTACTTGGGCGCCAAGGGGATTGCCTAAAACACAAGTAACGCCAAGTCTGTTTTCACACCTGAATTTCACACTCTCTTCAGACGGGCACACCATACAGATATGGGCCTCGCGTGTCCAAGCCACCAAGGAAAACAGGGAACCCCATGCATTTCTGAAAAGAGCACTCCTGTGGTAATCCGCAGAGGTATGATTTGCGCAAATCGGCCCAAAATGTATTACCCAGACACCCCTCAAAGTCTGAAATGTGGGGAAAAAAACACATTTTCCGCACATTTCACTCGGCTCACCCATCGAAAAACGCTGCCAACAACACATGGCCTACTGTGCCGTGTTCCAACAGGTGTCCCGATGAAAACAGTACCTCACATGTGTGGGTGCACCTACCTGGGCGCCAAGGGGAAAGCCTAAAACACAAGTAACGCCAAGTCTGTTTTCACACCTGAATTTCACACTCTCTGCAGACAGTCACACCACAGAGCTATGGACGTCGGGTGTCCAAGCCACCAAGGAAAACAGGGAACCCTATGCATTTCAGAAAAGAGGACACTTGTGGGAATCCGCAGAGGTATGATTTGCGCAAATCGGCCCAGAATGTATTACCCAGACACCCCCACAAAGTCCGAAATGTGGTGAAAAAACGCATTTTCCGCACATTTCAATCGGCTCACCCATCGAAACACGCTGCCAACAACACATGGCCTACCGTGCCGTGTTCTCACAGGTGTCCCGATAAAAACGGTACCTCACATGTGTGGGTGGACCTACCTGGGCGCCAAGGGCAAAGCATAAAACACAAGTAACGCCAAGTCTGTTTTCACACCTGAATTTCACACTCTCTGCAGACAGGCACACCACAGATCTATGGACCTCGGGTGTCCAAGCCACTAAGGAAAACAGGGAACCCCATGCATTTCCGAAAAGAGGACACCCGTGGGAATCCGCAGAGGTATGATTTGCGCAAATCTGCCCAGAATGTATTACCCAGACACCCCCACAAAGTCCGAAATGTGGTGAAAAAACGCATTTTCCGCACATTTCAATCGGCTCACCCATCGAAACACGCTGCCAACAACACATGGCCTACCGTGCCGTGTTCTCACAGGGGTCCCGATAAAAACGGTACCTCACATGTGTGGGTGGACCTACCTGGGCGCCAAGGGCAAAGCATAAAACACAAGTAACGCCAAGTCTGTTTTCACACCTGAATTTCACACTCTCTGCAGACAGGCACACCACAGATCTATGGACCTCGGGTGTTCAAGCCACTAAGGAAAACAGGGAACCCCATGCATTTCCGAAAAGAGGACACCCGTGGGAATCCGCAGAGGTATGATTTGCGCAAATCTGCCCAGAATTTATTACCCAGACAACCCCGCAAAGACTGAAATGTTGGGAAAAAAATGCATTTTCCGCACATTTCACTCGGCTCACCCATCGAAACACGCTACCAACAACACATGGCCTACCGTGCCGTGTTCTCACAGGTGACCCGATAAAAACGGTACCTCACATGTGTGGGTGGACATACCTGTGCGCCAAGGGCAAAGCCTAAAACACAAGTAACCCCAAGTCTGTTTTCACACCTGAATTTCACACTCTCTGCAGATGGGCACACCACACAGATATGGGCCTTGGGTGTCCAAGCCACCAAGGAAAACAGGGAACCCCATGCATTTCCGAAAAGAGGACACCCGTGGGAATCCGCAGAGGTATGATTTGCGCAAATCGACCCAGAATGTATTACCCAGACACCCCCGCAAAGTCCGAAATGTGGGGAAAAAACGCATTTTCCGCACATTTCAATCGGCTCACCCATCGAAACACGCTGCCAACAACACATGGCCTACCGTCCCGCGTTCCCACAGGTGTCCCGATAAAAACAGTACCTCACATGTGTGGGTGCACCTACCTGGGCGCCAAGGGGAAAGCCTAAAACACAAGTAACCCCAAGTCTGTTTTCACACCTGAATTTCACACTCTCTGCAGATGGGCACACCACACAGATATGGGCCTTGGGTGTCCAAGCCACCAAGGAAAACAGGGAACCCCATGCATTTCCGAAAAGAGGACACCCGTGGGAAAACGCAGAGGTATAATTTGCGCAAATCGGCCCAGAATTTATTACCCAGACACCTTCGCAAAGTCCAAAATGTGGGGGAAAAAACGCATTTTCCGCACATTTCACTCGGCTCACCCATCGAAACACGCCGCCAACAACACATGGCCTACTGTCCCATGTTCTCACAGGTGACCCGATAAAAACGGTACCTCACATGTGTGGGTGGACCTACCTGTGCGCCAAGGGCAAAGCCTAAAACACAAGTAACCCCAAGTCTGTTTTCACACCTGAATTTCACACTCTCTGCAGATGGGCACACCACACAGATATGGGCCTTGGGTGTCCAAGCCGCCAAGGAAAACAGGGAACCCCATGCATTTCCGAAAAGAGGACACCCGTGGGAATCCGCAGAGGTATGATTTGCGCAAATCGACCCAGAATGTATTACCCAGACACCCCCGCAAAGTCCGAAATGTGGGGAAAAAACGCATTTTCCGCACATTTCAATCGGCTCACCCATCGAAACACGCCGCCAACAACACATGGCCTACCGTCCCGCGTTCCCACAGGTGTCCCGATAAAAACAGTACCTCACATGTGTGGGTGCACCTACCTGGGCGCCAAGGGGAAAGCCTAAAACACAAGTAACCCCAAGTCTGTTTTCACACCTGAATTTCTCACACTCTACAGACGGGCACACCACACATATATGGGCCTTGGGTGTCCAAGCCACCAAGGATAACAGGGAACCCCATGCATTTCCGAAAAGAGCCCTCCTGTGGCAATCCGCAGAGGTATGATTTGCGCAAATCGGCCCAGAATTTATTACCCAGACACCCCCGCAAAGTCCAAAATGTGGGGGAAAAAACGCATTTCCTGCACTTTTCACTCGGTTTACCCATCGAAACAAGCTGCCAGCAACACATGGCTTACCGTCCCGCGTTCCCACAGGTGTCCCGATGAAAATAGTACCTCACATGTGTGGGTGCACCTACCTGGCGCCAAGGGGAAAGCCTAAAACACAAGTAACCTCAAGTCTGTTGTCACACTTGAATTTCACACTCTCTGCAGACGGGCACACCATACAGATATGGGCCTCGGGTGTCCAAGCCACCAAGGAAAACAGGGAACCCGATGCATTTCCGAAAAGAGGACACCCGTGGGAAAACGCAGAGGTATAATTTGCGCAAATCGGCCCAGAATTTATTACCCAGACACCTTCGCAAAGTCCAAAATGTGGGGGAAAAAACGCATTTTCCGCACATTTCACTCGGCTCACCCATCGAAACACGCCGCCAACAACACATGGCCTACTGTCCCATGTTCCCACAGGGGTCCTGTTGAAAACAGTACCTCACATGTTTGGGTGCACCTACCTGGGCGCCAAGGGGAAAGCCTAAAACAAAAGTAACCCCAAGTCTGTTTTCACACCTGAATTTCACACTCTCTGCAGACGCGCAAACCATACAGATATGGGCCTCGGGTGTCCAAGCCACCAAGGAAAACAGGGAACCTGATGCATTTCCGAAAAGAGCACACCCTTGGGAATCCGCAGAGGTATGATTTGCGCAAATCGGCCCAGAATTTATTACCAAGACAACCCTGCAAAGTCCGAAATGTGGGGAAAAAAATGCATTTTCCGTACATTTCAATCGTCTCACCCATCGAAACACGCCGCCAACAACACATGGCCTACCGTGCCGTGTTCCCACAGGTGTCCCGATAATAAAAACGGTACCCCACATGTGTGGGTGGACCTACCTGGGCGCCAAGGGCAAAGCCTAAAACACAAGTAACCCCAAGTCTGTTTTCACACCTGAATTTCACACTCTCTGCAGATGGGCACACCACACAGATATGGGCCTTGGGTGTCCAAGCCACCAAGGAAAACAGGGAACCCCATGCATTTCTGAAAAGAGGACACCTGTGGGAATCCACAGAGGTATGATTTGCGCAAATCGGCCCAGAATGTATTACCCAGACACCCCCGCAAAGTCCGAAATGTGGGGAAAAAACGCATTTTCCGCACATTTCAATCGGCTCACCCATCGAAACACGCCAGCAACAACACATGGCCTACCATCCCGCGTTCCCACAGGTGTCCCGATAAAAACAGTACCTCACATGTATGGGTGCACCTACCTGGGCGCCAAGGGGAAAGCCTAAAACACAAGTAACCCCAAGTCTGTTTTCACACCTGAATTTCTCACACTCTACAGACGGGCACACCACACATATATGGGCCTTGGGTGTCCAAGCCACCAAGGAAAACAGGGAACCCCATGCATTTCCGAAAAGAGGACACCCGTGGGAATCCGCAGAGGTATGATTTGCGCAAATCGACCCAGAATGTATTACCCAGACACCCCCGCAAAGTCCGAAATGTGGGGAAAAAACGCATTTTCCGCACATTTCAATCGGCTCACCCATCGAAACACGCTGCCAACAACACATGGCCTACCGTCCCGCGTTCCCACAGGTGTCCCGATAAAAACAGTACCTCACATGTGTGGGTGCACCTACCTGGGCGCCAAGGGGAAAGCCTAAAACACAAGTAACCCCAAGTCTGTTTTCACACCTGAATTTCACACTCTCTGCAGATGGGCACACCACACAGATATGGGCCTTGGGTGTCCAAGCCACCAAGGAAAACAGGGAACCCCATGCATTTCCGAAAAGAGGACACCCGTGGGAAAACGCAGAGGTATAATTTGCGCAAATCGGCCCAGAATTTATTACCCAGACACCTTCGCAAAGTCCAAAATGTGGGGGAAAAAACTCATTTTCCGCACATTTCACTCGGCTCACCCATCGAAACACGCCGCCAACAACACATGGCCTACTGTCCCATGTTCTCACAGGTGACCCGATAAAAACGGTACCTCACATGTGTGGGTGGACCTACCTGTGCGCCAAGGGCAAAGCCTAAAACACAAGTAACCCCAAGTCTGTTTTCACACCTGAATTTCACACTCTCTGCAGATGGGCACACCACACAGATATGGGCCTTGGGTGTCCAAGCCGCCAAGGAAAACAGGGAACCCCATGCATTTCCGAAAAGAGGACACCCGTGGGAATCCGCAGAGGTATGATTTGCGCAAATCGACCCAGAATGTATTACCCAGACACCCCCGCAAAGTCCGAAATGTGGGGAAAAAACGCATTTTCCGCACATTTCAATCGGCTCACCCATCGAAACACGCCGCCAACAACACATGGCCTACCATCCCGCGTTCCCACAGGTGTCCCGATAAAAACAGTACCTCACATGTGTGGGTGCACCTACCTGGCGCCAAGGGGAAAGCCTAAAACACAAGTAACCTCAAGTCTGTTGTCACACTTGAATTTCACACTCTCTGCAGACGGGCACACCATACAGATATGGGCCTCGGGTGTCCAAGCCACCAAGGAAAACAGGGAACCCGATGCATTTCCGAAAAGAGGACACCCGTGGGAAAACGCAGAGGTATAATTTGCGCAAATCGGCCCAGAATTTATTACCCAGACACCTTCGCAAAGTCCAAAATGTGGGGGAAAAAACGCATTTTCCGCACATTTCACTCGGCTCACCCATCGAAACACGCTGCCAACAACACATGGCCTACCGTCTCGCGATCCCACAGGTGATCCCGATAAAAACAGTACCTCACATGTGTGGGTGCACCTACCTGGGCGCCAAGGGGAAAGCGTAAAACACTAGTAACCCCAAGTCTGTTTTCACACCTGAATTTCACACTCTCTGCAGACGGGCACAACACACAGATATGGGCCTTGGGTGTCCAAGCTACCAAGGAAAACAGGGAACCCTATGCATTTCAGAAAAGAGGACATTCGTGGGAATCCGCGCAGAGGTATGATTTGCGCAAATCGGCCCAGAATTTATTACCCAGACACCCCCGCAAAGTCTGAAATGTGGGGAAAAAAACGCATTTTCCGCACATTTCACTCGGCTCACCCATCGAAACACGCTGACAACAACACATGGACTACCGTCCCGCGTTCCCACTGGTGTCCCGATGAAAACAGTACCTCACATGTGTGGGTGCACCTACTTGGGCGCCAAGGGGATTGCCTAAAACACAAGTAACGCCAAGTCTGTTTTCACACCTGAATTTCACACTCTCTTCAGACGGGCACACCATACAGATATGGGCCTCGCGTGTCGAAGCCACCAAGGAAAACAGGGAACCCCATGCATTTCCAAAAAGAGCACTCCTGTGGTAATCCGCAGAGGTATGATTTGCGCAAATCGGCCCAAAATGTATTACCCAGACACCCCGCAAAGTCTGAAATGTGGTGAAAAAAACGCATTTTCCGCACATTTCACTCGGCTCACCCATCGAAAAACGCTGCCAACAACACATGGCCTACTGTGCCGTGTTCCCACAGGTGTCCCGATAAAAATGGTACCTCACATGTGTGGGTGGACCTACCGGGGCGCCAAGGGCAAAGCCTAAAACACAAGTAACCCCAAGTCTGTTTTCACACCTGAATTTCACACTCTCTGCAGATGGGCACACCACACAGATATGGGCCTTGGGTGTCCAAGCCACCAAGGAAAACAGGGAACCTCATGCATTTCCGAAAAGAGGACACGCGTGGCAATCCGCGGAGGTATGATTTGCGCAAATCTGCCCCGAATTTATTACCCAGATACCCCCACAAAGTCCGAAATGCGGGGAAAAAAATGCATTTTCCGTACATTTCACTCGGCTCACCCATCGAAACACGCCGCCAACAACACATGGCCTACTGTCCCGCGTTCCCACAGGTGTCCCGATAAAAACAGTACCTCACATGTGTGGGTGCACCTACCTGGGCGCCAAGGGGAAAGCCTAAAACACAAGTAACGCCAAGTCTGTTTTCACACCTGAATTTCACACTCTCTGCAGACAGGCACACCACAGAGCTATGGACCTCGGGTGTCCAAGCCACCAAGGAAAACAGGGATCCCTATGCATTTCAGAAAAGAGGACACTCGTGGGAATCCGCAGAGTTATGATTTGCGCAAATCGGCCCAGAATGTATTACCCAGACACCCCCGCAAAGACTGAAATGTGGGGAAAAAAACGCATTTTCCGCACATTTCACTCGGCTCACCCATCGAAACATGCTACCAACAACACATGGCCTACCGTGCTGTGTTCTCACAGGTGTCCCGATAAAAACGGTACCTCACATGTGTGGGTGGCCCTACCTGGGCGCCAAGGGCAAAGCCTAAAACACAAGTAACCCCAAGTCTGTTTTCACACCTGAATTTCACACTCTCTGCAGATGGGCACACCACACAGATATGGGCCTTGGGTGTCCAAGCCACCAAGGAAAACAGGGAACCCCATGCATTTCCGAAAAGAGGACACCCGTGGGAATCCGCAGAGGTATGATTTGCCCAAATCGGCCCAGAATTTATTACCCAGACACCCCCGCAAAGTCCAAAATGTGGGAAAAAAAATGCATTTTCCGTACATTTCACTCGGCTCACCCATCGAAACACGCCGCCAACAACACATGGCCTACTGTCCCGCGTTCCCACAGGTGTCCCGATAAAAACAGTACCTCACATGTGTGGGTGCACCCACCTGGGCGCCAAGGGAAAAGCCTAAAACACAAGTAACGCCAAGTCTGTTTTCATACCTGAATTTCACACTCTCTGCAGACAGGCACACCACAGAGCTATGGACCTCGGGTGTCCAAGCCACCAAGGAAAACAGGGATCCCTATGCATTTCAGAAAAGAGGACACTCGTGGGAATCCGCAGAGGTATGCTTTGCGCAAATCGGCCCAGAATGTATTACGCAGACACCCCCACAAATTCCGAAATGTGGTGAAAAAATGCATTTTCCGCACATTTCAATCGGCTCACCCATCGAAACACGCCGCCAACAACACATGGCCTACCGTCCCGTGTTCCCACATGTGTCCCGATAAAAACAGTACCTCACATGTGTGGGTGCACCTACCTGGGCGCCAAGGGCAAAGCCTAAAACACAAGTAACCGCAAGTCTGTTTTCAAACCTGAATTTCACACTCTCTGCAGATGGGCACACCACACAGATATGGTCCTTGGGTGTCCAAGCCACCAAGGAAAACAGGGAACCCCATGCATTTCCGGAAAGAGGACACCCGTGGGAATCCGCAGAGGTATGATTTGCGCAAATCGGCCCAGAATTTATTACCCAGACACCCCCGCAAAGACTGAAATGTGGGGAAAAAAAACGCATTTTCCGCACATTTCACTCGGCTCACCCATCGAAAAACGCTACCAACAACACATGGCCTACCGTGCCGTGTTCTCACAGGTGTCCCGATAAAAACGGTACCTCACATGTGTGGGTGGACCTACCTGGGCGCCAAGGGCAAAGCCTAAAACACAAGTAACCCCAAGTCTGTTTTCACACCTGAATTTCACACTCTCAGCAGATGGGCACATCACACAGATATGGGCCTTGGGTGTCCAAGCCACCAAGGAAAACAGGGAACCCCATGCATTTCCGAAAAGAGGACACCCGTGGGAATCCGCAGAGGTATGATTTGCGCAAATCGACCCAGAATGTATTACCCAGACACCCCCGCAAAGTCCGAAAAGTGGGGAAAAAACGCATTTTCCGCACATTTCAATCGGCTCACCCATCGAAACACGCCGCCAACAACACATGGCCTACCATCCCGCATTCCCACAGGTGTCCCGATAAAAACAGTACCTCACATGTGTGGGTGCACCTACCTGGGCGACAAGGGGAAAGCCTAAAACACAAGTAACCCCAAGTCTGTTTTCACACCTGAATTTCTCACACTCTACAGACGGGCACACCATACAGATATGACCCTCGTGTGTCCAAGCCACCAAGGAAAACAGGGAACCCTATGCACTTCAGAAAAGAGGACACTCGTGGGAATCCGCAGAGGTATGATTTGCGCAAATCGGTCCAAAATTTATTACCCAGACACCCCGCAAAGTCTGAAATGTGGGGAAAAAAACGCATTTTCCGCATATTTCACTCGGCTCACCCATCGAAAAACACTTCCAACAACACATGGCCTACTGTGCCGTGTTCCCACAGGTGTTCCGATAAAAACGGTACCTCACATGTGTGGGTGGACCTACCTGGGCGCCAAGGGCAAAGCCTAAAACACAAGTAACCCCAAGTCTGTTTTCACACCTGAATTTCACACTCTCTGCAGATCGGCACACCACACAGATATGGGCCTTGGGTGTCCAAGCCACCAAGGAAAACAGGGAACCTCATGCATTTCCAAAAGAGGACACGCGTGGCAATCCGCGGAGGTATGATTTGCGCAAATCTGCCCTGAATTTATTACCCAGATACCCCCACAAAGTCCGAAATGCAGGGAAAAAAATGCATTTCCCGTACATTTCACTCGGCTCACCCATCGAAACACGCCGCCAACAACACATGGCCTACTGTCCCACGTTCCCACAGGTGTCCCGATAAAAACAGTACCTCACATGTGTGGGTGCACCTACCTGGGCGCCAAGGGGAAAGCCTAAAACACAAGTAACGCCAAGTCTGTTTTCACACCTGAATTTCACACTCTCTGCAGACAGGCACACCACACAGCTATGGACCTCGGGTGTCCAAGCCACCAAGGAAAACAGGGAACCCTATGCATTTCAGAAAAGAGGACACTCGTGGGAATCCGCAGAGGTATGATTTGCGCAAATCGGCCCAGAATGTATTACCCAGACACCCCCGCAAAGTCCGAAATGTGGTGAAAAAATGCATTTTCCGCACATTTCAATCGGCTCACCCATCGAAACACGCCGCCAACAACACATGGCCTACCGTCCCGCGTTCCCACTTGTGTCCCAATGAAAACAGTACCTCACATGTGTGGGTGCACCTACTTGGGCGCCAAGGGGATTGCCTAAAACACAAGTAACGCCAAGTCTGTTTTCACACCTGAATTTCACACTCTCTTCAGACGGGCACACCATACAGATATGGGCCTCGCATGTCCAAGCCACCAAGGAAAACAGGGAACCCCATGCATTTCCGAAAAGAGCACTCCTGTGGTAATCCGCAGAGGTATGATTTGCGCAAATCAGCCCAAAATGTATTACCCAGACACCCCGCAAATTCTGAAATGTGGGGAAAAAAAACGCATTTTCCGCACATTTCACTCGGCTCACCCATCGAAAAACGCTGCCAACAACACATGGCCTACTGTGCCGTGTTCCCACAGGTGTCCCGATGAAAATAGTACCTCACATGCGTGGGTGCACCTACCTGGCACCAAGGCGAAAGCCTAAAACACAAGTAACCCCAAGTCTGTTTTCACACCTGAATTTCACACTCTCTGCAGACGGGCAAACCATACAGATATGGGCCTCGGGTGTCCAAGCCACCAAGGAAAACAGGGAACCCCATGCATTTCAGAAAAGAGGACACTCGTGGGAATCTGCAGAGGTATGATTTGCGCAAATCGGCCTAGAATTTATTACCCAGACACCCCAGCAAAGTCTGAAATGTGGGGAAAAAAACGCATTTTCCGCACATTTCAATCGGCTCACTCATCGAAACACGCCGCCAACAACACATGGCCTACCGTCCCGCGTTCCCACAGGTGTCCCGATAAAAACAGTACCTCACATGTGTGGGTGCACCTACCTTGGCGCCAAGGGGAAAGCCTAAAACACAAGTAACCCCAAGTCTGTTTTCACACCTGAATTTCTCACACTCTACAGACGGGCACACCACACACATATGGGCCTTGGGTGTCCAAGCCACCAAGGAAAACAGGGAACCCCATGCATTTCCGAAAAGAGCACTCCTGTGGTAATCCGCAGAGGTATGATTTGCGCAAATCGGCCCAAAATGTATTACCCAGACACCCCGCAAAGTCTGAAATGTGGGGGAAAAACGCATTTTCCGCACATTTTACTCGGCTCACCCATTGAAAAACGCTGCCAACAACACATGGCCTACTGTGCCGTGTTCCCACAGGTGTCCCGATAAAAACGGTACCTCACATGTGTGGGTGGACCTACCTGGGTGCCAAGGGCAAAGCCTAAAACACAAGTAACCCCAAGTCTGTTTTCACACCTGAATTTCACACTCTCTGCCGATGGGCACACCACACAGATATGGGCCTTGGGTGTCCAAGCCACCAAGGAAAACAGGGAACCTCATGCATTTCCGAAAAGAGGACACGCGTGGCAATCCGCGGAGGTATGATTTGCGTAAATCTGCCCCGAATTTATTACCCAGATACCCCCACAAAGTCCGAAATGCGGGGAAAAAAATGCATTTTCCGTACATTTCACTCGGCTCACCCATAGAAACACGCCGCCAACAACACATGGCCTACTGTCCCGCGTTCCCACAGGTGTCCCGATAAAAACAGTACCTCACATGTGTGGGTGCACCTACCTGGGCGCCAAGGGGAAAGCCTAAAACACAAGTAATGCCAAGTCTGTTTTCATACCTGAATTTCACACTCTCTGCAGACAGGCACACCACAGAGCTATGGACCTCGGGTGTCCAAGCCACCAAGGAAAACAGGGAACCCTATGCATTTCAGAAAAGAGGACACTCGTGGGAATCCGCAGAGGTATGATTTGCGCAAATCGGCCCATAATGTATTACCCAGACACCCCACAAAGTCCGAAATGTGGTGAAAAAACACATTTTCCGCACATTTCAATCGGCTCACCCATCGCAACACGCCGCCAACAACACATGGCCTACCGTCCCGCGTTCCCACATGTGTCCCGATAAAAACAGTACCCAACATGTGTGGGTGGACCTACCTGGGCGCCAAGGGCAAAGCCTAAAACACAAGTAACCGCAAGTCTGTTTTCACACCTGAATTTCACACTCTCTGCAGACGGGCACACCATACAGATATGGGCCTCGGGTGTCCAAGCCACCAAGGAAAACAGGGAACCCCATGCATTTCCGAAAAGAGGGCACCCGTGGGAATCCGCAGAGGTATGATTTGCGCAAATCGGCCCAAAATGTATTACCCAGACACCCCGCAAAGTCTGAAATGTGGGGAAAAAAACGCATTTTCCGCACATTTCACTCGGCTCACCCATCGAAAAACGCTGCCAACAACACATGGCCTACTGTGCCGTGTTCCCACAGGTGTCCCGATAAAAACGGTACCTCACATGTGTGGGTGGACCTACCTGGGCACCAAGGGCAAAGCCTAAAACACAAGTAACCCCAAGTCTGTTTTCACACCTGAATTTCACACTCTCTGCAGATGGGCACACCACACAGATATGGGCCCTGGGTGTCCAAGCCACCAAGGAAAACAGGGAACCTCATGCATTTCTGAAAAGAGGACACGCGTGGCAATCCGCGGAGGTATGATTTGCGCAAATCTGCCCCGAATTTATTACCCAGATACCCCCACAAAGTCCGAAATGCGGGGAAAAAAATGCATTTTCCGTACATTTCATTCAGCTCACCCATCGAAACACGCTACCAACAACACATGGCCTACTGTCCCGCGTTCCCACAGGTGTCCCGATAAAAACAGTACCTCACATGTGTGGGTGCACCTACCTGGGCGCCAAGGGGAAAGCCTAAAACACAAGTAACGCCAAGTCTGTTTTCACACCTGAATTTCACACTCTCTGCAGACAGGCACACCACACAGCTATGGAGGACCTCGGGTGTCCAAGCCACCAAGGACAACAGGGAACCCTATGCATTTCAGAAAAGAGGACACTCGTGGGAATCCGCAGAGGTATGATTTGCGCAAATCGGCCCAGAATTTATTACCCAGACACCCCCGCAAAGTCCGAAATGTGGTGAAAAAACGCATTTTCCACACATTTCAATCAGCTCACCCATCGAAACACGCCGCCAACAACACATGGCCTACCGTCCCGCGTTCCCACATGTGTCCCGATAAAAACAGTACCTCACATGTGTGGGTGCACCTACTTGGGCGCCAAGGGGATTGCCTAAAACACAAGTAACGCCAAGTCTGTTTTCACACCTGAATTTCACACTCTCTGCAGACGGGCACACCACACAGATATTGGACTTGGGTGTCCAAGCCACCAAGGAAAACAGGGAACCCCATGCAGTTCCTTAAAGAGCCCTCCTGTGGCAATCCGCAGTGGTATGATTTGCGTAAATCGGCCCAGAATGTATTACCCAGACACCCCCGCAAAGTCCAAAATGTGGGGGGGGAAAAAACGCATTTCCCGCACATTTCACTCGGTTTACCCATCGAAACAAGCGGCCAGCAACACATGGTTTACCGTCCGGCGTTCCCACAGTTGTCCCGATGAAAATAGTACCTCACATGGGTGGGTGCACCTACCTGGCGCCAAGGGGAAAGCCTAAAACACAAGTAACCCCAAGTCTGTTTTCACACCTGAATTTCACACTCTCTGCAGACGGGCACACCATACAGATATGGGCCTCGGGTGTCCAAGCCACCAAGGAAAACAGTGAACCCGATGCATTTCCGAAAAGAGGACACCCGTGGGAATCCGCAGAGGTATAATTTGCACAAATCGGCCCAGAATTTATTACCCAGACACCCCCGCTAAGTCTGAAATGTGGGGAAAAAACGCATTTTCTGCACATTTCAATCGGCTCACCCATCGAAACACGCTGCCGACAACACATGGCCTACCGTCCCGTGTTCCCACAGGTGTCCCGATAAAAACAGTACCTCACATGTGTGGGTGCACCTACCTGGGCGCCAAGGGGAAAGCCTAAAACACAAGTAACCCCAAGTCTGTTTTCACACCTGAATTTCTCACACTCTACAGACGGGCACACCACACACATATGGGCCTTGGGTGTCCAAGCCACCAAGGAAAACAGGGAACCCCATGCATTTCTGAAAAGAGCACTCCTGTGGTAATCCGCAGAGGTATGATTTGCGCAAATCGGCCCAAAATGTATTACCCAGACACCCCGCAAAGTCTGAAATGTGGGGAAAAAAACGCATTTTCCGCACATTTCACTCGGCTCACCCATCGAAAAACGCTGCCAACAACACATGGCCTACTGTGCCGTGTTCCAACAGGTGTCCCGATAAAAACGGTACCTCACATGTGTGGGTGGACCTACCTGGGCGCCAAGGGGAAAGCCTAAAACACAAGTAACCCCAAGTCTGTTTTCACACCTGAATTTCTCACACTCTACAGACGGGCACACCACACATATATGGGCCTTGGGTGTCCAAGCCACCAAGGAAAACAGGGAAACCCATGCATTTCTGAAAAGAGGACACCCGTGGCAATCCGCAGAGGTATGATTTGCGCAAATCGGCCCAGAATGTATTACCCAGACACCCCCGCAAAGTCCGAAATGTGGGGAAAAAACGCATTTTCCGCACATTTCAATCGGCTCACCCATCGAAACACGCTGCCAACAACACATGGCCTACCGTCCCGCGTTCCCACTTGTGTCCCGATGAAAACAGTACCTCACATGTGTGGGTGCACCTGCTTGGGCGCCAAGGGGATTGCCTAAAACACAAGTAACGCCAAGTCTGTTTTCACACCTGAATTTCACACTCTCTGCAGATGGGCACACCATACAGATATGGGCCTTGGGTGTCCAAGCCACCAAGGAAAACAGGGAACCCCATGCATTTCCGAAAAGAGGACACCCGTGGGAATCCGCAGAGGTATGATTTGCGCAAATCGGCCCAGAATTTATTACCCAGACACCCCCGCAAAGACTGAAATGTGGGGAAAAAAACACATTTTCCGCACATTTCACTAGGCTCACCCATCGAAACATGCTACCAACAACACATGGCCTACCGTGCCGTGTTCTCACAGGTGTCCCGATAAAAACGGTACCTCACATGTGTGGGTGGCCCTACCTGGGCGCCAAGGGCAAAGCCTAAAACACAAGTAACCCCAAGTCTGTTTTCACACCTGAATTTCACACTCTCAGCAGATTGGCACACCACACAGATATGGGCCTTGGGTGTCCAAGCCACCAAGGAAAACAGGGAACCCCATGCAGTTCCGAAAAGAGGACACCCGTGGGAATCCACAGAGGTATAATTTGCGCAAATCGGCCCAGAATTTATTACCCAGACACCCCCGCAAAGTCCAAAATGTGGAAAAAAAATGAATTTCCCGCACATTTCACTCGGCTTACCCATCGAAACAAGCTGCCAGCAACACATGGCCTACCGTCCCGCGTTCCCACAGGTGTCCCGATGAAAATAGTACCTCACATGTGTGGGTGTACCTACCTGGCATCAAGGGGAAAGCCTAAAACACAAGTAACCCCAAGTCTGTTTTCACACCTGAATTTCTCACACTCTACAGACGGGCACACCATACAGATATGGGCCTCGCGTGTCCAAGCCACCAAGGAAAACAGAGAACCCCATGCATTTCCGAAAAGAGCACTCCTGTGGTAATCCGCAGAGGTATGATTTGCACAAATCGGCCCAGAATTTATTACCCAGACACCCCCGCAAAGTCCAAATTGTGGGTAAAAAATGCATTTCCCGCACATTTCACTCGGCTTACCCATCGAAACAAGCTGCCAGCAACACATGGCCTACTGTCCCGCGTTCCCACAGGTGTCCCGATGAAAATAGTACCTCACATGTGTGGGTGCACCTACCTGGCACCAAGGGGAAAGCCTAAAACACAAGTAACCCCAAGTCTGTTTTCACACCTGAATTTCACACTCTCTGCAGACGGGCATACCACACAGCTATGGACCACGGGTGTCCAAGCCACCAAGGAAAACAGGGAACCCTATGCATTTCAGAAAAGAGGACACTCGTGGGAATCCGCAGAGGTATGATTTGCGCAAATCGGCCCAAATTTTATTACCCAGACACCCCGCAAAGTCTGAAATGTGGGGAAAAAACGTATTTTCCGCACATTTCACTCGGCTCACCCATCGAAAAATGCTTCCAACAACACATGGCCTACTGTGCCGTGTTCCCACAGGTGTCCCGATAAAAACGGTACCTCACATGTGTGGGTGGACCTACCTGGGCCCCAAGGGCAAAGCCTAAAACACAAGTAACCCCAAGTCTGTTTTCACACCTGAATTTCACACTCTCTGCAGATGGGCACACCACACAGATATGGGCCTTGGGTGTCCAAGCCACCAAGGAAAACAGGGAACCTCATGCATTTCCGAAAAGAGAACACGCGTGGGAATCCGCAGAGGTATGATTTGCGCAAATCGGCCCAGAATGTATTACCCAGACACCCCCGCAAAGTCCGAAATGCGGGGAAAAAAATGCATTTTCCGTACATTTCACTCGGCTCACCCAGAGAAACACGCCGCCAACAACACATGGCCTACTGTCCCGCGTTCCCACAGGTGTCCCGATAAAAACAGTACCTCACATGTGTGGGTGCACCTACCTGGGCGCCAAGGGGAAAGCCTAAAACACAAGTAACGCCAAGTCTGTTTTCATACCTGAATTTCACACTCTCTGCAGACAGGCACACCACAGAGCTATGGACCTCGGGTGTCCAAGCCACCAAGTAAAACAGGGAACCCTATGCATTTCAGAAAAGAGGGCACTGGTGGGAATCCGCAGAGGTATGATTTGCGCAAATCGGCCCATAATGTATTACCCAGAAACCCCACAAAGTCCGAAATGTGGTGAAAAAACGCATTTTCCGCACATTTCAATCGGCTCACCCATCGAAACACGCCGCCAACAACACATGGCCTACCGTCCCGCGTTCCCACATGTGTCCCGATAAAAACAGTACCTAACATGTGTGGGTGGACCTACCTGGGCGCCAAGGCAAAGCCTAAAACACAAGTAACCCCAAGTCGAATTTCACACTCTCTGCAGATGGGCACACCACACAGATATGGGCCTTGGGTGTCCAAGCCACCAAGTAAAACAGGGAACCCCATGCATTTCCGAAAAGAGGACACCTGTGGGAATCCACAGAGGTATGATTTGCGCAAATCGGCCCAGAATGTATTACCCAGACACCACCGCAAAATCCGAAATGTGGGGAAAAAACGCATTTTCCGCACATTTCAATCGGCTCACCCATCGAAACACGCCGCCAAAAACACATGGCCTACCATCCCGCGTTCTCACAGGGGTCCCGATAAAAACAGTACCTCACATGTGTGGGTGCACCTACCTGGGCGCCAAGGGGAAAGCCTAAAACACAAATAACCCCAAGTCTGTTTTCACACCTGAATTTCTCACACTCTACAGACGGGAATACCACACATATATGGGCCTTGGGTGTCCAAGCCACCAAGGAAAACAGGGAAACCCATGCATTTCTGAAAAGAGGACACCCGGGCAATCCGCAGAGGTATGATTTGCGCAAATCGGCCCAGAATTTATTACCCAGACACCCCCGCAAAGTCAGAAATGTGGTGAAAAAAACGCATTTCCCGCACATTTCACTCGATTTACCCATCGAAACACGCTGCCAGCAACACATGGCCTACCGTCCCGCGTTCCAACAGGTGTCCCGATGAAAACAGTACCTCACATGTGTGGGTGCACCTACCTGGGCGCCAAGGGGAAAGCCTAAAACACAAGTAACCGCAAGTCTGTTTTCACACCTGAATTTCACACTCTCTGCAGACGGGCACACCATACAGATATGGGCCTCGGGTGTCCAAGCCACCAAGGAAAACAGGGAACCCCATGCATTTCCGAAAAGAGGACACCCGTGGGAATCCGCAGAGGTATGATTTGCGCAAATCGGCCCAAAATGTATTACCCAGACACCCCGCAAAGTCTGAAATGTGGGGAAAAAAACGCATTTTCCGCACATTTCACTCGGCTCACCCATTGAAAAACGCTGCCAACAACACATGGCCTACTGTGCCGTGTTCCCACAGGTGTCCCGATAAAAACGGTACCTCACATGTGTGGGTGGACCTACCTGGGCGCCAAGGGCAAAGCCTAAAACACAAGTAACCCCAAGTCTGTTTTCACACCTGAATTTCACACTCTCTGCAGATGGGCACACCACACAGATATGGGCCTTGGGAGTCCAAGCCACCAAGGAAAACAGGGAACCTCATGTATTTCCGAAAAGAGGACACGCGTGGCAATCCGCGGAGGTATGATTTGCGCAAATCTGCCCCGAATTTATTACCCAGATACCCCCACAAAGTCCGAAATGCGGGGAAAAAAATGCATTTTCCGTACATTTCACTCTGCTCACCCATCGAAACACGCTACCAACAACACATGGCCTACCGTGCCGTGTTCTCACAGGTGTCCCGATAAAAACGGTACCTCACATGTGTGGGTGGACCTACCTGGGCGCCAAGTGCAAAGCCTAAAACACAAGTAACCCCAAGTCTGTTTTCACACCTGAATTTCACACTCTCTGCAGATGGGCACACCACACAGATATGGGCCTTGGGTGTCCAAGCCACCAAGGAAAACAGGGAACCCCATGCATTTCCGAAAAGAGGACGCCCGTGGGAATCTGCAGAGGTATGATTTGCGCAAATCGACCCAGAATGTATTACCCAGACACCCCCACAAAGTCCGAAATGCGGGGAAAGAAATGATTTTCCGTACATTTCATTCAGCTCACCCATCGAAACACGCCGCCAACAACACATGGCCTACTGTCCCGCGTTCCCACAGGTGTCCCGATAAAAACAGTACCTCACATGTGTGGGTGCACCTACCTGGGCGCCAAGGGGAAAGCCTAAAACACAAGTAACGCCAAGTCTGTTTTCACACCTGAATTTCACACTCTCTGCAGACAGGCACACCACACAGCTATGGAGGACCTCGGGTGTCCAAGCCACCAAGGACAACAGGGAACCCTATGCATTTCAGAAAAGAGGACACTCGTGGGAATCCGCAGAGGTATGATTTGCGCAAATCGGCCCAGAATGTATTACCCAGACACCCCCGCAAAGTCCGAAATGTGGTGAAAAAACGCATTTTCCACACATTTCAATCAGCTCACCCATCGAAACACGCCGCCAACAACACATGGCCTACCGTCCCGCGTTCCCACATGTGTCCCGATAAAAACAGTACCTCACATGTGTGGGTGCACCTACTTGGGCGCCAAGGGGATTGCCTAAAACACAAGTAACGCCAAGTCTGTTTTCACACCTGAATTTCACACTCTCTGCAGACGGGCACACCACACAGATATGGGACTTGGGTGTCCAAGCCACCAAGGAAAACAGGGAACCCCATGCAGTTCCGAAAAGAGCCCTCCTGTGGCAATCCGCAGTGGTATGATTTGCGTAAATCGGCCCAGAATGTATTACCCAGACACCCCCGCAAAGTCCAAAATGTGGGGGGAAAAAAACGCATTTCCCGCACATTTCACTCGGTTTACCCATCGAAACAAGTGGCCAGCAACACATGGTTTACCGTCCCGCGTTCCCACAGGTGTCCCGATGAAAATAGTACCTCACATGGGTGGGTGCACCTACCTGGCGCCAAGGGGAAAGCCTAAAACACAAGTAACCCCAAGTCTGTTTTCACACCTGAATTTCACACTCTCTGCAGACGGGCACACCATACAGATATGGGCCTCGGGTGTCCAAGCCACCAAGGAAAACAGTGAACCCGATGCATTTCCGAAAAGAGGACACCCGTGGGAATCCGCAGAGGTATAATTTGCACAAATCGGCCCAGAATTTATTACCCAGACACCCCCGCTAAGTCTGAAATGTGGGGAAAAAACGCATTTTCCGCACATTTCACTCGGCTCAAGAATCGAAACACGCTGCCAACAACACATGGCCTACCGTCCCGCGTTCCCACTGGTGTCCCGATGAAAACAGTACCTCACATGTGTGGGTGCACCTACTTGGGCGCCAAGGGGATTGCCTAAAACACAAGTAACCCCAAGTCTGTTTTCACACCTGAATTTCACACTCTCTGCAGATGGGCACACCACAGATATGGGCCTTGGGTGTCCAAGCCACCAAGGAAAACAGGGAACCACATGCATTTCCGAAAAGAGGACACCCGTGGGAATCCGCAAAGGTATGATTTGCGCAAATCGGCCCAGAATGTATTACCCAGACCCCGCAGCAAAGTCAGAAATGTGGTGAAAAAAACGCATTTCCCGCACATTTCACTCGATTTACCCATCAAAACCCGCTGCCAGCAACACATGGCCTACCGTCCCGCGTTCCAACAGATGTCCCGATGAAAACAGTACCTCACATGTGTGGGTGCACCTACCTGGCGCCAAGGGGAAAGCCTAAAACACAAGTAACCGCATGTCTGTTTTCACACCTGAATTTCTCACACTCTACAGACGGGCACACCACACATATATGAGCCTTGGGTGTCCAAGCCACCAAGGAAAACAGGGAAACCCATGCATTCATGAAAAGAGGACACCCGTGGCAATCCGCAGAGGTATGATTTGCGCAAATCGGCCCAGAATGTATTACCCAGACACCCCCGCAAAGTCCGAAATGTGGGGAAAAAACGCATTTTCCGCACATTTCAATCGGCTAACCCATCGAAACACGCTGCCAACAACACATGGCCTACCGTCCCGCGTTCCCACTTGTGTCCCGATGAAAACAGTACCTCACATGTGTGGGTGCACCTACTTGGGCGCCAAGGGGATTGCCTAAAACACAAGTAACGCCAAGTCTGTTTTCACACCTGAATTTCACACTCTCTGCAGATGGGCACACCATACAGATATGGGCCTTGGGTGTCCAAGCCACCAAGGAAAACAGGGAACCCCATGCATTTCCGAAAAGAGGACACCCGTGGGAATCCGCAGAGTTATGATTTGCGCAAATCGGCCCAGAATTTATTACCCAGACCCCCCCGCAAAGTCATAAATGTGGTGAAAAAAAACGCATTTCCCGCACATTTCACTCGATTTACCCATCGAAACACGCTGCCAGCAACACATGGCCTTCCGTCCCGCGTTCCCACTGGTGTCCCGATGAAAACAGTACCTCACATGTGTGGGTGCACCTACTTGGGTGCCAAGGGGATTGCCTAAAACACAAGTAACGCCAAGTCTGTTTTCACACCTGAATTTCACACTCTCTTCAGACGGGCACACCATACAGATATGGGCCTCGCGTGTCCAAGCCACCAAGGAAAACAGGGAACCCCATGCATTTCCGAAAAGAGCACTCCTGTGGTAATCAGCAGAGGTATGATTTGCGCAAATCGGCCCAAAATGTATTACCCAGACACCCCGCAAAGTCTGAAATGTGGGGAAAAAAACGCATTTTCCGCACATTTCACTCGGCTCACCCATCGAAAAACGCTGCCAACAACACATGGCCTACTGTGCCGTGTTCCAACAGGTGTCCCGATGAAAACAGTACCTCACATGTGTGGGTGCACCTACCTGGGCGCCAAGGGGAAAGCCTAAAACACAAGTAACAGCAAGTCTGTTTTCACACCTGAATTTCACATTCTCTGCAGATGGGCACGCCATACAGATATGGGCCTCGGGTGTCCAAGCCACCAAGGAAAACAGGGAACCCCATGCATTTCCGAAAAGAGGACACCCGTGGGAATCCGCAGAGTTATGATTTGCGCAAATCGGCCCAGAATTTATTACCCAGACACCCCTGCAAAGTCAGAAATTGCGGGGAAAAAAACGCAATTTCCGTACATTTCACTCGGCTCACCCATCGAAACACGCTGCCAACAACACATGGACTACCGTCCCGCGTTCCCACTGGTGTCCCGATCAAAACAGTACCTCACATGTGTGGGTGCACCTACCTGGGCGCCAAGGGGAAAGCCTAAAACACAAGTAACGCCAAGTCTGTTTTCACACCTGAATTTCACACTCTCTGCAGACAGTCACACCACAGAGCTATGGACGTCGGGTGTCCAAGCCACCAAGGAAAACAGGGAACCCTATGCATTTCAGAAAAGAGGACACTTGTGGGAATCCGCAGAGGTATGATTTGCGCAAATCGGCCCAGAATGTATTACCCAGACACCCCCACAAAGTCCGAAATGTGGTGAAAAAACGCATTTTCCGCACATTTCAATCGGCTCACCCATCGAAACACGCTGCCAACAACACATGGCCTACCGTGCCGTGTTCTCACAGGTGTCCCGATAAAAACGGTACCTCACATGTGTGGGTGGACCTACCTGGGCGCCAAGGGCAAAGCATAAAACACAAGTAACGCCAAGTCTGTTTTCACACCTGAATTTCACACTCTCTGCAGACAGGCACACCACAGATCTATGGACCTCGGGTGTCCAAGCCACTAAGGAAAACAGGGAACCCCATGCATTTCCGAAAAGAGGACACCCGTGGGAATCCGCAGAGGTATGATTTGCGCAAATCTGCCCAGAATGTATTACCCAGACACCCCCACAAAGTCCGAAATGTGGTGAAAAAACGCATTTTCCGCACATTTCAATCGGCTCACCCATCGAAACACGCTGCCAACAACACATGGCCTACCGTGCCGTGTTCTCACAGGGGTCCCGATAAAAACGGTACCTCACATGTGTGGGTGGACCTACCTGGGCGCCAAGGGCAAAGCATAAAACACAAGTAACGCCAAGTCTGTTTTCACACCTGAATTTCACACTCTCTGCAGACAGGCACACCACAGATCTATGGACCTCGGGTGTTCAAGCCACTAAGGAAAACAGGGAACCCCATGCATTTCCGAAAAGAGGACACCCGTGGGAATCCGCAGAGGTATGATTTGCGCAAATCTGCCCAGAATTTATTACCCAGACACCCCCGCAAAGACTGAAATGTTGGGAAAAAAATGCATTTTCCGCACATTTCACTCGGCTCACCCATCGAAACACGCTACCAACAACACATGGCCTACCGTGCCGTGTTCTCACAGGTGACCCGATAAAAACGGTACCTCACATGTGTGGGTGGACATACCTGTGCGCCAAGGGCAAAGCCTAAAACACAAGTAACCCCAAGTCTGTTTTCACACCTGAATTTCACACTCTCTGCAGATGGGCACACCACACAGATATGGGCCTTGGGTGTCCAAGCCACCAAGGAAAACAGGGAACCCCATGCATTTCCGAAAAGAGGACACCCGTGGGAATCCGCAGAGGTATGATTTGCGCAAATCGACCCAGAATGTATTACCCAGACACCCCCGCAAAGTCCGAAATGTGGGGAAAAAACGCATTTTCCGCACATTTCAATCGGCTCACCCATCGAAACACGCTGCCAACAACACATGGCCTACCGTCCCGCGTTCCCACAGGTGTCCCGATAAAAACAGTACCTCACATGTGTGGGTGCACCTACCTGGGCGCCAAGGGGAAAGCCTAAAACACAAGTAACCCCAAGTCTGTTTTCACACCTGAATTTCACACTCTCTGCAGATGGGCACACCACACAGATATGGGCCTTGGGTGTCCAAGCCACCAAGGAAAACAGGGAACCCCATGCATTTCCGAAAAGAGGACACCCGTGGGAAAACGCAGAGGTATAATTTGCGCAAATCGGCCCAGAATTTATTACCCAGACACCTTCGCAAAGTCCAAAATGTGGGGGAAAAAACGCATTTTCCGCACATTTCACTCGGCTCACCCATCGAAACACGCCGCCAACAACACATGGCCTACTGTCCCATGTTCTCACAGGTGACCCGATAAAAACGGTACCTCACATGTGTGGGTGGACCTACCTGTGCGCCAAGGGCAAAGCCTAAAACACAAGTAACCCCAAGTCTGTTTTCACACCTGAATTTCACACTCTCTGCAGATGGGCACACCACACAGATATGGGCCTTGGGTGTCCAAGCCGCCAAGGAAAACAGGGAACCCCATGCATTTCCGAAAAGAGGACACCCGTGGGAATCCGCAGAGGTATGATTTGCGCAAATCGACCCAGAATGTATTACCCAGACACCCCCGCAAAGTCCGAAATGTGGGGAAAAAACGCATTTTCCGCACATTTCAATCGGCTCACCCATCGAAACACGCCGCCAACAACACATGGCCTACCGTCCCGCGTTCCCACAGGTGTCCCGATAAAAACAGTACCTCACATGTGTGGGTGCACCTACCTGGGCGCCAAGGGGAAAGCCTAAAACACAAGTAACCCCAAGTCTGTTTTCACACCTGAATTTCTCACACTCTACAGACGGGCACCCCACACATATATGGGCCTTGGGTGTCCAAGCCACCAAGGATAACAGGGAACCCCATGCATTTCCGAAAAGAGCCCTCCTGTGGCAATCCGCAGAGGTATGATTTGCGCAAATCGGCCCAGAATTTATTACCCAGACACCCCCGCAAAGTCCAAAATGTGGGGGAAAAAACGCATTTCCTGCACTTTTCACTCGGTTTACCCATCGAAACAAGCTGCCAGCAACACATGGCTTACCGTCCCGCGTTCCCACAGGTGTCCCGATGAAAATAGTACCTCACATGTGTGGGTGCACCTACCTGGCGCCAAGGGGAAAGCCTAAAACACAAGTAACCTCAAGTCTGTTGTCACACTTGAATTTCACACTCTCTGCAGACGGGCACACCATACAGATATGGGCCTCGGGTGTCCAAGCCACCAAGGAAAACAGGGAACCCGATGCATTTCCGAAAAGAGGACACCCGTGGGAAAACGCAGAGGTATAATTTGCGCAAATCGGCCCAGAATTTATTACCCAGACACCTTCGCAAAGTCCAAAATGTGGGGGAAAAAACGCATTTTCCGCACATTTCACTCGGCTAACCCATCGAAACACGCCGCCAACAACACATGGCCTACTGTCCCATGTTCCCACAGGGGTCCTGATGAAAACAGTACCTCACATGTTTGGGTGCACCTACCTGGGCGCCAAGGGGAAAGCCTAAAACAAAAGTAACCCCAAGTCTGTTTTCACACCTGAATTTCACACTCTCTGCAGACGCGCAAACCATACAGATATGGGCCTCGGGTGTCCAAGCCACCAAGGAAAACAGGGAACCTGATGCATTTCCGAAAAGAGCACACCCTTGGGAATCCGCAGAGGTATGATTTGCGCAAATCGGCCCAGAATTTATTACCAAGACAACCCTGCAAAGTCCGAAATGTGGGGAAAAAAATGCATTTTCCGTACATTTCAATCGTCTCACCCATCGAAACACGCCGCCAACAACACATGGCCTACCGTGCCGTGTTCCCACAGGTGTCCCGATAATAAAAACGGTACCCCACATGTGTGGGTGGACCTACCTGGGCGCCAAGGGCAAAGCCTAAAACACAAGTAACCCCAAGTCTGTTTTCACACCTGAATTTCACACTCTCTGCAGATGGGCACACCACACAGATATGGGCCTTGGGTGTCCAAGCCACCAAGGAAAACAGGGAACCCCATGCATTTCTGAAAAGAGGACACCTGTGGGAATCCACAGAGGTATGATTTGCGCAAATCGGCCCAGAATGTATTACCCAGACACCCCCGCAAAGTCCGAAATGTGGGGAAAAAACGCATTTTCCGCACATTTCAATCGGCTCACCCATCGAAACACGCCAGCAACAACACATGGCCTACCATCCCGCGTTCCCACAGGTGTCCCGATAAAAACAGTACCTCACATGTGTGGGTGCACCTACCTGGGCGCCAAGGGGAAAGCCTAAAACACAAGTAACGCCAAGTCTGTTTTCACACCTGAATTTCACACTCTCTGCAGACGGGCACACCACACAAATATGGGCCTTGGGTGTCCAAGCCACCAAGGAAAACAGGGAACCCCATGCATTTCCGAAAAGAGCCCTCCTGTGGCAATCCACAGTGGTATGATTTGCGCAAATCGGCCCAGAATTTATTACCCAGACACCCCCGCAAAGTCCAAAATGTGGGGGGGAAAAAACGCATTTCCCGCACATTTCACTCGGTTTACCGATCGAAACAAGCTGCCAGCAACACATGGTTTACCGTCCCGCGTTCCCACAGGTGTCCCGATGAAAACGGTACCTCACATGTGTGGGTGCACCTACCTGGGCGCCAAGGGGAAAGCCTAAACCACAAGTAACCCCAAGTCTGTTTTCACACCTGAATTTCACACACTCTGCAGACGGGAACACCATACAGATATGGTCCTCGGGTGTCCAAGCCACCAAGGAAAACAGGGAACCTGATGCATTTCCGAAAAGAGCACACCCGTGGGAATCCGCAGAGGTATGATTTGCGCAAATCGGCCCAGAATTTATTACCAAGACACCCCCGCAAAGTCCGAAATGTGGGGAAAAAAATGCATTTTCCGTACATTTCAATCGGCTCACCCATCGAAACACGCCGCCAACAACACATGGCCTACCGTCCCGCGTTCCCACTGGTGTCCCGATAAAAACAGTACCTCACATGTGTGGGTGCACCTACCTGGGCGCCAAGGGGAAAGCCTCTAACACAAGTAACTGCAAGTCTGTTTTCACACCTGAATTTCACACTCTCTGCAGACGGGCACACCACACAGATATGGGCCTTGGGTGTCCAAGCCACCAAGGAAAACAGGGAACCCCATGCATTTCCGAAAACAGCCCTCCTGTGGCAATCCGCAGAGGTATGATTTGCGCAAATTGGCCCAGAATTTATTACCCAGACACCCCCGCAAAGTCCAAAATGTGGGGAAAAAAATGCATTTCCCGCACATTTCAATCGGCTCACCCATCGAAACACGCGGCCAACAACACATGGCCTACCGTCCCGCATTCCCACTGGTGTCCCGATGAATACAGTACCTCACATGTGTGGGTGCACCTACTTGGGCACCAAGGGGATTTCCTAAAACATAAGTAGCGCCAAGTCTGTTTTCACACCTGAATTTCTCACACTCTACAGACGGGCACACCACATATATATGGGCCTTGGGTGTCCAAGCCACCAAGGAAAACAGGGAAACCCATGCATTTCTGAAAAGAGGACACCCGTGGGAATCCGCAGAGGTATGATTTGCGCAAATCGGCCCAGAATTTATTACCCAGACACCCCTGCAAAGTCAGAAATTGCGGGGAAAAAAACGCATTTTCCGTACATTTCACTCGGCTCACCCATCGAAACACGCTGCCAACAACACATGGCCTACCGTCCCGCATTCCCACTGGTGTCCCGATGAATACAGTACCTCACATGTGTGGGTGCACCTACTTGGGCACCAAGGGGATTTCCTAAAACATAAGTAGCGCCAAGTCTGTTTTCACACCTGAATTTCACACTCTCTTCAGACGGGCACACCATACAGATATGGGCCTCGCGTGTCCAAGCCACCAAGGAAAACAGGGAACCCCATGCATTTCCGAAAAGAGCTCTCCTGTGGTAATCCGCAGAGGTATGATTTGCGCAAATCGGCCCAGAATTTATTACCCAGACACCCCCGCAAAGTCCAAAATGTTGGAAAAAAACGCATTTTCCGCACATTTCACTCGGATCACCCATCGAAAAACGCTGCCAACAACACATGGCCTACTGTGCCGTGTTCCCACAGGTGTCCCGATAAAAACGGTACCTCACATGTGTGGGTGGACCTACCTGGGCGCCAAGGGCAAAGCCTAAAACACAAGTAACCCCAAGTCTGTTTTCACACCTGAATTTCACACACTCTGCAGATGGGCACACCACACAGATATGGGCCTTGGGTGTCCAAGCCACCAAGGAAAACAGGGAACCCCATGCATTTCCGAAAAGAGGACACCCGTGGGAATCCGCAGAGTTATGATTTGCGCAAATCGGCCCAGAATTTATTACCCAGACCCCCCCGCAAAGTCATAAATGTGGTGAAAAAAAACGCATTTCCCGCACATTTCACTCGATTTACCCATCGAAACACGCTGCCAGCAACACATGGCCTTCCGTCCCGCGTTCCCACTGGTGTCCCGATGAAAACAGTACCTCACATGTGTGGGTGCACCTACTTGGGTGCCAAGGGGATTGCCTAAAACACAAGTAACGCCAAGTCTGTTTTCACACCTGAATTTCACACTCTCTTCAGACGGGCACACCATACAGATATGGGCCTCGCGTGTCCAAGCCACCAAGGAAAACAGGGAACCCCATGCATTTCCGAAAAGAGCACTCCTGTGGTAATCAGCAGAGGTATGATTTGCGCAAATCGGCCCAAAATGTATTACCCAGACACCCCGCAAAGTCTGAAATGTGGGGAAAAAAACGCATTTTCCGCACATTTCACTCGGCTCACCCATCGAAAAACGCTGCCAACAACACATGGCCTACTGTGCCGTGTTCCAACAGGTGTCCCGATGAAAACAGTACCTCACATGTGTGGGTGCACCTACCTGGGCGCCAAGGGGAAAGCCTAAAACACAAGTAACAGCAAGTCTGTTTTCACACCTGAATTTCACATTCTCTGCAGATGGGCACGCCATACAGATATGGGCCTCGGGTGTCCAAGCCACCAAGGAAAACAGGGAACCCCATGCATTTCCGAAAAGAGGACACCCGTGGGAATCCGCAGAGTTATGATTTGCGCAAATCGGCCCAGAATTTATTACCCAGACACCCCTGCAAAGTCAGAAATTGCGGGGAAAAAAACGCAATTTCCGTACATTTCACTCGGCTCACCCATCGAAACACGCTGCCAACAACACATGGACTACCGTCCCGCGTTCCCACTGGTGTCCCGATCAAAACAGTACCTCACATGTGTGGGTGCACCTACCTGGGCGCCAAGGGGAAAGCCTAAAACACAAGTAACGCCAAGTCTGTTTTCACACCTGAATTTCACACTCTCTGCAGACAGTCACACCACAGAGCTATGGACGTCGGGTGTCCAAGCCACCAAGGAAAACAGGGAACCCTATGCATTTCAGAAAAGAGGACACTTGTGGGAATCCGCAGAGGTATGATTTGCGCAAATCGGCCCAGAATGTATTACCCAGACACCCCCACAAAGTCCGAAATGTGGTGAAAAAACGCATTTTCCGCACATTTCAATCGGCTCACCCATCGAAACACGCTGCCAACAACACATGGCCTACCGTGCCGTGTTCTCACAGGTGTCCCGATAAAAACGGTACCTCACATGTGTGGGTGGACCTACCTGGGCGCCAAGGGCAAAGCATAAAACACAAGTAACGCCAAGTCTGTTTTCACACCTGAATTTCACACTCTCTGCAGACAGGCACACCACAGATCTATGGACCTCGGGTGTCCAAGCCACTAAGGAAAACAGGGAACCCCATGCATTTCCGAAAAGAGGACACCCGTGGGAATCCGCAGAGGTATGATTTGCGCAAATCTGCCCAGAATGTATTACCCAGACACCCCCACAAAGTCCGAAATGTGGTGAAAAAACGCATTTTCCGCACATTTCAATCGGCTCACCCATCGAAACACGCTGCCAACAACACATGGCCTACCGTGCCGTGTTCTCACAGGGGTCCCGATAAAAACGGTACCTCACATGTGTGGGTGGACCTACCTGGGCGCCAAGGGCAAAGCATAAAACACAAGTAACGCCAAGTCTGTTTTCACACCTGAATTTCACACTCTCTGCAGACAGGCACACCACAGATCTATGGACCTCGGGTGTTCAAGCCACTAAGGAAAACAGGGAACCCCATGCATTTCCGAAAAGAGGACACCCGTGGGAATCCGCAGAGGTATGATTTGCGCAAATCTGCCCAGAATTTATTACCCAGACACCCCCGCAAAGACTGAAATGTTGGGAAAAAAATGCATTTTCCGCACATTTCACTCGGCTCACCCATCGAAACACGCTACCAACAACACATGGCCTACCGTGCCGTGTTCTCACAGGTGACCCGATAAAAACGGTACCTCACATGTGTGGGTGGACATACCTGTGCGCCAAGGGCAAAGCCTAAAACACAAGTAACCCCAAGTCTGTTTTCACACCTGAATTTCACACTCTCTGCAGATGGGCACACCACACAGATATGGGCCTTGGGTGTCCAAGCCACCAAGGAAAACAGGGAACCCCATGCATTTCCGAAAAGAGGACACCCGTGGGAATCCGCAGAGGTATGATTTGCGCAAATCGACCCAGAATGTATTACCCAGACACCCCCGCAAAGTCCGAAATGTGGGGAAAAAACGCATTTTCCGCACATTTCAATCGGCTCACCCATCGAAACACGCTGCCAACAACACATGGCCTACCGTCCCGCGTTCCCACAGGTGTCCCGATAAAAACAGTACCTCACATGTGTGGGTGCACCTACCTGGGCGCCAAGGGGAAAGCCTAAAACACAAGTAACCCCAAGTCTGTTTTCACACCTGAATTTCACACTCTCTGCAGATGGGCACACCACACAGATATGGGCCTTGGGTGTCCAAGCCACCAAGGAAAACAGGGAACCCCATGCATTTCCGAAAAGAGGACACCCGTGGGAAAACGCAGAGGTATAATTTGCGCAAATCGGCCCAGAATTTATTACCCAGACACCTTCGCAAAGTCCAAAATGTGGGGGAAAAAACGCATTTTCCGCACATTTCACTCGGCTCACCCATCGAAACACGCCGCCAACAACACATGGCCTACTGTCCCATGTTCTCACAGGTGACCCGATAAAAACGGTACCTCACATGTGTGGGTGGACCTACCTGTGCGCCAAGGGCAAAGCCTAAAACACAAGTAACCCCAAGTCTGTTTTCACACCTGAATTTCACACTCTCTGCAGATGGGCACACCACACAGATATGGGCCTTGGGTGTCCAAGCCGCCAAGGAAAACAGGGAACCCCATGCATTTCCGAAAAGAGGACACCCGTGGGAATCCGCAGAGGTATGATTTGCGCAAATCGACCCAGAATGTATTACCCAGACACCCCCGCAAAGTCCGAAATGTGGGGAAAAAACGCATTTTCCGCACATTTCAATCGGCTCACCCATCGAAACACGCCGCCAACAACACATGGCCTACCGTCCCGCGTTCCCACAGGTGTCCCGATAAAAACAGTACCTCACATGTGTGGGTGCACCTACCTGGGCGCCAAGGGGAAAGCCTAAAACACAAGTAACCCCAAGTCTGTTTTCACACCTGAATTTCTCACACTCTACAGACGGGCACCCCACACATATATGGGCCTTGGGTGTCCAAGCCACCAAGGATAACAGGGAACCCCATGCATTTCCGAAAAGAGCCCTCCTGTGGCAATCCGCAGAGGTATGATTTGCGCAAATCGGCCCAGAATTTATTACCCAGACACCCCCGCAAAGTCCAAAATGTGGGGGAAAAAACGCATTTCCTGCACTTTTCACTCGGTTTACCCATCGAAACAAGCTGCCAGCAACACATGGCTTACCGTCCCGCGTTCCCACAGGTGTCCCGATGAAAATAGTACCTCACATGTGTGGGTGCACCTACCTGGCGCCAAGGGGAAAGCCTAAAACACAAGTAACCTCAAGTCTGTTGTCACACTTGAATTTCACACTCTCTGCAGACGGGCACACCATACAGATATGGGCCTCGGGTGTCCAAGCCACCAAGGAAAACAGGGAACCCGATGCATTTCCGAAAAGAGGACACCCGTGGGAAAACGCAGAGGTATAATTTGCGCAAATCGGCCCAGAATTTATTACCCAGACACCTTCGCAAAGTCCAAAATGTGGGGGAAAAAACGCATTTTCCGCACATTTCACTCGGCTAACCCATCGAAACACGCCGCCAACAACACATGGCCTACTGTCCCATGTTCCCACAGGGGTCCTGATGAAAACAGTACCTCACATGTTTGGGTGCACCTACCTGGGCGCCAAGGGGAAAGCCTAAAACAAAAGTAACCCCAAGTCTGTTTTCACACCTGAATTTCACACTCTCTGCAGACGCGCAAACCATACAGATATGGGCCTCGGGTGTCCAAGCCACCAAGGAAAACAGGGAACCTGATGCATTTCCGAAAAGAGCACACCCTTGGGAATCCGCAGAGGTATGATTTGCGCAAATCGGCCCAGAATTTATTACCAAGACAACCCTGCAAAGTCCGAAATGTGGGGAAAAAAATGCATTTTCCGTACATTTCAATCGTCTCACCCATCGAAACACGCCGCCAACAACACATGGCCTACCGTGCCGTGTTCCCACAGGTGTCCCGATAATAAAAACGGTACCCCACATGTGTGGGTGGACCTACCTGGGCGCCAAGGGCAAAGCCTAAAACACAAGTAACCCCAAGTCTGTTTTCACACCTGAATTTCACACTCTCTGCAGATGGGCACACCACACAGATATGGGCCTTGGGTGTCCAAGCCACCAAGGAAAACAGGGAACCCCATGCATTTCTGAAAAGAGGACACCTGTGGGAATCCACAGAGGTATGATTTGCGCAAATCGGCCCAGAATGTATTACCCAGACACCCCCGCAAAGTCCGAAATGTGGGGAAAAAACGCATTTTCCGCACATTTCAATCGGCTCACCCATCGAAACACGCCAGCAACAACACATGGCCTACCATCCCGCGTTCCCACAGGTGTCCCGATAAAAACAGTACCTCACATGTGTGGGTGCACCTACCTGGGCGCCAAGGGGAAAGCCTAAAACACAAGTAACGCCAAGTCTGTTTTCACACCTGAATTTCACACTCTCTGCAGACGGGCACACCACACAAATATGGGCCTTGGGTGTCCAAGCCACCAAGGAAAACAGGGAACCCCATGCATTTCCGAAAAGAGCCCTCCTGTGGCAATCCACAGTGGTATGATTTGCGCAAATCGGCCCAGAATTTATTACCCAGACACCCCCGCAAAGTCCAAAATGTGGGGGGGAAAAAACGCATTTCCCGCACATTTCACTCGGTTTACCGATCGAAACAAGCTGCCAGCAACACATGGTTTACCGTCCCGCGTTCCCACAGGTGTCCCGATGAAAACGGTACCTCACATGTGTGGGTGCACCTACCTGGGCGCCAAGGGGAAAGCCTAAACCACAAGTAACCCCAAGTCTGTTTTCACACCTGAATTTCACACACTCTGCAGACGGGAACACCATACAGATATGGTCCTCGGGTGTCCAAGCCACCAAGGAAAACAGGGAACCTGATGCATTTCCGAAAAGAGCACACCCGTGGGAATCCGCAGAGGTATGATTTGCGCAAATCGGCCCAGAATTTATTACCAAGACACCCCCGCAAAGTCCGAAATGTGGGGAAAAAAATGCATTTTCCGTACATTTCAATCGGCTCACCCATCGAAACACGCCGCCAACAACACATGGCCTACCGTCCCGCGTTCCCACTGGTGTCCCGATAAAAACAGTACCTCACATGTGTGGGTGCACCTACCTGGGCGCCAAGGGGAAAGCCTCTAACACAAGTAACTGCAAGTCTGTTTTCACACCTGAATTTCACACTCTCTGCAGACGGGCACACCACACAGATATGGGCCTTGGGTGTCCAAGCCACCAAGGAAAACAGGGAACCCCATGCATTTCCGAAAACAGCCCTCCTGTGGCAATCCGCAGAGGTATGATTTGCGCAAATTGGCCCAGAATTTATTACCCAGACACCCCCGCAAAGTCCAAAATGTGGGGAAAAAAATGCATTTCCCGCACATTTCAATCGGCTCACCCATCGAAACACGCGGCCAACAACACATGGCCTACCGTCCCGCATTCCCACTGGTGTCCCGATGAATACAGTACCTCACATGTGTGGGTGCACCTACTTGGGCACCAAGGGGATTTCCTAAAACATAAGTAGCGCCAAGTCTGTTTTCACACCTGAATTTCTCACACTCTACAGACGGGCACACCACATATATATGGGCCTTGGGTGTCCAAGCCACCAAGGAAAACAGGGAAACCCATGCATTTCTGAAAAGAGGACACCCGTGGGAATCCGCAGAGGTATGATTTGCGCAAATCGGCCCAGAATTTATTACCCAGACACCCCTGCAAAGTCAGAAATTGCGGGGAAAAAAACGCATTTTCCGTACATTTCACTCGGCTCACCCATCGAAACACGCTGCCAACAACACATGGCCTACCGTCCCGCATTCCCACTGGTGTCCCGATGAATACAGTACCTCACATGTGTGGGTGCACCTACTTGGGCACCAAGGGGATTTCCTAAAACATAAGTAGCGCCAAGTCTGTTTTCACACCTGAATTTCACACTCTCTTCAGACGGGCACACCATACAGATATGGGCCTCGCGTGTCCAAGCCACCAAGGAAAACAGGGAACCCCATGCATTTCCGAAAAGAGCTCTCCTGTGGTAATCCGCAGAGGTATGATTTGCGCAAATCGGCCCAGAATTTATTACCCAGACACCCCCGCAAAGTCCAAAATGTTGGAAAAAAACGCATTTTCCGCACATTTCACTCGGATCACCCATCGAAAAACGCTGCCAACAACACATGGCCTACTGTGCCGTGTTCCCACAGGTGTCCCGATAAAAACGGTACCTCACATGTGTGGGTGGACCTACCTGGGCGCCAAGGGCAAAGCCTAAAACACAAGTAACCCCAAGTCTGTTTTCACACCTGAATTTCACACACTCTGCAGATGGGCACACCACACAGATATGGGCCTTGGGTGTCCAAGCCACCAAGGAAAACAGGGAACCCCATGCATTTCCGAAAAGAGGACACGCGTGGCAATCCGCGGAGGTATGATTTGCGCAAATCTGCCCCGAATTTATTACCCAGATACCCCCACAAAGTCCGAAATGCGGGGAAAAAAATGCATTTTCCGTACATTTCACTCGGCTCACCCATCGAAACACGCCGCCAACAACACATGGCCTACTGTCCCGCGTTCCCACAGGTGTCCCGATAAAAACAGTACCTCACATGTGTGGGTGCACCTACCTGGGCGCCAAGGGGAAAGCCTAAAACACAAGGCAACGCCAAGTCTGTTTTCACACCTGAATTTCACACTCTCTGCAGACAGGCACACCACACAGCTATGGATCTCGGGTGTCCAAGCCACCAAGGAAAACAGGGAACCCTATGCATTTCAGAAAAGAGGACACTCGTGGATATCCGCAGAGGTATGATTTGCGCAAATCGGCCCAGAATGTATTACCCAGACACCCCCGCAAAGTCCGAAATGTGGTGAAAAAACGCATTTTCCGCACATTTCAATCTGCTCACCCATCGAAACACGCCGCCAACAACACATGGCCTACCATCCCGCGTTCCCACATGTGTCCCGATAAAAACAGTACCTCACATGTGTGGGTGCACCTACCTGGGCGCCAAGGGGAAAACCTAAAACACAAGTAACCGCAAGTCTGTTTTCACACCTGAATTTCACACTCTCTGCAGACGGGCACACCACACAGATATGGGCCTTGGGTGTCCAAGCCACCAAGGAAAACAGGGAACCCCATGCATTTCCGAAAAGAGCCCTCCTGTGGCAATCCGCAGAGGTATGATTTGCGCAAATCGGCCCAGAATTTATTACCCAGACACCCCGCGAAGTCCAAAATGTGGGGGAAAAAACGCATTTCCTGCACATTTCACTCGGTTTACCCATCGAAACAAGCTGCCAGCAACACATGGCTTACCGTCCCGCGTTCCCACAGGTGTCCCGATGAAAATAGTACCTCACATGTGTGGGTGCACCTACCTGGCGCCAAGGGGAAAGCCTAAAACACAAGTAACCTCAAGTCTGTTGTCACACTTGAATTTCACACTCTCTACAGACGGGCACACCATACAGATATGGGCCTCGGGTGTCCAAGCCACCAAGGAAAACAGGGAACCCGATGCATTTCCGAAAAGAGGACACCCGTGGGAAAACGCAGAGGTATAATTTGCGCAAATCGGCCCAGAATTTATTACCCAGACACCTTCGCAAAGTCCAAAATGTGGGGAAAAAAACGCATTTTCCGCACATTTCACTCGGCTCACCCATCGAAACACGCCGCCAACAACACATGGCCTACTGTCCCATGTTCCCACAGGGGTCCTGATGAAAACAGTACCTCACATGTTTGGGTGCACCTACCTGGGCGCCAAGGGGAAAGCCTAAAACAAAAGTAACCCCAAGTCTGTTTTCACACCTGAATTTCACACTCTCTGCAGACGCGCAAACCATACAGATATGGGCCTCGGGTGTCCAAGCCACCAAGGAAAACAGGGAACCTGATGCATTTCCGAAAAGAGGACACCCGTGGGAATCCGCAGAGGTATGATTTGCGCAAATCGGCCCAGAATTTATTACCCAGACACCCCCTCAAAGTCCAAAATGTGGGAAAAAAATGCATTTTCCGTACATTTCACTCGGCTCACCCATCGAAACACACCGCCAACAACACATGGCCTTCTGTCCCGCGTTCCCACAGGTGCCCCGATAAAAACAGTACCTCACATGTGTGAGTGCACCCACCTGGGTGCCAAGGGAAAAGCCTAAAACACAAGTAACGCCAAGTCTGTTTTCATACCTGAATTTCACACTCTCTGCAGACAGGCACACCACAGAGCTATGGACCTCGGGTGTCCAAGCCACCAAGGAAAACAGGAATCCCTATGCATTTCAGAAAAGAGGACACTCGTGGGAATCCGCAGAGGTATGCTTTGCGCAAATCGGCCCAGAATGTATTACCCAGACACCCCCACAAATTCCGAAATGTGGTGAAAAAACGCATTTTCCGCACATTTTAATCGGCTCACCCATCGAAACACGCCGCCAACAACACATGGCCTACCGTCCCGTGTTCCCACATGTGTCCCGATAAAAACAGTACCTCACATGTGTGGGTGCACCTACCTGGGCGCCAAGGGGAAAGCCTAAAACACAAGTAACCGCAAGTCTGTTTTCACACCTGAATTTCACACTCTCTGCAGACGGGCACACCACACAGATATGGGCCTTGGGTGTCCAAGCCACCAAGGAAAACAGGGAACCCCATGCATTTCCGAAAAGAGCCCTCCTGTGGCAATCCGCAGAGGTATGATTTGCGCAAATCGGCCCAGAATTTATTACCCAGACACCCCCGCAAAGTCCAAAATGTGGGGGAAAAAAAGGCATTTCCCGCACATTTCACTCGGTTTACCCATCGAAACAAGCTGCCAGCAACACATGGCTTACCGTCCCGCGTTCCCACAGGTCTCCCGATGAAAACAGTACCTCACATGTGTGGGTGCACCTACCTGGGCGCCAAGGGGAAAGCCTAAAACACAAGTAACCCCAAGTCTGTTTCCACACCTGAATTTCACTCTATGCAGACGGGCACACCATACAGATATGGGCCTCAGGTGTCCAAGCCACCAAGGAAAACAGGGAACCCGATGCATTTCCGAAAAGAGCATACCAGTGGGAATCCGCAGAGGTATGATTTGCGCAAATCGGCCCAGAATGTATTACCCAGACACCCCTGCAAAGTCCGAAATGTGGGGAAAAAACGCATTTTCTGCACATTTCAATCGGCTCACCCATCGAAACACGCTGCCAACAACACATGGCCTACCGTCCCACGTTCCCACAGGTGTCCCGATAAAAACAGTACCTCATATGTCTGGGTGCACCTACCTGGGCGCCAAGGGGAAAGCCTAAAACACAAGTAACCCCAAGTCTGTTTCCACACCTGAATTTCACACTCTCTGCATACGGGCACACCACACAGATATGGGCCTTGGGTGTCCAAGCCACCAAGGAAAACAAGGAACCCCATGCATTTCCGAAAAGAGGACACCCGTGGGAATCCGCAGAGGTATGATTTGCGCAAATCGAACCAGAATGTATTACCCAGACACCCCCGCAAAGTCCGAAATGTGGGGAAAAAACGCATTTCCCGCACATTTCTCTTGGTTTACCCATCGAAACACGCTGCCAACATCACATGGCCTACCGTCCCACATTTCCAAAGGTGTCCCAATGAAAACAGTACCTCACATGTGTGGGTGCACCTACCTAGGCGCCAAGGGGAAAGCCTAAAACACAAGTAACGCCAAGTCTGTTTTCACACCTGAATTTCACACTCTCTTCAGACGGGCACACCATACAGATATGGGCCTCGGGTGTCCAAGCCACCAAGGAAAACAGGGAACCCCATGCATTTCCGAAAAGAGGACACCCGTGGGAATCCGCAGAGGTATGATTTGCGCAAATTGGCCCAGAATTTATTACCCAGACACCCCCGCAAAGACTGAAATGTGGGGAAAAAAACGCATTTTCCGCACATTTCACTCGGCTCACCCATCGAAACATGCTACCAACAACACATGGCCTACCGTGCCGTGTTCTCACAGGTGTCCCGATAAAAACGGTACCTCACATGTGTGGGTGGCCCTACCTGGGCGCCAAGGGCAAAGCCTAAAACACATGTAACCCCAAGTCTGTTTTCACACCTGAATTTCACACTCTCAGCAGATGGGCACACCACACAGATATGGGCCTTGGGTGTCCAAGCCACCAAGGAAAACAAGGAACCCCATGCATTTCCGAAAAGAGGACACCCGTGGGAATCCGCAGAGGTATGATTTGCGCAAATCGGCCCAGAATTTATTACCCAGACACCCCCGCAAAGTCCAAAATGTGGGAAAAAAATGCATTTTCCGTACATTTCACTCGGCTCACCCATCGAAACACGCCGCCAACAACACATGGCCTACTGTCCCACGTTCCCACAGGTGCCCCGATAAAAACAGTACCTCACATGTGTGGGTGCACCCACCTGGGCGCCAAGGGAAAAGCCTAAAACACAAGTAACGCCAAGTCTGTTTTCATACCTGAATTTCACACTCTCTGCAGACAGGCACACCACAGAGCTATGGACCTCGGGTGTCCAAGCCACCAAGGAAAACAGGAATCCCTATGCATTTCAGAAAAGAGGACAGTCGTGGGAATCCGCAGAGGTATGCTTTGCGCAAATCGGCCCAGAATGTATTACCCAGACACCCCCACAAATTCCGAAATGTGGTGAAAAAACGCATTTTCCGCACATTTCAATCGGCTCACCCATCGAAACACGCCGCCAACAACACATGGCCTACCGTCCCGTGTTCCCACATGTGTCCCGATAAAAACAGTACCTCACATGTGTGGGTGCACCCACCTGGGCGCCAAGGGAAAAGCCTAAAACACAAGTAACGCCAAGTCTGTTTTCATACCTGAATTTCACACTCTCTGCAGATGGGCACACCACACAGATATGGTCCTTGGGTGTCCAAGCCACCAAGGAAAACAGGGAACCCCATGCATTTCCGAAAAGAGGACACCCGTGGGAATCCGCAGAGGTATGATTTGCGCAAATCGGCCCAGAATTTATTACCCAGACACCCCCGCAAAGACTGAAATGTGGGGAAAAAAACGCATTCTCTGCACATTTCACTCGGCTCACCCATCGAAACATGCTACCAACAACACATGGCCTACCGTGCCGTGTTCTCACAGGTGTCCCGATAAAAAGTGGTACCTCACATGTGTGGGTGAACCTACCTGGGCGCCAAGGGCAAAGCCTAAAACACAAGTAACCCCAAGTCTGTTTTCACACCTGAATTTCACACTCTCAGCAGATGGGCACATCACACAGATATGGGCCTTGGGTGTCCAAGCCACCAAGGAAAACAGGGAACCCCATGCATTTCCGAAAAGAGGACACCCGTGGGAATCCGCAGAGGTATGATTTGCGCAAATCGGCCCAGAATTTATTACCCAGACACCCCCGCAAAGACTGAAATGTGGGGAAAAAAACGCATTCTCTGCACATTTCACTCGGCTCACCCATCGAAACATGCTACCAACAACACATGGCCTACTGTCCCGCGTTCCCACAGGTGTCCCGATAAAAACAGTACCTCACATGTGTGGGTGCACCTACCTGGGCGCCAAGGGGAAAGCCTAAAACACAAGTAACGCCAAGTCTGTTTTCACACCTGAATTTCACACTCTCTGCAGACAGGCACACCACACAGCTATGGACCTTGGGTGTCCAAGCCACCAAGGAAAACAGGGAACCCTATGCATTTCAGAAAAGAGGACACTCGTGGGAATCCGCAGAGGTATGATTTGCGCAAATCGGCCCAGAATTTATTACCCAGACACCCCCGCAAAGACTGAAATGTGGGGAAAAAAACGCATTCTCTGCACATTTCACTCGGCTCACCCATCGAAACATGCTACCAACAACACATGGCCTACCGTGCCGTGTTCTCACAGGTGTCCCGATAAAAAGTGGTACCTCACATGTGTGGGTGAACCTACCTGGGCGCCAAGGGCAAAGCCTAAAACACAAGTAACCCCAAGTCTGTTTTCACACCTGAATTTCACACTCTCAGCAGATGGGCACATCACACAGATATGGGCCTTGGGTGTCCAAGCCACCAAGGAAAACAGGGAACCCCATGCATTTCCGAAAAGAGGACACCCGTGGGAATCCGCAGAGGTATGATTTGCGCAAATCGGCCCAGAATTTATTACCCAGACACCCCCGCAAAGACTGAAATGTGGGGAAAAAAACGCATTCTCTGCACATTTCACTCGGCTCACCCATCGAAACATGCTACCAACAACACATGGCCTACTGTCCCGCGTTCCCACAGGTGTCCCGATAAAAACAGTACCTCACATGTGTGGGTGCACCTACCTGGGCGCCAAGGGGAAAGCCTAAAACACAAGTAACGCCAAGTCTGTTTTCACACCTGAATTTCACACTCTCTGCAGACAGGCACACCACACAGCTATGGACCTTGGGTGTCCAAGCCACCAAGGAAAACAGGGAACCCTATGCATTTCAGAAAAGAGGACACTCGTGGGAATCCGCAGAGGTATGATTTGCGCAAATCGGCCCAGAATGTATTACCCAGACACCCCCGCAAAGTCCGAAATGTGGTGAAAAAATGCATTTTCCGCACATTTCAATCGGCTCACCCATCGAACACGCCGCCAACAACACATGGCCTACCGTCCCGCGTTCCCACTTGTGTCCCAATGAAAACAGTACCTCACATGTGTGGGTGCACCTACTTGGGCGCCAAGGGGATTGCCTAAAACACAAGTAACGCCAAGTCTGTTTTCACACCTGAATTTCACACTCTCTTCAGACGGGCACACCATACAGATATGGGCCTCGCATGTCCAAGCCACCAAGGAAAACAGGGAACCCCATGCATTTCCGAAAAGAGCACTCCTGTGGTAATCCGCAGAGGTATGATTTGCGCAAATCGGCCCAAAATGTATTACCCAGACACCCCGCAAATTCTGAAATGTGGGGAAAAAAACACATTTTCCGCACATTTCACTCGGCTCACCCATCGAAAAACTCTGCCAACAACACATGGCCTACTGTGCCGTGTTCCCACAGGTGTCCCGATGAAAATAGTACCTCACATGCGTGGGTGCACCTACCTGGCACCAAGGCGAAAGCCTAAAACACAAGTAACCCCAAGTCTGTTTTCACACCTGAATTTCACACTCTCTGCAGACGGGCACACCATACAGATATGGGCCTCGGGTGTCCAAGCCACCAAGAAAACAGGGAACCCTATGCATTTCAGAAAAGAGGACACTCGTGGGAATCTGCAGAGGTATGATTTGCGCAAATCGGCCTAGAATTTATTACCCAGACACCCCCGCAAAGTCTGAAATGTGGGGAAAAAAACGCATTTTCCGCACATTTCACTCGGCTCACTCATCGAAACACGCCGCCAACAACACATGGCCTACCGTCCCGCGTTCCCACAGGTGTCCCGATAAAAACAGTACCTCACATGTGTGGGTGCACCTACCTGGGCGCCAAGGGGAAAGCCTAAAACACAAGTAACCCCAAGTCTGTTTTCACACCTGAATTTCTCTCACTCTACAGACGGGCACACCACACATATATGGGCCTTGGGTGTCCAAGCCACCAAGGAAAACAGGGAAACCCATGCATTTCTGAAAAGAGGACACCTGTGGCAATCCGCAGAAGTATGATTTGCGCAAATCGGCCCAGAATTTATTACCCAGAACCCCCCGCAAAGTCAGAAATGTGGTGAAAAAAACGCATTTCCCGCACATTTCACTCGTTTTACCCATCGAAACACGCTGCCAGCAACACATGGCCTACCGTCCCGCGTTCCAACAGGTGTCCCGATAAAAACAGTACCTCACATGTGTGGGTGCACCTACCTGGGCGCCAAGGGGAAAGCCTAAAACACAAGTAATCGCAAGTCTGTTTTCACACCTGAATTTCACACTCTCTGCAGATGGGCACACCATACAGATATGGGCCTCGGGTGTCCAAGCCACCAAGGAAAACAGGGAACCCCATGCATTTCCGAAAAGAGAACACCCGTGGGAATCCGCAGAGTTATGATTTGCGCAAATTGGCCCAGAATTTATTACACAGACACCCCTGCAAAGTCAGAAATTGCGGGGAAAAAACGCATTTTCCTTACGTTTCACTCGGCTCACCCATCGAAACACGCTGCCAACAACACATGGCCTACCGTCCCGCGTTCCCAGTGGTGTCCCGATGAAAACAGTGGTAGTATATATAAAAGAAGGTGTAAAGCATCACACACAATATATCCACAGGAATTGCACCTACACGAAAAATCCGTGTATTGCCTACTTTACTTCGTAAAACATGTCTTTATTTGATTATAACACTCTTAAAATGGTCATATTACATAAAATTCATAATCCAACACACAAGATATAAAACATATAAAAAGACTAAACTTCACAACACACATGACGATCCCAAAAATCGGGTTAATTCAGCTAATTTTTACATTAGCTCCGTGTGGAACTCCACACTGAAGAAATTTCTTTTTTATATCGGTATTATTAGTGCTTTCTCAATAACCCAACTTGTACAAGTTTCTGTCCTAAGAGCACATATTAATGTGGGACATTCATCAGGGGTAAAAATGATATGTGTTTGTATCTCAACGGTGATGGTATTTCCTTCCTGTCACTTTCTTGTAGCCCTGGAATTTGCTAAAAAATTGACACCTGTGCAATAAAAACAACGTATATTACTAAATTTGTATAGATGTTTTGTGTCTTATTAAATAGACTACAGACATCATCACCCTGATCCAAAAAAGGGGTGTTCGGTATATATCTTTGTTTACATACCTTCTAAATAGTGGTGATAACTTCCACAACACTTCACAAAATCTTAAATTTTGGTAACAAACGACTTCCAAATGATTATAGAATGTCGCTCACAAACTTCCTCTCGAGTTCTATAAAAAGAAACACACACATAGGATACATAATCTCATTTTTAACTAAAGTGAGGACTATATCTGGCCTGATATCTTTCAGCACCCAAGCCTTACTTACAGCACTTTCATATAAGCCAGGATTCCAGATTAGAATAGGCCTCCAACTTGATAGATGGTAGGTTGAGGCGGCAAGGACAAATCTCCCTATGGAATCAAAACAATGGGTTTATGGTCTTAAAATCAAAGGATTCCACTTCCTACCTAATGTAATAACCACTTGTATCTGGACACTTTATTTCAAAATCCCATTATGTAAGGGTACTTAAAAAAGGAGAATAGATATTCCCCCAGACCCTTAAGACTCTAGGGTTACGGCAAATAATTAAATTCGAGATTATTTTACAGCTAGAGTACTGCAAAAGTTAATTGTATATCTAAGCTACAAGCCAGTATATATACTACCTCTCACCTTAACAAACCGGATATGGCCACTAAACAGGTTCCAGGTATGTCTGTACCAATAGCACAAAAGCCAAGGCGCTTTTTGAATCATTCGTGTGACATAGTCACATTACACGGGACGTGATGACGTCACGCGTAGAGAAATCGCGTGATGACGTCACCACGTGTCGCGTAGCGTCCAAAATTCGCGTACGACAGCGTCTATGGAACCAAACACCAGAGGCATACGAGGGGGGCGTGCTGAAGCTCACTCTCTACCGCCCAAAGCTGCTGGGATGTGTAGTAAAAAAGAAGAAATGGGTCATGCAGCAGGGAAGAGGAAATCTCGCTGACCATGACCCAAAAAGTCCATGGAAATTAACAGAGTATTATCATGGTAAGCTAAGACTCAGTTTGTAAAAATAAGCAAGATAAGCAAAATAGCCCAATGAGCAAATTAAGCACAAACAGAAAATTAGCCATACATTTTTCAAAGATACAGTCTCAACATCTCTTTAAACCCCCGTGTCGGCAGTGTACTATCAAGTTAATAGAAAATTGCAGAAAATAGCCATAACTTTTTCAAAGGTGCAGCCTAAACATCTCTTACACCCCTTATTTCAAATCTAATAATGGTGGAAAACATGCATTGTTTAACACAGTGGTGATGTTACTACAATCTTTGATCAAATTTTAAATCATCAATGTGAGGATCAGGAAACTTAGAACATATACTCATGGGGACCTCCTTCCACCAATACATCTATATGTACAATTGTGAATAGAGACTAATAACAAGAATGACTGTATAAAGACGGTGTCCATTATGCATTATGCCACTCTATGTTTTCGTTTAAACCCTGAATATGGCTCTTAGTTTGGAAAATTAGTTTTTGCTCCAGACTTAAAAGCTTCTTGTTGATCAAATCTTGTGTTTTGCCTTTTATATGTTTCAAAATTGTCCAATTAAAGTCTGTACTTTTATGATTTTTTTCCAAAAAATGCTTGACGAGTGGTGCTTGTTCTACCTTATTCTTAATGCAACTCTTATGCTCAGTCATTCTTATTTTACATTTCCGATTAGTTTTACCAATATAGATGTATTGACACGGGCATTTAATAACATATACAACATTCTCTGTATTACAGTTTGTATGCTCAGTGATATTCCATTCTTTTTTAAGACCTAAATCTACTTGGGTTATTTTAGTTGTCTGTGCACACATACTGCAATTGCCGCATGGATGATGTCCTACTACTGGAGGTAAATCCCACAGTCTTCTCTGTTGGGTTTCTCCGTTTCTATTGTTTCCAATATCGTTCCTCATCACTAAATTACGTATCGTGGTGCTTTTCTTGAACGCCACTAGTGGTTTCACACTTTCCTTTGACATCACCTTCTTCCAATTTTTGTTAATGATGCCTTTGATCTTATAGGATAGATTACTGAAGGTATTTACAAACACTAATGGACTCTCCTTACGTGTCCTATTCTGGTGTAATTGGTGGTCAAATAGGGCTTCTCTGTTGTTGTTGAATGCTCTCTTTGCTGCATCGTTAACTAGACGTTTAGGGTATCCTCGATTTGTCAGTTTTGTGATCAATTTATTGGCACCTTCCTCATATGACTCTCTCGTACTACTGTTTCTCTTAATACGAAGAAATTGACCAAAAGGTAAATTATTCTTCACATGTTGGGCATGGTGACTAGAAAAATGAAGGAGTGCATTTCTATCTGTTTCTTTGTTATAAGGTTTTATCAATAGGGTACCCTGATGGTGGTATATCGAGATGTCTAGAAAATTAATCATGTCATTACTCATATTCATAGTAAATTTAAGGTACCTATTTTGTATGTTGAGCCATTTGTTGAATTCATTGGCCTCTTCTACACTACCCTTCCAAATAACGAAGATGTCCTCTATATACCGCAGCCAACACACTATGTTGTCTTGAAATGGGTTAAGACTGCGATATATGATGGTTTCTTCGAACATATTGAGGTATAAATTTGCTAAATTAGGTGCCATGGCTGCACCCATGGCCGTCCCTTCAATTTGGACGTAAAATTGTCCCATAAATTGAAAAAAGTTATTCGTCAGAGCTGTCTCTGTACACCACTTTATAAAGGAATTGGAGACTGGGTGGTCATCTTCTCTTTTGAGGAGGGTTTCTTCTACAACCTCAAGGGTTGCCTGTTGGGGTATGTTGGTATATAAAGCCTGTATGTCCAGACATAATAATAAATTAATATCTGGATCAAACTGGCTACCCTCAATTCTCATTATAGCATCAGTGGTATCTTTTACATAGCTTCTCATGCTGGGTATGAACGGGCGGAGATAGCAATCTACGTATTTAGACAACGGTTCCAGCAGCGAATCAATACCAGAGACTATAGGTCTTCCGGGGGGGTTTCTTAAGTTTTTATGGATCTTGGGGAGTATGTAGAAGATTGGAATTCTACCATTCTCTCTCACAAGATATTCTCCTTCTTGTTTGCTAATGAGTTTTAAGTCCACTGCTTTGGTCACTTTATCTCTAATGTTCATAAGTAATTCATTGCTGGGATCCTTATCTTTTTTTTTGTAATGATTGGTATTAGATAATAGATTCAAACATTCTTCCACATATTGGGTTCTATCCAAAACTACTATTGCACCACATTTATCAGCTTGTCGAATGATGATATTAGTATTGGACCCTAAAGATTTTAAAGTACTCTGTTCATTTTTACTAAGGTTGAAATGTCTGGGAATGCCCATAGATTCAAGCGCTCTTAAATCTTCCAATACCTTCTTTTCAAATACAATAGATTCAGGGGAATAAGAAGACGGAGGGGCACAGAACATAGAAGGGTTTCTGAGGCCACTACAATTCTTTGAACCATTGAGGGAGTTATTTTCAAAAAATTCTTTAAGGTGGACTTTTCTCATGAATTGTTGAAACTCCACTCTAAACTCAAAAGGATTGTGATGTTTAGATATCACATAATTAAGACCTTTATTCAGTACACAGTTTTCATGTTCAGTTAGAATAGCAGCGGAGAGATTGACTACCAGCCCCTGTGACTCCGGGTCTGCATCCGGTCTGGGGCCCATTGTCTTTGTCCGTTGCCTCTTTCTAAAAAAGGCTGTCGTTGATCATTCCTCTTCCCTGCTGCATGACCCATTTCTTCTTTTTTACTACACATCCCAGCAGCTTTGGGCGGTAGAGAGTGAGCTTCAGCACGCCCCCCTCGTATGCCTCTGGTGTTTGGTTCCATAGACGCTGTCGTACGCGAATTTTGGACGCTACGCGACACGTGATGACGTCATCACGCGATTTCTCTACGCGTGACGTCATCACGTCCCGTGTAATGTGACTATGTCACACGAATGTTTCAAAAAGCGCCTTGGCTTTTGTGCTATTGGTACAGACATACCTGGAACCTGTTTAGTGGCCATATCCGGTTTGTTAAGGTAAGAGGTAGTATATATACTGGCTTGTAGCTTAGATATACAATTAACTTTTGCAGTACTCTAGCTGTAAGATAATCTCGAATTTAATTATTTGCCGTAACCCTAGAGTCTTAAGGGTCTGGGGGAATATCTATTCTCCTTTTTGAAGTACCCTTACATAATGGGATTTTGAAATAAAGTGTCCAGATACAAGTGGTTATTACATTAGGTAGGAAGTGGAATCCTTTGATTTTAAGACCATAAACCCATTGTTTTGATTCCATAGGGAGATTTGTCCTTGCCGCCTCAACCTACCATCTATCAAGTTGGAGGCCTATTCTAATCTGGAATCCTGGCTTATATGAAAGTGCTGTAAGTAAGGCTTGGGTGCTGAAAGATATCAGGCCAGATATAGTCCTCACTTTAGTTAAAAATGAGATTATGTATCCTATGTGTGTGTTTCTTTTTATAGAACTCGAGAGGAAGTTTGTGAGCGACATTCTATAATCATTTGGAAGTCGTTTGTTACCAAAATTTAAGATTTTGTGAAGTGTTGTGGAAGTTATCACCACTATTTAGAAGGTATGTAAACAAAGATATATACCGAACACCCCTTTTTTGGATCCGGGTGATGATGTCTGTAGTCTATTTAATAAGACACAAAACATCTATACAAATTTAGTAATATACGTTGTTTTTATTCCACAGGTGTCCATTTTTTAGCAAATTCCAGGGCTACAAGAAAGTGACAGGAAGGAAATACCATCACCGTTGAGATACAAACACATATCATTTTTACCCCTGATGAATGTCCCACATTAATATGTGCTCTTAGGACAGAAACTTGTACAAGTTGGGTTATTGAGAAAGCACTAATAATACCGATATAAAAAAGAAATTTCTTCAGTGTGGAGTTCCACACGGAGCTAATGTAAAAATTAGCTGAATTAACCCGATTTTTGGGATCGTCATGTGTGTTGTGAAGTTTAGTCTTTTTATATGTTTTATATCTTGTGTGTTGGATTATGAATTTTATGTAATATGATCATTTTAAGAGTGTTATAATCAAATAAAGACATGTTTTACGAAGTAAAGTAGGCAATACACGGATTTTTCGTGTAGGTGCAATTCCTGTGGATATATTGTGTGTGATGCTTTACACCTTCTTTTATATATACTACCAGTCTTATCCATGTGGTAAGGAGCGTGTTTTATGATCCATTAATGCATGGTTTTTGCCGTTTGAGAAGAATACCGATGAAAACAGTACCTCACATGTATGGGTGCACCTACTTGGGCGCCAAGGGGATTGCCTAAAACACAAGTAACGCCAAGTCTGTTTTCACACCTGAATTTCACACTCTCTTCAGACGGGCACACCATACAGATATGGGCCTCGCGTGTCCAAGCCACCAAGGAAAACAGGGAACCCCATGCATTTCCGAAAAGAGCACTCCTGTGGTAATCCGCAGAGGTATGATTTGCGCAAATCGGCCCAAAATGTATTACCCAGACACCCCGCAAAGTCTGAAATGTGGGGGAAAAAACGCATTTTCCGCACATTTGACTCGGCTCACCCATCGAAGAAACGCTGCCAACAACACATGGCCTACTGTGCCGTGTTCCCACAGGTGTCCCGATAAAAACGGTACCTCACATGTGTGGGTGGACCTACCTGGGCGCCAAGGGCAAAGCCTAAAACACAAGTAACCCCAAGTCTGTTTTCACACCTGAATTTCACACTCTCTGCAGATGGGCACACCACACAGATATGGGCCTTGGGTGTCCAAGCCACCAAGGAAAACAGGGAACCTCATGCATTTCCAAAAAGAGGACAGGCGTGGCAATCCGCGGAGGTATGATTTGCGTAAATCTGCCCCGAATTTATTACCCAGAAACCCCCACAAAGTCCGAAATGCGGGGAAAAAAATGCATTTTCCGTACATTTCACTCGGCTCACCCATAGAAACACGCCGCCAACAACACATGGCCTACTGTCCCGCGTTCCCACAGGTGTCCCGATAAAAACAGTACCTCACATGTGTGGGTGCACCTACCTGGGCGCCAAGGGGAAAGCCTAAAACACAAGTAACGCCAAGTCTGTTTTCATACCTGAATTTCACACTCTCTGCAGACAGGCACACACCACAGAGCTATGGACCTCGGGTGTCCAAGCCACCAAGGAAAACAGGGAACCCTATGCATTTCAGAAAAGAGGACACTCGTGGGAATCCGCAGAGGTATGATTTGCGCAAATCGGCCCATAATGTATTACCCAGACACCCCACAAAGTCCGAAATGTGGTGAAAAAACGCATTTTCCGCACATTTCAATCGGCTCACCCATCGAAACACGGCGCCAACAACACATGGCCTACCGTCCCGCGTTCCCACATGTGTCCCGATAAAAACAGTACCTAACATGTGTGGGTGGACCTACCTGGGCGCCAAGGGCAAAGCCTAAAACACAAGTAACCCCAAGTCGAATTTCACACTCTCTGCAGATGGGCACACCACACAGATATGGGCCTTGGGTGTCCAAGCCACCAAGTAAAACAGGGAACCCCATGCATTTCCGAAAAGAGGACACCTGTGGGAATCCACAGAGGTATGATTTGCGCAAATCGGCCCAGAATGTATTACCCAGACACCACTGCAAAATCCGAAATGTGGGGAAAAAACGCATTTTCCGCACATTTCAATCGGCTCACCCATCGAAACACGCCGCCAACAACACATGGCCTACCGTCCCGCGTTCCCACAGGGGTCCCGATAAAAACAGTACCTCACATGTGTGGGTGCACCTACCTGGGCGCCAAGGGGAAAGCCTAAAACACAAATAACCCCAAGTCTGTTTTCACACCTGAATTTCTCACACTCTACAGACGGGAACACCACACATATATGGGCCTTGGGTGTCCAAGCCACCAAGGAAAACAGGGAAACCCATGCATTTCTGAAAAGAGGACACCCGGGCAATCCGCAGAGGTATGATTTGCGCAAATCGGCCCAGAATTTATTACCCAGACACCCCCGCAAAGTCAGAAATGTGGTGAAAAAAACGCATTTCCCGCACATTTCACTCGATTTACCCATCGAAACACGCTGCCAGCAACACATGGCCTACCGTCCCGCGTTCCAACAGGTGTCCCGATGAAAACAGTACCTCACATGTGTGGGTGCACCTACCTGGGCGCCAAGGGGAAAGCCTAAAACACAAGTAACCGCAAGTCTGTTTTCACACCTGAATTTCACACTCTCTGCAGACGGGCACACCATACAGATATGGGCCTCGGGTGTCCAAGCCACCAAGGAAAACAGGGAACCCCATGCATTTCCGAAAAGAGGACACCCGTGGGAATCCGCAGAGGTATGATTTGCGCAAATCGGCCCAAAATGTATTACCCAGACACCCCGCAAAGTCTGAAATGTGGGGAAAAAAACGCATTTTCCGCACATTTCACTCGGCTCACCCATCGAAAAACGCTGCCAACAACACATGGCCTACTGTGCCGTGTTCCCACAGGTGTCCCGATAAAAACGGTACCTCACATGTGTGGGTGGACCTACCTGGGCGCCGAGGGCAAAGCCTAAAACACAAGTAACCCCAAGTCTGTTTTCACACCTGAATTTCACACTCTCTGCAGATGGGCACACCACACAGATATGGGCCTTGGGAGTCCAAGCCACCAAGGAAAACAGGGAACCTCATGCATTTCCGAAAAGAGGACACGTGTGGCAATCCGCGGAGGTATGATTTGCGCAAATCTGCCCCGAATTTATTACCCAGATACCCCCACAAAGTCCGAAATGCGGGGAAAAAAATGCATTTTCCGTACATTTCACTCGGCTCACCCATCGAAACACGCTACCAACAACACATGGCCTACTGTGCCGTGTTCTCACAGGTGTCCCGATAAAAACGGTACCTCACATGTGTGGGTGGACCTACCTGGGTGCCAAGTGCAAAGCCTAAAACACAAGTAAGCCCAAGTCTGTTTTCACACCTGAATTTCACACTCTCTGCAGATGGGCACACCACACAGATATGGGCCTTGGGTGTCCAAGCCACCAAGGAAAACAGGGAACCCCATGCATTTCCGAAAAGAGGACGCCGGTGGGAATCCGCAGAGGTATGATTTGCGCAAATCGACCCAGAATGTATTACCCAGACACCCCGCAAAGTCTGAAATGTGGGGAAAAAAACGCATTTTCCGCACATTTCACTCGGGTCACCCATCGAAAAACGCTTCCAACAACACATGGCCTACTGTGCCGTGTTCCCACAGGTGTCCCGATAAAAACGGTACCTCACATGTGTGGGTGGACCTACCTGGGCGCCAAGGGCAAAGCCTAAAACACAAGTAACCCCAAGTCTGTTTTCACACCTGAATTTCACACTCTCTGCAGATGGGCACACCACACAGATATGGGCCTTGGGTGTCCAAGCCACCAAGGAAAACAGGGAACCTCATGCATTTCCGAAAAGAGGACACGCATGGCAATCCGCGGAGGTATGATTTGCGCAAATCTGCCCCGAATTTATTACCCAGATAACCCCACAAAGTCCGAAATGCGGGGAAAAAAATGCATTTTCCGTACATTTCATTCAGCTCACCCATCGAAACACGCCGCCAACAACACATGGCCTACTGTCCCGCGTTCCCACAGGTGTCCCGATAAAAACAGTACCTCACATGTGTGGGTGCACCTACCTGGGTGCCAAGGGGAAAGCCTAAAACACAAGTAACGCCAAGTCTGTTTTCACACCTGAATTTCACACTCTCTGCAGACAGGCACACCACACAGCTATGGACCTCGGGTGTCCAAGCCACCAAGGAAAACAGGGAACCCTATGCATTTCAGAAAAGAGGACACTCGTGGGAATCCGCAGAGGTATGATTTGCGCAAATCGGCCCAGAATGTATTACCCAGACACCCCCGCAAAGTCCGAAATGTGGTGAAAAAACGCATTTTCCACACATTTCAATCAGCTCACCCATCGAAACACGCCGCCAACAACACATGGCCTACCGTCCCGCGTTCCCACATGTGTCCCGATAAAAACAGTACCTCACATGTGTGGGTGCACCTACTTGGGCGCCAAGGGGATTGCCTAAAACACAAGTAACGCCAAGTCTGTTTTCACACCTGAATTTCACACTCTCTTCAGACGGACACACCATACAGATATGGGCCTCGCGTGTCCAAGCCACCAAGGAAAACAGGGAACCCCATGCATTTCCGAAAAGAGCACTCCTGTGGTAATCCGCAGAGGTATGATTTGCGCAAATCGGCCCAAAATGTATTACCCAGACACCCCGCAAAGTCTGAAATGTGGGGGAAAAAACGCATTTTCCGCACATTTGACTCGGCTCACCCATCGAAGAAACGCTGCCAACAACACATGGCCTACTGTGCCGTGTTCCCACAGGTGTCCCGATAAAAACGGTACCTCACATGTGTGGGTGGACCTACCTGGGCGCCAAGGGCAAAGCCTAAAACACAAGTAACCCCAAGTCTGTTTTCACACCTGAATTTCACACTCTCTGCAGATGGGCACACCACACAGATATGGGCCTTGGGTGTCCAAGCCACCAAGGAAAACAGGGAACCTCATGCATTTCCAAAAAGAGGACACGCGTGGCAATCCGCGGAGGTATGATTTGCGTAAATCTGCCCCGAATTTATTACCCAGAAACTCCCACAAAGTCCGAAATGCGGGGAAAAAAATGCATTTTCCGTACATTTCACTCGGCTCGCCCATAGAAACACGCCGCCAACAACACATGGCCTACTGTCCCGCGTTCCCACAGGTGTCCCGATAAAAACAGTACCTCACATGTGTGGGTGCACCTACCTGGGCGCCAAGGGGAAAGCCTAAAACACAAGTAACGCCAAGTCTGTTTTCATACCTGAATTTCACACTCTCTGCAGACAGGCACACCACAGAGCTATGGACCTCGGGTGTCCAAGCCACCAAGGAAAACAGGGAACCCTATGCATTTCAGAAAAGAGGACACTCGTGGGAATCCGCAGAGGTATGATTTGCGCAAATCGGCCCATAATGTATTACCCAGACACCCCACAAAGTCCGAAATGTGGTGAAAAAACGCATTTTCCGCACATTTCAATCGGCTCACCCATCGAAACACGCCGCCAACAACACATGGCCTACCGTCCCGCGTTCCCACATGTGTCCCGATAAAAACAGTACCTAACATGTGTGGGTGGACCTACCTGGGCGCCAAGGGCAAAGCCTAAAACACAAGTAACCCCAAGTCGAATTTCACACTCTCTGCAGATGGGCACACCACACAGATATGGGCCTTGGGTGTCCAAGCCACCAAGTAAAACAGGGAACCCCATGCATTTCCGAAAAGAGGACACCTGTGGGAATCCACAAAGGTATGATTTGCGCAAATCGGCCCAGAATGTATTACCCAGACACCACCGCAAAATCCGAAATGTGGGGAAAAAACGCATTTTCCGCACATTTCAATCAGCTCACCCATCTTAACACGCCGCCAACAACACATGGCCTACCGTCCCGCGTTCCCACAGGTGTCCCGATAAAAACGGTACCTCACATGTGTGGGTGGACCTACCTGGGCGCCGAGGGCAAAGCCTAAAACACAAGTAACCCCAAGTCTGTTTTCACACCTGAATTTCACACTCTCTGCAGATGGGCACACCACACAGATATGGGCCTTGGGAGTCCAAGCCACCAAGGAAAACAGGGAACCTCATGCATTTCCGAAAAGAGGACACGTGTGGCAATCCGCGGAGGTATGATTTGCGGAAATCTGCCCCGAATTTATTACCCAGATACCCCCACAAAGTCCGAAATGTGGGGAAAAAAATGCATTTTCCGTACATTTCACTCGGCTCACCCATCTTAACACGCCGCCAACAACACATGGCCTACCGTCCCGCGTTCCCACATGTGTCCCGATAAAAACAGTACCTCACATGTGTGGGTGCACCTACTTGGGCGCCAAGGGGATTGCCTAAAACACAAGTAACGCCAAGTCTGTTTTCACACCTGAATTTCACACTCTCTGCAGACGGGCACACCACACAGATATGGGACTTGGGTGTCCAAGCCACCAAGGAAAACAGGGAACCCCATGCAGTTCCGAAAAGAGCCCTCCTGTGGCAATCCGCAGTGGTATGATTTGCGTAAATCGGCCCAGAATTTATTACCCAGACACCCCCGCAAAGTCCAAAATGTGGGGGGGGGAAAAAACACATTTCCCGCACATTTCACTCGGTTTACCCATCGAAACAAGCGGCCAGCAACACATGGTTTACCGTCCCGCGTTCCCACAGGTGTCCCGATGAAAATAGTACCTCACATGGGTGGGTGCACCTACCTGGCGCCAAGGGGAAAGCCTAAAACACAAGTAACCCCAAGTCTGTTTTCACACCTGAATTTCACACTCTCTGCAGACGGGCACACCATACAGATATGGGCCTCGGGTGTCCAAGCCACCAAGGAAAACAGGGAACCCGATGCATTTCCGAAAAGAGGACACCCGTGTAAATCCGCAGAGGTATAATTTGCACAAATCGGCCCAGAATTTATTACCCAGACACCCCCGCTAAGTCTGAAATGTGGGGAAAAAACGCATTTTCTGCACATTTCAATCGGCTCACCCATCGAAACACGCTGCCGACAACACATGGCCTACCGTCCCGTGTTCCCACAGGTGTCCCGATAAAAACAGTACCTCACATGTGTGGGTGCACCTACCTGGGCGCCAAGGAGAAAGCCTAAAACACAAGTAACCCCAAGTCTGTTTTCACACCTGAATTTCACACTCTCTGCAGATGGGCACACCACACAGATATGGGCCTCGGGTATCCAAGCCACCAAGGAAAACAGGGAACCCTATGCATTTCAGAAAAGAGGACACTCGTGGGAATCCGCAGAGGTATGATTTGCGCAAATCGGCCCAGAATTTATTACCCAGACACCCCCGCAAAGACTGAAATGTGGGGAAAAAAACGCATTGTCCGCACATTTCACTCGGCTCACCCATCGAAACACGCTGCCAAACACACATGGCCTACCGTCCCGCGTTCCCACTGGTGTCCCGATGAAAACAGTACCTCACATGTGTGGGTGCACCTACTTGGGCGCCAAGGGGATTGCCTAAAACACAAGTAACGCCAAGTCTGTTTTCACACCTGAATTTCACACTCTCTTCAGACGGGCACACCATACAGATATGGGCCTCGCATGTCCACGCCACCAAGGAAAACAGGGAACCCCATGCATTTCTGAAAAGAGCACTCCTGTGGTAATCCGCAGAGGTATGATTTGCGCAAATCGGCCCAAAATGTATTACCCAGACACCCCGCGAAGTCTGAAATGTGGGGAAAAAAACGCATTTTCCGCACATTTCACTCGACTCACCCATCGAAAAACGCTGCCAACAACACATGGCCTACTGTGCCGTGTTCCAACAGGTGTCCCGATAAAAACGGTACCTCACATGTGTGGGTGGACCTACCTGGGCGCCAAGGGGAAAGCCTAAAACACAAGTAACCCCAAGTCTGTTTTCACACCTGAATTTCTCACACTCTACAGACGGGCACACCACACATATATGGGCCTTGGGTGTCCAAGCCACCAAGGAAAACAGGCAACCCCATGCATTTCTGAAAAGAGGACACCCGTGGCAATCCGCAGAGGTATGATTTGCGCAAATCGGCCCAGAATGTATTACCCAGACCCCGCCGCAAAGTCAGAAATGTGGTGAAAAAACGCATTTTCCGCACATTTCACTCGATTTACCCATCGAAACCCGCTGCCAGCAACACATGGCCTACCGTCCCGCGTTCCAACAGGTGTCCCGATGAAAACAGTACCTCACATGTGTGGGTGCACCTACCTGGCGCCAAGGGGAAAGCCTAAAACACAAGTAACCGCAAGTCTGTTTTCACACCTGAATTTCTCACACTCTACAGACGGGCACACCACACATATATGGGCCTTGGGTGTCCAAGCCACCAAGGAAAACAGGGAAACCCATGCATTTCTGAAAAGAGGACACCCGTGGCAATCCGCAGAGGTATGATTTGCGCAAATCGGCCCAGAATGTATTACCCAGACACCCCCGCAAAGTCCGAAATGTGGGGAAAAAACGCATTTTCCGCACATTTCAATCGGCTCACCCATCGAAACACGCTGCCAACAACACATGGCCGACCGTCCCGCGTTCCCACTTGTGTCCCGATGAAAACAGTACCTCACATGTGTGGGTGCACCTACTTGGGCGCCAAGGGGATTGCCTAAAACACAAGTAACGCCAAGTCTGTTTTCACACCTGAATTTCACACTCTCTGCAGATGGGCACACCACAGATATGGGCCTTGGGTGTCCAAGCCACCAAGGAAAACAGGGAACCCCATGCATTTCCGAAAAGAGCACACCAGTGGGAATCCGCAGAGTTATGATTTGCGCAAATCGGCCCAGAATTTATTACCCAGACACCCCTGCAAAGTCAGAAATTGCGGGGAAAAAAACGCATTTTCCGTACATTTCACTCGGCTCACCCATCGAAACACGCTGCCAACAACACATGGACTACCGTCCCGCGTTCCCACTGGTGTCCCGATCAAAACAGTACCTCACATGTGTGGGTGCACCTACTTGGGCGCCAAGGGGATTGCCTAAAACACAAGTAACGCCAAGTCTGTTTTCACACCTGAATTTCACACTCTCTTCAGAAGTGGCACACCATACAGATATGGGCCTCGCGTGTCCAAGCCACCAAGGAAAACAGGGAACCCCATGCATTTCTGAAAAGAGCACTCCTGTGGTAATCCGCAGAGGTATGAATTGCGCAAATCGGCCCAAAATGTATTACCCAGACACCCCGCAAAGTCTGAAATGTGGGGAAAAAAACGCATTTTCCGCACATTTCACTCGGCTCACCCATCGAAAAACGCTGCCAACAACACATGGCCTACTGTGCCGCGTTCCCACAGGTGTCCCGATGAAAACAGTACCTCACATGTGTGGGTGCACCTACCTGGGCGCCAAGGGGAAAGCCTAAAACACAAGTAACCGCAAGTCTGTTTTCACTCCTGAATTTCACACTCTCTGCAGATGGGCACACCACACAGATATGGGCCTTGGGAGTCCAAGCCACCAAGGAAAACAGGGAACCTCATGCATTTCCGAAAAGAGGACACGTGTGGCAATCCGCGGAGGTATGATTTGCGCAAATCTGCCCCGAATTTATTACCCAGATACCCCCACAAAGTCCGAAATGCGGGGAAAAAAATGCATTTTCCGTACATTTCACTCGGCTCACCCATCGAAACACGCTACCAACAACACATTGCCTACTGTGCCGTGTTCTCACAGGTGTCCCGATAAAAACGGTACCTCACATGTGTGGGTGGACCTACCTGGGCGCCAAGTGCAAAGCCTAAAACACAAGTAAGCCCAAGTCTGTTTTCACACCTGAATTTCACACTCTCTGCAGATGGGCACACCACACAGATATGGGCCTTGGGTGTCCAAGCCACCAAGGAAAACAGGGAACCTCATGCATTTCAGAAAAGAGGACACGCATGGCAATCCGCGGAGGTATGATTTGCGCAAATCTGCCCCGAATTTATTACCCAGATAACCCCACAAAGTCCGAAATGCGGGGAAAAAAATGCATTTTCCGTACATTTCATTCAGCTCACCCATCGAAACACGCCGCCAACAACACATGGCCTACTGTCCCGCGTTCCCACAGGTGTCCCGATAAAAACAGTACCTCACATGTGTGGGTGCACCTACCTGGGTGCCAAGGGGAAAGCCTAAAACACAAGTAACGCCAAGTCTGTTTTCACACCTGAATTTCACACTCTCTGCAGACAGGCACACCACACAGCTATGGACCTCGGGTGTCCAAGCCACCAAGGAAAACAGGGAACCCTATGCATTTCAGAAAAGAGGACACTCGTGGGAATCCGCAGAGGTATGATTTGCGCAAATCGGCCCAGAATGTATTACCCAGACACCCCCGCAAAGTCCGAAATGTGGTGAAAAAACGCATTTTCCACACATTTCAATCAGCTCACCCATCGAAACACGCCGCCAACAACACATGGCCTACCGTCCCGCGTTCCCACATGTGTCCCGATAAAAACAGTACCTCACATGTGTGGGTGCACCTACTTGGGCACCAAGGGGGTTGCCTAAAACACAAGTAACGCCAAGTCTGTTTTCACACCTGAATTTCACACTCTCTTCAGACGGGCACACCATACAGATATGGGCCTCGCGTGTCCAAGCCACCAAGGAAAACAGGGAACCCCATGCATTTCCGAAAAGAGCACTCCTGTGGTAATCCGCAGAGGTATGATTTGCGCAAATCGGCCCAAAATGTATTACCCAGACACCCCGCAAAGTCTGAAATGTGGGGGAAAAAACGCATTTTCCGCACATTTGACTCGGCTCACCCATCGAAGAAACGCTGCCAACAACACATGGCCTACTGTGCCGTGTTCCCACAGGTGTCCCGATAAAAACGGTACCTCACATGTGTGGGTGGACCTACCTGGGCGCCAAGGGCAAAGCCTAAAACACAAGTAACCCCAAGTCGGTTTTCACACCTGAATTTCACACTCTCTGCAGATGGGCACACCACACAGATATGGGCCTTGGGTGTCCAAGCCACCAAGGAAAACAGGGAACCTCATGCATTTCCAAAAAGAGGACACGCGTGGCAATCCGCGGAGGTATGATTTGCGTAAATCTGCCCCGAATTTATTACCCAGAAACTCCCACAAAGTCCGAAATGCGGGGAAAAAAATGCATTTTCCGTACATTTCACTCGGCTCGCCCATAGAAACACGCCGCCAACAACACATGGCCTACTGTCCCGCGTTCCCACAGGTGTCCCGATAAAAACAGTACCTCACATGTGTGGGTGCACCTACCTGGGCGCCAAGGGGAAAGCCTAAAACACAAGTAACGCCAAGTCTGTTTTCATACCTGAATTTCACACTCTCTGCAGACAGGCACACCACAGAGCTATGGACCTCGGGTGTCCAAGCCACCAAGGAAAACAGGGAACCCTATGCATTTCAGAAAAGAGGACACTCGTGGGAATCCGCAGAGGTATGATTTGCGCAAATCGGCCCATAATGTATTACCCAGACACCCCACAAAGTCCGAAATGTGGTGAAAAAACGCATTTTCCGCACATTTCAATCGGCTCACCCATCGAAACACGCCGCCAACAACACATGGCCTACCGTCCCGCGTTCCCACATGTGTCCCGATAAAAACAGTACCTAACATGTGTGGGTGGACCTACCTGGGCGCCAAGGGCAAAGCCTAAAACACAAGTAACCCCAAGTCGAATTTCACACTCTCTGCAGATGGGCACACCACACAGATATGGGCCTTGGGTGTCCAAGCCACCAAGTAAAACAGGGAACCCCATGCATTTCCGAAAAGAGGACACCTGTGGGAATCCACAAAGGTATGATTTGCGCAAATCGGCCCAGAATGTATTACCCAGACACCACCGCAAAATCCGAAATGTGGGGAAAAAACGCATTTTCCGCACATTTCAATCGGCTCACCCATTGAAACACGCCGCCAACAACACATGGCCTACCGTCCCGCGTTCCCACAGGGGTCCCGATAAAAACAGTACCTCACATGTGTGGGTGCACCTACCTGGGCGCCAAGGGGAAAGCCTAAAACACAAATAACCCCAAGTCTGTTTTCACACCTGAATTTCTCACACTCTACAGACGGGAACACCACACATATATGGGCCTTGGGTGTCCAAGCCACCAAGGAAAACAGGGAAACCCATGCATTTCTGAAAAGAGGACACCCGGGCAATCCGCAGAGGTATGATTTGCGCAAATCGGCCCAGAATTTATTACCCAGACACCCCCGCAAAGTCAGAAATGTGGTGAAAAAAACGCATTTCCCGCACATTTCACTCGATTTACCCATCGAAACACGCTGCCAGCAACACATGGCCTACCGTCCCGCGTTCCAACAGGTGTCCCGATGAAAACAGTACCTCACATGTGTGGCTGCACCTACCTGGGCGCCAAGGGGAAAGCCTAAAACACAAGTAACCGCAAGTCTGTTTTCACACCTGAATTTCACACTCTCTGCAGACGGGCACACCATACAGATATGGGCCTCGGGTGTCCAAGCCACCAAGGAAAACAGGGAACCCCATGCATTTCCGAAAAGAGGACACCCGTGGGAATCCGCAGAGGTATGATTTGCGCAAATCGGCCCAAAATGTATTACCCAGACACCCCGCAAAGTCTGAAATGTGGGGAAAAAAACGCATTTTCCGCACATTTCACTCGGCTCACCCATCGAAAAACGCTGCCAACAACACATGGCCTACTGTGCCGTGTTCCCACAGGTGTCCCGATAAAAACGGTACCTCACATGTGTGGGTGGACCTACCTGGGCGCCGAGGGCAAAGCCTAAAACACAAGTAACCCCAAGTCTGTTTTCACACCTGAATTTCACACTCTCTGCAGATGGGCACACCACACAGATATGGGCCTTGGGAGTCCAAGCCACCAAGGAAAACAGGGAACCTCATGCATTTCCGAAAAGAGGACACGTGTGGCAATCCGCGGAGGTATGATTTGCGGAAATCTGCCCCGAATTTATTACCCAGATACCCCCACAAAGTCCGAAATGTGGGGAAAAAAATGCATTTTCCGTACATTTCACTCGGCTCACCCATCGAAACACGCTACCAACAACACATGGCCTACCGTGCCGTGTTCTCGCAGGTGTCCCGATAAAAACGGTACCTCACATGTGTGGGTGGACCTACCTGGGCGCCAAGTGCAAAGCCTAAAACACAAGTAAGCCCAAGTCTGTTTTCACACCTGAATTTCACACTCTCTGCAGATGGGCACACCACACAGATATGGGCCTTGGGTGTCCAAGCCACCAAGGAAAACAGGGAACCCCATGCATTTCCGAAAAGAGGACGCCGGTGGGAATCCGCAGAGGTCTGATTTGCGCAAATCGACCCAGAATGTATTACCCAGACATCCCTGCAAAGTCCGAAATGTGGGGAAAAAACGCATTTTCCGCACATTTCAATCGGCTCACCCATCGAAACACACCGCCAACAACACATGGCCTACCGTCCCGCGTTCCCACAGGTGTCCCGATAAAAACAGTACCTCACATGTGTGGGTGCACCTACCTGGGCGCCAAGGGGAAAGCCTAAAACACAAGTAACCCCAAGTCTGTTTTCACACCTGAATTTCTCACACTCTACAGACGGGCACACCATACAGATATGGGCCTCGCGTGTCCAAGCCACCAAGGAAAACAGGGAACCCCATGTATTTCCGAAAAGAGGACACTCGTGGGAATCCGCAGAGGTATGATTTGCGCAAATCGGCCCAAAATTTATTACCCAGACACCCCGCAAAGTCTGAAATGTGGGGAAAAAAACGCATTTTCCGCACATTTCACTCGGGTCACCCATCGAAAAACGCTTCCAACAACATATGGCCTACTGTGCCGTGTTCCCACAGGTGTCCCGATAAAAACGGTACCTCACATGTGTGGGTGGACCTACCTGGGCGCCAAGGGCAAAGCCTAAAACACAAGTAACCCCAAGTCTGTTTTCACACCTGAATTTCACACTCTCTGCAGATGGGCACACCACACAGATATGGGCCTTGGGTGTCCAAGCCACCAAGGAAAACAGGGAACCTCATGCATTTCCGAAAAGAGGACACGCGTGGCAATCCGCGGAGGTATGATTTGCGCAAATCTGCCCCGAATTTATTACCCAGATAACCCCACAAAGTCCGAAATGCGGGGAAAAAAATGCATTTTCCGTACATTTCATTCAGCTCACCCATCGAAACACGCCGCCAACAACACATGGCCTACTGTCCCGCGTTCCCACAGGTGTCCCGATAAAAACAGTACCTCACATGTGTGGGTGCACCTACCTGGGTGCCAAGGGGAAAGCCTAAAACACAAGTAACGCCAAGTCTGTTTTCACACCTGAATTTCACACTCTCTGCAGACAGGCACACCACACAGCTATGGACCTCGGGTGTCCAAGCCACCAAGGAAAACAGGGAACCCTATGCATTTCAGAAAAGAGGACACTCGTGGGAATCCGCAGAGGTATGATTTGCGCAAATCGGCCCAGAATGTATTACCCAGACACCCCCGCAAAGTCCGAAATGTGGTGAAAAAACGCATTTTCCACACATTTCAATCAGCTCACCCATCGAAACACGCCGCCAACAACACATGGCCTACCGTCCCGCGTTCCCACATGTGTCCCGATAAAAACAGTACCTCACATGTGTGGGTGCACCTACTTGGGCGCCAAGGGGATTGCCTAAAACACAAGTAACGCCAAGTCTGTTTTCACACCTGAATTTCACACTCTCTGCAGACGGGCACACCACACAGATATGGGACTTGGGTGTCCAAGCCACCAAGGAAAACAGGGAACCCCATGCAGTTCCGAAAAGAGCCCTCCTGTGGCAATCCGCAGTGGTATGATTTGCGTAAATCGGCCCAGAATTTATTACCCAGACACCCCCGCAAAGTCCAAAATGTGGGGGGGGAAAAAAACACATTTCCCGCACATTTCACTCGGTTTACCCATCGAAACAAGCGGCCAGCAACACATGGTTTACCGTCCCGCGTTCCCACAGGTGTCCCGATGAAAATAGTACCTCACATGGGTGGGTGCACCTACCTGGCGCCAAGGGGAAAGCCTAAAACACAAGTAACCCCAAGTCTGTTTTCACACCTGAATTTCACACTCTCTGCAGACGGGCACACCATACAGATATGGGCCTCGGGTGTCCAAGCCACCAAGGAAAACAGGGAACCCGATGCATTTCCGAAAAGAGGACACCCGTGTAAATCCGCAGAGGTATAATTTGCACAAATCGGCCCAGAATTTATTACCCAGACACCCCCGCTAAGTCTGAAATGTGGGGAAAAAACGCATTTTCTGCACATTTCAATCGGCTCACCCATCGAAACACGCTGCCGACAACACATGGCCTACCGTCCCGTGTTCCCACAGGTGTCCCGATAAAAACAGTACCTCACATGTGTGGTTGCACCTACCTGGGCGCCAAGGAGAAAGCCTAAAACACAAGTAACCCCAAGTCTGTTTTCACACCTGAATTTCACACTCTCTGCAGATGGGCACACCACACAGATATGGGCCTCGGGTATCCAAGCCACCAAGGAAAACAGGGAACCCTATGCATTTCAGAAAAGAGGACACTCGTGGGAATCCGCAGAGGTATGATTTGCGCAAATCGGCCCAGAATTTATTACCCAGACACCCCCGCAAAGACTGAAATGTGGGGAAAAAAACGCATTGTCCGCACATTTCACTCGGCTCACCCATCGAAACACGCTGCCAAACACACATGGCCTACCGTCCCGCGTTCCCACTGGTGTCCCGATGAAAACAGTACCTCACATGTGTGGGTGCACCTACTTGGGCGCCAAGGGGATTGCCTAAAACACAAGTAACGCCAAGTCTGTTTTCACACCTGAATTTCACACTCTCTTCAGACGGGCACACCATACAGATATGGGCCTCGCATGTCCACGCCACCAAGGAAAACAGGGAACCCCATGCATTTCTGAAAAGAGCACTCCTGTGGTAATCCGCAGAGGTATGATTTGCGCAAATCGGCCCAAAATGTATTACCCAGACACCCCGCGAAGTCTGAAATGTGGGGAAAAAAACGCATTTTCCGCACATTTCACTCGGCTCACCCATCGAAAAACGCTGCCAACAACACATGACCTACTGTGCCGTGTTCCAACAGGTGTCCCGATAAAAACGGTACCTCACATGTGTGGGTGGACCTACCTGGGCGCCAAGGGGAAAGCCTAAAACACAAGTAACCCCAAGTCTGTTTTCACACCTGAATTTCTCACACTCTACAGACGGGCACACCACACATATATGGGCCTTGGGTGTCCAAGCCACCAAGGAAAACAGGCAACCGCATGCATTTCTGAAAAGAGGACACCCGTGGCAATCCGCAGAGGTATGATTTGCGCAAATCGGCCCAGAATGTATTACCCAGACCCCGCCGCAAAGTCAGAAATGTGGTGAAAAAACGCATTTTCCGCACATTTCACTCGATTTACCCATCGAAACCCGCTGCCAGCAACACATGGCCTACCGTCCCGCGTTCCAACAGGTGTCCCGATGAAAACAGTACCTCACATGTGTGGGTGCACCTACCTGGCGCCAAGGGGAAAGCCTAAAACACAAGTAACCGCAAGTCTGTTTTCACACCTGAATTTCTCACACTCTACAGACGGGCACACCACACATATATGGGCCTTGGGTGTCCAAGCCACCAAGGAAAACAGGGAAACCCATGCATTTCTGAAAAGAGGACACCCGTGGCAATCCGCAGAGGTATGATTTGCGCAAATCGGCCCAGAATGTATTACCCAGACACCCCCGCAAAGTCCGAAATGTGGGGAAAAAACGCATTTTCCGCACATTTCAATCGGCTCACCCATCGAAACACGCTGCCAACAACACATGGCCGACCGTCCCGCGTTCCCACTTGTGTCCCGATGAAAACAGTACCTCACATGTGTGGGTGCACCTACTTGGGCGCCAAGGGGATTGCCTAAAACACAAGTAACGCCAAGTCTGTTTTCACACCTGAATTTCACACTCTCTGCAGATGGGCACACCACAGATATGGGCCTTGGGTGTCCAAGCCACCAAGGAAAACAGGGAACCCCATGCATTTCCGAAAAGAGCACACCAGTGGGAATCCGCAGAGGTATGATTTGCGCAAATCGGCCCAAAATGTATTACCCAGACACCCCGCAAAGTCTGAAATGTGGGGAAAAAAACGCATTTTCCGCACATTTCACTCGGCTCACCCATCGAAAAACGCTGCCAACAACACATGGCCTACTGTGCCGTGTTCCAACAGGTGTCCCGATGAAAACAGTACCTCACATGTGTGGGTGCACCTACCTGGGCGCCAAGGGGAAAGCCTAAAACACAAGTAACCGCAAGTCTGTTTTCACTCCTGAATTTCACATTCTCTGCAGATGGGCACACCATACAGATATGGGCCTCGGGTATCCAAGCCACCAAGGAAAACAGGGAACCCCATGCATTTCCAAAAAGAGGACACCCGTGGGAATCCGCAGAGTTATGATTTGCGCAAATCGGCCCAGAATTTATTACCCAGACACCCCTGCAAAGTCAGAAATTGCGGGGAAAAAAACGCATTTTCCGTACATTTCACTCGGCTCACCCATCGAAACACGCTGCCAACAACACATGGACTACCGTCCCGCGTTCCCACTGGTGTCCCGATCAAAACAGTACCTCACATGTGTGGGTGCACCTACTTGGGCGCCAAGGGAAAAGCCTAAAACACAAGTAACGCCAAGTCTGTTTTCACACCTGAATTTCACACTCTCTTCAGAAGTGGCACACCATACAGATATGGGCCTCGCGTGTCCAAGCCACCAAGGAAAACAGGGAACCCCATGCATTTCTGAAAAGAGCACTCCTGTGGTAATCCGCAGAGGTATGAATTGCGCAAATCGGCCCAAAATGTATTACCCAGACACCCCGCAAAGTCTGAAATGTGGGGAAAAAAACGCATTTTCCGCACATTTCACTCGGCTCACCCATCAAAAAACGCTGCCAACAACACATGGCCTACTGTGCCGCGTTCCCACAGGTGTCCCGATAAAAACGGTACCTCACATGTGTGGGTGGATCTACCTGGGCGCCAAGGGGAAAGCCTAAAACACAAGTAACCGCAAGTCTGTTTTCACACCTGAATTTCTCACACTCTACAGACGGGCACACCACACATATATGGGCCTTGGGTGTCCAAGCCACCAAGGAAAACAGGGAAACCCAGGCATTTCTGAAAAGAGGACACCCGTGGCAATCCGCAGAGGTATGATTTGCGCAAATCGGCCCAGAATGTATTACCCAGACACCCCCGCAAAGTCCGAAATGTGGGGAAAAAACGAATTTTCTGCACATTTCAATCGGCTCACCCATCGAAACACGCCGCCAACAATACATGGCCTACCGTCCCCCGTTCCCACAGGTGTCCCGATAAAAACAGAACCTCACATGTGTGGGTGCACCTACCTGGGCGCCAAGGGGAAAGCCTAAAACACAAGTAACCCCAAGTCTGTTTTCACACCTGAATTTCTAACACTCTACAGACGGGCACACCACACATATATGGGCCTTGGGTGTCCAAGCCACCAAGGAAAACAGGGAAACCCATGCATTTCTGAAAGGAGGACACCCGTGGCAATCCGCAGAGGTATGATTTGCGCAAATCGGCCCAGAATTTATTACCCAGACCCCGCCGCAAAGTCAGAAATGTGGTGAAAAAAAACGCATTTCCCGCACATTTCACTCGCTATACCCATCGAAACGCGCTGCCAGCAACACATGGCCTACCGTCCCGCGTTCCAACAGGTGTCCCGATGAAAACAGTACCTCACATGTGTGGGTGCACCTACCTAGCGCCAAGGGGAAAGCCTAAAACACAAGTAACCGCAAGTCTGTTTTCACACCTGAATTTCACACTCTCTTCAGACGGGCACACCATACAGATATGGGCCTCGCGTGTCCAAGCCACCAAGGAAAACAGGGAACCCCATGCATTTCCGAAAAGAGCACTCCTGTGGTAATCCGCAGAGGTATGATTTGCGCAAATCGGCCCAAAATGTATTACCCAGACACCCCGCAAAGTCTGAAATGTGGGGAAAAAAAACACATTTTCCGCACATTTCACTCGGCTCACCCATCGAAAAACACTGCCAACAACACATGTCCTACTGTGCCGTGTTGCAACAGGTGTCCCGATGAAAACAGTACCTCACATGTGTGGGTGCACCTACCTGGACGCCAAGGGGAAAGCCTAAAACACAAGTAACGCCAAGTCTGTTTTCACACCTGAATTTCACACTCTCTGCAGACAGTCACACCACAGAGCTATGGACGTCGGGTGTCCAAGCCACCAAGGAAAACAGGGAACCCTATGCATTTCAGAAAAGAGGACACTTGTGGGAATCCGCAGAGGTATGATTTGCGCAAATCGCCCAAGAATGTATTACCCAGACACCCCCACAAAGTCCGAAATGTGGTGAAAAAACGCATTTTCTGCACATTTTAATCGGCTCACCCATCGAAACACGCCGCCAACAACACATGGCCTACCGTGCCGTGTTCTCACAGGTGTCCCGATAAAAACGGTACCTCACATGTGTGGGTGGACCTACCTGGGCGCCAAGGGCAAAGCCTAAAACACAAGTAACCCCAAGTCTGTTTTCACACCTGAATTTCACACTCTCTGCAGATGGGCACACCACACAGATATGGGCCTTGGGTGTCCAAGCCACCAAGGAAAACAGGGAACCCCATGCATTTCCGAAAAGAGGACACCCGTGGGAATCCGAAGAGGTATGATTTGCGCAAATCTGCCCAGAATTTATTACCCAGACACCCCCGCAAAGACTGAAATGTGGGGAAAAATATGCATTTTCCGCACATTTCACTCGGCTCACCCATCGAAACACACTACCAACAACACATGGCCTACTGTCCCGCGTTCCCACAGGTGTCCCGATAAAAACAGTACCTCACATGTGTGGGTGCACCTACCTGGGCGCCAAGGGGAAAGCCTAAAACACAAGTAACGCCAAGTCTGTTTTCATACCTGAATTTCACACTCTCTGCAGACAGGCACACCACAGAGCTATGGACCTCGGGTGTCCAAGCCACCAAGGAAAACAGGGAACCCTATGCATTTCAGAAAAGAGGACACTCGTGGGAATCCGCAGAGGTATGATTTGCGCAAATCGGCCCATAATGTATTACCCAGACACCCCACAAAGTCCGAAATGTGGTGAAAAAACGCATTTTCCGCACATTTCAATCGGCTCACCCATCGAAACACGCCGCCAACAACACATGGCCTACCGTCCCGCGTTCCCACATGTGTCCCGATAAAAACAGTACCTAACATGTGTGGGTGGACCTACCTGGGCGCCAAGGGCAAAGCCTAAAACACAAGTAACCCCAAGTCGAATTTCACACTCTCTGCAGATGGGCACACCACACAGATATGGGCCTTGGGTGTCCAAGCCACCAAGTAAAACAGGGAACCCCATGCATTTCCGAAAAGAGGACACCTGTGGGAATCCACAAAGGTATGATTTGCGCAAATCGGCCCAGAATGTATTACCCAGACACCACCGCAAAATCCGAAATGTGGGGAAAAAACGCATTTTCCGCACATTTCAATCGGCTCACCCATCGAAACACGCCGCCAACAACACATGGCCTACCGTCCCGCGTTCCCACAGGGGTCCCGATAAAAACAGTACCTCACATGTGTGGGTGCACCTACCTGGGCGCCAAGGGGAAAGCCTAAAACACAAATAACCCCAAGTCTGTTTTCACACCTGAATTTCTCACACTCTACAGACGGGAACACCACACATATATGGGCCTTGGGTGTCCAAGCCACCAAGGAAAACAGGGAAACCCATGCATTTCTGAAAAGAGGACACCCGGGCAATCCGCAGAGGTATGATTTGCGCAAATCGGCCCAGAATTTATTACCCAGACACCCCCGCAAAGTCAGAAATGTGGTGAAAAAAACGCATTTCCCGCACATTTCACTCGATTTACCCATCGAAACACGCTGCCAGCAACACATGGCCTACCGTCCCGCGTTCCAACAGGTGTCCCGATGAAAACAGTACCTCACATGTGTGGGTGCACCTACCTGGGCGCCAAGGGGAAAGCCTAAAACACAAGTAACCGCAAGTCTGTTTTCACACCTGAATTTCACACTCTCTGCAGACGGGCACACCATACAGATATGGGCCTCGGGTGTCCAAGCCACCAAGGAAAACAGGGAACCCTATGCATTTCCGAAAAGAGGACACCCGTGGGAATCCGCAGAGGTATGATTTGCGCAAATCGGCCCAAAATGTATTACCCAGACACCCCGCAAAGTCTGAAATGTGGGGAAAAAAACGCATTTTCCGCACATTTCACTCGGCTCACCCATCGAAAAACGCTGCCAACAACACATGGCCTACTGTGCCGTGTTCCCACAGGTGTCCCGATAAAAACGGTACCTCACATGTGTGGGTGGACCTACCTGGGCGCCGAGGGCAAAGCCTAAAACACAAGTAACCCCAAGTCTGTTTTCACACCTGAATTTCACACTCTCTGCAGATGGGCACACCACACAGATATGGGCCTTGGGAGTCCAAGCCACCAAGGAAAACAGGGAACCTCATGCATTTCCAAAAAGAGGACACGTGTGGCAATCCGCGGAGGTATGATTTGCGGAAATCTGCCCCGAATTTATTACCCAGATACCCCCACAAAGTCCGAAATGTGGGGAAAAAAATGCATTTTCCGTACATTTCACTCGGCTCACCCATCGAAACACGCTACCAACAACACATGGCCTACCGTGCCGTGTTCTCGCAGGTGTCCCGATAAAAACGGTACCTCACATGTGTGGGTGGACCTACCTGGGCGCCAAGTGCAAAGCCTAAAACACAAGTAAGCCCAAGTCTGTTTTCACACCTGAATTTCACACTCTCTGCAGATGGGCACACCACACAGATATGGGCCTTGGGTGTCCAAGCCACCAAGGAAAACAGGGAACCCCATGCATTTCCGAAAAGAGGACGCCGGTGGGAATCCGCAGAGGTCTGATTTGCGCAAATCGACCCAGAATGTGTTACCCAGACATCCCTGCAAAGTCCGAAATGTGGGGAAAAAACGCATTTTCCGCACATTTCAATCGGCTCACCCATCGAAACACACCGCCAACAACACATGGCCTACCGTCCCGCGTTCCCACAGGTGTCCCGATAAAAACAGTACCTCACATGTGTGGGTGCACCTACCTGGGCGCCAAGGGGAAAGCCTAAAACACAAGTAACCCCAAGTCTGTTTTCACACCTGAATTTCTCACACTCTACAGACGGGCACACCATACAGATATGGGCCTCGCGTGTCCAAGCCACCAAGGAAAACAGGGAACCCCATGTATTTCCGAAAAGAGGACACTCGTGGGAATCCGCAGAGGTATGATTTGCGCAAATCGGCCCAAAATTTATTACCCAGACACCCCGCAAAGTCTGAAATGTGGGGAAAAAAACGCATTTTCCGCACATTTCACTCGGGTCACCCATCGAAAAACGCTTCCAACAACATATGGCCTACTGTGCCGTGTTCCCACAGGTGTCCCGATAAAAACGGTACCTCACATGTGTGGGTGGACCTACCTGGGCGCCAAGGGCAAAGCCTAAAACACAAGTAACCCCAAGTCTGTTTTCACACCTGAATTTCACACTCTCTGCAGATGGGCACACCACACAGATATGGGCCTTGGGTGTCCAAGCCACCAAGGAAAACAGGGAACCTCATGCATTTCCGAAAAGAGGACACGCGTGGCAATCCGCGGAGGTATGATTTGCGCAAATCTGCCCCGGATTTATTACCCAGATAACCCCACAAAGTCCGAAATGCGGGGAAAAAAATGCATTTTCCGTACATTTCATTCAGCTCACCCATCGAAACACGCCGCCAACAACACATGGCCTACTGTCCCGCGTTCCCACAGGTGTCCCGATAAAAACAGTACCTCACATGTGTGGGTGCACCTACCTGGGTGCCAAGGGGAAAGCCTAAAACACAAGTAACGCCAAGTCTGTTTTCACACCTGAATTTCACACTCTCTGCAGACAGGCACACCACACAGCTATGGACCTCGGGTGTCCAAGCCACCAAGGAAAACAGGGAACCCTATGCATTTCAGAAAAGAGGACACTCGTGGGAATCCGCAGAGGTATGATTTGCGCAAATCGGCCCAGAATGTATTACCCAGACACCCCCGCAAAGTCCGAAATGTGGTGAAAAAACGCATTTTCCACACATTTCAATCAGCTCACCCATCGAAACACGCCGCCAACAACACATGGCCTACCGTCCCGCGTTCCCACATGTGTCCCGATAAAAACAGTACCTCACATGTGTGGGTGCACCTACTTGGGCGCCAAGGGGATTGCCTAAAACACAAGTAACGCCAAGTCTGTTTTCACACCTGAATTTCACACTCTCTGCAGACGGGCACACCACACAGATATGGGACTTGGGTGTCCAAGCCACCAAGGAAAACAGGGAACCCCATGCAGTTCCGAAAAGAGCCCTCCTGTGGCAATCCGCAGTGGTATGATTTGCGTAAATCGGCCCAGAATTTATTACCCAGACACCCCCGCAAAGTCCAAAATGTGGGGGGGAAAAAAACACATTTCCCGCACATTTCACTCGGTTTACCCATCGAAACAAGCGGCCAGCAACACATGGTTTACCGTCCCGCGTTCCCACAGGTGTCCCGATGAAAATAGTACCTCACATGGGTGGGTGCACCTACCTGGCGCCAAGGGGAAAGCCTAAAACACAAGTAACCCCAAGTCTGTTTTCACACCTGAATTTCACACTCTCTGCAGACGGGCACACCATACAGATATGGGCCTCGGGTGTCCAAGCCACCAAGGAAAACAGGGAACCCGATGCATTTCCGAAAAGAGGACACCCGTGTAAATCCGCAGAGGTATAATTTGCACAAATCGGCCCAGAATTTATTACCCAGACACCCCCGCTAAGTCTGAAATGTGGGGAAAAAACGCATTTTCTGCACATTTCAATCGGCTCACCCATCGAAACACGCTGCCGACAACACATGGCCTACCGTCCCGTGTTCCCACAGGTGTCCCGATAAAAACAGTACCTCACATGTGTGGGTGCACCTACCTGGGCGCCAAGGAGAAAGCCTAAAACACAAGTAACCCCAAGTCTGTTTTCACACCTGAATTTCACACTCTCTGCAGATGGGCACACCACACAGATATGGGCCTCGGGTATCCAAGCCACCAAGGAAAACAGGGAACCCCATGCATTTCTGAAAAGAGCACTCCTGTGGTAATCCGCAGAGGTATGATTTGCGCAAATCGGCCCAAAATGTATTACCCAGACACCCCGCGAAGTCTGAAATGTGGGGAAAAAAACGCATTTTCCGCACATTTCACTCGGCTCACCCATCGAAAAACGCTGCCAACAACACATGGCCTACTGTGCCGTGTTCCAACAGGTGTCCCGATAAAAACGGTACCTCACATGTGTGGGTGGACCTACCTGGGCGCCAAGGGGAAAGCCTAAAACACAAGTAACCCCAAGTCTGTTTTCACACCTGAATTTCTCACACTCTACAGACGGGCACACCACACATATATGGGCCTTGGGTGTCCAAGCCACCAAGGAAAACAGGCAACCGCATGCATTTCTGAAAAGACGACACCCGTGGCAATCCGCAGAGGTATGATTTGCGCAAATCGGCCCAGAATGTATTACCCAGACCCCGCCGCAAAGTCAGAAATGTGGTGAAAAAACGCATTTTCCGCACATTTCACTCGATTTACCCATCGAAACCCGCTGCCAGCAACACATGGCCTACCGTCCCGCGTTCCAACAGGTGTCCCGATGAAAACAGTACCTCACATGTGTGGGTGCACCTACCTGGCGCCAAGGGGAAAGCCTAAAACACAAGTAACCGCAAGTCTGTTTTCACACCTGAATTTCTCACACTCTACAGACGGGCACACCACACATATATGGGCCTTGGGTGTCCAAGCCACCAAGGAAAACAGGGAAACCCATGCATTTCTGAAAAGAGGACACCCGTGGCAATCCGCAGAGGTATGATTTGCGCAAATCGGCCCAGAATGTATTACCCAGACACCCCCGCAAAGTCCGAAATGTGGGGAAAAAACGCATTTTCCGCACATTTCAATCGGCTCACCCATCGAAACACGCTGCCAACAACACATGGCCGACCGTCCCGCGTTCCCACTTGTGTCCCGATGAAAACAGTACCTCACATGTGTGGGTGCACCTACTTGGGCGCCAAGGGGATTGCCTAAAACACAAGTAACGCCAAGTCTGTTTTCACACCTGAATTTCACACTCTCTGCAGATGGGCACACCACAGATATGGGCCTTGGGTGTCCAAGCCACCAAGGAAAACAGGGAACCCCATGCATTTCCAAAAAGAGCACACCAGTGGGAATCCGCAGAGGTATGATTTGCGCAAATCGGCCCAAAATGTATTACCCAGACACCCCGCAAAGTCTGAAATGTGGGGAAAAAAACGCATTTTCCGCACATTTCACTCGGCTCACCCATCGAAAAACGCTGCCAACAACACATGGCCTACTGTGCCGTGTTCCAACAGGTGTCCCGATGAAAACAGTACCTCACATGTGTGGGTGCACCTACCTGGGCGCCAAGGGGAAAGCCTAAAACACAAGTAACCGCAAGTCTGTTTTCACTCCTGAATTTCACATTCTCTGCAGATGGGCACACCATACAGATATGGGCCTCGGGTATCCAAGCCACCAAGGAAAACAGGGAACCCCATGCATTTCCAAAAAGAGGACACCCGTGGGAATCCGCAGAGTTATGATTTGCGCAAATCGGCCCAGAATTTATTACCCAGACACCCCTGCAAAGTCAGAAATTGCGGGGAAAAAAACGCATTTTCCGTACATTTCACTCGGCTCACCCATCGAAACACGCTGCCAACAACACATGGACTACCGTCCCGCGTTCCCACTGGTGTCCCGATCAAAACAGTACCTCACATGTGTGGGTGCACCTACTTGGGCGCCAAGGGGATTGCCTAAAACACAAGTAACGCCAAGTCTGTTTTCACACCTGAATTTCACACTCTCTTCAGAAGTGGCACACCATACAGATATGGGCCTCGCGTGTCCAAGCCACCAAGGAAAACAGGGAACCCCATGCATTTCTGAAAAGGGCACTCCTGTGGTAATCCGCAGAGGTATGAATTGCGCAAATCGGCCCAAAATGTATTACCCAGACACCCCGCAAAGTCTGAAATGTGGGGAAAAAAACGCATTTTCCGCACATTTCACTCGGCTCACCCATCAAAAAACGCTGCCAACAACACATGGCCTACTGTGCCGCGTTCCCACAGGTGTCCCGATAAAAACGGTACCTCACATGTGTGGGTGGATCTACCTGGGCGCCAAGGGGAAAGCCTAAAACACAAGTAACCGCAAGTCTGTTTTCACACCTGAATTTCTCACACTCTACAGACGGGCACACCACACATATATGGGCCTTGGGTGTCCAAGCCACCAAGGAAAACAGGGAAACCCAGGCATTTCTGAAAAGAGGACACCCGTGGCAATCCGCAGAGGTATGATTTGCGCAAATCGGCCCAGAATGTATTACCCAGACACCCCCGCAAAGTCCGAAATGTGGGGAAAAAACGAATTTTCTGCACATTTCAATCGGCTCACCCATCGAAACACGCCGCCAACAATACATGGCCTACCGTCCCCCGTTCCCACAGGTGTCCCGATAAAAACAGAACCTCACATGTGTGGGTGCACCTACCTGGGCGCCAAGGGGAAAGCCTAAAACACAAGTAACCCCAAGTCTGTTTTCACACCTGAATTTCTAACACTCTACAGACGGGCACACCACACATATATGGGCCTTGGGTGTCCAAGCCACCAAGGAAAACAGGGAAACCCATGCATTTCTGAAAGGAGGACACCCGTGGCAATCCGCAGAGGTATGATTTGCGCAAATCGGCCCAGAATTTATTACCCAGACCCCGCCGCAAAGTCAGAAATGTGGTGAAAAAAAACGCATTTCCCGCACATTTCACTCGCTTTACCCATCGAAACGCGCTGCCAGCAACACATGGCCTACCGTCCCGCGTTCCAACAGGTGTCCCGATGAAAACAGTACCTCACATGTGTGGGTGCACCTACCTAGCGCCAAGGGGAAAGCCTAAAACACAAGTAACCGCAAGTCTGTTTTCACACCTGAATTTCACACTCTCTTCAGACGGGCACACCATACAGATATGGGCCTCGCGTGTCCAAGCCACCAAGGAAAACAGGGAACCCCATGCATTTCCGAAAAGAGCACTCCTGTGGTAATCCGCAGAGGTATGATTTGCGCAAATCGGCCCAAAATGTATTACCCAGACACCCCGCAAAGTCTGAAATGTGGGGAAAAAAAACACATTTTCCGCACATTTCACTCGGCTCACCCATCGAAAAACACTGCCAACAACACATGTCCTACTGTGCCGTGTTGCAACAGGTGTCCCGATGAAAACAGTACCTCACATGTGTGGGTGCACCTACCTGGACGCCAAGGGGAAAGCCTAAAACACAAGTAACGCCAAGTCTGTTTTCACACCTGAATTTCACACTCTCTGCAGACAGTCACACCACAGAGCTATGGACGTCGGGTGTCCAAGCCACCAAGGAAAACAGGGAACCCTATGCATTTCAGAAAAGAGGACACTTGTGGGAATCCGCCGAGGTATCATTTGCGCAAATCTGCCCCGAATTTATTACCCAGATACCCCCACAAAGTCCGAAATACGGGGAAAAAAATGCATTTTCCGTACATTTCACTCGGCTCACCCATCGAAACACGCCGCCAACAACACATGGCCTACTGTCCCGCGTTCCCACAGGTGTCCCGATAAAAACAGTACCTCACATGTGTGGGTGCACCTACCTGGGCGCCAAGGGGAAAGCGTAAAACACAAGTAACGCCAAGTCTGTTTTCACACCTGAATTTCACACTCTCTGCAGACAGGCACACCACACAGCTATGGACCTCGGGTGTCCAAGCCACCAAGGAAAACAGGGAACCCTATGCATTTCAGAAAAGAGGACACTCGTGGGAATCCGCAGAGTTATGATTTGCGCAAATCGGCCCAGAATGTATTACCCAGACACCCCCGCAAAGTCTGAAATGTGGTGAAAAAACACATTTTCCGCACATTTCAATCGGCTCACCCATCGAAACACGCCTCCAACAACACATGGCCTACTGTCCCGCGTTCCCACATGTGTCCCGATAAAAACAGTACCTCACATGTGTGGGTGCACCTACCTGGGCGCCAAGGGGAAAGCCTAAAACACAAGTAACCGCAAGTCTGTTTTCAAACCTGAATTTCACACTCTCTGCAGACGGGCACACCATACAGATATGGGCCTCGGGTGTCTAAGCCACCAAGGAAAACAGGGAACCCCATGCATTTCCGAAAAGAGCCCTCCTGTGGCAATCCGCAGAGGTATGATTTGCGCAAATCGGCCCAGAATTTATTACCCAGACACCCCCGCAAAGTCCAAAATGTGGGGGAAAAAACGCATTTCCTGCACATTTCACTCGGTTTACCCATCGAAACAAGCTGCCAGCAACACATGGCTTACCGTCCCGCGTTCCCACAGGTGTCCCGATGAAAATAGTACCTCACATGTGTGGGTGCACCTACCTGGCGCCAAGGGGAAAGCCTAAAACACAAGTAACCTCAAGTCTGTTTTCACACTTGAATTTCACACACTCTGCAGACGGGCACACCATACAGATATGGGCCTCGGGTGTCCAAGCCACCAAGGACAACAGGGAACCCGATGCATTTCCGAAAAGAGGACACCCGTGGGAAAACGCAGAGGTATAATTTGCGCAAATCGGCCCAGAATTTATTACCCAGACACCTTCGCAAAGTCCGAAATGTGATGAAAAAAACGCATTTTCCGCACATTTCACTCGGCTCACCCATCGAAACACGCCGCCAACAACACATGGCCTACTGTCCCATGTTCCCACAGGGGTCCTGATGAAAACAGTACCTCACATGTTTGGGTGCACCTACCTGGGCGCCAAGGGGAAAGCCTAAAACAAAAGTAACCCCAAGTCTGTTTTCACACCTGAATTTCACACTCTCTGCAGACGCGCAAACCATACAGATATGGGCCTCGGGTGTCCAAGCCACCAAGGAAAACAGGGAACCTGATGCATTTCCGAAAAGAGCACACCCTTGGGAATCCGCAGAGGTATGATTTGCGCAAATCGGCCCAGAATTTATTACCAAGACAACCCCGCAAAGTCCGAAATGTGGGGAAAAAAATGCATTTTCCGTACATTTCAATCGTCTCACCCATCGAAACACGCCGCCAACAACACATGGCCTACCGTCCCGCGTTCCCACAGGTGTCCCGATAAAAACGGTACCTCACATGTGTGGGTGCACCTACCTAGGTGCCAAGGGGAAAGCCTAAAACACAAGTAACCCCAAGTCTGTTTTCACACCTGAATTTCACACTCTCTGCAGACGGGCACACCACACAGATATGGGCCTCGGGTGTCCAAGCCACGAAGGAAAACAGGGAACCCTATGCATTTCAGAAAAGAGGACACTCGTGGGAATCTGCAGAGGTATGATTTGCGCAAATCGGCCCAGAATTTATTACCCAGACACCCCCGCAAAGTCTGAAATGTAGGGAAAAAAACGCATTTTCCGCACATTTCACTCGGCTCACCCATCGAAACACATGACCTACCGTGCCGTGTTCCCACAGGTGTCCCGATAAAAACGGTACCCCACATGTGTGGGTGGACCTACCTGGGCGCCAAGGGCAAAGCCTAAAATAAAACACAAGTAACCCCAAGTCTGTTTTCACACCTGAATTTCACACTCTCTTCAGACGGGCACACCATACAGATATGGGCCTCGCGTGTCCAAGCCACCAAGGAAAACAGGGAACCCCATGCATTTCCGAAAAGAGCACTCCTGTGGTAATCCGCAGAGGTATGATTTCCGCAAATCGGCCCAGAATTTATTACCCAGATACCCCCGCAAAATCCAAAATGTGGGGAAAAAACGCATTTCCCGCACATTTCACTCGGCTTACCCATCGAAACAAGCTGCCAGCAACACATGGCCTACCATCCCGCGTTCCCACAGGTGTCCCGATGAAAATAGTACCTCACATGTGTGGGTGCACCTACCTGGCACCAAGGCGAAAGCCTACAACACAAGTAACCCCAAGTCTGTTTTCACACCTGAATTTCCCACTCACTGCAGACGGGCACACCACACAGCTAGGGACCTCGGGTGTCCAAGCCACCAAGGAAAACAGGGAACCCTCAGAAAAGAGGACACTCGTGGGAATCCGCAGAGGTATGATTTGCGCAAATCGGCCCAGAATTTATTACCCAGACACCCCGCAAAGTCTGAAATGTGGGGAAAAAAAATGCATTTTCCGCACATTTCACTCGGCTCACCCATCGAAAAACACTGCCAACAACACATGGCCTACTGTGCCGTGTTCCCACAGGGGTCCTGATGAAAACAGTACCTCACATGTTTGGGTGCACCTACCTGGGCGCCAAGGGGAAAGCCTAAAACAAAAGTAACCCCAAGTCTGTTTTCACACCTGAATTTCACACTCTCTGCAGACGCGCAAACCATACAGATATGGGCCTCGGGTGTCCAAGCCACCAAGGAAAACAGGGAACCTGATGTATTTCCGAAAAGAGCACACCCTTGGGAATCCGCAGAGGTATGATTTGCGCAAATCGGCCCAGAATTTATTACCAAGACAACCCCGCAAAGTCCGAAATGTGGGGAAAAAAATGCATTTTCCGTACATTTCAATCGTCTCACCCATCGAAACACGCCGCCAACAACACATGGCCTACCGTCCCGCGTTCCCACAGGTGTCCCGATAAAAACGGTACCTCACATGTGTGGGTGCACCTACCTGGGCGCCAAGGGGAAAGCCTAAAACACAAGTAACCCCAAGTCTGTTTTCACACCTGAATTTCACACTCTCTGCAGACGGGCACACCACACAGATATGGGCCTCGGGTGTCCAAGCCACCAAGGAAAACAGGGAACCCTATGCATTTCAGAAAAGAGGACACTCGTGGGAATCTGCAGAGGTATGATTTGCGCAAATCGGCCCAGAATTTATTACCCAGACACCTCCGCAAAGTCTGAAATGTGGGGAAAAAACGCATTTTCCGCACATTTCACTCGGCTCACTCATCGAAACACGCTGCCAACAACACATGACCTACCGTGCCGTGTTCCCACAGGTGTCCCGATAAAAACGGTACCCCACATGTGTGGGTGGAACTACCTGGGCGCCAAGGGCAAAGCCTAAAATAAAACACAAGTAACCCCAAGTCTGTTTTCACACCTGAATTTCACACTCTGCAGATGGGCACACCACACAGATATGGGCCTTGGGTGTCCAAGCCACCAAGGAAAACAGGGAAACCCATGCATTTCTGAAAAGAGGACACCCTGTAACGCTCACCTGATTCCCGCAGAGGCGCCGGTCTTGACTGGGTGAATGCCGTATCTTCAAAGGTGATGTGTAACACACGGTTGGCTCTTTGGGCTGGACCTCTGTGCACTGTATGTCTGACTCGAAGAGTAAGATGTCTGCAGATAGAAAATATGGGATTAATGAACTGGGGTTATTGGGTGCCTCTCTCCTCTTCCCTTTCTCTTCTCCTGTAGAACCCCAAAGGTTAACGCCCTCACCTTAGGTAAGTGAACGCCGAGCTCTCCATCTGCCTCGGGGCAGGGTGCCATAACCAGTTTCTTCACTGGATAAGGGTGCAGGCCTCTTGACCTCAGAGGACTGCTGTCCATCGTTAACTGCAAGAACGGTAAGTTCTGGGCACTTCAAATGTCTTAAAAGTCTTTTGTAATGATATCTCTTGTTTTGCAGGGTTCCGGCGATGGCGGATGGCGGGCTGATGAGAGTTGAGGATCGAACCCGCGTGAGGAATAGAAGCGCCTGGAAGCACGTAAGTAAGCGCTTGTAGCCTGCTTCACGATGCGCACTAACTGTCCCTTTTTTCTTGCAGGTACAAGTTCGGAGCTTTAGAGAAGCTGAAGGGTGCTGGAATACCCACTGGATTCGGCGTGGGAAGGAGTAATGGCACGTGAGTAATAAAGTTGCCCAATGTCTTTAAACGCACCTTATTTTGTCTTTCAGATACGGGATGCAGCGCCGAAGGCCTCCGGAGCGTGCGAAGAGCTGGTAAGCTTTTGTCTTTCAGATGCCGGAATGCAGTGCGAAGACCTCCGGAGCATGCGAAGAGTAGGTAAGCCTTTGTCTTTCAGGTGCCGGAATGCAGCGCGAGGCGTTGGTGACAGCCGATGGACCAGGTAAGAGATGTGCTGCCACTGAAGACCGTAGTGCTAACCTGTTCTTTCTTTGTCTTTACAGGTGCTGCTGAAGACTGGATTCCAGGATGGTAAGCCTTTGTTCCCTTAGGCCCAGGATCAGAAGCAGAAGACACGATGAGTGTTCTGCTGCAGAGAATGCAGAATAACGCAAAGCAAGATTCATCCATCGGGTGTGGTTTAAATAGCCTCCTGTAGTGCTTAGGTGTCTCCTTCCACAGCCACGCCTAGGTAAGAAAAGAGTTCCTGCTTTCCAGAAGAGTTCCAGTGTTCTGAACCTAGGGAGTGGCTCCTGCCCCACCCAACAGGAAAAGTAGTCCCAAACAGAAGAGGATCAGGGGTTCAACTGGCAGGTAAGTAAGCAGCATGGTATGCTGCAGGTAAGTCCACCCAAGCATTATGAGCCCGGCGCTTCTAGCGCTGGGACTGGGCATCTTTATGAGCCTGGTGCCACTGGCGCCAGGACAGGGTCCAAAAGGTCCCAATTGGGACTGGCTGGCACTCGGAACCGGGGTTATGGGTCTGCTTCCAAGGGAGTCGGGCAAGTCCTGATCTTTTGGAAGCAGAGATCATGACACACCCGTGGCAATCCGCAGAGGTATGATTTGCGCAAATCTGCCCCAAATTTATTACCCAGATACCCCCACAAAGTCCGAAATGCGGGGAAAAAAATGCATTTTCCGTACATTTCACTCGGCTCACCCATCGAAACACGCTGCCAACAACACATGGCCTACCTACCTATGACCCAGACACCCCCGCAAAGTCCAAAATGTGGGGAAAAAAATGCATTTCCCGCACATTTCAATCGGCCCACCCATCGAAACACGCCGCCAACAACACATGGCCTACCGTCCCGCGTTCCCACAGGTGTCCCGATAAAAACAGTACCTCACATGTGTGGGTGCACCTACCTGGGCGCCAAGGGGAAAGCCTAAAACACAAGTAACCCCAAGTCTGTTTTCACACCTGAATTTCTCACACTCTACAGACGGGCACACCACATATATATGGGCCTTGGGTGTCCAAGCCACCAAGGAAAACAGGGAAACCCATGCATTTCTGAAAAGAGGACACTCCTGTGGTAATCCGCAGAGGTATGATTTGCGCAAATCGGCCCAGAATTTATTACCCAGACACCCCCGCAAAGTCCAAAATGTGGGAAAAAAACGCATTTTCCGCACATTTCACTCGGATCACCCATCGGAAAACGCTGCCAACAACACATGGCCTACTGTGCCGTGTTCCCACAGGTGTCCCGATAAAAACGGTACCTCACATGTGTGGGTGGACCTACCTGGGCGCCAAGGGCAAAGCCTAAAACACAAGTAACCCCAAGTCTGTTTTCACACCTGAATTTCACACACTCTGCAGATGGGCACACCACACAGATATGGGCCTTGGGTGTCCAAGCCACCAAGGAAAACAGGGAACCCCATGCATTTCCGAAAAGAGGACACGCGTGGCAATCCGCGGAGGTATGATTTGCGCAAATCTGCCCCGAATTTATTACCCAGATACCCCCACAAAGTCCGAAATGCAGGGAAAAAAATGCATTTTCCGTACATTTCACTCGGCTCACCCATCGAAACACACCGCCAACAACACATGGCCTACTGTCCCGCGTTCCCACAGGTGACCCGATAAAAACAGTACCTCACATGTGTGGGTGCACCTACCTGGGCGCCAAGGGGAAAGCCTAAAACACAAGGCAACGCCAAGTCTGTTTTCACACCTGAATTTCACACTCTCTGCAGACAGGCACACCACACAGCTATGGATCTCGGGTGTCCAAGCCACCAAGGAAAACAGGGAACCCTATGCATTTCAGAAAAGAGGACACTCGTGGATATCCGCAGAGGTATGATTTGCGCAAATCGGCCCAGAATGTATTACCCAGACACCCCCGCAAAGTCCGAAATGTGGTGAAAAAACGCATTTTCCGCACATTTCAATCTGCTCACCCATCGAAACACGCCGCCAACAACACATGGCCTACCGTCCCGCGTTCCCACATGTGTCCCGATAAAAACAGTACCTCACATGTGTGGGTGCACCTACCTGGGCGCCAAGGGGAAAGCCTAAAACACAAGTAACCGCAAGTCTGTTTTCACACCTGAATTTCACACTCTCTGCAGACGGGCACACAACACAGATATGGGCCTTGGGTGTCCAAGCCACCAAGGAAAACAGGGAACCCCATGCATTTCCGAAAAGAGCCCTCCTGTGGCAATCCGCAGAGGTATGATTTGCGCAAATCGGCCCAGAATTTATTACCCAGACACCCCCGCAAAGTCCAAAATGTGGGGGAAAAAAAGGCATTTCCCGCACATTTCACTCGGTTTACCCATCGAAACACGCTGCCAACAACACATGGCCTACCGTCCCACGTTCCCACAGGTGTCCCGATAAAAACAGTACCTCACATGTCTGGGTGCACCTACCTGGGCGCCAAGGGGAAAGCCTAAAACACAAGTAACCCCAAGTCTGTTTTCACACCTGAATTTCACAGTCTCTGCAGACGGGCACACCACACAGATATGGGCCTTGGGTGTCCAAGCCACCAAGGAAAACAGGGAACCCCATGCATTTCCGAAAAGAGGACAACCGTGGGAATCCGCAGAGGTATGATTTGTGCAAATCGGACCAGAATGTATTACCCAGACACCCCCGCAAAGTCCGAAATGTGGGGAAAAAACGCATTTCCCGCACATTTCTCTTGGTTTACCCATCGAAACATGCTGCCAACATCACATGGCCTACCGTCCCACATTTCCAAAGGTGTCCCAATGAAAACAGTACCTCACATGTGTGGGTGCACCTACTTGGGCACCAGATTGCCTAAAACACAAGTAACGCCAAGTCTGTTTTCACACCTGAATTTCACACTCTCTTCAGACGGGCACACCATACAGATATGGGCCTCGGGTGTCCAAGCCACCAAGGAAAACAGGGAACCCCATGCATTTCCGAAAAGAGGCCACCTGTGGGAATCCGCAGAGGTATGATTTTTGCAAATCGGCCCAGAATGTGTAACCCAAACACCCCCGCAAAGTCCGAAATGTGGGGAAAAAATGCATTTTCCCCACATTTCAATCGGCTCACCCATCGAAACACGCCGTCAACAACACATGGCCTACCGTCCCGCGTTCCCACAGGTGTCCCGATAAAAACAGTACCTCACATGTGTGGGTGCGCCTACCTGGGCGCCAAGGGGAAAGCCTAAAACACAAGTAACGCCAAGTCTGTTTTCACACCTGAATTTCACATTCTCTGCAGACGGGCACACCACACAGATATGGGCCTTGGGTGTCCAAGCCACCAAGGAAAACAGGGAACCACATGCATTTCCGAAAAGAGCCCTCCTGTGGCAATCCGCAGTGGTATGATTTGCGCAAATCGGCCCAGAATTTATTACCCAGACACCCCCGCAAAGTCCAAAATGTGGGGGAAAAAAGGCATTTCCCGCACATTTCACTCGGTTTACCCATCGAAACACGCTGCCAACAACACATGGCCTACCGTCCCATGTTCCCACAGGTGTCCCGATAAAAACAGTACCTCACATGTCTGGGTGCACCTACCTGGGCGCCAAGGGGAAAGCCTAAAACACAAGTAACCTCAAGTCTGTTTTCACACCTGAATTTCACACTCTCTGCAGACGGGCACACCACACAGATATGGGCCTTGGGTGTCCAAGCCACCAAGGAAAACAGGGAACCCCATGCATTTCCGAAAAGAGGACAACCGTGGGAATCCGCAGAGGTATGATTTGCGCAAATCGGACCAGAATGTATTACCCAGACACCCCCGCAAAGTCCGAAATGTGGGGAAAAAACGCATTTCCCGCACATTTCTCTTGGTTTACCCATCGAAACACGCTGCCAACATCACATGGCCTACCGTCCCACATTTCCAAAGGTGTCCCAATGAAAACAGTACCTCACATGTGTGGGTGCACCTACCTGGGCGCCAAGGGGAAAGCCTAAAACACAAGTAACGCCAAGTCTGTTTTCACACCTGAATTTCACACTCTCTTCAGACGGGTACACCATACAGATATGGGCCTCGGGTGTCCAGGCCACCAAGGAAAACAGGGAACCCCATGCATTTCCGAAAAGAGGACACCCGTGGGAATCCGCAGAGGTATGATTTGTGCAAATCGGCCCAGAATTTATTACCCAGACACCCCTGCAAAGTCCAAAATTGCGGGGGAAAAAACGCATTTTCCGTACATTTCACTCGGCTCACCCATCGAAACACGCTGCCAACAACACATGGCCTACCGTCCTGCGTTCCCACTGGTGTCCCGATGAAAACAGTACCTCACATGTGTGGGTGCACCTACTTGGGCACCAGATTGCCTAAAACACAAGTAACCCCAAGTCTGTTTTCACACCTGAATTTCACACTCTCTTCAGACGGGCACACCATACAGATATGGGCCTCGGGTGTCCAAGCCACCAAGGAAAACAGGGAACCCCATGCATTTCCGAAAAGAGGCCACCTGTGGGAATCCGCAGAGGTATGATTTTTGCAAATCGGCCCAGAATGTGTAACCCAAACACCCCCGCAAAGTCCAAAATGTGGGGAAAAAATGCATTTTCCCCACATTTCAATCGGCTCACCCATCGAAACACGCCGTCAACAACACATGGCCTACCGTCCCGCGTTCCCACAGGTGTCCCGATAAAAACAGTACCTCACATGTGTGGGTGCTCCTACCTGGGCGCCAAGGGGAAAGCCTAAAACACAAGTAACGCCAAGTCTGTTTTCACACCTGAATTTCACATTCTCTGCAGACGGGCACACCACACAGATATGGGCCTTGGGTGTCCAAGCCACCAAGGAAAACAGGGAACCACATGCATTTCCGAAAAGAGCCCTCCTGTGGCAATCCGCAGTGGTATGATTTGCGCAAATCGACCCAGAATTTATTACCCAGACACCCCCGCATAGTCCAAAATTTGGGGGGAAAAAAACGCATTTCCCGCACATTTCACTCGGTTTACCCATCCAAACAAGCTGCCAGCAACACATGGTTTACCGTCCCGCGTTCCCACAGGTGTCCCGATGAAAATAGTACCTCACATGTGTGGGTGCACCTACCTGGCGCCAAGGGGAAAGCCTAAAACACAAGTAACCCCAAGTCTGTTTTCACACCTGAATTTCACACTCTGCAGACGGGAACACCATACAGATATGGGCCCGGGTGTCCAAGCCACCAAGGAAAACAGGGAACTCGATGCATTTCCGAAAAGAGGACACCCGTGGGAATCCGCAGAGGTATAGTTTGCACAAATCGGCCCAGAATGTATTACCCAGACACCCTCGCAAAGTCCGAAGTGTGGGGAAAAGAACGCATTTTCCGCACATTTCACTCGGCTCACCCATCGAAACACGCCGCCAACAACACATGGCCTACCGTCCCATGTTCCCACAGGGGTCCCGATGAAAACGGTACCTCACATGTGTGGGTGCACCTACCTGGGCGCCAAGGGGAAAGCCTAAAACACAAGTAACCCCAAGTCTGTTTTCACACCTGAATTTCACACTCTCTGCAGACGGGCACACCACACAGATATGGGCCTTGGGTGTCCAAGCCACCAAAGAAAACAGGGAACCCCATGCATTTCCGAAAACAGCCCTCCTGTGGCAATCCGCAGAGGTATGATTTGCGCAAATCGGCCCAGAATTTATTACCCAGACACCCCTGCAAAGTCCGAAATGTGGGGAAAAAACGCATTTTCTGCACATTTCAATCGGCTCACCCATCGAAACACGCTGCCAACAACACATGGCCTACCGTCCCACGTTCCCACAGGTGTCCCGATAAAAACAGTACCTCACATGTCTGGGTGCACCTACCTGGGCGCCAAGGGGAAAGCCTAAAACACAAGTAACCCCAAGTCTGTTTTCACACCTGAATTTCACACTCTCTGCAGACGGGCACACCACACAGATATGGGCCTTGGGTGTCCAAGCCACCAAGGAAAACAGGGAACCCCATGCATTTCCGAAAAGAGGACAACCGTGGGAATCCGCAGAGGTATGATTTTTGCAAATCGGCCCAGAATGTGTTACCCAAAAACCCCCGCAAAGTCCGAAATGTGGGGAAAAAATGCATTTTCCCCACATTTCAATCGGCTCACCCATCGAAACACGCCGCCAACAACACATGGCCTACCGTCCCGCGTTCCCACAGGTGTCCCGATAAAAACAGTACCTCACATGTGTGGGTGCGCCTACCTGGGCGCCAAGGGGAAAGCCTAAAACACAAGTAACGCCACGTCTGTTTTCACACCTGAATTTCACATTCTCGGCAGACGGGCACACCACACAGATATGGGCCTTGGGTGTCCAAGCCACCAAGGAAAACAGGGAACCACATGCATTTCCGAAAAGAGCCCTCCTGTGGCAATCCGCAGTGGTATGATTTGCGCAAATCGGCCCAGAATTTATTACCCAGACACCCCCGCAAAGTCCAAAATGTGGGGGGAAAAAAACACATTTCCCGCACATTTCACTCGGTTTACCCATCGAAACAAGCTGCCAGCAACACATGGTTTACCGTCCCGCTTTCCCACAGGTGTCCCGATGAAAATAGTACCTCACATGTGTGGGTGCACCTACCTGGCGCCAAGGGGAAAGCCTAAAACACAAGTAACCCCAAGTCTGTTTTCACACCTGAATTTCACACTCTGCAGACGGGAACACCATACAGATATGGGCCTCGGGTGTCCAAGCCACCAAGGAAAACAGGGAACTCGATGCATTTCCGAAAAGAGGACACCCGTGGGAATCCACAGAGGTATAATTTGCACAAATCGGCCCAGAATTTATTACCCAGACACCCTCGCAAAGTCTGAAGTGTGGGGAAAAGAACGCATTTTCCGCACATTTCACTCGGCTCACCCATCGAAACACGCCGCCAACAACACATGGCCTACCGTCCCGCGCTCCCACAGATGTCCCGATAAAAACAGTACGTCACATGTGTGGGTGCACCTACCTGGGCGCCAAGGGGAAAGCCTAAAACACAAGTAACCCCAAGTCTGTTTTCACACCTGAATTTCACACTCTCTGCAGACGGGCACACCACACAGCTATGGACCTCGGGTGTCCAAGCCACCAGGGAAAACAGGGGACCCTATGCATTTCAGAAAAGAGGACACTCGTGGGAATCCGCAGAGGTATGATTTGCGCAAATCGGCCCAGAATTTATTACCCAGACACCCCCGCAAAGTCTGAAATGTGGGGAAAAAAACGCATTTTCCGCACATTTCACTCGGCTCACCCATCGAAACACGCTGCCAACAACACATGGCCTACCGTGCCGTGTTCCCACAGGTGTCCCGATAAAAACGGTACCTCATGTGTGGGTGGACCTACCTGGGCGCCAAGGGCAAAGCCTAAAACACAAGTAACCCCAAGTCTGTTTTCACACCTGAATTTCACACTCTCTGCAGATGGGCACACCACACAGATATGGGCCTTGGGTGTCCAAGCCACCAAGGAAAACAGGGAACCCCATGCATTTCCAAAAAGAGGACACCCGTGGGAATCCGCAGAGGTATGATTTGCGCAAATCTGCCCCGAATTTATTACCCAGATACCCCCACAAAGTCCGAAATGCGGGGAAAAAAATGCATTTTCCGTACATTTTACTCGGCTCACCCATCGAAACACGCTGCCAACAACACATGGCCTACCGTCCCGCATTTCCAGAGTTGTCCCGATGAAAACAGTACCTCACATGTGTGGGTGCACCTACCTGGGCGCCAAGGGGAAAGCCTAAAACAAAAGTAACCCCAAGTCTGTTTTCACACCTGAATTTCACACTCTCTGCAGACGCGCAAACCATACAGATATGGGCCTCGGGTGTCCAAGCCACCAAGGAAAACAGGGAACCTGATGCATTTCCGAAAAGAGCACACCCTTGGGAATCCGCAGAGGTATGATTTGCGCAAATCGGCCCAGAATTTATTACCAAGACAACCCCGCAAAGTCCGAAATGTGGGGAAAAAAATGCATTTTCCGTACATTTCAATCGTCTCACCCATCGAAACACGCCGCCAACAACACATGGCCTACCGTCCCGCGTTCCCACAGGTGTCCCGATAAAAACGGTACCTCACATGTGTGGGTGCACCTACCTGGGCGCCAAGGGGAAAGCCTAAAACACAAGTAACCCCAAGTCTGTTTTCACACCTGAATTTCACACTCTCTGCAGACGGGCACACCACACAGATATGGGCCTCGGGTGTCCAAGCCACCAAGGAAAACAGGGAACCCTATGCATTTCAGAAAAGAGGACACTCGTGGGAATCTGCAGAGGTATGATTTGCGCAAATCGGCCCAGAATTTATTACCCAGACACCTCCGCAAAGTCTGAAATGTGGGGAAAAAACGCATTTTCCGCACATTTCACTCGGCTCACTCATCGAAACACGCTGCCAACAACACATGACCTACCGTGCCGTGTTCCCACAGGTGTCCCGATAAAAACGGTACCCCACATGTGTGGGTGGAACTACCTGGGCGCCAAGGGCAAAGCCTAAAATAAAACACAAGTAACCCCAAGTCTGTTTTCACACCTGAATTTCACACTCTGCAGATGGGCACACCACACAGATATGGGCCTTGGGTGTCCAAGCCACCAAGGAAAACAGGGAACCCCATGCATTTCTGAAAAGAGGACACCTGTGGGAATCCACAGAGGTATGATTTGCGCAAATCGGCCCAGAATGTATTACCCAGACACCCCCGCAAAGTCCGAAATGTGGGGAAAAAACGCATTTTCCGCACATTTCAATCGGCTCACCCATCGAAACACGCCGCCAACAACACATGGCCTACCATCCCTCGTTCCCACAGGTGTCCCGATAAAAACAGTACCTCACATGTGTGGGTGCACCTACCTGAGCGCCAAGAGGAAAGCCTAAAACACAAGTAACCCCAAGTCTGTTTTCACACCTGAATTTCTCACACTCTACAGACGGGCACACCACACAAATATGGGCCTTGGGTGTCCAAGCCACCAAGGAAAACAGGGAAACCCATGCATTTCTGAAAAGAGGACACCCTGTAACGCTCACCTGATTCCCGCAGAGGCGCCGGTCTTGACTGGGTGAATGCCGTATCTTCAAAGGTGATGTGTAACACACGGTTGGCTCTTTGGGCTGGACCTCTGTGCACTGTATGTCTGACTCGAAGAGTAAGATGTCTGCAGATAGAAAATATGGGATTAATGAACTGGGGTTATTGGGTGCCTCTCTCCTCTTCCCTTTCTCTTCTCCTGTAGAACCCCAAAGGTTAACGCCCTCACCTTAGGTAAGTGAACGCCGAGCTCTCCATCTGCCTCGGGGCAGGGTGCCATAACCAGTTTCTTCACTGGATAAGGGTGCAGGCCTCTTGACCTCAGAGGACTGCTGTCCGTCGTTAACTGCACGAACGGTAAGTTCTGGGCACTTCAAATGTCTTAAAAGTCTTTTGTAATGATATCTCTTGTTTTGCAGGGTTCCGGCGATGGCGGATGGCGGGCTGATGAGAGTTGAGGATCGAACCCGCGTGAGGAATAGAAGCGCCTGGAAGCACGTAAGTAAGCGCTTGTAGCCTGCTTCACGATGCGCACTAACTGTCCCTTTTATCTTGCAGGTACAAGTTCGGAGCTTTAGAGAAGCTGAAGGGTGCTGGAATACCCACTGGATTCGGCGTGGGAAGGAGTAATGGCACGTGAGTAATAAAGTTGCCCAATGTCTTTAAACGCACCTTATTTTGTCTTTCAGATACGGGATGCAGCGCCGAAGGCCTCCGGAGCGTGCGAAGAGCTGGTAAGCTTTTGTCTTTCAGATGCCGGAATGCAGTGCGAAGACCTCCGGAGCATGCGAAGAGTAGGTAAGCCTTTGTCTTTCAGGTGCCGGAATGCAGCGCGAGGCGTTGGTGACAGCCGATGGACCAGGTAAGAGATGTGCTGCCACTGAAGACCGTAGTGCTAACCTGTTCTTTCTTTGTCTTTACAGGTGCTGCTGAAGACTGGATTCCAGGATGGTAAGCCTTTGTTCCCTTAGGCCCAGGATCAGAAGCAGAAGACACGATGAGTGTTCTGCTGCAGAGAATGCAGAATAACGCAAAGCAAGATTCATCCATCGGGTGTGGTTTAAATAGCCTCCTGTAGTGCTTAGGTGTCTCCTTCCACAGCCACGCCTAGGTAAGAAAAGAGTTCCTGCTTTCCAGAAGAGTTCCAGTGTTCTGAACCTAGGGAGTGGCTCCTGCCCCACCCAACAGGAAAAGTAGTCCCAAACAGAAGAGGATCAGGGGTTCAACTGGCAGGTAAGTAAGCAGCATGGTATGCTGCAGGTAAGTCCACCCAAGCATTATGAGCCCGGCGCTTCTAGCGCTGGGACTGGGCATCTTTATGAGCCTGGTGCCACTGGCGCCAGGACAGGGTCCAAAAGGTCCCAATTGGGACTGGCTGGCACTCGGAACCGGGGTTATGGGTCTGCTTCCAAGGGAGTTGGGCAAGTCCTGATCTTTTGGAAGCAGAGATCATGACACACCCGTGGCAATCCGCAGAGGTATGATTTGCGCAAATCTGCCCCGAATTTATTACCCAGATACCCCCACAAAGTCCGAAATGCGGGGAAAAAAATGCATTTTCCGTACATTTCACTCGGCTCACCCATCGAAACACGCTGCCAACAACACATGGCCTACCTACCTATGACCCAGACACCCCCGCAAAGTCCAAAATGTGGGGAAAAAAATGCATTTCCCGCACATTTCAATCGGCCCACCCATCGAAACACGCCGCCAACAACACATGGCCTACCGTCCCGCGTTCCCACAGGTGTCCCGATAAAAACAGTACCTCACATGTGTGGGTGCACCTACCTGGGCGCCAAGGGGAAAGCCTAAAACACAAGTAACCCCAAGTCTGTTTTCACACCTGAATTTCTCACACTCTACAGACGGGCACACCACATATATATGGGCCTTGGGTGTCCAAGCCACCAAGGAAAACAGGGAAACCCATGCATTTCTGAAAAGAGGACACTCCTGTGGTAATCCGCAGAGGTATGATTTGCGCAAATCGGCCCAGAATTTATTACCCAGACACCCCCGCAAAGTCCAAAATGTGGGAAAAAAACGCATTTTCCGCACATTTCACTCGGATCACCCATCGGAAAACGCTGCCAACAACACATGGCCTACTGTGCCGTGTTCCCACAGGTGTCCCGATAAAAACGGTACCTCACATGTGTGGGTGGACCTACCTGGGCGCCAAGGGCAAAGCCTAAAACACAAGTAACCCCAAGTCTGTTTTCACACCTGAATTTCACACACTCTGCAGATGGGCACACCACACAGATATGGGCCTTGGGTGTCCAAGCCACCAAGGAAAACAGGGAACCCCATGCATTTCCGAAAAGAGGACACGCGTGGCAATCCGCGGAGGTATGATTTGCGCAAATCTGCCCCGAATTTATTACCCAGATACCCCCACAAAGTCCGAAATGCAGGGAAAAAAATGCATTTTCCGTACATTTCACTCGGCTCACCCATCGAAACACACCGCCAACAACACATGGCCTACTGTCCTGCGTTCCCACAGGTGACCCGATAAAAACAGTACCTCACATGTGTGGGTGCACCTACCTGGGCGCCAAGGGGAAAGCCTAAAACACAAGGCAACGCCAAGTCTGTTTTCACACCTGAATTTCACACTCTCTGCAGACAGGCACACCACACAGCTATGGATCTCGGGTGTCCAAGCCACCAAGGAAAACAGGGAACCCTATGCATTTCAGAAAAGAGGACACTCGTGGATATCCGCAGAGGTATGATTTGCGCAAATCGGCCCAGAATGTATTACCCAGACACCCCCGCAAAGTCCGAAATGTGGTGAAAAAACGCATTTTCCGCACATTTCAATCTGCTCACCCATCGAAACACGCCGCCAACAACACAGGGCCTACCGTCCCGCGTTCCCACATGTGTCCCGATAAAAACAGTACCTCACATGTGTGGGTGCACCTACCTGGGCGCCAAGGGGAAAGCCTAAAACACAAGTAACCGCAAGTCTGTTTTCACACCTGAATTTCACACTCTCTGCAGACGGGCACACCACACAGATATGGGCCTTGGGTGTCCAAGCCACCAAGGAAAACAGGGAACCTCATGCATTTCCGAAAAGAGGACACGCGTGGCAATCCGCGGAGGTATCATTTGCGCAAATCTGCCCCGAATTTATTACCCAGATACCCCCACAAAGTCCGAAATACGGGGAAAAAAATGCATTTTCCGTACATTTCACTCGGCTCACCCATCGAAACACGCCGCCAACAACACATGGCCTACTGTCCCGCGTTCCCACAGGTGTCCCGATAAAAACAGTACCTCACATGTGTGGGTGCACCTACCTGGGCGCCAAGGGGAAAGCCTAAAACACAAGTAACCGCAAGTCTGTTTTCAAACCTGAATTTCACACTCTCTGCAGACGGGCACACCATACAGATATGGGCCTCGGGTGTCTAAGCCACCAAGGAAAACAGGGAACCCTATGCATTTCCGAAAAGAGCCCTCCTGTGGCAATCCGCAGAGGTATGATTTGCGCAAATCGGCCCAGAATTTATTACCCAGACACCCCCGCAAAGTCCAAAATGTGGGGGAAAAAACGCATTTCCTGCACATTTCACTCGGTTTACCCATCGAAACAAGCTGCCAGCAACACATGGCTTACCGTCCCGCGTTCCCACAGGTGTCCCGCTGAAAATAGTACCTCACATGTGTGGGTGCACCTACCTGGCGCCAAGGGGAAAGCCTAAAACACAAGTAACCTCAAGTCTGTTTTCACACTTGAATTTCACACACTCTGCAGACGGGCACACCATACAGATATGGGCCTCGGGTGTCCAAGCCACCAAGGAAAACAGGGAACCCGATGCATTTCCGAAAAGAGGACACCCGTGGGAAAACGCAGAGGTATAATTTGCGCAAATCGGCCCAGAATTTATTACCCAGACACCTTCGCAAAGTCCGAAATGTGATGAAAAAAACGCATTTTCTGCACATTTCACTCGGCTCACCCATCGAAACACGCCGCCAACAACACATGGCCTACTGTCCCATGTTCCCACAGGGGTCCTGATGAAAACAGTACCTCACATGTTTGGGTGCACCTACCTGGGCGCCAAGGGGAAAGCCTAAAACAAAAGTAACCCCAAGTCTGTTTTCACACCTGAATTTCACACTCTCTGCAGACGCGCAAACCATACAGATATGGGCCTCGGGTGTCCAAGCCACCAAGGAAAACAGGGAACCTGATGCATTTCCGAAAAGAGCACACCCTTGGGAATCCGCAGAGGTATGATTTGCGCAAATCGGCCCAGAATTTATTACCAAGACAACCCCGCAAAGTCCGAAATGTGGGGAAAAAAATGCATTTTCCGTACATTTCAATCGTCTCACCCATCGAAACACGCCGCCAACAACACATGGCCTACCGTCCCGCGTTCCCACAGGTGTCCCGATAAAAACGGTACCTCACATGTGTGGGTGCACCTACCTAGGTGCCAAGGGGAAAGCCTAAAACACAAGTAACCCCAAGTCTGTTTTCACACCTGAATTTCACACTCTCTGCAGACGGGCACACCACACAGATATGGGCCTCGGGTGTCCAAGCCACGAAGGAAAACAGGGAACCCTATGCATTTCAGAAAAGAGGACACTCGTGGGAATCTGCAGAGGTATGATTTGCGCAAATCGGCCCAGAATTTATTACCCAGACACCCCCGCAAAGTCTGAAATGTAGGGAATAAAACGCATTTTCCGCACATTTCACTCGGCTCACCCATCGAAACACGCTGCCAACAACACATGACCTACCGCGCCGTGTTCCCACAGGTGTCCCGATAAAAACGGTACCCCACATGTGTGGGTGGACCTACCTGGGCGCCAAGGGCAAAGCCTAAAATAAAACACAAGTAACCCCAAGTCTGTTTTCACACCTGAATTTCACACTCTCTTCAGACGGGCACACCATACAGATATGGGCCTCGCGTGTCCAAGCCACCAAGGAAAACAGGGAACCCCATGCATTTCCGAAAAGAGCACTCCTGTGGTAATCCGCAGAGGTATGATTTCCGCAAATCGGCCCAGAATTTATTACCCAGATACCCCCGCAAAATCCAAAATGTGGGGAAAAAACGCATTTCCCGCACATTTCACTCGGCTTACCCATCGAAACAAGCTGCCAGCAACACATGGCCTACCATCCCGCGTTCCCACAGGTGTCCCGATGAAAATAGTACCTCACATGTGTGGGTGCACCTACCTGGCACCAAGGCGAAAGCCTACAACACAAGTAACCCCAAGTCTGTTTTCACACCTGAATTTCCCACTCACTGCAGACGGGCACACCACACAGCTATGGACCTCGGGTGTCCAAGCCACCAAGGAAAACAGGGAACCCTATGCATTTCAGAAAAGAGGACACTCGTGGGAATCCGCAGAGGTATGATTTGCGCAAATCGGCCCAGAATTTATTACCCAGACACCCCGCAAAGTCTGAAATGTGGGGAAAAAAAATGCATTTTCCGCACATTTCACTCGGCTCACCCATCGAAAAACACTGCCAACAACACATGGCCTACTGTGCCGTGTTCCCACAGGGGTCCTGATGAAAACAGTACCTCACATGTTTGGGTGCACCTACCTGGGCGCCAAGGGGAAAGCCTAAAACAAAAGTAACCCCAAGTCTGTTTTCACACCTGAATTTCACACTCTCTGCAGACGCGCAAACCATACAGATATGGGCCTCGGGTGTCCAAGCCACCAAGGAAAACAGGGAACCTGATGCATTTCCGAAAAGAGCACACCCTTGGGAATCCGCAGAGGTATGATTTGCGCAAATCGGCCCAGAATTTATTACCAAGACAACCCCGCAAAGTCCGAAATGTGGGGAAAAAAATGCATTTTCCGTACATTTCAATCGTCTCACCCATCGAAACACGCCGCCAACAACACATGGCCTACCGTCCCGCGTTCCCACAGGTGTCCCGATAAAAACGGTACCTCACATGTGTGGGTGCACCTACCTGGGCGCCAAGGGGAAAGCCTAAAACACAAGTAACCCCAAGTCTGTTTTCACACCTGAATTTCACACTCTCTGCAGACGGGCACACCACACAGATATGGGCCTCGGGTGTCCAAGCCACCAAGGAAAACAGGGAACCCTATGCATTTCAGAAAAGAGGACACTCGTGGGAATCTGCAGAGGTATGATTTGCGCAAATCGGCCCAGAATTTATTACCCAGACACCTCCGCAAAGTCTGAAATGTGGGGAAAAAACGCATTTTCCGCACATTTCACTCGGCTCACTCATCGAAACACGCTGCCAACAACACATGACCTACCGTGCCGTGTTCCCACAGGTGTCCCGATAAAAACGGTACCCCACATGTGTGGGTGGAACTACCTGGGCGCCAAGGGCAAAGCCTAAAATAAAACACAAGTAACCCCAAGTCTGTTTTCACACCTGAATTTCACACTCTGCAGATGGGCACACCACACAGATATGGGCCTTGGGTGTCCAAGCCACCAAGGAAAACAGGGAACCCCATGCATTTCTGAAAAGAGGACACCTGTGGGAATCCACAGAGGTATGATTTGCGCAAATCGGCCCAGAATGTATTACCCAGACACCCCCGCAAAGTCCGAAATGTGGGGAAAAAACGCATTTTCCGCACATTTCAATCGGCTCACCCATCGAAACACGCCGCCAACAACACATGGCCTACCATCCCTCGTTCCCACAGGTGTCCCGATAAAAACAGTACCTCACATGTGTGGGTGCACCTACCTGAGCGCCAAGAGGAAAGCCTAAAACACAAGTAACCCCAAGTCTGTTTTCACACCTGAATTTCTCACACTCTACAGACGGGCACACCACACAAATATGGGCCTTGGGTGTCCAAGCCACCAAGGAAAACAGGGAAACCCATGCATTTCTGAAAAGAGGACACCCTGTAACGCTCACCTGATTCCCGCAGAGGCGCCGGTCTTGACTGGGTGAATGCCGTATCTTCAAAGGTGATGTGTAACACACGGTTGGCTCTTTGGGCTGGACCTCTGTGCACTGTATGTCTGACTCGAAGAGTAAGATGTCTGCAGATAGAAAATATGGGATTAATGAACTGGGGTTATTGGGTGCCTCTCTCCTCTTCCCTTTCTCTTCTCCTGTAGAACCCCAAAGGTTAACGCCCTCACCTTAGGTAAGTGAACGCCGAGCTCTCCATCTGCCTCGGGGCAGGGTGCCATAACCAGTTTCTTCACTGGATAAGGGTGCAGGCCTCTTGACCTCAGAGGACTGCTGTCCGTCGTTAACTGCACGAACGGTAAGTTCTGGGCACTTCAAATGTCTTAAAAGTCTTTTGTAATGATATCTCTTGTTTTGCAGGGTTCCGGCGATGGCGGATGGCGGGCTGATGAGAGTTGAGGATCGAACCCGCGTGAGGAATAGAAGCGCCTGGAAGCACGTAAGTAAGCGCTTGTAGCCTGCTTCACGATGCGCACTAACTGTCCCTTTTATCTTGCAGGTACAAGTTCGGAGCTTTAGAGAAGCTGAAGGGTGCTGGAATACCCACTGGATTCGGCGTGGGAAGGAGTAATGGCACGTGAGTAATAAAGTTGCCCAATGTCTTTAAACGCACCTTATTTTGTCTTTCAGATACGGGATGCAGCGCCGAAGGCCTCCGGAGCGTGCGAAGAGCTGGTAAGCTTTTGTCTTTCAGATGCCGGAATGCAGTGCGAAGACCTCCGGAGCATGCGAAGAGTAGGTAAGCCTTTGTCTTTCAGGTGCCGGAATGCAGCGCGAGGCGTTGGTGACAGCCGATGGACCAGGTAAGAGATGTGCTGCCACTGAAGACCGTAGTGCTAACCTGTTCTTTCTTTGTCTTTACAGGTGCTGCTGAAGACTGGATTCCAGGATGGTAAGCCTTTGTTCCCTTAGGCCCAGGATCAGAAGCAGAAGACACGATGAGTGTTCTGCTGCAGAGAATGCAGAATAACGCAAAGCAAGATTCATCCATCGGGTGTGGTTTAAATAGCCTCCTGTAGTGCTTAGGTGTCTCCTTCCACAGCCACGCCTAGGTAAGAAAAGAGTTCCTGCTTTCCAGAAGAGTTCCAGTGTTCTGAACCTAGGGAGTGGCTCCTGCCCCACCCAACAGGAAAAGTAGTCCCAAACAGAAGAGGATCAGGGGTTCAACTGGCAGGTAAGTAAGCAGCATGGTATGCTGCAGGTAAGTCCACCCAAGCATTATGAGCCCGGCGCTTCTAGCGCTGGGACTGGGCATCTTTTTGAGCCTGGTGCCACTGGCGCCAGGACAGGGTCCAAAAGGTCCCAATTGGGACTGGCTGGCACTCGGAACCGGGGTTATGGGTCTGCTTCCAAGGGAGTCGGGCAAGTCCTGATCTTTTGGAAGCAGAGATCATGACACACCCGTGGCAATCCGCAGAGGTATGATTTGCGCAAATCTGCCCCGAATTTATTACCCAGATACCCCCACAAAGTCCGAAATGCGGGGAAAAAAATGCATTTTCCGTACATTTCACTCGGCTCACCCATCGAAACACGCTGCCAACAACACATGGCCTACCTACCTATGACCCAGACACCCCCGCAAAGTCCAAAATGTGGGGAAAAAAATGCATTTCCCGCACATTTCAATCGGCTCACCCATCGAAACACGCCGCCAACAACACATGGCCTACCGTCCCGCGTTCCCACAGGTGTCCCGATAAAAACAGTACCTCACATGTGTGGGTGCACCTACCTGGGCGCCAAGGGGAAAGCCTAAAACACAAGTAACCCCAAGTCTGTTTTCACACCTGAATTTCTCACACTCTACAGACGGGCACACCACATATATATGGGCCTTGGGTGTCCAAGCCACCAAGGAAAACAGGGAAACCCATGCATTTCTGAAAAGAGGACACTCCTGTGGTAATCCGCAGAGGTATGATTTGCGCAAATCGGCCCAGAATTTATTACCCAGACACCCCCGCAAAGTCCAAAATGTGGGAAAAAAACGCATTTTCCGCACATTTCACTCGGATCACCCATCGGAAAACGCTGCCAACAACACATGGCCTACTGTGCCGTGTTCCCACAGGTGTCCCGATAAAAACGGTACCTCACATGTGTGGGTGGACCTACCTGGGCGCCAAGGGCAAAGCCTAAAACACAAGTAACCCCAAGTCTGTTTTCACACCTGAATTTCACACACTCTGCAGATGGGCACACCACACAGATATGGGCCTTGGGTGTCCAAGCCACCAAGGAAAACAGGGAACCCCATGCATTTCCGAAAAGAGGACACGCGTGGCAATCCGCGGAGGTATGATTTGCGCAAATCTGCCCCGAATTTATTACCCAGATACCCCCACAAAGTCCGAAATGCAGGGAAAAAAATGCATTTTCCGTACATTTCACTCGGCTCACCCATCGAAACACACCGCCAACAACACATGGCCTACTGTCCCGCGTTCCCACAGGTGACCCGATAAAAACAGTACCTCACATGTGTGGGTGCACCTACCTGGGCGCCAAGGGGAAAGCCTAAAACACAAGGCAACGCCAAGTCTGTTTTCACACCTGAATTTCACACTCTCTGCAGACAGGCACACCACACAGCTATGGATCTCGGGTGTCCAAGCCACCAAGGAAAACAGGGAACCCTATGCATTTCAGAAAAGAGGACACTCGTGGGAATCCGCAGAGTTATGATTTGCGCAAATCGGCCCAGAATGTATTACCCAGACACCCCCGCAAAGTCTGAAATGTGGTGAAAAAACACATTTTCCGCACATTTCAATCGGCTCACCCATCGAAACACGCCTCCAACAACACATGGCCTACTGTCCCGCGTTCCCACATGTGTCCCGATAAAAACAGTACCTCACATGTGTGGGTGCACCTACCTGGGCGCCAAGGGGAAAGCCTAAAACACAAGTAACCGCAAGTCTGTTTTCAAACCTGAATTTCACACTCTCTGCAGACGGGCACACCATACAGATATGGGCCTCGGGTGTCTAAGCCACCAAGGAAAACAGGGAACCCCATGCATTTCCGAAAAGAGCCCTCCTGTGGCAATCCGCAGAGGTATGATTTGCGCAAATCGGCCCAGAATTTATTACCCAGACACCCCCGCAAAGTCCAAAATGTGGGGGAAAAAACGCATTTCCTGCACATTTCACTCGGTTTACCCATCGAAACAAGCTGCCAGCAACACATGGCTTACCGTCCCGCGTTCCCACAGGTGTCCCGATGAAAATAGTACCTCACATGTGTGGGTGCACCTACCTGGCGCCAAGGGGAAAGCCTAAAACACAAGTAACCTCAAGTCTGTTTTCACACTTGAATTTCACACACTCTGCAGACGGGCACACCATACAGATATGGGCCTCGGGTGTCCAAGCCACCAAGGAAAACAGGGAACCCGATGCATTTCCGAAAAGAGGACACCCGTGGGAAAACGCAGAGGTATAATTTGCGCAAATCGGCCCAGAATTTATTACCCAGACACCTTCGCAAAGTCCGAAATGTGATGAAAAAAACGCATTTTCCGCACATTTCACTCGGCTCACCCATCGAAACACGCCGCCAACAACACATGGCCTACTGTCCCATGTTCCCACAGGGGTCCTGATGAAAACAGTACCTCACATGTTTGGGTGCACCTACCTGGGCGCCAAGGGGAAAGCCTAAAACAAAAGTAACCCCAAGTCTGTTTTCACACCTGAATTTCACACTCTCTGCAGACGCGCAAACCATACAGATATGGGCCTCGGGTGTCCAAGCCACCAAGGAAAACAGGGAACCTGATGCATTTCCGAAAAGAGCACACCCTTGGGAATCCGCAGAGGTATGATTTGCGCAAATCGGCCCAGAATTTATTACCAAGACAACCCCGCAAAGTCCGAAATGTGGGGAAAAAAATGCATTTTCCGTACATTTCAATCGTCTCACCCATCGAAACACGCCGCCAACAACACATGGCCTACCGTCCCGCGTTCCCACAGGTGTCCCGATAAAAACGGTACCTCACATGTGTGGGTGCACCTACCTAGGTGCCAAGGGGAAAGCCTAAAACACAAGTAACCCCAAGTCTGTTTTCACACCTGAATTTCACACTCTCTGCAGACGGGCACACCACACAGATATGGGCCTCGGGTGTCCAAGCCACGAAGGAAAACAGGGAACCCTATGCATTTCAGAAAAGAGGACACTCGTGGGAATCTGCAGAGGTATGATTTGCGCAAATCGGCCCAGAATTTATTACCCAGACACCCCCGCAAAGTCTGAAATGTAGGGAAAAAAACGCATTTTCCGCACATTTCACTCGGCTCACCCATCGAAACACGCTGCCAACAACACATGACCTACCGTGCCGTGTTCCCACAGGTGTCCCGATAAAAACGGTACCCCACATGTGTGGGTGGACCTACCTGGGCGCCAAGGGCAAAGCCTAAAATAAAACACAAGTAACCCCAAGTCTGTTTTCACACCTGAATTTCACACTCTCTTCAGACGGGCACACCATACAGATATGGGCCTCGCGTGTCCAAGCCACCAAGGAAAACAGGGAACCCCATGCATTTCCGAAAAGAGCACTCCTGTGGTAATCCGCAGAGGTATGATTTCCGCAAATCGGCCCAGAATTTATTACCCAGATACCCCCGCAAAATCGAAAATGTGGGGAAAAAACGCATTTCCCGCACATTTCACTCGGCTTACCCATCGAAACAAGCTGCCAGCAACACATGGCCTACCATCCCGCGTTCCCACAGGTGTCCCGATGAAAATAGTACCTCACATGTGTGGGTGCACCTACCTGGCACCAAGGCGAAAGCCTACAACACAAGTAACCCCAAGTCTGTTTTCACACCTGAATTTCCCACTCACTGCAGACGGGCACACCACACAGCTATGGACCTCGGGTGTCCAAGCCACCAAGGAAAACCGGGAACCCTATGCATTTCAGAAAAGAGGACACTCGTGGGAATCCGCAGAGGTATGATTTGCGCAAATCGGCCCAGAATTTATTACCCAGACACCCCGCAAAGTCTGAAATGTGGGGAAAAAAAATGCATTTTCCGCACATTTCACTCGGCTCACCCATCGAAAAACACTGCCAACAACACATGGCCTACTGTGCCGTGTTCCCACAGGGGTCCTGATGAAAACAGTACCTCACATGTTTGGGTGCACCTACCTGGGCGCCAAGGGGAAAGCCTAAAACAAAAGTAACCCCAAGTCTGTTTTCACACCTGAATTTCACACTCTCTGCAGACGCGCAAACCATACAGATATGGGCCTCGGGTGTCCAAGCCACCAAGGAAAACAGGGAACCTGATGCATTTCCGAAAAGAGCACACCCTTGGGAATCCGCAGAGGTATGATTTGCGCAAATCGGCCCAGAATTTATTACCAAGACAACCCCGCAAAGTCCGAAATGTGGGGAAAAAAATGCATTTTCCGTACATTTCAATCGTCTCACCCATCGAAACACGCCGCCAACAACACATGGCCTACCGTCCCGCGTTCCCACAGGTGTCCCGATAAAAACGGTACCTCACATGTGTGGGTGCACCTACCTGGGCGCCAAGGGGAAAGCCTAAAACACAAGTAACCCCAAGTCTGTTTTCACACCTGAATTTCACACTCTCTGCAGACGGGCACACCACACAGATATGGGCCTCGGGTGTCCAAGCCACCAAGGAAAACAGGGAACCCTATGCATTTCAGAAAAGAGGACACTCGTGGGAATCTGCAGAGGTATGATTTGCGCAAATCGGCCCAGAATTTATTACCCAGACACCTCCGCAAAGTCTGAAATGTGGGGAAAAAACGCATTTTCCGCACATTTCACTCGGCTCACTCATCGAAACACGCTGCCAACAACACATGACCTACCGTGCCGTGTTCCCACAGGTGTCCCGATAAAAACGGTACCCCACATGTGTGGGTGGAACTACCTGGGCGCCAAGGGCAAAGCCTAAAATAAAACACAAGTAACCCCAAGTCTGTTTTCACACCTGAATTTCACACTCTGCAGATGGGCACACCACACAGATATGGGCCTTGGGTGTCCAAGCCACCAAGGAAAACAGGGAACCCCATGCATTTCTGAAAAGAGGACACCTGTGGGAATCCACAGAGGTATGATTTGCGCAAATCGGCCCAGAATGTATTACCCAGACACCCCCGCAAAGTCCGAAATGTGGGGAAAAAACGTATTTTCCGCACATTTCAATCGGCTCACCCATCGAAACACGCCGCCAACAACACATGGCCTACCATCCCGCGTTCCCTCAGGTGTCCCGATAAAAACAGTACCTCACATGTGTGGGTGCACCTACCTGAGCGCCAAGAGGAAAGCCTAAAACACAAGTAACCCCAAGTCTGTTTTCACACCTGAATTTCTCACACTCTACAGACGGGCACACCACACAAATATGGGCCTTGGGTGTCCAAGCCACCAAGGAAAACAGGGAAACCCATGCATTTCTGAAAAGAGGACACCCTGTAACGCTCACCTGATTCCCGCAGAGGCGCCGGTCTTGACTGGGTGAATGCCGTATCTTCAAAGGTGATGTGTAACACACGGTTGGCTCTTTGGGCTGGACCTCTGTGCACTGTATGTCTGACTCGAAGAGTAAGATGTCTGCAGATAGAAAATATGGGATTAATGAACTGGGGTTATTGGGTGCCTCTCTCCTCTTCCCTTTCTCTTCTCCTGTAGAACCCCAAAGGTTAACGCCCTCACCTTAGGTAAGTGAACGCCGAGCTCTCCATCTGCCTCGGGGCAGGGTGCCATAACCAGTTTCTTCACTGGATAAGGGTGCAGGCCTCTTGACCTCAGAGGACTGCTGTCCATCGTTAACTGCACGAACGGTAAGTTCTGGGCACTTCAAATGTCTTAAAAGTCTTTTGTAATGATATCTCTTGTTTTGCAGGGTTCCGGCGATGGCGGATGGCGGGCTGATGAGAGTTGAGGATCGAACCCGCGTGAGGAATAGAAGCGCCTGGAAGCACGTAAGTAAGCGCTTGTAGCCTGCTTCACGATGCGCACTAACTGTCCCTTTTATCTTGCAGGTACAAGTTCGGAGCTTTAGAGAAGCTGAAGGGTGCTGGAATACCCACTGGATTCGGCGTGGGAAGGAGTAATGGCACGTGAGTAATAAAGTTGCCCAATGTCTTTAAACGCACCTTATTTTGTCTTTCAGATACGGGATGCAGCGCCGAAGGCCTCCGGAGCGTGCGAAGAGCTGGTAAGCTTTTGTCTTTCAGATGCCGGAATGCAGTGCGAAGACCTCCGGAGCATGCGAAGAGTAGGTAAGCCTTTGTCTTTCAGGTGCCGGAATGCAGCGCGAGGCGTTGGTGACAGCCGATGGACCAGGTAAGAGATGTGCTGCCACTGAAGACCGTAGTGCTAACCTGTTCTTTCTTTGTCTTTACAGGTGCTGCTGAAGACTGGATTCCAGGATGGTAAGCCTTTGTTCCCTTAGGCCCAGGATCAGAAGCAGAAGACACGATGAGTGTTCTGCTGCAGAGAATGCAGAATAACGCAAAGCAAGATTCATCCATCGGGTGTGGTTTAAATAGCCTCCTGTAGTGCTTAGGTGTCTCCTTCCACAGCCACGCCTAGGTAAGAAAAGAGTTCCTGCTTTCCAGAAGAGTTCCAGTGTTCTGAACCTAGGGAGTGGCTCCTGCCCCACCCAACAGGAAAAGTAGTCCCAAACAGAAGAGGATCAGGGGTTCAACTGGCAGGTAAGTAAGCAGCATGGTATGCTGCAGGTAAGTCCACCCAAGCATTATGAGCCCGGCGCTTCTAGCGCTGGGACTGGGCATCTTTATGAGCCTGGTGCCACTGGCGCCAGGACAGGGTCCAAAAGGTCCCAATTGGGACTGGCTGGCACTCGGAACCGGGGTTATGGGTCTGCTTCCAAGGGAGTCGGGCAAGTCCTGATCTTTTGGAAGCAGAGATCATGACACACCCGTGGCAATCCGCAGAGGTATGATTTGCGCAAATCTGCCCCGAATTTATTACCCAGATACCCCCACAAAGTCCGAAATGCGGGGAAAAAAATGCATTTTCCGTACATTTCACTCGGCTCACCCATCGAAACACGCTGCCAACAACACATGGCCTACCTACCTATGACCCAGACACCCCCGCAAAGTCCAAAATGTGGGGAAAAAAATGCATTTCCCGCACATTTCAATCGGCTCACCCATCGAAACACGCCGCCAACAACACATGGCCTACTGTCCCGCGTTCCCACAGGTGTCCCGATAAAAACAGTACCTCACATGTGTGGGTGCACCTACCTGGGCGCCAAGGGGAAAGCCTAAAACACAAGTAACCCCAAGTCTGTTTTCACACCTGAATTTCTCACACACTACAGACGGGCACACCACATATATATGGGCCTTGGGTGTCCAAGCCACCAAGGAAAACAGGGAAACCCATGCATTTCTGAAAAGAGGACACTCCTGTGGTAATCCGCAGAGGTATGATTTGCGCAAATCGGCCCAGAATTTATTACCCAGACACCCCCGCAAAGTCCAAAATGTGGGAAAAAAACGCATTTTCCGCACATTTCACTCGGATCACCCATCGGAAAACGCTGCCAACAACACATGGCCTACTGTGCCGTGTTCCCACAGGTGTCCCGATAAAAACGGTACCTCACATGTGTGGGTGGACCTACCTGGGCGCCAAGGGCAAAGCCTAAAACACAAGTAACCCCAAGTCTGTTTTCACACCTGAATTTCACACACTCTGCAGATGGGCACACCACACAGATATGGGCCTTGGGTGTCCAAGCCACCAAGGAAAACAGGGAACCCCATGCATTTCCGAAAAGAGGACACGCGTGGCAATCCGCGGAGGTATGATTTGCGCAAATCTGCCCCGAATTTATTACCCAGATACCCCCACAAAGTCCGAAATGCAGGGAAAAAAATGCATTTTCCGTACATTTCACTCGGCTCACCCATCGAAACACACCGCCAACAACACATGGCCTACTGTCCCGCGTTCCCACAGGTGACCCGATAAAAACAGTACCTCACATGTGTGGGTGCACCTACCTGGGCGCCAAGGGGAAAGCCTAAAACACAAGGCAACGCAAGTCTGTTTTCACACCTGAATTTCACACTCCCTGCAGACAGGCACACCACACAGCTATGGATCTCGGGTGTCCAAGCCACCAAGGAAAACAGGGAACCCTATGCATTTCAGAAAAGAGGACACTCGTGGATATCCGCAGAGGTATGATTTGCGCAAATCGGCCCAGAATGTATTACCCAGACACCCCCGCAAAGTCCGAAATGTGGTGAAAAAACGCATTTTCCGCACATTTCAATCTGCTCACCCATCGAAACACGCCGCCAACAACACATGGCCTACCGTCCCGCGTTCCCACATGTGTCCCGATAAAAACAGTACCTCACATGTGTGGGTGCACCTACCTGGGCGCCAAGGGGAAAGCCTAAAACACAAGTAACCGCAAGTCTGTTTTCACACCTGAATTTCACACTCTCTGCAGACGGGCACACAACACAGATATGGGCCTTGGGTGTCCAAGCCACCAAGGAAAACAGGGAACCCCATGCATTTCCGAAAAGAGCCCTCCTGTGGCAATCCGCAGAGGTATGATTTGCGCAAATCGGCCCAGAATTTATTACCCAGACACCCCCGCAAAGTCCAAAATGTGGGGGAAAAAAAGGCATTTCCCGCACATTTCACTCGGTTTACCCATCGAAACACGCTGCCAACAACACATGGCCTACCGTCCCACGTTCCCACAGGTGTCCCGATAAAAACAGTACCTCACATGCCTGGGTGCACCTACCTGGGCGCCAAGGGGAAAGCCTAAAACACAAGTAACCCCAAGTCTGTTTTCACACCTGAATTTCACAGTCTCTGCAGACGGGCACACCACACAGATATGGGCCTTGGGTGTCCAAGCCACCAAGGAAAACAGGGAACCCCATGCATTTCCGAAAAGAGGACAACCGTGGGAATCCGCAGAGGTATGATTTGTGCAAATCGGACCAGAATGTATTACCCAGACACCCCCGCAAAGTCCGAAATGTGGGGAAAAAACGCATTTCCCGCACATTTCTCTTGGTTTACCCATCGAAACATGCTGCCAACATCACATGGCCTACCGTCCCACATTTCCAAAGGTGTCCCAATGAAAACAGTACCTCACATGTGTGGGTGCACCTACTTGGGCACCAGATTGCCTAAAACACAAGTAACGCCAAGTCTGTTTTCACACCTGAATTTCACACTCTCTTCAGACGGGCACACCATACAGATATGGGCCTCGGGTGTCCAAGCCACCAAGGAAAACAGGGAACCCCATGCATTTCCGAAAAGAGGCCACCTGTGGGAATCCGCAGAGGTATGATTTTTGCAAATCGGCCCAGAATGTGTAACCCAAACACCCCCGCAAAGTCCGAAATGTGGGGAAAAAATGCATTTTCCCCACATTTCAATCGGCTCACCCATCGAAACACGCCGTCAACAACACATGGCCTACCGTCCCGCGTTCCCACAGGTGTCCCGATAAAAACAGTACCTCAAATGTGTGGGTGCGCCTACCTGGGCGCCAAGGGGAAAGCCTAAAACACAAGTAACGCCAAGTCTGTTTTCACACCTGAATTTCACATTCTCTGCAGACGGGCACACCACACAGATATGGGCCTTGGGTGTCCAAGCCACCAAGGAAAACAGGGAACCACATGCATTTCCGAAAAGAGCCCTCCTGTGGCAATCCGCAGTGGTATGATTTGCGCAAATCGGCCCAGAATTTATTACCCAGACACCCCCGCAAAGTCCAAAATGTGGGGGAAAAAAGGCATTTCCCGCACATTTCACTCGGTTTACCCATCGAAACACGCTGCCAACAACACATGGCCTACCGTCCCATGTTCCCACAGGTTTCCCGATAAAAACAGTACCTCACATGTCTGGGTGCACCTACCTGGGCGCCAAGGGGAAAGCCTAAAACACAAGTAACGCCAAGTCTGTTTTCACACCTGAATTTCACACTCTCTTCAGACGGGTACACCATACAGATATGGGCCTCGGGTGTCCAGGCCACCAAGGAAAACAGGGAACCCCATGCATTTCCGAAAAGAGGACACCCGTGGGAATCCGCAGAGGTTTGATTTGTGCAAATCGGCCCAGAATTTATTACCCAGACACCCCTGCAAAGTCCAAAATTGCGGGGGAAAAAACGCATTTTCCGTACATTTCACTCGGCTCACCCATCGAAACACGCTGCCAACAACACATGGCCTACCGTCCTGCGTTCCCACTGGTGTCCCGATGAAAACAGTACCTCACATGTGTGGGTGCACCTACTTGGGCACCAGATTGCCTAAAACACAAGTAACCCCAAGTCTGTTTTCACACCTGAATTTCACACTCTCTTCAGACGGGCACACCATACAGATATGGGCCTCGGGTGTCCAAGCCACCAAGGAAAACAGGGAACCCCATGCATTTCCGAAAAGAGGCCACCTGTGGGAATCCGCAGAGGTATGATTTTTGCAAATCGGCCCAGAATGTGTAACCCAAACACCCCCGCAAAGTCCAAAATGTGGGGAAAAAATGCATTTTCCCCACATTTCAATCGGCTCACCCATCGAAACACGCCGTCAACAACACATGGCCTACCGTCCCGCGTTCCCACAGGTGTCCCGATAAAAACAGTACCTCACATGTGTGGGTGCTCCTACCTGGGCGCCAAGGGGAAAGCCTAAAACACAAGTAACGCCAAGTCTGTTTTCACACCTGAATTTCACATTCTCTGCAGACGGGCACACCACACAGATATGGGCCTTGGGTGTCCAAGCCACCAAGGAAAACAGGGAACCACATGCATTTCCGAAAAGAGCCCTCCTGTGGCAATCCGCAGTGGTATGATTTGCGCAAATCGACCCAGAATTTATTACCCAGACACCCCCGCATAGTCCAAAATTTGGGGGGAAAAAAACGCATTTCCCGCACATTTCACTCGGTTTACCCATCCAAACAAGCTGCCAGCAACACATGGTTTACCGTCCCGCGTTCCCACAGGTGTCCCGATGAAAATAGTACCTCACATGTGTGGGTGCACCTACCTGGCGCCAAGGGGAAAGCCTAAAACACAAGTAACCCCAAGTCTGTTTTCACACCTGAATTTCACACTCTGCAGACGGGAACACCATACAGATATGGGCCCGGGTGTCCAAGCCACCAAGGAAAACAGGGAACTCGATGCATTTCCGAAAAGAGGACACCCGTGGGAATCCGCAGAGGTATAGTTTGCACAAATCGGCCCAGAATGTATTACCCAGACACCCTCGCAAAGTCCGAAGTGTGGGGAAAAGAACGCATTTTCCGCACATTTCACTCGGCTCACCCATCGAAACACGCCGCCAACAACACATGGCCTACCGTCCCATGTTCCCACAGGGGTCCCGATGAAAACGGTACCTCACATGTGTGGGTGCACCTACCTGGGCGCCAAGGGGAAAGCCTAAAACACAAGTAACCCCAAGTCTGTTTTCACACCTGAATTTCACACTCTCTGCAGACGGGCACACCACACAGATATGGGCCTTGGGTGTCCGAGCCACCAAGGAAAACAGGGAACCCCATGCATTTCCGAAAAGAGGACAACCGTGGGAATCCGCAGAGGTATGATTTTTGCAAATCGGCCCAGAATGTGTTACCCAAAAACCCCCGCAAAGTCCGAAATGTGGGGAAAAAATGCATTTTCCCCACATTTCAATCGGCTCACCCATCGAAACACGCTGCCAACAACACATGGCCTACCGTCCCACGTTCCCACAGGTGTCCCGATAAAAACAGTACCTCACATGTCTGGGTGCACCTACCTGGGCGCCAAGGGGAAAGCCTAAAACACAAGTAACCCCAAGTCTGTTTTCACACCTGAATTTCACACTCTCTGCAGACGGGCACACCACACAGATATGGGCCTTGGGTGTCCAAGCCACCAAGGAAAACAGGGAACCCCATGCATTTCCGAAAAGAGGACAACCGTGGGAATCCGCAGAGGTATGATTTTTGCAAATCGGCCCAGAATGTGTTACCCAAAAACCCCCGCAAAGTCCGAAATGTGGGGAAAAAATGCATTTTCCCCACATTTCAATCGGCTCACCCATCGAAACACGCCGCCAACAACACATGGCCTACCGTCCCGCGTTCCCACAGGTGTCCCGATAAAAACAGTACCTCACATGTGTGGGTGCGCCTACCTGGGCGCCAAGGGGAAAGCCTAAAACACAAGTAACGCCACGTCTGTTTTCACACCTGAATTTCACATTCTCGGCAGACGGGCACACCACACAGATATGGGCCTTGGGTGTCCAAGCCACCAAGGAAAACAGGGAACCACATGCATTTCCGAAAAGAGCCCTCCTGTGGCAATCCGCAGTGGTATGATTTGCGCAAATCGGCCCAGAATTTATTACCCAGACACCCCCGCAAAGTCCAAAATGTGGGGGGAAAAAAACGCATTTCCCGCACATTTCACTCGGTTTACCCATCGAAACAAGCTGCCAGCAACACATGGTTTACCGTCCCGCTTTCCCACAGGTGTCCCGATGAAAATAGTACCTCACATGTGTGGGTGCACCTACCTGGCGCCAAGGGGAAAGCCTAAAACACAAGTAACCCCAAGTCTGTTTTCACACCTGAATTTCACACTCTGCAGACGGGAACACCATACAGATATGGGCCTCGGGTGTCCAAGCCACCAAGGAAAACAGGGAACTCGATGCATTTCCGAAAAGAAGACACCCGTGGGAATCCACAGAGGTATAATTTGCACAAATCGGCCCAGAATGTATTACCCAGACACCCTCGCAAAGTCTGAAGTGTGGGGAAAAGAACGCATTTTCCGCACATTTCACTCGGCTCACCCATCGAAACACGCCGCCAACAACACATGGCCTACCGTCCCGCGCTCCCACAGGTGTCCCGATAAAAACAGTACGTCACATGTGTGGGTGCACCTACCTGGGCGCCAAGGGGAAAGCCTAAAACACAAGTAACCCCAAGTCTGTTTTCACACCTGAATTTCACACTCTCTGCAGACGGGCACACCACACAGCTATGGACCTCGGGTGTCCAAGCCACCAGGGAAAACAGGGGACCCTATGCATTTCAGAAAAGAGGACACTCGTGGGAATCCGCAGAGGTATGATTTGCGCAAATCGGCCCAGAATTTATTACCCAGACACCCCCGCAAAGTCTGAAATGTGGGGAAAAAAACGCATTTTCCGCACATTTCACTCGGCTCACCCATCGAAACACGCTGCCAACAACACATGGCCTACCGTGCCGTGTTCCCACAGGTGTCCCGATAAAAACGGTACCTCATGTGTGGGTGGACCTACCTGGGCGCCAAGGGCAAAGCCTAAAACACAAGTAACCCCAAGTCTGTTTTCACACCTGAATTTCACACTCTCTGCAGATGGGCACACCACACAGATATGGGCCTTGGGTGTCCAAGCCACCAAGGAAAACAGGGAACCCCATGCATTTCCAAAAAGAGGACACCCGTGGGAATCCGCAGAGGTATGATTTGCGCAAATCTGCCCCGAATTTATTACCCAGATACCCCCACAAAGTCCGAAATGCGGGGAAAAAAATGCATTTTCCGTACATTTTACTCGGCTCACCCATCGAAACACGCTGCCAACAACACATGGCCTACCGTCCCGCATTTCCAGAGTTGTCCCGATGAAAACAGTACCTCACATGTGTGGGTGCACCTACCTGGGCGCCAAGGGGAAAGCCTAAAACAAAAGTAACCCCAAGTCTGTTTTCACACCTGAATTTCACACTCTCTGCAGACGCGCAAACCATACAGATATGGGCCTCGGGTGTCCAAGCCACCAAGGAAAACAGGGAACCTGATGCATTTCCGAAAAGAGCACACCCTTGGGAATCCGCAGAGGTATGATTTGCGCAAATCGGCTCAGAATTTATTACCAAGACAACCCCGCAAAGTCCGAAATGTGGGGAAAAAAATGCATTTTCCGTACATTTCAATCGTCTCACCCATCGAAACACGCCGCCAACAACACATGGCCTACCGTCCCGCGTTCCCACAGGTGTCCCGATAAAAACGGTACCTCACATGTGTGGGTGCACCTACCTGGGCGCCAAGGGGAAAGCCTAAAACACAAGTAACCCCAAGTCTGTTTTCACACCTGAATTTCACACTCTCTGCAGACGGGCACACCACACAGATATGGGCCTCGGGTGTCCAAGCCACCAAGGAAAACAGGGAACCCTATGCATTTCAGAAAAGAGGACACTCGTGGGAATCTGCAGAGGTATGATTTGCGCAAATCGGCCCAGAATTTATTACCCAGACACCTCCGCAAAGTCTGAAATGTGGGGAAAAAACGCATTTTCCGCACATTTCACTCGGCTCACTCATCGAAACACGCTGCCAACAACACATGACCTACCGTGCCGTGTTCCCACAGGTGTCCCGATAAAAACGGTACCCCACATGTGTGGGTGGAACTACCTGGGCGCCAAGGGCAAAGCCTAAAATAAAACACAAGTAACCCCAAGTCTGTTTTCACACCTGAATTTCACACTCTGCAGATGGGCACACCACACAGATATGGGCCTTGGGTGTCCAAGCCACCAAGGAAAACAGGGAACCCCATGCATTTCTGAAAAGAGGACACCTGTGGGAATCCACAGAGGTATGATTTGCGCAAATCGGCCCAGAATGTATTACCCAGACACCCCCGCAAAGTCCGAAATGTGGGGAAAAAACGCATTTTCCGCACATTTCAATCGGCTCACCCATCGAAACACGCCGCCAACAACACATGGCCTACCATCCCTCGTTCCCACAGGTGTCCCGATAAAAACAGTACCTCACATGTGTGGGTGCACCTACCTGAGCGCCAAGAGGAAAGCCTAAAACACAAGTAACCCCAAGTCTGTTTTCACACCTGAATTTCTCACACTCTACAGACGGGCACACCACACAAATATGGGCCTTGGGTGTCCAAGCCACCAAGGAAAACAGGGAAACCCATGCATTTCTGAAAAGAGGACACCCTGTAACGCTCACCTGATTCCCGCAGAGGCGCCGGTCTTGACTGGGTGAATGCCGTATCTTCAAAGGTGATGTGTAACACACGGTTGGCTCTTTGGGCTGGACCTCTGTGCACTGTATGTCTGACTCGAAGAGTAAGATGTCTGCAGATAGAAAATATGGGATTAATGAACTGGGGTTATTGGGTGCCTCTCTCCTCTTCCCTTTCTCTTCTCCTGTAGAACCCCAAAGGTTAACGCCCTCACCTTAGGTAAGTGAACGCCGAGCTCTCCATCTGCCTCGGGGCAGGGTGCCATAACCAGTTTCTTCACTGGATAAGGGTGCAGGCCTCTTGACCTCAGAGGACTGCTGTCCGTCGTTAACTGCACGAACGGTAAGTTCTGGGCACTTCAAATGTCTTAAAAGTCTTTTGTAATGATATCTCTTGTTTTGCAGGGTTCCGGCGATGGCGGATGGCGGGCTGATGAGAGTTGAGGATCGAACCCGCGTGAGGAATAGAAGCGCCTGGAAGCACGTAAGTAAGCGCTTGTAGCCTGCTTCACGATGCGCACTAACTGTCCCTTTTATCTTGCAGGTACAAGTTCGGAGCTTTAGAGAAGCTGAAGGGTGCTGGAATACCCACTGGATTCGGCGTGGGAAGGAGTAATGGCACGTGAGTAATAAAGTTGCCCAATGTCTTTAAACGCACCTTATTTTGTCTTTCAGATACGGGATGCAGCGCCGAAGGCCTCCGGAGCGTGCGAAGAGCTGGTAAGCTTTTGTCTTTCAGATGCCGGAATGCAGTGCGAAGACCTCCGGAGCATGCGAAGAGTAGGTAAGCCTTTGTCTTTCAGGTGCCGGAATGCAGCGCGAGGCGTTGGTGACAGCCGATGGACCAGGTAAGAGATGTGCTGCCACTGAAGACCGTAGTGCTAACCTGTTCTTTCTTTGTCTTTACAGGTGCTGCTGAAGACTGGATTCCAGGATGGTAAGCCTTTGTTCCCTTAGGCCCAGGATCAGAAGCAGAAGACACGATGAGTGTTCTGCTGCAGAGAATGCAGAATAACGCAAAGCAAGATTCATCCATCGGGTGTGGTTTAAATAGCCTCCTGTAGTGCTTAGGTGTCTCCTTCCACAGCCACGCCTAGGTAAGAAAAGAGTTCCTGCTTTCCAGAAGAGTTCCAGTGTTCTGAACCTAGGGAGTGGCTCCTGCCCCACCCAACAGGAAAAGTAGTCCCAAACAGAAGAGGATCAGGGGTTCAACTGGCAGGTAAGTAAGCAGCATGGTATGCTGCAGGTAAGTCCACCCAAGCATTATGAGCCCGGCGCTTCTAGCGCTGGGACTGGGCATCTTTATGAGCCTGGTGCCACTGGCGCCAGGACAGGGTCCAAAAGGTCCCAATTGGGACTGGCTGGCACTCGGAACCGGGGTTATGGGTCTGCTTCCAAGGGAGTCGGGCAAGTCCTGATCTTTTGGAAGCAGAGATCATGACACACCCGTGGCAATCCGCAGAGGTATGATTTGCGCAAATCTGCCCCGAATTTATTACCCAGATACCCCCACAAAGTCCGAAATGCGGGGAAAAAAATGCATTTTCCGTACATTTCACTCGGCTCACCCATCGAAACACGCTGCCAACAACACATGGCCTACCTACCTATGACCCAGACACCCCCGCAAAGTCCAAAATGTGGGGAAAAAAATGCATTTCCCGCACATTTCAATCGGCTCACCCATCGAAACACGCCGCCAACAACACATGGCCTACCGTCCCGCGTTCCCACAGGTGTCCCGATAAAAACAGTACCTCACATGTGTGGGTGCACCTACCTGGGCGCCAAGGGGAAAGCCTAAAACACAAGTAACCCCAAGTCTGTTTTCACACCTGAATTTCTCACACTCTACAGACGGGCACACCACATATATATGGGCCTTGGGTGTCCAAGCCACCAAGGAAAACAGGGAAACCCATGCATTTCTGAAAAGAGGACACTCCTGTGGTAATCCGCAGAGGTATGATTTGCGCAAATCGGCCCAGAATTTATTACCCAGACACCCCCGCAAAGTCCAAAATGTGGGAAAAAAACGCATTTTCCGCACATTTCACTCGGATCACCCATCGGAAAACGCTGCCAACAACACATGGCCTACTGTGCCGTGTTCCCACAGGTGTCCCGATAAAAACGGTACCTCACATGTGTGGGTGGACCTACCTGGGCGCCAAGGGCAAAGCCTAAAACACAAGTAACCCCAAGTCTGTTTTCACACCTGAATTTCACACACTCTGCAGATGGGCACACCACACAGATATGGGCCTTGGGTGTCCAAGCCACCAAGGAAAACAGGGAACCCCATGCATTTCCGAAAAGAGGACACGCGTGGCAATCCGCGGAGGTATGATTTGCGCAAATCTGCCCCGAATTTATTACCCAGATACCCCCACAAAGTCCGAAATGCAGGGAAAAAAATGCATTTTCCGTACATTTCACTCGGCTCACCCATCGAAACACACCGCCAACAACACATGGCCTACTGTCCCGCGTTCCCACAGGTGACCCGATAAAAACAGTACCTCACATGTGTGGGTGCACCTACCTGGGCGCCAAGGGGAAAGCCTAAAACACAAGGCAACGCCAAGTCTGTTTTCACACCTGAATTTCACACTCTCTGCAGACAGGCACACCACACAGCTATGGATCTCGGGTGTCCAAGCCACCAAGGAAAACAGGGAACCCTATGCATTTCAGAAAAGAGGACACTCGTGGATATCCGCAGAGGTATGATTTGCGCAAATCGGCCCAGAATGTATTACCCAGACACCCCCGCAAAGTCCGAAATGTGGTGAAAAAACGCATTTTCCGCACATTTCAATCTGCTCACCCATCGAAACACGCCGCCAACAACACAGGGCCTACCGTCCCGCGTTCCCACATGTGTCCCGATAAAAACAGTACCTCACATGTGTGGGTGCACCTACCTGGGCGCCAAGGGGAAAGCCTAAAACACAAGTAACCGCAAGTCTGTTTTCACACCTGAATTTCACACTCTCTGCAGACTGGCACACCACACAGATATGGGCCTTGGGTGTCCAAGCCACCAAGGAAAACAGGGAACCCCATGCATTTCCGAAAAGAGCCCTCCTGTGGCAATCCACAGAGGTATGATTTGCGCAAATCGGCCCAGAATTTATTACCCAGACACCCCCGCAAAGTCCAAAATGTGGGGGAAAAAAAGGCATTTCCCGCACATTTCTCTCGGTTTACCCATCGAAACACGCTGCCAACAACACATGGCCTACCGTCCCACGTTCCCACAGGTGTCCCGATAAAAACAGTACCTCACATGTCTGGGTGCACCTACCTGGGCGCCAAGGGGAAAGCCTAAAACACAAGTAACCCCAAGTCTGTTTTCACACCTGAATTTCACAGTCTCTGCAGACGGGCACACCACACAGATATGGGCCTCGGGTGTCCAAGCCACCAAGGAAAACAGGGAACCCCATGCATTTCCGAAAAGAGGCCACCTGTGGGAATCCGCAGAGGTATGATTTTTGCAAATCGGCCCAGAATGTGTAACCCAAACACCCCCGCAAAGTCCGAAATGTGGGGAAAAAATGCATTTTCCCCACATTTCAATCGGCTCACCCATCGAAACACGCCGTCAACAACACATGGCCTACCGTCCCGCATTCCCACAGGTGTCCCGATAGAAACAGTACCTCACATGTGTGGGTGCGCCTACCTGGGCGCCAAGGGGAAAGCCTAAAACACAAGTAACGCCAAGTCTGTTTTCACACCTGAATTTCACATTCTCTGCAGACGGGCACACCACACAGATATGGGCCTTGGGTGTCCAAGCCACCAAGGAAAACAGGGAACCACATGCATTTCCGAAAAGAGCCCTCCTATGGCAATCCGCAGTGGTATGATTTGCGCAAATCGGCCCAGAATTTATTACCCAGACACCCCCGCAAAGTCCAAAATGTGGGGGAAAAAAGGCATTTCCCGCACATTTCACTCGGTTTACCCATCGAAACACGCTGCCAACAACACATGGCCTACCGTCCCATGTTCCCACAGGTGTCCCGATAAAAACAGTACCTCACATGTCTGGGTGCACCTACCTGGGCGCCAAGGGGAAAGCCTAAAACACAAGTAACCCCAAGTCTGTTTTCACACCTGAATTTCACACTCTCTGCAGACGGGCACACCACACAGATATGGGCCTTGGGTGTCCAAGCCACCAAGGAAAACAGGGAACCCCATGCATTTCCGAAAAGAGGACAACCGTGGGAATCCGCAGAGGTATGATTTGCGCAAATCGGACCAGAATGTATTACCCAGACACCCCCGCAAAGTCCGAAATGTGGGGAAAAAACGCATTTCCCGCACATTTCTCTTGGTTTACCCATCGAAACACGCTGCCAACATCACATGGCCTACCGTCCCACATTTCCAAAGGTGTCCCAATGAAAACAGTACCTCACATGTGTGGGTGCACCTACCTGGGCGCCAAGGGGAAAGCCTAAAACACAAGTAACGCCAAGTCTGTTTTCACACCTGAATTTCACACTCTCTTCAGACGGGTACACCATACAGATATGGGCCTCGGGTGTCCAGGCCACCAAGGAAAACAGGGAACCCCATGCATTTCCGAAAAGAGGACACCCGTGGGAATCCGCAGAGGTATGATTTGTGCAAATCGGCCCAGAATTTATTACCCAGACACCCCTGCAAAGTCCGAAATTGCGGGGGAAAAAACGCATTTTCCGTACATTTCACTCGGCTCACCCATCGAAACACGCTGCCAACAACACATGGCCTACCGTCCTGCGTTCCCACTGGTGTCCCGATGAAAACAGTACCTCACATGTGTGGGTGCACCTACTTGGGCACCAGATTGCCTAAAACACAAGTAACCCCAAGTCTGTTTTCACACCTGAATTTCACACTCTCTTCAGACGGGCACACCATACAGATATGGGCCTCGGGTGTCCAAGCCACCAAGGAAAACAGGGAACCCCATGCATTTCCGAAAAGAGGCCACCTGTGGGAATCCGCAGAGGTATGATTTTTGCAAATCGGCCCAGAATGTGTAACCCAAACACCCCCGCAAAGTCCAAAATGTGGGGAAAAAATGCATTTTCCCCACATTTCAATCGGCTCACCCATCGAAACACGCCGTCAACAACACATGGCCTACCGTCCCGCGTTCCCACAGGTGTCCCGATAAAAACAGTACCTCACATGTGTGGGTGCTCCTACCTGGGCGCCAAGGGGAAAGCCTAAAACACAAGTAACGCCAAGTCTGTTTTCACACCTGAATTTCACATTCTCTGCAGACGGGCACACCACACAGATATGGGCCTTGGGTGTCCAAGCCACCAAGGAAAACAGGGAACCACATGCATTTCCGAAAAGAGCCCTCCTGTGGCAATCCGCAGTGGTATGATTTGCGCAAATCGACCCAGAATTTATTACCCAGACACCCCCGCATAGTCCAAAATTTGGTGGGAAAAAAACGCATTTCCCGCACATTTCACTCGGTTTACCCATCCAAACAAGCTGCCAGCAACACATGGTTTACCGTCCCGCGTTCCCACAGGTGTCCCGATGAAAATAGTACCTCACATGTGTGGGTGCACCTACCTGGCGCCAAGGGGAAAGCCTAAAACACAAGTAACCCCAAGTCTGTTTTCACACCTGAATTTCACACTCTGCAGACGGGAACACCATACAGATATGGGCCCGGGTGTCCAAGCCACCAAGGAAAACAGGGAACTCGATGCATTTCCGAAAAGAGGACACCCGTGGGAATCCGCAGAGGTATAGTTTGCACAAATCGGCCCAGAATGTATTACCCAGACACCCTCGCAAAGTCCGAAGTGTGGGGAAAAGAACGCATTTTCCGCACATTTCACTCGGCTCACCCATCGAAACACGCCGCCAACAACACATGGCCTACCGTCCCATGTTCCCACAGGGGTCCCGATGAAAACGGTACCTCACATGTGTGGGTGCACCTACCTGGGCGCCAAGGGGAAAGCCTAAAACACAAGTAACCCCAAGTCTGTTTTCACACCTGAATTTCACACTCTCTGCAGACGGGCACACCACACAGATATGGGCCTTGGGTGTCCAAGCCACCAAAGAAAACAGGGAACCCCATGCATTTCCGAAAACAGCCCTCCTGTGGCAATCCGCAGAGGTATGATTTGCGCAAATCGGCCCAGAATTTATTACCCAGACACCCCTGCAAAGTCCGAAATGTGGGGAAAAAACGCATTTTCTGCACATTTCAATCGGCTCACCCATCGAAACACGCTGCCAACAACACATGGCCTACCGTCCCACGTTCCCACAGGTGTCCCGATAAAAACAGTACCTCACATGTCTGGGTGCACCTACCTGGGCGCCAAGGGGAAAGCCTAAAACACAAGTAACCCCAAGTCTGTTTTCACACCTGAATTTCACACTCTCTGCAGACGGGCACACCACACAGCTATGGACCTCGGGTGTCCAAGCCACCAGGGAAAAAAGGGGACCCTATGCATTTCAGAAAAGAGGACACTCGTGGGAATCCGCAGAGGTATGATTTGCGCAAATCGGCCCAGAATTTATTACCCAGACACCCCCGCAAAGTCTGAAATGTGGGGAAAAAAACGCATTTTCCGCACATTTCACTCGGCTCACCCATCGAAACACGCTGCCAACAACACATGGCCTACCGTGCCGTGTTCCCACAGGTGTCCCGATAAAAACGGTACCTCATGTGTGGGTGGACCTACCTGGGCGCCAAGGGCAAAGCCTAAAACACAAGTAACCCCAAGTCTGTTTTCACACCTGAATTTCACACTCTCTGCAGATGGGCACACCACACAGATATGGGCCTTGGGTGTCCAAGCCACCAAGGAAAACAGGGAACCCCATGCATTTCCAAAAAGAGGACACCCGTGGGAATCCGCAGAGGTATGATTTGCGCAAATCTGCCCCGAATTTATTACCCAGACACCCTCGCAAAGTCCGAAATGTGGGGAAAAAAATGCATTTTCCGTACATTTCACTCGGCTCACCCATCGAAACACGCTGCCAACAAAACATGGCCTACCGTCCCGCATTTCCAGAGTTGTCCCGATGAAAACAGTACCTCACATGTGTGGGTGCACCTACATGGGCGCCAAGGGGAAAGCTTAAAATACAAGTAACGCCAAGTCTGTTTTCACACCTGAATTTCACACACTCTGCAGACGGGCACACCACACAGATATGGGCCTTGGGTGTCCAAGCCACCAAGGAAAACAGGGAACCCCTTGCATTTCCGAAAAGAGCCCTCCTGTGGCAATCCACAGTGGTATGATTTGCGCAAATCGGCCCAGAATTTATTACCCAGACACCCCCGCAAAGTCCAAAATGTGGGGGGGAAAAAACGCATTTCCCGCACATTTCACTCGGTTTACCCATCGAAACAAGCTGCCAGCAACACATGGTTTACCGTCCCGCGTTCCCACAGGTGTCCCGATGAAAATAGTACCTCACATGTGTGGGTGCACCTACCTGGCGCCAAGTGGAAAGCCTAAAACACAAGTAACCCCAAGTCTGTTTTCACACCTGAATTTCACACTCTCTGCAGACGGGAACACCATACAGATATCGGCCTCGGGTGTCCAAGCCACCAAGGAAAACAGGGAAGCTGATGCATTTCCGAAAAGAGGACACCCGTGGGAATCCGCAGAGGTATAATTTGCACAAATCGGCCCAGAATTTATTACCCAGACACCCTCGCAAAGTCCGAAATGTGGGGAAAAAAATGCATTTTTCCGTACATTTCACTCGGCTCACCCATTGAAACACGCTGCCAACAACACATGGCCTACCGTCCCGCATTTCCAGAGTTGTCCCGATAAAAACAGTACCTCACATGTGTGGGTGCACCTACCTGGGCGCCAAGGGGAAAGCCTAAAACACAAGTAACCCCAAGTCCGTTTTCACACCTGAATTTCTCACACTCTACAGAGGGGCACACCACACAGATATGGGCCTTGGGTGTCCAAGCCACCAAGGAAAACAGGGAAACCCATGCATTTCTGAAAAGAGGACACCCGTGGCAATCCGCAGAGGTATGATTTGCGCAAATCGGCCCAGAATTTATTACCCAGACCGCCCCGCAAAGTCAGAAATGTGGTGAAAAAAACGCATTTCCTGCACATTTCACTCGATTTACCCATCGAAACACGCTGCCAGCAACACATGGCCTACCGTCCCACATTTCCAAAGGTGTCCCGATGAAAACAGTACCTCACATGTGTGGGTGCACCTACCTGGGCGCCAAGGGGAAAGCTTAAAATACAAGTAACGCCAAGTCTGTTTTCACACCTGAATTTCACACTCTCTGCAGACGGGCACACCACACAGATATGGGCCTTGGGTGTCCAAGCCACCAAGGAAAACAGGGAACCCCATGCATTTCCGAAAAGAGCCCTCCTGTGGCAATCCACAGTGGTATGATTTGCGCAAATCGGCCCAGAATTTATTACCCAGACACCCCTCCAAAGTCCGAAATTGCGGGGAAAAAAACGCATTTTCCGTACATTTCACTCGGCTCACCCATCGAAACATGCTGCCAACAACACATGGCCTACCGTCCCGCGTTCCCACTGGTGTCCCGATGAAAACAGTACCTCACATGTGTGGGTGTACCTACTTGGGCACCAAGGGGATTGCCTAAAACACAAGTAACGCCAAGTCTGTTTTCACACCTGAATTTCACACTCTCTTCAGACGGGCACACCATACAGATATGGGCCTCGCATGTCCAAGCCACCAAGGAAAACAGGGAACCCCATGCATTTCCGAAAAGAGCACTCCTGTGGTAATCCGCAGAGGTATGATTTGCGCAAATCGGCCCAGAATTTATTACCCAGACACCTCCGCAAAGTCTGAAATGTGGGGAAAAAACGCATTTTCCGCACATTTCACTCGGCTCACCCATCGAAACACGCTGCCAACAACACATGGCCTACCGTGCCTTGTTCCCACAGGTATCCCGATAAAACCGGTACCTCACATGTGTGGGTGGACCTACCTGGGCGCCAAGGGCAAAGCCTAAAACACAAGTAACCCCAAGTCTGTTTTCACACCTGAATTTCACACTCTCTTTAGACGGGCACACCATACAGATATGGGCCTCGGGTGTCCAAGCCACCAAGGAAAACAGGGAACCCCATGCATTTCCGAAAAGAGGCCACCTGTGGGAATCCGCAGAGGTATGATTTTTGCAAATCAGCCCAGAATGTATTACCCAAACACCCCCACAAAGTCCGAAATGTGGGAAAAAATGCATTTTCCCCACATTTCAATCGGCTCACCCATCGAAACACGCCGCCAACAACACATGGCCTACCGTCCCGCGTTCCCACAGGTGTCCCGATAAAAACAGTACCTCACATGTGTGGGTGCGCCTACCTGGGCGCCAAGGGGAAAGCCTAAAACACAAGTAACGCCAAGTCTGTTTTCACACCTGAATTTCACATTCTCTGCAGACCGGCACACCACACAGATATGGGCCTTGGGTGTCCAAGCCACCAAGGAAAACAGGGAACCCCATGCATTTCCGAAAAGAGGCCACCTGTGGGAATCCGCAGAGGTATGATTTTTGCAAATCAGCCCAGAATGTATTACCCAAACACCCCCGCAAAGTCCGAAATGTGGGGAAAAAATGCATTTTCCCCACATTTCAATCGGCTCACCCATCGAAACACGCTGCCAACAACACATGGCCTACCGTCCCACGTTCCCACAGGTCTCCCGATGAAAACAGTACCTCACATGTGTGCGTGCACCTACCTGGGCGCCAAGGGGAAAGCCTAAAACACAAGTAACCCCAAGTCTGTTTTCACACCTGAATTTCACTCTCTGCAGACGGGCACACCATACAGATATGGTCCTCACGTGTCCAAGCCACCAAGGAAAACAGGGAACCCGATGCATTTCCGAAAAGAGCACACCAGTGGGAATCCGCAGAGGTATGATTTGCACAAATCGGCCCAGAATTTATTACCCAGACACCCCTGCAAAGTCCAAAATGTGGGGAAAAAAACGCATTTCCTGCACATTTCACTCGGTTTACCCATCGAAACAAGCTGCCAGCAACACATGGTTTACCGTCCCGCGTTGCCACTGGTGTCCCGATGAAAATAGTATCTCACATGTGTGGGTGCACCTACCTGGCGCCAAGGGGAAAGCCTAAAACACAAGTAACCCCAAGTCTGTTTTCACACCTGAATTTCACACTCTCTTCAGATGGGCACACCGTACAGATATGGACCTCGGGTGTCCAAGCCACCAAGGAAAACAGGGAACCCCATGCATTTCCGAAAAGAGCACTCCTGTGGTAATCCGCAGAGGTATGATTTGCGCAAATCGGCCCAGAATTTATTACCCAGACACCCCTGCAAAGTCCAAAATGTGGGAAAAAAACGCATTTCCCGCACATTTCACTCGGCTTACCCGTCGAAACAAGCTGCCAGCAACACATGGCCTACCGTCCCGCGTTCCCACAGGTGTCCCGATGAAAATAGTACCTCACATGTGTGGGTGCACCTACCTGGCACCAAGGGGAAAGCCTAAAACACAAGTAACCCCAAGTCTGTTTTCACACCTGAATTTCACACTCTCTGCAGACGGGCACACCACACAGCTATGGACCTCGGGTGTCCAAGCCACCAAGGAAAACAGGGAACCCCATGCATTTCCGAAACGAGGACACGCGTGGGAATCCGCAGAGGTATGATTTGCGCAAATCGGCCCAGAATGTATTACCCAGACACCCCCGCAAAGTCCGAAATGTGGTGAAAAAACGCATTTTCCGCACATTTCAATCGGCTCGCCCATCGAAACACGCCGCCAACAACACATGGCCTACCGTCCCGCGTTCCCACATGTGTCCCGATAAAAACAGTACCTCACATGTGTGGGTGCACCTACCTGGCGCCAAGGGGAAAGCCTAAAACACAAGTAACCCCAAGTCTGTTTTCACACCTGAATTTCACACTCTCTGCAGACGGGCACACCACACAGATATGGGCCTTGGGTGTCCAAGCCACCAAGGAAAACAGGGAACCCCATGCATTTCCGAAAAGAGCCCTCCTGTGGCAATCCGCAGAGGTATGATTTCGCAAATCGGCCCAGAATTTATTTCCCAGACACCCCCGCAAAGTCCAAAATGTGGGGGAAAAAAACGCATTTCCCGCACATTTCACTCGGTTTACCCATCGAAACAAGCTGCCAGCAACATATGGCTTACCGTCCCGCGTTCCCACAGGTGTCCCGATGAAAATAGTACCTCGCATGTGTGGGTGCACCTACCTGGCGCCAAGGGGAAAGCCTAAAACACAAGTAACCCCAAGTCTGTTTTCACACCTGAATTTCACACTCTCTGCAGACGGGCACACCATACAGATATGGGCCTCGGGTGTCCAAGCCACCAAGGAAAACAGGGAACCCGATGCATTTCCGAAAAGAGGACACCCGTGGGAATCCACAGAGGTATAATTTGCGCAAATCGGCCCAGAATTTATTACCTAGACACCCTCGCAAAGTCCGAAATGTGGGAAAACAAATGCATTTTCCGCACATTTCACTCGGCTCACCCATCGAAACACGCCGTCAACAACACATGGCCAACCGTCCCACGTTCCCACAGGTCTCCCGATGAAAACAGTACCTCACATGTGTGCGTGCACCTACCTGGGCGCCAAGGGGAAAGCCTAAACACAAGTAACCCCAAGTCTGTTTTCACACCTGAATTTCACACACTCTGCAGACGGGCACACCACACAGTTATGGGCCTTGGGTTCCAAGCCACCAAGGAAAACAGGGAACCCCATGCATTTCCGAAAAGAGGACATACATCCGCAGAGGTATGATTTGCGCAAATCGGACCAGAATGTATTACCCAGACACCCCGCAAAGTCCGAAATGTGGGGAAAAAACGCATTTCCCGCACATTTCTCTTGGTTTACCCATCGAAACACGCTGCCAACAACACATGGCCTACCGTCTGTGATGCTGGAAATGCATCAGAGGGACAGGGCCTCTGAATCCTTGTCCTTTACTGCTTTTTATCGTGTGTTCTGTCATGTTTTCTGCCCAGGAGTCCATGTGGGACTCCTGGCAGTGCAGCTCTCTCTTTTGGTTTGGTGAACAGACCCATGGGATACCCTTATGGCACCCATGGGTAGGGGTACAACCCTGTGCCCCTAGTGTATGTTTTTGGGCACCTGTGGGTGGCCCACAGAGCAGGGTATGGGCTGGTGGCAGCTCCATGCTGAATTTGACAGGTGCTCTGGGTGTCCTCCATTTTGGGATACCCAGGCCCTGCCATTGGGGTCAGTTGATTCCTGATAGGAAACAAGATGGCCCCTGTGGCCTCTTGCTTTCTATTGCCTGTTACCTTGTTTTCCCAAAGTCCTGGGAAGCCCTGACTCTGTCCCTTCCCCCTGACTGGCTTTTGGGTGGAAGTTCCATATATGGTGTTGTTGTGAAGGCCCAGCTAGACTGACTGGAGCCTTCCCAGTGACTGTATGTTGTGGGTACCTCCTGTGGGTGGGACCTGGGTGAATGGAGTGTGTGACCAATATACACTCCTTGTTGTGGTTGTCTGGTTTCTGGCATGAGAGACAAAGACTGAGACGGCCCTGCCCGAAACTGGCCTGAATGCAGTGTGTAGTGTTGAATGGCTGGGTACTTGTCCCAATCCACATTCCTTGTTGTGAGTGTCTGAAAGGGAGGAGTATGGCCTGAATGCACTGTGTGCCTGATTGGCTGACTGACTGCATGAATGCCCTCCTGTATGATTGGCTGCTGAGTGTGTGCCAGCAGTGTGGATGAGAGACAGAATAGTATATCTGGGGACCTCTCACCACTGGTAATTGTTCAGGAACGTTCAGAAGCGTTCAGAAGCGTTCTGGAGCTGAGTCTCCACTCTAAGAGTAACTGGAACTGCTGATCCTCGACGTCCAGCTGGAAGAAGAAGACTTGCTGCTGCATTTGCTTCGACCAATCCGAAGGCTGCCGAAATCGTCGAAGACTGACCCGAGAGAGGACCTGGTAAGGCGCCCTCTTCCCGTGCTCCGAGGGACCATCGAGCACCGCTCCATCTTCCCCGAAGCGCCCTGGAAGACAGACCCTCGAAAGGCTGCCGACCCGAGACGGGACCGCCGAGGAGATCGAAGTGAAGCACCCGGACATCGCCGCCGTCGAAGTCCATTGCCGTCGACCAGGGTTCGCAGGTCTGTGTAACCGCTGGAGGCCCGTCGAAGTTCTGTTGCCCAGCCGTGGGAACCACTTGACGCCGTGCCGCCGACGACCGGAGCCTTCCGCTCCTTTGCCTAAGAACATTCGAATCGAAGGACTCCCTCGTCCGCACCGTCGACCGCTTTATCCTGCCGGAGAAAGTCGAGGGCGACCAACGCGCCGAGGAGAAACCTGCCGGTGGGTTTCCCACCACCCGAAGACCACAAAGACTCGAACGACTCGACGCGCTTGCTGGGCCTCCGTCTCCACAATCTTTGCGGTCCAGAACTATTGTCGCCGAGGTGCCCCGCACGCCTCTGCCTTGCAGGACGCCGACGCTCCGACACCGACGAGCACCGCTCGGACGAAGCTGCCGCCTCATCGACGCCGTTCTACCCTGTTTGTCGACGGACGTTCGACGCCCCGTGTCTCCCGCTTGAAAGGGAAGGCATTCAAGAAGGGCCGTCGATTCCCCGCCGCCGAACGCCGAGTTCCTCGACGCTTCTCGACGATCCGTGACTCCTGCTTGAAAGGGGGTCGCTCAAGAAGGATCTGTCGACGCCTCTTCGAAGAACTCGACTCCGCCAGGTACATTGGGGGGGTAAAAACATTATAGGAGGGAATAAGACTTACAGAACAATATATGGACTGGGCTTGTGCTATATCTTTATTTTACAGGTTGCCCAGGTGGGGGGATCTCCACACAGAACTGTGTCTAGTGGTAGGGGCCAGTATTCTGCCTATTGCTCAACCATCTTATTTTCTCTCCTCTCTCTATTGCTGGTTTCACTCTATTGATCTGTGTGACATTGTTACAGTATTGTTGATGCACTTTAATGAGATCTAATACAAAGGGTGGTACCACTTTAGAATTGTATATATTTGTCATTGTTGATTTCCCTAAGTACAAAGTGAGTTATTATGATAAGTGTACATAACCTTGAATATTGATTATATAAAGACTGTGTTCTAACCAATACAGTGTGTGGACATTCCTTTGTGGGGGCTTGGGGACTACACTGTACTTAAGAACCAGCCTGCATCACCTCCTGAGAAGCTAGGCCTTGATTGCTCGTCCATTGCTACCGTAATAGAGAATCTTGGCTGGGGTCTTCTGTGCCTCTCTTCTACCATATAGAGAGCAGAAGTACAGACACCTGTTAGGCAGAAACCTGTGCAGTTCCCTTAGGGAACACTGCAAAAGATTTAAGACTACAGGTATAGCAGTAAACCCACTTGGTAGCAGTCTGCACCACCCAGATTTACCTGGTAGCTGTGGCTGAGCAGTCAGACTTCCCTCAAGAAGAGTTAGGCAGTATGCAAAGTATACACAATAGGTACTCAAACACAATAGTACAAGCAAACACTGACCAGAGCTTGGTTTCAAAAGTATATAGTTATTTATTTTAAGAACACATAAGTTGAAAACACTCTAGCAATATATAGTAAAACACTTCAAACACAGTTATATGGAAAGCAGTCCCAACCCTTATTCCTAACTAGACAACTCTTGGTTAACACCACATAATTCAAACAGAGGTGAGTGCTTAACGTTAGATGACACTCTAGTGGTTCAAAGAAGGGAGGGAAAAAGAGCAGAATTAGGATAAACACACCACTCTAAGGTCAAGAACACTTTCAGTAGGCTCAAAGAAGCACAAAGTCACAGGTGAGCAAAAGTCACTAGGCAGGGCCCACTCTTAGAGCAGACAGAGCGAAAATGTGCCCAAGATCACACAGTTATTAGGGATTCAGAGTCTTGCAAAAGAGTTCAGAAAGAGTTTAGAGAGGCTTAGAAAGTTTAGCCAGGGTGTCCCAGGCACTCCCAGGTTCGAAAGCCGGGGGCTAAAACTACCCCGTACAGTCGGTGGCAAGGGAAGCCAGGCGGAACACGGTACCTTAAACGGGAAGGATCCTCCAGCGGTGGCAGTTGTTCCAGGCAGTGGCAGCAAGGCTCGACGTCGGTCAGGGAAGAAGTTCTCGCTGAAGAGCAGAAGAAGAAGGTCGTTGCACTGCCCGGGAAGAAACCAGCCGCGGAGTCCTCCGGTTAAAGGGTTGTACCGACTTTCGCGGTTGTGGTAAAAGTGTGGTATTCCGGTTGCCGGGGTGCTTGGCACGGGCAAGGCGGCCACGAGATACCTCGAAGAAGCGGAAAGAAGGTGAAAACTGGTTGTCCCCACCAGTCAAGGGAAGGAGCCACTCCGTTAAGAGTTCCCCTTGGTCGTTGGGAAAAGTGGTGAGACGGTTCAGCAGGGCTCCACCGGGTGGTGTCGTCGTAGCAGGTCGGCTCAGCTCTTCCCTCGTCGGATTCTTGGTCCTGTGGCGACTTCTGAAGTTCCAGTCCCCAAAGCCCTGCTTTTATGCAGCAAACCCCCATTCACCCAGCCTAGCTGTCACTCAAACATGCTAAGTGGTGAGCCGGCCGGCTCACCACTTGGGCCAATCAGGACAGAGTGCGACTTGAGTTACCAAGGTAACTCAGTCCAGGGTGCCTAAATCCCCCTCCACCCCTCCTAAGTACCCCAGACAGAGTGGCACCACTTTGGAGGGCTTCTGTGGAGAAGCCCGCCAAAAGTGGAACAAAGGGCTCCACTTTGGGTCAGAGTTACAGAGGCGAACGCCAACGCCATTTTAGAATCAAGTTTTGGCAAAAAATCCCAACCGGAGTTATAATAATAAATATATAAACCGGCGGTATGTTTGAGGCTACCGTAAATAAATAATTAAATGTGTTAGCCTAAAACGATGGGAAATCCCATAGGAAAATATTCGCGGTTGAATATAAAAAGTAGTTTCCACTGCCACCAGCCAAAACTCGATCAGGGGGGACGGAGACGTGCCCCTTCGACTAACAGACCCTGGGGCAATCGAATTGCCCCAGCCAGTACATCCACAATATGATGGTTTGTACTGGTTCTGTTCAGGATTTAAGACTAGTAAAGTCTTTGGTGACTTTACATGCCCTGGGAGACAGTAGTCAGTCTCAGGGTATGGAGTCTATGTTGGGGAGTCCCTAGGACACCCCTGGGTTACTGCACAGAGGGTGCTGTGTAACCCACATCACAAAAATACATGAGGCCCTATGGAGTAAAAGACCCCATAGCCCATTCAACACAAGGTTTAACCAAGAAAACACACTTCAAACATGCCCAAGAGTGAGGGTAAAAGAGTCTCACTCTTGGCAGGAGAAAAAAGAATCCCCAGAAATCCAGCAAAGCTGCTGGGGGACTCACTAGGTAGGGAAATTCAGCCTAAACAGAAAATTCTCCCTAACAACACCCCCTACCAGTCTTTACAGCTGGTGGCAGCGGTGGGATGCTTATGGTTTTAAGAATCAGTGTATAACCGTGCCACTTACAAAATATCTGCACTTTATTAAATTAAGGTTTAGTTGTGTACAAGATAACTGCATTACAAACAATGGAGTCTATTGCAAATGGCAAATTAACTCGGATGAGCTTGGAGGCTCTCCAGAGTGCTTGTGAAGCCAGGGAGTTAGACTTTGTGGATAAGTCTAGGGCTGAGCTGATAGCTGCCCTGGTGGACTACCAGACTGATAGTGAAACTCTTGATGAGGGGGGGAATGCAACCAATGAGGACTCTGCCCCTGGGGTTTCCGCTGAATCTGTTTCTGGGAATGCCGCCATTCCTGCTGCCTCTGTTCCAAACCCCAGCAATTCCTTGGAGCTTGAGTTATTAAGGATGAAATTGGCCTTTGAATACTGCAAGTTGGAAATAGATGCTGAACTTAAGAAAGAGGAGTTGGCTCAACAAGTGGAGCTCAAGAATAGGGATCTTGAACTCAAGAGCCAGGACACTGAATGTCAGAGAATCCAGCTAGAGTGGAGACTTCAGCTAAAACCAGTGAGAGTGTCAGGTCCCCAGCCACCAAGTTTATGAAAGATTTGGTTGGTGTATTTGTGGAGGGTTCAGATATCCTCCAATGGATTGAAGCGTTTGAGATGGCTTGTGCGATTCATGATGTTGATAAAAGAGATTGGGCTAAGTGTTTGTTAAGCAGAGTGCCTCAAACTGGATATGACTGTATTCTGAAGCTGAGTGTGGAAGAAAGGGGTCAGTATGAGTGTATGAAGTCTGCTTTGATTGCCAAGTTTGGCAAGACACCTACCCAATACCTTAGAAGGTTCAGGGATTTTAAGAAAAGAGAGAATGTGTCTTGGGTTGACTGGGTGAGTGCTGCGCACATGAACATGATGGGGTGGATCGATGGGTACAAGGTTAAGACTTTTGTTGAATTGTCCCACCTCTTGTTTTTTGAGCATTTTTCTGAAGCCTGTTCACCAGAGCTGCGTCAGTATGTGGCTGACCAGAACATTTTGGACCCCTTTAAGCTGGCTAGGTTGGCTGACAAGTGGGTCTCCCACCGGGTGTCCCCTAATGACTCCAGTGGGAAGGACAAGGACAAAGAAAAGGGGGCCTCTCAGAAGGCTGAGGAGTCCCACAAGCAGTCACAGTCAAGTAAACCTAAACCTTCCTCTCCCAAGACCCAAAAATCTAGTGGGGATAAGTCATCTGTGGGTGGGAATAAGAGTAGTGGTCCACCTGCTGCAAAGCAGGCTCCCAGTGGTTCCAGTACCGTACCCCGCACTCCTGGCGCTTGTTGGGACTGTGGGGCTCTGGATCACAAAAGGGGCGACTCCAAGTGTAAAGGTAAGGCACTTGGAGTACAGGCTGTCAGCCTGACCTACCCTTAGCCCGTGTCTGAGGTGGAGGCCACTGTCCTCCCCTCCTCTACCGGGATCACATTTGGTGCTCCGGTAGAGATTTCCTTAGTGTCCCTTGGGGCCTGGGACCAGTATGCAGAAGTACTGGCGACTATCCCGCAGAACTCCCGTAGGTTTTTGAGAAGTGTCCTCTTGAATGGCCAGCCTTCTACTGGTTTGAGAGACACTGGGTCAAGCATGACAGTGGTGGACAGGACCCTGCTCAAGCCAGAGGACTATGTAGGTGCTCCTCTGAGAACCACCTGGTTAGCTGGTGGGCCTCCCAAATTATCGCCTGTAGCCTTAGTCACACTCATGATTGGAGATAAGACAGCAAAGCTTCCTGTCCTGGTTCAGGACAATGTCCCTGCTAACATTCTGTTAGGAAATGATCTAGTAGAGTTGGGGTTGATCTCGGATGGTCTTCCCATGACTGCTGCTGCAGTCACTAGGTCACAGGTGACACCGGGTCTGGCTGTGAGCCAGGTACCCGAGCCAAAGGCAAGGCCTAAGGCAAGAAGAAGGAAGACCAAGAAGGCCACCTCTGTGGAGGGAACACCTTCTCTTCCTGCTGTTCCGACAGCACCCATTGGGATCCATGCTCCGGACGGGCTGGGTCCAGTGGAAAACCCAAACTCAACTCCTGTGGGAGAAGAGACAGAAGACTCTCCTGTGGGAGAGGTTCTCAACCCGGAGGATCATCCCGACCTTCAATGCTTGTTAGCTGAAGGGGGACCCTCCCGGGCAGACTTCTGTAAGGGACAGAGAGAGTGCCACTCTCTCGAGGGACTGAGGAAACAGGCCCTGTCCCAGGCACAAGGAGAAGTGCCTAGGACATTCCGGATTTATTGGGAGGGTGAGCTCCTTGTTAGTGAGCCCACTAAGCCTGAACCTGGTGCCCTCTAGAGGTTGGTGGTACCCCAGGTTTACAGGCCCTTCCTACTGCAGTTGGCGCATGAGGTGCCCTTGGCTGGTCATCTTGGGACCAAGAAGACTAAGCAGAGGCTCTCTGCCCATTTCTACTGGCCACGGATGGGAGTAGAGGTGGAGTCCCACTGCAGGACCTGCCCAACTTGTCAGTTGTCTGGCAAGACTGGAGGCAGGGTCATTGCCCCACTGCTGCCATTGCCAGTGGTTGGCACACCATTTGAGAGGGTGGGCATCGACATCGTCGGTCCCCTTGACCCTCCCACTTCAGGTGGACATCGGTTCATCCTGGTCTTGGTAGATCATGCCACCAGGTACCCTGAGGCAATACCCCTTCGGACTGTTACTGCCAAGGTGGTTGCCAGGGCTCTCCTGGGCATTTTCACCCGTGTTGGATTCCCCAAGGAGGTTGTCTCTGACAGAGGATCCAACTTCATGTCTAGTTACATGAAAACCATGTGGAAAGAGTGCGGGGTAACCTACAAGTTCTCCACCTCTTACCACCCCCAGACCAATGGTCTGGTTGAGAGATTTAATAAAACTCTCAAAGGCATGCTAGGGGCTTTGGAAGAACCCCTAAGGAGGAAATGGGATCTCCTCCTGCCATGCCTGCTGTTTGCTTACAGAGAGGTACCTCAAGAGGGTGTTGGTTTCAGCCCCTTTGAGTTACTCTTTGGACATCCCGTGAGGGGGCCCCTCGCCTTGATCCGAGAAGGCTTGGAAGCCACCCCTCCCGGTCCCGCCAAGCAAGTGGGGGACTATGTGTTAGGCCTCAGACGGAGGATGACACAGATGATGGGTCAGGCGACAGCAAATCTCAAGGCCAGCCTGGAATTGAATAAGTACTGGCATGACCTTAAAGCCTCGCAAGTGGATTGGACTCCGGGACAGGAAATCCTTGTGATGGAGCCTACCAACCCTAGAGCTTTGGCAGACAAGTGGACTGGACCCTTCAGGATCATCTCCAAAATGGGCGAAGTCAATTATCTGGTTGATATGGGATCCTCTGGGGTAGCCCCTCAGGTATTCCATGTCAACAGGCTCAAGCCTTTCCACCGGCGAGCAGAAGTCTCATGTCTCTTGCTAGCTTCAGGGCAAGAAGAGGATGAGAGTGAGCCCCTTCCTGATTTGCTGCACAGCGACCCTCAGGATGGCTCATTGGAAAGAGTACATCTCTCTCCGGATTTGACAACAGAGCAACAGAGGGCCTGCAGGGCTTTGCTCCAACAGTATGCCTCTCTGTTTTCACTGACGCCAGGCCTTACACCGTGGTGTAGGCATGAAATTGACGCTGGTGACAGCGTGCCTGTCAAGAGCAGGAGCTACCGTATGTCAGATACCGTCAAGAACCACATCCAGGCTGAGGTCGCCAAGATGTTGGATCTGGGTGTTATTGAACCCTCAACCAGTCCCTGGTCCAGTCCAGTGGTCCTTGTCCCCAAGGCAAGTTCCCAGGCGGGTACCAAGGATTGGAGGTTCTGTGTGGACTACCGAGGAGTCAATGCCGTCACCAAAACTGACGCGCACCCATTGCCCAGGGCTGATGAGCTCGTGGACACCATAGGTGCTGCCAAATTTGTGAGCACCTTTGACCTTACCTCAGGCTATTGGCAAATAGCTCTGACGGACCATGCCAAGGAAAAGACGGCCTTCTCAACACCTGAGGGACTCTACCAGTTTAGGGTCATGCCTTTTGGGTTGAAGAATGCCCCTGCCACCTTCCAGAGATTGGTCAACCATGCGCTCAGTGGGCTGGAAGCCTTTTGTGTGGCTTACTTAGACGACATTGCCGTCTACAGTTCCACCTGGGAAGAGCATTTGACACATCTGGATAAGGTGTTGCAGGCCTTGAAAAGGGCTAACCTCACTATCAAGGACACCAAGTGCCAGATAGCTCAGGGGAAAGTTACCTATCTTGGTCATGAGGTAGGAGGGGGTCAAATCCAACCTCTCTCCAGTAAAGTACAGGATGTACAGAACTGGGAGACTCCCACTACTCAAACCCAGGTGAGAGCCTTTTTGGGCCTCACTGGGTACTATCGCAATTTCATGGCAGACTATGGAACCATAGCTGCACCCCTGACAGCTCTAACTTCACCCAAACAGCCTAGGAAGGTTAATTGGACCGAAGACTGTCAGAGGGCCTTTGATGGCTTGAAAGAAAGTCTGTGTAGGGCACCTGTGTTGTGTGCGCCTGACTACAGCCGACCCTTTATCGTCCAGACGGATGCCTGCGACACCGGAATTGGAGCTGTCTTGTCCCAGTTAGATGACAAAGGGAGAGAACATCCTATCATATTCATCAGTAGACAACTCAAGGGTAGAGAACTCAGGTGGGCTACTGTTGAAAAGGAGTGTTTTAGCATAGTTTGGAGCCTTAGGCGTTTTAGGCCCTACCTTACGGGGTCTACCTTTAAGGTCCAAACAGATCATAAGCCCCTGAAGTGGCTTATGCAGATGAAGGGGGAGAATCCGAAATTGCTCAGGTGGTCCATTAGCCTGCAAGGGCTAGACTTCACCATAGAGCACAGACCAGGGAAGAGTCACGATAATGCAGATGGCCTTTCCAGAAGGTATGTTGACCGTCTGGATGAGGGTGTCTATCCCGTGGGAGATTAGACACCCTCCACCTCAGTCTGGGGGGGGCGACTGTGATGCTGGAAATGCATCAGAGAGACAGGGCCTCTGAATCCTTGTCCTTTACTGCTTTTTATCGTGTGTTCTGTCATGTTTTCTGCCCAGGAGTCCATGTGGGACTCCTGGCAGTGCAGCTCTCTCTTTTGGTTTGGTGAACAGACCCATGGGATACCCTTATGGCACCCATGGGTAGGGGTACAACCCTGTGCCCCTAGTGTATGTTTTTGGGCACCTGTGGGTGGCCCACAGAGCAGGGTATGGGCTGGTGGCAGCTCCATGCTGAATTTGACAGGTGCTCTGGGTGTCCTCCATTTTGGGATACCCAGGCCCTGCCATTGGGGTCAGTTGATTCCTGATAGGAAACAAGATGGCCCCTGTGGCCTCTTGCTTTCTATTGCCTGTTACCTTGTTTTCCCTAAGTCCTGGGAAGCCCTGACTCTGTCCCTTCCCCCTGACTGGCTGTTGGGTGGAAGTTCCATATATGGTGTTGTTGTGAAGGCCCAGCTAGACTGACTGGAGCCTTCCCAGTGACTGTATGTTGTGGGTACCTCCTGTGGGTGGGACCTGGGTGAATGGAGTGTGTGACCAACATACACTCCTTGTTGTGGTTGTCTGGTTTCTGGCATGAGAGACGAAGACTGAGACAGCCCTGCCCGAAACTGGCCTGAATGCAGTGTGTAGTGTTGAATGGCTGGGTACTTGTCCCAATCCACATTCCTTGTTGTGAGTGTCTGAAAGGGAGGAGTATGGCCTGAATGCACTGTGTGCCTGATTGGCTGACTGACTGCATGAATGCCCTCCTGTATGATTAGCTGCTGAGTGTGTGCCAGCAGTGTGGATGAGAGACAGAATAGTATATCTGGGGACCTCTCACCACTGGTAATTGTTCAGGAACGTTCAGAAGCGTTCTGGAGCTGAGTCTCCACTCTAAGAGTAACTGGAACTGCTGATCCTCGACGTCCAGCTGGAAGAAGAAGACTTGCTGCTGCATTTGCTTCGACCAATCCGAAGGCTGCCGAAATCGTCGAAGACTGACCCGAGAGAGGACCTGGTAAGGCACCCTCTTCCCGTGCTCCGAGGGACCATCGCGCACCGCTCCATCTTCGCCGAAGCGCCCTGGAAGACAGAACCTCGAAAGGCTGCCGACCCGAGACGGGACCGCCGAGGAGATCGAAGTGAAGCACCCGGACATCGCCGCCGTCGAAGTCCATTGCCGTCGACCAGGGTTCGCAGGTCTGTGTAACCGCTGGAGGCCCGTCGAAGTTGTATTGCCCAGCCGTGGGAACCACTTGACGCCGTGCCGCCGACGACCGGAGCCGTCCGCTCCTTTGCCTAAGAACATTCGAATCGAAGGACTCCCTCGTCCGCACCGTCGACCGCTTTATCCTGCCGGAGAAAGTCGAGGACGACCAACGCGCCGAGGAGAAACCTGCCGGTGGGTTTCCCGCCACCCGAAGACCACAAAGACTCGAACGACTCGACGCCCTTGCTGGGCCTCCGTCTCCACAATCTTTGCGGTCCAGAACTATTGTCACCGAGGTGCCCCGCACGCCTCTGCCTTGCAGGACGCCGACGCTCCTACACCGACGAGCACCGCTCGGACGAAGCTGCCGCCTCATCGACGCCGTTCTACCCTGTTTGTCGACGGACGTTCGACGCCCCGTGTCTCCCGCTTGAAAGGGAAGGCATTCAAGAAGGGCCGTCGTTTCCCCGCTGCCGAACGCCGAGTTCCTCAACGCTTCTCGACGATCCGTGACTCCCGCTTGAAAGGGGGTCGCTCAAGAAGGATCTGTCGACGCCTCTTCGAAGAACTCGACTCCGCCAGGTACATTGGGGGGGTAAAAACATTATAGGAGGGAATAAGATTTACAGAACAATATATGGACTGGGCTTGTGCTATATCTTTATTTTACAGGTTGCCCAGGTGGGGGGATCTCCACACAGAACTGTGTCTAGTGGTAGGGGCCAGTATTCTGCCTATTGCTCAACCATCTTATTTTCTCTCCTCTCTCTATTGCTGGTTTCACTCTATTGATCTGTGTGACATTGTTACAGTATTGTTGATGCACTTTAATGAGATCTAATACAAAGGGTGGTACCACTTTAGAATTGTATATATTTGTCATTGTTGATTTCCCTAAGTACAAAGTGAGTTATTATGATATGTGTACATAACCTTGAATATTGATTATATAAAGACTGTGTTCTAACCAATACAGTGTGTGGACATTCCTTTGTGGGGGCTTGGGGACTACACTGTACTTAAGAACCAGCCTGCATCACCTCCTGAGAAGCTAGGCCTTGATTGCTCGTCCATTGCTACCGTAATAGAGAATCTTGGCTGGGGTCTTCTGTGCCTCTCTTCTACCATATAGAGAGCAGAAGTACAGACACCCCCTACCAGTCTTTACACCGTCCCACATTTCCAAAGGTGTCCCGATGAAAACAGTACCTCACATGTGTGGGTGCACCTACCTGGGCGCCAAGGGGAAAGCCTAAAACACAAGTAACGCCAAGTCTGTTTTCACACCTGAATTTCACACTCTCTGCAGACGGGCACACCACACAGATATGGGCCTTGGGTGTCCAAGCCACCAAGGAAAACAGAGAACCCCATGCATTTCCGAAAAGAGCCCTCCTGTGGCAATCCGCAGAGGTATGATTTGCACAAATCGGCCCAGAATTTATTACCCAGACACCCCTGCAAAGTCCAAAATGTGGGGAAAAAACGCATTTCCCGCACATTTCACTCGGTTTACCCATCGAAACAAGCTGCCAGCAACACATGGCTTACCGTCCCGCGTTCCCACAAGTGTCCCGATGAAAATAGAACCTCACATGTGTGGGTGCACCTACCTGGCGCCAAGGGGAAAGCCTAAAACACAAGTAACCCCAAGTCTGTTTTCACACCTGAATTTCACACTCTCTTCAGACGGGCACACGGTACAGATATGGGCCTCGGGTGTCCAAGCCACCAAGGAAAACAGGGAACCCCATGCATTTCCGAAAAGAGGCCACCCATGGGAATCCGCAGAGGTATGATTTGCGCAAATCGGCCCAGAATGTATTACCCAGACACCCTCGCAAAGTCCGAAATGTGGGGAAAAAAATGCATTTTCCGCATATTTCACTCGGCTCAACCATCGAAACACGCCGCCAACAACACATGGCCAACCATCCCACGTTCCCACAGGTGTCCCGATGAAAACAGTACCTCACATGTGTGCGTACACCTACCTGGGCGCCAAGGGGAAATCCTAAAACACAAGTAACCCCAAGTCTGTTTTCACACCTGAATTTCACTCTCTGCAGACGGGCACACCATACAGATATGGGCCTCAGGTGTCCAAGCCACCAAGGAAAACAGGGAACCCGATGCATTTCTGAAAAGAGCACACCAGTGGGAATCCGCAGAGGTATGATTTCGCAAATCGGCCCAGAATGTATTACCCAGACAACCCTGCAAAGTCCAAAATGTGGGGAAAAAACGCATTTTCTGCACATTTCACTCGGCTCACCCATCGAAACACACCTACAACAACACATGGCCTACTGTCCCGCGTTCCCACAGGTGTCCCGATAAAAACAGTACCTCACATGTGTGGGTGCACCCACCTGGGCGCCAAGGGGAAAGCCTAAAACACAAGTAACCCAAGTCTGTTTTCACACCTGAATTTCACTCTCTGCAGATGGGCACACCATACAGATATGGGCCTCGGGTGTCCAATCCACCAAGGAAAACAGGGAACCCCATGCATTTCCGAAAAGAGCACACCAGTGGGAATCCGCAGAGGTATGATTTGCGCAAATTGGCCCAGAATGTATTACCCAGACACCCCTGCAAAGTCCGAAATGTGGGGAAAAAACACATTTTCTGCACATTTCAATCGGCTCACCCATCGAAACACGCTGCCAACAACACATGGCCTACCGTCCCGCATTCCCACAGGTGTCCCGATAAAAACAGTACCTCACATGTGTGGGTGCACCTACCTGGGCGCCAAGGGGAAAGCCTAAAACACAAGTAACCCCAAGTCTGTTTTCACACCTGAATTTCACACTCTCTGCAGAAAGGCACACCACACAGATATGGGCCTCGGGTGTCCAATCCACCAAGGAAAACAGGGAACCCCATGCATTTCCGAAAAGAGCACACCAGTGGGAATCCGCAGAGGTATGATTTGCGCAAATCGGCCCTGAATTTATTACCCAGCCCCCCCCTGCAAAGTCTGAAATGTGGGGAAAAAAACAAATTTTCCGCACATTTCACTCGGCTCACCCATCGAAACACGCTGCCAACAACACATGGCCTACCGTCCCGCGTTCCCACAGGTGTCCCGATAAAAACAGTACCTCACATGTGTGGGTGCACCTACCTGGGCGCCAAGGGGAAAGCCTAAAACACAAGTAACCCCAAGTCTGTTTTCACACCTGAATTTCACACTCTTCAGACGGGCACACCATACAGATATGGGCCTCGCGTGTCCAAGACACCAAGAAAAACAGGGAACCCCATGCATTTCCGAAAAGAGCACTCCTGTGGTAATCCGCAGAGGTATGATTTGCGCAAATCGGCCCAGAATTTATTACCCAGACACCGCCGCAAAGTCCAAAATGTGGGAAAAAAATGCATTTCCCGCACATTTCACTCGGCTTACCCATCGAAACAAGCTGCCAGCAACACATGGCCTGCCGTCCCTCGTTCCCACAGGTGTCCCGATGAAAATAGTACCTCACATGTGTGGGTGCACCTACCTGGGCGCCAAGGGCAAAGCCTAAAACGCAAGTAACCCCAAGTCTGTTTTCACACCTGAATTTCACACTCTCTTCAGACGGGCACACCATACAGATATGGGCCTCGGGTGTCCAAGCCAACAAGGAAAACAGGGAACCCCATGCATTTCTGAAAACAGGCCACCCGTGGGAATCAGCAGAGGTATGATTTGCGCAAATCGGCCCAGAATGTATTACCCAGACCCCCCCCGCAAAGTCAGAAATGTGGTGAAAAAAACACATTTCCTGCACATTTCACTCGATTTACCCATCGAAACACGCTGCCAGCAACACATGGCCTACCGTACCGCGTTCCCACATGTGTCCCGATAAAAACAGTACCTCACATGTGTCGGTGCACCTACCTGGGCGCCAAGGGGAAAGCCTAAAACACAAGTAACCCCAAGTCTGTTTTCACACCTGAATTTGACACTCTCTGCAGACGGGCACACCACACAGATATGGGCCTTGGGTGTCCAAGCCACCAAGGAAAACAGGGAACCCCATGCATTTCCGAAAAGAGGACAACCGTGGGAATCCGCAGAGGTATGATTTGCGCAAATCGGACCAGAATGTATTACCTAGACACCCCCGCAAAGTCCGAAATGTGGGGAAAAAACGCATTTTCCGCACATTTGAATCGGCTCACCCATCGAAACACGCCACCAACAACACATGGCCTACCGTCCCACGTTCCCACAGGTATCCCGATAAAAACAGTACCTCACATGTGTGGGTGCACCTACCTGGGCGCCAAGGGGAAAGCCTAAAACACAAGTAACCGCAAGTCTGTTTTCACACCTGAATTTCACACTCTCTGCAGACGGGCACACCACACAGATATGGGCCTTGGGTGTCCAAGCCACCAAGGAAAACAGGGAACCCCATGCATTTCTGAAAAGAGCCCTCCTGTGGCAATCCGCAGAGGTATGATTTGCACAAATCGGCCCAGAATTTATTACCCAGACACTCCTGCAAATTCCAAAATGTGGGGGAAAAAAAACGTATTTCCCGCACATTTCACTCGGTTTACCCATCGAAACACGCCGCCAACAACACATGGCCTACCGTCCCACGTTCCCACAGGTGTCCCGATAAAAACAGTACCTCACATGTGTGGGTGTACCTACCTGGCGCCAAGGGGAAAGCCTAAAACACAAGTAACCCCAAGTCTGTTTTCACACCTGAATTTCACACTCTCTGCAGACGGGCACACCATACAGATATGGGCCTTGGGTGTCCAAGCCATCAAGGAAAACAGGGAACCCGATGCATTTCCGAAAAGAGGACACCCGTGGGAATCCGCAGAGGTATAATTTGCGCAAATCGGCCCAGAATTTATTACCCAGATACCCCCGCAAAGTCCGAAATGTGGTGAAAAAACGCATTTCCCGCACATTTCACTCGGTTTACCCATCGAAACAAGCTGCCAGCAACACATGGCTTAACGTCCCGTGTTCCCACAGGTGTCCCGATGAAAATAGTACCTCACACGTGTGGGTGCACCTACCTGGCGCCAAGGGGAAAGCCTAAAACACAAGTAACCCCAAGTCTGTTTTCACACCTGAATTTAACACTCTCTGCAGACGGGCACACCATACAGATACGGGCCTCGGGTGTCCAAGCCACCAAGGAAAACAGGGAACCCGATGCATTTCCGAAAAGAGGACACCCGTGGGAATCCGCAGAGGTATAATTTGCGCAAATCGGCCCAGAATTTATTACCCAGACACCCTCGCAAAGTCCGAAATGTGGGGAAAAAAACGCATTTTCCGCACATTTCACTCGGCTCACCCATCGAAACACACTGCCAACAACACATGGCCTACCGTCCCATGTTCCCACAGGTGTCCCGATGAAAACAGTACCTCACATGTGTGCGTGCACCTACCTGGGCGCCAAGGGGAAAGCCTAAAACACAATTAACCCCAAGTCTGTTTTCACACCTGAATTTCACTCTCTGCAGACGGGCACACCATACAGATATGGGCCTTGGGTGTCCAAGCCACCAAGGAAAACAGGGAACCCGATGCATTTTCGAAAAGAGCACACCAGTGGGAATCCGCAGAGGTATGATTTGCGCAAATCGGCCCAGAATGTATTACCCAGACACCCCTGCAAAGTCCGAAATGTGGGGAAAAAACGCATTTTCTGCACATTTCAATCGGCTCACCCATCAAAACACGCTGCCAACAACACATGGCCTACCGTCACGCGTTTCCACAGGTGTCCCGATAAAAACAGTACCTCACATGTGTGGGTGCACCTACCTGGGCGCCAAGGGGAAAGCCTAAAACACAAGTAACCCCAAGTCTGTTTTCACACCTGAATTTCACACTCTATGCAGACGGGCACACCACACAGATATGGGCCTCGGGTGTCCAAGCCACCAAGGAAAACAGGGAACCCTATGCATTTCAGAAAAGAGGACACTCGTGGGAATCCTCAGTGGTATGATTTGTGCAAATCGGCCCAGAATGTATTACTCAGACACCCCCGCAAAGTCCGAAATGTGGGGAAAAAACGCATTTTCCGCACATTTCAATCGGCTCACCCATCGAAACACGCTGCCAACAACACATGGCCTACCGTGCCGTGTTTCCACAGGTGTCCCGATAAAAACGGTACCTCACATGTGTGGGTGGACCTACCTGGGCGCCAAGGGCAAAGCCTAAAACACAAGTAACCCGAAGTCTGTTTTCACACCTGAATTTCACACTCTCTGCAGATGGGCACACCACACAGATATGGGCCTTGGGTGTCCAAGCCACCAAGGAAAACAGGGAACCCCATGCATTTCCGAAAAGAGGACACTCGTGGGAATCCGCAGAGGTATGATTTGCGCAAATCGGCCCAGAATGTATTACCCAGACACCCCGCAAAGTCCGAAATGTGGGGAAAAAATGCATTTTCCGCACATTTCAATCGGCTCACCCATCGAAACACGCCGCCAACAACACACGGCCTACCGTCCCGCGTTCCCACAGGTGTCCCGATAAAAACAGTACCTCACATGTGTGGGTGCACCTACCTGGGCGCCAAGGGGAAAGCCTAAAACACAAGTAACCCCGTTTCTGTTTTCACACCTGAATTTCTCACACTCTACAGACGGGCACACCACACATATATGGGCCTTGTTTGTCCAAGCCACCAAGGAAAACAGGGACACCCATGCATTTCCAAAAAGAGCACACCAGTGGGAATCCGCAGAGGTATGATTTGCGCAAATCGGCCCAGAATGTATTACCCAGACACCCCTGCAAAGTCCGGAATGTGGGGGAAAAACGCATTTTATGCACATTTCAATCGGCTCACCCATCAAAACACGCTGCCAACAACACATGGCCTACCGTCCCGCGTTTCCACAGGTGTCCCGATAAAAACAGTACCTCACATGTGTGGGTGCACCTACCTGGGCGCCAAGGGGAAAGCCTAAAACACAAGTAACCCCAAGTCTGTTTTCACACCTGAATTTCACACTCTCTGCAGACGGGCACACCACACAGATATGGGCCTCGGGTGTCCAAGCCACCAAGGAAAACAGGGAACCCTATGCATTTCAGAAAAGAGGACACTCGTGGGAATCCGCAGAGGTATTATTTGCGCAAATCGGCCCAGAATGTATTACCCAGACACCCCTGCAAAGTCCGAAATGTGGGGAAAAAACGCATTTTCCACACATTTCAATAGGCTCACCCATCGAAACACGCCACCAACAACACATGGCCTACCGTCCCGCTTTCCCACAGGTGTCCCGATAAAAACAGTACCTCACATGTGTGGGTGCACCTACCTGGGCGCCAAGGGGAAAGCCTAAAACACAAGTAACCCCAAGTCTGTTTTCACACCTGAATTTCACACTCTCTGCAGACGGGCACACCATACAGATATGGGCCTCGGGTGTCCAAGCCATCAAGGAAAACAGGGAACCCGATGCATTTCCGAAAAGAGGACACCCGTGGGAATCCGCAGAGGTATAATTTGCGCAAATCGGCCCAGAATGTATTACCCAGACACCCTCGCAAAGTCCGAAATGTGTGGAAAAAAATGCATTTTCCGCACATTTCACTCGGCTCACCCATCGAAACACGCCGCCAACAACACATGGCCAACCGTCCCACGGTCCCACAGGTCTCCTGATGAAAACAGTACCTCACATGTGTGCGTGCACCTACCTGGGCGCCAAGGGGAAAGCCTAAAACACAAGTAACCCCAAGTCTGTTGGTTGGCGGCTGCCTGCATGGCATCAGCGTTGGCTTCACGTAGATGTAAAGAGGCCTTTGAATAGAGTTTCTTGCTGTACGCCTCCAAGATCTTCTCCTCCTTGCCTAGCAGCGCCGCAGAGGAAGAAGCTAAGGACGACTGGGGCTTGCAGTATAGTGATGCCGCAGCAATCACCGAAGAGTGTGGCTGAGGATGGGGCAAAAGCAAGAGTGTATCCCCCTCCACCTGCCTGTACTTGGCGTCCAGGCGTCGATTGACCAGCTGGGCCGAGTGGGGTTTGAGCCAGCCCTTCTTGGCCAGGGAGACCACATCGGTCTGCATAGGAATCCCCGATTTGGCAGAGGGGCGTTGCGTGAGGACTTCAGCCAGAACCCCCTCTGCCGGTTGCTCAACCTCGGGTTGGAGAGGCCCAGGTACTTCACCAGACCAGCAAGACGTTCGTGGAAGGCCCTGGCTGAGGATGGCATGTCTGAATCCTCCTCCTCATCCGTATTCTGCGGCTCTGGAGGATCCTGTGGAGGAGGAGGAGGAGGAGTAGTAGTTGGCACCAGAGGCTGGGGAACAGGGTGTTAGGCAGAAACCTGTGCAGTTCCCTTGGGGAACACTGCAAAAGATTTAAGACTACAGGTATAGCAGTAAACCCACTTGGTAGCAGTCTGCACCACCCAGATTTACCTGGTAGCTGTGGCTGAGCAGTCAGACTTCCCTCAAGAAGAGTTAGGCAGTATGCAAAGTATACACAATATGTACTCAGACACAATAGCACAAGCAAACACTGACCCCTAGAAAGGGGTAAAAAGAAACAGGAATGGGTTAAACACACCACTCTAAGGTCCAGAACACTTGCAATAGACTCAAAGAAGCACAAAGTCACAGGTGAGCAAAAGTCACTAGGCAGGGCCCACTCTTAGAGTAGCCGGAGCGAAAATGTGACAAGATCACACTATTGTTAAGGATTCAAAGTCTTGCAAAGAGTTAGAAAGAGTTTAGAGTGGCTTAGAAAGTTTAGCCAGGGTGTCCCAGGCACTCCCAGGTTCGAAAGCCGGGGGCTAAATCTACCCCGTACAGTCGGTGGCAAGGGAAGCCAGGCGGAACACGGTACCTTAAGTGGAAAGGATCCTCCAGCGGTGGCAGTTGTTCCAGGCAGTGGCAGCAAGGCTCGACGTCCACTCCACTGCCACCAGCCAAAACTCGATCAGGGGGGACGGAGACGTGCCCCCTCGACTAACAGACCCTGGGGCAATCGAATTGCCCCAGCCAGTACGTCCACAATATGATGGTTTGTACTGGTTCTGTTCAGGATTCAAGACTAGCAAAGTCTTTGGTGACTTTACATGCCCTGGGAGACAGTAGTCAGTCCCAGGGTATGGAGTCTATGTTGGGGAGTCCCTAGGACACCCCTGGGTCACGGCACAGAGGGTGCTGTGTAACCCACATCACAAAAATACATGAGGCCCTATGGAGTAAAAGACCCCATAGCCCATTCAACACAAGGTTTAACCAAGAAAACACTCTTCAATATGTCCAAGAGTGAGGGTAAAAGAGTCTCACTCTTGGCAGGAGAAAAAAAGAAACCCCAGAAATCCAGCAAAGCTGCTGGGGGACTCACTAGGTAGGGAAATTCAGCCTAAACAGAGAATTCTCCCTAACACTCGCCCCCCCCAGACTAAGGGACAGGAGGATTTAATCCACTCCTGGATGAACCTCATACCTCTAGTCGATGATATACATCCTAGAGAGTCCATCAGCATTTTGATGGTGACACCTTGACCTATGTTCAATGGAGAACTCAAAGGTTTTCTTCTGCAAGCTAACGGACCTACAGAGCCTTTGAGGAACATCAGTCTTTTTGTTATAGGGGATCTGGTTGACCAGTCCCTCAGAAGTTGGTACAACTTCTGAACCTAGGTTAGGCTTTTTGAAGGGGTCCTTATAAAGGATTCCCTTAGATCTAGAGGGGCCTCCAAGGTTCCTCACCACCTCTCTTGTGGGAGCAGGTTGGGTCTTAGGCCTCTTGGTTGGAGGGGTTGGGGTTAGGCAATGTACCTGCTTCCCCTTCCTCTTAGATCTACCCTTACCTATTTTAGGAGTTTCCCCCCTAATATTAGGATTTGAGTTGGGGTCTTCAGTAGAAGGTCCAACAGTCTGAAGGTTTCTGGCCTTAGACTTTTCTTTTCTGGTTTTCCACCAGCACTGAGAATTACCAGTTCTCTCAGGTTCAGATAGGGGGCTAGTTGGTCTATCCACCTCTTCCTCAGAAGCAGGGGGGGTCAGAGACTCTGAAACTAGGGGAACAAGGGTGGAGCTTGGTTGGGGCTCCCATGTTCCTAGCATACTATCCTGAACTGTGCCTGGGTTAGAGGTCAACTTACTAAAACCAGGGCTTGTAGTGGGGTTCTCAGTAGAGGGTCCCACAGGCTTAGAAGGGTCCTTCAAGGTAGCCTTTCTAGCCAATTTGGTTAAGTTCTGCTTCTCCATACTGGGAGGCCTGGGGGTATGTGACACTACTCCTAGAGTTCTTAGGTCATTCCCCAACAGGACCTTCCCAGGTACCTCAGTCTGAACACTGACAGGGATCCTCACTGTCATGTTGTTACACTGAATGAGGGCTGGTAGAATAGGAACCATTTGGACAGGGCCTCCAGACATCTTAGTGGGACCTTTGGGTGCTTTGGCCACATCCTCAGGTTGAAAGAAGCTTTCATCCACTACTGTTCTGCTGGCCCCAGTGTCTCTCCTGGCAGGAGTATCCTGGCCATTGACAAGAACACTGTCCACATAATACACCTTAGAGTTAACAGGTAGGGAGTTATACACAACCCTATTCTGGGGACTAACCAGACCCATAGGCTCTAAGTTTACAGTTGCTTGAAGACCCAAGGGTTCTTCAGCAAAGAGTTCAAAGTGGGCACTAGCCATCTGTACTTCATCCTCAGGAGTGAAGGCTAAGGAGACTGTGCTGATCCCTGCAGGTTTACCCTTGCACTTGGGATCTCCTTTGATATGGTCAGTACCCTGACAGACATAGCATTGTCCAAATGCTCTCTGGAAGGGTGGCTTGTTCTGACCTCCTTCTGGCTTGTGGCCAGAAGGTACAGTAGCCTGACTAGGTTTCCCATGTGGCTTACCCTGGTTATTTTGTGGTTTGGGGCCCTCTTTGGGATAGGAATTATTAGAATTCTCTTTGGAGTCTTTTTTAGGCTGTTTCTCCCCATCCTTCTTCTGAGTTACCCCAGAATCCTTGTGAGTGGCCCTGTTGGCAACCCACAAGTCAGCAGCCTTAGCTAGTTTCCGGGAATCTAATTCCCTGGAATCAGCCAAGTGTTGTCTGAGCTCAGGAGAGCAGGCATCATAAATAGTCTCCAACATAAACAAGTTCTTCATACCTTCATAAGTGTTCACCTTGTAACCCTTAATCCATCCCTCTAAGTTTTTCAAACATTCATTCACCCAGGTAGCCCAAGGGGTACCATCATGCTTTTTGAGGCTCCTAAACCTCTTAAGATACTGGGAAGGGGTCTTCCCAAACCTAGCTATCAAAGCTAGTTTCACACATTCATAGTCCTTCCTATCCTCCTCCCCCATCTCCATTACCACATCAGTTGCAACAGGGGGAAGCCTAGAGAACAACCAGGTGAGTAAGTCATTTCCTGTGATGTTCTGGAGCCCATGATTATATTCAAACAGAGACAACCAATCCAACACATCCAATTTAGGCTCATACATACCAACCAATTCTTTAGGCATCCGGGGTCTTTTAGGACTGGAACTTCTAGAGGAGCCAGAGAGAGAAGCATTCTCAACAGATAATTTCTTCATTTCTAAGTCATACTTGAGCTCCATTTCCCTTAGCCTTAGTTCTTTGTCAGTTTGAGCATTAAGTTTCTTATACTCCAATTCTAGTTTCATTTTCTCCAGTTCAAAGTATTGAGGACTAAATGGGGGACCTGGTAAAGGTCCAGTAGGTACAGCAGGTAGAGCAGGCAGAGGCCTAGGGGGGACAGTCACAACAGCCTCACCCTCCTCTTCTGACTCTTCCTCAGAATCATCAACATTTTGCTCCATGTTAATTTCAGTACTGTCATCTACAGTTACTGGAGTGGTAGGTTCCTCTGAACCATCACCCAGACTTTGGTTAGCTAACAATCTTTCAATCAGCTCCATTTTCTTGCCCTTAGTCAGGAGATCCTTATGTTTACAGAGCACTCTTAAACAATCAGCAGTTTTGGCTGCAAGGGACTCTTGACTATAGCTTTCTATAACTGACATGTTAGAGGATTACTTTTACAGTGCTAAGCTTTGTGGTTAGTTGCACTAAGGTATCTAAAGCACACTAAAATGTATACTCAATACAAATCCCACCGCTGTACACCAGTGTTAGGCAGAAACCTGTGCAGTTCCCTTGGGGAACACTGCAAAAGATTTAAGACTACAGGTATAGCAGTAAACCCACTTGGTAGCAGTCTGCACCACCCAGATTTACCTGGTAGCTGTGGCTGAGCAGTCAGACTTCCCTCAAGAAGAGTTAGGCAGTATGCAAAGTATACACAATATGTACTCAGACACAATAGCACAAGCAAACACTGACCAGAGCTTGGTTTCAAAAGTATATAGTTATTTATTTATAAAACACACATAAGTTGAAATCACTCTAGCAAAATATAGTAAAAACACTTCAAACACAGTTATAATGAAAGCAGTTCCAACCCTTACTCCTATCTAGACAACTCTAAGTTAACACCACATAATTAAAACAGAGGTGAGCGCTTAACGTTAGATGACACTCTAGTAGGTTCAAGAAAGGGGTAAAAAGAAACAGGAATGGGTTAAACACACCACTCTAAGGTCCAGAACACTAGCAATAGACTCAAAGAAGCACAAAGTCACAGGTGAGCAAAAGTCACTAGGCAGGGCCCACTCTTAGAGTAGCCTGAGCGAAAATGTGCCCAAGATCACACTATTGTTAAGGATTCAAAGTCTTGCAAAGAGTTAGAAAGAGTTTAGAGTGGCTTAGAAAGTTTAGCCAGGGTGTCCCAGGCACTCCCAGGTTCGAAAGCCGGGGGCTAAATCTACCCCGTACAGTCGGTGGCAAGGGAAGCCAGGCGGAACACGGTACCTTAAGTGGAAAGGATCCTCCAGCGGTGGCAGTTGTTCCAGGCAGTGGCAGCAAGGCTCGACGTCGGTCAGGGGAGAAGAAGTTCTCGCTGAAGAGCAGAAGAAGAAGGTCGTTGCACTGCCCGGGAAGAAACCAGCCGCGGAGTCCTCCGGTTAAAGGGTTGTACCGACTTTCGTGGTTGGGGTAAAAGGTGGTGGGGTTCCGGTTGCCGGGGTGCTTGGCACTGGCAAGGCGGCCACGAGATACCTCGAGAAGCGAAAAGAAGGCGAAAAACTGGTTGTCCCCACCAGTCAAGGGAAGGAGCCACTCCGTTAAGAGTTCTCCTCGGTCGTCGGGAAAAGTGGTGAGACGGTTCAGCAGGGCTCCACCGGGTGGTGTCGTCGAAGCAGGTCGGCTCAGCTCTTCCCTCGTCGGATTCTTGGTCCTGTGGCGACTTCTGAAGTTCCAGTCCCCAAAGCCCTGCTTTTATGCAGCAAACCCCCATTCACCCAGCCTAGCTGTCACTCAAACATGCTAAGTGGTGAGCCGGCCGGCTCACCACTTGGGCCAATCAGGACGGAGTGCGACTTGAGTTACCAAGGTAACTCAGTCCAGGGTGCCTAAATCCCCCTCCACCCCTCCTAAGTACCCCAGACAGAGTGGCACCACTTTGGAGGGCTTCTGTGGAGAAGCCCGCCAAAAGTGGAACAAAGGGCTCCACTTTGGGTCAGAGTTACAGAGGCGAACGCCAACGCCATTTTAGAATCAAGTTTTGGCAAAAAGTCCCAACCGGAGTTATAATAATAAATATATAAACCGGCGGTATGTTTAAGGCTACCGTAAATAAATAATTAAATGTGTTAGCCTAAAACAATGGGAAATCCCATAGGGAAATATTCGCGGTCGAATATAAAAAGTAGTTTCCACTGCCACCAGCCAAAACTCGATCAGGGGGGACGGAGACGTGCCCCCTCGACTAACAGACCCTGGGGCAATCGAATTGCCCCAGCCAGTACGTCCACGATATGATGGTTTGTACTGGTTCTGTTCAGGATTCAAGACTAGCAAAGTCTTTGGTGACTTTACATGCCCTGGGAGACAGTAGTCAGTCCCAGGGTATGGAGTCTATGTTGGGGAGTCCCTAGGACACCCCTGGGTCACGGCACAGAGGGTGCTGTGTAACCCACATCACAAAAATACATGAGGCCCTATGGAGTAAAAGACCCCATAGCCCATTCAACACAAGGTTTAACCAAGAAAACACTCTTCAATATGTCCAAGAGTGAGGGTAAAAGAGTCTCACTCTTGGCAGGAGAAAAAAAGAAACCCCAGAAATCCAGCAAAGCTGCTGGGGGACTCACTAGGTAGGGAAATACAGCCTAAACAGAGAATTCTCCCTAACACAGGGTCCACGGCCGGACTCGGCAGAGGCATCTGTGGTGCCACTAGCATTGCGGGAAGGACTTCCCTGATGGTGTCCTTGATGATAACCCCCATCTGAGGTAACTTCATGAGGCTGAGGATCTTCTTGAAGAGCACCTCCTCACTGGCCAAAGAGGTGGCAGTGGGTGCTGACAGGGTAGCGGGGAGCTGCTGGAGCCGCTGCATACCCTGTCCTTATGGACGCAAGGGAAAGCTGCCCTGTGCAAATGAGGGGTAGACTGTAGGCCACGTACCTGTTTGAGGCCAGTCCCACCTTGACACTCGTTCTTTGCCGAATTCCTGGAATGGCGTTGGACGGGTGCCCCTTTCTGGCACGGTGGCCATTTTGTTGAGTTGCCTGCCACATACCTGCGACGTGTTGCTCGGCCCGCTGGGCCCGGCCTCCTCCAAGACTCTTGCGTGTGGATCTACTTTGCTCCTCGGGCCTAGGCCCGGTCGGTTGGACACCCTCAACCCAGGGGTCGGTAGAGCTGTTAGGGAGAATTCTCTGTAAGGCTAATTTCCCAAACCTAGTGAGTCCCCCAGTAGCTTTGCTGGATTTTTGGGGTTTATTTTTTTTCTCTCCTGCTAAGAGTGAGATTCTTTTGCTCCCACTCTTAGACATGATTTGAGGTGTTCCTTTAACTTTCCATATGTTTTATGGGCTATGGGGTCTTTTACTCCATAGGGTCTCATGTGTTTTTTGATGTGGGTTACACAGCACCCTCCGGGCATGTAAAGTCACCATTGGCTTTGCTAGTCCCAAATTATGAACAGAAACCAGTACAAACCATCATATTGTGGACATACTGGTCGGGCCAATTCGATTGCCCCGGGGTCTGTTGTTCGAGGGGGCACGTCTCCGTCCCCCCTGATCGAGTTTTGGCTGGTGCCAGTGGATACTACTTTTTATATTCGACCGCAAATATATCTCTATGGGATTTTCCCATTGTTCGAGGCTACCAACTCTAATTATTTAATTCTTATAGCATCGAACATATTATTTAATATTAATTCGCCGGTTGGTATTTTTTGCCAGAACTCAACTCTAAAATGGCGTTTGTGTTCTCTTCTGTGACTCCAACCCAAGTCGAGCCCTTTGTTCCACTTTTTGGCGGGCTTCTCCACAGAATCCTCCAAAAGTGGTGCCACTCTGTCTGGGTACCACAGGGGGTGCGAGAGGGGGTTTAGGCACCCTGGACTGAGTTACCTTGGTAACTCAAGTCGCACTCTTGTGTGATCGGCTCACCACTTAGCATGTTTGATTGACAGCTAGGCTGAGTGAATGGGGGTGTGCTGCATAAAAGCAGGGCTTTGGGGACTGGAACTTCAGAAGTCGCCACAGGACCTAAGAATCCGAGGAGGGAGAAGCTGAGCCAGCCTGCAACAACGACACCACCGGTGGAGCCCTGCTGAACCGTCTCACCACTTTTCCCAACGACAGAGGAGATCTCCAGCCCGGAGAGTCTTCTTCCTTCGACTGGTGGGGATAACCAGTCTACCTTCTTTTGCAACCGATTGAACGGGGTGTATTAAATCCTCGTCTCTCGAACCTGGGTTAGCCTGGGACACCTTAGCTAACTTTTTCTGCACTGAACTAAACCTTTTTCGAACTACCTCCACAAACTTCGAAGACTCTGTGTAACTGTCTGATCTTGGGCATCTTCCGCCTGGCTCCCTTGAAAGTGGGCCTGGCGCCTAAATTTCCTTGCTCACTAGTATACTGTGCCTTCCTAACTTGCTGTGGTTCTTTAAAAAGTGTTTAGTGTGTATGCTTCCATAATTCTGCTTTTCCCTCCCTTTTTATTTAACTTGTTGGAGTGCCATCGAACGTTAAGCGCTCACCTCTGTCTGGAAATAAGTGGTGTTAACTAAGACTTGTCCAACAAGTAATCAAGGATGTACATATGATAATAGTGATTGGGGGTCATTACGACCCAGGCGCTAATTGCGCCAACTTTACCACCATGGTGTAAACTATGTTTACACCATGGTGGATGGCGGATTTACCGCCCCATTCCAAGGTGAGTGGGGCGGTAAATCCCCATTTCCCATTTTCCCTTCCCCATTCCCATTTTTGCCCCATAGGGCATAATGGGAGTGGGGAAGGCGCTAATTACGGTGGCGTAATTAGCATCATGGCAGGTTAGCGCCATGGATTTTAACGGCTGCTAAAAGCAGCCGTTAAAATCAGAATCAGGCGTTAAGGGTTAACGACGGCGTTAACCCTTAACGCCTGGGTCGTAATGAGGCCCATTGTGTTTTGAACTTATCTTACCAATTTAGTGCTAGGGTGTTTTATAAGTGTGTGTTAAATAAATAATTATATACTTTTACACCCAAGCTCTGGTCAGTGTTTGCTTGTGCTACTGTGTTTCTGTACCTATTTTGTGTGCTCTGTATACTGCCTAACTCTTCTTGAGGGAAATCTGACTGCTCAGCCACAGCTACCAAGTGAATCTGTGTGGTACAGACTGCTACCAAGTGGGTTTACTGCCAAACACCTGTAGTCTTAAATCTTTTGCAGTGGTCCCTAAGGGAACTGCACAGGTTTCTGCCTAACAAGAGCTACGTTTAGGCGCCCCCTTAGACGTAATGCCGGTATGAGGGCGTAGTCCCTCGGCCATGGTGCCGTTAAAAGGACAGAGCCCCTCGGGTGGAGACCCGGTAAAAGAACCTTCTGGTCCCTCAACACTGCGACCGGGAGGATCCGAGGATGCCTCGACCCGAGGGCCAGTAGCTGAAGCAGCCTCGGTGCACGTGCTGGTAGAAGGACCTCACCGGTCCCTCCCGCACAGGAGAGTCCCTGGGAAGGAGTCTCCCTTGGGGGTACGATGGGGAATATCGGCCCTACCTTGGGCATGGTTCGATGCTTCACAAAGTTCTTGAGATCATCTGGAGGCGACGTCTGGAAGAGCTCGCTCCACCTGGCTAGTTTGTTCTTCAGCGGCTTCGAGGACAGGGAGTCACACGCCGAACATGATTGCCAACCGTGGTCTGGGCCAAGGCAACGTAGGCAGAGTGCGTGGGGGTCTGAAGTTGGGAAGAGCCCATTGCAGGTTGGATACCTGCATGACCCCTCTAGAAGTCAACATGCGCCGGGGAGGAGCGTGACGCCTGAGGACCGAGTACCTGAATGATAAAAAAGACAAAGAGAAGAGGTATCTGCACGTGGTATTACATGGCCAAAGCCAAACCCAGGAGCGCTGGTGAATTTGGCCCGTTCCCGTCGACGCGGAAAAGGGGATGGGGGTGTGGCACCAGAGGGCGGAGTCAGGGCAGCGCATGCTCCCTGGGCCTCACCCCCACGTGCCTCTAAATTTAAAGGGGAAGGTTTTTTTCTGGTGAAAAAGGTTCTGTCTCCCGTCCCTTGGAAGGGACGCCCATACAGTATGGAGGAAAGGGGACGGGACGTAAGAGTACTACAGGAGTATTATGCCCAAGATCACACACAGAACCAGACACGTGTGCCGCAATCACAGCAAACACAACAAGCTCTGTTACAAATGCAATCGCTACAAGGGTAACCACAGCAAGTGCATATGCAAACACAAGATTCAAACCGAGCAAGCACAGACACAACAGGCCATGGTACCAAAATGGAATACGAATGCAGGAGTACCGCAAACACCCACACCTAGATTAGGGAGTCAGACTGTGGCAGGAGGAAACCCTTTCACGGGTACAGGGATGAATTTATATGCACAATAGGACAGTCCAAAGAGCGACCCGATGTGTTCAGTACTATCAGTGACACTGGACCCACAACAGTCACCAAGGGTCAAGGTAACGATAGGAGGCAAGACATTTTCGTTCCTTGTAGACACTGGAGCAACTTGTTCCTGTGTCCGTGAGGGAAAATACACAATGTCAGGCATTGCCTCGAATGTGCAGGGATTCTCCAGGGCGATGAGCTTAGTACCTTTTACAGATGAATAACCAATCTCTATTAGAGAACACAACACGTCAATGCCATTATTTACATTCTAGGCAGACACCAGTTAACATATTAGGGCGTGACTTGATGCTAAAGCTTAACATGATGATATCTTTTACTGACAAAGGGATAGTTGCTCCACTCCAGGGATACATTACATGAATGTGAAAGAGTTTATATTAGCCTTTATAGGTCAGAAGGTATTGTGAGGACTCCGTTTAGATCCAGAATTATTTTTGTATGGAGTGACTTTTATTATCGTGGTTTCCCAAGTTGGTAGGTAAAATATTGAGAATAACTGGAGAGTTTTTGTTCAGACCAGAGATACCTATGGATGATGGACAGGTTATCCCCTTAGAGCTAGACGCATCAGTGGTCCGAGAGTAAAGGGTGGTTATCCATGGAACAGATGATGGGAGAGGATGGAGAGCAGTGATAGCCCTGAGTGAAGCATATAGGTTGATGGACTTGACAGATGAAGAGATTTTTAGGGATGATTATTCAGATGATTTAAGTTTTTTTCATAAGCCTCACTTATTGAATTAAACTGGAGAGTAGAGTAATACTGCAGCGAATCGTGATGGTAAAAAAGGAACTGCCATTTTTTTCAGGAATATTTAGAGAAAAGTGCCAAATATTTAATGGACTACGAGTCCATATCACGTGGGTTTATTAGTAGCAGAGGTTAAAATCAAGCTTAAACCAGGAGAAATATTGCCGAAAGCAAAACAGTATCCCAAGTCCAGAGAAGTGGATGAAGGTATATTCAAAACCATTTCCGCTTTAATTAAGCAAGGAATATTGGTGCATCTGAGTCCCCATGTAACACGGCTGTGTACCCAGTGAAGAATTCAACTGGGGGGGTCGTGGGGATTTATTCAGGATCTCTACCCTCTAAACAATATTGTCGAAGCAGAGTCGTTTAGTCCCAAATCCTGCTACAATATGTAATATTCCATCCAAGGCCAAATATATTAGTTATAGATTTAAAAAACACGTTCTACTTAATTCCCCTCTAGGAGGACTCATAAGATTTGACCTCATTTTTATATATAGAAATATCCACCTGAAACATACTCGTTTGCCTGAACAGTACTGGGAGTTCCCCTCAATCTTTAACAGGGTCCTTCAGATGGATGTGGGTAATGTTCAGCTCGAAAGTACAATCATTCAGTACGTGGATGACATTTTAGTGTGCAGTGAGCCAAAAGAAAGATATAGAGAAGACTCAGTTCAACTCATGACCATACTAGCAGATAAAGGATATAAGGTGGACAAAGAAAAGCTACAATATTGTCAGACAGAGGTCCTGTATATGGGACAGTTAATCGCTCAAGAAGGGAAAAAGGTGACACCTGAAAGAGCAGAAGCAATTATGAAGACTTCAGAACCTAAAACAGTGAGCGAAATGCAACCGTTTTTAGGCCTATGTAACTACCTCAGGGCCTGGGTTTTCAATTACAGCACATTTATTCAACCACTTTTAAAAGGACGTAAAGAAGCACAGGTGGACAAGCGTAAGATAACATGGACAGATGAAATGACTGAAGGATTTGAGGAAGTAAAAAAGGCAATCAGTAAAGCCCCTGTGCTAGGGATTCCAGATTATCATGAAGAATGTTAACCATTTTCCCATTCAAATGGAGAAGTCATGAAAGCAGTCCTCACACAGAAAATGACATAAACCAGTGGCTTATTACAATGGGATTTTAGATCCAGTTATGAAATGGCATTACCCTTCCGAACAAGCTTTACTATTACAATGGGGAGTTCAGTTTGTTGAGCACGATTATTTACCATTTTAGAAAAACCTAAAAGTACATTGACCATGCAAAGAGCATCACGGTACGAGGTAATTATCACAAACTCTGAGATTAAAATTGTTAGCTGCAGAATAGTGAACCTAGCAAAATTCATAGCAGAACCAGTAGGGGAGGGTGATTATGTACATGACTGCACAATGTATACTGAATTCTGTGCCATTCCCTGTGTTAGAGAAAATGCTCTTGGAGGGGGGAAATTCTCTATTGATGGTTCTTCAAAAATTGATCAAAACAACTGGTGAAAGGCATACTGGATCAGCAGTAGTAAAGCTGCACAGAGGGTGAATTTGAAGTAGTCACAAGCACGAGACTGTCCTCGCACTGCACAGCACAGGCAGAATTATTGGTGCTTATTGCTGCGCTTCAAATATACGAGGATGAGGAAGTGACAGTGTACTCTGACTCCACCTATGTGACGTCAAATATACAGGCAGGTTTGTCACACTGGAAACAGAGGGGCTTCCACCATGCAGACGGCACTGTAGTGCAACATGCAGCCTTATTGGATAAGCTCATTGAGGCATTACAGCTCCCATTATCACAGTTGTAAAATGCGCAGCACATACTAAAAGAACAGATCTGATTTCTGACAGGAACAAAGCCGCAGATGTAGAAGCCAAAAAGGCAGCATATCTTCCCAATATTTCTGATTTCGAAATAAGGAGTGTTAAACAGATGACAGAACAATGTATGTTGGTAAAGGAGGGTTTTAACATGTTGTCTATTGTTCAGCTAATTGAGATACAAGGTCACAGAAGAAGAAAGATTTGTGGAGAAAACAGGGGTGTTCTTTATCCCCCACTGAGGCGATGTGGAGGCAGGATAGCACTGGAAAGCAAGTTATGCCTCTAGCATTATTGAGGCTGGCGCTGGAGCAGCTTCACTACCCAGCAAAATATGACTCGAGAGTGTCTTGCGGTTACAATTGCAGAAGGTTGGTTTTCACCAAATGTATTAGAACATGTGGCAGTTTATTGTAAATTGCATCATGTGCCAGAAAATTACTGCTGGGCACATTTTGCTAACAGCGAAAAGGGCAATCCCTACACCGAATGGGCCCATTTCAGCATCTACATATAGATTAAGTAGATATGCTGCAGACATGCAACGGCTATAGGTATATGCTGGTCGTATGTCCCTTTTCTAGATGGATTGAGGCAGCTACGTGTACGCACCCTGATACCACATGCGCTGCCAAGTTCCTTGTGCATGAGGTGTTCCCAAGATGGGAGGTGTGCAAGGTCCTGTGGTCTGACAATGGACTGCATTTTTTAAATGAACTCTTTGAGCAGGTCACTCTTTTATTAGAATAAAACACAGGTTCTCTTCTGCCTATCACCCACAGGCGAATGGAGTTTGTGAATGTTTAAATGGATTACTTAAAGAGAGAATAGCTAAGATTAATATTACTTCAATGGGGTGGTTACACTGCCTACCCCTTGCACTTCATGCACCGTGAAATCAGCCTGGGTCAGATCACCACTTAACTCCTCATGAGTTGGTGAATGGATGCCGAATGAGAATGTCTCTTGCTCCACCGACTCAGTTAGAAACATGCTCATAGTGTAGCGAAGATTGTAGGTTATGAGATGCATGATTATTTGGCAACTATGACCGCAAGTGTCTTATTTCTCAACAGTTCAGGAACCGAAGGGAATGGGTGAAGAGGATTGAAGACGAAAACAGCCTAGCTTATATCCAGGGGAACAGGTGCTTGTGCGCCAATTTGTTGGCACTTGGAATAAACCGCATTTCGAGGGACCCTACAAGGTGGAAAAAGTTACTCCCACAGCTGTTAAACTAGAAGCAAAGCGAGCCTGGCTGCATCTGCACAACATCAAATCTTACAAGGGAGAAACTCCGACCCCTCCTGCATCTTCTGATAGTGCAGCAAGAGAAAAAGTTCTGCACATGCAGACAAGCTCAGCAACCAAGAGCAAAGAAAAAGAGTCTATGGAATAACAAAACTTTTTTAAATTAGAAATTGACATTTCTTAAACCTAATAAGGAATGAATGGACTTGCTATCCTGGAACTTTCTTTTAGATAGTAACAAGGAACAATGTGTTGATGTACCAAAGCCGAAAGAAAAGGAGCAAACTGCATCTTCTATGCTACCCATCATAATAACATTGCACACATTCTTGTATGCCGTTTTCACTATGTTATATACTACAGTCTTCCCCAACTCGGATAAGACATGTGGACATTGTTTTCAGGATTGCCGAGAAATGTTACAATCATATTGTTTTCAGAATCATAGTGGCAATCATTTTACAGTTTTTGATATGAAAGTGTTATTTATAAAGATAACAATTACATATTTAATTCAAAACAGGATGGAAAGGTTCCAGAATATAAGGGATGCATTGCCATCAAGAACATCGATTTTCTCCGGAATAGGAATTGGGATGTCATTTTGTATTATGATGTGTCCTTTCTTATTATGGCATTTAGACACACAATGATTAAAAATACAGATACAGTGGGTGACAAAGAAATGTTTTCTATGATCCCTAATAAAAACCGGAGCAGCATGTTTCCTAATTTTACTAAACAAATTGTTCGACTTAAAAGTGCTGCTGGGGAGGATCATGAAAATATAAACGCACATCTTGACAATTCAGCTAATTTAAAGAATAACCTATGGTACCAGCACATGAAGGGGGTGAGAGAATGTCAGATGAAAACGGCTATGTATATTCTCTCATTCCCCATGAACGCAGCCAGAACATTTAATGCAAAAGAAATGCCTGCATATTATGCAAAGGGCCTTAGTCATCTAGCCACATGCACAACCAGAGGGCAATTCAAAGGAAAATGGGCAACCCTACGATGGCGATCAAATAGAACATTTCCATGTGAACATACTTAAGTTAAAACACAAAGGATGGAAAATCGGATGGGTTGGACAAGCAAAAAACATATATCCATCCCTGATTGGAGAACAAATAAAGGTTGTTCAAATGAAGAGGATGGAATGTTCAGACCTAGTGGAAAGATCAGGAGTACCAGGATTCCGAGTGTGACCTCAGCTATTGGTGTGATTGGGCAAGTTGCCACCAGTACAGGATGGGAAGAAGAAATGTTATCTTACCCTATTGAAGAAGGAACCAGTAAGCGTAGTGTAAATAGTAAATGATATGTGTCTAGAGTAATGGGCCAAGTACTCTAAGTTACTATCATGGGTTGACAATGAAGCAGGACCAGCATCCATAATAATAAATGTGACAATATGCTTCAAAAATGAAGGCCTGGTTCTGGTTGGAGAAAATAAAGGATGTGAGCAGGTGCTCGAAGTACCAGTAATGAATGGAGGAACTGCTGTGCTGATGGATCGATATTGGGCCTGTGGATCCAGAGCTTACATGCGGCTGCCTAAAAATTGGGGAGGAGTATGCTCCATTGTGGTCATACATGCTCCTGCATTAGTGATTCCACAAAGTGACTTCAATATTGACAAAATTCCAAAAATGAATTAATACCAGAGAAAGAAGAGGTCGCTTAACCTCCGCCGGCTGAATAGGGAGAACTTTTTCTCATCAAAGTCCATAGAAGCCTATAATTATATACCAGATGAGAATAAATCATTCAGCAATACGGCAATGATATTGACATCTATATTTATGTCAGGACTTCAGGCCGCAGTGAATGCCAAATGGCTGCAGATTTCCAGATGGGAGCTGTTACAAACGATTAACGCAACAATGAAAGGAATTAATGCAATCAGAGAAGAACAGACCCATCAGGCTTATGATCCTCCAGAACAGATATGTCCTGGAATTAATTACAGCAATGGAAGGAGAAGTGTGCACCAAGGTCAGGCCTACTTGCTGTACTCCTACGTCCCGTCCCCTTTCCTCCACACTTATGGGACATTCCTCCGTCCTGTGGGACAGGACCGGAGCACTTTGTAAAAAGCATCACATTTCTCAAAAATGTGCCCTTTCTCTCTTTTTACGCGGGGTACCGCACATGGCCATAACCCCGCCTTCCTTCAGTTCTTTTCTCCGCACGATCGTGACTGAACGTACTTGCATCTTTGCGAGATTTTTTTTCCTTCCGGTGTCCTTCAATCCTGCTCCGGCTTAGCGGTCGTGTAGTAGTCCGTCTATGCCGTTCTGTTTAGATTTTCCAAATTGTTCTTCGTGTGGGCGATGCGTCGCTAGGGCTGATCCCCATCCTCTTTGTTTAGAGTGTTTGGGTCCGGACCACAGGTGGGACTCTTGCTTCTACTGCGATTCCCTTTCGGTCCGGGCTCTTCAGCGTCGTCTGAAACGGTGGGAGGAGGTGTTTCAGCGCGCTCCTCCTCCGTATTTTCAGAACTTCATCGACGAGAAGAAGAGATGCCCGGTCAGTTCTTTCGTTTTTAGGGCAACCTGGCCGGGGGACTCCTTCCCGGGGTCTTCTCGGTCCGGGAAGCGCTGCAAGAGCTCTGTTACCGGGGTTTCTCCTGAGGTCCCTTCTAGGCCTAAAAAGTGTATCAGAGTTTTCTTGAGGGTCTCCCTATCGACCCTGTGGGGGCTGTTCGTGGGCCCAGTTCTACTGAGGCGGTGGGTACCAGAGCTTGCTTCGAGGTCTCCTTGTCTGGAGCTTCCCATACAGACACCGGGGTACGTCCTGAGGCCTCTGTTGAGGCTTTCTGTAGCAAACTAAGGTTTGAGGCCCCTCCTGAGGGAGCTGTTACCGGACTCGGGTCCGAGGTTCCTCTGTTTGAGACTAAGGTGACCGACAGTTCCGAGAGGCCTGTAAAGGTCTTGTCGGTGAGGTGTACTCCTCATTGTTCCCACTCGGGCGATGACACCGGTTCTGTCGAGGGGGCACAGAGTGAGGTCTCTGACCGTAATTACTCTGTTACCGGCATGGCCGAGGTCCCTCTGTTGGAGGCTAATCTGGCTGATAGCATGTCTCAGAAAGAACCTAGGCCACACAGTACCGGCTCTCTGAGGTTCCTTGTGTCAAGGCTAAAATGAAGACCCCTGATCCACCTGTGGAGACACCTGCAGTTCTCCTCAGGAGTTGAAAAAATGGCGGCCGTTTCCACCAAGACTACGGCAGCCATTTTGGATTCCTCCCTTACACCTACGCCATCGGCTTTTGCTGCTGGGAGCGGTTTTTTAGGTTAACATTGTTTTCCTCGCGCGCATCGTATCCGTCCAGTGTTTGACTGGAAAGCTTGGATGCCTTTACCGCACACCGTCTCGTTCCCTGCGTCATCTGCGCCCTTGATCTACGTTGATTCTAGTGGAGAAGGACCTTCTTGGCAGCCCTTTTCCTTACGCCCCTGGAGCTACTCCTCTCATGAGAGGGCCCCTCTTGCCATGTCTAAACCGTCGGCGGAGGACCCCTTTTTCTGGAAATTTCAAAGGCTTATGCAATCCGACCCCATGAAGGAGTATTTCTGAGGTTTGTTTAGGGAAATCTGCCCTCCAGTGGCTCCTGGTTCCAGCCGCGGCACCGGTGGTTCCGGCAGCTCCGCCTTTACCGGCCAGCCCACCTCCAGTTCTTCCTCCTTTGCCTCCCTTGTCTCAAATGGACAAATCTTCAGCAGGGCCAGATGCGACGCAGCTTGACCTGGATGTGTCGGATGACACACAGGGGCAACAGGACAGCGAGGACCAGCCCCGCTCTAATAGAGCCTTCCATGACCGGATGATGGACATAATGTGTCTTCTGGATGTTCCAGTACCTGAGGCACCCGCTTCTCAGGAAGGAGTGCTTTCTGGGTCGTTCACCTTGTCTCCTGTGAAGCGTACCAGCTTGTTCTTCCAGAAGGACGTTTTGGCTGAGTTCAGTAAGGTCTGGGAGAAACCACACTGTGGAATGTTTGTTAACAAAAAATTGACGCTTGTTGTAGGCTTCATTCTTCGGAAGAGGTAGCCTTAGCATCTTGTCCGACCCCTTCCTCCACGGTGGTGGCTGCTGCCATGTTACAATCCAGACCAGCTTCAGGTTCTGGCAAAAGAGGACAAGCTTCTTGACTCTTTGGGGAGGAAGAACTTTGCTAATTCAGCTCTGCAGTTGCGTCAAGCGAACGCGGAGCTTGTGTTAGCAGGGGCGAATATGAAAATGTGGAAAGGCCTGTCAGAGTTTGAGGAATTCATCCCTGCAGATAAACTAGACAATTTAAAAGCGGGTTTGTCAGATGCCAGGGTCCTGGCGCAGGATATGCTTGAGGCTGCGGCGCATCATGTTGACACCTCTGCCCGGGGCCTCATGCTTGGCATTGACACCTCTCGTCAGGCCTGGCTTCATGCCACCAAGTTTTCCAAAGAGGTGCAGGATAAAGTTCTGGACCTGCCTTTTGACAGCAAAGAGCTTTTTCATTCGTCGACAGACGTCGAACTGACCAAGACTAAGGACGGCACTTAGACCGCCAAGTACCTGTCCATTTCAGGGCGCAGAGGACGTCTTTGCAGCCTCGGCCTTCCTCTGGTTTTCGAGGGTTTCTGGATTGGAAGACTCGTAGAGTCTATACTCCAACCGGAAACTCCTATTGGCGTCAGCAACGAGGCTGTTTTTTCTCTCGATCCTCGACCTCCTCATCAGGATCTGATGGTCCCGCCACCGAGAAACCAGCTAAATTAAGGTTTTCTGCGCTTGCACGAGACCCTGGTGGGAGGGCGCATTGCGTCGCCCTGGGAGGCGTGGCAGACCATCACCGAGGACCGGTGGGTCTTGTCAGTGGCTCGGGGGGGCTTCTGCTTGCCCCTTCCCCCTACCCCACCCTCCAACCCTCCCAGCAGTCGGGGACGCCCTCCCTCCGAGGTTCAGAAGCTTCTAGATCTCAGGGCGGTGGAACCCGTTCCCCTAGGAGAGCGAGGGGAGGGCTTCTACTCCTGTCTGTTTACGGTGCCCAAACCCAACCAGGCTGGCCTGCGCACCATCCTAGACCTTTCCCAGTTCAATCTCTCTCTTCCCCAAGAGAAATTCAAGATGATCACGCCCTGTCAGATAAAGTCCTCTTTGCAGAAGGGAGACTGGCTCAGCATGGTGGACCTTCAGGATGCTTATATGCATATCCTTATTTGGAGTCCACATCGGAAATACCTACGGTTTTCCATGGGGGAGGAGCATTTCCAGTTTTGTGTGCTCCTTTTGGCCTCAGCTCGGCACTGCGTGTCTTTACGAAGATTATTTTGGTCATCGCAGCTTATCTTCGGCTACAGGGTATCCATGTGTATCCGTATTTGGACGATTGGCTGCTGCGCAGTCCTTGTCCGCTGTCAGCCTCGAACAACCTTCAGTCTCTCCTCCAGCTCCTGTTCCACCTTGTGCTGTTGGTGACCTGGCAGAAATCCTCCAAGACGGTCTCTCAGGACTTGATTTTCCTGGGTTTTCGTTGGAACACGATTGACTGCAGAGTATACCTGACGGCAAGAGAATGGCGGATCTGTTGGCCACGTGTCAGGTGTTTGTGGTCGGACAGCATGTCGGCCTGGTGGTTCCAGAGGCTTCTAGGCCTCATGTGTGCTGGCCCTTTCTTCGTGCTCGTCTCAAGATGAGGAGGACGAAGATGGCTCTTCGGAGCTCTTGGAGCCAAGCAGTGGATCAAGACTCCAAAATTATTTTGGTTCCATCCTTCCTCCTTTGGTGGTCTTCTCTCAGCAATCTGTTGGTGGACGCTGCTTTTCAAGACCCCTACCCACTATTATCGGTCACGACAGACTCCTCCCTTCTGGGTTGGGGTGCAACATTGGGTCTTCTTCAGGTGTCTGATCTCTGGTCGCTGCAGGACAGACAGCTTCATATAAATCACCTGGAGCCCTTGGCGATATTCTTGGTGCTGAAAGCATTCAAGCCGGTCATTGTCAACAAAGTGGTCTGTGTCCGTGTTAGGCAGAAACCTGTGCAGTTCCCTTAGGGAACACTGCAAAAGATTTAAGACTACAGGTGTTGGCAGTAAACCCACTTGGTAGCAGTCTGCACCACCCAGAGTTACCTGGTAGCTGTGGCTGAGCAGTCAGACCTCCCTCAAGAAGAGTTAGGCAGTATGCAAAGTATACACAATAGGCACTCAGATACAATAATACAAGCAAACACTGACCAGAGCTTTGGTATCAAAGTATATAATTATTTATTTAAAAACACAGTTTGAAACACTCCAGCACTCTTATTGTAAAATATTCTAAACACAGTTACTATTGTAATATATACACCCCTTTCTCCTTATCAGATAAGTCACAGTAAAACACCACTTATTTTCATACAGAGTTGAGCGTTTAACTAGATTGCACTCCAATAAGTTTGTGAGAAAGGGAGGGAAAAAGACAGAATATGGAAAGGTACACCACTCTAAGATTCAGGAACACTATTAGCAAGGCAGAAGAGCAAAAGTCACTGGTGAGCCAAAGTCCAAAGGCTGGGCCCACTCTTAGAGAGAGCAGAGCACAAATGCGCCCAAGATCACACAGTTACACTAGGCTTAGAAAGTCTTGCAGAGGGTTCAAAAAGAGTTTAGAGAGGCTTAGGAAAGTTTAGCCAGGGTGTCCCAGGCTAACCCAGGTTCGAAAGCCGGGGGCTAAATCTACCCCATACAGTCGGTAGCAAGGGAAGCCAGGCGGGACACAGTACCTTAAGTGGGAAGGATCCTCCAGCGGTGGCAGTTGTTCCTGGTAGTGGGTGCAAGTTGCGTCGTCGTCCAGGGGAAGAGACGATCTCGACTTGGAGGAAAGATGAAGGTCGTTGCACTACCAGGGCAGAAACCAGCAGCGGAGTTTTCCGGTTAAAGGTGGTACCTTTGTTTCGTGGTCGTGGTAAAACGTGGTATCCCGGTTGCCGGGGTGCTTGGCACGGGCAAGGCGGCCACGAGGTACGTCGGGAAGGCGAAAAGACGGTGAAACTGGTTATCCCCACCAGTCAAAGGAAGAAGACTCTCCGGCGGGAGATCTCCTCTGTCGTTGGGAAAAGTGGTGAGGCAGTCCAGCAGGGCTCCACCGGTGGTGGTGTCGTGGCAGGTCGGCTCAGCTTCTCCCTCGTCGGATTCTTAGGTCCTGTGGCGACTTCTGAAGTTCCAGTCCCCAAAGCCCTGCTTTTATGCAGCAAACCCCCATTCACTCAGCCTAGCTGTCACTCAAACATGCTAAGTGGTGAGCCGGCCGGCTCACCACTTGGGCCATTCAGGATGGAGTGCGACTTGAGTTGCCTAGGCAACTCAGTCCAGGGTGCCTAAATTTCCCTCCACCCCTCCTAAGTACCCCAGACAGAGTGGCACCACTTTGGAGGGCTTCTGTGGAGAAGCCTGCCAAAAGTGGAACAAAGGGCTCGACTTGGGTTGGAGTCACAGAAGAGAACACAAACGCCATTTTAGAATCAAGTTTTGGCAAAAAATACCATCCGGAGAATTAATATTAATTAAATAAACCGGCGGTATGTTCGAGGCTACCGTAAATAATTAAATAAAGGTAGTAGCCTAAAACAATGGGAAATCCCATAGGAAAATATTTGCGGTTGAATATAAAAAGTAGTATCCACTGCCACCAGCCTCGAGCAGGGGGGAACGGAGACGTGCCCCCTCGACTAACAGACCCTGGGGCAATTGCCCCAGCCAGTACGTCCACAATATGATGGTTTGTACTGGTTCTGTTCAGAATTTAAGACTAGTAAAGTCAATGGTGACTTTACATGCGCTGGGAGACAGTAGTCAGTCCCAGGGTGTGGAGTCTATACTGGGGGGTCACTATGACACTCCTGTGTTACTGCACTGAGGGTGCTGTGTAACACACATCACAAAAACACATGAAGCCCTATGGAGTAAAAGACCCCATAGCCCATTAAACACATCTAGATTCAAAGAAACACACTCAAATCATGCCCAAGAGTGAGGGTAAAAGAGTCTCACTCTTGGCAGGAGAAAAAAATAAACCCCAAAAATCCAGCAAAGCTGCTGGGGGACTCACTAGGTTAGGAAATTCAGTCTAAACAGAGAATTCTCCCTAACAGTCCGAACGGACAATGTGGTGTCCATGTTTTATATCAACAAGCAGGGGGGTACCAAGTCCCCTCCTCTTGTGGATCTTGCCATTCGGATTTGTGAATGGGCTGTTCAGCATGGTATCTGGCTGGTGGCAGTACACATCCCGGGCCAGCTGAATGTTACTGCAGATGCCCTCAGCAGATGAACAATGGTCAGCTACGAGTGGGAACTGAACACGGAGATCCACTTACAGAATTTCCTTTGTAGGGGCACTCCGGATGTGGACCTCTTCGCGACGTCGACAAACAGGAAGCTTACCCTGTATGCCTTCAGAAACGGGCTGGGAGCCTCCTCTCTGGGGGATGCTCTTGAGATTCCCTGGCACAACATGAGGGCCTATGCTTTTCCGCCTCTGATTCATCGGTCCCTTTGCAAGCTGAGGGGCACAGTGAATTGTTCTCTTCGAATGGATTGTGTCCTCCCACTTATTCCTTATCTTTGATAAATCCACTTCCAGCTTGCTGGCCTCGGAAAACATTTTCACAGTAGAGGGCACTGCGCATCGATGTCCTTCGAGTCAGTGTCCCTCGAAGTCTTCCGTATCGACGTCGACATAGGTATAAATAGTCTTGCCCAGCATCTGTTGCTCAGTTCCGTTTTTCCGCGTTTCGTAAGCCTCGGAGACGCAAAGCTCGGTTCTTCTACTCTTCGAAATCTGCATCTTCGTCCGAAGCATCGAAGCCACGATCCGGCTTAAAAAAATGTCGAGATTGTGGTAAAAAGATGTCACTAACAGATCCTCACAGGATCTGCTTGTGGTGCCTGGGATCAGAGCACCAGTGTTCGCAATGTGAGGACTGCATGTCTATGATGGCGAAAGCCTTGAAGGAGCGTAAGGGGAAATTAGAAAGAAGTAAGGCAGTTAAATCTTCTACCCCTTCAAAATTGTTCTCGGCTGAGTCGAGACATTCGTCTCCTCACCATCGAAAGAAACATTCCTGATCGAGATCTCAAAGTGGTTCCCATCACTCTTCGAGATCGAGACACTAAGAAGAGGCATCATAGATCTCCCTCTTCTTCATCCTAAAAATTCCCCAGAAAGGGTCACCTGCCCCACTAAGCACAGCTCTCCAGCTAAGTGGGAGGAATTTCGTAAAGAAATGCTTAGGGTCTTCAAGAACGCAGCCTTGACCCCCTCGGAGATGCCTAGAGGTGATACCCCGGGTGAAAGACCTGAAAAACAAAAACGCTGTGAGCCGTGAAACCCGATGAACAAAAACCCTCAAGAGCGTCATGAACCCTCAAGTAGAGACAAAATAAATCAAGTAAAGCTGCGTCATCAACGCCATCGTCGAAGATACCTTCAATGCACAAATCTGTGTCATCGACGCCGTCAACCCCGATGAAGGATACGTTCTTGAGGCCTCAAACCTCAACTACGCCACCAGCACCAGAGGTGTCGAAGGTCCCAACCAAGGCGTTGAGAGTGGCGTTGACAATATCGATGACGAGTGGGATTCCGGTCCTCTCGAATACATTACGGCCCTTTTCAAGTTTTTTGACGCCATTTGCGGGTTTATCGAGACCTATAACGTCTACATCGACAACCACAACTTTTTACCAAGCAGTATCCACTAATTTGGCTCCTTCTCTGGAAATGGGTTTTACCCCTTATCCAAGACCTGATTATTTCAGAGCTTTATCCTCTATATATGAAGAAGGGGAGGACTCTGACAGTGAGACTTTTTGGGTTACAAAGAACAACAGTACCCATTCCAGAGGAACTAATTTCTGAGGAGAATAGATTGAAAGATCTACAAGAATCTTTACAATATGCCAGTGGCATAGATACCACTCCAGAGGCAGAATTTGCCAGACCAAAACCTGGAGAGCATGGAAAAATGCCTTGCAGAGCCCTTATGGCTAGAATTATACAATTTATGGGGTGGACAACATCTGCACCCTCTTTCCAGCAAGATGATCTTACTGATATCTTAGATAAAGGGCCTCAAGAAGACCCTGTAGTCCCTTTTCATGCTGCATTGCAGAGAAAAATAGCTGCAAATTGGGAAACACCTGAAGTTATCCTTGCAGTAAATAAAAAGCTCTCTGCAAAGAACAGAGTGTCCACCTCAGACCCTGAATATTTAAGTAACCACCCAACTCCAGAGAGTTTAGTAGTGCAGGCAGCGAAGTCGTCAAATAGTAAGTCGGAATACCCCACTATACCACAAGACGGAGACGACAAAAGATTTGATGCCATGTATAAAAAAAGTCTTTTCAGCATGCAGTATGGTACTTAAGTCTATTAACGCCTTTTGCACGCTAGCTAGATTCAGCCACACCCTTTGAGAGTGTGCTTCATCAGCGGCTGACTGTCTCCAAGAAGCAGGGGAACGAGACGCATTCTTGATCATCATCAAGGACGGGAAGGATGCGATGTGCGAGTCTCTCCAAACAGGTATCGACTCTGCTGACAGCATCAGCAGAGCCATGGCGGCGAGTACCACAATCCGCAGATTTGCGTGGTTGCGGAAGTCTGGTTTTGCTCCTGATGTGCAAGCCATGCTTCTGAATATGCACTTTGATGACAACTCTCTATTTGGCAAAAAAGCGGATGACAGCCTGGAGAAATTGCAAACCTCAAAGGCGGCAGCAAAATCACTTGGGGCTGCAATCCGTCAAACTCCAAATTGCCCCACAGGTACATCCTGGAGGGGGAAGCCCTTTCGTTTTTACTCTGCATTCGGAAAAAGCAGAGGGCAGCCAGCTCAAAGGGGCCAGAGACGATTCGCCCGTGGTGGACGGGTCAAAGGTACCAAACCCGCATCAGCAGGTGCTGCTTTACCCTCAGCATCTGCGTCAGCCACTTCTAAACCACTCTGAGGTCTCCCCACACAAAACACCAGTAGGAGGGCAGGTTAACTCAACATCTGACAGAATGGCAGGCTATTGCGTCCAATGCTTGGGCATTGGAAACAGTTGCCCAAGGTTACTGCCTGCCTTTCCTACACACTCCTCAGAGTCATCCATCAGGGAACAACTCTTTGAAGCTTCCAGACCCGCTCCTTATGCAAGAGATTTCAGACCTGCTAGAGAAAGGTTCCATAGAACCGGTACCTGTAGCGGAGAGGAACAAGGGTTGGTATTCACCCTATTTTCTAATAGGGAAGAAGGACAGAGGATTGAGACCCATCTTGGACTTGCGAGAATTAAACAAATTCCTCAGGAAAGACAATTTCAAGATGGTAACCCTTTCTCAGATCCTTCAGGCCCTCCAGCTTCAGGACTGGTTGGTAGCTCTAGACTTTCATGTGCCAATCCATCACAAGCACAGGAAATACCTGAGCTTTGCCAGTGGCAACTCTCATTATCAATTTTAAGTTCTGCCATTTGGACTGACCTCCGCCCCAAGGGTCTTCACCAAGCTAATGGCGGCTGTGGTTGCAAGTCTAAGGAGGGAAGGGATTCATGTCTACCCCTACCTGGATGACTGGTTGACCAGGGCAGCGTCCCTGGAACAAGGTCAGATCCATCTAGATTATGTTTGCCACTTCCTCCACAAGCTGGGCTTCTCTCTCAACTTAAAGAAGTCACAGATGATGCCATCACAGAGACTCCAGTTCATTGGAGCAGTCCTGGACACATCCCTGGGAAAAGCCTTGCCACCAGAGGTGAGGTATCAAGATATTCTACAGATGGTCATCAAGTTTCAAAATGCCCAGCGTCTACCAGCCTTCGACTTGTTGAGGTTGCTCGGCCTCATGGCATCCTGCATTTTTCTAGTGCCAGAGGCTCGCCTGAGAATGAGATCTCTCCAGTGGGCACCAAGGACTCAGTGGTCACAATACTCAGGAAAGATGTCAGATCTCCTATTAATCCCGGACAGAGTGGCTCGAGACCTTCAGTGGTGGGCCTGCCGGGATAACATCTTGAAAGGAGAACAGTTTTGGCAACCATGGCCGGAGATAACAGTAGTCACGGACGCTTCACTCACGGGGTGGGAGCCCATGCCAACAAATTGACCATCAGCGGTCGTTCTCCATCGAAGTCCAGACTATACATCAACCTGTTAGAGCTGAGAACAATCAGACTAGCGCTGAAGGCTTTCCTGCCATCAGTACAGGGAAAGAACGTCTTGATAATGACGGACAACACAGTGACCTTGCATCACCTCAACAAAAGAGGAGGCGTAGGGTCACTGCCACTGTGCAGAGAGGAGATGCAGCTCTGGTTCTGGCAAATCAAGAAGGAATCTCTCTATCGGCAGTTTGCTTAGCAGGAAGGAAAAACTCGACGGCAGACGCTCTGAGCAGGCAGAACACAGTCTCCCATGAGTGGGAACTAGCTCAGGAAGTCCTTCAAGAGATCTTCGCCCTTTGGGGAACCCCTCAAGTGGATCTGTTCACCACCAGTATCAACCGGAAGGGCGATCAGTACTGCTCAAGGGAATTTCCCCCGAATGGAGCTCTAGGGGACACGTTCGTAGCGGACTGGGAGTTTCCACTTCTGTACGCGTTTCCTCCAGTCCCCATCATTCCTCAAATGATCAGGAGGTTGAGGAGATTCCGGAAACCCATGATTCTAATTGCCCCAGATTGGGCCAGGAGAACGTGGTACCTGGATCTTCTAGACATGTCCATCTGTCCTCCGATTCGTCTTCCGCAAAGAGAGGATCTTCTCTCTCAGAAGGGAGGTTGGGTTCTCCATCCGGATATCAGGACCCTCAACCTTCACGCCTGGTTTCTGAAAGGTTGAGATACAAGGATTGGGACCTCCCAGATGACATAATGGAGGTGTTGTTTTCAGCCAGAAGGCCAGCAACAAAATCTTTATACCACTGCCGTTGGAAGAAATTTTGCAGCTGGTGTAGATAAAAAAAATATTGAACCCTTTTCATGTAGTACACCGATGGTGTTATCTTTTTTGCTATATTTAGCAAATTCAGGTCTTCAAGTTGGCACAATCAAGGGTTACCCCGCAGCGCTGTCAATCTTCAGGCGCACTGCGGCGGAGCCTTCATACTTCAAATTGCCCAGTCATTCAATTTCTGAAAGGGTTAACTAATGTCCCCCCCCCCTCAAAATCCTTTTCAAGTTCCACTGTGGGACCTAAACCTAGTCTTGAAATTTCTATTGGACAAATCCTTCCTTCCTTCCAAAAGTGGTCTCTGATTTTCATCTGAATCATTCAATCTCCTTGCCTGTCTCGTTTCCAAACCCAGCCTCAGAGGCTGAAAGGGTTTTGCATTGCCTGGATGTTAGAAAAGCTCTTAAGTTCTATCTGGACAGAACATCTGAGTTTAGGAACTCTTCTCAGCTTTTGGTGACTTTCGGTAATCCCAAGGTAATGCCGGCCTCGAAAGCGACCATCTCCAGATGGATTGCTACCTGTATTGCGGAGGCTTACACTGTTCAAGGACTTCAACCTACAAAAGGGATTCATGCTCATCTTGTGTGGGGCAAGGCGGCTGCCATTTCCTTCCAAAAGTATGTTCCCTGGGAGACCATTGTGAAAGCGGCTACGTGGGCCTCCCAATCAGCTTTTTGTAGGCATTACTGTCTAGACCTGAGATCCAGAGCTGATGCTCAGTTCTGCCAGGCTGTGCTTAAAAACCTTTTTCAGTAAGGAGTTTCCATCCACCCGTAATTCCTGTGAGGAGTGCTTGGGAATCTCCCATAAGTATGGAGAAAAGGGGACGGGACGTAGGAGTATAATAAAGTTACTCACTGTAGTGACTACCTTAGTCCATAGTCCCCTTTCCTCCATACGCCCGCCCACCGTCCCCGCTAATAAGGTTCCTCTCTTATTGCTTGAAGGTCTCAGACCTGGCGATAGACTGATGGCCGATGCGCTGGGCGGGGTTACGGCCGCGTGTGGTACCCCACGTAAAAAGAGAGGAAGGTCACAAAGTGCTCCGGTCCCGTCCCACAGGACAGAGGAAATGTCCCATAAGTATGGAGGAAAGGGGACTATGTACTAGGAGTAAGGTAGTCACTACGGTGAGTAACTTTATTATACCTTCATACCTTCTCATGATCGAGAAAATGGAACCCTGACAAGCAATAACTATGCAGACAACCTTGCACATGAAAATGGAGGATGAAGTTGATGAGACAGCAGGAGATGACTGGTTTTCATCTCCGTTTTCATGGATTCCAACTTGGCTGGCAAATGCCTTCAAGCTACTTGGAGCAATACTAGTGTTGGTACTGCTAGGATTCTGTCTTATAGGTATCATTTTTGGACAATGCCATAAGACGGCCAAGAAGGATATTGGGATGAAGAGAACATCAATAAAAATGCTGAAACCGGTGAACACATGCAAAATGAGGGCAGTACCCGTGAGAATATAAAAGTTCTACTACCCTAATGATCACAAGAAATATGTAGGACATTGAATATTCTGTCCACCACCTGGGGATTGCTGCCATATCACCTGGAGTGTGGATGAACATATAAAGAATGCAGATCACCAGAGGGGGGTGAGAAAGATATTGATTCCAAAGAAACTACTTTATGGAGAGAATATTAAAGAGGAGAAGGTGGTCAAGGACTCGACCAGAGGGAGGAATGTAGAGGGGCAGGTGGACACGTCATCCCTAGCTCCCGCCCCCTCACCTCCGTCATACTGGAATAGTAGGAGAAGAGCCTATGTGGGACACCAGGTATTATCCCAATACCACATTGAATGTATGGGACGATATGCACTCAGACAACCTTATCGAATGTACCCTCGCACTAAAAGGGTGGATGGATGCCGGCACACACCGCGGTAAATCAAATCTGACAAGGGCAAAGTGACATCATGAAAGAAAGATATTGAGACGTACTGAAACTATATAAAAATATATAGGAATAAAGATGTAACTGAAGTAAGAAGAAAAACATGCAATCTAATATGAAGAAATATATGCAAAGAAGATAAAGTAACCTGCTGACTACTAAGTGTATATATGCAGAAACGCAAGGTAGACGAGACATATAGAGGCTTGCCACAGAAGAAAACCTAACGTGGTTAGGGCAGCCATGATGGAAACATGGACGTCGGAATCGTATTGAATCCAATTAAGCTACCTCAGCAGAGGCAGACCAGGGCTGCAGAGTCAGGAGACGCTGTAATAACAGCTTTGTGTGAGGAATAAATGATATATGGCTGTTAGGCAGAAACCTGTGCAGTTCCCTTGGGGAACACTGCAAAAGATTTAAGACTACAGGTATAGCAGTAAACCCACTTGGTAGCAGTCTGCACCACCCAGATTTACCTGGTAGCTGTGGCTGAGCAGTCAGACTTCCCTCAAGAAGAGTTAGGCAGTATGCAAAGTATACACAATATGTACTCAGGCACAATAGCACAAGCAAACACTGACCAGAGCTTGGTTTCAAAAGTATATAGTTATTTATTGTTTAGAACACACAAATTGAAAACACTCTAGCAAAATATAATAAAACACTCCAAACACAGTTATATGGAAAGCAGTCCCAATCCTTATTCCTATCTAGACAACTCTAGGTTAACACCACATAATTAAAACAGAGGTGAGCGCTTAACGTTAGATGACACTCTAGTAGGTTAAAGAAGGGAGGGAAAAAGAGCAGAATTAGGATAAACACACCACTCTAAGGTCAAGAACGCTTTTGGTAAGCTCAAAGAAGCACAAAGTCACAGGTGAGCAAAAGTCACTAAGCAGGGCCCACTCTTAGAGCAGACAGAGCGAAAACGTGCCCAAGATCACACAGTTGGTAGGGATTCAGAGTCTTGCAAAAGAGTTCGGAAAAGAGTTAGAGAGGCTCAGAAAGTTTAGCCAAAGTGTCCCAGGCAATCCCAGGATCGAAAGCCGAGGGCTAAAACTACCTCGTACAGTCGGTGGCAAGGGAAGCCAGGCGGAACACGGTACCTTAACGGAAAGAATCCTCCAGCGGGGGCAGTTGTTCCAGGCAGTGGCAGCAAGGCTCGACGTCGGTCAGGGGAGAAGAAGATCTCGCTGAAGAGCAGAAGAAGAAGGTCGTTGCACTGCCCGGGAAGAAACCAGCCGCGGAGTCCTCCGGTTAAAGGTTTGTACCGACTTTCGCGGTTGGGGTAAAAGTGGTGGGGTTCCGGTTGCCGGGGTGCTTGGCACTGGCAAGGCGGCCACGGGATACCTCGAAGAACGGAAAGAAGGTGAAAACTGGTTGTCCCCACCAGTCAAGGGAAGGAGCCACTCCGTTAAGAGTTCTCCTCGGTCGTCGGGAAAAGTGGTGAGATGGTTCAGCAGGGCTCCACCAGCGGTGTCGTCGTAGCAGATCAGCTCAGCTCGTCCCTCGTTGGATTCTTAGGTCCTGTGGCGACTTCTGAAGTTCCAGTCCCCAAAGCCCTGCTTTTATGCAGCAAACCCCCATTCACCCAGCCTAGCTGTCACTCAAACATGCTAAGTGGTGAGTCGGCCGGCTCACCACTTGGGCCAATCAGGATGGAGTGCGACTTGAGTTACCAAGGTAACTCAGTCCAGGGTGCCTAAATCCCCCTCCACCCCTCCTAAGTACCCCAGACAGAGTGGCACCACTTTGGAGGGCTTCTGTGGAGAAGCCCGCCAAAAGTGGGACAAAGGGCTCCACTTTGGGTCAGAGTTACAGAGGCTAACGCCACCGCCATTTTAGTATCAAGTTTTGGCAAAAAATCCCAACCGGAGTTATAATAATAAATATATAAACCGGCGGTATGTTTAAGGCTACCGTAAATAAATAATTAAATGTGTTAGCCTAAAACAATGGGAAATCCCATAGGAAAATATTCGCGGTCGAATATAAAAAGTAGTTTCCACTGCCACCAGCCAAAACTCGATCAGGGGGGACGGAGACGTGCCCCCGCGACTAACAGACCCTGGGGCAATCGAATTGCCCCAGCCAGTACGTCCACAATATGATGGTTTGTACTGGTTCTGTTCAGGATTTAAGACTAGTAAAGTCTTTGGTGACTTTACATGCCCTGGGAGACAGTAGTCAGTCCCAGGGTATGGAGTCTATGTTGGGGAGTCCCTAGGACACCCCTGGGTTACGGCACAGAGGGTGCTGTGTAACCCACATCCAAAAAATACATGAGGCCCTATGGAGTAAACGACCCCATAGCCCATCCAACACAAGGTTTAACCAAGGAAACACACTTCAACATGCCCAAGAGTGAGGGTAAAAGAGTCTCACTCTTGGCAGGAGAAAAAAAGAAACCCTAGAAATCCAGCAAAGCTGCTGGGGGACTCACTAGGTAGGGAAATTCAGCCTAAACAGAGAATTCTCCCTAACAATGGCATTTATAACGCACCTATACACAAGTGTTTCAAGAGGAGTATATTGACCTGGCATCAAAGATGCTACTTCAAGGAATAAATGCAAGGCACAAGAGGAGTCAAAAGGATAATCCATGTACGCAAGACATTTCTCTTAGAGTAAGTGAAGGAGAAAACATCTGAAAGAGCCAAGTATTGGTCAATTAAAGATGCGAAAAGCCTATATAAGGTGGAGTGAGCAAGTCTCTAGAGGCCGTGAGGAGTAATGACACCCAGCATAATAGAATCAAATAGCAGTAAATCGGAGGTAAAAATAGACAAATTTGTGGTCTCCTCACACGTGATTCAGAAGTCGAAAACAAGGGCGATTCATTAAGCTCCAGATGGATATAATGGTGTACCTACACTCCCTTAAAATTCCCAGAACAGAGAACAGGCTGCAAGGTCAACTACAAAGGAGAAGCCTTCACTTAGGGCCGGACCGATGAGAGATGGTGGACTAACTGGGAAAGTGGGGAGTAGTCTGACGTTACTCTCTGCACCTCGGGTCCATTTTGCTTAAGTGCTGCTAACGAGCCAAAAGTCCAAAGTTGGGAAAATGTAGGAAAGCCCACCAGACGCTCACACCAGAAAAATACAGCCCACTAGGGGAAAAAGTCCCAATACACCTGTTGCAGGGATAACAAGGTTTATTTCCATACAAAAGGGAAAAACGCCAACAAAGAACTCTGCTGCTGCAGAACTTTGGGCCATAATCTCATGAGCAGCACCTTATAAAGATACATAGCGTCATCAATGACATTACATACAGTAGAAACCTGCGCGGCTGGTTGGTGAGACCCTATACACATGTTGCCTGCTCCATAGAGGATGCCATGCCTTTGGACGCGGCCCAGTCTGTCTGTCCGTCCGTCCGTCCGTCCGTCCGTCCGTCCGTCCGTCCGTCCGTCCGTCCGTCCATCCATCTTCCAAGTGGGTGATGCCGCACTCGTCATCAGTCACAAACTGTGCAATTAGCCATTTATTTGCAATCTAAACATCTCCATCTATGTAGCAGTGCACCTGGTACGAGCAGACAGGGGCCCAGGGGGAGAGCCGAGGTCATACTAACGCACACACTTCACTCGCTCCCTGACAGGCCGGCACCCCCTTCGCCCCATAAGGTCTTCCACCCTCATTCTGGTCTATAATTTCATCCCTGCCTGCAATTTGCAGCACTAATCATGTGACCTAGAAGTGAAGGCAGGGAAGCCCTGCTTTCTGATATTTTGATCGATCAGAGGTCTAACAGGTTTTACGATCAGTGGCCTTGGGCTGGTGGGAATCTTGGAATTCAGCGGTCCTAAAGCTAAGGAATTTGGGTGCTATACCTAGAATTGGGACTGGTAGGGGTGGGAGGCCCATGCCCTCCTTGTCATGGGATTATATTGTTCACAGGCACTCTACCCTCCTACCATGGCCTTGCAGGGCACATTCTTCCCAGGGCTCAAAGGTTGGCAATATTTTAGGACAAGGAAGGGTTTATGGATATGCGTAGCTCTGGCCTTTCTCATCAGTGCCTGGGATGCAATGTATTCCTTAGCTCATGTTCATGGCCTAGGCCTGGGGTGCTGACTGTCATGCTACGTCTAAGCTTTGTGGCACATGTAAGGAACTCATGGTGGCAACAGTAAAGACAGACATAAGTGATCAAAGTTCAAGGGTGTTTATTAAACTGTATAATGGGTGAGAAAAATGCCTAATCTAAATCTAAGATGGGAGCAAGCTATGACCATCAAATAATAATGTGTCTTGTCAAATAAAAAGGGACTATATTATAAATGAAAATCTATTGCCAAGCCTTACAACTAAATTACAAAATAGTGGGGGATAATGTTCTCAAGAAAAGAAAGACGTGTTCACCAAATGATGTCAGGATGGTATGGCTGGGGTCTCCTTTCACCATGTTTTTAGTCGGGACAAGGCGGGATCTTTGAACACAGCACACTCTTGGGCCTCGCCAGCACGAGGTTACAGTTCCTTTCAATTATGGCAGGACCTTCTGGGGCCAAGTCTCTTTCCTGCCAAGTCTCTCGCCTTAGAAGGACTGCTGAACCACAAACAAACAGAAGTTCCTTTGGTAACCTTTCACGTTGGGGTGATTGCTCTTCGCCCCTTGGATCTCCCCTCGCAGGAGTCTCAAACTTAGGTGGCCTCTGTACCTAATACGCACTCACTGTTTTGAAATGTGGTAAACTAGGGCTTGCCGCTCACTTCCTGCCTGCGTGCACTCGTATCTTTCTGTCTCCCCCCCCCCCACTCCCTCCTACTCTATGGTGCTCTCTATCTCGCCTATCTTCTCTAACTGCTTCTCTATTGACTATCCTGCCGTCCTCACTAAATCTGGTAGGAAAAAGTTTAAAAAGGACATCCTGGTCTCCAACCCAGGCCTCCCTATCGCTGACACCTACACTAGTTCCTGCTCCAAGGAAACTCTCACTGACATCCTCTTTTTCGTGCCTTCGCCTGACCTATGGACCCTTCATATGGTCTCTGTGCTCTCTCCTTTCTCCTCTTCTCCCATTAATGGTGGTACCCGTTGGGATGTCCTCTTGGCCTCCTTCCACTCCTCTAAGGTCATCATTAATGTCTACGCTAATGGGACAGTCTTGGTCCAAGGCCCTCAGGCCAACCTTCACCTCTTTGATAGACGCTTCCCATGCCTCATCAACTTCCTTTCCTTTCCTGCTGTCCCCCCTCCTCTGTCCTCGGCTACCTTGCCTCTACCCTCCCTCCCTGCCCCCTCTCTTGCTCCTTCTTCACCTCCCTCTTCTACACCTCCACAGGGCGTACCTCTGATCTGTATCCCTCCCCGGAAGTCCTTCAAGGATGGCAATCTTCTCCACATTGCCACTCTTAACTCGCTCTGCAATCAAGCATTCTTCTGATATCTGTCACCTTCTTGAGCAACTGGACCTGGACGTCCTCGGTCTCACAGACATGGTTCACGGCCAGCTCTGTCACCTGCTTTGACACACTCCTACCTGACGGTTACAAGATCCTCTCCGTGCCCAGGCCCAACCGTGCAGGGGGGGTGTAGCCCTTATCTTCCCTGAGTGGATTCCTGCCACTGTCACTCCTACGCAGACCTACTCCTCTTTTGAATGCCTTGTCTGCCGTCTCTCTCGCTCTCCTAGCCATTCCCTTACCGTGGCTACTATCTATCGGCCACCTGGTCAAATCTCCTCCTTCCTCTCTGAGTGGGCTGACCTCTCCTCCTCACTCCTGTCCTCAACTTCTCAACTCCTCTTTCTTGGTGACTTCAACATCCACTTGGATGCCTCCTGTCACCCCACGGGATTCTTTTGTGACCTCTGCGACTCTCTCTCACTCTCTATTCTCCCGTCTGGGCCTACTCATTCTGCAGGGCACACTCTTGATGCTCTGATCTCTTCTGACCTTCCCCTCTCCGTCCCTCTCTCCACTTCTCTCTCCTGTAGTGATCACTTTCTCCTATCCTCCCACCTCACCCTCCCTACCCCACAGGCAAAGCCACCCTCATCACTGCCACCCACCTTCTCGGTAATCCGACCCATGAAGCGCGTGTCAGTTGAGGCTTTCGCTGCCACCTTCTCACGCCCCCTCCCCCTTCGGCTGACTCCCACCCTGACACAGCCCTCTCCATGCTCCACTCTGCTATATCTGATACTCTTGATATCCTTGCCCCTGTCATGAGAATCCGCCTGAAGCCCAAAGCCAAATGTAACTCCTGGTATGACTCTGAGCTCGTCACCCTTAAACGCAAGTGCAGGGTGGCAGAGAGGAAATGGTGTGCTTCATGTTCATCCACTGACAAACTGGCCTGCAGCCTGCTCCAAAGGCAACACTGTCTCTCCGTTCTCACCAAGAAGAGAGCCCTTATCCAAGCCCGCATCTCTGTGGCATCTAACAACTCGGCCGAACTCTTTAAAATCTGCAAGGAGCTTGCCAACCCTGCTGCAGTCTCTACCTCTCCTGTCCCCTCCCAGGCCCTCTGCACTGCACTGGCCTCTCACTTCATCTCTAAAACTCAGGACATCCTGTCCTCACTCTCCTCCTATCACCTCATTCTCTCTCTTCCTGGCTCTTCCTCTGGCCCTTCTGCAGCCACCCCTCCTCCCTCCTTCTCTGCCTTTCCCCTTTTTTCTGCTGACGAGGTTTCCAGACAAGTCCGATCTATGAAAGTCTTGTCTAAACAGGTTCACCCCTGTTCCTCCAAAACTATCAAGGACCACATCGACTCCCTGGCTCCTGCCCTGGCTGAATTTTGCAACCACTCCTTCGCCTCTGGAGTCTTCCCATCCCCCCTTAAGGACTCCCTTGTGCATCCTCTTAAGAAACCCTCTTCTGACCCCTCCTGCCCGGCTAACTATCGCCCAATCTCCATCACTCCCTTCCTAGGCAAGCTCCTGGAGAAACTGGCCATCTCCAAGCTTAACCTCCATGCTGAATCTGTTGGCAGTCTTCCTGACCAACAATCTGGCTTCAGAGCTGCCAGAAGCACGGAAACTGCTCTCCTGAACATCCGTGAGGACCTACTCTTGAACCTTGACTCCAACACTCCGTGTGTTCTCATTCTGCTTGATCTCTCTTCTGCCTTTGACACTGTCAACCATGCCATCCTGCTCAACTGTCTCCGTGATAACCTGGGTATCACTGGTCAGGCTCTGGCGTGGCTGACCTCTTTCCTCTCCAATCGACCCTCCCAGGTCCAACTGGGGTCCTTCCTCTCTGACGTCTTTTTCTCCACCTGTGGTGTCCCCCAGGGATCAAATCTCTCCCCCTGGCTGTTCAACCTGTATCTGGCACTCCTTGCCCACCGCATCGCCGCTCTCTGCCCCAACTTTCAGTGCAATGCGGACGATACTTTTTTTAGGGTACCCTCGGCCTCCTCCTCTCCTTCCCTCATCTCTGACTGTCTGTCTGCTATCCAGGAATGGTGTGCCGCCAATGACCTCTGCCTTAATGCCAGTAAGGCTGAGATTCTACTCTTCGGCACACCCACTCCCTCCTTCCCTGCAGCTCTCTGGCCGGCCTCTCTTGGCCCTCTTCCTGCTCCTACCTGCAAGGCAAAAAACCTCGAGGTTATCTTCGACTCCACACTCTCCTTCTCTCCTCATATATCTGAGATCTCCAAGTCTCACTAACAGCTGCACCTCCTCAGAGGTATTCTTCCCTTCCTCTCCTTCCCCCCAGAAGCTCACTGTCTCACGAGCCCTGGTTCTCTCAAAGCTGGACTACTGTAACAGCCTCTATCTTAATCTGCCTGCCTCCACTCTCCGCCCTCTGCAACTCATCCAGAACAGAACTGCGAGACTTGTCCTTGGCCTCAAGCCCAGGGACCGTATCTCTCCAGGACTGAAGTCTCTACACTGGCTCCCAGTGGCTGCGAGGATAAAGTTCAAAAACCCTCTGCATTGTCCACAAGGCCTTCTGGGGCCTGAGGCCTAAATACCTTCAACTCTCTCTTCCTAAATATCTTCCTTCCCGAGCCCTTCGCTCATCCGTCTCCAACTCCCTCAGGGTCAGCCGCTTCTCGAAGCAACGAGCTGGGGGTAGATCTCTCTCCGCGGCAGGGGCCTCTCTCTGGAACAGCCTTCCTGCCTCCCTGAAACTTGAGGAGAACTATCTCCGGTTCCGGAAGCACCTCAAAACCTTCCTCTTTGCTTCTGCTTTCTCTCTCCCCCTCCCCTGCTAATTCTTCGCTGAATCTGCACCGAATCTGCAACTGGGCCACTCTCACCGACCTCGGTCCTGGGCCCAGCCACTCTCCACTTGCACTGCCTCCCTGGCAATCCCTGCACTGCGGGACTGTCTCTGTATCCCTACAGCCCCCGCTCCCAGCACTTGTCTGCACTTACCTTGCACTTGCCGCTAGCTGGCCCTTTATTTATTTTATTCTACTTACCTCGTACTGCACTTCCCCCCTCCCCTTCCCCATGCACTTTCTCCCTTCCCCCTACTCCTGCACTTGCACGATCTGAATGACACCTGGCCTAGTAGGATCGTTGTCTGTCTTCCCCTTGTTCCCCCCTCCCTGCCTCGCGGCGACTTGAAACACTTGTGTATAGGCGCGTTACAAATGCCATATCATATCATATCATACCTCTCAGCCGGGCTCTGATCCTTCTTGCGCGTTGGCCTCCCTCAATCGGGTTCACTACGGCCTTTCACTTAAAATCATATCATTCAAAAGTCTCAATGTCTTTTTAAACAACTATTCATTGTGGAAATACTTCAACCGGGTTCACACTTGTCGCCACAATTCTCCTAGATTCAGTTCCCTTGGTTTTCCAGCCCCCAGTCAGGCTTTTCCCAAGCCCTAGTCAGGCTTCACACATTCACAGTTCGAGCCGTTTTCGCCAATGTGTCAAAGACTTTCGAGTGTACGAGGGTTTTTTCCCGACTCTCATAGGACCACTTTGACACTTCACACCGGCCTCTCCTATGGCCTCGTGCAATATAGTTTCAACAAAACACAACCCAAAAAGGCTTCAGAGTCCCTTGAATGAGCGCACCCCGTGGCTCCGTACCACTCTGCTTCTGAACCTTTTACTAGGGTTTCTTTAAAGTTCAATTACACAAGTTCTTGGTTCAACAAGGTTGCCATCTGCAACCCTGGGCCCAGCACAGTTCGGTTTACTATCAGTCTTCTCTCGCTCACTGGCTGTTCTGAACTGTTGGAGCTTCTTTTCTCGGGAGTCAAGGACGGCACCACAGCGGCAAGCGCTTCTCCCTGCTTTGGCTATCAGCGCGGGAGGGCCCCATGTGCCGTTGACACCTGTCACACATTGCACCAGCTGGACTTTCCGGTCTTATGATTTCCCTTTCGGAGGCTTCGCAGGTCTGAGTTGAAAAGAGCAATTCGCTCCTCCTCGTCCCTCCAGGTATCGCTGCATTTCTCCTCCATTTGAACTGACGGTCCAGAACAGCTATCTCCTCGTGCTTTCGGCCTTTTTCAAAGTGTGCTCTCGTGCTCTGCCTTTTATCCCTGTGGGGGAAGGAAAAGGGCCGTCAGGTGTGCGTAGTTGTTGTCAATTGCCCGACTCTGCCTGACCCTTGTGTTCAGACATGTCAGGTAAATGGCTCTGGTGTTAGTCTGTTGTCCGTCAGTGTAGGAAAGTGCTTGTGTTGGAAAAAGGGGTTTAGGGGGTAGAACTTCTCAATGTCCTACGGTGTAGGATGGAGAAAAGGTGTTATAGGGAATGGGGTACCACATCACACCCGGTGTCCCACTTTCAGAGGACCCCTCATCCAGGTGATCCTCCCGCACTGGTTAACCCCCAGGAACTGAATCCAATAGCGATGAGCGTGTCCAGGCCACCTGGATGACAGATCCCTGGGGACTAGCAGGTGAGACACCTTCAGGTTTCTCACACACAATATGGCTGCTAATATCTAAGATGACTGCTATTCTCACATGTGGCCTGCGCCTATAAAGCATGCAATAATGTAATTGTGTAGAAGCCTCAAGGGCACTCCCCTCCCCTGTGCTCTCTCACAGTACTTGCAGCTGCCTTTGCCTATTTCTGTAGAGCTTGGGGGTGCAGGAAAATAGTGTCCCCTTCCCAACATTCCCCCCTTTTGTTAATTCTACATTAACAAACTCACCAATAAGCCCATCCTTAGGTGTTCCTCGCCAGTGCGCCTCCTCTAAACTTTCAGCCTCTACATAAGGTGGTGCCCACGCCTTTGGAACCCATGCTCTAAATACATGACTCAAACTGGGACCAGATTGGGCATACTCCTCAGGGGTGCAAGTCATATATACACCCCCCATCTCCTGCTAGATCAACCCAATGCTAAGCATAATGCTCGGGTCAGGTGGGGGTGTAGTGACAGTGCCAGGAGACTGTAAGCACTGCTCTATCAGCACAATGCGTGGTTTGTTTGGGTCATATGTTTGGACCACACTATATTGTGTACCGCAAGGTACATTTGTTACCCCACCTTCACTGTTGTCATCCGTGGGGTGGCGTGCACAGAGGCGGTACCATCAGGGTTGATTCTTTTACCATTCACAGATGTCCATTGACCCAGGTACAGTACTTCCTGGAGGCAGTACTGTAATTTAGCATTATCAACCTTGTATCCCTTGCGGGCCAAGAGCTGCAGGAGTGTAATGGAGGCTTTTCTGCACTGGTGCTGGATGAGGCTGCACACTAGTAAATCATCAATCTACTGAAGGATGGTGCTGGGTACCTGAATGCACCTGAATATTGCCCAAGTCGGCGTGTAGTACCGTGTTGAAAATGCTGGGGAACTCGCAGTGCCCTTGAGGCAGTCTTGTGTGCTTAAAGCGCATCCCCCCCATGTGTAAACACAGTGAGGTACTGAGAGTCGGGGTGCAAGCTGACAGAAAAGGCGTTCAAAAGATCCACCACAGTAAAATGGGTCGCTTCTTTGGGGATGTTACAAAGTATTGTCACAGGGTTCAGGACCACTGGAAATTCTGCCTGTACAATGTCAAGAGGGAGCAAATCCTGAATTATTTCCCTCCCCCCCTTCCGCCTTCTTTATCGGGAATATAGCCATGTTGTATGGTGAAGTAGAAGGTACAATTATCCCCCAATTTAACAGGGCCACAATGGTGTCCCATATCCCTTTGCTTCTCTCGATAAGGGGTACTGCCTTACGCGGTGCAACATGACTCCTGGCTTTAGTGGTATTCAAACCGGGCTCAATCCTTGCAAGTGCCCAACATTGTGGGCATTCGTTCTCTAGAGCCTCTCGGGGACCTGCTCTAAGTCAGTCTCAGTGAAGGGGGCAGGGCTACTAGAGCCACCAGGGGACATTTAATTTTTCTGTACTGTACAATATCACAAGGAATGGAAATGGCTAAGACAATTTCACCATCATCTGGTCTGTCTTCAAACAGGTCTGCATCAGTCGCTTCCCTAACGGCCATTGTAGGGTCGATACACAACACTGTGCGCCATTCACACCCTTCCGAGTCAGTTCCAATTATCACAATATTCTTAGCTGACACCACTAGACCCTGTAAGTCTAGGGACAGTATCAGCTCTGCCACCAGATCAGGAGTTAACAGGCGGAAAAATTAAGTTGACGGCACCCGCCAACATGCTTTGCCAATTTGGGGCACTGCCTCGAGAAGCACAGTTATGCCATACACAAACCTGTCTGGGTCAACAGTTAAACCTCGAACCACTGCCTCGCCTCCACTTGCATTTATGATATTTGCTCTTACGACACGTTCCCAGGGTGGCACACACTACTCCGTGGTCTGTGAAGGAAATAGTCATATTCAATGTACTCAATAGGTCTCGATCCAACAAATTTATCAGGGAACTCTCAGAATACAACAAAAGTGCATGCATCTTTTTCAGCTATATGTGATCTTACCGACCACAATTACAGAGTGGTAAATTTCATTGTAGACAAAACACTGAATTAGGTTTTTTTTTTATTTGGTCCCATCGCCCCCAAGCCCCCCATTTTTCCACCCTTTTAAAGCCACCCCCAAACCGCATCCCGGCCCATTTTGTTTTTTTTTAAACTTATTTTTATTATTTTCTTAGTGATCCAAAATACCTACGCAACCAAAATAACAATACAACCCATCTCCCCCTCCCCAACCCTCCCCCATCCGGAAGAGATCTCGGTTTTTCAGTGTCTCCGTCCTTAGTTATGACGTGAAAAAGTCTGTGATTCTGATGGCATGTGGGCACCATTGAGCCATATAGTCTGATTGGAGATAGTACAGTACTCCTCCCCATTCTTTTGTGAAGGAGCCTTGCATGCCCTGGATTTTGTGTGTGATCTTTTCCATGGTCAATTGGGACCAGAATTTCTGTAACCAGGTGAATAGCATTGGAGGGTCTTGTTTCTTCCATCCCTGTGCTATGGTAGCCCAGGCCGCGATGACCAGGCCCATAAGACTTCTCCTGTGTGCCTTTGTGATCGTTTTGACGTGTTGCCCTTTCAGTCCGCATAACCAAAGCCTCTCATTGAATTGATCCGCTTCCAGAAAGATCTTTTTCAATTCGGATATTACTTCAGACCAGAATCTTTTAACCTTTGAGCAATCCCACCATATGTGTCTCCACGTGCCTACGTCTGTACAACCTCTCCAGCAGAGGTTCGACGTGTGCGGGTACATGCTCTGTAGTCTCTCTGGGGTGAGGTGCCATTGCGTGACTATTTTAATCCACATTTCTCTGGTCTGGGGTGCTTGTGTTAGTTTGGGGATGTCTGCCCACAGCGATTGCTACTGCTGTGCCGAGATATCCTCTCCCAAAGTCTTTTCCCATTTTTTCATGTATGTCCATTTCATGTCTTCCTCCTGTGTGTTTATGAACTTGTACAGCGTAGAGACCAATTTCCTTTCTCCTGAGTTTGTGATGAGAAATTATTCGAAGGCGGTTAGTTCTCTGGTCGCCGCTTGCTTGATCTCAGGCATAGTTAGCCAATGTCTCAGCTGCTCATACTTGTACCTGTCCGCATTTGTTAGGTTCCACATTGACTTGCAGTCGGCGAACGATCTCACTTCTTCGTCCACGAACATTTCCCCAATTTTCCTACAACTTGCGTCCTCCCAGTTCTCATAAGCGCCGTACCCAAACCCTGGTGGAAACTGCTTATTCATACATATTGGAGTGAACGGGGCCGTTGCCGTAGTAAAGTGCCCCTTACGCGTCTGTTCGTCCCAGGCGGTTAAAGTTGTCTTCTTGATCTCGCTGTTGCGTAAATTTGGATGTCTGTGCTGCTTTGGTTTCCATAATAATTCTTCCAGCGGTGTTCTTGCTACTGCCCTGTCCTGGGTCACCCAGACTGTTCGCTGCTCGTCTCCCAGGACCCATAATTGCGCCGCATGGTAATAATTCCTGAAGTGTGGGAGCGCTAGTCCCCCCTCTAGGGTATGGGATGTAAGAACTGCTCTGGCTACTCTTGGGGGTTTTCCATTCCATATGAATAAGGATACTGTTTTTGCCAGGGATTTAAAAAAGGATCTGGGGATCGGGAGGGATTGGAAGTAATACATCAGTTTAGGTACGACATTCATTTTCATCGATTGGATTCTTCCCCACCATGAGATATTTAAGGGACTCCATCGCTCTAGATCTTTTTTGACTCTGGACAGGAGAGGGGGGTAGTTTTTCCTGTATAATGTCTCGACCTTTTGTGTAAGGGTTATGCCCAAGTACTTAATTCCTTCCTCCGCAATTTTTAGGCCCAGCCGCCCTGCCCGTTATATCGCTGCTCCCAGCTAAGTGCAGGAGTTCCGATTTCTTTTTGTTAATTTTTAGGCCAAAGATGCTCCCAAATGTCTCTAGTAGGTGCATAGCCCCAGGTATGGAAAGATCGGGGTTTGAGTGCTAATAGCATATCGTCTGCGTAGGCTAGAACCCTATGTTGTCTACCCGCCATCTCAATCCCTCCGATTTGGTCCGAATCCCTTATTTTAATTAAAAGTGGTTCCAGGAACAGTGCATACAGGAGTGGAGAAAGGGGGCATCCCTGTTTTGTTCCCCTGGAAATCCGCACCCTCTCAGTGATTCCCCCATTTACCGCTATTCTTGCCGAGGGGGAGGAATAGTTGGCTTTAATCACGTTTATAAATTGGTCACCGAATCCCATGCGTGCCAGGGTTTTAAAGAGCATGGACCATTCCATCCGATCAAAAGCCTTTTTGGTGTCTAGAGACAGAAGCACGGCTGGAGTGTGGGACATGTTGATTTTCTCTATTAGGTGGATTAGCCTTCTTGTGTTGTCATGCGCCTGCCTCCCTGGTATAAATCCGGATTGGTCCGGGTCTATTAAGGTGGGTAGCAGCACGGAGAGCCTAGCTGCAAGAATCTTCGTATATATCTTTGCGTCCAGATTAATCAGAGCAATGGGTCGGTACGATTCCGGAAGAGAAGGGTCTTTCCCTTGTTTGTGGAATACCAATATTTTAGCCTCATTCATGGATGGGGTAACATTCCCCGTATCTCTAAAGGAGTTAAGTAATCTTGTAAGAATGGGTGTGAGGTGTTCTGCATATTTTTAGTAAAATACGGCCGTGAAGCCGTCTGGGCCCGGCGCTTTGTTGAGCGGAAGATCCTTCATAGCCTTTTTCACTTCATCTTCCATTATCTGGGCGTCTAATTCTGACCTACCCTCTTCTGAAATTTTCGGGAAAGGGATCGACTCCAGATAGCTGTTTTCTTCCGCTTCATCCGGGTGCTCTGAGGCATATAAGGCCTGATAGAATTCCCTAAAAGAGTCCCCTATGTCTTCGGTGCGCGTCAGGTTGTCGCCGCGTGCGTTTTTGATAGTCCGGATGGTCATTGATTTTTGTTTCGAGGAGAGTAGACGTGCCAAGTAACGATCTGCCTTATTGGCTTTAATATAATACCTCTGTTTGAGGTATAGCAGGGCTCTCTGCGCTTTCTTGGTACGGAGTAGCTCCAGTTGCCCCTCTGTGTGTTTCAGTGTCCTCTTTAATTCTCTGGTTTGCCAATAGGTTTTCACGGATATCCGACAGTTTCGTTTCCAGTTCCTTTTCCCATTGCTGGCATTGTTTATCCCTCGTTGCTTTCATGGCAATCAAGTGACCCCTGATTACCGCCTTGAACGCCTCCCAACCTGTGCCCATGGGGGACCTCTCCTTTGTCATTGTGTTCGAAGCATTTAGCGATCTTCTCTCTTAAGGATTCACCCAGCACCGGGTCTGCCAGTACCTCCTGTGGGAGTCACCATCTCCATATCCCCCTCTCTTTCTCTGGGACATACAGGTCCAGCCAAAGTGGAGCATGATCTGACAGAGAAATAGGGCCTGTCTCTATGTCTTGTATTTTCCCCAGGGTCCCCACCGATAGCCAGAAATAGTCAATTAGTGACATCGAGTTATGCACATGCGAGTAGTAGGTGTAACCCTTGGTTTGACCTTTCTGCTCCCTCCATGCGCCACAAAGTGCCATACCTTCCATTCTTCGTCTGAGACACTCAGACGGGGCGGCCTGGTGGTGGGGGCCCCCCGCGCACCGGCCCAACTGTGGGTGCCAGGCCATATTAAAGTCCCCTCCTATAATTATTTCCCCTTTCGCATACCCCTCCAGCCTCCCCATGGTGTCTCTCAGGAAGCCATCCTGGCCGTGTTTGGGGCATAGATAGATGCCAACGTCAGCGTGGTATTCTGTATTTTGATGTTGATGAATGTAAACCTACCTTCCTTATCCGATAGTTTGTCAATCACCATAGTGTCAAGGCTTCCCCTGACTATCAGCCCCGCACGTTTCTCAGCGGCGTTGGATTGTGCTAGTATATTATAGCCCTTAAGGCGAACTTTCCCCCTATCCAGGGCTCTGATGTGAGTCTCCTGAAGCAGGAGCAAATCAGCCTTTTCCCTCCTCAGCATGCATTCCACCTTTTTCCTCTTCACCGGGGAGTTCAAGCCCCTCAGATTCCAAGTTACTAGTCTTATCCCCTCCATTTCAGGTGGCCATTACTGTGTACCCTTGTATGACCGAGCTGTATATCCCCCCTTCTCCTCCGGAGTTCCCCCCCTCCCATCCCTCTCCCCTACACATAACTGTCCCCCCCAACATGAACTTCAATTTACCCCCAACTGTTAAACGAAACTCAACTTTGATCCCGAGGAGGGCCCAGGCACCTAACTCAGGACTAACTGTGCGGGGAGTCCTAAACCCCTCATCACTCACAGACCCAAATAGTGTCCCCGCCGGAACCTCTACCTGGCCGCCCCACATATGGTATTCCGTGTTTCGTACGGGTCCGTCCATACCCGCCTAAACCCGCATACTCCCTTCGCATATCATCCCCTCTATGTTCCCTTCAATCATCCTATTTCTCCCCGCTGGGTGTCTTGCTTTTACCCCACCATTTTGCTTTTTCAAGTGTCTTACCACCTCCCATCCCCTGGGCCGCTTAAGAGGGTCTCCCCTTGACCTGTCCCCTCTTGCTCCGCCCTCCACCGCGTGGACGCCCAATATTTGGAGCCCTTCATCACATGTTGTCACTCTTCTCGGTTTACCCTCCCACTCAAATAGGAGGCCAAATGGAAACGTCCATTTGTATCCGAGTTCTTTCGCCAGCAGTTCTTTCACCAGCGGGGCCATCTCCCTTCTTTTTAACAGTGTCACCACTGCCAGGTCTTGGAATAATTGAATTTCCACCCCATTCATCCTAATGTGATCTAGTAGCCTTGCCTTCCTTAGTATTAGTTATTTTTGGGGATACGAGGTTAGGGCAGCGAGCACGTCCCTTGGCCTCTCTCCTGGGGCCCCTGTTCTTTTCTGACCCACTCTATGAACTCTGTCAATCCCAATTGTTTCTGCATCCTGCTCCTCTATTATGTCCCGAAAGACTTCCTGCACCGCACTCTTCAGATCTTTGTCCATCACCGATTCCGGCATGTATTTTATGCGGATATTGGACCTGCGGGAACGGTTTTCGAGATCCTCACATTGGATTTCCAGATTGTGAGTCAGCCTGACCAAATGTTCCTGTGTTTCGCTGCTCTGCTTTGCCTCCTCTTCCACGTTTCGCACAATTCTTTCCAGAGTGTCCGTCTGTTCCTCAAGCTGGGCTACCTCCACCCTTAGCTCTTGGACTGCCTGCTTCATGTCACCCCTCAATGAGGTAAACTGTTCCTGGACCGTGGACATGAACTTGTCCTGAAGCTCCACGAACCATGCCCGCATTTCATCCTTTGTTGGCTGTAGGGAGCTCTGGCTAGGGGAGGTGACGTCTGGTGCATGATCTTCCCCCAACCTATCCTTTATGATTGTTGTTGGGTCTGTGGACCACATTTGTATCAGGTTAGCGTCCTGTCTGGGTGGTTGCGACGCTGTCTGCGACACTCCCCCCCCTTCCCTTTCGCCCTTGACATCTTCGCTGGTTCGTAAACTGGGGGCTGCTCTGGCTTCCCTGTGCCGGATTTGGGAGCTGCATTATTGTAATATGGAGATGGGCTACTTCTCTCTGCTCAGTGTTTTTATCCTCTGAGAGCAAAGCCCCCTGGGCATCGACTTTCGTGTCGCCTCGGTGTGGGGTTCAGTGCTGTTCTCCCTTTACTGACCCCGGGGTGGCCCTTGTCCCTTTGAAGATTTCACTCCTCACCCTTGCCGTGCCCCCCCCCAGCACAGCGCCTCTCCGATGTCAGTGAGGGCTGCGGATGGGCGCCGCCGCGTTCCTGTGTTCGGAGCAGCGAAGAGGCCCTGCCGTAGACTGCTTATGACTGGGAGAGATGAGCGCTTATATCCGCGCACTCACCTCTGATCCCGTACTCTGCGTCTCTGCTCCGCGCTTCCTCTTTGCGGCCGGCCCCGCCGCCGTGGATGTTGGGGGGGGGGGTAGAGACTCCTGGCCCCAATTGGCGTCCTTCTGTTATGTATCCCCCACGGGGGGGCGGCGATCATCCGCTGTCTCCCGCTCCTTCCCCGCGGCCCGCTGTCGCCGCTGGTGGGAGGGACTCTGCCCGCTCCTCCTCTCTGCCCGCACCCCGGGCTCTGCTACCAGCCTGCAATCGTGGGTCCGCCGCCTCCAGGTCCAGTGGGACTCGACTGCTCCCATGGCGCCTGGTGTGTGCTGTCAGGAGGCTCTGGACCGTTGGGAGCCGTTCTCCTCCTATCCCTGCGCCGACCTCTGTCGCCACGGCCTGGTGGGATTTCATCGGCGGGGGAGGGGTCGCTGCCTCTCACGGGTGTTTCTTCTGCCAAACCCCGAATTTCCGGCGGAGAAATAGGCAGCTCTTCTCACATCTCCTCGCGGGGTGCTCCAGTGACAAGGTGAGCGGGAGCTACACAGAATTTGCCCATTGCAGCGCTTATTTGTTGGCGGCCCGGCGAGGGCACGATTCAGACGCGACTACTCATGCCGGCGGCCATCTTGGATTATCCAGGCCCATTTTAACCCCCTACCCAATACACTTTATACATTTATTTAAAACTTTTCAGTGTTTTTTCCCCACTCGGTTTTGTTTCCAATAGAATGACTGAATACCCTTTTTTCCTCCTATTTTTATGTCAAGTTCTTTTGTGTAGGGACCATGGCGACAGCCCCAGAGAAGCCCTGCGTGTCTCAGGTTTCACCCGATAATGGAAAGTTTCCCACACTGATGCATGATTTAGTGGCACCTGTCAACCATGAAAAAAGAAAATTGCTGGTTTCCTGCGTCATTGCCCACCAAGGGTTCCTCGTCAGGGTGGACGGTCATGGACAGGACAGGGCACGCAAGAGTTTTCTGGACAGTCCTAGTCAGGATATGTGTTGGAGCGGGGAACGTAAAAAGGTTGTTCCCCATCATACTCCCGCCACGGCATGATGGTGCCATTAGGCACCATCATTCGCTGGCGTGTTACTTCCGTATATGGTATTCGGTTGGGTATTAGTCATTGTGCCATCTGGGGGCTCTGCCGTTGCATACCTGGGGAATGTCGTGGTAGTTGAGTGCAGGCCTGGTGTATTTCATAGGGTATGGAAGTCGGCCTCAGTGTTGGTACCTGTGGTTGGGGTGGTAGTTATATGGATTGTATCCCGCCCCTGCCTGCTACAGCATTCTCTTGCAAAATGTCTCCACTTTCCATAGCTCCAGCATTGCAAAGGACCCATGCCTGCTCCCGGAGCATTCCCCTCTTCTCCCTCTGAACTCGCCCCTCCCACGCTGACCTCCTTGCTGCCACTCCGATACAATATTCAAGATACATGAGGTTACAAGTTAATCAGTGTAAGGAGAGCAATACAGTATTACTGTGCATCAGGATTGTCATTGCAATATTGCAGATGCATAGGTTGCAATGAAGTCAATGTAGGGAGAGCAAGTACATAGAAGGCATCAGCGAGGTAGTCATTAAGAATGGATACTGTAGCAAGTGGTTAGATTGGCATATTATTCTTGGGAATGGGTCCAAGGGTGTGAGTCATTGGTTCTCAGCCATTTCTGTATGTTTCGTCTGAAACAAAGATATGTTTGATCTGTACGAAGTGAGAGTGGGAGTGAGTTCCATGTTTGAGCTGCCATGACTGGGAAACTCCTACCGCCCGATTTAGTTAAGTTGAATCGTGGTACAATGAGGCAAAAAGAGTTAGCAGTCCTGGTAGGACCATTGGTAGTTTTCCTGACTATGCGGTTAGTGAGGTAAATTGGGGCAGCGTTATTCGGGCATTTGAAGGTTACGGAAGTTATTTTAAGCAAGATTCTGCCGTTGTCAGCCAATGGTTTTGTCTTCTGAGCTCAGATATGTGCTCTTTGTTTGGGATATTTAGGGCCGTTCTTAGGGCATTGTTCTGTAGTGTTTGGATTTTGTTTAGGATGTACTTGTTAGCGCCCAGGTAAAAGGCGTTACAGTAGGCCAGTCTTGAAAGTATGAGGGCATTTGCTAGGATAGTACAGCTGGCTGAAGATCAATATGCCCTACAGGCCCTAATTAGTTTACAGGTGTACGCGGATGTGGAGGCCAAGGAGTTAACTTGTTTGATCAAGGTTAGGGTGGAGTCAAGGTAAAAGCCTAAAGTTTTTACTTCCTTGACGACCTTGATGGTATTGCCGTTAATGTCGAAAGAGGAGTAATCAGGGTTAAGGTTGGCCGTGGCTCCTAGGTTCAGAAGTTCAGTCTTGTTGTCATTCAGGCAGAGGCCATTGGTGGCCATCCATGCCTGAATGAGAAGATATATTCTGTTCACAAGAGCTGTGTTACTGAGGTAATTGCCTGAAATGGGTATAAGGATCTGGGTGTCGTCTGCGTAGTTAGTGTAGGAGACACCCATATTGTCCAATTTGTCAAACAGCGGCTTTGTGAAAATATTGTACTTAGTGGTCGAGACACATGATCCTTGTGGGACGCCACATGTCATAGGAATTGGGTCTGCTGAGTCTGAAGGGGAAAAAACTTGCATGGGTCTGTTATTTAGGAATGATTGGATCCACGCTATTGCGTCCTTAGAGAAGTGAGCCGCCAAGGCAAGGTGTTTACATAGGACTTCATGATCCACCAAGTCAAAAGCAGCTGACGAGTCAAGGAGGCACAGCATGGCAGTTTTCCCTTTATCCTTAAGTTCCTCGATTTATGTCTTTAGGTGGATTAGTGCAGTTTCAGTGCCATGTTGTGGCCTGAAGCCTGATTGGCGGGCGTCTAGGAGGTGATTAGTTTCAAGGTACTGCTGTATCTGAAGAAACGCTACTCTGTCAAGTATCTTCAGAAGGAAAGGCACTGTTGTAATGGGCCTGTAGTTAGTTGGAATGGATGGGTCTAATGTTTGCTTTTTAAGTAAAGGTAGGACCCTTGATTCTTTCAAGTTGTTTGGAACAGTGTTAGTTGAGAAGGACACATTAATAAGTTTGGAGATAAATGGTGCCAAGTCTATGGCTGCGTCTTTGATTAGTTGAGCTGCACAATTATCGCCCTGGCATCTTGATGGTTTCAGTGAGGTGGTAATTTTTTCCACCTCGAGAGTGGAGACTTTAGAGAATTTTAATTGATCTGGTCGGTTAGTTAGTGACTCGGACGTTGCAATATGTATGTCCTATTTGGGTAGTGAAGATGTCTTGTTGGCAATCTTATCTTGGAGGAGTCCTATTTTGTTAGCTAGGGCGTTCTGTATGTTAGTACACCAGGTTTTATCTTTGATAATATTATCTGGTGGGATAGGGGCCTCCATTTCTTGTAGGATGGTGAATAGCTCCTTTGTGTTTGATCTGACTTTCGAGATCATGTCATTGTATAGTTCTTTCTTAGTACGCATTATTTCTTTTTTTTATAGTTATCAGCAAATTTAGTCAGGGTAGTTTTGTTTTCTGCTGAGGGGTATGGCGCTATATAACTTCCAGTTTTCTTTTTTCCAGTCTAAGAGATTTTAGGTGTGAGGTGAACCAGGCATTCAAATGTGCCAGTTGTTTGCTTTTGCACAATTGAAGAGGTGCGATAGAGTATAACGCGTTAGACATGGCGTTATTGTAAGTGTCGACTAGGATGTTAGGGTCAGAGATAGTGAGTTTAAGGAAGGGAGGATAACTGGAAGTAATTTGTCAGCTGTGATATTTTTTTTATTCCTCGTATGACGACGAGGGGCAATGACCAGGTTAGTTTGTGGCCGTTTGTTTATTGCCATCGTAAAGGCAATTAGGTGGTGGTCTGTCCACAATAGTGGTGTTAATGAGTTGATTGATAGTTCACAGTTTTTGTCGACCATCTGGTCAAAGGTCCTGCCTTTAACATGAGTTGGCTGAGTCTCTGTTCTAGGAGCATGTTGGCGATCGCCTTTGCATCTTTGCCTGTAGGGTCATTGAAACCGAGGTTAAAGTCCCCTAATAAGAGTACCTGTGAAGTTTCTTTAGTATTGTTGGAAATGATGCTTGAAATGTCATCCTCAAAGAAGCCAATAGGTCCCAGTTGTCTGTACACTAGGTAGATTGTTAGAGTGCTAGTATTGGCGATTGGTACTTTAGCTGTGAGAATTTCACAAGATGAGATAGAAGATGAGGGTACTAATCTGATTGCTAGCTCTGATTTAGCGATGCCGCCTCCTCTTGCGTCAGGTCTGTCCGCTCTGAGAATTTGGACATTTTCTGGGACTGCTAGTGCAAGGGCAGGTCCCTGCTGCAGCGTGTAGCCAAGACTCGGTCACTGCTAGGATGTCGAGGTTGTTCACAGCAATTTAGTCTGCTATTTGAGGCATGTGCCACTAGAGACCTAGCATTTATTAAGGTGGTATTGATTTTAGAAAATCTGCCTAGGTCATGGGTATTTGTGGTTTTGGGTAAGCTATGTTTGGTCTTAGGTCATTTTTTCGGAGTGAGTTTTTGTGTTATGGGGAGGTTATGTTGTTTGGGTAAAGAGGTAGTTTAGTTTTGGAGCAGTCGTTATTACGGTAATTGTAATTATTTGGTAGGTGGTTGGTTCGTGGTTTGTAGGGGCATGGTAATCTGGCTCGAAGTCCGTTTCTTAATTCAAGTGGGCAGGATGAGGACATGATGTTGGCTATGGTCATAGGTAATGAGTCTGCAGTGAAGTGGCTGTTAGCAATAGTTGTTGGAGAATTATTGCAGCAGTGGTCACTAGTATAGTCTGAAGGATAGTCCTCATGGTCATGTTTCAATGCTTGGCTGATGATTAGGTCAGCTAGTCAGGTGGTTTGTTTCTGTCGCTACTTGGTAGAAATAAGAGTGTAGATATGTAGGCTATAATAAAAAGATTGCTAGCAAGATATGGCCTCAGTTAAGCACTATAGTCTAGATGAGATGTGGCATCAGTTGGGCACAACAGTCTAGGTAAGACGTGGCATCAGTAAGGCACAGTCTAGGTAAGATGTGGCATCAGTTAGGCACAACAGTCTAGGTAAGATGTGGCATCAGTTAGACACAACAGTCTAGGTAAGATGTGACATTAACAGTTACGCACTATAGTCTAGATGAGATATGGCGTTAGACATAGTTAGAAGGGATGCGCATATAGCACTTCCAGATAGACAGTTGGCTCAGTGTACAAACGTGTGATGAGCAAAATCAGTTGCATGTGGCAGTGCTCATGTACAGATAGGGGGTATACGAAACTAAGTAAGGTACAAATGCAAGTTGTGATAGGGTGCGAAGCATCTAGGATCCAAATCAAGCACATCACATAAATATACCTAGGTGTGGTATTTAGTCACAGACATAAGAGTACAAGTCAACAAATATATCCGGAATACAAGTCGGATGTGAATAATTAGATGTGCATAGAGGAATAGAATCAATGTTTGGTCGTAGACCGTATGTTTACACGTTAGCTAGGATTATAGAGTTAATAGGATGCATATTTGGCGCAGATCAACAGCTCATGTAATCAGCAGGTTGGAGTGTAATGTTAAGTACGTTCACATGCGCTGTGCATGGTGAGGGATAGGCGCGCTTGAGTTTTTAAAGGCACAGTTTAGCGATTAAGAGAAGTTGTAGTAGGTCAAGTGTTGATATGTGGCCGTCCACTTTTATTTGAGTGTTGCTGCGGAACGAGGTTTGAAAGGTTGTGGCTATTGGCGTACTGAAGATACTACAGTGCGCTCAATATCGGCATTAAGCTAAATAGCATAGGTTAATATGGCAGTAGTGTTTGCTCATCCCCTTCCTCGTCCTCCGCTTCATCCATTGTGTCCCAATCATCTGCCCTCACCTCTCGGTCTGTGTCCCGGTCGGACCTCACTGTCCCGTATGCTTCGCTTCCTGCTTGCCCGTCACCACCTCCCTTTTCAATATGCACATCCTTTATGGCTGTGCTGTCTAAACAAAATGTCTCCTGCACTCCATTCATCCAGCCCATTCTCCTTCTTTCCTCCCCCTTCCTGTCCCACCCTCAATCAGGCCCTTTCTACCTGCGTAGCCTCCAATGTCTCTTCTAACTCCTTCTGTACCTTACTGTCCTGGGGCAGGATATCACTTGGTGTTGGTATCTAGGGTGGTCGCCAGAGTGGGCACGTATGTCGGGTTTGTATACCCCATGGCTGGGCAGGTAGTGAGTGGGTAAAGCCCCTGTGTTGTTGCAGACATCTCATCTGCAGCGGGCCTTTCAGTATTCCGAGCCCCACCCACATCAGGGTGCTCCACATCCTATTTTCCACAAATCCAATATTGTGACTCTTTTGGGGCAGTTTACCTTTTTAACAGCTAAAAAGGTGCTCATGTGGTCCAGTATCCCTCTATTGTGGGTGCGCCGCACTGGCTAGGAGCGGGGCATCCCCTCACCCCAGTGTTTCTACCACCAACTGTTTGTGTTACTTCTCTATCTTATCCCTGTACAATGGTAATGTGCTTTACATATGCTCCAATGGCGTCCCCCCTGCCATCTTGCAGTTCGCTTGCCCAAAACCCCAGCCTTTACAAATATGCTCTGCGCAGTTTTATCACAAAGTCACTACCAGTCCACTGCCCCCACAACCCCGTCGCCCCACTGTGAGCTCCTCAGCCTCCCCCCTTTCAGAACACACGCACACTACCACACTAAAAGCTCTCAAACCAGGTTATCAACACTGGCCCACCACTGGCCTCTGCATTTTGCACATAAATCGTAATGCGCTCAAAACAACAAGCTAAAAACAAGCTAAAATAACAACCACTACTTCCAACCAGCCCACTAATTATACAGAGCTCCAAATGTTTTCCTTTACTCCTTGTCACAAAACTTCACTCGGAAATGTTCTCTACACCCTGTTTTTCCTCTGTAAAATCCTCAAATTACCAAAAATAATAAAACAACATCTTGCCAGGTGGTCTTAACACACTCCTTTACCCATAAAACACTCGTCCACACACCCTGCCCCTCATTGTTATCCCTCGCAAGGGGTGTACTCACGTCTGCGTGTTCACCCAAGCTACTCCGTCACTGGGTCCGAATTACAGCCTGCACCCTCCCCGGAGCCACGCCCGCTTCAAAGAGCAGACAGGAATTCTGTAAAAATGGCTCCTGCAGACCTTTGCGGTTTTCACGCTTGGGACTGGACACTGTAGATGGGCGCGGCCCCTCTGGAGAAGTGGCCTGGAAGCATCCGTCGTCATGGGGATCCCTGGTATTACGCCAGGGATGCCAAATGTAGGAAAGCCCCCGCCCCAGGGATAACAAGGCGTATTTCCATACAAAAGAGAAAACTGGCAACTAAGAACTCAGCTGCCGTGGAACGTTCGGCCACAATCTCATGAGCAGCACATTATAAAAATACATAGCATCTTCAGTGACATCATTACATACAGTAGAAATCTGCATGGCTGGTTGGTGAGACCTTATACATAGGCCGTCTGCTCCATAAGTGATGCCAAACCATTGGTCCCAGCCCCGTCCACCCATCTTCCATGTGGGTAATGCTGCACTTGCCATCGGTCACAAACAATGCAATTAGCAATTTATTTGCAAACTTAACACATCTATATGGGGGGAGGCCATACTAAACACACACTTCACTCGCTTTCACGCAGCTGGCACCCCTCCAAGGTCTGGCACCCCTCCAAGGTCTTCCACCCTCGTTCTGGGCTATAATTTCATCCCCAGCTACACCTCGCAGCACAAATCATGTGACTTGGAAGAGAAGGCAGGAAAGTCCCGTTTACTGATCTTTTGATGTATCAGGGGCCTAACAGGTTTTGACGATCAGTGTTCTGGGACTGGCTGGTACATTGGAATTCAGGGGTCCTAAAGCTAGGGCATTTATGTGCTATAACTTAGAATGGGACTGGTAGGGGTCAAAGGCCTGGGCCTTCCTCATGGGATCGTATTGTTCACAGACACTCAGCCCTCCGCCCGTGGCCTTGCAGGGCACATTCTTCCAAGGGCGCGAAGGTTGGCAACACTGGATATGTGTAGCTCTGGCCTTTCATCAGTTGCTGGGATGCAACCTATTCCTTTGCTCATGTTCGTGGCCTAGGCCTGGGGGTTCCGACTGTCGCGCTACATCTAAGCTTTGTGCCACAGTACAGCTGCTAATATCCGAGATGGCTGCTGTTCTTGCATTTGTGCTGCCCCTATAAAGCATGCAATAATTGTGCATAAGACTTAAGGGAACCCCTCTCACACAGCACTTGGAGCAGCCTTTGCCTTATTCTGAAGCGCTTGGGGGAAGGCAGAAAGACTATCCTCTTCCCAACAAAAGCATGCCAACCAATCAGAGGGTCTACATGGCAACATGCTATACAGTGTTGCAAAGACCAATCTGATGCCAATATTCTGCTATAATCTGTATTATACATATTTAGAAGTTGTACAAGGCGTGCCAACCTGATAAGGGGCATTCAGTAATGTTAATACTTTCATGATATATAGGTATATATGTTCCCTTAACCAATCCCTACCTTCAATAGGTTTTACAGTTTGCCACGTAAGATGAGGTCATAAATGACATATCAAGGTATAAAACCTTTGTATAACCAAATTTAGTTGCGAGTGTGTGGACTACAGCTTGTTGTTCGCTAGATTTCCCTACTTTATTTTATGCTTGTAATAAAGTAGTACTTTGCCATCGTCTGTCCGGTTATTTGGGTCTGAGATCGTTATTAGTAATTCCATGTAGCACACGAGATGCTTCAAGGTGCTGGAGCACAGTATGGTCTCAGGGTATCTAATAGCATGGTCTACTATAACCAGTATAAACTGGTTGGATGGTTAAGGGGACAAACATTGTCAATCCCTACCCTCTCAAAAGGAACTCTCACCACTGGGAGGGGCACTAAAAGTGCCACATTCTTGGAACCACTTTTGCCAGATAATTGGCAAGTGTGGCAGCTCCTACAGTACTTATCTATATCTGCACCCATCTTAGAAGTACAAAGAGGTCCTCGCTTTGTTCCTCTTGGTGCTGAAGTGACCAGTCAGAGGGATCTCATGGGCCAACTGTAGGAACTTTCTTATCTCTGTGGGGTATCACCAGCCTCCTGAGGTCCCCTGGAGTAGTCTGTGTAGGCTCACTGTGGAGGAGCCCATCCTCCCAGCAGAGTCTATGCTTCCCAGGGTTTTGACTTTCCAGCTGTGAAGCTGCATGATGACGCAGACCTTCAAGAGAGGGACACTATCTTTGTCCTCTGCTGAAGTCTGTCCTAGAGTGTCCACCTTCTACAAGTAAAGTCTGCTGCTCAGGATGGTCTCTACGATCCAGATATTCTATGCAGGGAAGAATTACCTCTGCCTCTATTTCACCAGTAGGGGGTTCTTCTTCCACCTCAGCCGTAGGTTGCATCGCTCGGATGACCTGGAGTTTACCTCTAGGAGAAACACTCTTGGGTAAGGAAGATTTGGGCTGGGGGCATTTCTTCTTCCTAGAGACTCTGGCGTTCTCCTTGGTCTCCTCCTCCTGTGTGAGAGAAGAACAAGTAACTTACCAACTGGTAACGTTCTTTCAGCTGGATGTTCCTCCAACGCATTCCACATATTTGACATGTAATGTCCACAGCTGTGCACTTCGGAAACTTTTTCGGCAGAGGGCGTCCTGCGTCGGGTCCATGTCCCTCGAGGGCCTCTGTTGGGGACGACATCATAGGATGTTATAAATAGGACGCACAGCGCCCGTAGCCTCAGTTTACGTTTTTTCTCCCAGAACGTGCGACACCATTCTGATGCCTGAGGGACTGCACTTAGCCTTGCGGAAACGGAAGCTGCAATCTCATAGGAAATTCTCCTGAGGTGCAGGGTGGGAGGGCGATGTGGAATGCGTTGGAGGAACATCCAGTCGAAAGAACAGTCGGTAAGTAACTTGTTCTTCGAATGGATTGTGTCCTCCAACGCATTCCACATCGTTGACAGACTCCCAAAGAAGTACCAGTAAATGGAGGAGGGAAAAGAATTTAGAATACCCAATTAGAATGCGGAATAAAGAACCGCCTCCCCAAAGGCCATATCATGACCATGGATTGTATCCAGGGAATATTTCACAAATATTCCTAATATGAACACCCCCCGCTGGGGGGCGGTGGAATTAGCCACACCCCTAGTGGAATAGGCTCTCAACCCTTCATGAGGGTCTTTACCCGCCAACCTGTAACGCTCCGTAATGGTAAGATAATCCACCTGGACAAGGTCTGTTTGGTAACAGCCTGGCCCAATCGGTGTCCAGCATATCCTACAAAGAGTTGATCGTCCACTCTGATCCTGGACATCTTAGAAATGTAAAAGCTAAGAGCTCTTCTAGGATCTCAAAGATGGAGGCGCTCCTCTTCCTTACCAGGATGAGGAGGGTAGAAAGATGGAAGAGCCACATTTTGACTCAAATGATACTCAAACTACCTTGGGTAGAAAAGAAGGACGTACTCTCAGTACAACCGTGTTCCTGTGAAACACAGTAAAGAGTGGCTTAGCTGAAAGTGCCTACAATTCACTCGCTCTGAGAGCGGAAGTAACCGCAACAGTCTTGAAAAACAGTAATCTCAAAGGACAAGAGTGCAAAGGTTCAAATGGAGCACCCATGAGAAATCTCAAAACCAAATTAAAATTCCAAACTGGCACCTGGAAAGGGGACGGCAGGAATACATTAGTCAGTCCTTTAAGAAACTGACAAATCAAAGGAATCTTAAAGTAAGAACATTCTTCAGACGAGCGCTTCAGCGCTGCCAGGTACCCTTTAATGCCCCTGTGGGCCAAATAAAGCAAGAAAGAAAACCATAGGAATGGAGCACTTAAAAGGATCAACATTGTGATCCCTGCAGCAGTCGCAGAACTTACGCCAACAGTACAGGGATTTTGTTGCAGGTTGCCAGGCCGAAAGCAACACCTCCATCACGTTATCTGGGAGGTCCCAATCCTTATACCTCAACCTTTCAGATACCAAGCGTGAAGGTTTGAGAGTCTTGACCTCTGGATGGAGAACCTGACACCCCCCCCCCCCTTGCGCGAGAACAGATCCTCTCGGTGAGGAAGACAGCGTGGAGGGCAGATGGACATTTCCAGAAGGTCCAGGTACCACGTTCTCCTGGCCCAATCCGGAGCAATGAGGATCATGTGGGAACCAAACCTCAGTAACCTCCGCAACACTTGAGGAATGACGGGGACTGGAGGAAACGCGTACAGCAGTGGGAATTATCAATTTTAACGCTCACCTGCTATCCACGGGGACGCCACTCAGCCCGATTGGACCACTCACTATCTAGAACCCTTCCCTTGGAATCTGTTCGACCGAGGATTGGGCCTGAAATACAGGAGTTTCAGATTTTAACTTTACTGTCTCTGGTTGCTTGACCACCACTTCCCTTGAGGACCAAACCTTCCCCTATGTCCTCTCCTTACCTTGTTTTCTTGTATCGTGCACTCTCCGTCCTGCTTCTCGGTGCAGGGGTGCGTTGTTTGATGTGGGCACGGCGCGACCTAGTTGCTTCACTGGTGCAGGCCCAATGAGTCTGGACTTGCTGTAACTCCAGTCCGACAAGGTAGGTTTGTTGATTTTGGTGAACTGTCTTTCTTTTCTCTTGCCCCTAATAATGTCTCCTCTTCTCCTTTTAGATGTTGGAGGAGGTCGTTGGTGTCGTGCTGCTTAGAGGGCCGAGCACGAAGCGGTGAGTGAAAGCGCGATGCGCGGCACTGTTCGCCTTTTTCTTGTGCTGACCTATGTCTCTCTGTTCCCTTGCAGGCCGCTGCAATGTCCCAGTATGCCTGCCGGCTGAGAGAATAAGTAGCAGTGAGTAAAGCGTAAAGCGCAACGCCTTCTTGTCTTTTATGTGCTAACCTGTGTTTTTTCTCCTTTGTAGGTCGATGGTGTGCTCCGGAACTGAAGTGGCCATGAGCGGCTCGAGTCCAGGTAAGTGTGTGATTATTCTTGCTGTTTTTTGGGGAATCGGAATATGAGAACGCTTGCTAATGTCTCTTCCCTTCATTCTTTTCTTCCCAGGATGCATCGTTCCGCAACAGAGATGGTGCCGCCGAGATGCCGTCCACTGGACCAGAGGAACAATGGATGGAAGCAGGATTCTCCTCAAGGTAAGTGTTGTGTGTTAACGTTGTTCTTGTTCTTTCAGGTACGCGGAGGAAATGTGAAGATCTCAGGAGACCGATCCGAACGCGGCGAGTGTCATGCTGCAGGCGCTGAGTAACGCAAAGCGTGTTTCTCTGCCCAGGCGTGGTTTATATAGCCTCCAGGTGTCCCAGGTATCCCTAGGTCGAATCACACCCAAAAAGCTGGACCGTATAGCTCAGTTCATGCAAAAGAGCTATGTGGGGGCATCTATATTGCACACAGTGCATTACCAAGTCCAGTTTCCAAGTCTTCCCTCTGAACATGTATGAGCCAGGACTGACTCCAAGCGGGTCTCAGATGAGATGGGGAGGCCTTTAAGGCCCATATGGAGGATCGTAGCCTGGCTCCAGTGTTTTGCCCAAGAGGGTTAGGGACAGGGATCATGACGTCAGTCCACCATGAACGCGCCTCCTAAGGCTCCTCTTAGGGGAAATTCCCTTGAGCAGACTCTCTTGCACTTCCGGTTAACACTGGTGGCGAAGAGATCCGCTTGCGGTGTTCCCCAAAGTGCAAAGATCTCCTGAAGGACCTCCTGAGCCAACTCCCACGTGAGAGACTGTGCTCAGCCTGCTCAGAGCGTTCGCCGCCGCATTTTCATCGCCGGTTAGATGAACTGCTGAGATCAAAATTTCCTGCTGGATGGCCCAGAACCAGAGCTGCATTGCCTCTCTGCACAATGGGAGTGACCCTGCCCCCCTCCCCCTTTTTTTGTTGAGGTAATGCATGGCCAATGTGTTGTCCGTCATGACCAAGACACTCTTCCCCCGTACCAAGGGCAGAAAAGCCTTCAGGGCTAGCCTGATGGCTCTCAGCTCTAACAGATTGATGTGGAGTCTGGCCTCCGACGGAGACCAGCGACCGCTGGCGGTCAGGTTGTTGGCATGAGCGCCCCATCCTGTGAGGGAAGCGTCCGTCACTAGAGTCACCTCTGGCCATGGTTGCCAAAACGGTTCCCCCTTCATCAGTTTCCCTTCGTTTACCCACCACAGAAGGTCCTGGGAGACCGAGCGTGGGATCTGAACAGGAACTGTCATCTTGCGGAGAACTGCAAGCACTGCATCTTGAGGACCCATTGCAGGGATCTCAGCCGCAGCCTGGCCTCTGGCACCAGAAAAATGCAGGAAGCCATGAGGCCGAGCAACCTTAAGAATTTGAATGTTGGGAGACTCTGGGCATGTTGAAACTTGTCCACCATCTGCACAATGTGATGAGCCCTTACCTTGGGAGGCTTACACTTCCCCAAGGACGTATCCAACACAGCCACGATGTATTAGAGCTGTTGGGAAGGCGTCAGGTGCGACTTTTTGAAATTCTGGGAGAAGCCCAGCCTGTGGAGGGTGCGGCAGGTGACACAGATTATCCAAAGCTGGCTCAGGAGAGCGCACCCGGATCAGCCAGTCATCCAGGTAGGGGTAGACGTGAATCCCCCCTTGCCTGAGGTACGCTGCCACCACCACCACCACCACCACCAGCATAAGCTTGGTGAAGACCCTTGGGGCAGAGGTCAATCCAAACGGCAGGCCACAAAACTGAAAGTGCTAGTCGCCAGCCGCAACCCTCAGGTACTTCCTGTGCGTGGGATGGATTGGCACATGGAAGCATCCCTGAGGTCCAGAGACACCAACCAATCCTGAAGTTGAAGGGCCTGGAGGACTTGAGAAAGCGGGACCATCTTGGAGTTGTCCTTTCGGAGGAGTTTGTTCAACCAACGCAAGTCCATGATGGGTCTCAAACCCCCGTCTTTCTTTGGGATCAAAAAATAAGGGGAGTACCATCCCTTGTTCCTCTTCGCTATAGGCACCAGTTCTATAGCGCCTTTCTCCAGCAGGGACAAGATTTCCTGCGCAAGGAGCGGATCCGGAAGCTTCAAAGAGTTTCCCCCGTGGATTGTTATGAGGCCGCTGAAGGAAGGGAAGACAGTAGGCGTGGGCTATGGTATCCAACACTCACGCATCTGAAGTAATGGCCCGCCATTCTTCGAGATGCGGAGACAGTCTGCCCCCAACTAGCGAACCATGGGATATGCCCTCATGACTGTTTGGAAGCGGCTGCGGCAGTGCCTGGAGGCAAAGAGGCAGCTGCCTGAGCAGCTCTAGCACCATGATTTCCCCATCCACCACGGGTACCTTTCCGCTTGCCCCTTTGACTGGCGGCCCCTCTCGTACTACCAAAGGAGGAGTAGTACCGAAAGGAACCTCCCCTCCACTGCTGTCCCCTAGGACGAAAAGGCAGAGGTTGACGCACCACGGCGCTCAATGACTTCCCCGCAGTTTTTGAGGTCTGCAACCTCTCAAGGCTCTCGTCAGCCTTCTGCCAAATAAATGTGCGCCATCAAAGGGCATGTTGAGAAGACGGGCCTGCACATCCGGAGCAAACCTAGACATCTGCAACCACGCATATCTGCGTATCACGGTGCTCGCAGCCATCGATCGGCTAACACTGTCAGGCGTATCCAAACCCAACTGAAGGGATTCACACACAGCATCCTTGCCATCTTGCACGAGAGCAAGGAAACCCCTCGGGAATATGCTCAGCCGCCAAGGAAACAATTCCACAGTGTGTGAGAAAAGCTTGCCAAGGCACATGTGAAGATAGCCGATTTCAAGGACATGCTCCCAGCAGAGAATACCTTCCGGGCCCAAACGTCAAAGCGCTTGTCCCTATCTGGAGGGATGGTAGGGTACGCCGCCTCCCTCGAGGTGGCCGAGGCCACCTGAACTACCAAACTATCAGGAGTGGGATGAGTGGACAAATAGCTGGGGTCCCTAATGGAAGGGCAGCATTTCTTAGATTTTTATTCACAGCCGGAAGAGATTCTGGGGGCTGCCAAGCAGCTGCCACCCTTTTCTGCAAGGTAGAATGAAATGGCAAAACAGGGTCAAAGGACGGACCTTGATCCAAGAGGTCCATCAGATCATCCTGCACAAAATCTTCTGGAGGACTAGACCAGCCCAGATACTCAGACTTGTGCCATGAGTCTCCTATAAGAATCTGCATGAGCCCCAGGCTCAGGTCTACCAAACTCCACTTCCGGGGAAGTGTCCAGTCCACTTGCATCATGGAGGGTCTGTCAACTCCTCCAACTGACTGTCCCCAGAAAGAATTGGAGCATCATAAAGGTCACCAGGTTCCTCAACCTCAGACCTTTCCTCCTCTTCAAAAATATCATCCAGAGGGGGCTGAAACCCAGGTCTGGGGACAGAAGAGGGCCGGGAGGCCAAAACTGGCCTCACCGACTTGGAGGATCCACAATGTCTGGGTAAAAATTCCCAAAGGCGCCGATAGCGCCGAAGGCTTCGACGTCGAGAGAGTCGACGACGGGACCGCCAAAGGCTTCAGCGTCGACACAGGTGCCAACGGCACCGTGGGCTGATACGACGGCAAGGCGATGTCCGAATCGGACAGACACGACACCGAACGAGTGGACGCCGGCCCCAAGCCCTCAATAGGTTGCTGTGGTCTCACTGGGAATGAGGACCGAGACCTAGAGACACGTCTCTTGCGACCCTCCGATTCCTTGTCCGTACGAGACCTCGACGGCTCCCGAAGGCGTGCGAGCCACAGAACAAGACTGATCCAGGCCGGCTTCGTCAGAAGGAGCGACCAGACTCGTGTCCTGCGTTTGAAAAATCACCATCATGGATTTCTTGAAGGCTGCCCATTCCCTTCAGTGTCGAGGACTTCTTAGGGCACGTAACCTTCCTCGAGGCACCAGCCTCCGAGGACGGTAAAGGCGACCGGTGACGGCACTTCTGTAAGTGCCGGGGCGAGGAAGACGAGTGGCGGGAACCACTCCGGGACTGAGATCCCCGGAATTCCGTCCAACGTGGATCGTCGCCCCCCCAGACATCGGTGGAAACCCCCTTAGACTTGGAAGTCCGGGACTTAATAGGCTTCGAGCCCCTACCTACCTGGAGCTTCCCCTTCCGCAAGGCCTTTGCAGTCAGTGACTGGCATTTCGAGCAGTCGTCGGTGTTGTGCGACTCGCTGAGGCACCACAAACAAATGCGGTGGGGGTCGGTGAGCGACATCTTAGACTTGCAGTCCCGGCAGGGCTTGAAACCGGACCGCGGAGTCAGAGGGGTCGAAGAGAAAGACATCTTCAATGAAGAAAACACAAGTTAACACGTTCGTGGAAAAAATGGAACTGAGGCTACGGGCGCTGTGCATCCTATTTATAACATCCTGTGACGTCGTCCTCGACGGAGGCCCTCGAAGGACACGGACCCGACGCAAGACGCCCTCTGCCGAAAAATTTTCCGAAGTGCACAGTGTGGACATTACATGTCAAAGATGTGGAATGCGTTGGAGGACACAATCCATTCGAAGTGGATGACAGACCTGAAAGTCGATTGGAGATACAGGATTCCTCTTTGATCTCAACTAAGAAGTCTCTTAAGGTTTATTCCCTGGCAAATCTAGTAACTTGCCTTTTCCTCTTACTTGGAGGCCTGGGGTGCTGGAAGCTACACCAAGTGTTTTTAGAACATTACTGAGAAGTACCCTTCCAGGCATTTCAGACTTGACACCAATAGGAATTCTTACACTCATGTTATTGCACTTTATGAGAGCTGGAATTATGGGACACATTTGGAGAGGGCCTCCTGCAAGCTTGGTGGGCCCTTTGGTTGCCTTAGGTACATCATCAGGCTTGGAAAAACGTATGTACTCCAGTTATACTGGCCCCAGTGTCTCTGAAGGCAGGGGTCTTCTGACCATTTACTAGTACACAGTCCTTGTATTTGTCTTTGGTATTATCAGGAATGGTATTGTAAACCTTTACATTCTGTTATTCCCACAGACCCAGGAACACAAACAGTATTGAACACCAAGGGGCTCTTCAGCTAGTGTGAAAGCTAGCACCTGTCATAGGGGCTTCTCCCTCAGGGATAAAGACTAAGGAGACAGATGGAAACCCTGAAGGCCTAAACTTATATCTGGGATCCCCCTTCACATGGTCACCAGATCCACAAGCCACACATTAACCCAAGGTTTTCTGGAATGGGTGTTTCTGGTAACCACTCTCTGGTTTGGCCCCAGCCAATTTACTAGTCCTATAAGGTTACCCATGAATCTAAGTGCATCTACTGTAAGAGCCTCTTCCTTAAAATTATCAATTTGAACTATTTTAAGTGACTTTCTCAGAAGTGCTAGCCTTGTGGCTGGATTTTTTGGAAGCAAGTATAGCATTTCCAATAGTCGGTTTAATCTAATTTACACAAATCCCACCGCTTGCCACAGGTAACTTTCGACAATCCAATTGGTTTTGGACTCTATCCCTTGGCAGTTATAAACTCAAAGAAATATTGTAGCAACATCGCATGTTCATTTGGAATAGTAAGGAAACAAAGCAGGTGAATACATCGTTATATACTTTTCTCATCCACACACAGAGTGACTTCAGTTAAGGTCAATAAAAGTACTTAGTTTAAATTAACTCTGCAGTATTCATGTTTAGGTAAATTCAAGAATGTAAAGAGCAACAATCACAGGCAAGCAATACCAGTAGCAACTCTTATAAGGTTTAGGCAGTATTTTCCCTAATAAGAAAGGAGTTCTTCAGTTCAGGTTTTGGAGGGAAACAAGCAACGCCCAAGCCAAGAGGTTTGGAGGATTTAGCATTAGGAAACCAGCAATGCCCAGATCAATAAAGATGCAGCAGTTCTGATGCAATTCTTCTGAGCATAATTAAGTAACAAGTTAGTTAGAAAAAGCTCAGAAGCTTAGGAGAAGCCTTCCTGCAAGGGGCACACGCTGTTAGGCCTGGGCGACTGCAAATGGGTGAACACCCAGTGAAAACAGTGCTCCACAAGCAAAGAAGTGACACAAACCGCTTCAGGAAAGTTTCCCTTAAGCCCACAGCACCTTGAGAGTGAGGAGGCTGATGCAGGTGGACGCCTTCTGGCTTCAAGGCTGCAAACCCAGTCTCCTAGTCCTAGGTCGTGGTGACAAAAGGGGGGACCCTGGATAGGATCCTGCAGCAATAGTGGAAAGAGGTATTCGTCAGCACAGACGTCTTCGTACTCCTGCATTGGTTCGTGGTTTTGGCACCTTTTTCTCAGCACGAGTAGCCAACCATCACTGCCAGTTGGAATCTTCTTGGTTTCTCTGTCCTGCACTCTGGTGAGTGGACTTTGAGCCAGGGATACGTGCTTATGGAGGTTCACACGGATGCCACCAAAGTCCCAGCAAGATTTGGCATGGCAATGCACTTCAAATTGGTCGTGGTACCCCAGGTATTGGGATTCTTCAGCCCAGGAAGTTGGCAGGGTGGTTCAAATTGAAGTGTGTCTTGAGACTGATTAAGCCCACCAGCCCAGAGGAGGAAGTCGTCCTTGGTGGAGCTTCCCTGTCGATTCAAAAACAGGGTCATGACAGCAGCAGTACTTCAGCAGTGATTCTGCAGTTACTGGAGGTGCTGCAGGCATCTCTGGTAGTCTTCTTAGGAGCTTCAGTTCCAGTGATCGCCTTAGTCTTTTGTCCCAAAAGCCTTGCCTTTTATGCAGGAACCCATTAATTCAGTCCTACTGACCCGTTTATCACCTAGGGTTGCTGTCCTTGCCGGACAGTCGGCCACCCAGTTCAAACTGGTTCCAGCCAGGCATATCCTAAAACAAACGCCAGAGATGTCTCGTGAACCTCCCTCACTTCCTGCCTCAGCAGATAACACTGGAGCCTTTGCAGGCTTCACAAACGAATCCCCCCCAAAGGCAAAACTCAAAGAGGAGCCACCCCCACCTGGAATGGTAGAGCCAAGAAGGAACACACAAACGAAAAATGGCGATAAAAGACTGGGGCGATTTGGGGAAAATGGTCACCCATGGGTGCTGTAGTGCAGCTGTGAAAACAGCCTGCGAGTAACCTACACACAAAATGGTAGAACAAAATGTATCCACTGCCACCAGCCATTTAAGTTTTCTGTTACTGCAATGATAAAAGTTACAGGAGTAGGGGGAAAAGAGTTACCGTTTAACTCCTCAGCACCCCACATAAGGTGGTGTGCTGATACCACAAAAGAAAAGCTAAGATAAAAGGTATCTTACTACCATTCAGAACAGAGGTTTTCATCAGAATATAATCTAAAATAAAAAAGGAAGCCCAAGGGATTCCCCACCAACACTGCAGATAGGGCGCTGTGTGCTGAAACCATCACTTGCAGATTCCTATAGTGAAATACATGGAGGAAAGCACGACTGCATTCATGTAAAAATGAATTACAGTAGAAAAGGGGTCCCAAGTCGGAGCAAATAGAATTTGTGAGGAACTGATACATAAATCCAGCAAAAGTGCAGGGTTTCTCTCAGGTTGTGGGGAATTGGCACAAGAAATTAACATTCTCCCTAACGATCTTCCAGTCAATAATGGAAGACAACTGCGAAAACCAGCTGTGAAAGCTCTGAAAGAAAAACGGTTTACAATAAGAGCCAAGATAGTACAGGTGCCAAAGATTCTTCAGACCCAAACGCTAAAAGTGTGTGCTAGTCAGCCTTAAAACAAAGTTGACTGACAAGTAGATCTTAAATCTGGTCATCAGCAACCTAGGACATTGGGAGACCAACCAAAGGCTTTGTTGTTTGGTTGGGTGTAGCCGAGTGTGTATCTTGTGGTGGTTTTAGGTTTCTACTGTGGTAGTGTGTGTTTTGTTTGGCGTTTGATGGCGAGTAGGCAGGATATCGGAAAGGTTTAGTTAGTGATGTTTTAATATGTGCCATTCTATGCGATGGTTATGTTGGTCTGGCAGGATTCAAAGTCTTCTATGGAGATTTGTGTCAAAATGCTTTATTTCGTTGGGGTATCCAGGCAGCCCACAAACCTGGAAGCAGGGAAATCAGATGAAACCATCAGTAAATAGGATACCAAAGAAAGTAACAAGGCCACTGCAGATAGAATCAGGGGCCATCCAACATCACAATGCAGCCACTACAATCTTTATCAAAGGTATTGCTATAATTTACATAGACACAGTTATGAAGTTCGTACCTGTGCACACAATTATATTGTGTAGACTGCGGTGCAAGGCCCTGCAAAGCAGTTATTTAAAGCAATTTGTGTTAGGGTCTCTGCAGCTTCCCACCACTACGAAAGCAGATTTAACGATTATAGATTAACATATGCCACATGAGGTGAACTAACAATAGATACACAGGCCTTAGTGTGTACAGATCATTATCTTGCCCTTTCTGTATGTCCCACTTTAGGATGCCTTGTTTGTCACAAGCCTGAGCAGATCCAAAGAGTTGGAAAGGACTGTTGAGACAACTTGGAAAGGATGGCACATGGGGTTGTGGTATTTTGTTAAAATGAAAATAAAAATACACTATCCCATTACTACGATAAGCGTTAACGTGGGTGGGACAGAGGCAGTGTGGCAAGACGAACTTCGTAAGTGGCGTGCCTAAACCACTAGGCTTGGCGAGATCTGCAGTTACAAGAAAATTATTTTTGCATTATCTACTATGTTTTGTACCTTGGCACATATGCTCCATGTGCATGTAAACATTAATCTATCTTGCATATATGTTTGAGCCTCCCTCAAAATAAAACTGGTATTTAGTGAAAAAGAAAAGAAAGATTACATTGAAACCATTATTCACGGTGATGCCATTAGTGATTTGACGAGTTAAGTTAGTAGATACCAAAAATATCTGAATTTAACATTATTTTAATGTTTCTTAGGTGAAACCGGAATCTGTTGGAAAACTACTGACTCACTCTGAGGTCACGCCAGCTTGCACTGCCGATTTGAACGCCCATACCAAGTCAAGCCAGACATCTGAGCCAGTTCTTCAACTCTCCAATGGAACAGAAACTTCAAAGCCAGTTGACAAATTATGTGATTATGCAGACTGCGCACCCCTCAACTTGCTGGATCAGATCAATGACAAACATTTTTGAGCATGCATATTTTCAAACGAACGAAGAAAAGAAATTCAGAAATACAAGAAGATGAAAAGGCAATTTAAGATGTACTTTTCGAAAATATATAGTAATGCACATTTTAGGATTAAGTGAGGTTCACTGTGATAACATTCTTGCACGTGACAAAGTCGACCAAAATGAATTCTCAAAATATAGTTAGAAGAGCGCAAGAATGATCTGTTGAGTTTAAGCAGCCAAATGACTAACTCGGGACCAAAGGTCATTCAGCACAACGAGTTTAAGACCCTAACTGCTTCGAGAGCTCCAGCTACACCCTCATGTTGATTTACCAGGGCCATAACTCTTATGCTCGGCCTATCAGTATTATTCGGATTTATATTTTAGCTGTTTGTTACTACTGAGAGCCTTTTCAAAGCCACTGTTTGCATATTAGACGTGCTCCCAGCTATCTGCTGCTCAACAGAAAAGCAGCATGGAATCAATTTTAAGTGGGCTGTAGTTTTTCAGTTTTTCATAATGAAGCTGTAAGGGTAAGATTTCAGAGTTTGACGTTCTGCTTAAGAAATGCACTATGACAAAGCAAAATATGTTTGCAAATGATGACCACCAGCGCAAGATTTCTTTCTGTAGCCTTTTATTTCAGAGTATTGCTGGCAGTTTTTTTTATTGTAGTTTCTATTTGAAAGCTCAATAAAAATAGAAATAAACGATTCAAGCTTCTGAAATACTGTAAAGGCTTGTTTTCACTTTGTTTAAATTCTGTTTCCAGGCATTTAGTGTGTCATAAAGCTGTTGCCACTGCTGCTTTCCAAATGTTCGGTGTGTACTATGGCTGCAAGAGGAGAAAAAAGCATTTTTTAGTTCCAGCCAGACAATGAAGTATTTACTTATTCAATTATAAACCTAGTGTGAACTCCATAATATCAGGATGTAATTCTGAATTGGTTTTGAAGAAAAGGTGCCGTAGCCTTCAAAGAATGTTAAAAACAGACTGAAGTAATTAGTATTCTACCCAATGCCCGAACTATTAAATGAAATGTGCTGGAAAATAGGATGCTTTCATTAAATAAGCTAATTACAGAGTCTGAGCTTTAATAAAATGATGATAAATAGCAACTATTTAACTACAGGCCTGTGAAACGACTAATAACATTGCCCTTAGTTAAAATATGGTCAAATAATTCGAGTACACAATTGAATTATAAAACGGGGCATGGAATTACCTGATAACTACTTTTCTTTGCGTCTGGTCGATTTTGCAGTAGACCATCTTTGTTTTCACAGCTGCAAAAATCAATGTGCATGTTTGAGCCACTTTAGACAAATATTTCAGGCAGATTACTACTAGACCCTGAAGAGGTCAAACCTCAAATTAATATATGTTAATGAATGACATTTGGGCTGTGTCATGCCACAAAAAAGTCTCAACTAAATAACATTGTTTGCCAATTAATATCGTTTAGCATTCTACAGACTGCTTTCGTCTACAAACATCCCCTATAAATATCCCTTATAAAGAAATAACGAAAAGGCAAATAAAACCTGAAATGTGTATTCATTCCATGGTCTACTGTTTGATCGGCTCAATTCTGTGCATGTCAAGCCTCAAATCAGATTATTTTGCTTCCAAATATTGATTAGGATTGTGCCAGTAACCACAAAATTAGTCTACTGAATCCGGATATGCATCTTAACTACATCAAAGAACAAACAAATGAGCCAATTGTACAATTTGTTAAAATGACACTTTCAAAATCAACCAGAAGCCAAAGCTAAATCATACACTCATGTACATTCTTGAGACATCTTTGGGTACGTTATTGCCCAGAGTGGTCAGAGAGGCATTTTCAACATCCAGCTATAGTATTCAATTAAAGTTAATTTTATTGGCATAACAAGTAATACCAGTGTTGCCAAAGTTAATAAATTACATATAAAGAAACTGCAGGATTGCTACACTATTATTTGTAAGCATTAACACCCTTGGAGGGCAGCGGCTGCCGATGGATATTTCAGATAAACCCATTTTGCATCGACTTTTCCCAAAATTCTCTTGTGAACAATTTTGTGTTCTTATCCCGCCTTTGCCTTATTTGTTTCTCTAATCCCTATGAACCTCCATGTTACCCCTTCTAAATCTCGGTCCTTTTTGCTTTTTATTTACATTTATTATTTTTCCAAATCCCACGGGTATTTTATGTTCTTGTTGATGGACATGTGGTGATAACATGATCTCTTAATTCTGAATTTTATTTGTATCTTTGTGTTTTTATTGGTAATGATTTATTTCTGTACTTGAACAATAATGTTTTACCACATCTTTTTGGCTATAACATCATTGAAAAACCATTGTCTGGCACACGCCCCTCCAAACTGGACACTTTGGGGGTGAAATTTGTTTACTGGTTCAAAGGTTACCAAGAAAACAAAATAAAAACGTTTGACCGATTCCCATTCATTTTCCCATAGAGAAAAATGTGCTTCCTTTGAAACCCTGCAGAGCAAAGTTGGGCACAAAGAGTAACAGATATTCTATCCAGTATTTTTTTTTTATCTGAAGGAGAAACGAGGGCCCCGGTCAAAAACACATCTCCCATGGTTCATAACGACAGTGCGGCTTTTCAGAAATGAAGACTTTTTTGGCTCAATGCAAGTGATTACCACAGGAATACCATGGAAAGCCAAAAGGAAAATTGCACAAAACCGGATTTGGCGGGTAGACAAGGGAAGTTCTCATTAGTGTAGAAGTGGGGTGAGGGAAAGGCGGCCACATGAATAGTTGGGAGAGTTTGAGGTGGGCTTCATTTTGTGGCAGAATGTTTTCGTTTTACAGTGGGAATCCCCCAGGGATGCCCATGGAAACATAACGAGATGCACTCGGAATAATGTGTCATGGGAACATGCGAATAAAAGGGGATAATAGGAAAGGGTCAGGGAGCATTTACGTAGTCTGGCAGATGGGAGGGGGACCTAAAATGGACGAGGGGTGCAAACTAGCAGTTGGGATGGGGGCGGGGGACATTTAAATTGTCAACTGTTTCCCATCACTGCGATAATCCCCAAACAGTGCATTACCCCAGGAATTATTACCATGGTATTAGGAGGCTGAATCCATATCACTGTGGCATGTTATCATGGTAATTTCCCTGGGGAAACTACTGCCAAAATAAAAGATATGGGGGAATGGGGCATGGGCAAATGGTCAGTGGCCCATGCATTTTTAGTACTGTTGGTGCAACAGGGACAGCGCCCATGGCCGGTGGGATCTGATAATTTCACTAATGGAGGTAATATGGACAGCAGCTGTAGGCTCAGCCAACTTGTTATGGTGTTTAGCCTAATGGGTGCTTCGGCATGGGTGGGATCTGTTTAGTTGCTAGGCAGGGAGATTTGGGCCATGACTGTAACCGGTGGGTTGCTCTTTTTAAAAAAAACGTGGCGAACCATGGGCAGTAGCCATGGACTTGGCCAGTGGACCTTGGAGAATATGCAGAACCTTAGCTGAGAGAGTTAAGATAATCAGGGCATGCCTACAAGCGACCTGCGTCCAAGGCGCGGTGCCGAAACAGCCGGTGCCGAAAGTACTGCGCCAAAATATCTGGCTTGGATGCTTCAGATTACATTTAAGGTCCAGATGGATGACCGGTAATACCTTAGCTACAAACATTTCTTACATCTCCTTGTATTATGGAAAACACATTTAATTTGTTCAAATTAGAGGTAGTTAACATGTATGTATTTTTTTTACATGCATATTACCAGTTATTCAAATAGTAATAGGCGCGTTTTCATGTGCGTTAATTGGCATCTGTTCAATCAATTAAAAAAACAGCAAAAGTTTTGTACCACTGAGACCAACATATGAATCAAGGAATATAGAAATAACTACCATCCCATCAAATCACTTACCATCAATAACGAACGCTTCAACATCATCAGCTCCAATTTGCAGTTCTTGTTGTATAGTATCGAAATAAATCTCTTTCGTTTCCACAGCCATTCCCATAAACGTAAGAAGTCTCATTTTTGCCATGTTCTGTTCATGTGAAAGTCCTACAAAATAAACAATTGAACACTTAATTGTGCTAAAACGTCCGTTTAAGCCAAATTAAGAATAGAGGTGAACGTCTTGTGGTAAATTAATTACACCCTAGGGAATCTAAACTATAATAGTAGCGTTTCCGCCGAAAAAAACATTGCAGAAATGTGTTAATTTGAAATGCAGACCCACTTTAAATGGAGATGGCAATTACATACGCAAATTTAATTACGCCTAGTCCTACTCTTCCACTTGGGCGTCTGCTACTGACACAGAACATTTCCCACTTCCTAAATGCTCACATGGGGTGAGAAGCGAGGCTCCTCCTTCCTCCCCTCACCAAGTACTAGAGTATAGTCACGCCACCATACTTCCTGTATGATACGAATTTCATTGCGTAGCAGCCCCTTTAGCTTGGAGGACCGTCATGACTAAACATGAGTAATGAAGATTACTGTATGTAATCAGGGCATTACTCCCACCGTCTTCTTCCAAGTCCCGGCCATTACTAATCAAGGTATACCAAAGCACTTAAGTGTCTCAGACTGCACACACTAGCTCAGACGCCACCCACCCAGAAATGGCTGCAGCAAACGCATTGGTTGTACCAGAAAACTTTATAGGAAGTCCCTGCCTACCAAATGCACTGCCATCTTACACTAGAGTCGATCCCTGGGGGATATAGGTACGAGGAACAGCCCAAAAATACTAGCCATACATATATGTGGAAGAGCAGCCCTAACTCCGCCCATGACACCACCATGGCCCTGTTGAACTCCCCTGTACTGGCCTTGGAAGTTCGCTTAACAAGCCAACTTGATGGTGTCCTTGATCCACCATCTAAGCAAAGTAAAGGTTGCTTTCCTCCGTGGCCCCGAAGCCACATATCTGACAAGCAGGCCAAATGATTTTCTAATTACTTCAATGCGTTCGAGATATACGCCAATAATAATAATAGATATAGCTGTAGCATTTGCCGAACTAAGAGTAGATGGCACAGATGCCCTTAGGTCAGTCCCCAGAGAAGAGACTACAGTAACTCATTCTGGGCCTGCGAGGGCCTTAACCTTGGACCCCCGAAGGCCCCAGAACGGGTGCTTATTGCTATTAGCAGTAGAGGTTTTGTTTAAATGAACGGGACGTTCAATTTCCCTGGCGGCTAGTGAGGACACGAATCGGTGGCTTGGCACTGCTGAAGGAATCAGATAAGAGGGGCTGAGAGTGGGACAAGATCTAAAACCCAAGGGGAAGGGAGGGGGCAAATTGTGGGGTGGGGGAAGCAGCCATCAGGCTGCTTGTAAAGTGGGCTGAGATTGCAGGATTCAGCCCGTGATCCAAGCAACCCGATTGGTTAGCTCCCCTGCCCTGGGTGCTCAGAAGGAATAACAACCTCCTGAAATATATAGAAAGCTAAAAACAAATCTTGGGCTTAAAGGAATGGTTCGGTCAGAAATATTAATTGATAAAATGGTTGGCAATAGTCTAAAACATAGCTCAGACATATTTTGAATGGAGGTTCCTATGTCAACACTTTGAGAAAAGGAGGCTCAAAGTGTTTACATGGGAGCATCCATTTTGTGATTTCAGGCAGCCTCCTCAGCTCTGCCTTTGTGGCACTAAACAAGCAGCAAAAGCCCCCTACTGGGAGCTTTTGCTTACTGCAGCCAGAGCAGAGCTGAGGAGGCTGCCTTCACTTTCATTTTACGTTTTATGTGCTCCCCAAGCCCAGGGAAGCACAGAAAATGTAAAATGAAGGCAAAAAGCCGAGGCGCTGCAATTAAAAATAGAACGTTTTTGTATTTGTGATTGCTGTGGTTGGAAAACCACAGAAATCATAAATACAACAAGGTTGTTATTCTGACAGCGGCAGCTTTCGCGTGGAGTCTCCTGGGCTCCCCCAACCCCGAGGAAGTCCAGGAGACTCCAAGCGAAAGCTGCCGCATTCAGAATAACAACGTTTTTGGATTTGTAAATACTGCGCCATTTACAAATACAAAAACATTTAATTTCTCACTGCGGCAGCTTTCGCTTGGAGTCTCCTGGACTCCCTCGGGGTTGGGGGAGCCCAGGAGACTCCAGGCAAAAGCTGCCGCAGTGAGAAGCACTGCCGCATTTCAAAACATCCGCATTGTGTTTCTGCCTGCAGCGGCTTTCACTTTGGGGCTCGCGAGCCCCAAAGTGAAAGCCGCTGCAGGCAGAAACACTGCGGCATGGAAACACAAGCGCGTTGTATTTCTGCCTGCCTTGACTTTCACTTTGGGTCTCCGGGGCTCACTACTTTACATAGGGACTTAAAAAAATATTTTTTAGATTTTTTTTATTATTGCCCATCTTTTTGGCCAATAATATTTCTGACCGAACCATTCCTTTAAACTCTGGATCAGGCATCAGAACAGTTGCTTCCAGTTTGATTGTTAGCTGGGAGACTCTGCACAGTAGTGCTTCCAATTCGCACATGTGGCGTGCCAATGTTTTCACCACCAAAACAAGCAATGCCAAAGCCAACAGTTTTGGCTTTTTGTGTAAATATTTGCCTGGCCGTACCATAAGGGTACTACTATACGGTTATAAGATTACAATGGCTGGAAATTGGTGCGATTACCTGAGCATATGAAAGCATTGACTGGCAAATGCCCATCTTATACCTGCTATTGACAAGACACACTGTTTGCTTTGTTAATGCTCGTTTTTAACAGAACTTCAGTGTAAGGACCAGATATGAATCAAGTGGCTCACTTGGTTAAGATATTTTTATTACACCCGTAGCACAGTTACAGCTGCAATTAAGCTAATAACTCTCAGCAGAATGAATAGAAATAACACTGGGATGTCAATGTTTGATGCTGCTGCGTAATAGAGCTACGTCAAAGCAATCACAGGAGAATGTGTTTTGGGTAGGGAAGCACGGGTAGCCGGTGGGAAAGGCAATAGGCATTAGCATGGCCATGGGCATTTAATGGGGGGTAAATAACCAACCACCACCCACAAGTTGTGTCCCTCCTCACAGATCTCCCGCCTATCTATACTCTAATGCAATAATTTCGGCTTATAGGTGGCAATTAATAGCACAAACTAAACAGGATTGTCAGAGAAAAACGAGAATGACAGTTCAATGAGTTTGAAGGGCGATGCCTGCAGAGCCTAGAGAACCAAGGTGAAAGGCGGGACCTAGGAGGCGGTCTGGAGCGATGGAAATTCCAGGAACCTTGTGACCAGTTCAGATGCTTCCGACCCTCCCCCACACAATGGTTCACTTTAATACCAGGCTAGCAGCCCACTGGTTCTTTAGTGTGGACACTGCAGACAAAATATGACCACCTTGAAGAAACTGCAGTATTTGGAGAGTGGAGGCCTGTAGGGGATTGGTAGTACTCAGGGAGCACCATACCGAAAATACTTTCCACCTCTTAATCGATCTTGAGGGTAGATGGCTGCCAGACATGCTGAAGAGAGAGGGATATTTCCTCTGAAATGTTCTGTTATTGCAGACCATAGTGCTCAAATTCCATGCCCCTAATCTTAGTGCCTTCTGCTTGCCCGTTTTGCCGATTCCCGATGGGAACGGGTTCGGGAGGAAAGGGAAATGGAAGTTCTACCGCTAGCTCACAGGGAATATAAACCAAGAGTGCCTCAGCCCCTAAGGTGTACTCATGATCATGTGGCGACTCCCTCCCACACCTGGAACCACTATGGACGAATGCCTTTCAATCAACGACGCGAGACACACAAGAACCTAATTTTAAAGGTAAGCCCTGGGGTCGCAGCCATCCCACCGCAGGAGCCCACCAATTGCATGATTGTCCGTGTGCAAGCATGCATTGCGGCACTAAACAGAACGCCAGTCACGACTGAATATATGGGTCTTTCTGAAACCAAGATTCCATTTAGAATTACACGACCCTTTGTGAATGCATGGGTATAATCGAAACCAAGAGTTATTTAGCTTTTGTAAACCTATAACTTAGGTCTCTATCACTTTACACAACCTTTTGTATAAGTGAATGTACGGGTCCCGGAACTGTTTAATAGCTCGGGCAAGGATTTTGCGGTGCGCATACTCCCGCAATCCGTTGGAAACTCAACGTGAGATGCCTTTGCACCTTCATACATAGACTATTTACAAATTTAGTCACGCTTTATATCAGTTTCGGACAGTTTGTTGTCCGTACTGTTTCTCGTACACCAGATAGACTGGAGAATCAGTATAATCTTTGACAATTTGTCACTCCTGCTGTTCATTGTACACTAGTTAAACTAGAGAAGAACACAAGGCAGTTACCTTCTTTCTTTTCTTCTTTCTTACTTCATGTAGGAGGGATTCAACCCATGACTTTTCAAATTCGGCGAGCACAGCAGATTATTTATGGACACAAACTGAGGGTAAGAAGTACAATTTGCCTGGTTACTTACCGAAATATTACATCATTCAGAAACATATGGATTGCTTTGGATAAACCAACAAGCTATTATTTTTTCTAATTGAATCCATTTGCAGAAGAGACTGTCCAAGACCTTTGAGCTATGTAAAATATTTTGAATCTGAATTATACCCATGACTATCGCGAGAGTAATACAAATTGTAACCTCAATACTATTCACTGTGAAGTAACAATGTAACAGTATGAGCAATATCCCGCCTTTGCCTTATTTGTTTCTCTAATCCCTATGAACCTCCATGTTACCCCTCCTGAATCTCGGTCCTTTTTGCTTTTTATTTACATTTATTATTTTTCCAAATCCAACGGGTATTTATGTTCTTGTTGATGGACATGTGGATATAACATTATCTCTTAATTCTGAATTTTATTTGTATCTTTGTGTTTTTATTGATAATGATTTATTTCTGTACTTGAACAATAATGTTTTACCACATCTTTTTGGCTATAACAACATTGAATAGATTTGCCCTGATTTGAGAAAGGCACAGGCAGTTGCCGAAACACATTTCACATAGAGCCAAGAATAAAAGAACCATTGATCATTGTAAAAATCTATTTGGATTCCTTGATTTTCTTGTGGCGCAATAAGTGGTGTGGAAGAGCCACAATCATTGTTTTTGTAGATACTATTAGGCACCATAGGTCCACGGAGTGGACCCCATCACCAAGAGTGGCTCTGTACATGTTGCAGAAAATACAGAAACCTCTAGAAAAGGAGACCAGGTTCCGCCTCAGAGCAGAGTGCCCTAGGCCCGAACTTACCGAAAAGGTATCCGATACCCCGGAACTCGACCCTAAAATGCTGACCTTCGTCACGAAGGCAGGTAAGGACATCAGGAAAGGTATGGATCGTGCCTGGAAATCTTGCTAGGACAAGATCCTGGACCCGACAGGGCCCATCGCAAAAATCATAGACCTGGCGGAGAGATCCAAGGACACGGGAGAGCCAGTAGACCCGTTCATTTTGGCGGGCTGGGCCCAGCGGGCCGTGTGCATGTTAGGGAAGGCGAATAGCGCAATTTGAGCTGAGAGACGCAGGTCAATGCTGTTAAAAATAGACAAACTCGGAGACCTAGCCTCCTATGAAGCGAGGGAAGGAGCACAAGGTTTGCTCTTTGGAGTCACGTTCGTGAAGGAAATGAATACAATTGTGGGCACCTATACCGCCGTGGAGAAGGTGCAGGCATCAATAAGAAAGGTCTTCCCTGGAAGGGTTTTTGCAGGGGCCAGTCGATAGAGGCCGCTCGACTGGCCGATACAACTCAGACGGCCCCAGGGCCAGAGAACCGAATACTGGGAATATCGTCAGCAAGACGCCTTCTTCCCAAACAGAGGTAGAGGATTCAGGGGCCGCAGAGGATTCTTCAGACATCAGAACAATGCCACAGGTGAGAGTGCATAGCGAGACACCATCCAAAAGGAGGGAGAATCTTGCTTTTTATGCACAATTGGCGCAAGTTATCAGCAGACGCGTGGTTCTGCAAACCGCTCGGGGTTTACATCTAGAATTCTTAGAAACCCCAGTACAGCTAAAACCCCCACCGCACATGCACAGCTCACAAGCAGAGACCAGGTTATTAGATACAGAGATCCAAGCACTTGTGCACAAACACGCCATAGAGAGCACAACCACACACACACCGGGGTTCCTGAGCAACATGTTTGTGGTCCACCGCAAAGGCAAGGTACGACCAGTCATCAATTTAAAGGAACTAAACAGCTGGTTAGTTTACAGACATTTCAATATGGAGGGAATCCATTTGCTAGAAGACCTACTCAGAAAGAACAACTGACCCTTCTAGCCTGCAGAATTTCAGGCGTAGATGGTGTTTGCCAGGACTTTCAGAAGAAGCTACAGAGTTTATCAAAGTATCATGGGCCCCTTCCACAGTTCAGAGCTATAATTCTGCTTGGCAAGCCTGGGAACTATGGTGCAGGGGCAGGGGTATTCCTCCCATTTCAGCTACTATAGTTCATGTCATATTTTCTAGCGTCCATACCCACTAGAGGCAGAGCTTTTAGGACGGTGGGCGGGAGTGTACAGGTCAGCTATTTCAGCCGGGCACGAGTTAGTAGACGGAGTCCCGGTAGGAGAGCACCCAGCAGTACCTAAGCTTCTCAGGGGGGTTAAAGTAAGCGAGCCCCCTCTAGCTAGACACTCATCCCTTTGGGACGTTAACAAGATCTCCGCTTATGCGAGCAGTGGCCAAGAAACGACCTGCTATCAGGGAAACGACTATCTGGAAAATTAGCCACACTGCTCTGCCTAGTGTCATGTAGAAGGGTTTAAGATGTAGACAGAAAAATATTTTATCTAGAGGGCGTAGCATTTAACATCTCACAGCGTACTAAGACCAACTCTAAGATATTACATACCCATATTTTCCAGATAACTGCAACTCTCCATAGCTCAGTGCATAAAATGCCATGAGACAGCAAAGCAGCCATAAGGCCACAGAAAGTGACTCTGCTACTGATAGCGCGCAGGAAGCCATTTAAAGCAGTAGCGCCTGGCCCTATAGCGAGATGGGTAAAAGAAGTTATGGAGCTAGCAGAAATAGACACCTCAGTGTTAAGTGCTCACTCGACCAGAGGGGCTATGGCTTCCAGAGCTTTTGCAGCAGGAGTTCCGCTGCAAGAGATCATGAAGGCAGCAGACTGGTCCAGCGACTCGGTTTTCAGAACCTTTTATTATAAGCCAGTCTCCAACATAGACTCAGCAGCAGGGGCGTTGCTAGGGGGGGGGGCTAAGGGGGCTATAGCCCCTGATCTTTTGGTTGTAGCCCCGGATAGAATCTCGGGAGCTACAGCCAAAAGACTAGCTAGCCCCCAGTCCCAACAGTTCCGACATCAGCTTAGCCCCGGATCTTTTCCAGACCTAGCAACTCCCCTGCTCAGCAGTAGTGCAAAGCTTTGAACAAGCATAATGCTTGCCTCCGGTCTGGTCATAGAATGAAGATTGCCCATGCGCTCAGCGCAGGAAGTCTTGATTCTATTAAAGACACAGAGGCAAGCATTATCCCTCCCACTGGGAATTTCGCTAAATGATGAAATGTATAGTGTATTATGTATTAAGATCAGTAGGAGCGAATCCCCCTCCCTAACAATATCAATCTTTCTACGAAGGGGAGGAGCAAAAGAACTCTCGAGATTTATTGTCCATTAGGTCAGCAGAGAGAATATGGAGAGGACAATTAAAGAGGAGAGATGCAAATCAGCGCAGAATAGCGAGGACAGAACAAGTGATCTAAGACTGTTTACTTTGACTGTTGTACATGTTGAAGCAGCTCGGAAAAAGAAGAGGAAGGGACCTAGAGCAGCAAGGATTTGTACCAGTAGGGGAGTCCTCATTTGGCAGCAGGACTGAGGCTCAGGACTACCATTATTCTACTAGATCTCATGCGGGCTGTAGTTTGGATACCCTTTCATAGCATGTTTCTTTTTTGTTATGGATTTGTTTTTTATGCCTGTTTGGCACTTTCAAACTGTTAAAAAAAAATAAGAAAAATTAAAGATTTTAAAAGCTGTTGGAAGCAGTAATAAAAAAGGAGATTAAGCATAATGCACGCCTCCGTGTCTAACACAATCAAGACTTGGACAATCTTCATTAATGGGGGGCGGGGCTTCATAACCAATGCATCACCTGGTGTTTCTCAGTTCCAGGTAGACATTTGAAAAAAAAATTGCTACTACTGCAGGCCTCCGTCCGCTCACTGTGCAACGTCAGGCTCCTATCAGAAGCACATAACGCATTACAAGTATGCAAATTGATAGCAGGGATCCTTGAGAGGCAAATACAGTGGTAGAAGAGGAAACCCTCCAGCTTGACTTAATACGGAAGTAGGCTCTTAACCAGTCTACAAATGCACTGTTCGTAAGGCATTCTGCACATTCTCCAAATACCCAGCTCACCCAACAGAGCATAAGTAACCAGCACAAATATTATATAAACTGTTTAAAGCCTTTTTGCCTAAAATTGCAGGTGGATTAAATGTCTACCCAAATGCATTTGTGTTTAAAAGAATACAATTACTAATCTCAATCGTAACATACAGGAAAATACATTCTTGTTCACAATTCTTCCCGTAGCCATGTTGAAGGTAAGGTAAACCGGCGAAGTAAAAAAATATATTCGGTTCTGCATGTTACTTTTTAATATATCTTGGTTACATTTGAGAATTGCTCATCTTCTGTTTCGTCCCGATTATGGCCCCTCAATGGTTTAGTTTGGTGCACATAAAGCTATAAAACGAAATAAAGAAATAGTTGATGAACAACCCAATCACGAAGGTCGCTTTTGCCTGGTTACATATTTAAGTTTGAAATGTACAGTCACGGTAAATTGATCCAAGAGCAGGATAACGCAATATTTGTGTTAATTACCAGTAATTATAATAGTTCATTATCTGGCACACAGTCTGCAAGATATGCAATCATAACTCAAATGAACAAGGTATACCAGCAACAACAGCTAACACTGCTTAATGGAAATCTACAAGCACCAAAAAATCAATTAGTGCACATTAGCCCTAATTAACAAATGCAAATGAGATGCCCGTTAGTTTTCTGAAGCAAAAAGGTTGCAGATAGCATATAAAATGTGGACATGTTAGGGCGATTCAGTTGACAAGATAATGTTACTGTTGGGCTAAGTTGTCATAATTAAATAGGAAAACAAATTGCAAATCATAAAAAGATGCACCTGCAGGAGTCTTCCAGGACTATTCAACACAATGCGATGTAAACGCATCGAACAAGACCAGTACAAGGCAGTCACTACATTTGTTTTATATTCAAATGATATCATTTGAACCACTGTGCAAGTTATGTAATCGCACAAACGTATTTTGTATATAACTTAGATAACTGGGAAATTGATGGCATATTTATATTCTGAAGGAAACAATCGAAAATCTGTAAAGCAGACCGCAGTTTTACATGCAACCGTACAATTTGATTTCTCACAAGAGACTGGCAATTTTGCACATGCATTTTAAAAAGCAAAACATACTTTTTAAATATAGCAATTTCACATTAAATAATAATCTGCCATATATGGAAGAAAATTCAAAGGTGGGCATGTTTGGAACATTTGTCGTTTTGCAACTTTCCTTCATGGATTTCAATTGAGTCCTCCAGCACATCTGCTTTCTCCCTGTATCCTGTCTAATTTTGGGGTTGAGTGGGGGCCTTTCGCCTCACTCCCCTGCTTCTTTCATTTCGTTTGGGGTCTGGTCAGTCCCGGTGACTACCAAGGCAGGGAATGTGCCTTACAATTTTCTTCCTTTTGTTTTATAGCCACCTTCAGTGGAGTGCTGCAGGATCAACATGTCCCTTTTATCTTTAAATTACACAACAGATCCTTTTGTGATGTATACAGAACAGGTTGGTGGTAGCAAACCCGCTGATCTTTTTCCCCCCACAGTGCACTGCCATGCACTTTTTATACAGAATAACAAAGGCTTTTCGAGTACTAAGAACTCAAAATGACTGTTCTTCGTGATACAAGACCAGCTTTTTGTGCCATCTTGGTTGGCCACCTTCCTTCTCTTGAAAATTGCTCTGTTAGTGTGTTGTGGCTTTTCGACAGCCACCACCTGATTAAATGATAAAGGTCCTGTCCACAAGTTGGCTGAGATATCCACAGGCCAACCTCTGGACAAAGGAAGAGGAACTTGAGCCATTAAATCATAAACCTAAAGATTCAAGTATCTGAAGCTGAAGGACCACCAGTAACCGCTTCTGGTCTGCTCCTGTGACAAGTACTGGCCAAGCCAATCACTGCATTTAGGACCTCATCCTTCAACTAGACTACAAAGACCTGAACAAGGGGCCTTCTTTCTCTGGACTAGTGAGACCAAACTGTCTGAAGCCCTGCTCAGCATACATCACTGTTTCATGGTTGGGGTACTTTCCAGGTTTGCATTTGTCTTGCACCTGACTGGAACTGGATAGTAGCTTTACACATGCTCCTTCATGCCTCGTCTGTGGAAACATTGCTGGCATCCTCAGATCTCTGTTGTGACCTCACCAACCTGCTACTGTCGTCTCTCACACATTGAAGGGCCTGTAGGAACCCAAAGTGTGACTTCTCTGCTCCCGAGTGACTGCAAACCCTGTCTCGGTCACACCAAGGTCTGGCTACCTCCTGCTGCTCTGGAGGGGTCTGAACAAGATTTGAGCTGTCTTCTCCCTGTCCAGAGGTCTCTGCCAGAGTGTGACTCAGCCATGACTGCAAGTTTCATACAGAGAAACCTACAGTAAAGTCTACAGTGAGCATCATCATTCTCACGGAGTCCTTAGCTTGTGGTGTCGCAATTTGAAGCCAGGGGTGGAGATACAATTATGGGCCCTTCCCCCATTGACTTGCATGGATTTAAAGCCCTCAACTTAAAGTAGCTTAAGGGCCAACGAGGGTGGAACCTGGGTCAGGAGTCCTCTTCAGTCATACAGAACCCAGGGAGTATCCATTTACCCCCTCAATAACTAGAGGGCTGTTAGGAAAAGTCCACCTGTGGTAGGTCGGTAGAAGACTCACTTTTAGGAGTACAGGGCTCCAAAGCTTAGGTTTGGCCTGAACTACCCAAAAGGTTTGGTAGATATGGTCGATCAGACAGGCTTAGTGTAGTAGAGATAAGGGCTGCAGGTGAGTACAAACACCTTTGAGCACACATAGTCAAGGAAACACTTACACTATGTATATTTATTATATAGACTAAGGCAATGTTAAAATCAATTTTCCATTCAGGTAAGGAATGTTTTACACATCTATACAGCAAGACATTTGCTGTTGCAAAATTCTATTCAAAAGTAGATCTTTAAATGAGAAACAGGTAAGTATTAAGAGCAGCTTCAGGTTAGCAAATCATTCATCAACCAACATTTACTAAACAGGAATACTGGTAGGTTCATATCTTTGGGTGGGCCTAAACTTTATAAGTCCAACCCTATCTGGGGAACGAGTGTCTCAAATGTCTGATGGGGACCAGTGATCCATGGGCAGCAGAAGAAAGGAAGGTAGACACTGTCAAAGTTATATGTTCACTCTCTAGTCAACACCTCATTATTGAGTCAAGGAAGTGTCCCATCTGAGCTAAAAAAAAGTGCATCTTACCGCACTCTTTTTTTTTTTTTTAAACATCTTTGGACCACAAAATCCTATCTAATCATCATCCAATTGCTGGCCTACTCTGGCCTGCAAACATTCTGGAGAAGATAGTGACAACACAGTTCCAGAGCTTTGTGGATAAGCATGCCATTCTGGACACATACCAGTCAGGGTTCAGACCCAGCCATGGGACAGAATCAGCTCTGGTCAGTGTGGGACGATATCTTGAGGGCTGCTGACGAGGGTGACATTAGCATGCTTTTTATGGTGGACCTGTCAGCAGCCTTTGACATGGTCGATTTTAAGACCCTCCGTTTCCAGACTCTCCATAGTTGCTCATGTATCTGGAGGGGGCTTTGGGATGGTTTTAATCTTTTCCGTCCGACCCAAAACAGGTCAAATTGGGCCTATTTCTTAGACTTTCTGGCAGTGGTGTGGGGAGTGCCTCAGGGATCCTCCTTCCCCCCCCCCTGCTTTTTAATGTGTACATCTGACCAACTTTTGAACTCTACAATATCATTCATATGCAGATGATACATTAATCAATGTGCGGTTAACAGGTATGGCGATTGCAACAGTCCGCGTTTTACAATGTGCTGAGACAATCAAACCATGGATGCTGGAGAATAAACTGCAGTTGAACCCGTCTAAACAGAGATGATCGTATTTTGTCTAAAAAACAAATAAGCCAATCTCATGCCGATCCAGTGTCCTCCCCTTTTTAAGGTGCAGACAGACTATTTGCAAAAAGTGAAGAATCTTGGCTGTATCTGGCAAGCTAACGGACTGCAATGGCCAGATTAATCAGATTATTAAAACAGTTTACTATCAACTCAAACTGTTGAAACCTCTCATGTCTCTTATTCTGGACAAAGATCGGTGCTCAGTGGTCGGTGCCCTTGTTAATTCAAAACTGGACTACTGCAACTTCCTTCTCCTGGCTATTCCAAAAAACCAGGTTCAGCGATTGCAGGGTGCTCAAAACTCAGCAGTGAGACTTATCTTTTCACTGCCAAGGAGGGCATCCATTTCACAACTTCACAGGATTATTCATTGGCTCCCTGTATTGCAGTGTATTTTGTTTAAAACCCTGTGTCTTGTTTTTAAATGCATTAATGGTTTGGCGCCAGCCTACCTTTCAGCTAAAATGGTTTCCTATCAACCAGGTCGACCGCTGAGGTCCTCGGAGGGATGCCTACTCGTGGTTCCATCCGCTAAATCAGTTCGCTATGGGAACATAGGTTTCTCATGCAAGGCTCCACAGCTTTGGAATAACCTTCCATTTGAATTAAGGACAGTGGAATCACTGGAGGTATTTAGGAAGAAGCTTAAAACTCAGCCTTTTCATCTCTTTCACTACTGCTGACTGTACATCTGCGCCCAGATGCATCTTTTTGCTTGGATCTTTGGATTTGCGCTCTATAAATGCCTTTTCTATTCCATTTCCAGAAGATGTTTTTTCGTAGCAAGTAATGGAAATGGATTCAAGGGGGCTAGGTAGGCCACCTAAGGATTACTGCCTCTGGGGCAAATGTCCTTAGGCACGGGAGAACACGGTTGGGTCAACCACCACAAGCCCAGGAGGTGCGAACAGCAACACAACTGTCCAGGTAAGTACCCACGAGTGAGACAGTACCTTTTTCAGTGAAGAATAGCAATGTCACTGTCTGGTCTCCAAGGTGAGGAGACAGCCGCTCTGGTTCTGGTTTCTGGCCTTGGTGGCTGAAGAATTAACCTTTGGTGGGAACAGGCGGTCAGACTCGGTCACAGGGATGTCCAGCAGACTATCTTTGCGGCCTTGTGAAGGCTCGACACAGACTTTGTAGTTTCGACAGTTGTTGCCCGGCAGACTTTCTTCCTTTTCACGGTCCACGACTCGGCTGAGTGGACTCCTACGGTTGTGAATGAGTCTCTGTGGGCCCAGACAGATGCCCACAAGTTTGCAGCCATAACCGCTTTTTATGACACGATGCACCGCAGCAGTGTCTGAGGTCCCAGGGTATTGAGAGATTGCAGGCCTGCAAGGTCACAGCTCGTAGTGGGATGGCTTAAACTGTAGCTGGCCTTGAGACTGGTTAGGCCTACCTGTCCAAAGAAGGGGGGGGATTGAGGGGGGGGGGGGGGGGGAGTCTTGTCTGGATCGTCACACAGAAGAAAGGGTGGGAGCTACAGTAGTCACTCTGTTGGCTTTGGCGGTCGCTGGAGGTGGCAGCAGGCATCGCCTTTCAGAATGGATCCTATAGTGGTTGACTCTGGCTTTTGCATCAAGATCCTCGCCTTATATACATCAACCCAGCCAATCAGCATGCATGCTACACTCAAACAGTGGGTCGAGGCTGTCCCAAGGGGACAGCCAGGCACCTAGCCAGAACTGCATCCAAGCAGACACACTGGAGGACAAAGGCCTGAGGAGTTTTGGTGTGCTCCCAGCTTCCTATCCTCCCAGACAAACTGGCACCTTTGGGCAGGCTTCTCGATGGTAGCCCGAAGACTAGAGTGAGCAGGACTGCCACCACCCAGGTTGGAAGAAGAAAGCTCAAGAAAAAGCAATCCATTGTGAGTTGGCGAAAAAAGTTGACAGGCAGCATTTTAGGTGAATGGTGAACCATGTGTCCCTTACCACAGCTGCGAATACAGCCTGCAATGTAAGTTTCATAAAATCAGTAAAAAATAGTCCACTGCCACCAGCCATTCGGATAAACCTGCCACTGTAACTAGAAAGTTACAGGAGATGTGAGAAAATGTATACTATGTGTCCCCTCAGCCCTCCTTTTAAGGTGGGGTGGGGCTCATCTCACAAAAGAAAAGCATAGATAGGATAAAGGTATCCCCCTATTATTGGTAACATTATGTTAGCACAGGAACATAAAACAAAACCAAAGAGGGAAGCTCAAGGAGCTTCCAGCAACACTGCACAGAAGGTGCTGCAATTGAAAAATACATACGCCTTAAAAAGATGGAGGAAAGCAGACTCCATCAAATATTACCAAAAATGGTTCCCAGAGTTACAGAAAAAAGAATGAGGAAAAAGGTTCCCACTCACTCAGGAGAGTCAGACTAAAATCCAATAGACCAGCAAAAAGTGCTGTGTGACTCACCAAGCAGGGAGAATTACACACACCATGACATTTCTATCTAACAAGGACCCTTTAGGACTTGGCTACACTGACTTTCACAAGAATTGGCTCATTAAGAACACCTACTTGTAATAGATTGAACTAACACAAGGTTAGGATTGGGCTTCTTAAGTGTTGCTCTCGGTGCTTAAGTATTCCTAGCATGTTCTAAGCTCCCCCCCACCACTTTCGACATTTCAAATATAAATTGCCTTACTAAACTGTGTTGTAATCAAGTGGTAAGTAACCCAGTTTGGTGTGCAAAACTGTGCTGTATATAGGTTTATAAAGTGACTAGATTCCAGTAGTATGTTGATTGTACAGACAGCTTGCGTCTAGTAAACAATATATTTTGTATTTCAACGTGTTGACCCCTGTTCCTCAACACTTTGCTCTTGCTAATTGTAAACGGATCGCACTTTTAAGTTGGCTTTCCAGAACTTCTAACCAGAGTAGAATCTAAAAAACCCTCACTGGGGAAGTTCAGGGTCTACCAAAAAGGCTAACTATCGATTGGAAACTTTAACAATGGATCATTTCAAATTATGCTGCACAATAACGTAAATGGTACTGTAACCAGATAGTGTGTGCTAACGGCAGACATAACTAAAAGAAGTCCGCTTAAGAGACATGTCCTATTAAAAACTCTGAAGTATTATCTTCATACTAGAGACACGTTAGGACAGTATGACATATTTACCAAAAGAAGATCTGATTAAAAAGAAGATCCCACCACTCAGTGATGTATTTAGCGCACATCCACCTTGCATGCCTATTAGGCACAAAGCTAAAGAATGTATGGACAAAGAAAGGCAGGGTATTCCAGCAGTGTGGGGATACTTTACAGTGTGGTGAGTTGTAGTGAAGCAATTTTTCAAGCTCCATATACCATAAACCACCCAAAAAAAGTTAAACAAAAAAATAAACAATGTATCCAATCTTTAAAAGGTCAAAACGAAGATGGAAAGTATATACAGTGGACACAATCTTAGGGAACACAATGTGATGATTAAATGTTTTATGAGTAATAGTAAGGTCTGAGACGCTATGGAGCTTGAAGTTATCAAGGCTTGCCTGTATTAAAATTGGAAACCTTTTCATAATTCTGCGCAGCTCTTATAGAAGAGATGTGGAATGTCAAAGAGTGTGACATATCTCGGGAACGTTATCCGGAGCCCCACCACAACAAAATTAAAAGCCACATAGAAGACCCCAGGGTGCTCCAAATGTATCACGCAAAAAATATGTAAAGTCAGAAAGAATTGAACAGTACCCAGGGAAACTTCATAGTAAAGAGCAATCCTTTAAGAAAAGAAACGTTCTCTGGATTGTTGAGGGGTCACTGTTTTAATGATACCCAGCCAAACCTTTCAGCCTACTCCTCAAAATTACAATAGGGCAGTCTTGACCAGGTTGACCTTTGACCAGTTTTGTTCCATCCACTTGGTAACCCTAAAAGGGAACACTAGTAGGATCTAAAACAAACAACAGCTATAAATAGGACTACTGTAGTGACATCCCTGTATACCAGGATTAAGTGTGACATCACAGGGGTCATATACATACACAAAAAGAATCTGCAGTTATGTGCAACTGTAGATTTGTTTAGGCCCACAGGAGAGGCACTGAGCCCATTACCACCTGCTAGGACCTGAACGAAGGAGGACATTCAAACAACAGTAATTCCTCAAATGCCTGCAAAACAAGACGGTTGCTGCAGTAGTAGCAACTGCACAGAAGTATGCTGACAAAGCCAGCATGACAAAGCTATGTAGTCTGTAATTGTAGGGGAATTTTCGGCAGATAACCCTCCATGTGAAGGTCACAACCGTTTTGGCTGCACCCTGGGATCCATATATTGTCAGTGGTGACTGGCTGGCCTTTTATAGCCATGGAAATGTGACATTAGGGTTTATTTATCTACAACTATGTATTAGGAACACGAAGCCTTTTTTCCTGGCATTTGGTTTTAAAGTTTTGAGTCACTGAAAGAGCAAACATCTGCTCTTGTCGGATTAAGTGCACATTAGTGGTTTCAAAATGACTGAATTCGTTTCTTAGAGGATGGTTGTGAGAAGTAGGTTTAGTGGGTCCGACATCTTTTGTACATTTAGATGCTTCAGTGGGCTTCCTTCTCCCTCATATCAGTGTAGTGTTCTGCAGCCACTAAGTATTATTGTGGAGGGGAGATCCTTGCTTGGGAGTTTGAATGTTAAAATATACCTGAAACCAGAGTCCTTTAAACACGAGCATTTATCTTTACACTAACAAAGCCTAATAGTCCACACCTTAAGATAGTCACGTTGTATATGAGATATTGTTTAATTGCTTTATCCAATCAAACCTTCTTACACATGTACCACTCTAGTTCCATTCAATACCAAGGCCCATCCCCTGTTAAAACCTCCCATACCCAGTGGAGCCTGGCCCAGAGTTCCATCCCTCAGTATGGTCCGAACTAGGGCACTATGAAAAATGCCAGTTGATCCTAAACTTTCAAATAAAATGCATTCTCACTACATTGCCATTTTGTATAATTGTTTTTTTTTAAAACTATTTTACTTTGTATTATTATAAAGAGCAACACACCGTTTTAATTTACTTTTTGAAGGTATTCAACTCCACTCTGAAGATGCTTTCTTGTATAAAGCACTCCGCGCATGTGCCTTTTGTGGCAGAGAATCCTTTGACATATACCTCTAACATACAGTTAAAGAGTACATTGTTATATACAATTACCATGCACAAAATGTCTATTTCTGATCAGCAACGAGCATACTTTGAAATATGAATTGACAACGTGGCGACATGGGAGTGTGGTACGAAATATAAATGTATCTACAACAATCATGACACACACACGCACAACACACACCCGTATGTTTACAGGACCACGGCTGAACATTCCTGCATTAAAGCAAACAAATAGTACTTAACATTATTTTACTTTCGTTCACAAATCCACTTCATTCATCTGCTACCATTTAACAAACATCCACACATTTTGGCTACAGTAAAATGGAAACTGCGATTGCGTACTCTGGGATAGATGACGACTTCTTAAAATGTAATATGGAAAACAGCCATTTTGGGGCCATACGTACATTTCCAGAATCCTAAAGGACTGCACAAATGTATAGGATCGCAGTGTGCATTTTTTCACACCGTTATGCTACCACTGTTTGTAAGACTGCTTTCAACTATTGCATTAAATCTCCTTTTCCATTTAATTCAATGTTCGTTTTTTTTATAAACATTCGTTTAGTACCAATATGTCAAAACTTTAGTGTAGTAATAAAAACATGCATCATTGAACAACTCCAGCATTGCCAGTGACCCTTGTCTTAAAAAGCTGCAATAGAGAAAACGCAATTTTAATTCACTCAATAGCGTATGAACCACTGCTCCTTCGAAACAGTCAATTACACACCAATGGGGGAGTGCCAAAGTGTTAATTACTACTCCTTCTTTCCATAGTGCGTAAATAAAGACGTTGCTGACATTAACATTCCATCACAGCTTCATGCGATGAAACAAATTAACTTGGACAGACAGGGTCTTGCTGGGTCTATTGCATCTGTAAACTATTAAATGCATAACACTTACAACCATATTGAGCTACTTTACCTTGCAGCAAGGCACAATGGCTGTGGCAAACCTATTTAGTGGCAGGCCGCCAAACGTACCCAGTATGCCCCCGCACTAATCAAACACCCTACGTGGTGCTCTGATTTGGACTTGCTTGCAACAAAAGCAATTAAAATGCAATAATGGAACAAAGGCATCAAAAACATCATTTAACAATCTTTCAATGTATGTAGTTTGCAGGGGACTGCACATCACTATATTGATGCATTTTAAGAAACGGTCCTGTTGACCGATTCTGACATGCCACCCCCTATTCTGATGAACATCGAAAAAACACTAATGTCTAGCCAAACTATCTTGGTTGTGTGACTGAACAGCAAGGCTTAGACATAGGAACGTTTTGGAGCGGTAAATGTTTGAGTGGAATGTTAGGCAAGAATTGATGTAGCAACCCTGTGGGAGACTACACAAGACTATTAGGTAACCCACCTTTTGGTATAGTTTAGTTTGTTTATTTGTATAGCGCAGCCGAACCCTGGGGTAACTAGGCACTTTACCATTCGGATCCACAGTGGTTACAGAAGGTTGCACATACAATGTGAAGGCAGTTGAAACAATACAACGGATAGTGTGAGGGACCAGGTTACAAGCTGGTCCTTGACAAGGCATAAATTAGTTACAGTGAACATGCGTCGCATCTTTGAAACAAAGGCAGCAGAAGATGCAAATAAAACAAGTGCTGTGCTAGGTGTCGACGACAGTCTATTGCTGAGATGCGAGTTGAGTTGATGTAGGTAAGGATATCTGGTGGGTCTAGTAGAGTTCTGTCTCGTAAATTTGTCTGAAAGATAGCGTGGGGCTGTCAGGTAGAGGCATTTGTGTGTGATGACTAATGCTCGAAGTTTAATTCTCTCACGGATGGGGAGCCAGTGATATTCTTCCCTGGCGGCGGAGATGTGGGCCTTGCGTGGGAGTTTCAGGGCACATCTAAGGGCGTAATTTTGGAGTATCTGTAGTCTGTTCAGGTTGTGGTTCGTGGAGCCGAGGAAGAGGGTGTTACAGTAGTACAGTTTAGATGATATGAGGACCCTGGCCAATGTGAGGCAGCCGTTTGTAGATAAGAAGGGTTTGGAGGCATTGATAAATTAGTTTGTGTATACTGTGGCTGAGATGGTGGCATGGATTTGTTTTTTAAGGGAAAGTGTAGAGTCAAGATACACGCCCTAAGTTTTGACTTCTTTTGAAATGTTTATAATGTTGCCGTCAATAATGAAGTTTTGGTACCTGGGGTCAAGTTTATTAAGACGGGCCTGTCGTTTAAGCAGAGGCTATGGGTGGCCATCCATGCTTGGATTTCAAGGTAGATCTTGTTCAGTTTTGCAACGTCTTCATCATAGTTCCCTGTGAGTGCAATGAGGACCTGAGTATCGTCAGCATAGTTTGTGTATGTGACTCCCAAGTCGTCAATGCGGTCGAAGAGGAGCTTGGTAAAGACATTGTAAAGTGTGGGAGAGATGCAGGAACCTTGGGGGGACTCAACATAGGATGGGGACAGGGTCAGCTGCAGTGCCGCCTGATGGGGCGAAGACCCTGCTTGTTCTGTCCGAGAGGAAGGACTGGATCCAATTGGTGGCATCCTGGGAGAATGCAGCAGGCAGCCAAGGAAAGATGTTTGGTGGTCGACTAAATCGAAGGCAGCAGACAGATCTAACAGGAGCAGGATGGCCAGGTTGCCCTTGTCTTTAGCTTCATCCATTTGAATTTTTAGGTCCAGGAGGGCCGTTTCTGTCCCATGCCTGGGTCTAAAGCCAGATTGTCGCAGATCAAGAAGGTTGTCTTCCAAACGTTGTATTTGGAGGTATGCTACTCTATTATTTTTTAGTAGAAAAGGGACTGTCGTAATGGGCCTATAGTTCGTAGGTATATTGGGGTTGAGGTTGGGTTTTTTGAGTAGAGGTAGGACCCAGGCCTCTGAGGTTGTTAGGGACTGCTGAGTTTTTAAAAGATGAGTTAATCCGTGTGGTGATGAAGGGGGCAAGATCTTTGGCTCCTCCTTGATAACTGAAGCCGGACATAAATCACCTAGGCAGTTGAATGGTTTTAAGCTGGCAATAATGTTGATTACTTCATTCTCTGTGACTGGTGAGAAGTGGAAAAGGGGGCAGGTCGGCTGGGGGGCGTTGTGTGTATCGTTCACATAGTCTTTAGAGGCAATATTGGTTTGCAGAAGGGCTATTTTGTTAGAGTGGATGTTGCTGCACCAGGTTTTATCCTTGATAAAGTCATTGGTGGGGTGCACAGGTGATTCCAATTCTCTTGGGATGAGAAGAACTCTGTCGCGCCAGATTTGGAGTTGTGGATTCTAGTGTTGAAAATCTTTTTGCATTAGTTATAGCCACTTTGTATGTGGCTGCTGTCAAGAGAGAATTTGCGAATTTCATTGCTACAGACCTGTACTACACAAGTTGGTAGTGTGACTGAGCAGCAAGGCTGCTATCAAGAGAGGTAAATGTGAGGTGTAGAGCTGTAGCAATGAAATTCGCAAATACAAGTAACCAAGTAACACTTACACTCAAGGTTTTAGTCAAAATAGTTATTTAACAGCTGTTTTTAAATAAGCATTCATTAAAAAGGTCAATATAGGTAACAACCAAATATACTTTAAAATACTTTTCCAGAATCAACAATGCTAGTAGATACTCTTTAGAGGTGCTTTTTACACACTTCCTACACACGGAGGTGACTTCACTAACTAGGACAGTAATGGTATTTATATATCACTAGTACACTGTGGATTCTGAGGTTTGTAGAAAGGAAAGGTTAAGGGAAAGAAACTTGTTCTCAGAGCATGTGAGCCCTTAAATCTTCCAATGAAGTCTAGAGAAAAACCTTTCCCAGTAATAATAGTTTAAAACCAAGTTATCACCTCTGAGGGACAGTAATTATCAAAGTCAAATGGACTAGCAAAGTAGCTACTGCAAGTCTCAACTGAGAAGAGCAAAGCCACAGACACTGAGTTAAGTACCACAAGTCGGAACAGTACCTTTGGTTAGAAGAGTGGTCTAGCTGGCTTCTGTCTGGTTGCAGTGATGCAGATTCTGGGTCCCTGGGCCTCATTCGTCGGGACAAGAGGGAGGACATCTGGAGGACTCCTGCGGGAGCAATTCGGAGGTCGGCGGCAGCTACAAGCTCTTTTCAGATCAGCAGCACTTCACGGTTTCATCGCTCGGTAAACAGTACCACTGCGGATCTTGGACACTGGTTGGGCTCCCTTCACTCCTTGAGTCCTGCACTCTGTTGAGGGGACTCAAGTGCTGGTCGTCCTGCTTCTGGAGGGTCATGGGGAGACTCCTGGAGCTTCTGGCCGGCTTGTAGATGTTGCACTAGACTATGGATTTCTCGGCCCCAGGCACTCGGTTACAGTAGCAGCAAAGAAGCACAGCCAGTCGGCGAAGAAGGTCCAGTGGAGTTCATCTCGGGGGTTGTTGGTTCCACTAATCCAAGGGAAAAAGTTGTTCCTTCCAGAGCTTCTCTTGTCAATCAGAAAAAAGGAGTTTCCGCACAGCAGCAGGGCTTCACTGGGCAATTCGAAAGGTCCTGGAGGATGCAGCAAGCTTCATTCATGGTTTGTTAGTCGGGTTGTTCTTCTCAGTGGTCGACTGCCTCTAGTCCCAAAACCCTCACCTTTAAAATAGGTTTCTCCCATTCATGCACAGCCTAGCTGCCACTCAAACAGCAGGGTTGCTGTCCTGAAAGGACAGGCAGTCAGCCAATCAGGACTGGGTGCATTCAGACATTCCTAGTGACAAAGGACAGGGGAGTTTCGGGAACCTCCCTGACTTCCTGCCCTTCCAGACACAATGGAGCCAGAGGCCGGTTTCAGTACTGACGCCCGCCAAAGGCAAAACAAACAAAGGGCTCAAACCTGGCTTGGCCCACAGAGTAAAACCCAAGAATGACCTTAAAAACAGAAAATGGTGAAAAAAGAAGACCACTGCCATTTTGACAAAATGGTCACCCATGGGTGTTATTCTGCAGCTGAGGATTCAGCCTGCGGTAGAAAAATTAAACCACTGCCACCCTCACTACTTTAAATGGCTGGTAACATAAAAAATATTACAATATTACATGAGTATGTAGGATAAGGGGCTACTAGATAACCCCCCAGCACTTAACATAAGATGGGGTGTGCTGGAGCTACAAAGAGAAAAGTTAAGTAAAGTCAATTTCAATTTACTATTCTTGGGAACAGTAGTGAACACAAGAAAAGGTATTTAAACCTTATGAGAAATCTAAAGGATTTCTCTGTGACACTGCACTGAAGGTGCTGTGCGTCGCCATACAAAAAGTAGATGCCTATGGAGTTCGTCAGACTCCAAAAGCAAAGGAAACGCATATTCCAAATCAGGTCAAAACACGAGTGAGAAAAAGGTCTCACTCACTCCAGGGTTAACATTAAACAGTCCTATAGTCCAGGACAAGAGCTGGGGGTCTCTAAGGTTGAAGGGAATTGGCACAGAAATTAGAATTCTCCCCAACACTCGTTCCCCCCCAGACTAAGTGACAGGAGGATGTAATCCACTCCTGGATGAACCTCCTAATTGAGTCGGTCATACTTTCTGGAGAGACCATCAGCATTGTGGTGATTACACCCGGAGTTGTGTTCTGTGGTGAAATCAAACCCTTGGAGGCTGATTGACCACCTTAACAATTTTGGATTTTCCCCTCTTCAACTGCATTAACCACCTCAAAGGTTGGTGGCCTGTCTGAATAATGCGAGTAGAACCATACAGCTATGGCCTAAACCTATTCAGAGACCACACAATGGCAAAACATTCACATTAAATTGTTGCCCACCTTGTCTCACAGTCCTTCAGTTTCCTACTGATGAAGCAGATAGGCAGGGAACACCCTTTCTCATCCAGTTAACTCAAAACTGCACCTATCTCTGTGTTAGAAGCATCTGTTTGAACAATGAAGGATTGGTTGTAGTCAGGAGCTCTCAAGACTAGAGCGTGACAGTAGCAAGGGTGGCCCAGTACCTTTCTAGGCAATGACAGCCGTGTGTCACCTCCTACTACCTCACGTTCAAGGTAGACCACTTTACTATGATCAATTTGAAATGTATTAGTCTTTATGGTCAGATGGCCCTGTTCCAGAGCCTGCAAAACACATCCTAGTTGGTAAAGATGCTCTTCCCAAGTGGGGCTGAACACTGCAATGTCATCCAAGTATGCCATGCAGAAGTCCTCCATCCCATTCAGAACACGATCCACCATCCTTTGGAATGTAGCAGGTGCATTTATTTGTCCAAAAGGCATGACCTAAACTGGTAGAGGCCTCCTGGGGTGGGAAATGTAGTTTTCTCCTTGGCATGGTCTGTCAAAGATATTTGCAAATAGCCTGAGGTCAGGTCAGATGTACTGATGAACTTGGCTGAAACAAGTTTGTCCACCAGCTCATCTGTCCTGGTTAAAGGATGGGCATCAGTCATGGTGACTGCATTAAGAGCTCTATAGTCCACACAGAATCTCACCTCTTTGGTTCCTGCTTTTGGTGCTAGTACAACTGGAATAGCCCATGGACGTGTAGATGGCTCAATAACCCCAAGACCAAACATCTTGTTGACCTCCTTTATTTGGGATCTTACATGATCTGACATTCTGTAACCCCTGCTTTTGACAGGGAGACTGTCGCCAGTGAGTATATCATGCTGGCCCCAAGGGGTCAAGCCTGGTGTCAGTGAGACCAGGGACGCAAACTGATTTAGAGCCTTGCACTCCTCCTGTTGTTGCAGAGTCAAATTTGAAGAGAGTTTTACTCCTTCAATCGTCTCGTCTGAGGGTTGTCCCCTGAGGAGATCAGGGAGAGGCTCACTTTCCCCTTCCTCTTGATCAGAGTCTAGAAGCGAAGCTCCTAGTTCGGGTCTGGAAACATAAGCCTTCAGACGGTTAGTGTGATAGACCCTAGGGGCCTCCTTGGGATTGCCCAAATCCACTAAATAATTGACCTCTCCAAGTTTACCCACAATCTTGAAGGGTCCAACTCATTTGTCCTTTAAGGCCCGCTGCCTTGTAGGTACCATAATCAAAACAAGGTGGTCTGGAATAAACTCCATCATGTTGGCCTTCTGTTCATGCCAATGTTTGACCAGAGCCTGACCTGCTTTCAGGTTTTCTGAAGCTTCTGTCATCATGAGTGCCATCCTCTTCCTGATGCCTAGCACATAATCAGTGACTCTCACTGGCTGTAGGGAAGGAGCAGTCTCCAACCATTCCTTGATCAGGGCCAAAGGGCATCTGACTGGATGCCCATAAAGAAGTTCAAAGGGGCTGAACCCAACCCCTGCTTGAGAGACTTCTCTATAAGCAAAGAGAAGGAATGGCAGTAGACGGTCACACTTTCTTCTAAGGGGCTCCTCTAAAGCACCTATCATGCTCTTCATAGTATTGTTAAACCTCTCCACCAACCCATTGGTTTGGAGATAGTAGGCTGTTAAGAACTTGTAAGTCACTCGACAGTTCTTCCACATGGTCTGCATGTAGTGGGAGATAGAATGTGATCCCCTGCCCGAGATTAATTCCTTAGGAAGGAGGGCCTTAGCCACTGCCTAACCAGTTAACAGTTCTCATAGGTATGGCTTCAGGATGCCTGGTAGCATGGTCTACCACAACCAATATAAAGTAGTTGCCTGAAGAAGTTGAGGGTCTAGGGGACCAACAATGTCAATCCTCACACTCTCAAAAGGGACTGGGAGGGGCACTAAAAGGTGTCACATTTTTGTACCTACTCTTGCCACAAGTCTGACAAGTGTGGCAACTCTTACTGAATTTCTCTACATCAGCCCTCATCTTGGGACAGTAGAAGTACAGAGATCTTTGGCCCTATTGAAACTCAAGTGGCCAGTCAGAGGTACCTCATGTGCCAACTGTAGAAACTTCTGTCTCACCTCCTGGGGCACTACCAGTCTCTTGCAGTCCCCTAGGGTAGACTCAGTTGGTTCACTGTAGAGGATTCTATCCTCCCAGTAAAGCCTATGCTTCCCTGGCTCTTGCCCTTCCAGCTGGGAAGCTGGGACACGATCTTTGACCTCTGCTGAAGTCTGCCCTAGAGGGTCCACCTTCTGCAAGTAAATTCTGCAGCTCAGGGTGGTCTCTAGGATCCAGCTCTCCAACACAGGTTAGGTTTTCTTCCAGCTCTGTGCCACTAGTAGCTGCCTCTACAGAGTTTGGTTGGTCTTCCCACTCAGCCTCAGCTGGGGAAGGGTTGACTGGGGTGACCTGGGACAGTCCTCTCGCGGATGTCCATGTACTGTGAACACATTTAGGTTTGAGATCTTCCTTTCTCCCAGAGACCTGGGATGTCTCCTTGATCTCTTTTTCTTCAAAATAGAAGTGTTTCCGTCCTGTGGACTGGAGGTTTTGGAAATCTCCTCAACCTCAAACTGAGTCTCTCAAGGTTGCCTCTCTGGCCAATCTGGTTTGTTCCTGCTTCTTTTTGCTGGCAGGCATGAGGGTACTAGATACAACTACAAGAGTTCTCAAATCATGTCCCAACAGGACTTTCCCTGGCATTTCATTCTGTACACTAACAGGAATTCTAACACTCATTATTGCACTGGATGAGAGCTGGCAGAATAGGAATCCTTTGGATATGGCCACCTGCAAGTTTAGTGGGACCTTTGGGTGCCTTAGCTACATCCTCGGGTTAGACACAATCTACCACTGTAATGCTTTCCCCAGTGTCTCTGATGGCAGGGGTTTCCTGACCATTTACAAGAACACTGTCCTTATATTATTCTTTTGTGTTATCTGGTATGGAATTGTACACATCCACAATATGTTGTTCCCACAGACACTAAAGAAACACTGCCCTGAACTCCAATGGGGTCTTCAGCCAGTAATTTAAAGTGTGCACTTGCCATTTGGGCTTCTCCCTCGGGGATGAAGGCTAAAGGGCAGTGTGGAGCCCAGTGTGGACATCTGGGATCCCCCTTCACATTATCTACAGACCCACATACAAAACATTTCCCAAATGTTATCTGGAATTGGGGTTTCTGTTGACCTCCCTCTGGTTTGGCCCAAGAGGTTTCTCTAGACCTACCAGGTTTCCAGTGGAATTTACCCTTGCTAGGTTTGTGGCCCTCTTTTGGATGGTTGGAATTAGAATTCTCTTCTCCCTCTTTCTCGTGCTGCTTCCCCTCTTCCTTTTTGTGAGTTGCCCCATGGTCCTGAGTGGCCCTATTGGATACCCACAAGTCAGCAGCCTGTGCTAGCTTTTTGGGATCAATGAGTCCGCTAAGTGCTGTTTTAGCTTAGGAGAGCCGGCATCAAAAATAGATTCTAACAAAAAAGGATTCCTCATTCCTTCAAATGAGTTTACTCTGCACCCCTTAACCCAACCATCTAAATTCTTCAAACATTCACATACCCAGGTAGCCCAAGGGGGACCATCAGTCTTTTTTGAGGTTCCTAAACCTTGCATCATTTATTTAGGTAAGGATATTTGCACCAAATACCAAAACAATTGTTGGAAAAGATAGGTAGGAGTAAGTCATTCGCATTCATATGTGTTATTTTTTAAATGCTATGAAGGAAGAAACGGGCACAAAAATGAGTTTTGTCGCAAAATAAAAGTGTAAAGTACTGTCACTTTGAATTCTGGCAGCAGGCAGGCGCTGGGGTTAATTTACATGCTTGACATCTTAAAGAAGCCACAAAGCTTTGAACGATAGAAATTCGCATTTCCCTTCACACAAACGAAGGAGAGAAAGTACGACAAAAATGAAAAAAGATACATTTTTAAAAACAACTAGCTACGTAGTTCCAAAGGAAAAGAATTTTGGGAGTGTAAATCAAGATGAAACACAAATCCGCCATCACATTCCTTTCTTGCTTAGAAGAGCTGAGCTAATAAAAGTAAAATTTAGCAGAAATAGAGATATTTTCTTAAAGTGATTTGCGTAGCTTGGCAAAAGGCCAGCGCAGGCGCAGGCAGTGAATACTGTTTGAAGCTGCTCTGAAAGCAACTATGATGCCCCGTTCAACGACAGGGAGATCAGTTTGCAAAGTCCAAAGGGTAATTTAGCATTGCAGGAAAAAAAAAAAAATCAGGGTCGTTGTACTTTTGAGTTAATACTGAGATAACTTGCGCAGGAGAAACAGCAACATGCAGTTGTTAAATGGTCTTAGCAAGGATATGAGTGAATGAAGAAATTATTTTGTATGAGCATTCATGTTTAAGAAATAAAATTGTGTAATTTTGCAAAATCTGTTTTTTTAAATGCCCGACTTAAAGTGGCCTGGGGTTCGCCAGGACGCATATGGAAACTGGGACTTGAACCCGAATGTATTAAATACATGTTCTTTTTGAGATTTTCAATGTATAGATGTGTAGTGGTGATGGTCCGTAGTGGGGGCACTCAGAGGTTGAAATGAGTGATATTTATTGAGCAATTGACAAATGAAATAGTTTGAAAAATGTCATATTTTAAGGCATTTAAGTGTACAGTTATTAAAGATCAAATGCTGATAGAAGCACTGGTTTTAATTTGGTATGTTGCAAGGTGAGTTAACCCTTAGTTGTCTAAACTAGAGCACAAATGCATATTTGGAAAAATTGATTGTTTATGTTAGAAAAGTGATGTATAGTTGAACCTTCTTGTGAACACATTGCCTTTGTATTAGAGGTGGCTCCCAGTTGCTGTCTGTCTATGAGAAAGCCGGGGGGTGGGGCATTGAGATGCTAATTAGGATTGCATACGTCATTTCCCATTGTAAGTGGGTTGGCTAGTCATTTAATGGAATAATGATGATGCTTTATGTGTGATCAGACACTGAGGAGTGGCCCTAAACTGTGTTGGTTTTGGATTAAGCAAATAGCCGTCCTTTGTTGAGAAGGAATGGGACACTTGGAAAGGGCATAGGTTCTGGGGCAGGTATGGACCAATTGTATAGATAAGAAAGATGAAGAATGTTTTATTAAGCAGTTTCAGTGTGCAATGGGAGAACAAAAATGGAAAGATTGCTGAATAGAAGCACAAGAGGAGTGCTGTGGGTGGCCACATTAGCAAGAATGTATATATTAAAAGGGACAGAGAAGCAGCATGGGATAGGTATTGCAATACAATAGAGAAGCATGGGATGCTATGCATGAAAGTTTAAGATGTGCACCAAGAATTTAGAGCACATTGAAGAGGTGCCAAGCAGGGGAACAATGTTTCCTTCACCATACATTATGTTAGTGAAAGAGACGTTTGGAGAAGATATTGAAAAAAAGTGTGTCCAGGAGCCCAAGAGTTGAAAGAAATTTCACTGAGATTTAAAATGAAATGAGTGCAAATTACAGTAAAAAGCAAGTCAATGTATTAGCGGATGATATTGGAATAAGCATAGTGAATATTTATGGGGAAAAGCAAAATAAATGAAATAACGCCTTTTTGAAAAAATTAGGAATGCATGTAACAATGCAAAAATGTGTATTTATACTAAGGAAGCAATGAGGGAAAGTGCTCACAAAGCGTGTTGAGGTTAAAAGCGCACACAAAATGAGTAAGAGGCATGGTATATTTAAAGCAGTTGAAATGAGAAAACATTAGGTTGAAGTATTTTTTGTAGAAGCACACATCCTGAATAATAATAATAATGAGGAAGACAATATTTAGTAAGAGTTGTTTAACCCCTTAGGACGAGCTATCCTAAGGTCCTTGACATTACCTCTGTGTTGCCAAGGATGAGATAACTCGTCCTTTTTGGCACTTCATTTTGTGCGATCCCGGCAAAGCAGTGATTGCACAAAAATGAAATACAACCTCTGGGCTATGTGAGGAGGAGGTTCCTCTACACAGCCCGGGGGTTGGATTTCTGTCAGTTTTACGTCAGCACGCATAATGAAACTGAAAGTAATTTTTACTGCGGCAGCTATTTTCGGCTGCTGCAGTGAAAATGAAAAGTTGAGTCTCCACCTTTCTCTCCCTCTATCTGCGGCACGATTGTTCCGTTCAGATCGAGGGAGGTGTCGTTTCCAACACCACCTTTTTTTAAAAACATTTCTGGGCGCGGATCGGGACGCAGAACGCTCTATCCGCGCCCAGCAATGTCACCAGACCACCAGGGGTCTGTTTGTGAAGTGGAGGGGGAGTGGGCGGGTAGATGCCCCCATCCCATTTAAGGTGGTGGGTTAGAGGGTCACCAGACATTTTGGTGCAGGCCCCCCCTCCCCCCCAAGCATGGGGCTGCATGCATTGGCCCCCCCTAGGGGCAGATGGGTGCCCATGTGCCCCTAGAGAAGGGGTAAAAAGAAATACACAAAAAAATGGTTTGGTTGCGGGAACACTACACCACCAGGATTTTTCTATAATGAAAGGAGGGTGGCCCTCTTCCCCCACCCTAAGTGGATGGGGGGCGCCTCATGTAGCCCTCTCTGGGGCAGAATTCTGCCCCCATCTACCCCCAGGGAGGGATACATTTGGGGTGGAGGGGAGAGGGCCACCAGAAATCTTGGTACAACCCCCCCACCCACAACCATGGGCAGTACGTTTTTCCCACCCTAGGCGCAGATGGGCACATTAATGTGGCCATCTGCCTCTAGGGTAGGGGCAAAACTAAATTTAAAAAAAATCTACGTTGTTGGTGGGGGGCACCCTAAACCACCATCGATTTATATAATGAAAAGGGGGGGTGGCCCCCTCCCCTCACCCCAAATGGATGGGGGGCTCTCATGTAGCCCTCCCTGTGGGCAGATTGCTAGTGCAATCTTGTAATCTGCCCCTAGGAAGGGGCAAATGTATTTTTACTGGGAGTGGGGGGGTGAGGGTCAGTAGACCACCAGGTATGGCTTGAAAGGGGGATGTGATCAGAGTATTAGTTATGATTTCTTTTTGCTGGGATGACCACAGGTAACAAATGTTTTTTGTTTCATTTACAGCTTTTTCTATGCGAGCAGCTGCAACATTATGAGAGTACTGTTTTGTATTATTCTACGGTTAGGGCCCATTTTCATTGGGGTGGGTGGGATTGGGGCTCGATTGTTGGTGTGGGCAGGAGTGGATCATCTGGGGAGATATTTTGGTGGCCTGGGAAATCAGGCCACAAATTGCCCCCCATGCCAGCAGACCAGAACATTGGCGTTTCCCTGAGAGCAGCTGTCTCCCATGTGGGTTGACCGTCCGCAAACCCGCTGCGTTACAGATGTCACCTTCGGGGAGGAATGGGGATCCTGCCAGGGCTCCCCGGAACTGGCGCTGAACTTGGGGACGGTCGACCCACATGAGAGACAAGACGCCCAAGGCCGGAGGCATCACCTCCGACCAATCCTGGAGTTTTGGCTGGCCTGTGTTTCAGGTCGACCGTCCCCAAGTCCAGTGGCAGTTCCGGCAGCGTCCCCATTCTTCCCAGAAGGGAAAGGCTGTAATGCAGCCCCGCCCGAGTTCCAGGCTGGGTTTGGGGATGGTCGACCCACATGGGAGACAGGTGCCCAGGGCCAGGGACATCACCCCGACATCCTGGAGGCCTGGCTGGGATGTGTTACAGAATTTACCTCTGAGAAGGGAGGAGGACCCTGCCGGGGGTCCCTGGGACTGCCGCTGCACTTGGGGATGGTCAACCCAGATGGGAGGCGGGTGCCAAAGGCTAGGTACATAACCCCCAACCATCCTGGTATTCTGGCTGACCCGCGTTTCAGCTTCTCCCTCCGGGAAAAGACAAGGAATGTCCCGGGCCTTCCGTGAACCACAGCTGGGCTTGGGGACGTTCAACCCACATTGGAGTCAGCCACCCAAGGCCAGGGCGGTACACCCCCTTTTGACGCGGCCGGTTCGGCGCGGCCAGTTCGCCGCACCCATTTCGGCGTGGGAGCCTTTCTGGCGCCGCCGATTTGGCGCGAGGGACATCTGAACTCCCTCACGCCAAATTTAAAAGCATAATTATTTTCAAACGCAGCACGTTGACAGGAACTGTGCCTGACAACGTGTTGCATTTGAAAATAATTTGGGGTCAAGTGACTGGCGTGAAGTGTAGTGTTTTTTATTGTGATTTGCCCAAATGCTTTATTATTATTTTTTTTCTATTAGACTATTCAATTATGCGAGTTAAATATGCAACTTTTGCGCCCCAGCCACAAGGCCAGTTTGGTCTTGTGGTTAAGTTCCAAGCCTCACAATCTTGCAGGCCATGGTTCGTGGCTGGGCTAAAGCTTTTAATTTTATTCTATTTGGAAAAAATAAATAATGTGATATTTCAGCAAAAGTTACATATTTAACCCCCATGATTGAACAGTCTAATAAAAAAAAAATAAAGCATTTGGGCAATTCACAATAAAAAAGAACCCTCTGCCCACAACCACCCCTCTCCTCCCACCACCTGCCCACTAACCCCTCCCACCACCTGCCAGCTACCACCTCGCTCATCCACCCCCTGCCCACTACCACCTCCACCCTCCCACCACCTGCCCACTACCACCTCCCCCTCCCACCACCTGCCAGCTACCACCTCGCTCCTCCACCCCCTGCCCACTACCACCTCAAAGGTAGCGGCCTTGTGTTAAGTTCTCTACCCCAGAGTCTTGTAGGCCATGGTTTGTGGATAAACAGAACCTTTCGTTAATTCCCTCTTTTAAATAAAAATAATGTGATATTTTGCAAATAGAATAAAATTAAAAGCTTTAGCCCAGCCACGAGCCATGGCCTGCAAGATTGTGAGGCTTTGAACTTAACCACAAGACAAAACTGGCCTTGTGCCTGGGCAGCAAACGTTTTATATTTAAGTCCCATGATTGAACAATTGATAAAGAAAAAAAAATAAAGTATTCGGGCAATTCACAATAAAAAATACTCTAAAGCATGTGCTTTAAAATAATTACTGTAAAAAAATACTGTAACCCCCACCCCGCGCCAAAACATCCCCGCGGCCAAACGTCATAGCGCCGAATTGGGCGTGCCAAAATGAGCGCACCCAATTGGCTCCCGCGCCGAACTGGCCGCACCTAATCGTCCTGCTCCGAGGCCAGGGATATGACCCCCTACCACCGTGGAGCTCTGGCTGGGTTGCGTTACAGATTCTCTACTCTGGGATGGTCAACCCAAATGGGAGACAGCCGCCCAAGGCCAGGGACATTACCCCCGACAAATCCTGGAGCTCTGGCTCTGCTGCATTATAGAATTTCCCCTCAGGGAAAGGTCGGGCCCCTACAGGGGCTCCATGGAACCGCTGCTGGGCTTGGGGATGGTCAAGCCACATGCGAGATATCCGCCTAAGGCCAGGGACATCACCCTGTCCATCCTGCGGTGCTGGCTGGGCTGTGTTACAGAGTCTCCCTCGGGGGAGGGAAGGGGACCCGGCCGGTGCTCCCTGGAGCTTCCGCTGTGCTTGTGGACGGTACACCCACAAGGTAAACAGATGTCCAAGGCCGAAGACATCACCTCCACCCGTCCTGGAGTTCTGGCTGGGCTGCATTACAGCTTTTCCCTTCAGGGGGATATTGGCACCATGCCGGGACTCCCTGGTGGGGAAAAGTTGTAACGCAGGCCAGCAAGAACTCCAGGGTGCTTGGAGGTGATGTCCCAGGCCGTGGGCATCCATGTAACATGTGGGTGTACAGTCCCCAAGTACAGCAGCAGCTCCAGGGAGGCCCGGCAGGGTCCCCTTCGCTCCGCCACGGGAAATCTGCAACGCAGGTCAGCCAGCGCTACAGGATGGTTGGGGGTAATGTCCGGGCCTTGAGTGGCTGTCCCTCATGTGGGTTGACCACCCACACGTCCAGCGGCAGTTTCAGGGAGCCTCGGCAGGCTACCCGACCTTTCCCAAAGGGAGTAGGTGTAACGCAACACAGCCAGAGCTCAATGATGGTCGGTGTGATGTCCTTGGCCTTGGGCATCCTACTCCCATGTGGGTCGACAATCCCGAAGCACAGCAGCAGTTCCAGGGAGCCCCAGAAGGGTCCCCGACCTTTCCCGGAGGGAGAAGCTGTAATGCAGCCCAGCCCGAGCTCCAGGCTGGGCTTGGGAATGGTCGACCCACATGGGTGATGGGTGCCCAAGGCCTGGGACATCACCCCAACCATCCTTGAGCTGGGGTTGGGTTGCGTTACACCTTCTCCCTCTGGGAAAGGCCGGGGAGCCAGCCGATGCTCCCTGAAACCACTACTGGACTTGTGGACGGTCAACCCACATGAGAGACAACCACCCAAGGCCAGGGACATCACCCCCAACCATCCGGGATCTCTGGCTAGGCAGCATTACAGAATTTCCATCGGGGAAAGGTCGGGGACTGTGCCGGGGCTCCCTGGAACCGCTGCTGCACTTGGGAATGGTCGCCCCATATGGGAGACAGCCCACCAAGGCCAGGGACATTACCCCGACTATCCTGGAACTCTAGCTGGCCTGCGTTGCAGCTTCTCCTTCCGGAAAAGGTTGGTGAGCCTGCCAGGGCTCCCTGGGACTACCTTAGAACTTGTAGACAGTCAACACTTTTTCCACCCAGGTAGGTGCACCCACACATGTGCGGTACCGTTTTCGTTGGGACACCTGTGGGAACGCTGGAAGGTAGGACATTTGTTGTGTTTGCGTGGTTCTCATAACGTTTCCGAACATTTGCTGCTGCACTTTGTCACACAACCCTTTCATTTCCCAAATGTGACCCACATTTAGTCGCTGCTTTAGGCACTATACACTTTTGTAACCTGCACAAGTCACCTACCCTTCAAAAGGTCTGCCTGTGCTCTTTCAAACAAAAAATGTATGCATGCCCTTCGTCACCATATTTGTCTTCTTTACTTACGCATGCCATGTATGTCCGTTTAGGCAGTAAGCATGAAAAACCTGTGTACCATGGCTCAGTTTTTGGCTTGTGGCATTACTTGTTTTGTGAAACATTAAGAAAAATGTGTGATTTCCTAACTGGAAGTGTCAGGGGAATGTAGCGGGGCATTGCTTTTCTCAGAATTCACAGAGGCCATTGCCTTACCGGGCCACCCATGTCCACCACATACCTTTTTTTTCCCTGTCATTTTCCTGAACCCCCCCCCCCCCCCCACCCCCACCTATGGAATGTTGCCTGACCTGCTCAAATACCTCCTTCCTAAACTTGGAATTTTGTCTACTTTTAAGAAATGTATGCCTTTCTGTCTTTCCATTCAGCTTTCCTACCCTCTTCTTCCATTCCGTCCACGCATGTCCTATTGGGAAAAAAGGGCAAAATGGCCTACCTCTCACAAAACGGCTGGTAACCATATCGAAATATGTTTGTTTGGTTTCCACTCAACCTCTTCTTGAAAGCTTGGAAAATGGCGAATTCAGCATAGAAAACCATTTGTTCCTAGCTCTTAGAAGGAAAAAACCACAGACTTCTTCGTACATCATTTTATTGGCATTTTCTGAAAAAACACATGTTCTCTTTTTTTGGTTATTTTCTCTCACCCCCTACAGCAAACTAGGATTCCTTGATAACCTTATGACAGCCTACATGTGGGAAAAGAAGGGGCCAAATTTGGTCGAAAAATCTCATGTAACAAAATAGCTACAAGGGATTGAATGGCGACATACCAAAATTCTCAAAAAAAGGCCTTTGCACTGGGGGGAGAGGGGAAACCCTTCGCAGTTAAGGGGTTAAAAGGAAATGTAATTATGAAAGAGTGCAAACTGGCTGAGGCACTCGCAGGAAAAAAACGAGAGAAGCTTAGCACAATTCTTGGAGAAATAGAGACCGTTAAGGCTAGAATCTCTTATGCTATGCTTGCAAAAAGAGAGTGATATAAAGGCATGCATACACATGCATGCATGTACATGAGAAGGCATGCATACACGTGCATGCACACTTGATTTTATGGAAGTGTAGGCGATCGAGGAACTATAGACAATGTATTTAAAAATACACACACACATGCACCGGATGCTTTTAATTTCACATGAGGATCATCAGTTAGGGATATAGGGATATCAGGTTTTCTTTAAACACAATACAAAAGAAGTTAGATTTTGAAGACTATGAACAAAAAGAAAATAAGGATTTGCTTGTTCATGTTCAGGAGCACTAAACCCTTGAAGAGTGCAAGCAGGGGTGGAAACAGTGGCAGTATTTCACCACAGTGTATGTCAGAGACTGTTTGAAGTAGGTGCTTGGGAAAGCCTGTGGGAGTGGTAAGTAATGTCATGTGCAAAGACACAGTGACTATCGCGTATTATTGCAGGCTGTTGAAAGCAGAGAAAAATATGAAAAGCTTGCAGAAGCCAAGTTGGTTCACAGAGAAAGTGTCAAAATATGCTATAGGAGGGGCAATACTGACGGAGGAAAATTGGGAATGCGGCAAGCAGTGAGTGCATCGTAGGCAAATTAGTGTCAGATGGGCCAAGAAAGCAATGGATTCATGCTATAAGATAAAGGAATGACCTACAGAGAAAGGTGGTTTGTAGAAAAACTAAGGCAGGTTTTAGAATGTGCAGAATGATAATCAAGGCATGCAGGGAGGGTAAATTAGAAAAACGCCTCTTATATGCTGGACATGTGGCATGAAAAGCCACTTCGCACCCATGTAAAAGCCAAGGATATGCATAAGATGAACAATTCTCAAGGGGGAGGGGGCAGCTTATCCTCCAGTTTATAGCTCACAAACTAGGGAAGTTTGCCCAGAATCAGACATATCATCAGATGTAAGTACTGAAAATACAACAGGTACCACAACTAGAGCAAGTATAAAAACGGATTCACTTCAGAGGCAAGTGCAGTGAGCCCCATGCAGATTTAGCAATATGCAAACACAGGACAGATACTGACACCCAGAATGGGAGGTGCCATTATGATAGGAGGAAATCCTTTCATAGAAACAGGGGTATTCATGCACCCACAATGAGGCAGTCCACAGGCTGACTTGATGTGCTAAGAATTATTAGTGTCACTAGGCACCAAGAGGAGCTAAGGGTTAATGTGGCAGTAGGAGGAACACATCTTTGCTCTATTGGTAGGCACTGAGACTGCATGCCCATGCAATGAAAGCGGAAAGGTGTTGCATGGTGGGAAATCATCAGAAGATTGAGGGTTTTTTTGGGAGATACAAGTGGAGTTTTTTTTATTGATGACTTATCAGTCTCTATAGGAGAAGTGTGCTATGACTGATCTTTGATATATTGGCGACAGGCACCTGCCAATGTTTTGGGAAAAGATTGGATGACAAAACTTAAACGTGATGATTTCAGTTATTTTAATCAAGGGATGTGTTCCACTTTTGGAATGCACCATTTGAGCGCGGTTGAATTTATATTGGCATGTGCTGGGAAAATGACCCTGCGAGGATTGTGGTAAAACCAGAGGTCTTTCTTGTCGTGAGGAGAGCGTTTTGTTAAACCTGGATATTTGGTCTAGAGGAAAAAGTGGTGAGAATTTTTGTTTAAACCATGAATACCTATGGATAAAGAGGGGGGGGATCATCCCTCCAGGATTAGAAGCAGCCATGAGTACAAAAGGAAAAGGCAATGCTCCAAGGAAGGGACAATAAGAGGACCGCGGAGGACAGTGATGGTTCTCAAGGAAGGGTCTAGGCTGATTGACGTCGCTGAGGGGGCCATATGTAGATAGGGCTTAACAGATGATGAAGGGGTGTTTCTTTAGGAGCATCACAAACTGGAAAGGAAAAGGGAAAATCTTATAGCGGATATAATGTAGCAGCGCTCAGTATAATTTGAGAAAAGCTTGGAGAGAGTGCCAAGTGTCATACGGACCACAGGCCCTTGTGGAATTGGTCTAGAAAAATGAATAGGAGAATACAATAAAAATATATGCATAGAAGGGATTATAATATAACAAATATGAAGGTCTGTGTTATAATTAGACTAATTAGTTAAAGATGAAATCAAACAATTGTCCTTATACAGCATAGGTATAAGTAGCTCAATTAAACAAAATTGACATCAATTTGGTGAAATAAATAAAAAATGAATGAATGGATATTAAAACACCAAGAAGCATAAATAAATAAAATATTCAGATTTGGAAAAATAAAGAGCACCATTGAGGTTGCTGGCCATAATTGAAAAATGTAGTGTATTTTAATAAAAAAGACAATCTGATTAATAAAGGACCAAAGGGGTACGGTTGACAAAGATTGAGTTAATCACATGAGAATATTATACAAAATTGATCCCAAGAACATAGAAGGGTAAGTAACAAAAACATTTTGAATGTGCATGTTGATGATGGTTTATGTTTTACAGATGAAACTTATTGCCCTTTCTTGAGCACAAGAGGATCATCTACATGACCTAGCAGAGTAGAGTAATATAATGGGAAAAAACTTTATATCATGACAAAGGTAGGTATTAGTAGAGTCAAAAGATGTAAGTATTGGTTCACACTGCAAGCATGTGAACACAGTGTTGATCATTATTAGGAGTAAGAGGACCCAGGTGAGTACAGAAAAAAGGCAGTAAGGGATACAGTCTTTAATATATAGCATTTTCCCAAGATAGGCGCAAACAGGTGTGAGCATAGAATAGCATGTATAATCAAGTATGACCATCTCTGACAAGGATGTCGAAGACTTCAGATAAAAGGTGGAGTAACCTTTTTAAATTTTGATGAACAGCAAAATGCCAAAAGGGTAGATTTGGCAGACGTGAAGGAAATGGTTCGAATAGGCAAACAATGTATTTCTTATATGTCACATTTCTATATATTTAATAGGAACAGTGTTGGGTTCCAATTAACAGGGGTAGGCTAAATTAGTGTAGGCGAAGCAGCAAGCAGCGCACCACGAAACTTGTTTATTATGTCTCAAACAGAATAAAAACACAGCAAGGAAAGGAGATGACCGCGGTTCTACGCAACCAAAAGGAAGACTCCAAAAGACATAGAACAACATTCAGCTAAGCAGGAAAAAGCCGAATACAGGCCTGATTGCGACGCTAATTAATGCAGTATTTAATGTGCACCAACGATCTACAAAAAGCGAGCCTATAGTTAAATGGGCTGGTAGTTAAATGGGCTGGAAGTAGCAAGAGATAATCTTAGTAAACCTCTTTTTATAGACAGAAGGGAAAATTGGTCTATGCTAGGGAGAAACCGGACCCTCTTGCCAGTGCCTAAATGACTGCCTCTATTTCGATTTTCCACAGAAAGCAAGAACCTACACCAGTGTTGTCTTCTTCAGCTACGGATGCGCCAAGAAGACAGAAGATGATGTCCTTTTTGAAATGTTTTTAATCTGTTATGTTCTTTGTCGTTTATTATTTTAATGATAAAGGAAACTCCTTGGTCTGAGAATGTCGACCTTCGGGGAAAATGTGTCCTTTAAAAGGATCTTAAGTGTTGGAAGAAAGGAAAGCCCATAAGAAAATAAGGGCAATATCAGACACAGGTGGATGTATTTATTGCTTAAATCCAGATTATGAGCCAGGTCTTGACATCAGCTAGCATGCATTTTAAAGAGGAGCAAAAAGAAAGAGGAGCAGTCACTTTGGTATATTAGAAATGAAGAAACACACATTGGAGATTGTTTAGGAGGCAGGAATGTTTGAAAGAAACACACAAGTAGCTTTTAAGGGTTGGGGTTGAGGATGAAGTGCTGGCGATAGAAACATACTTATTTTTCAAAAGAAACTCATTCAGTTTTATATTACAGATGGACGGGAGAGAGGTATACATCAGGAGATTGGCGGCATACGAACCTGCGAGCAGAAAGAAAAAGATCAAGGGACCCAGCCAGATGCCCATTCACAGACATTTCTGCTGTGTAATTGTAAAAGCAAACATTTTCCAGCAAAGACTCCCCCTTCCTTGTGTACTCCAGAAGAAGTAACTGAATACCGCATCCCTTGTTTAAATTGTTCTTTGTGAAAGATTCAATTGCTATGTGATAGACTCCGGGCCTATGCATTTAAAGGGCCTGGGAGACCTAAAGGACACAATTACAAGATGATCAGACCAGGATAAAGATATATGGACATGGAAGATGCCAACGCAAGAGGAGTCAGGTGATAGATGTGTTAATGGAAGAAAAATGAAAGAAAATAAACAATCGAAATGTGCATGCGGAAGACCATGGGAGATGATGGCCACCCACGGCCTCTGTCTGAATGACGAGAAGATGGAGCTTCTCCTTGTCAGTTCTGTAGCAAGACTAAATAATCTAAGTAATCAGTTCAATTCCTTCAATATTGACGGCAACAATATAAAAGTTTTTAAAGAGGTGAAAACCTTGGGTTTCTACCTCGACTCAGCTCTAAATCTAAAGAGACAGATTAATGCCACTGCATCTGCCACAGCATACACATGCAAATTGATCAATGCGTGCAAACCCTTTATATCGACAGCCAGCTGCACCATACTGGCCAGAGCTTCAATCTTATAAAAATTAGACTATTAAATGCCTTATATTTAGGCTCGAGCAAATTCAATATGAACAAATTACAAATGCTTCAGAATAATGCTCTAAGAAGTGTGTTCAATATTCCTATAACCCATCATATCTCAGACATCAGACAGAGTACTAACTGGCTTGCAGTTAGAGATAATATTAAATTCAAAACTTTAACTCTTACGCACAAATGTCTCACCAACTCTGCCCCCAAATATTTTGCCTACCAAAACTACATACTCATACTGCCTGAATGTACCTAGATTTAAACTGCAAAAAGCAGGAGGAAGCAGTTTTCCAGTTATGGCCTCAAAACTTTGGAACTCACTACCTGTTGACCTAAGAACCAAACCACCCTACTTTAGCTTTAGGAAGAATACGAAATCCTGGCTCCTATCCGTCGATGTATAATTAATGCACTAATCTGAACTTTTCTGTAAATATCAGCATGCAACTTGTATAAACTCCTGTAATTTATTGTAAACATTTCCAACTGTCTTGCTGTCCTGTCTGTATGCATCTTTTGTAACTATGTAACGAGCCTAGATATCTACGGTTTTGGTTCGCTTTATAAATAAACGAGAAATAAGGAGATGTCGTTATCGGGTAGGAGTAAGGAAGATGTGCAAACCAAAAGGTGTACACGGACAGACTAAGATATTGGGCTGGTGGGTTCCCTCAAGGAATGATTTTCTCTCGATTATCGTAGTGGCTGTAATTGCCTGATGTATACAGTTAGTCTAAAATTAAGTGGCTAATAGAGGTGGGATTCCGATAAAAGCAAACAAAGGTGTTCTTTAGGAATACATACATGTTTAGACTAGGAGAATACAATAGGTTATTGTTGACTTTGTAGAAATGTTTTACAATATCTCCCATGTTAAAACAGTTCCCCGCACTGAGGAGGGGGTGATTAGGACAGGGATGTATAGGTATACTAAATATGGGAGAGGGTGGACATTGGGTGTAGTGGCCATGTATTGAATAGGTGTCTAAATACAGGCCAGAGGGGGGAAGTGTAGAGGAGGGGCTAGACTTTCTAGACCCCCACCCTTCCCTCAAATCGAATGCAGATAACTTGTCAGGCTTTTCCAGTATTGCAAAAATCAGAATTGTAGCGCTTTTTCGGACAAAAGGCACATTTTAGGGCGATATATATTTTTTAGAATCAGAATGCCTTACGCAGTGGAGGGTATCTCAGGTAGTATACATATATCATTAATGTCAAAAATGTAGTCTGGAAACTGGACAGAAAATAAATTATGCTCAAAAGTAGGTTGCCATTAGGTAGAAAGGCTAAATATTCAGACGGGCTGGATTCTAAAATGGCTGATGGAGGCGGATGGTTTTTTCCCCCACCAAGATGGTGGGGGGAAAAACCCATAGTCATGCAAAGATAATTAAATAATGCTCTAACAGCAGTTCATTGAAAGTTCACTGAAAGACATGTCTGGGTTTATATTTAGAACTTCTTGGCAGCAATTCTAGCATGGCATTGATGGGCTGGAGGAGGCCAGTTACAGAGCTGAGAAAGTACTAATTAGACAGAACAGCTGTTAAACTAGCAACAAATGTGTTGAGTTAATGGGCAGTGCACTGCAGCTGATGCTTATATTTAGACTTTCCTGGCAGGAAAGCATGGTATTGCCTGCCAAAATGACTCAAGAGGGGCTCCCAAGGCTGTTATTTTTCTAGAAAAAGGATTTATAATGTGTTTTTAACTGAAACTTACACAAGCTATTAGGTCAAGTGACAATCAAAATAGTCTTGCCAAATTATGTCATGAGGGCTTGATGATTGACAGTCAAGCCAACCAACCCTGGAATAAATAAGGGCTCTTCTTTAATTGAAAGACAACCAAAATGAATTACGAAATAAAATGAAATGTTGCATCAGCCGTGAAAAAGTATATAAACCCAGTGATTTTGGGAGCTCATTGCTGCAACTTCTGATGTCTCAATAAAGATGACTTCGGAAAGCAGCCCAGGCCAGTCTGCCTCCTTGCCCTGTGTCCTGTCTCGGCTGCATGGTCCATTGGTGTCATGCCCAGGGAGGGCACTGGGCCCTCCTCTTCACAAGTATCCAAACAACACTTATACTCAAGGTTGTCTAGTGAAATAATTATTTATTGAACAGTCAGTTTAAAATAAGCTTTCATAGAAAGGGCACTATATAGCAATAGACAATATACTTCAAAAACACATCCTCAGATTTAAGTTCAGTAGATACCCTTCTGGGATGTCATACACACACACACTCCCTACACCCTCAGGTGACTTTAATAGCTAGGACTTTGTGGACATTGATAGATCACTTTTGGCACTTCAAAGCAATACTGAGTTTGTGGAAAAGGAAAGGATTAGGGAAGGAAACAAAAGGTTAACAAGTTTTCTGAACGGGTAAGTACTTTACAATCCCCCAATGCAATATAGGTTAACCCTTTCCCAGCAATACAAGTAACTGATGTATCATCTAAGAGGGACAGCTAAACACAGTCAATGGGTCAGAAGAGTCTGCAGGGAGCCAGGACAGCCAAAATCAATTGAACAAAGACTAGGGGAGCTGAGGCACTTCTTGTAGATAGCACAAAAGTCTTGCACAATGTTATATAGAGTTTGTAGAAAAGAATCACTGTTGGGCCACCAGCGGTAATGCTTGTGAAGCTGCAAGCAACTCTGCCGAAAAAGCAGCTACTGTAAGTCTCCATTGAGACAGACAAGCTACAGACCAAAAAGGTAAGTACCCCTTCAGTCAAGACAGTACCTTAGGTTGGAAGAAGAGGATCTATTCGGCTTCTGTTCCTGTTGCAGCCTGCAGATCCTGTTTTCTGGTCCTCAGTCGTGGGGACAAGAGGGAGGATGTCTGGGGACTCCTGCACTGCGGTTTGAAGGTCAGCGGCAGCTATGGTCTCTTTCCAAATCAGCGGCACTTCAAGGTTTGAGCTACTGGTCAATAGCACCACAGCGGTTCTTGGACACCTATGCGCTCCCCTTGCTTCTGGGGTCTAGCACTCTCGTGAGGTGGCTCAGGCTTGGGTTGTCCTGCTTAGAGAGGGTCCTGAGGATCTTCCTGGAGCTTGGGTCTATCTTAAAGATGATTCACTCATTTCTGGTGTTTCTGACCCGTGGCACTCGGTTCCAGCCACAGCAAGGTGGTACAGCCAGCAGGGAGAGGGGTTTCAGTCTTGAGGTCGAATGGTCCCACCAACCCAAGGGAAGTCGTCGTCTGTTCTGAGCTTCTCTAGTCGATATGAAATTTGGAGCATCAGCACTGCAGCAGGGCTTCACCGGGCAAACCAACGGTTCAGGAGGGTGCAGCAAGCATCTCTTCGTTTCTTTCTTCAGATTCTTTGTCCAGTGGTCGACTCTGCCTTCTGTCTGAGAGACCTTGCCTTTTATGCAGGTTTCTCCCATCCATTCACAGCCTAGCTGTCACTCATACAGCAGGGTGGCTGTCCTGCAAGGACAGCCAGACAATCACATTTGGGTGCATTCAAGTAACCAAGGAGATTAAGCACATGGAGTTTTGGGCACCTCCCTCGCTTCCTGCCCTTCCAGACACGCTGGAGCCAGAGGAGGCTTTCAGCACTGACAAAACAAGGACAAACCTGGTTTGGTGCAGAGTAAAACCCAAGTATGACTTCAAAAGCAAGAAATGGTGAAAAAGGAAGACCAGGGCCACTTTGACACAATGGTCAGCCTTGGGTGCTATTCTGCAGCTGAGGATTCAGCCTGCAGTAGAAAAGCACAATGGTAGAAAAATTAAACCACTGCCACCTGCCATTTAAAGTAGTGAGTGTAACATAAAATGTTTTACCTGAGTAAGTAGAAAAGGGGGCTATTAACTAACCCCCTCACCCCCAGCACTCCATATAAGATGGGGTGTGCTGGATCTACAGAAAGAAAAAGTTAAGTAAAGTCAATTTCACTTTACTATTCTTGGGAAACAGTACTTCTCACAAGAAAAGGTATTTAAACCTTAAGAGAAAACTAAAGGCTATCTCTGTCACCATAAAAAAAGTAATGCCTAAAGAGTTTTGTCAGACTCCAAAAACAAATGAAACGGAGTCCAAATCAGATCAAAAATACATAGTGTGAGAAAAAGGTCTCACTCACTCCAGGATAAGAATTAAAAGTCCTAAAGTCCAGCAAAAGTGATGGGGGGTCTCTAAGGTTGAATGAAATAGACTAAGGTACAGGAGGATTTAATCCACTCCTGGATGAATCTCTTAATCCAGTCGGTCATACTTTCTGGAGAGACCATCACCATTCTGGTGATTACACCCTATGGTGAAATCAAACCCGTGGAGGCTGATTGACCACCTTAATTTAGGATTCTCCCCCCTGTACAATGAAGGATTGGTTGTAGTCAGGAGCTGTCAAGATTGGAGCTTGACAAAGGGTTTTCTCAGTCCTTCAAAAGCCTTAGTGCACTCCTCATTTCACCTGCCCTTCTTGGGGAATGTGGGTGAGGAGATCACATTCAAGGGAGAAGATATGGTTCCATAGCTCTCTATGAAGTTCCTGTAGTACCCAGTGAGACCTAGGAAGGCTCTCACTTGGGTCTGAGTAATAGGGGTGGCTCAGTCTTGTACAGCCTGTACTTTGCTAGGTAATGGCCATATTTCACCTGCTCCTACCTCATGTCCAAGGTAGACCACTTCACTCTGAACAATTGGACATTTATTAGCCTTTATGGTCAGATGCGCCTGTTCAAGGGCCTGCAAAACATATCCAAGGTGGTGAAGACTCTCTTCCCAAGTGGGGCTGAACACTGCAATACCATCCAAGTATGCCATGCAGAAGTCCTGCATCCCATTCAGAACTAGATTCACCATCCTCTGCAATGTAGCAGATGCATTTGCGAGTCCAAAAGTCATAACCTTAAACTGGTAGAGGCCTCCTGGGGTAGAAAATGCAGTTTTTTCCTTGGCATGGACTGTCAGAGCTATTTGCCAATAGCCTGAGGTCAGGTCAAATGTACTGAGGAACTTGTCTGAACCAGGTTTGTCCACCAGCTCGTCTGTCCCGGGTAAATGATTGCCAACAGTCATGGTAACTGCATTAAGAGCTCTAAAGTCCACGCAAATCTCAATTGAATCTCAATTCCTCGGTTCCTGCTTTTGGCACTAGTACATCTGGACCAGTCTATAACCCCAAGATGAAGCATCTTCTTGACCTCTTACTTTATGTGGAATCTTACATGGTCTGACATTCTGTAACCCCTGCTTTTGACAAGCAGACTATCACCAATGAGAATGTCATGCTGGCTTCAAGGGGTCAAGCCTGGTGTTAGCGAGAACAGGGAGGGAAATTGATTTAACATAGCCTCGCATTCCTCCTGTTGTTGCAGATTCAGATCTAAAGCGAGTTTTATCGTAGGGTTGTCCCCTGAGGAGCTCAGGGAGAGGCACATTCTCCTCCAACTCTTGATCACAGGCTAGAAGCAAAACTCCTATTTCGGGTCTGGAAACATAAGCCTTCAGACGGTTAGTGAGAGACCCTAGAGGCCTTCTTGGGATGCCCAAGTCCACTAAATAATTGACTTCTCCAAGTTTACCCACAACCTTGAAGGGTCCCATCTATTTGTCCTGTAAGGCCCTCTGCCTTGTAGGTACCATAACTAATACAAGCTGGTCTGGAGTAAAATCTGGTCGTGCCAATGTTTGACTAGAGCCTGACCTGCTTTCAAGTTATCAGAAGCTTCTGGCCTCACGAGTGCCATTCTCCTCTGGAGGCCTAACACATAGTCAGTGACACTCACCGGCTTGAGGGAAGGAGCACTCTCCAACCCTTCCTTGATCAGGGCCATAGGGCCTCTAAGCAGATGGCCATAGAGCAGCTTAAAGGGGTTGAACCCAGCCCCTGCTTGAGGGACTTCTCTATAAGCAAAGAGACTAAGGCTCAGGAACACGGGTCTGCATCGCTGTAGCAAGACAGAATCCAGCTCGACCCCTCTTCTTCAAACCAGAGATACTGTTAAGACATGCAGTACTTACCTCAATTTCGGTTGAGCTGTGCCTTTCTCTGCTGGGAAGTGCATTAGCTTATTTTTAGAGTGGAGTCCAATTCTTTCTCACAGACGCTTGTGACCCTACAAGTGATTTTCTACAAACTCTCTAACTTTGTGCAAGACTGTTCTAATCTAATGAGTGCCTCAGCTCCATAGACTGTTCCAATTGACCTTGGCTGTCCTGGCTCCCTGAATACTCTTCTAGTCCATTGCCTTTGATATTGTTTGTCCCTCATAGGTGGTAACTTGTTATAGACTGTTATTGCTGGAAAAAGCTTGTCTAGATTTCATTGGAAGATTTAGTTGTCCTCCATTTACTGAAAACCTGTTTAACCTTTTCCTTCCTTAAACCTTTCCTTTTTGCAACCTCAGAATCTGCAAAGTAACTAGTGTGATATATGAATGCCATTACTGACCTTGTGAATGAAGTCCCCTAAGGGTGTAGGAATTGTGTAAGAAGCATATCCAAAGAGTATCCACTCACCTGTTCCTATTCTGAAATGTAATTTTAAAGTATATTTACAGTGTTACATAAATTGCCTTTTTAAAGAACGCTCATTTAAAAATTGATCAAAGAACTACAACAGAAACCTTGAGTATAAGTGTTACTTGGCTACTTGCATTGACACATTTAATTTGTACAGCTCTGCAGCTCACATTTACCCGTCTTGAGCGAGGCCTGGTTGCTCAGTCAGACTACCAAGTTGTGTAGTACAGACCTATACCAAAAGGTGGGTTACCCATTACCAAGCAGATAAGTGTTGTGTAGTATCACATAGTGTGACTGCATGAATTCTTACCCAACACCTCCTTAATAACTCAATACTGCAAAGGTGATATAAAATAAGTTTTATACTGACATCAAATGACGTCACCCTTGGTGTTGGAAAATGTGTAACATGAATGAATTACTCACTACCAACTTAGTGTAGTATAGGCCTATATTAAAAGGTGCGTTACCCAATACCAACAAATAAGTCTTGTGTAGTCCCACACCTGTTGGACTGCACTAATTCTTAACAGCAGCAACCATTGCAAGTTTCTGTATTGAGCAAACATTGAAATTGCAACACTACAAGTGGTAGGCAGAGGCAAAATATTTTCCATGTATAATGTTATATGCATGCATCATTGATCAGGTTACTTAAAAATAGAACACTGCAGATTAAAGATGGATGTTCATATGCAAGCATATCAGACATTTTATACAGCCCTGCTATAACTTGGCCTTGCATTGAAAATAATTTGCATGCAACTGGAAATAAATGATTGTTCGTCAAAGCACTAGATGTACAGACAACCATCTAGACAAGGTGGACATGCTTGAACATGGAGCATGTAAAACACAAAAATGGGACAAAAACACACATGCCAGCAGATAGATTCTTTTCACCTTCAAAAGGGCAAATGAAAACACTAGTCCGATGATAGTGGTGCATTCTGGAAAGGAACACAGTATGGGAATCTTCGCACATTACAATTTTCAAAGCTGCACAAACACCATCATCTTCTTGCAGATTTGAGAGAGGAATAAACAGTGGTAAAACCCATACTTTCTAGCAGCCATGTCAGGCTTAGCTTCACCGAGGAGGCCCAACAAGGCCGAAACATGCCTGGGGTTGATTGCGTTTCCATGCAGAGGGGACCTGGTCTAACAGTTCGGGCAGGGCTGCTACCTTTGCAGGCAGTACCTGATTAATTTATGAAATGAAAAGTTATTTTATTCATTATCGCGCTCATACACAAGTGTTTCAGAGCGCGACCAGGCAAAGGGAGGGGAACAGGGGAGAAGAAAACAATCTTACTAGGCCCAGTGACATTAATAACGCACAAGTGCATGCGAAAGAGAAAAGGGGGGGGCATGGAAGGGGGGAGAAGTGGAACGTCCGGAACAGAGGAGAGAACAGAATAAATAAAAATAAGTAAAAATAAATACAGGCGAAAAACAGTGGTAGTGCAGCCAGCAAGTGGCAAGTGCTAGGTTAGTCAGATAGGGTGTATCTGATAAGTGCAGAAGAAATGTGGGTGGGGGAACTGTATGGGTACGGATACAGACCCCAGTGCAAGGGGTGGCCCAGAGGCAGTGCGGCAGGGTGAGCAGGTACCTGGGCCCGAAGGACAGAGGGCGGCCAGGTGCACGGTGCAGAGAAAAACAGATCAGCAGGTGAGAAGAGGGGCAAAGGAAGAAGCGAAGAGGAAGGTCTTGAGGTGCTTCCGGAACCAGAGATGGTTCTCCTCCAGTTTTAAGGTGGTAGGGAGGCTGTTCCAAAGGAAGGCTCCAGCCGAAGACCGATCTACCCCCAGCTCCTTTCTTAGAAAAACTACTGACAATGAGTGAGCTAGAAGTAGAGGAGTGAAGGGCTCAAGAGGGGAGGTATTTACAGAGGGATAGTTGAGGTTATTTTGGACCCAGGCCTCAGAAAGCCTTGTGGACAATGCAGAGGGTTTTAAATGTAATCCTTGCATCCACTGGGAGCGAATGAAAGGATTTCAGTGCTGGAGAGATACAATCCCAGGTCTTGAGGCCAAGGAAACGTCTTGCAGTCCTGTTCTGGATTAATTAGAAAGAGGCTGTTACAGTAGTCCAACCTATAGAGAACCAGAGCTTGGGAGACAGTGAGCTTCTGAGGGAAGGAGAGGAAAGGCAGAGTACCTCTAAGGAGGTGCAGTAAGAGGTTTGACTTTTTAGAGATGTCAGAGATGTGTGCAGAGAAGGAAAATGTGGAGTCAAAGATGACCCTGAGGTTCTTAGCATCGCAGGTAGGAGGAGGGCCAAGGGAGGCCGGCCAGAGTGTGAGGGGAAAGGATGGTGAAGGTGTACAAATGAGGAGGATCTCAGTCCTGTTGGCATTTAGACAAAGATCCTGGGCACCACACCAATTTTGAATGGCGATTAGGCAATCAGAGAAGGAGAGGAGGTGGCTGAAGGAAGCCTGAAAATAGTACTGGAAATTTGATCGGAAAATGGAAAAGCAGTAGGCGAGAGCTGCCAGGTAGTGGTTGAAAAGCCAGGGTGAGAGGTTAGACCCCTGGGGAAGATGACATGTAGAGAGGGAGATAGAAGATAGGAAGGACCAAAGTTATACCTGGGAGGGTCGATCAGAGAGGAAAGAGGTCAGCCAGGCCAGAGCCTGATCAGTGATACACCCAGGTTGTCACAGAGACGATTGAGCAGGATGGTATGGTTGAACGTGTCAAAAGCAAAGGAGAAGTCAAGTAGGATGAGGACAGGGGGAATGTTAGAGTCATGGTTGGAGAGCAGGTCTGCATGGATGTTCAGGAGAGCAGATTCCATGCTTCTGGCAGCTCTGAAGCCAGATTGTTGGTCATGGAGAGAGCCAACAGAATTGTAATGAATGTTAAGTTGAGAGATGGCCAGCTTTTCCAGGGGTTTACCCAAAAAGGGAGTAATGGAAATTGGGCGATAGTTAGCCGGACAAGAAGGATCAGCTGTGGGTTTCTTGAGGAGAGGATGCACAAGGGAGTGCTTCGGAGGGGAAAGATGCAGAGGCAAAGGAGGGGTTGCAGAAATCGGCAAGGGCCAGAGCGAGGGTGTATATATGTGGTCCTTAATGGTTTTAGCGGAACAGGGATGGACCCGTTTTGTTGAGGCTTTCATAGATCGTACTGGTCTAGCAACCTCATCAGGGGAGAAAGGAAGAGAAAGAGGGAGGAGAAAGAGGGGGGGTTAGCTGAGGGAGAGTCAGCGAGCAGAGAAGGAGAGGGGAGGGAGCAGAGGAGAGGGCAGACAAGATGTCCCGGCTTTTAGAGATACAATGAGAGGCAAGGGCATTGCAGAGGGGCTGGGAGGAGGGGTTGAGACTGCAGCGGGGTTGGCCAGCTCTTTACAGATTTTAAAGAGTTCAGCCGAGTTGTTAGATGCCGCAAATATGCAGGCTTGAATGTGGACTTTCTTCTTGTTGCGGACAGTCTCGGTATTGCCTTTGGAGCAGGCGGCAGGCCAGTTTGTCAGAAGATGAGCAAGAAGCCCTCCATTTCCTCTCAGCCGCCCTACACTTACTTTAAAGCGTAGCTAGGTCAGAGTCATACCAAGAATTGCACTTGGCTTTGGACTTCAAACGGATCCTCATGACAGGGGCAAGAGCATCGAGAGTAGCAGAAATATAGGAGTAGAGCAGGGACAGGGCCATTTCAGGGTGTGAGTCAGCCCAGGGTGTAGAGGGGAGAAGGTGGCAGCGAAAGACTGGACTGAGCCACGCTTCATGGGCCGGATGTCCGAGAAGGTGGGTGGCAATCTTGGGGTAGGCTTGGCTTGCGGGGAGATGGAAAGATGAGAGGAGGCAGTGATCACTCCAGGAGAGAGGAGTGGTGAGGGAAGTAGAGAGGGGGAGGCCAGAGGACATCAAGTGTGTGACCAGCAGAGTGAGTCGGGCCGGAGGGGAGGTTAGAGAGGGAGAGTGAATCACAGAGGTCGCGAAAAAGCACAGATGAGGAACAGGGAGAATCAAGGTAGATGTTGAGGTTACCAAGGAGGTGGAGTTGAGTGGTTGAGGCCAGAAGGGAGAAGGAGAGGTCTGCCCACTCTGATAGAAAAAGAGGTGATTTGACCAGGGGGCCAGTAGAGAGTAGCAACAGTAAAAGAGTGGCTGGGAGAGAGCCTGCAGTATGGCTGGACCCCTTTTGCAATGAGGCAGACAGGCTAAAAATGGTGGTGTGGAAGGTTGCTCGGAGCAATGCCAGTGGTTCAGAATCATTCAAAACCTTCTTCCACCCATCACTTTTGTGATTTTAGCCTATATTAAGACAAAATGTCAACATACTATCTCAGTTACAGTTTGAATTTAGGAAAGGTGGTGGTAGATATGACCAATGTTAAACCATTGAGCATAACTGGTTCGCAACATTTTTAATTTGCTAACTAAAGTAAAAGCGTGTGGTGTGCTTGTGTTGCTCAATTACCCGTTTCAACTTATTTATAGTTTATTTATACAGGCACACAAAGAGCAATTTAGCTAGAGTGAATACAAGTTTTCTGTATTACACGTGAAAACGAAAACCTTCATACACCCACAGACACTTGTTATACTACCAGAGCTTACTTACCAAGAGAGTCAATGAAGTCTTTGTTATTCTGGTAGAACCGGAGATAGGATGATAACTTGGCACTCACAAAGATAGTTAAAAGCTACACAAAAAAAAAAAATAATACTCTTTAAGCCACAAATTGATTGCTTTTACGTCCAAAGAGATTTTGGAAAATATGGCAGATCAAAATAATGCAATGGAATAATTACACACTGTAATCGTTCAAGAATATGAAGAATAAAGTACATAATCAATATGTGCATGTTAACTAAGGTGGTCAACCCCTTCAGTACCAACACGAACAAGCATTTTGCATTTCAGATCCAAGACTTTTTCATAACAACTTTGAACATTATGGGCAGTGGAAAAATGCCCATTATATAAAAACACAATATACTCTACGTCCTGTCCCCTCAACTCCATACTGTATGCGTGTCCCCATATGGGGACGGGACCAGAGTTCTTTTGCCCTGCAAAAAAATAGCACTTCCCATTTAAGGGAATTAATTTAGGCGCGCATAGGCATTAGAGCAGACATGAACGCGCATGCTGACCGCGGCCTATGGTGCCACACCCTTGGCGCATGTCGGGTTCGGTAGGTGTGTGTCGTGCAGCACCCCATTTCCTGCGTCAGATAACCATTCACTTGTGATTAGAGTATTTGGGCCAGGAACACCAGTGGAATTTGTGTGCCGCAAGCAACACACTTACTCCAGTTTCACTTAAGAACAGGCTAGCCAGGTGGAGAGATCTTTTCGAGGTCTCTGCCAGATCATCAGAAGAGATTTGAACACAGGAAAACCAAAGAAAAGGTAAGTGAAACTCTTTTTTTTAATTATTTTTTTTTTAAAGTGCCTCAGAAAGGGTACTCCTTTCTGGAGAGTTCTCGGACCGGGAGGCGTCGGCAAGACTACTACCGGTACGAGGCAAGAGGATCTTTGGATCCTCCCGGGCCTAGTACAGAGGGGCATAAAAGCTCTATTACCGGACTTTCGTCTGAGGGGCTTGTAGGCTCTAGCTCAGGGCATAGATCTGACGTAGCATCAGTGTGCAGGACAACTGGCTCTTTAGCCGAGGGCACATCGCCCCTGAACCCCCACCAACTCCCTCAGTTACGACAGTCTTTCTGAAGTCCAACTAAGGGCTTAGTAAAACCATTCAACTAAGATAGTACAAGACTGCACTCTTAGTATAAGGTTGTAGCACCTGAGTTCAGGGTAGCATAGACGGAGCAGTCAGACTTATCTCAGGAGGGGGAGACGGCTGTAGAATCAGTACAAAGAAATTGGAATACAAATGGTCCAAAGAAACACTATGTATTGTAAAAATAAATGGTTTATTTAAATACAAGTAGGTCCAGATAAATCTTGGGGGCAATACGTACTATCACAGATCATATAAAAGCACACCACTATGCTTGAAGGTACACAGACCAAAGCATATAACCTAATTTGGATAACCTAACAGTTCTAAGGAAGTCAAAACCAATAGTTACTTTTAGATTACTTTCAGTAATGCCAGGGTAGTAGGCCCCATCAGTTGTACTGTTACGCTCAGCAAGAAACCACATAGCAAGCCAACTGGACAATATACTTTTCAGAATAGTGGAAAACTTAGGAACAGTAAAACACCTATAACTCTGATTCAGAATAACAGTTATTCTAGGGGAGTTGGACCTTGGGGTGTAGTATTCAATTACAGTTGCTTTTATGTTCACAGACTAAGGGAAGCAATAACAAACTTATTTTAGGATAACAGAGTTATACTCAACGCAAGTAAAACCTATATACTTTTGTAAGGAGTTAACAGCAACCTAAAAGGTAAGTATGACAGAGGCAGACTTATTCTGGACCCGCTAACAACAAGTCAGGGGAAGCAACATCAGGAATAATGAAGTGAAATCAACAGCAATACTTTTTTCGGAAGAGGGGAACCCAATTCACAGGCAATTAAATTAACCCTTTACCTACTTTGTGTTAGAATGGCGAAACAGTTTTCAAGGAAAGTAAGACTGAGAATAATTGTTTAAGAATGCACAAAGCTTATTCAAGGTAAGTAAATCCTATATATACTTTTCAGAATGGCAACACATATCTAAGGTAAGTAATAACTTTGTTTAACTATTCACTCAGAGTTTAAAGTTACCAACTCACTCATTTACATGTAAGTAAACTTTTCAAAACTTGTTTTACTTTTCAAGGCAGACCCCTTAAAGTATCCAGCCCTTCCAAATTCTATTACATGAGTTCTCCCAGAGGCAGAAGAGGGACCCTAGTGGTCTAGGAGCCAGCTGTAGGTAGGGTGGGATAGGGCTCAGGTGCAGGCAAAGTAAGGAACACGTTACTTACCTGTAACAGTTGTTCTCCAGCATGGGTCTGGCATGGATTCACATGCTCATGAATATAAACTGTCTTTGTCCTATAAACCAACCACTGAGCTCTGGGTCATACTGCCCCAGCCAATGACTGCCCTCTACCCAAGCCCCTCCTCTGGAAGCCATCTTCAGATTTGGTAGCACGTAAAGTGGCAGTATGACCAAGAAGAGCCGCAGAGGGGCAGGAGGGAGGGTTCACATGTGAATCCACGCCAGACCCATGCTGGAGAATAACAGTTACAGTTAAGTAGCTTGTTCCTTCTCCAGCATGGGGTCAGGAGATAGAAGCCTTGGACAAGGCCTTCCCATGGTTCACAGGACCAAAGTTCACAAAAAGCTGAGAAGTCTTCCGGAAAATCTTCATGCTGGCCACATAAAACTTCAGCATTCGAACCACATCCATCGAATGCAAAGTCCTATGAGCCGGTGACTGTTGGGGAGAATTCTCAAAATGTGCTAATTCCTCTCTACTCTAGAGACCCCCAGCTCTTTTGCTGAACTTTGGGACTCTGTACTTTTTAATTATGTTTGTTTTCTGTGTTTATTTCTTTTGGTTATGGAGTTTTAGACAACTCCATACGCATCCTGTTTTTTTTATTTGTGTCACACAGCACCCTCAGTGCAGTGACACAGGGAAGCCTTTTAGGCTGTCCCACGTTTAAATACCTTCTATGGGATTAACTACTGTTTCCAAGAAGAAGATAAAGTGAAATTGACTTTACTAGTCTTTTCCAAATTCCTAGACCCAGCACACCCTTTCTTACAATAGAGTGCTGGAGGGGTTACTTAGTATCCGTGTCTAGAAACTCACATAGCAGTCAAATGCTACTCCTTTCTATCGAAACGGCTGGTGGCAGTGGTTTTACAACTACCATGATTTTTCCAACCGTGAACACCGGTAGCTAAAAATCGCGGCAGCCATGTTTTTTAAGATGGCGCCTTAAGCCCTTGTTTAAATGGGTCCCGGTCTTCTTTTTTCACCATTTCCTTTTGAAAAGGTCCTTCTAGTGTTTGTCTGTGTGCGCAAAACCAGGTTTGGTCCCTTTGTTTCCATGCCTTTGGCGGGCTTCAGGACTGAAGACCGCCTCTGGCGTCTCTGGGGTGGGCAAGTGAGGGAGGTGCCTGAAACTCACTGTGCTTAGTCTCCTAGGAGACCCAAATGCACTCTGGCGTGATTGGCTGACTGTCTGGCAAGGACAGCCACCCTGCTGGGTGAGTGGCAGCGGGGCTGGAATGAATGGGAGAAAACTGTTTAAAAGGCGAGTCTCGTGGACTGGAAAACAGTCGACCACTGGAACGAAAGAACCGAAGACGAGCTGGAAGAGGATGGCTGCTGCAACTCCTGGACTGTTGGGCTGCCCGGTGAAGCCTTGCTGCAGGTCTGAATCGCCAAAGCTCCTTTCGACACAGAAGCCCCTTGAAGGACGACTTCGTCCTTTGAGTTGGTGGCACCAATCAACTCGTAAGCCACCTGGATACCATTCTCGGAGCTGGTTAAGATTAACCAGGGGGAAGGACACCAGCTTGTGTGCTTGACGACAGCTACTAGAACTGAAGTGACTCCATTTTGTCAGCGTTTTCCGACGATCCCGTGCAGTGCAGGAGTCCCGACATCCTCCCTCTTATCCCCACGGCTGAGGCTCAGGAACAGCAAAATATGCAGGAACTGCCAGGAACCAGCGTCTTCAGCAGCATCTTTTGATTCACATTTAGGTACTGTGCCAACCCGATTGAGAGAATGCCTCTCTCGCGGTGAAAGTTTGTGGAACTTTCCCAACTTGCATACCTAATCAACACCTGATTCTTTTTCATACAAACTACTTCTGAGAACGTTGGCAAAGACTTTACCGTTTACTTCAAGAACTGCTGTTTCCTATCCAAGACACTAGCCCATTGACTTTGGCCTATTGAACTGAATCAAGTCCTCTAATGAACTAAAGCTATTAGCACTGCCCAAGAAAGTACTTGTGATCTATATGCTAACTTGTGCCTTTTTACTCCCATTGAAAGTAACAAAGCCATTTTGCTCCAGGGAAGCCTAATTTGTTTGGAACTTATTGGGTTGATATTGAAGTGTATTTGTGTATAGTTGCCTCCTTGTAGTGAATGTTTTCTAAATGATTGTGTAATAAATTAATAAGTGTTTTACCAAGAAACCTTGAGTGTTAGTGTCTACTTGAACCACTGTGATTGTAAGACCTCTGTGTAACATCCTTGTACTGCTCACATTCCGTCTTCAGATAAGCCTCAATGCTCAGCTCGCTACCACAAACTGTGTAGTACAGACTTATACCAAAAGGTTGGTTTTGCTTACACCTGTAGTCCTAACTGTGTGTGGTGGTCCCAGACGTTACTGCATGCAATTCTGCCTAACAGTTATGAAGGCATCGGAAAAAAACACACCAAGGGCTCTGTCACGGATTTAAATGAAGGCACACTCCAGACCAGGACTCTTTCCACTGGTGATGGATGTAGCGCACAATAACGCTTTTAATTTTAAGGATTTTGGATTCTGCTTTGAGAAGGCACCCAACCCATCTCACAAACCCCCACCCCCCTATGAAAAACACCCCATGTCGCAATGGACCATGAACCAGGCCGGTGTGTAATAATGAAATATTTATTTTTAAATTCAAAATCAAACAAATCAAATTTAGGGCAGCAATCACCAGTCGGGTGATAATACAGCGAAATGTTATGATACACAATTTAACTTTCTGAAATTTGACACATGTTTAATGGATGTGGAAGCAAAGTCACTTTTTGGACATACTTGTAGATAGCACAACTGTTAGGCACACCCCCTGCAACACTCCCGCAAACACCTGCTGGGTAAGCTGTGTGGGTGGAAAGGAATGGCAAGGAGTCACAAATCAGAGGGGAAAAAATAAAATAAATAAATAAAAATCGGATTGGAAATTCGGTCTTCCACCCCAAAATGGGAGGCCAAAAACGAAATGAAAAAACCTTAAAAAATGAGCAAAATGGCACTCGGAAATCACAAGATAATTAGAGGTCAGTTTACATGTGCGGTAGAATGGACAGGTCAAGAATTTGTGTGGCTGTACTAAAAGGCAAGAAAGCTTAAAAACTACAAAGCAGGGTACTACAACAACATGAATACAGGTAAGAAAATAGACTTGGGAAAGCAATGAAAAAATAGGAAATGTGCAGGAGAGAGTCAAACCAACAAGCAGAAAATCTGCCAGAAGTTACAGAATGAACTCTGAAGCATTTGGACTGGTGCTATTTTGAATAAATAGCAAATGAACTCATAGTGCAAATCTTGAGATTTACAATGAGACAACAATCTAAAGGGAATTTATTTATGTGTTGTACAGTATTTGAATTGAGTAACATTATGAGGAAATGCTTTATTTTGAAATTATTATGTTGATGTATTATTTGTCTACAATATTTCTAAGTTAAGAATTTGCATATACCTATTTTTGCTGTAAAAATTAAAACATATATATGGTAAAACAAAATTGAGGAAAAGAAAGAAAAGTTATTTTTGCATAGTTTATGCCAAAAAGTGTGCACAGAGCCATGGTCATGTTTGTTGTAAAGTGATCCCAAAAACCTATTTGAAGGAAAGCAATGCAGCAAAAAAAAAAAAAAAAAAAAAAAATCACGTGGCCGAATTCCAATTTCTTCTTTTTTCACAGATTTAAACATCAAACAGCTAAGGAAATGAGCTAAACAGTCAACATCGATTATTCTGAGTGACAAAAGGCACATACCAGGTAGGTTCCTGAAGTGAAATGATGACTTTTTATGGAGGTGGCAGAATGGGTTTCTTTATAGGAAAGTAAAATCGGATTTTATAATAAAAACGACTTCACGGGCAAACTCGGTTTTGTTAACAAAAATGATTTGTTCTACTGAGACTGGATTTTAGTGACTAGATCATTAAAGAAAGACCCTGCACGCAAGGAGGTTAATTTGCAATTTTAAGTAATTCGCGCTGCGTTTCTCTTTATATGGGAATTACTTTTTCTCAAAAATGGTACTAATGAAGTACATAAATAGCTAAAATGATTTGAACAGAATTACACTAAAACATGGAGACTAACACGGATTCTTCTAAGGACAGGATAAACCGAGGATGCTGACAATTTGGGGAAATTACTATGGTTTCTTCTGGGATTTGTATAGGGTTTGGACAGAATGCAAGATAACAGAGGGTTTATGCATATTTGGGCTAGGGGAGGGTGACACTTACAAAATGCACCAGAGTTGGGTTATTGGGACAGCTTAGCCGGGTCTCTGGACGGCGAGGCCAGGGTCTGGTCACTGGGCAGCGGCTGGGCTCTCCTTTATGGGAACAGCTGGGCAAACGGGGTCTGGTCTCTGGATTCCCCTAAGGGGATCAGCGGCCTCGCCTCTTCTCCCTGGATTTAGTGGTTCTGCCTGGACCTAGATGGGTGGTTCTGCCGGGATCTAGGATCAGGATAGGTGGTTCGGCATCAGCTACCTTTGGATCTGGTTCTTGAGTCTTGGAGTCTTGCAGGGGAATTTTGAATGTCTGGATTTTTTTAATGTTCTGAATCTCCCTATGCCTCCTCCTTATATAGGCAGGATGACAGGATTTTTACAATGTGGGCTTTAGTAATGTGAACATACCCCTTGAATGGAATATGTCAGGCTAAGGGTGTCCCCCTCCTCCCTGCAGGTGGATTGGTTCCAAGGAAGGGACAACAGTTTAAGTGTGGGCGTTTTTTATGACTGGCTTTGTTTCACCACAGTTACTTTTACCAAAAAAAGTTATGGAACAAAACTCTTATATTTACAAACGTCACCATTATACAAATCAGATAGGCAAATCCCATATTTCACAAGGAATATACTGGTTCAAACGCCCAGTGTGTGCGATGCTGCTTCACCCTTTTGGCACTCTTGCAATTTCTCATGGAAAACCTTTTATTTTGGACATATTTTCATCAAGTTTCATATCTGTGCCATTTACACTTCTTTCCCCAGGAATGCCTTTTTACTGCTGTTCACATCCACATGTCAGAAAGACCCACATGGTCTTATTTTACTTGTACAAAAATTACATTACAACTGTCATAACTTCACATTACTGCTTATTCAGATTACTGAAATAAATGTCTTAATGTAAAAAGTCTTTTAAACCAAAATGGGCTGGATTTGTCCCCAAATGTGGGCGGTTAGGGAGAATTCTCACCCAAGTGCTAAATTCCCTCTACCTTAGAGCCCCCTCCAGCTCTTTTGTATTATTTTGGGACTTTGAACTTTTCATTTTCAATATGTTTTACTCTAGTGTTCTTTTTGCTATGGAGTTTTAGATAACCCCATAATGCATCATCTTTGTATTGTTGTGTCACACAGCACCTTCAGTGTAGTGGCACAGGGGTGTCCTTTGGACTCCCCTAAGTTTAAATAACTTCTCTCGGATGAACTACTGTTCCTCAGGGAATGCAAAGTTAAATTGACTTAACCAGTCTTTTTAAATTCATACACCCAGCACAAACTATCTTCGGATAGAGTGCTGGAGGGGTTACTTAATATCCCTTATGTCTAAACACTATTTTAGCTGTCAAAAGCTACCCTTTCCTATTGAAATGGCTGGTGGAAGTGGTTTTATAACTAACTACCATGTTTTTTCCCGACCGCGAACACTGGTAGCTAAAATCGTGGCTGCCAGGTTTTTCAATATGGCGCCCAAGACCCCTCTGTAAAAACAGACTCCGGTCATCTTTTTTTGCTGTTTCTTTGTGGCAAGGTCCTTCTAGTGTTTAACTCTGCGCGCCAAACCAGGTTTGGTCCCTTTGTTCGTGAGCCTTTGGCTGGCTTCAGGACTGAAGTCCGCCCATGGCGTCTGAGTGTCTGGGGTGGGCAGGAAGTGAGGGAGGTGCCTGAAACTCCCTGTGCTTGGTCTCCTAGGAGACCCAAATGCACTCTGATGTGATTGGCTGGATGACTATCCGGCAAGGACAGCCACCCCACTTGGTGCGTGGCAGCAAGGCTGGAATGAATGGGAGAAAACTGTTTAAAAGGCGAGTCGTTGTTTGCCCGGTGAAGCCCTGCTGCAACCTTGAATTGCCATATCTCCAAATCGACAGAGAAACTCCTTCAAGGACGACTTCTTCCTTTGAGTTGGTGGGACCAATCAACTCAGCAAACGCCAAGATACCATTCTCGGAGCTGGTTAAGGTTAACCAGGGGGAACGACACCAGTTTGCGTTTGGAAGCCACGGCTACTTGAGCTGAAGTGCGCCGTTTTGTTTGCTCCAACAACGATCCCGTGCAGTGCACGAGTCCCCTGACCACCTCCCTCTTGTCCCCATGACGAAGGCTCAGGAACAGCGAGACCTGCAGGAACCAACGTCTTCAGCTGCATCTTTTTGCTCCACTTTAAGGTACTGTGTCATACGGTTGAGAGAGCCCAACTGTGAAACTTTCCCAACTCACAGGCCTAATCAGCTTGTGACCCAGCATATCTTTTTTATCGTCTGAACTACTTCTAAAAACTTTTACAAAGACTTCTCCATTTGTACCAGAACTGTGCTATCCTATCCAAGAACACTAGACTATTGACTTTGGCCTGGCCTATTTAATCAAACTGACCCTCCTGGTACATAGAAAACCCTTCTTTTAGACAATGCAAAGGTTCAAACCCTTTGTACAAACCAATGCTTTTGGTTCGTATTTAAATGTACTGAAGTGCCATTTGGCTCCTTTTTCAGGGGAAGCGCAAACTGTCTTTATAACTTAGTTTGATACTGTAGTATATTGGTGTTTAATATGGAGTTTATTTCTACTAGTGAAAGTTTTCTAAATGACTGTGTAAATAAATGTTTAAGTATTTTTTACCAAGAAACCTTGAGTGTAAGTGTTTACTTGAACAACTGTGTGATACTCCTGTGTAACTACTTCTACGGCTCACATTCCATCTTTAGATCAGCCTGGCCGCTCAGCTCGCTACCAAAAGTGTGTGGTACAGACTTATACCAAAGGTTAGTTTTTGCTTACACCTGTAGTCCCAATTGTGTGTGGTGTTCCCAGAGGGTACTGCCTGCAATTCTGCCTAACAGGCGGTCTTTCCGACCACCAGCCAAATGTCTTCCCCTGGTCAGCTTGCACAAGGGGTGCTATGACTCCCCCTTTGAAGTCCTCCAGTTTGAATGGAAGGGAACTCGCACTTCTTTGTGAAGTGCTAATTCCCATTGGTCCATTGTCCCTTGCTGGGGAAATGCCAGCCAGTCCGATGAGGTCACAAATTTCCACACCTTGCCCCTTTCGTATTTGTAATGGGGCTTCCTTTCCCATGCAGCTGGATACCTTTGAAGTGCCTGCCTTGCCAAACTGGTTCTGGAGTCTTAAACATTTCCTTTTTCTTCTCTCTTTCTTCCCCAGAACCCAAGTCTTTTTGTAAATAAATAGAATATATATTTAAACCACCCCATCCCCACACATATACTGTTTCTGTGCAAATATTGGGATGATTTCACATTTAGCTTTCAAAAGAGCAGTTATCTTGCTTTTGCAAAAGCAGATTTCACACGTGTGTTTATTTCAGTTCATTTTGAGATTCCCAATGCGGTTTCTGTAGCACACATTTTCTTTGGCATTAACTTTCTGAAAGCTTTTTATAGCTCTGGTCAGTTTCTGTACACAGGAATATGCTTGGCAAATGGGTTCTTTGAAACCGACACATAGCAAGTGAGAGAGAGCGAGCTTCCTTTGAAGTACTTTGCGTGAGTTAATGTTTCCAAAATTAAATTCAAGCCGTGTTTCAGTAGAAATCCAAATTCTTGGCCTTTCAAGTGGTTTCCCAGCACCGCAGCTGCTCTGGGAATGATTTTGCCTCACCTCTTGCTACTCGGCAGAAATGAAACATGTCAGGAGGAGTTTCCTTGAAGGGCACAATATTTGTGGAAAATGACTCAAGAGCAAATTTCAAAGCCGCCTTGGGAGTCATGTGCGCAGTTTTAGTATTCAACATGACAGAACAGAAAAAGGTGATGCTGTTCTGAGCAGAGGTCATTTTCTGCTGGATTTAGATGAAAGAAGCAAATGCAGCCATTCTTTGTAGTGGCAGTGTTGAAAGCTTGGCACCCCTGCACCAGGGAAAGAAAGCACAGTCGCTTTTTTTGGTGAAATGGGTAATGTGGTTTTTGTGGTAAGGGGGTTTCTGTTGGAGCTGGCAAATGTACCCCACAGCTAGTTGAGATGAAATTCTGACTGAACCTTGGGCATGAAGGAGGGGTGCGTCCACAGTACCACCCTCGTCTCGTGGAAAGTCAAGTAAGGCAGGACAGGATCTCACCTACCCTCCTGGCAGAGGTGATGGCCATGAGGAAAGCTGTCTTCCAAGTCAGTAACTTGAGCAGAGCTTGATGCATCGGCTCGAATGGGGCCCCCATGAGCCTAGTCAAACAGAATACCGTCCTGGAGACCTGGTGTAGCGGGAGATAGCCGCCAGATGCACAATGGAGGCGTGCGCCAGCCCCGACTTAGCCAACGAGTACAGAAGGGCTAGGGGTGCCGTGACCCTCAGACGGTTAATCTTCTGAGACCGACACCAAGCTGCAAAACGCTTCACTTCAGAGTCGACGATGCCCTGGCCCAGTCCGCAGGCAGCTCGTAACCACCAAACTCTAATGCTGCAGGAGCCAGGCCTTCGGGTTCAGCGATCCTGGGTCTTGGTGCAGGACTGCGCAGCCTCCTCTGGCGAGAAGATCCACGACAACCGGTAGCTTGACTGGAGGGGACGCTGACATGCTAAGAAGGTCCGGGTACCAGATTTGCCTCGCCCACGCTGGCGCTACAAGGATTATCCTGCACCGGCACTGTCTGAGTTGACTAATGACTCATAATAGCAGCGGCGGCGGCAACAGAGGGAACGCGTACAGGAACAGGCCTTCCCAAGGGAAGGAGCATGTGTCCTCCATGATCCCCGGCTGGAAAACCTCTGGCATGTGGTGTTCATCGCCGTCGCAAACAGATCAATCTGGGGACTGCCCCACTTGAGGAAGAGGTTGTCCACTTGATCCTGCCGAAGCTCCCACTCGTGGCAAGAGCGCAGCTCCCTGCTGAGGGAGTCAGCAACAGTGTTTTTGACTCCCGTCAGATGAAAGGAATGAGGAACATCCCATGGATGACGGCCTAGTGGCACAACTCCTGCGCCTCTCTGGAGAGCGCAGGAGATCTGATGCCCCCCCCCCCTACTTCGGGATGTAAAACATTGCGGTAGTATTGTCCATTAAGACCCTCACCACTTTGGACATTAATATATCACTGTTGCATTTAGAACAATAGGAGTTTGTCAAAGAAAAAGGTTATTAGAATCAAACAAGAGATCTCAAATATTCTGAAGCAAGTAAGTACTTTTGGTAACCCCCAATGCAAAGTTAGTTAACCCCTTCCTGGAAGGAAGGCAAAACACAACGTCATGTCAGAGGAAGAAGAGCCATTCAGGGAGCCAGGCCAGGCCAATGTCAATTGGGCAAAACTTTAGGTGAGCTCAAGCAATTCTTGCAGGTAAGTAAAGGTCTTGCACAAGGATTTAGAAGTCTTTGAAGAAAAGAAGAAAACAATAGTAGGGCCACAAGCGGATTAAGCTTGTGAGGTAAAGAAGCTGATAGCAACTCTACAGAAGCAACCAAGACAAGTCTCCACTGAGAACAAGTGAGGTTACACAACAAGAGGTACATTCTTAGACTTTGCAGTACCTTTGGTTAGAAAAAAACGGTTCCAGCTGGCTTCTGTTCCTGTGCAGCTCAGCAGATCCTGTGTTCCTGGGCCTCAGTCGTGGACACAAGAGGGAGGACGTCTAGAAGACTCCTGCAGTGCAACGGGACGGTCAGCGACAGAAAAGGACCAACTTCTATTCAGTGGCACTTTGCGGTTTCAGCTCCTTGCGTCTCAGCAAAGAGCACCACTGCGGAATCCTGGCTGTTGAGATGGGTTTTCCTTGCATCTGGGGTCCAGCACTCTGTTGAGGTGGCTCTGGCTCGGTCAGTCCTGCTTCGTGGGAGTGCGCAGGATCTTCCTGGAGCTCTTGGCCTACTTAAAAGCAACACACACAAACGGGTGTTCCTCTCCCTGGCTCTACGGTTTCCAGCAGCAACTGCAGTGGAAATTCAACCAGCTGTGAGAGGATGGCTCCATGTGGCTTACTTTGGAGTTGATTGGTCCCGCCAACAAGGGGAGAAGTAGTCCTGGCAGGGCTTCTCGAGTTGAGGTGAATTTGGAGCTTCAGCACAGTAGCAGAGCTTCAGTGGGCAAACCAAAGGGCCAGGAGTTGCAGCAGGCGTATCTTTAAAGTTTTTCGGTTCCTTCATCCAGTGGTCGACGCTACCTTCCAAGCCAAAAGACTCACCTTTATACAGGTCTCTCCCTTTCATTCCAGCCTAGCTGTCAGTCACCCAGCAGGGTGGCTGTCCTTGCCGGACAGTCAGCCGGCCAATCATCGCAGAGTGCATTTGGGTCTCCTAGGAGACTAAGCACAGGGAGTTTCAGGCACCACCCTCACTTCCTGCCTACCCCAGACACCCTGGAGCCAGAGGCGGGCTTCACTCGTGAATCCCGCTAAAGACAAAACTAACCAAGGGACCAAACCTGGTTTGGCGCGCAGAGTAAATATCAAGGAGGACCTTTCCACAAAGAAATGGCGAAAAAAGAAGACCGGGCCATTTTGACAAAAATGGCACCCTTGGGTGCTTTACTGCGGCTGCAAACGTAGCCCGCGGCAAATGCAGACTACGGTAGTAAAAACGAAGCCACTGTCACCAGCCATTCAGTGAGGAAAGGGTACCAAACATTTTACATTGGAAGTTAAACAAAAGGGGATACTAGGTAACCACTCCAGCACCCTATTGTAAGACAGTGTGTGCTGGGTTGTTGGGCAGAGTTTGTATGCAGTACCCTTTGGGACCACTACACACAACTAGGACTACAGGTGTAAGCAAAACCAACCTTTGGTGTAAGTCTGTAATACACAGTTTTGTGGTAGTGTTGCTAAGCAGCCAGGCTTATCTCAAGAGGAGAATGTGAGCTGTAAGGATGTTACACAGAGGTCTTCAATTACAAGTATCCAAATAAACTCTTACACTCAAGGTTTCTTGGTAAAACACCTATTGATTTATTTCACAGTCAGTCATAATACATTCACTAGAAGGAGGCAATTTATAGCACACAAAAATATACTTCAGTACTTCACACTATCAGATTCTGAGGTGTTTAAACTACTCAGAAGGAGTAGCAAAATGGCATTCAGAGCATTTGAAGTAGGAGCAAAAAGGCATAGGTTAATAAAAAGAAGATTAGTTACTTTTAGACAGTGCAAATATTTTGAGTTCAGCAGAGGAGTCAATTCAATGCAATAGGTTAGGCCAAAGTCAATGGTCTAATGTCTTGTATAGGATAGGCAGTTCTGGTAGTTAAACGGAGAAGTCTTTGCAAGAGTTCTCAGAAGAAGTTTGTAAAAGAAAGATTTGTATGTTGGGTCACAAGCTGACTAGGCCTGCAAGTTGCCAAAGTTTCAAGCACTTTCGCAGTGAGAGGTACGTTCTCTCGGTCGAGTTTTCACAGTACCTTGCAATGAAGAAAAAGATGTAGCTGAAGACTTCTGTTCCTGGCAGTGCCTGCAGATCTCGCTGTTCCCGAGCCTCAGTCGTGGGGACAAGAGGGAGGATGTCGGGGGACTCTTACACTGGACTGGGACTGGTCAAAAAAAGCTGGCTAAGAAATCTTCAATTCCGGTAGCTGTAGACAAGCACACAAACTGGTGTCCCTCTACCTGGTTATTCGGTTTCCTGCAGCACTCTGAGGAAATACAACCAGCTCCGAGAATGGTATCCAGGTGGCTTATGGGTCGACTTGATTGGTCCCACCAAAAAGGGAGAAGTCGTCCCTGAAGGGCTTCTCTGTCGAGATGAACTTGGCGATTCGGACCTGCAGCAAGGCTTCACCGGGCAAACCCATGATCCAGGAGTTGCAGCAGCAGTCCTCTTCAATCTAGTCTTTAGTTCTTTCGTTCCAGTGGTCGACTGCCTTCCAAGCCAAGCGACTCTCCTTTTATCCAGTTTCCTCCCATTCATTCCAGCCTAGCTGCCACTCACCCAGCAGGGTGGCTTAACTTACCAGACAGTCAGCCAGCCAATCACACCAGAGTGCATTTGGGTCTCCTAGGAGACTAAGCACAGGGAGTTTCAGGCACTTCCCTCACTTCCAGCCCACCCCAGACACTCGGGCGCAAGAGGCGGTCTTCAGAACTGAAGCCCGCCAAAGGCGTAGTAACAAAGGGACCAAACCTGGTTTGGCGTACAGAGACAAACTAACAGGACCTTTCCAAAATGAAATGGCAAAAAAAGAAGAGGGGGACCGGTTTAAACAAAGGGGACTCAGACGCCATCTTGAAAAACATGGCTCACGCGATTTAACGCTACCGGTGTTCGCGGTCGGGAAAAATCATGGTAGTTCGCTGTAAAACCACTGCCACCAGCCATTTCGAGAGGAAAGGATAGCATTTGACTGATACATGAGTTTATAGACATAAGGGATACAAAGTAACCCCTCCAGCACTCCATTGTAAGAGTGTGCTGGGTCTAGGAATTTAAAGAGACTAGTAAAGTCAATTTCACTTTACATTCTCTGGGAAACAGTAGTTTACCCCAGTGAAGGTATTTAAACCTTGGGACTGCCTAAAAGGCTTCCCCTGCGTCACTGCATTGAGGGTGCTGTGTGACACACATGAAAAGATGATGCCTATGGAGTTGTCTAAAACTCCATAATCAAAGAACACAAGAGTAAAAACACATACATGAGAGAGTGGGAAAAAAGGCGCTCACTCACCAGGTAAAAAAAATAATGTCCTCAAAAATCCAGCAAAGTTGCTGGGGGTCTCTAAGGTGAAGGGAATTAGCACATTTATGAGCATTCTCCCCAACATGGGTCTAGAAAGTTACAAATGCAAGTAAAGTTAATTTCACTTTACTGCTCTGGGAAACAGTAGTCTATCCCAGAGCAGGTATTTAAACGTAGGGGAAATCTGGAAGACCTCCCTATGTCACTGCACTGAAGGTGCTCTGTGACAATGTAAAAGATGATGCCTATGGCGTTTGTCACGCTCCATAACCAAAAGAAAATACAAAGCTCAAAAATCACACTAAAATACATAAGAGTGGGGAAAAAGGGTCTCACTCTCTCCAGGTTAAAAAACAATCAAGTCAAAGTTGCTGGGGGTCTCTAAGGTGGAGGGAGCACCTTTCTGAGAATTCTCCCCAACAAGGGGGCAACCCCTATCTGGCAAGGATCCATGTCCCACTGACAATATAATCTTCATGCAAGGACATCATGCAAGCACTCTGGCTCCGTTCACTCACCTAGAAATCACTAGAGCCCTGTGTTGCCTAAATTCCTGCAACTGCACTGCTCAACCCAACTTCCGGGTAAGCATTCCTTGGCTGGCTCCTTTCAAGAGTAATTTTCAAATATTCTTCAACATTCATTTTTCCTTTTGGTCTCCCCAATCCAACTCTATCCTCAGAAGCAAAATCCTATGCCCAAGGATGGCGTGGGAACCCTGCCTCACCTGCAACCGTAGCAGACTACTTTCTGTTCCTGAGGCCCAACCTCATACCTTGTAATCACTGGATCGAGAATAAATGCTGTACCCAATAAGAGAAAGCACACTGGGCATCTGGCAGACGAACGTAAATAGTGTACGACATATCGGTACGGTATGGGAAGCATACAAAGTAGTCATGAGGGGGGAAATGATTGCGGCTGTAGGGGCAGCCCAAAGATCCATCATAGCCTCATTAGAAGGCTCTGAAAAAGAGCTGGGGGAGCTAAAAGCGAGGGCCGACTCAAACTCCTGAACCTCTGCAAAAGGAGGTTGAGCTTAGACAAGCCTGCCTAACATATTGGGGAAAACTCGGGAAACTAAGCCACACAAAATATATTGAGAGAAGCCATGCCCTTGGGGACAAACTAGGGAAGCTACTAGCTTGGCTGTACAAAAGAGAAGCCCCCAGGAGACCCATCTGCCACGTCCGTAAACCGGATGGCTCAACAGCACACACGCAGATAGAAATAAATTCGGTATTCTCTGAGTTTTATCAGGATCTCTGTGCCAGCACTACGTCGCCCACAGACACCGAAATAGAAGACGTCCTAGACATCATTAAGCTGCCCAAAATAGAGACACAAATGGCAGAGGCTCTAGACGAACCCATCACCCCGGAGCAGGTGTTGGTCACCATCAGATCCCTACCGTCCGGCAAAACCCCGGGTATGGACGGTCTCCCGGGGGAGTTTTATAAGACATATGAGGAGGTCCTAGCACCACTATTAGCCCAGGTGTTTAACGAGGCATACAAGACAGGTACCCTTCCAGAAACCATGAGGGAAGCTGTAATCATCCCACTTTTAGAACCTGGTCGGCGAGGAGTGCGGCTCGTACAGGCCCTTATCCATGTTAAATGCAGATAACATGACCCTAATGGCCCTGCGCAAGAAGTCCCCCTATTATTCCACCAAGATCAGCCGAGTTATGTGCCAGGGCGCACTATACTGAGAACCTGCACAGGTTGCACCATGTCATATACAGCACTAATAACAGGCCTGAGAAATATGCTGTGGCGTCCCTAGACGCCACTAAGGCTTTCGATTCAGTCTGGTGGAAATGGCTGTATGCCACCATGACGAAAATGGGAATAGGGCCAGCCTTCTTAAAATGGACTCAACTCATATACACCATACCCACGGCCAGAGTGCGCACAAACAAAACATACATGATAAACGGTCCTTCCACAGAGGCACGCAACAAGGATGCCCACTCTCCCCCATGTTATACATCATGGCTATTAAACCCATAGCTGCTTACCTACGACAGGAATATGGGGATGGGGGCATAGTGATGGACGGGGTGACCCATCTCATCTCAATGTATGCTGACGACACTCCTACACCTACATAAACCGGAACACATACTGCTATACATTCTAGAGACTGTTGACAGGTTTTATAGATATACTGGGATCCAGATTAACAAGCAAAAGTCTTGCCACTACCCCCTGGCTGCAATAAGTGGGGACGTGGCCGGATGCCTCCCTATCATGGCCCTCCAATGGAGGACTACCTCCTTTAAATACTTGAGAATTACCATTCATCGCAACCCCAAAATTGAACATGCCCTAAACAGTGTAAGAGCCAAGGATACCCTAGAGAAATCAATGGACTTCTGGGGCAAACTACCACTCAGTGGCAGGGAGGGCTGGACTGCTTAAAATGGTGGTGCTACCCCGGCTTCTACACTACTTAACCAATGTCCCATTCAACATCCCCCCTCAGTTCAAGGATGTAAATAAGTTCTGCAGACGGTTCCTTTGGCAGGGAGGAAGACAGTAGCGCTAGAGGTATTACAAAGACCCTATGAAAAGGGAGGCATGAAAATCCCCAACTCTGAACTATACTACTTGGCGGGTCAACTGAAACATGTAGTGAAATGGATGGCGGATGAGATCACGACAGACACCCGACTCTCACAACCGGCCATTCCCCAGATGCTACTCAGGGATTTACTCTGCTCTGGGTCCCAGCAAGTGCAACACAAAACAGCCCATACTTGGTGAAGCTGGGACCCAGCTCTGGAAACTAGCCTGCAAGACAGCAAAGATAGACGACCCGTACTCCCCACAGATTCCTATAGCAGCAATCATGGTAAATAGACCCTGGGGGCAAACGCAAAGTAAGTGGGAACCCCATGGTGTGGCTACATTGGGAGACCTGGTGAACGAACAGGGAATCCTTACGTTCGCTGAGCTCAATGAGGCCACGGGACTGCCGACAGGGCAGTTTCTGCTCCATAGAGCCGACAGATGGCCAGAGGCTACGAATCCGGAAGCAGAACACAAGATTATCGAAACCATGCTGAACACAGCTGAAGGGGTGGGGGGGGGGGGGGGGGAGACATGGAACCTCACAGCTTTACGAAGCGCTATTGGACAGCACAACCAAGCAAGAACTCAAATGTAAAGCGAAATGGGAAAATAAACTGGGCCTGGAATTCAAAGACTGGGAATGGGGGAATATAACCCACTACCACAAAAAGGTCTCCAGGAACGCCCGCTTGCAGCTCATACAGTTCTACATCATCAACAGAGCGTACCTCACACCGGAAGTTAACTCAAAGTTCAGAGGGGCGAGAGCCCAGGAATGTCCCAAATGTAACAAACCCAGGGCAGGAATGTCTCACATGTTCTGGGGATGCCGAATGATATGAGTTTTCTGGACACAGGTAGCTGCAAAAGTGGCAGAGACAGGCATCGATATAGATGTGCAGACACCGGCAGCATGCATCTTGGGCAGATACAAAAGAAGCAGGAAGAATGAACCTCTAAACAAGCTAAAGGATTTGATATACATAATAGCGAAGAGACGCATATATATGGGATGGAAAAGCACTAAGAGCCCAAGTATGGCACTGTGGGGGGGGGATCTCCTGAGGTGGGTGACAGCGTAAACGGGAGCATGGGAGAATGCACTGCAATAACAGAGGCTTGATACCAATGAAGACTTACATCAATGGGTGGCGCTCACAGTGCCATTATTTCATCCTAGAGAGGAAGACGCTACCTAGGACGAAGTAGGCAGCCCGAGCTCGGAGTTTGGCACAGATGGAACTGATGAACAAATTGTGGTCTTGGAAGGGAGGGGTCGGAGGGGAGGGCAGGGCACTACACGCGCAAACCATGAACAATGCATCGATAATGTAAGTTTGATTCATGTTGTCTAAAACTAAAACATTTTTTTAAAAAAAAAAAGAAATGCTCTTCCCAAGGGTTTTAGGCTCCCATCTGCGCCATTGAGACACCACTAGATTTCTCAGTGGTCACTGAACAAGTTGCCCAACTGCCACCGTAAAGCACCAATGGCATTCTGTAGAACTTTTTTTTTCGTCACAGGATAATACTCGCCCGATTCTTCAGAACTGCTGCAGAGTCTTTTCTGTGTAAATTTCTTCATCCCTGGGCCTCTTATTCATCTTCACGGAACTATTGAGGGCATCCCTCCACCAGAACGCCAGGAAATGCTCCCTGGGGGCACTTGACAAAAAGGTAACTCTTCCATCAAACGGCTGCCCGTACTCACACTACTGGCCTCACTTGGTCTCTACTTCAGCTTGCCAGCCATGATAAAAAGCTTTTACATAGCACTTAATAATTTATTGCTTTTCTCTTTGCCTTTTCTTACGTATAGATTATTTTTATTTAATAGAAGGACTGTGGGGGGAAATCTCTTTCTCGGTATGTAGTGTATACTGTACCTGTGAACCATCCCCCTTCTACCTCCTGAGAGTTAGACCCAGGCTGGGACTATCACTACGACGACTCTGGGAGTTTGATGGAATAACTAATAGTCAGGAAGATACACCTAAAGACCCTGAAAACATGGCTTAAGGAAAATATGCCTAACACCATTAACAAAAAAAAGTTCACTTAAGTCTGAAAACCGGACAGCTTATCAAGGAGAACATTCTAAAACCAGAGCCCCACCTTTTTACCCAAGAGAGACTTTAAAGAAAACACACAAAACTTCATAATGCAAAGCAATGGCAGGTTTGGGTTAAAAAAAAAAAACTAAATGAAATCTTACATCATGAATAAGTTCTCCTTCCAAGAATTTAACAGGTTTTAGGGAAAGAAGGTGGTCAAGAAGAAATGCTTTTGGATCCTTTAATGCTCGTACAATGCATCTAAAAACAAAAAGAATTGTTTGTTACAATGTTTCTGAAAACAAGTTCTCCACAATAACTCACTCGTTTCATTGAACGGAATCATTCATTTCCATCTAAATCTGAATTCACAGAAATAAAAATCCAAGTGACTGAAAGATTAACTTTCTCAGATAATTGCGAAGGTGCTAAGTCTGGGTCACCTGGGAATATCAGACGGTTCCATGTAATAAAATTGCACCGAAAACAGCAGTTTTTAAAGAAATCGTGGAAAAAATGCTGCGGTGTGGTCCCTGCAACCCCTGGACCCATTATACCGCACAAAGGGAGCGGGGGACACCCCTGCAACCCTTGTTTGGTATAATGTAAACACTTTTACCGGGTCACACTACAGCCTTTTTGCTTCAAAGTTTCGGCGACCATATTACTGGATACCTATCAGACTATCAGAAAATCAATACAGGGGCCAGGAAACTTTAACATACTCCCAACTTTAGATTAGGTGCCATCTTTCATATGTCAGACATGGGCAAAAGGGCAGATTCCTGTTGCACTTATAGGTGCTGTGACCAATCCCAGGATGTCATCACTGCTTCTATGGGGGAAGGCCCTTCCCATTAGGCGAGGGAGGTGAGGCCGCTGCCGATAGTCCCCCTGGATGCGATACTCAGCGGCTGGATCACATGGGGAGGGAAATCCCCTATGGGACAAGGGATGGCACCTTGGGAGATACACAGTATAATTCCCCTACACCCTAACCTCCCTCACCCAGTTACCCTGCACAAGACAGAACCTCACATACTTCCATGTTTGTCTGCAAACAGTGTGACTTCCCTGAAGAAACACTGAAACGGGGAAGAACATGGAGTACAGGGACCACTATAATACTGGGACGAGGAAGAGCAACAGCCAAGTGAGTCACTACTGGGACGAGGAAGAAGAGCAACAACCTAGTGAGGAGTGAAGACCTCACTAGAGACGAGGAAGAAGCACAGATTCTTGTGGCATGTTCCGTAGAAACAAGGTGTGTGCACTAGATGCTATAGAAGAACAAAATACTTACCACTGGTAACATTTTTTCGACTGGATGTTCCTCCCACATATTCCTCATATTTAGATATCTTGCCTTCTAGTGGTAGCTGTTTGGAAAAAGAAATTCGGCACACGGCGCTGTACGTCGATGCGGTCGACTCAATGTCCCTTGAGGGCTTCCATCTCGGGGTCGACGACATCGCGGATATAATATATATGATACATATATGATACATTACTCACCGTAATCATATTTCTGATGCTTGTATCTGCTTAGATTCACATGCTGTGCATAGGCCGACATCTAGTGGAAGCTGCGGAGTATTGCAGTTTGTTTTTCGAAACTCGAAAATGGGCGTCGACACAGGGCGTGCCAGTAATACTATCCCTAGTGTGACGTCCACTGTACCCATGATCCCTCACGCGTGTAGGACCCTCAGATTGTACTTTTACTGACAAAAGGTAGCATGAGGAGAAGCGGGAGTGCAGATGATCCAAGCAGATATAAAGAAAGGTAAGACTACAAGCATCCATGCGCCTTCTCTCAGAGGGGAGGAAGGGTGGGTCGCATGTGCATCTAAGCAGATACAAGCATCAGAAATACGATTACGATGAGTAATGTATCCCTTATGAGGCTTGTGGAATCTGCTTAGATCACACGCTGTGCATAGATTAGCGAGCAGTACCTGAAGAAGGAGGTGGGATGTGAGAAGGGTCATGAGCAAATAAATGTCTTGGAACCGCTTGTCCCACTTGGGTATCTGTCTTGGAATGGGTGTCAATGCAGTAGTGCCGAGTAAAAGTGTGAATACAGCTCCAGGTAGCCGCTTTTCAAATGGTGTCAAGGGGGACATTTGCAATGAAAGCCAGAGTGGCCCCAATGCCTCTTGTAGAGTGGGCTCTTGGAGTGAAAGGCAGAGTTTTTTCAGAAAGGGAGTAACACAGCTGGATACAGTTAATAATCCACTTAGAGATGGCACCTTTAGAGATGCGATCCCCGTCTCTGCCTATAGCTAGGGAGACAAACAGTTGGTCTGTTTTCCTTAGCGGTCTGGTCTTGTTTACATAGTAGAGGACCGCCCTACGCACATCTAGGGTGTGTAGTTTCACCTCAGCCGAGCTCTGTGGGTCTTGGAAGAAAGCCGGAAGCTCGATGGACAGGTTCACGTGGAATTTAGAAATAAACTTAGTTGAGAACCTAGGGTGTGTGCGTAAAACCAGTTTATCTTTATGGACAGTAAAGCAGGGATCTTGCACTGACAGAGCCTGAATTTCACTGACTCTTCTTATAGATGTAATTGCTACTAAGAAGGCCGTTTTGTAAGTCAGGTGTTTGAGACTGCTTTTGTGCATGGGCTCGAATGGGGGGCACATGAGCTTAGATAGCACCACGTTAAGGTCCCATCACTACTGGTACTCTCCACCACGACACCTTGTTATGTGAAGTGGTGTATGCCGACAGAGCTGGCAGGTGTACCTTTAGTGAGTTAAAAACCAGTCCTGCATCCAAGCAGGTGGAGCATGTATGCAACAATAGTGGAAGGAGTGCAATCAACTGGGTTGACTTGTTTATTCTGGCACCAGATAACGAATCTCTTCCATTTGTCAAAGTAGCAGTGCCTCGTGTTTGGCTTCCTAGATTCTTTTAGGATGTCCATACACCTCTGTGGTAAATTGAGATGTCCGAACTCTATGACCTCAGGAACCATGCTGCCATGTTCATTGAGTTGGGTTGAGGATGAACTGTTTGACCTTGGTGCTGGAACAGTAGGTTGTACCAGGCCGGAAGTTTGATCGGTTCGCACAGGGCTAATCTGCGTAAGTGTGGGAACCACGGTTGTCTCGCCCACATGGGAGCAACCAGGACGAGCGTCATCGACTCTGTTCATCTTGTTGACCACCTTCCTGATGAGGAGTTGGTGGAAAAGCGTACGCAAACATTCCTGATCAGTTCATCCACAGGGCGTTCCCCTGGGAGTCTGGTTGGGGGAACCTGGATGCAAATCCTGGGCATAGTCCGTTTTCGCTTGTGGCGAATAGGTCTACAGTGGGGAAGCCCCACTGAGAGAAGATATCTTCTAAGACTTCTCTGAGTAGACACATTCGTGTTCTTCTGGGAGGGGGTCTCTGCTTAGAGCATCCGCTAGAGAATTGCGATCCCCTGCAACATGTTGCGATGACAGGAAGATGTTCCGTCTGAGTGCCCATTTCCAAATATTCTGGGCAAGCTTGGACAGATTTGGCGAACGAGTCCCTCCTTGCTTGTTCAGGTAAAACATGGCTGTAGTGCTGTCCGTCCGGATTTGCACTGACAGGTTTAGCAGGTAGGGCTCGAACGCTTGAAGCACTCTGAATACTGCCAGAAGCTCTAGCAGGCTGATGCGATTCTTGGCCACTGAGTGAGACCAGAGACCCCAAGCTGTGTGATGGAGATGGTGAGCTCCCCACCCTGTCAGGCATGCATCGGTTGCGAATACCGCCTGTATCTCGGGATCGTAAAAGGGTTTCCCCTTGGACAGATTTTCTCTTGTCCACTAGTTTGGGCTTTGTACAAGTGTTGGCGAAACGACCACTAGATCGTCCCACTGACCACTTGCCTGAGACCAATGTTTCGCCAACCATTCCTGCATGGGACGCATGCGCAGGCGCTCGTGGGGGACAAGGTAAATACATGACGCCATCATGCCCAGCAACCGCATTGCTTTGCGTACCGTTATCTGGAGACCGGACTGATATTGCAGAATTTGCAGCAGTATATTCCGAATTCTTTCCTCGGAAGGAAAAGTCAACCCCTCTTGAGTGTCTAGGATAGCTCCTAGGAACTGTTTGGAGGTGCTTGGCACCAGAATTGACTTTTTCTCATTTATTGAGAAGCCCAATTCGAAGAGGAGGTCGATAGTCCTTTGGATGTTTGTTCTGCAAATTACTGGTGTCTCCCCCGTGATGAGCCAGTCGTCCAGGTAAGGGTACACCGGAATTGCCTCCCTGCGTAGGTGTGCTGCCGCCACCGCCAGTACCTTGGTGAATACCCTTGGAGCCGAAGCTATCCCGAAGGGCAGTACCTTGAACTGGTAGTGCCGACTGTCCACCTTGAAGCGCAAGTACTTTGTGCGCTGGGAACATGGAAATATGAAAATAGGCATCTTTCATGTCCAATGTTGCCATGTAATCCCCCTTTTTTAGGAGGGGGATTACCTCTTGGAGAGTAGTCATGCAGAATTTTTGGGGCTTGACATACTTGTTTGCAGGCCGTAAGTCCAATACTGGGCGCATTGTCAAATCTTTTTTTGGCACAAGGAAGTAAGTTGAATAAATATCCTTGTTTACCTGGTGTCCCGGGACGAGTTCTATCGTGTCCTTTGCTAGCAGATTGACAATCTCCTCGAGGAGGACCTTCTGGTGTTCCAAAGAATGTATTCTTTGTCGTGTAGGATGTTTCCGGGGACGCTCTAACAGTTCTATGCAGTACCCAGCGGATACTGTGGACAGCACCCATCTGTCTGATGTGATCCCTTCCCAAACTTGGGTGAAGTAGGAAATGTGTCCCCCTACTGGGGTTGCGTGAGAAGGGACCCTGAACGGAGCGTCATTGTTTTGGTGGAGGCATGCCGCCTCCTTTACTGGGACTGCCTCTACCCTTACCACGTCCTCTTTTATTACCCCTGCCGTAACCCTGGGTAGACTGTTGGTTAATATTGTTCCACGGTGTACCCTGCCCCCGGGAATAGTTAGATCCTCTCTGGGAATTTTGGCCGTGTGGGCGATGAAAATTGCCATTCCCTCTCTGATTAGGGGGTTTGTTGGTTAGTTGGCCTAGGGATTTGAGTGTCTCATATTCGTCCTTGGCATTTTTCAGCGCGTCCTCGACCGCCTTACCAAACAACAGATCCGGCTCCACCGGTTTATCTAACAAAGATGCTTGGGTTTCAGCTTTGAATCCAGACTGCCGTAACCAAGCGTGTCTCTTGATAACAGTTCCTTCTCCTATCAATCTGCCGGCGTTATCCGCGGCATCAAAGGTTGCTTTTAAAATGCAACCGGACACTGCTCTTCCCTCCGCCGCACCTCGTGCCAACTGGCTCTTTAAGGGTTCTGGGGCAGAGTCTATGAGTGCCGCGACTTTTTCCCACTGATGGCAGTTGTAGCTGGCCAACAGGGTGGTGGAGTTGGCAATCCTTGCCTGGTGGCGGAAGTGGAGGCTACTTTCCTGCCCAAACCATACAGTTTCTTGCTCTCCTTGTCAGGAGGAGCTTCGGACGATGACAAGGGTGTTCCAGCCCTCTTACGGGTGTTAGTAACAACCAGGGAGTCCGGTTTCAGATGCCCCCTTATATAATGTGGGTCTGATTGGGCTGCCCTGAAAAGTTTCTCAATCCTGGGGTTCACTGCCCTGGTGAGGTTAGGATTTAAAAGTGAAGGGTCTATTCTTCTCTGAATAGACTTAAGGATAGGGATGGCCTGAGCAACAGGCCTCGTTTCTCCAACTAACTCTTCTGCGAAGTCCCTCTCCTCTTGAGCACCCTGGGTGTCAATGTGGAAATGTTCTGCCGCTCGGGACAGAACTTCATTCAGGAGAGGTTGATTGTCGACAGGGGAGTCGGTAATCGGGGGTTCTTTCTCTACCGGGGAATCTACTCTGTAGGTCTCCGGGTCTTCCTCTTCTTGGTCCTCATCATCATCCCCATAGTAGCCCGTATCAGTTTGCTCTTCCAACATGCCCAAATCTGGATCCTCACGAAAGGATGTATCCCCTCGATATTGGGAGTAGGGCTGTATATAGAAGGGGTCCGAAGACCGTGTTCGGGCTTCAAGCTGGACTTCTTACTTGGAGGTATTGGATCCTTAGAGCCTGAGGGTGCTGACCCGTCGGGAGTATAGGAGAGAAAGTGTTCAGGGTTCTTTGTGTAAAAATCTGCCAATGAAGACCTCCTTGACATAACCCTGTCTATGACATCACTAGACCATTCTCTAGAACTGGGAATGATCCTTTCTGGGGCTTTCGCCGCCTTATCCTGACTAGACTTACTGGTTTTAGCAGGTGTCCTTGGGATAACAGAGGACTGGGACTTGTCTGTCTGTTTATGAGGAGTGGGAAGTTTTTGAGGTGTGTGAGGAGGCTGAGAATGCTTCCTCTGTTTTCCCCCCTCCCCGTTGGCGGAAGGCTTTTTCCTGTTTTTTTGCCCCTCCGGAGCCTTCCGACGCCTGGCGTCGAGGTTCGGGGTGGTGTCCCTATATTTAGAACGTGGAGGTAGGGACTCGGGAGCCGCCGTTACGCGGTCTGCGGGCGCCGACTCATGGAGTGCGGTATGGGGATGGAAGTCGGCTTCGTCTTCAGACATCGAACTTCCGTTACACTGGGGAGCGAGGCACTCTTGGCAACAGTGGATGATTGCCTGGAGTCATGCGACAATCTAGATCGAGAACGCCCAGAGGACACTGATACGGACCGTTCTCTATATGCCTCTTTCCGAGAACTGGACGTGCGCGTTGAGTCTCGGTTGGACTTCATGTGCTTTGTGGAAGTGCTGTGGGTAGCGCTTGTGTCGCCGGACGACCTTCCGAGGTCAGGGACTTGTGCTCGGCTGTCTCTTGACGCCACGTTGCCCTCATCGTCTGAAAGTACGGCATTGCTGCCATCACTGAAGGCGCCCTCCGCTGCCATGGCCTCCTGACGCCTGGCGTGGTGGGCCCAACGCTTGATCGAACGGTCCTTAAGTGTTTTCGGTTTAAACCTACTACACGCTCTGCAGTTCGCCTCGGGGTGTTCCCTCGGCAAGCAGAGATTGCACGTGGCATGCCTGTCGACCCAAGGGTACTTGCGGTTGCACTTGAGGCAGAATTGGAAAGGGGTACCCTCCATACGCACCTTGTGGCAGCGGGCTAGTAGGTGTAGGAATATATAATAATGTACCTCTATACCAGAGAGTGTAGAGTATGTCCACCCCCCACTCTCGCTACTTGCAGGGCCGAGGCCAGAGGCCTTCCAAGGCCCAGGCCGAGACCCAAATCCGTAGTGCAGCGGTCGACGGTCGAATTCTTCTCCGGGCCGGCGTCGAGTGTGGAAGTTCGGTGACTCGACGTTGGGGTGGAGAAATGGGTAAATATAACAACATTTAGCAAAATTATTGCTAAGGCCATGGAACTCCGCGAAATGCTTCGACTAGTATGGCAGAAAAAAACAATCTGAGGGTCCTACACGCGTGAGGGATCATGGGTACAGTGGACGTCACACTAGGGATAGTATTACTGGCACGCCCTGTGTCGACGCCCATTTTCGATTTTCGAAAAACAAACTGTAATACTCCGCAGCTTCCACTAGATGTCGGCCTATGCACAGCATGTGATCTAAGCAGATTCCACAAGCCTCCGAAAAGAAAAAAAAATCTATCTATATATATATATATATATATATATATCTCTCTCATGTGCAGCGCCCGTTATCTTCAGTTCTATTTTTTACACCTTCCTTGTGCAGAATTACCATCATCAGTGTGTCCCAGACAGTATCAGACCGGGAAAGCACATAAGGTATTAGGCAAGACTTGATTAAGTAACCCTTGGGGATACTACACAACCCTTGACCTTAGGTAACCCATCTTTTGGTATAGGGCTGCACTATACAAGTTGGTAGTGTGAGCAGTCAGACCCATCTCAAGGGGGGTAAATGTGAGCTGTAGAGCTATAGCTTCGAAATCCACAAATACAAGTATTCAAATAACACTTACAATCAAGGTTTTCTAGTAAAATAATTATCTATTTATTTACTGTCAGTTTTAAATAAGCATTCTTTAAAAAGGGCAATGTGCAACAATAAAAAAAACACTTCAAAATACTTTCTCAGAATCAAGTCAAGCAAGTAGACACTCTTTAGAGATGCTCCATACACACTTCCTACACCCTGGGGTGACCTGGCTAACTAAGACAGTACTGGCATTTATATATCACTTTTTGTACTTGGTAAATTCTGAGGTTTATAGAAAGGAAAGGTTAAAAGAAGGAAAAAGGTTAAACAGATTCTCAGAGCATGGAAGCACTTTCAAATCTTTCAAATCTTCCAAAGTCATCTAGATAAAAACCTTTCCCAACAAATATTAAAGACCAATGTATCACCTATGAGGGTCAGTAAGAATCAAGGTCAATAGAGTAGAAGAGTCTGCAGGGAGCCAGGACAGCCAAAGTCAACTGGGACAAAGTCTATGGAGCTGAGGCACTTCTTAGATAGCAGAATGTCGTGCACAAAGTTAGAGAGTCTGTTGTAGAAAATCGCTGTTGGGCCACAAGCTGTTACACTTGTGAAGGTTAAGAGCTGAGATAAACTCTAGAAAAGCAGCTACGGCAAATCTCAACTGAGAAAAGCAAGCTATAGACAAAGAGGCAATTACAGAACAGTACCTTAGGTTAGAAGAAAGGTGAATCCAGCTGGCTTCTGTCTGGTTGCATGGATGCAGATCCTGTGTTCTTGGGCCTCATTTGTGGGGACAAGAGGGAGGACGTCTAGAGGACTCCTGCACAGCAAAGCAAAGGTCGGCGGCAGCTACAGGCTTTCAGGTCAGCGGCATTTCACGGTTTCAGCTACTGGCAAATAGCACCACCACAGATCTTGGACACTGGATGGGCTTCCTTCACTCCTTGAGTCCAGCACTCTGGTGAGGTGACTCGAGCTTGGGTCGTCCTGCTTTGGCAGGGTCCTCAGGATCTTCCTGGAGCTTTGGTCCGGCATAAGACGTTGCACTCGACTACGATCACTCGACTACGGATTTCTCAACCCCTGGCACTCGGTTCCAGCAGCAGCAAAGACGTACAGCCAATTGGGGAGGGTCCCTCAGCATAGTTCGTCACGGAGTTAGTTGGTCCCACTAACCCTAAGGGAAGAAATCGTCCTTTCCGGACCTTCTCTAGTCGATTAGGAAAGGGAGCTTCAGCACAGTAGCAGGGCTTCACCAGGCAGTTCAACAGACCAGGAGGATGCAGCAAGCTTCTCTTCACGATTCCTTCTTCAGATATTTCTTCCAGTGGTCGACTCAGTCTTCAGTCCAAGAAGCCTCACCTTTTATGCAGGTTTCTCCCATTCATGCACAGCCTACCTGTCACTCACAGAAGCGGGGACCTGTCCTGCAAGGACAGCCAGCCAGCCAGCCAGCCAATCAAGACTGGGTGCATTCAGGCAACCCTGGGGACAAAGGACAGGGGTGTTTCTGGAGCCAGAGGCGGGTTTCAGCACTGAAGCCCGCCAAAGGCAAAATGAAAAAAGGGCTCAAACTTGGTTTGGTGCGCAGAGCAAAATCCAAGACAAACCTCACAAACAAGAAATGGTGAAAAAAAGAAGACTGGGCCATTTTGACAAAATGGGCACCCATGGGTGCTATGCTGCAGCTGAGGATTCAGACTGTGGTAGAAACACACAATGGTAGAAAAATTAAACCACTGCCATCAACCATTTAAAGTAGTGAGGGTAACACATTTTTACATGAGTAAGTAGGAAAAGGGGCTAAGTAACCCCCCCAGCACTCCACATAAACTGGGGTGTGCTGGACCTACAAAGAGAAAAAGGTAAGTAAAGTCAATATCACTTTACTATTCTTGGGAACTGTAGTATGCCCAAGAAAGGCTATTTAAACCTTGTGAGAAATCTAAAGGATTTATCTGCGACACTAAACTGAAGGTGCTGTGCGTCACCATACAAAACGTAGATGCCTAAGGAGTTCGTCAGACTCCAAAAACAAAAAGGAAATATAAAATCCAAATCAGATCAAAACACATGAGATAGTGAGAAAAAGGGCTCACTCACTCCAGGGTTAAAATTAAAAAGTCCTGAAGTCCAGCAAAGGAGCTGGGTGTCTCTAAGGTGGGAGGAATTAAGCACTAAAATGAAAATTCTCCCTAACAGGTGTAATGCACAGAATTTCTACTTTGGGGTAGGCTAGGAGGAGCGATGAGGAATATGTGGGAGGAACATCCAGTCGAAAGAACGTTACCATGGGTAAGTAACGTGTTCTTGTTGGGGACAATTCTCAGAAATGTGCTACTTCCCTCCACCTTAGAGACCCCCACCAACTTTGCTGGTTTTTGTGGACTTTTTTTTTTTTTACCTGGAGGTAATGAGGCCCTGTTTTCCCCACTCCCTCATGCATTTTAATGTGATTTCTGAACTTTGTGTTTCTTTTGACTATGGAGCCTTACAAACTCCGTAGGCATTATCTTTTACATTGTGTCACACAGCACCTACAGTGCAGTGGCACAGGGAAGTCTTTCAGATTTCCCAAGGTTTAAATACCTTCTCTGCGATAAACTACTGTTTCCCAGAGCAGTAAAGTGAAATTGACTTTACTTACATTTGTCACTTTCTAGACCCAGCACACACCATCTTACAATAGGGTGCTGGAGGGGTTACCTAGTATCCCCTTTTGTCTAGCTTCTCATGTAGCATTTTTAGGTTACCTTTTCCTCACTGAATGGCCGGTGGCAGTGGTTTCGTTTTTTTTTCTACCATGGTGTGCATTTACAGCGGGCTGCGTTCGTAGGTGGTCTTTTTTTGCCATTTCTTTGTGGAAAGGTCCTTCTTGAGATTTACTCTGCGCGCCAAACCAGGCTTGGTCCCTTTGTTCGTTTTGTCTTTGGCGGGATTCCCGAGTGAAGCCCGCCACTGGCTCCAGGGTGTTTGGGATAGGCAGTAACTGAGGAAGTTGCCCGAAACTCCCTGTGCTTAGTCTCTTAGGAGACCCAAATGCACTCTGTGATGATTGGCCAGTTGACTGTCCGGCAAAGACAGCCACCCTGCTGGGTGACTGACAGCTAGGCTGGAATGAAAGGGAGAGAACTGAATAAAAGGCGAGTCTTTTGGCTTGGAAGGCAGAGTCGACCACTGGACGAAGGAACCGAAGAAGAACTTGAAGAGGACACCTGCTGCAACTACGGGACCATTGGTTTGCCCAGTGAAGCCCTGCTGCTGTGCTGAAACGCCAAGTTCGCATCGACAGAGAAGCCCCTGCAAGGACGGCTTCTCCTCTTGAGTTGGTGGAACCAATCAACTCCAAAGTAAGCCACCTGGACATCCTTCTCGGAGCTAGTGAAATTTCCACAGAGCTGCTGCTGGAAACCATATATCCAGGGAGACCACCACCAGATTGTGTGCTTTGCTTTAAGTTGGCCAAGGGCTCCAGGAAGATCCACTGGACTCCCAGGAAGCAGGACTGACCGAGCCTGAGCCCCCTCAACAGAGTGCGGGACCCCAGAAGCAAGGAAAGTGCTTCGATAGCCAGGAACCGCGGTGTTGCTATTTGGGGTAGACGCGAGGAGCTGAAACGCTGAACAGCCACTGAAAGTGAAGTTTGCCGGTTGCAAGTTTTGACCGTTCCAATGCAGTGCGGGAGTCCTCAACGTCCTCTCTCTTGTCCCTACGACTGAGGCCCAGGAACAGTGAGATCTGCAGAGCTGCACAGGAACAGGAGTCATCTGCTGCATCTTTTCCCCATTTTAAAGGTACTATACAAAGTCTAAGAGAACTTACCTCTTGCTGTAGAGTTGCCTGCATCTTCTACTACTCACAAGTCTAAAGAAAAGAAACGCCCCGTTGTCGCGCTTCGTTATTTCTAGATGTTGGCAAAAAGTAAGTAGATTGGAGTTTAGATGGCAGAGAAAGGATTTATTTCTTTAGGCGGGAACACATATTTTAATCAAGAAATCAGTTTACCACATTTTGAAATACAACACAAAAAATTGAGCTCACAAAAAAGAAAATTCTTTAAGTAACACAAGTTTGTTTGTACTAAGTTACTCTCACTTAGTCTCCTTAATACACTTCTCCTTAAGTTCACAAGTTGAAATAGGACTTGGTGCCAAATGTCCAAATATGGTGCAAATGTTTGTGACAAAATCTTTAAAAGACACAAGTTAGTTTGTACTAAGTTTCTTTCACTTAGTTTCCTTGAATATAGTTCTTGTGTGGACATACGTTTCTTTCACTTATTTCACCTAGTCTGAGTTCACAGATTGAAATACGGCTTGGTGCCAGATATCCTTGTTTTCCTTGATTGTTATTGTCACTTGATCTACGAGGTTGCTGATGTTTGATTCAAGGGAAATTAGCTCTGTGGTTGGCTAACAGCTTGTGGCCCTACATTGATTCGTTTTTTTCTTCTTCTTCAAAGACTTTAAAACATTGTGCAAATACTTATTCTACTTACCTGCAAAAAAGAGCTTCAGCTCATATAGACTTCTGCCCATTGACTTTGGCTTAGCCCGTTTCACTGAATGACTCTTATTGGAGGATCTGAAAGTATTTGCCTGCTTAAGAATAATTGTGGTATCTTGTTTGCTCTAATAACCTTTTCCTTTGACTTGTTCTTAAACTAATTCTGAATGCCAACAGTAATAAATGAATGTCAACAGCACCCTAACTATTGAAGTCACCTGCGGGTGTAGGTCTCTGCTGTATGCCACCCAAAATGGGAATTTACTGATTCAGAACTGAGTGTGTATAGTTTTGAAGTATATTTGTGTGGTGTTTTACAGTGCTCCCTTCTGAAGAAGGCTTACATTAACTGACTGGAAAATAAATTAATCATTGTTTTATCAAGAAACCCTGTGTGTGTTCGTTTGAATACTTGTCACTGTGAACCTCTGTACAACTCCCTTACAGCTCACATTGACCCCTCTTGAGATAAGCCTGGCTACTCGTCCACACTACAAACCTGTGTAGTACAGACATACCAAAGGTTGGGTTGCTATTGCCAGGTGGTCAGGGTTGTTGTAGTGCACCCTATGGGTACTGCACACAATCTTGCCTAACAGTCCTAGCCCAATCCAAGCAAATAGGATCATGGATTTCCTGAACTTTCTCAACATCCCGATTATGTGAGGAATGACGGGCACTGGAAGAAACATGTACAAAGTGGAAATTCCCATTCCACTATGAACGCGTCCACTAGATTTCCTCTTGGGTGAAATTCCCTGGAGCAGAACAGCTCACACTTCCGGTTTACACTGGTCGTGAACAGATCCACTTGAGGGGTTCCGCCAAAGAGCTCTTGAAGGCATTCCTGAGCTAGCTCCCACTCATAGGAGACTGTATTCTGCCTGCTCAGAGCATCCGCCACTGTGTTCTCATCTCCAGCTAGGTGAACTGCTGCTAGGGAGATTCTTTTTGGAATTGCCCAGAACCAGAGCTACATTGCCTCTGCACAGTAGTAGTGACCCTACACCACCTCTCTTGTTAAAGTGGTACATGGCCACTGTGTTGTCGGTCATTATCAGGACATTCTTTCCACACACACAGGGCAGAAAGGCCTTCAGCGCAAGTCTGATTGCTCTCAGCTCCAAAAGATTGATGTGTAGTTTGGATTACAATGGAGACCAATGACCGCTGACTGTCCGATCGTTGGCTCCACATCCTGTGCGGCTTCCCCAACGATGGTCATCTCCGGCCATGGTTGGCAAAAGGGTTCTCCCTTCAAGATGTTGTCTTCGCAGGCCCACCACAGGAGATCCTCTGCGACCCTGCTCGGGACCTGAAGCAGATCCAACATCTTGCCGAGAACTGAAACCACTGTGTCCTGAGAGCCCATTAGCCTCTGGCAGCAGGAGAAGGCAGGATGCAACAAGGCCGAGTGACCTCAAAAAGTCTAAAGCAGGAACACGCTGGCATTCTGGAATTTTGACCTCAAAAAGTCTAAAGCGTGATGACGCTGAGCACTCTGGAATTTGATGACCATCTGCAGAATGTGTTCAGACCCCAACCTCGGCTGGCAAGGCTTTTCCAAGGGTGCGTCCAGGACTGCTCCGATAAATTGGAGCCTTTGAGATGATATCATGTGTGACTTCTTGAAATTGAGGGAGAATCCCAGTTTGTGGAGAGAGTGGTAGGTTATGCTGATATGTTCATGGAGCTGTTCAGGAGAATGAGCCCTGATCAGCCAATTGTCCAGGTAGGGATGGACATGAATCTACCCCCCCCCCCCTCCTGAGACTCGCTGCCACCACCGCCATTAACTTGGCGAAACTCAAAACTGATCATGAGAACCACTAACTGCGAACCTCAGGTACTTTCTGTGCTTGTGATGGATAGGCACATGAAGGTAAGCATTCTGAAAGTCCAATGACACCATCCAATCCTGAAGCTGGAGGGCCTGAAGGATCGCAGAAAGGGTGATCATCTTGAACTTGTCCTTGCTGAGGATCTTGTTCAAGCATCTCATTTCCAAGATGGGTCTCAATCCTACATCCTTTTTGAGAATTAGGAAATAAGGAGAGTACCACCTTTTGTTACTCTCCATTACAGGTACTGGTTCTATAGCATATTTCTTTAGAAGGCTCAAAATATCCTGCACAAGGACCGGATATGGAACTTTGTATGAGTGGCTCCTGGGTGGATGATTTTGAGGCCTTTTTAAAAGGGGAGGCAGTAACCCTGTGTTAGGACAGTTTTTATGAAGTCCAACTAAGGGCTTAGTAAAACCATTCAAATGAGGCAGTACAAGACTGCAGAATAAGGCTGTTAGGCAAAGTTTGAATGCAGTACCCTCTGGGAACACTACAAACAACTAGGACTACAGGTATAGGCAACCCAACCTTTGGTATAAGATTGTACTACACAGTTTTGGTAGCGTGTTGAGCAGGCAGGCTTATCTCAAGAGGGGAAATGTGAGCAGTTGTGGAGTTACACAAAGATTCACAGTTACAGTTATTCAAATAAACTCTTACACTCAAGGTTTCTTGCATAAACAATTATTAATTTGTCAGTCAGTTCTAAAGCCTCCTTTAGAAGGGAGCAATATAAAAGTAACACACAATTACACTTCAATACTTACACTGAGCTTCTGAATCAGACCAGACCCTTTTGGGATGGCCCACAGAAAACCTACACCCACAGGTAACTTCAATAACAAGGGTGCTGGGAACATTATCTTACGGTTGGCATTCAGAACACTCTTAAAAGTTGGTAAAAGGCAAAGGTTATTAGAACACAAGAGATCACCAATATTCTTAAGCAGGGCAAATACATTCAGGCGCTCTTAGACGAGTCATAATTCAATAGGCTAACCCAAAGTCAATGGGCAAAAGTCTTTGTATAGGATGCAGCACTTCAAGTAAGTAAATGAAAAAGTGTTTGCACAAGTTCTTAGGGGTTGCTGATGAAAAGAAGAATACAATGTAGGGCCACAAGCTGATTAGACTTGTGAGTTGTTGAAGTTACAGCAAGTCTCTTAGACCTGTTTTACAGTACCTTATAAGAAAAAGATGCAGCTGATGACATCTGTTCCTGTGCAGCTCTGCAGATCTCACTGTTCCTGGGCCTCAGTCGTGGGGACAAGAGGGAGGACGTCGGGGGAATCCTGCAATGCACTGGGACGGTCACAACTGGCAATCTTCACTTTCAGTGGCCGTTTCCTGTTTTAGCTCCTTGCATCTACCGCAAATAGCAACAACCCGGTTCCTGGCTGTTGAGGTGGACTGTTGTTGATGGGGTCCCGCACTCTCTTGAGCGGGCTCAGGCTCGGTCAGTCCTGCTTCCTGATTATCTTCCAAAAGCTCTAGGCAAGCTTAAAAGCAACACACACTATCTGGTGTTCCTCTCCCTGGCTATTGGTTTTCCAGCAGCACTCTGTGGAAATTCAACCGGCTCCAAGGTGGATGTCCAGGTGTCTTACTTTGGAGTTGATTGGTCCCACCAACTCAAGCGGAGAAGTCGTCCTTGCAGGGGCTTCTCCGTCGATGCAAACTTGGCAATGCAGCAGGGCTTCACCGGGCAAACCAACGGTCCAGGAGTTGCAGCAGGCGCCCTCTTCAAGCTCTTCTTCGGTTCCTTCGTCGAGTGGTCGACTCTGCCTTCCAAGCCAAAAGACTCACCTTTTATTCAGTTCTCTCTTTCATTCCAGCCTAGCTGTCACTCATCCAGCAGGATAGCTGTCCTTGACGGACAGTCAGCCAGCCAATAACCACAGAGTGCATATGGGCCTCCTCGGAGACTATGCACAGGGAGTTTCAAGCACCTCCCTCACTCCCTTCCTACCCCAGACTCTCTGGAGCCAGAGGCGGGTTTCACTCCTGAATGTCAGCCAAAGGCGAAATTAAGAAAGAGACCAAACAAGGTTTGGCGCGCAGAGAAAATCTCTAGAAGGACCTTTCCACAAAACTGGCGAAAAAAAGAAGGTCGGGTCATTTTGTCAAAGATGGCTCTGCGCCATTTTGAAAAAGATGGCTTCCGCGGTTGCTTTACCGGAGCAGCGAACGCAGCCTGCGGTAAAGATATACCATGGTAGTTCCAACAAAACCACTGTCACCAGTCATTCAGTGAGGAAAGGGCAACATAAAATGTTACACGAGAGCTAGACACAGGGGATACTAAGTAACCCGTCCAGCACGCTATTGGAAGATAGCGTGTGCTGGGTCTAGAAAGTTACAATGGTAAGTAAAGTCAATTTCACTTTACTGCTCTGGGAAACAGTAGTTGATCCCAGAGAAGGTTTTTAAACCTTTGAGAAACCTGGAAGACTCCCCTGTGTCACTGCACTGAAGGTGCTTTGTAACAACGTAAACAATGATGCCTATGGAGTTTGTCAGACTCCACAACCAAAAGTAACACAAGTAAAATTCACACATAAATACATGAGAGAGTGGGAAAAAGGGTTTCACTCTCTCCAGGTTAACAAAATCAAGTCCTCAAAATCCAGCAAAGTTGCTGGGGGTGTCTAAGGTGAAGGGAATTAGCACATTTCTGAGAATTCTCCCCAACAGAAAGGATCTTTGGATCCCTTTTACATTTTATTCTGATAAGCCAGCACACCCCACCTTATGTGGAGTGCTGGGGAGATGCAATGCATCCCCTTTCACACTAAAACTAACAATTATGTTACAGTGACAAGCTTACCTTAAATGACTGGTGGCAGTGATACCTTGTATTAATTTGGTGCACCTTTACCACAGGCTGTGTTCACAGCTGCAGTAAAGGAACCCAAGGGCGTCCATTTTTACCAAAATGGCCCTGGTCTTCTTTTTTCGCCATTTTAGTGTTTCTTGCCATTTCTTGTTCCTTCCCCTGACATCCAGGGCGGGAAATTCCTTTGTGTGATTTTTGTCCCCTGTACTCCCCGCCCAGGCTCCAGTTTGTGTGTGAGAGCAGGAAGTGAGGGAGGAGTCCAAACTCCCCAGCCCTTTGTCTTACGCCTTGCTTGAATGGGGACAAATCCGAGTGGGGGGCTGGCTGTCCTGATTGGACAAACAGACTGCCCCTTCTTGTAAAATGCGGGGAGACAATGCAGAGGTTGTGCGGTAATTCCTGATAAATACTGCGAACCTGGAAGCTGAAGACATGTCGACCGACCACTGGAACTTAAACCGAAGAGGATGATGAAGGAAAAGTGGCGGAAATGATTTCCAGCGACCGGAGAGCCTGCTGTGTGACCAGAGCCTGCTGTAGCCCTTCCTTCCAATCGACCTGGTGACTCTGAAAACGACGACCCAGAGACTGGTGAGGCTCACTAGACTCAAGACCTGCATTTTGTGCCATCACATGCGTTGTTACAATACCCCAATACCCTGGGACCTCAAGCCATCGTGTGGTGCACGGTCTTCCGAATTCCGAATCTCACTGAAACTTTGTGGGCATCCTGGAGGATCTCCAGAGACATGAACATCTGAAAACTCCCCTCACCAGAGTGCTGGACCTTTAAAACGACGAGAATTCAACCGCGATTTTCTGTCTTCTTCTGTGCTCCTTGAAAAGGCACCAAATCCGCAGAACCGCATTCAGCCACGAGGGAAACCTTGCCTAGAGCCTTTATCGATCCCTACTGAAAAGTCCCTTCTGAGGTCTTGTTTTCAGTCTTCACGAAAAGGAATCAACTGACCGGGTATTTGGCTGCAGATCCTGAAGTACTCCTGCTGCAAAATTTTCTTCAATGCTGAGGTACTGTGTTGGCTTGGGTATGTACTTACCGTAAGCCTGTTAGGATTTCTGTGTAGCTGTGGGTTGTTTTCTGTGACGAGGAGGCCTCTCATCTAGTGCACCCAGTCCCACTGCTAGAATCCTGCTAGGGTGTTTTCTGCAAAGCCCATGGACCCTCTTCTAACTCTAAAGTAAAGTACTCACCTGTTTGCCCAGTTTTCTTAAGAAACTCAGACGTTTGCTACTAAAGTACCTATTCTGACACTGCCTGTTGGTCACTAGTCCTAGTGACCCCCCCTTCTGCCACTGAGAACACTCATGCTCCAAGAATAAGGGAAAGACTTTCAAGTGATTGGGACTTCTGCTTAGAAAAGAATATAAGTGTTTAAAAGTTGCTTACTTGTAATGAGTTGGTTGGTAACTGTAATTCTAAGACTGAACAGTTACAAAAGTTCTTAATGCTCTTGAATGTGTGATGCACTATTCTTAAAAGTATGGTTAACATCTTTTCTTCCTTAGCAACTGATTTGCCAGTATAAATAGAAAGTAGATGTGAAGGTATTTTACTCATGTGATTAGGTTGTGCCTCTTCCCAAAAGTAAAGTGTTGGTACCACCATATTAGTCCTTTGAGGATAATGGTATGAGTGTCCCCCAACTGGGTCTTGCTTCCCCTGACTTAGTGCTAGCCTGTCCAGAATAAGTCTACATTAGGTTGTTGGCTACCTAGAATAACTGAGTCATTCAGTAAAGTGTGACATTAGGTTTTACTTTCCCCTTCATTGTGAGGTAAAAAAGTATGTGGGTTTTAGTTACCTTGTTAGCTGTTTGCCATCCAAAATAAGTTACAAGAGTTACTGATTACCTCAATCAGGGGTCCCGGATTTCAAAAGCACCTGTAATGGTATATTACATCCTTAGGTTTTACTCACCTAGTATAACTGTGTCATCACAAAAGTAGTTATAGGTTTTTACTGCACCTAGAATAAGTGTTCCACTATTCACCAAAAGTATATTGTTCAGTGACTGATTAAGTGATTTGTACTGAGAATCATTATACAACTGGAAGTGTCCACTGCCCTTGCATTACTGAATGTAATTGTAAAAAGTAACCATTGGTTTTTACTCCCCAAGAATAGGCTTGGCCTATACTGAATGTGTATGAAAAGGTTTTGACTTTCCTAGAACTACTGTTAGGTACTTCAAATAAGGTCTATACTTGGGTCTGTGTACTTTCAAGAATAGTGTTGTGTTTTTATAATTGTGATTTTGTATAATGTGTTAGTACTTACTTACCCCATAGATTTATCTGGACCTACTTGTATTTAAATTAATCCTTTATTTGCACATACATAGTGTTTCAGTGTTTCTTTGGACCATTGGTATTACAATTTCACTTGTACTGATTCTACAGCACTCTCTCCCTCCTGGCTGCTCTGTCTACGCTACCATGAACTCAGGTAGTCCAGCCTTATGCTAAGAGTGGAGTCTTGTACTGCCTCAGTTGAATGGTTTTACTAAGCCCTTAGTTCGACTTCATAACTACTGTCACAACATTCCTGAAACTGAATAAGTAACCTAGTTTACTACTAAGCTGTAAGCCCTCTTGTCACATGCACCCTGCTACCTCAGGGTCTGGCACGCACAATAAATAAACAAACCAATAGGGTCTGCTTACCTTGAATTACATACGGTCCTTCTAAAAGTTCACCAATGTGGTTTTACGCCCCTTGAATAGCATACTGCCATGCCAAATGTGTAAGACTAGGTTTTACTCACCTTTAACTGCATTTATAGGATGCCTGATGACCACGTGTGTGAGAGGTACAGGTTTCCACCTCACATAATACTCGACTTGGTCAGTGAGTGGGAGGATGACCTCACATCACCCACCCTGTGCTCCCAAGCACTCAGCCCCGGGGAGAAGCTCCTTAATGTACTGCACTTCTTGGCCACGGGATCATTTCAGCGGACAAGTGCCATAGTGGGGGGGGGGGGTGTGTGTCACAGGCCACGCAGTCACGCTGCCTACACCAGGTCTTTAGATTATGACAAACTAATCAGGTGACCAGTGTGCCTTTTTTTATGGTTGCAAACAAAACATATGTATTTGAAAGTCATAAATTAAAGCAGATCATGCAATTATGAAGATGATTTGCAGCAATTTCACATCACAGTACCTGTGTGCATCAACCCGCGCCTGGGAGGCATTGTCTTCCGTGTAGCTTCCCAAGAGTTCAACCATGACCTTAGCAGCAGAATCGCTGAAAGAAAAATCATAACGTTGCATAAGCTACAAAGACTTGACCAAAACGCTGTAAAGTTAATGTTGAAATGAAATTGTACCTGAGAGCGTTTTGATGTTCCGAGCTAATTGAAAAGGGTAAATGAGTTAAAGGGTAAATTAGTCAGATGAAATATTAAATAAACTTTCTCGTACAAGAGTATATCTTCCCCTTTTCAGATAGTTTGAGGAACTCAGTAAAGAGGTCTGTACCTGGTTTTATTTAATGTCACAAAACAATAACATTGTAAAGTAAATTCATTTAATAAGATAGAAGAACAAGTTACTTCTTACCTTGTAACGTTCTTTCGACGGGATGTTCCTCCGACGTATTCCTCATCTTAGATCTTAGATATCTCCTTCCAGCTCTGCTGGCCTCGGAAAATTTTTTCTCTAGAGGGCGCTGCGCGTCGACGTCCTCCGAGTCGATGTCCCTCGACAGCCGCCGTATCGACGTTCGACGTCATCCTGCCTATAAAGGCTGCGCGCAGCGTCCGTTGCTCAGTTCCGTTTTGTAGCCCACAGTATTACTGTCTGGACTAGACTAATCACCCTGAAGGAGCGTAAGCTGCAACAACAAGGGAAGTAGAACTGCGGGGATGGATGGGAGGGTCGATGAGGAATACGTCGGAGGAACATCCCGTCGAAAGAACGTTACAAGGTAAGAAGTAACTTGTTCTTCGAAGGGATTGTGTCCTCCGACGTATTCCTCATCTTAGATAGGCTCCCATAGCAGTATTCTATATTCGGAGGAGGGAGTACTGACTTCACGCTGTCTTCTATTGATGAATAGAATGCAGTACAGCCCTTCCAAACGTAGTCTCTTGACTGGAGGAGGAATCCAGATTGTAAAAACGTGTAAAGGTATGGACAGACGACCATGTAGCGGCCGCACATATGTCTTTAACCGGCACGCCTCTTTTGAGGGCCGATGAAGCTGCAATACCTCTGGTCGAATGAGCCCTAAGGTTTTGAGGGGGCTCTTTCCCTGCCAGTTTATAACATTCCAGAATGGCTAGAATGATCCATCTGGAAATGGTCTGCTTAGTTATTGGTAACCCCAGCTTGTGACCTGTGTAACCTACAAACAGCTGGTCTGCCTGTCTTATCCTGGCTAGTCTACTAATGTAAAAACTTAAAACCCTCCTAGGGTCTAGTCTGTGTAACCTCTCTTCCTCTTTCCCCGGGTGAGGAGGAGGATAGAAAGATGGTAGGGTAATCTTCTGAGTGATATGGAATTCAGAAACCACCTTTGGGAGGAAATTAGGCTTCACTTGCAGGACAACTTTGTCTTTGTGAAAGATTGTATGAGGGGGTTTACAAGAAAGAGCTTGTAATTCGCTCACCCTTCTAGCAGATGTAAGTGCTATTAATAAAACAGTTTTAAGGGTAAGTAATTTTAACAAACAAGAATGGAGAGGTTCGAAAGGTGTACCCATCAGGAAAGTTAGTACTAAGTTTAAATCCCATAGGGGAACTTGGAATGGTCTTGGGGGGATAAACATTGGTTAACCCCTTTAGAAACTGTATTACCAAGGGTAATTTGAAATAGGATGGTTCTTCCGCAGTACGCTTAAAGATGGATAGCGCTGCGAGATAGCCCTTAATGGTGCCAATTTGAAGGCCTGAATTTGCCAAATATAGTAGGAAGGACAAAACCATTGGTGTACCACATGAAAATGGGTCGATATTCTGTTCTCGACACCAGCTGCAAAATCTGTTCCAACGGCAGCGGTATAAAGACTTTGTTGCTGGCCTCCTTGCCGAAAGCAACACCTCCATAACATCATCAGGGAGGTCCCAATCCTTGTACCTCAGCCGTTCAGAAGCCAAGCGTGAAGGTTGAGGGTGTTGATGTCTGGATGGAGAACCTGACCTCCCTTCTGTGAGAGTAGGTTCTCTCTGAGTGGAAGTCGAATTGGAGGGCAGATGGACAAGTCTAGAAGGTCCGGGTACCACGTTCTCCTGGCCCAAACCGGGGCAATTAGGATCATGGTTCGCCGGAATCTTCTCAACCTCCTGATCATTTGAGGAATGACAGGGACCGGTGGGAACGCGTACAGAAGCGGAAACTCCCAGTCCACTATGAACACGTCTCCCAGAGCTCCTCTCGGAGGAAATTCCCTTGAGCAGAACAGGTCGCATTTCCTGTTTAGGCTGGTAGCGAACAGATCTACCTGAGGGGTTCCCCAAAGGGCGAAGATCTCTTGAAGGACTTCCTGAGCTAGCTCCCACTCGTGGGAGACTGTGTTCTGCCTGCTCAGAGCGTCCGCTGTCAAGTTCTTCTCTCCGGCTAGGTGAACTGCCGATAGAGAGATTCCTTCTTGGATTGCCCAAAACCAGAGCTGCATCGCCTCTCTGCACAGGGGTAGTGATCCTACGCCTCCTCTTTTGTTGAGGTAATGCATGGCCACCGTGTTGTCCGTCATTATCAGGACGTTCTTCCCTTGTACAGCTGGCAGGAAAGCCTTCAGCGCAAGTCTGATGGCTCTCAGCTCTAACAGGTTGATGTGTAGTCTGGACTCCGATGGAGACCAACGACCGCTGATGGTCAAGTCGTTGGCGTGGGCTCCCCACCCCGTGAGTGAGGCATCCGTGACTACTGTCATCTCCGGCCAGGGTTGCCAAAACTGTTCTCCTTTCAGAATGTTCTCCTGACAGGCCCACCACTGAAGGTCTCGAGCCACCCTGCCGGGAACCTGAAGAAGATCTGTCATTCTCCCTGAGAATTGTGACCACTGAGTCCTCAGTGCCCACTGGAGGGATCTCATTCTCAGGCGAGCCTCTGGCACAAGGAAAATGCAGGATGCCATGAGGCCTAGCAACCTCAAAAAGTCGAAGGCTGGGAGACGTTGGGCATGCTGGAACTTGGTAACCATTTGTAGAATATCTTGAGCCCTCAACCTCTGGTGGCGAGGCTTTTCCCAGGGAAGTATCCAGGATCGCTCCTATGAACTGGAGTCTCTGCGATGGTATCATTTGTGACTTCTTTAAATTGAGGGAGAAGCCCAGTCTGTGAAGGAAGTGTGATTTAGCTGGATCTGAGCTTGTTCCGGAGAAACAGCCCTGATCAGCCAATCGTCCAGGTAGGGGTAGACGTGAATCCCTTCCCTCCTTAGACTTGCAGCCACTACTGACATTAACTTGGTGAAGACCCTCGGGCGGAGGTCAGCCCAAATGGCAGCACTCGAAATTGATAGTGAGAGTTGCCAATTGCGAACCTCAGGTATTTCCTGTGTTTGAGATGGATAGGCACATGGAAATAAGCGTCCTGAAGGTCCAGAGATACCAACCAGTCCTGGAACTGAAGGGCCTGGAGGATCTGAGAAAGTGTGACCATCTTGAATTTGTCTTTTCTGAGGAATTTGTTCAATTCTCGCAAGTCCAAGATGGGTCTCAGTCCTCCGTCTTTCTTCGGAATGAGAAAGTAAGGGGAGTACCAGCCCTTGTTCCTCTCCGCTACAGGTACCGGTTCTATGGCACCTTTCTCTAGCAGGTCCAAAATTTCCTGCAAGAGGAGCGGATCTGGAGCTTTTTGAGAGCTGATCCCCGGTGGATGACTGAGGTATACGTAGGAAAGGCAGGCAGTAACCTTGAGCGACTGTTTCCAATGCCCAAGCATCTGACGTGATAGCCTGCCATACCGTCAGATGTTGAGTCAACCTGCCTCCTACAGGTGTCCTGTGAGGGGAGTCCTCAGAGTGGTTTTGGGGCGGCTGATGCAAATGCCGATGGTAAAGAGGCACCTGCTGTTTCTGCGGCTTTAGAATATCTACCCCGTCCACCTCGGGTAGTTCTTCTTTGACCCCTTTGAGCCGGTCGTCCTCTACCTCTTCCGAATGCGGAGTAGAAGCGAAAGGACTTGCCCCTCGCAGAGGTTCCTGTGGGACGAAAAGGAGTCTGACGGATTGCAGCTCCTAGGGATTTTGCTGCAGCTTTTGAAGTTTGCAGTTTCTCTAAACTGTCATCCACCTTTTTCCCGAACAAAGAAGAGCCATCGAATGGCATGTTCAAGAGCCTGGCTTGCACATCTGGGGCAAAACCCGACTTTCTCAACCAAGCGAATCTCCTGGTTGATGTACTTGCCGCCATTGCTCTGCTGATACTGTCAGCCGAATCAATGCCCGTCTGGAGGGATTCGCACATAGCGTCTTTACCGTCCTGTATAATATTCAGGAACGCATCCCTTTCTTCTCCCTCCGGGATGCAGTCAGCCGCTGTAGAAGCACACTCCCAAAGTGTATGGCTGAACCTAGCAAGGGTGCAAGTAGCATTAACAGACTTTAACGCCATGCTACATGCTGAAAAGACTTTCTTTGCCAAAGCATCATATTTTTTATCGTCCCTGTCCTGTGGGACTGTAGGATAAGCCGTCTTGACATCGGTAGAGGATGCTGCTTGTACCACCAGACTTTCTGGGGATGGGTGTTTAGACAAAAACTCTGGGTCTGTGGAAGATACCCTGTACTTTGTAGACAGTTTTTTATTTACTGCTGGTATTACATCTGGGGTTTCCCAGTTTGTCATGATCTTTCTCTGAAGAGCTTTATGAAAGGGCACCACAGGATCCTCTTGTGGGCCTTTGTCAAGAATATCCGTGAGGTCATCTTGTTGGAAAGATTGTGAAGGTGCAGACCACCCCATGAACTCTGTAATCCTGGCCATTAAGGCTCTGTAGGGGGTTTCAGCATGCTCCCCCGGGTCTGGCTTAGCAAACTCCACCTCAGGGGAAGTGTCTAACCCACTTGCCTCATGTAAAGAATCATGAAGATCCTTTAATCTGCGCTCTTCAGAGGAAAATTCCTCTCTAACTGGGGTTACAGGTCCCTGTAACTCAAATGTGTCTTGTTCAGACAAATCACCCTCTTCTAAAATTGAGGATATAGTTCTCAATTGTTCTGAACTCATAAAGGGAGTAAATCCCATTTCCAAGGCAGAGGGTGCCGAACTTGTCATTATTGGCCTCGAAAGCGTCGATGTCGTCGACGCCGAAGGCTTCGAGCGTGGCGTCGAAAACAGAGGTGGAGGCCTCGAGGACCTCGACAGAATTGGAATTCTACTCGACAATATCGAAGCCATCGACGTCGAGGGCCTGGGGATAGTCACTGGATGTGTGGTAACCGTGACTTTTCTTGGCGTCGACGCCGGTGTCGAGGCCGGCGTCGAGTCGACAGACCCGTGTGTCGAAGGTCCCCTCGACAACGGCGTCGAAGACATCGACCTCGACGTCGACGGGACCTTCGTCGACGGAACCTTCGAGGAAGGTTTGGAGGTCATAGTCCTGCTCGAGGGTTCGAAACGCACTCGAGAGGTTTCTTTCGCTGGGTACTGCGACTCGCGGCGTTTTTGACCTTCGGGTCTTTCGACCAGAGCCTCGCTCTCAGCAGTCTTCGAGGGGGTCGAGGCCGCTTTCTCGAAGACGCTCATCATATTCTTTCGGAATTCCTCCCATTCAGCCCGGGAACTATGTTTCGTGGGGCAAGGGATTCTTTTTGGCGAAACAGAGGTAGAGGAAGACGGAGAAGGGGATCTTCGACGTCTCCTCTTCGAGTGCTTCGATCTCGAGGAGTGATGAGACCCACTCCGAGACCTGGAGCGCGAATGGTGACGAGGAGACGAATGTCTCGACTTCGTCCACGAAGAAGAAGCTTTAAAAGTCTTACCTTTCTCCAGCTTCCCCCTACGCTCCTTCAGGGCCTTAGCTGTCATGGACATACAGTCCTCGCATTCCGAACAATGGTGTTCAGCTCCCAAGCACCACAGACAAATTCTGTGAGGATCGGTCAACGACATCTTTTTCCCACAATCTCGACATTTTTTGAAGCCGGATCGAGGAGTTGTCGGTTCCGACGAGGAAGCCATCGAGTACGGATCGGATAACTCGAGGTAAATAGGATTAATCTTTACTAAGAACTGAGCAACGGTATTCCGAGGCACTGAGTAAGCGCGGAAAAACGGAACTGAGCAACGGACGCTGCGCGCGGCCTTTATAGGCAGGATGACGTCGAACGTCGATACGGCGGCTGTCGAGGGACATCGACTCGGAGGACGTCGACGCGCAGCGCCCTCTAGAGAAAAAATGTTCCGAGGCCAGCAGAGCTGGAAGGAGATATCTAAGATCTAAGATGAGGAATACGTCGGAGGACACAATCCCTTCGAAAACAGCTCAATCGAAATTTCATTTTAAATTAAGGTTTATAAATACTGAGCAAAAATGAAAATTGACAATTTGCTCAAACCGTACCGCATTACTGATAACATTTGTAAGTGGTCGTGCTGTCCCCATTTCTCCTGCCATCCCAAGGATGTCACCAAGTTCTGCGATTATTTCACTGTCACAAACAGATGTTTGGCATGATATTTTCGTGCATATGGGAAGGCCACTCGCCCCATTTCATCGTCCAACCTTCCAAATGCTTGGTTTTATTTCAAATTCGCTTTGTGTATTCCTTCTGTGTGATTTTGTCCCAAGTACGTTACCACATCTAGGCATTCCTTCCCCTTACACCCCGCCCACTCCTCAGTCCAGAGCTCACAGGGCAGTTTGATACCAAACACTATTCAGATTGTTTGCCGAACTTCACCAGTGAAAAACGTTGTGAAGAAAACCAGGCTTGCCTTCAGTAAATAGAAAAAGGTTTTGCAACTAGCAAACCATACAACGACGCCTAGCCTTCCCCCGAGTCCAAAACTTAATGAAGGGCATCTTTAAGAAGTAGGAGGGGAAAGCAACATCAGGATGGTATCCCCGCCTGCAAGTCAGGAGCCAGTATCACTCTCTCATGTGCTCCTCTGAAACCCTTTGCTGCTAAGTTTTCCTCTACCTCTTGAACCCAGGTACGAGAACCTGTCCTAACAAGGTATTTCCCATACGAATTTCAACCCGACTACTGCATGCTGTCATAGCTCAAGCTGTTTTTATCGATTTACTTGCCAGCACCATGCCCTTCAATACATCTCACATAGTAGTTATTTGTATAAATTGACATAGTATGAGACGCTCAAGCCAGATTGCAAGTGGCAGACACATTTTGCATGGGTATGCTTGTTCGAGGCCACTTGTTTAAAAAACGATTTTTGAAAAATTGCCAAAAACGAATACAACTTCAGTGTCATCGTTAAAACGAACAGGGAAAAACTTGGAAGTAGTAAACGGAAAAAAAGCACCATTGTGTTTCACAATCTTCATTGTCCTATGTATTTCACCTATCAGCAAAGCAAGTCTATCTTTATTGGTGCAAACAAATGTGTGCGCTACTCCCTTTACCAGTGACCGCACACTGCAAGACTTCATAGTGTATTGTATCCCTAGAGTGCAACTAAGAATACACCATCAAACCTGCATCGAACGCAATGTACTTGTTTAAGCAGCGAGCACAGCCTATGGGTGACAGAGCTCATTGGTCCAACTTACTGCAAATAACCGATCTTAACCAAATACGTAAACAGCTCATTAGGAAATGTCAACTCCGAACCAAGGCCGCACTGAAGCATTGCTACAGATCCTCGCGCTGGAATATTGCTAAAAATGTACCAATCACGATCAAAGAGGGCTCCCTTATGTTTTTGGTGGCCGTGTCTGTACTCGGTCATGTAGACCACGAGAGCAGACACCGATAGGTGCTCGTCTGAAATGTCATCTTCATGGCAAGCAGACTAACGTCAACATTTGTTGTAATGACTACAGACGTTTTCTATGTTGCAGTGACACTTTTCAGTACAGCGTGGTGGTCTCTAGAAAGTGTTGCATCATTAGTGTTCGCTATATGTGCGAGAAATGCTAATGACCAAGATCCTTGTTTTGAATCTATTGCACAACTATTCTAGATTTTGCTATGACAGGACCGACTAGAGTTGTTTTTAAAGGATTGCATGTAAAAATCTGTAGTAAAAAGTAAAGGGAGCAAACATGATCGACTATTGATCCTGTCTGGAGAAGCATAGTAGACAGGAACATGAGCGTGGTATGATAGTTGAAGGCCAATTCATAAGTGACAAATGGGTTTTTTGAGCTTTGGCCGAAATCTAATTTTGCTTCTTTAATTCATCAATATTAAAGCAACATGCCCTCTTTACGAAGAGAGTTTCCCATGATGTAGAGGAAGATAGTGCCCAGTGATGCAGCAAGTTCAAAAGGTCAAAGTTGAAGTGTCATGCTTTTGTTTTTATTTCTCCACAGGATTAACTGAGACATTTCTCATTGCTGACATGTAAAATCAAACATTTTAACAATCACAGAAACGAGAACACCTTACCCTGAAAAGTCATATTCAAGATTTTTGTTTTTTAGTAACTGTTGGAGCTTTAAGCAATGAAGCTAAAGCTGAGCTCGGACTACTGCCTTGCTACAGCCGGGCTAGAATTGTCCTTACACTCCATTTAATGACCTAAGCAAAATTACCCGCGTTAGGTACGTTTTTCTAAAGTCCAACTGGCGTGGATCTTTACAAGATTTATCTCTTGGTATTAGTTAACCCACCTTTTAATATAGGCCTGTACTACACAAGTTGGTAGAGCAACTGAGCAGCCAGACTCATTTTAGGAAGGAGTAATGTGAGCTGTTGAGCGTACAATGAAACCAGTTCACAGAGGTATCCAAGTAAACACTTACTCACTTAAAGTTATAGTTCACTTAAAGTTCTAACATTTATTTATATATACACAAGGCACACAAATCTAACATGCAACAAGCAACAATAACATTCAATGTGAATTGGAATCAATTAATATACGAAACAATAATGCAGGGGAATAACTTTTTGATGCTTTACATATCCAGCACACCGAGTGACATCTATTATTGTCAGCACTTCCATCCATCACCTTTACAAAAATGAGCTGGGAGGGAAAGTTTCAGAGTTAGGTAGAACACACTTTAGCAACTGTTAATAACGAATATACTCTCCCAGAGGGATATAGGCAGTCTGTTTCCTAGCAATAGAAACAACCAATAGAAGAACCAGCATTGCCAAAGCCAATAGGGTCAGAAGATGGACCTTTGGGAAACTAGGACAGAGAAAGTCAAATAGACAGCTCCAATTCAGGCTCTGTACAGAGAACAGGAAAAACGGTACAATAAAATCAATAAGCATGAACAATAATAAAACAATCAATCAAGCATGTTGAATAAGAGGAGACTTCAATGACTTACGAAATAAAGAATAGACAAAAATAGAACAAAGAGTAAGGGAGAGTGTTCCAGTGTAGAAGAGTAAAAGTACGAAAACAAGATTGAGCACAAAGGGGCAAGGTGCCACCAAGAGAAATTGAGAGGAGGAGCGGAGGGAACGAAAAAGGGTATGGAAGGATACCAAGACAGGAGCAAGTCCATAGAGGGACTTGAAGACGAGGCACAACATTTTTTATTTCAGTTGAGAGTGAAAAGATAGCCAGCCAAGAGTAGCGAGGGAAGATGAAATAGAATCTCAGAAAGAAAGAAGACTAAAGAGACGAATAGATGAGTTAAAAACAGATTTTAGAGGCGCAAAACGAGAAGTTGGGAGCCCAAAAAGAGCAGAGGAACAGTAGAAAAGTCAGGAAAAGATCAAACAAGAAATCAAAAGTTTTGAAGCTTGAATAGTGAGAAATGGACGGCCTTTACGGATATTGTGCAGATATGGCAAGCGTGCAATGTTTGAGAATTGTCGAGAGAAATAGATTAGAGTCAAGGCAGAGCCCCAGATTTCGAGCCATAGACTAGATTGGAAGCTAGGATGGGGGAAGGAAATAAAAGAACAGAGGAGAAGGGGATAGAGTGTTAGCGGGGGAAAAAAAAAAAAAAAAAGAGAACCTCATTTTTCCTAGCATTAAGTGTGAGATAGTGAGAGGACATCCAATATTTAATGGCTAGAAGACCAGCAGAAAGAGTGTGGTGAATCTCAGAGGGAAAAGAAGAAAAGGAAATGAAATGATGAGTGGCATCAGCATAGAAGTGGTGTGATAGACCAAAGGAAGAAATAACGGCAGCAAGAGGGGAAGCGTAGAGAGAACATAAAAGAGCCCAATACGGACCCTTGCAGAATGCCATGGGCAAGCAAAAAATATTAAATGATTTGCCAGCCCATGAAACATAAAAGGTTCTTTGAGAAAGATTATTGAAACCAGGAATGGGCCGAGCCTGCAAAACCAAAAGGAAAAAAGACGCCAGTAGAAGGGAGTGGTCGACGGTGTCGAACGCAGCAGATAAGTCCAGAAGAATGTTTACAACAGCGTACAATAAGTAGTGAGTTTAAAAACAGAAAGGAGAGCAGTTTCAGTTGAGTGACGAGGGCGAAAACCTGACTGGAATTATGTGAGAAGTAATTCAGAGAGATTGGAAGCAGGGAAATAGGACACATTTGAAACAAGTAGTGGATCGGCGGTAGGTTTCTTTAAAATTGGGATGATGGAAGCATAATTAAAAGATAATGGAAAAGTTGAGGTTAAAAGATATTGAAAAAAGAGGCGAGGTAAGACACCAAAGGAGGGTAGACTGAGAATGAGTGCAGAAGGGATTGGATCGGTAGGAGAGGCAGTGGGGTGGACTTCAGGCAATAGAAGAGAAGTATCAGCATTGGAGATTGGTTTAAAGCAGGAAATAGAGGTAGAGAAGCAGGATTGAAAGAAGTTTTAGTTTTGGGTGAGATGGAAGCTTCAATGTCAGAACGAAGAGAAGCTACCTTGAAGGAGAACAATTGAGCGAAGTCAAAGGCTGAAAGAGTAGAATTGGCAGAGCAGTTAAGGGTGGGAGGAGACAAAAGACGAGAAATAATTTTAAAAAGACACCTAGAGTGGGCAGACTGTGTGTAGGAGATCATAGAACAAGAGATGTTTAGCAGAGAGTAGACAGTCATTATAGAGAGCATGGTAGGAAAAGTATGAAGAATAATCCACCCTAGAATTGGCCTTGAGACAGCGTCTTTCAAGACGATGGAGAACACGGTGCTTAGAGCAAAGATAGGAGGAAAGCCATGGTTGAGAAGGTTTAAGAGGGGGATAGAAAGGCAATGAGGGGTAAAGTGAATCAAGAGAAGAAGAGAGACAAAGAAAAAGTAGAAACAGCCTCATAAGCTGTTAGGGATGAAAAAAGGAATAGGGTGGAAGGACGGTGATACAGGTGGAGGTAAAGAGTTAAAGTTACGTAAATCACACCTGTTGGGGAGAATTCAGAGACATGTGCTAATTCCCTTCCACCTTAGAGACAGCCTGCTCTTTTTGCTGGACTTTAGGACTTTTAATTTTCATCCTGTAGAGACCGAGACCTTTTTCCCCACTCTCTCATGTATTTTTCTTTAATTTGAACATTGTTTCTTTTGGTTTTGGAGTCTGACAAACTCCATATGGATCATCTGTTTACATTGTGACACAGAGTACATTCAGTGCAGTGGCACATGGAAGTCTTTCAGATTTCCCAAAGGTGTAAATACCTTCTCTTGGTTAACTACTGTTTCCAAGAGCAGTAAAGTGAAATTAACTACTTAACTTCAGTAACTCTGTAGACCCAGCACACACTATCTTACATAGAGTGTTGGAGGGGTTACTTAGTATCCCCTTTTGTCTAGTTTCTCATGTAACATTTTTACGTTACCCTTTCTAGAATTAATGGCTTGTGGCAGTGGTTTACTTTTTCCTACCATTGTGTGTTTCTACCGCGGGCTGCAATTGCAGCAGCAGTAAAGCACCCATGAGTGACCCCAGTCTTCTTTGTTCGTCATTCTTGTTGGAAAGGTCCTTTTTGAGATTTACACTGTGCGCCAAGCCAGGTTTGGTCCCTTTGTTCGTTTGGTCTCTGGCGGGGTTCACTGCTGAAGCCCGTCTCTGGCTCCAGCAATTCTGGCAGGGCAGGAAGTGAGGGAGGTGCCCGAAACTCCCTGTGCTTAGTCTCCTTGGTTACAGGAATGCACCCAAAGGTGATTGGCTGGCCTTGGAGGACAGCCACCCTTCTGTGTGAGTGACAGCTAGGCTATGAATGAATGGGAGAAACCTGCATAACAGGCAAGGCATTTTGGCTTGGAAGGCAGTCGACCACTGGACGAAGGAATCTGAAGAGATGGCTGCTGCAACTCCTGGACCGTTGGTTTGCCCAGTGAAGCCCTGCTGCTGTGCCGAAGCTCTGAGTCACTTTTGGGTGCAATCCTGTAACCAATGGGATTAAGTAGAGGGAGTTTCGGGCACCTCCCTCACTTCCTATCCCTGCCAGACACTCGTGAATCCTGCCAAAGATAAAACGAACAAAGGGACCAAACCTGGTTTGGCGTGCAGAGTAAATCTCAAGAAGGACCTTTCCAACAAGAAATTGCGAAAAAGGACGACCTGGGACATTTTGACAAAATGGGCACCCATGGGTGTCTTACTGCAGCTGCAATTGCAGCCCGCGATAAAAACACACAATGGTAGTAAAAAGTAAACCACTGCCACCAGCCATTAATTGTAGAAAGGGTAACATAAAAATGTTACATGAGAAACTAGACAAAGGGGATACTAAGTAACCTATCTAGCACCCTATGGTAAGTTAGTGTGGGCTGGATCTAGAAAGTTCCAAAATGTAAGTAATGTCAATTTCACTTCACTACTCTTGGAAACAGTAGTTTCACCAAGAGAAGGTATTTAAACCTTTGGGAAATCTGAAAGACTTCCATGTGCCACTGCACTGAATGTACTCTGTGTCACAATGTAAAGATGATGCCAATGGAGTTTGTCAGACTCCAAAGTGAAAAGAAACATGACTGGGTACACTCTTCATACATCAGTCATTTTACCGAAAACAAAATAGTGTGGTACATTTCACTGAAGAACATAATACCGAAAAACACTGAAAATATTAAATATATATGCGGTATGAGAGGTTGGGGTGGCGTTAAAAGGGTAAATAAAAAGAGGGCTTGGGGAAGCACCCCCCAAAAATAATCACTGTATTCCGGTATTATGGTCACAATGAAATGTACCACTCTGAAATGTGGGTTTGTAAAAATCGCATATAACCCCACTTAGAGCCGTCAACCACCTGGGGGTTGGCCGTCCTTCAGAAATGTACCTAGAATACCTGTTCTTCAAGCTGCATCTACAATGTGATCAGGCACAAAGAGAAACCCAAGTTTTGCATACTCCAACCATCCTGTCAATCGGACCAGCACGGCGACCCCAGGTGAGGTGCAGGATCATCTGCCCCACGCTTGCCACCTTTTGGCCAGGCTCGTGCCCCCTTGCGGCCCCAGACCCCTTTCGCTCCCTGCGTTCCACGGCTTCCCTCTTCCCTCCCTCTCTCCCTCCCTCCCTCCGCCCGCCTCCCGGACCTCCTTCCCCCTGTGATTGGCATCTCGGGCCTGCAGCTGCACCTGGGGAAACGCCATTACCAGCACGGCGACCCAGGTGAGCTGCAGGACCCTCTGCCCCACGCTTGCCACCTTGAGGCCAGGCTTGTGCCCGCTTGCAGCCCCAGACCCCCTCGCTCCCTGTGTTCCCCGGCTTCTCTCTTCCCTCCTCCCCCCCCCCCGCCCGCCTCCTGGACCTCCCTGCCCCTGTGATTGGCCTCTCTGCCCTTGCACCGAGCAAGGGCATGCAGCTGCACCTGGGGAAACGCCATTACCAGCACGGCAACCCCAGGTGAGCTGCAGGACCCTCTGCCCCACGCTTGCCCCCTTGAGGCCAGGCTCGTGCCCCCTTGCGGCCCCAGACCCCCTCGCTCCCTGTGTTCCCCGGCTTCCAGGCCTCTGCCAGGCTGCCCTGCGGCTAAGGGCCCCAAGGAAAAGGGCAGCTCCTGCACTGGCAGCTCCAAGACGTGGCTCAGGGTGTCCGCAAAGGAAGCCAACAGACACCAACAAAACTAAGTGTGGCATGGATGGGGTGTAGAGCCATTACTCTACACCAGAAAGCCCTCGCCACTCTACCTTACCTTCCATAATGTAGACTGCCATAGACTTACATCATGCATACTTGGAGAGATTTGTGACCACCAATCCAAATCCACTCTTGGGTGAACTGTAAAGGTTGCATTCCAACACACACTTACATACTAGCCACACCTATAGAGAATGATCAAGATTAGCCTGCATCACTTTTAGACAGCTGTAACAATGTTAGCATGTGCCACACTTAGATGTCATCCTTAACTTAAACCTGCGTCACATCTAAATAGAAATATGAATGTTAGCATGTGCCACACTTAGATGTCATCCTTAACTTTAGCCCTTAATGCCGTTAATGCAAAGGGAAAAGGAATGAAACTATACATTGCAATGTATAATGTTTGGACGAATGTTGAGAAATCATTGGGCATAAACATATAGCAAACTGCCAATTTAGGAATGTCTTCTATGGGAATGTTATATTTAGGGAAAAAAAAATAGTTTACTAATCTACCATTAGCAATCGTTTTCTGGACCTGAAGTTTTGATTATGTAAAAGAACTAACATTCATCAATCGGTGGTCTTAAGGACTTATTCACATATTTTCTCGACATATACACTTTCAATTTTGAATTTTGATTTGTTTTTTTTTTTTTAGTTAAGATCCTATCTACTAATTTTATCTTTTGTTTTTCTTATTATTCTTACTTTCCGTTTTCTTTTCTCCTTACTCCTTCCTTATATCCTATTTCCTTTATTAATTTAATATGTTATTATCTGTTTTTAATGATTAACTGCTTTGTAAATGTAATTTCTTATGTCATGTGAAAAGCTTATACTAAGCTATAACACATTAATAATAAATTAAATTAGCCCTTATCGCATCAAGTTTGAGTTGTGAATGTTAGCATGTGCTACACTTGAATGAAACTGAGGGATGACAAATTCCACACCTGGATGGAATAGCGAATGATGGCGGGCATCCCACCTCGACACAATTGCAAGGACAGCAATGCCAACTGAATAATGCACTAACAACTTCAGCCCTTCGCATACACCTCTCAAACTCTAAAACGCAACCACAAGCCTAAATACAGCAATCCGCACAAACTTCACTACATTACAACAACAAAACAACCACACAGATTTGCACAACAGCACACGACGACTACAGACTGTAAAACACCCCAAGCCCAGCCAACGGACCACATCACTGCTCTCTTGCACTTTTCCAACTTATACCCACTAACTAACCCCCCCTCGCTTTCTCCCTTTTCAGAGCCGCCAGGGGATCACTCCGGTGGTGATAGGGCCCGGTACAAATATCCTTTAACATTGACTATAATTCTGAGCAGAAAACGTTGAGTGTATGGTTTACTCAGAATAATCTGAATTTTCTTTTCAGCCACTCCAGATTGTATTGCTGAACTACCTTTATGTGCTTACTTGATCTATCATCTGAAACCCATAAGCCCATTCACATGTGACAATCTAATTTTTGATGGGCAGCACATCACAAATATTAAGAAAATAAATAAATGAAAGGCCGAGGTGATGCAAATAAACATTGTATACCACACACAGTGGCTATGGGGAAAAGATCGAAGAAGTGCTAGATGAGTATTTAAGCATGTGGTGTGAAATATATACAGAACGAACCAACCATACAACCAAGTAATGTTTTGTATGTTGCTCACTGAATGCTAACCCCATAATCAGGAGATTATTAAAACATCTGGCTGCATACCTTTTTTTGCAATCGAGTGCCTCATAAAGTAGTCTTAAGAGTGTGTGCTTCTTGTCTGTGCTGAGGTTCCAGTTGGCAATCCATTTTCTGACCTTCATTAGGAAAATACATTTTCACATGTTAGCTAATTCTATGCAGAAAAATAAAATCTATATCTGTTAACTTAATACTTATTTTGTATTATTCATTTGGTTAGAACATCCTTACAATATTTGTATCACACATACATCACAATAAATTCTTATTTATAAAATGTTTCATAAATATCTAACATTTCCAATGAATCAACCAATTACAAAAAGCTATTCAAATTAAATTTGATAGAATTCATAACATTTAATAGCAAATATTATGCTTGATAAGAATGCCCACTCAGAAAATAAGACCATAGGGAATCACAGAGCTGGACACATGACAACAATATGCTTCAATGTCTCTGTACTATTGTTTTAATTGCACTATCTATGCAAAATCATCTCCCTAGGTAAACTATTTCTCCTAACCAGCACTTCTCGTGTTAAGAAAAGGTTTAAATAAAATTTCATAAATGCCTCTCGTCCTTTCTTACTAGGAAAGAGGCGGAGGTTTGCTGGCAGGCTACCAACCTGTATATATTTTAATAAAACAGGTGATGTAGGGAGCTATAATTATGCATGCTCTCAATGGTTTGACTCCAATCTTTCCCATATGGAGCTGTTTTAATTCTTCCAATCTTACTAACTAAATCATCAAATGTAAAACCCAAATTCACCAGAATGTACACATTTTAACAATGTATTATAGTTTGATTCCTACCACTTTGTTAGATGGGGTATGTATACATTGAACAAATATTTCCACTTGACTCTTATTCAAATAGAAAGCAGGCCCAGTTCATATAGGGAGGTTTTCCTAAAGTCACATTTTTTAGTAAGCAATCCCAGTGGTTTGTAGATCCAACTCTTAGTATCAGTCTGTACTACTCAAGGATCTTGGTAGAGTGGCAGAGTAGTCAGGCTCATCTTAAGAGGAAGATGTGAGCTCTAGTTAAGTACACTGAACCCAGTCAATAATGCACATCAAACAAACACATACATTTATATTAAAATATAGATTATATATACACAGAAGTCACTGTTAAATACTTTGCACAATAAACCAACACACACAGGTATACTTTTCAAAACTTTCAAAAGGGTCACTTCTTAGTTGGTGGTTGCTGAACGTATACAATAGTTAGAGGGGTCTGACAGTTGAATTGGTAATACTATACACCCACAAAGTAATAGTCATTGTATTTCGTCTGCATACACATACAAGATGGTGATTTTTGGAAGGAAAACAAGTGGTTAGTGTGATCCTAGCAGTGCTTCAGGTTCTAGAGGCAGTTTTGCAGCACAGCAAGTCTTTCAAAGTCAAAAACGCAACCCTAGCTAAAAGGTAGTTCGTAGCGGCTTAAAGACTTGCAAGGCAGTAGAAATCAAAGCTCCTGTGGATACTTTCTAGTCTCTAGGAAGGAAGATACAAGGAGGCTTAACCAATGTTGCAGACCCTGTTAAAAGGACTCTAAAAAGGGACACACGCAGCAGGTTGAGTCAGAGGCAAGGGGGGGGGGGTTGTCCTTGACCCCTCAATGCGCACCCAATGCTCTGGAGCGACTTTCTGGAATCAGGTAAGCAATACCCCTTCCCCCACAGTACATATGGTTAGAAGAAAATGTCTGTGGCGGATGCTCTGTGATATTGGAGCTCTGGACCTAACCTCCGGATTCCTTGGTCTGATGACTGAAGGCTAGACAATGGACGGAATCTCAGCAGCATTCTCAAAGGAGGTTTTCTGGCACGACTTTCAGCAACTTCTCTGGACACACTGCGGTTTTGGTGCCTTTCTTGCAGCACCAACAAAGGATACCTTTTGCTCAGTCAATTGTCTTTGCTTCCTGCAGTCCCACACTCCGATGAGGGGGTCTGGCCGATTTGGATCGGATCTCTGGAGTGTTCTTGAGGCCTCAGCAAAGATTTGGACATATACAGCCTTTCCACATCGAAGCACTCGAAATGGGCAGCAGATCTCCTGGTATTGGGGTTCCGCAGCTCTGGAAACTCACAGGACCTACGGCGATGGGACTGGTTTCTCCCACCAACCAAAGGGAAGGAGTCATCCTCTTCGGAACTCCTCTGTCGCGCAGATATCCAGGTCAGGACAGCTGTGGTCACATTACAGTGTTGCAAGGGCTCTGCAGGCGTATCTGGTTGTCTTCGGTTACTTGAGCTCTCAGGGGTCGACTTGCTGTTCACTCCAGGAGCCTCACCTTTTCCAAAGTTCCAGCACACACTCCTCTGCAATCTCTCTCAGCAATTAACAGAAAGGGACGTTTGGCTGTCCAATCAGGACAGCAAGACCCCCAATGAGAGCTGGTTCTATTCAGGCACTCTGGCAGACAAAGGAAAGAGGGGTAGAAAAATGCCTGCCCAGATACTGGAGCCTAGGCGGGGACAACCAAGGGTTCCTGACAAAGGCAAAACACACACACACCGGCCTCCCACTCCCAGAATGGTAGAAGGGCTAACAAAGAACAACCACACTAGTAATGGTGAAAAAAGAAGGGGAGGTCCCAAGTGGCTACTTGGGTGCCCCTATTGTGCACCCGAGACTATGGACATAACCTGAAGCAGGAAAAATCACACATTGGTAGGGCACGTTCACTGCCACCAGCCATAACTAGGTGGTTGTCAAGGTGACTAAAAAGTCACAGTAGCAGAGAGAAGGGGGATACTAGGTACCCCTTTGGTACTCCACTTAATGTGTTGTGTGCCAATCTCCCAGTTTATGAAGTTTTAGGAGAGATACTAAGTATCTCTCTAATCTTAAGAACTGTAGTTACTCTAGGATAAAGAAAATTATCTCAAAGGAGTACACTAAAGGTCCCCAACAACAATGCCCATAAGAAGTGTTAGGCAGAATTGCATGCAGTACCCTCTCGGACCACCACATACAATTAGGACTACAGGTGTAAACAAAACCAACCTTTGGTATAAGTCTGTACTACACAGTTTTGTGGGAGCGCCCTGAACAGCCAGGCTCATCTCAAGAGGGAATGTGAGCAGTACAAGGATGTTACACAGAGGTCTTACAATCACAGTGGTTTAAGTAGACACACTCAAGGTTTCTTGGTAAAACATGTATTCATTTATTACACAATCATTTACAAAACATTCACTAGAAGGAGGCAACTTAATATTATACACAAATAAACTTCAACACCAAACCAATAAGTTTCTGAGTAAATTAGGCTTCCCTGAAATAGGAGGAAAATAGCATTTCAGTCACTTTGAATAGGAGGGAAAAGGCACAAGTAGATCAAATACTTGCTTAGGCAATGCAAATAGTTTCAGTTTACTAGAGAACTCGATTCAGTTCAATAGGCCTAGGCAAAAGTCAATGGACTAGTGTTTTGGATAGGAAAGAGCAGTTCTTGTAGTAAACGGTAAAGTCTTTTCCAAAGTTCTGAGAAGTAGTTTGTACGAAAAAGAATCATATGTTGGGTCACAAGCTGATTAGGCCTGCAAGTTGGGAAAGTTCTATGAACTTTTGCCGTAAGAGTCAAGTCCTCTCAATCTGGTTGGCACAGTACCTTAGTATGAAGCAAAAAGATACAGCTGAAGACGTTGGACCCTGGCAGTTCTTGCAGATCTCACTGTTCCTCAGCCTCAGTTGTGGGGAAAAGGAGGATGTCGGGGGACTCCTGCACAGCACGGAATAGTAGGAAAATGTGGACAAAATGGAGTCAATTCAGTTCGAGTAACTGTTTTCATTCCATCCTAGCTGCCACTCACCCAGCAGGGTGGCTGTCCTTGCCGGACGGTCAGCCGGCCAATCACTACAGAATGCCAGAATGCATTTGGGCCACCTAGGAGACTAAGCACAGGGAGTTTCGGGGACCTCCCTCACTTCCTGCACACCCCAGACACTCAGACGCCAGAGACGGTCTTCACTGTGGAAGCCTGCCAAAGGCATGGAAACAAAGGGACCAAACCTAGTTTGGTGCACAGAGAAACTCTAGAAGGACCTTTCCAAAAAGAAATGGCGAAAAAAAAAGACCGGGACCCGTTTAAGGCGCCATCTTGAAAAACATGGCTCCCGCGATTTATAGCTACCGGTGTTCACGGTTGGGAAAAACAATGGTAGTTTGATGTAAAACCACTGCCCCCAGCCATTTCATTAGGAAAGGGTAGCATTTGACTGCTACGTGGGTTTCTAGACACAGGGGATATTAGGTAACCCCTCCAGCACTCTATAGGAAGATAGTGTGTGCTGGGTCTAGAAATTTAAAAAGACTAGTAAAGTAAATTTAACCTTACATTCTCTGGGAAACAGTAGTTTATCCCAGAGAAGGTATTTAAACCTTTGGGAAGTCTAAAAAGACATCCCTGTGTTACTGCACTGAGGGTGCTATGTAACACACATGAAAATATGCCTATGGAGTTATCTTAAAACCCCATAAGAGACCATCAGCATTCTTTTGTTGGGTACCTGACCTGTGCTCAATAGCGAAGTCAAAGCATTGTAGGCGTTAGGGAGAATTCTCAGAATTGTGCTCCCTCCACCTTAAAGACCTCCCCCCCAGCAACTTCGCTGGATTTTGAGGACTTGATTTTTTTTAACCTGGAGAGAGTGAGAATTTTTCCCACTCTCTCATGTATTTTAATGTGATTTTTTAACATTTTCTTTTGGTTGTGTAGTCTGACAAACTCGATAGGCATCATCTTTTACATTGTGTCACACAGCACCTTCAGTGCAGTGACACGGAAGTCTTCCAGATTTCCCAAACGTTTAAATACCTTCTCTGGGATGAACTGTTTTCCCAGAGCAGTAGAGTTTAATTGACTTTACTTACATTTATACATTTCTAGACCCAGCACACACTATCTTGCAATTGGGTGCTGGAGGGGTTACTTAGTATCCCCTTTGTCTAGCTTCTCATGTAACAATTTATGTTACCCTTTCCCCAATGAATGGCTGGTGGCAGTGGTTTACTTTAACTACTGTGGTGTGCATTTACCGTGAGCTGCGTTCGCAGCTGCAGTAAAACACCCAAGGGTGCAATTTTTTGTCAAAATGGCCATTTCTTTGTGGAAAGGTCCTTCTTGACATTTACTCTGCGCACCAAACCCGGTTTGGTCTCTTGGTTCGATTTCCCTTTGGCGGGATTCACGAGTGAAGCCCGGATCTGGCTTCAGGGTGTCTGACTGGGGCAGGAAGTGAGGGAGGTGCCCGAAACTCCCTGTGCTTAGTCTCCTAGGAGACCCAAATGTACTTTGTAGTGATTGGCCGGCTGACTGTCCGGCAAGGACAGCCACCCTGCAGGGTGACTGAAAGCTAAGCTGGAATGAATGGGAGGGAACTGAATAAAAGGAGAGGCTTTTGCCTTGGAATGCAGAGTCGACCACTGGACGAAAGAACCAAAGAAGAACTTGAAGGACGCCAGCTGCTGTGCTGAAACTCCAAATTCATATTGACAGAGAAGCCCCTGCAAGGACGACTTCTCCCCTTGAGTTGGTGGGACCAATCAACTCCAAAGTAAGCCACCTGGACATTCTCTCGGAGCTGGTAGACTTTCCACAGAGTTGCTGCTGGAAACCGAAACACCAGGGAGAGGAACACCAGATTGTGTGCGTTGCTTTTAAGCTGGCCAAGAGCTCTGGGAAGATCCTCCGGACTCCCAGGAAGCGGGACTGACCGAGCCTGAGCCCTCATAACAGAGTGCTGTACCCGAGATGCAAGGAAAGCCCACCTCAACAGCCAGGAACCGCAGTGTTGCTATTTGTGGTAGAGACGAGGAGCTGAAACACTGAACAGCCACTTGTTTGAAGATTGCCGGTTGCGAGCAGTGACCGTCCCATTGCAGTGCATGGGTCCCCAGCAGTCCTCCCTCTTGTCCCCAGGAATAGTGAGATCTGCAGTGCTGCACTTTTCTTTTTCTTCAATACAAAAAGGTACTGTAAAAGTCTGAGAAAACTTACCTCTTGCTGTAGAGTTGCTTGCATCTTCTACTATTCACAAGCCTAGCAGCTTGTGGCCCTACATTGATTTTTCTTTTTCTTCAAAGACTTCTAAAACATTGTGCAAATACTTCTTACTTACCTGCAAAGAATTGCTTCAGCTCATATAGACTTTTTCCCATTGATTTTGGCTTAGCCTGTTCCACTGAATGACTATGGGGATCTGAAAGTATTTGTCGTCTCTTGTATGTTCTAACCTTTCCCTTTGACTCACTCCTAAATGATTATAAATGCAACAGTGATATATTAATGTCCCCAGGACCCTAGCTATTGAAGTCACCCGAGTGTGTAGGTTGTGTCCGTGGGCCATCCCAAAAGGGTACTTACTGATTTAGAAATATTAAGAGTGTATTTTGTGAAGTATATTTGAGTGTTACTTTAGCCCCTCTTACTTTTTCTAGGCACTTACTCTATCCGATTGGTCCCGGACCTATTACGATAGTAAATGTGTTCTTCTCCTCCCCTTAGCCTTACTTGTTATCCCACCCCTGCCCCTCCAGCACTATCTGAAATGTTGTCAGGCCTACTACAATAGGTGCTTGTTTTGTTCCTCTTCCCCTCCCCTCTCCATCACCTTGTATAATTCTCCGGCTCCACCAGAAATGTCGTCAGGCCTAGTACGGTAGTTGCCCGTCTGTTTCCCATTCCCTTCCTATTTGCGTCTTAGCACTTTCCTATTTGTGTCTTAGCACTATCTCAAATGTCGCTAGGCCGAGTATGATAGTTTTTTCACATTCTTGTTGTTCACGACCTGGAAGAATGTTTTGTATTTTTCCCTTGCTCCCTTCCTTTGTCGTGAAGCGCTTTGAAACACATTGTGTATAGGCGCTATATAAGTAAACCATCATATCATATATCATTATAGTCCATACAGAATGTAAGTTTGTTGGTTCCTGCCTATGGAACCAACACAACTGGGCTAGCCTAGGCACTTGTGGAATGTTCAATCACTCCAAGGTCAAGCATCTTATTGACCTCTTTTACGCGATTCCTCCCATTATCTGACCTCTTGTAGCCCCTGCTTTTAACAGGTACACAATCACCAGTGTCAATTGTATGTTGGCCCCAAGGTGTCAAGCCGGTGTAAGTAAGACCAGAGGGGCAAAGTGAGTTAACAGATCTTTGCACTCCTGCTGTTGCTGCATTGTCAGGTTAGTAGAGAGTTTTACCCCTTATACTGACCCATCAGAAGGTTGTCCCCCTTAGCAGGTCTGGAGAGAGGCTCACTCTCCTCCTCAGAGGCAAAGCATAAAGCTCCTATCTCAGGTCTGGAAACAAAGGCCATCAGACGGTTGGTATGAAAGACGCTAGGGGCCTCCCTTGGGGTTGCCCAAGTCTACCAAATAATGGACCTCTCCAGGTTTTCCTACAACTTTGAAGGGTCCTGTTTGTTTGTCCTGTAGGAGCCTCTGTTTTACTGGAACCATGATGAGAACTTGTTGGTCTGGAGTAAACTCCACCAATTTTTTGCCTTCTGGTCATGCCAATGCTTAACCAGAAGTCTGTCATCATCTGTGCCATCCTCTGTCTGAGGCGTAGCACAGTCAGTAATCCTTACTGGTTTGAGGGAAGGAACACAATCCAAACCCTCCTTGATCAGGGCCAAATGGTATCTCACAGGATAACCATAAAGTAACTCAAAGGGGCTAAAATCCACTCCAGCTTGAAGAACCTATCTATAGGCATAAAGAAGAAGGTCCCACTTTCTTCTAAGGGGTTTTTACAAGGCTCCGATCATGCTCTTCATTATTCTATTAAACCTTTCTACCAACTCATTTGTTGGAGGGTGGTAGGCAGTTGAGAACCTGTATGTGACCCCCACAGGCTTTCCACATGTCATGTAGTGGGACGTAACATTTGACCCCCCTGTCAGATACAACCTCCTTGGGAAATCCTACTCTGGTAAAAAAAAAAAAAACCTAGTAGGGCCTTAGCCACTGCCTGAGCAGTAACAGTTCTCAATGGAATCGCTTCAGGTACCTAGTGGCATGGTCCACTACAACCAATATAAATCAGTTGCCTGAAGGAGGGTCTCGGGGACCAACAATGTCAATCCCTAGCCTCTTGTAAGGGAGAATTTTCAATTCTGTGCCAAGTCCCTTTAACCTTAGAGACCCCCAGCTCTTTTGCTGGACTTGGGGCTTTTTAATTTTAACTCCAGAGTGAGTTTGACTTTAACTCCAGACTATGATTTTCTGTGTTTCTTACTGTTTTATGGCATCTGGTCAACTCCAAAGGCAACTGCTTTTTGCACAGCTACACACTGCACCTCAATGTTTAACTACATTTTCTTGTGCGAACTACTGTTCCCAAGAATAGTAAGATGACCCCAGTCTTACTTACCTTTACTCTATGGGTCCAGCACACCACCTGTTAGGCAAGATTGTATGCACTACAACAACCCTGACCTCCTGGCAGTAGTAACCCAACCTTTGATACAAGTCTGTACTACACAGGTTGGCAGTGTGGACGAGTAGCCAGGCTGATCTCAAGAGGGTTCCATGAGAGCTGTAGGGGAGTTATACAGAGGTTCACAGTGACAGTATTCAAGCAAACACTTACACACAGGGTTTCCTGATAAAACAAGGATTAATTTATTTACCAGTCAGTTAATGTAAGCCTTCTTCAGAAGAGAGCACTGTAAAACACCACACAGATATACTTCTAAACTATACACACTTGAATTCAGAATCAGTAAATACCCACTTGGGATGACATACAGCAGAGACCTACACCCACAGGTGACTTCAATTGCTAGGGCGCTGTTGGCATTAATGTATTACTGTTGGCATTCAGAAGTAGTTTAGAGCAAGTCAAAAGGGAAAGATTATTAGAGCAAACAAGATATCACAAATATTTCCTAGGCAGGCAAATACTTTCAGGTCCCCCAGAAGAGTCATTCAGTTAGAACAGGCTAAGTCCAGGTCAAGAGGCGAGAGTCTATATGAGCTGAAGAACTTCTTTGCAGGTAAGTAGAAAAGTCTTTGCACAATGTTTCAGAAGTCTTTGAAGAAAAAGATGAAACAATGTAGGGCCACAAGCGGCTTAGACTTGTGAGTAGTAGAAGATGCAAGGAACCGAAGGAGAATGACACACATGACAGAAGCTTCAGATAACTTGAAAGCAGGTCAGGCTCTGGTGAAGCATTGGCATGACCAGAAGGCCAACGTGGTTGCGTTTACTGAAGACCAGCTAGTTCTAGTCATGGTACCTAAAAGGCAGAGGGCCTTACAGGACAAATGGATTGGACCCTTCAAGGTTGTCGGTAAACTTGGAGAGGTCAATTATTTGGTGGACTTCGGCAACCCTAAGGAGGCCCCCAGGGTCTTTCACATCAAACGCCTAAAGGCCTATGTCTCTAGACCAGAACTCAGAGCTTTGCTTCTAGCCTTTGATCAAGAGGAGGAGGAGGAGAGTGGACTTCTCCCTGATCTCCTCAGGGGACAACCTTCAGATGAGAAAATTGAAGGAGTAAAACTCTTTAGATCTGATTCTGCAACAACAGGAGGAGTGCAAGGCTCTGTTAAATCAGTTTGCCTCCCTCTTCTCACTAACGCCAGGCTTGACCACTTGGGGCCAGCATGATATTCTCACTGGTGATAGTCTCCCTGTGAAAAGCCAGTGTTAAAGGATGTCAGACCATGTAAGATCCCACAGAAAAGAAGAGGTCAAGAAGATGCTTGATCTTGGGGTAATAGAGCCATCTATAAGTCTATGGGTTAGTCCAGTTGTACTAGTGCCAAAGGCACGATCCAAAGTGTAGAGATTCTGTGTGGACTATAGAGCTCTTCATGCAATCGCCACAACTAATGCCCATCCTTTACCCAGGACAGAAGAGCTGGTGGACAAACTTGGTTCAGCCAAGTTCCTCAGTGCATTTGACCTGACCTCAGGCTATTGGTAGCTCTGACAGACCATACCAAGGAGATGAGTTCTGAATGGGATGGAGGGAGAATTCTAATTTCTGTGCCAATTCCCTTCAACCGTCGAGACCCCTAGTTCTTTCGCTGGACTTAAGGACTTTTTCATTTTTATCCTGGAGTGAGTGAGACCTTTTTCTCACTCGTGTATATTTGATCTGATTTGGACTCTGTTTCTCTTTGGTCTTGAAGTCCAAAAAATTCCATAGGTATCAATACATCTGTGTATTGTGACACACAGCACCTTCAGAGAAGTCCTTTGGATTACTCATAAGGATTAAATACCTTATTTTGGATAAACTACTGTTTCCAAGAGTAGTCAAGTGAAATTGACTTTACTTAGCTTTTCTCTCTGTAGACCCAGCACACACCATGTATGTGGAGTGCTGGAGGTTACTTAGTAGCCCCTCTGTCTACTTACTCATGTAACTTTTCTATGTTACCCTCACCACTTTTAATGGCTGGTAGAAGTGGTTTCATTTTCCTACCATGGTGTGTTTTTACCACAGGACAGCCACCCTGCTGTGAGAATGACAGCTAGATTGTTCATGAATGTGACAGACCTGCTTAAAAGGCAAGGTCTCTTGAACAGAAGGCAGAGTCGACCACTGGAAGAAACATCCAATGAAGGAAACTGGAAGAGAAGCTTGCTGTACCCTCCTGGACCGTTGGAACTGCCCAGTGAATCCCTGCTGCAGTGCTGAAGCTCCAATTTCGTATAGACTAGAGAATCCCGGAACAGACTACTACTTCCCTTGGGTTGGTGGGACCAACTGATCCCAAGATGAACTTTGCTGGAAAATCTCTCCCTGCAGGCCGTACTTCTTTGCTGCTACTGGAACCGAGTGCCAGGGGTCATAAAAACCAGAATGGACAGCATCGTCTTTAAGCCAGACCAGAGTTCCAGGAAGATCGAGAGGATCTTCCTGAAGGACGACGACCCAAGTCCAAGTCACCTCAACAGAGTGCTGGACTCCGGAAGCGAGGGAAGCCCATCATGTGTCAAAGAGCCGTGGTGCTTTTGACCGGTAGCTGGAACCACTAAGTGCTGTTGAATTGGAAAGAGCCAGTAGAATCCCCAGACTTCCTCCCTCTTGTCCCCACGACTGAGGCCCAGGAACCCAGGATCTGCAGGACTGCAACAGGAATAGAAGCCAACTCAACCCTCTTCTTCCAACCTAAGGTACAGCTTTTTGCAGAGTTCATTCCAGCTCTGCCCTTCACAAGCCTTACAGCTTGTGGCCCAATGATTCTTTTTACTACAAACTAAAACTTGGTGCAAGACTTTTGTGTTATGCAAAGAAATGCCTCAGCTCGGTAGACATTGTTCAAATTGACTCCGGCTGTCCTGGCTCCCTGCAGACTCTTCTAACCTATTGACTTTGGTTCTAACTGTCCCTCATAGGTGGTACATAAGTTTAACTTGTATTGCTGGGAAAGATTTAATCTAGACTTCATTGGGAGATTGAAAAGTATTCACATGTTATGAGAAACTTAAGCTTTTCCTTACCTAACCTTTTCCAGAACCTCATTACTTCCAAAAGTGATAGATTAATGTCAAACATTGTCCTAACAATTGAAGTCACCCCAAGGTGTAGGAAGTGTGTGTGTGAGGCATCCCAAAAGGGTATCTACTTGGTGAACTTAAATCTTAGGAAGTGTTATGAAGTGTTTTCTATTGTCGCATATTGCCCTTTCTAAAGAAGGCTCATTTAAAACTGACTAAATTATTTTACTCGAAAACCTCCAGTGGTTTTGTTATTTGGATACTTTTAGTTGTGAATTTCAGTTCTACATCTTTACAGCTCCCATTTACCCCTCTTTTGATAGGTCTGGCTGCTCAGTCACTTTACCAACTTGTGTAGTACAGACCTATACCAATAGGTGGGTTACCCATTATCAAGAGGACAAGGCTGATGTAGTCTCCCACAGGGTTACTGCATCCAATCTTGCCTAACAATTACTATGAAAATCTTCCCCAACAACCGAGGTCAGGAAGATTTATCACTACTAGTCCCACACCTCTTCTAATGTTGTATTACTTGGTGTTTGTTACGGAGAATTCTCAAAAATGTGCTAATTCCCTTCACCTTAGAGACCCCCAGCAACTTTGCTGGATTTTGAGGACTTCATTTTTTTTACCTGGAGAGAGTGTGGCCCTTTTTCCCCACTCTCTCATGTATTTTGATATGCGTTTTACCTCTGTGTTTTCTTTGGTTATGGAGTCTAAACAACTCCATAGGCGGCATCTTTTCATTTGTCACACAGCACCCTCAGAGCAGTGGCACAGGGAAGCCTTTCAGACTTTCCCAAGGTTTAACTACCTTCTCTGGGATAAACTACTGTTTCCCAGAGTAAGTAAAGTGAAATTGACTTTACTAGTCTTTTAAAATCATAGACCCAACACACCCCATCTTACAATAGAGTGCTGGAGGGGTTACTTAGTATCCCCTGTGTCTAGATACTCATGTAGCAGTCAAATGCTACCCTTTCCTCTCAGAATGGCTGGTGGCAGTGGTTTTACAACGAACTACCATGATTTTTCCACACTGCAAACTATTCGTAGCTCCGGTAATGTTAAATCGCAGGAGCCATGTTTTTCAAGATGGCGTCTGAGCCCCCTCTGTAAAAACAGGTCCTGGTCTTTTTTCACCATTTCTTTGTGGAAAGGTCCTTCTAGAGTTTGTCTTTCTGCACCAAACCAGGTTTGGTCTCTTGGTTCATTTACCTTTGGCGGGCTTCAGGAGTGAAGACCGCCTCTGGTGCTGGAGTTTCTGGGCTCAGCAGGAAGTAAAGGAGGTGCCCGGTACTCCCTGTGCTTAGTCTCCTAGGAGACCCAAATGCACTCTGTGGTGATTGGCTGGCTGATTGGCTGGCTGACTGTCCGGCAAGGACAGCCACCCTGCTGGGTGAGTGACAGCTAGGCTGGAATGAAGGGAGAGAACTGAATAAAAGGCAAGTCTCTTGGCTTGGAAGGCAGAGTAGACCACTGGAACGAAAGAACCAAAGATGAGGTTGAAGTGGACGGCTGCTGAAACTCCTGGACCGTTGGTTGACCTGGTGAAGCCCTGCTGCAGGTCCAAATCGCCAGTTCACCTCGACAGAGAAGCCCTGCAAGGACGACTTCTCCCTTTGAGTTGGTGGGACCAATCAACTCAACAGTAAGCCACCTGGACACCCATCTCTGTGCTAGTTGCATTTTCCTAAGAGTGCTGCAGGAAACCATGTAACCAGGGAGAGGGACACCAGCTTGTGTGCGTTACTTACAGCCACCGGAATTGAAGTTTGCCAGTTGCAAGCTTTTTGACCGGTCCCAAGTGCAGTGCAGGAGTCGCCCAACGTCTTCCCTCTTGTCCCCACAACTGAGGCCCAGGAACAGCGAGATCTGCAGGAACTGCCAGGAACAGAAGTCACCAGCTGCATCTTTTTCTTCATTGAAAGGTATTGTGAAACGAGACAGAGTACTTACCTCTCACAGTGAAAGCGCTTGAAACTTTGGCAACTTGCAGGCCTAGTCAGCTTGTGACCCAACATATGATTCTTCTTTTTACAAACTACTTCTGAGAACTTGTGCAGAGACTTGACCGTTTACTTAGAAGAACTGCTTTATCCTATCCAAGACTTTAGACCATTGACTTCGGCCTAACCTATTGAATTGAATCTTCTGGTGAACTCAAATATTTGCACGGTCTAAGAATAATTGTAACCTTTGATGTTCTAATAATCTTTGCCTTTTACTCCTCTTGAAAAGTATTCTGAAATAGTATTGAAGTATATTTGTGTGTTATATAATTGCCTCCTTCTTATGAATGTTTTATAACTGAAAGATAAATTAATAAGTATTTATCAAAGAAATCTTGAGTGTAAGAGTATTTGAACACCTGCAATTGTAGACCTCTGTGTAACATCATTACTGCTCACATTCCCCTCTTGAGCTAAGCCTGGCTGCTCAGCTCCGCTACCAAAACTGTGTAGTACAGACTTACACCAAAGGTTAGTTTGCCTACACCTGTAGTCTTAGTTGTGTGTAGTGGTCCCAGACGGTACTGCAAACAAACTCTGCCCAACAAGCAACCCTAAATTATCCAGAGTAATCAAGATGTGGACCCCTTGCTCACAGTGCTTTAAAGGCACAGTTTCATCTCACTGATGAGCCCCAACAAGGTAGAAACACGTGTATGGGGCTGCTATTGGTACTCTTGTTCAGAGGAGATTTGCCTAGCATTTCAGTGCTGGCCTGCCAAGTGGTGGGACCAGACTGATATGCAAATGCTCATCTCTTCTGTGAAAGGGACAGTGAGCAAAAACGTGGTTGCAGACGCTCCCGAGTGGGATCGTACACAGAGAACAAGTTGTTGGCCGTGTTTGTTCTCAGTAGAAGGGCTCCCACACCTCTTTTTAGGCAAGAATGTATGCAGTACCCTGTGGGAGACTGCACCAGCCTTGTCCTCTTGGCAATAGTTAACCCAACCTCTGGTATAAGCATGCACTACACAAGTTGGTAGAGTGACTGAGCAGGCAGGCTCATCTCAAGAGGGGTCAAAGTGAGCTGTAGGGTTGCAACATGAGAGTTTCACAGTGACAAGTATCCAAATAAACACTTACACTCAAGGTTTCTTGATTAAAACATTTATTAATTTAACAGTCGGTTTGAATAAGCCTTCTTTAGAAGGGAGCAAATATGTAGCACTTAAATATACTTCAAAAATACACACTCACAAGTTTCAATAAATCAGTAGATACCCATTTGGGATGGCACACAGACACTTCCTACACCTTCAGGTGACTTAAATAACTAGGTGTTAGGGAGAATTCTCAGAAATGTGCCAATTCCCTCTACCTTAACTTTGCTGGATTTTGAGAACTTGATTTTTTTGTTTAACCTGGAGAGCGCGAGACCCTTTTTTGCCCACTCTCTCATATATTTTAATGTGATTTCTGAGCTTTGAGTTTCCTTTTTGTTATGGAGCCTGACAAACTCCATAGGCATCATCTTTTACATTGTGTCACACAGCACCTTAAGTACAGTGACACAGGGAAGTCTCTTAGATTTCCCCAAGGTTTAAATACCTTCTCTGGGATAAACTGTTTCCCAGAGCAGTAAAGTGAAACTGACTTTACTTACATTTGTAACTTTCTAGACCCAGCACACACTATTTTACAATAGGGTGCTGGAAGTGTTACCTAGTATCCCCTTTTTGTCTAACTTCTAACAATTTTTGTGTTACCCTTTCCTCACTGTATGGCTGGTGGCAGTGCTTTAGTTTTTACTACCGTGGTGTGCATTTACGCGGGCTGCGTTCGCAGCTGCATTAAAGCACCCAAGGGTGCCATTTTTGTCAAAATGGCCCGGTCTTTTTTCACCATTGCTTTGTGGCAAGGTCCTTCTTGAGATTTACTCTGTGCACCAAACCAGGTTTGGTCCCTTTGTTCATTTTGCCTTTGGCGGGATTCACGACTGATGCCCGCCTCTGGCTCCAAGGTGTCTGGGGTAGGCAGGAAGTGAGGGAGGTGCCTGAAACTCCCTGTGCTTAGTCTCCTAGGAGACCCAAATGCACTCTGTGATGATTGGCTGGCTGACTGACTGGCAAGGACAGCCACCCTGCTGGGTGAGTGACAGCTAGGCTGGAATGAAAGGGAGAGAACTGTATGAAAGATGAGTCTTTTGGCTTTGAAGGCAGAGTCGACAACTGGACGAAGGAACTGAAGAACTTGTAGAGGACACCTCCTGCAACTCCTGGACCGTTGGTTTGCCCGGTGAAGCCCTGCAGCAGTTCCGAAACACCAAGTTTGCATCGACAGAGAAGCCCCTGCAAGGACAACTTCACCCCTTGAATTGGTGGGACCAATCAACTCCAAGGTAAGCCACCTCGACATCCATCTCGGAGCTGGTTGAATTTCCACAGAGTTGCTCCTGGAAACTGTAGAGCCAGGGAGAGGAAAACCAGTTTGTGTGCACTGCTTTTAAGTTGGCCAAGAGCTTAAGGAAGATCCTCCGGCCTCCCAGGAAGCAGGACTGCCCGAGCCCCCTCAACAGAGTGCGGGACCCCAGAAGCAAGGAAAGCCCATCTCGACAGCCAGGAACAGCAGTGTTGCTATTTGCAGTAGATGCGAGGAGCTGAAACACTGAACAGCCACTGAAAGTGAAGTTTGCCGGTTGCAAGTTTTGACTGCCCCAGTGCACGAGTCCCCCGACGTCCTCCCTCTTTTCCCCACAAATGAGACCCAGGAACAATGAGATATGCAGAGCTGCACAGGAACAGGAGTCATCTGCTGCATATTTTCTTCATTTGAAAAAAGTACTTTACAAAATCTAAGAGAACGTACCTCTTGCTGTAGAGTTCCTTGCATTTTCTACTACTCGCAAGTAGAAACAGCTTGTGGCCCTACATTGATTCATCTTTGTCTTCAAAGACTTCTGAAACATTGTGCAAAGACTTTTCTACTTACCTGCAAAGAAGTGCTTCAGCCCATATAAGACTTCTTGACTTTGGGTTAGCCTGTTTTAACTGCATGACTCTTCTGGCGGACCTGAAAGTATTTGCCTGCCTAGGAAATTTTTGTGATATCTTGGTTGCTCTAATAATCTTTTCCTTTGACTTGCTCTCAACTAATTCTGAATGCCAATAGTAATACATTAATGTCAACAGCACCCTAGCAATTGAAGTCACCTGTGGGTGTAGGTCTCTGCTGTATGCCATCTCAAATGGGTAGTTACTAATTCTGAATTCATGTGTGTATAGTTTAGAAGTATATTTGTGTGGTGTTTTACATTGCTCCCTTCTGAAGAAGGCTTATATTAACTGACTGGTAAATTAATAATTGTTCCATCAATAAACCCTGTGTGTACGTGTTTGCTTGGATACGTCACTGTGAACCCCTGTGCAACTCCCCTGCAGCCCACATTGACCCCTCTTGAGATAAGCCCGTCTACTCGTCCACACTACCAACCTGTGTAGTACAGACGTATACCAAGGGTTGGGTTACTACTGCCAGGAGGTCAGGGTTGTTGTAGTGCATCCTATGGGTACTGCATACAATCTTGCCCAACACTAGGACACTGTGGACATTGACATATCACTTGTACGTTTAGAGCAATACGGAGTTTGAGGTCAAAAGGAAAAGGTTAAAGGAGAAAACAATTGTTTAACAAGTTTCTCAAACAGGTAAGCACTTTTAAACCCCCAATGCAATGTAGATTAACCCTTTCCCAGCTTCACACGTTATAGAACGTGCGACTTTCTGGAGGGACAGATCAAAACACAAAGTCAGAGGTTAGAAGAGTCTTCAGGGAGCCAGGACAGCCAATGTCAATTGCACTCCAGCTCCCCTAGACTTTTAACCTTCTTAAAAAGTAAAAAGGCCTTGTACAATGTTAGAGAGTTTTTCTTGAAAAAGAAATCACTGTTGGGCCACAAGCTGGAAGGCTTATGATGGGCAAAGCTGCAAGCAACACTACAAAAGGTAAAGACAAGCCTCAACTGAGAGCTAACAATGCTACACAACAAGAGGTAAGTACCCCTTAGTTTACAGTACCCTAGGTCTGAAGAAATTGGTTCCAGCTGGTTTCCGTTACTGTTGTAATATGGCAGATGCTGTTGTTTCTGGGCCTCGGTCATGAGGACAAGAGGGAGCACGTCTGGGGACTCAATGGGCAAACTTCAGATCAGCAGCACTTCGCGGTTTCAGGTTCTCGCAGATAGCCACACTGCGGTTTTCGGATACCTTATGGGCTTTCCTTGCTTCTGGGGTCCAGCACTCTGTTGAGGTGGCACAGGCTTGGTTAGTCCTGCTTCAATGGGGTTCGGAGGATCTTCCTGGAGCTCGGTCCGACTTAAAAATGACACTCGATTCTGGTGTTCCACTCCCTGGCAATCGGTTCCTGCAGCAGCAAGGGAAGTACAGCCAGCTCCGAGAAGATTTCCAGATGAGTTTGTCTTGGAGTCGATTGGTCCCACCAACCCAAGGGGAGAAGTCGTCCTTTGCAGGCCTTCTGTAGTAGAGGCAAATTCAGAGCTTCTGCACTGCAGAAGGGCTTCCCCGTGCAAACCAACGGTCCAGGAGTTGCAGCAAGCGTCTCTTCCAAGTTCTTCTTCGGATTCCTTTGTCCAGTGGTCAACTCTGCCTTCTGTCTAAAAGACCTTGCCTTTTATGCAGGTTTCTCCTATTCACTTGCATCCTAGCCGTCACCCACACAGCAGTGTGGCTGTCCTCCAAGGACAGCCAGCCAATCAACTTTAGGTGCATTCCTGTAAGCAAGGAGACTAAGCACAGGGAGTTCCGGGCACCTCCCTCGCTTCATGCCCTGCCAGACACAGAGCCAGAGGCGGGCTTCAGCAGTGAACCCCGCCAACGACCAAACAAAGGGACCAAACCTGGTTTGGCACGCAGAGAAAATCTCAAGAAGAACCGTTCTAACAAGAAATGACGAGAAAAGAAGACCGGTGCTATTTTGACAAAATGGGCCCCCATGTGTGCTTTACTGCAGCTGCAATTGCAGCCCGCGGTAGAAACACACAATGGTAGGAAAAAGTAAACCACTGCCACCAGCCATTAATTGTAGAAAGGGTAACAAAAATGTTACAGGAGAAACTAGACAAAGGGGATACCAAGTAACCCCTCCAGCACCCTATTGTAAGATTGTGTGGGCTGGCTCCAGAAAGTTACAAAAGGTAAGTAAAGTCAATTTCACTTTACTGCTCTTGGAAACAGTAGTTTAACCAAGAGAAGGCATTTAAACCTTTGGGAAATCTAAAAGACTTCCCTGTGCCACTACACTGAAGGTGCTGTGTGTCACAATGTAAAAAATGATGATGCCTATGAAGTTTGTCAGACTCAAAAACCAAAAGAAACAGTGTTGAAATTAAAGAAAAATACGAGAGTGGGAAAAAGGTCTCACTCTCTCCAGGATAGAAATTAAAGTCCAGCAAAAAGAGCTGGGGGTCTCTAAGGTAGAAGAGAATTAGCAAAGTTCTGAGAATTCTACCCAGCACCTCTTCTAATGGATACAACAAAGCCTTTAAAAAACAAAAAACAATACATTACAGCTAAAATAGCCGACCTTGGGATTCCTTATCTGTGCATGTCCGAGTGCCTGATTTGTAGTTTCTTCAGAAAGGCATGCATTACAGATGTTGAACCTGCCCACACAGTCTTCAGGGTTTGAATGCTACAATGTGTTAAGTAAGGTAGGGGTCAGAGGAAGAGCAGTGGGGCTGGGTGAGGGGGTGGGGGGGGGGAAACGGAAAAAAGAAACAGCACTCTGTTGGATTGCTCTCAGGAAGGCAAGGGATGGGTTAGTGTTAGTGTTAGTGATGGTAGGTGCAGTCCAGGTGAAGCAAGCTATATATCAGGCGGTCCCTTTTGAAGATCAGTATTGAAAGAATCAGCCACATATCAGGCAAGTTTAGTAGGGAGGAAGCACAACCATTTATGTGTTAGGCCCTTGACTGACACAAACCTAGCACACTAGGCTACAGGAGGCGAGAGCCTAAATCACTGGTTGGGTCTCCTCCCTAGCAAACTTCTAGGGGTGCAAGCCAGTGGATGAGTATGCCACCACTGACACAAGTGTACGAGCATACAGACACAATACTCTAGACACTTAAATTATAAATATACTGAATTTCACCATACCTTATCATGCTGCTATGTGAACACTAACACTGCATATAATCTTCAGAATAGATGATAATGTAAATTCCACTGCAACATTTCTCACCTGATCAAGGTCAGTTGGAATGTACTGGATGGCATTGCATGCTGTAGCCACCCTAATAAGTCCACAATAGACTGTATATCTCACAGAGGCATTTTTATCCATCCCATGGAAAAGGTTGCTTAATCTGTAAGAAAACAATATGTTTTCATGTAATTTCAAACACTACAACATGTTTACATACTGGAAATACATTTGCATTACATAATCCCTAGAAGTAGAAAACATAAAATAGAGTGAACTCTACAAATATAGTCAAATAGAAATGCTTTCAAAAAGTGCAGCTACATAGTAAATATTATGGAGGAAGTTCACCAACCATTCTGCAGCAGCAGCATTGCTTTTTGATGAAAGGTCTTTAAGGTCTCCCGTTTTCACAAGGTAAATTACTGTGTGGTAATTTACTTTGTGGAAATTACTTCAAATGCATATATGTATTTGTGGGTTAAGGGGTAGAGAAGGGGTGGGGAGGGGTTTGGGTAGGTATTTAGGTTAGAATTAGTGCAGTCCAATTGGTGAGGACTACACAAGACATCTTCCTGGTATTAGGTAACCCACCTTTTAATATAGGCCTGTACTACACAAGTTGGTAGTGTGACTGAGCAGCCAGGCTTATTTTAAGAGGGGTAATGTGAGCTGTTGAGCTGTACAATTGAAATCACAAAGTATAAGTAAACAAGTAACACTTACACACTTACGGTTATATACAAATATGTATTTATAATATACACAAGGTTTAAATAAGCATCATTTAAAAAGTGTTATCTACTAGTAACATTAAATCAAATTTTGGATTCCGTTTTAAAAAAAGAATAAAAGTTGGTAAAAACATATGTTCCAGCACATGGAGTGACTTCAGTAAAGTTCAGTATTGCACTTATTTCAGTTACCAATTCAATTATTGAGTTGTGAAAGGAAGGAAAGTGTGGAATTCTGGGTTTTACCAAAATGACTGACATCAAGGAGTGGATGAGTAGCTTCTTTAATCTGTTTCCAAGTGTAACATCCAGTTTCTAGAGTCATTATTCATCAGATGCTAAAGTCCAGTTCTCATAGACAAGCACCGGCATCCTCCCTCTCAGGCTACATCTCTCAACTCCCTCAAGAGAACACCAGTCACACATAAATATTCTAACCAGTAACATTCCATTGTTAATCATGACACTCACTCCAGATTCCATTAGGATGCAGGATAAGACCAAATCCTTACAGAAAGGTTAGAATAAGATTTAGAACATACTTTCAACAGTTTGTAAAACAATTACAATCTCCTAAAGGGAGGAAGGAAAACGTATCGCAGCAATAATAGTGTCAACAATTATAACCTATGAGGGTACAAGTACTGCCTAAGCCGGTAGGTTCAGCGGAGTGCCTTTAGCGAGCCAGGACAGCCAAAGTCAATGGACAAAGTCAACAGTTCTGATGCACTTCCTCTTAGATTAAGTCTTGACAAAGTTAGTAAATTCAGAATAAATCACAGTAACTCAATTGAGCTACATTGTAGAGGGCACAAGCTGTTAGGCCAGTGTAGGTGAGTTGAAATCAACTCTAAAAAGGTACTTTGCAAGATAGGAAGCACGACCTATGGCTTAAAAGGTGAAATCCCCAAGCCCCACAGTACCTGTGATTCAAAGAAAAATGTTACAGCTGGATTCCTCCTTGCTACAGCTTGGCAGACCCTTGTTCCGGGACCTTGGTCGTGGTGACGAAAGGGAGGACGTATGGCGGGCTCCTGCTGCAGTACTCTGGAGAGGGACTCCCCAGCTATGGATTGCATTAATTTCAGCGGCACTTCTGTGTTTTGGCACCTTTTCCTCAGCATCAATGAAGAATGAAAACTCTGTTTGGAAGAAGCTTGCTCCCTCGATCCTGGACTCTGGATCAAGATGTCCTGCTTCTACAGGGTCCTCTTGATGCCCACGAAGACTTCGCAAGACGATGCATTCGTCAATGGTCACAGGACCCCGGGCATTGGGCTTCTGCAGCTCTGGTAAGGCACAGCAAGTCGGGGGTTGCGCCAAATGGAAGCTTGTCTTGATGCTAGTTTGTCTCACCAGCCCAAGGGAGGAAGTCAACCCGTACGGGTCTTCCCAGTTGACATGAAAACGGAGTCAGCACAGCTGCACGGCTTCACCAGGCACTTTGCGATCCAGGCGGGTGCTGCTGGCATCTCATCACATCGTCTTCTTCGGATGTTCCTCTCCAGGCGTCGACTCTGCCTCTAGTCCCAAAAACCTCGCTTTTTATGTGATTTCCCATTCATTCACAGCCTAAACTGTCAATCACACATCAGGGTGGCTGTCCTTTCAGGACAGCCAGCTGGCCTATCAGGACTGGTTTCACTCAGACACACCTAGAGACAAAGGACAAGGAAGTTTCGGGACGCTCCCTCACTTCCTGTCTTTCCAGAGACAATGGTGGAGCATGGGCGGGCTTTCAGGGCTGAAACCCGCCAAAGGCAAAGCACATAAAGGGCTCAAATCAGTTTCAGCTAACAGAGTAAAAGCCAAGGAAGAACAGACAATGAAGAAAAAAGAAAACTGGGGCCATTTTGGAAAAAATGGTCACCAATGGGTCCTGTACTGCAGCCGAGGGTTCAAATGCACACTGATAGTAAAAGTAAACCACTGCCACCAGCCATTTAAAGTAGGTTAGTGTACCAAAAAAATGCTGCATGAGAAGTGGGATAGGGAATTACTAAGTAACTCCCCCAGCACTCCACATAGGGTTAAGACAGGGATCATCTTACTATTCTTGGGAACGGTAGTTCACCCAAGAAAATGTAATTAAACATTTAGAGAGGTCCAAGGGGCTTCTTAGTGGCACTGCAGCTAAGGTGCTCTGTGTCACTTTGCAAACAGCAGATGCCTATGGAGTTCGTCAGACTCCATAAAACAGTAAAACACAAAATCCCAGCAAGGAAAAATACATGAGGGAGTGAGAAAAAGGTCCCACTCACTCAGGAGGAATAAAATCACAAGCCCCAAGTCCAGCAAAAGAGCTGGGGATCTCTAAGGTTGAATGGAATTATCACAAAAATTAAAATTCTCCCTAACAGTAGAGGTGGTAGGATAGGGGGAAGGTGGGTTTGGAGGGAGGGGTACCCCCCCCCCCATAAAAAAGGTTTGGAAGCAAAAACGTGAAGCAGTTTCATGAAGTAAATCACCACAAAGTAATTAATTTTGTTAAAATGACATGGAACTGTCTCTACAAACACACAACATAACATGGCTGGCCTAACGGTACCAAAGCCAAGCTTGAGATTATCCAACAAACGACAATTCATATAAATTAATGTTCTTCAAGACCAGATCATATTAAACCAAAAGGCTACAACAGGCAATTTGCTCTTCTGAAATTCTCGTTCTAGCTGTGTTGCACCTGAAGCCATTTTCCACATGCAGAAAAGTATGTTGTGGTGCCAACACGTCACATTTTGCAAAATCATGCAGTGAGCAAAGGGCTTGCATGTTGGGTTAATGCAAGGTTATATATAGCTGTATGTAAGCAAACGCCCATACAACTGTATAGCCTGCTTTAACACAGTTATTAATTGTACAAGCAACAAAATGTTACAAGCCTCGAAAGGCATGCAACCAACATTATATTGGGTCAGCCCGATTCCTTGCTTGTGGCAACGTGCACCTTGCCGGATTTGTATAATTTTTTATCAGAATATATAAGCTGATGGCTATACTACTTGTTCACTTCCCTCAACATTTTGAATCATCTGGAAGTGCAAAATAATATTGTTTTCATGATTCTACGACGCAGATCCACTGTGATGTGCCATTTGCCATTACTCCCAAAGCCTTCTAAAGATGGCTGGACGAGCACCAAAGTTATGCCCTTCTGCTTCCTCTGCCAGCCCCCGCTCCGATTGGCTGGCTTGGCCCATTTTAGCCAATCCCAGCAACTCAGAGGCAGGAGCTGGCCCATTGCACTAAGGCCCGAAACGAAGGCCCCGACTGTCCCAGTCAGTGCCGGTATGTGCCCGAGCCTATCAATCCACGTGTCGCTTTTGATCACTTCACATTCAGACCACTCTGCGGGCTGGTGTCTTCGTAGACCGTTCGTCTAGCTGATCTCAGTGGCCACCCCAGCCCTCGACTCATCTAGATGACAACTATGTATTTGCTCTACACTCAACAGTAACTTTGCGCCTCTCTGCCGATACCTGCAGTGGCACTCATCACCTCCACTGCAAAGCCCTATTGTAACACTATCACACCTCCAAGTACTGTGCTTCCTGGCATTCATTTTTTACTCCATTTGCTACCGATTTGTTTGCATTTCCCATAAACAACGTGGGATACGCTACTTCTCTACCCCACCCAGGCTTGACAACGTCTGACTGCCATGTCCACTACCATCTACATTATGTGCTCTCCTTACTTGCCCCTCCTGTGCCTTCAGTGCCTCCTTCACGTCCACAGCTCCCACCTGGTCACACCAAGACACGCTGACAACAGCTCCACTATCAGACCTTTAGCGTTACCTGACCATTCCCTAACTTCACCTCCCATCTCCTCACGCCATCGTCTGTCCAACAGTATGACTGTGCTGGCTGCTTTATTGAAAAGAAAAAAAGAAAAAAACTATTGTACTCCTTATGACTAGTTCGCCTCTGCATGTCTTCCATCCTCCCGCAACAGCATGTTTTGATGTAGCACCCTGTACCACGAGGTGAGGCTTTTACAAATTGTGCACACAAACTTATGGTCGCACTTTACCTACCTGTAACAGCATGTTCTGATGTAGCACCTCGTACTAGGAGGCGAAGCTTCTCATGTAATGACTGTAACCTGGTATCCATGCAACCACTGTAACTGACTTCCTAAGCCAAATGCGCCTAGATACCTCTGGGTTTTGCGTGCTATACAAATGACAAAATAAATATTAAGAGGATTTTGCTCAAGGCATCAACTTGAGTAGCAGTCCGTTTGACAGGGTCGGTCCGCCGCTGAGGGGCATATCGCCATTAGCATCCGTGTAGTTCCCTACATGGGTGCCAATGGTGTCTTAATAAAAATTTTAAAAAAGGTACCTTTACTGTGCGACCCAGCACCGTGTCTGTGGTTCACAGTATGACATGCATTACTTACCGTAAAAGCATTTCTGATGATTGTATCTGCTTAGATTCTCATGCTGTGCATATGGTCTGACATCCAGTGGTAACCGCGGAGTGTTGCATCTGGTCTCTCAGGGGAACGAAAGGGGACGTCGGCATAGGCGTGTCTGAAACACTATCCCTATCGTGACGTGTGTAGTACCCAAAATCCCTCACGCGCCGAGGTCCCTCCGATTGTATTTTTTCTGCCATGAGGGAGCCCAAGGCTATAGTGAGTGAGTACATGAAGGGAGAAATTAAGAAGTCTATGTTCCTTCCACCCCGAGCGGGGAGGCAGGGAGGGCGCATGTGAATCTAAGCAGATACAATCATCAGAAATGCTTTTACGGTAAGTAATGCATGTCTTCTGATGCTTGTTAATCTGCTTAGAATCACATGCTGTGCAGTACCCGGAGTTGGAGGTGGGTTGTGAGAAGGAACAGTAGAAGAAAAAAAAAAAAAAGTCTTAGTACTGCTTGTCCCACCTGAGAATCAGACCTAGAATGAGTGTCTAGGCAATAGTGTTTTGTAAAGGTGTGTACAGAACCCCAGGTTGCCGCTTTGCAAATGGACTCTAGGGGAACATTTGCAATGAATGCTATGGATGCCCCAGTGCCTTGAGTAGAATGTGCTCTAGGCTTGAAGGGCAGTTCTCTCTTTGCAAGAGTGCAACAGTGTGATGCATTTGACAATCCACCTTGATATTGCTTGTTTAGAGACAGGATCCCCTTCTCTACCAGCTGCCACTGAAACAAAGAATTGTTTAGTTTTCCTCAGTGGTTTAGTTCTATCCATGTAGAACATGACTGCCCTGCGCACGTCTAGTGTGTGAAGGCTTCTTTCGGCCATGTTCGTAGGTCTCTGGAAGAACGTGGGTAGTTCGATTGACTGGTTCACATGGAACACTTGTGTATAGGCGCGTTACAAATGCCATATCATATAACTTTGAAATAAATTTCGGCGCAAATCTGGGATGAGGGCGCAGAACTACCTGATCTTTGAAGACTAACAAAGGGGTCCAAAACCGACAGGGCCTGTAGTTCGCTAACTTTTCTGAGTGATTGGGAAATCACAGGTATTTTCCACCACGACACCTTCTGCTGTGACGTGGTGTAGGCTGACAACGCTGCTAGGTGAACCTTTAAGGAATTGAAGACTAACCCAGAGTCCAACAGATGGGTTAGATATAGCACAATGTGTGAAGGCGAGCAATCAGTGGGATTGACGCCTTTGGAACTGCACCAGATGACGAAACGTTTCCATTTACTGGCATAGCAATAACGTGCGTTAGGCTTTCTTGCCTCCCTCAGTATGCCCATGCATCTTTGAGGGAGATACAGATGTCCAAACTCTATGACCTCAGGAGCCAGGCTTCTAAGTTCAGAGTTTGTGGGCATGGGTGCAGAGTCTCCCCCCGTCCTGAGACAACATGTTGTACGGGCAGGGCAGCTTGTCTGGTGGGGAGGGACATTTCCATCAGGTGCGCAAACCAAGGTTGGCGGGCCCACATGGGAGCCACTAGAATCATGGTGACTGGTTCCTGGTGCATCTTGTGTACTATCTTGTTCAGAAGGGGAGTTGGGGGGGGGGGGGGGGGGGGGGGGACGAAGGGGGGGCCTAGACAAATTTCCCCAACCAAGTTATCCAGAGACCGTTCCCCTTGGATCAGTTCTGGGGGTACCTGGAGGCGTAATCTTGGCATTGGGCGTTCTCCTGAGTAGCGAACAGGTCGATCTCTGGAAACCCCCATTCTGCGAAGATGTTGGATACAATGTCTTCGTGCAGTCGCCATTCGTACTCTTCTGGCAGAGGAAAATCTCTGCTGAGTACGTCTGCCTGAAGATTGAGTTCCCCTGGAACATGTTGGGATATCAGGAACATCTTGTGTTTGAGAGCCCATATCCAGATGTTTTGGGACAGCTTGGATAGCCCTGGAGAGCGAGTGCCCCCCTGTTTGTTCAGGTAATACATTGCTGTTGTGCTGTCGGTTAGAACCAGCACTGTCTTCCCTTGCAGTTGCTCCTGAAAGGCTGTCAATGCTTTGAACACTGCTAGTAGCTCCAGTAGGTTTATATGGTTGGACGCTACCTGAGGGGACCACACTCCGTGCGCTGTCTGTTGAAGCAGGTGAGGCGCCCCCCCCCCCCCCCACCCTGTGAGATGCGTCTGTCGTGAGAGTGGCTTCCACTGCAGGGGTGGTGAAGGTCTTCCCCTTCAAGAGGTTCTCCCTCGACCACAACTGCAGAGAGAGAACGAGGGCTGGCGAGACAACTAACAGATCTTCCCATTGTCCGCTGGCCTGACACCACTGGCTGTTGAGCCACTCTTGCATGGGACGCATGCGCCGCCGCGCGTGGGGCACCAAGTATATGCATGACGCCATCATCCCTAGCAAACGCATAGCTTTGCGTACCGTCACCTCTCGACTGGCTACATACTGAGGAACCTGAGAGAGCATGTTCTGAACCCTCTCGCTGGAAGGGAAGACTAGACCGTCTTCCGTACGAATTAGAGCCCCCAGGAACTGTTTTACTTGGCTGGGGACTAAGCTGGATTTCTTTTCGTTGATAGAAAATCCCAGGCTGAACAGTAGGTCTACTGTTTTTTGGGTGTTCGAAAAACAAACATCAAACGAGTCCCCCGTGATGAGCCAATCGTCGAGGTAAGGGTAAACTGGAACTGAAAGTCTGCGCAGGTGTGCCGCTGCCACTGCCAGGACCTTGGTAAACACCCTTGGCGCGGAGGCTATGCCGAAGGGGAGTACTTTGTGATTCAGGACAAACACTACCAGTTCAAACCTTAGGAATTTTTTATGCGCTGGCAGCATTGAAATATGAAAGTATGCATCTTTCATATCCAATGTTGTCATGAAGTCCCCCTGTTTTAGCAATGGGATCACCTCTTGCAGTGTTGCCATGCAAAACTTCTGGGGCTTTATGAACTTGTTCGCTGGGCGCAGGTCTAGAACAGGACTCATGGTGAGATCCTGTTTGGGTACAAGGAAGTACACTGAATAGATACCCTTGTTTACCTGAAGAATCGGGACGGCTTCTATGGCGTCCTTTCCCAGCAGCGCTTCCACCTCTTGGATCAGGATCTGCAGATGTTCCAGTGAAAGGCGTCAATGTTTCGGCGGTCTGAACTGTGGAGGTCGGGTGAATTCCACGCAGTAACCGTGGGCGACCATCTTTAAGACCCACTGGTCTGAAGTTATTCCCTCCCATGCCTTGAGGAAAGATGTTAATCGCCCCCCAACCGGGGAGACATGGGCGGGGACGGAACTTGATGGTCATTTCTGACCCGAAGTTGATGCTCCTCTGAAATTGGAGCCTCTGCCTCTATTCTTTCCGCGCTTCTGACCCCTCTGGGGGTAGTAAGTGGGGCTTGCAGCAGGATGACTTGAGTTGAAGTTGCCCGTGCCAAAATTATTTTGAGCGGCAGAGGCTTGTCCTCAAAAGGACCGCCGAGAATTACTGCCCCTCTGTGAAGAGGGTTTTTGGGAAATCTGGTGCAGCGACTTAATAGTCACGTGCTCCAACTTGGCCGTCTCCAACGCATCGTCTACCGCCTTCCCGAAGAGGTTGGCCTCTTCGATGGGTTTTGTTGATGATGGATGCCTGGGTCTCAGGCCTGAAGCCCGACGTGCGCAGCCACGCGTGTATCTTTAGGAGAGTACCCTGTGAGAGAGACCTGCCTGCTGTCTCTGCGGAGTCCAGAGTATTCTTAACGACATTCTGATTGGCAAGTTTGCCCTTCGAGACAATGGCGAGAAGCTTGGCTCTGGTTGGTTCCGGAACCTCCTGAAGGCCTTCCTGGAGTAGGTTCAATTGGGCGTCGACGTAGCTGAACTGTAACGTCGTGTTATTGGCAATCCGGACGGTATAAGCCGCCGCCCACATGACCCGTCTGCCTAGGGCATACAACCTTTTGGATTCCTTGTCCGGGGGTGACTCTCCCGTGGCAAGGGGAACCCCTCCTCTCTTGCGAGTGTTGGTCACCAACAGCGAGTCTGCGATTGCGTGCCCTTTGATATAAAGCAGGTCGGTGGGGGAGGGCCGGAAAAGTTTTTCGACCCTTGGGTTCACAGCCCTAGTCTGAGCGGGTGTGAGTAAGGAAGGGGCCAGCCGTCTCTTTACAGAGCTCAAGAGAGGGATAGACTGGCTTGCCGGAGGCTTGTCATTAATAATGTCCTCCACGAAATCTTGTTCAGGCAAGGCTTCAAGCGTGGCAATTTTAAAGAATTCCGCTGCTTTTTTCAACATGTTGTTGAAAGCAATTTGATCATCCACCTGGGGAGCTTGTCGGACGAGGGTGGATGGGGGAAGAGTCGAGGCACAAGATATCAGAATTGTGATCATCCTGCTGTGTGTCCTCCCAGTTGTCCGTTGCGCCTTGATCTTCCCCATAATTGTCCAGAAAAAAAGCCTCCTCTTCTTCTGTATAGATGTCTCTATACGTGTCCATCTGGACATCTTCTTGATAGTCAACTTGGTGTTGGACATCTAGGTGTTGGACATCTTGTGTTTGAGGGTTAGGGTCTACCCGAGCTTTTTTCGGCAGAGGTTGATCAGAAGCCCTGAAAAACTGCTCCAGCCGATCCATACACCCCTCAAATTTCTCCGTGGTCCACTTGGATGACCCAAATGGACCTAGCTGAGTAGGAACCGGGTTCTCTGCCCTAAGGCGTTGAGAGGATCTCCTCAGGGTGCTTGGGAGGGGTACCTGGCTTTCTTCGTAAGAGCCTTCGGGGTCGTCTTCCAAATCCGTGGAAAACCTTTTGGCGGATTGCTCTTACTGTTAGTCACCGAATCTTCGGGAGACAACGCCTTCGATGATGGCTTCTCGGGTAGAGGCCTACTCGTAGTTTTCAGCCCTGCACGGGCCTTGGAAACCTTGGAACCCATCGAAGTTTCTTGTTCAGAAACTTCGGCGTGTGTAGTTTGGGGAGTAGCGCCCTTGTTATGTTTGTTAAGCCCAGTCGTCATGCGATGCTGCGGATTGTTAGGCAGAAAACTGTGCAGTTCCCTCTGGGACCACTGCAAAAGATTTAAGACTACAGGTGTTTGGCAGTAAACCCACTTGGTAGCAGTCTGTACCACACAGATTCACTTGGTAGCTGTGGCTGAGCAGTCAGACTTCCCTCAAGAAGAGTTAGGCAGTATACAGAGTATTCACAATAGGTCAAAAGGAACACAGTAGAACAAGCAAACACTGACCAGAGCTTGGTGTAAAAGAGATTTAATTATTTATTTAAAACCACATCTAATAAAACACAAAGGTACTAATATTAAGCAGTTCAAAAACACGATCACTAAAAGATATACACTCCCTTAAAAGAATATTAGGCAAGTCTTAAGTAAAGCCCCACTTATTTTCAGACAGCGGTGAACGCTTAAAGCAGATGGCACTCTAATAATTCGTTTTAAAAGGGAGAGAAAAGCAGAGTATAAATTGAAACAGATCCCAACACTTTCACAAGAACACAACGAGAGGAAGGCAGAGTCAAACCTTAAAATGAGTTTAAAAGGCCGGATCCACTTTAAAAGGATCAGAACGAAATGTGTCCAAGGTCACACGGTTGAAAAGTGCACAAAAGTCTCGAAAAGGTTCAGAAAGAGTTGGACCAAAAGAAAGGGACCAGTTAGATGGTCAAGGCGGCCAGCCCAGTCCAGAAGGTTAAGGGATCATTATTACCTTGTAGCAATCTTTAGAAAGGGAGGCCTGGCGGACACGGTACCTTAAAGTGGTGAGAATACTCCAGCGGGGGCAGTTGTTCCTGGCAGCGGATGCAAGTCGGTGCTTCGTCCGGGGGAAGAGAGGATCTCGTCGGGGAGGAAGACAGGAGTCCGTTGCACTGCCAGGGAAGAAACCAGCCGCAGAGTTCTCAGTTAAAAGGAGCGGTCTTTTGGTTCGCGGTTCAGTGGTAAGTGGCTATCCTGTTGCCGGGGGGCTTGGCACGGGCAATTCGACCACAAGACGTCCTGGGATGCGAGAAAAAGAAGGTAAACTGGTTGTGCACACCAGTCAGGGGAAGAAGACTCTCCAGCAGGGAGATCTTCTCTGTCGTCGGGAAGTGGCGAGTCGGTTCTGCAGGGCTCCACCGGTGGTGTTGTCGTAGCAGGTCGGCTCAGCTTCTCCCTCGTCGGATTCTCAGGTCCTGTGGCGACTTCTGAAGTTCCAGTCCCCAAAGCCCGGCTTTTATGCAGCACACCCCCATTCACTCAGCCTAGCTGTCAATCAAACATGCTAAGTGGTGAGCCGGCTGGCTCACCACTTGGGCCAATCACACAAGAGTGCGACTTGAGTTACCAAGGTAACTCAGTCCAGGGTGCCTAAACCCCCTTCCACACCTCCTGTGGTACCCAGACAGGGTGGCACCACTTTTGGAGGCTTCTGTGGAGAAGCCCGCCAAAAGTGGAACAAAGGGCTCGACTTGGGTTGGAGTCACAGAAGAGAACACAAACGCCATTTTAGAATCGAGTCCTGGCAAAAAATACCAACCGGCGAATTAATAATCAATAAATAAACCGGCGGTATGTTCGAGGCTATGAGAATTAAATAATTAAAGTTGGTAGCCTCGAACAATGGGAAAATCCCATAGGGATATATTCGCGGTCGAATATAAAAAGTAGTATCCACTGCCACCAGCCAAAACTCGATCAGGGGGGACAAAGACATGCCCCCTCGACTAATAGATCCCAGGGCAATCGAATTGCCCCGACCAGTACGTCCACAATATGATGGTTTGTACTTGTTTCTGTTCATAATTTGGGACTAGTAAAGCCAATGGTGACTTTACATGCCCTGGGAGACAGTAGTCAGTCCCATGGTATGGAGTCTATGGTGGGGTGTCACTATGACACCTCTGTGTCACTGCACAGAGGGTGCTGTGTAACACACATAGTAAAAACACACGAGACCCTATGGAGTAAAGGACCCCATAGCCCATAAAACACATTAACAGTCAAAGGAACACCATAAATCATGTCCAAGAGTGGGAGAAAAAGAGTCTCACTCTTGGCAGGAGAAAGAAACAAACTCCAGAAATCCAGCAAAGCTGCTGGGGGACTCACTAGGTTAGGAAATTCAGCCTAAAACAAAGAATTCTCCCTAACATGGATGCGGGGAAGGCTTCGGATCAGATCGATCCGATGGCGCTTTCGCCTTCTTCGATGAAGTCGTCGAGGAGGGCGCTTGGGTTGTGTGCTCTGTGCGGTGCGATTGTACGCCCCTGTCACCGGGTGTGGTCCCTGTAGTAGGACCAGAGTCGAGCCTGGAAGGGTCGGGGACGGGCATGGCGGCTCTAGAATAGTCCGCCTCAAGGTCTATAACGTCCGCGTTGGATGTTTGGTCATCCGATGTACCCCCGTCACTTTCGGCTGGTGTCGCGGCAGGGGAGGGAGGTTCCACGCGTGACATTCCGTACGCGGCCCACCGCTTCAATCGGCGCTCCTTAAGGGTTTAGGTTTAGGAGTTTACACGCCGAACACCGCTTTAGTGCTCTAGGGGGGAGACAAGCATACACGACGTGTGCTCGTCTTTCCATGGATCACTGACCCTACACACAGGGCAGAACCTAAATGGAGTCCTTTCCATAGCAGAAGGGAAGGGTGACCAGACCAAAAAGGAAAGACGTAGAAAAGAGGAAAGACATCATAGCAGTATGGCAAACCCCGAGCCCACTCTCCCTACTGTGTAGGCCGGCCAGAAGGCCCGACCACGTGGAGGTCCGAACACTGGATCTTAGGCGCCGGAACCCACAGCCGTAGACGATTCCCCCGTAGTCTTCGTCGAAGATGTTCTTGATAGGCGAAGTGACTTAACAGGGATTAAACCGACAATTCGGTAAGATAAACAATGTCTCATGAAGAGCCCTGCTATAGGGCGACCAGTTATCTGGGCGGAAAAAAACAATCTGAGGGACCTCGACGCGTGAGGGATTTTGGGTACTACACATGTCACGATAGGGATAGTGTTTCAGACACGCCTATGCCGACGTCCCCTTTCGGTCCCCCGAAACACAAGATGCAATCGCGGTTACCACTGGATGTCCGACCATATGCACAGCATGTGATTCTAAGCAGATTAACAAGCATCAGAAATTTTTTATATTGATGACTGTGGCATCATCAACATCGACAACAGACTCTGGGAACCACGGTGTGGCAACAGGCCACGCAGAAAAGGTTAGTTAAGGTAAGAAAAAGACACTCTTAGTCCCTGCATAGGTAACTACATGGGTGCTAAGAGGTGAGGGAAGGGAAAGATTGGAGGAGCAAGGTGAGGGAAGGGGGCGTTGGCCAGCAGGACCACGGCTGTTCGGAACACAGGCTTTTATCATACAATATGGCCTGCGTTCCGAGGCCCCAGATTGGCCAGCACCCTCTTCCCAATAATAAATTGATTCCAATCATCTCTCTATATATATGGGATACATTACTCACCGTAATTGTATTTCTGATGTTTGTATCTGCTTAGATTCACATGCTATGCATAGGCCGACATCTAGTGGTAGTCGCGGAATTTTACATTATTTGTTTTCAAAACTTAAAAAGGGACGTTGACAGAACGTGACAGTAATACTATCCCTAGTGCGACGTCCACTGTACCCATGGTCCTTCATGCGTCGAGGACCCTCAGATTGTCTGGGTCTGGGCGTTTAACAAATGTAATATATAAATAGAAGTATTAATCTTTGAAAAGTGTTAAGAATTCCTTGGTGTGTTGGGTTAGTGAAATACGTATGCAACTACCTTCCTTGTGTAAATAAGAATAAATGTACATTTGTAATATATTTACTATGTAAAAGTTTGTTTGGACTATTGTATTTACAGGGTTCAGTGTACTTACCTACAGCTCACATCTTCCTCCTATGATAAGCCTGGCTGCTCTGCTCCTCTAGCAAGATCCCTTGGGTAGTACAGACCTATATTAAGAGTTGGGGACCTGTATGTCAAGGGATTGTTTTATGAAGTCTTAACTCAAGTGGACTTTAGGAACACTCCCCTAACAGAGGGTTAGGAAAGATAGGGGAAGGGTGAGGGGAGGGTCAGGAGGAGGAGGGAGGGGAAGAGTTCAGTAGAGTGTGGAGGAGAGGGGGAGGGGGGGCATGTATAAGAGGGGGAGAAGAGGGAGGAGATGGAGGAAGGGGAAATCAGAGTGGCAGGTAGGGGCATTTACTTATTGAGCATTTGATAGTCGCTTATAATACAAAATCGTGTTTCCATGCACCACAAGGCAAATGGTAAGTGCAGCGATGAGAAGTGCAGGAGGTAATCAAGGGGGTGTGGGGGGAATAGGGAAGGACAAGTGCTGGTGAGCCAGTGGGGAAGTGCAAAGGGGTGCCAGTGAAGAGTCCAGTGGCTAAGTGCTGGGCAGAGGGATACCAAGGGGTGGGATGCACAGTTGCCAGGCAGTGCTGAGGGGAGGAGGGTACTGGTGTTGACTGGGCAGAGGGCCCGATAACCTGTGAGATTCATGAAGGTACCAAGCCGCCAGTCTCAGTGGCAGTTGGGTGGTTAGCAGGGAAAGGGAAGAGAGAAAGAAGTGGAGTATCCCTGAACTTGATCCCGATTTTCTTCCTTCTGTGCCCTGATGCCTGCGGGCTCCGGCGCATTACAAACAAACAAATAAAAGCAGAGTTTTGCAAAGTTGCCAGAACTTAAGGCGGTCCGGCTCAAGTCTGAGAAGGCCAGGGAGGCTGCTCCAGAGAGAGGCACCAGCCGAAGAGAGAGACCTGGTAACTTTTGGATACTGGTTTGGTAACTTTTAGAAACATTTACAACATGGCTCTGCCATTGATTGCTCACGCAAGCATTCCGAAAGTGGGGGACACTTATTAGCTACGATAACTTGTCCTCTACCCTTTGGATCTCTTCATTGGACCCCAGAAGCTATCCGCTAAAGTTTTCCCATCTCACAAAACTGTGTGGAACTTGGTGAACCTTTAGCACAAAGCCCCATACAATTTAGGGTTTCACTTCTAAAGTTAGTATTGTTCTGTGGACCGGTAGTGCTGCATACTAATACCTACCTTCCTTTGCAGGTGTTTGTTATGTATTTTGCCCTACTCATGTATGGTATATGACATGCATTACATACCATTTCTGATCTCTTTCGAGCTCTGCATAAGGCGAGACCAACTAGTAGGGTGGAAAAAAACAATCTGAGTGAACTCAACTCGTGAGGGATTTTGGGTACACTACACGTCACGTTAGGGATAGTGTTACAGGCACGCCCATGTCGATGTCCCCCTTCGATCCTCAAAAGAAAGATGCAATACTCGGATTACCACTAGATGTCGGGCTATATGCACAGCATGGGATTCAAAGCAGCTTAAGAAGCATCAGAAATGTATCTTTTATTTAGTCTTGTGTAATATTACATGCTATTAGTCATTTTTCATAGTGTTATATGGCCATAAATAAATAAGTATTTTTTATAACAGTTTGTCCAAGTTTGTTCCATGACTTTTCACTGTGTGCAAGGCTCTCCCCTCCTGAAATTTAGCCTTGACTACTAGCCTTGCTACCTTGAACTGGTTTGGCCACAGCTCTCAGAGATGTCCCCGTCCGTAAACTAGGTTGGCCTTCCTCTATACATCTGTCCACCAGGCAGAAAATCAGTGTTAGGGAGAATTCTATCAATGTGCTAATTCCTCTTTACCTTAGAGACCCCACCATCTCTTTTGCTGATCTTTGGGACTTTTTTTACTTTCAAATCAATGTGTTTTCTGTGTTTGTTTCTTTTTGGTTATGGAGTCTAACCAACTCATCTGTTTCAATTGTGTCACAGCAGCCTCAGTGCAGTAACCCAGGGAAGCCTTTCAGGCTTTCCCAAGGTTTAACTACCTCCTCTGGGATAAACTACTGTTTCCCAGAGTAAGTAAAGTGAAATTGACTTTACTAGTCTTTTAAATTTCTAGACCCAGCACATCCTATCTTCCTATAGAGTGCTGGAGTGGTTACTTAGTATTCCCTATGTCTAGATACTCATGTAACAGTCAAATGTTACCCTTTCCTCTCAGAATGGCTAGTGGCAGTGGTTTCACAACAAACTACCATGATTTTTCCCGACTGCAAACTATTTGTAGCTGCGGTAACATTAAATCACGGGAGCCATGTTTTTCAAGATGGCGTCTGAGCCTCCTTTGTTTAAACAGGTCCCGGTCTTCCTTTTTCGCCATTTCTTTGTGGAAAGGTCCTTCTGGAGTTTTTCTCTGCGCGCCAAAACCGCCTCTGGCGCCCGAGTGTCTGGGGTGTGCAGGAAGTGAGGGAGGTGCCCGAAACTCCCGGGCTTAGTCTCCTAGGAGACCCAAATGCACTCTGTGGTGATTGGCTGGCTGACTGTCCGGCAAGGACAGCCTCCCTGCTGGGTGAGTGACAGCTAGGCTGGAATGAAGGGAGAGAACTGAATAAAAGGCGAGTCTCTTGGCTTGGAAGGCAGAGTCGACCACTGGACGAAGGAACCAAAGAAGAGCTTGAAGAGGACGGCTGGTGCAACTCCTGGACCGTTGGTTTGCCGGTGAAGCCCTGCTGCAAGTCTGAATCGCCAAGTTTGCATCGACAGAGAAGCCCTGCAAAAGGACGACTTCTCCCTTTGAGTAGATAGGACCAATCAATTCCCAAGTAAGCCACCTGGATACCCATCTCAGAGCTGGTTGCATTTCCTCCGAGTGCTGCAGGAAACCCAGGGAGAGGGACACCAGATTGTGTGAAATACTTGTAAGATGGCCGAAAATGTTTGGAAGATCCTCTGGACACCCACAATGTCGGACCGATGAGCCTGACCCCCCCCTCAGTTGAGTTTGTACCTCAGAAGCAAGTGCAGCCCACCTTGACAGCCAGGACCAGAGTTGTTACCACTGCGGTGGTTGAAACGTGATACCGCCACTGAAATTGATGTTTGCCAGTTGCGAGCTTAGACCAGTCCCAGTGCAGGAGAACCCGGATGTCCTCTCTCTTGTCCCCACGACTGAGACCCAGGAACAGCGAGATCTGCAGGAACTGCCATGAACAGAAGTCATCAGCTGCATCTTTTTCTTCATTGAAAGGTAATGTAAAACAAGACAGAGTACTTACCTCTGCGGTGAAAGTGCTTGAAACTTTTGCAAATCGCAGGCCTAATCAGCTTGTGACCCAACACATGATTCTTCTTTTTACAAACTACTTCCAAGAACTTGTGTAGAGACTTTTCCGTTTAACTACCAGAACTGCTTTATCCTATCCAAGACTTTAGCCCATTGACTTTGGGCTAGCCTATTGAATTGAATCTTGTTGGTTTGTTTTTATTATTTGTAAAGCGCACCTAACCCGTGGGTAGCAGGGTGCAAAAAGCAACAAGAGGATTGTATAACTTGGGTTACAGAGCACGCAGTAGATTAATCCAACTAGGTTACAGTGTTGGAGGCATCAAAACATTAGGACCGATACATCAAAATATAAATTACAGGTAAATATGCATAGTTTGCAAGTTGTAAATATATCTAATCATAGAGGGTGAGAGGATATACAATTTAAACAGTTTACAGTAGGCGCGGCAGTGGAAGAGCATTAGATGTCAAGTTCCTTGATCCAGCGGAAGGCGTTAGATCTGAATTGTGGGTAGGAAAGGTCTTCCCTATGGTGGCAAGGAGTTCCAAAATTGTGCTGCTTTGACAGGAAAGCTATTCCCTCCAGACAAAGTGCGTTTGAATCTTGGTACTAGAAGGAGGTTTGAATTGGCCTTTCTAGAAGGGCGGCAGGAAATCGGTCTGGTGAATCTCGTTATCAAGTATTGAGGGGCCGCTTGGTGTAGACATTTATGAGTCAGAGAGACAGATTTAAGGAAAATGTTATCTTTTGTAGAAAGGCAATTGCACGATCTTCTAGTCTCAGATATGTGCTTTCTTCGGGAGGCTTAGGGCTCCTCTTAAGGCATTGTTTTGTAGGGTTTGAATTTTATTTGTAATGTATTTGTTACTGCCTATGTAGAGAGCGTTGCAATAATCCAGCTTGGATAGGATCAATGCTCTAGCTAGAGTGATGCAGTTATTTGGTGAGAGAAACGGTTTGGCTGCCCTAATAAATTTACATGTATAAGATGTGGCGGAAGCCATGGCATTGCCTTGTTTTTTTAAAGTGAGCGTCGAGTCAAAATAGAATCCTAGGGCTTTAACCTCCTTGGCTACGGTGATATTATTGTCGATAACAAAAGAAGAGTAGTTTTGGCCTAGTTTATTGAGGTTGGGTACGGTGCCTAGGATGAGGAGTTCTGTTTTGTCATCATTCAGGCATAGACCATGAGAGGCCATCCATGCCTGGATGATGAGGTACACTTGATTTACGAAGGCCAAATCCTTGTCATAATCCCACCGTCAGCGGGATGAGGATCTGGGTATCATCAGCATAGTTAGTGTAGGTGATACCCAGGCCATCTAGATCATCAAAAAGGGGCTTTGTAAAAATGTTGTACAGGGTAGGGGAGACACAAGAGCCTTGTGGCACACCACAAGTAATGGGCATAGGGTCAGCGGCTGCTGATGGGGAAAAAACTTGCATAGTGCGGTTGTTAAGGAAGGACTGAATCCATTCAGTTGCCTCTTGGGAGAAGTGAGCTGCTGACTAAGTGTGTGCAGAGGATCTCGTGGTTGACCAGATCAAATGCAGCTGAGAGATCGAGAAGTAACAGTAGTGCTGTCTTGCCCTCATCTCTCAGCTCATCTATCTGTGCCTTTAAGATCAAGAAGTGCAGTCTCAGTCCCGTGCTGAGGTCTGAAGCCTGACTGTCGGACTCCTAGAAGGTGGTTAAGTTCAAGGTAGTGTTGAATTTGTTGGTATGCTATTTTATCAAGGATTTTGAGAAGAAACAGCACTGTAGTGATGGGACTAGTGATGGGACGGTAGTTGGTGGGGATGGCAGGATCTAGATTCGGTTTCTTAAGGAGTGGGAGGACCCAAGATTGTTTCAGATTGTTGGGTATGGTGCCGGCTGTAAAGGATGAGTTTATTAATTTAGTGATAAAAGATGCAGCTCGAGAACTCTCACCATTTATCAGTTGTGCAAGGCATAGCTCCCCATGGCGGTTTGAGTGCAAGAATAACTTTTCAACCTCTTTAGTAGAAACTTTACTGAAGTTGAAAAGGGGAGTAGGCACAGGAAGTGGCATCCGGGTGGGTTGTGGCAGAGAGGAACTGGCGTTACTCAATTTAGAGATGGAGAGAAGGGATTCTTTTTTATTACTGATCTTAGTTTGCAGAGAAGTAATTTTATTGGCAAGAGCATTTTGTATATCGGTGCACCAGTGTTTGTCCTTGATGCACGAGTCAGGCGGCTGGACGGGAATTTCTACTTCTTTCAGAATTGCAAAGAGCTCTTCATTGTTAGATTTCGCTTGAGATGCGAAGGTTATAAGAGGTTTGTTTTGCAAGGATGATTTCTTTTTTGTACTGGGAAGCTAAATTACTTAAGTTTATCTTATTAGTTTCTGATGGATCTGATCTCCAAATGTTTTCATAGCGTCGTTTCTCCTGTCTGATTCTGGTGAACTCAGTATTTGCACTGTCTAAGAAGAACTGTAACCTTTCATGTTCTTATAATCTTTGCATTTTACTCATCTTGAAAAGTATTCTGAAATAGTATTGAAGCATATTTGAGTGTGAGATTATAATTGCCTCCTTCTAATGAATGTTTTATAACTGACAGATTTTAATAAGTATTTATCAAAGAAACCTTGAGTGTAAGAGTTTATTTGAACACCTGTGATAGTACAGACTTATACCAAAGGTTTGTTTGCTTACACCTGTAGTCATAGTTGTGTGTAGTGTTCCCAGAGGGTACTTCATACAAACTTTGCCTAACAAGCAGCCCTAACAGCTTTCAACAAAGCAGTGAAGCCACAGGACGCCTGGTGGTCGTGAACTTGGGAGCGCAGCTATGCACCCTTAATACGGTTACCCCTCTATCTAATGATATGGTATGGTAGTTATAACGCGCCTATACACAAGTGCTCCAGCCATCAACTCTTCAAGAGATTGATTTTCCTACTCTTTCTTCCAAGCAGCCACGAGAAACCAGCTCTACAATGATGCACCAAAAAGCCCCACCCGTAAAAGGGAAACCCCACCATCCTTCCATAACTCTATAAATGCCTGAGTGTCAGTATTTTTTTTTTTACTCTAAAGGGGAAGGGTCAAAGCTTCCAGACTTGGAGAGCAGGTCTTGGACTCCGTTCACATCTTACACCCAAACTACCCCCTTTGCATAGATTTTAATACAAAGGGAATACAACATGCTCTCAAATGGCAAACAAAGTTACTGCTTAAATTAGTTATATACATTTCAGAGCATTACACTGACATTTTCATTTAAACAGTTTAGAGGGGACAAAGTACTTTGACATGAACATGGTATTTAAAGCAATATAATTGGCAATTCATTTAGATCACGTACATTTGCAGTCTGAGGGATGGACGTTCACCCTCGCGAAACTTGGCTAACTTCTCACACAGGCTTTCAATCAAGGCTTCTTGCTTATCAGGCTCCAGGATCAGAAGAAGGGATACAACACTGTTCATCACGCTCTCAACATCTACATGAAAAACGAAAAAACATATGCTGAAAGACATTCAAGGTTCAACATAATTTTGGTACATATGTAGCTCCACCGCATGAGAAATACTGCACTTGTTTTTTGTAAATGGGTTTGCTTCTACAATCATGGAGAAGCCTAGACTAGAAAGCGGTTACTTCCATCCTGGATAACTAGAGGCTGCATGTTGATAAAGGCTTTGTGGAGATCCCCGGTCCTCTCCAAGACTTCTTTGCAGCATTTGAGACAACCAATCATGGCACTCTGCTTTCCAGACTCCATGTAATTGAGATTCGGCGACCAACATTGGATTTGGCAACATGTTTTCTTTCGAATAGCTGACCGGTGGGTGACCACATTACTCCTCCAACTACTTTCAAACCATGCTGCACCCCATCTCCCTTTCTTTTTAATGTGTACTTAAATCTGCCAATGAAGTTAAGATACTTGATGACACAGAACACAATTTCAGTTGTAAAATTTCAAGATACAAGCCGCAGGACACCCTTTTTCGCTGGCCAAGAGGGAATTACCACTTCCTACTGGAAAGTGGTAAGTTTTTGGCCTGATTTTGACACACAACTGGTCTTTACACACAACTGGTTTGAAACCTGCACACCAAAAGTTACTTGGATACAAAATAAAATGGAGACGTTAAAAGGAAACCATGGGATGCAAGAAGGTGGTCCAAAAATATGCTGCAAGAAAGTGGTCCGAAAATATGCCCCAATAAAACAAATACAGGTGATTGGCACGTCTAGCAGCTCCTAGCTATTATATCTGGTGCCCACCCTCAAATTAGAAGAGCGAATGCTGCGCTTAAAGAACGTTGGCATATTGGTTAATGGAAACCTTACGATGGTGGCCACAGTAACAGTAGAACTAGAGGATTTCCTCTCTAAATTGTGTGCATTATTCATTGTTTTAGGAAGCCCCTCATCGCAACACGTCTGCTTCAAAGGGCAGAGGTGGAGTGGGGTGGGGGGATACAAATTTAACGTGTGGAGGGGGACCTAAACGGCAAGGAGCTGCATGTGAATGGGGCAGGAAGGAACGGGGAAAGGCAGTATACGTTGTCAGTGCCAAAAATAATACACACATCCGAACATAATCAAAGCCACAATGCCTGCTTTGTTAAGGGTGGGAGGACCAAGAGTTGTTTAGAAACCGCAATAGTGCGGGAGGGTGAAGAGAACTGCATTAGGGAGAAGAGAGTGATGAAAATAAGTGTTATGCAAGATTGTATGTAGTAAGCCTGTGTGAAGACTACACCAGTTTGTCCTCTTGACAACAGGTAACCCAACCTTTGGTATAGGCTTGTACTACACAAGATGTTAGTGTGACTGAGCAGCCAGGCTTATCTCAAGAGGGGACAATGTGAGCTGTAGGGTTGCAACATAAGAGTTTCATGGTGACAAGTATCCAAATAACATTTAGACTCAAGGTTTCTTGATTAAAAAATTGTTAATTTAACAGTTTGTTTTAAAATAAGCCTTCTTTAGAAGGGAGCAATTCGCAAAAATAAAAATACACTTCAAAATACACACACATACAGTTCAATAAAGTAAGTACATACGCCATTTGGGATGGCACAGATTTCCTACACCCTGAGGTGACTTCAATAGCTAGGATACTGTGGACATTACGACATTATATCACTTTTCACACTTAAATGATAATACTGAAGTTGTCAAAAAGGAAAACGTTAAGGAAGGAAACAATGGTTAACAAGGTTCTCAAACAAGTAAGCACTTTTGAACCCCCTAATGCAATGTAAATTAACCCTTTTCCAGCTATACAAGTAAAGTATGCATGACTTTTTGGAGGGAAAGTTAAACACAAAGTCAGAGGTTAGAAGAGACAGCCAATGTCAACTGAGCAAAATCTAGGAGAGCTTAGGCACTTCTTGAAGGTAGGTAAAAAGTCTTGCACAATGTTAAAAAGTTTTGTTGCAAGGAGAAATCACTGTTAGGCCACAAGCTCGGGGGGCTTCAGAAGGGCAAAGCCGCAAGCAACTCTGTAAAGAGTAGCAAATGCAAGTCTCAACTGAGAGCAAGCAAGCTACACATACAAGATTTAAGTAACCCTTAGTTTACAGTGCCTTTGGTCTCCAGAAATGGTTCCAGCTGGCTTCTGTTCCTGTTGTAGTTCCTGCAGGTCCTGCTGTTCCTGGGCCTCAGTCGTGGGGACAAGAGGGAGGACATCTGGGGACTCCTGCATTACGATTTGAAGGTCGGCAGCAGCTCTGGGCGCAATTCAGGTCAGCGGCACTTCTCGGTTTCAGCTTCTCACAAATAGCACCAATGCGGTTCTTGGACACCTTGTGGACTTTCCTTGGTTCTGGTGTCCAGCACTGTGTTGAGGTGGCTCAGGCTTGGTCAACCCTGCTTCGAGGGAGTCCGGAGGATCTTCCTGAAGCTCGGGTCTGGCTTAAAAACTATGCACTCGATTCTGGTGTTCCTGTCCCCTAGCACTCGGTTCCTGCAGCAGCAATGGAAGTGCAGCAAGTAGAAAGAGGGGTTTCAGTCGAGTTAGTCTTGGGCTCAATTGGTCCCACCAATCCAAGGGGAGAAGTCGTCCTTTCTGGGCTCCTCTAGTCGATGTCGAAATAGGAGCTTCAGCGCAGCAGCAGGGCTTCACTGGGCAAACCAACGGTCCAGGAGGTGCAGCAAGCTTCTCTCCCAGTTTCTTTCTCCGGTTCCTTCGTCCAGTGGTCGACTCTGCCTTCCTTGCAAACGACCTCACCTTTTATGCAAGTCATTACCATTCATTCGCAGCCTAGCTGTCACTCACACAGCAGGGTGGCTGTCCTCCAAGGACAGCCAGCAGGCAAATCACCTTTGGGCGCATTCCTGTAACCAAGGAGACTAAGCACAGAGTTTCGGCCACCTCCCTCGCTTCCTGCCCTGCCAGACACGCTGGAGCCAGAAGCGGGCTTCACCAGTAAACCCCCGCCAAAGACAAAACGAACAAAGGGACCAAACCTGGTTTGGCACACAGAGTAAATCTCAAGAAGGATCTTTCTAACAAGAAATGGTGAAAAAAGAAGGCGGGCCATTTTGGGTGCTATACTGCAGCTGCGAACGCAGCCCACAGTACAAACACACAATGATAGGAAAAAGTAAACCACTGCCACCAGCCATTAATTGTAGAAAGGGTAACATAAAAATTTTACACGAGAAGTGAGACAAAGGGGATACTAAGTAATACCTCCAGCTATTGTAATATAGTGTGTGCTGGGTCTATAAAGAGGAAAAAGTAAGTGAAGTCAATTTCAATTTACTATTCTTGGAAACAGTAGTTATCCAAGAGAAGAACCTTAGTGGCAATCCAAAGCATTTCTCTGTGACACTTCACGGAGGGTGCTTTGTGTCACAATGGAAAAAGATTATGCTTATGGAGTTTGTCAGACTCCAAAACCAAAAGAAACAGTGTTCAAATCAAATAAAAATGCATGAGCGAGTGAGGAAAAAGGTCTCACTCTTCAGGACAAAAGAGCTGGCGGTCAGTGAGGAAGTGCAGGGTATTGTTAAAGTAATGATCAAGATGGGAAGGATTATTTATTTTAATTTGTTTGTTTATTTATTACTTAGCACATCGGAGAACATATGCAATAACACATCTTAACCCTTGATTAGAGCCCCTTAAAAATGTGTCCCAGGATGTCCCTCCCCTAATCCCGCCCCCTTTATTCGTGCTTCCCAGCTGGGTCTCGTCTTTCAATCCAGTTGTGGTGAGGCCGCCTCTGCGCCCTCGCCGTATGAATGAAGGGCTCTCGCGATCAGGCCTGGCTTATGGGTCAGGGCCGGATAGCTCTGATCATAGTCTAGCAGTGGTGTCCAGATATTCATGAAGCGATGGAGAATGCCCGCTTTGGCCGCCATGACCTTTTCAGCTATGAGAATGTCCCAGATTTTAATCCACCACAGGGTCAACAGGGGGCCATCCTCGGTTTTCCAGGTACGTGCTATCGTGATTTTAGCTGCTAGTAGGAGTTGAGATATTAAGGCTGCCCTCCGACCTGTTCTTGGGTAGACATCTGGGACCGGGATCCCCAATAAGACCTGTTCGGGGGCCAATGGTATTACCGTTTGGGTGATGTCCTTTATTGTAGCGAGGCATTGAGACCAGAACTCTTATCTTAGGGCAAGTCCTCCACATGTGGAAATAGGTTCCTGGCTGGCCGCATCGGCACCAGCATGATGGGTCCAACGCCTGCTGGAAGTGGTGAAGGCGGCAAGTACCAGCGCAGCAGTAGTTTGTGGGCACATTCCAGATTAGTGATGCACTGGGAGGCCGTGCAAGTCCTGGACCAGATGTCCATCCAGGTATGGTGCTCTACATTGTGTCGCAGGTCTGCCTCCCATTGTGCCATATCCGAGAGCTTGGCGTGTGGGGGGTCATCCTGTAGTAGTCTGTAAAGGGTCGTGATCTTCCCTCGGGGTGGCAGGTTGTTTATTGTCAATTCCAGCGGGGCGGGAGTTCGGGTAGCTGCCTCTCGGGTTAGCGGGTGAACAACAGTGCCTCAGATGGGCATAGGTGAAACCATCCGTTTCCGCCAATTGGAAGGTTTGTTTACATTGTTCAAAGGTGAGGGGGAGCCCTCCCTCGAAGAGCTGACCCAATGACTCAAGGCCGCCCGCCACCCAGTTTCAAGTTTCTTGGATGAATGCCTGGGGAGAAGGCCGGGTTAAGGAAGACAGGGGGGGGGGGGGTGGCGAGAGGGCACACGTTTGTGTCTGCAGGCCCAATCCGAGGCCTTGATAGAAAGTTTGGTGGAGGACAGCAGATCTGGCCAGGCCTGGCGTAGGGCGGGGGAAATGAATGGTAGAAAGCGATGGGGGAGTGGGAGGCGATTTTGTTCAATTTCTACCCACTTTGATCATCCCAGGGCGATTCCCCATGCCTGAAGATGGGCCAGCGGTGCTGCGTTTCGGTATTTGTGAAGGTCCGGCACGCCCAGACCACCCAGCTTCGGGCTGCCCGTCATTCCTTCACGGGATGCGTGCTTTCTTGCCCTTCCAAATAAAGTCAGTTATCTTCCGTTGAAGCCGGATTGGGGTGAGTGAGATCGAGACAGGGAGAGCTGAGCATGCATAGAGAAATCGTGGGAGAAGGTTCATCTTGCATGCCGTGATGCAGCCCACGAGAGATTTCCTGCGCCTGCCAGCATTTGAGGTCCCTTTCCATTTCTGCGAAGAGGGGATGAAGTTTGTCTGAAACGTTTTGGCTGGTGGGCGGGGATCTGAACCCCCAGATATGGGATCGATTCGGTCTTCCATTGGAGTGGGCTTCGTCGCTCCAGGGTTTCCATTTGTTCCGGGCTCAGTCCCACCCCCAGGGCCATCGATTTCCCGAAGTTGATCTCGAACCCTGCCAGTCTCCCAAAGTTCTGGATCTCAGCAAGGGCCGTCTGCATCGACGCTGCAATATCAGTGACAGTCAGTAGCACATCATCAGCGTAGAGGGCCATTTTGTGTTGGTCAGGCCCCACCTATAAGCCTCTAATATGGGGGCTTTGGCAGGTCCGCTGGGCCAGGGGCTCCATGGCCAAGGCAAAGAGCAGAGGGGACAGGAGGCAGCCCTGTCTGGGTCCGCATGTAAGGAGGATCGGGTCTGATTGGAGACCGTTGAGTCTAGGAGTTTGGTAATTTGCTAGAACCATTCTGCGGAAGGTTGGGCCAAAGCCAAAAGCTTCAAGAGTGAGGCATAGATAGCTCCAGTCCACCTTGTCAAAGGCCTTGGTTGCATCAATGGCCAGCAGGGTGAGCGGTTGCTTTTCATGGTTGGCAATCTCTATTAAGTCCAAGGCCCTCCGGATATTGTCTTTCGTCGCTCTATGGGATATAAATCCTGTTTGATCTGGATCTATGATGTTCGGGAGGATAGGCGCTAGACGGTTGGCCAGGACCTTAGAGTAAATATTAGCGTCCAGGTTTAGTAAATAGACTGGTCTATATGAGCCAATATCCTCCGGATCTTTCCCAGGTTTGAGAATGAGGACTGGTGGACTCCTGCATGGTCGAAGTGATGGACCCGCTTCCAGCAAATTAGTTGAATAGTCGCGTTTGTGGCGCCACCAATTGCGGTCAGAATAGTTTGTAAAAGCGGATAGAAAATCCATCTGGGCCCGGGGCCCTGGGTTTCAGGCTTTTGATGGCTTCGTCGACCTCCTCGTCTGTGATGGGGGCGTCAAGTCCTTCGCTTGCCATGGGTGCGAGGGGCGGGTGAGCCACCTCTTTGATGTAGGTCTGTTGTTCGCTTAAGTCCCTTGAGGTCACCGTCGTCATTTCCGATTGGTGGGTCACTGCCTGGCGCAATTTCTCGTGGTCCGCGAATTGGGTTACTGCTTGCGTGTTGCGGAGGCGCAGGATGGTATTTCGCCTCCTGACCTTGGCCAGTTTGCTAACCAACAGCCTGTTGGCCTTATTGCTATGGATGTAGTACCATTGTTTTGTCCTAGTCAATGAATTTGCTGTAGCGTCGGCGTAGTGCGCTTCCAGTCTTTCCCTAGCTAACTTCAGGGCACTGTATGTTCTGGGGGACCAGCCTTTTCATTGGGTGGCTTCCACTTCCTGAACCTCCACCTCCAAAGTATTGCGGGTCGCCCGGTTCCATTTATGGAAGGCCGCGCCTTGGGCGATCAGAGGGGCACCGCCTTCATGGCGTCCCAATTAGTGGCTGATGACGTGTCCTCTTCATGGTTTTCCCTGAAGGTGGTCTGAATCGATTTGGCAATGGAGTCTCTCACCGCCATATCATTCAGGATCAGGTCGTAAAGGCTCCATGGGCGGCAGGGAGGGTGGTCCGGGTTGTGGGCGCGCATACCCAATGAGACCAGGGCATGGTCCGAGAGGATCCTGGATCCGATAGAAACTTTGTCCGTAAAGGTCAAGAGCTGGGGGGAAGCCAGCAGTAAGTCGATCCTAGAGACGGTGCGGTGCACATATGAATAGAAGGAGAAATCCCTTTCCTCCGGGTGCAGCACATTCCAGGTGTCGACCACGTTCAGCGTCTGGAAGAGATGAAGCAATCTCGTTGCTAGCGTGAAGTTCCGTTGGGAGGGGGGGGGTGATCCATCTTTGAGAGGGTCTGGGGCACCTTTAAAGTCTCCCCCAATGACGATTTGTCCCTCGACAAATGGAAGGAGGGCCTCCTCTAAATCATGATAGAATCCTTCCCGATGGGTGTTCGGCGTAGGCTGAGATGAGAGTGTAAAGTTTGCCCATAATAATGCACTTGATTGCGATGAACCGACCCTCTTGACATCGTAGCATGTCTAGGATCTGCAGTTTCAGGTCCTTTACAAAGAGAATGGCCGTACCACCCTGCTTAGTGCCATTAGACGCTAAGAACTGTAAAGGGAAGAGACTACTGCGTAGGCGGGTGAAATCGGCTGGTATCAAGTGGGTCTCTTGCACAAACGCCACTGAGGATCCCTCATCCCGTAACATCTGCAAGATGGATTTCCTCTTTGGGGGGGAATTAAGGCCTTTGACATGTAGAGTAGTAAACTTCAACTTTCAATGTGGCGGTGGGCTCCCCGGGCTGTCCATCTGTGAGGAGCGGCCAGGGGGGGATGGGGAGGGGGGGGGGCCCCCATCGTCAACATGATCATGGGGGGGAGTGGTGCATTGGGTTCACCTGCAGCTGAGGGTTTTTAAAATGGCCTCCAACGGGAGGAATGAGCTACTAACTTGGGCCCCCAACCAGGGGCCAACAATGTGGCGAGGGGAACGATTTTGAACTATCGGTGGGGCCCCACGCCACCAGGCTAACATTAGCCAATCCAAGTGGCATTCTCTCCAAGGGTAACACGGTGACTTCCACCTTGGAGGAGGGTGTAAACCGCATGGGGTCCGCGGCAGGCTTCAGAACGCTTTAATGATTCTGTCGTCTAGCAAGTTTTGAAAGCGTTGTTTTAGGGATAATTTCAGTTTGTGTTCTGCACTCTGGTCCAGGGGGCGTGTTTCGGCTTGGGGAGAAGATGCGCTCGGGTCGGAGATCCCCCGGGAATAGAATTGACGCTGCATCGTCCAGGTGGCTGATGGTGCGTGGGGTGCCCTTATATGAGAATTGTAGCACCGTAGGAAATAGCCACCGATAGCGGATGTGCTGGTCTCGGAGAAAGAGTGAGTGGACGCAGCATTATGCGCTTCTGCAAAGTTAGAGGGGAGAGATCCTGAAAGATTTGGAGCGCGGAGCCCTGAAAAGATAGCTCGTCGCGTGAGCGACCAATCGCGAAATTGCTTGATAGTGTAAAAGTGGACTTTGTGATTACGTCTGGGCGGAATCAGAGTCGGTCCCTCGACGGGGGCGAAGCCTGCGAGTGTGATCCAGCAAGAGCTGGGTCTCAGCCAGATTCGGCAACAATGATTGGAAAAAGTTGCCCACGTATTCGGGGAGCTCCCCATCTGAGATCGATGTAGGCACCCCTCTGGTGCATAGATTATTGCGCCGGGAACGATTTTCTATGTCTTCATGTTTAAATTCTAGGATCTCGGTCGTGTCCATTAGAGTCTGGATAGTGCGCTGGACCTCCGCTAGGGAGTTAGAGTGCTCCAGGGCCAGACAGTCGGCCTCCACCATCCTTTGTTCGATGTTGCTAATGCTTTGCTCCGTTTGTTCAAACTTTGCGGTGTGTTCCGTCATAGAGGACCTGAATTCCGATTTGATGTCGGACATGAAGGCCTGGAGATCGTCTCTGGTTGCAAGGGTCCCCCTTTCCTCTGTAGCCTTCTGGGGTGTAAGTGTAGGGGGTTCTGCTTTCTTTCCTTTCTCCGGAGCCAGCAGCATGGTTGAGATGTCCGCGGATTTGGATGGTTTTGGAGCTTTGGCCATGGTTCTAGGTAGGGGGCGCCTCTTGGTGAGTTTGCCCAGGGTCAGCATGTAGGCTGGCATGTAAGGCGCAAGATGATCCACTGGCAGTCTTGAGATATCTGCTAAGAACCACAGGGTTTATGGAGAACAGCAGCAAGGGGGGTGGGGTGGGCCGGGGCACCTCATGAAGTAAGCAGGCAGGGTGGGCTTCTTCACCACGGCGGGGTAATGGTAACGCTATGATAATGGGGGGCGCGGGGCTCTTAGGTGAGATGGCTATAGGCTCTAGACTTAACCTCAGCTGCAGGAGTCCGGATAAAAAGACTGAGGAGCCAGGCCCTCCCCAGCCGATGAGGGTGGGAGGTGGGCAGGGGCGCCCCAGGAAGCCGAAGGAGGAGTCAATGCAGGTTGAAACAGGCAGCAGCGGTGGGGTCCGGGGCGCCGAGGAAGGCTGGTTCAGCTTAAGGAGGCAGGTGGGGAGTCATTCTCCTGGGCTCCAAGGAGGCCCCTCCACCCCCACCGAGACTAGGGTCCCTGAAGGGAGGCAGGTGGTGGTGGTGGTGGTCTGGACACAGCAGCAGAGGCGACTCTGAATTAGGCTTAGTGGAGGGTGCTGAATCTCCAGAGGGCCCCCGTGCGTGCTAGGAAGGGGCTCTGAGGAGCAGATGGAGCTGCGGTGTCAGGGGCTGTAGTTGGAGCGTTCCGCTCTCCGTGGATGCCTTCAGTCGTGGATGTCCTCCCCGCGGCTGCCCTTCACAAGGCTCTTCTCCGGGCGCCAGAGTCAACCCCAGGTAGTGATCGTGGGCCCCCCTCCGGAAGGGCGGCCAGCGCTCGTGGGTTTGCCGCCTCCGCTTACAGTGGAGCAGGCACCGGTGAAGGCAGGAGAGGCACAAGTCCCGGCCCCAGAGAGAGAGCCACGGTGGCTCAAGTAGAGAGGGGCTAGGGCGCCCCAGCACTAGTAGCAGGTAGGTGAAACCGGGGAGGAGGCTGGTTGGGGATGCCGGAGCGGATGCGCCACTTCAGTGGAATTCCCTGCTCCTGGGCTCAGCGTAAGTGGGGGATCCCGGCCACCGTGCATCGGGTGCAGAGAAGAGCGGTGGGAATCAGGCTCTGTTAACGTGCTGTGGAGGGACCCCGCCCAGCAAGGCAGGTCCAAGTCCGGTGAAAGCTGACAGCCGCTGCTGGACATGGACCGTGGGGATGCGGCCGCCATTTTGGGTCGAGTTATGGGACGCAGACAGTGAGTTCCCTCGCCGTGTTCTTAATGATCCTGACTGCGTTATGCTCTCAGACTGCTGCAGTAGTGGTCCACATCTTCCGCAACCAGGAGCCATCAAATGCACACGGTGGACGTATCGGGATCCCGTAATATTTAAGTGTGGCCGCGGACCCATACGGAGGCCATCAAAGGAGCTGCCTTATCGCTGGCGCTCCAGGCCACGCCGCCACGGAAGGATTATTTATTAATGTGATCAGTTCATAATTACACCTTTAAAATAATGACACGATTAGCAGTACTAGTCATGATTAAGAGAAGCAAAGCAGAGCAAAGTCAAGCAAAACCCTAAAAACTTTACATTCTACTTCAATTTATACTTACCCATTTTTTTCATTACTATGTACATAACTATGCAATATAAGCAAAAATTAATTATCACTTCAAATGTATGTTAATGTTAAAGGATATTTGTACTGCGCACTATCACCACCGGCGTGGTCCCCTGGCGCTCTGAAAAAGGGAGAGGGGGTGAGTTAGTGGGGATGAGCTGGAAAAGTGCAAGAGAGCAGTGATGTGCTGTTGGCAGCCTCAGCCTGTGGTTCCGTTGGCTGAGCTTGGGGTGTTTTACGGTCAGTAGTCAACGTGTGCTGTTGTGCAAGTCAATGTGTGGTTTGGTTTGTGTGAAAAGCACCCCTCAAAAGGGAAGGCTCCAACGAAACGGTCTGTTTTGCAAAAATAAGTTATTTGTGAGAGGTGAATGGACAGAGCAGGCTCAGAATGTGTGGTTGCAGGCAATCACAGGACAGATCACTGCAACAGGGTTAGATATATGGCGAGATCAAGGTTCACTACATATGGCCCTGAGTGAACTATATATGGCCCATAAGGCAAAGGAAGAACAAAACAAGATTGCCAAAATAGCAGCATATCTATACTTATATATTGGAGCCATACAGAATAAATGTGCTGGAGGCCAAGATCTGGCAAGTAAGCAACTGCAGGCATTAGGAAAGGCCCAAACTGATCTGGACTCTGCTGAGCAGAGGCTACAGAGGAGCCAAGTGTCCGAAAATGAAAGTAGGCAGTACATAATCAAAATGAAAGAGGACATGGGTATCCTGAAGCCGGAAAAGGCAGAACAGGATACCAGAATTCTGGCCTTGCAGAAGGAGTACCAAGAAAGTTTGGACTCTACTACAGAGCCAGAAAAAGCTGGAGCAACAAATAAACTTTAACAGGGCATGCGCAGAGCAGGTAGTCACCCTGCAAAGCCAACTAGATAGAGAGAAAGAGGAGAGCAATAAATTGATTTTGAAAGACCTGGATACCCAGGTAGAGTTTGATAAAGAGTGCCAGAAAGCTGGTGCGCTTCAAAGACAGAGGGACGACCTGGCGGCACAGAGGCAGGCTCTTAGGAAAGGGACACCTTAGGCCAGGAAGTCTGTCAATTAAAAGAGAAACTGGAAGAAAATCACCGGGCCCCCCAGGGACTGGGTGACCTCCAAAAAGATCATCAAAAATTGTTAGAGCACACCAGGAGGGTGGAGGAGGCTCTAGCAAGGAAGGACCAGGCCAGTATAGACAGCACTCAGGAGGTAACCCTCCTGCAGCAAAGACTGGTCCAGTACTCAAAAACAACCCAGGAAGCACAGAGAGAAAATAAGGCTCTCTGTGACAACAATGACAGGCTCCACAGACAGGTAGCCATGCAAGAGAGATTGCTAGAGACTAGTAAGGCCTTGATTGAGGAACAGAAAGCTCAGGTTCTTGCATGGCAACAGGGAGCAGGGGCTGATAGAGATGAGGTTCGCTGGGAAAGGGAAACACCTGAGCATAACCTCAGGAACCCTAGTACCAGAGGCCTTCACCTCTTCCAATCCCTGTACTCTGCCACCCCCAAGTCCACTGGCGCACATGAGCCCAGGGCCACGGGGATGGCAGATTTCAATCCAATCGGAAATATGGGGCTCATAGACCAACACCTCCCAGGAATGGATGTGCGGGCATCTGGGTATGGGTACCCAAGTACTGTGAAATTTAGTGGGGAACTCCAGGAGAGTAGGCCCACTAAGGGCATCCTGAAAACCTCTGCCCAGCTAGGACAGTGAGGGGTGGGTGGGGGGTACCCATCAAATCCTGGGAGCAAGGAGGAATCAGAAGACTCCTCTGAGCGCCACAGGACACAGGGGGCACCTCTGGGAGCAGTGCGCGAGTCAGAGGAGAAATGGACCAGGGTTACCCGAACTAAGAAGGCAAAAAAGGGCCTTGCTTAAGGACCCCTTAAAGCAAATCAAAGCGATAAGGAGCGTCATCACGCCTTATCATAAGAACGCTAAGTATTCTGTTTGGGAGCACTTCGAGCTCTTTGAGCAGATGATCGAAACTTTCCATTTGAAGGACAGAGGTAGCTGTATTCAGTATGTGAAATGGACCTTCACACCAAAATACTCCAGTGTAACGCTCACCTGAATCCCTCGGAGGCGCAGGTCTGGGCTGGGGGTTCTCGGAGTCTTCTAGGGTCACGCGCAGGCCTCGAATGCCACCCTGGAAAGGCCCTTTCCTCACAGAGATCTTGATCTGAAGGGTGAGGTGTCTTATGTAGGTGAAAGCGGAGCTCTCCATCCTGCGTCTGTGCAGGGGCGCCGAAGCCAGTTACTTCACTGGTTAATTGTCCAGCCTCTTGGTTGCAGAGGATGAAGATTTGGAGCTAGGCCGTTGTTAGCAGCACGAACGGCGGTTGCTTGAATATGGAGGTCCGGAGAGCGATGGAATGGCGAAGGTATTGCAGGCAAGTAAGTAGAAAATGTCAATTCGAAGTTAAAAGCACTTCTTAATGTCTCTGTTCCTTTTTCAGGTCGCAGAAGCAGCTGGGTAGAAAAATGGATGTCGAGGAATGCACCGAGGAGTGAGAAAGATGAGCGCTGCCCAAAACACGTGCGTATAGATGGAGTTTTGTATTTCTTAATGATGTCCTTTTGTTTTGCAGATGCGAGTAGCAGCGTCGGCGGAGGCGAGAAGAATGCAGCGCAGGTAAGGAAAGTTTCACGGAGGTTTACTAACCAATGTCTTTGCGTCCACAGGGTGCCGGAAAAAATGGAAAGCTGCAGCCCGTGGCTTGAGATGCACCGATGGACTGGGTAAGTGCTGCGCTGGTTTTTATCTCGTGCTAACCTGGTGTTCTTTTCCCTTTTCAGATGCTGCTGAAGACGAAGATGGTATTTCGGAAGGTAAGATTGCGGATTTCTCTTCCCCAGATGCAGAAGTTGAAGATTCTCTGGAGCTGACACGGTGAGCGTCCTGCTGCTATTGCAGAATAACGCGAAGCACGTTGCTCTGATCGGGCGTGGTTTAAATAGCTTACTGGAGTGCTTAGGTGTCTCCTTCCACAGCAGCCTCGCCCAGGTAAGAAGTCCCAGCTTCCAGAATAGTTCCAGTATCCAGTCCCAGGGAGTGGTGCTGGCCACACCCAGAGGTAAAGTAGTTCCAGCCATGGATGGATGAGGATTTCATCCTGCAGGTGAGTGAGCAGCATGGTCTGCAGCAGGTAGGTCCACCCAAGCACCATTCCTTACATCATGAGCCCGGCACGTCCTGTGCCGGGACTGAGTCCCCTTATGAGCCTGGCGCCACTGGCGCCAGGACAAGGTCCATAAGGTCCCTATGGGAGCCGATGGGTGCCTGGAAATGAAGTTGTGACCCAGCTTCCGAGGCAGTTGGGCTAAACCTGACTCCTTGGAGGCTGCGTTCATGACAGCACCCCCCCTCAAGGCCCCTCCCAAGCTTGTCTTTTCCGGAGGTTTTGGCTTGTTGGGAAAAGCCAGATGAAATTTTCGGACTAGACGAGGTGCATGTACATATTCTGAGGGTTCCCAAGATCTCTCCTGGGGTCCATATCCCTTCCAATCAATCAAGTAGTATAGTTTTGATTTGGAAATTTTGGAGTCCAAGATGTCTCGAATTTCAAATTCGGATTCTCCGTCAACTTGGATTGGCTCAGGAGGTTTAGTCAAACGGGTTCCGGGTTGCACAGGTTTCAGGAGAGAAACATGGAAGACAGGATGTATCTTCATTCGAGTAGGTAATTCTAGTTTGACAGCCACTGGGTTAATCACGGCCGTGATCGAGTAGGGTCCTAAATATCTTGGGTTGAAGGTGCGTGGCCCTTTTAAAGATAAATGTTTAGTGGACAGCCAGACTTCATCTCCTATTTGATATTGAGGAGCCTCTTTTCGATGTTGGTCTGCTCCTTTTTTGTATGATTCTTTAGCTCGTTGAAGATGAGCTGTGGCTCTTTAAATGCTTGAGTTATCGTCGAATGCAGATGGTCAACAGCAGGTGTTCCGAGAGCTTGAGGTGGGTCCAGATTTGAGGTTCGAGGATGACTTCCATACAGCAGGAAAAAAGGGGTTTTCCCCGTCCCAGAATGGATTGAATTACTGTAAGCGTATTCAGCAATCCAAAGGGCATCCTTCCAAGTACCCTCGGATTGATGCAACATGCAGCGCAGATATTGTTCTAAAGTTTGGTTAGTTCTCTCAGTCTGCCCGTCGGTTTGAGGGTGATGGCTGGTGGAAAGTCGTACATCTATTTGTGCTAAACGACAACAACTCCGCCAAAAATGGGAAATAAATTGGCTCCCTCGGTCAGAGATTAGTACTGAAGGGAAACCGTGCAACCGGACAATGTTTTCAAGAAATTCTCGGGCTAGAATGGAAGCTGTAGGTAAACCCTTCAGTGGGATAAAATGAGCCATTTTTGAAAAAAGGTCCACGATCACTAGAATTGTGTTGTATCCGGAGCAAGGGGGTAAATCCGTGATAAAATCCATCGAGAGCGTGTGCCAAGGGCCTGGTGGAATGTCTATTGGACGTAGTAATCCTGCTGGTTTTTCCTTCTGACTCTTGTTTTGTGCGCAGATACCACAAGAAGCCACAAACCTTTTAACATCTTTCCTCCAAGATGGCCACCAAAAATGCCTTTTAATTTTCTCTGAGGTTTTGGCAACTCCAGGATGTCCTTCCATTAGAGAATCATGGTAGCAGGTGATGACCTGTTTTTGTAAGTCAACGCAGGGTAAGAATAGTCTTCCTTGGAAATACAATAGGTTCTGATCTATTGTAAAATCCTTTCCTTTCAATTGCCAATTCGATGAATCTTCGGGAGTTATGAGTTGATTGACCCTTGCTTTAATCTCTTCGAGGGATAGTGTGTTGATTAGTATCTTTTGTTCAGGAATTATTGGCACCAGCTCCGGATTAGCTGTAAGTTCGTCTACCCCTATCCGGGAAAGGGCGTCTGCTTTTCCGTTCCTGACGCCTGGTCGATATGTGATTACAAAATCGAATTCTGCGAAGGATAGAGCCCAGCGTAGTTGCCTCGAAGATTGAGCTTTAGCTGACTTCAGGTACTGGAGGTTACGGTGATCCGTGATTACAGTTACTGTGTGCCGGGCTCCCAAAAGATAATGCCGCCAGGCCTTAAAGGCGGACTTAATTGCCAAGAGTTCTTTGTCCGTAATTGTGTAGTTGATCTCAGGAGCCGAAAATTTGCGAGACCAAAAGGCTACAGGGTGTAACTGGTGCGTTTCGGGGTCTCTTTGTGACAGCACCGCCCCCATTGCAAGACTGGAAGCGTCTGTCTCGACGATGTAGGGAAGTTCTGGACGGGGATGCCTTAAGACTGGAGCAGAGATAAATTTGGCTTTTAATTCTTGGAAGGCTTGTTCAGCTTCTGGAGTCCACTCGAATTTTTTATTCTTTTTCAGAAGAGCAGTGATAGGTTAGACTACCCGAGAGAATTCAGGAATTAACCTTCGGTAAAAATTAGCGAAGCCCAGCATGCTCTGTACACCTTTCACGGAAGTTGGGGAAGGCCATTTGGTGATAGCATCCACTTTTCTTGAGTCCATGTGAACTCCGTTGGGTGACAAGATGAACCCTAAAAATTCCACTTCCTTTGCATGAAAGGTGCACTTCTCCAGTTTAGCAAACAAGCGGTGTTGGCGAAGTCTCTGTAAAACCGCTGTGATGTGTCTACGATGATCAGTTTCTGAGGCTGAGTATACCAGGATGTCGTCAATATAAACGACTACGCACACATCAATAAGTTCTCTGAGGACATCATTCATGAAAAACTGGAAAGCGGCCGGTGCGTTACATAGTCCGAAGGGCATTACTTGATACTCAAATAATCCATATTTAGTGCGAAAGGCCGTCTTCCATTCGTCGCCCTCCTTAATGCGTACCAAATGGTAAGCTCCTCTGAGGTCTAACTTTGTGTATATGCAGGCGCCTTTTACCTGGTCCAATAATTCAGGAATCAAGGGCAACTGGTATCGGTTTTTGACTGTAATCTGGTTCAGGGCGCGATAATCGATACAAGTTCTTAGGTCACCTTCCTTTTTCGGGACGAAGAACAAAGCTGAGGAAGCCGGGGATTTCGAGGGGCGGATGAATCCGTTAGCCAAGTACTGGTCCAAGTATTGCCTGAGATGGAGGTTTTCTGGTTCAGTGAGGGCATATATTCTACTGCACGGAGGGGTGGACCCAGGTATTAGGTCTATCTGGCAGTCGTATGACCGATGCGGAGGCAGGGTGTTGGCTTGATCTTTCTGAAAGACGTCGCTGAACTCTTGGTACTCCAGAGGTAATCGGGGGTCCTCAGAAGTGATGGCTGCTAGCTTGATTTCGGGCTGAGGATAACAGGTTGAAGCGCATTCTGGAAACCGGATTACCTTGGCTCGCCAGTCTATCTGAGGATTGTGCTTTTCCAACCAAGGTATTCCCAGAATCACCTGAAACTGCGGGGCCTTGATTACATCAAACACGATCTTCTCCCGATGTCCGTCTTGACATATCAACGTTACCTCCATGGTGGTATGAGAAACTGGTCCGGAAGCTATTTCAGTACCATCCACTGTAGTGATTACGTCCTTTACCATCTTGGGACGTAGGGGAAGATCCATCCTGATAGCCAAGTCTTGGTCCACATAATTACCGTTTGCTCCGCTATCAATGTATACTTTGATAGCATGCATGCGATCTGGTCTATTAGGATTTATGAGGACCATAGGCATTACCAAATGCGAGGTCAAGGAACTGGTTTTAACGCTCGGCAAGCGGACCTCTACGCTTGTCGGGCGAGGTCGTTTCCCGATTCCAGTTTCTCAGCATTTTTATCAGAAACTCCTACGGTCTTCTTGACCGGTTTCACTGAGCAATCACGAAGGAAATGTCCAGAATTCCCACAGTATAGGCACAGCTGTAATTGCCTTCTTCTTTCCCGTTCTTTCTGAGTTAATGGTCCTTTTACTACTCCTATTTGCATTGGTTCCACGGAGTCATTCCCTTTAGCGGAGCTCTGAGGTCTTGAAAGTACCCGGGTTTCAAATCTGGATCGATCGGTCTTCCTGTTCTGTAGCCGATGATCTAATTGGACTACTAGGTCGATATAATCTGAACAGTCTTGCGGCGGATTAACCACCTGTGCTAAAACGTCTGTAAGTGCCCCACGTAAACCTCTGTAGAAGAGCGTGATTCTCTTATCTTCAGGCCACCTGGTCTCAACCACCAGTCTATTAAAGGACGCTATGTAAGCCAGGAGATCCTGATTACCTTGTCTGAGTGACAGGAGTTCATTGTCGAAGGCCTGCCCCTGTGAATGTCTTGCGAACAACTTTTCCATACTGGTCTGAAAGTCTTGAAAGTTATAGAGGAGCGGGTCATCCTGTGTCACGAGAGGAATGGACCAATCTTCAGCACTACCGCTAAGATAGGAAAGTACAAACGCTACCTTGGCTTGGTCCGTTGGGAATGCGGCGGGTCTACACAGAAAGTGCAAGCGGCATTGATTGATGAATACTGCATATCGCTTTGGATCACCGGAAAAACGTTCGGGCGGGGCCAAAGGCACATTCCCTGGCAGATTAATTTGCACCGGATTACTTGAGGTTGTAGGAGTGCCGCCCCCTCCATAGGGAGGCAGTGGCGTCTGTCCCGCTTGAGCCTGTACCAACTGTCTGGCCAGATCATCCGTCCGTTCCTTGGCAATGATCAACTCCCTTCGTAAAGCGTTTGTTTCTTGGCGAGATGCGTGTACTTCTGCCCTTAGTTCCCCAAGCAATTGAGCCAGTTGATCTGTGTCCGAGGTTTCCATTGCGTCTGGGTGGGAAAATTGCGGTAGGCTTCGCGTTCTGTAACGCTCACCTGAATCCCTCGGAGGCGCAGGTCTGGGCTGGGGGTTCTCGGAGTCTTCTAGGGTCACGCGCAGGCCTCGAATGCCACCCTGGAAAGGCCCTTTCCTCACGGAGATCTTGATCTGAAGGGTGAGGTGTCTTATGTAGGTGAAAGCGGAGCTCTCCATCCTGCGTCTGTGCAGGGGCGCCGAAGCCAGTTACTTCACTGGTTAATTGTCCAGCCTCTTGGTTGCAGAGGATGAAGATTTGGAGCTAGGCCGTTGTTAGCAGCACGAACGGCGGTTGCTTGAATATGGAGGTCCGGAGAGCGATGGAATGGCGAAGGTATTGCAGGCAAGTAAGTAGAAAATGTCAATTCGAAGTTAAAAGCACTTCTTAATGTCTCTGTTCCTTTTTCAGGTCGCAGAAGCAGCTGGGTAGAAAAATGGATGTCGAGGAATGCACCGAGGAGTGAGAAAGAGGAGCGCTGCCCAAAACACGTGCGTATAGATGGAGTTTTGTATTTCTTAATGATGTCCTTTTGTTTTGCAGATGCGAGTAGCAGCGTCGGCGGAGGCGAGAAGAATGCAGCGCAGGTAAGGAAAGTTTCACGGAGGTTTACTAACCAATGTCTTTGCGTCCACAGGGTGCCGGAAAAAATGGAAAGCTGCAGCCCGTGGCTTGAGATGCACCGATGGACTGGGTAAGTGCTGCGCTGGTTTTTATCTCGTGCTAACCTGGTGTTCTTTTCCCTTTTCAGATGCTGCTGAAGACGAAGATGGTATTTCGGAAGGTAAGATTGCGGATTTCTCTTCCCCCAGATGCAGAAGTTGAAGATTCTCTGGAGCTGACACGGTGAGCGTCCTGCTGCTATTGCAGAATAACGCGAAGCACGTTGCTCTGATCGGGCGTGGTTTAAATAGCTTACTGGAGTGCTTAGGTGTCTCCTTCCACAGCAGCCTCGCCCAGGTAAGAAGTCCCAGCTTCCAGAATAGTTCCAGTATCCAGTCCCAGGGAGTGGTGCTGGCCACACCCAGAGGTAAAGTAGTTCCAGCCATGGATGGATGAGGATTTCATCCTGTAGGTGAGTGAGCAGCATGGTCTGCAGCAGGTAGGTCCACCCAAGCACCATTCCTTACATCATGAGCCCGGCACGTCCTGTGCCGGGACTGAGTCCCCCTTATGAGCCTGGCGCCAGGACAAGGTCCATAAGGCCCCTATGGGAGCCGATGGGTGCCTGGAAATGAAGTTGTGATCCAGCTTCCGAGGCAGTTGGGCTAAACCTGACTCCTTGGAGGCTGCGGTCATGACATCCAGCTTCTTTGCGGGGCTGGATGACCAAAATCATTCTAGATGGTCCACCTATAGGGCGGCCATCTTGAAGCATTTTTCTGTACACAGAAATCCTTAGGAGGCTCTAAGGCAGCCTACAAGTTGAAATGTGGGGAGGATCAGGCCCCACAAGAATTTGTGCAGAAGTAAAGCATGCCTTTGCGCAGACCACCAGAAGGGTGCGCACGGACAGCAAAGAATTTGTGAATACTTTTTTCCACGCTCTACCAAAATACATCATGACCCAGCTAGTGAGAGATTTTCATAAGAAAAAAATCACTACACTGGGTCATTGAACAAGCCACCCAATTTATGAGGTACAAAAGCCCATAGAAAACAAGAATAATCCTAAAAGCCCCAAACCAACCAACACCCCTGCTGCCGCTAAGGTGGCAGAGGTGAAGGTTGCCCCCATTTTAGATTTGGAGATGGGGGGCCTAAAAACCCACCTGCACAAAATCAGAGCAATCCCAAGCCCAGAAGGCCCTCGGGCCAGTCACAGACAGGGAGCCAATGATGTAGTCCCACAAATGGGATCCCTCACTCTCCTGACTACATAGGTCCGCGTTAGAAGGGGAATAGACCCATCCTGGGTTATGTGTGGACCCCTCCAGCCCAAGGGGGTGGGGGGCCCAACCAAACAGCACCTAACCCGGGACACTTCCCTCCTCACCTCCCCCAGGAGGGCAGAAATTCCCCAAATCCTGGACAGAACTTTTTCCCCAGGTACCCACAAAACCTTCAACCCCAAAACAATCCATCCTTCTTTCCCCACTTTCCTGAGCCCAGCCAACCTAATCCGAGAGAGGGGAGGCAAAGGGTGGAGGGGTACCCAAACTTTCCAAACCTGGGGTATTTTCAGAGAAGGGATAGCTACCCTTCCCAGGATCAGCCCAGGGGAGAAATGAGAACCCCTTATCAGACTGAGCGGGTATCACAGCTAGAGCATCAGGTCCAAAATATGGCACAGGATCTGGGTTGCATGCTGAGGGCTCAACAGAACCCTCAGATGAGCATGTCGGCGCAGAATGCCCCAAACTCCGGACCTGGTGCCCTAGAGCAATGACGGGGGCAGAACACCGACAACCCACCAATTCCCAGGGAGTAGGCACAAGGGGAAGGGGGGTGTAAAGCCTTGGAGGAAGCTTCCTTCCCCACTGGTAAAAAGCCCCTGGAAACCCAGGACCCAGAACCAACAAAATCTCCAGCCACTGAAACTCTGCCACCCAAGGAGCAGAGGGGGGGGGGGTGGTAGGAGAAACAAAGAACCCAAACAGACCCATTTGGAGGAGGAGGTACAGATCTTCTAATTTGAAGGAGAGGGGTCCTCAGAGGATCCTGGGAAAAGGATCTTCTCCTTCAGTGATGGGGGAACTCCTCCCAAAGAAAAATGGGTCCCAAAGGATTCAAATCCAGACTGGGTGGATGTGGGGACAGAGCTAGAGCCGCCCATCATCCTACCCCAGAACCAACAGCATGTAAATCCCCTGGTTCAAACCCATCTTGGCGACTGCCTCCAGCACCGCAACCAGGGGAACCCAAAACCTCTCCCATATTTAGTTGCCACCTTTTCTTTTCAGATTCCCAATACTCCAAACGAAATTCTGCCCAAATCACCTCCCTTATCAGTGTCCAAAACTAGAAAACTAAACCACCAGTTGTCCAAAAATGTACATTATTTGTGCCCCCTTGCGGAGAAGGAGGGAAGCTTCTGTGCCCCGGTTCAAATACAGGGGCCGGGTACAATTTTGGCACTGGTGGACACTGGATCCCAAGCTACCCTTCTATCCAAAAAGGCCTTTCATAAACTGAATTCAGGAAGGGGGGAGAATTACCAAATTCCTCTCACCCCTCTTCCTGGACAACTTAAGAACTTTGACGGGAAGGAAATTCCCGTTGAGGGGACTGCAGATTTGGACATTATTTAGGCGACACAAGGTGAAGCACCCGGTCATAGTTGTAACTCCAGAGGGCACCCCTTGTTTACTAGGGAATGACCTCCTGAGAAGGTGGTCACCCCCAATGTCACCCCTAATAGATTGTGTAAACAAGGTCCTCTGGACCCAGACTAGCCGACCGATAAAATTAAAACAGAGTGTCAACCATGTTAGTTTAAATGGCACCTGCCACATGGTTGAACAAAAACCTGACCAAGTAGAATTTCACTTCCAGAACAACCAAACCGCAGACGTGACAGTAATAGCAGTATGACAACAAACTGGTGATCGGGGGTCCTCTCTATTTCTGAAAATCAACCTTCCTTCCAGTTTAAGGTGGCATTCCACACTGGAATGAAACACTTTGAAATTATTTACCAATCCCCAATCAGACATTCCTACTCCACTAGTCCTGAAAGATGAGAAATCAGCTCAATGCCTGGCTGATATTCAGCAAATTGGAGAGCAGTTGTTCATCCCTGTTCAGTTGAATGAAGGGAAAGACTCTGTTCTCGCCCGAGTGTGTAAGAGGTAAGACGGTAAGAGCTTCATCAGCGAAGCCATGTTCCGCCAACTCCCAAAAGATCCAACCATTCCCACATTTAGACTGATAGACAAATGGGAAATGGAGCTGGAAACACCCAATTCCAAACATCTCCTGCCAAGTAGGTGTATGCTCAAAATCTCCATGGGCAACAAGAGCATAGTCCATAATTGTTGGGTCGTGCGAGACGTCACTGCCACCTTTTACTTAGGCAGTGACATTCTCAATCACTTTGCCATTAGTTTGGACCTAATAAACTTCAAAGTTTGGTCCCGATTAGCAGATAATCCCATGGGCCTGGATGATCCAGAGAAAGCATTTAGGTCCGCTCAATTGCTGCCTTATGCAGTTGAAATTCAGATTGGAGAGGAAGTCACCATCCCAGAAAGGACCCGACAATTCTCCCTGGAAGTGAAAGTTAAGAGGACAGAAATTGAAAAGCCCTGATGCCTATATTCATCTAAATGCTTCTCTCCAACAGCAAGGGTTGGGGGTAAACCCAACACCGCTAGTCAACATAGAACATGACACCATTCCTATAGAGGTGGATAACAGCGACTTAAAGAGTATCACTCTAGCCGCAGGCACCATTATTGGAATGGCGGTTGATGACTGACATTTTTCCATAGATTTAGACAATGAACTGTTAGGACCAATCCCCAAGGACTGTTTTTACAGTGATGACAACACAACACCAGACAGGATCTTTACCCGGCATGGGGGGGGGGGGAAGACTTCCTGCTGTACACTTCCTGCCCTTATGGTAAGGAAGATGTGACTTGTGACTTCAGGAGGGATGAGGTGATTTTCCAGGTCCATGAGGGCTGCCTTTCCCACCTGAAGCCACCGGTCCAAATCAGCACTTTGACCAGGGACTTCTCCACCCAGCTGGAGGAGGCCGCTGAGATAGCAAAACCAGAAGTCTTTCCAGGTTTCAGGCAGATGGTTGAAGAGAGAGTCAACCTAGCTGATGCCTGTGAGACTCTGGAGCAGAAGCAAGACTCTGGAGCAGAAGCAAAAGTTGAAACAAGTTTTCTTGGATTTTCACGATCTCTTTGCGGTGGACTCATGACTGTGGTCGCACCGACATCCACACAACAATTCCCACGGACCCTGGCATGACTCCAGTGTTTGTGAAGCAATATCGCTTGCCTCTCGCATCAATGGAGTCCCTTACTGAGATAATTAAGAACCTTGAGACCCATGGGATAATCCGTCCAGTCCGCAGCCCCTTCAATAATCCGGTGCTGGGGATATTGAAGCCAAATGGCCAGTGGAGACTCTGCGCTGACCTTAGGGAGATCAACAAACGGGTACATACTTCCCAATGGCCTCTTCCCTACATTGACCAAGGGCTGGCCCAGATCCAGGGGTCACAGGTATTCACGGCAATAGACCTGACCAATGGATACTGGACTCTACCTGTCAGTAGGGAGGACCAATACAAGCTGGCCTTCATCTTTGGGGGGCAGCAGTACACATGGACCCGGACTCCCTTTGGATACATCAACTCCAGCAATGAATTCAAAATTTTTCTACATAAGGCCATGCCCGATCTGGGTGAAAGGGGTAACCTGGCTTATGTAGATGATGTTCTCATCAAAAGCTCAACTGTGGAGGAACACATAGCAGAGATCCATTATGTTCTGACACAGTTGAGGGCCGCCGGAGCAAACCTTTCCTTTCAAAAGGCACAGTGGTGTAGAACCTGTGTAAATTTCTTGGGGCATGAGATCTGTCCCCAGGAAAAGAAAGTGGAAGCACTCCAGAAATTGAAAGACCCCATAACTCTGCGGGAACTAAGGAGCCTCCGTGGAATGACTAATTACAGTAGAAAGTTCAATGAGGACTATGCAGAGATCACAAGACCCCTGATTCATCTTTTGAAGGTGGGGCGGGGCGAGTGGGGTCCAGACCAAGCCGAGGCAGTAAGACAACTCAAAAGAAGCCTCTCACAAGTGCCTTGCCTAGCTTACCCTGTCAAAAACAAGGAGTTATTCTTGGAAACAGGGATCTCTAATACATGCTTGACTGCAGTATTATACCAAAAGCAGGACAAGGTCAATAAAGTAATCTCCTATGCGAGCAAAACTTTATCCTCTGTGGAGGAAAAATTCAACAATTCTGAGAAGGCACTCCTGGCAACGGGTTGGGCATTGAAGAATTACCACCCGTTTATCCAGGGGGAACACATCATAGTGGTGACTACACACTAGCCTCTGCAATATCGCCAAAGTGACATAATCCGGGCCAGAAATGTAAGTAATTCCCGAATTACTTCCTGGATTCTGTCAATGCAAGGCTTTCCTGTGGAGGTCAGATATGGCCAAAACAAGAAGAGTCCCCTGGCGCAAGGTCTGGCTGACTTGGATGATTGCGCCAGAGAAAACTGTCTCGAGGACGAAAGTCTAAAAAAATCAAGGACAACATGGAGGCATACCTCAATTCCCCACACAAAGTCTTTGAAGAATACACGTGTGAGGGAATGCCCACTGTCTATGTGGATGGATGCTCCTACCATTTTGACAACAACGGGGAAAAAGAACTGGTGGCCGGCGTAGGGAATGCATGGGTGAATGAGACCCCAGAACCCCCCGCTGGGTAAAAGATTGGTCCCCGAAGTAGTCAAGTGGCAGAGTTGATGGCTGTGCATCAAGCCATCCTCACTGCTGTCCAACATCAACTCCACGAACTGGTCATAATCACTGATTTGGATTATGCACAGAACAGGTTCGTGGAGCACCTGGTTAAGCCAAGGTCGCCTGCTACCGAGGAAAGTCCACGATGGGTTTCCCGCCACCCGAAGCCAACAAAGACATCCAGAGGACGCTGATGGAGTGAAGATCCAAGGTCCAGCCGTGGTAGAGTCCTGATCGCTGAAGCTACCCCAAGGTGCGTGCTCGGCTGCAGCACCAACACGCCAGAGGACCGCCGACCACGACACCCGCATCCATCACCACCGAAAGACTTAGTCCACAGAGCCTTATTTGGGGCACCGAACATTTTGCATCAAGACCTACCGCACACCTCACCTTCCCAGGACTTCCACCATCGAGGAAACGATTGATCATCGAACAACGCAGCTAAGTTCAAAGCTGCTGTATCATTGCAAGGTTTCTACTGGTCTTCGAGGACCTCAAAGCCCAGTGGCGGCTCCTTCAAAGGGGGTCCATCCTCGAAGGATACTGTTGAAGAAACTCTTCCACTTCAGGTACATTGGGGTGGTTGAACCTTTTAACTAAGAAGCTAGGCTTATTGAGCTTTTATGGACTGGGCTTGTTCATTCTTTTATTACAGGTTGCCCAGGTGGAGGAGGGGGGATCCTCATTCAGAATTGTGCATCTATCGCCAAAGAAAGAATTTTGCCATTGCTTAACCTTAACCTGCCAACCTACCTTCCTTCCTTCCTTATGGTCTATGCCGATACACCTTACTGAATGATGTGTATGCGCCATTATAACTGCCAGCAGTTGATGCATTTTAAAAGGGATCTAAAGTCTAAGTGTGTTACCACATAGAATGATATAGATGTACAAGTATTACCAGAGTACAAAGTGTGTTATTGAATTGTGTACATATATCTGAATCTTAATTTTATATAAAGAACTGTGTTAGCACATAACATGTGTGGCCATTCCTTTGTGGGGGTTTAGGGGACTCACTGTACTTAAGAACCAGCCTGCATCACCTCCTGAGAGCTTATGCCTTGGTTGCCTGTCCATAGCTACCATATAAAGAACCTTGGCTGGGGTGCTCTGTACCTCTATTCTGCCATATGGAAGGCAGACCCACCTCCAGTCTTTACAATCTCCTCCTTGTTTTCGTCCCAGTCACTGATGTAATCAATATACAAGAACGTTTTTAGGGTGGATGGAAATGGGGTGGCTCTTTCATTGGTTCCATTTGTATTGTTTGACAAAAAGCTTGTGGAGCCACACTCAAAAGCCAAACTGCAATGGCTCAGATAATGTCAACATCCAATTCAGCAGGGAGATCATGTCAGTATTAGGGCAATTGTGGGTAAATAGAGGATTCTAGATGCTGAGGGTTAGATTTCCAATGCGACCAATGACTCAGCAGATGTCTTTCATCACCCCTGCCAAGCTCTCATCTCACGCTCTGCCCTGTTATGCATCGGTCAATACGTTCTGCTCTGACTTTTATTATGCGCCCTATCACTATATTCTCCATTCAGACCCTCATTACCACCCACTCACTTTGAACGTGCTTTGGCCTATTTGTATAGCCACTCTTCAACACTTCTAAATATACACCACAAAGTCTCTCACAGCAAGCAGCATGAAACAGGTCTGAAGTCACCTAAAATCTGTGTGGCCTCACAGCCATTCGCTCTGTGCAGCCAGGTCAGACCACGATGCCGCACTTTCAATCCACATTTCTGGAAGATGCAAGAGTGTTCTTAGCCTATAGGAGGGCAGCCATGAGACAGACATCTGATCTTTTTTTTCAAAAAATCAAGTTCTACATAGTCCAATAAACACCACAGTAAGGCGTTATCCTTAACTCTCCATATACTTGTCACGAAGTTCTGCATAGTGATTTAAAGTGGTTGTGCGAAATTCACTAGTGATCTAGCAATCACAAACGCACATCGTTTGAACCGAGATATCATCAAATATAGTATGGCATTTTCACTTGTAATTGACCCAATGCTCCATCCTATTGCACCGATGAATGTACAAGTGCAAAAAGGAAATAACAAAAAAACGAAAAAATAAAAGACATTAGCATGCATAATTTGTTTCCACCTCTTCACTGCTAAATCACATTAAGTTCATCTCCAAGCTTCCTTTCAAAAAAGGCATTTCAGATGTCTGGTACATGTATGCATACCTTTCCGATGAGAAAGGTAGAGCACCACCTTGGACTATCAAACCACAGCCATGACATAGCTCCTCAGTCCAAGCTACAGCAGTCTTATGGTACATAAAACAAAGCTTACAAAATATTAGACAAACCTTTATCGTCCTCTCTTAGACAGACATCGCAGGCCTCAATTATTTGTGCCAAATCAATGTGGAGTCCTCCTTCAGAGTTTTCTTCGGAGATCTCAGCACCTTTTGACTTCAGATATGCCCGCAATTCGGCAGCCTTGTGAAATAAAAACACAAGTATAGCAGTGCTAAATGTTTACTATAGTTGGTTAAAAGTTTTCAAACCAATATTTGAAAGAGACACAAACTTAGAGATTTACCTACCATTTACCTCACTGACCATTTCACGGTTCTTGAACTAAGTGTCAGAGTTTGCAGCATAATATAAACTCTACGAATTCCCGGCACGTTTTAGGTTAACAATTCTACTGAAGGAACAAGGCACAGATGTATTGCCAGCTGGGCAACCTACTGACTACTAATAATGTACACATTTAAAAAGGAGAAGGCAAGGAAGGAAGGTGGACCTAATTTGGTATATACGATTTCACATTTTCATCCAGTTTAACGTGCATGTTAAAAGAAAGGTGAACCTGTAGTCATTATTCTAGGAATCTAAAATATATGTAACACAATAGTTAAAACTTTGCCAGGCACGCCTACACATATTTACAATTTCTTTCTAAATTAGTAGGCACAAATAAACGGGTAATAAGCAGCATAAACTGTTGGATAACCGGTTTAAGTCAAAACAACAACGTATGTTCATGCCATCGATCAGAGACTCAAAGGGTATTATGCACTTAACAGGGGAAACACAAGATTAATACCTTTATTGATTTTGTACTGTTAGGGAGAATTTTCATTGCTGTGCCAATTCCCTTTAACCATAGAAACCTGCAGCTCGTTTGCTGGATTTAGGGCTTGTAACTTTTTCCACCTCAGTAAGTGGGACCTTTTTCTCACCCCCTCATGTGTTTTTCCTGACTAGGATTTTTACCGTTTTATGGAATCTGACAAACTCCATAGTCATCTGTATAGTGACACACGGCACCTTAGGTGCAGTGACACAGAGGTCTCTTGGACTTCTCTGAAAGTTTAAATACATTTTGTGTGTACTACCGTTCCCAAGAATAGTAAGATGATCCCCGTCTTACTTTTCTCTTATTGGGACCAGCACACACCACCCTATGTGGAGTGCTGGGGGGTTACCTAGCCATTCCTATCCCTCTTCTCATGTAAACATTGTTACACTAACACATTTGAAATGTCTGGTGGCAGTGGTTTAATTTTACTACCAGCGTGAATCTTTACCGCAGGTTGAACCCTCAGCTGCAGTACAGCACCCATGGGTGTCCATTTTCTCTAAATGGCCCGTCTTCTTTTTTGTCATTTTCTGCCTGTTTGTTTCTTCTGGGCTTTTACTCTGTTAGTTGAAACTGGCTTGAGCCCTTTGTATGTTTTGCCTTTGGCGGGCCTCTGCCCTGAAGCCCGCCCAGGCTTCACTGTGCCTGGAAAGGCAGGAAGTGAGGGAGGGTCCCGAAACTTCCCTCTCCTTTGTCTCTAGGTGTGCCTGAATTAAACCAGTCCCGATTGGCCGGCTGATTGTCCTGACAGGACAGCCACCCTGCTGTGTGATTGACAGCATAGGCTGTGAATGACTGGAAAATTGCATAAAAAGTGAAGTTTAGGACTGGAGGCAGAGTCGATCACTGGAGAGGAACAGCCGAAGAAGAAGACGTGATGAGACGCCAGCAGCACCCTCCTGGACCGGCAAGTGTCCAGTGAAGCCATGTAGCTGTGCTGACCCCTTTTTTCATATCGACTGGGAAGACCCATAAATGACGACTTCCTCCCTTGGGCTGGTGGGATCAACTAGCCTCAAGACAAGCTTCCATTTGGCGCACCAGAGCTGCAGAAGCCCCATGTCAGGGGTCCTGTGACCACTGACAAATGCATATTCTTGCAAAGTCTGAATCCGGCCAAACCTTCGTGGGCATCCCAAGAACCCCACAGAGACAGGAAATCTTCATCCAGAGTCCCCTCACCAGAATCCAGGACCGAGGGTGGAAGCTTGCTCCAACTGGAGATAAGTTCTTCACTGACACAGAGGAAAAGGTGCCAAAACATTGAAGTGCCGTTGAAACAAAGGCAATCCGTAGCTGAGGAGTCCCTCTGCCGAGTATTGCCGCAGGAGCCCGCCAGACATCCTTCCTTTCGTCACCATGACCAAGGTCCAGGAACAAGGATCTGCCAAGCTGTAGCCAGGAGGAATCTAGCTAGAACATTTTTCTTCGAATCACAGGTACTGCGGAGCTCGGGGTGCTAACCTTTTAGCCATAAGTTATGATTCCTATTCTGCGAAGTGGTTTTGTTCCACTTTAGAGTTGATACCAACTCACCTGCCCTGACCCAACAGCTTGTGCTCTCTACAAAGTAGCTCACTTAAATTACTGTGGTTTCTTTGGAATGTACTAACTTTGTCAAGACCATCTAAAACGGACATCAGAACTATTGACTTTGTCCGTTGACTTTGGCTGTCTTAGCTCTCTAAAGGCACTCTTCTGAACCTACTGACTTGGGCAACACTTGTTCCCTCATAGGTTATAATTGTGATTACAATTATTGCTGGGATAAATGTTTACCTGCCTCACTTTAGGACATTATAATTGTTTTATAAACTGTTGAAAGTATGTTCTAAATCTTATTTTAACTTTTCCCTCCTTTACAAACTCAATAACTGAATTGGTAGCTGAAAATAAGTGCAATACTCAACTCAAGTCACATCCGTGTGCTGGAATATGTGTTAGCATAAAGTAATTACCAACTGTTATTGTCCTTTACAAACTGAATCCAAACTTTGAATGTTTTTTGTAGATAAATCTTTTTAAAGAAAGCTTATTTAAACCTTGTGTATATTATAAATATGTATATATAACCTTAAGTGTGCAAGTGTTACTTGACTACTTGTACTTACTGATTTCAACTGTACAACTCTACAGCTCACATTACCCTTCTTAAGATAAGCCTGGCTGCTCAGTCGCGCTACCAACTTGTGTAATACAGGCCTATATCAAAAGGTGGGTTACCGAATACCAAGCAGATACGTCTTGTGCAGTCCCACACCAGTTGGACTACACTACTTCTTACCAAACACTTGTGGCAGGCAGTGGGATTTGTGTAGAGTGGTTATATTGACTATTGGTTCTACTTGTGCCCAAAATAAACCAACCAAAAGGCTAGCTCCACCAAAACATATAGCTTTTAAAAATGCCTAGTATGGATAACTTTAATGAAGCAGCCCTTACTGCACTTGCACAATTGAAAGTTGTGTAGGTACAGGGGTCTGAGTTTAAAAGATAGAAAGAGCGAATTGATTACAAAGTTGTTAAATCACCAAAGTTTGGGAAGTAATCCTGTATCACCTACTTCCCAAAATGATCTGGAAGAACATTATGAGGATGTTAGTTTAGAGCTCAGCTCCAATCTGCCGGTGTCAGACACTGAGGAGGATTCTAAAAGGGTGAACAACCCTCCTCCCCATTGCCTGTTGTACCTCATCCTCCTCCTACCGTGGCCCTACAAGGTCACAATAAGTCCTGAATATCTCCTTCTTGAAAAAATGAGATTAGAACTGGAATTCTAAATACTTGTAGTGCTCTCTGAAGACAAAGAGATGAGACTAAGAGAAAAAGAAATGCAGCATGACTAGGAGATGAAAAAAGGATGTCCCTTGATTCTGCTTCCTTTTCAGGGTCTTCTCTGTCTACTAGTCCCAAGAGACCTCGCTTACCAAAAGAGGCTGTAGTTTTATACTTTTTTACTGTGCTGCCTACTTATTTCACACCTGATTTTTACTCATTTATTGATGTGATAGACTATTACTGTGATTGCACTGTTAGCGTGTGACCCGGAAATTACTTTTGGTTTTCCTATCTCACGGACGTTCGTACAGAACAGTCCACTTTTTAGCAACTTGAGTAGGCGGTTCCTTGCCCTACTCCGAGCTGCTCCCAGCATTTATGTCCCGAGATGTTTGCGCGGGCAGCAGTCGTACCGTTAGGGTGCGTCTGCGCCCGTCCGTGCGCGGAAAGTGCCGGAAGGGTGTCAGGCTGATGGCATGCCTCTACGCCTATGGGAGCACTCTATGTTACTCTCACTTGCTACTACGGAAACCAGACTGCCCCTGGGTTTAGATATGCCTCCTGTTACTTTAAACACCTCTAAGCAACAGGCTGAATTAAAATGCGGCCTATTGAATGTGCGCTCGTTGGTGGCACATTCTATGGATTGTCACAACCTCCTATTAGGTAATGAGTTTGAGCTCCCGTTTATTACTGAAACGTTCAGGCCGTTCCCCCAAACTATACTGTAGCTCATCTAGATTGCGTGTACTCCCACCCTGGTGATGGTGTGGCCCCGATCTACAAATCTAAATATATCGTGCTGTGCACCACTCCTAATCATTCCCTTAAAATTGAGTGCCTTCTGTTTCGTATTACAATATCTTCTAACAATACTCTCTGTTCTTCTGGCATACCGGCCGCTTGGCACTGATAGTGGCTTTTGCACTGTGTTTCCTGCATCGGTATTCAAACTTGAGACCATATATCCTGATCTGATAGTCATTGGTGATTTTAATCTGCCCCCGACTCCTTCCATTGCAGGGCATGTGGCTAACTTTATGGCCACTATGTTATACTTAGGTCTTCCTCAGAGGGTTACATACCCCCACTCATTTACATGGAAATGTCTTGGATCTGATCTTTGGCCCTGTCAGTCTCATTAACATCACCCCCTCTAGCCCTGTGACTTGCTCAGATCATTTTCTGGTCTCCTTCTCATAAACCAATAAGACTCCTCCTTAGCCTTGTCCTAAACCAGCTACATTTAAAACGTAACTGGCGGGGGTTAGCAACCACAAGCTTGCTACCTCCTTCATAGCTCATTGTGGACAGGCTGATAAGTGTTCCCTGTTAACTTTAGAATAGGCATGTACAGCTAGTGCTGATTTATTTGCGCCTATGAAACTATCCAAACAAAGATGCCGCCCCTCTGAACCTTGGTTTACCACAGAACTTCAAATTCTTAAACTGCAGTGTAGACAAGCCGAGAGGAAATGGCGTGCTACGTATTCATGCTAAGCGAAAATTTGCTTTCCTATTACTCTTGCCTCCTACCATATAACTATCTCTAACACAAAGAAAGCCTACTTTAGTCACATGGTGGAGGAGGCACTAAACAAGCCTGAGGCCCTATTTGATTTAGTTCAATCACTTTCGGCCCCTACATCAAGTTGTCCCTCGCTGTTGCCCTCCCAGGCATTATGCGATTCCTTGTCTTCTTTCTTTGTGGACAAAATAGCGACAATTAGAGATACCATAAATGAGGAAGCCAGGGCCCTCACCGCAATTAGGCCCCATGTTGAACCCCTTCCTGTTACAGGGTCTTGGTCCACCTTCCCCGTTTCCTCACATTCGGATATTCTTTTAGCTATCCAGCGCTTAAAGTCTGCCTCCCCTGCAGATGCCATACCACTGGCTTTCATGAAGAAAACCTCTGGCGACTTCATTGTTCACTAGAGTGATCCTTCCCTCACTTAAACATGCTTTGGTTATCCCTTTGTTGAAAAAACCGGCATCAGATCTCGAAATACTTGCCAACTATCGGCCTATCTCTTTACTGCCGTTTCTCATGAAGGTTTTGGAAGCTTTGGTATCGCCCCTTCTACCCTCTCAATACTTTGATGAGTTTCAATCTGGTTTTTGGCCTGGAAGAGGTACGGAATCTGTCCTGAAATCCGTATTGGACAGCCTTGCATGTCTGGTTGATCGGGGGGTGTCGGAGCCGTCCCGTTATTAGATCTAGCGGCGGCTTTCGACACGGTTGGGTCATTCTACCCTGATCTCCAGGCTTTCAGCTGCAGACCTGTCTGGCCAAATTCTTAGTTGGTTCTCTGCCTTCTTGACTGGCCGGTCTCAAATCGGTATCCCTCCCCCCCTTTCGGTCAGCTCCCGTCTCCATCTCATGTGGGGTCCCTCAGGGCTCAGCACTGTCCCCCATCTTGTTTAATGTGTATATTAGACTCCTGCTGATTCTTCTTCAGTCTCATTGGTTCCGCTTTTATTCTTTTGCTGACGACACCCAGATTCTGATGTGTCTGGACCCATCTCAGTCTGACACAGCAGCCAGTCTAAGGAAGTGCCTGGCGGACTTAGGAGATTGGATGACCTCAAACTGAACGGCAGTAAAACGGAAGTCCTGGTTGTAGGCACCACCTCCCCCCACTTGTTTTGGACAAATGATCTTTGGCGCTCCTCCTTGGGCCCACTTCCTAGGCCTGTCTTATCAGTAAGAAATCGGAGGATAAAAATCACAGCCTCCTTGACTATGGATGAATAGGTGGCCGCAGTCTGTAAGACCAGCCACTTTAAACTTTGAGTCCTAAGGAAGGTTCTTCCTTTTATTCTTACTGCTTCTCAGGCACCTGTGGTTGCTGCCCTAGTCCTGAGTGGAGTTGATTATTTATCTCGGACAGCCTTTGTGCCTGCTTAGGCGGTTGAAACTTCTCCAAAATGCTGCGCCAAGAGCTGTTCTTCGCCCACCTTTTGGTTCCCACATGTCCCCTCTGTTGAGACAACTCCCTTGGCTCACTGTGGCAGCTCGGATTGTGTTTAAATCAATGTGTAGTGTCCATCGGGTTTTTCATGGCATTGGAGCAGAGTACTTGCAAGTGGAATTTGTGCGATATATCCCTACTTGCGCCCTTTGCTCCCACTACGCTCTTTTGATAATTGTCCCTCGGTTTAGGCGCACCCGCATTGGTGGTCATGCCTTCTCCGTTGTGGCAGCAAAGGCCTGGAATAAACTCCCTCTTGATTTATGGAGGATTGTTGATCACTTTGTCTTCCGTCGGAACTGAAAAACTTTACTTTTCTAGAAACGCACTCTCCTGCTCGTACTGAACTGTCCTGGTTTTCTTAGCGCCATGATGCCTCCCGGCATGTGTGCGCGCGCTCTATAAACCCTGATAACATAACATATGTACGATCCTATGTGTTCAATTGGCCAAGTACATTTGAATTTACCTATGGTTTGCAAGAGATGAGAGGGAATGATTTAGTTGCATGGTTGATGTCTAGGCTCCCCCAGAATGGTTGGGATGCTATTAAGAAGTTAAATGCCAGTGACAGGAAGGACTATGAGCTAGTCAAGCGGGCATCAATAGCCAGATTTGGGAAGACTCCTTCCCAGTACCTTAAAAGGTTTAGAAGCCTTCAAAGACTGATTGTACCCCTTGGGATACCGGGGTATGCAAGCGTTTGAAGAACTTAGATGGCTGGGTTAACGGTTACAGAGCGAACACCTTTGAAGGAATGAGAAACCCGTTTTTACTTGAAAATATTTTTGATGCCTGCTCTCCTTAGCTGAGACAGCACTTGGCTGACTAAGGAATGTGATCCTAAGAAACTAGCACAAACTGCTGACTTATGGGTAGCCAACAGGGCCACTCATAAGGATTATGGGGCAACTCATAAGAAGGAAGAAGGGAAGCAGCACAAGAAAGAGGGCAAAAAAGTTTCAAATTCCAACAATCCAAAAGAGGGCCACAAACGCCAGAAGGGTAAATCCCATGGGAAACCAGTCAATAAGCAGCTACCAATGTAGTATTGGTAGGGTGCCTAGTGCGGGTGCGCCAGTAAATACTGATTTTTGAGGTAGACGTTACGTGGAAAATGTTGGGCAATGTCTGTTGGGCTGCGGTGGAGGTAGAAAGGTGGCTTACCCCTACCCACCTCCTGAAAGGTAAGAAAAAGTGTTTTTTCTGCTCTACCACACTCAACACTCTACTGATAGAAATAGTGCAATAAAGTAGTGCTACAGATTATTTGCCTGTGAGCAGTGCTACATTTTATTGATAGCACGTAATCAGTTCAACAACTCTATTTTATTTCTCAGAAATACATCGGAGTAATAACAAAAATGGTCTAAAAAAAACACAAACATAAAGTGACCTAGAAATAATCTGGAGCCTATTGTGGCTCTGTGCCAGACACGGTTTAACATAAGAAAGCTCTTTCAACAATGTTTTGCATCAAACACTAGTACTAATTAATTTGGGTTAACTCCATAGGAATCTGCTTTTTGTATAGTGTCAAACACAGCACCTAGGTGCAGTGCCACTCCTTCAATGCCGCTAAACAAAAAAGGGGCAACCACAAACTGCCTCAGAAACACAGGCCGAGCAGCCTGAAGGACACCGCCACTAAGGATGATCAGGTGCTTGATGACATCGCAGCTCTACGATCCTTCATAGATACAAAGATCGAGGAAGTCAAATCGGATGTACAACTGATGAGACAAGACATGAGAAACCTCACGGAGAGTGTCACGACGGCCGAAACAGTGCTAAAGGAGACAACAGAAACCACTAGTGATCTGGGGAAAAGGCAGACAGAGCTGGAAAGGAGGAACGCGCTGCTGGAAGCACGAGCGGAGGATGCAGAAGGACGTGCCCGGTGCAACAACATACGCGTCTTGGGAGTCCCGGAAGGAATGGAAGGATCCAACCAAACGGATTTTGTCGAAAATATGATATTGCAGGAAATCGGGGCAGGAGCACTATCACAGGGGTTTGCAGTGGAAAGGGCCCATAGATTATTGCAAAAAAGGCCACCACCGGGCTCTCACCCTCGCTCCATGATAGCAAAAATTCGGAACTCCTGCGACAGAGAATCTTGAAATTCTCCAGAGAAGGAGGGATCCGCCGAGACAATGCCAACATAGCCATATACCCAGACTACACCCCGGCGGTAGAGAGGGCACGGAACTCTCTCGTCCCGATCAAGCTGAAACTTAGGAAATTGAATCTCAAGTACACGCTGATGTACCCGTCTCGGCTCAAGGTACTCTACAAAGGACGGGCCGTCTTTCTGGAAACGCCGGCAGCGGCCAACATGTGGCTGGAGCACAACAACTTAGACGATGGCAAAGAGATGGTCATATGAAGGGCAGCGGACCCAGAGGATGAAAGGGGGGTTGAGGGGGAGAACGCAGTAATGAAAGGCCCCGCAGGTGAGGGACAGGGATTAAGATGAGCAAAACATCCTGTTATAAGGCAGGAGCTAGGCAGGTGCCTCTGACGGAGCAAATGAACACGCCTTACGAACTGTTCGCCGTCAGCTACTTATTGATGCACCACAGCCCGCACGCCATGACCCAGGAGGGTCTGGCAATTGCGGGGCGCTCGAGCGCCATGGACGAAAGGTGGCCGCTGAGCGCAGTTACCTAGTTTTGGTTTGTTTTGGAGTTGCAAACGGTTTGATTCCTACACAAAATGAGGTGTGCACCATGAAGTGCGGGTGTGCTGATGTGTGTGACTGGAAGGGGGCAAAGGCTACCTGGGGCGAGACACAAAAGGGGTTGCTGGGACGGGGCCTGGGATCAAAGGGGTCAAGAGGCAGGGGGCAGGGGGAGATCTACACACTGAAATGGCTAACAAAATCAAAATTCTAACATAGAACGTCCGGGGCCTGGGGTCATATATGCGCAGGAACCGGGTGAAGTCCTTTCTCAGCAGGAAGAGCATGTCCATTGCACTGCGCCAGGAGACCCACCTGATGCAGCAAACCATGGGGACGGTGATGGACAGTGCTATGGGGCTCCCTACACCAAGTATGCCCGGGGGGGGGGGGGGAGGGGGGGGTGTGTTGGTACTCATCTGGATAAGTCCAGCGGCTCCATTCAAAGTACTGAGCTGGGAGGCAGACCCGGAGGGTCGACACCTGGTAGTAAGGGGATGGATTGAACAGGACGAAGTCTGCATAATAAACTCATACTTCCCCAACTACGGGATCCCAAAACACCTAGATGACACTGGGGGCCAAATTAGCCCACCACCAAGACTGCTTCTGTATCAGGGGAAGTGACCTCAATTGTCTAAGGAACTGGGAGCTGGACAGATCTAAATCGACAGCAACCAGAAACTATGCAGCGTCTGGGGCGTTAAACGCGCTAGTGAAGCTCTAGATCTGGCCGACGTGTGGCGTGAGCTCCACCCAACCGACAGAGGCTACTCATACTTCTCCTCGCCACACACCCTACACACCAGAATTGACTACCTATTTGTGTCCAAGCACCACCATTAACCAATAGACTCAGCACAGTTCCTGGGTAGGTCGATCTCGGATCACTCGCCACTGCTGGCGACGTGGAAAGCAAGGGGCCCCAGGCCGCCAATACCGCTATGGCGCATGTCATCAGACGCCTTGACCGACCAGGCTTTTGTGGAAGGGCTGCAAGATAAACTGGAGGAGTACATAGAGGTGAATGTGGGCAGGGTTGAACGATGGGGCACAGTTTGGGAAGCAATGAAAGTAGTGGTGAGGGGCAAGGCCATCACAGGAGCGGGATATATTAGAAAAACACTAAGAGCAGAACTGGAAAAAAATGGAGGACGAGATAAGCACAAAGAGGCTAATGCACACGGGAGGAGGAGAGGTAACCGATGCAGCTGCGAGGGGATTGCCAGGACGCATGGGAGAGGCTCTCCAAATTTGATTATACGGTGAAAACCGCCAGGGCACACGATGAGGGAGACAGACCGAGCAGGCTACTAGCGTGGCTGTGCAGAAGGGAACACCACTGCACCAAGTCGAGGAGATTAAAGACGTGATAGGCACAGTACACACAACAGGAAATAAACAACACATTCCGGGACTTCTACTCCCGCCTGTATAGCCACGATCACCAAGTGGCTCAAACAGACACTCTGGACACATTGTAGGAAATAGGCTTCCCCAAAATAGAACCAGCTCAACGTGAAGCCCTAGTTGAGGAAATAACAGGGGGGGGGAGGGGGTGGAGAATGACATTTCTGAGGCAATAAGGTCCCTTGCCTCCAGTAAAACACCTGGTAGCGATGGACTCGCTCCGGAGTTCTACAAAACGTATGAGGCAGTTATCACGCTGGTGTTGCTCGAGGTCTACCAAGAAGCATTTACCAAGGGGGAACTGCCTGGTCCATGAGAGAAACGCTAATTGTCCCGATTCCCAAGTCTGGGAAATCAACGCAAGAATGCGATGATTTTCGCCCACTGGCGATGCTGAACTATGATGTTAAAATCCTCACCACGATACTAGCTAAACGCTTGAACAGAATAATAGGGGGCCTAATACACAGCGACCAGACAGACTTCATACCAGGGCGCAGTACTGCATTAAACCTACGCAGGCTGCAACACATCCTGGCGCAGACACAGGGATCACAAAGAGAATACGCTATACTCTCCCTAGATGCTATAAACGCGTTTGACTAAATTTACTGGGAGTGGCTGCTGGCGGCACTAAGGGAGTTTGGATTTGGGGAGGTCTTCACTCGCTGGGTTCGGATCCTATACACAAACCCCAAGGCCAGGGTCAAAACCGGGAGGTTGGTGTCAGCAATCTGGGACATAAAGAGGGGGACCAGACAGGGCTGCCCGCTGTCCCCAATGCTATACATCTTGGGCCTGGAGCTAATAGTGAAATACCTCAGGACACAGTACCTGGATGCCGGCATTTGGGTTGGGGGAGTGGGGCACCTACTGTCACTCGAAGTGCTGCTATACGTAAGGGAACCACACCTAAACGTCCCAGTTATCCTAGACAATTACGCCAAGGTATCAGGAATCCGTTTCAGCAGATCTAAATCCTGTATATTCCCAATAGCGGGGCTAAGTGGAAGGGACATCAGCACATTACCAGCAGTGGGACTCAACTGGGAGGCAGACGCGTTCAAATACCTGGGGGGGTCAACATAACGCACACGCCAGAACAGATGCATGAACACAACACGGCAAAGGTGGTCCAAGGCCTGGGGAAGTCTATGAAGCTCTGGTCCAAATTACCACTGTCACTAAGCAGAGTGGCCATCACCAAAATGATCATCCTACCAAGATTTCTGTATTTAACAACGTGCACTACTACATCAAAGCGTCCTTTTTTCGAACGCCGGAAACACTGATCAGAGTTTCTGTGGGGCTCTGCACGCCACAGACTCTCACTAACAACCCTACACCTACCGTATGACAACGAGGGCGTGAAATTGCCAAACCTAGAGAGATGCTATCTAGCAGCCCAACTGTGGTCAAATGGCTGGCGGACGAGTCTACCTCAGAAACCGGCCTGTTACAACACCTGGTGGCTCCCATTAGGCTGAAGTAAATACTGTGGGTAACATACGGGGACGCAGAACACACCTCAATGGTGGTTAACGCTAGGGAGGAAGATATGGAAGAGAACACAAGCCCTACTGAAACTTGCACGCCCTTACTCCCCAGAAGTGCCAATAGCGGCGGACACATGCCGAGACAGCACAGACACGGCGGTGTTGAGAAGATGGGTAGGGAAGGGGATATACACATGGGGGGATGTATACAAAGAGGGGCCTTTAGGGAGTTTAACTCAATACAAGAGAGTGAAGGGATCCCGGGTGGACAGTTCCTCTGATACCAACAAGTACGAAAGGTGGCTAAAGATAGGTGGGAGGGCTGGCCGGAAGAACTGCAAGCGGAACCAATGCTCACGCTGATGTACAACCTGGGCGACGGCTGGGGGCCAGTTTCAAGGCTGTACAGTATGCTAATAGACGCGCCCAACCCCAAGAGCATAACATTAAAAGAGCAATGGGAGGCAGATTTGGGCACAGTAATAAAGGAAAAGGAATGGGAGCAGATACTGGGTTACCCCAAAGCAGTATCGCGGAATCACTGCTTTAAAATTGATACAACTAAATGTGCGATACCGCACCTACATGACTCCGCACAGGGTAGCCACATTCAACAGGAGCGCTTGTTCACTATGCCCATGGTGTGGAGGCGAAGGAGCCGACATGATAGACATGTTCTGGTGGTGTGGTCACGTGCAGGGATTCTGGGCACGTATAGAAGAAGCCTGCAGAGCGGCTGGCGTAGTAAGGTTTGAATGGTCACCAAAGGAATGCCTGCTCGGAGCCTACCCCAGGGTTAGCAAGATTCACGGACCTGGCATGCGTCTTAGCCAAAAGAATCCTCGCCATGTCCTGGAAAAAGGCTGGGGGGCCACAATACGAAAAATGGCACAGGGAATTTGAGAGGTGGGCAGAGGCGGAAACCAACATGTGGATGGATGGGGTCAATAGATCAGAGCCGGATGGCAACAACAAATGTGTCGCATGGTGTGGGACATGTTCCACCCATCTGATGATAAACCCCCCTGAGCGAGACACACATTGCGAGACACACCTGCCCCATGTCTGTGTGGCCGCCCACCCGCACCCAACTGACAATAGCTGCTGGTGACACCAGGAAAGAAGGAGTATGAACTGTATCCCGGGCACCAGGATGCCTACCCCGACGAACTATGCAACACACCGTAAGACTTGTGTAGGAAACCGTTTGGTCATTGCTTAAACTAAAGGTTACTGCTAAATTTTGGCACAAATGTATGACTTGCACGGAAAGCAACACACCGTAATGCTTGGCTGTACCTAATCAAATGCCAATAAAAACATTTTAAAATAAATAAATAGGTGCAGTGCCACTGAGAAGTCGCTTGGACGTCTATGAATGTTTAAATACATTTTCTTGTGTGAACTACCATTCCCAAGAATAATAAGTAAGATGATCCCCGTCTTACTTTTCTCTTGGTGGGATCAGCACACACTGCCCTATGTGGAGTGCTGGGGGCTTACCTAGTAATTCCTATCCCACTTCTCATGTAACATTTTTTGTTACACTAACCTAATTTAAATGGCTGGTGGCAGTGGTTTAATTTTACTACCAGTGTGCATCTTTACTGCAGGCTGAACTCTAAGCTGCAGTACAGCGCGCATGGGTGTCCATTTTCGCAAATTGGTCCCCGTCTTCTTTGCCATTTTCTGTTTGTTAGTTTCTTCGGTGCTTTTACTCTGTTAGTTTAAACTGGTTTGAGCCCTTTGTGTGTTTTGCCTTTGGCAGGCTTCAGCCCTGAAGCCCGCCCAGACTCGTGTGTCTGGAAAGGCAGGAAGTGAGGGAGGGTGCTGAAACTTCCCTGTCCTTTGTCTCTAGGTGTGCCTGAATGAAACCAGTCCCGATTGGCCAGCTGGCTGTCCTGAAAGTACAGCCACCCTGCTGTGTGATTGACAGCACAGGCTGTGAAGGAATGGAAAATTGCATAAAAAGCAAGGTTTTTGGGACTAGAGGCAGAGTCGAACATCCGAAGAAGAAGACATGATGCCAGCAGCAGCCTCCTGGACCGCGAAGTGCCCGGTGAAGCCCTGCAGCTGTGCTGACCCCATTTTCATATCGAATGGGAAAACCCGTATGGGACAACTTCCTCCCTTGGGCTGGTGGGACCAACTAGCCTCAAAACAAGCTTCCCCTGACTTGCTGTGCCTCACCAGAGCTGCAGAAGTCCGATGCCAGGGGTCCTGCGACCAGATGAGAGCATCATCTTGCAAAGTCCGAATCTAGCCAAATCTTCGTGGGCATCAAGAGAACCCTACAGAGACAGGAAATCGTGACCCAGAATCCCCTCACAAGAGTCCAGGACCAAGAGAGAAAGCTTCTTCCAACCAGAGATATTTGTTCTTCATTGATGCTGAGGAAAAGGGGCCAAAACACTGAAGTGCCGCAAAAAAAGGAAATCCGTAGCAGAGGAGTACCTCTCCCGAGTACTGCCGCAGGAGCCCGCCAGACGTCCTTCCTTTCGTCACCATGACCAAGGTCCAGGAACAACGGTCTACAAAGCTGTAGCAAAGAGGAATCCAGCTAGAACATTTTTCTTCGAATCACAGATACTGTGGGGTTTGGTGTGTTTACCGTTTAGCCATAAATTGTGCTACCTATACTGCTAAGTGTTTTTGTTCCACTTAGTTGAAACCAACTCGCATGCACTGGCCTAACAGCTTGTGCTCTCTACAAAGTAGCTCACTTGAGTTACTGTGATTTCTTCTGAATTTGCTAACTTTATCTAAGAAGAAGTACATCAGAACTACTGACTTTGTCCATTGGCATTGGCTGTCTTAGCTCACAAAAGGCACTCATCTGAAACTACTGACTTTGGCAACACTTGTTCCCTCATAGGTTATAATTGCGATTACTATTATTGCTGGGATAAAAGGTCTACCTCCCTCACTTTAGGAGATTGTAATTGTTCTACAAACTGTTGAAAGTATGTTCAAATCTTATTCTAACCTTTCCTTCCTTTACAAACTCAATAACCGAATTGGCAACTGAAAATACAGTTAAATACAGACCTTAACTGAAGTCACATCAGTGTGCTGTAATATGTATTAGCATAAACTAATTACCAACTGCTATTGTCCTTTACAAACTGAATCCAAACTTTGATTGAATGTTACTAGTAGATACATATTTTTAAACAATGCCCATTTAAACGTTGTGTATATTATAAATAAATATTTATATACAACTAAGTGCATAAGTGTTACTTGACTATTTGTACTTACTGATTTCATTTGAACAGCTCACATTACACCTCTTAAGATAGGCCTGGCTGCTCAGTCACACTACCAACTTGTGTAGTACAGGCCTATATTAAAAAGTGGGTTACCTAATACCAAGCAGATAAGTCTTGTGTAGTCCTCCCCAGTTGGACTGCACCAATTCTTACCTAACAGTATGGATCACAGACAGCCTTTTTGGGTGTTCAACACTATTGTTGATGAGATATTATATGGTGATATGATACATGTCATTTATAACCCACCAGCGGAAAAGTGTTTCTAGGCACGACAAGACAAGGAAGGGAAGACAAGACAAACAATCTTACTAGGCCTTGTGTCATTCAGTTCATGCAAGTGCTGCGACGTAAAGTGCAGGGGGAAGGGGAAAGGGTAAGTGCAGCCAGGGAAGCCTGGCTCTGGGTAAGTGCAAGGAGGCAGGGGACTGTGGGTAACAGTTAAAGCCCCTAACTGCGCGGTAGGGCCGGAGGCAGCGATGGGGAGACTTATCACGGAGGAGCCGGGTACCCAATGGACACAAAGGGTAGCCAAGAAACCAGTCAGCGCAGGAAACAGGTAGGTCAGCAAGGGGGTGGAGGAAGAGGAGGAACAGAGAGACAGCAGAAGAAAAGTATGGTCTTGAGCTGCTTCCGGAACATAACGTGGTCCGGCCCAAGTTTGAGGGGGGGCAGGGAGGCCATTCCAGAGGGAGGCACCTGCAGAGGAGAGAGATCTACCCCCCCAGTTAGGTAGGATTTTCATATCAATGATAAATCTTCCTGACCTGTGTCAACCCCAGAACTTTTTGCTTTGACTAACTATTCCCTAGTGAACAGCCCAAAATAAAAAACAACAATTATTATGGGAAACCCACACATTAGCTAGTTCATGATAATCACTGCTCCAGAGAAACACAGAAAACTCATGATTTTATTTAAACCTTGATATACTGTCCTATATTTACACACAAGACGTGCTTCCAATTGCCGAATTTAAGTTCACAATTACCACCTCTAGGTGATAGTGAGACTTGCATCAACCCCACAATTCGTAGCTCTTTGACATTGTCCAATTGGTGATCATGTTGCCAATGTGTTGCCAACAGATATTTAGCCTGTTGGCTTGAAATGGTGTTGAGATTTTCACAAATCCTCACTTTTAATGCCCGGATCGTGCTGCCAATGTAATGTAAGCCACATATATAAATAATGCAATAAATTACGTACTTGGAGTTGGAATTAATACATTTGATAATCTTCCAAGTACCTAGATCTAACTGCATCCGTTTCGAATACATATTGGCACATGGAGCCGGCCCCTCATTTATGGAAGCCTCCTTGCCTCATTTTCAGTAGCCAATCCCCAGCCTTGTCAGTATCTCTTATAAATGATGGGCATAACAGGTTCCTCAGTGACAGAGCCATGATATATATAATGCTCGGAATACTATCAAGATGTTTCTCAAGGTCTTGGTCAAGTAATAAAATATGACAGTGTTTTTTTAGAATGCGAAGTATTAGATGACTGTTCGAATTATATTGTGTAATGAGTCTCAACGTCTTGAAGTGACCGGCCCGATCTGTCGACTTGGGTATCAACAAAGAAGATCTCTCAATCTTATTTACTTCTTGTTCAGCTTTTTCAAAGTACTGGTTTAGGGTAACCCCTCTCCAAAAATCTTCTGCGAATCTTTGCGCATTCTAATTGATAATCGCAATCGTGGCTGCAATTGCATTTGGATCTTATATATTCACCTATACCTTTGGGTATATTCATGATAAGTCATGATAACAGTCTTTCTGTAGCAGCTGGTGGCATGTAATACCGCACTGACAGCTGTATCCTTTATAAATGTTTATGTTATATGCCTAGGTGGAGTCATGCAAATGGTTAAGTCTAAGAAATCTATTCTTGTGGCACTCGATATGCGAGTGAAATTGAGCCGCCAATTATTTGAATTGAGAAAAGAAACAAACTCCAATAATTGACTTTCTGAGCCTTTCCAAATCAAAATAACATTGTCAATGTGACACCTCCAAAGGTGAATATATGGCAAAAATGCTGTGTTAACCAATGCGTAGGATTGCTCAAATTGGTGCATGTATAAATTTGCCAGGGCCAGAGCAAAACTGGCTCCCGTGCCAATTCCCACTAGTTGTTTATAGAAAACACAATTAAACAGAAAAACATTGTTATCTAGAGCAAATGCAAGTGGCTCTTTAACCATCTGTATTGGCTCTAAGTATGAAGCTGACCGTCTCTGAATATATAATCCACACTTGCTATTGCTAAATCATGCTTTATAGAGGTATATAAAGATTTTACATCCAAAGTCAACAATAAAAAATAAACAGTACCTATTTCCAATTCATTAAGTACATGTAAAATATGCATAGTATCACGTACATGTGTTGGTGTATTTTGGACTTCCTTGTTCAACAATTCATTGATATACTGGCACATGGGTTTGGTTACCCAATCTTTGCCACTCAATTAAGTCCGAGTTATTGCTTACATCAGTCTGGGTTCCACTAACCTGAAAAGCAACTGCAATAGTATATTACAATAGTAGCGTTTACCTGCCTAGAATAGCTGTGTGTCATTCTTGAAATGTGTTCTGTAGGTGTAGCTGACCTTGGTCTGCCTGGTGCATCCTAAATTAGTGTAAATAGTTCTTGCCCATCTTAGACTGTGTTCCACTGAGCTGAAAAGCAACTGTAATTGTATATTACCCTCAAATGGTCTTACTCACCAAGTACAACTGTGAGTTATCATAAATGTAGTTAGGTATGTACTGTTCCTTGAATGAGTGTTCCACTATTCAAAAAAAGTAGCCAGGTAACAGGGTTGGTCGATTATGTGATTTTGCAGAGTATCACTGCATATTTGACAGGGTCAACTACCCTTGTATTACAGAAAGTAATCTAAAAGTAATCTAAAAGTAACTTGTGGTTAGGTGTGGCCTGAACTAAATGTGTATGAAGTCACTATCAGCTGCACCTCCTCAGAGGTATTCTTCCTTTCCTCTCCTTCCCCCAGAAGCTCACTGCCTCCAGAGCCCTGGTTCTCTCGAAGATGGACTATTGTAACAGCTTCTATCTAAATCTGCCTGCCTCTACTCTCCGCCCTCTGGAACCTATCCAGAACAGGACTGCGAGACTTGTCCTTGGCTTCAAGCTCAGGGACCATATATCTCTAGGACTGAAATCTCTGCACTGGCTCCCAGTGGCTGCAAGGATTAAGTTCAAAACCCTCTGCATTGTCCAAAAGGCCTTCTGGGGCTGGGGCCGCAATACCTGCAACTTTCTCTTCCTAAAGATCTTCCTTCCCGAGCTCTTCGCTCATCTGCATCCAACTCCCTCCGGGTCAGTCGCTTCTCCAAGCAACGAGTTGGTGGTAGATCTCTCTTCGGCAGGGGCCTTCCTCTGGAACAGCCTTCCTGCCTCCCTGAAACCATCTCCGGTTCCGGAAGCACCTCAACACCTTCCTCTTTGCCTCTGCTTTCTCCCCCCTTATCCCCTGCTGAATTCCCGATAGATACTGCGCTGGTTACTTGGCCACCCTTTCAGATTCTCAGGCCCACCAGTTACCCTCCTGCACTGCCTCCCTGGCACCCCCTGCACCGGGGGACTGTTTTCTGTATCCCCAAAGTCCCCCTACCAGCAATTATATATGCAATTACCTTGCCACCAGTGGCCGTTTTTATTTATCTTATTTATTCATTTATCCCATGTACTGCACTTTCCCCTCTCCCTTCCCCTCCTCGCACTTTTCCCTTTCCCCCTCCCCTGCACTTGCGCAATCTGAATGACACCTGACCTAGTAGGATCATTGTTCTGTCTACCCTCTGTCCCCCTTCCCTTGCCTCATTGCGCCTTAACACTTGTGTATAGGCGCGTTATAAATGCCATATCATGTCATATATCATATAGTAAGGCCTTACTTCCTTCTGAACAAGCTCTATGCTTTGGTCTGTGTACTTTAAAGCAGGTGTTTTTAGAATTGTGGTTACATATAATATCATAGCAATTATTTAGCCAATATTTACCTTGGTCTACTTGTATTTAAATAAACCCTTTATTTTTACAATACATACAGGCCGATTCATGGAATTAATGTGCGCCGAAAAAACGGCGCACGCGTGCGAAAACGTGCGATTCGCAGTGAAATAGCGAAAATCGCAGTGCAAGTGCGATTATCGCACAGAAAACATCGCACATCAATTCATGGAAGCCTGTGCACGCGCAAAATGTGGGATGTGTGCTGAAAAAGTGCGCGGCGCACAGGTCATCGAACGCCATGCGATAAGGCCACAGCGAATTCGCACATAGCGCGGCGCACATAACAAAAGTAGGCGTAACACGGGGCGTCACACGCAGAATGGGGAACAACTCGTGAAAATGTGGGCGTCACGGGGGAAGTACAGGTGGCAAGTGCGCAGAACGCCCACACGCTCGCCTGCAACACGTATTCATGGAATCGAATAGGGAAAAACAGCGCACGGCCAAAGACGCGCACAGGCCCATAAATGTCCGCCACATGAAAGCAGGCGGTAGCGTCCCTGCGCAGGAAAAAAAATGTGCGCCAGAGAAGGCCCACACACGATCGGGCCTGGGGGAGCGTGTGCGTGTATTTCAGAGGTGCGCGAGAAGTTTCTCACACGCGATTGGCCTGGGCGCATGTATTCCAGGGGTGCGCGAGAAGTTTCACATGCGATTGGCCTGGGCGCGTGTATTTCAGGGTTGCGCGAGAAGTTTCACACGCGAATGGCCGGGGCGGTGTATTCCAGAGGTGCACGAGAAGTTTCACACGCGAATGGCCTGGGCGCGTGTATTTCAGGGGCTCGCGGGTGTTTACACACGCGATCAGGCCTGGGGGAGCGTGTGCGTGTATCTTAGAGGTGCGCGAGAAGTTCCACACGCGATTGGCCTGTGTACGCGATTCCATTGGACCAAAGGCCCTGACAGCGCAGGCGCGTCTGTGACGTGACACGCGCGGGCGTGTCCCTGTACCCGGGGGAATGTTACAAGACCAAAAACTGCACGTCCGAGTGTCAGCCCGCGTAATTGGAGGATAGTGCCTCAGTGCGTATACGCGGAAGTGACGTTGGACGTGTGGTGCGGTTTAAAAGGTGCGTGTAGTACGTCATTTCCTTTTACGTGCTTCCCGTGGAGAGCAAGTGGGTGAAATCTGTACTTCTTGTCGGTTCACACGCGATTTACTTCACAGCGTTTCTAGTTCGTACTCCCCGTTACCTGTGTCAGTATTTTTCTGATTTTCTCTTCGACCTGTTTCCTCAAACAGCGTTGACTTCTCCTTTTGTCCTGTCTCCTCAGACAGTGTACAATTCTTCTTTTGGCGGGGGTGTTGCCAACGCGCACACGCGCGTAATTTTCACGCTCTTTTCCCAGGCAGACGGTGAGTCGTGCACGTATTTACCAACTGTGCTAGCCCCGTGTGTAGCGTACCCCTTCAGAGGTCATTGTAGGCTGCGTGTGACACGCATACGTTCATTTTTGTGTTTCTGGGTGCCACAGCGTAGTGCAGGTTCCTTTTCCCACGCACGTGGTCTACGAGGGGTTGCGTGCACGTCATTTTCTGTTTTAGGGGTGCCTGTGCGTTGCGTGACCCGTCATCTTTCCCCAGGGGTTCCATACAGCCTTGCTAGAGCACTTGGGTACGAATTCCATCTAGTACCCTACCCCTTTGACCCCCAATTGCCCAGGACAATTGTCCACTGCAACTCCCATACGCACAACTCCATCAGTGCCATGGCTGGGAGGCGAGCAAGTGGTAAGGGTGGCAAAGGTGGCCGAGCCTCAAGAGGTGGGCGTGGGGGCGCGGTAGGGGACGTGGCCAGGATTTGCAGACTCCCCCTAGCCCCCCACGTGTGGAGGACCAGTCAGGGACACACATCTCCCCCCCTTGGTTCAGGGAAACGTGGCTGACACCATCCCTGCTCAGCCCTTGTGGACCGGCCCGTTGTGGCACCTGACCTAGCACAGGGTGACTCCCAGGCTGACTTCCAGGTCGCCAAGTCTAGGCCACGGGTGGCGGCGCAAGTGTAACGCTCACCTGATTCCCACGGAGGCGCCGGTCTTGGCAGGATGGTGTCTGTGACTCGAAAAGTGAAGTGCAGGACTCGATTGGCTTCCGGGGCTGAGCCTCTTCGCACTGTGTGTCTAACTCGAAGAGTGAGATATCTGCAGGTGAAAGAATATGGGGTTAATGATCTGGGGTTGTCGGGTATCTCTCTCCCTTTCCCTTCCTCGCTTTTCCGTGGAGCCCCAAGGTCAACGTGCTCACCTTAGATAGGTGAATGCTGGACTCTCCATCTGCGTCTGGTGCAGGGTGCCGTTGCCAGTTCCTTCACTGGGTGAAACGTAGGCCTCTTGACATCAGAGGATTGCTACCGTCGTTAACTGCACGAACGGTGAGTTTCCGGACACCTTTTAAGTCCTTACAGTCTTTAGGTGCGTGGGCACGTTAATGTGGAACAGGGCTCTGTATAATGCTTTTTCTATTTGTCTTGCAGGGCTCTTGAGGTAGAAGATGGTGTGAAGAAAGCCGAAGTTCGAGCCAGAGTCTTGGAATGACGCGCTTGGAAATGCGTAAGTAAATGCCGGTTGCCTGCTTTTCAAAAGCTCTCTAACTGTCTCTTTTCCCTTGCAGTTATGAGTTCGGGTGTTGAAGAGACGTTGGAAACGCCGGAGTATTTGCAGGCGCCCTATTGTGGCGGGCGCGATGGCGCGTAAGTAAAATACCTGTCTAATGTCTCTTCTTTTGTCTTTCAGGTGCAGGATTGCAGCGTTGAAGAAAACCGGAATTCCCGGAGTGCCGGTAAGTAATTCCACACAGGAATAACTATGCTTTTGTCTTCACAGGCGGAGGAGCAGCGTGAAGAGATGGTAGCTGCCGATGGATCAGGTGAGGAAAGCGCTGCGCGTTAAGGTCGCCGTGCTAACCTGTTGTTTCTTGTCTTTGCAGGTGCTACTGAAGGCTGGATACAGGAATGGTAAGCGTTTGTTCTTGCAGGTTCAGGATCGGAAAGAAGAAAACTGGAACAGACACGGTGAACGTTCTGCTGCAGATGCAGAATAACGCGAAGCACGTTTCATCAATCGGGTGTGGTTTAAATAGGCTTGGAGTGATTAGAAGTCTTCCTCCACGGCCTCGCCTAGGTAAGAAAAGAGTTCCTGTTCCAGAAGAGTTCCAGTGTTGTATCCAGGGAGTGGAGCATGCCCCACCCAGGTAAGAAAGTAGTCCCGGCTCACAGAGGATTCCTATGTGGCTGGTAAGTAAGCAGCATGGTCTGCTGCAGGTAAGTCCACCCAAGCATCTTCATACAAATTATGAGCCCGGCGCTTCCAGTGCCGGGACCAGTGACTTTGATGAGCCCGGCGCTTCCAGTGCCGGGACCAGTGACTTTGATGAGCCTGGTGCCACCAGCGCCTGGACAAGGTCCAAAAGGTCCCAGTGGGGACCGGCTGGTGCCTAGGATGAAGGTTAGGGGCCTGCTTCCAAGGACGTTGGGCTGGTCCTAGCTCCTTGGAAGCAGTGATCATGACAGCAAGCCAGTGTCACCAGGCCACGTGGTACAGGGGCAGCCATGTCATCTGCTGCCCCAAGTAGGCAGGGTGGGGAGGCTGCAGGGGCAGCTGCAGCTCCGTCCACCCCAGCTCTGACTCCCCCAGCAAGGACAGTGTTGGTCCCGGTACATCAGACTGAGGTTCCCCCTGCCATCATCACACTTCAGCTAATGCCTGCAGAAAGTCATGTGGTCAGTGTGCCATCGCACACTACTACTACACAGTCCACCGGTGCTCCTGCCTCTAGTGTCCAGAGCGGCGTAGGGCACTCCGGATCCCCACCACCCACAAAAAGAAAGAGGAAGAGTGCTCGTCCAGTACAGGCTGATGACCCCGACACGGCTACACGGTCCGGCACGCCAAGGAAGCCTAGCTTCAATGATGCCGAACTGGATGCACTTGTGCAGTATGTGTCCAAACATGAGGCCGAAATGTTGGTCACTTCAGGGTGTAGGATTACACCTGCTCGACGTCAGGCACACTGGCAGTCCATCGCGGACAGCATAAGTGCCCTTTGGTTTATGAGGCGCACAGCTGTTGAGTGCTACAAGCGCTGGAACGACCTTGAGCGTAGGGCAAAGAAAAAGCTGGCCTCAAGTCATGCCGCAACTCTGGTGACTGGAGGTGGGTCTCCACAAGAGGACATAGAACTCACTCTACATGAGCATGTTGCTGGGACCTACGTCACAGAGGAGCAGATCCAAGGTGTGGGAGAACTGCCAGATTATGAGGCATTGTCCGGTGAGTGCACATGCATGTGTGTGTGATCCATGTGTATGTTGTTTGTGGGAGGGGTTCTGGTTGAGTGCCAGGTCAGGGTATGTGTGCCTGAGTGTTTCGGCCCACCCATGTGCTTCATCCAATGCATTCGGCGCCCCGGGATTTGGGTATTACAGTATCCCTTCTGGCCACAGTAGGCGTTTTGCACTACATCGCGCCAGTTGCCCTTGAAGTGGCATCTTGCTACAACATTGTTCCGTATTTAGCTGTGTTCATTCAGGCTGATTGTAGGAATTCACCTGGTTCTACTGCACATCACTCTGCCCTATTGTCACATATATGACATGCCTATGGTACATGCCATCTGTGTGATGGCATGTGTCATGTATGTGTATTGGACATGCCACTCACAGGCCAATGTGTGATGGCACTGCTAGCCAGCATGCAGCTGATGTGTTGCTCTCCCATCTTGGTGTCATCAGTGTCTGACATTTTCCTCCCCTTCCAACTCATGGACAGTGCATGCATGGGAAGGTTATAGTCATGTGGGACATGTGTAAATCAAATACTGGTAGTGTAGCTTGTCTGGCCTAATAGCGTGCCATGGTGCTAATGCCTGTTTCCATTTTTTGTCTTTCATGTTTTTGCAGAGGATGACGCACCTGATGCTGTTGAGGGAGAGGAGATGGTGCAGGCCCAGGAGGGATCTGAAGCACGACCAGGCACCAGTGGGGGACGAAGTTTGGTGGTGGGGGAGAACCCTCTCTTGCTGCAGGCCATACTGTCCAGGGGTGTCCCTGGCTGCACCTCCCAAGAACTCTTTTTCAGGTGTTGATTCGGATGAGGCCTATGTGGATTCGCAGGTATGTGTTCATGGAAGGGATACTGTTCTGTCCGACCCACCTGCACCAGGGGTAGAGCCCACTATGGGGATGTCAGTGTTGGTAGGTGCGCCTGTGGTGGTTACGGATGCAGGGCCACACTCCGCAACATCTGATCCTGTTCCTGGGCCAGCAGTTCAGAGGGGAAATGCAGTCCTGCAGCCTCAGGCAGTGCCGACACAGCAAGGCGCAGTTCGCCTTGCCCCAGACAGGTGTGGTGCCCGCCAACGCGGTGGCTGTCCGCCACCAGGCAATACTGCATGGGAGCAATCCATTTACGGTATGGCCAACCAACAGGCAGCATCATCAGAAATGATTGCTCAAGCCATGGAGAGGGTGGCCACTTCCATTGTCCACCCAGAAAGGCAGATGGAGCTACTACAGCAGGCAACAGACTCCATTTGCCAATCAGTCAGGGAGGACATGTTGGCGTTCAACAGGGACAGACAGGCGGCCCTGGACAATCTGAGGGAATCAATTTCTATAGATGCCCAGGGACAGAGGGAAGCCCCGAGGGGAGAGGTCCGGCACCTCAGGCAGACTCTTGTGGACCTTGAGGCTTCCACTGTCACCAGGAAATAGCTGCTGGAGCGCGTCACCCGTACGCTCTCAGCAGAGATGCAGGCAACTCGGGCGGAGGTCCGGGCAACACGTTGGGTGTTGCATGGGGATCTCCGCACCATATCCCTCCAGAACGAGGCCTCCCAGACCCGCATGCTTGCTGCCATGGAGGACCAAACTAGGGCTTTGAGTGGGCTGCTTCCCATAGCACCACCACCTCCTGTGGCAGCAGCAGCAGAGGTTGAGGAGAGCGAATCCAGCAGTGAATCTCCCACTATTTAGTAGCCGTGCAGGCCATGAGCCCATGGAGGTGTTTTTTTTTCTCGCAACATTCACGCATGTGGCTGTTGGTGGGCACCCTGTCCTCGGACCTCCTGGGTGGCCTCCCCCACCCCCCTGGCCCACACATGGCCATTTTTGATTTTTGGTTGCAGTGTGTTGCCTTGTGTGGCTCCCGTGGGCATCCACTGTATTCCTGCTGGGCACATGCAGGCTTGTCCTGAGTTTGGGTTAGATGCTTGGGTTCGTGAGACACACACCCCTCCTGCTTCCCGTTTCCATGGGCTTGCAAAGGGTGTGCCCAAGTGACAGTGAATTACACAGTGACGCTGGACTCCCATGAGCTGTGTGGGCAGTCTGTAGTCAATACTGTGTATACATTCCTAGTGCATATTGTTGTTGTATTGTGCACTGCATGGTGTATTGATGTGTGCTTGTGCATCCATGTCTCCCTCCTAATTTGCAGGTTCATTCCTCATGTCTTCACAAGGCCGTCCACTTTGGAGATGGAGCTCATGTTGTGAGCAGTGGACTTCCAGATGTGCGTGGCAACATCACTGTACAGTTGGAGGTGGTGGATGTGCTGGCATTCTCATGTTGTAAGACTACGTATCCTTTGCCTTAGTACTGTCATGTTTATGCTATGTCGATTGTTTAAGTATTTGGTCATGTGTGTTGTTGTTTCCACATTTATGTGGGCATATTGTGGGTGGCAAGTTTCCATTAGGGACGCTGTACTTTGTGACACATGTCATGTTTGGGGGATGACTTTGTTTGCTCTCACATGGCATGTCATGCCATGGTGTGTTGGGTGGCGGTGCTGGGGAGGGGTTGGGTGACATGGCACTGTTGTCATGTGTCTTGCGAGGGGGTAATGATTTTAGCAGCATAGAAGTATGTCTTTTGAACACAGCATTGGTGGTGTTTGTGTAGGTAGGGAAGCACACAATGGAACACTTTCAGATGTACACTCTCAGGCTGGTATGGTTGTGACAGTTGACTGTCCATTGACACATCATAATTGTCAGTTACAATCATCATTGATTGTTAGCTGGTATGTGCCAGGGCTGTGTGCACTCCACAGGGGTGTGATTTTATGTGAAGTAATTAGCCACGAGCTGCCTCACCCCGTGCCCTTTCCCCTCCCATGCGCAGTGGGCATGCATGTGGTTGGGGATGTGGGGGCACCACCATGTCCACGGCCAGGCCCCGGCGTGTTGCAACGTTGTGCAGGACACATGCTGCCACTATGATCCTGCACACTACTGGGGGAGCGTATAACAGCTGCCCGCCAGAACGGTCAAGGGAGCGGAAGCGTGACTTGAGCACTCCGAATGTGCGCTCCACGATGCCCCGGGTTGCAATGTGGGCTGTGTTGTATCTTACCTGGGGTGGCGTGGTGGGGTTCCGAATTGGCGTCATCATGTGGCTGCTGAGAGGGTAGGCACTGTCCCCTGGGAAGGCGGTGATGGGTATCAGTGGGGTTGTGACATTACTCAGTATCTGACATGCATGCATGCGCAGTGGCATTTATACTCGCCGAGCAGCCATGTATCGCCATGCCGCCCAGCTTCTATGTCCCGGTTTAGGGTAGACATTCTGTAGATGAAACTGTCGTGGGTGGAGCCTGGATAGTTGGCGTATACTGAGGTGATTATTCCCTTGGCATCACATACTACCTGGGCGTTGATGGAATGCCAGTGCTTGCGGTTTCTATAGATGTGCTCAGTTGCCCTGGGGGGACGTAGAGCCACATGGGTGCAATCAATGGCACCTAGCACTTTATTGTGCCAACCTGTAGAAATCCTGGGCAACAGCCTGCCTTTCTGCAGGTGTTCTGGGCAGGTATATGTGCCTGCGGACTGATGGGCGTGCAGTGATGATGGCCAAGACCTGGTGTAGGCAGCGTGACTGCGTGGCCTGTGACACCCCCCCCACTATGGCACTTGTCCGCTGAAATGATCCAGTGGCCACAAGTGGAGTACATTGAGGACCTTCTCCAGGGGGCTGTGTGCTTGGGAGCACAGGGTCGTTGATGTGAGGTCATCCTCCCACTCACTGACCAGGTCGAGTATTATGTGAGGTGGAAACCTGTACCTCCCATACACATGGTCATCAGGCATCCCAAAAAGGCTGGTTCTGGGTGTAAAAATTCTGGCCCGGACTATCCTCCTCCTCCTCCTGCGGTATCGCACGGCCACTGCTGCTAGGAACGGTATGTTCATCCTGGCATCTGAGCTGGTTTGTTGTTTGCGTGCACTTTTATGCTGTGCGGGTGGACGTACGCCTACTTCCTGCTGGCGTACGTGTTTCCGGATTGGCCACGTTCGTTTCCATGAATACGTGTTGTAGGCGAGCGTGTAAAACTTCCCGCGCAGCCCTGGAATACCTGCACCCAGCCCAATCGCGTGTGGAACTTCTCACGCACCCCTGAAATACACGTACCCCGCTCCCCCATGCCCGATCGCATGTAAAACCACCCGCGAGCCCCTGAAATACACGTACCCCGCTCCCCCAGGCCCGATCGCGTGTGGAACTTCTCGCGCACCTCTGAAATACACGCACACGCTCCCCCAGGCCCGATCACGTGTGGAACTTCTCGCGCACCCCTGAAATACACGCACACGCTCCCCCAGGCCAGATCGTGTCTGAAACTTCTAGCGCACGCGTGTTCCCGAAACCCGTAATAAGCGTTCCCCGCTTTGCGTTTGCTGTTTGCCAGTCCGGTAAACTGGTACAGGGTTGGCACGGCCCTTTGCGATGGTTTTGCGATCTTGATGGCTTTTCCTTGCGCAAGGGCGTTCTTGGGGGCGTAACTGGCGCTGCTGCAGGGTCGCTGCGCCACTCTGCGCCACGTCTGCTTTTGGAGGCGAGAATCCATGAATACGCTGTGCGTGGAAATTGATTTTATCGCACGCGGCTGGCGCAGACATTCGCACGGGCACGCTGTGCGCCAGCCGCGTGCGACACTTTTGTGAGGAATTCCATGAATTGGCCTGATAGTGTTTCAGTGTTTCTTTGGACCATGTGTGCACTACAATTTCTTTGTACCGATTCTATAGCCCTCTCTCCCTCCTACTATAAGTCTGGCTGCTCCCTCTATGCTACCATATAGCCAGGTGGTACGGTCTCATACTAAAGGTGGAGTCTTATAATGTCTCAGTTGAATGGTTTTACTAAGCCCTTAGTTGGACTTCAGAAAAACTGTCCTAACACCCCTCTGCCTATAGAAGTGTCTGGCCCTCGGAGTTTGAGGTATCTGAGCGAAGGGCTCAAGAAGAAAGGTATTATGGAAGATAAAGTTGGATGTAGTGTGGGCCCCCGCCCCAGAAAGCCGTGTGGACGATGAAAAGGGTTTTGAACGTGATCCTTGCCGCCACCAGGAGCCAGTGTAGAAATGTCAGGGCTGGAGAGATACGGTCCCTGGGTTTGAGGCCAAGGTATCGCAGTCCTGTTCTGGATTAGTTGAAGAGGGCAGCGAGTAGAGGAAGGCAGATTGAGAAAGAGGATGTTGCAGTAGTCCAGCCTAGATAGAGTCAGGGCTCTGGAGAGAGTGAGCTTCTAGGGGAAAAGTGAGAAAAAGAAAAAATACCTCTGAGGAGGTACAGCTGGTAGTGGGCCATCTTGGCAAGGTCTGTTATATGAGGAGAGAAGGAGAGAGTGGAGTCGTAGAGGGCACCATGTTTTTTGCCTCACAGTAAGGCAAGGGAAGAGGTCAGAAGGAGGGAAAGCAGGAGCAGTGGTCCTACTGAGAAGAATCTGTGTCTTACTGGAATTAAACCAGAGATCATGGGAGGCGCACCAATCCTGAATCGCAGATACATTCGGGGAGGGAGAGAAAGGGAAAGAGAAAGAGGATGTTCTGAGTTTTAGTGGTGAAGTGAGAAGCCAGAGCCGTACATAAGTCCTGGGAGGGAACAGGAGAGGTGGAAACTGCAGAAGTATTGGCCAGCTTCTTGCAGATTTTAAAGACCGAGAGTCTGTATTGCCTTTAGGGCAGGGGGAAAGCCAGTTTGTAAGTCCTCACTTCCCCATAGCCACCCTGCACTTGGGTTTCAAGGCGGCGAGGTCAGAATCATACCAAGAGTTGCACTTGGAGGTAGGCTTCAGACAGATTCTCATGACAGGGGCAATGATATCCAGAGTTTTTGAGATGGAAAGATGAAGGTTAGAGAGGGCTCTATAAGAGTGCGAGTCAGTTGCAGGCTTAGGAGCCGAAAAAGTAGCAGCAAAGGCATCCACTGACACACGCTTCATGGGCTGAATGACCGAGAAGGTAGGTGGCAGTACTTAGTCTGAGGGACAGAGCGTTTAAGGTGAGAGGAGAACAGAAAGTGGTCAGTCCAAGAGAGAAGAGTGGTGAGAGGGTTAAAGAAGGAGATGTCTGAAGAGATAAGAACATCCAGGGTGCGACCGGCAGAGTGTGTCAGACCAGAGGGGAGAATGGAAAAAGTGTTGCAAAGGTTGCGGAAGGACCCAGAGGGAGGATTAGAAGCATCCAGAAGGATGTTGAGGCAATCAAGGAGGAGATGTTGAGAGGTGGAGGCAAGGCGCAAAGAGGTGAGGTCAGCCCACTCAGAGGAAGACCTAGCCAGGTGGCCTGTAGATGGTGGCCACAGTCCGAGAGAGGCAAGGAGAGATAGAGAGCCTGCAGACCAGGCATACAAAAGGAGTAGTAGGCCTGCGTAGGAATGACAGAAGCAGGCACCCACTTCGGAAAGATCAGGGCTGCTCCACCTCCAGGTCAGTTGGTTCTGGGTTCGGAGAGGTTCTTGTAGCCATCAGGGAGAACAGTGTTAAACCTTGTGACAGAGCTGGCTGTGAACCATGTCTCAGTGAGAGCAAGGACATCCAGGTCAAGTTCTTCGAGGAGGTGGTAGATGTCAGGGGAGTGTTTGACAGCAGAGCAAGAGTAGCAATGTGGAGCAGGCGGCCACATTTAAAAGACTTCCCAGGTGGGGTACATGATTGAGGTACACCCAGCGGAGGAGGTGCCCCCCCCCTCCGAGAGTCGGCAGGGGTTGTAGCAGGAAGTGGCATAGTAGCCAGAGAGGAGGAGGAAGTTGCCAGAGGAGCCGAGAGGTGCGAGGAGTAGCAGGAGAAGGAAGGAAGTTGAGAAGACACGGGAGAAACACCCATCGAAAAGGAGATGGGGATGAGGGCCCTGGACCAAGAACATGCAATTTAAATAGACATTAATGATGATCTTGGAGGAGTGGAAGGAGGCCAAGAGGGCCTTGCACCGAGTGCCACCATTAATGGGAAAATTGCAGAGTGTGATGAAGGTGCCGAGAATAGTTGGTCCCACTATTCCAATGGGTTGAAGCGTCTTCACATACCTTCTAGGAGATTTTTAATGGTGAAGGAGATCCCAAAGAAATAGTTTCAGACAATGGAGCTCAGTTTACCTCACTTGAATTTCAATTGTTCTTAAATGATAGGGCAATTGAACATATAACTACATCACTCTACCATCCCATGGCCAACAGTCTTGTGGAAAGAATGACCAAATTTGCAAAAAGAGTAATCCAACTGGCTGTAGCCAACTCACTTCCATGGAGAGATACTCTTAAGGAAGCCCTTTGTACATATAGAACGACTCTGCATTCCACCAAAGACGTAGAGGCTTTTACAATGATGCGTGGTAGAGTAGCATCCAACTGTTTGAGACCCGCATGATGTTCATGGACACTAATAACGGACATTTTGACATTAAACAAGTTATAAGAAGGGTGAAAGAGAAACAAGCACAGTACAAGAAATATTACGATTGGAGAAATGGAGTGAAGGAGAACATAATTAGAAGTAGAGACTGGGTCTGTGTTAAAGAGCCCAACAAAACGTTAAAGGAGAATCCAGGTTCAGGTCACCACAAAGAGTACAGAGTTGTTCTGGAAAATCAGTTGTGTCGGAGGATGGACAAAAGTGGTCATGCGATGATGTTGTAAGAGTGGAAAGGGATTCCAATATACCAAGTACAGTACCAGTAAGTCAAGGACTCATATTCCAAGTACCAGTGAGTCAAATATTCCAGTGCCTACTGATCATACAAATGGGAGAATACAGGACAGCAGTTCTGACAGAAGAGTCAATGAAGCAGGAAGTAGCAATGATGTTTCAGGAGGTGTATTATCCAAGAGAAACCGCAGGATGATCCAGAACTTTAACAATGACTAGATTTATTATTGAGAAGCGTTCGTATACTCAGGAACACAGATGTATCCTTTTTACATTAGTAATGTGCTGTTCTTCTGTTATTTGTTTTATTATGTTTCATTTTGTTTTCATCATTGGTTATATTCTTCTTCATAATATAAGGCAGGGGGATGTTGTAGGTATTCTTTATGTTCCAATAGTTACGTATGGTTCTATGTACGAATGTAGCTATTCCAGAACTATTGAGAGTGAAGATGCCAGGTAGTAATATGTACGCCCCGGGGGCTCTTCCAATAAACCTATCAAAGTATACACCTCAGTGAATTACTACAGTGCCTGGTCCCAAAGGATAGGGTTATTTAGCTCAGAAGGGAGCAACCTTCCAAATGCCTAGATTGGAGTGGGGAGCGGATGGAAAAGTAAGGCCTTGGGTGAATGGCAGCTAATTAGAGACCTAAAGGAGTGTCAAGGATTTCATCAGGGAGACCCCCGGAAAGTGGAAAACCTCCAAGAGACCCCCCATCCAGATTTCCAGAAGGGACTTTGAGGTCAATTGACCTCACGGATGCTGACTTTGTAACCGTATCGTCTATGGTCATAGAAAATCTCAGATTTGCTGAAGGGGTGTGATGGTTTCGACCATCTGCACAGGGAGTGTGCGCTCGCCTGGACTTTTTTTTTTTTAGGAAATGGATTGATGAGATATCATCCTCCGAAAATGTGTGGGGCTAATCCGCACACATTTTCTAATGCTCGCCACACAACACACACATAGTCCAGTGTACTCTGGGGTACATAGCCTACAGGCACAGTCCTCCCTGTCACTTTTGAAAGGTGACAGCGAGGGGGGCACGAAAACATCCAGAGATGGGCAACACCTCCTCCTCCCATGGCCAGCCTAATTAAATATCAAAGTTTCCATAGAACCACCCTGTTCTATTGGCTACATTCTGTGTGTTGGCGATGCATACTGATGAGAGTGAATTGCAGCAGGCCTGTAAATAGGCCTGGTCACAGAACTTAACAATGGGCAGAATAACTAACACCTCTTTGATATGCAATGTGTCACCTTGAAGCTAGCTCCCACCCCTCTGTATGAAGGACATGTGACAGAGTGCTCAGTTAACAAGAGTGACACTTTGATCTACAACAGACAGGAAGATGGGTGTGATTTAGCAGTACATGCCACCTCTTACCTTTCCTGTTGCAAAGCACTCTGGTCCTGACCTCACTATTAATAGAAGATGGTTGGTGGGGACCCCAGATTGGTTCCTTAAGGTAGGCTTAGACTGCACTAATCACTGCGGTCCATTTGGCTTTAAAAAAAGAGGGCTGAGCCCCTCAGGAGATCTGAAGGCTTCACCAGAAGCAGGAAAGAACTCCTCAGCATTGGACACTGGCTGAAGTTACAGTCTACCATACAGCTTCCACCAATGAAGGAAGGCCAGGATTTCCAAGAGGGAAGTAAGATCCCTCCCCTAAACATCTCCCATTGAACAGAGGGAGATACCGGATTCAGAGGACCAGTCCAGCAGCTCCAGAACCAGTACCCAGCCAGCACATAGCGTGCCCTGCTAGGTTCTGCCAGCAAACTTCCTAGGTGGGAAGTGCAAGAGAGTCTCTCAACAAAGGACAAGGCCGCTGCCTGCAAACACTCTCCTCATCTTTGGGCCTTCCACCTTGAAAGGACGCCACAAGCCCTGCGAAGCTAGGAGTGCCACACAAGTATCAACCAGCGTCCATCTTTTTAAAGGACATTTTCAACACAGTCAAGCCCTCGAACCGCGACCGACTGCACCACCGACTGTCACGCTGCAATCACTAAAGCCGTCTGAGGCACCTCGACCAGCGTTCCAGATCCGCCAACCAGCACAGACACGATTCTTGACCCCGAGCCGCCGTGTAGGCCAGCCTGCAGCCATCGGTCCAGCCTCACTTGCCGAACTGCCTGCCGCCCGATACCCGCAACTGTCTCCCGCCTTGAACTCTGTTGCAGGAACTGCAAAGCGTCCTGGAACTCACGATGCGGTTGAGCATCAAGAACATCTCAAGCACCAGGTACTTTGTGGTTCTGTCCCGCTGGTCCTTCTCCGAAGGCCCCTAGTGACATTTACTACCCCTTGCTCCCTTGGTGCTGAAACTAAATAACCTTGAATTGCTTTACTGACTTTACTGACTACCCTCCTGTCAGTATCCAGAGTGCATCCCTTTCCTTTATGAAACTGTTTGTCCTCGTGTTCCTTTACAGTGTGGGTTGTATTTTGTAGTGTGCTAGAACTGTCTGTTGTAATAATAATAAAGCAGATATTTTTATATCACCTTGAATGGACAGTTCCTTGTATCATTGGGTAAAAATTGTATTTTTGCTATGTTGCAACTAACCAAAGATCCACGACCTTGCAGAGATAAGACTGCTGTTCCGTCTACCTTACCTAAATTGGACACATAGGTTTATAATTGACTTGTTTTACAATCTGTTCAGATCCCTTCTGGTGTACTAGAGGTATGGAGCCGATTGATGGTTTAGAAACTGATATTCATCCCTGAACCACTGGTGCCCCGGAAGTTGATTTGTCACAAGGGGCAGATCATTTTTTTCAGTTCCAGGTTTTATCCTTTGGTCTCTACTTGGGCCAAGGGTATTCCCAACGGTTCTAGCTGCAATTGAAGAGATGTTATATGTCCAGGGCATCTGTCTCCAACCTTACCTGGACAATTAACTAATCCATGCCACCTCTTCATTTCTTCGTCCCTTGCATACAGGAAGCAGATTAATGTCCTCTCCCTGCAGGAGAAATTCAGCTGGGAACTGAATCTGCACAAGTCCCTTCAGTTCCCATCCAGGAAGTAAGAGTTTATTGGAGGGCCCACCAGTAACGGAGGATAGCACAGAGGCAACGTGCCGGTCTTGGAAGCAAGACCACACAGAGCAACAGAAGTTCGAATCCCAGATCTCCGCTTAGAAACCAAACTCGGGTACGGCATTAGGCATGTTATAAAAAAAACAATTAAATAAAATAAATGACAGGGAGAGAGGAATGGGGTCGTTATCTCCTCACAGGGCCACTAAACTGCAGAGCAGGCTCTCAGATTTCTTGAAGATGGTTGATGCCCCAGTCCACAAATGGCTTACAGACTACGGGGACATAGCCGCATACGTTTTTTGTAGTTCCATGAGCCAGGCACCACCTGAAACCTCTAGTACCCCCCCTCCAGTGGCGTCGCTAGGGGGAGGGGTGCTGGGGGGCCAGTGCCCCCTCTGAAATCATGTGCAGGGGGCCCACCTCAGCTCTCAGTTGGGCTGCGCACCGAGTCCTGCACCTTGCTGATTTTTCCGAGGGTTTTGTCCGCTTATGTAAAAACAGTTAAGTTCCCCCTGCAGCTAAGACCATCCCCTCCCATCAGAATGGGGCGCAGGAAACTGCTAATGGTGGGCCATTAGCCACTCAATGGTTTGGTGCCTGCATTCTGATGGGAGGGGAGGTGCCGTGGGGAGTGTGCATGCATTGTAGGCAGCTTTGCCTCTCTGCAGGTGAATAAGTGTCCTCGTCACATAAGAGTTCCCACTCTCTGACAGGCGCCACTATGCCATTATAAAAAGCGCTTAAAATGCCCCAATGTCAGCACAGCACTGACAGCAGCCAGCACGTCGCTACTTGCATTTTGCCTGCCAGCCTTGAGGGATCTAGCTTCTCTTCACACAGACCGTCAGTCCCCAGAGGATCGAGGATCCAGCCTGCAGCCTTACTCCCGCCTGCCCTGTCCTGTTCAGCATCAAAAGGTAAGGACTGGAACTGTTTGTTGTGTAGCCATGTATAACGTATTTAATCCCAGCGCAAGGCCTAGATATACTTTTGCAAAGTGTGCATTGATTGTGCAGTTAACAAACGGTCCTGCGCTGCTGTTGGTGTGCGCACAGTAATGATTCACAATGTTTGCTATACTATTAAGGCACCCGATAGTCCAATGATAAATAATAACGCGCAATTCGGCAAAGGATGAAAGGCTGAGCGTTACATCCAGATCCCTGCAGCAGGCACATGAACACACCAAGCTATTTTGCAACCTCCTTCTGCTCCGGGAGTCTCTTTTCCAGACCGCACTTTGGGCACACAGTGGCAACGAGTCGGTACCCGAGTCATTCATGCATTTATTCATTCACTATGTTTTGCATAGGCAGCTTTTTTTGGTTGTTGGGGCGCACTTTAACCGGGCCCCGTTTCATTTTGCGATCTTCTCTATCTTTTGGGGGTGACATTCCCGTGTCAGAGCTTTGGGGCTCATTCAATCACCCTGAGGCGATTTATGTGGAGCCTTGGGACTGCTGTCTCAGCCACCACTGTGGTTGGTGTCCGGGAGACTGTTCCCACTTCAGGGAGACCTGGGAGCAATGCCTGGAGGGAAATGGTTGGTGGAGGTGGGCACTGCACCCACTCCGTTATCACCTGCCGTGTATGGCGTCGCTGCTTTCACGGGAGTGTCACGGTATCATGCAGCAGGCTGCTTCGTGCAAAGCTGTTTATCCGAAGGTTGCTTCACGGGCATGCATGCCTGCAGTGCTGACTCAGTCTGCCATCCTTGCAAGAGTGATGCCATCGCTGCCACTTACAATGGCAATCATTATTTATAGGTCAGTGGTTTGTGCTATACAAAAAGGTCATCCTCAATTAATATTGTTTTCAAAGTAATGCAGGATATTTTTGTGGGCTGTTTAATTGGGTTTGAAAGTGAGCTTTTGCCGTAAGAAGTTGAGTGGATTTTCTTTTAAAAAGCTTCCACAGGATGGGAAATGTGCAGGAAGGCCCCGCCCTCGGTGGGCTAGGCAAAATGTTTTTGTGACACTTATTTGCCCATAATGTACATTACCACAAGGTGATCAGATAAGCGAGAGATGCCAGTTGGTGGCACAGAGGTCCCCGAACTGCGCCCTATGCATGTTGGCTGTGGGTGTACACCCTATCTTACACACTGCATGCCCACAAGGCGAAGTCCCTGTAGCCAGTGAGTATTGGAAGCACCCAGCTAACCTCTCCACTCTGCGTTCACTAGGGTAGCACGTCAGTAGGACAGAGTACTCCTGAACCCCACTGCATGCCCACAGGGCTAAGTCCCTGTAACCAGTGAGTAGTGGAAGCACCCAGCTAACCTCTCCACTTTGCATTCACTGGGTTAGCATGTCAGTAGGTCTGAGTACTCCTGAACCCCACAGGGCTAGGTCCCTGTAGCCAGTGAGTAGTGGAAGCACCCAGCTAACCCCTCTACTCGCTTGCAGAAGTAACCTATCAGACTAACCACGCGTGCTACATAGGTCTAGAGATCTGTTAAGTGATTTAGGCAGCATTCCCATCCCCTCTGAAACACTCCCTTGCGCACCCTCTTCTAAAGAAACCCTCAGCTGGCCCTTCCTGCCCTGCTAACTACCGGACAATCTCTATCACTCCTTTCCTGGGAAAACTTGGAAAAGCTGGCTACCTCCCAGCTTAACCTTCACACTAAATCTGTTGGTTGTCTCCATCACCATCAGTCTGGCTTCAGAGCTGCCAGAATCTCTGCACTGGCTCCCAGTGGCTGTGAGGATTAAGTTCAAAACCCTCTGCCTTGTCCACAAAGCATTCTGCGGCCTGGGGCCTCAAAACCTTCAACTCTCTCTTCCTAAATATCTTCCTTCTCGAGCTCTTTGCTCATCCGCCTCCAACTACCTCAGGGTCAGTCGCTTCTCCAAGCACCGAGTTGGTAGTAGACCTCTTTCTTCAGCTGGGGCCTCCCTCTGGAAAAGCCTCCCTGCCCCCCTGAAACTTGAGGAGAACCATCTCCGGTTCTGTTAGCACCTCAAGACCTTACTCTTTGCTTCTGCTGCCTCTCCTCTCCCCTGCTGAACTCCTGACTGAAACTACACCGGTCACCTGGCTACCCTCTGATCTTGGGCCCAGGTCCGCTCCCCCGCCAGCAGCACACCTGCACTGCCTCCTAGGCAACACTTGCACTTGGGGGCTGTTTCTGTATCCCTACAGTCCCCACCAGCTCGACACCTGATGTCTGCACTTACCCCTGCACTTGCCACTAGCAGGCCGCACTTTTTACCTATTATTACCCCTTTGTTCCCCCTCCCTTGCCTCGTCGCTACTGAAACACTTGTGTATAGGTGCGTTATAAATGCCATATCATATAATAGATAATTTCACACATGTCTGAGTAAAGTAAGCAGAACATTTTAGAATTAATTGCCCAATTCCAACATTTTTTTCCTTACCATTGATTGTTCAACCTCCTAGAGCTATACATTTCAAGGAGGGAGGCAAAAAAAGCAGCATGGGAGGCTTTTTATCATCCGTGCTTTAAAACGTGATTACCGGTGAGTGAGACACATATGCTGGCTACCTTGAACAAATAAAACATCTCTTTAGTGAGACAACAACCCCAAAAATGGATATCCGGTCCTATTATTCCCGTACGACAGTGAAGCATCAAACAGATAATACTGTAAAGGAGCGGCAACAAGGCAAGAGGCAGCTGAATGACTCTTCCGTGGAAGAGGATCAAGTGTTTCAAAGACATGATGTGGAATATAGTAACCCTACGAGTGCTCAGGCTTCCACGGAAGGTGTTGAACCCTCGTCATCGACCTCAGAGAGAAGTAATGGCCGTTGATGCTGTCAAGGGAAGGGCACCACCAGGTCCCAATGATATCAGCCAGTGTGCTAGTGAAGGCCCTCGACAGCCTGTCTTAAAAACATATCCTTAAACAAAACTGGATCATGCCTTAGATCATTCTGTTCACACTGGTTTCCGGTATACACATGGCTAGAATACTCCATGTCCCAGGATGCAGCATACTGTTTTCTGTGCCAATTTTTTTCTATATCCAAATCTCTTCATGGAGAACTTAAACATTTAAAACTTTTATCAGTGTAGGCTTCAGCAACTGAAAAAATGCATTGGAAAACGGCAAAAGAATATTGCAGCATAAGAAGTCTGCTTCCCATAAGGAAGGCTATGTGAGATGGGAAGATTTCAAAGAAATATAAAAGATGATCCATCAATCATGAAAGGTCTCAGTGATGCATATACCAGAGAGGTGGAAATCGACATTACATTGAAACAATTGCTCAAGTATTACTGTTAACTGGCAAAATTAAATTGTCCAAAAGGGAGCATTGCTGCAACTCTGGTGACATCAATCACGGAAACGTGAGAGAAATAATGTGTTTACTTGCTGAAAGAGACGGCATTGTAAAAAAGAAACTATGGGCCCAAAAATGCACACTATTTACATCCGCCGATTCAAAATGAACTTCTGTCAATGATGGCAGCTCTCGTTAGAGAGGGCATTGCTAAAAGCCTTCAAGGAAGCTCATTTTCTATTCTTGCTGACGAGACTAAAGATCTCAGCAAAACCGAACAGCTGTCTGTTGTTGTGAAATACTTCCACAATAATTCTGTCCATGAAAGATTCCTGAAATTCTACAAAGCAGATAGCCTTGATGCAGAATCATGCTATGTCCCTCATCATTGGGCACTGATAAAAATGAATGTGTTGGGCAAGGGTATGAGGGAGCCTCAGTGATGAGTGGTCGACTTAATGGTGTGCAAGCACAGGTTCAAAAAGAGGTGCCCTCTTCACTTTATGTTCATTGTATGAATCACCGGCTTCATTTAGTCATTGTTGATATGGTTAAAAACGTATATGTAGCAACTGAATTTTTTGTGAAATTGGAGAAGCTTTATGTGTTTTGCAGTACATCTGTTGTTCACCCTGTTTTTGTAAGTGTTCAAACAGAAATGTCAAAACAGGTCATACAGTTAAAACACTTAAGTGATACAAGGTGGACATGCCAATATTCTGCCTGTAAAGCTGCCCTCCATACACTTTAGCCTCTTCTGGAAACCCTCACACTAGTGGCAGAAGGGAGACATACAGAAAGAGCAATAGAAGCAAATGCCATTCGGCAGTTCATTGACTTCAGTTTCATTCTAACACTTGTGCTTTTTGAAAATATATTACAAAGGACTGAGACACTATCATATATGTTACAGCAAGCAGATCTTGATTTGGCCTCAGCTGTTGTTCTTGTAAGCACAGTCATAGAAGAACTTGAGGAAGTGCGTAATCAAGACATGGGTGCAACTATAAAAAAAATCTCTGGGACGAAGCAGTCCAGCTGAGCTTTAAGTGTGGCATAGCAGCATCTACAAATGATGAGACTGAACCACCTCGCAAAAAGCGTGATTGTCGACTGCCTTTCCACTTAAGAAATAGTGCCATAATGGAGACTGTGGGACAGCGACCAAGACTGCGCACAAAATAGAATTTCACTAAACATTTTGTGTATGTATTTCTTGACCGGATAATCTCAGAACTAAAATCACGCTTTTCAAAAGATTCTTAGGTATACAGGCACTAAATCCCAGATCGAATTCTTTTCTCAGTTTGCAGAAATTCTCACAAATGGCCACATTCTACTCCTGTGATCTGGATAACTTGCAAACAGAACTAAAGCAGGCACTGGTAACCCTAGCAAGGAAGAAAGCATCTGATGCCATTAAGGTGAACACAAATCTGGAGTTCACAAACTTTCTGGAGCCTTATTCTGTTCCATTCTTTGAACTGTACCGACTGTGTAAAATTGCTTGCATTTTCCCAGTGATAGCGCTTCATGTGAAAGAAGCTTTTCTGTGCTCAAGATAATAAAGTCGTATCTGCGCACAACAATGACAGAGGAAAGACTGTCAGATATTGCCACACTGGCAATTGAGTCCAGGCTTGCTGGCCAAATAAGCATGGACATTGTAATCGACAGGTTTGCATCTTTCCACAGAAATTCACATTTGAATCTTTATGTAAACAGTTTTCTGCAATTTGAGACCACAAACAGGCATGTTCATTTTCAGCCCTAGCTTTAAGATTTTTGGCTTTCATGTTAAGTTACATGTTGCAATCGAGGTAGGAAAAACATTTGACAATAAAATGATTTATAAAAAATAAAAAAATCTAGTCTTCTAAATTAGGCCAGTTCTGCATTGTATGTGCTCAGGAGCAGTACTTTCAAGTACTTTCAGCAGCGATACTAAAGCTTACACATTGGGTACTTCGCAGCTCTATGGAGGCACTATTGTAGGGGATTTTACACTCTACTTTGTATATGATGCATCTGCTGCAAGGCTACACATTGTACATGGTGACTTACCAGACATGTTTTTATATTCTGGAACATCGGAACCCAATGCTGTGCACTGCATGTACTCCTCAGCCAATATTAAAACTAGTGTCATTTCTACTGACCTACGATTCATGGCATATGGCTTATAGTTGATGCCCTGGCTTCAAAAGTATTACAATTTTGCCCCGGGCCACTTTGGACTACTTCGCCTGCGTCAGTTTGTCAAAAGCATATACATTGGCCTTTATAGGCAGCCCCCCCTACTTTTGTCTGTGGCCCCCTCTGTGCCCCCCCCTAAATTTGATTCCTGGAGACGCCACTGCCCCCCCCCCTTCTATCCCACTGGGATTCTGCCTCTGGAATACTCCAGAAAGATTAGGGTGACTGTTACATCCAACTGGGGACAGTAAGGTGAGAGACTTTGGAGCGCTCCAACTATGCTGCTACTGTGGGCAATAACCACCTATGACGAGCTTCCGCTCCTGGCCAATATTGCTAAGCATCCTGCTCATGGATATATATATTTTTGTGTGTGAACACAATAACTTTTGGGCTAAAACTACATGTCAAATCCGTGGACTCCCACACACCAAAAATGTTTTTTTTTTACCATTTTTTTTTTTATTGATATAGCTCATGTCATGCATTTTGTTTACATCATGTAACATGGTATAAAGAAAATCATGAGCGACAAAATAAGTTGTACATGATACATAATCTGAAGACTATATATTAAGTTAATAATTGACATGCATATATACGAATAATTAGAAACACAAGGACTATAAATAACGAATAACCGAATTAAAAAGGATACGGAACTATCCCACATGCTGAAAAGTCTGCATATCGTGCCATAACAGGGATCTGCACAATACATCTCTTCTGCTAGAGCTAACCATTAAGGGGCAGGATAGAAACAGTGGCGTAGCTCCTCTGCTAGACCTAACCATTAAGGGGCAACAGTGGCGTAGCTCCTCTGCTAGAGCTAACCATTAAACAGTGGCGAACGAACTACCAGATCCTATAGACATGGTTGCAGATGGGAAGGCAATAATCGCGAGCCTTCATCCTGAGAATCACCAGTCATTCTCAGGCGATACCCTCACCTGGTCCTCCTCTGTCACATCAATAAAAGCCGGGACACTCATATTGCAGCCGCTGGTCTAGCCACTCTGGAGCACGCCGCCACTGCAAACTAAGGAAAGCGGAAAAGAAAGCGGCTATGGAAAGCAACAACACTTCCGGGTCACAGCATTAGTCCATTGCCTGCTTCTTCGATCGTTGACATAATCGCTTATGGCGTGCTTACAGTGGGAAATGTATTATTCTGTAAGTGTTTTCCTACAAAGCATGTTTATGAATCTTGCCATTATTATTATATCGTACTTAATATGCCTACACTTTCGTAGTTAATATTATTTTTTTTATTATTTGTCAAATAAATGAGTAATTAAAAAATCTTCGACAATTTAAAAAATCACCCGAAAATAAGCAACGGCATATATACAAGCAGTTCAAATGGGCACCTAGTTTTCACTACAAATGGACACCTAGTTTAGTTTCAACAGCACACAGGGATTTTGCGAATGTCATTTGCTTTGACCGTCCGCGAATAGTGCGACTTTTACGTGAATAGTATTTGGGCGGCCATCTTGGAGCTGAAAAGATTTCCACACGAACCAATGACAAGTGTTGGAAAATCCATGTATTGTTAGCGAGTTTGGACTTTTTTCTACCCAAAGAGTCTATTATAATATTTGGAGGTCACTTGTGTAGTTGTTGTCTGCGTTTTCCAAGAAATGTACACCGTACATTCGGGCTTCTTCACTGTGAAGAAAACCAAACGCCGGTTTCTCGACGGCACGTGGACTGGCCGGGCCCCCTCCTGGGCATTTATTCATGCTCAATAATCTAGGCATAAGCACCACGTTCCTTTTCCTCATCGCAGTACTGATGAGGAATACCAAAACGGACACACGTGTGCTGTATAGGGTTGCCAACTCTTTGATAGTCTTTCGGGGACACGTGCCCACAAGGCGGCGATGACGTCACAACGTCCTTCAACTTTGGCCCGGCCCTTTTTTAATTTACATGTTTTTAATGGCTCTTAATTCCTGGCTTAATTGAAATACAAATGGTTTGTCCTTGGGAGGTGATGGTCACGTTTTTTAACTGCAAACATGACCATCACGACCTCAGGAACAAAGCATTATTTGAATTAAGCCAGGTGTCAGAGCTACAGCTCGACTTGTAGGCTCAAAAAGAACCAGGGCTGTAGAGCCGCCTGGAGAAAGGAAGTAGCAGGCGGCAGCGCCATGCTGTGTAAAGTGGCCACTTCAGTTTGCAGAGTGGCTGTGCTGGAGGCTGGTTGTCCCGACATAAGCCACTCTGCAAACTGCGGGACCGAGTCCCTAATTGTGGGACAATCCCGGGAAATCCGGGACAGTTGGCCACCCTAGTGCTGTAACACCCCCATCACCAACTGTATTGAAGGATTACTGGTCACATATCCTCCAGTGTGTGCCTTACCTGCCTAGTCTGTGGGTTTTAGAGCATGGAGTCTCCAGGATTTGCAGCCCTTCCAGTAAATCTGCCCACACAACTCGATGTGATTAGCTACAAAAAACAGCAGACCGATCACATCACGATATGGGCAGATCGAGTGTAAATCTCGCTCTGTTTGGCGTCATTTGATGTTGTATTTTGTTTAAAAAAAAATGTGGGAGTGTGCAGGTTGGCGGAGTCTCGGGGGAAAAAGGGTGCGGGCGTCCGATGACATCATCCTCTGGGATTTTCTTTAGCAAATGTAGACAGGTATAGTGTGTGCCAGAACCAAATTCACAAACCTCTGGACTTGCCACATTCAACTGGTTATGTCAAATGTGTTCGGCCGGCCCAGGTGGCCTCCCTACAAATGTCCTGCAGGAAGACTCTTCACGCACCCGCCCAAGACGCCACCATGCCTCTGGTTCACCGCTAGTGGATCCATTGAGACAGCAATCCCGCTGCCACTTCATAGGCCATGCAAACTAGTTTTTGACTCCAACAACTGATGGAAACTACCAACCTTTCTTTCCCACCCTCGAGGCCCCATAAGTAACAAATTGTCCACTTTCCAAACACCAGCAGTCCATGCAATATACTCAAGAAGTGCCTTGTGGACATCCAAGGCAGAGGTGGAGTTAACAGTCGCCAGGCAGAAAAATGGCGAGCGGGCCTCTGTGCCTTGTCCCGCCCCTTACCTTCCCACACTCATCAGATTGTACTTTAACAGCTGGAATAGGGTCGGCGCCAGTGTGCAGCATGTGTGGCTGCACTTGAGGGGGGGGCAGCGGTGGCGCTCATGGGGCCCTGGGCAGAGGGTGCCTCCATGACCTGCCCACTTGGGGCACTCTGTCAGTTTTGCCCACATGGCCCTTTGCCTTAAATCTGCCACTGATCCAAGGTATGCCATCTCTGCTCCGACCGACAAAGATGGGGTCGGACGGAACGCCTGAAGCATAATGTCCTGAGACCTGTGGAACTTCAAAGTCACTTTTGGTAGAAAACCAGGATCGCAGCGCAGGAGAGCACTCTCAGAAACGGCTCCTTACAGAGCGTAGTGTTAAAAGTCTCAAATCCATATCCTCCATCGGCAAAACGGTAATCCTGAAGAAACCTAAGCTATATCCAAACTCCATCTGATGAAGACCGCATACCAAAAAGACAGCGTTTATTAGGTGGATTTAGTGCATCCTTCGATGGGTGGGAAAATGAACATTTTGGGGGATTTACTCCCGAAACTCCCCGTCCATCCCCTCCCGCTTTGGTGGGAATCACTTGTACTCAGGGGGAGGGTTCACTGCCCGAATCGCCCTTTCGCACCCCACCCCTCACACTCCTCACACTACACATACACCCAAACATAAAAACGTAGCTTCTTTCCGTTCCTATAAATATATATATACACATTACAAAAAAAACTTTGTTGAGGGAACGTTATGGTTAAGTTGCCCTACCAAAAACCTGTGCAGTTCACTAAAAAAAAAATTTCAACCTCCCCTTTTATGGTTCAAATTAAAACCGAAAAACCCCTGAAATTCGACAGTTATGGTAACCTAAGCCCCCAAACCTGCCACCGCCCCTGTGCACTGCTAACACTAACACCCAGACCATGAAAGATGTCATCTCAAATGTCACTGACGACATCACATGTTTAATCCCTTTGTTTTCGTTCCCTGCCATATATATATATGTACATTCAGTAAAAAAAAGTTTAAAGGAATGTTATACTTCAAAGCGAAACCAAAAAACACTGCTCATTCCCCCATTATGGTAAGCTAAGCAACCATAACTCGCACCATCTACGCGCATTGCTAAGACTAACACCCAGGACATCAAAGATGACATCACAACCATCATTGATGACATCACTGATGACATTACATGTGAAAAGAATGTTGATGAAAATTCCCTACCTACAAGGAGTGCTTTCTATTATGTTGGGAGAAAGAATTTCAAGGGTTTTTAGTGAACTGCACAGGTTTTTGGTAGGGCAACTTAACCATAACGTCCCCTCAACAAAGTTTTTTTTGTAGTGAATTGTACTGGTTTTTGGGAGGGCAATTTAACCATAACGTCCCCTCAACAAAGTTTTTTTTGTAGTGAATTTTACAGGTTTTTGGTAGGGCAACTTAACCATAAAGTCCCCTCAACAAAGTTTTTTTTGTAGTGAATTGTACAGGTTTTTGGGAGGGCAATTTAACCATAACGTCCCCTCAACAAAGTTTTTTTTGTAGTGAATTTTACAGGTTTTTGGGAGGGTAACTTAACCATAATGTCCCCTTAACAAAGTTTTTTTTGTAGTGAATTGTACAGGTTTTTGGAAGGGGAACTTAATCATGACAGTGTGTCAATGAAGGTGTTGTGTGGAATATACACTGTGATGATGTGATTTTATTAGCTATGTAGTATAATCTACGTACTTGATATACATTTAACATAGAACATACAGAACCCCCTCCCTATTGATAATAGAAAGGGACAGACTGAGCGCCTGTTTGCGGACGGGGGCGGACAGGATCAACATAACCCAAAGAGGCGGGGGGTATCTGAAAATGTACTATTGTCTTACACAAAAAGTGTACAACGTAGAAAAAGGACATAAAGATATTATAAGTAGTAATAAGTAAATATGGAAACCTGAAGATGTGAAAAGAAAAGGACCTATTTGATAAGCATGTAGAATGAAATGGATGGTACCATTAAAAAAAAAAAAAAAAAAAGGATGCCTCCATCGTAATCACTTCACAGAAACTCGGCAGCCTGGAACGGCAGTGGACGGACGCAGTAGGAAGAAGGGAGATTACATCAAAGAGTGAGTGGAGGTCATTTTTTTTGTATGTGTGTGTTTCTTTTTGGTATGTGGTGCAGAAATAATAATTCCTTTCTGTTGTTTTGACTCAGATATGGCTAGTGCTTTGGGGTGGCTGGAGGAGTTTTTTCCGCATAGGGAAATGGCTGAAGACAGCAACAATAATGGTACACATTGCTCTGCATATGCAAACTAATGACCAATATTTTATAGGCATTTAACATATGTATATTTTTTTAGCAGACCAGGAAAGATAAGAAGAAAGGGCAACAAACGAGACAGAAGAAGATAGGATAAAAAGGATTGAGCAGAAAATGGACATATTGAACGAGAATTTTAAAAGTTTACGGGAGTTTGTGGAGGACTGTGTGAGAGGAAAAGTTTGTTACCATTGCCCCACCTGTACCTGTCCCGCTTCTCCATTCCGTAGTGAACCTTCCCCAAACCTTCAAGAGGAAAATAGACGTTTTGATGAAATATCCATCCCTTCTTCCCCTCACAAATCTTCTCATAACTAGCCTGTGTTGAATCCCAATTCCCCCATATTTGTGTCAGTGTCCACTTTCCCCGCTATTTCTTTGGAGTGAAATGTGTGTGTGTGTGTCTGTGTGTGTTTGGAATGTTTTTGTACAGTAGTTGTAGTGAAAGAGTTTAGTAAAAAGACGTAAAATGTTCGTGAACAGCGCGCCTGTTCGACCTATCCGTAAGGTATGGAATGTGGGTGCTGTAAAGGCAGTACACCTACCCTTACTAATGTCAAGTAAGATGGACTTGATGTTTGACCGCACCATCTGTTGAAGTTGTACGTACACAAACCGTAAGGGGCATCCTAAAGACATTATACCTCGCCGTACGTCTTGTAAACGAGATGAAACATGTTCGTAGAACACACCAAATGTCCGGGATGGCTGTAAATAAGCAAAATGGGAGTGTGTGAAGGACAGTATACCTGTCCGTATCGGGCACAGGCAAAATAGTGCCGTCCGTAGAACAGGCGTGGTGGCCGGCAAGTTCGTAGGCAAACAAAATGGAGTTGTCCTAAGGACACTGGAACTGTCCGTACAGTGAACATATCATGTATGCACATGCGCAGTACAACCGTAAGTATAGCGAACATCGCGCGTGTCCTTAACTGTCTGTCTCACTTGTGTCGCACTTTGAATTAGTTTGAGAACCCAAACAATGCCCGGACACTTGCGCGCATGCGCACGTTTGGTACTCTGCATTTGCTGTCCAGCGGACTCCCATTTCTGGCGCGGATGGGTTCAGGACGTCATCACGTGACCGCACCCACGCTGAGCGTGTGGACTAATTTGCGCAGTTTGTGTGCTTTCCGCAACAGTCCAAAAGAACTTGTAGACACAAGGGAAAGTATTGTAGAGTGTAAAAATATAATTTCACATATCCCAGACAATAGCTGACCTGATGACTTGGTGTGTAACATTTGTGTACCGCTTTGCAGTGATGAAGACGGTCACGAGGCACACCCCACCACCCCTACAAATGGCCACACCCCTGAGCGCATCTTCATTGTCCTTCTAGCTATAGCAGATTGAGGTGTACTGCCTTTACTGCTGTAGTGACCAAAAGGAAACTAATCGGTATGGCTTCCATGGCTGCTGTTGGTTCATTAGCCTCTGCACCACCCCCAAACGCGCCACCACTACCCCCTCCCCAAGGGCCTGCAGAGAGATATATGGGTGAGGATGTAGAGAGCGAGGAATAAGAGGAGGAAGAGAATGAAGTGGAGGAACTTGGCACTAGGAGCACTCGCCGGGAGTGGTGGGTGTGGCGGTTGTTTTCCATTTATGGGAACGTACCAAAAGCACGTGCGTGTCATCGGCGCTACTCCCGAGGGGCCAGGACTGGCCCAGCGCCCTCGGAAGCAGACCCGTCTTCCACTACTCCGGACCCAGCAGACCCCTACAGGGGCCCTTTGGACCGTGTCCTGGCGCCTTTGGCGCCAGGCTCATGAAGGGTTTCAGTCCCGGCGCCATAGGCGCCGGGCTCATATTGATAAACAGTGTAATAATGCTTGGGTGGACTTACCTGAGGCAGACCATGCTGCATATTTACCCAGAACAATCCAGTCTGGTTGAAGTCCCCAGCCATCAGGGCTGGGAGGAACTATTTCCTCCATTCAGGAACTCTTTTCTTACCTGGGTGGAACCGGTGGAAGAACACACACTGGAAGCACTTCTCTGCTATTTAAACCACGCCCGATGGAAAACACGTGCTTCGCGTTATTCTGCAGCAGCAGCAGGGCGCTCACCGAGTCGGCTCCTGCATTCCAGGTCCAGAGTCATCTTCAGCTTCCGCGCAGCAACCTGTGGATGAAGAAAGACACAGAACAATACTCACCAGATCCCGGAATCCAGTCACCGGCAAAACCTGCAAAGAATAAACATAAGGTTAGAAAAGTGCAACTCGCTCGCAGCCCCGCCCGCTTACCTGATCCATCCGTGATTGCAACGGAGCTAACCGCGGCCTTCTCTTCGGGAGCTTCTCTGCACCTGAAAGGCAAAGGACATAATTAAAAAGGGGTTTGGGTGAAGGCAGTCGCATTCATCTTAACTTACCAGTTTTTGCACGCGCAGAAGCGGCCGCATCAACCGCAGCATCCCGGCACCTGAAAACTAGAAAAAGGACATTATTAGAGGTGCCATTAAAAGCGGCCAACGATCATTATAATTACGTGCATCGGCACGTGCAGTGGCAACGGATATAAAGCCTGCAGCATCCCGGCACCTGAAAACTAGAAAAAGGACATTCTTAGAGGTGCCATTAAAAGCGGCCAACGAACATTATACTTACGTGCATCGGCACGTGCAGCGGCAACGGAAAACTACGCCCACAGCATCCCGAGGCCTGAAACAGAGGAAAAGGGACATTATTGAGGTGCCCATCTTTTAAAGCCTAAAGACTACAGTATACTTACAGGCATCCGCTCGTGCAGTAACGGCGGCATCGCTCTTCGGCATCCCAGCACCAGTGCCACAACTAAGGCCGCAAAAGACTTGAGCCTCAACACTGAACTCATCCAGTGACGTAACTGGAATCCACGCACCCCTGCACCAGACGCAGGATGGAGAGCTCAGCATTTATACGCCTAAGGTGAGAGCTCGCCGAGACAAGTAGAAAGCTAGGCTGTGGGAGAAACTGGCGATTGGTGGGAGAAGGAATCCCATCAAACGGTGATTAACCCTTTTTCTTCCACCTGCAGAAAACTTACCCTACAAGTCAGACATTCGATAAGAGGAAGCCCAGTCCTGAGAGTCATCCGAGCTCTACGCTTCTCAATTGAAGAAACGATAGCAGCCCAGCCGGGATCAGCGCCTCTGTGGGAATCAGGTGAGCGTTACAGAACGCGAAGCCCACCAATAACCTCCTACCCAGGCGCTATGGAAACTTCTGACACAGACCAACTGGCCCAGTAATTAGGGGAATTAAGAGCTGAAGTTCATGCTGCCCACCAGGAAATGAATGCCCTTAGGAGGGAATTGATAATATCAAAAGAACGAACTGATGATCTCGCCAGACAGTTATTACAGACACAAGCGGGGCAAACCCCGCTACCTAATTCAGGAGGGAGCTATATCCCAGCGGCTTCAGCCAATCCTGTTCAAATCAACCTACCCGGAAATGTGCCATTGGCACCGCCTGAACGCTTCTCTGGTGACCCTAAAAGGTTTGCGGTGTTTATAAATAAATGCCGATTGCACTTTCTTTGTAGACCTGCAGCCTTTCCGACTGACCAGACTAAGGTAGCCTTTGTGCTTTCGTATCTTAGCGGCAGTGCCGCTGATTGGTCGATCCCTCTGGTTACACAGGATGACCCGATCCTTCGTGATTTCCCGACCTTCCAGGCAAATATGGAAAGACTTTTTGCAAGGCATTCCCAGGGGCAGGTCCTGGACAACGAACTCCTTTCCCTACGACAGGGCAATCAAGATCTTTTGGCCTACATTGCATCATTCAATAGGCTAATCGTGGAAACCAGATGGCCTGAGGACAAAAGAATCACGCTTTTTCACAGGGGTTTGCGTGGCGAACTCAAAGACGTCCTTGCCCAGGTAATGAATCCTCCTCAGGATTGTTCAGAGTACATTGATTTGGTGGTCCAATTGGATCACAGACTACAAAACAGAAAGGCGGATCGATCCAGGTTTGAAACACGAGTGTTCCCTAAGCCTCAAAGTCACACCAAAGGAGTTGAAGCCGTCGAACCTATGCAAATTGGGGTTGTAAAGGGTCCCCTAACCCAGAAAGAACACGACAGGAGACGACAAATGCAATTATGTCTCTATTGTGGAAATTCAGGACATTTTCTTCGAGATTGCCCGGTGAAACCACCTAAGAAGACAGTGGGAGCTTCTGATAAAAGTTCTGAAAAGCCTGAGCCGGGAAACGACCTCGCCCGACAAGGGTAGAGGTCAGCTTGCCGAGCGTAAAAACCAGTTCTTTGACCTCGCACTTCATAATGCCAATGGTCCTCGTAAACCCAGAGCAACCGGATCGTTTGCATGCAATTAAGGCATACATTGATAGCGGAGCAGTTGGAAATTATGTGGACCGCGAATTGGCTTCCAGGATGAACTTACTTCTTTGTCCAAAGGTGGTTAAAGACGTTATTACCACGGTGGATGGGACGGAAATCGCCTCCGGACCAGTGACCCATACCACTACTGAAGTGACGATACTAGGCCAAGACGGGCATCAGGAGGTAATTGTGTTCGACGTGATCAAGGCTCCTCAATTCCAAGTAATTCTAGGGATTCCTTGGTTGGAGAAACACAATCCTCAGATTGATTGGCGAGCAAAGACGATAAAGTTCCCAGAGTGCACACCAACTTGTTATCCACGACCCAACATTGGCCTAGCGTCAGTAACGGCTGACGGTCCACAATTACCTTTAGAGTATCGAGAGTTCCAAGATGTTTTTCAAAAGGAACAGGCTAACACCTTGCCACCCCACAGATCATACGATTGTCAGATAGATTTGCTACCCGGTGCAACTCCCCCTTGCAGTAGGATTTACGCCCTTACCGAGCCTGAGAACCTTCATCTGCGACAGTATTTAGAACAGTACCTGGCCAATGGCTTTATCCGTCCGTCGAAGTCCCCTGCATCCTCGGCTCTGTTCTTCGTACCAAAAAAAGAAGGTGACCTCAGAACCTGTATAGATTATCGTGCTCTGAACCAGATAACAGTAAAAAACCGGTACCCCTTACCTCTGATCCCGGAACTCCTTGACCAGGTAAAAAACGCCTGTATTTATACTAAGCTTGATCTCCGGGGAGCTTATCACTTGGTACGGGTCAAGGAAGGAGATGAATGGAAGACGGCCTTTCGCACTAAGTATGGGCCATTTGAATACCAAGTGATGCCCTTTGGACTATGCAATGCACCGGCCGCCTTCCAATATTTTATGAATGATGTCCTCAGAGAGCTCATTGATGTCTGCGTTGTCGTCTACATAGATGACATTCTTGTGTACTCATCTTCAGAAGCTGACCATCGAAATCATGTTAGGGCGGTCCTTGAAAAACTTCGCCAACATAAACTTTTTGCCAAGCTCGAAAAATGTGTTTTTCATGTCACTGAGGTCGAATTTTTGGGATTTATTCTGACACCCAAAGGAGTCCATATGGACTCGAGAAAAGTAGACGCTATCCTCAAATGGCCATCTCCTACTTCCGTGAAAGGCGTTCAAAGCATGCTAGGCTTTGCCAATTTTTACCGTAGATTTATTCCAGAGTTTTCACGAGTGGTACAACCCATCACCGCCCTCTTAAGAAAAAATAAACACTTTGAATGGTCCGCAGAAGCAGAACAAGCCTTCCAAGAGCTAAAGGCTAAATTCACCTCGGCGCCAATACTGAAACACCCACGCCCGGACCTCCCTTACATGGTTGAAACCGACGCCTCCAGCTTAGCAATGGGAGCAGTCCTATCACAAAGAGATCCAGAGACTAACCAACTGCATCCTGTGGCATTCTGGTCTCGGAAGTTCTCGGCGCCTGAGATCAACTACACCATCACAGACAAAGAGCTTCTAGCGATTAAATCAGCCTTTAAGGCATGGTGGCATTATCTCCTCGGGGCCAGACACACCGTCACAGTGATCACCGATCATCGAAATCTGCAGTATCTGAAAACCGCCAAGGCTCAATCCTCCAGACAGCTTCGCTGGGCTCTATTCTTTGCTGAATTTGACTTCGTGATCACTTATCGCCCCGGCAACAAGAACGGCAAAGCGGATGCTCTTTCCCGAATTGGAATGGAAGATAACGTTGCCAATCCAGAACCTGTACCAATAATTCCTGAACAAAGGATCGTGGGTCTGATTTCTTCACAATCCATTGAGGATATTGAAGAAAAAACTAAACAACTTGTAACCTCACCAGACTTACTGAACTGGTTACAAAAAGGAAAAGATTTCACTGTAAGCAATGACTTGCCTTATTTCCAAGGACGATTGTTCCTACCACACGCCGATTTACAAAGACAGGTAGTCTCCTGCTATCATGATTCATTAATTGAGGGTCACCCTGGCATTGCCAAAACCACAGAAAAGGTGAAGAGACACTTCTGGTGGCCTTCGTGGAGAAAAGACATAAAGGAATTCATGATGTCCTGCGGTGTGTGCGCTCAAAACAAGGGTCAGAAGAAGAGGCCGGCTGGTCTTCTGCAACCATTAGACATCCCACCGTGTCCCTGGCATACCCTTTCCATGGACTTCATCACAGACTTACCCTCCTGTTCCGGGTACAACACCATTCTTGTTATTGTGGACCTGTTTTCTAAAATGGCCCACTTCATTCCGCTAAAAGGCTTACCTTCAGCATCAGTCCTAGCCAAAGTATTTCTTGAAAACATCGTCCGGCTACACGGCTTCCCGTCAGTACTAATCTCAGATAGGGGGAGCCAGTTTATTTCCCACTTTTGGCATAGCTGTTGTCGACTAGCTCAAATCGATGTAAGACTTTCGACCAGCCATCATCCCCAGACCGACGGGCAAACCGAGAGAACAAACCAGACTCTCGAGCAATATTTACGATGCTTGCTACAACAGTCGGAGAGTAACTGGAAGGACATCCTTTGGATAGCTGAATATGCGTACAACAATTCAGTTCATTCGGGTACCGGGAAGAGTCCCTTCTACATCTTGTATGGGATTCATCCTCGAACCTCCAACCTTGATCCACCTCAAAATCTTGGAACACCCGCCATGGATCAATTGCACACCGTTATTACCCAAGCTTTTAAGGAAGCAACTGCACATCTACAACAAGCTAAAGAGAGGTACAAAAAAGGAGCAGATCAACACCGAAGCAATGCCCCTCAATACCAGGTTGGGGATCAAGTCTGGCTGTCCACCAAACATTTATCGCTTAAAGGGCCTCGCACCTTCAACCCCAAATACCTGGGACCATATCCAATTACGGCCATAATTAATCAGGTGGCCGTTAAATTAGAATTGCCAACCCATATGAGAATACATCCTGTATTTCACGTATCTCTTTTGAAACCCATGCAACCTGGAACCAGATTGACCAATCCTCCAGAGCCCATTCAAGTGAATGGGGAGCCCGAATTTGAAGTAAAAGACATTTTGGACTCTAAAATCATCAGATCGAAGCTATGCTACCTAATCGACTGGAAAGGCTACGGACCTCAGGAAAGGTCATGGGAACCCTATGACCACGTCCATGCTCCTCGTCTAGTCCAGAAATTTCACCGAACCTTTCCCGATAAACCAAAACCCCCGGGGAGGACAAGTTTGGGAGGGGCCTTGAGGGGGGGTGCTGTCATGGGCGCTACTCCCGAGGGGCCAGGACTGGCTCAGCGCCCTCGGAAGCAGACCCGTCTTCCACTACTCCGGACCCAGCAGACCCCTACAGGGGCCCTTTGGACCGTGTCCTGGCGCCTTTGGCGCCAGGCTCATGAAGGGTTTCAGTCCCGGCGCCATAGGCGCCGGGCTCATATTGATAAACAGTGTAATAATGCTTGGGTGGATTTACCTGAGACAGACCATGCTGCATATTTACCCAGAACAATCCAGTCTGGTTGAAGTCCCCAGCCATCAGGGCTGGGAGGAACTATTCCCTCCATTCAGGAACTCTTTTCTTACCTGGGTGGAACCGGTGGAATAACACACACTGGAAGCACTTCTCTGCTATTTAAACCACGCCCGATTGAAAACACGTGCTTCGCGTTATTCTGCAGCAGCAGCAGGACGCTCACCGAGTCAGCTCCTGCATTCCAGGTCCAGAGTCATCTTCAGCTTCCGCGCAGCAACCTGTGGATGAAGAAAGACACAGAACAATACTTACCAGATCCCGGAATCCAGTCACCGGCAAAACCTGCAAAGAATAAACATAAGGTTAGAAAAGTGCAACTCGCTCGCAGCTGCGCCCGCTTACCTGATCCATCCGTGATTGCAACGGAGCTAACCGCGGCCTTCTCTTCGGCAGCTTCTCTGCACCTGAAAGGCAAAGGACATAATTAAAAAGGGGTTTGGGTGAAGGCAGTCGCATTCATCTTAACTTACCAGTTTTTGCACGCGCAGAAGCGGCCGCATCAACCGCAGCATCCCGGCACCTGAAAACTAGAAAAATGACATTATTAGAGGTGCCATTAAAAGCGGCCAACGATCATTATACTTACGTGCATCGGCACGTGCAGTGACAATGGATATAAAGCCCGCAGCATCCCGGCACCTCAAAACTAGAAAAAGGACATTATTAAAGGTGCCATTAAAAGCGGCCAACGAACATTATACTTACGTGCATCGGCACATGCAGCGGCAACGGAAAACTACGCCCACAGCATCCCGAGGCCTGAAACAAAGGAAAAGGGACATTATTGAGGTGCCCATCTTTTAAAGCCTAAAGACTACAGTATACTTACAGGCATCCGCTCGTGCAGTAACGGCGGCATCGCTCTTCGGCATCCCAGCACAAGTGCCACAACTAAGGCCGCAAAAGACTTGAGCCTCAACACTGAACTCATCCAGTGACGTAACTGGAATCCACGCACCCCTGCACCAGACGCAGGATGGAGAGCTCAGCATTTATACGCCTAAGGTGAGAGCTCGCCGAGACAAGTAGAAAGCTAGGCTGTGGGAGAAACTGGTGATTGGTGGGAGAAGGAATCCCATCAAACGGTGATTAACTCTTTTTCTTCCACCTGCAGAAAACTTACCCTGCAAGTCAGACATTCGATAAGAGGAAGCCCAGTCCTGAGAGTCGTCCGAGCTCTACGCTTCTCAATTGAAGAAACGATAGCAGCCCAGCCGGGATCAGCGCCTCCGTGGGAATCAGGTGAGCGTTACAGTGCGAACCTGGTGAAGTGTAACCAGTGCGAGGTGGTGCACAGTCGCGGGAGACTTGATTCGTACAGCTTTGGTACGATAACCATGAAGCGACACCTCACTTCGTTCCACACTGCGGACATTCGCAAGGTGGTGCCATGTGAAGAGCGTAGGTGATTGAGTTCCTCCACAGCATCCTCCGTGTCCGATCCTCCCACCACAAGAGACACTCCTGTCTGGGAGCGCTTCCCTCCAGCTGCCTCACAAGCCATTCGCAATGCTGTTGACCCTTACCTTTCAAAGGTGGCAATAGTGTAAGTATTGTGACGCAGTACTCTGCAGGGGGGAGAGTTTTCAAAGTGCTTTTGAGGCTACGGTCACAGAGCACCAGAATATCTGCTCCTTACCTAAATAAAGCTCACCCTATATCTTTCTCTGTTCACTTGCCCTTTCTTATCCCCGTGGCTGGTGTCCCTTCCTTACCCTCCTTTGGCCTCTTCTCCTAGTGTGTCGTGTGCTGTGAAGCAATAAACGTGAAAACAACAAAAATTACAGAAAAGGGTCTTTTCAGAGCCGCCTTTCTCAGTTTAAAGATAGAACTATGAAGTGACAGTCGTAGACCCCCGCAGAGTGGTGGAAAGGTTTGCGGACAGTCGTAGGGGAAAAAACGGAGGGTGCAAGCGGAGCAAACACAATGAAGTGTATGCTGGGAGTAAGTGGTGGCTCTGAAAAGAGCCTTTCGGTGGTGTGTTGTGTGGGTCAAAAACTGTGGATTGGAGAAAACGGATTGACAGATAGGTTACTGTGAATTCAAAAGAGGTCGCAATGCATTTTGTACATTTCGAAGAAAAATCTGATTGCCAGCATAGTGAGGTGGACTCCATCTCTGCGGAAAATGAAAGAGCTGCGAAAAACAAAATGTTTTCATTATGGAAGGAGGACATGCCAACATCACTTAAAAATGCACAAACAGCCTTATTCACATTGCGTCTTGCTTTCTCCATTTGTGGACCAAAAGCAGAATAACGCAGCCGTATTTGTCTTTGTGTAATACGGGAAAAAAGTATTTGACAATTTGGAAACATGTCCATGAGCTTCGCAAGTCCTTCCTTCATTGCAAATTGCAAAGAAATTCCAGAGACATGGCCTAAACTGTTTCCTCCGCAATGAATGATAAGTATATCTGGAGGACGCTCTGTCAGTAAAGTAACACAGAGAGGTACCAAGTCCAGCCACCTCATGCCACGCACGCCATGCCAGTGCACTTCCACATGAGGAAATCCGAGATCTGCAGATAAACTGCAGCTTTCTGCATGCACCTTCAACCAATGTATCCATGAGTCTCCCAAAATCCAGATAATCTGTTTTCGAGCATGGAAAGCCATGGCTGTGTGGTCTCCTGTCAGGGAGAAGACGGTCTTACTAAAGTGCGCCGTTCAGAACACACCTACTGAACTTTATGGACCAATCCCTAGTTCCGCTCATTCTCATTTGCATGAGTCTCCACCCCTGAATCCCCATTGGGGATATGCGCTGGCTGCAAAGTACTGCCATGTTCGCGGGCATGTATAGGATCAGAGCATGACGATGGTACATTAAAGTGTTATTCCGCTTTTTCCCCTTTAAGGTGGGCTCTGAAAAGATTAGTTTTTTTAAATTTTTGGCCAGATACCGTACAGACATCTGTTATTTTAATTTATTTTTTTGTATTTTTTGTCCTTGCTTTACTCCTACAACCATTACAGAACCTTCTCTTAAGCAAGCCTTATGTTCCAAAAGAACATCACATTTCCCAAAGAAGATAGCGCAACACCATCTGCTTCAAAATAATCCGCATTGCTCGAAGCAATGTTATCGTGGCTGCAGAAAAACATACCAGCTCGTAACATGAATGCACGCATACCGCGATTGATGATACACCTCCCAATACTTTGATCTGGACAGAAAAAAGAATTGTTGTCCCATTTTACTCTAGGGAGTAAAGCAGAAAACATTACTTTTGTTGTTGGGAAGATGGTCATGAGTTCTTCAACCAACTGTGCCAAATCTGCCAACAAAGTACGTGAACTCACGTATCCCAAATGGGAAGCACCGTAGTGAAAAATTACCACATGAGGAGTGGTCATTGTACGCATGTCTCTGCAAACTTGCAGAATTGCCGCAGCACTGGCCTCAGTGTCAGCGCTCCACACCACCTCCACTCCTCTCACATCAAAATGGTGTGCCACATGCCTACTCTCGGGATAGTGTTGTAAGCCATGCAAAAAATGTCTCCACGCACCAAAACCCTGACCCTCTCCACCTCTGCCATCTTCAGTGTACGCACCGTCTTTCGACACAAAAGAGTAATGTTAACATCTGATTGGCTGATGCCTACAGTCCCCTTTCCATGCAGGATTTGCTGTATGTGACACGCCCTACTCGCGGAGAAGCGTTGCCTACATGCGGCATGCAATTCTTACCCAGTCCTTTCACCCTTTCCACAGCGGTAGAAAATCGAGTCCCTCATTGGACACAACTAAGCAGTCACACAGCCATCCACCAATCACATTGAACATCGCTAATTCTAACTCCGTCATCAACATTGCGCACTTCAAAATTACTGTCGATGATTCTGAATGGAAGTCGCATATCATTGCAAGGAACCTACTTCACAAGCTACTATGCAAGTATTGCAAATTTATACGTACAGCTCCATGCATGCGCACATGCATGAGTATAGAATACAGGTATGTATATTGTAATCAGAGAACATGTGCAACCCTTATGATTTAATTTAGACAAATTAATGCCGCTAAATGTGCATAGGCAATACATACCAACGCTCCCCCTTTTAAGTGCAAGATGTCCGATTTATCATTGACAAACCGCACGACTGCTTACTGTCTTCCGCATAACCTATACATACGTTGCAAGCATGCCTATTTAGGGCAGAACTCAATTTTGTATGTGAAAATGTCTGAGTTGTGTACTCTGTACGGGCTACAGTAATGCTATTTGCAATGTAATCGTATGAGAAAAGTAAGCGCTCCCGATTGCTGTGGTGACATCTCCCTCTGAGGGTCTCCTGATTTCTCGGCATCATGCTTTTAATTTGCAAGAAGAAAATGTTTCCCCATCTACTACTGTGCCCTATCACTTACAAACCTCTCTCCTATACATAGTACACTGTGTAAAAAACAATTCATTTACATAAACTTAAAATTGTTAGCAATTTCGAAGGACTTTCAAGTACCATATTGCAAATACCATGCAAAGACTGCACAGAGTGAAGTGAAATGCACACATGCACTGGGTTGAAATATGAAAGTAGAATGCTGTGACGAAAGAAGCACAATTAATGTGTGCAGTATCATCACTACTGTAAACACACAAAGTAATTGATTTAGTTTTTTTGCACCGCAGTGAAGACTTCTTTCTTGAGAATCAACAGCATCTACACTGCAGACGACATATCCGAAGAAACCTGGTTATTTTGCAAAAACAGTAAGTACAGTACTGCCTTTATTTTGTAACTACTCCTCAAAGAGGCTTTGTAGGTTATTTGTTTATTTTGGGCACCAAAGCAAACATTGATTTCTAAACCAATCTACCTACAAATATCCCTTTATTGAACAAAGAATAACAGGCAGAATGGCTCACAAATCCCTGTGTGTTTGGAACTCAAATAACATACGTAATCCTTAGAAGGTTAGATTTAGAAAAAAAGTTGCTGTTGCAAGCTTATGGCATTTCGTTTATTAATAATGGTTCTCGTCACAAGTAGCCCACTTTGTACTCTCATCTGAAGCACATTGTAGTAGTATACAAACAAAGTAGCCTTACCAAATCATTGCAAGAGTCCAATGCACATCGAAACACCATGACAAAGAGCTTCCCCATCAGACTCATGCACACATGCACACAGCACACAGACATTGGACAACAGACCAAAGTATACCTTTTTTTTCAACAGACACCAAAGAATGCTTACCAAAAAGTAACTCCGTAGAAAGAAACGCAAAAGTAGAGCAAATAAAAATAAAAGTGCCCAATTTAAGCATCCACCTGTTGTAGAGTTTACAGAGAATGTTGGAACAAACCAGCTAATGCAGTTGGTTAGCAAAACAAAGGAAGTCTCAACTACCGAAACTTTACCTCCTCCATCAAAATGTATCACAAAACACAGAAATGTTGTCAAAAAAATGACTACCAGTACAGCTAACAATGCTCCTAATAATCCTGATAGTGTAACAAGATCGCATAGTAAAAAAAAGTATTTTATCAAAAATGTTTCGTCACAGAGTCCTTCAGAATCTACTAAGAAGAGGGCCGAAATCATCCTCACCCCTTAAAACCTACCGTAGAAAGTTAATCCTACAAGCTCTCGTGGACAGTGCAATCCTTCTCAAAAGGACGTTGTTTATATTAGTGTTAAATAGGATGAAATCACTAGCAAAACTAAGTACTAAACTACAAAAGAAACTCAGCAATAAACGGAATGTGAACAAAAATAATTTCTTACATGTTTGTGGTGGTGAATGGAGTCCCACAACAACCACAGAACCATATTTTAATAAAGAAGCATACAAACAAAATCAAACAAACACAATTGCCATCCATAGCAGTGGACGAGGGTATGAGAAAATCAATACTACCATCATAGAACAAGAAACACTGCTTACAAATGTATTCCCTGAAAATTCAGAATTAACTCTCGATTCAGCAGAACCACACCGTCCAATATACAAATGGCCGTGCACATCAACGTGTACCATTCCAAACAAAGCGTTCAAGTCTTAACGTCAGTTCCTCAATCAATATATAAAAGGTAAAGTCAAAAGTAAAATGAAAGTGCAGCAAAATATGGATATTTGTCCAGCGCGGAAATACACAGGACTAAAAGGACATTCATTAGCCTGCATTTCTGGGCCTACTTGCAAAAGCACCTTCCATTATATCAAAAGGTATACATCATTCCAATGTAAGAAATCTAGTGTATAAAATATACTATGCAAAAAGTCCAGCTTCAGAATTAGGCAACTTAAATACCACTCTTCTGCATGGTACACCCAAATACTTAGAAAGAAGAAATTGACCGTATTCAGAGAAAGTATTTTGGAAGCGAGAGCCACTTACAAAATGCAACAGTTTTAGAACATAGTAGCAACAATTCTGCACATAGCAACCTTATATTACACACATACTGAAAAGAAATAGTAAAATTTAAAAGGTCATCGGCTGAAGTACCAAACCATGTGTGTGTGTGTGTTGCCGCAGAATGTTTTCCAAAAGGAACACAAAAAATGTGGACATAGCATACAAAATAGAAGACAACGAAGATTCTAAATGGTTTGAATTAGCTCTCTACCTTTTAGCAGAAAACAAATATGAACTAACTGAACGCCTAATATGTTGCAGTTACTGTACTACAAAATTAGAACAACCACACTCCTTCACGTGCTATTACAAATAATTTGGAATGGTTTCCATTACCAAAAATCCTGCAACAGCTCAATTTGTATGAGAGCATAATAATTCAAACAGTTCACCCATTTCAAGCAATTATACGCCTTCATCCAAAAACACCAAAATTACCTTCCTCTGAATTGGTGAAAGGCATTAGTGGCAAAGTAGTTTATTTGCCATTAGATCTAACAGAAAATGTACATACTCTGGGAGTGGAACGTTCAATAGAGCATTCTTTAATAGTCTTGGTAAATGGAGTACCAACAAAGGACAAAAACATTTGGCAACAATTAGTGAACTTACACAAAGTTAGACAAGCATTGCAATATCTAAAAGACAATAATGAGTACTACAAGGAAATAAATATTGATGAAAGCTTAAGGGAAACAACTGAAATAATTCAAGAGCCATCAGAAACTGGACAATTCGAACTTCTGGATCCTGCTACAGTATCCACTCTTTTGGACCATTACACAATTCATCCATTGCATTCCAATGAAAGCATAGACGATGCACTAGAAACATACCAAATGCGACAAACCAAAGGGTCACCAATGAGTATATGGGAAAAAAGTATAGAAGCACATGCTTTTCCACTGCTATTTCCTACTGGCAAAGGTGGAAGATACGATGATAGACCCACTCAGATTGGGGCATCAGAATACCGTTCATTACGAATGTATTCGCAAGATCCCAGATTTAGACAAAATGTGGAATACATATTCCACCTACTCTATGAAAGTGAATTAGCAACACTATGTTACGGAGTTGCGCACATTCTTAAATCTGGTACCCACTTTCAAAATATGTCAGCTACGCAGTTAATACAAAAAGTACAGGAAAAAGATGAGGTTTTACAATCAAGTATAACAAATTTGTTTGCAAACATGCGTGGTACAAAGGAATACTGGTTCTGATGGCACGGAGACGTGCGTTGTATGATCAGAAACCTTGGACCACCGACTTGGTTTGTTCCGCTAAGTTGTGCCGAATATGCATGGGAAGATTTACATGAGTTCCTACGCATAGCAAACAGCAACAAAAACAACATAGATACATTAACACCTGGAGAACTTTGCTCTCTAGATCCAGTTAATGTGTCAAGATATTTCCATCATCATTTCATTGCCATGCTGCACTTTATTTGCAATACAACTGTTCCTCCCCTTGGAGAAGTGCAACACTTCTTTTGGAGAAAAGAATATCAAGCGAGAGGATATGATATGATATGATAGTTTATTTATATAGCGCCTATACACAATGTGTTTCAAAGTGCTTCAAGGCAAGGAAGGGAACAAGGGAAAATACAATGACATTCTTACAGGCCATGAACAGTAAGGATGTGAAATTAACTATCGTACTTGGCCTGACAACATTTCAGATAGATAGATAAGGAAGGGAGGGGGATAGTGGGAAGGAAATGGAAACAGACAGACGACTACCGTACTAGGCCTGATGACATTTCTGGTAGAGCCGGAGGAAAACAAAAGGTGAGGGAGAGGGGTGCAGAAAGGGAGGGGAGGAACAAAACAAGTGACTATCGTACTAGGCCTGACAACGTTTCAGATAGTGCTGGAGGAGCACCACATATTCACATGGTGTTATGGGTCAAAGGTGCACCGAAATTTGGTCACGAAAGTGACAGCACTGTTTTGCCGTTTATCCAAAAATATGTCCCTTGTGAAATCCCTTCTCAACAGACACATAGTGAGCTGCATGGGCAGATTTTACAATTTCAAAGACACAAATGTGGCAAATATTGTCGCCGCAAATACAAAAACAAAGGTAAATACTACACCAAATGCCGATTTGGTTTCCTTAGACCAGTTACAGAAACAGGTAAAGTAAACAACTTCATGTCTTCAGTTCGACATAGTGTTAAAGGTAAATCACCTAAGAACACGTATTACATAAAAAGAAGGGAAGAATCAAAATATATCAATGATTACAATGCAATCATTGCCCTCTTATGGAATGCAAACATAGATGTGCAGTACATTGCAGACAATTCAACTGCTGTTGCACGATATGTTACAGCCTACTTAACAAAAGCAGAAAAAACAGAGCTTTAAGACCTCTGGGATGACTTAGCATCGGACAAAACATTATCACAGAAATTGTACAGCCAAGGCATAAGAATTCTCTCTCATAGAGAATGTGGCACATATCAAGCAGCAGATCGTTTAATCGGTACTGCTTTGTATGGAAAATCAGACAACATAGCATGGCTCAGTCTTGGTCCTGCAAAATCTAGAATAAGAGTGCTAAAATCATATGAGGACATAGAAACATTTGCCAGAAATGAACCCAACAGCCAAGACATTCAAGAAACAGTAAACCATTTACTGGACACATACTATCCGAACAGGAGTAGCACTCTGGAAAGCATGTGTCTATACCACATAGCTCAAAACTTTGCATACAAAAATAATGTAAAATCTGATGAAAGCAAACGTAGATATAGAGTGACCGATTGTGAAGGGAGTTTAGTGAAACTTACCAAACGAAGCTTAATTAATCATGTAAAATTGTCATTAAAAACTCCTCAACAGAAAGAACTATATTACATGTCTCTGTTACAACTTTTCAAACCATGGAGAAAAAAGGAAGACATACTAGATAACTATGACTGCTATGAAGATGCTTTCAAAGCAAATGAAAGCGCTATCACTGATGTGAACTTTACGCAGTACAAAACAATGTTACAAAATGAGCAGCAACAGGAAGAAGAACTTCAGGCCTAACTAGATAAGGACTCTTCTGACAGTAGTCAACCTTCTGTAACAGGAAGTCCAGAACCACTAGGACAACCACTAATAGCAAATAAGGCTGAAGTAGCTATGGCAGAAGTAGAAAACACCATGTATCAGTATCAAGAAGATACAGAAGACATAACTGTACAACAAGCAAAACTAAACAACGATCAGCGCACCATTTTTGAAGACATAAAACAAATTGTAAATGGTGTACAACACGAAAATAAAGAATGTACATGCCAAAATTACAAACCTATACTGCTGTACGTAAGTGGTGAAGCTGGATCAGGAAAAACATTCTTAATCAAAATCATCAGCAAGTTCCTTCAACAATTGACAAACAACAAACTGTCAGCTGTTGTAACGGCCCGACAGGTTTAGCTGCCTACAACATAGGCGGTGTCACTTTACACTGATTACTACTGCTTCCAGTAGAGCATCAAAATAAATTAGACTACTACAAACTTTCTGCAGAAGCTGCAATGGAATTACGCAGAGTATTGAAACAAATGAAAATGCTACTAATAGATGAAGTGAATATGGTCTCCAACCTAATGTTGGCTTTGATTCATCTCAGATTGCAAGAAGTACTTAAAAGTAACAACGAAGAACTCTTTGCAGGAAAACACATTATCATTTTCAGAGATCTTCTACAATTGACACCAGTGAAAGGTGAACCGATTTTTAAACCCTTAGGCCACAAACTCTGCTGGAAAACTGTTGGTAGCATAGGTAATGTTAACCTTTGGCAACATTTCCAATATAGAGAATTAACTGAGAACATGCGGCAATCTGCAGATCTCACTTATGCCAACATCTTAAAAAGTAATAGAGTTGGTGTATTATCGCAAGAAGCACAACTTGTATTGAAAAAACGGCACATACATGCACTTTATGTCGACAATGCATGTGCAACTGATGTTATGGAACAAATAGCGCACATAAATGTCAATTGTATGGCCTTAATGCCAACTCTTGCAAGCTGTTTCAAATTCAATTAAACAATGTTAAAAAAATAAATGCAACCAATACTGGAAATTAGCACCACAGACAAACTAGACGTACATGATATGACAGTACCCATGTGTGAGCAACCCACGACAAGACTAAATAGTTTAAAAAATTCAATCTCCAACACAGCTGGGTTGGAAAAAATATTGCAATTATCCTTAAATTGTAGAGTAATGCTTAACATAACCTTGATGTAGAGCAAGGGCTAGTTAATGGAGCACTGGGCACAGTTGTTGGCTTTCAATCATATCCACGTGATAGCAACATTCAGTTTGTCAATATTCGCTTTGATAAAGTTTCAGAAGTGAAAAGGATAGGGCGCTCAATTGCTTGATTCCTTCGCTTCAAAGACATGCATGTATGTAGAGAGCAATTTTCTCTAACTCTTGCATATGCAGTTACCATTCATAAATCCCAAGGTATTACCCTAGACAAAGCATTGATAGATATAGGAAACACTGGCCCTCATTACGACCATGGCGGAGATCCATGGTGCAATTTGCACCATGGTCCATGGCGCAGAGCTGCCAACTCCGCCATGGGGGTTGGCGGACTCACCGCCCCATTCCGACCTTGGCGGGGCGGTTAGTCCCCAATCCCCATTTACTCTTCCCCATTCCCATTTTTGCCCCATAGGGTATAATGGGAGTGGGGAAGGCGTTAATTACGCCACCGTAAATTACGGTGGCGTAATTAACAAGAGGTCCCGTAGCGCCATGGATTTTTCCGCCCGGAAAATCCGGGCGTAAAAATCACCATGGCGCTACGGAAAGTCGTAATCTGGCGGAGAGGTACGCCATGCATTACGCTGGCGTATACCCCTCTCCGCCAGGGTCGTAATGAGGGCCACAGTCTTTAAGGAAGGCATGAGCTACGTAGCATTATCACGCTTACGTACACTTGACGGTCTATTGCTAATGAACTTTGATGCAAGTAAAGTCAAAGCTGAAATTCCTTGCATTCTAGAATACAATAGATTGCATTCACTGTACACCCCTCATCTGAAACAATACCCTGTTCCAGATCAAGTAAAACATGGTAAAAGAAAACTAAATGAAACAGAAATGGAACAGAATCCAACAGCAAATTCCAGAAAGAAAAGCAAAGAAGCTAAAGTTTCATCAATTACCGCAAACATAGAAGAACCTATTAGGGAATGTAAACCAGGGACGTCTGCAAAGAAGCAACAGAAATTCCAAAAAATGCACTCAGATACAGAACTTGCTGGACCATTCAAATTTGCAAATGAAAGTGGGGTAAGTTGCTATGCAAATGTAGCAATGAATATTCTATTTCAATTGCCACCAATTGTTAACAATATTTACCTGCACAGTACAGACCAATTGTGTTTGCAAATGTTAGTGCTGCATAGAAATGCAACAAGCAACCCTAACAACACATACAGTGTTCATGGAGTAAGGCAACAATTGGACGACTGTGCTGGAATGGTGAGATTCACTATGAACTCACAAGAAGATCCACAAGAATTTCTAATGTACATACTATTAGTATTGGAAAACAAAAGCATACCTGTAAATGAAATCTTCCAGATTTCGTACATGTGGAAACATACATGCACTCTCTGTAGCAAAGTGATACAGGAAGAAATCCCAAATGAGCGATTTGTGCATGTTTCCATACCAAATTGTCAGAGCATTGCATTTCAGCAGCTTGTACAAAATGCAAACCATGGCAGATTATGTACTATTTGCAATTCAGACAATCGCTCCACCTTACTGATACAATCACATAGTGCCTACATAATACTTATGCTTCTATTTTATAATGCAGATGGCACCAAAAACAACTGCAAACTGACTGGATTCACACACGGTCAAGTGTCACATGGAAAGAAAACCTTTACAACCGTAGGTATATGTCATGATCTCTGCTTCCAAAAGGTCAGGACTTACCCAACTCCCTTGGAAGCAGACCCATAACCCAGGTTCCGAGTGCCAACCAGTCCCAATTGGGACCTTTTGGACCCTGTCCTGGCGCCAGTGGCACCAGGCTCATAAATATGCCCAGTCCCATCGCTGGAAGCGCCGGGCTCATAATGCTTGGGTGGACTTACCTGCAGCAGACCATGCTGCTTACTTACCTGCCAGTTGAGCCTCTAATCCTCTTCTGTTTGGGACTACTTTTCCTGTTGGGTGGGGCAGGAGCCACTCCCTAGGTTCAGAACACTGGAACTCTTCTGGAAAGCAGGAACTCTTTTCTTACCTAGGCGAGGCTGTGGAAGGAGACACCTAAGCACTACAGGAGGCTATTTAAACCACACCCGATGGATGAATCTTGCTTTGCGTTATTCTGCATCCTCTGCAGCAGAGCGCTCATCGTGTCTTCTGCATCTGATCCTGGGCCTAAGGGAAAAAGGTTTACCATCCTGAATCCAGTCTTCAGCAACACCTATAAAGACAAGAAAGAACAGGTTAGCATTACGGTCTTCAGTGACAGCGCTTCTCTTACCTGGTCCATCGGCTGTCACCAACGCTTCGCACTGCATTCCGGCATCTGAAAGACAAAGGCTTACCTACTCTTCACGTGCTCCGGAGGTCTTCGCACTGCATTCCGGCATCTGAAAGACAAAAGCTTACCAACTCTTCGCACGCTCCAGAGGCCTTCGGCGCTGCATCCCGCATCTGAAAGACAAAAGAAGGTGCGTTTAAAGACATTGGGTAACTTTATTACTCACGTGCCAGTACTCCTTCCCACGCCGAACCCAGTGGGTATTCCGGCACCCTTCAGCAGCTCCGAACTTGTACCTGCAAGATAAAAGGACAGTTAGTGCGCATCGTGAAGCAGGCAACAAGCGCTTACTTACGTGCTTCCAGGCGCTTCTATTCCTCACACGGGTTCCATCCTCAACTCACTTCAGCCCGTCATCCGCCATCGCCGGAACCCTGCAAAACAAGAGACATCATTACAAAAGACTTTTAAAGACATTTGAAATACTCGGAACTTACCGTTCGTGCAGTAAACGACGGACAGCAGTCCTCTGAGGTCAAGAGGCCTGCACCCTTATCCAGTGAAGAAACTGGTTACGGCACCCAGCCCCGAGGCAGATGGAGAGCTCGGCGTTCACTTACCTAAGGTGAGAGCGTTAACCTTTGGGGTTCTACAGGAGAAGAGAAGGGGAAGAAGAGAGAGACACCCAATAACCCCAGTTCATTAATCCCATATTTTCTATCTACAGACATCTTACTCTTCGAGTCAGACATACAGTGCACAGAGGTCCAGCCCAAAGAGCCAACCGTGTGTTACACATCACCTTTGAAGATACGGTATTCGCCCAGTCAAGACAGGCGCCTCTGCGGGAATCAGGTGAGCGTTACAGAACGCAAAGCCTACCGCAAAACTCCCGCCCAGGCGCTATGGAAACCTCAAATACCGACCAGCTAGCCCAGTTACTTGGGGAACTAAGAGCAGAAGTGCATGCAGCCCGTCAGGAAACGAACGCTCTAAGAAGGGAACTGATTATTTCCAAGGAGCGAACAGACGATCTCGCTAGACAATTGCTATAGTCACAAGCCGGACAGACCCCATTACCCGCATCAGGGGCAAATCTTCCTTCAACATCCTCTATGAATCCAGTGCAAATCAACCTACCTGGGAATGTACCTCTGGCTCCGCCCGAGCGATTTTCTGGTGACCCAAACAGGTTTGCAGTATTTATTAATCAGTGCCGGTTGCATTTCTTATGCCGGCCAGCAGCCTTTCCAACTGATCAAGCTAAAGTAGCTTTCGTGCTTTCGTACCTTAGTGGCAATGCGGCAGACTGGTCGATCCCTCTAGTAAATCAAGATGATCCGGTTCTCCATGATTTTCAAGCTTTTCAGCTCAGTATGGAAAAACTGTTCGGAAGACATTCACAGGGGCAGGCCTTGGACAATGAGCTTCTTTCGTTGCGACAGGGTAATCAAGACCTTTTGGCTTATATTGCGTCTTTCAACAGACTGATAGTGGAAACTCAATGGCCTGAGGACAAAAGGATTACGCTGTTTTATAGAGGTCTACGTGGAGAGCTCAAAGATGTGTTAGCCCAAGTAGTGAATCCCCCGCAAGACTGTTCGGACTATATAGACTTAGTCGTTCAAATAGATCACAGACAGCAGAACAGGAAGGCCGATCGTTCCAAGTTTGATGCTCGAGTATTTTCCAAACCACCAACTCCTTCCAAAGGAGTAGACTCCGGGGAACCCATGCAAATAGGGGGCCTGAAAGGACCACTAACACAAAAGGAGCAGGAAAGGAGAAAACAGTTGCAATTATGCCTCTATTGCGGAAACTCAGGGCACTTTCTTCGAGACTGTCCGGTGAAACCAGCCAAGAAGGTAGTAGGAGCTGCAGTTACCAAGGTCACAAACTCTGAGCAGGGAAACGACCTCGCCTGACAAGAATAGAGGTCCTCTTGCCGAGCGTTAAAACCAGTTCCGTGACCTCGCATTTCGTGATACCTATGGTCCTCATTAACCCTGATCATCCGGATCGATTACATGCGATTGAAGCTTACGTCGACAGCGGTGCCATCGGCAATTATGTGGATCATGAAATGGTTTTGAGGATGAATCTAACTCTTTGTCCCAAGGCTGTAAAGGACATCATTACTACGGTGGATGGTACGGAGATAGCCTCCGGACCAGTAACGCATACCACTCAAGAAGTGACGCTAGTAAGTCAAGATGGACACCATGAGAAGATCGTGTTCGATGTGATCAAGGCCCCTCAGTTCCAGATTATTCTAGGAATACCTTGGTTAGAGAAACACAATCCTCAGATCGATTGGCAAGCAAGAACGGTTCAGTTTCCAGAATGTGTCTCTACTTGTCACCCTCCACCTGGTGTTGCACTGGCAGCAATTTCTTCGGAGACTCCCCAGTTACCTCCCGAATACCTAGAATTCCAAGATGTTTTCCGGAAGGATCAGGCTAACTCTCTACCTCCTCATAGGTCTTATGACTGCCAGATAGACCTGATACATGGATCTACTCCTCCTTGTAGTAGAATTTATGCCCTCACCGAGCCTGAGAACCTTCACCTCCGACAATACCTGGATCAATACCTAGCGAATGGGTTTATTCGTCCTTCCAAGTCCCCTGCTTCTTCAGCTTTGTTCTTCGTTCCAAAAAAAGAAGGGGACCTTAGAACTTGTATAGATTATCGTGCCCTGAACCAGATCACCGTTAAGAATAGATATCCGTTACCTTTGATCCCTGAACTCCTGGACCAAGTCAGAAAAGCATGCATATATACAAAGCTGGATCTTAGAGGAGCCTACCACTTGGTACGAGTAAAAGAGGGCGATGAATGGAAGACGGCCTTCCGCACCAAGTATGGGCTATTTGAATATCAGGTCATGCCCTTCGGACTTTGCAATGCCCCGGCCGCCTTTCAATATTTTATGAACGATGTCCTCAGAGAGCTCATAGATGTGTGTGTTGTTGTTTACATTGACGACATCCTCGTTTATTCTTCATCGGAATCTGAACATCGGAAACATGTGAAAATGGTCCTCGAGAGATTGCGTCAACACAAACTTTTCGCCAAGTTGGAAAAATGTGTTTTCAACGTGACTGAAGTTGAGTTCTTGGGATTCATATTATCACCTAGCGGAGTGCGTATGGATTCAAAGAAGGTCGATGCAATTCTCAAATGGCCATCACCATCCTCCGTAAAAGGTGTTCAAAGCATGCTAGGCTTCGCTAACTTTTACCGCAGGTTTATCCCCGAATTCTCTCGAATAGTCCAGCCCATCACCGCCTTGTTAAAGAAAAACAAATGTTTTGAATGGTCTACCGAGGCGGAGCAAGCTTTCCAGAATTTGAAGACTAAATTTATCTCTGCACCAATTTTAAAACATCCTCGCCCCGAACTCCCCTACATCGTTGAAACTGATGCTTCGAGCCTTGCCATGGGGGCAGTTCTATCACAAAAGGACCCAGTAACCAATCAGTTGCATCCCGTGGCATTTTGGTCCCGCAAATTCTCGCCTCCTGAAATCAATTACACTATTACTGATAAGGAACTTCTGGCTATCAAGTCTGCCTTTAAGGCTTGGCGGCATTATCTTCTGGGGGCCCGACACACCGTTACTGTGATTACGGATCACCGAAACCTGCAATATCCGTTGGGCACTATTATTTGCCGAGTTTGACTTCATAATTACCTATCGACCTGGTACAAAAAACGGTAAAGCTGATGCCCTTTCCCGGATGGGAGTGGAAGAACACTTGATCAACCCTAAACCTGTACCTATCATTCCCGAACAAAGAATTCTGGGTGTAATCGCCACACAATCCATAGAGGAAGTTAAGGATAAAGCCAGGCAACTTGTAACTCCAGCAGACATACAGAATTGGCATCTGCAGGGAAAGGACTTTGCAGTGAAGGACAACTTATTGTATTTCCAAGAACGATTATACCTGCCCAGCACAGATTTACAGAAAAAGGTAATCTCTTGTTATCACGATTCCTAATGGAAGGACATCCCGGTATGGCCAAAACCTCAGAAAAGATCAAGCGCTACTTTTGGTGGCCGTCTTGGAAAAAAGATATCAGAGACTTTATAATGTCCTGTGGAGTATGCGCCCAAAGCAAGAGTCAAAAGGAAAAACCAGCCGGGCTCTTACGCCCTATTGACATCCCACCTCGCCCTTGGCATACGCTTTCTATGGACTTCATCACTGATCTACCTCCATGCTCCGGATACAATACGATCCTAGTAATCGTGGACTTATTCTCCAAGATGGCGCATTTCATTCCACTCAAAGGCTTGCCAACAGCAACAACTCTGGCCCGAGAATTTCTCGAAAACATCGTCCGACTGCACGGTTTTCCTTCAGTTCTAATTTCGGATCGAGGTAGTCAATTAATTTCTCATTTTTGGCGAAGTTGCTGTCGGTCGGCTCAAATTGATGTGAGACTATCGACCAGTCACCACCCTCAAACCGACGGACAAACCGAGAGGACCAATCAAACTCTGGAACAGTATTTACGCTGCATGCTGCAACAAACTGAAAAAACTTGGAAAGATATCCTTTGGATAGCCGAATATGCTTACAATAACTCTGTCCACTCGGGAACTGGGAAAACCCCGTTTTTTCTTCTATACGGCAGTCACCCTCGAACCTCGGAGTTGGATCCACTCCAAGATCTTGGAACACCAGCAGTAGACTACCTGCATTCTACAATCTCTCTATCCATGTCTCTCTATCTGAAAGACAAAAGCTTACCAACTCTTCGCACGCTCCGGAGGCCTTCGGCGCTGCATCCCGCATCTGAAAGACAAAAGAAGGTGCGTTTAAAGACATTGGGTAACTTTATTACTCACGTGCCAGTACTCCTTCCCACGCCGAACCCAGTGGGTATTCCGGCACCCTTCAGCAGCTCCGAACTTGTACCTGCAAGATAAAAGGACAGTTAGTGCGCATCGTGAAGCAGGCAACAAGCGCTTACTTACGTGCTTCCAGGCGCTTCTATTCCTCACACGGGTTCCATCCTCAACTCACTTCAGCCCGTCATCCGCCATCGCCGGAACCCTGCAAAACAAGAGACATCATTACAAAAGACTTTTAAAGACATTTGAAATACTCAGAACTTACCGTTCGTGCAGTAAACGACGGACAGCAGTCCTCTGAGGTCAAGAGGCCTGCACCCTTATCCAGTGAAGAAACTGGTTACGGCACCCTGCCCCGAGGCAGATGGAGAGCTCGGCGTTCACTTACCTAAGGTGAGAGCGTTAACCTTTGGGGTTCTACAGGAGAAGAGAAGGGGAAGAAGAGAGAGACACCCAATAACCCCAGTTCATTAATCCCATATTTTCTATCTGCAGACATCTTACTCTTCGAGTCAGACATACAGTGCACAGAGGTCCAGCCCAAAGAGCCAACCGTGTGTTACACATCACCTTTGAAGATACGGTATTTGCCCAGTCAAGACCGGCGCCTCTGCGGGAATCAGGTGAGCGTTACAGTATAATCTACCATGCATATTATCAGTTGCATCCCGTGGCATTTTGGTCCCGCAAATTCTCGCCTCCTGAAATCAATTACACTATTACTGATAAGGAACTTCTGGCTATCAAGTCTGCCTTTAAGGCTTGGCGGCATTATCTTCTGGGGGCCCGACACACCGTTACTGTGATTACGGATCACCGAAACCTGCAATATCCGTTGGGCACTATTATTTGCCGAGTTTGACTTCATAATTACCTATCGACCTGGTACAAAAAACGGTAAAGCTGATGCCCTTTCCCGGATGGGAGTGGAAGAACACTTGATCAACCCTAAACCTGTACCTATCATTCCCGAACAAAGAATTCTGGGTGTAATCGCCACACAATCCATAGAGGAAGTTAAGGATAAAGCCAGGCAACTTGTAACTCCAGCAGACATACAGAATTGGCATCTGCAGGGAAAGGACTTTGCAGTGAAGGACAACTTATTGTATTTCCAAGAACGATTATACCTGCCCAGCACAGATTTACAGAAAAAGGTAATCTCTTGTTATCACGATTCCTAATGGAAGGACATCCATGTATGGCCAAAACCTCAGAAAAGATCAAGCGCTACTTTTGGTGGCCGTCTTGGAAAAAAGATATCAGAGACTTTATAATGTCCTGTGGAGTATGCGCCCAAAGCAAGAGTCAAAAGGAAAAACCAGCCGGGCTCTTACGCCCTATTGACATCCCACCTCGCCCTTGGCATACGCTTTCTATGGACTTCATCACTGATCTACCTCCATGCTCCGGATACAATACGATCCTAGTAATCGTGGACTTATTCTCCAAGATGGCGCATTTCATTCCACTCAAAGGCTTGCCAACAGCAACAACTCTGGCCCGAGAATTTCTCGAAAACATCGTCCGACTGCACGGTTTTCCTTCAGTTCTAATTTCGGATCGAGGTAGTCAATTAATTTCTCATTTTTGGCGAAGTTGCTGTCGGTCGGCTCAAATTGATGTGAGACTATCGACCAGTCACCACCCTCAAACCGACGGACAAACCGAGAGGACCAATCAAACTCTGGAACAGTATTTACGCTGCATGCTGCAACAAACTGAAAAAACTTGGAAAGATATCCTTTGGATAGCCGAATATGCTTACAATAACTCTGTCCACTCGGGAACTGGGAAAACCCCGTTTTTTCTTCTATACGGCAGTCACCCTCGAACCTCGGAGTTGGATCCACTCCAAGATCTTGGAACACCAGCAGTAGACTACCTGCATTCTACAATCACCCAAGCCTTTAAGGAAGCCGTTTCTCACCTTCAAAGGGCTAAGGAACAATACAAGAAAGGAGCAGATCAACATCGGACGGAAGCCCCCCAATATCAAGTAGGAGATCAAGTCTGGTTATCCACCAAATATCTACCTCTAAAAGGACCACGCACATTCAACCCAAGATACCTTGGTCCCTATTCCATCACTACCATAGTAAACCCAGTAGCGGTCAAGTTGGACTTGCCCCCTCACATGAAGATACATCCGGTCTTCCATGTCTCTCTATTAAAACCCGTGCAACCTCAAACCCGACTAACTAAATCTCCAAAACCTATCCTAGTTGATGGAGAACTCGAGTTTGAAGTCAAAAGCATCCTGGATTCCAAGATCTCCAAATCTAAACTATTTTACCTAATTGACTGGAAAGGCTACGGCCCCCAAGAAAGATCCTGGGAACCTGCAGAATATGTCCACGCTCCTCGTCTAATCAAAAGATTCCATCGAACATTTCCTGACAAACCCAAACCCCCGGAGAAGCCCGGTTTGGGAGGTGCTGTCATGATCTCTGCTTCCAAAAGGTCAGGACTTACCCAACTCCCTTGGAAGCAGACCCATAACCCAGGTTCCGAGTGCCAACCAGTCCCAATTGGGACCTTTTGGACCCTGTCCTGGCGCCAGTGGCACCAGGCTCATAAATATGCCCAGTCCCATCGCTGGAAGCGCCGGGCTGATAATGCTTGGGTGGACTTACCTGCAGCAGACCATGCTGCTTACTTACCTGCCAGTTGAGCCTCTAATCCTCTTCTGTTTGGGACTACTTTTCCTGTTGGGTGGGGCAGGAGCCACTCCCTAGGTTCAGAACACTGGAACTCTTCTGGAAAGCAGGAACTCTTTTCTTACCTAGGCGAGGCTGTGGAAGGAGACACCTAAGCACTACAGGAGGCTATTTAAACCACACCCGATGGATGAATCTTGCTTTGCGTTATTCTGCATCCTCTGCAGCAGAACGCTCATCGTGTCTTCTGCATCTGATCCTGGGCCTAAGGGAAAAAGGCTTACCATCCTGAATCCAGTCTTCAGCAACACCTATAAAGACAAGAAAGAACAGGTTAGCATTACGGTCTTCAGTGACAGCGCTTCTCTTACCTGGTCCATCGGCTGTCACCAACGCTTCGCACTGCATTCCGGCATCTGAAAGACAAAGGCTTACCTACTCTTCACGTGCTCCGGAGGTCTTCGCACTGCATTCCGGCATCTGAAAGACAAAAGCTTACCAACTCTTCGCACGCTCCGGAGGCCTTCGGCGCTGCATCCCGCATCTGAAAGACAAAAGAAGGTGCGTTTAAAGACATTGGGTAACTTTATTACTCACGTGCCAGTACTCCTTCCCACGCCGAACCCAGTGGGTATTCCGGCACCCTTCAGCAGCTCCGAACTTGTACCTGCAAGATAAAAGGACACTTAGTGCGCATCGTGAAGCAGGCAACAAGCGCTTACTTACGTGCTTCCAGGCGCTTCTATTCCTCACACGGGTTCCATCCTCAACTCACTTCAGCCCGTCATCCGCCATCGCCGGAACCCTGCAAAACAAGAGACATCATTACAAAAGACTTTTAAAGACATTTGAAATACTCAGAACTTACCGTTCGTGCAGTAAACGACGGACAGCAGTCCTCTGAGGTCAAGAGGCCTGCACCCTTATCCAGTGAAGAAACTGGTTACGGCACCCTGCCCCGAGGCAGATGGAGAGCTCGGCGTTCACTTACCTAAGGTGAGAGCGTTAACCTTTGGGGTTCTACAGGAGAAGAGAAGGGGAAGAAGAGAGAGACACCCAATAACCCCAGTTCATTAATCCCATATTTTCTATCTGCAGACATCTTACTCTTCGAGTCAGACATACAGTGCACAGAGGTCCAGCCCAAAGAGCCAACCGTGTGTTACACATCACCTTTGAAGATACGGTATTTGCCCAGTCAAGACCGGCGCCTCTGCGGGAATCAGGTGAGCGTTACAGTATAATCTACCATGCAGGAGCTACACCCAATGCAGGTCACTACATTGCATACATTAAAAAGAATTGTGGATGGTTCGAATGTAATGATAGCACCATTACTCTAAAGCAGAGATTGCCAGCTAATCTTACAAATGCGTATTTAAGGTTCTTAAAGCCAAAATGTATGAAATAATGTGTACTTCAAGATTTAAAAAAAAAAATATGTGAAAGACTACAAACAGAATACGCCAACAGGTATCTAACTACTGAATATCACAGATCGTTGGGAACAAATGCACAGGTAGAATACGCCTACGGGTATTTAACTGTTGGTAAAAATCGGCAGGAAGGCAACAAACATAACATTAATCAGAAAGATGAAGGAAACACTCAAAGGAAACAAGGAAGTAGTTAGTACTATAGTAAATGAAGGTTTTTTTTTTAATCCGACAAGGATTTTTTTTTCCCAGACCCAAGGATTAGAAAAGCAAACACAGAAACTGAGCGCAATGCACAGTACACTGGTTTGTAAACTAAATATGAGGGTAAAAAAAGGGATACTTCTGCCAAGTACGATAACCATTTAAAAATTGTATGTGGATTCTGAAAAAGTAAGTATATTGGCAGTCATTTTCTACACATGCGAATCTACACGTCTAATCTATGGTACTAATATGCTGCAGTGCCTGTAGGCTGGCCCTTACATCTTCAGTGTGTAGCCTACCATCTACGCCTTACGACCAAGGTACAAGGAGTATAGGTACTAGCCACAACCATCGCTGCATATCAAAACCATGATCCTTGTAAATTACCTACTTATAAATTTACTTTTCGGACCATCATCTGCAGCCATGCAGGCAAGACACTAGGGCGTCCACACAACTAGCGCATTACACCACACCCATATTCACTTGTATCCACTGCTTATGACTTCAGTCTTGGGTGCATGGCCTTTGGGCATGCAGTCAGGAGTCTGTGTCCTGGCTAGAAACACCACAGCATATTGGAACCATTGTGCCTTGTCATTTTACTATGTACAAACTTGGTTTTGGGAGCATGGCCTTTGGCCATGCTCCCAAAATGTTATGCCCTCCCCACAACCATCTTAATGATGTTGCATAGTACAAGTATACCAATAGCTGTGATATGGTGCAGTAGTTTGTAGCCACAGGCTACAGAGGTGAGTTTGAGGCCATATCATTATGAATGTATGGGTATACAGTATTTAAAATGCATAGTTACTTACAACTGCAGTGCTTATTACTTTGTTCAAATACTCTGCATCCTGGCCACTACTACCACACCATATGACATCCATTGTGGCATATAAGTACACTACGAACAAATGTACTTTTGGGGGCATGGCCTTTGGCCATGCGCTCATGACTGCAGACTCTCCCCACAGCCACCTGACTGATGGCCAATATTAGGGGTGTCTCTGTAGCTCTGTAATGCTGCAATGTTTGTGCGCAGGGCCTAACATTTTAGGTGTATGGCCATACATTTCAATATATGGTTGTGAAGTGTCTTATAACTCCAGTGCTTACAAGTTTCCTGTTGGGTGCATGCTTGGGTGTATGGCATACAGCCTGCAACCATGCACCCAAAAGTACACATCTTGTCCACAACCACCGCACTACATGAAACCCATGTGGGCTTGTAAGTGAAGAGGTTTTAGCTTTGTTGTTGGGGGCATGGCCTTCAGCATTGCACCCAAGAGTACACACACTCCCCACAACCAGGCAACCGATTGTTGTGACTTGAGTGTCGTGTAGGCAGAAGAGGCCTCCGTCCCCAAATGCCGCACAGAGAGAACTTAAAGCCACTCTCTGTGCAGCCGTTGAGGCCACAGGCGAAGATGTTCAAGTCCGGGACCGCGAACCTCTGGGACCCCACACTGCTGCAAGAAAATGCGGATTAAGTACCAAGCAAGAAACAGTAACCACAGTGTTTAAGAAAAACGGAAAGGTCTTACCTAATCAGGGTCAAGGAAGAGGTAGTGAACCTAGTGGAGAGGTCCGGGACCCACGTGGACGGAGGTACCCCAAGAGGAGTAATTCTCAGTAGTTCACCTGTTAGCAGGAGCTGTGGAGCTGTGAGGCAAGAAGTCCAAAGAGCCAAGGTACAAGAGGGTGATCCAGGAGGCAGTCCAATAACAGTCCGTGGTCGAGAGCCGTCTATCACTGTGCAAACGAATCCAAAGGGGCAAATCCAAGAAGAGTCCAGTAAAGCAAGCCAGGTCGTTTGCGTGAGTGATCCAAAGGTGATTCAAGGTTCGTAACGCCAGACAGAATGCAGAGCACAGCTGTGAAGCAACGAGTACCCGGGTTTCCGAGTTTAAGTACTCGCACTTCTGGTCACGTGATGCGTGGCTGGGTCACGTGATCGGGCAAGAGCATCACGTGACCTTACAGTCCCGCGACGCGGAAGCTCAGGGCTAGCCCTTCGCGATCCTAGGCGCCAAGGCAATTGCCAATGTAGGAACGGCCGTAACTTGACAGCTGTCCTGTTACGGACCAGGCGCGGGTGCGCTCGCAAGACGTGCGAGAGTCCACGTGAGTCCCGGGGAAGGGGGGAAGAGAGGGAAGTGAGAGACAGGGGATGGGGGAGTGCCTTGGGGACCACATGATGAGGGATCGTGACAGAACCCCCCCCCAAGGGCCTACGACCCCGTGGGCAGGAAGGGTGATCCCGGTGGAAGCGAGCCACCAACCGGGGAGCGTGGACATCAATAGCAGGAACCCAAGAGCGCTCCTCCGGGCCATAACCGACCCAATCAACCAGGTATTGCAAGCACCCCCTGCAGACCTAGGAGCCCAGGATGGAGGACACCTCATACACGTCTGGGGATGCCAAGGACACCGGGGCAGCAGAGGCGCGCAAGCGGGAAGGGGCCGGACACGGCTTGAGAAAGGAGACATGAAACACAGGGTGAACCCTCCAAGAACCCGGGAGAACCAGGCGGTACGTGACAGGATTGATAACCCGGGAGACCACATAGGGACCCACAAAACGGGGCAACAGTTTCCTGCAACCCACTAACCTCAAGTGACGGGTAGAAAGCCACACCCGGGAACCCACTGAGAAAGTCGGAGCCAACAGCCGCTTCTTATCAGCCTGGACCTTCATGGATGACTGGGCCTCACGGAGATGTAATGCTGTTGGCCATAGAGTACATAGAAGGGGGAGAACCCAGTGGATGCATGAACCGCATTGTTGTAAGCAAATTAGCAAATTCAGCGTGTCGGAGAGCACGCAACCAAGAACACTGCTGTTGTAGGATCAAACAGAGGAGATATTGCTCCATCGTCTGATTCGTCCTTTCGGTCTGACCATCCATCTCCGGGTGGTAGGCTGAAGAGAACCGGACATCAATACCCATCAATCTGGTCAGAGTGCGCCAGAAGCGAGAAGTGAATTGAGAACCCCGATCTGAGATAAGAACAGAGGGCAACCCAAAGAAACAAAAGACAGTATCAAAGAACAGGGTGGCCAGGACGGAAGCAGAGGGGATACCCTTACAGGGGATGAAGCGTGCCATTTTTGAGAAGGAATCTACCACCACCCAAATAGTGTCGTAACCCTGTACCCGAGGAAGTTCTGTAACAAAATCCATGGTTACTGTATGCCATGGTTTCGGGGGTACTGGTAAAGGGAGAAGCAGGCCTAATGGACGTCCCCTACGGGTTTTGCATTGTGTACATATGGTGCATGTATTGACGTAGCAATCCACGTCCCTCTTCATGCCCGGCCACCAACACCAGCGCTTCAGGAGGGATAACGTACGGCGTTGGCCAGGATGACCATTCACAGGGGCATCGTGCGACCATTCCATGGCCATATTGCGTGTATCGGCAGTGGGCAAGAATAGGCGATTCAGCACAAACGGGAGACCATCCTGGAATACTGGATCCCACTCTGATAGCTGGTCGGGATGCAAAGACACCCACTTGCGTACCGTGTCCACTAAGGGCACTGAGGGGGTACATAGACAAATAACCTTAGTGTCGTCTAGCATTGTGTCAGGGAATACCGGCAGAGAAACCCCCCGGGAGAGCGGGATAACGCATCGGCTTTGCCGAGTGCGGAACCAGCTCGATGTCGGATTTGGAAGTCGAATGCTGCGAAGAAAAGGTGCCACCTCACCTGTCGGCTGTTAAGACATTTCAGGGACGCCAAATCCTGCAGATTTTGGTGATCAGTGAACACCGTGACTCGATGCTTGGCGCCCAAGAGGTGGTGTCGCCACACGCGGAATGAGTCCATAACCGCTAATAACTCCTTCTCGGTCACGGTGTAGTGTGACTCGGGGGTGGTAAATTTGCGGGAATGAAATGCAACCGGGTGCAGACGACCCGTGGCCTGACAAGCTTGGGACAAGACGGCACCAAGAGCGAAGGAGGAGGCATCAGCTTCCACGATAAAAGGGAGTTCTGAGTCGGGATGCTGAAGGACAGGGGCTGTGGTGAAAGCAGTCTTCAGCGAATCAAAGGCCTTCTGTTGTGTATCAGACCAAAGAAAGGGAACTTTAGGACTGGTTAATGCGGTGAGGGGAGACACGATAGAAGAGAAACCAGAGATGAATCTCCTGTAGAAATTCGCAAAACCCAAAAAGGACTGAAGAGCTTTCAGGTTCGTAGGAATAGGCCAATCGAAAACCGCTTTAACTTTGGAGTGGTTCATGGACAACCCCCCGGGAGTGATACAGAACCCGAGGAAATCAACGTTATCAACATGGAACAGGCACTTTTCCGGTTTGGCATATAGCGAGTGTTTGTGTAAGCGTGATAATATCTCACGAACGTGTCACACATGCTCTTCCAGAGACTGAGGAAAGATTAAGATGTCGTCGAGGTAAACCACGACGTAGACATCTAAGATATCACTCAGGATGTCATTCATAAACCTCTGGAAGGTCACCGGGGCATTACACAACCCAAAAGGCATGACAGTATATTCATATAAGCCGTACCGGGTACAGAAAGCGGTTTTCCATTCGTCCCCGGAACGGACGCGGACCAGGTTGTAGGCTCCGCGGAGGTCCAGTTTGGTGAAAATGGTAGCGTGTGTGAGTCGGTCCAGCAAGGGCGTGATGAGGGGAATAGGGTACCGATCCTTCCTCGTGATGGCATTCAGGCGTCTATAATCAACACATGGGCGTAGATCGCCTTCCTTTTTCGGCACAAAAAAGATAGGGCTTGCTGCAGGCGAGGTGGATGGTCGTATGTGCCCTAGGCCCAAGGCCTTCCTAATGTACACCTTGAGAGTCGTTTCCTCGGATGGTGAGAGGGAATAGATCCGCCCTGTGGGAATCACTGTGTCGGGGAGTAGATCGATGGGGCAATCGTACGGACGATGTGGAGGCAGTGTTTCAGAGGAACCACGATCAAACACAGTTGCAAAATCTTGGTATACCTGGGGAACGTCTTGCACCACTAACCCAACTACGTGTTCTGATGGTATTTCTTGCGGGTCCTGCACTGTAAGACGAGCTATAGCCTGGGCAGGATTGTCGCTGGGTGCGTCTGTGGGAAGACAGAAATGTTGGCAGACGTCCGACTCAAAGTGAACCAAACCCGATTTCCAATCAATGAGGGGGTTATGTTCCTGAAGCCAAGGGATCCCCAGAATGAGCCCAAACTGTGGCATGGTGATAAGATCAAAACTTATGGTCTCCCTGTGTCTGGATTGTATGGTCAATAGCAAAGGGGCTGTTTGTTGTTTTACTGGGCCCGAAATCAAAGAAGAGCCATCTACAGCCTGTACCGGTTCAGGCCTGGTCTTGGTCAAGAGGGGCAGGTTTAACAAACGGGCCAAGGAAATGTCGATAAAGTTACCCGTTGCCCCTGTGTCGATTATCAGAGTAACAGGATGCGAAATGGACGCTGTGGGCTGTAGAGTGGCTTGTACATGAATGGGCCGGATACGCCCGAAAGAGGGTGTTGGGTTCGGGGTGTACGTGGTATAGCTCGATCCCGTCCCCGGTACTATGATCGAGCTATCTGAAAACCCTGTGGCTTGTGTTTGGGACGGCGTGGGCATTCCTTAACAAAGTGACCTAAGGTGCCACAGTAGTAGCAAGCGTTATCTACCCTCCTACGTTCCCTTTCTAGAGGAGATATCGGGCTCCTGACGCCCCCGATCTGCATGGGTTCTTGGGAGGAGTCGGAGGAAGGAACTGCCGTGTGAGATGTGGAGGACTGAGCGAAACCTGCTTCCGCTCTTCTTTCGGACCTACGTGCATCCACCTGGAGTGACAAGTCAACCAGATCCTGGAATGCAGTGGGTAATGAGGGTACTACTGATAAGGCGTCCTTCATGGGATTACTGAGACCCCTATAGAAGACTACTGCCTTCTTGACCTCGGGCCAAGAAGTTTCAGCGGAGAGCTGGTTAAAACGGGTTATGTATTCAATGAGGGAACCCCTACCCTGGCACAAATCCAGAAGTTCCAGATCTCGAGACTGGACCTTGTGTCTAGTATCAAAAACCCCGGACATCTCGGTGACGAAGAGATCGAAGTCATATAAGGCCGGGTTGTCGTTCTCCAACAAGGGGTTGGCCCATGCAGCGGCTATCCCAGCCAAATGAGAAAGGGTGAATGCTGCTTTCGTGGTGGAATCTGGGAAAGCCTGAGGTCGGCACAGGAAATGCAACTTGCATTGGTTTAGGAAGGTCCTGAATTTCTTGGGATCCCCATGGTATCTCTCAGGGGCCGCCAATGGGAAAGGAGTAGGTAGTACCACGGGAACGGGGTTCTGAGGTGGGAGAATCGGAGGTGGAACGGGTTGGGAAACAGAGGGTGTGTCTCCGAATTCTGCATCTGGGGGTAAAGGGTGTCTGACACTTTGTATGTTGTCGAGACGTTGATGAATAGCCGTGTTGGCTGCTGCCATATCGGCTCGTAGCACTGTAATGGCTTGGACTATAGCAGTCATGGGGTCTTCAGCGTTCCCCTCCATTGCCTACACGACAATAGGCTTCACAGTCTGTTGTGACTTGAGTGTCGTGTAGGCAGAAGAGGCCTCCGTCCCCAAATGCCGCACAGAAAGAACTTAAAGCCACTCTCTGTGCAGCCTTTGAGGCCACAGGCGAAGATGTTCAAGTCCGGGACCGCGAACCTCTGGGACCCCACACTGCTGCAAGAAAATGCGGATTAAGTACCAAGCAAGAAACAGTAACCACAGTGTTTAAGAAAAACGGAAAGGTCTTACCAATCAGGGTCAAGGAAGAGGTAGTGAACCTAGTGGAGAGGTCCGGGACCCACGTGGACGGAGGTACCCCAAGAGGAGTAATTCTCAGTAGTTCACCTGTTAGCAGGAGCTGTGGAGCTGTGAGGCAAGAAGTCCAAAGAGCCAAGGTACAAGAGGGTGATCCAGGAGGCAGTCCAATAACAGTCCGTGGTCGAGAGCCGTGTATCACTGTGCAAACGAATCCAAAGGGGCAAATCCAAGAACAGTCCAGTAAAGCAAGCCAGGTCGTTTCCGTGAGTGATCCAAAGGTGATTCAAGGTTCGTAACGCCAGACAGAATGCAGAGCACAGCTGTGAAGCAACGAGTACCCGGGTTTCCGAGTTTAAGTACTCGCACTTCTGGTCACGTGATGCGCGGCTGGGTCACGTGATCGGGCAAGAGCATCACGTGACCTTACAGTCCCGCGACGCGGAAGCTCAGGGCTAGCCCTTCGCGATCCTAGGCGCCAAGGCAATTGCCAATGTAGGAACGGCCGTAACTTGACAGCCGTCCTGTTACGGACCAGGCGCGGGTGCGCTCGCAAGACGTGCGAGAGTCCACGTGAGTCCCGGGGAAGGGGGGAAGAGAGGGAAGGGCGAGACGGGGGATGGGGGAGTGCCTTGGGGACCACATGATGAGGGATCGTGACACCGATACGCATTTGTAAGGGGGTATCCATGGGTGTGACATGCTGAAGTGTTGGTGGCCAGGGCCTGGAGTTTTGGAAGGAAGGCCTTCGGTCGACGGCCATGCATCCAAGACTCTAGGCCCTGGCCACAACAACCGTAGCATGTGCCATCCATGGCGGCGTACTGATGAATACAATAACCATAGGAAAAAGTATTGCAATTACGGCATGGTTTCAATTTCAATGTTCCCTGTTAGGGAGAATTCTCTGTAAAGGCTAATTTCCCAAACCTACTGAGTCCCCCAGCAGCTTTGCTGGATTTTTGGGGTTTATTTTTTTCTCCTGCTAAGAGTGAGACTCTTTTTCTCCCACTCTTAGGCATGATTTGAGAGTGTCCTTTGACTTTGTAATGTGTTTGATGGGCTATGGGGTCTTTTACTCCATAGGGCTTCATGTGTTTTTGATATGTGTGTTACACAGCACCCTCAATGCAGTAACACAGGGGTGTCATAGTGACCCCCAAACATAGACTCCATACCCTGGGACTGACTACTGTCTCCAAGGGCATGTAAAGTCACCGTTGACTTTACCAGTCTTAAATTGTGAACAGAACCAGTACAAACCATCATATTGTGGAAGTACAGGTAGGAGTAATTAGATTGGCCCTGGGTCTGTTTTTCGAGGGGGCACTGTGCAGTCCCCCCTCGTCGAGTTTCTGGCTGGTGGCAGTGGTTACCATGCGAAATATTCCACCGGAATATTTCCTATGGGATTTTCCCATTCATTTTAAACGCACCACTTTTTTGGTGCAATGTTAAAGATACCGCCGGGTTATTTATTTAATATTTATTCCCTGTTTGGGTCTTTTTGCCAGGACTCGGTTTTAAAATGGCGTTTGTGTTCGCCTCTGTAACTCCAACCCAAGTCGAGCCCTTTGTTCCACTTTTGGCGGGCTTCTGCACAGAAGCCTCCAAAAGTGGTGCCACTCTGTCTGGGTCTACAGGATGTGTGGGAGGGGGGAATAGGCACCCTGGACTGAGTTGCCTCGGCAACTCAAGTCACACTCTTGTGTGATTGGCCCAGTGGTGAGCCGCCCGGCTCACCACTTAGCATGTTTGAGTGACAGCTAGGACTGATGAATGGGGGGTTTCTGCATAAAAGCAGGGCTTTGGGGACTGGAACTTCAGAAGTTGCCACATGACCTAAAGAATCCGAAGAGGGAGAAGCTGAGCCGACCTGCAACGACGACACCACCGGTGGAGCCCTGCTGAACCGACTCACCACTTCCCAACGACAGAGAAGATCTTCTTCCTGGAGAGTCTTCTTCCTTTGAGCTGGTGGGGTTAACCAGTTCGCCCTCTTTTCACCTTCCTGGATCATCTCATGGTCGAATCGCCCGTGCCAAGCACCCCGGCGGCCGAATAGCCACGCTTCACCACTACCGCGAATAAAAGAGTACTACCTTTTTAACCGGGAAATTCCGCGGCTGGTTTCTTCCCTGGCAGTGCAGCGACCTCCATCTTTCCTCCACGTCGAGATCTTCTCTTCCCCTGGACGAAGCACCGACTTGCACCCGCTGCCAGGAACATCTGCCCCCGCTGGAGCTTTCTCACCATTTCAGGTACTGTGTCCCACCTGGTCTCCCTTGCAACAGACTGTTCAAGGTGTCCCGTAAATCCTTGACTCTCTATCCCGGGGTGACCTGGGACCTGTTAACTAACTTTTCTGAACTGATCCAACTCCTTTTTGAACTATCTGCAAAGACTTTAAAAGTGTATTCAACTGTGTGATCTTGGGCACATTCCGCCTTGCTCTCTCCAAGAGTGGACCTGACCTATGAACATTTTGCTCTACAGTAGACTCTGCCTTTCTTGACTTGCTGTGGTTCTGTTAAAAGTGTTGGTATTGTGTGCGTTACTATTTCTGCCTTTTCTCTCCCTTTTTAAATAATTATTGGAGTGCCATCTTGGTTAAGTGCTCACCTCTGTATTGATATTAAGTGGTGTTATTTTCCTAAGACTTGTCGAATAATTAATCAGGGAGGTGTATATATTTCTAGTGACTGTGTTTGAACTTGCTTGACATATTAGTGCCAGTGTATTTTTACAAGTGTGTTTTTAAATAAATAATTATATACTTTTATACCAAAGCTCTGGTCAGTCTTTGCTTGTGCTACTGTATTTTTGTACCTAATGTGTATACTCTATATACTGCCTAACTCTTCTTGAGAGAAGTCTGACTGCTCAGCCACAGCTATCAGGTAAATCTGGGTGGTTCACACCGCTACCAATTGGGTTTACTGCAACACCTGTAGTCTTAAACTTTTTGCAGTGGTCCCTAAGGGAACTGCACAGATTTCTGCCTAACATCACACGTGTCCTTACAACTGTTACAAGTTCCCCGTGCACTGCATGGACTGAAATACTGCTCTTATTGGACCCCTCATTTTCTGTGCGTACAAGGAGGCCATAGAAAATACATCATGAAGAAGGTATAAGTGTGTTATTGGGCGCATGGCCTTCGGCCATGCACCCAAGACTACAGAGTCTCCCCACAACCACCTCAGTGATGTGTGGTAGTGGGGGTTTTCTATAGGTGTGGTATCCTTCAGTGCTTCTGGCCAGAGGCTTCACTCCTAGCTGTATGTCCATAGATCTTACATGGGATGGGTGTGCAGTGGCTTCCACGTCTAGTACTTATAACTTTGTTCTTGGGTGCATGGCCTTAGGCCATGGACCCAAGACTGCACACACTCCCCACAACTTGCCAATCGAAACACAATACTACGGGTGTATCCATGGGTGTGACATGCTGCGGTGGTTGTGGCCAGGGCCTACAGTCTTGGAAGTAAGGCCTTCGGCCTTCGGCCGACGGCCATACATCCAAGACTCCAGGCCCTGGCCACAACCACTGTAGCATGTGACACCCATGGCGGCGTACTAATGAATATAATAATAGCGATCGGGAAAAGTAATGCAATCACGGCATGTTGTCAATTTCAATGTTGGCTACCACTACGCGTGTGCTTTCAACAGTTAGAAGTTTCCTGTCCACTGCATGGACTGAAGTGCTATCGTTATTACACCCCTCATTTATTGTGCGTACAAGCTGTCCCTGGAAAGTACATCATGAAGACCGACCCCCCCAGAACAAATGCATTGATCACCCATGTCTTACTGTCTGAATCTTTCCCAACGGTCTGTGACACAGCAAAAGAGTTTTATAAATAGAGCATATGCACGCTGGTTGTTGCTCTGCTTTTGGCGGATCCAAGATGTTGGGCGCATCCAAACAATCTGACGCAGAACACGTCCCACAGCAGCCAATGGGCAGAGACGTTGCATGTCCGCGGTCATGACGCCAGCCCCTTAGCCAATCGATATCTTGTCCGTGGACTGAACAGGGAAGTGTGACCGCGAAGCGGACATAGATATCACTAATTTTTTCAGACCTACTTTTAAAAAAAAAAAATGTTTTATTAATTTTATTCAAACCAAACAACAATACAAACAAACCCAACACTCAGTGTAGTTTACAACAATTCCATTAAACACCATTTGTATTTCCATTTTGCCACTGCTCCCCAGGTCCCACCCTCCAATATCAGCCTATATATACTTTGCATTTAACATCTGCTACATGTGGCCGGGTCTCACTATCATCGGATTCCGTCGGGTCCGATATAGATCCGAACAGTTTCGCTATTAATAATTTCCATGCCATCAAGGTACCCACTTCTTCCTCCCCATTCATGCTGCTCGCCTCCTGCCATACTACCGTTTCGGCCTCCGCCCATTTCTGTAACTCCTTCCACCACACCTCCACACGTGGCTTGTGGCACTTCTTCCATCCCATGGCGATCCTCCGTTTTGCTAACACGTATGCCAAGTTTCTCAGTTTCTCAACATGTTTAAGTTTCCGTGGTCTGGGGAACCCTCCCAGCAAGCAGGCCCAGGCCGTATCTATGACAAGCGTGACCCCTTCTGTCACTCATTTTTGTGCCACTTCACCCCAGAAACATTCGATTATTGGGCATGACCAAAACATGTGTGTCATGTCAGCGTTTTCCATGTCGCACTTAGGGCACGCCTGTCGCCCAGCATTCCGAACTTGGATATCCTCAGAGGGGTCATGTATGCTCTATGCGTTATGTACAGCTGTATTTGTTTAAGTCTGGCATTTCGTGACACTTTTTTGTGATATCCCAGGGCGCGTTCCCACATCCCATATCCCATTGGGGCCCCCACCTCCTCCTCCCAATCAAGTCTCAAATGTGTCAATTCCTTCCCCACCTTGGTCATTACCATCTCATACAATCTAGAAATCTCATGCCCCCCTTCCGATATGTCATATATTGCCCCCACAGTAGCATCTGGTTCCTCTGCCAACCCTGTTTCAGGCCACGTTTTCCGAAATTTCTGAGCCATCCTATGGTATGTAACATATTGGCCAGTATGTAATCCCACCTCCTCCCCAAGTTCTTTGAAATCTCTAATGGTCCCCTCTTGCCAGATGTCCCCTAACGTTACCAGCCCCACCGATTCCCAGTAGGTTCTGATAATCACCCTCAGCTGCTTGTCCCCTCCTGCTAAAGCGACCAGCGGTACTTGCGGGGAGCACGGGAACGGGTCCTCCATCATCCGACACGCTCGACGCCACATTTTCCACCCCAACATCATCATCCTAGGGCACTCCTTCATATCTGTCTCAGGCAACCATATAATTTCCCTTAAGTAAAATGGGGTACAAACCCGCCCAAACAACCTATGTTCAGGGGTCACTTCTTCGGCGAGCCAATTGGCCACATATTGTAATTGACTTGCTATATAGTAGACCTCAAAATTGGGCAGCCTGATACCCCCCTTTTCGTAGAAGTTCTGCAACTTCCAAAGCGCTACTCTATTCCGGGTACCATGCCATAGGAAGTCCCTGCACACACTATTCAGTTTAGCGAAGAACATCTTGGGTATCATATGTGGGATATTACTAAAATAATGTAAAAGCCTAGGTAGGACCACCATCTCAAGCATTGCCCCCCGTCCCATCATAGCTAGGGGCAACTTCTCCCAGAACTTCATGCATTTCTGGATTTTCTCAACAGCTACCCCGGTGTTGTGCTTATGTTCCTCTTCTACGGTGTGATACACATCTTTGCCAAGGTAACGGAAAGAACCAGTCACCCATGGTATCTGTAACACCGGCAACCTTTCCTCCGGGGTCCCCTTATAGCTACCTAGCGGGAATATATTAGATTTTTGAGGATTTACTGCTATGCCGGACAACCCAGCGTATTTCTCCATCACTTCAAGGATATATTGAAGATTCTCTTCCGGGTATTTCAAGTATAGTAATAAATCATCCGCATATAAGGATATTAGATGCCGCTCCTCCCCAACCTCAATACCTATCGTATCATATTTTCGCCTGAGGTATAACGCTAGGGGCTCCAGGGCTAGGATGTAAAGCATCGGGGACCAGGGGCACCCCTGCCTGGTACCTCTACTAAGCTGCCATCTCTCGGATATCACTGATCCCGTTCGAACTCTGGCTAACGGCTCACTGTATAGCATTTTCGCCCACCTGATATAACCCGGCCCTACTCCGTAACCTCCCAGGCCCGCCAACAGCCATGGCCACTTAACGGAGTCAAAAGCTTTTACTGCGTCTAGGGATACAATCACCATTTCGCCCTCATTTCTATCCACCGATTCGATCACACGGTGGAGTCTCCTATGATTATGGGTTATATTTCTATTCGGGACATAGCCCGTTTGATCCGGGTGGATTAATTTACTAATTACTCTCTGCAATCTGTTTGCCAGGACAGCCGTCAGTATCTTGCTGTCCTGGTTCAGCATCGACAAAGGCCTGTAGGAGCTACAGCTACACCCCGGTTTGTTGGGTTTAGGGAGCGGTATTATGATCGCTTCTCTGAGTCACTCCGGCAACCTTCCCATCTCAAACGCTTCGTTAAGCATGTCTAGCATTGGGGGGAGCACATCTTCTCTATATACTTTATAAAATTCGCTAGGGAACCCGTCTGCTCCTGGGGTCTTACTGGTGGGCAACTGCCTCACAACCTCCTCCAACTCCTCCAGGGTAATTGGCGCATCAAGCTCTTCTCTCTCCTCATCACTTATCTTAGGTAGTCCTATATCTTCTAGTGTTTCGGTTATCTCCTCTTGACTACTCCCCTCCTTGTCCCCGTATAGGACCCTGTAATAATCCGCAAATTCCTTCTTGACTCCTTCTTGAGTGTCTACTACATTGCCATCTTCTCTAGTTATTGTCCTAATCGGGGGTCTAGGGGTCTCACTCTTGTACAGCCACGCTAAAAGCCTACCCATTTTATCTCCTCCCGCATGCTGTCTTTCTACATACTTTGTATAATTGAGGTTACAGAGCCTTTCCCAGTGTTCCGCACATTGCTGTTGTAGTTTAAGTACTAGCTCAGTGTCCAAACTGCCGCTTTCTAATGTTCTTTCTAGTTCATCTTCAACTCTTTGTAGGGCAGCCAGTACCCCACCTTGCAGGCCCTTTGACTTAGCTATGGCTGCCCCCTGCATCACCACCTTAAAGAGATGGTCTAGTAAAAAAATGTATTTAAAAAATAGATAGGCAACATAAAAAAAAATACAAGCATTCTCTGTTTTAAAACTTCCTATATAAAATTTTGAGCTATTCAAGCTCAAAATTCGCAAAAGCAAGCACATGGGCGCATCCATTTTGTGAAATGGAGGCCCTCCTGTGCTGGCTTTTGCTTTTGCGGCACTAATGAAGGAAAAGCCAGCCAGCTGTAGTAAACAAAAGCTACCGCTGGGTGACTTTCCCTTCATTAGTGCTGTAGGCGGAGGACGGGGACCGGAGACCAGAGCAGGAAAGCTGCAGCTGAATCTCGGTAAGTACTATTTTTTAAAAGAAATAAAATAAGCACTAGCTGCGTTTTTTTTTCTAAGTTTTCCAGGCTGGAGGAGCCCGGAAAACTTAGAAATAAAACCGCAGCTTTAAAAATGTTGTATTTATGTTTGCGGTCGCTTTTGAAGCGACCGCAAACATAAATACAACGTTATTGTATTGGAAAACGCTGCGGTTTTTCTTTCCAAGTTTCTCAGGCTCCTCCGGCTTGGAGGAGCCTGAGAAACTCGGAAAGAAAAACCGCAGCGTTTCCCAACACAACCGCGTTGTTTCTGCCTGAATCTGCTTTCCCATTTGGGGCTCTCGGGCTCCCCGCTCCCTCAAATGGGAAAGCAGATTTAGGCAGACACAACACAGCATTTAGCATTTCCCATTTGGGTCTCTCGGGCTCCCCACGGGGAGCCCGAGAGCCCCAAATGGGAAATCAGCTGTAGGTAGAAACACTACGCGGCATGTAAACATAATCGCGTTGTGTTTCTGCCTGCTGTGGCTTTCACTTTGGGTCTCCGGTGCTCCCTGGGAGCACCGGAGACCCAAAGTGATAGCCACAGCAGGCAGAAACACACGCGGTTGTGTTGGAAAACGCTGCGGTTGTTCTTTCCAAGTTTCTCAGGCTCCTCCGAGCCGGAGGAGCCTGAGAAACCTGGAAAGAAAAACCGCAGCGTTTTCCAACACAATAACGTTGTATTTATGTTTGCGGTCGCTTCAAAAGCGACCGCAAACATAAATACGTTTTTAAAGCTGCGGTTTTATTTCTAAGTTTTCCGGGCTCCTCCAGCCCGGAAAACTTAGGAAAAAAACGCAGCTACTGCTTATTTTTTAAAAATAAATAAATAGCACTTACCGAGATTCAGCTGCAGCTTTCCTGCTCTGGTCTCCGGTCCCCGTCCTCCGCCTACAGCACTAATGAAGGGAAAGCCACCCAGCGGTAGCTTTTGTTTACTACAGCTGGCTGGCTTTTCCTTCATTAGTGCCGCAAAAGCAAAAACCAGCACAGGAGGGCCTCCATTTCACAAAATGGATGCGCCCATGTGCTTGCTTTTGCGAATTTTTAGCTTGAATAGCTCAAAATATTACATAGGAAGTTTTAAAACAGAGAATGCTAGTATTTTTTTTTTATGTTGCCTATATTTTTTAAATAAAAATTTTTACTAGACCATCCCTTTAAAAGCTTCCCATAGTGTACCCGCCGAGTCAACACTACCAGTATTCGTTTCAAAATAGTTAATGATCTCATCTCTTATGTCCTCACGAAAAACCGGATCTTTGAGTGCCTCCGCTCGGAGGCGCCATGTCGGGATCCGCGCCCTCGGGGGGCAGTATTGCCACCCGAGGACCAGGGGCGAGTGATCTGAGAGGACCCTCGCCTTGTATTCTATTTGAGTGCTCTCCGCCATTACATCCGGCGTGGCAAAAACATAGTCCAATCTCGTGTATAGCTGCTGCGGGGCAGAATAATGCGACTATTGCCTATCATTGGGATGTTTTGTTCTCCATACATCTACCAAGCCGAAATCATCTAGTAACAGCTGCAATGCTTTGGCCGCTGGGGTGGGCCTGTCGATCCTGCTATCAGATCTATCCACCTTGGGGTTCATTACACAATTGAAATCCCCGCCCCAAATAACTGCGCTTCCCACACACATACTAAGGTTGGTGCACAGAGTCCTGAAGTATGCCGCCGTGTTATGGTTGGGGGCGTACGTATTCACAATGCATACCTCTTTATTCTCCAACAGCCCTCTCAATATGACCATCCTCCCGTCAGTCTCAGCCACTTCCTGTAGTAGCTGAAACGGGACATGAGGCGCCACCCAGACAAGCACTCCCCTAGCGTAAGCGAGTATGACGAACCCACCACAATCCCTTTCCATTTTTTCCCAACTAGCTCAAGCTTCTCCCGCGTCAAATGCGTCTCCTGTATCAATGCAACATCTATCTTTTGCCTTTTCAAATACAGCATGACCTTATTCCTCTTCATATAACTGTTAAGTCCCCTGACATTCCACGTCACTATCCTGAGATCTCCCATAGCGCTCTGATATCTTCCTCCCTCATTTCCAACCGAACCCTCCCGGTCATGCTATGCAGATACAACCCTTCAGCTCTTCCAGTAGGCTCATGTTTAAACTTAAACTCCCCAAAACTATGTACACCCCAAACTTCCCACCTCCCTTCCCTCCCCCCCACCCAACCCTTCCCCAACAACGCCCCCTCCAACTGTTGCCCAGCTCCATCCCTGGATCTCAGGAACCCCCACATCTAGCCCCGTCCAGCACAAACTTATGCTCAGGGCTCAGTAGGGTAAAGTCGCCCTAATGGCCACTTAACTATTGGTATTGCGGGGGTCGGTTGCTTCCATCCTATTGCTCCTATTTCTAAATTGATTACGCAGTGTGCTAACCCTATGCAGCTTCCAATTACAATTTACCTAGTATATTCCAGTCCATGACGGGCACAAGGCCCGAATGCTATCCAGTGATCAACCAGTCTCGCTTCCCGGTATAATCCGGTACCCCCAATGTCCGTGGCACCAGTTTTTCAGCCGTCCTGTTCCTGCCGGTCACGGTCCACTTCTTGTTCCGGGCAGCCTTGCAGATCCAGCCACGTTACCACCTCCTCGGGAGTGTCAAAAAAGAGCGCTCTGCTCTTATGTAGCACCTTCAGCTTTGCCGGGTACAGGAGCATGTACTTGGTGCCTGCTGCTCGCGGCCTCCTCTTGACGGCCACGTAGCTGTATCTCAGTCTCTGCACCAGCATCATATGATCCGGGTATGCTGTAATGTTGGCGGATGCCTTCTGTATTGTCCCACCTTTACGGAAATATTCCAGGATCTTCTCCCTATCTCTATAGTTCAAGATCCTCGCAATGATAGGTCTCGGCGGAGCCCCAGATCGTGGTTTCCTCATCAAGGCTCGGTGCGCCCGCTCCACCGTGAATCCCTGCGAAAGCTTATCTGCTCCTATTTCTTGTAGGATCATGTTTTCCACGTAGTTTGTAGGGTCTTGGCCCTCCTCCCCCTCCGGCAGGCCGACCACCCGTATGTTATTTCTCCTCGCTCTTCCCTCCGCTTCTTCCACCCGATTTTCGAGGTTAGTAACCTGCTGTTTGAGCACATGAACTTCCTTTGCATTATTTGTGCTGACATCAGTATTGGTCTTTACGGCACTCTCCAGCCCACTTGTTTTCTCTGCCAGCCCCCTTGCATCTTGCCGTAACAGGGTCAGTTCAGTCCCGACCGCATCTATTTTGCCCTCCAGGGCTGTCCATTGCCGCGCCCACTTGGTGCTCAACTCCGATATAGCCTCCAGGATCTGATGCTTATCTCCTTCTGGAGCTTCTTCAGCAGTGGTCGCGGACATGCTCCGCTCCGATGTTGTGGGGGTCCTCTGCGCTTTCGCGAAGACCTCCATTGTGGTTTGTTTGGTCTTGGTTCTGAGACTTTTCATCGACATGATGCAACCTTGCCCACGTGTCTGGCTCCGGCCCGGAGCCGCTTAGTTGTTGGGGTCTCTGTATATCAACCTACACCAATTGTTACACATAAAGTTGTTATTCAGGTGGATTGTAACTTTCCGCGTCACAATTACCTTTCAGTGTCCATGCCCGTTATCAGCAGGGTGTTGTCTTCTGCGTCTTCAATGCTTCTTCCTGGTCTCCGCACCTATCAAAGGCCGATGGTACATACAAGATGCATACACTCATTTGCTGCGTCCCAACCCTTACTAGGCCGCTTCACGGTCCACCAGTGTAATCCTTTGTTCAGGATCGGTCGCCATTTTGTTTCGGGCAGTACAGGCCTCGGCGCCACTGATTGTGTCTGTATTTGCTCATCCACTCCTCGGTGCGGCTTCGGGATGTAATCCCTGCGTGCTCGACGCTTCCAACCTATTGTGGGAACGCTGTCATTCTTCTTGTCCGTTTCGTCTATACATCGTCCTGGTCTAGTGGGAGCGCCAAGGACGTGCCGCCTATCTCATGGCCCTGTGGCCCAATGCTGTGTACATCCTCTCGGGCTATTCGTGGGCTTCTCTCCGGTAGTCGGCCGCTCACTGTTCCATCCGCCGCTGCACGCCTGCAGTCCATTCACTGCCCGCCTGGCACCCGATTTCAAGTGCTGCTGGGGGTCCCTTTGTGTTGGCAAGCCACCATCTTAGTATCAATTGCGCCGCTCCCGGGTCAGGACACAAAGTGGCCTAATTCCATCTGCTGTGTCCACTTTCTCTTGCAGATACGCTCATCTGCTGCCTGAAGTATTCCCCCAGATGCAGTATCTTTTTTCCGCTGGAATCAGCCGTCAACACATGCGTTTTGCTTCGAATCAATAAGTCAGATCACGGAGCTCCAAGGAATCGCAGCCTACTCCATGGCTTCTTGGCCACGCCCCCTTTTTTTTCAGACCTACTTTTTGATAATTTTAAAGAAAAGTACTGCACGGAAGGTCATCAAATTAAAAGAAGCACGCTTTCTGGTCCAAGCCCCTGTACCTGCCACAGATTTCGTGAAAATCCGTCCAGCGGTTTGAACTGTAGCCGTGCGCAAAGTTTTTCCCCCATTTAGTCTATGGGAAAAAAAGACGTTTTGGGACCCCCCCTATAACTTTTGCCCCCCTGGACCAAACATCTCCAAACTTTGCACAAAAAAATCAGAGTGGCCCATATACTTTTTTTGCAAAGTTTGGTGATGATTCGTCCAGGGGGAGAAAAGTTATAAGCCGCCCAAAAAGTGCTCTTCCTATGGAAACAGCAACTTAACCATAACTACACGCCCACTACCTGTGTGTATATATATATATATATATATATATATATATATATATATATATATATATATATATATATATATATATATATATATATATATATATATATATATAGTTACCAGAGCAATCCACCCATACTGGCACTGTACAACCATTCCTGTGCAAAGGGTGTTGAAGGAGTGGAAACCCAATAAGGCATACCATTAAAAAAATAAAATAAAATATTTGTATAAAGGGAAATGTGCCCTGTTGGAAAAAGCCTCATCCGAACTGATTTACAAAATGTGCATGGCAACTTGTCAAGCAGGTGTGTTTCTATTTGTCCAGTTTCTTCCATCAAATTCCATGCCAAGATTCAAATGTGGTTGATCACTATTTAAGTCCCCCTTTTCATGTTAGATCTACCACTTGGTACCACATGTGCTGTTATCATATATCAACCGCAGCTTCAAATACAGCAGCAGTGTCATCCAATACTAAGTGTCATGTGCATCTCCAGAAATGCCTCTGCGTGCCTCATATGCATTGTATCGTCATGATAGGTGTAGTGCAGCCTCATGCTGGACTCATATACCAAACACATCCTGAAATGACAGTTCATGCATCAGCCTAATGTCCAGTTATTTCTATCATATTCCAAATGTAACCTCAAAAGCCACAGAAATACCAATTGATATAGGAATCGTACAAAAATGTTGCCTTCATTTGTGCGCCCCCGCAGTTACTGCAACTTTGGGGGCGCACAAAATGAGGGTGACATTTACTGCGCCCAAGCACAGCAGGGGTGTCCCCCGCTCTGCTTCGGTGCCGTAACGGGAGTCAGGGGTTGCGGTGGTGTCCCTCGCTTACCATTTTTGGTAAGCGGGGGAAATGAAAGAAAAAAAAAGACAAGCACCCTGCGGCGATAGCTCTAACCGACTTTAGTGGGAGGAGCTGATGCCGCAGGGATAGCAGGGTGCAGGCGGCACACACAGAAGTGTGCCGCCGTAAAAGGTAAGTTGGGGGTGGGGAGTTTTAAGGGAAAAGCAGGCCGGGGAAGCAGGCACAGTGATCTATATGATCGCTGCGCCGTAACTGGCGTCAGCATTTCGGCTTCTCACAGTTTTGGGCGGCGCAGTGATCACATAGATCCATTGATATATGGACCCAGTTAAATGAATAATCATTACAGATGATGTTCTAAAATATCAGTCATATAGAAACTTTTCCACCAGCAGGAATGTAACTGAAATATAGGTACACGGAAAAGCACAATATTTAAGCAATAACACCCGTTCTGGCTGGGCAAACCAGGTGGTAACGTGCCAGGGCTAAGGTATACCGATGGGCTACCACCCGATCTGACCTGCCGGAATGTGTGTTATTGCTATTAGCACCCTGGGTTTTAAATCCAGAAACCGGGGGTCCTAACAGCAATGTATTTTGTTTCAATGATCTGATGCCCCGCAGAGTCCTGTTCATTGAAACAAAATACTTACTTAAGATGGCCACCATGGATCTGGAAGTTGGGGCTCTGTACGGAGCCCTTCTTCCATTTCCATGGTGGCCCCAGAGGCTGGAATGGCGGCGGGGGAAGGAGCCATGAGTTTGCTTGGAACGCAGGTTTGGATCGTGGGATTCAGCCCGTGATCTGAGCAACCTGATTGGTTGGCTCCCCCACCCCGGGTGATAATGATTGCTATAAACATAGTGAGCATTCATGTGTTTGAGGTTGTGCTTGCAGGCATTCCAAAGCAGAAAAGCAATAGAAAAAGCATACAGACCAACTGTGCTCTGCTTCACAACCAAGGCTTCTTGGCAGGGGAAGGGCTAGCTCAAAGGTTTTGGGGGTTGGACCCGAAGGAGGAGTTAGGCACACGGAGGACTTTTAATGGATTTTATTAAACAGTAATTTAATAATGCCTAACGTACCGCTTTACTCAAGGGGATATTTCCTATCTAACAAAACTGACTAAGGGTCTTCATCTGTCATCCAAAGTCCAAAGAAAATGACATTCATCTAACCTACTTCTAACTAGCCTCACCACTTTAATCAACTAAAAAGACCAGAATGTTCAGCTTCTGATAACTTTCCTTTTTAGCCAGACTCACTCGGCTTCTTCTCAGGGTCACTTCACTAAGACAAATAAAGTTTCTGGTAGTTCCGAAAAGTTGTTTAAGTCAATAAAAGAAAGTCTCTTAATATTCATAGGATATGTCTCATACGACTTCACACTTATAGTATATATTTCAAAGGTTTAATTGCATTGGGGATAGGGATCTTTCTTGCACCCCTCTTCCACCCCCTTTTCACACTATTCTTTTTGTCTTCTCTTTCACACTCTAAATGCTTCATATTCGTTAAGTTTTGCACTTGTGCAGGTCTCCAAATTGACAAGAGATTCCATTCGGCCAGACACCCGATGAGTGCCGGTCTGGTGGAGCACCAAAACGGTATTTTGAAAAATAAAGTTCTTTTTGAAGAATGAAGTTGGATGGAACAAACATAAACGAGTTTGGAAGAATGGTATTGGAACCGGTGGGTTGTTCCATATTTAGAGGCACAAACAAAATAAACAAGGTAACAACGAAACCAGTGGCTAGGCTCTTTGGGCCTCACAAATCTCTGATCACTTTTAACATGGCTCCAGTAGGGAACAGGGATGTTGTGCCTCCCACATATACTATTAATTACAGTCCACATTCTGTCCCATTTTGCTTACGGAGAAAGGGCTCCTATCCAGTGGGAACATATACTAGAAGCATGAATACTGCAGTGCTCGAAAAAGAAGGAGAAACCTTGGACATAGGAGGTTCTGTTTATTTTGTATGTGGAGATCAGGCCTATCTGTGGTTACCTAGAACTTGGGAAGGGACCTATTATCTGGGTATACTTTTCCCTGGTGTATTTCTCTCCAAAACCCCTGAAATATCAAAACTATCCAGATCAAGGCCTCAGCGAGATGATACCGCAGGACTGATTGCAGGCGATATAGCAAAATCATTTATACCATTTTGGGGACAAGCAATGCATTCATGGAATATAAGAAAACTGTGCAGGGTGTTAGAAAAAACAATAAATGAAACCACAGATATACTCTATAATATGACACTAGAAGAGAAAGCAGTCAGATTAATGACACTTCAAAATAGAATGGTCCTTGATATCATTTTGGCTGTTCGTAGAGGTGTGTGCAAAATCGTGGGGTCAGTGTGCTGCGTATTTATAAGTGACTCCTCCCCCACGATATTTCAAGCAATCAAGAAATTGCATGTCCTATGTTCTGATATTCATGTCCCCACAGGTAGCTGGAATCTGAATATAGGTTTATGGTTTTGGGAATTATTGCGATCATGGGGATGGAAGCTAATTGCAATTTTAATCACGATACTTGGAATCCTTATGTTCTGAACAAACAAAATCTCCCAGTACTGACAGTCTGAAGGGCATGTCAATTTCCCCATAACTAAATGAGCAAAAGCCCAGTGGAGTACAGCAGAAGGCTGGGCTCCACTGGTAATAGTCAGGCTAGGATGGTCAGACAACAGCATAACGTTGGGGGGTTCACAACTGGAGGGAAAATTACCCATAAATGGAAATCTTTCTTAACACTTGGCAATCTTTTGTCTTCTGCGTCTGTATGTTTGCTGCTTCCACGTTAATAATTTCAATGTAAACCCTCTCTCCGGAAGAGTTCTAGGTGAGATATATTATAGCCTCTTGCACATGGCCCGGGTTGGCCATCAAACCATAGTGCTGCCTCCAGCCTCAAAGTGTGTGGGTTTACGCCCTCCGAAGCTAAGGTCTGGTGCTGCCCTTGCTTCTGGAGGAATCAACCAATTCAATAAATTTAGAAAGGCACTTACCAAGTGAGACCCTTGTGTCCCATCTTCCCCTAAGCAGGGGAAGCCAGAATACTAGTGCAAGTAGTGTGGAAATCGGAAGTGTGAAAAGGCAGATACCAGGCAGTAACTAGACACAATCATGAAAGTGTAGAGCAAAGTGGGAGCAGGAGCCCATGCCACACAAACTGCACACACTGCACTCCTTCTTCTGCAGGAAGACTCACTTATACAACCGCGTAAATTAATTCTTGCTTGCACCCATTCACACACACAAAGACTCATTCCCTCATGCATGCATATAAACATTTGTTTTCCTTTTTTGTTTTACACTTGCCTTGATTTTCTTTTATGTGTCCTCTCTCCCTTCAGGGGCTTGTTTGCGGCAGCATCAAGGAAACAGTCAGCAGTTTCAGCACACGTGGGAGCGAGGGGAGAGAGTTTTCTCTTTGGGGGACAGCAAGAGGAAACCTGGCAGGATGTGAGTGGGTTATTAAGGCCCCAATCTCAACAACTCTTGTTTATAGATAACACTGGTGTAGTATGACAATTGCAGGGAATTCATCCCCTCTACCCAAGGGGGAGCAACCCTGTATGATGGTTTAATTGGGCGGCATCGAATTCATAGGAACTTTTCACTCACCCCAAACCAGGCATGCACAATTTTTCTTTATTTAATACAGTTCTTGTTATGAATCTGGGGCCCCCAATTTAACAGAATTGATTACTTTCCACTGGCTCCCTGTAGGACAAAGGGCAACCTTCAAGACCCAATGCAACACTCACCGAGCAGTACACCTACAAGAAAAGATTAAACCATACCTCCCATCTCATACCCTAAGATCCAGCACTGCCCTCCTTCTATTAACTCCAACCTCTAACTCTGTCAGGATCGGAGGATTCGCCTTCTCAACCTTGGCCCCAACTCTGTGGAAGTCACTTCCCCCACACATTTGGCACACCCAAGACTATATGACGCTCTGCAAAGCTCTAAAAACATGGCTCTTTCCATAATACCAACCACGACCATCTGAAGCGATTGAAACCCAATGACTAATTGCACAATGAGATCCCAAGCAATGTCATCACTGAATACGCGTATTAATTCGCTATTAAGTAACCCACTCCTGAAATCCAGAATATCAATCGCATTAGATCATAACTCCACCCAAACACTCCCCTCCCACATCACTATGCTAACTCTCTACACCATCACACAATTAGAGTGCAGCTACACCCCTCGTTCAATGCAGCCTAGCTGCTCACATACAAACATTACCCCATGAACACCTCATCATTGTAATAAAACACAGCTATATCCCATGACAAACCGGCCTAGCTGCACACCTAAGCATCCTACAGGCCTAACATAGCCTGAAACCAGTCTGGGTGTCCACCCGCCAGACTGCACACATTCAACTGATATCAATACCACCACACCTAATGCTAGGATGCAGCTACCATCAGGCAATTACATCAGCTGCACAAAGAACTGGTGCACCCATGCACCCTACGACACCTTACACTCTCAACTGACCTGGGCTACTGTCCTCGAGGGCATTCAACCTACCAGCACTTTGAGGTCACCAATGATATATAGAGCGCTATATAAATGGCAAGTAACATAACATAACTTACAGTTTCCTTCTTGTTCCGGGAGGGAAACACATAGGGATGCACCAAAGATCTATTTATTAATAAAATAGTAATAATTAAACCAATTTAAAGATAAATAAGTTCGACATGGATGAAATTCAGGTGTGTAATAAATGACTTATGTGAGAAAGGGTCTCACCCGCTAGTCCCTGCGGATCTCTCTCTCAGGTGGTCAGGGCATGGCCATCGCCTTTGGATCTAGCCCCTGGGGGTGGACCAATGCGGGACATCATCTGGGTGAGGGATCTTCGGGGAGTGAGACACCGGATGGCAAGATAGGGTAAACCCTCCCCCTGGAATACCTTTACCCCATCCTACCAGGTAGGATATGTGGGAACCTTACACACCCTCTCCCTTCTCTAACACTTGCACATGGACAGCCCGCTCTGGGAGAAAACAGACTCACACCCGAGGAGTATACCTGACATGTCCCGCTACTATGGTCGGGAGAAGACAGGCAATTACTGACAATCACTCACACCCGACTTCATTAAACCTCCCCACACGGATAAAAGGCAGAGCACGAGAGCACACTCCAAACGAGGCAATGCGCACGACAGAACTGTAGTTTCGAGTCGACAACTGAATCAGGGGAGAAAGACGCCAAACCCAGAAGGGTTCGTAAGAAGGGAAATATCTATTGACCTTTTCAGCAAGACGCTGCTACCTTCAAGAAACCTTCAAGACAGAAAGCGTTAGTCCAGGAAGCAGCCTAAAGAATCCTGCATTGTGTGTCGAAGATACCAAGGGCCCTCCCGCATAACAGATACAGGTGGGGAGGAGCAGCCGCCGTGGTTTCGTCCTTGGCTCCAAATACAAAGACGCGCAAAAGAGATCAACACAGCCGGTGAGTTGCAGAGACCGATGAAAGACCTGTCTGTGTTGAAGTCAAGGTTGAAAGCGGCAACATTGTATAACGAGCGCTGGAACGAACATTGTTAAATGCTTGTGATGAAAGACGGGAGTAAAGCTAAACTGCTGATGAATGTTTGAACTTAAAAAAGCAAGATACGATACGGTTGACAGAGTGGTCCGGCACTGTGAATATGCTCAATCAAAGGTCTCTGTAAGGTATCCCGCCAAGAGAAATGAAAGTAGAAGATTGAGGAAAACAATGATGTGAAGTGAATCGAAGTGGTCTTGCAACGGTTTAAGCAAAACCCATTGCACATTGGAAAAATCTTTGATTTTGGTAAAAAGAGGATCTGAGCCCGAACGAGGGAGGTCCATGGTCAGAGGCCGAACTAGGGAGACCAAGTGTGAACATTGTGATAAAAGGGGGGTCTCAGCCTGAAGAGGAAGACCCATGATGAACATTGAAAGCAAGAACTTCTGCATACACAAATCCTAATAAGAATGAAACTTTGAGACTTTGTTTGTAACGACAGACCCTCTGCAGTAAGAGACTGTTATTGGAAAAGAGGCTTTGGCAGAAGGCCTTGATGTCTGTGCTTTGAACTACATTTACGTAGCCGAGAAGCCAAGTGCGTGCAAAGCTCAAATGTGCTGCCTTGCCCTGTGCTGAAAACGTGGGGAAGGAAGCCAACTGCTGAACTGTTCTGACATATCATTTCTTTAACACTTTTCGTTTTGCATACACCATTCTCCCACACCCTTTGTATTTAGAAATAAAGATTGGCAATAGGTTTGTTAGTATAGGCACTTTTATTTGACAGAGACTTGACTAGGACTGCATTATTATTATTTGATGATCGTAGCTTGCTTCCATCCTTAGATTTAGGTTTAGATAGGCATTCAACCAACCCATTTGAAGTTGAATAAACACCTTTGAACTGTGATCACTTGTTTCTGTCTTCACTGTTTGATACCATGCCTTCCTTACACATATCATAGCATATCATATATCATAACACACTAGTCATCTCAGTTTTCAATAATACAGTTATAGAGAGAGACTTTTATAACACACGCATCAACACTTATATGTTTTGTTTATCTAGGGCACGCATGCACCATTGATAAAAAATGTGTGAGGTTCCAGGATAAGACTTTCATTTGTTAAAAAACAAAGTAATTCAGAACATCCCTGCCTATCAAATTCTCTCTACTTCAACCAACGAGTGGACCTTCATATATGTAGATGGCTTGTAGAAAAGAAAATATATGTTCAACATGTATGGAGTCTAGATTTCATTCAGTGATGTTTCTATTTGATTACTGTGTAAAATCGTACCTTTGTCACTTTCAATGGGCAACTTAAAAAGCCAGAAAATTGCTAGGAAATAATCTATGGGACTCGAATCGGAATGGGGAGTCATTTTTCCTGGAGCCTGGCTATTGGGAATTACCGGGACCACCAGGACTGTAATGCCCCGGTAATTCCCCATTGCCAGGCACCGGAAAAAACTATCCTGGCAGCAGCTGTGCCGTTTTTACCGGCACGGCTACTGCCAGGGTCGTAATGAGGCCCAGTGACGGGGAAATCTAGAAGCTAGCTGGGACCCCATCAGAGGAGCAGAAGGAGTCTGGGTACAGGAGAACATCCTTGACTGAAAGCCCATGACCAGATCTGCACTGTCCTCAGAGGAGCCCTGCTGTTTTCCCTGACAAAGCCTTCCATGTAAGTAGATCAATCCAAAAGCCATCAATTGTGTGGGGAGCTACCTGACTTATCCCTTTCCATTAGTTGGTAGGGGGGGTGAAACTGGATAGGCCCTTGGTACATTGTATTAAATCCAATTCAAACTAATTCCACTATAGAAAATTGCACTATCCATTTAAATTGCATTGTGTTGGGAACAGCCCGTCTTAATCCTTTCCATTAAATTGTGGGGAAGGGGAAGCTGGGTAGATCCTTAGCGCATTGAATTGAAGTTAAATCAATTAATTCCCATTTAAAAAATCACGGGATGAGTGTTGTTAGAATTCAAAACTAACAAAGTTCATGCCCAGTGTGTTAGAGCCAGTATAGACCATAAAGACTTGGGGGGGCTTTCCTTCTGAAACCCCTGACTCCTGTCCTGAAGGGGGGTGTCCATTATAATCCCAAAATAAGTAATCCTAAACGCTACCTTTCAAGTGAATGTCTATGGTACAAAACAAAACTTCTCATTTATTCCCAGTGATTCCAAAGTCTGAATTACAAAGCCTTACATTTCATTTCATGTGTGTTGCAAAAAACTATTTTTCCCACTGTGTTCCTTTCCCTAATATTGTATTTCTAGTAAGAAGCCAAAACAATGTTTTTCCATTGTGCTCTCACTCCCTGCACCTTGCCTTTAAATCAAAGGGGTCATATTTAATTTAGGCCTGGAGGGTGGGGGTTGCTGGGAGAAAAGTATTGTTTCAAATTAAGCCATCACTGTGTATCTTGTATTATATTGTGAATGTTGTATATTGTTTCCTTTGCAACAAAACCTGAATTGAAATCTGACTGCAAATCTCGAAATTCTATCTGTGTTGTAGTAACAAACAGCTTAGTAGAAATATATGCTAGTCATGATATTGTTGACAATGTAACACCAGTAATAGTCGTACAATCCATTTACATACATTTACATTGGAAGCACAATACATGCACAATACGTGAGCTTTGTGTGAGGATTAGGGAACACATGAATGCTCTACTAAAAATGGATGTACGACTGTACCAGTGGTGTTACATTGGCAACAATATCATGAATCGGAGGACAAAATGGGAATCAGGTTTACAGGTCTGAAGTTGGCAACGAAAGACCCTAGAGGGGGGAATAGAGAAAAGATGCCAAGGAGATTAGAGGCCAAAATGATTTGTAAACATAGGACAATCCTGTCAGGTTTGAACACAGACCATGAAATGGGTAATTTTTTATGATATTATTAAGTAGGGAAATGTCTAAATTAATATAGACTCTGCAAATTGGAATTAATGGGCACAGCCCTATTTGTTATGAGCAATGATCATTAGGACAATTTTTTGGAAGCAAGGAATTTGTATTAAGAGGCAGCACTGGTTTTATTACGGATGACAGAGGGTGCCTCAGTTTTTAGGACAACATTTAGAGTACTTGAAATTCAGTACAATGAAATGGTTTAAGCTGTTACTGGAATTATTTTAAGGTATGGCTCTAAAACATTTTTTTGTTTTGGGCTAGTTAGCTAGATATTTTTGGTTAATATCTGCTAAAATATCATTGTATGCTGTTGCGGGTCAGCAAAACATGTAACAATGTTTATGTGTGGTTACGCAAATTTGAATCAGGAATTTTTTTAATGAGATGAGATTGTGTTGGTTCATCAGTGTGATGTGTGAGGGTTATGACAGGAAGGAGATTAATGAAAATGGTGATTAAAGTTGCATTTTTGACATTCATTTATAATTGGTGTGCTGAATAGTTTCTTTTTCTTTTTAAATCAAGTTGGCATTAAAGCTTACGGATGGCAACCTAAGAAAATGTTATAGATAAGGAAACAGACCTGCTATGGTGTAAACAAATAGCCGTGACGTTGATGACGTGGGACGTTGTGTCTGACATCACAAGGATTATTTATAGTGCCGTAATTCAAAATGGCGGCCTCGCGCCGCACAGTTTCAGGAAATCTGAAAGCTACACACAATTTAGTCCATGCATAACCACGCTACTTTGATTCACATGTGAGTATATTGATTAGAAAGTGAGCTTTTCTAATTGAGGTTGAGTTTTAGTATTGGGTTGTTAATTTATTGTTTTGTTAATATGGCTTAAAGGTAATGACTGATGGTAAATGTTAACAGAAGACTAGAAGATTGCATAAATATGCAAGTTGGCGCAGAGCATTCTAGTAAGTTTTGATCATCAAATTTTAGAAGTGCATTCCATCAACATTTTGAGTTATGGACATTCAGATTCGTATTGGTTTGATTAAGAGGTTTTGGCATTAATTGCTATGATTTTATGTGTTGTAATTAGGATTGATTCAGGATTTACTGAGGCAAGGATCAGTTTAAGGTACAGTGTATAGGTTTGGTTTATCACTAAAGGTGTGGAGTAAAGGATAGGTGTTGGTTGTAATACACACATGTTGACACCCTTTTGTCATAAGGTGGTGGTGCTAGATGATGCACTGGTGATATGGAATTGGTTGTTTAAGCAATTTGAAGAGGTCGATGGAGTAAAGGTTAACACTATTATGTGAGGAGTTTGTTGTGAGTATGAACCATGGGAGCATGAACCAATTAAAGGACTATCTCTTATGGTATCAGTATATATTAGATTGGTGTGATTTACTGCAACATGAGGAAACTATTAATTAAATATAGTGGTTAAGAGGGTGAATCGAGATACATGATAATGTCATCTGTTATTTTTCACATTATTGTTTTATGTTATTTGTATATTTTTCTCCCCATCGCCCATTGTGGCTCAATGATGATTTGGCATTTCTGGGTCGTATAAACCATTAATTTCATGTTACCTAAATGAACATTGAATTTGTTTACTTGTTATATTCTATGTATAACAACCATGATGAAGACCGTAATATGAATAGGTGAATATGGCTGCACTAAAAGAAGAACAAGATAAATTCATCAATTAACAGAAAACTGTTGTTCTGTATTTTAAAACATTCTACACAATTAAGTTGCCTTTTATTCCTATAATTGAAACATTAAGAGTAAAGAACCAAACCAATTTTGATTTATGGTTTAAAATCAGGCGCATTGGTTTGTACTAATTAATTATTTCACTTGTGACAGTGCAGTAGCAGCAGATTATTCATTTGGGTGTAATTGCATTGCAGTGAATAAAAGGTTGTGTTGCGTTGTGAAGTTGCCATTCAGACCTGTACCCTGGGTTCCAGGGCAGTGTATAGATAAAACAAGCATTGATTTTGAGTTGTCATTGTGAGTGGAAACTAAGCAGGAACAGGGTTAAGATTTTTGCCCTTGCATAGAGAGTATATCGGGTGCAGAACACCTTTCAGAATGAGCACCGTAGAAATCAATATGGCCAGGAAGCACCTCCTATCCAAATTGTTTATCAAAGGTGAATGGGTAGAACAAGATGGCAAGCTAGAGTGATGTAGGAGGTTACTTCTTCAAATGTTGATATGTGGCAGGATAATGGGCTGTTACATCAGGCGCTGACCAACCTTTACATGACACAGACCAGAAAAGATGAGCAAATTAAAATGGCTCAGCTCACAGCATATATGGACTTCCATATGATGATCATGGAAGAAAGATACCAGGATAGTGTGGCCTCTGTGCAAAACCAGTCTGAGCTTTTGAATCAAGCCCAGAGAGAGTTGAAACAATTAGAATAAAAAGCGCAACATAGCCAAAATTCAGAGTCAAATTTAGAAAATATTATTCAACCGCTAAAAGATGAGTTAGCGACACAACAGCAAGCGAATGCAGAGCGAGAGGCTCAATTTTTAGCACTGCAAAGGGAGTATAAAGAATGTGTTGAAGATCTGATCGCAAGTCAACACAAATTAAATGAACAGGTTGTTCACAATAGAGTCTGCTTAGAGGACATTTTCACATTTCAAACACAGATTAAACAACTGGAAGCTGGAAACAGCCAGTTAGTCATTAAGGAGGTTAATTCTCAGGTGGAATTCGATCAGATGCACCAAGATCTGAACACTTTGAAAGAGCAGAAAGCAGTTGAGGGAAGAAAATAACAAATTTATTGAAGAGAATAGTGGCCTGTTTCAGGAAGTGCATCAGTTAAGGACGGACATGGAGAAAAGTGAGTTATGTTCTAAGGAACTGACTGACATGAGGCTAGAAAATGCAAAATTAATGGAACATGTGAGGCAAGCAGAGGGTGACATAGAGCAGACAACACAGGCCAAAATTGCACAAGGGGAGGAGATTAGTCTGCTGAAAAAAAAACAGTCTGAATATGCGCCGACAATACAAGCTTCACAGAAGGAAAATGAGTCCCGTTGTGAGTAGAGACCGATTATGGCACAAAATAAAATGCTAGAAGCCACTCAAGCACTGGTGTAAGAATTGAAAACTCAGGCCTCTGTTTATCACCAAGAGATAGGGACTGAGAAAAACAAATGTGAGAGGTTGGAAAATGATATAGACAAATACAAACAGGCTTTGAGGCACCCCGGCCAGTCAGAGTATAAAAAAGCACCCTCAGATCACAGAGTGATGGCCTCTCTAACAGGGACCTCAAGCCAACTCGCCACCTCATATGTACAGGGTGCAGCTGACATCACACCTGCTAGTTTTCAAGAACAGGGAAACGTGAGGCAGCTGGACTCAACCAGGCCCATTCCAACTGAGCCAGAAGACCAATCCTTATTAGATATTGATGAATATTCATCTCTACCCAGTAGAAGGGAACATGGGCAGACCAGTGGAGCTGGGAATAAAAAAATATCCTGGCATGTACCTCTGCCCAGGAGGGCTCCTATGATGAACAGATCAAGGAGTCGGACTGACAGAAAATTAAGTTACAAAGGGACCACCGAGTTCACTATGCAGCCAGAGAACAACCAGAGTTTAAACCTCGAAAGATCATCTTAAAAACCTCCACACATTCAGGGAGGTGGGGGGAATTCCCCACCATACCCAGAAGGAGGGATGAGTAGGATGAGTAGTTCTCTGTGCGAAAAGGGGAGTACAAGGGAAATTACCCCGAGAGCCTACAGCACCACAGGGGAGAAGACAGGGAATGGACCATCAATAGTAGCAGCTCTGAGTCAGAGGGTGAGTGGACCCAGGTGCAGCGGAAAAGAAAGTCTGCCAAACAGAAGAGAAGTCTTGTGAAAGACCCAATTTGGCATATAAAGGCCATAAAGAGCTTCATGACTCCCTACCATAAGAACTCCAAATATCCAGTATGGGAGCATCTACAGCTTTATGACCCATTGATTATTTCATTTGGAATTAAGAATGATAGAAACTCCATGGAGTTTGTCAAATGGACAGTTTCCCCTGAATATTCCAGCTTCTTTGAAGGCTGGAGGACCAAAATCACCAAAAATGGTCCACCTACAAGGCAGCCATCTTGAAACACTTCTCCATTCAGAGGAATGCTCAGGAGGCCCGCAAGGCGGCCTACAACCTGCAGTGTGGGGGAAGACCAAGTGCCTAGAGAGTTTGTGCAAGAGCTGAAGCGAGTGTAGAGGAGCAGCTGAATGCCACTGCAGGAAGTCCCGCCCCCATTTTCCCTATATGTTGGAAACCGGAAATTGCGAAATGCGCAATGCCACTAATGGTACCTATTTCACGAAGAGCCTTCGAGACAAAGGATCCATTAAGAAAACCCTATATGATATATCCCCGTAGAGATGGCAGTCTCTTGGAGGAGATCCCTGAAGGAGTATGAAAATGAGAGAAAGAGGAGCTGGTGACATTACAAGAAGTGAGCGTGATGCACTGAGAAGAGAGGCTGAAGACGAGAATGCATAGACCTTATAGAAACTGATGGCGAAGTAAAGAATCAAGAAGACTTTCATATACGGAATGAAGATTGCACGTGTGAAGAGCACTGCAGAAAATGCAAACCGTTTTATAACTGTACAGATGCTGTAACGCAAGTAGACTAAGTAATTGTTAAGGCTGGCTATACGTATTGAATAGACTCCAGGCGGTGCCGCCATTATAAAGAATCTGGATATTCGATGTCACCATTTTAGTGAGCTTAAAACCACTGAGAAAGAAGGATTGATAGCTATGCATGTGTTGCAGCAAACAAATAAGCTGAAACTCGAAAGTGGACCAAGAAAGGATGTCTGGCCTGGTGTCAAAGGTTGAAGCAGCCAAAACTGGTTATTAGTTCTTGAAGTACAGTGAATGTGAGACGCCAAAGGCATTCCTTTTTAAGTTGGAAAGAGAGAACACCATGAGTGACAAGTTTCTTTATTCAAGACAATTAAATTCTACAACATGGGCCAATTCACGGTCTCCTGTCACGTGAGTCAAGGATGAAAATAGAAGTGGGCATGCAGACCAGAACTTTGATAAGCATTTGCTCACACTCCCTTATAGTCCCAGAGCAGAGAAGCTACTACACGGCCGAGTTCAAAGGCAGCTGGGGAGCAGGTGTAAGTGGATCTAGGTCACCTGGCCTAAGCCCTGCCCACCTGGTGCCTTTCTGTTTGCCGCTCTTTTTCACCACTTAGCAAGCCCCACCCACCTGGTGCCCTGCTTGCTGCTATTTTCCCTACTTAAGGAGCCCTCCAGCCTCTTTTCCTTTGTGGCTGGGGAGCAGGTGTAAGTGGATATAGGTTACCTGGCCTAAGCCCCGCCCACCTGGTGCCTTCCTGCTTGCCGCTCTTTTTCACCACTTAGCAAGCCACGCCCACCTGGTGCCTTTTGGCTTGCCGCTCTTTTCCCTACTTAAGGAGCCCTCCAGCCTCTTTTCCTTTGCAGATGGGGAGCAGGTGTAAGTGGATCTAGGCACCTGGCCTAAGCGCCGCCTACCCGGTGCCTTCCTGCTTGCCACTCTTTTTCACCACTTAGCAAGCCCCGCCTACCTGTTGCCTTCCTGCTTGCCACTCTTTTCCCTACTTAAGGAGCCCTCCAGCCTCTTTTCTTTTGCAGCTGGGGAGCAGGTGTAAGTGGATCTAGGTCACCTGGCCTAAGCCCCGCCCACCTGGTACCTTCCTGCTTGCCGCTCTTTTTCACCACTTAGCAAGCCCCGCCGACCTGGGCCTTCCTGCTTGCCGCTCTTTTCTCTACTTAAGGAGCCATCCAGCCTCTTTTCCTTTGCAGCTAGGGAGCAGGTGTAAGTGGATCTAGGTCACTTGGCCTAAGTCCTGCCCACCTGGTGCCTTCCTGCTTGCCGCTCTTTTTCACCACTTAGCAAGCCCCGCCCACCTGGTACCTTCCTGCTTGCCGTTCTTTTCCCTACTTAAGGAGTCCTCCAGCCTCTTTTCCTTTGCAGCTGGGGAGCAGATGTAAGTGGATCTAGGTCACCTGGTCTAAGCCCCGCCCAGCTGGTGCTTTCCTGCTTGCCAATCTTTTTCACCACTTAGCAAGCCCCACCCACCTGGTGCCTTCCTGCTTGCTGCTCTTTTCCCTACTTAAGGATCCCTGCAGCCTCTTTTCCTTTGCAGCTGGGGAGCAGGTGTAAGTGGATTTAGGTCACCTGGCCTAAGCCGCACCCACCTTCTTAGACCTGCCTCTTCCTTCCTGCTCTTAACTCATGGATCAAGGGCGTCTCTCGCCCGGGTTTCCAAAGCGAAGGGCAGTCAAAGAAGAGGGCAATTCCTGTTTGCGTCAAAGAAGTCAAAGAAGAAAGCAATTCCTGTGTGCGTCAAAGAAGTCAAAGAAAAGGGCAATTCCTGTTTGGACCTGTTCTGACCAGGAGGATCCAGGACCCGAACCGCTGCTAAGTTAATCATGCACCAACATGTGTTTGCACTAGGGGTGTACCGAATAGTAGATTTAAGTATTCGGACAAATACTGAATAGTTGGACAAGTATTCGGCCGGATCCGAAAGTTGCCTTTTTAATAAATAAAGTTATGTAGACAAGAAAAACAGTCTGTAAATGAAAAAACACACTTTAAAATATGCACATCCATCGATGATTGCATTTTCTCTTCTTTCTTGTCTACAGAAGATATGTGTGTAAACCATGAAGGGAATACATTATTAGAAAATAAACTGTTTAATAACAGCACAGTTTGTATTTTTGTGCATTAATAGGAATCTCTTGTTCGGCTGGGTCCAAGTAAGTAAGACTAGCCCAAAAGAATAGTATGCATGCATTCAATCACTGTGAGGGGAGGCAGGGATGCGTGTACTTGCACTTTCAAATGTTGCTTTTTGGCCTGCCCATATTTAGCCTTCTGCCTCCAGCCGGGCACTAAAACATAAAAGGAGTCATCACAACTCCAATTACTTAAACATTTACATAGTAGAATAGGCCTTACTAATAACAAAGAAACAACTTTAAAAAGTAATATCCCAGATTTATTTCCACGGCCTTGGGATTGAAGCGCAGTGTGTGTTTGAGATGGCTTTAGATGTCTCTGGCTCTGTCAGGTGAGCTTCCCTTTGTCACAGCTCTAAGCAGATATCTCTATGCATGGGAGCTCAGGGCCCCTTGTTATTGCAATCTTTAGTAAACCGAATTAGTGCTGCCCTAAGGACGTGGAAGTGGCGAGGAAGATCAGGAACTGAGACGGTACCTGACGGCCACCTTTCCTCCTCTGCATCCGCACCCCTGCCCGGGGGTCAGCCCTGTGTTTGATTTATATACACGCAAAAAAGCTGTTGGCTTATCAAAAAATGCTAGCATCCGAAAAACAAAGCCCTGGGGAAAGCAAACCCTCCCCCCACCCTGTGCAGTGAAGACATGCCCCAGCAGCCTACCCCCACCAGCTGCAAGCCTTTGAAATGCCATTTGAGCAAACACAAAGTTCCTGCACCCTGCTCAGGCCCTGCCTCTTTAAACATGCAAATGAGGCATTCAGATTCTGAACAATGAATATATGTTAATCCTCACACAAAAGATGGAAATTGCTGGTCAAATTGCTGGTCTTGACACAAAAGGTACCTGAGGAGGGGTGATGGCTGAGCAAGCATGGCTCAAGCTGTCACTGCCTGAGCTTGTGCAAGGTCCTATGCCTGGCGCAGGTCCACTCGACCTCGGGCCATTTTGCATAGACAAGGCTGTAGAGCTGAGAAAATGGGGGTGGTGGTGGGTGCACATGAAGCCTTCCCTGATAGTGTGCCACACAGCGCATGGGGGTACATGCCCCCTTTGCTTCTGTACATCGGGTGCAAATCTGCAAGATTCAGCACTATACTGTCTGCTTAATTACTTGATATGTGAACTGGTCTTATGCCCTTTCATTGTGGAAACACCTTAAACAATGAAGAGTCTAGATCGGGCTAATTTATAGACCGCTAGGTTCAGCCCTTAGTCTGCCTATGGACAATCAAAAACTAAAGAACCAAACAGTCTTCCTCACTCTTCCTCTTCAGTCCATGATCTACCTGACTGGGGCCATGTACGAAATAGGTCCTGAGTCGTTAAATTTCTTTAAACCATGTTTCATTTATTTTGTCACTGAGGACACACATACATATTGAAAAGATTGATATATACAAACAATACACACATACCACTTTCAGAGGCACTAATCTACAATATTAGCATTTGCATATCTAAAATACATCCTAAAACTAATTAGAAGTAAAAAAACATACATATAAATATTCATAAAAACACACCCTTCCTATACAAAGCTAAAACCAATAGTGTAGTGTTCTCACCAATTCATTTCTCAGTGCAATAGTAATGTGCAAATTAGCTAATAAAGTGCAATACAATGTTGGTTGGGCAGCATCAGACACCTCCTCTCGTATGAGGATGCCTTACTGGAGGAATCTGTTCTTTAAAGTCACCCTTAATCTGCCTATAGGGGACGTTAATTTCAATCTAATTACAATTCTCCACACAGTTTGTTTTTCAGTGTGTATGACCCAACATGTTTCGTCTATCTCACAAAGACAAGTTCTTTCAAATTTCTGAAGACTTCTTAAGGGGAACCAACAACGAACAACTATATAAAAAAAACAGCCTCAAACATTCGCTTTAGCCTTTTCCAGACTAGGCTAATATTCTTGTACTTCACACAATGTGAAGTGTGGCGATTCGGAGTTCCAACAACAGACCTTTAAGGGGCGTGTCTGCAAAGGTATGAATTATTTCCCTTTGGACACAGGAACCGGTTTGGTATCTCGTCTTCTAAATAGACGACACCAACTCTCAATGGCACACTGGGAGATTATCCTAGTGTTGAAGTGTGCCTTAAACTCGAGTCTCAGATCACATCTACTGTCAAAGAGCTGCAAGCCGCTTCCACGAATAGGATGCTATGTAGCACCAGAGGCGGGACGTCAATTCCTACTGCGGACACCGTATGCATTCGGATCAATGTGGGCGTGTAAACTTCACCTCGCCGTCTGCTCTCTCATTGTGGAACTGTTAGGCAGAAACCTGTGCAGTTCCCTCTGGGACCACTGCAAAATATTTAAGACTACAGGTGTTTGGCAGTAAACCCACTTGATAGCAGTCTGTACCACAAAGATTCACTTGGTAGCTGTGACTGAGCAGTCAGACTTCCCTCAAGAAGAGTTAGGCAGTATACAGAGTATTCACAATAGGTCAAAAGTACACAGTAGAACAAGTAAACACTGACCAGAGCTTGGTGTAAAAGAGATATAATTATTTATTTAAAACCACATCTAGTAAAACACACAGGCACTAATGTTAAGCAGTTCAAAAACATGGTCACTAAAAGATATACATTCCCTTAAAAGAATATTAGACAAGTCTTAAGTAAAGCCCCACTTATTTTCAGACAGCGGTGAGCGCTTAACGCAGATGGCACTCTAATAATTCGTTTTAAAAAGGGAGAGAAAAGCAGAGTATAATTTGAAACAGATCCCAACACTTTCACAAGAACACAACAAGAGAGGAAGGCAAAGTAAAACCATGAAGTTAGAGTTCAGAAGGCCGGATCCACTTTAAGAGGACCAGAACGAAATGTGTCCAAGGTCACACGGTTGAAGTGCACAAAAGTCTTGAAAAGGTTCAGAAAGAGTTGGACCAAAAGAAAGGGACCAGTTAGATGGTCATGGTGGCCAGGCCAGCCCAGAAGGTTAAGGGATTATTATTACCTTGTAGCAATCTTTAGAAAGGGAGGCCTGGCGGACACGGTACCTTAAAGTGGTGAGAATACTCCAGCGGGGGCAGTTGTTCCTGGCAGCGGATGCAAGTCGGTGCTTCGTCCGGGGGAAGAGAGGATCTCGTCGGGGAGGAAGACAGGAGTCCGTTGCACTGCCAGGGAAGAAACCAGCTGCGGAGTTCTCAGGTAAAAGGAGCGGTCCTTTTATTCGCGGTCCAGTGGTAAGTGGCTATCCGGTTCCCAGGGTGCTTGGCACTGGCAATTCGACCACAATATGTCCTGGGATGCGAGGAAAAGAAGGTAGACTGGTTGTGCCCACCAGTCAGGGGAAGAAGCCTCTCCAGCCGGGAGATCTTCTCTGTCGTCGGGAAGTGGTGAGTCGGTTCCGCAGGGCTCCACCGGTGGTGTCATCGTGGTAGGTGGGCTCAGCTTCTCCCTCGTCGGATTCTCGGGTCCTGTGGCGACTTCTGAAGTTCCAGTCCCCAAAGCCCTGCTTTTATGCAGTACACCCCCATTCACTCAGCCTAGCTGTCAATCAAACATGCTAAGTGGTGAGCCGGCCGGCTCCCCACTTGGGCCAATCACACAAGAGTGCGACTTGAGTTACCAAGGTAACTCAGTCCAGGGTGCCTAAACCCCCTCCCACACCCTCTGTGGTACCCAGACAGAGTGGCACCACTTTTGGAAGCTTCTGTCGAGAAGCCCGCCAAAAAGTGGAACAAAGGGCTCGACTTGGGTTGGAGTCACAGAAGAGAACACAAACGCCATTTTAGAATCGAGTCCTGGCAAAAAATACCAACCGGCGAATTAATATTAAGTAAATAAACCGGCGGTATGTTCGAGGCTATGAGAATTAAATAATAAATGTTGGTAGCCTCGAACAATGGGAAAATCCCATAGGAATATATTCGCGGTTGAATATAAAAAGTAGTATCCACTGCCACCAGCCAAAACTCGATCAGGGGGGACGGAGACGTGCCCCCTCGACTAACAGACCCCGGGGCAATCGAATTGCCCCGACCAGTACGTCCACAATATGATGGTTTGTACCGGTTTCTGTTAATAATTTGGGACTAGTAAAGCCAATGGTGACTTTACATGCCCTGGGAGACAGTAGTCAGTCCCAGGGTATGGCGTCTATGGTGGGGTGTCACTATGACACCCCTGTGTCACTGCACGGAAGGTGCTGTGTAACACACATAGTAAAAACACATGAGACCCTATGGAGTAAAGGACCCCACAGCCCATAAAACACATAAACAATCAAAGGGACACCATAAATCATGTCCAAGAGTGGGAGAAAAAGAGTCTCACTCTTGGCAGGAGAAAAAAACAAACTCCAGAAATCCAGCAAAGCTGCTGGGGGACTCACTAGGTTAGGAAATTCAGCCTAAAGAGAGCATTCTCCCTAACACTCGCCCCCCCCAGACTAAAGGACAGGAGGATTTAATCCACTCCTGGATGAATCTCATACCTCTAGTCGATGACATACATCCTAGAGAGACCATCAGCATTTTGGTGGTGACATCCTGACCTGTGCTCAATGGTGAAATCAAACCCTTGCAGGCAGATTGGCCATCTCAATAGTTTTGGGTTTTCCCCTTTCACTTGCATTAACCATCTCAAGGGTTGGTGGTCAGTCTGAATGACAAAAGTAGAACCATACAAGTATGGCCTAAACTTCTTCAGAGCCCACACATTAGCAAAACACTCTCGTTCAATGGTTGCCCACCTTGTTTCAGGATCCTTCAGTTTTCTACTGATAAGCAAATGGGGTGCTCCCTACCTTTCCCATCCAGTTGACTGAGGACTGCACCTATTCCTACATTTGAAGTATCTGTTTGCACAATGAAAGTTTGGTGGTAGTCAGGAGCTCTGAGTACTGGGGCTTGTCAAAGAGCCTTTTTCAGGGTTTCAAAGGCCTGAGTGCATTCCTCATTCCACCTAACCTTTTTAGGGAATTTAGGAGAGGAGATGACATTCACTGGAGAAGCTATGGACCCATAGTTCTCAATGAAATTCCTGTAATACCCAGTGAGGCCTAAGAAGGCTCTCACCTGAGTAGTAGGTGTTGTCCAATTTTGCACAGCTTCAATCTTACTGGGCAAAGGCCTTATTTCTCCACCTCCTACCTCATGTCCAAGGTAGACCACTTTACTCTGTCCAATCTGGCATTTACTTGCCTTTATGGTCAGATTGGCCCTTCCAAGAGCCTGCAAAACATATCTCAGGTGGTCCACATGTTCTTCCCAGGAATTGCTGAACACTGCTATGTCATCCAAGTATGCCATGCATAAGTCCTACATCCCATTCAGAACCTGGTTTACCATCCTTTGAAATGTAGCAGGTGCATTTTTCAATCCAAAAGGCATAACCTTAAACTGGTATAAGCCAACTGGGGTAGAAAATGCAGTTTTCTCCTTGGCATGGTCTGTCAGGGCTATTTGCCAATAGCCTGACGTCAAGTCAAATGTGCTGAGGAACTTGGCTGCACCCAGTCTATCCACCAACTCATCTGTCCTTGGCAAAGGGTGGGCATCAGTCTTAGTGACTGCATTAAGAGCTCTGTAATCCACACAGAATCTAAGTTCTTTAGATCCTGCCTTTGTTACTAACACAACTGGGCTAGACCATGGACTAGTAGAGGGCTCTATTACCCCGAGATCAAGCATCTTGCTGACCTCACCTTTGATGTGGGTTCTCACATTTTCTGACATTCGATATCCTCTGCTTTTGAGTGGCAGACAGTCACCAGTGAGTATGTCATGCTGCCCCCAAGGGGTCAAGCCTGGTGAAAGTGAGAACAGGGAGGCAAACTGATTCAACATGGATTTGCACTCTTCCTGTTGCTCAGGTGTCAGATTTGAAAAGAGATTTACTCCTTCAAAGGTAAGCCTCTGAGGAGATCAGGAAGAGCTTCACTCTCTTCTTCTTCCCCTGATGGTCCTAGAAGCAAAGCTCCTACATCAGGTCTGGAGACATACGCTTTTAGTCTGTTGGTGTGGAAGACTGTTGGAGCCTCTTTGGGGTTGCCCAAGTCCACCAGATAGTTGACCTCTCCAAGTTTACCCACAACTTTGAAGGGTCCCATCCATTTGTCTTGCAAGGCCCTCTGCCTTGTTGGAATCATAACGAGAACTAGCTGGTCCTGAGTAAACTCAACCATGTTAGCCTTTTGGTCATGCCAGTGCTTGACCAATGCTTGTCCAGCTTTCAAGTTATCACTTGCTTCTGCCATCATTTGTGACATTCTCCTTCGGAGACCTATCACATAGTCAGTCACTCTGACTGGCTTGGGGGAAGGAGCACTCTCCAACCCTTCCTTGTTCAGGGCCAATGGACCTCTGACTGGATGACCATAAAGAAGTTCAAAGGGAGAATAACCTACTCCCTGCTGAGGGACTTCTCTATAAGCAAAGAGAAGGCATGGCAGTAGAAGGTCCCACTTTCTTTTAAGGGGGTCCTCTAAAGCACCTATCAAGCTCTTCATGGTTCTGTTGAACCTTTCAACCATCCCATTTGTCTGAGGATGGTAAGCGGTTGAGAACTTGTAAGTAACTCTGCAGGTTTTCCACATGGCTTTCATGTAGTGGGACATAAAATTCGACCCCCTGTCAGAGATTACTTCCTTAGGAAACCCAACCCTGGTAAAAAAAAATACCAAGGAGGGCCTTAGCCACAGCCGGCACTGTAACAGTCCTCATAGGAATTGCCTCAAGGTACCTAATAGCATTGTCTACTACAACAAGTATAAACCTGTTGCCTGAGGAGGTTGGAGGATCAAGGGGACCAACAATGTCAATCCCTACTCTCTCAAATGGGACTCCCACTACAGGGAGAGGCACTAAAGGTGCCACATTCTTGGAGCCAACCTTACCAGAAGTCTGGCAGGTATGGCAGCTCCTGCAGTACTTATCTACTTCAGCCCCCATCTTGGGCCAATAAAAGTAGAGTGAGAGCCTTTCCTTACTCTTCTTGAAACTCAAGTGAACAGCCAAAGGAATCTCATGGGCTAACTGCAAGAACTGTGGTCTGTTCTCTTGGGGTACTACAAGTCGTTTGTTGTCCCCAGGTGCAGACTCTGTTGGTTCACTGTAGAAGAGGCCATCTTCACAGTGTAACCTATATTTCCCAGGCTCTTGCCCTTCAGCCTGAGCATCTGCCTGGTGGCGAAGACCTTCCAGAGTTGGACATTCTCTCTGTCCCTTACTGAAGTCTGCCGTGTTGGGTCCACCTTCTGCCAGTAAAGACTGCAGTTCAGGATGGTCAACAGGATCCAGATCTCCAATGAGTTTCTGGCATTCCACTAGCTCTTCTTCAGAGTCTAGTTCAACCACACAGGGTTGTACCTCCCTCTCAGCCTCAGCTGGAGGGGGAGTTACTGGTGTAACTTTGGACAAGGGGAAGTCTTTGTTGGCTGCACTGGAGTGCTGGCTGTGAGGTTAATTTTAGAAGTTTTAGGTTCCCCTTTCCTTCTAGTTTATTAGAGACAGCAGCTGACATCTCCAGTGGAGCAGGAGTGATCTCTTTCTTCATCATCTCCTTGGGAGTACCTCTCATGGTTCTCTCCCTTGCAGGTCTGGTGAGCTCCTGTAACCTTTTACTAGGAGGTCTGGGGGTATGTGACACTACTCCAAGAGTTTTTAAGTCATTACCCAGCAGAACCCTTCCTGGCAGCTCACTTTGTATGCTGACAGGTATCTTCACAGTCATGTCATTACACTGGATGAGAACTGGTAATTGGGGAAGCATCTGCACAGGCCCTCCAGCTAACTTGGTGAGGCGTTTGGGTGCATTAGCAACATCCTCAGCCTGAAAAAATGATTTGTCCACCACAGTTATGCTGGCCCCAGTGTCCCTAATGGCAGGAGTCTCCTGACCATTCACCTGGACACTGTCCTTATAATACTCATTAGTATTATCTGGGATAGAATCATAGACATCTAAGTTCTGTTGTTCCCACAAACCCAGAGACAGTAAAGAAACACTGGCTGAGATTCCAATGGGTTCATCAGCCAGCAATAGAAAGTTTCCACTTGCCATTTGTACTTCCTTCTCTGGAGTGAAGGCTAAGGAGACAAGCTGGACCCCTGAAGGTTTACCCTTACATCTGGGATCTCCTTTCACATGGTCAGTAGAGCCACAAACAAAGCATTTACCAAATGCTTTCTGGAATGGTGGCTTGTTCTGACCTCCTTCTGGTTTGGCACCAGAAGGTACACTAGCCTGATTTGGTTTCCCTTGTGGCTTACCCTTTTGGTTTTGTTTGGGGCCCTCTTTGGAATTGGAATTATTAGAATTCTCTTTGGAGTTCTTTTTTGGCTGTTTTCCCTCATCCTTTTTCTGAGTAGCCCCAGAATCCTCATGAGTGGCCCTGTTGGCAACCCACAAGTCAGCAGCCTTAGCTAACTTCTTGGAATCTAAATCCTTTGAATCAGCCAAGTGCTGTCTGAACTCAGGAGAGCAGGCATCATAAATTGACTCCAACATTACAAGATTCTTCATTCCTTCATAAGTGTTAACTCTGTAACCCTTAATCCATCCCTCTAAGTTTTTCAAACTTTCACTCACCCAGGTAGCCCAAGGGGTACCATCATGCTTTTTGAGGGTCCTAAACCTCTTAAGGTACTGGGAAGGGGTCTTCCCAAATCTAGCTATCAAAGCCAGTTTCACACATTCATAATCCTCCTTATCCACCTCCCCAACTCCATTACCACATCAGTTGCAACAGGGGGAAGCCTAGAGAACAACCAGGGAAGTAACTCATTCCCTGTCATGTCCTGGAGCCCATGAATGTACTCAAACATTTTTAACCAATCCAACACATCCAACTTAGGTTCATACATACCCACTAATTCCTTAGGCATCCGGGGTCTTTTGGGACTGGAACTCCTAGAGGAACCAGAGGAGAGAGGAGCATTTTCCACAGACAACTTCTTCATTTCTAGTTCATGATTAAGCTCTATTTCTCCGAGTCTTAACTCAGCTTGCTTCTGCTCAACCTGGGCATTCATTCTTATGAACTATAGCTCTTGGTTTCTTTCAGATTGAGCAATAAAACGTTTGTACTCTAATTCAAGCTTAATTTTTTCAAGTTCAAAATAAGCAGGGTTCCATGTAGGACCTGGTATAGGCCCAGTAGGTACAGTAGGTAAGGCAGACAGAGGCTCAGAGTGGCTAACTTCATTAGGTTCACTTTCCTCTTCTGACTCATTATCAAGACTTTGATTTAGATCAATACCATCACTGTTTTCTACATTTGCTGGGGGGGGTAGATTCCTCTGTACCACCCAGACTTTGGTTTTCTAACAATCTTCCTATAAGTTCCATTTTCTTGCCCTTCTCAGAGAGATTCTTATGTCTACACAATACTTTTAAGCAATCAGCAGTTTTGGCAGACAATGTTTCTAGGGTATAACTCTACATAGCAGACATAGTTAGAAAATCAGCTTTTTAGTGCTAAGCTCTGTGGTTAGTTGTCCTAAAGTGTTCAAAAAGCACACTAAAGTGTATACTCAATACAAATCCCACCGCTGTACACCAGTGTTAGGCCGAAACCTGTGCAGTTCCCTCTGGGACCACTGCAAAAGATTTAAGACTACAGGTGTTTGGCAGTAAACCCACTTGGTAGCAGTCTGTACCACACAGATTCACTTGGTAGCTGTGGCTGAGCAGTCAGACTTCCCTCAAGAAGAGTTAGGCAGTATACAGAGTATTCACAATAGGTCAAAAGGACACAGTAGAACAAGTAAACACTGACCAGAGCTTGGTGTAAAAGAGATATAATTATTTATTTAAAACCACATCTAGTAAAACACACAGGCACTAATGTTAAGCAGTTCAAAAACACGGTCACTAAAAGATATACACTCCCTTAAAAGAATATTAGACAAGTCTTAAGTAAAGCCCCACTTATTTTCGGACAGCGGTGAGCGCTTAACGCAGATGGCACTCTAATAATTCGTTTTAAAAAGGGAGAGAAAAGCAGAGTATAATTTGAAACAGATCCCAACACTTTCACAAGAACACAACAAGAGAGGAAGGCAAAGTAAAACCGTGAAGTTAGAGTTCAAAAGGCCGGATCCACTTTAAGAGGATCAGAACGAAATGTGTCCAAGGTCACACGGTTGAAGTGCACAAAAGTCTTGAAAAGGTTCAGAAAGAGTTGGACCAAAAGAAAGGGACCAGTTAGATGGTCAAGGCGGCCAGCCCAGTCCAGAAGGTTAAGGGATTATTACCTTGTAGCAATCTTTAGAAAGGGAGGCCTGGCGGACACAGTACCTTAAAGTGGTGAGAATACTCCAGCGGGGGCAGTTGTTCCAGGCAGCGGATGCAAGTCGGTGCTTCGTCCGGGGGAAGAGAGGATCTCGTCGGGGAGGAAGACAGGAGTCCGTTGCACTGCCAGGGAAGAAACCAGCCGCAGAGTTCTCAGGTAAAAGGAGCGGTCCTTTTATTCGCGGTCCAGTGGTAAGTGGCTATCCGGTTGCCGGGGCGCTTGGCACTGGCAATTCGATCACAAGACGTCCTGGGATGCGAGAAAAAGAAGGTAAACTGGTTGTGCCCACCAGTCAGGGGAAGAAGCCTCTCCAGCTGGGAGATCTTCTCTGTCGTCGGGAAGTGGTGAGTCGGTTCTGCAGGGCTCCACCGGTGGTGTCATCCTGGTAGGTCGGCTCAGCTTCTCCCTCGTCGGATTCTCAGGTCCTGTGGCGACTTCTGAAGTTCCAGTCCCCAAAGCCCTGCTTTTATGCAGCACACCCCCATTCACTCAGCCTAGCTGTCAATCAAACATGCTAAGTGGTGAGCCGGCTGGCTCACCACTTGGGCCAATCACACAAGAGTGCGACTTGAGGTACCAAGGTAACTAGGTCCAGGGTGCCTAAACCCCCTCGCACACCCCCTGTGGTACCCAGACAGAGTGGCACCAGTTTTGGAGACTTCTGTGGAGAAGCCCGCCAAAAAGTGGAACAAAGGGCTCGACTTGGGTTGGAGTCACAGAAGAGAACACAAACGCCATTTTAGAATCGAGTCCTGGCACAAAATACCAACCGGCGAATTAATATTAAATAAATAAACCGGCGGGCTATGAGAATTAAATAATTAAAGTTGGTAGCCTCGAACAATGGGAAAATCCCATAGGGATATATTCGCGGTCGAATATAAAAAGTAGTATCCACTGCCACCAGCCAAAACTCGATCAGGGGGGACGGAGACGTGCCCCCTCGACTAACAGACCCCGGGGCAATCGAATTGCCCCGACCAGTACGTCCACAATATGATGGTTTGTATCGGTTTCTGTTAATAATTTGGGACTAGTAAAGCCAATGGTGACTTTACATGCCCTGGGAGACAGTAGTCAGTCCCAGGGTATGGAGTCTATGGTGGGGTGTCACTATGACACCCCTGTGTCACTGCACGGAGGGTGCTGTGTAACACACATAGTAAAAACACATGAGACCCTATGGAGTAAAGGACCCCACAGCCCATAAAACACATAAACCGTCAAAGGAACACCATAAATCATGTCCAAGAGTGGGAGAAAAAGAGTCTCACTCTTGGCAGGAGAAAAAAACAAACTCCAGAAATCCAGCAAAGCTGCTGGGGGACTCACTAGGTTAGGAAATCCAGCCTAAAGAGAAAATTCTCCCTAACAGGAACCCTGAAAACCCACCAGTGCAGTAATTTGTAATTTAGGCTGGTGGCTAATTTATTTACTGTGGAACCTCGTGGCTCTGCATAAATCCTGTCCTCCCACTCATGGAGTGATCTTGGGCCAATCCCATATCTCTCTCTCTCTCTCTCTCTCTCTCTCTCTCTCTCTCTCTCTCTCTCTCTCTCTCTCTCTCGCTCTCTCCCCCCTCTCTCTCTCTCTCTCTCTTTCCCCCTTGCCATCTCTCTCTTTCCCTTTCTTTCTCTCTTGTTTCCCTAATCTGGCAAAATGAGGGAATACTTGAAAACAGAAAAGCCCTTAAAGTTGGGCTCGATATACATCTTCAAATGTATAATTCTGTTCACGAGAGGTGTAACCTAATTGTAGGGGTGTGGTGGGAGTATGATAAGCAAACACAGCATCAACCCCCATTCACCTACACCACCCACATGGGATAGGTTTACACCATTTGTCAGGCATTTGCAGCCAGTGGTCGTGCTTGTGGGCCCCCTCGTTTTGTACATCTGTAAGGATGAGGGTGGGAATCAAGATGCTGGGGCACTTTCTCTTCCATACATGCCTGGCTCCACGGCCCATCTTTAATACATACCATAACACTCAGAGTTGTTTAATAAGCAGGTTAAATCCGGGTTGCAAAAAGAGCTGCACGGCCCCATCTGTGCTGCAGGGCCGCTCCTTTCACACCACAGCACTCCCTGTCGCACAGCTTTGCTTTCTGACAGGGAAGGGGGACCCCCAGCAGAGTCCTGACCTCCCTACACAGGGATGGTGTGAGCCTAGGACGCAATGGTAAATACCAGTAAATGGTTTGTAAATTAGGATGGACAAGAAAATGAGCAGACATGCTCCCTTCACGTGTATTCTGTTTGCAGGGGGTCCATGCATGATGCATTTAGGGGCATGGCAGGACGGCTCATCTGTATACATAGTTACGTTGGCGCCATAAGTCAATAGGGACCCGTTCAATGGATGTTTGCATTATGCGCTCACTTCTTTTCATGTGCATATGAAGCATCTCTGCGAGCAGCAGGCACTGTACCCAGCGTGCACACGGTTCCTGCTCTACGTCCAGTGACATCCTGCTGGGAGTAATTACTTCTCTGTTGGCTGCTGACATCGGTGCATGCCCCTCTCCCCTAGATTTTTAAAGGCAGTCCCTGTCGGGTGGGGGAGACTCCCAGCTTTGAAGGCGATAGGGGGATCAGCAACCAGCCTAGGCATGTACCTGTGGCATGTGTCGTCCTTGTCGTTAGTCACTCGGCAGAAGAGCTCGTAAGGATAGCCCCAGCCCTTGCTCTTTCAGGAAGCAGTACAAGAAAGTAGGGTGGGTGTAACTTCGGCTTCGAGTGAGGATTCGAGAAAACCTTAGGCCGAAGCCGAATATATAGTTTTCAGCCGAATTTCGGCAGAAACTTACTCGAAGCCAAAGTTTGGTACACCCCTAGTTTACACCCTCTGTCCTCACAGGTCATCCCCACCCTCTCTGGTCCCCCTGTGTTGTTCCCTTGTGCCCCCTTTCCTGCACACAGGAGTCTGCCCTGCTACTTTCTGGTTTCACCATCACTGTCTTGTGGCCAATGCTGGATTTTACTTTTATGGACTTCATTGATTCACGGTGCGTTACCCTTTCTCAACTCTCAGGCTTGACTTACCTTTGCATCTTGTACTCATGGTGACCCTGATCATGCTGTTCCCATCTTCATCTTGTATCCTGGCTTGCAACATTATGTGTTACTACTGAATTCTGCAGTTGTATTCGCTCTCCCCTCTTGCTTCTCCACTCTTTTTGACTGCTTACTCGCTGTTCTATCTTCCCCTCTCCCTTTTCCTATCTCCTCCCCTCTTCCCCTTACTTTCTTCTATGCACTTACCCTATCAGAATTGTCCTTGGACCTAGTATGATAGCAACCTTGTCTGTCGCTCCCCCATCCCCTTACTGTCCCCCCTCCCTCCAGCACTATCTGAAACGTTGTCAGGCCTAGTACGATAGTCGCTTGTTTTGTTCCTCCCCTCCCTTTCTGCACCCCTCTCCCTCACCTTTTGTTTTTCTCTGGCTCTAACAGAAATATCATCAGGCCTAGTACGGTAGTCGCCTGTCTGTTTCCATTTCCTTCCTACTCTCCTCTTCCCTTCCTTACCTATGTCTTAGCTCTTGCACTATCTGAAATGTCATCAGGCCGAGTACGATAGTTAATTTCACATCCATTCTGTTCATGGCCTGTAAGAATGTCATTGTATTTTCCCTTGTTCCCTCCCTTGCCTTGAAGCGCTTTGAAACAAATTGTGTATAGGCGCCATATAAACGAACTATCATATCATATCATATCAATTGAATGGCAGATGGCATGAGCAATGAAAGATGGTGGGATGATTGGGTGGGGAGGCACGGTCAAGTCCACCGACCAACACCTGGGCTACCAGCTTACGTGCGGCAAGTGAATCAAATATTCCAGAAGGGTACAAGCGTGCCAACCAATTGTAGAGGGCCATATAACAAAGGGCCTTATAGTTTGAGAGCCAATGATATAATGTGTACTTAATAACTGTTGAAGATAACTTGCACTAGGGGTGGGCATAAGTTGTCTACCTGACTGTAGAGACCCAATCACAATCTAATAGAAAGTATACTTGGATATTCCCCTTGAGCCAACCACAATCCCACATAGGTTTTTTGAGTTTGCCACGTAGTATGATGTCACATATGATGAGTTTTTGTTATAAAAGAAGTGTTTTTTTATGGAAATCCGTTGAGACGATGCTGTGCGAAGTCTGTGGATGTCCGTTGTAACTCACTGTTTTAGACAATTGAAAATAAAACAATTGAGAGAGACATTTTTCCAACTTCCTGAGTCGGTCTTATTGTTTGGTGTAAGAGCTATTCTGCATCCCCTCCATCGTACAATATGTTACCTCAATTAAAAGGACCATAAGGGTTCACTTGGTAGCATGTCGAATGATTGGAAATAAGACCCATCAACCTGTAGACTCCAATGCTTTGGACGATCAGGCATCCTCCACCATTTAGCTGGAAGATCACAGGTTTCCTGTGGAGGGCGGTCGAATAGAAAACTTGCAAGAAAATCGAGATTGTGGGCAGGGTCCCTCTTTGACTTAATCCCTACCTGGTTTCCACAGGCGCTTTGCAGACGGAAAGTGAAAGTGGCCGATTGGAGGAGAGAGTCGATACCAAAGGCCTCCAGCTAAACAATTGAATGGTGAGTAGACTAAGGGGAATGGCAAATTGAGGGGATGGGATTGTGGTAATTTGGAAAGTAACAGGAAAAGTAACTAAAGTAACGAGAGCAATGAAAGAAATGGGAGATATTGTGCAGAAATAAAGAGAATAAGTGTATGAAGACAGAGAGATAGTGCCTGAGATTCTTAACCCAAAGGAGTTTTAGAAGAGGTTGTCTTACACCCCGATCAGGGTCAATAGGCTATGTATGGACAGGTCCATATAAGAAGACAATCTAAAGTATTATTAGGGTCAACATGATGAGGGTGATCACAGTGATTTGATATGAAAAGTTGACTAGTCTGTGTGTTTGTGTATTTTTGTCACACTAAGGTGTCGAAGAGCGACATATGTGTAAGGAAATTGAGAGAAGGTCAAGGAGGCATATTGTCTATTTAGGTAAACTGTCGGTGCCAACCCTGAGGTAGACTGAGATCATTGGAGAAATAAAGGTTTTGAGCGGTGATAGTTGGAGCACGCTCATATTTGTTGTTTTCATAAAGGTATTTTTGTAAATTCTGGTAAATATTGACAGTCAATGGTGACTCATCACAATGGGAGACATTACTCCTCTGATGCATTTATGTAAGTCATTGCCAAAACATATGCCCAAGTTCAAACACTATAGTGCAGAATGGGTGAAAGGCACGGCAGATAAGATGTTCATGCCATGGCCACAAGGGGGATAGCTGTCAAAAGCGATATTGCAACATATGACCACATACCTGCACGCTGCGTACACAGGGAAGAAATTCAAGAAAAAAGTTAGCTCTTTTATTGCTTTTGAAAATGTACCAGGAAGAGAGAGGATCCACCACCTGAAGAGTGGATGCTTTATCAGTGTAAGGAGGAAGGTGTCAAGCCTTCTGCTCCCCTTGCCTCGCCTGAAGTAGTAGTATAGAAGAGTTCCTCCCATTACAGGGAGCAACATCAGGGCCATATAGAACTTCGATATAGGAAGTATCGGCGATAGGATCGATAAAGCCTAACAAGAAGAGAAGGTAGTAAATCAGGAAGCCGACAGAAGGGAGATCAACCACCAGTCTTGCAATCACGAAACAAAGAGAATAATCCAGTCAGCCTTGAGCATAGAGCCTTATCTTTAAGCAGACTGACCTTAGATAATGGTGAAGGGGATGACAGTCACACTAGTTGTGGACTAGATATGTCAGACTAGGAGAGAGAATACTTCTGTGGGGAAGAGGGAGGAGGTGCATGTGCCCCAGAGGGAAGCCTGCAGGCGGACAAGGAAGTAAATTGGTCTGATCTAGAGCAATCTAAGGATGGGACGCCAGATCGTATAGAAAATCCAGAGCGTCCCAAAGGACGACCGTATAGCAAGAAGAAACAATCGCGCCATATGTAAGCAAGTTAAGGTCATTGCCAGGAAGAAGGCGATCAGGAACCATTGTCCCCACTATGGATAGGCAGACGATGGAAGCTGATTGCTTGGTAGAATCTACGCAGTTTGCCTTATTGGAAAAAGGAGGAGCAAGACCACAGTAGATTCCATGGCCAGAGATGGATAAGGATAATTTAAGGTGCAAACTCCCCAGTTTAACAGTGGTGTGGGAAAATGGATTTATGAATTAGAGGAAATACCTTGGCAATAGGGGACATTAAGGGTCTGCTAGCAGCCATTCTTCAGGAAAGAGCTAATGACATTTGGAAGAGAGCAAGCTATTCAATTGTCACGGCACAGAACACAGTGCACAATGGAGCGCTGTTTAATAATTGTAGAGCAGATGTCTGGAGAACTCTTAGAGCACTGTATCCTGACACATTAGACCTGGGTGCAATTATGACACGTAATATAAAGGAAGATGAGGATCCTCTTGCTTATACTTAGAACATTCAAGAGTGCTGGACTCTTGAAGCAAGTGAACCGAGGTAAAAAACGGTAGCAGTATTTTACCACATTTTATGTAAGGGGTTGCCCGAGCAGGTACAGATGCAACTCAAGAAGTTAGTGGGAATGGAAGTAGAGCCATGGGCTGAAATACAGTTGACTATAGTGCATCACTTTTGGCTGTTACAGGAGAAAAACAAGAAGAAAGACAAGGCTAGAAAACTTGAGGAAGCCAAGTTAGTTCAGAAGAAATTGTCAAAATATGCCATAGAAGGGGTGGTATTGAGAAACGGAGAAGGACTGGGAGTACAGCAAGCAACGGGTACATCGCAGGTGAATAATCAACGCCCGATGGACCAAGGAGGAAATACAAGGTAGAGGCATAGGCTACAGAGGAAGCGGTGGATTCCAAAATAATCAAGGTGGGTTTCAAAATGCACAGAATGAAAATCAGAATACCCAAGGAGGGTTCAACCAAGGGGGACTAGTCGGATGCGCTCCTCTTATATGTTGGACATATGGGATGACAGGGCGCATTGCGCGCGTATGTGGAAGCCAAGGCTATGTACAGAATTGTCAATTCCCAAGAGTGGGTTCTGCTTATGCTCCAGCAAGTAGCTCACAAGCTAGGGAAGGGTTCGCCCAAGATCAAACGGTGAATCAGGCACAAGCGCCGCAAATGCAACAGGCACAGCAACCAAAGCAAGAAGCATTGAATCCACTGCAAGGACAGTTGCAGCATGTCCCTATGCAGATACAGCAGAATGCAAAAAACAGGACAGCTATTGAAACCTAGAATAGTGGGTGTCACTGTGGTGGGAGGGAATCCTTTCACAGGTACATGGGTATGCAGGTATTGACACTAAGACAGCTCACAGGGCAACTTGATGTGTTCAGTACTATCAGTGACACCAGACCCCAAGAGGAGCAAAGGGTTGATGTAACGATAGGAGGCAAATGTTTTTTGTTTCTAGTAGACACTGGTGCTACTCGCTCATGTATACAAGAGGGAACATATCCAATGTCAAGAATTGCCATGAATGCTCCAGGGTTCTCTGGAGCTACGAGTCGAGTTCCTTTTACTGATGACTTTCCAGTCTCTATAGGAGAGTGTGAAATGTCTGTTCCATTGTAGTATTCACGGCAGACACCAGTTAATATTTTGAGATTTAATGACAAAGCTTAACATGATTTCTTTTACTGATGAAGGCATAGTGTATTCCGCTCCTGGAATACACTACATAAATGTGGGCGAATTTATACTCACTTTTGCAGGGCAAGTGGCTCTGTGAGGTGTACCGATGGAGCCAGAAGTTTTTCTTTATGGCGTGAGCATTCTGATACCATGGTTACCTGGCTTAGTGGAAACAACACTGATGATACCTGACGAATTCTTGCTTAGACCATAAATACCTTGGACGAAGAGGGGGCACAGACTATCCCCCTAGAGTTAGATGAAGCCAGAGTACGAGGGGAAATGGCAATTCTCGAAGGAAGAGATGACGAGGGTAGACTGTGGAGAACAGTGATTGCCATTGGGGAAGGGTGTATATCAACTGACGTCACTGATGATGACATGTTTAGAGATGATCTATCAGACGATGAAGTAGTGTTCTCTATGAGCATTACATATTGGGTTAGAATAGAGAAAAGGGAGATCCTTCTGTGCATGGCGATAATGCGGCAGTGCCCAGCATTTTCTGACGAAGACTTAGAGAAGGTGCCAAGCGCCAGAGAAGGTGCCAAGCGCCGTATGGACTACAGGCCCTTATGATGTAGGCCTATTGAAGGGAATAAGGGAAATTAAGAGAAAATTTAAGCCAGGAGCGATTTTACCTCGAGCAAGACCGTACCCCATGTCTCGATAGGCTGACAAGGGCATTTTTAAGACTATTTCAGCACTGATGGAACAAGGTTTCGTGGTGCTGTTGCAATCATCGTGCAACACCACAGTGTACCCTGTGCAAAAATCAAAGGGAGAGTCGTGGAGATTTATACAAGATATGAGACCGATTAACCAGATTGTAGAGGCAGAGTTTCCTTTAGTTCCTAATCCTGCGATGATATTATGAAGTATCCCAGTAGAAGTGCGATATTTCACAGTGATAGATTTGAAAAGTGCGTTTTTGTCAATCCTGTTGCACAAGGACTCACAAGACTTGACTTCATTTACGTTCCGCAAAATCCATCTAAAACACAATAGGCTGCCTCAAGGGTACTGTGAGTCCCCATCGATCTTTAACAGGGTCCTACAGATGGACCTAGGAAATATTGATTTGAAGAGCGCCCTGATACAGTACTTGGATTGCATTTTGATTTGCAGCACTACTGAAGACGAGTGCAGGCAAGACTTGATTCAGTTAATGATTATCCTTGCAGACAAAGGATATAAAGTAGACAAAGAGAAGTTACAGTACTGTCAGGAAGAGGTGTTGTATATAGGCCAGTTGATCTCACATGACGGAAAGAGGGTAACACCTGAAAGAGCTGAGGCGATTATGAAAACTGCAAAACCGCACACAGTGAAGCAGATGAGACCGTTTTTGGAACTATGTAATTATGTTAGAGCATGGGTGTTTGACTACAGTTCGTACACAAGATCCCTTTTGTAGGCTCTAAAGAAAGTCCAGATAAACAAGGAAAAAATAGAATGGACTGAGGAAATGGAGGGAGGATTTGAAGAGTTGAAAAAAGCTATTTGCACAGATACGGTTTTTGGAATCCCCAATTATGCTGAGGAGTTTTTTTTGTTTTCACGCACAAATGGGATAGTTATGGCAGCAGTGCTTACACAGAGAACTACATTAGGGTACAAACCTCGGGCATATTACAGTGGGATTTTAGATCCAGTTATGAAAGGACATTTTCCTTGCGAACAGTCATTAGCAGCCGCCGCGTTCGCAATTGAGAAATTTACAAGTATTGTAATGGGTTGCTCTATGACGCTTTTTGTAGAGCCTGTTTGTTTGCCATTTTAGAGAAACCCGAAGGCACATTGACATCCCAGTGAGCTTCTGCATATGATGTAATGATCTCAAATCCAGCGATTAAAAATGTCAGATGTAAAATAGTGAACCCTACCACATTTGTAGCTGAGCCAGTGGCAGAGGGCGAGCATGTGCATGACTGCATGAATTATACAGAGTTTTATGTTGAAATACTGCACCAAAAGGAAAAGCGCTGTCAGGATGGGAGATTCTCTTTATTAATGGTTCTTTGAAAATTGATCAAACAAGTGGAGAAAGGCATTTTGGTGCAGCTGTAGTGAGACATAGAGCAAATGACAAGTTTGAGGTTGTAGCAAGTGGCAGACTGTCTCATTTTTCAGCGCAAGCAGCAGAATTGGTAGCACTTATTGTCATGCTCAAGAATCCTGCATGGCAGGAAGTGACGGTGTACAGTGACTCGCTTATGGGACTTCAACCATACATGCAGGGCTAGCACATTGGAAAAGAAGGGGCCAGCTCAGAGCTGACGCCAATCCTGTGCAGTACGCCTCTTTATTGGACAGGCTTATTAAGGCACTTCAACTTCCGGTAGCCATAGCGATAGTTAAATGTGCAGCGCACACTAAGAGAACTGACTTTGTCTCTTGTGGGAATGAAGCTGCAGATACAGAAGCCAAAAGGGTTGCATATTCACCAGATATTTTAAGTTTTGATACTCCAGATGTGGAGGAGAAATTAGTCGCAATTAATGGAGATTCACGGCAGTGCACCACAGGAAGAGCAGGAATTATGGAAGCGAAGGGGATGTTCCTTATCCCCCACAGAAGCATTATAGACCCTGATTGAGACTGGGTAAGTATGGAGACTGACCCAGAGCAACAAATTCATAAACCCCAACATTGTTACCCAGATGCTTCTGTCAAGGTATAGGATCCGTGTGCATTATCAGTACTGGTGGATACTGGATCCCAAACCACCCTCCTGTCCAAAAAGGCCTTTGACCAACTGAATTCAGGAAGTGGGGAGAGTCACCAAATTTCCCTCACAGCTCTTCCTGGACAACTCCAAAACTTCGATGGGAATGATATTTCCATCGAAGGGGCTGCAGATCTGGAGATCAAAATTGGGTGACATAGGGTGAACCACCCAGTGACAGTCGTCATTCCGGAGGGCGCAGCTTGTCTACTGGGGAATGATCTCCTTCGTAGGTTATCAACCCTGAATGAGTGCGCGAAGAAGGTCCTTTGGACTCAGACTAACCTGCCAATCAAATTCAAACAAAGTACAAATTATGTGAGTTTGAATGGCACATGCCACATGATTGAACAGCGGTCCGGCAAAATAGAATCCCATTTTAGGAACAATCAAGTCCCAGATATTACCGTAATCTCTGTAGGAGGACAAACTGGTGATGGGAACCCTTCTCCTTTTTTGTTTGTTTGTTTGTTTGTTTATTCATTTTTAATGTGCACCAGACCCAGGAGTATCGGGGCGCAGCAGATTACGACAGATGCAAAGCTTAAAATATTTGTTACAAAACATAGGCAAGGATACAACATATTTACAGGTTTAACAGTATTGTAAACTATAGGCAAGGGTACAGCAAATGATCAGAATATAAACAGAGTGACATCTATATACAGCAGATATTTGATTGACTATACATACGAACTACCGAGGAGTGGGTGGCCGGGCCTACCGGTCAGTAGATTTGAGCAGGTTTATGTAGTTACCTCTAAAAATTAAGTATGGTCGATCTTCTCAGAGTGGGTGTAGCAAGGTGTTCCAGAGTTTGGCAGCTTTCGCAGAAAATCTATTGCCACTTACCTTAGTGAGTCTGAATCTGGGAATGGTGAGGCAGTTCCTGTTGCTAAGTCTCAAAGGTCTGCTAGAAGTTCTCCTATGGAATCTATCCGTGAGATAACTGGGGGCAGCAATGTTGAGTGCTTTATGGGTCAGGGAAGCCGTTTGTAGGAGAATTTTGTTTTAGGTCGAGAGCCAGTTGTTTTGGTGCCTGGTCACTGAGATATGTGATCTTCTGGTCACACCAAGTGCAGCTCTTAGGGTGTTATTTTGGAGGATTCGTATCCTCTGAATGATTGATTTATTGGTGCCAATGTAAAGGGCATTGCAAAAATGTAGCCTGGAAAGAATCAAGGCTCTGGCTAAGATCATGCAGTTGTCATTCGACAAAAAGGGTTTGCCTGTCCTAATGAGCTTACACGTGTAAGCGGTGGCTGAGGCCATTGATTTCACCTGTTTGTCGAAGGAGAGGGTAGAGTCAAGGTAGAAGCCAAGGGTCTTTACCTCCTTGCCCACCTTGATGAGGTTCCCATCAATAGTAAAGGATGAGTACTCCTGGCCTAGTTTCTTTAGGTTAGAGTGGGTGCCCAAGATAAGGAGCTCAGTCTTGTCATCATTCAGGCAAAGACCGTGGGTAGCCATCCATGCCTGGATGATACACTCTATTCACCAATGCCAAATCCTTGTGATAATCCCCGGAAACTGGGAGGAGAATCTGAGTATCATCTGCATAGTTAGTGTAGGTGATACCCAGAAGGTCCAAATCATCAAACAGGGGCTTGGTGAATATGTTGTATAATGTTGGGGAGACACAGGAGCCCTGGGGGACGCCGCACCTGATTGGAATAGGGTCCGCTGCTGCTGACGGGGAGAAGACCCTCATGGTTCTATCGCTCAGGAATGATTCAATCCATTTGATGGCCTCTGTGGAGAAATGGGCCTCCGAGTCCAGGTGTCCACATAGAACCTCATGGTCCACGAGGTCGAATGCGGCTGAGAGGTCTAGTAACAGGAGTAGAGCCGATTTGCCTTTGTCTCTTAGCTCATCGATCTGGGATTTCAAGTCGATGAGGACGGTTTCCGTTCCATGCAAGGGGCTGAAGCCTTATTGTCTTGCTCCCAGGAGATTGTGAAGTTCCAGATATTTTTGGATCTCAGTGTAGGCAATCTTATCCAGTATTTTGAGAAAGAAGGGTACCGTTTTGAAAATCAACCTCCCTCACAGTTCTAAGTGGCATTCCACACTGGAAGGAAATACTATGAAATGTTATACCAATCTACAATCACAAGAAAACCCAAATCCCATGACAAAAGATGATGAAAAACCAGCTCAAAGTTTGACCGACATCCAGACAATGGGTGAACAGCTATTTTTCCTCATTCAGGTAAATGAAGGGGGAGCCTGTCCTCGCCAGAGTATGCCTGAATAACGGAAGAAGCTAAATCAGCAAAGCATTATTCAGGAAACTCCCAAAAGATAGACCATTCCCACGTTTAAATTGATTGATAAGTGGGAAATGGGCCTGGAAACTCCAAAGTCAACATCTCCTGCCTAGCAGGTGCATGCTAAAAATTTCCATTGGCGACAAAAGTATAGAACATAATTGTTGGGTTGTGAGAGATGTCCCCTCCACCTTTTACTGAGGCAGTGACATTGTCAATCGATTCGCAATTCATTTGGACCTAATTAATAACAAAGCCTGGTCCCCGACTGGGGGTAACCACATGGGCTTTGACAACACTGAGAAAGCATTTTGGTCAGCTCAATTGCTGCTGTATGTGGCTGAAGCTTATGTGAGAGAAGAGGTTAGCATCCCAGGAAAGGTGCGACAATTTACAATTTCCCCTAAAAATGAAGAGAGGACAGAACCTCAAAAACAAGGACGCCTATATAAATCTGAATTATCATCTCCAACAGCAAGGTTTGTGTTTACATCCAACACCCCTAGTTGACCTAGAACATGACACCATTCAAATATTGGAGGATAACAGCGACCCTCAAAGTATCACTTTGGGCGCAGACACCTTTATTGGAATGATGGTTGATACCCAACATTATTCTATTGATTTATGTAATGAGATAATTGGACCAATTCCAAATGACGGCTACAATTTTAACTGAGATATCCCTCCGGAAAAGATTTTCACAAATCAAGGGGGAATTTCTTGTTGTACTCTTCCTGCCTTTATTGTGTGGAAGATGTGACCTGTGACATCAGGAAGGATGAGGTGGTATTCCGAATCAACAGTACCTACCTCCCATCCTTGAAACCTCACGTCCAGGCCAACACCATAACAAGAGATCCCTCTACCCAACTGGAGGATACCGCCAAAATTGCTAAGCCCAAGGTCTTTCCAGGCTTTAAGCAGATGGTCAAAAAACAAATCAATCTCGCTGATGCCTGTGAGACTGAGGAGCAAAAGCAGAAGCTGAAACATGTGTTTTTTTGGATTTTCAGGATATCTTTGCAGTGGATTCTTATGATATTGGACGCACAAAGATACATTCAACCACCATAGCTACGGACCCCGAGATGGCTCCAGTATTTGTGAAGCAATACCGGTTACCTCTCATGTCTATAGAGTCACTTATGGGATTATTAAAAACGCAGAATCCCATGGGATAATTCGTCCAATCCACAGTACCTTTAACAACTCGGAACAGGGGATACTCAACCCAATGGCCAATGGAGACTTTGGGCAGACCTTAGGGAGTTAAATAAATGGGTCCACATGCCAAGATGGCCTCTTGCCTACATTGATCAGGGACTGGCCTAGATCCAAGGGTCAAAGGTGTATACCCCCATTGACCTGACCAACAGGTACTGGACAGTACCCGTGAGTAGGGAAGACCAGTACAAGCTTACCTTTCCCTTTGGGGGGCAGCAATACACGTGGACTCAGACCCCCTTTGTATACATAAACTCTAGCAATTAATTCAATATCTTCCTGCACAAGGCCATGCCCAATTTGGGGGAAAGTGGAAACCTGGCCTATGTAGATGATGTCTTAATCAAGAGCTCAACTGTGGAGGAACACATAGCTGAAATATGCTATGTTCTGACCCAGTTGCAGAAAGCCGTAGCAAAACTGTCCTTTCAGAAGGCACAGTGGTGTAAGACCCACGTGAACTTCTTAGGGCACAAAATCACCCCTGAGGGTCTTAGCCCCCAGGTGAAAAAGGTGGAAGCATTATTGAAATTGAAAGACCCTAGTACTCTGCGAGAAACAAGCCTTCTTGGACTCCCTAATTATGGTAGAACTTTCATTGAAGATTATGCATAGGACACACAACTCTTGGTCTGTTTATTAAAAGCTGGGGTAAAGTGGCAGTGGGGTCCAGACCAATCTGAGGCAGTAAAACAATTAAAGATAAGCCTTTCCCAATCCCCTTGTTTGGCATACCCCATAAAGAACAAGGAATTCTTCTTGGAGACTGGTTTCTCACATACTTGCTTAATGGTGGTATTATACCAAAAGCATGACAAGGTCAAAAAAGTAATCTCGTACACGAGCAAGACTTTGTCCTCTGTGGAGGAAAAATTCAATGATTGTGAAAAGGCACTCCTGGCAACGGTTTGGGCATTGACGAATTACAGCCCATTTATCCAGGGGCAGCACATGATCGTGGGGACTCCTCACCAACCCTTACAATATCTTCAAAGTGGCTGAATCCAAATAGGCAATGTGAGTAATTCCAGAATGACTTCCTGGATTCTGTCCATGGAAGGCTTTCCTGTGGAGGTCAGATAAAGCCAAAACAAGAAGAGTCCTCTAGTGCAACGATTGGCTGACTTGCATGAATGTGCTCAAGAAAACTGTCTCGAGGACGAAAGTCTAAGGACCAATGACAGGACCAATGACAAATTGGAGGCGTTCCTTACTTCCCCGAATAAAGTATATGAGGAAGACACGTGTCAGGGGATATCCACATTTTATGTAGATGGGTGCTCCTACCATGTTGACAATCAAGCGAAAAAAGAACTAGTGGCTGGCATTCAGAATGTCTGGGTGAGTGGGGCTCTGGAACTATTTGCTGGGTACAAAATAGGTCTCCTAAGTAGTCAGGTGGCAGAGTTGATGGCGGTACATCAAGCTATCCTCACGGCCATGCAACACCAACTCCAAGAACTGGTCATAATCACTGATTCAGATTATGTCAGGAATGGGTTTGTGGAACACCCGATTATTGGAAAAATCGAGGCATGCTGTGTGCGAATAACAAACTGCTCAAGCACGGGAAATTAATCCAATCAATTGATGATCTGGTAACCTCTAATGAGATGGCCATCTATTGGAAGAAGATCAGAGGTCACTCCAAAATAGAGGAATCAGACAAAACCGGAAATGACCTGGTTGACCAGTTGGCCAAAACCGCAGCCATTCATGGGGATCTCCTAGAAACCGAATCCCTGTTGGAGGAAATCTAGGTTGCTGCTGTCACCAGGCCCCAAACCCATGCCAGAAATTAACTCTCAACTGCCCAGTGGAGTAAAGGATCCCCAGATGCAGATTTGATTACTGCACAAAAAGAGGACCCAGTTGTTGGGAAATGTTATCAACATATTGAAGACCCTGTGAATTTTCGTCTGACAGAATCCGATTATATCAGGAAGGAGGAGCTCTGGTTTTGATGAAGTTTTCCAAAATGTTCCGAATACAAGACTGTTTGTTGGTACAGAGATCCATATCTGGATGTGACCAGTGAATGGTACCTACCTCATTCTGAAGCCTGATGTTAAGTCACGCCCATGACGCAGGCACAGCCAGTCATAGGGGGTTTCATACAACATAAAAAACTAGCGAGATGTTGCATATTGGCCACACATGTGCCAGGACCTCGACATCTACTTAAAGGGGTGTCTTGTGTGTGCTCCGTTTCAGCTGAGTTCTCGCACAAGCAGACATCCACTACAGAAAAGGGGAATGACACTGCCGTGGCCGGATTTGCGAGTCGATTTCATTGGGGTAGTGATTCCCCCCTCTAGAGGAAACCAGTACATGTTGACCTTAACATGCTTGTTTACCAAGTGGGTAGAATATCTTCTGGCCCAAATTGTAAGGCGGAGACAGCTGCCGCACTAATGATCAACCATATCTTCTCTTGTTTTGGCCTTCCCCAACGGATTGAGTTAGGCAGAGGAAGTCATTTTACCAGCGAGGTGATGACCAAGATGTGGGAGATACTAGGGGTAAAGAGAACTCCACATTGCCTACCGCCTAGCCTCAGCCGGGGGAGCTGAGAGGTGCAATAAAACAATTGTGGGCATCTTGAAGATCGTAGCAGACTCAGGACCTAGTTGGTCATATGGTCCACGCCGTCTTCTGCAACCAAAATGTCTCCATTTGAGCTCATGACAGGATGAAAAATGGTTCTACCTCAGCATCTATTCTACAGAACTCAAGAGCAGTCCCTGATCAATGCATCCATGACGCATGAGTACATTGAACATTTACAGAAACACCTTCAGCACGCTTCTGCTTATGCTCAGTGCAATTTAGAAAAGTCAGCAGAAGGAATGAAAGCCTACTATGACTTAAAAACTTCCAAGAAGGAGTACGAAGTAGGAGACAGGGTCCACCTGTACAACTTCCAAAAGAACCCGACGAAGGAGTGGAAGTTCCTGCCCTCTTGGCGTGGTGCCTTTGAGCTTGTCGATAAAATCTCACCTGTCTCCTATAAGATCCGCATCCCCAGAGGAGAGCATACAGAAGAGAAATGGGTCCATATCAATCAGTTGAAGAGCTGTCACTCCTGACAGACTTTACGACTGATTGAAGAACCCAGTGAAGGTAGAGCCCAGGAACCATCTGAAGAATAAAAGGAAAGAAGGGAAACCCGGATGGATAACATCACACATTTACAGGGAGTAAAACCATTTATACTTATAAGGAATGTACCAAAATTAGAGAAAGATAATGTTGTTGAATTGTGTATGTCAAGTGAAATCAATGTTAACATTTGATTACAATGTATAAACTGTTGTTTTGTTGTTCAAGTTGTATCCCTATTTACTTGGGAAAGATGTACTGTATAAAATACTTTTTTTTTCTTGCATGTTGTCTCTACATACTTTTTATTTTGTCAAAATCTTTTTTATTGAAATATTGATTAAACATTAAATTCATCAGATGTCATTGCAGGTGGTAACATAGTTAATCTCAAAATCTATGAATCAACAATTTAATTCAGCATCTTTTGCAGTTCATCCGTCATAACAATTTCCACAGCGTTTGTAGTAAGGCTAAATTCATAGTTTGCCGCTGCAATTGTTCCAACAATTAGTCTCTTAATCAAACATCAACATTTCATTTTAACTTTTTGTAATTCATCAAGTATATAAAATTTCATAATAATCCTCTGGATATAGGATAGCGTAGCTCTTTAAACTGAGGAAAAGCAGGAGAAACAGAAAAAAAAGAAAGGAAAGGGACCTCACCAAAGTTACCAACAGATCGCTGCATTGACCGGTGAGGGGTTGTATCTCTCCCCCTTTCAGATGTCCATCTGGTGGTTACTTTCACCGTGTCAGAGGCGTGTCAGGGCTGAAAAAGGTATTTAATCAGTCTGGGCTGGAAAAACATATGTTCTTTTTCTGCAATATGATCCAAAAATGGTCCCCAGACGCTTGTGAATTTGGGTGTCTGACTTTCTGTCGCCGCTGTTAATTTGTCCACTCCCAAGAGTTCCCATACCTTTACCCACCAGTATGCTTTGTGGGGGCCCTCTATTTCCTTCAAGAATCATGCTCGTCTGAGTCGGGCCGCCATAAGTAGTTGAGTAATCAGGCGGGCAGTAGGGCCAGAGCGGGGGTAGGACCCATCTTCTGGTGATTCGCCTAGCAGCATTACTAGTGGGTCCATGGGGAGTAGGATTCCACATATGTCTTTGATCTTTCACCTAATTTCCAACCATTAAGTTTGAATGACCGGGCAGTGCCACCACAGGTGACCCAGATCTCCCTTGGCCCCGCAGCCATGCCAGCACATGTCCGGATATTCAGGGTTTATCCCATGTAGCCTCTGTGGGGAGAAATACCATCAATAGCAGATCTTAAGTGCACATTCCCTTACAGCCGTGCACCTGGAGGACCTATGTGCTCTGTCCCAGATTCTCTGCCACGACTCCGGGGATATCTCAATTCCTAGTTCTCTCTCCCAAGCCAACATGTAAGGGAGTTTCTCGTCCTCTGGGACATTTTCCAGGAGGCGATAACACACTGCTACTCTATGTGAACGTTGGCCTTCCGCAACCGTTAGTTCCAGGCCTGGGGGGGACCTAGTGGCAGCCTTTTGGTGGTCGGGTTGGTAATCCAATGCCGTAATTGTATGTGTTTAAATCTCTCGGTCTCAGGGAGAGTACATTTCTCTTTGTATTGGGCAAAGGTCAGTGGCACATTGTCGTTATAGTGCTCCTGCAGTCTCAGGGGTCCTTCTCTTGACCAGTTTTGATAGGAGTTGACCTGGAGCCCAGGAGTAAAGACTGGGTTCTGTGTGATTGGGGAGAGGGGTCCCAATCCTGGAGGGAATCCCCTTAGTTTGCACTGTCTATCCCAACAATGAAGGGTTGACCCCGTAGTCGGAAGGAGGGGTTTCCGGGCGGACCGCGCCTCTTGCGGAAGTAAGGGAAGATGGGAGAGGGGCGCTCCAGAAAACAATTGTTCAATGTCCTGCCACTTGGGGGGGTCAACTGGGTTGGTCCAGCTCAAGATGGGGGCAATTTGGGTTGCTCGATAATATCTTAATATAGAGGGGAGCCCAAGGCCTCCCAGCTGTCTGCCCTGAGTGAGGATCTTGCGCTGATTTCTTCTGGCTGTTTTCCGCTGCTAGATAAAATGATTTATCTCTTTCTGTACATTTAGTAAGTCTTGCTCTGGAATGAGCGCAGGGAGTGCCTGCAGCGTGTAGAGAAGCCTAGGGAGCAAGGTCCTTTTGACTGCACTTATGCGCCCCAGCCAAGATATCTCTTGAAGGGCCCACTTCTGTAAGGATTCCTTGGCATCCTTTAGTAGAGGGGGGATGTTGGTTTTCCGTAGGCCTGAATAGGTCGGGGTCAAGTGCACCCCAAGATACGTAATTTTAGAACTTTCCCATCTGAGAGAGTAAGTGTTCTGAAAGACGTTTAACGCGTGTGGTGGTTCAGATAGATTCAGGCCTATCGATTTAGTTGTGTTTATCGTGAATCCCGAGATCGCCGCAAATTGGCCAAGTAGACCCATGAGTGGGGGGACCGAAACTCGGGCATCCCTTAGGAAACAAAGCACATCGCCTGCATAAAGTGTGACTTTGTGGCATTGGTCTCCCACCTTGAAACCCCGAATTTCAGGGTGAAGACGGATATGTTGGGCTAAGGTTTCCATCACTAGAGCAAATTCCAGTGGTGATAGGGGGCACCCTTGCCTAGTCCCCCCTACCAAGGGGTATCTGGGATGTCCATCGGGAGTTGACTCGTATTCGGGTGGAGGGGATCTGAAAGTTCGATAGAACCAATTTAGAAAATTGTGGGCCAGACCCAAAGCCCTTCAGGACTAATTGCAAGTATTCCCAAGACATGCTATCGAATGCCCTATTGGCATCCAGGGATAGGAGGGAGTGAGGACCCAGAACCGATGGAGCCAGGGCTATCAGGTCTATTGCTCTGCGAATGTTGTCATGGGCAGATCGACCCTGGATAAAGCCTGTCTGGTCCCTGTCTATTAGAGTAGGTAAATTCTCCCCCAAATGCTGCGCCATGATCTTGCTATACAGCTTAGCCTCCGTATTGAGCAAGGCTATGGGCCGGTAGGATGAACAATCTGCCGTGTCCTTCCCTGGCTTCAGAATTAGGGTTGTGTTCGATTCTGCCATGGACTGTGTAACAGTACCTGATTCCCAGCATACATTGAATAGCTTCGTGAGATGCGGTGTGAGCTGTTTACAGAAGGTTTTATAAAACGTATTTGTGAAGCCATTTGGGCCCGGAGCCTTGCCAATAGGGAGTGATTTAATAGCTAATTCCACTTCCTCAGAGGATATTGGACCTTCTAAGGGTTCATGTAGAGCTTGTGGCAGTTGTGGCAAATCTGCCTTATTTATTAAATCCTTGGTGGCTTGTGAGTCCCCCCTATGCGGGGCCGCATGGTCCCTAAAGAATTCCTCCACAATATGGCATTTCCCCTCTTCGGATGAGGTGCTCTTGCCTTTTTTATCCCCCAGGAAGTCTATCCTATTTTGTCATGTCTGTTTCCCTAACTTGGCTGCTAGTAATTTATTAGCCTCGTTTCCTTTGGTATAAAAGAATTGTTTGGTACGCATCATGCAGTAGGCCGCCTTCCCCATATGGTATGCCTCAAGCGCTTTCTTAGCCATACGCATGTCTCCTAATGAGCGCCGTGAGGGTTTCTTTTTGTGTGCCTCCTCTAGTCTACGGGCTTCCCCCTCCAGCTGTTCCGGGAGTAATCTCCTGGCCCTCCCCCGTTGTGCTGCTTGCTCGATGAAGTGTCCCCTGATCACTGCTTAACTTGCCTCCCAAACCGTGCCCCAGCTCACATCATCAGTGTCGTTCTCACTGAAGTATAGGTCCAAGGATTCTCTAATATGGGGACGAATCGCGGGGTCCTCAAGGAGGAATTCATTTAACCTCCAGGAAGGTCTCATGAGAGGGGTAACCTGGGGGGGGGAGCTATAGCTAATAGGACCGGAGAATGGTCTGCCAGGGTCTCAGGGAGAATGTCTACCTCCACCACCTCCTGGATGAGCGAATCTGATATAAGAAACATTTCCAATCTTGAGAATCCCCCCTGAACAGCTGAGAAGTAGGTATAGTCCCTCTCATCTTGATGACAGTACCTCCACGCTTCAATCAAAGAGTGTTCTTTCAGCAGAGAGATAAGGGCCCTGAAGTTGTTCTTGTCATTTACTGTTGGCGGGAGCGTCTTGTCAACCAGGGGATTAATTACCACATTAAAATCTCCACCCAGAATCACTTCACCCTCTGCATGTTCAAGTAAGGCTTTCGACAGTTTCATAAAAAACAGATCTTGTTTGATGTTAGGGGCAGCGTGATTTTGCGACCATCCAGCATGGCGTCGACCAACAGGAACCTCCCTTCCTAATCTCATACCACCCCTATGGTTTTAAGGGAAATCCCCCTGCACACTAGGATGGCAACACCTCGCTTCTTCAGTCCACTTGAGGCAAAAAATTTGGTGGGGTAGAGCCTATCATTAAGGCGGAATTCATCTGCAGGTCGTAAATGGGTCTCTTGGAGGAATAGAACTGATGCATCCAAGGTAAAGTTCGGGGTTGCCATAAACCTGTCGCATGAGTTTTCGCTTTAAATAAGCCCCCCCAAGAGGGCCCAGGGCAGGATACCCAGCCAGGCCGATCATTGCAATGAAATCTGTAGGAGGTCTGTGGTGAGTGAGACAATAACCCCAACTTAATGCCTTCAGGTTAAACTCAGGAAAATAATCAAAACAAAAACATACAAAACAAAAGAACCAGGCTACTTTCATTGCGGATCGTGCTATTCCCACATCCAGAGTCAACTTTAACCAAGTGTGAAGTATGTTGGGCGCCATCCACTCAGGCTCCCAAGCCGATTATCATACGGAAGTTGCCATTGCCCTTAAGTACCGCCAAACAGAGCATGCAGTGAAGGTGTGGAGCTGCGTAACTTACACATTTATGTTGGGACAAACCAGTTTCCCCATGGTCTCCTGGCCCAAGGCCAAAGGTATGGCGTCCCTGGGTGAGTCCAAAGAGAAAAAAGATAGAGGTATCTTCAGAGGTCCAAGATCCCCCGCTTGGCCGCAGTGAGTCTGCTTTGACAAAAAGCATCGGGGGCCTGGTAGAGACCTCCGAGGTGGCCGTATCTTCTCTGTGCAGGACATGAATGTTCACTACGGCCGGGTCAGGTGGCAGCCCAGCCTTCCTCCTCCCCCGGATTCCGGGCTGAGGTCTCCTCAGGGCTGGTAGTTGTTTTCTCTAGTCCAAGTTCCTGGCACGGCTGTGTCGCAGATCGGTGCCGCCGCCGGATTTTCCCTCGTCCAGTTTTCGGCAGGGGGTGTGGAGTAGACCCAACCATGTTCTGAGCGTGAGGGTTTGACTCACCATTATTAGGCACCTCCAACATCAGGGCTCTCGCTTCTTTCTCAGAAGAGATTACATAATGTTGACTATGCTAGTCAAAGATCAGATTACAAGGAAATCCCCAGCGATAGCAGACCTTCCGGGTTCTCAGCCAGGAAGTTACCCTCTGCAGACGCCGTCTACATGCCAGAGTGTAGGGGGCCAAGTCCTGGAAAAGCTGAACCTTCGTGCCTTGGAATTGTATAGAGTCTGAATTCCTGGCTGCCGCCATGATCGCTTCTTTCTGGTGAAAAAAGTGTACCCGGGTGAGCACGTCTGTTGTCATATTGCAAGTTGGGCTGAGGAATATACCCAGTGGGTTCTATCTAGCTGTAATTCTTCATTTGGCGAGAGGTCGAGAAGGGATCTGAACAATGTCTCTACATATTCCGCTAGATCTTGGTCAGGGATCTGTCGGGGGACCCCACGGAGGCGCACATTATTCCGTGTCGACCACTTTTCCAAGTCGGCCTGCTTTGCCCATATGTCTTCAAGCTGCTCCTCAATGACCTTCATCCTTTCTGCTAGGGCCTCGTTGTTATGGGATTGTTCACATGCTGTGTTTTCCAGGTCGTTGACCTTCGATTCTATCCCGCCAAGGTGAGAGGTAAGGTCTGCGAGGGACTGAGCCAAAGAGTCTTTAGAGGTCTTGATCTCTTCCTGGATCTCTTGGGTAATGTCCTGTTTGAAGGATCTAAGCATTCGCTCCAATTCCTCCTTGGACATCGCCATGTTTGGGCGCAAATTTGAAGATAGGGCAGGGTGAATTTCGGCCGTGACCAGGCGTGTGGGAGTTGGGTCCACAGGTTGTGGTGCCAGGTAGGCCTGTATGCCGTGCCCCTTCTTTTTTACCCCAGTTTTGGGCATCCCTTGGGGCGGGTGTTGGGGTCTTCTGCTTTTGGTCCCAGTATCGCTGAGGGGGCGAGATATGCCGGGTGCGCAGGGTCAGCCGCTGATGTTTTGATGTGGTGTGGTCAGATAGGCCCCATGGAGGGTGGAAGGTCTCTCCCCACGTTTCCTGCAGGATTTTATTTCAGACCCTTGGGAGGTCCTTTGGGGTCGTTCCAGTGTAAAGGGTATTCATTTAAAGGGTGAAGGGGTCTCCGCTCCCCGCCCGGGATGGTTTAACACTCACCAGTGTTCTATGGGTCTGATCTAGTCGGGCCTTCACTTCATGGGTGTTAGGCGTGCAGTGAGGGCCGGTGCTCCTGCCTCGTGATGTCTCCGCACCCCTTCATCAGTCTCTGACTCAGCGATCATGGGATTCTGGTGTTCCTGTGTCCCCACCTTATGGCAAGATTGCGTCACGCATCAGCAGAGCCCGTCCGACCCCTCTGGCTCTTCTGATGGTCACCGTCCATGGGGGGGGGAGGCGCCCCGCTCAGTCCTCCGAATCTCTGTGGCTTAACGCTTGTCTTATGTGCCGCCCCGAGCAGGTAGGCTCCCAGGGGCGGTGCCGCGCAGCAGAGCCCGGCAGAGCAGAGCCCTCAGCCCGCTCCGGCCTACTCGAGATTCTGCCGCCCCGGCGTCTCAGCTCTGGTCGCCCCAACAGAGGGCCGTACCGCCTTCAGGCAGGTCGCTGGGCGGTCCCCGCCTGCAACGCCACTCCTCCTCCTCTCCTAGTCTCTCCGTCGGAGGGCTCCCTCAATCCAGGCAAGCTGCTGTGGTCTCATGGCGGGGGTAGTTGGAAGCTCCCCGCAGAGCTGCATCTCAAAGTTTTCGGGTCGAGGGCATCTCAGCACCGACATGGCGGAATTGGCCACCCCCTCCCTCAGTGACTGCCTCGGATGGCACGCACCGCCATTTTCTTCTCTGTTGCCGCCAGAGTTCGTACTCGAGTAACAGGCTTCATATGGTGCGTTTCGGTCTCCTAAGCTCGCCGTTGCGTCGGTATATCTTCATAATCACCCATCGGGTGACTTCAGGCAGGAACTTCCATGTAAAGATGATAAAATAGCATGGCTTGGGCACCTTGACGCGGAACTCAAAAGAAACACAGCCGCATGGCGTGCTGCCTAGCCACGCCCCCCTCTACATACTTTTTATAGTTTAGATTACACAGTCTCTCCCAGTGTTCTGCTCATTTTTGTTGCAGCCTGAGTATGGTTTCAGTATCTTCCTTGGTGTTAGCCTCTCTGCTCAACGCTGTTTCTAGCTCTTTTTCCGCCTCCTGTAATTCTATTAATAACCCTCCTTGTAGTCCCTTGGACGTAGCTATGGCTATCCCCCTCATTACCACTTTGATGGCTTCCCATAGCGTGCCAGCTGACTCAACACTACCAGTATTGGTCTCAAAGTAACTTATTATTTCTTCTCTTAAATCCTCCCTGAACATTGTATCTTTTAGTGCCTCAGCTCTGAGGCGCCACGTTGGTATCCTTGCTCTTGGGGGTTGGCATTGCCATATTAGGACCAATGGCGAGTGATCTGATAGGACCCTTGCTTTGTATTCTGTCTATACTATTTCTGCCATTAGCTCCTGTGTGACGAACATGTAATCTAGCCTGGTGTGCAAATTTGTGGGGCCGAGTGATGTGAATACTGTCTGTCCTGCGGGTGGCACCCCCTCCATGCATCCTCGAACCTAAAGTCCGTCAACAATGACTGCAACGCCCTGGCAGCCGGGGTGGGTCTGTCTATTTTGTTATCCGAGTTATACTTTCGGGTTTAGTGTACAGTTAAAGTCACCTCCCGAGATCACTGTCCCCCCTACATACATGCTCATTTTGGTATATAGGGTCTTGAAATATGCCACTGTGTCCTGGTTTGGGTCATATGTATTTATGATGCATATTTCTTTATTTTCCACCAGCCCCCTTATTGCAACCATCCTTCTGTCTTCTTCCACTGTGAATTGTAGTAACTGGAATGGGACATGCGGTGCTACCCAGGTGATCACCCCTCTAGCGTAAACTGAATATGTTGCACCGACAACAGTCCCCTTCCACTTTTTCTGGATCATCTCTAATCTTTCTTTTGTGAGGTGAGACTCTTGTATCAGGGCTATGTCTATTTCCTGTCTGCCCAGATACATCATAAACTTATTCCTTTTTAGGTAGCTGTTGAGCCCTCTAACATCCCAAGTTATTACTTTAAGGTCCCCCATAATCCAATAACTTCCCGCTCCTCCCTTTTCAGGTCTCCAGGCCTTGCTTTAGCATGTAAGCTCGTTCCCCTTCTAAAATTACCCTTAACCATTAACACTCTAACTTCTCCCCCTCCCCCCTCCCTTCCCTGCCCCAACTCAAACCCCAACTCCCCCCTTTCCCTCCCCGCTCCCAACTGATGCCCAGCTCCATCCCTGGATCTCTGGCACCCCTGCATCTTGCCTTTTTCTTGGCGGTTGCCCGTTCACAAGGAACAGCAGGGAGATAACGCCCTAGTGGCGCTTCCACTACTCTACCTACTGGGGATAGGTCGTCCATACCGGTGTCTCCAGTGTTAACCTTATATCACAGCGCACTTGCCGCTCATGACTGCCTTATACAGTCTATATTCCAGTCCAGCAAGTTCCATTATTAAAGGGATGGTCTAGTAAAAAATTTTATTTAAAAAATAGATAGGCCACATAAAAAAAGAAATACTAGCATCCTCCGTTTTAAAACTTCCTATGTAAAATCTTGAGCTATTCAAGCTCAAAATTCGAAAAAGCAAGCACAGGGGCGCAGCCATTTTGTGAAATGGAGGCCCTCCTGTGCTGGCTTTTGCTTTTGCGGCACTAATGAAGGAAAAGCCAGCCAGCTGTAGTAAACAAAGTCTACCGCTGGGTGGCTTTCCCTTCATTAGTGCCGGGACTCGGAGGACGCGGACCGGAGACCAGAGCAGGAAAGCTGCAGCTGAATCTCGGTAAGTGCTATTTATTTATTTTTACAAAAAACAAGCACTAGCTGCGTTTTTTTTTCTAAGTTTTCCGGGCTGGAGGAGCCCGGAAAACTTAGAAATAAAACCGCAGCTTTAAAAACGTATTTAGGTTTGCGGTCGCTTTTGAAGCAACCGCAAACATAAATACAACGTTATTGTGTCGGAAAACGCTGCGGTTTTTCTTTCCAAGTTTCTCAGGCTCCTCTGGCTCGGAGGCCTTCTTCTCCTTCCGTTAGGCCCACCACGAGTATGTTGTTGCGTCTGGCAGCCCTTCAGCCTCCTCCGCTCAATTTTCTAGATTGGATACTTGTTTTTTCAGTATATGGACCTCTTTGGCGTTAGTCGTGCTGATATCCTTGTTGATTTTCACGGCGCTTTCTAGGCCACTCGTTCTTTCCGCCCAGCACTCTCACATCTTGTCTCAGTACGTTTACCTCAATCCCCACTGCGTCGATTTTAGTTTCCAGGACCGCTTTCAGATCCGCCATTGCTATCCCCCACGAGGATTTGAGTTCTGTAATGGCTTTGAGGATCCTGTGGTCATCCCTCGGCAAGGTGGCATCTGTAGATGTGGTGGTCATGGCCTGTGCGTGGGTGGCCGGGGACTGCTGCGATTTAGTAAAAATGTCCATTGTTGGCTGTTTACCCTTAACCTTGCCTCCCTTAAGTGCCATTTCGTTGCCCTTCTACTGCAATGGGTTTCGTCTCATCAGTGGTAAGTAGATTTTTGTATCGTCTCCTGGTCTCTTCTTCACAGTTGCGGGGCACCCTATGGCACTACCTGTCGTGTGCCCCTTCTACTTAGTGTGCCGGTCCGCTGCGTGAGAGACCTGCAGCTCTACTATGTCCTGTGATTGTGGCTCCTCTGCATAGTTTGTCTTCCTTCCTCTATTAGTTTGTCACCATTTTGCATGCCCCGCTGCCTGCACTGTCGGCTCACAGTGCCTGCTCCGTCCAGGGCCAAAGGAATCGGCCAGTATTGCTCCCGGGAGCCAATATGTCCTCTGCTTCGCCTCTGCCCTTTTTGGGGGGTGTATGCAGCCCTCAGGGTCTTTAGGATGTCTCCAGAGCTCTGCGCCCCCTACTCCCTATTCCTCATGGACGTGGCCTCCCTGTAGCATAGCGTAGCCCCAGTCGCAGTGCTACTGGCGTCCTCTGGTTGCCCCTTGATATTTATGCTACCGTGTAGGCCCCGTTCTTTGCCACATGATGGGGCACAGTTCCGGCATCTGGTCCAGCCCCTGTCCCCCCGCACTGCCTGCGCTTAGTGCACTGGCACTTCACTCTCCGGCTGGCTCCTCCTGCATAAATGGGCTTTCAATTCCTCTGCGACATTACTTCCTGAACTGCTACTGTTACACTGGGTGCCCCATTGGGCACGTGTGGAGCTCCGATCTTCGCCACAGAGGAAGCAAGAACGGGTGTGATGGTGCACACAGAGCCTGTGCGTTGTGTTCTCCGCGCAACACAGCTTAGAGTTCCTTTCGATGAGCAGACTGAGAGCATGTGTGATTAAATCTGCTGCGGGCAGCTGAGAAGCTGCTCCAGGGTGCGCATGGAGGGTGGCCAAACAAGGGCCTTACAGACACATGCCCGCTCCCACCCACTGGCCACTTCAGTTGGTAGGTGAAGAAACAGGCCGCCAACAGTGAGGGGTTAAAGTCAGTCCGTACGGCTGTTGTTAAATCCCATGGCGATCACGACATGGGCTTTGAGCTACTGCACTGAGGGAAAAGCCTTACAAGTTGTGATACTCGGGTGCGCCAGCCGTGGTGTATTGTGTTAGAACCACGTGTTGCCACTTATATTTTATTCAGCCAGATGCTGCAATGCGGTGCGCTCCAGATTGCAAATGCAGTCAATACCAGTGTTAGTTTAAACTATCTTTTATATTCTTTTCCTATGTCCTTTGTAAGCTGCTTAAGTTCCGTTTTCCCAGTATGCCGCTCAACCTAGCTGGGAAAGGGGCAGGTGAACAGTGAATGATTCGATACGGCTTCCCTAGAGGATAAGAGAAACCAGCGCGGATCGTGTCCCTGCAGCCGTGGCGGTGATAAATAATTACTGGGCCGTAGTTCGGGCCACTCCGGGAGCTCAGGTCGTCCCTCCAAAGTTGACACAGGTGGATTCCAAGGAGCCTGCGGGAAGTGTTTGTGATGGCATTCAAAGCAGTTTAGGAGCTCCTTCAGATTGCACACCGAGCATGCGTGTGCTTACTCTATGATACAATGTCCCAATGTAACCGCCGAGCCCCTGCGTTCTCCGCTCCCGTTGTAAGCTCCCCCTCGTCAGTTGCACTTTACAATGGCATGATTGTTGCCATCCTGCAATCCTGCTTCTTAGTATCGGGTTTGCGTTCCTTGAAGGATGAATCTCTGCATTGTTCCATCTGCTCTGCGGTGATCAGCCTTTATCTTTGTTCTTCCCCGACTGCTTCGCCTTGCAGCACCGCGGCTGCTGTTCCCTTCCGATCCTCTCAGATAGTTTCAAGTCTGCTTTGCGTGCGGCGAAGCCTCACGTTATGTCTCCAGTGCCTCCCTATTCAGCCTTTTCCTTTTTGTTATACACTGGGCGCCATTTTGGTACTCCTGGCCCAGGGATCGCTCCAGCTTCGCCGTCTCTGCACTCTCTTGCACATGCACGATTCTCGTTGGGCTTTCACCACTGCATGCCCATTCTCTTCATGTTGCTGTAGCTGTAGATCCACGCTTCTTAGTAAGCTTTAAATGCCTGATTTCGACGGATCATTACCGGATCGACAGGAGCACCCAGAATACACATCCTAGTCAGTGGCCATGTAGCCACGCCCCATTACTGTATAAAATACTTACCCTCTCCTTTACTCTCGTCAGATTCAATAATTCCTTCCCTTCAGAGGGGGGAGGCTGGAGTTTCAAAAAAGGGAGGGGTCCAGTACTAAAACCCCAAAATCAGAAAAGAGTGGAGTGCAGACCAGAGCGCCACTCCATCAAGACAGGAAAATGAGCGGACGTGCTCCGACGAGGAAATTCATGGAATGAACTGAAGACAAAAGAAAGTAAAAACAAAAACCACTCTCCCCTTGCTGTTTTCGCTGTGGGAGGGTTTGTGGGGTACAAAGGCAGCCCCAGAGCGACAGATGGAGAGGCCATGCTAGGCTCCATTGTGAGAGTGAAACTGGCTTAGTGTGGAGTTCCATTGAAATATAAAAGCCAGTACAAAACAGTGATTTCAACATGAGGGCTAGTGAATGAGCGAGAATGGGCCTCCTTCCGTTTTGTTACAATGTACAGGCACTCAGAGGAAGAAAGTGCAACTCCGAACTGGAATTTTGTTAACTGAGTCACATGGGTTGCGAAAGATATGGGGTACTTCAGATGCTGACTTCGTGTAAATGCCCACTTCGTGTAAATGCCCACTTTGACAGATTCAAAACTGTAACAGTGCACAGGGAAAGAATAAATACATTTGAAATACTGTATCTGGAAGCTAAAAAGGAGGAATGATGCCTTACATTAGGAAAGAAAAATCAAATGACAGACTGCATTTTCAGGAATAAAGAGACTCAATTTCAGCACATACAAATGACAACATTTGTAAGGAAAGGCCTATTTTGTTTTTGCAGAAATGAACACTGGTCCTTTGGTAACTGTGGCCTATTTGTGTGCACCAGAGTACTAGTGAATCTACCTCTATTCTAATGTAGTAGAAATGAAAGCTTGTATTTATGAACAACAGGCCTAGATCTAATGCTAAAATATTACATGTAAGCACATTTTGTCGATTTAAAGCTGTATTTCAGCACAGCTGGTGTTTTTCCCCACTAAACTGAAAGGGCTGTCCCTTTGAAAATCTGAACTCAAGACCTTTGGCTAAGGACCCCAGGGGAAGAAGGTCTGGTTTTCAATTGAAATGCTAAAATATACACAGAAGTAGATTGAAATCATGGGATTTACAGATAACACAACCAACAGAAATTACTTTGAAGGTCAGGTTCCCCATTTAATAGTGCATAGTGCATTAGCTCTGAACAAAGAACCTTTTGAAGCTCAGGAGGAAAGGGTAGGATAAACATTGGGCGGAGAAGGTGGCTGGTCACATGCTTACAGAGGAATAGAAACTTAGGAATGGGATGAGCCCATCTGAAACTGGGAGCACCTAATTATGCAGTGCCATTGATTAAACATTGGACACATTTTCCTAAATAGAAAGAGCATTGTGTGTCCTATCAAGCCCGCCCAGGGTAATTTTAAAGGTGATTAAAAAGCCAGTTGGGACCATGTAAAAACAATTTGTGTAATGTACATAACTTAAGTTATGAACTAAAGTATGATTCTGGCATTTTCATAAATCTTAGGAATTGGAGATATTGATAGACTAATAGATGGTGAAATTAATGTTGGAAGTATGTAGTGCCAGAGGGATAAATATTTAGGTGCAGCAGCAAACTGCGAAAAACGGTGGCTCCGCCCAGGAAGGTGTGCCAAAATAAAATGAGTAGTGTCCGACTTGCCATAAAATAGAGAATTAAAAAAATATATTCATGTGGTTATCTGAAAGATTAAGGTAGTTGCCACATTGTGAGATTTTTCAGAATACAAAATGTAAAACCCACATGTCACTTTGAGATGACAAATCTTTCTCCTCCCTCAGCCTCTCTAACCCACACCTCTCAACTCCTGGTCCTATCAGCAGGCAGTGGGAGTATTGGTGGGAGTGGAAGGGAGAGAGCTAGCCAATCCTTACCATGGGAATTATGACAATGTTGGAGTGTCATAAGCCCTATAAGGGAGCATGTTTGCATCAGAGCAGGGCTTTTTCACTTTATTCTGGGATATAGCCTGCTGACAGACTCTTGCAAGGAACAACCAGCAGAGAGGCCTAAAACCTTGCATTGGAGTCAGTGACAGGGAGATCTAGAAGCTAGCTGGGACCTGATCAGAGGACCAGAAAGAGTCTGGGTGCAGGAGAAAATTCTTGACTGAAAGCCCTTGACCAGACTTGGGCTGTCCTGAGAGGAGCAGTGTGTACGGTGGCGGGGGTGAAACTGGATATGCCCATGGCACATTGTATTAAATCCAATTCAAATTAATTCCACTATAGAAAATCACCATATCCATTTAGATTGCATTGCGTTGGGAACAGCCGCCTTAATCCTTTCCATTTAATTGTGGGGAGGGGGAAGCTGGGTAGATCATTAGCGCATTAAATTGAAGTTAAATCAATGACTTCCCATATAGAAAATCACGGTTCATGCCCAGTGTGTTAGAGCCGGTATAGACCATAAAAACTTGGGTGACTGTCCTTCTGAAACCCCTGACTCCTGTCCTGAAGGGGGGGTGTCCATAATCCCAAAATAAGTAATCCTAAATGCTGCCTTTCAAGTGAATATAGAGGGTACAAAACATAACTTCCCATTTATTCCCAGTGATTCCAAAGTCGGAATTACAAAGCCTTACATTTCATTTCATGTGTGTTGCAAAAACAATTTTTCCCACTGTATTACTTTCCCTAATATTGCATTTCTAGTAAGAAGCCAAACAATTTTTCCATTGTGCTCTCACTCCCTGCACCTTGCCTTTAATTCAAAGGGGTCATATTTAATTGAGGCCTTGGGTTGGGGTTGCTGGGAAAGTATTGTTTCAAATTGAGCCATCCCTGTGTATCTTGTATTACATTGCAAATGTTTTATATTGCTTCCTTTACAACAAAACTCGAATTCAATTCTGACTGCAAATCTCGAAAATCTATCTGTGTGTTGTAGTAACAAACATCTTAGTAGAAATATATGCTAGTCAATTGGTGGAGATAATTGGAATTAGTGATATTGTGTTGAGCCACGGCGTTGGTGGCTGAGTTGTGATTGTCTTGTTATTCTTTGTGCAAACATAAATAAAGAGATATTCTGATTATACAACGGACTGGTTACTAGCTCATTGGTAGGTTTCTTGTTGGGGAGGGGGTGTGCGAGAATGGTAGAAAGTATCACCAAATTTGAATCTGTAAAGCGCTTTATTGTGCGCCACCTTGCTTGCGGGGGGGGGGGCTCCCTGAGTTGTGTGTAACAGCCTAATAAACTGCGACAAAGCAGAGTCAATTTCTATACCCCGCCCCTCAGTACTTCCAAATAACAGGGGCTTGGATGTAATCTAATTCCCTTTTATAGTACTGTTCCCTTTAGGATTACTTTCCTTTTAGATTATACTTGCATATGAAATTCATTGGCTGTCTCACAGACAGGTGGGCACACTCTTAAGGAATGGTTCAGTTCTCCCCCTCTAGTAACAGGTGGGCATCAGTCAGCAGGAGGAGTCCAGCGGAGAGAAGGAACACAGAATAGGTGAAAATGAACCAGCAATATATCCAGGATGTTGACAGGAACCAGGAGCAGAGAGGGGAACAGGAAGGGGAATAAAAACGAGTAGCCCGAAAGGAGGGAAATCCAGGGCAGAGAGATATGATATGTTATTTATAACGTGGTTAATTCCCAGAGGTTTCTAAGCGCAGACCCTGGGATCGAACCTGTGGTGCTCTGTGTTGTCTTGCTTCCAAGGTGAGCACGTTTCCCCTGAGCTATCCTCCCGAGACTGAAGGAACACAGCAACAATAGCAGGACCTTGAAATAAAAGGCACAACTCGCGCATAAAGGTGCACTGCCATCCTCCTTTGATGTGTAGATATAGGCGATGAGACTAACTTCAAACAGGAAATGGACATGCCATTTTGGAATCTCTGGATAGGCAGCTGTTCTGGGCACCATGTTGGGCTGGGCAGCAGGCTCCGGGCACCATGTTGGAGAGGACGACAAACTGGACGACGGACTCCGCAGCACCAACGGGCGACCAGTCCATGCCAAGACATGACAGTATATCCCCCGCCAAGGCTGGGTGCAACAGGTTTGAAAGGATGAAGGTGAAAAACCCCAACCAGATAAACAGCATGCACTTGAGAAGCATTTTCCCATATTCAATTATAGGGCTCATAGCCCTTGCAATCCACCAGGAATGTTAGGCACACCCTACTAAAGCAAGAGTCACAAATATCACACACTTTTTATTGCAGATGGCCACCATGAGACACAGAAAGTGGATAGGGTATTTCACTCGCACCCCATCAATGAACATGGGCCTTAAGTAAAGATGCATAAAAATGGATGAATGTGACTCCAAGCTGCAGGCAGACGAAGCTTGAAAGTCACTGGGGTTATCACCTTGTCAATAAAGAAAGGACCTGCATACTTGAGGCCAATCTATAGGGCATCAAATGGTAAGATAAATGTTTGGTGGCTAACCAAACTGTGTCTCCTGGTTGAAAAGGTGGCTCTGCAGACCTTTTAGGTTGAGCAAATTTATTGGTCTTGCATTGTGCTTCACTCAGGTTTTGAGTAGCAAGTTGTTGAGCCTATAGTAGATGATGAAGACGTAACAGGCAGATTAGTAGGAATGGATAGAGAAATGGCCTTTGGATGGCATCCAAAATCACAGAAGAAAGGACTCATTCCTATGCTGATGTTTCGGCTGTTGTTGTAGCTAAATTCAGTCAACGACTGTATCCTTTCCCTGTTGGCATAGGCAGCATAGGCAAAACAGCAAGTACTGTTCAAGGGATTGATTCAAACATTCAGTTTGTCCATTTATGTGCAGGTGATATCCTGAGGACAATGCTTGTTCGATTTGTAGTGTTTTGCAAAGATGATTCCAGAATTGGGACGTATACTGGGACCCTTGATCAGTAATAATCCTTTGTGACAGGCCATGTAGGCGAAATACATCTTGTAAAAATGCCTCTGCCATTTGGCTGCCGGAGGGAAGCTTTGGCAGAGAAGTGGGACATTTTGGTATTGTAATCGACAGTGACCATAATAACCATTTAGCTACTGGACTGAGGTAAATCTACGATAAAACCAGTGGCTATCACTGTCCAATGAGCCTGGGGCATGGGAAGGCATTCCAGCTTACCATAAGGACAGTGACCTGGTACTTTAGTCCTGGCACAAGTTGCACAAGAGGATACTTAATCCTTGGTATCAGCATTCAATGTTGGCCAGCAGAACTGACATTTTATCATTGTCATAGTAGTAGCTATCCTTTGCTGTCTTGCAATGAGAGTATCAGGTGTAAAGACGGCATGGCATCAAACAGTGAAGAAAGACACAAGTGATCACAGTTTAAGGGTGTTTATTGAACTTCAATGGGTTGGTTGAATGCCTGTCTAACCCTATATCTAAGGATTGGAGCAAGCTATGACCATCAGATAATAAGCCAGTCCTAGTGGAGTCTCTGTCAAAATAAAAGGGCCTATACTAATAACCTATTGCCAATCCTTACTTCTAAATACAAATGGTGTGGGACAACAATGTATGCAAAAAGAAAAGTGTTCAAGAAATGATATGTCAGGATGGTTGAGCATTTGGCTTCCCTTCCCCACGTTTTCAGCACAGGACAAGGCAGCACACTCGAGCTTCACGCACACTCTAGCTTCTCTGCCAGGAGTATACAGTTCAAAGCATAGATATCAGGGCCAAAGTCTCTGTCAGAGTCTCTCTTTCAATAATAGTCTCTTATTGCAAGGGCTTGACATAAGAAACAAGCACCAAAGTTCCTTTCTTATCAGGATTTTCCCATTCACAAGTTCTCAAGTCCACTGTTCACCAGGGGTTTCCCTCCTTCAGGCTCGGACCAACTTTTAACACAATGTTCACAAATGGTCTCCCTCGATCGGGCTTGGACCACGGATTTCCCTCGTTCGTGCTTGGACTCCTTTAGCACAATGTTCACAATTGGTCTCCATCGTTCGGGCTCGGACCATGTAATATCACTTTCTAAGATGTCCTCTATTATCAAAAATCGAAGATTTTCGATTGTGCAATGGATTTTGCTTAAGCCGTCGCAGGACCACGCCGATTCACTTAATTTCTCATTCTCATCTTTTACTTTCGCTTCTGCCACTTCTTGGCTGCATACTTCACAGAGACATTCGATTCAGCACACTCACGGTGCCGGATCACTCTGTCAATGGTATTGTATCTTTATCTGTTAAAGTTCAAACATCCCTCAGCAATTAAGATTTCCGTGCAGCGGGGAGGCCTGGATCCCACCATCGAAAGAGGCAAAGCCTGGAATGAAGTCATCAGCCCAAGAAATGTGCAAAATGCTGCGTCTTTGTTCCCAAACCAAACGAACAGCCCGACATGGGAATGCAACGGATCCAAAGCAACGTTGGACTACATCTTCATCTCCATTGGTCTCATCCACGGGCTGACTGGCTTTAAGGTCCAAAAAACCATCCATAGTGACCACAATCTACTCAGCTGCACATGGCGTACCACAACCATGATATCGAAAACGTATGACTGGACGATGGAGCTAAACCTTCAACAGACCTGTCTACGGTTAACCGAACAAGACATTGAGAAAATTAAATATACCTGGGAGAAGAGAGTAAGTGACCAGGCATGGAATGACAGGAAAGAAAGACCGAACTACCTGCCGTTACTTCTAGCATTCCAGGTCACGGGCTCAGGGAAACCGAAGAACCCTCTAGATAACAAGCATGCGTACGATAAGACGGTGGTGGAAAAAAGAAAAATTGGTCGTCGTTTGCGAAGAATAGCAAAGAAATCGAACGATGAGCACGATTGGAAAAATTGGCGTATGGAAATTAAAGGCTATAAAAATTGGCGCAAACAATACAGAGCCACACAATATCAAAATGACGCAAAAACTACAAACTAAAAAATCAAGCAAATTTTGGGGGTTGATAAAAGAGATGAACGGTTCCCAGTCTGTCTCTATGTCTAATGCAGTAGCCGAAGAAAACTGGATCCAATACTTTAATGCAGAATTTGACGGCCCCACCATCGACACCCAAGGGACAAAGCAAAACCAGTTGGCAACGTGGGTTGACCTGTCGAATACTGCAGATATCGAAACATCTATACGGAATTTGAAAACATCGAAAGCCCCGGGTCCTGATGGAATCACGAATACAGACCTAAAAATGTTCCCCCAAAAAATGGGCGGAAATGATTAGCAAAATCTTTTCGGAATGGGGCAGAACGAATATGGTGCCGGAATCGTGGCAGAAAGCGGTGATCGTCCCGATATACCAAAAGGGGCCGAGACAAGAACCTGCGAGTTATAGACCTATCGCCCTACTGGACATTTTAGGCAAACTTTACGCTACCCACCTCCTCGTCCATTTTCGAGCAAGGGAAAAAGACAGCCAGGCCAAAGATCAGCTCCAAACTGGCTTTCAAAAAAATGGTTGCACTTCTATCAATCTTTTAATACTTAACATCTTGAAAGCAAAAGTCAAAGAGGGGGCGCCTAAAGTGTACCTAGCTTTCGTGGACCTTTCTAAGGTGTTTGACAAGATTGACAGACAAAGTCTTTGGGCAAAGCTACAAGGTTGGAACTGTCCTACTAAAATATTGGAGCCCATAAAAGCACTCCACTCGAACACCAAAATCAGAGTTAAACTTAACAATCAGGGCATGCTCTCAGAGGAGATTAATGTAAAACGAGGAGTAAAGCAGGGGTGCCCATTGGTGCCGGTACTGTTCACACCTTTCTTAGGCGACTACCAACTCTCCGAAGAAAAAATTCGATCTTTTCCCCCCAAAATCGGGAAAATAGAGATCCCGCGGCTACTCTACGCAGACAATATCATTGTGATCGATCAGACGAAGGTGGGCTTACAAAGAAAACTTCGCAATCTGGAGTCTTACATTTTGGAAAATAATCTTGAACTCAACAAATCAAAGACAAAGGTAATGGTGTTTGAGAAAGTCCCCAGTAAAAATACGAAAAATCTAAAGATTTTCCTGGATGAGTCCAAATTCGAAATTGTAACCAGCTTTAAATATCTGGGGATACAATTGGACAGTTCGGGACTGGAAAAGAGTCTCCTTAATCAACTCTGGGAAAAAGTGAAAAGGGTAACGACCCAAACAAGAGCAGTGGATCGCAAATGTGGAAAATTCTCCCTTATTCCGGCAATAACATTCTATAACACAAAAGTGGTCCCAGCTTTGACCTATGGAAAGGAGTGCGCGTTATACTTCTGGCGAAATACCTGGAGCAAAATTGAAGGCCATCTCTGGAAAACAGTCCTAGGCCTACCTAAATCAACCGCTATGCCAGCAATAAGGAAAGAGTTGGGGCTCATATCATTAGCATCAACGGTTGATCAAAGCAACATGCACCTCTACAGACGAATCATCATGCCAGACACCCTACCCATTTATAACATCATACGGGAAGAGATTGAATTAGGCAAGTGTGTTGCCTTGAACAAATGGGTTGAAGCCAGAAAAAACGACCTGATCTTAATTGAATGTACTGAGAAAGAGCTGAAAGAAAATCCAGAACGAATAAAAAAAAAAACGGAAGACATGGACTGGATCTTGACAACGGAGAAAGCGGTGGGGAACAAACTTTTGAAACATCTACCTCCCACTTTCAACAAGGGGAAAAAAACCTGCAATATTGTGCTAAGTTCCCTAATAAGAAGCTGAGAAACTCAGTCATGAGAGCCAGACTCAACCTGCTCCCTACAAAAGAGATCATAACAACTAGAGGAGCTGGAGTCGAAAAGCGGTACCGATTATGTAAAAATGATCTTGCTATCGAGACCTTAAAGCACCTCGTGGTAGAGTGCCCCTACACGATTGAAAGCAGAAAACTATACCTCCCCTCATTGGCTGAAAACATGTGGATCTTCCAAACGGATGAACTGTGGAACAGGCTAATCTCGGGCGAGAATACTAGTTGGACCCAGGCCCTGGCCAAACTGATCAAGCTAGTATTTGAACAGATAAACAGTCTTCGGCCCGAGGGTCGCTCGGTTCTGGGTTCTGTTTCAGCCTAAAGATGATCTAAATCAATCAGGAAATGGTTCCCGATTATGACAGAGGCCTGGCCAGCCCCCATAGGGGAGGTATTTTGTGCGACCCTCCGTTCTTTTTCTTTTACTTTGCGCTAGACCTGGAAGGTTTTGACAAAACTCAGTTTTTACTGAGTAAAGTTCAAATAAATAAATAAATAAATAAAAAATTAAGATTTCCTTGCATCTTTCACCACACACGTTACCAATCTTCATTCTTGTGCTCTTCATACAATGTTGCTGCTTGCAACCTTGACTTCAACACAGACCAGTCTTGCTTCGGTCTCTCCAACTCACGGGCTGTGTTGATCTCTCTGGCACTGCTTTGATCCTGGAGCCTAGGACTGTACCACAGTGGCTGCTGCTCCTGCCCAACTAGGTCAGCCATGCAGGAGGGCCCCTGGTATCTCTGACACACAATGCAGGATTCTTCAGTCTGGTTTCTTGACCTTATGCTTTTTAAACAAAAGGATTCTGGAAAAAAACAGTTTCTCGCCAGATTGGTCAAGGGTATCTCCCTCCTTGCGCACCCGTCTTGGTTTGCCATGTTCCTTCCCTCGTTCTGCTGCCATCTGGAAAATGCTGTTCCTTCGTGTGCTTTGCCTCGCTCAGAGTGTGCTTTCGTACTTTATCCATGTGGGGAAGCTTAATGGAAGTCAGGTGTGAGTGTTTACCAGTAATTGCCTGATGTTTCTTGACCATAGTAGTGGGACATGTCAGGTACTATGCTCGGGTGTGAGTCTGTTTTCTCCCAGAGTGGGCTGTCCTTGTGAAAGTGTTTGTGAAAGAAAAGGGTGGGGTTAAAGTTCCCGAATATCCTACTGGGTAGGATGGGGGTAAAGGTGTTACAGGGAGGGGGATACCACGTCTCGCCATCAGGTGCCCCACTCCCACTCCCCAAAGGCCCCTCACCCAGGTGATCCTCCCACACTGGTTCACCCCCAGGAACTGTATCCAAAAGCGATGGCTGTGTCCAGGCCTCCTGGACAGCAGATCCCTGAGGACTAGTGGGTGAGACACCTTCTGGGTTCCCACACAGGGCACAGTTTTAGGACTTGTTACTGTAGTTATCTGGTAGGCAAAAATAGATGGCAGAAAAAAACTGGAACTCTTGTATGGTATGAAGGCCATACTGTTCTGTCTTTGCAAATTCAAAAACAAAGGCACCGTTTTTGTGGTGTTTCGCACTTTGGTCATAATTTAATCTGAAAGTTGGAGGAAAAAGTACGCCCATCAGGCTTGCTGCCTATTTTTACGGCATTCCATATGTTGAAGGACCTTGAGATTACGGTTGCCTGTTCTTACTTCAACCTCATGCAAGGATCCCAGCAGAAGATGTCTCCAGTCTAAGAACACCTGCTTCATAGCCAATAGTTCTTTTTCAAAAACAGAATTGTTTTGTTCGTAAGGTGTTAACTTCCGAGACAGGTATGCCATCGGATGTTGCTCTCCCAGAACAGAAGTTTGTTTTAAGACAGCTCTCACGGTGGCCTCAGAGGTGTCGTCTCACAATGAAGGGTCTTGTGGGATCTGTATGCCAAAGAATGCAAACTGATACAAAGAACCTTGTTGAGCGTGTGCGGTCCAAGAAAAATATTTCTTTCCATGTAGAATGTCAGTGATGGGAGTTGCAAGCAATGAACATTTTGGGATGAATTTCCTATAGAAATTCGACAGCCCCAAAAAACTCTGGACGTCCTTGATGCATCAGGGTCTTTGGCCAGGATGTAATCGCCGTATCTTTTTTGGGGTCCATGGAGATCCAGTCTGATGATAAGATGTAACTTAGGTATGATACGCAGACCTCTGGGTTTTGGCAAGTAGCTGATTTTCGCGAAGTCTTCAGAGTACCTCTCTTACATGTCCGTTATGTTCCAGTTAAGACGATGAGTAAAGCAGTATGTTGTCCAGATACACAATTGTATTGTGGTAAAAGAGGTCTCTAAAAACATGATCCATATATCTCTGGAACCCAGTGGGAGAGTTTGCCAGACCAAAGGGCATCACTCTTCAACTCTCTCTTCCTAAATATCTTCCTTCACGAGCACTTCGCTCATCCGTCTCCAACTCCCTCATGGTCAGCCGCTTCTCGAAGCAACGAGCTGGGGGTAGATCTCTCTCCGCAGCAGGGGCCTCCCTCTGGAACAGCCTTCCTGCCTCCCTGAAACTTGAGGAGAACCATCTCCGGTTCCGGAAGCACCTCAAAACCTTCCTCTTCGCTTCTGCCTTCTCTCTCCCTCTCCCCTGCTAAACCTGCTTAACTCCCCACTGAATTCTGCACTTAACCTGCATCTGGGCCACTCTCAGCGACCTCGGTCCAGGGCCCAGCCACTCTCCACCTGCACTGCCTCCCTTGGCCCCCCCTGCACCGTGGGACTGTCACTGTATCCCTACAGCCCCCTTCCCAGCACTTGCTATGCACTTACCTCGCACTTGCCACCAGCTGGCCCTTTCTATTCATTATTTATTTTACGCTACTTACCTTGTACTGCACTTTCCCCCCCACCTCCTCCCCTTGCACTTTCTCCTTTTTCCCCTTACCTCGGCACTTGCGCGATCTGAATGACACCTGGCCTAGTAGGATCGTTTGTCTGTCTTTCCCTTGTTTCCCCCCCCCCGCCTCGTCGCGCCTTGAAACACTTGTGTATAGGCGCGTTACAAATACCATATCATATCATATCATATCACTCAGTATTTGAAGCGACAGTGTGGAATGCAAACTTCTATTAATCACCCTAGGATATGCAAAGAAGATGATAAGCACCCCGAAGTTCAAGCTTAGTAAAACTCTGAGCTCCTGGCAGAGCCTCCAGGATATCTGGAATGAGAGGTAAGGGGTATTTGTCTTTGATTGTGATGATATTCAATCCTCTTTAGTCAAGATAAGGTCTAGGCCCTGTTATATCCTTCTTCTGTATGAAGAATAGCAATGCCCCGGCAGAGGACTTGAATTCTACGATCAGACCGTTTTGAAGATTGTGACTCAAATATTCCTTTAAGGCCACCTTTTCGGACTCCGATAAGATAAACATATGTCCAAAGGGAATCACTGAATCGAGCTTTAGATTCATAGCAGTGTCGTATAATCTGTGAGGGGTGGGATGAATCTAATGATGTCATCACTCCTTTCCCTGAGCTAACCTCTCTCCATGTGGCCAGGGGATGGCAGCTGCTACTGGGTCCTGACCCTGAGGGCAGTTATGAGATAGGACCACCTGGGGAGGTGACCCCCGGGGAGATTGGATGACATAATTGGGGAAGGTCATATACCCCCTATTCCCTTCTAGGGATGTTTCCTCTGTTCCCCAGACCTTAATGGCATATTGTCATACTCCTCTCCAACTCCCTAGTAGATCCACTTTGATTTCCTCCCAAAATCCCATTAGGAGCCATATACTGACTACTGAGACAGACGAGGAAGAGGTCACTAGCAGGGAGGATCACTCCCAATGGAGCTTGGTATACACTTCCCCAATACCATTCAAGAGGAGAAACCACAGCCACTGACATGAGAAAGAATAACAGAGTAATGATGATTACTAGGGCCGGGCATCCAACACAACGGAAAAAGAATAACCGAACCAGGAACTTTAAAAGCAAGTCAGCCACAGCTGATAGTGAGAAGGAGCAGAGGGAGTTGGAGACTTGGGTTTTCCAGATGGCCCGTAACGAAGTTGAGCCTCACACTGAGAGAAGGTATGCTGCGTCAGACGGCGGGGAGGCCAACCCGACTTCAGGAAGGCGAGAAACAGGTACCTGTGGCTCACCCAGAGAGAGAAGAGAATGTCGGGAACTGCACACCAAAGAAGGATGCATGGTAGCAGTGCTGCACTTAACAATGCGGACACCAACCCAAATCAGTGAAGTAGACGGAGATGAAGCAACAACAAAGGCTACCGGTAAACCCAGGGAAGTTCAATGGGTTTCCGGGTTGCTGTTGTACAAAAGTCATTATCTAGAAGCACTACAGAGAGAAAGTAACGAAAGCCAGGGGAAGCCATATATTACCGAAGAACCCGAATTACATAAGGGGTATGCCGGATGGTCTAGCAGGCTATGCTGCCTCACAGAAAAGCAGTGAAGAAGCAAGTTGGAAGCCATTAAACAAATAAAAGCATTTTCTTGACCAAGTTGTGAATAGGTGATTTAAATCCTAAGTGGGGAAGTCTAGTTAATGTTTTGTATAACGAAGTCCTGGCAGAAGAGTATACCAAGTGAAGTCAAATGAATGTGTTGTGTAAAAAAGTCCTGGCAGGAGAGTATACCAGGTGAAGATACATGTGGATGCAAATTGTGATGTATCTCACAGCTCATAACCATGAGAATTATGAACTGTAAGAGAAGGTTCTAAAGAAAGACAATATCACTATAATTGTGAACTAAGTACATTAAAGAAAGCAAAATTCCTTTAAAAAAAGTATACCCTAAGGATTGGTGGTGAGGAGAAAGCTTGGGGAAGGGAGGGATTTCCTCGAAGGAAGTGAATATTCTGTCTGTGTGGAAACCTTTGTTATATTTTAACTTTTATGTTGGAACGTTTGGTTATTTTAACCCTTTAAGAAAACAAGAGACAGTAAGTACCCTTTTCACCTTGGAGTTACTTTAGAGTGTGAGGGGCTGAGTATGATTACAGACACAGGACTGATTATTTGTTTGGACATCTTGACTTTGACTGATCCATTCGCTTTTGGTTGAGGTAGGGAAATTGCTCCTAGATTAGCGCTAATGAGGCATTTTCCAAAACGCATTTGTTTTAATAAATGTTTGTAGCCACAAACATGTCTCCTCTGTGTCTGTGTCTCATTCCTAGATCCTCACAGGGGGTAAGCTCTTTTCGGCCTTGTCGCTGAAGATGTCAAAGGAGTCATGGTATTTGGCAGGCACGAAATTCAGATAAGCTTCAGTAGACCTGGAGAGAGTCAGGTGTTGCAAAGTAGCCGGTTCTTGGACTGGACAAACTTCAGGAAGACAATGTTTCATGCAGAACTCTGATGCCTAGAACAAAGTGTTTGCCACTTAATTGATATAGGGGTTGTGTGCCCTAAGCCAAGGCATGTCAAGTATTACAGGAAAGTGTGCATTTTTAATATGGACAAAGGGTAGACTCTGTGTGTTTGGCAATCCTCATGCCCAAGGAGCTGGTATTCTCAGATACAGGACCCGAAAGCAGGGTTCTCCCATCCATGCCTTCAATCGGCACAGTCATGCCCTTATGAATTCTTGGAATAGAATGTGTATGAGCCCAGGAATCGTCCATAAAATTACTAAGGAATGTTTATTCATCTGTATAGGCGCAGTTCCCATCGCAACTGGGAGAGGGCATTTCCCGACCTCATTTTGGGAGCCCAACAGCGTTCATGTACCAGATGTCCAGAAGCTCCACAGTACATACATAACCCCAGAGTCTGTTGGTGCAATCTTTCAGACAATGGACCTCTTGCAGTCCCCAGTTGCATATGCTCAGAATGGTCCTTCTGAATACCAGGCCTGGCTTCAGGTTTGAAGTGGGAATGCTAGTTGGTCTATTCTGTCTCCTGTCTGCATGTCGTTTGGAAACATGATAATCCAACTGTAGAACTATTGTTAGTAACTCTTGGAAGGAAGCAGTGTGCAGGTCTCTGGCCAGCTCATCGTCTTCTCAGAGTCCACGGTGGAATAGGTTGTGTAGGGTGAATGACCCAAAACCTGACTGATAAAAACACTCCCAAACAGGCCAGATATAATTGATGCACCGTTTGCAAGGAAAACAAGGTTTTATTACATGCAAAAATATCAGACGCTCCTGTAGAACTGAACGGACACAGAGCTTGCCCCACCCAAAGAAGTTACATCTTTTATAGCGGAAAACTGCAAATGAACAGAAAACAGATTACAACACGTTCCCGCACTCCCCATTGGCTAACACCTATATACAATTGCAATTATCCCATATAGTCCATTACCATATTGGTCACACATTATCTAAAGACATTCCCCTAAATACATGACCGACTACATCATCACTATGAAATTTAGGAGTTGATTAACTACCAGGTACATTGTTACCATAATACATTTCTTTAACGAGTGAAATATTTTTGACCATTGCATGATTTGCACCCCTCCGTCGGATCCCGATCATAGTGTAAATAGCAAGGTCAACTCTGCTTTGATAATACTGTGACCCTCCTCATTATACCGGACACTGGGGCATACACAAACAACTCCCTAACTTGGTAGATACATGTATTGACATCACCGCTGCTGCTCCCATGCCAAATCACAGTACAACCCTGGCACGTCTCCCCCTTATCTCTTTGGGTACCCAGGTGCCCATGAATGATGTGATCGGGGAACCACTCATATGTCTGAATTTGTTTGCTTACTTATTCATCCCTAGAGTGCGGCAGCTGCAGTTCATATAGGATGACCGATTTTCGGGTAAGGGCAGTAGGACTCGAAATCTTCATCAAGCCTCTTGGCATCACAGAACCGTATGCCCTGCTCACATGAATTTAACCTTCAAAAGGCGTGTTCCTACCCTTCATCCCTGGATTCCCTTTCCCAGCTCCTCCGAGCTCTGCAGCTTAACTCAATTAACTGTAATCAAAACAGTGCGAATGCCTGTGAACTTGATATCATAACTTCTGTCTGGAGAAAGGAAGAGAGACTTTTCTCAGGATTAACTGGACGGAGCGACAGTTACATGTTGAGCCTGTTTCTCATACTTTCAAAAATGCATCCTGTCCTGTAAGATGCCCTAAAATCCAACATGGCGGAACTCCTGCTAACTTAGCCCCCAGACCTTGCCTTTACCACAACACTTCTCGGACTCCCATCTCATTCGCCTAACTATGTCAGCTGCTTACTTGCACATCCCTTAAAACATAACACCATACACTACCTCTAAATACAAGATACATCGCCCTATCTTTAATTTCTACAACCGCAACATGAATACGTTGTTTCTCTTTCTGTATGGCTATATGGTACTTCTAATATGTGCCAAAGCTAACTACAAATGGATACATGCACATTCTGCCACTCCCAACAAGAACTGCTAGCACCAGTATGCCTGCTAATATATTTTTTGCAATCTAAATCTCTTTGTCTGACTAGGACGTTGCACTTGCATGCCAGCACTTCCACCTTTAGTTAATACTCCATTTACTGACCCAGCTTCCCTTCTTCTAGAATTGTTGTGTTTGAGAACCTACACTTTGCACACGTGGTGTAAACATTCCCCCATCCAGGCATATTCTTCTGGGGCACACATCATAAAACAACATCCCCGATCTCCTGCCAAATCTACCCAATGCGCCACATAATTTTCTGGATCAGGTGAGGGTATGGGGGGAGACAGTGTTCCAGGGGGACCAACTGGTTGTTCTTCTCTTACCATCCTGTGCTCTATTTCACCATTCCACATCTTGGTCTGTACGTACACATATTTTGTGAGCTGAGCAGCTTTACGTGTTGTTATGGACACCACCATCATCATTGCATGCTTAAGCAGTGTCTTGGAGCAGCACCGTAGAATAATTTGACACGAACAAAAGATTACAAGAAAAAATACTATGATATAATTAGAACCAGGACTTTTACTGCTATCCCCAACCAAGATGGGGTACATGAAAACATTGAATCCAACCAGTTTTCAGCACTCGGTCATTCTTCTTTTCCATGGTAATCCGCAAGTTATGGAGGGCCCTTATTTCAGAGATCCATTGTCCACGTCATTAGGGGGATGTATGTGCAGCGAAAAGATCCTATATTCTTCACACACCCCTTCCATTGCTGTAAGTAAATCTAGAACATACCAGTTCTGAAGGGTCATGAGGCGAATCAACTGCATTTCTGCTTTTATAGAATCAAGACCCTGCTCTGTCTGGTTTGCTATTTGGAGTATCACCACCCTTATGATCTGCATCCACTTTACATTTACTGCAGTTTGGATGGCAGGCACAAGGAGGGAAGTTGATTTTTTTTCTCTCCCTTTTTCCCGTCTTTGTGAACAGACAGAATTGTTCTGGGATCTCTTAGAGCTTGTCAGAGGAGTTTTGGGACCAATAATTGACCCTCTTTTGTTGGTGGCTCTTAGTGAGTGGCGAGCATGCTGATGGGGAAGGGGGTTCAGTTGCAACTGGGGATGGCACATTTATGACAGTCAAATGCGAGTCAGGCACTATGAGTTCAGCCGAATGCAAGTTAGTGAGCGAACAGGTGCCTCTCCAGGATGGGGGAAGGTGGAGCTAAGCTTATTGTCCGCAAATCCAGCAAAAATCCATCAATGCGGATGTGCCATCAGCCAGTTCAGGAATAAACAGTCTTATTGCACCTTTCATTTGTGCTTACAAGTACAGTGTCATTTCCTGTGCAGCAAAAGGAGAAGTGCCAGTACCTGCAATTTAGCTGGCATTTCGTTCAGTTCCATCCAGGTGAGTTTTGACACATAGGTGCTCCAACTTTTAGAACATTACTTGTTGGTATGTGCCACTACGTCCTCAGAGAATCCGAGTAGACCCCCCACTCTACAGCTCACTAGTCCTTTCACCCATCTGTCATTGGAAAACAGTGGACCGTCCGATTTCAGTACTGGTTTTATTTGACAATGTGTTTGCTCTTTGTTCTTGCCACACCCGCTTTCATCTCTGTCCATTATGACTGTCTGGACCGTGTGTCCTTGGAAACAGGCTTCATACTCTGCAAAGGGCCAGGTGAACTAAACATTGGCATTTATTTTATTTTTTTTCAACAAAACATTTTATTAAACATTTTCAGAATGCATACATCAACAAGAACATTAGGCATACATGCAGACAAAGTACAATACAATCGGAGACAGACGTGTATTCTCCCAGGTGGGATTTGAGGGTAGTTCTACTTGATTAATCGATGCTGGGGCGAGCCCACCAGAGTCTACAAGTGGGTCAGCACGGGCTGCCACGGGCCCCAATGAGGTCCACTCACCCAAGCTTATTTGGACTTTAGGGACATTTCCATCAGGCCAGTGATTTGGGGGTAGTCCCTTCAGCGAAATCACACTAGCCATTTGGTCATGGGGGTGAGATGGTGATGAGACAGCCACGGGAATTTCTCTGCATAGTCCAGGAAAGTGGCCCATATGCTGTGAAATGTATTCGTGTTCTCCAGGTGAATGGCTATCATTCTTTTGCTGACTTCAATGTCCCAGCATTTCACCCACCATATGGGAAGCGCCGGGCCATCGGGGTGTTTCCACAGGCAAGCTATTGTGATTTTGGCCACAGTGACTAGTTGGGTTCATAGGTTAGATATATGTCCGGAAAGTGGAAATGCTCCTCCTCTAGTATCCCCCAGTAGCACTATACCCGGGTCCCAAAGGATGGTTAGCCCAGTTATCAGCCAGATTTGTTCCAGCACCTCATGCCAGAACTGCGCCGATTCAGTGCAGGACCATAATAGGTGGAATAATGAGCCAGCGGATGAACAGCCTCTACAACGTTGGGATGGAATTGTCGGGTTACTTTTGTTTAATAGCTTGGGAGTCCGATACCACCTATAACAAACTTTTAGCCCTCCTTCCTTGTTGTTAACACATTTCGAGCTTTTATACATTTGGGTCCAAATGTGTGCCCAGTCCTCTGGTTCTAGAACTCTCCCCAATCCCTTTCCCAAGCATGTACTTTTCTTTCCTATTCAGGACTGTTCTATCAAGTAGCCGATATAGGGTTGAGACTTTACCTCTGGGGGTAAGTGTTGTTAAGCTCTCCAGCGCGGTAAGATCCCTGCCTCCAGTAGACGTCACTGTGCTGTGAGATAGCCAATGCCTAAGTTGGGTGTAGTGGAATCTTTCGGCCTCTGGCACCCCACATTTTTCTTTACACTCTTCAAACGTTAAGGGCGTCCTTCTGACCAGCAACTCTGACACCTGTGATAATCCCCCCTCCCTCCATCTGGCGAAACCTTGTGGATGCAGACCAGGAGAGAAATCGAGGTTGTTCCATATTGGAGTTAGGGGCCCAAGAGTGCCCCTGCAGCCCCATTTACGAGCTGCTTTTTTCCAGTACTCTACCGTGTTTTTTGTCGATGACAGTGGCCCTGTGTTGGGAGTAGACCATGCAGCCGTCATATGTGGTAAAGATGCTAAAGGATTTGAGCTCCATGTTTCTTCTAGTTGTTTCCATTGGAGGCGGGTTAGTGTTCGTTAGCCACTTGAAAGCATGGGAGAGTTGTGCTGCCCGGCAATATCTCGCTACGCCCAGGGCCTCCAGGACCCCCATGTTGGTACCCTGCAGCATGATATGCTTCGCAATACGTACCCCCCCCCCCAAACACATTTTAATGTTTTTTTGCAGTTTTTGGAGTTCTCCCTCCGGGATATGGATAGGCAGAGCAGTACAATGATAAATCAGCCTTGGGACAATGTTCATTTTCACTGTAGATATTCTCCACAGCCAAGAGATCTATTGTTTACACCATCGTTCTAGATCTTTGTGGATCTGGTTAAATAACTGCAGGAAGTTAGACCGGAATATGTGTTCTATTTTGTTTGGGATTTGCACCCCCAGATAGCTCAGGCAGGATTTAAACCTCGGGATTGGGTGTTAGTTCGCCAGGACCTCCCTGCGCTTTCGTGGGATATTAACTGCCATGGCAGCGGACTTAGAATGATTAACCCTGAAGCCAGATGCCTTACCAAATGGCTAATTTTCTTGCCACAAGACCTCCATTGAGCTGTCCGCCTGAGTTAATGTAAGGAGGATGTCATGCGCATACATAGTGGCTTTATGTGCTTTCACCTACTGTGAGGCCCTGTATATGTCTATTTTCTCGGATCTTGATGGCAAATGTTTCCATGGAGAGTGCAAAAATTAGTGGAGATAAAGGGCAGCACTGGCAAGTTCCTCTGGAGATACTGGGCCTCATTACGAGTTTGGAGGTAGCCTTGCCCTTAATAAGGGCATGCCTACCCCCAAACCCAGGTCCGGGTTCCCTGAATGGGGAAATATCACACCATTCCGACCTTGGAGGGCCCGGTATTTCCCCATTCTGGGAGCCCGGTCCATCCCCATTCCCTTTGAGCCCCCGTAGGGCTCAATGGGAATGGGGAGCATGCTAACAACGGGCCCATTGCTAGCATGCTGGGCCATTCACGGGACCCGCTAAGGACGTCTGGTAAAACCAGGCGTCCTGAGCGGGTCCCGCGAGCAGACCTCGTAATGGGGTGGTAAGGGGTTAACGGCTCCGGCACCTTTACCTCGTAATGTTGCCCACTGAGTTTATTTGATCTAGTACTGTTTATCCTCCGCATAGTGGTAGGGTGCTGATTGTTTGACATGGACCATTTTATGAAATTGGGGCTGAATCCGAAGAAGGAAAATGTTTGGTTAATGTACCCCCAGTCTAACAGGTCGAATGTTTTATGTGCGTCAAGAGAGATGATAGCCAGTTCCAAACCCGTTCTGGTGGCACTCTCCACCAGGTTGATAGTGTGCCTAATATTATCTTGGGTACTGCGCCCAGGCATAAACCCGGTTGGATCTGGGTGTATTAGTTCGGTGAGAACCGTCTGCAGCCTAGTTGCTAGAATTTTGGAAAAGATCTTGGCGTCATTATTCATTAATGTGATCGGACTATAGGAGTCCCATTGTTCAGGATCCTTGCCTGGTTTGGGGAGGAGTATATTCAGTATTTCTCCCATAGATGGGGTGATAGCATCAGTTGTGAGAAAGGAGTTGAAGAGTGTAGTGAGCTGCGGGGATAGAATGTGTGTAAAGGCCTTGTAAAACCAGGCTGTAACCACGTTGGGCCCAGGGGCCCCACTCTTCAGAGATTTTATTGCCTCTGCCGTTTCCGCCATTGTTATCTGACCTTCTAGGGCGTGCCGTTGAGTGGGAGGGAAACACTTCTGAATCGAGTTCAGGTAGCTTGTTTATGCCTCCTACTTCGTATGGGGACCCGACATAATTTCTCTATGGTGACCTACCATAATCTCCATCTTCTCCTCTTTCGCGTACCAAACCACTCCGCCCACCCCTTTAAGTTTTGGAATATTATTTCTCATGTGGACTTTTTTCAATATGTAGGCCAACAGCTGATTCGCCTTATTGCCATTTATGTAGTAGTATTGTTTAGTAAATGCTAAGGCCCTCGCTGACTTGTCGGCTAGGTGCATCTCTAGAGCAATTTTTGGCCCTTTTGTGGTCTCTTCCCCCCTTTGATGGACAGGTGCTTTTTAAACTTCTTCTCCAGCTCCTCTACACTCTCTTCTAGTTTAGACTGATGAAGCTGACCACTTCGACCCTCTGCTGCTGCGGCGCTGATAAGGGCCCCTCGAAACACTGGTTTGATAGCATCCCAAATCGTGGCTAGCGGGCAGTCCCTTGTTCCATTTTACTTAAAATAGTGTGTGAGGGTCTCAGCTATCTCACTCCTGGTGGCAGGATCCAGCAGGATTGAATCCCTAAGTTTCCAGTATCTCTGAGGGGGATTAGGAAGGCCTTGGATACGCAAGTCCACCACGACCGGAGCGTGGTCGGAAAGTGCTGTTGGGAGAATTTGCACCTTCTCAGATAGTGGAAGAGGATGCTGGACATGAGAATTAGATCAATCCTAGAGAAGCCTTTGTGCACATGAGAATAAAAGGTGAAGTCCAGGGCGCCCATGTTAGCGAGCCTCCACATGTTCACTGTCCCTGATTCCCTGAGAAACTCGGCGAACCCAATAGCCCGAGTGAAGTCCTCCCTCATTGGGGGTAGTGTTTTATCAGTTTGTGGGTCTGGGACTAAAACTGAATTGAAATCTCCCACAATGAGAAGGTGGCCGTCGGTGAATGCTAGGATGGTCGGCAATAAGTTGTGAATGAACTGGTCTTGAGCAGTTTCCGGGCAGTAAATGCAGGCGAATGTTAGTGGCTGCTCTACGAGATACCCCTTTACCAACAGAAATCTTCCCGGGGATCCCGTTTCACAGTAACCCGAGTCAGGGGGGACATATTCACTGCACAGGAGGGCCACTCCCCTCTTTTTCTCACCCGCTGAATCGAAATACCGCTTCTTAAATCTACTGAAGTTGATTCGCTTCTCGTCCGCCTCCAGGAGGTGGGTCTCCTGCAGGCAAACTGTATCTGCGGCCAGTTGGGCTAGGCGGCGATCCACCGACTTCCTCTTGCCCGGGAAGATCAGGCCCTGGACATTACATGGTATAAATCAAATCTCCCTTCCCAACACAGTCACCGTGGATCATGATAACAGTTTTGCTCCCTGGTGGAGGGCCTCCCCCAGTGACCCGTGTGCAATCCCCGAGCATGAACCCATCGTTTGCTCCAGAGTTCCCTTGTATTGTTGACATTTTGCTGTGACTGAACTCCTCACTACTCATTAACATTTTAACAGCACCCCACCCACCCCCTCCCACTTACCCTACCGCTCCCCCCCTTCCATAACTTTCTGTGTTGAGTCCAGCCCTCAACCAACGGGGTATCTGGCTACGGCTCACCACCGACCCAGTGTGGGACCAACGGGGCCAGAGTGTGATATTGGCATAACCTAAAACATCTAATGTGTTTGAACTTATCTTACACAACTTGGGTGCCACCAGCCACTCGATCCACATCTGCGTCTGCTCTTTAGTTCGGGTTGCAGTCCCGGTAGTGGCACCGGCTAGGCTTCTGGGCCTTTGATCAAGCTGCGGGGCCAGCTCAAGTCAAGAAAATTGCTAGGTAGTTCTTGTGGCCTCTTTTTCAGGTTCGAGCCCAGAGTTCATGATGCGCTGAAAGCTGTTTGTCGGGATGGCACCCCACCCTCTCAGGCTTTATTCAGATTCTTATTCCTTGGGGAGGCCCCCCGATCCTGCGCTTTCATCCCACCCGGGACCAATCCGCTGTCGAAGCGCTGCCTGTGGAATCCTGGTGTGCTGCTCATTTCTTGGTGTCCGCGCTCTCCTCTTCTGGGTTCGCAAACCTTTCTGCTTCCTTTGGGTTATGAACTTGCCATTGCTTACCCTCCAATGTAAAGTTCAGTCAGGTGGGAAAACCCTAGCGATCTGAGATCTTCCTGTCTCTCAGCTATTCTGTCAGGTGTTTCAGGGCCTTCCTCTTCAGAAGTGGGCTGTTTGCCAGGTCCTGGTAGAGTAGTATACATGCATCACTGAATTGGATTTGTTTAGACTTTCTGCCTCCTTCACCTTATAGAAATGAACTCTTGTCAGCACATCGGGGGGCGTGGAGAACGCTTGTTTGGATCTCGTCCGGTGAACTCTATCAATCTCCAGTGGGGCACTATCCGGGAGGGTTAGAATGAATAGGAATAGGTTTTTTGTGAAGTTTTCTAATTCTGCATCTGTGACCGAGGTGGGAATACCCCGAAGCCGGATATTGTTCCATCTTGAGCGGTTCTCCGCATCTTCCTGTTTTTGTTCCTGTGTTTCGCACCAGGCTTCCAGGGCAGCAATTCTGTCTGACCCCTCTCCGATCTCGAATGCTTGTTCTCAAACGTTGTTCTCCAGCTCTGCAGTTCTGCTCTCCACCTCCTTGATTCGTTTGTCCAAGGTGGTTATTTTCCACATTACCTCCTCCGTACCCGTCTGATATTCCTGAGTCATTGCTGCTAACAAGTCCTGGAGATCTGATTTGGTCACAGCTTGCGTGGGAAGGCTGGCTCCTGGGGCGGCGTCTCCCTCAGCTGGTTGTGCCTCCGCAAGATCCCTCTTTTTTGCTTTCTCAAGGTTGGGGTGCCCCAGCATCATGGAGATGTCTGCCTGCTTTGAGCTTTTAGTACTTTTCGCCATTGTTTCCCCCCAGGGCTTCAATTCGAATGCCCTGCTGCAGAGACAGGTGCGATAACACTGGCACTAACACTGGGAGTATCACTGACTGCTGAGTAGTGCTTAGAGTGGAACGTCGACGGAGTCTGGTGCTGTTAGAGAACAATTCAGTTGTGCAGTTCACCGGAACTTGTCGCTTGCCCAGGTTGCATTGGATCCACAACCCCCGGGGGGTGCCCCAGCGCAACTCAGCGCTGGAGGGTGCAACCAGGTGTTGTGCGAGCCGGTCAAGATCCCAAGTATGCTCGTATGCTAATAGTTAATCTTTGATCACCTTACCTTCTGCCCACATCAGATGCCTGCAAGCTGCTATGGAGAGGTCCATGGTGTACCAAAGGATATTCCTGCTGCCATGGCACTAGGCGGGATCCTGACAGTTGGCCCACCATCCATTCAGTAGCTTCGGGGGATGATATCTTTCCTGCCTCCTGAGTTGGAAGGCGGCATTCAGTGCTGTTTTGGGGTGGAGGGATGCCCCCCTCAGGTATTGAAGCCGCTCTCTGGCCCCCCCACCAGGACCCAACAGACCCAGCGCGGTAATCTAAGGCCGGCCCCACACCTGGGGGAAGAGTAGTGGGAGCGAATATGTTATACCTCCACTGTGCTGCTTGTCCCTGAATCAGAGGGTTTGTGGAGGAAGCACCGTTGTAGCCACTTACCGTGTCTCCTGAGCAGGCTTGGGGGAGGTGCAGAGGCCCAGGAAGGCTTCAAGCCGTCTTTGATCGTGCCGATGGTGCTGATGGGGCCGTACCCCTTGGCGACTCAGCAGCTCCCATGTCCCGAGCGTGACCGGGTAGTCCTCCCTCCAACGCGGATGGCCAATGACCCGGATTCAGGTGCCGGGGGCCACTGTAGTTGCTCACTGCCAGCGGAGGGTTCACCTTGCTTGGGAGGCTCTGCCCATGCCGCGCTGCAAGGATACTGCTGCCTGCCGCGTTGCCGGTGGATGTCGTAGTGGACTGGCTTTCTGCTGCAGGACTTCCCCCTCACAGTCACTTCATATGCCTCCTTCTCTGCGTGCGTAGTATCTGTCAGCCAGGGGGAAAATTCCTTTCTGCTTACACGTGTTGCTGCGGAGTCCCTGGGATCATGGCCTTCCCTCTGATGCAGGCTAAGTGTCTCTTGGTCGCCTCCATTTTGCATTCTCTGCATGTCTTGTAGCTGCAGTATTAATTTCAGGCACAAGTTCAGTGTGCCCGCCATCTTGCGGAGCGTTGGGATCTCCTGGGTCCGAACTGCTCCCTCGCAACAGTCGGGCGGGCCATTTGGGAAGCTCTGCTTCGGCCCTGATGTGCCTTACATCTTCCTCTTAATAGGCGCAGAGTACTGGGATCATACCGTGAGGAATGCCAGCGTAATTCGGTCGGTGGCCAGCACAGTGACGGGAGCTTCTACGAAGCCATGCTTCTTGCTATGACTCCGAGCCACGACCCCAACATTGGCATTTCTTGCAGGATAAACATACACCTGATACCAGTTAGCTCTCCTCACACGTATAGAAGGCAAAACCTCAAGACGCACTCTGATCAAGGCAGAACACCAGTATGAGTAGAACTTCTGAGATGAAGGCAGACCTACTGGAGCAGAGCAACGGATGAGAGAAGCAGGCTGAATACCCCCAAGGGTTACCTAGTGGAGGCCATTGACTCCAGATCGCGAAAGACACATGGAGAAAGCCAGATCCCACAAGTGAAGATTGCATTGCAATCGACCCTCCTTGGGGAACGGCAAAGTTAGGGAGGCAAGGCTAAGCCTGTGGTACTAACCTTGACTCGTGAATTGGAAATAGCAAAAGAAGAAAGAAGTGCCCACAGCCGGTGAGTTGACAAGTGACCTGAGAGAACGGTGTGTGTCAAAGTGAAAGAAGTAGCAACACAATATCACAAGTGAAGGCTACACGCATGTGGTTGAAACGCGGAGAAAGGCAGACCTGTGAATGAACTTTGAAGTAAAAGGCAGCTGTGAGATCAGCGATACTAATTAACGGAGTGGTCCGGCGAAGGGAAGTAGCCCATTCAAAAGTCTCGGTGAAAGGTACATTGTTTGAAGCTATAAAGTAAAAGTGAATTAAGCAAGAGTAAACTTGAACTTTGAATCAAAGTGGTCCTGCGGTGGTATGTATGAGCCACGCACATTCGAAAGTCTTTGAAATCTGAAAGGGGTCCGAGCCCGATTGAGGGAGACCCGAAGTACAATAAGCTTGTGGAAGGGATCACTGGAAAGTTTGTGTTGAATTGTGATGTAAGTTCTGAGCCCGGCAGCGGGAGACCTACGTGAACTGTGTGCTGTAAGGTCTGAGCCCGGCAGAGGGGGACCTTTGTGAACTTTGCATTGGAATATAATTTTGAGTCAAGAACGAGACTTCAACGTGAAAGGCTAGGCGGGCCTCGATCCACTGTTTGAAGTTATAGAAACCGGACCAAAGTGTGTCATCTTGCCTACAAGGACAGCCTTACTCCATGAGGTTTAAGGTGAGGAGGAGAGCTGTTTCAACTACCATTAGTCTTTTGAACACTGATTTTTTCCTTTTGCATCCATTTCTCCTTTTCATACTTTTTGTACAAGAGATAGGGCAGGCATTAGTTATTTTTTAGCATAGGCCATTTTGATTTGATGGACTTTGCTAGGAGTGTTTTGTTTATCTTTCGATGGTCGAGACTATTCCCATCTTAGTTATAGGGCAGAATAGGAGCTTCTCCAACCCCAGCGTTTTTAATAAGGGTTTTACAAATTGTATACATTGTGTCCTCCATTTTGGCATGCATCTCTGATAACCTGGTAACTGCGTCAGTGAGTGTGCCATTTTCTTCATCATTTGCTGGAACAAATGTACAGCAAGCAGACCTGATTTTGGTGCAGACGCCTCCTTCCATGGCTGTTACTAAATCTAAAACATACCTGTTCTGTAGCGCCATTAATCTCACTGCTCAGAGCTCTTCTTTGATTGCATTGAACCCCTTGAACGTCACATTCATTGTCTGCATCAGCTCCCACCTCGTAATCTGCAGCCATTTTGCATCTGAGCTAGCCTGCACTCTTAGAATGATGGATTCAAAGAATATTTCTGTTCTGCTAAACAGTCTATGCTCTGGTGGTATTGCATACCGGGACTCATCCATTTTCGATGATGCATAGTTTCCCCTCTTTACTCTGGTCAGCTCTCTACCTATGTTAGTAACTTTGCACTTGCTTCCCATTCTTTCAGGGATTTGTAATTTTCCTCTTGTACTACTGGCACTGTTAGGATTGCTTGCGCTTTGCTCTCCACCACTCCTTCTTTCCACCAGTCAGCTGTGTATACTTGTCCATACACCAGCATTTGTGGACTTTCCCAGCATCCTGGTTCACCTCCTATCTCTACTAGTGCTCTTTTGGGATTTGGCATCTCCTTTTGTGTCACAACCCTTGTTTCTTCCTTTTGTGGACCTTCGGTTATGTATTCTATGGCCTGATCTTTCTTCCAGGAATCATCAATCATTTCTTCAGTCTTTATAAAGTTATCTTCATATGGAAACATCTTTTTGGACATCCATCTTGAGGTAGCTCCTTTCCTTTGAAATCGTCCCCTAGTGATGCACAAAGACAAGCACATAAGGTATTGTGCTCTTGCTGCTGCGATTTCAGATACCACAAACGTTCTGGAGGCACTCACGGCATAGGGGACGAGAGAGCAGACATAACAGCTCTCTCCAGTAGTTTGTTTACCTACTTTGGTCATGTGCTTATACTACATGTTATTAGGTACTCGGCCTAATCAGTTATATATGAAAGTAGGGGTCACAGCTTGTGCATCTACAAAAAATATTCTTTGTTTGATGATGAGGGTAGTGAAGAAGAAGGCAGAGAATACAACAATTGTATTTTGAATACGGTTACCCATTTCTTACTCCTCTTCAGTATCTTGTGTTGCTCCGAATGTGATGAAAAGGCTGAAGTTCATCATAAATGCATGATTATGCTGTTAATATATGTTATATCAAGCTCTCTGGGTGTAGTATTGCGCAAGTGCGATGAAGATCAGTCGTTCCCGTACAAGACAAATTCTGGTGTCACTGGGCACTTCTATGATGGATGGGTTTCCGCAATTAAGTTGTGGATTGGTTTTGCCCAAATAAAGCAGGAAAGCATGAAAGAATAGACCAGCAGGCGCTCTTCACTCTGATTCAGACTGTATAACAAATTGTACAAAATAATCTGGGAATGTCAGGGGCCTCTGAAAAATCATGGAACACAGAAATACCAGTTGCTGCTTTCACGATGAATAGCTATGTGTAAGAAAAAGACAGTTTACCTAATCTAGGTGTACAGGAAGTATTTGCCCTACTTCTCTTGCTCTAGAACGTGTGAGTCTTGGCTGCAAGTCTTCTGCTTATCTTTGTCTTGGCCTTGTATTTGGTTCTTCTCCTTGCCTCAAATCGTCCACTTCTTCTTCATGGCTGGGAGAGGTCTCTGCCCGACAGGGTTTCATGTCTACAAGTAATTCCAGGCTTTTTTCCTCCCTGCTCGATCGGTTGCTTCCTCCACGGTGTAGGGTCCACTGAACTTAGGCTTATACCTGGTCCTAATAAAGTTCCAGAGTAGTACAGAGTCCCTGGGTTAAGTAGTGGTGGTGCTGAGCAATTTTCGTTGGTATCTGGTTTGTTGTCCTCCTCGCTCTTATTTGGCCTCTCCCACTGTGCCTGCAATTAGGGAGAAATAAAAGATGCACTAGCCATCAAAGAAGCCACATATTCATACATCTCTTTACCGAAAACATCAAAGACAAAATTTGCATCAGTTAAAGTCCCAGTGGGAGGGCCAGAGGGAGTTGCATGCGCCGTCCGGTTACCACCTCGTGTTTCGTTAAATGGTGGTTGGACCCAGTCTGGTTGTGCAATGCAAACAGGGCTAATGGAAGACAATGGGCCTCATTACGAGTCCGGTGGTAACCGTGCCTGAAATTCCGGCAGGTTACTGCCGGACTCGTATTACCATTCCGCCTCTGTGATTCCCGGAATTACCGGGGCATTATGACCCCGGTGACCCGGGAATTCCGGAGGTGAAATTCGGTAAATCCCCATTCCCATTGAGTCGCACAGGACTCAATGGGAATGTGGAAGTATAAACACTGGCACCATCTCGTGATCAGAGCACTCTTGGGACGTTCAAGTTTTGCAAAGAGAGCATGCTCCACAAAAAGATTGGTGCTGCAACCCATTGTGATACTCGCTGACTTCTCTACTGCGAATGCAGCAGCAGCCAATGCTTGCTCACAAATGTAAGGTCCCCTCATTACTGGATCAAATTTCCCACTGTAATATGCCAATGGCTTGTACCCTAAAGTAGTCTTCTGTGTGAGTACCACAGTCATCACTACTCCATTGGAGTGTGAGAACAAATAAAATGAATCCTGATAATCTGGAATCCCTAACACAGGAGCTGTGCATATTGCTTTCTTCAGCTCCTCAAATGCATCTGTAATCTCCTCTGTCCATTGTAGTATACCCTCCACTCTTTGTGCTTCTTTGAGTGCACTTAGCAAAGTTGTGTATGTGCTGAAGTCAAACATCCAAACTCTGCAATTATTACAGAGACATAAAAACGGTTGCATCTGTCTCACTGTCACAGGTGTTGGCGTCCTACAGATTGCCTCCACCCTTTATGGTGTCACCTCCATCCTTCCTGCAACATTAGCTGTCTAATGTACATCACCTCCTTATAGCAATACTGTAATTTCACCTTATCTACCTTGTACCCATTCTCTGCTAATACTGTCAACAAATGCACAGAGTCATTCCTGCACTGCATTTCTGACTTGCTGCAGATCAAAATGTTGTCAACATACTGTATGATTGTACATTCCAATTGTGCATTGCCTAGGTCCATCTGGAGGACCCTATTGAATATGGAGGGTGACTCACAGTACCCTTGAGGTAACCGCATGTGTTTCCACTTCCGGTGTTTATATATCGGAAAGAAGTCAAGTCTTGGGACACTATATGAAGTGGTATACAGAAGAAAGCATCCTTCAAATCTATTACTGTGAAGTGGGTAGCTGTCAGAGCCCAGCAGGGGCCAAGTGTAGCAGCCACCAGTGTGGGGGCCTATTTATCCAGTAGATGCCATCTCTGTCCCTCTTGTAGGAATATCAGGTGGGGAAGAGTGGCATCTACTGGACCAAAACGACATCAGGAGCAAACGAAGACCCGAAGACTACAACTCCCAGCAGCCTCGGGAGCAGCACACTCAGGGACTGGCACGCAGGGCCTGCAACCCGTGCGGACTGGCACGCAGGGCCTGCAACCCGTGCGGACAACGCCCCAGTTATCGCGCGTGCGCGAGACGGGTTCGCGCATGCGCAAGCCCCGAAGCCCTGTTCGCGCTCGACTTCCTCACGGGCGGACGCATCCTGCAGAGCTCCGAGAGTGCGCAACTCCTACGCGGAGCTCCGAAAAGGCACAACTCCTATGCGGGGCCATCCCTCGCCCAGACTACATCGCCGCGGCCCAGCGGCATCAAAGATAAGTACTTTAACAGTTCCGAACCGCTAACTGCATGAAGCCTCGGGGAGAATTGGCCCGGGGAGGCACCGGTTCACTGCAGGAGACTTACATGCCATTCTGGGGATCAGGTGCATGATAATTACTAACCGCATGTGGAATTGTGTGCAAGCCTATCTGTGGTAGAAACAAGCTACGTGAACGCACGCACTAATTCCTTCTCATTTGACAGACGCACCTCACGGTTTCCAAGGCACCGCTGGGGGGGCCCGCAGGCAAAACCGGACATCGGACAAGTACCGAAGCTAAGTTTTTTCACAGTTTCTTTGGGATTACGTTTTGTGTCGCTAACTGCCTGGTACTGGACCAGTACAAACCCAGATTGTGCTGTATGAGTGTTCCTAATGTATGGGGTTTCCAACCAATGGGTGGGCTGTAACACAGTGTAATTGACACTGAAGTAAGTGTCAACTAACGGAGCCATTGCTGAGGTAACACAGTGTAATTGACACTGAAGTAAGTGTCAACTAACGGAGCCATTGCTGAGGTAACACAGTGTGATTGACACTGAAGTAAGTGTCAACTAACGGAGCCATTGCTGAAGTAAGCAATGCTTGGAGCTAGCTTATGAATCGGTGTTAATAATAAGCTAAGCACATCACCCTACGCAGTGCAGTAAGACAGTGTATGATTGTTGTGATGCTCATGAGTGCATGCAAGGATGTATTGATCAAAGGTGTTTAGAGTGACCAACCAAGCATCAAGAGATCAGGAGCATGTCTTTCCCCTAGCCCCTACCTAACCATAACACCTCCCTTAACCTCTACCCGGTGATCCTACAACCCCACACCTATCCAACCCGTGGACCCTAACCCTCTTTCCCCGTGGTGGTTGCGGTTTCCTGTGTGCATTAAGTCCCAGGCGCCAAAACTGCTAAGGGGAGGAAGGAGTTCGTGCTGCTTCTGCGCTGGATCAAGAGCCTACGACAGAAGCGCGAACCCACGTATTCTAAGCGCCCAGGTAGCACGAACTTAGCCGCCATTATGCAAGATATAGCCCAAGCTCTGCACGAACTCAAGGCCGAATTAGCGGCCACTCGCCAGGACTACTTTAATCTCTCCACTCAGGTTCGGGGTCTGGCTGCCCAGGGGGTTCCTTTGCCTGAGGGGGCCCATACTCCCGTGAAGGTACATGTCACTACTGAAACTCCAGTGCCATTAGCTACCCCTGAGCGTTATGGGGGGGATCCACACAAGTACACGACCTTTATGACACAATGCCAGTTACACTTTTTAACCAAGGCCGCTGTGTTCCGTTCAGATCAGTCCAGGACGGCTTTTGTTATTTCCTATCTCACGGGGGATGCAGCAGCCTGGGCAACACCCCTGGTCCAAAAAGACGATGCAGTGCTGTATGACTGGAGTGGTTTTCAGGAAGAGTTTGGCAAGATCTTTAACCGCAAAGCAGCTTCTCTAGTGCGAGACAAGGAATTGTTGATGCTGCGACAGGGCAACAAGGAGCTGATTACCTACGTGACCTCCTTTAATCGGTTAGTGGTGGAGGCTGAATGGCCACATGAAAAAAGGTTAGCCCTTTTCTATCAAGGCTTAAGGGATGACCTAAAAGATCTCATAGCACAGGTCGATCCCCAGCCAGATACCTGTACTGGAATGATAGACTTAGCACTGCGTCTGGATCACAGACAAGGAGAGCGACGTCAGGATAAAAAAAGATGGGAAAGCAAACAGGGAGTACTTCCCAGGTTAGATCATCAAAAGTTTCCAACTATGGGGAAAAGCGACAAGGCATCAGAACCTGAACCCATGCAGATTGGTACCATTAGAGGCCCCATTACCAAGGAAGAAAGGGAAAATCGGGAACCAGTTTGCGCTGTGGATGGGTCACCATTGAAATCAGGACCGGTGACCCAACACACAGAGGAAGCAGTATTGGATATACAAGGCCATAGTGAAATCCTCACCTTTGATGTTATAGCTGCTCCACAGTTCGGTTTTATTGTAGGTTTGCCTTGGTTGACCCTACATAATCCTGCCATAGATTGGATACGTGGAACGGTCGCATTCACCTCTGAGCATTGTGAACGGCGTTGTGTTAAGGATAAAGGGAGACCTGTACGTGTATTGGGTACAACACAACGGTCAGGTACAGAAGACTTGGCGGAACTTCCCTCGGCATATACCGACTTTCGGGATGTTTTTAGTAAGGCTGCGGCAGAGACACTACCCCCACATCGCTCCTTTGATTGCAGGATTGATTTAGAACCCGGAGCAACACTACCGTGTAGTCGGATTTACGCCTTAACTGAGGCGGAGAACAAACACCTGGAAGAATACATAAATACTAACTTGCAAAGTGGGTTCATACGGCACTCCACCTCACCTGTTTCATCACCACTATTCTTCGTGCCAAGAAATCCGGAGAACTTAGGACTTGTATAGATTATCGCGCAGTCAACAAAGTGACAATAAAAAATCGTTACCCATTGCCCCTAATCCCAGTCCTGTTAGATCAAGTGCGGGGAGCAACCATCTACACCAAGCTGGATCTTAGAGGGGCGTACCATCTGGTGCGGGTGCGTGAAGGGGACGAATGGAAGACCGCGTTTAGAACAAAGTTTGGCTTATATGAATATCAGGTCATGCCATTCGGCCTCTGCAACGCACCCGCCGCCTTCCAGCATTTCCTGGATGAAGTCCTTCGCGGTCTCCTCGACCGTTTCGTAGTGGTATATATAGACGACATCCTCATTTATTCATCCACTGAGGAGGAACATGTGCAACACGTCAGAACGGTGTTACAACGTCTAAGGGAACACAATTTATATGCCAAACTCGAGAAATGTAGCTTCCACAGTAACATCGTTGAGTTTCTAGGATTCATTCTATCCCCACAAGGAGTAAAAATGGACAATCGAAAAGTACAAGCGATCCTGGACTGGCCAGCCCCTACAAGCGTCAAGGAAGTCCAAGCCGTCTTAGGATTCGCAAACTTTTATCGACGCTTCATTCAGGACTTTGCAAAAAAAGTGTTAGACATTACCAAACTGCTGAAAAAGGGAAAGTCATTTGCTTGGGGGCCAGAGGCTGATCACAGTTTTAACCTGTTGAAAGAAGCATTCACGTCGGCACCTATCTTGCTGCATCCCGACCCCACGCAACCTTTTACTGTAGAAACAGACGCTTCCAGTTATGCGCTGGGGGCTATTTTGTCCCAATGAGATTCAACGGGTCACTTGCATCCAGTGGCCTATTACTCCAGAAAATTAAATCCCGCAGAACAAAATTATACAATAGCAGACCGGGAGCTACTAGCCATTCGAGCCGCGTTTGCAGAGTGGCGTCATTACCTACTTGGGGCACGACACACCATCACGGTGTTGACCGACCATCGTAACCTTCAATTTCTCAAATCCGCACGTGCTTTAACCCCACGCCAGCTACGATGGGCTATGTATTTTGCAGATTATGACTTCGTAGTCACCTACAGGTCAGGGCTTGAAAACAAAAAAGCAGATATGCTATCAAGGTACCCCGAAGACCATGCCTTGATATGTCCGGAAGAACAAGCGAAACCCATCATAGCGGCTGAAAAAATTGCAGCAAGCATAACGAATGGATTGTTTGAGCAGATCGGAGAGGCAATGTCAGCTCAGGACCTACTTCAATGGGAGGATCCAAAAAAGGAACAGTATTTAAAGGACGGTATACCTTATCACGGAACCTCCGTGTATCTTCCCTCAGCTGCTTTGCGAACCCAAGCCTTGAAATGGTGTCACGATTCCCCCCTGGCCGGACATCCGGGGGTGAACAAAACTCAAGAATTACTGCAACGACATTATTGGTGGCCCGGTCTTCTTAGAGACACGCGGATGTATGTGCAACAATGTGAAGTGTGCGCACGAAGTAAAACTGATCATCGGAAACCAATGGGTTTTCTGCGCCCTTTGCCCACACCTACACAACCTTGGAACACCATCTCTATGGACTTTATAGTGGAATTGCCTCCCGACCAGGGTTACACAGTCATACTTGTAGTGGTCGACTCTTTTTCTAAATTGGCCCATTTTATTCCTTGTAAAGGACTCCCAACTGCGAGTGAATTGGTGGACATGTTCCTGCAGCACATAGTTCGCTTACATGGAATACCTCAGCACATTGTGTCAGATAGGGGGACACAGTTTACTTCCCAATTCTGGAAACTATTTTGTAAAAAGGTGGGAGTTACTTTACAAATGTCTAGCAGCTACCATCCCGAAACTGACGGACAAACAGAACGCTTGAACCAGACCCTGGAGCAGTATCTCAGGTGTTATACTCATAGTACAGAGGGTGTTTGGGTGGAAGTTCTCTGGATGGCCGAGATAGCATACAATAACTCACAACATACCTCCACAGGATTCTCGCCCTTTCATACCACCTACGGATTTAATCCGCACATCCAACCCACTATCTCTCAGACCACCTTGAACACCGTACCATCAGTACAAGCACGGGTAGAGTTACTAACACAGACATGGAAGAAGGTACACCAACACCTACTCACAGCAAAAGGCACTAGTAAGAAATATGCTGATTTGAAAAGACGAGCATGCCCTACCTACACGGTCGGAGACAAAGTATGGCTATCTACTCGACATCTGAAACTACCAGGATCACGAAAGTTCAAGCCCCGTTTTATTGGTCCTTTTCGCATCACACAAGTCGTAAACCCAGTGGCCATGAAATTACAATTACCAGCCCATATGAAAATACACCCAGTGTTCCATGTTGCCCTTCTAAAACCCGCAGCACCCCACATTCGAATGACACGACCTCCCCCGGTTCTGGTAGAAGGGTATCCAGAATACGAGGTGCAAGCTATCCTCAATTCCCGAAAAAGGGGCGGACAATTATATTATTTCATTGATTGGGTTGGGTATGGCCCCGAAGAAAGGTCTTGGGAACCAGCTTCTAATGTACATGCTCCTCGTCTCTTGCGGTTGTATCACCGTAATTACCCGAAGAAGCCAGGTCCTTCTGCGGGGAGGGGATGTACTGTCAGAGCCCAGCAGGGGCCAAGTGTAGCAGCCACCAGTGTGGGGGCCTATTTATCCAGTAGATGCCATCTCTGTCCCTCTTGTAGGAATATCAGGTGGGGAAGAGTGGCATCTACTGGACCAAAACGACATCAGGAGCAAACGAAGACCCGAAGACTACAACTCCCAGCAGCCTCGGGAGCAGCACACTCAGGGACTGGCACGCAGGGCCTGCAACCCGTGCGGACAACGCCCCAGTTATCGCGCATGCGCGAGACGGGTTCGCGCATGCGCAAGCCCCGAAGCCCTGTTCGCGCTCGACTTCCTCACGGGCGGACGCATCCTGCAGAGCTCCGAGAGTGCGCAACTCCTACGCGGAGCTCCGAAAAGGCACAACTCCTATGCGGGGCCATCCCTCGCCCAGACTACATCGCCGCGGCCCCGCGGCATCAAAGATAAGTACTTTAACAGTTCCGAACCGCTAACTGCATGAAGCCTCGGGGAGAATTGGCCCGGGGAGGCACCGGTTCACTGCAGGAGACTTACATGCCATTCTGGGGATCAGGCGCATGATAATTACTAACCGCATGTGGAATTGTGTGCGAGCCTATCTGTGGTAGAAACAAGCTACGTGAACGCACGCACTAATTCCTTCTCATTTGACAGACGCAGCTCACGGTTTCCAAGGCACCGCTGGGGGGGCCCGCAGGCAAAACCGGACATCGGACAAGTACCGAAGCTAAGTTTTTTCACAATTTCTTTGGGATTACGTTTTGTGTCGCTAACTGCCTGGTACTGGACCAGTACAAACCCAGATTGTGCTGTATGAGTGTTCCTAATGTATGGGGTTTCCAACCAATGGGTGGGCTGTAACACAGTGTAATTGACACTGAAGTAAGTGTCAACTAACGGAGCCATTGCTGAGGTAACACAGTGTAATTGACACTGAAGTAAGTGTCAACTAACGGAGCCATTGCTGAGGTAACCCAGTGTGATTGACACTGAAGTAAGTGTCAACTAACGGAGCCATTGCTGAAGTAAGCAATGCTTGGAGCTAGCTTATGAATCGGTGTTAATAATAAGCTAAGCACATCACCCTACGCAGTGCAGTAAGACAGTGTATGATTGTTGTGATGCTCATGAGTGCATGCAAGGATGTATTGATCAAAGGTGTTTAGAGTGACCAACCAAGCATCAAGAGATCAGGAGCATGTCTTTCCCCTAGCCCCTACCTAACCATAACACCTCCCTTAACCTCTACCAGGTGATCCTACAACCCCACACCTATCCAACCCGTGGACCCTAACCCTCTTTCCCCGTGGTGGTTGCGGTTTCCTGTGTGCATTAAGTCCCAGGCGCCAAAACTGCTAAGGGGAGGAAGGAGTTCGTGCTGCTTCTGCGCTGGATCAAGAGCCTACGACAGTAGCTTCAGTGGGAATGCTACACAACATTGTCACTGGATTTGGAACTAAAGGAAATTCTGCCTCAGCAATCTGGTTCAAAGGGTGCAACTCCTGTATAAAATGACAAGACCCCCCTGTTGCCTTTTTTACAGAGTACGCTGTGGTTTTGCACTGTGATTTTGATGGTACCAGAATGCCCTGTTTCACTAATGCTGCGATTGTCATATAGATGTCCTCATCTGCCTCTCTTGACAAGGGATACTGTTTTGCTCTTGGTAAAACTGCTCCTCGTTTAAGCTCTATATTCACTGCCCCTATCCCTTTTAGTAGTCCCGCGCCATAGGGACTTGTAGTCGATAGGACGCTGGGTCCCCTTCCCAAGTCTTCCTCGAGAAATGGTGATGGTGCAACATGGTCATTCTCTGTGGTACTTCCCTGTAGTGTATTCTCACCCAATATGTAATGCTGATTTTGTGATCTGATCGATCGTCCTGGAGCAGTTCTTCATCAGTCACGTCAGTCAACCTCTACCCTTCCCCCACTGCAATCACTGTGCTCCAGGATCGTCCTGTGTCATCTGTCCCATGTAATGTTATCCTGTTTTACCCCACTATTACCGCCTCAAATTCTATTGGGACCACCTTCCCTTCAGGCTCATCTAATGGATCTTCTGGCCTGAATATATACTGATAAGGTATTTGCCATAATTTCCCCTGAATTCCTGGAAGCCATGCTATCAATACCTTCACCCCGTATTGGGACAGTTCAATGCCTGCTGGCACCGCCCTCTGGACCGTGTGCCCACAATATGCCTGGATAATCTCCCTCACATTCATATAATTAATTCCTGGTTTCAAACACACTATCCCCTGGTCTGTAAATTAGATGGTCATATTGAGCGTACTCATTATGTCCCTTCCCATTATGTTCACGGGTGTTTGTCAGGAATACAATAGTGGCAATGTTAAGTCGTGCTCCCCTATAGAGAGTGAGAGTTTGTCTGTAAAAGGAACCAATTTCGTCACCCCAGAGAATCCCAGGGCATTCATGGTATTGCCTAACATTGGGTATATTCTTCCCTGATACAGGATCTAGTTGTCCCATATCCACGAGAAAGGAAAAAGTCTTGTCACCTATTGTCAACCCTATACGTGGTACCTCTGCTGGGTGGGGTGTAACCGATAGGATTTAACACATCAGATCTGTCTATGGGCTGTCCTATTGTGTGTATAATGACATCCCTGTCCCTGTGAACAGATTGACCCCCACAACAGTGCCCCCCCTATCTTCCGAATGGGAGTCGATCCCATGGAGTCTGCGAGTGTCAGTGTGCTTGTGGTGGCTGCATGTGTCTCTGCATCTGCGATGCAGGTAGTGCATGTGGGTATGGCTGTACGGGTCCCTGTATTTGTGGTGCCTGTGTCATAGGCTGATATGCTTGAATGCACGTGTCTCGGGTCTGTGCCTGTTGCTGTGTTTGGTCTTGGGCATAACAATCAGTCTGTTCTGCCTGGTATGTGCGTTGGTCTGGCATCCCCCCATTCTGTTGCATCCCTCCTATTTGTCCGCACACCCAACATTATGATGGTCCTCCCATTGGTCTCTGATAGCCTCCCTGAAACCACTCTGGTCCTTGCTTCATTTGATGCCCATACCCACTTCCCCTGGGTGCTCCTCCTCTCCCTCTAAACTCTTGGTGCATGTCTCCCCGACCCATGAGGCCTCCCCCTGCTGTTGGCAGTCTGTACGGTAAATGCGGCATACCTGCTCCTTCCCCACTGTTTAACATCACCTCTTCCATTGTATATTTTGATCATTTTTTTATGCACTAGTTTTGCGTCCTCCTGCTTTCTGACCTCCTGCTTTTTCCTTGCATTCTCTTGCATTAGCCTGCAATTGTGTACTATAGTCAGCTGAATTTCTGACCAAGGTTCAGCCTCCATCCCCACTAGTTTCCTAAGCTGTTTTCGCACTTGTTCAGGGAATCCCAGACAAAATATATGATAAAATAAACCTACTGTTTTGTCCCACGGTTCACGCGTCTCCAATCTCCATTTCTCTTGGATAGCTTGAATATATTGAATGGGATCCTCGTCCTCCCTCATCTTGCATGCCATAATTGCGCTAATATGTGAGGTATCTGGGTATTGCACCCTTTGAGCGTGCCACACGGCCGCTCGACAATTATTGAATGGCGAACCATTGTGTACCATGTTCTGTACTGTCACTCCGGGGTTACCCTGCTGTCAGTCTCTCTAGCTCATAGATCCACTTCCCAGCCCCAGCAGTCAACGACAGTAACTTAAATCATAAATTGTCTTTGTACACCTGCTGCCACAGTGTATATTGAGGTCGCCTCCTCCCTTTTCTTTTTTAAAATATTTTTTATTGCATTTTTACAAACAACAACCATATAACATTATTCAACACGTCTTCTCAACATATTTACTTGTTAACAACTTCTAATTCTACCCCCCTTAAACTTAGCCCATATGTTCCTTCCAATTGATATATTCTAACATGTCGCTTCTCTCTCTCTCTCAGTGCTGGCCTCACTTCCTCTCCTTCTCTCTCATTCCCAAGCAGTGTTTCAGTCAACTCTATCCATCTCTGGATGTCCATACTCCAGTCTGCCCTCTGCTTTCTCAGAGTTTTCTCCCATGCTTCTGTTTCCGCTCTGATCCATTTTTCTAACTCCCTCCACCAGTTAGCTGTACTTGGTTCTTTAGCGTCTTTCCACTTCATAGCTATACAGCGATTTAGTATGCACATCAAATCTTTTAGTATATTTAGCGGTTTATCTTTCACATTCATCTTGTAGCAACCCAGCGTGCAGGTCTCCGGTGTCTGGATATCCAACTCTATGCCAACCTGGGCTGCCTTATGTACAATCCCTTTCCAAAACCCATGCACTATCGGGCATCCCCAAAACATATGTATAAGCCTGGCATTTTCTGCTCTGCATCTGGGGCATTCTTGTCTGGTTGCGCCTTTGAATGTTGCTATAACAGCAGGCGTGAGTTATGCCCTGTGCATGATGTACAATTGTATTAGCTGCAGCCTATTATTTCTGGAAACCTTTTTATGGCACAGTGTTACCTTCCCCCATTCACCATCCTCCAAAGTCCTCCCCAAGTCCCATTCCCATTTCTCTTTGCACTTCAGTTCCGATCGTGAGGTTTGATTGATCAATATCTCATAAATCCTTTTAATGCCACAGTGAGCAACAGCTCAACGTCCTCCTGACCTATAGTTTTCCCACGCAGTGTTTGGCCATCTGTCTCGCATTGTCTTCATTATTGTGTTGTGTAACAGGAACTGTCCTACGTGTAGGCCCATTTCTTCTTCTATTTCTGCAAACGTCTTCCAGCATCCCTCCTTCCACAGGTCCCACACCGTGGCTACTCCACACATTTCAAATTGCGCCCTTACCACGGCTCTGCTGCCCGGTTTCCCATTCAGCAGGGCCACTATCGGTTTCTGTGGCGAGAGTGGATCTTCTAGCCCCCTGACTTTGCAAGTCCTGTTCCAAATCCTGATACCCAACTCCACCACATACAGAATATCAGTTTGTTCCTTTTTTAAAACATTTTTTATTTGTAGAGCACACAACAGCCCGCAGGCATCGATGCACTATAGAGGAGCATAAGCAAGCTTAATTCAGCGTTACAAGAATGCGGCCCAACAACAAAGAATCTTGGTTCAGGTTACTCAGTGGCATATACAGAGATACATATAGAAGTACAGGTGCAGTGTCATACAAAGAGCTTGGTTTTGATGGCTTTCCGGAATGCGAAGTGAGAGTCAATTGACCTAATGTGAGAAGTGGCAGCCATGGTTGGGAAGCTGGTCCCGCCCGAACAGACTCTGCAGGTTTTAGGTACGGTGATCCTGTTGGAATATGCCGCTCTGGTTGGCCTGGAAGGACTATGTTTGGAAATCCTTTGGACCAAGTAGGGAGGGGCCAAGTCATGGACACACTTGATGGCTTGGGAGATGGCAATGGGGATGTTGTCAACAGTGAAGGAGCAGTATTGTTTGTCCAATTTACCCAAGGTGGACGGAGATCCAATTAACAGAAGTTCGGTCTTCTCGCTGTTGAGGCAGAGCCAATTTTCACCATCCAGGATTGGATCGTTGAGTAGATGGAGTTGAGGGTATTCAGGTCGGACAGATAATCACCCGAGAGGGGGATGAGCACCTGGGTGTCATCTGCATAGTTGGTGTATGAGATGCCCAGGGTGTCCAGAATTTTGAACAGAGGCCTCGTAAAGAGATTACAGAGGGTAGGACCTATGCATGATCCCTGTGGGACCCCACATTTGATAAGACTAGGTTCAGCACATGATGATTCAGAGAAGACCTTCATCGCTCGTTCCTGTAGGAATGAAGTTATCCAGGCACACGCCCTTGGTGAGAAGTTAGCTGCAGTGGAGGGGTGATGGCACAGGGTCTTGTGGTCCACCAGATCAAAGGCAGCGGACAGGTCCAGGAGAAGGAGCGCAGGTTTTCCTGCGTTTCTGAGGTCATACATTTGGTTTTTGAAGTCAAGCAGGGCAGTTTCAGTGCCATGGCGTGGACAGAATCCGGACTGCCGCAGACCGAGAAGATGTCCAAAATTTTTAGCAGAAAGGGGACTGTGCTAATAGGCCTATAGTTCCCTGGGACCAATGGGCCAAGGCAAGGTTTTTTTTAGGAGCGGACGAACCCACGCTTCTTTGAGTCCCATAGAGACATCTCCAGACTGGAAGGATGAGTTGATGAAGGCAGTGATAAGTGGGGCAAGGGAAGAGGCGCAGTCTTTGATAAGCTGGGCCGGGTTCACTCATATTCTTAAAATCAAACATAGGGGATTGCTGGGGTGAGTATCAGGGGATGGGTTTGTTGTTGCTGTTAGCTATCAAGTAGGAGAGAGCCTGTTGGTGGGCCAAGATTTTAGTGTGCAAAGTGTCCAGCTTATCAAGCATGGCAGATTGACATTTGTTGCAACATGTCTCGTCTTGCGTGAGAGTAGGAGGCGGTGAGGAGGGGGTTTCCAACTCTTTAAAGATCAAGAAGATTTATTTTGTCCCGGATTTTGCATTTTCAATCCTTGTATTGAAAGATGCAGCCTTAGCCTTAATGATGGCAGTTTTGTAGTCTTTAGAGATGGCTTTGAAGGCTGCTTTAGAGGAATTATTCAGGTTATTGTTCTATGTAGTGGGAGCTGCCCTTTTTTGGAGCGAAACTCCCAGTGCTCCTGGGTGAACCAGGCATTGGAGTGCTTAGCTTTCTTAACTTTCATAAGGCTAAGTGGAGTGACTTTGTCGACAGCTTCAGTTATGACCCTTTTGAAGGCGTCCGCCAGTAGATCTGGATCCTTAGAGAACGGTGGCAGGAGGGCGGGAACTGTTCGAAAAGGGGTGATGTTCTCCTTAGTGAGTTTCTGCGAGCTTCTTGAGAGTGCAGCAGGGAGAGGGAAGGTAGGCTTGGGAGGCCCTTTAGCGGTGCTGAGGTCAAATTTAATGTAATGGTGGTCAGACCAAGGAATGTGAGTATTCTCAGTGACAAGGAGTGAGCAGTTGTGGTGGGACAGCCAGTCAAGCGTGCAACCTTTAATGTGGGTGGGCTTAGAAATAGCGTGGGTAAACCCTAGAGTGGATAAGGCTTTGTGCAGGGCAGAGGCATGGGCATAGGGTCATTAAGCCCCAGGTTGAGATCACCCAAGAGCATGACTTTGGATGACATTTTTATGTTGTCTGACAAGGCGTGGATTAAGGCCTCATGAAATTCAGAGGTAGGGGCAGTTGGGTGGTAGACGACATGGAGGGCAATGGTACAGTTGGGGGAAAGTTTCAGTTTAAGCAGAAGGTAGTCTGAATTCTGACAGAGTTCCCTTTGAATCCTCCTAATGGAGAGAGTCTCCCTAGCGATGACAGCAACCCCACCGCTCCTATGAAAAGAACGGTCCTGCCTAAATATGGTGTAGCCACTGGGGATGGCAAGGGTGAGGGCGGGCCAGAGGTCTCATTCAGCCAAGTCTCACTGAGAAACAGTAAGTCAAGGTTGTCCCGGATGATAAGGCCTTGCACATTAAGGGCGTGTGCTGGTAGGGAACGTGAGTTGACCAACGCACACTTGAGTGAGACACCCTGAGAGGGAGACAGGGTGGCAATTTTAGGGGATATGTTACCCACTGGGTCAGGTGAAATGGTCTTGGGCAGGAGAGGGGAATCATGGCTGACATTGGGTTACATAACCGCAGTGGCGTAATAAGGCAGACCCGGTATTTGGGCAGTGGGCACAGATACAGTGGTATTAATGTCATGGGGGGCAAGCATAGATACAAGAGCAGTGGGGGTATTGGTGTAACATGACACTAGTGGTAAATTGCGCCAAGCATAGATACAGGAACGGTATTGGTGTCACATGGCACTAGAGGTAAATTGGCTGCAAGCATAGATACAGGAGCAGTAGCGGTATTGGTGTCACATGGCACTGGAGGCTAGTGGGCAGCAGGTATAGATACAAAATCAGTAGCAGCATTAATATCATGTGGCAATAGTGATAGATGGGCAATAGGCAAAGATACAAGTACAGTGGCATGATTGATATCAAGTGGCAATTGTGGCATAGGTACAGTAGGGGAGAGAGCATTTAGTAAATTGAGGAAGTACTTCTGGTGGCACAGGCCTTGCAGCTAGATGGGCAGTAGGCTGGTGCTGAGCGTGTAGGTGCAAGTCCAGTTCTGAGGGTAAAGTCAAAGTCTGTGCATAATCCTTAGCGGGGATCCAAAGTAGGTCCCTCATATATCTCCCTTTTACCACTGCCTCCCGTTGCGTAGTTTCCGTTTTGGGATCGTCTACCATCCACTGCACTACATGTTGCAGCTGGCATGCCAGAAAATACAGCTCGAAGTCGGGTATCTTCAACCTCCATGCCCACACGGTCTTTGGAGCGTATTCAAGGCCACCCTGTTCCTCCCGTCTTGCCACAGGAACCCTCAACATATTTGTTCTAAATCCTGGAAGTACTTCTTCGGTATATAGTATGGGACATTCCCAAAGCAATGCATTAGTCTTGGTAGTGCGACCATCTTCAGCAATTCTTCTTTGCCCATTACTCAAAGGGGCAGCTTACTCCAAAACTCCATAGACTTTACCAGCCTGAGCTTGGCTCGCACTGTGTTACATTCATGTTCCTGCTTCGGATCGTGATAAATGCTGATTCCCAGGTATCTGAAAGAGCTCCTGCTCCAAGGCAAGGGTAGGACTGGCAAGTCCTCCTCAGGCCTCTTTGCTGTAGCGGCCAGCGGAAACGGGCATGATTTATTCCTATTTTTGATTCCCATTAATCTGCTCGAGTTATGTAGCACTTCCATGATATATGGCAGGTTCATCGCCGGCTCACTTAGATACAACAGTACATCATCTGCATACATAGATACTACATGTCTTACTCCTCCTACGTCTATTTCCATTTCTCTATATTCCTGCCTCAAATATACCGCCATAGTTTCAAGCGCTATGATGTATAGCATCAGGGATAGTGGGCACCCTTGCCTCGTGCCTTTATGCAACTGCCACGCCTCCGAGTATGTGCTCCCTGTCCTGACTCTAGCCATCGGCTCAGTATATATCAATCTCACCCATCTCATGTACTGTGGCCCAATCCCCATCTTTATCATAGCGGCATATAACCTGTCCCAAAGCACTGAGTCAAATGCCTAAGTCGCATCTAAGGAAGCCACTGCACAATCTGTGGTGCTATCTTTTGTGGGTCCCATGTGTTAATATCCCCACAAACATATCGCCATACAAAAATATCGCCATATTTATGCGCCAATATTAAGGCATGGAACCTGCGGGCGACACCCCCGCAACCCCCGTATTATTTTAAAGGGAGCGGGGGACACCCCCTCAAACCCTGCTCCCAATAACCCCAAATATTATCCCCTCTAAAAATATCATCTATGGCCGTTCCCGACGACCATATATACGCCGATATTTTTGGTTGGGCTAATATTACCTGATACCCTTTTGTGCTGTGAAGTACTTAGTGCAATCTTCTAAGGTTCTCTGAGATATTTCTGCCTGGTACATACCCTGTCTGGTCTGAATGATGAATCAATACATGTATCACTCTTGGAAGTCTATTTGCTAGGATGGCTGTAAGAATCTTACTGTCCTGGTTCAATAGTAGGAGCCTGTAGGAGCCAGAATCTGTGCTTATTTTGTCTGGTTTCAGTAGTGGGACTATCAGGGCTTCCCTCATGCTTCCGGGCAGGATATTGTCTTCATACGCCTCATTATACACTCGAGCTAGTAATGGCGCTAATACCTCCCCCTAAGCTTTATAAAATTCACTTGGGAGCCAGTCCGTTCCAGGTGCTTTCTCTGTGGGCAATGTCCTAATAGTGGCTATGACCTCTTCCGAAGTGATGGGTGCCTCCAACAGCTCTGCCTGGCTAGTGTCTAAACGGGGCAGTGCTATCAAGTCGAGGACCTCGTGTATGTCGTCCTCCTCCCTCCCCTGAGGATCTGCATCGAATGCTTTATAATATTCAATGAACACCTCATTTATGCCCGCCTGCGTTTTTACCTCCTCTTGATCTGCATTTTGGATGGAGCAAATTGGGTATTTTGTGTCAATACGCCTGCACAACCAGGTCAATATTCTCCCAGGTTTGTCCCCTTACACATGGCTCCTCTCCAGATACTTTGCATAATTGAGTTTCCCTAGCCTGTCCCATTTTGCGAAGCATGCCTTTTGTAATTCGATTACCTCATCTACATATTCCTTGTCATGCCTGGCTTCCTTCTCCCGTGCCCTCAATTTCTCCTCCGTTTCCTCCAGTTCCCTGACAATTACCTTCTGTTGTATCCCTCCTGATTCTGCTATCATTTCCCCTCTTATGACCACTTTATACACTTCCCAGACTGTGCTCGCCTTCCACACACTTCCTTCATTTACCTTAATATATTCTACTCTGCTCTTCCGTATATGCTCAGAAAATGCTGTATCCTGCAATGCTTCACTCCTCAGCCTCCAGGTGGGGATGGGTGGTCTCGACACGGACACTCTCCACCTCGCCACATGCAGTGAGTAATCCAACAGTACTCTAGCTAAGTATTCCAGATCTGTGAATTCTAGCTTATGTTCTCCGCCAGAAAACATGTAATCCATTTGTGTGTACACTTTGTGAGGGGCCGAGTAGTGTGAGTACTCTCTATCCTCCCGTGCTTCACTCTACACAGATCTATTAATTGGAAGTGCTGCAGCAGCGAGTTGAGCACCTTACCTGGGGGGATGGCTGCTTTTGTTTCTCATCTGACCTGTCTTTTGTGGGATCCACTGTACAGTTAAAATCACCTGCCCAGAGAAGCTTCCTACCTCTGTAGGGCCCCAGTCTTGCATACAATGACCTGAAGAACACAGTAGTATCATGGTTCGGGGCATAAGTGTTCACTATACATATCTCCTTATTCTCCATTATCCGATGCAACATTGCCATCCTGCCTTCGTTATCTGTCTTTGTGGTTAGTACTTTAAATGGTATGGTGGGGTCCACCTAAACGAGGACCCCACTTGCATATGTCGAGTCGAACCTGCCACACGCCTCCCCACTCCCTCCAAGTTCTTTTGCTTTTGTGTATCCAAGTGCGTCTCCTGTAGTAAAGCTATTCCCACTTTATTCTGCTTGATATACAGATGCACTCTCCTCCGCCTCACAGTTATTAAGCCCTCTGACATTCCAGGTCATCATTTTAATCATACTCGCCATTGGATACAATGTCTAAGGTTTTAGTGAGGCCTCCAACTTGTCGACAGCCACAATAAGAGTTAAATGCGACATGCAGTCATATATGTATTTATTTATTTATTAGCATTATAAAGCGCACAACAGCCCTTAGGCATTGTGGCGCTGTTACAGAGGAACGTGCAGGTTACAAATGAAAGCAAATAGTGTTTACAGGAAAAATATATAGAGATAGACAAAGAATACATAAGGATTAGTTACATGACATAGGTATAAAACAGAGTAGGCGTATCAGGAAAGGATTTTTGTTACATGATCTAGGAGGTTAGGCATGTTGAGGAGGGGGAGGAGGAGGTCTAGTTGAACAGAGTCGTTTTTAGGGATGTGCGAAAAGAGGTTAGCGAAGGTTACACTCTGAGACCATTGGGAAGGGCATTCCACAGTTTGGGAGCTATGAAAAGGAAGCTGATACCAGCTGCATTTGGACTTTTGATGGGAGGGACGGGGAGTTGGTTGGCGTGGTGACTTCTTTTGGGTCGGGCGGAAACGTTTTTGCTAATGGGGTCTGCCAGGTAGGATGGGGCAGTGTGATTGATGCATTTATGTGTTAAGGTGAGAATTTTGAAGTTGATCCTATCCTTGACCGGGAGCCAGTGTGCGGCTTGCCTGGCTTGGGTGATGTGGTCACTTTTAGGGATGCTGAGGGCTGCACGGAGTGCGTTGTTTTGTACTATTTGGAGTTTGTGTAGATTTTGGTTCGAGGTGCCGGCTAGGAGGGCGTTACAGTAGTCTAACTTAGCTCCTATCGTGGCCCGGGCAATGGAGAGGCAGTTTTGGGCAGTAAGAAATTGTTTTATAGCATTTATGAGTTTATTGGTGTGGGCAGAGGCAGAAGCAATGGTGTTAACCTGGTGATTCATAGAGAGGGATGAGTCCAAGTAAACTCCTAGAGTTGTTACGGCATTGGATACCGGTATGTTGGAGTTATCAATGGTGAAGTTGTCATATTTTTTTCTCAAGGTTATGGAGTACTTCTTTCGGACCTAGGAGTATGATCTCTGTCTTGTACCCATTTAGGCAGAGGCCATTTATTGCCATTCAGGTTTGGATAGTTGTGTAGATTTGCAGGAGGGCAGCTGCATCCTTATCGTAGTGCCAGTGAGGGTAGGAGTACTTGTGTGTCATTGGCATAGTTCGTGTAAGCTATGCCGAGCGAGTAAAGTTTGTCGAAGAGAGGCTTCATGAATAGGTTGTAAAGGGTAGGTGCGGTGCAAGACCCCTGAGGCACTCTGCAGTGGATGGTGGTGGGTGGAGCATTTGCTAGGTCGGAGTATACTTTCATGGGTCCACCCTTTAAAAAGGAGGTAATCCATGAGGTGGCTCCTTTAGAGAAGTTTGCTGCATTGGAGAGGTGAGAGGTCAAGATATATGTTAGGCTCTCTTCCTCCCTCCCTCGCTCCCTCCCACCCCTCTGCAAAAACACTCCAAACATAACTCGTCCCGCTATGCCATGCATGCAACAACTTTCCTGTTTCCGCTACATTCAACCTGGTCGTGGGACTGGTTTCCTGGTGCCCTACGGGCAGGCCCTGTACAGTAGCCCCTAAACCTCTTTTCCGAGGAGGTAGTGGGCACGCTCTAAGCGTTCCCTCTGCCGGGGTTCTGTTACTTTCATTTTTGCCCTCCTACTTTATCACTTATCTTATAGCTCCCATGTTATTTGAAATTCCTAGTCTCGCATAGCGTAGGTACATTTATCTCTCAATATACACATAAGATCTTTATCACTTCTGCTGCGTCCGACTGCTCTCGGAATCTGTCCACTGCTTAGGCGCGTTGGCTTGGTTCTGCTGTCTCCGGAATCTGCACTCTGTCCATCCACTCCTGCGCCTCCCTTGGCGTTTCAAAGAAGAGGGCTTTGCACCTTGAGCTTGGCTGGATATATTAGCATGTATTTTATTTCTGCTTTCCTGAGCCTGGCCTTTATCGCGATATACTGGGCTCTACTCTTCTGCACTTAGAAAGTATAGTCCGGGTACACTGAAATATTTGCTGACGCCCTTTGTATTGTTCCTCCCGATCTGGAGAAGGCCAGGATCTTCTCTTGGTCCTTATAGTTCAATACCTTGGCTATCACAGGTCTGGGTGGTGCACTCGGCGGTGGACGTCTCACGAGGGAGCGCTGCGCTCTTACGATCATGAACCCTTGTGTGAGTTCACCGGCCCCTATTTCTTGGAGCAACATGTTTTCAATTATAGGTGGTCGGGTCGGACGCTTCCGTGCTTTTCGGCAGTCCTACGATCCTTATGTTGTTTCTGCGTGCACGCCCTTCCGCCTCCTCCGCTCCACTTCCAATAGTTTGACTTTCTGTTACAGAATATCAATGTCTCTGGTTGCCTGCACCTTTGCTTCAGTGTTCTCCTTAACCTCTTCCCCTGGATTTCCGGTATGTTCTGCTATGGCATGGACATCCTGTCTCAACAATGCTACATTGATGCCCACTGCATCGATCTTGGCTTCCAACGTAGTCTGCAGCTCTGCAATGGCTTCTAGGATTTGTCGGTTCCCCACATCCACCATGTCTTCTGTGGGGGCTGCCTGCTCCTTCTCTTTCTCGCCACTACTTGTCTCTTGGTGACTAGACGGACCCTGTGTGAAGGGGTCTAGTGTGGCTTGCTTGTTCTTGTTGGACTTGGTCGCCATCTCTTTTTGCTTGCACGGTATGCCCCCTGTGTACCCTGGATGTCCGAGGTCTGTACCTTTATCGCAACCTTCTGGATCTTGTCTTATATTGCGTTTCCAGCTCAACGTGCCAGTTGTGTCGTACCGTGGCTCCCTTGCCTCTGTGATTCTGACCTTTTTTTTCTTGTTAGGACAGAGTCTTTTTCGTGGCCACCTTCCTTATTGACCGTCTTCCCTGGGTGCACCGGTCTATGGCTCCTGGGCTCCGGGGTCAGCTCGGCTTACGCCGGCTTCCCTGTCCTCTGACTTTTAGGCACTGGGCACAGTTAGCCTCTCGACCTCTACGCTTGGGTGGTGTTCCCCTTGTTGACAGGCTCAGCCAGTGTCTGGTCTTTTCCTCCTCACTGTCTCCCCAGCAATCTAGTCCGGGTGGTAGGGGAAGTCGGAGTTCCTCTGGCCTGTGTATAGGGATCCCTGTCAGCTTTGTCGTCTTCTGGCTCCCTGCCCCTTGGCTGCTGTTGTGGTTTGCAGGGCTCCAGTCTCGCAAATTGTGCTTGTGGCAATGACATTAACTCCTCCCGGGGTTTGTAAAGTTCTTGCCCTGCTCCAGAGGGAGAGAGACCACCCTCTTGTCTATTATGGGGAGTGCCCCAATGACTCTGCTGCTTTGCAAATCCTCCTTCCGCTTCTGTTATCAATACTCTCCGCAATGTCTTGCTCACTGTATGTCTTTGTTCCCGGTCTATGGGGAAACGCATTTTCCTTCTCCCAGAGCTTCTGCCTGGGTGTTTTTCACCTAGTGAGATGCTATCCGGGGCAATCACGTGCCTCCTCCTTCTGGGTTGCTGCTGCGGGCGCTCTATGGCGGCCTCAGCCCTGGTCTCAGTATGTTTTTGTGTGTTTTTTTTTATTCCTTGGCCTGCTTGTCCACATTTACTGTAAAGGAGGCACCTCTGCCCTTTGTTGTAGTGCTCCCTGGTTCTGGCGTTATTCAGATGCCCAGGCGTTATGCACAGTATTGTCTCTCTGGTAGCGGGGATGATGGGGGACGACCTTGTTTCATTATCATTATGCTTCCCAGTCCTGCTTGGGGCTCCTCCACCCTTCACTCCTTACTGTATGCTCCAGGGTCCTCCAGCTCCCCTCACGGCCTCCGCTCTGCCTCCGCACATCGTGCGACTCTTCTTGCTCTAGCCCGGGGGACAAACAATGTGCCTTTGTCTCAGTCTTGCAACTCCCAGCATTCTTCCTCTGGCAGCCACTCGTGATGAGACGTGCTTCGCTCACTAGGTCTTCAGCCTTCCTCCATCTGCCACTGCTGCGCTCCCCGGCTGCTAGGCAACCCATGGCGGCCCCCTGCTAGACTGCAGCTGGTTTGGTTTGTGTTTCGCCTTCCCCCCGTGTGTTTCCCCTTCACAGCATTCTGCCTTCTGCCGTCGCACTCCACAGCATTGTCCCTGGATTCCACATCACACGGCTGTGTTTTCTAGTCGGTTGGGCTTCCTTACGGCAGGCGTACCGTCTCTGCCCCGGACACAGCAATGCAGTCCCAGTGGCTGTCTCCCCGCCGATGCGTGGTGTGCCCGCCGGGGCGTGTTGCCTCTTTGTTGCTGTCTTCCAGGCCTGCCACACCACAGATTACTGCTGTCATCGACCACACGGCTAAGAGGCTCCCCTCCTTCGGTCCTCTGTCCTGCTGCACACCATCTCCCTTTTCATGCAAAAGTTCTGGGGCAGTTCGGCGCAACGCTGTCCTCTTTACTCTGCCTGCAGCTTTCCCTCCATTCAGGCACTCCGGAGCTTCACCATTTCCGCTGCTCCTCTTACAATGCTGCCGCCATTTTCCAAGTATACGCTGCAGCGTTGCACCGGCTCAGAGTTTCTTATGGATCCAAATCTTCTCAAACAGCGCTACTCGGTATGGAGCTTCCCCTTAGGTTCATGCCCCTGTTCACTTATTGTCACATGTTTTCTCTTCGTAGGTTCAGTATATGGAGCTTGTCATTGTCCGGATCTGTAGGAGCTCGCAGAGAGCACATCCACCGCACATGGCTGCTAAGCCACACCCCACCCACCTCCCTTTTCTAATAGTGGACACTGTGCCAGTCTGAACCCTCCACTTTGTCTCCTGATGTCTTTGATGGTGTTAACTGTCATTTCTCCTCTCCTTCGCCCCTGCAGATCTCTAAGCCTCTGTGCATATGGGGTAATATCGCCTGTGCTGCATGATATACCTTTAGGACGCTTCAGCTGCTCTCCTGTCTTCCCTTAGTCCGTCCATGTCTTTATCTTCTCCCCACACTATGTCTCTATCTGGGCTTGTCCCTTGGGAGCGGCGAGAGGGTCTCTCCACTTTGTCCTCCTCACTCCCCAATAAATCGTTGTCAGATCCCATGTCCCCATCAGTACTTACACTGTCCTCCTCGAAGCTAAGCCTTCTCAATACTATGTCTCCCTGCTGCTTTCCTCCTGATTGGCCTGTACTTCCGTGTTCCCCCCTCATTGAGGAATTGACCTTGTTTCTGTCTTATCTGTGGGGTAGCCCTGCTGCTGTCTCCTTTTCTGTCTCGTTATCTCCTCCTCTGTGTCTCCTCTTCCTTGTTATTCCTTAAATGTGCAAAATCCCGCTCAATTTCTGCTATCCTTGGAGAGCGTCCCTCTTCTTCTTTGTGCCATTGTTCCCTAAGGAGTTGTTTGACTTATAACTTCCCTTTGTCTGTCTTTATTTGCACTTGCACTTGCCTTTCCCTTTCCTCTCGCTCTCGTGCTTCTGCTTTCTGTTTCTCTCTGTGCACCCTTTCATTCTCTACCTTCTCTTCCCTCTCCCATCTTTCTACTTCCTCCATTATTTCTGCCCATTCCCTCGCCTCTTCTGTGTCCTTGTTACTTACTACTTCCCTGCTCACGCACCCTGCCTCTCCTGCAACCTTCCTGTCAAATTTAAGCAATATTTGTCCGCCACCCACCCCCACCCTTCAGGACTATTGACTCTTGCCCCTCAATGCTTCCTCCTTTCCCCAGTTAATTTTCTTACAACCTCACCTGGATTTGTCGCACTCCTTGCATTCGCCGCTTGTGTTCTGCGCTCCCTTAGTCGCCTTTTCAACCTTGCTTTGCCCCTACTTCTAACTATATGCTGCAGATGAAATGTGGGATTGGTGTATCCTGCCACTGCTTTTAACTCCCTCACGGGGTATAATCCCTGGATTCCCGCTGCTGCTCCTTCCTCTCTGTTTGAGGAGGAGGAAAAGCCGAGGGCAATTCACTCTCTGCCTCTCGCTGGCTCAGCATCCATTGTCGCCATGCCAGGTTCTCTTCCTCGTCCAGAAAAATGTTCCACAGCTCTAATATGGCCATTTGTTTGCTTATTATTTTCCCTTTGTAAGCTTTGTGTATGTACGTGTAATTGTTGGTGCACACCTCTGAAAACAGCTCCCCTCTTTAGGCCAGGGATTTGCCAATTTGCCCTCCGTACTGCAGGACCAGTCTGTGCTATATTTACAGATTTTGCCCTTATATCACGGGAGGGAACTGCACATATGCTGTTTGGGTGTGTCCCTCATGTTTTTACCTGAATACATCATATATATCAATACTTACTTGACCTCAAATCGGGATTTCGACACATCCACTTTTTAAGATGCCTTTAATTTTTTCACCTCAATATCATGTAACAAATACCGCTTATGACCATTAAATCACCACATTAACCTCAGCCTCTCTGGCTCTCGACCAATACCACAGGTGTGCTCCATGCACCTCCCTTCTGCAGCTCTCCGCCCCAAAGGCTCAACTGACAACTCTGCTCATGTGCTTTCCACGCTCTGCCCCAAAGGCATGACCACTGTTTCAAAATTGTATTATAGTTTTATCCACTTAAAAGCTCTGCACCTCTCGTGCACCTTAAGTCCTACACAATATCCTCACTGGTGACGTCACCTCTACAATGAAGAAGAAATCTGTGATACCTGTCCTTTCAATATGTCCAGCTATACACTCCCCAAACTTAATGACAGACCTGACAGAACATAAATAACATATATGCAGCTGCCTTCGTGCCTATCCAACAGGGAAAACCAATAATTTACGTGGTCCTTTATCTATAGCCTCACCTTATAGATAAAACGTCTCTGTCAGACTTAACCAGGAGAGCACCTTCCATGATACAAGCTAGCTTCGTCTACTAAGCCCTATACACAGGAATACCATCATCCATGACCCAAGCTAAAAAGCTTAACCCACAGGAAATCTGATATTTACATACCTTTTGTTATCCGTACCCTTAAGTCAATCATCTAGGCTGACTGCCCAAACTGATCGCCCCAAGACTGAATGTTCCCTAGCCAAGAACAAAAGTTAACCAACACACCACTCCGTACCAAACCAAAACCCTGACCCAAACATCAAGGGGAACCTTTCCACACCCTCCCCTTTTTGCCATATAGCTGACTCTATACTTATACTCAGTGGTCTGCTGACGTCGTTCGGGCACCGACTCTCCCCCAACCTGCCACTCTGCCTTTCTGGTCTGCTGGGCGTTCCACAGAAGCATGCAAGGAATTTCTCCAAAGGGGTTCCCGACAACCTTTACATGGTGTGCACTTGCCGTATCACTGTCGGTTTCCGCGTGTCTCTTCACAGCCCTCCAGGCATCCAGCGGGACAAAACGGCTTCTTGCCGATCGAATGTAGCGACCATCCTCTGCTGCCAGCTGTTAAGGACTTGCAGATGGGACCTCACAGTATTCGTCCAGATATTTAGCAGAGAAACTTGGGCCCATCAAAGCCTCTCCACCGCAAGAACAGGAGACTCCGCCATGGGGCGAAGTATACTGTCTTTATTATCCAAAGCAGACAGGGATCACACAGGACAAATAATTCTCCAGCATTCTCAGCTTCTGAGCCTGAGTCACACGGTTTTATACAAGTATGATGTCACAAAATTGGCTCCACCCCAAAAGCCTATGGGGTGTCCATTGGTCAGTTTGAGCTAACTACATATATGAAAACTATACATTAGTATATTTATTGGCTCTCCATATCTGGTTGCTCCATTTGAGACTGCCCCTAAATGTTACAAACTACACGGTTGCAGGGTCGCAGGAAGACCATTGGCCTGTGCAACATTTTATACCACCTCAAAAATTGAGCTTCTGGATTGACTAGAGTGGGTCCTCTCAGGCCTGGGACCCTGTTTGTCACAGAGCTGAGTGTACCTTTTCAAGGTGATGGGAACGAACATGGAGGGCTGTGTGTTCCATATTGTTACCACTGTCTCATCACCTAAGCCTGAGAGAATGCCTTTCGGTTGCAGTTTTGGTGGGCATCACTTGTATCATTGCACTCTGTCTGTGTGGGAACAGCTTCTCTTCCCACCACGAGTAAATGAGCATTGTTCTGTTCTGTTGGGCCATGTGTGAGTGGACCACAAAACAAAGCTCTTCTGTCTGCAATTATGAGTATTTTATTCTAAATTCTTGCAGGTGACTTGCTGCCTCAGGAACCAGGAATTTTCCACCCACCCATGTCCTTGGCTGTGAGCACCAGCTCTGCGCCTTGTGCTGCAGGGACCATGTCTCCCCTTTTTATATGTATCTGAGGCCTATCTTTCCAACCTGATTCACTTCAGTCACCCTATAGGTTCCCTATGTGTCTTCATGGCTTCTTATGGTTAGTTGCAATAAATCAAATGCAAGCTTGGTCTACGTATATTCTGCCTCTTGCGGTTTTGCTTTGGTGAAAGAAAGGCAATGTTCTTTGCATTATGTAAATGTGTCCATCCTCTACCTACATTATTATTAGTTATAAGCATGTTTTTCTTATCTACAAGCAATACACTAGTGCATGTTTGTGTAGCTTCATGAATGGATGCATATTTGCTTCATGGCTAACACAGCTTGTTTCATGATGTCCCTAATGACATAACTGACACCTGGATTTATTGTCAGTCAACCTGGTCAATTGATGAGACCTCTGTCTCCTTGAAACCATCAACTGGATATGGTTTAAATGGCTGTCTGAGAAAATATCTCTTGTCCTACCTGTGATAGATTGGTGTAGTCGGTGACTGGCCAGCAAGTGAGTTACACCTTTCATTCTTCATTCTGCTAGTCGACATTTGCATAGGCGTCATAAGGGACATTCCTGGGACCCCCTCTTCATGATGGTCCTTACTTGGCTGGTTCCTAAGGCTGAACAGAGCCAGAGGAAGACAATGCAGCCAGTTCCTCCTTAGCGAATGACACATCTTTGACAGTTTTTGTTTCAACAATCCATTTGGACGTTTCACGATCCTGTTGGCTTGAGGTAGTAAATTGAGCACCATTTATGTTTAATCCCATTAGGGATGTAATCTCTTTAAATCATTTTCTAAAAAAGTCTATCCCGTTTTCTGACTTTAGGACATCACATATCCCCCAGCGAGGAAACACCTGGCGTACTAAAAATGTTGCTGCAAGGGCCAGCCTCAATCCAATGAGAAAATGGGCATACAACAACAATAAGATAACGATAGTTACTGCACCTGTTTATCATGCCCACATAGTCAATGTGGAGCTCTCGAAAGGGTGCTGTTGGATGGGGCAATGTGCCACGCAACGTCCTGAGGGTGTGTCCAGTGCTGTTAAGGTGGCAGGTAGTGCAGATTGCCATGAATTTAACAATGTACTCTTGAAGGTACGGGACAAACCAGTCCTCCTGTATATCAGCTGCAACATACTGTTTAGACATATGCGTCGGATAATGCAGTTGCTCAAGCGCAATCATGAGCAATTCCTGCAGCATTACTACTTTACCTGTAATGTTTTGTCTACAGATAAGATCCGTCAGTGAGAGTGAGCACCCACATTTAATCCACAAACCCTTCTCCTCTTGGGTGCCTAACCTTGCAGTTTAATTATCTGAGTGAGTGAGTCTGCTGTGTAAGGCACTGCTTTCTGCAATTGTTGTATAGCTACCTCAGGATATCCCGTGAGGTCTGAGAATTCTAAATATTCTGCTTCTTTAGCAGCCTTATCTGTGGCATCATTACCGAATTAAACCAGGTATTTGGCCCAGGAGTGGGTGGCACATTTTACCACTGCTACTACTGTTGAGCAGGATAAGGCATACATTAATCTTTCTAGCAATGCTGCAGAGGCTTACCATCGGACCTCTTGCACGCTCTCCTTTGTGATCTGGACAACCCTGAATGTACTGTAGGTGTGACGTATACCAAATCAGAATATATTGTTACTAGGCACCCTTGTGATGCTTCTTGTGCTTCAATCAGTGCAATGAGTTCTGCTGCTTGTGCAGAATAATGTGTTCGTAACCTTTGTTTAATTGCTACTTTGTACTCCCTGTCTATGAGGTGCACCACTGAAGCAGCTGTATGCCTTTGTCCCGTCTCCTGATCCATTATCAATGAACCATCAATGAAGAGCACCTCCCCCTCTTTGAGTGCATCTTCCCTCACTTGAATTATGTCATCCTCAGGACCTTTGTATGAAACACAGTCGTGCACCTCCTTACCTGACTGAACGGGCATTGCAATGAATGTAGCAGGGCTCACTGTGCGACACCCTACAATGTGAATTGAAGGATTGGATAGCATGACCTCAATACCCGACACTCTTTGAGGAGTCAGGGTTGATTTAGACCTTTCCTGGAAAGGCAAACGCTGCATATTCCACATATGTTACAGAGCACACCATGGGTATTGCAGATGATTTTCCAATCACAAAAGCTGCAGCTGCTAACGCCTGTTTGCAAGGGAAATGACCCTGCATCACTGAGTCTAAGATTCTGCTGCAATAGGCTAAGTGCTTGTGTCTCATAGATGTTATATGAGAAAACTGAAGGTGTCTCACCCGCCAGTCCCGGGGGATCTGTCATCCAGGTGGCTAGGACATGGCCATCGCTTTTGGATCCAGTTCGTGGGGGTGGACTAGTGCAGGAGGATCTCCTCGATGGAGTGTCCTCAGGGAGTGGAAGTGGGACACCGCAGGATGAGGTGCAATATCCCCTTTCCAATAACACCTTTTCCCCATCCTACCAGGTAGGATACGTAGGAACTTGCCCCCCCCTTTCCCGACACGAACACCTTTTCTCACAGACAGCTAACTGTGAGCAACAACGGACTAACACCAGAGCTGTATACTTGACATGTCCCAACACAAGGGTCAGGCAGAGTCAGGCAATTACTGATAAGTACACACACCTGACTTCTGTCACACTTCCCCGCACAGATAAAAGGCGGAGCACGAATGCACACTCTGAGTGAGGCGAAACACCTGAGTAAGCAGCAGTTCCAAGATGGCAGCTTAATAGGAGGAGCAAGACGACGAGACCAGAAAGGGCTGCAAGGAGGGAATTGCCCTTGGCCTTTTCAGAGAAAAATAACCATTACTTTCACGAGCCCTCGAGCATAAGAAACATAAAACTGGGAATTAAAGCTGAAGAAAGGTGCAAAGTGTGTCGAAGGTACCCAGGGCTTTCCCACATCAACGGCCAAGGTGGGGAGGAGCAATTGCCACTGTGGTACTGTCCTTGGCTCTGACAACAAAGCCGCTCCAGTAAAGTCAGCACAGCCGGTGAGTCGGGGAGACTGATAGCAGACCAATCTGTGTTAGAACCAAGGATGCAAGCGGCAACATTGTATGAAGAAATCTGCAAAGAACAGAGTTTAAGGCATATGTTATGAGTGATGCAAATATAATTGAATATCCAAGGAATGAGGTAACTTTTGAAACCAAAGTGGATGCCATATACAGAGTGGTTCGGCACCACGTGGATGCTCATTCAAAAGGTCTCTGTTAGGTATTCAATTGAGAGTGTAAAATTGTAAACTATGAATTAAAAGTGGCCCTGCAACGGGTCAAGCCAAACCCTGTGCACATTTGAAAGTCTTCGATAGCAAATAAGAACTGTAATTGGCCCTAGCCCGGCTGAGGGAGACTAATTGTGAAAAGGGGATCTGAGCCCGACTGAGGGGGATCCGGGGTGAACCGTGAGCCACCTGAGAAAAGATATATGAACTGTAATTGGTCTGAGCCTGGCTGAGGGAGACTAATTGTGAAAAGAGGATCTGAGCCTGACTGAGGGGAATCTGGGGTGAACCGTGGGTCACCCGAGAAAAGATAAACAAACTGTAATTGGTCTGAACCCGGCTGAGGGTGACTAATTGTGAAAATGAGATCTGAGTCTGAGTGAGGGGGATCCGGGGTGAACCGTGAGTCAACCGAGAAAAGATTGTGGTACAAAAGGGGATCTGAGCCCGGCTGAGGGGGATCCAGGGTGAAGAGTGAATTGCCCTACTTCAATACTTGGAAAGGAACTTTTTTGTGTGTTTGATACATCAAGCCCTCTGGATCAAGAGACCTTTTGATAACTTAAGAGACTTGGGCATAGAAGGCCCTCATACTTATAATAGAACTGTGTGCTTGTGCTGAAGAAATCCAAGAGTGTGCTATGCTTGAGTGAACTGCCTTGTCCCGTGCTGAAAACGTGGAGGAAGGAATGCCAACGGCCTGAACATTTTGACTTATTATTTTTTGAACACTTCTATCTTTTTCGTGAACATTTCCCCACACTATTTGTAAATTAGCGGTAAAGATTGGCAATAGGTTTTTTAGTATAGGCCCTTTTATTTTGTTGAGACTCCACTAGGACTGCATTATTATTATTTGATGCTCATAGCTTGCTCCCATCTTAGATTTAGGTTTAGATAGGCGTTTATCACAACCTTGATAAGGTTCAATAAACACCCTTGAACTGTGGTCACTTGTGTCTGTCTTACTTTGATACCATGCCTTCCTTACAGTTATCTGGATCAACACTGCTGTCATTACTTCCCCATTGGAGTGTGAGAACACATGGAACATTTGTGCAATCAGGGGTTGCTAACATTGGAGAATTACTTAAAGCCTTCTTAAGTTCTTGAAAACATGTGATAATTTCTCCTGTTCATGTGAGTGACTGTGAGGAGTCAGCAATGAGAGTCGGGCACAAGGTTGTCATTTTGAGGTTTAGGACTTTTATCAAATGAAAAATGGGTTGGGAAAATACCTCTCTGACCTTATTCTAAAGAGGAGTTTCACTGCCTAAAAAGCAAAACGAAGGATCTGTCTGTGTCAGGATGTTGTGAGAAACCTGAGGGCCTCCTCACATTTTCTCCCTCGGGATCCTTCGCTCAGGTGGCCAGGGATGGGCCCTCATGATTGGGTCCCGACCCTGGGCATGGACAAGCGAGGGAGGATCACCTGAGTAGGGGGTCCTTGGGAAGGGGAAAGAGGATGCCTGAGGGTAAGGCACAATAACCCCCTTCCCAGTTATCCATCACCCTATTTTCCCTCAGTCTTTATGGGACATTACCATTTCTCTTCCGTTCCCTCATTCCCATTTTCACTTCATACTGGGACGAGGAAGAGGCGACCGCGAGTTAGAAAGATTACCACTGGGAAAAGTACTGTGAGGAGGAAGATGAATGGAGAGGCCCACTACACTACACCACTAGGATGTCCCTTTATTGAGGTCAGGCAGAGTCAGGCATTTGACAGCAATTATACACACTTGCACTCTGTTAAATATCATTCCAGGACTGACCAGGAGAAAAGGGATCCTAAGGGTCATGCATGTCTTAACAAGTGGCCTAATAAGAGTCAGACATGGGAGGTCAAGGACTCACACCTGAAACCCCTTAACAGGGCTCAGGTGTATAAAAGGTGGGGCATTCAGCAGTGTGTGAAGAAGCAGTTGGGAGAGCAAAGGGAGGCTATGTAGCTGAGTCCAGCAGGGGATCCCTTCTTAGTCCCAAGTCAGGGTTTGCCAGCTAAGCAGAGCTAATAGGGAGAGGAGTCTGCTGCAGAGTCTTTTGGTTGCGGTTGTGAGAGGACTCTACAGCTTTTTGCTCCTGAACCCAGTGAGGACCTGCTTCTTGTCCTACCTTTGTTTTGCCTACTTCCACCTGGTGACTTTAAAATACCCAGAACACCGCGGAGCGGCCGCGGAGTCTGCTGCAGAGTCTTTTGGTTGCGGTTGTGAGAGGACTCTACAGCTTTTTGCTCCTGAACCCAGTGAGGACCTGCTTCTTGTCCTACCTTTGTTTTGCCTACTTCCACCTGGTGACTTTAAAATACCCAGAACACCGCGGAGCGGCCGCGGAGTCTGCTGCAGAGTCTTTTGGTCTTTAGGCTCTGCAGGCTCCGCGGCGCCTCCCCCAGAAAAATCCACCTACTGAATCACCCAAAGACAGCCAAAGACAGCCAAAATAGTGTAAGTGACCTACTTCTCATCACGCTACATACACCTAAAGCATCGCTCCCCGTCCTGCAGGATCTCAAACCCGTTACATGCTCCTCGCCTACCACCCATCCACGCCCTGCATCACTGACCCTGAACTTGCTGATCGCCTTGAGCCCAGTTGCGACCGCTGACAGCCCTGCTGTCCCTTCGTGTGCTCGCACCAGCTGGCCTGTAACCAAGCGATTCATTTTTGACGCCGGAGCCTGCCTGTGCCTACTGTACACGCGTCTTCACCCCACCTCACACCGAATAGAATCCTCTACCGCCCGCGCTTTTGCGGCCTCGCCCCTGCTACTTAACGTTCTAACTTCTGGCATCTCCAGTTACCCTCGTCGATCAGGAGACGGAAAGGGCTTCGCCCTTGGATCCTAATCCTCCAACCCCAACCGCTCCAGAGAAACAAAACAACCATACATCCTCGTTCCATTCGTTGATCAAGAAACTGAAAGGGGTCCGCCCTTAGATCCTGAAAGCGTACCTGACCTTCTACAATAAATCGAAACGAAGATTCACCAGTGCAGCCTCGCTGACCGGGAGACCGAAAGGGCTTGCCCCTTGGATCCTGAAAGCGCAACTCGCGCCACTACAAAAGGACGAATCAACCATTCACCTGCGCAAAATAACTGATCAGGAGACCGAAAGGGTTCGACCCTTGGATTCTGAAACCACAATTTGATCCACCAGAGAAAACCGAAACAAGGATACACCTACGCAGCCCCTGCTGACCAGGAGACCGAAAGGGCTTGCCCCTTGGATCCTGAAAGCGCAACTCGCGCCACTACAGAAGGACGAATCAAACACTCACCTGCGCGAAATAACCGATCAGGAGACCGAAAGGGTTCGACCCTTGGATCCTGAAAGCGCAATTTGATCCACCAGAGAAAACCGAAACAAGGATACATCTTCGCAGCCACTGCTAACCAGGAGACCGAAAGGGTTAGTCCCTTGGATCCTAAAAGCGAACCCGATAAAAAAGAAAAAAAAAAAGGAGACCAGCACTCTGACAAACCAAACAGAAATCTTGCAAAACCTAAGCCTAGCATTCTACAATCGGGATACAATGACCACAACTCGCACTAATAAACAAAACCCAACTCAACGTCCAAAAACAAGACAAACAACTAAGAACGCGACCGATAACACCACGGAGAGAGACCAACTACAGCTAACATTGGAACAATCCTTCAAGAAAGTGACACTGTACAAAGAAATTCCAAAGTCCCTGACACAGTGTTCAGACTATAAACAGAACTTAGAAGACTCCAGAGCCCAAACCCTAGAAACTGCCAATCCAACTGCATGGCTGAAAACCAACAACTTCGTTAAATCCGTCGGCACAGTGGAACTCCAACTATCAGTAGACTCACATAGTACAGTAGAAAATCACCAAATAATCTCATCTGAACTAAACAGCTCAGACACTACCAAACCTGGACAACCTATTATGTCCGCGCCATCATTACTGCCTTCCCAACTCGAATTAGAACAACAACTGACCAACTCATCAACTGATCCGAACGCAAACCACCAGCTCGCAAAACAAGACCCCTTAAACAACGGGATACAAGACACCTTGACAAACCTTGCAACCAGCAACGAAGAACCCATCGAACTTACAACCAAACAGATGCAGACGACCACAAAACAGGACTTAATATCAGACAAACAAATCCAGAATCAACAATCCATGAAATCGGAGAAACTACACGAAATACACAGCAACCCTCAGGAAATAACTAATAATCAAGAACCAAAACTCACAGCTGACCCTGTCGCCTCCAAGCTAACCGCAACCAGCCAACAAACAGAACGAACACAAGACCTAACCACAAAACCAGCAATCCCAACACCAGACCAACTGAAGCAAAAAGAAAAAGCAAGATTAGCCCGCCTTGCATGGCTTAAAACTCACAATTCCGCCAAATCCGCCAGCACTGTGGAACCAACAACATCCAAAACAAGAAATAAACTACCAAAACTATCACTGGACACCACCGAAATAGAATTCATCATGTCTACTGCAGAAAAAACAAAAGAAGTACTTGGAGAACGAACAGAAATAAATCAAATACAATCAACCTCAACCCCTTGCATCCCCTATGGAAACCAAAACAAACAGATGAAAAAGGAACGACAACCAGAATTGGATGAACGTAAAACTGTCCCATCACGATTCAACTATGACTCGGATGAATCCTACTATACCCCAGACCCAATAATCAAGAACCAAAAACCAAAAGACCCACAACAGAAAAACGACAATCATGTACAAGATGAAGAAGATATGCACCCAAGAATCCCAACAACAATGTTGGACTTACAAAATATGCTCATCGCATTACTCTCCCAATCAATGATCCCCTTCTTGAAACTACAAGAAGACCTGAAAGATTCAATAAAAGATCAAGCGACCCTTTTAGCACTAATCCATTCAAAACAGATACACATCGAACACTTTGTCTCGACAGTGGAATCAAGACTGACAATAGAAGCAGACGAGACATACCGGTGGCAACAAAGATTAGCAGAGATCGCAAGAGGAGACCGACAAGAAAAAACAAAACTTACAGGAGAATTACTACAGATGCTTAAAGAACACCATCAGCAACAAGCAACCAGACCCAACGACCAACGACTACAAACCTCGCCGCTTTCAAAACCATCACAACCCCCAACTCAGATACAACCACTACCTGAAACAATTACAGATTTTGCCCAACAAACACTGAAAGAACCACCTCAAAATAATACTAACAAAAAAACAGAAACCATTATCTCAAGCAACATAACAAAGAATCCAAAGGAAAACTTTCAAATCTTCGAAAAAGAAAAAACAACGAACGAAATAAAAGGAACCCAACAGAAAAATAACAAAAAACGACAAACGGGCTCGCGAGCATTTCTAAGAAATATAACCCAGAATACCCAAATCGCGCATCAACCAAAGAAGAAACAAACAGCTGTCAACACACAAAGCATTCAAGTTCAGCTAACCCAGATAAAACCCAAACTAGCGCAACCTACCCTGCCACAATCGCTGATTGACGAGGACTTGCTCGACATCACCACCCATGAAGAACAACCACTAGAAAACAATCAACAATCTTCACAACCACTAATTCAGACAAGCTACATAATAATCGACGAATACGCCTCAATACTTGAACAACAATCGAACCAAAATCAAGACAATTCTACTGAAATCTCCCTAGAAGAAATCTCAATGATCTCGATGGAAAACATCTCAACACTCACAACCAGAGATGAACCGTATGATTCAATCTCGTCGACCTCGATAACAACACCACCACAAGATCACAGTCAACACAGACAGACCAGACCAATATTCGTCAATCCACTACGACAAAATGAAACATATGAAATCCATATTGAAAATGCAAATAAAAACCAAGAACCGGTAATTCTAAATAGAACAAACCTACTACGCCTCTTTGGCGTAATACCTCGCCTGAACAAACTCACAACAAAAGATATTGCTCTGATAACCTTCAAAGACGACCGGAACCTGGATAAGATCGTCATAGAGCTCCCAGACCAAAATAACCAAGAACTCATCATATCAACAAGAAAACAACTACACAAATTAGGCTTCTCATGCTGGGCATCAACATCCTCAAGAATACCAAGCAAACCAAAAGACAAAGCAACCACAAGGTATGAAGAACTACACATTGAACAGAGGAATCAAAAACAGACAACTGACGATAGATACTCAAATCGTGCCTCAAAAGAAGCAGACTCAGATAGAATTAACAAACCCAACAGAACTAGCTTTGAAACTCCCTCATCAGACACTGCATCTACAGAATACTCTATAAGAAGCCAACATCCAGACAGATATGCCGATGCAATCAGAAGAATCTATGACTACGAAAACACCCTCTCAGATACAGAATCTACAGAATACTCAATGAGCTCAAACTCATAACAATTAATGAACCATAGATTCAATTGGTCATTGTGCTCGTGGAACACCAGAGGCAATTTACATCTATTCACGGACACAACCGCTGAATTAGAGCAATATCATTTCATATGCCTTCAAGAAACCTGGCTCAGCGACCCACCGGCATGCGATGGCTTTATCACATTCTTAAACCCAGCTATCGTACAAAAACAAGGAAGACCTGCTTCAGGCTTACTCACCCTGATCAAGATAAACCCATACATCAGAGTAATACTCTCCGAGAATATAAACCCTTGGACGCAACTGACCATAATAACATCCACAAAACACCAGCAAAAGCGAGAAGACAAAAACAACTCAACAATCCTAATTCTAAACCTCTACTGGAACCCGCTAGCAATATCTACAAACACGTTCCTAGATGGAGTCTTCATTTCGATTGACGAGGCCTTAGCTAAATACCCGTTATCAGAAACAATAATCTGTGGCGATCTGAACATCAAGTTATACGATAAAAACGGTAGCCTCTTAAAGCACTCACAATTATCACCAAATGCAAAGAGATGGATAAAAGAAACCACAACGCGGAACCTACTCCTTCTAAGCCAAGGGAACACTTTGAATTCCTATACACCCACATGGAGCAGAGGTTCGTCCCATGCAATCATCGATTATATATTCCTATCTGAAAACCTTCACCATTCAGTTACAAACGCACAGACGATATCAACGGACAAGAGCGATCACAACCAACTTACCGCACACTCAGAAGCGAAACCAGAAAAAATAGTGACAGCACTACCACCTCCTCCATTAGAACTAAATGGAACAACTACAAGACTGAGAATCCCGCAAGCCTCCTCAACCTCATTGCCGGAACAATTCCATCAGGCAAGACTGGCAAATGATATAAAAATCGACTATGAATGGATACTAATCCCATTCCAACAAACCAGAAAAAATCGTCCGCAGAAAGACCACCGACATTTCTACAACCAGGAAATTGCCGAAAGGAAAAAAGACCTAAACCGAATAATACGACAGCTAAAGAAAACTCCAGCTCCCGACACTTCACACCAGATCAAAACCCTGAAAAACAATCATCGAAACTGGATCAAATCGCAAAAAAGTCTCATTCAACAAGCGGATGCTGAACAAATACTGAAAAGCCACAAATCCCACAATACCAAAGAACTTTGGAACCTACTCAATGACAATCAACAAAAACAGCATAAACTCATAGCTAATGTAACCCAAGAAAAATGGATAACGCATTTTACTACCATTTACGCACTACGAGAAACAGCTCATCAGAATACACAAACTACAGCAGACTCAACATGGAAAGTACAAGCAGAATTTGAAGACTTCATCTGCCTGATTAACAAACTCAACACTTCTAGAGCACCAGGCCCAGATGGACTATCTAATGCCATGATCAAGGAAGATCCAACCGCTTGGGCAACCCTTCTATGCCATATTACAACCCTGATCAATAAACTGCATAGAATACCTAACTCCTGGAGAACAGCAGTAATCGTACCAATCCACAAACAAGGCCCTAAAGAAGACCCTCAAAACTTCCGTCCGATCGCCCTGCTCGATCCGCTAGGAAAACTATTTGCAACAATATTATTAAACCAACTCACTGCGTGGGCCACAAAAAACAACAAATTCTCGACCAGACAAACAGGATTTACAGCCAATGTTGGAACAAACCTTAACCTGGTATTACTCCAAGTAATCAAACATGAAGCTATCAACTCCAACTCGGCAATCTACGCAGCATTCATTGACCTAAAAATGGCCTTCGACTCAATCTCGCGAGAAAAATTATGGTCGAAACTTAGAACATGGAACTGCCCAACCGACATCCTAGAACCGATCATTCTACTATACTCAAAAACCACGATAAAAGTCAGATTGTCGAGACAAGGAACTACAACACCCGCCATACCAACAGAAAACGGACTCAAACAAGGCTGTCCACTTGCAGCGACACTCTACAACCTCTACACTGCTGACATTGAAGACCATCTAAAATCAGACAAAACTAATCCCCCCAAAATCAACTCGATCCCAGTCCCAGTCATGGCATATGCCGATGACATCGTGATACTAGACAAAACACCGACTGGGTTACAAACAACACTGGCAGACTTAAGCCAGTACATGAAAAAAAATGAATTAATGATCAATACGGGAAAAACAAAGATAATGACCCTAACCAAATCACTAAAAAAAAAAAGAATAAACCAACGTACATTCATGATAGACAACGTCGAACTAGAAAATGTTACTGAGTTTAAATACCTTGGGATCACAATAAACCAGTCTAAATCAGAAGAGCAGTGGCTGGACAAAATCGAACAAACATCCCAAACGCTATCAAGACAAGGCTGCCTCCTTCACAGAAAATACGGCAAATTCTCCTTCAAGCCAATTATCTCCTACTACAGACACAAATACATCCCGATTCTCACCTATGGTACCGAAGCAATGCTAAACGCTCAGAGAGTCAACTGGACAAAATATGAAGCGACTTTCTGGCGCAAAGTCCTTCGCCTCCCACAAACATTTCCAATGCCAAGAATACGTTATGAATTGGCAACTCAATCAATTGAATCAGTCGTACAGTGGAAAAGACTAGACATCTTTCGCAAAATATTGACAGACGGGAAAACCCCAGCAATTCAAATACTGCGACATAAAGAAAATACCTTCAACACGACAATACTGCAAAAATGGAAAGCCACAATGAGAAAAGAAATGGTTAGTGAAAATATCACAGAAGAATTACTTACACTTCGTCCACAACACGCAAAAACAAAACTGCTACATAATGATTGGATAAAGACCATTCAACAAAAAAATACCTACAAACAGAACTTACACTGTACAAAAGACAACAGGAGAATCCATGAACCACCGGCCTACCTGCAAACCTTTCCAGACCCAACCATTCGAACAACATTTTTGAAAATCCGCCTAAACATCCTCCCTACAAAAGCACACCTAGCTACAAGAAGACAAATCAAAAAGGAAGACAACTACTGCAGGTTCTGCAAAGACCAAAAAATCGAGGAAACCATATTCCACCTCGTCATGGAATGTAATGCACTCGCGCCACAACGCAAAGAATTTGGTGCCTTTTATCAACTCTCATCGATACAAATGTGTACGCAAGAAAGATGGACCGCTCTACTCAGCGGCCACAACAACAAGTACACTTACACAATTGCCCTCTTTTTATCTTCTATACTCGAACTGGACAAACAATTTTTTTTTTTTTAAAAAAAAGGATCCAACTTAACTATACGATGAAAAAGTTTTCAAATAAACTACAGCATCAAAAAAAAAAAAAAAAAAAAAAAATAGGGAGAGGAGCTCAGGAGGCATGGCTGCCCAGGACCAGCTGGAGGGAAACAGAATGCTGGGATGCTGAAGTTCTGCAAGGTGAAGCAGGAGCGGAAAGCGTGGCGAAGGAGCCATGTCTCCAAGGAGCTAGGAGAGCCCATGGAAGGGAGCCAGGAGGCATGCTAATCCCTTTTGAAATTGGTAACCAGAAATGCTCATTCCCCTGGGCCAGGACAGGAGCCCAGGAGTGTCTAAGGGGCAGGCAGTGAGACCCTGACCACAGACGGCAAAGACATTGACAAAGCAAACACAACAGGTGAGTGAAGCACAGTGAGAGCCTGGTGTGTACATTGACAAGGATACAAAGTGGCAGACCGAGTGGCCGCATGTATGATTACATGTTCTCGAAAGACTCTGTGTAAAGAAAGGAAGTCTGCAAAGAGGGGAGCTCTGTGCACAAATAGAGATCCTGTTCAAGAAATTAAGTGGGGGCAGGATTCCAAAAACAAATAAAAAAGAAGTATTGAGTGTTGGAAAATAATTTGGGTGGCCAGCAAGCGGGAGATTGATCCAGGAGGCCCCCAGTGACCCCACCACAAAAAATAAGCAGTGGGGTGGCCAACAGGCGGGAGAGTGATCCAGAAAGGATGCAGAGACCCCCCATAAAGAGATAAGCAAAATACATGTGTGAACTTTGTGAGAAGTTGGTAACAAATATCTGAGTGGCAGGTGGTGAGACACAGACCTTAGAGGAAGTTGGAAAATGGGGAAGGGAACCCCGAAAGAAGCCGGTTGAACTGTTATGGGACTTTTGTGTTTTGCAAGTTGAACATTTGTGTTAAAGAGAGTGGAACATTGTGAAACCAAAGAGGGGCTTGAGACCTAGGCGAGGGAAGCCTAAGAAGCCCATTGAAGTGTATCATCCAGAAAGTTTTGAATACAGCAAAAGGAAACCTGCAGAAACCCAAGGAGCCTTGTGTAAAGTGAACTTTGTGATGCCAAAAGTGATATGAACTTGGGCAATGGAAGACTGAGAGACCCATTGTGAGAAAAAAGGTACTGTGAACTTTTGAATCCTGAAAAGCCTGTTGAACTTTGAGATCCTGAGTGCTTTGAACTTGGGGAAGGGGGCTATGTCAGGGAAAACTTTCATTTTAGTGCTTAATTCCTCCCATCTTAGAGACACCCAGTTCTTTTGCTGGACTTTAGGACTTTTACATTTTTACCCTAGAGTGAGTGAGTGAGACCTTTTTCTCACTGGTTCACCTGTTCGGCATCTTGCTGTGAGGTGCCCTCCTTCTGTATCATTTCTTCCAGTTTCTTCTCTGTCTCCTGTAGCTCATGCTCTATGCCCCCTTGGAGCCCTCTGGATTTAGAGATGGCCGCGCCTCTTACTACCACTTTAAACACCTCCCATAAGGTTCCCTCTGACTACACGCTCCCTGTGTTAATGTCAAAGTATTCGACAATCTCCTCCCTTAAATCCTCTCGGAATACCGAGTCCTGCAGGGACTCGGCTCTGAGTCTCCATGTTGGAATTCTCGCCCTGGGGGGCTGGTGTCTCCACTCCAAAACCAGGGGAGAATGGTCCGACAACACTCTTGCCTTGTATTCTGAGCCTATCATTTCCCCCACGAGTTCCGGAGCAACAAACATCTCGTGTACAGGCCATGTGGCGCAGCGAAGTGTGAGTAGTGCCTATCCTTTTGGTGTTGCTGTCTCCAGATATCCTCTAGTCCAAAATCTCTCAGCAGGGCCTGTAGTGCTTTCGCGGCAGGGGTAGGCGTATCTAGTTTATTGTCTGATCTATCCATTTTGGGGTGTAACGTGCAGTTAAAATCCCCCCCGATATAATCGCGCCACCCAAATGGGGGCTGATTTTACCATAAAGAGTCCTGAAGTAGGCCACCGTGTCTTGATTGGGGGCATAGGTGTTTATAATGCTTACTTTCCTATTTTCCAGCAGCCCTTGCATCAGTATCATCCTCCTATCTGGTTCCGCTGTGGCCTGCAGCATCTGAAATGGCACATGAGGTGCCACCCAGGTAACCACCCCCCCTAGCATAAGCAGAATATGTCGCTCCTATGGTGGTCCCTTTCCACTTTTTTCTAACCACCTCTAGTTTCTCTCTAATAAGGTGGGTCTCCTGTAGTAGCACTATGTCCACTTTCAGCCTTCTCAAGTACATCATTACTTTATTTTTCTTCATGTAAGTATTAAGGCCTGTCACGTTCCAAGTTACAATTCTAAGACTTCCCGTCGCCATGCATGGTTTGTCCCTTATCCCTCCCTCTTTGTTCCTCTCTCCTGTTTTGTTTGGCATGAATATGGGCTTGTTCCCCTTCCAATTGCAACATTAACTCCCCAACTAACCCCCCCTCCCCTCCGTCTCCAACTAGCTTCACAGCACACATTCCCACCCCTCCCTCCTCCCTATCGTCCCCAACTGGTGCCCAGCTCCATCCCTGGATCTCAGGCTCCCCCGCATTTGGTCCTCTCCCGAAGTGCCGAGATCAGGTTCCCAGCAGGGTGTCACCGGACCACCGGTCACCTAACTAATCTAAATATGGGGGTATGAAAGCAGGTCCCGTTAGGCTCCTATATCTAGCACTATATTCCTGTGCTCTGAGGATCATGGTTATACAGCCCTTATTGCGCCTGTCCTGGCAGTCTTAGCCCTGTCTTATATTCTAGTCCCAGTGTCCGAGTCTGGGCAGGGCACCGTGAGTACCGCAGCCTACATTCTACTTATCTGCGTCGTCTCCCTACTGGATACCTGATTCCGGTGGCCAGCTCTGTGTGTCAAGCCACTCCGATGCATCCTCTGGGGTGTCAAAGAACAGTGCACTGTTTTTATGGTACACCTTCAGTTTCGCCGGGTATATTAACATGTACTTGTATCCCGCTTCCCGCAATCTTCTTTTCACTGCGCCATGGTTCATGCGTCGTCTTTGTACCAATAGTGTGTAATCCGGGTATGCCGTTATGTTTGCCGATGCTCTCTGTATCGTTCCTCCCTTCCGGAAATGCTCTAGGATTTTCTCCCTGTACCGATAATTCAGGATCTTGGCAATTATTGGCCTCGGGGGGGCTCCTGGTGGTGGCCTTCTTGCCATGGCCCTGTGCGCCTGTTTCACTGCAAATCCTTGGGTCAGCACCCCCCGGTTATTTCTTGCAGCAGCATTGTTTCGATATATTCCGTGGGGTTTGGTCCCTCCGCTCCTTCCGGCAAACCGACGATGCGTACGTTGTTCCTCCGGGGTCGTCCCTCCGCTTCCTCCGCTCTGTTTTCTAAGTTGCTCACGCATTGTTCAAGGATGTGGATCTCTGCTTTGTGGGATGCACTTGCAGCCGTATTCGGGGCTACTTCCTTTTCCAATTCACCTATGCGTTCTGCTAGCGTTCTGACATCTTGTCTGAGGAAGTTCACCTCTTTCTGCACCGCTCCTACTTTAAGTTCCAGTGCCGCCTTCAGTTTGACCATAGCCGATTCCAGTTTGGTTTCCCACGCCATTTTCAGGTACGCAATTGCCTCCAGGATTTGCTGATCTTTTTTCGTGGCGCCTGTGCCCGTGGAAGGGGTCCTCTCCTTGCTCGTGGCACCTTCTGCCGTTCACGGTGTTCTGGCATAATCTTCTAGCGTGGGTTGTTTGCCCTTTGCTTTAGCCTGTTTGTTGGCCATCTTAGTGTTGCCGTGTGTTCCTCCGCGTGCACCCCGGGGTGTGGCCTTCAGCTCCTTAAGGTCTTGTCATAGGCAGCAGTGGCCCTTGGGGGAGGCCGTGCTCTGTTCGTTTATGTCTGGAGTGGATTGTGTCCCCCCACGTACTTGCTCACTGTCGCTCCTTATTGTCCTTGTGCCCCGACTTCCGGTAGTGCAGAACCCTGTCAGCGCCCCTAGGGCCCCTGGTCCTGTCTAGGAATGACACTATGGGGGCGGTGTAGCCCTTTATTCAGTGGCGTTTACGTGGCCTTTCCTCTGGGCCTTTTTGCCTGTGCAATTGCAGAGCATTCACTTAGTGGCTTGGCCCTCAGTTCATCGTATGCCGCTCTCTTATGGGCATCTGGCTCCTGTCTTGTTCGTATTTGCAGGCAGTCATGTGCCCCTGCGGGCTGTTCAATAATTGCTGGCAGGTCTGTGGTGAATGAGAGGTTTTCCTCTGTCCAGCGCCTGGTATTGTCAGGCGGGCTTCGGTGTGGCGCTCTCACTTATTTGGGCCGTGTGCAAGTGTCCAAGGAGGGGGGGGCAGAGCATCCCCCTAACTCCGCTTCACTCTGCTCTCTGCAGCGCACCCTGCATGCGATGCCTCCTTCAAGTTTTACTGATGCTGCCCACGCATACGCTATTAATCAGACTGTCGGTCTGACTTTCTTCTTCCTTCACGTGCACACGATGTTCGTGTGTGCCTGTGTTCCGATGGGACCTTTCATCCCTCCTGGGGCTTTACCATGCCCGGCATGTTCATGGCCGTTCCTAACTACAGTGTAGCCACCCCTCGCAGGTCTTCATATGTGATGCGCAGGCTGAAACCCACGGGCGCCTGACACAATGTATCCGCCCTGGCATGCGTGGCCCCACTTGTGTCTTTCATTCGAGGCGCTGGCGGGTCTTGGTGACCACGGTCACTGCCCACTCATATTACGGGCCGTATTCGCCCCGGGGGCACTTCCTGTCTCTACACGGCGCTCCGCTGCAGGTCTCTTTGTTCGCGCTGGGGTTCGCACAGTTATACCCAGCTTACCGATTCCCTCTTCCAGCCGTGCTTCACTTTCTATGTTCGCGGTCTCGTTGACAGCTGGCTGTGCCGACATCAACACCGTCGGCGAGCGTGTTACAGACCTTTGCGACCTTTATCCGTTCCTTTGTTCTCTGTGGGCCACCATTTTGTTTTCCAGTTCCGGCGAGCCTCAGGTTGCTATTTTGTTCCGATTTCTTGCATGTAGGCCCCAATCCTCACGTGTCCGTTCTATCTGTGTGCGGTGGGTCTTCCCACAGCTGCCCCTTGCTGTTTTGCACCGAGTTCAGGATTTCTTGCATGGTTTTTTGTCCGTAGCATCCAGGATCATCAGGAGCTCCCTCAGAGACACATCCTTTCACATGGCTCTGTAGCCACGCCCCCTCCTGTGTTCATATGTAGTTTAGTGAAGTGTTGCTGAAAGATATCCTCATGGGCATGTGGAATTCCCCTAACATGGTAGATGGCCATGAGGGGGGAGTAACATTGCCCCAAGCCTACATTTTGTGCAATGTGGTCCCACGCCCTGAGCGTGATCCCCAGTGGTTGCACCTCAGACCTAGCCTGTGCCTCCTTGCACCCTACTTCAGTCCCCTCGGGTCGTTGGGCCGTAATGTCGCTTTTTCTGGTTGGGTGTGTGGCAGGTCGCCTGAGGGGGTCCACCACCAGATAGCATATTGGGCCTGTGCTACCCTGAAAAACAGAGGGAGGGTCTGGTACGTCCAGTCCTCCATGTAGACAGGGGCGGGCCATAGTGTCGAGTGATGCCCGGGGCTGTCTGCCAGCCCATATTAGCCTATTCACCAAGCTCTTGAATTGTGCCCAAAATCCAGAGGGTGGCCGTATCGGGACATTATTAAATATGTATAATAATTTAGGTAACACCACCATCTTTAGTAGTGAGATCCTGGCCGCCTGGGATATGGGTAGGCGAATCCACATGTCTACTTTATGTTCCTGACGGTCTAGTGCTAACATATAATTGTCCTTGTATAGTGTCCCTAGGGATGTGGACACTCGTATGCCCAGGTAGCGAATTCCCTGTGGGCGCCGGGCGAAGGTGTCCCTGATATCTTGCTGGGCGATGCAGGTGGTGAGTGGGAGGACCTCTGATTTGGACCAATTGATCCACAGGCCTGAGAGAGAACCGAAATTAGTGATCTCCTCCACCATGAGGGCTCAGATTTGTTTTCGGGTGTTTTACGTATTTCAACATTTCATCCGTGTAGAGGGAGACTATAGAGTTGTGTGAATGTATTCTCACTCCTCTGTGTGTATGGAACTTGCATAGTGCGCATGCCAAAGGTTCGATAGCCAGTGCGAATAGTATGGGGAGAAGGGGCAACCCTGTTGGGTGCCACGTGAGGGGAAGATCGTCTCAGATTGTGTCTGGTTGTTGTAAACCACGACCTTGGGAGCTGTATATAGGAGGCGTGTCCATTGTAGGAAGGCGGTACCCAGACCGGAGCGACGCAGGAGCTCAAACAAAAATGGCCACTCGACTGAGTCAACGTCTTTTCGGCATCTAGGGCAGCCACCACGATCAGAACTTCTGCGCTCACCTTGTGCATCAGGGTGAACAATCTCCGGAGGTTGTTTTGAGTAGAGCGGCCAGGTATAATTCCTGCCTGGTCTGGTAGGATCAGGCTAGGCATGCCTATGGGAGGAGCCTGTCTTCCAGGAGCTTGGCAAGGATGTTGTTATCTGTATTTATCAGGGAGAGGGGCCTATATGAAGAGCACCTGCTGGGGTCCTTCTCGGGTTTAATTAACACTGTCACCAGGGCCGTCCTGGTAGTGTATGGGAGTGAGCCTGCAGAATTGGCCGCCATGGACATGTCGCGTAGATGAGGAATGAGCAGGTCTAGATAGGCCTTGTATAGCTTAGCTGTGAGTCCATCAGTTCCGGGGGCCTAACCATTGGGGAGAGAGCGGATTACCTTCAGGAATTCTTCATCTGAGCGGGGGATGTTCAGTAGGGCTCCCTGCTCAGGATCCAGCCACCCTAGAGCTATTCTATCTAGGTCCTGAGTTGCGTTGTGGCCTGTGATGGTTTGGGTAGTGTATAATCGAGCATAGAATTCATGAAAGATCTTGTTTATTCTCGCATTATCCCTGGTGTGCTCCCCACTGTCCTCCGTGACCTCTATTATGGTATCTAGTTGTTGGTCCTGCGGCCCAGGCTAGCATTCAACTAGGGCGGCCCCCCCCCGTATGTTGACGATACTATTTGGTCTCCCAAGAAGGGGTCTTCCATAGCCATTAGGGTTTGCATTTCCTTGCGTTTTTCCACCAGCTGGGCCTGCACCTCTGGGGAGTCATGGAGGCCCTGCTGTGTCTCCAAGCTTTTGATTTCACGTTCAAATGTAGATAGAGACCTACGGATGCACTTCAAGACCCCACCCTCTTTGGACATTGAGCATCCCTGGATGTAGACCTTAAAGGTTTCCCACACCACTCTGGAGTCCGGGCGGAACACGCATTTGTCTGGAAAAAGGCTGAGATATCCTGACGGATTTCCTCACGGAAGACACTGGGCCTCATTACGAGTTGTGCTCGGAATGAAAGGCACCCGGGAGCACAGCATACCTGTAGCACAGGCACCGTTTTGGACAGTGCCGGTGATACAGGCAACCCCATTCCCATTCAGCCCTTCAGGCTCAAATGGGAATGGGGATCACCCAATTCCGGCACTCGCGAAAGGGCAATTACCGGGTCCGGAGGGGCCGGAATACCCCAGTAATTGCCCATTCGAAGGTGCCATACTTTCTTGCAAGTTTGGAGGTAGCCTTGACGGTTTTACCAGCAAGGCTACCTCCAACCTTGTAATGAGGCCCAATGTCTTCTAGTTCTCGAGCCCTTAATCTCCAGCGTAGCTGTCTAGGTGGGCTGCTGGGGATCGCAAATTGAATGATTACGGGGGAGTGGTTGGACAGGGTTCGAGGGAGGATCTGGGCTCTTTGGGCTTTGCAGGCAAGTTCAGGGGACAATTGGATATAATCAATTCTGGAGGAACTGCCGTGGACCCCAGAGTAGAAGGTGTATTCACGGCAGGCGGGATGAAGGAGTCACCAGGAGTCCACAAGACCATGGTGAGTTGCAATGGACATCCATCTTTGGCCAGCCTGGATGGGGTAGTCTGGGCGGAAGAGGATCTATCCATATCTAATGAGAGGGCCATGTTCAAGTCAACTCCCATACCACCTCGTAGTTCGGGAAGGTTCGTAGATGGTTTGCGCAGTCCTGGAAGAGGTCCGGGCAATCGAAATTGGGGTCATATATATTAATGAAGAGGACATGTCATCCCGCCACCTCCCTGGCTACAAGGAGAAATTGGCCCTCCCCATCGGCAATCTGTTTGTGGAGTGTAAATTCTAAGGAGCGGTGTAGATATATAGCCACCCCGTGGGAGTGCGTAGAGTGTGATGATCTGTATCTATGTATACCCCAGCCCACCAGCTTGGGAAGCTTTTGCTCTTTCCCCAGATGAGTTTCTTGGAGGCAAAAAACTTTGACCCTGTGGTTCCTGGCGCAGTTTGTGATCAGACGTGTTTTTTTCCCATTCGTGAACCCCCTTATATTCCATGTCAACAATGTGATGTCTCCACCGGATTGTTTGCCTCCCACCTGAATGCCCGTCATGTCACTCCTGGGCCAAATATTGTGGTGAGGATCCACTGTTTCGGTGCGCTTGTTGTATGTCCAAGCTCAATTAATCTTGACCTTCCAAAGTTCCATGTGCCTTTTAAAAATTGTGTTCTGTCGACCCGTCCTGTCTTACTCCGTAACTGAATAAAGAGTAAATATAAACCCACCACCCCACCCCATTCCCATGCTAGAAACTCCATCCTACCGGCCACAAGATCCCACCCCCCTCCCTGACCTTCCTGAACAACTACCCCAAACAACTCAACTCTGCCATTGGGCGCAGGGGGTGCCAGCGGCTGTTGCGTCTCCTTTTGTCAGGAGTCTCACTACCCCGTTTCTTCAGTGGTCGAAGTGTATGAAAAGAAGTAGTGTAACTATGTTCCCTGCTGGTCTGCCCCATTCCCCACAAACCCCATCCCTGCGCCCCCCACACACAACCCAAACCCCCAAACAAACACACCTGCAATTTATGGTAAATGTGCAGTGCAGTGCACTGAAGTGCAAGGTTCAACTTCTTCCTACACTTCTATTTTAAAACGAAACCATTCCACAACGGTTTCTTTTTTAAATAAAAGTATAGGAACAGTGAAACTTAAAAATAACTTCGACCTCTGCATTTGTTGAAGGGCATGACACAGGTCATGCAGTATGAAAATGTGCATTTATGTTAACATGTGTGGACCATCGTAATCGTTAAGCAAATATCATGGGCACCTGTGAGGGGAGGCCCCTTTGTCTGGACTGTCCATGGCAAAACGTTTGGCTGCTTCCGGTGATGTGAAAAAGGGGAGCCTGCCGTCATGTACCACCCCAAGCTTATATCATTGAATACCAAATCTCCTCTTTCCTCAGGATGTTTTTTATATTTTGGAAGGTCTTTCCCTGGTCTTTCACTTGTTGACTAAAGTCTGGAAATAAGCGTATGGTCGCCGACCCCATTGTAAGTTCCTTTTTTCCCTCGTAGCTTGAAGTAGGATGTCCCTGTCTCGGCAATCAGAAATCCGTGCAATGTTGGCCCTCTCAGGGGATCCTGGGGGAGGCCTGGTCACCAGTGAGCAGTGTACATGCTCCACCATAAACGTACGTGTGACAAGGCGGTTATCATGGACCTCCTTTAGCAAGTTTTAAACACATTGCTCCCTGTTGTCTATGGACGTTCTTTCTGCCACTCCCGTGATCCTAATGTTATTCCTTCTAGATCTCCCCTTGAGATCATCGTTTTTTGCTACAACTTTCTTGATGGTTTGTTGCAGAGAGGCCACTTTGCGCTGTAGTGCAGCAACTTTATCCTCCCCGTCCCCAATTCTTTGTTCTGCCTCTGACATTTTGCCACATAGTTTGTTGATTTGGATCGCGGAGACATCAACTTTGCAAGTCAGGGTGACTATTTTGGCCTCGAGATTATCAGTGCTGCTCTTTAGCGCTAGTAGCATTTGATTCAGGGTGGCAACATCGAGATGCGATGGTCCGAGGGTTTCATCCTGGGTTGGGAGGTCCTGCTCCGTTCTAGCAAATTGTTCCATCTTTGATTGTTTCTTGGGATTACCCATCCTGTAGGTGCCGGTGTCTGCAGCCAACCTGATGGGCCCTCGGCCTCCCCTCCTTTGCCAGTGTGCACCAACACCTTAGTTTCGGGACTAAGTGTGGACACCAGTTGGATATTTATATTGGGCACCCAGCAGTAGCTGGATTTGACACGTCAGAGTATCGGGGGATCCCGCTCGTGGACAACAGCTGCAGAGGGAGCACCCCACACTGGGTCTAGGGGGCAACAGCCAGGACCATTAAGTGAATCTGGCCGAGTTCAGTGCTGTGTGTATAGATGATTCAGCTATGTGGCCCCATACGGGCCGGGATCAGGTGCCTCCGGGCCGTGTAAGACACGTGTTCGGGTGCCAGGTGCTCACCACCAAGTGAGCCATCCATGACCATGCAGAGTGCTGGACACCCTGTGCATGGGCTTGGGGTCCTGGTGCTGGTAGAGTACTGTGTTATGATTCCAGGTGGGCTATTTCAGTGGGGGCTGGTGTGGGTATCTGGGCAGTGCCTGTGCAGAGGATGACCGTCCAGCTGAAGCCTGCTCTGTATTAATCAATGGCTCTGATGCAAGGTTTGTATTCTATAAGTTCCCTTTCTGTGTAACACTGGTGAGCGTTGGCATATGGTCTAGGTGGATGCCGTGCTGTCCCTGGTTGCCGGTGTGTTCACTGCCCCTGGCCCGCCATGCATAAGGATTGGTATGAGGGCAATGCCCGCTCAGGTCTATGTATACTTGCGTGTGGGGCTGAGCGCAGCTGTCCCCCAGGTTGTTCAGATGCCCCCGCCTAGATGCCGTGTGTAGCAGGAGGGTGGAGGTTGAGGGCTTAGGGTGCCCAGCAGCGCTGACTCACCAAGTGGTCCTGTCTTCCCTTCCGGTGGTCACCAGCGTGATGTGCCACGTCTCACTCCTCTTTACTGGGCCGGCGCAACGTCAGGCATCCAGCTGTGGTGTAGAGTCGCTGAGTTAGAAGGGGTAAGAGGGCCCTGCCGCTGGTGCCTGTGTCTTCAGTTTCCTCCTCTGGGCGTCGGAGGGGGTGGGCTGGCAGCAAGAAGGGCCTGCCACAATGACGGGGGGCAGCAGTGGTCAAGTCTGCCTCTGATGATATTGCCTTTTGCAGCCCGACGGTGCTCGCCCCCTGGATGCAGGCCGGTGGTGCGAGACAGCCCTCCGGGGCCTCCGTCGTGAGCCTGTCAAATGGAGCACAGGCCCAGTTAAGGGTGAGACAAGCCTGCTCCACAACTTCGGAAGTTGCTGCAGAAGGATCTCCACAGGTCTACGGTCTGGGTGCTCCGGCAGTGGGGATGGGCCGGTTCGCACCAAAGCGGGCCGCGACACGGTGGAGATCGATAGCTCCTCTGGTATATCCCCCGGAGTCCGTGGCTGTAGGGGGTCTCCAGGCTCCTAAGTGTACTCAAATGGTTGCAGGATATTCATGCTGTCAGAGCACCGCTGTTGGATCGGATTGGTGCACGCCTTGCCGGATATTTAAAACAGGATCTCCGAGCCTCCTACAGAGAGCTCTCAGACTGCAGCCATTGCTACAGCTGCGCAACAGCATACCCCCCCCCTGAAACTCCCTTTTCAATTCGACAGAGAATCTCCGGAAGGGACAACTTCTTCCCTTGGGTTAGTGAAACCATCTAACCCCGAGACAAACTCCAATGGACCATCTTCCCCTACTGGCTGTACTTCTTCGCTGCTGCAAGAACCGAGTGCAGCGGTGGAGAAATCCATAGTTGAGTGCAACGTCTGAAATCTGGCTGGAAGCTCCAGGAGTCTCCCAAGGACCCTAGAGAAGTAGGACGACCTGAGCTCGAGTCCCCTTACCAGAGTGCAGGACCCAAGGAGTGAAGGAAGCCCAACCGGTATCCAAGATCCGTAACGGTGCTGTTTACTAAGTGCTGAGACAGCAATGTGCCGCTGAAATGAAAAGAGCCCGTAGCTGCCGACGATGTCCACACTGCTGCCGCAGGAGCCCTCCAGATGTCCTCCCTCATGTCCCCACGACTCACGCTCAGGAACCCAGGGTCTCCATCGCTGCAACAGGACAGAATCCAGCTGGACCACTCTTCATCAAACCAGAGGTACTGTTTAGACTTGGGGTACTTACCTCAGTGTCTCTGAGCTGTGCTTTTCTCAGTTGAGATTTGCAGTGGCTTACCTTTTGAGTTGATTCCAACTCTGTTTCCACATTCTTAACAGCTTGTGACCCTACAAGTGATTTTCCTTACAAAACTCTCAAAATTTGCGGAAGACTTTGATTCTAAGAAGTGCCTCAGCTCCATCGACTGTGTTGCAATTGATTTTGCCTGTCCAGGCTCCCTGCATACTCTTCTAGCCCATTGACTTTGATATTGTTTGTCCCTCGTAGGTGGTAACTTGTTTTAGACTGTTATTGCTGGGAAAGGCTTGTCTAGATTGCATTGGAAGATTTAAGTGTCCTCACATATACTGAGAACCTGTTGAACCTTTTCCTTCCTTAAATCTTTCCTTTCTGCAACCTCAGAATCTGCAAAGTATAACTAGTGTGATACATAAATGCCATTACTCTCCAGGGTGTAGTAATTGTGTAAGAAACATATCCAAAGATTATCCACTAACTTGTGTTGATCCTGAACAGTAATTTTAAAGTATATTTACATCGTTACATGAATTGCCTTTTTGAAAGAATGCATATTTAAAATTTGATGGTAATTAAATAAATAATTATTTATAACTGGTGAGAAGACATTTCACCTGTCTGTGAGGCTCGAAGTATGGAAAAGCAGAAGAAAGTGTTGTGAAGCCGGGTGGCTCACCAGCAGAGAAGAGGGGGGACGCTGACAGAGTGGGTCATGCAGCCGAGACGCCAGGAGCCAGAGGAAGACTGCTAAGCATTTGCCGACCGCTGCAAACAAACCCTTGCTTACCGTAGCCAGAGGGAAACCGGGCGTGTTGAAGAAACACCATGAGAGATGAGAAGCTGAACGGGAAACAGCCATGAAGGGTAATGAAGCGGCGTACCTTCACCGAACGACCATAAACAAGCCTGAGAATGCCAACAAGAGCCGGCGAGTCAGCCCAAAGACAGTGGAAAGGCAGAACCAAAGAAAGAGAAGCTGAAGAAACAAACTGTAAAAAGAGGAAGATAAGTAAAGCCCTTATCAGTATGTGAATGTATGGAATGTAAATACATGGGAGCACAAAAAACAAAATGTATATCAAAAGAATGCGATATTCAATCAAGTGAATATATAGTTTTGGAAATGGTTGGCAACCCCATGGGAATGCAAGAAGCCCTGTATAGAGAAAATACCAGGCAACTGCAAGCGTGCAAGAATGGGAAGTCCTGGTGTGAAAGTATGCCAAGCAATTGCAAGTATGCAAGAAGAGAAGCCCTGGCAGGAGAGTATACCAGGCAAGTTATAAATGTGTAAGGAACAAAAAGCCCTGGCAGGTAAATAAACCGGGCAATTGCTAGCGTGCAAGAACAAGAAGCCCTGGCATGAGAGTGTACCAGGCAAGTTACAAGTGTGAAAGAATAAAAGCCCTGGCAGGATAGTATACCAGGCACATTCCAAGTGTGTAACAGCAAGAAACCCTGGCAGGAGAGTACACCAGGCAATTCAAAGTGTGTTAAGAACTTCTAAGTACAGAAATAACACGACTGTGTTATCTAACTGCAAAATGAGGGTGTTTCTACCTCTGCGGCAGCTCCACCAACCCCAGACACTTGCGGAGTGCCACAAGGCTCATGTGTCTCACAAACACTATACAATATCTTTACAAAGCCCCTATTTGACCTCCTAGACAACCTGGGTGTCACCTACTCTAACTTTGCTGATGACACCCAAATCCTCCTACCTAGCTCGGGCATCTATGAGACTTACTCCAATGTACTGAGCAAAATCTACCAAACTATTCAGGCCTGGATGGCACGACATGGATTATGCCTAAATGAGGAGTAAACCAAACTGTACCTTATTGGCACACAATCTTGGTAAAACAAACTCAGCGACTAATACAAATCCTTTATTATTGACGGGAACATCATCACCATTGCTAAAGAGGTAAAAACCCTAGCAGTATATGTAGACTCTGCACTATCCCTAACTAGACAGGTAAATGCTATTGCATCGGCGGCAGCATACATCTCTAAACTGATCAATGCCTGCTGGCCCTTCCTGGCCGCTGATAGCTGCATCACATTTGCTAGAGCCCTTATACTATCCAGGATTGACTATTGTAACTCCCTCTTTGCAGGCTCCAACTCCCGCAGTATAAAAAAATTACAGGTCCTCCAGAATAACGCCATAAAAGCTGTGCTAAACATCCCTAAAAAAGCCAACATCTCCACAGCTAGACAAAATATCCACTGGCTCCCTGTCCAAGAATGCATCATGTTCAAAACGCTGGGCCTCATTACGACCCAGGCGGTCCAGAAATAACGGTGGCGGTAAACCTGCCGCCACCGTTGTTTCCGGACCGCCTTAGTCCGACCCCTGCAGGCAGGAGGTGATGTTCCCGCCAGGTCTGACCTGGCGGGTTTAACACCGCCCGCCTGCAGGCGGACGAGGAAACACCGGCAGCATTACGAGATGCTGCCGGTGTTTCCATGATCCCCATTCCCATTGAGTCCTATAGGACTCAATGGGAATGGGGATTAACACCATTCCGCCTCCGTGATTCCCGGGAAACCGGGGTTGTAATGCCCCGGTAATTCCGGGAATCACAGAGGCGGAATGGTAATACGAGTCCGGCGGTAACCAGGCGGTTTTACCGCCTTGGTTACCGCCGGACTCGTAATGAGGCCCGCTGTCTCTGACCCACAAATGTCTATCCCCTGCATATGTCGCCGCCGCTCCTCATACTCCACTGAGCCAAACACTTGCCCAACACTTTTTGCTATGCTTTCACTTGACCACTTCCTTTTAAAGGCAAACCTTCTAAAAGGGGCAGCGCAGCGTTTTCTTTCCAGGAGAAATGCAATGAAATGCAAAGTTGAAATGTAGCACGTAGAGTATGGCAGAAGCGATGCACAGCCAAAAGCAAAGCCAGTAGCAGAGTAAGACACGGCAGACGGCCAACATTAGCCCAACAGAAATGTTTATCAAATACTGCCCTGACTTACTTGTCCAGGAAATTCTACAAGGCCGAATCCATCAGACCTACGCAGGCTGCCTACTCACACTTACTCGCCGTTCCCAGATACAGGTGTCAGAATGCCAGAGGCAGCAGCTTCCCTGTGATCACTGCCAAACACTGGAATGCCCTGCCTCTAGCTCTAAGATCAGATGCCTCCTTCTGGTCCTACTGCAAGGGCCTCAAAACCTGGCTCTCCTCCCAAGACCTCCGAAAGTAATTGAACTCACACAACTCTATAGGCACGATGCAATTGTCGCCTCCACATAGACCAGAAACTCAGACCTATGCACCATGTATGTACCACCTATGTTTGTAACCATTTGTAACCGCTACCTTCCTGTAAACCAGTGCTCAGATGCCCCTGGGTTTGGTGCCCTTCATAAATATCAATATAAATAATAAATAATAAATAACTAAAAGCCTAGACCTGAAAAAAAGAATGACAAAGCTAGGAAGCTTTGTATGTGACAATGTCATGATTCGTACTGGAAACGTTCACCCGCTACGCAAACTGCATAGCCCTTTGTTTCCTTGTCAGCGCTCTTGGCGGTTGCCATGGTGACTACATCAACTCTGTAAGTATATGCAATGTACGTCAGCTACCGTGCTCAATGTACAACGGTACGTCAGCACGTCACTTCCAATTTCCCAGAGGCATAAACAACGGGAGCTCCATGGCGCCAGTGCTTCTAATCGAAGCAAGTACCCAGACGTTCAATTACTAGTTGGTTGCCCTTTTCGATTCCTTTGACCTGTTTCTGCCTCCTGGACTTGCTCTTCTATTACGTTCTGAGACCTTCTTTTGTGATTACCCGGATAAACAAACTTTGCTTCTGTCATACGGATTGCCTCTTGGATCACCCCTTAACTCGTTTCTGCTGGTATTTTTTGCCTTGTGTTTCCTGCTGTGGATTTCTGAAGAGTGGGAATTACTGTGTTCCCTGGGCCATCTTTGTGCACTGGACTTTGGATGCTTTACAGCTGGAATCATTGTGCACTGCTACTGTCGTTAGTGCATCCTCGTTCTGCCTGGGGATAGGTCCCATAGCCATACTAACATCCTTCCCTTCCGCATCTAGTACCTTATCTGCCTGTATCCTACTAAATCCCTCTACTCCAGGAATCCTGCTCTGACTCTTACAGCGACCACAGACCCTACTCTAGCGCATTAGGTAAGCTTGTTTTCACGTAGATTAGATTGGCCTTTTTTTCTTTACTTTTTTGGTAAGTGTTACATGCCCTTATCTGTACTTGCCTCACTGAGTGACCATAGAGATTTTGTGCCACCAGTCGACCTCTTCAACGGTTTCAGCTTCGCGCCCAGTGTTTCACAAGTCAGTGTTGTTCTAATTAATGCATTCCTACGTCTGCTAGACTATTGGTACTAAAACCCATCCTTATTCTTACAGCTTGGTGTTTACCTGGTGGTAATGTTGCTCTTTCATTTGTATCACAACTCAACCTGTATAGATCAAACACGTAAAGGGGTGCTTCATAGGAAAGGTCACCCTGAGTGAGGAGACCCCCTGGTTATTGGGGTTGTCTTGGAGAAGAACACTCAGAATATCGTTGTGAGTTCTAACAGAATAAGAAGCCATATATACAAATGGAGCCTGCCGACACATTGTCGGCTTTGATGTAGCTCATGGCAGACCTACGTAACGATATGACTGCTGCACATACCACTATCCGTCACAGAATGGATACCTTACAAGATGCGGCACAATCAAAATCAGGATATTACAGGAGCCGCGGCTGCAGCCCGGCCTATCCCATTCTTAGGCGAAATCCGGTACCTGTGTTCATGTCAATCCAGTTTCCGTTGGCCCCTCGAGAGAAGTTCCATGGTGACCGTAAGACATATCGAACCTTCATCAATCAATGCAAACTGCACATTTTATGTGGTCCTGTTTCTTTTCCTGATGCCAACACAAAAGCAGTCTCGGCTAATCCTTTACTGGAAACTAATAGCTATTTCATGTATGATTGCGATGCATTAATTACGGCTATAAATCGTGTCTTTGATACCCGATATAAAACACAAGCGACAGACTTAAAGTTCTTAGACCTTAAAAAAGGTAAAACTCCTTTACTCCCCTATCTGGCAGAGTTCAATCAGTTAGCAGTTGAGACAGGCTGGCCAGAAGACAAGAAGGCCGCTGTCTTCTACAGAGGATTGTCTGGTGAACTGAAAGATACGCTTGCCTCGGTTCCAGTGGTTCCCATGGGGTTTCCCGAATTGTTAGACCTTGTTCTGCAGATAGATGCTTGATTGGCTGAAAGAAAAGGTGACAGGAGAACTCCTCAACTCACGACCCCAATACCTGCATAACCCGTTATGAACATGACAGACTCTGAACCCATGCAAATAGGTACTATCTGAGGTCCGAATGCAGAAAGAGAACACAGATGAAGGGCGAATATATGTATGTACTGTGGTTCAGCCGATAATTTTTTGCGCAACTGCCAAAAAAAGACCTGTTCGGAAACAAGGAAACTCCAAAACTCGACCGTAGAAGGGAGTCCCTCCGTCGAGTGGTTGTCCGATGGACTCCCAGGTCTCGTCTTTGTTGCTACCGGTTTTTATGTCTGTATCCATTTTTCACAAGGAAGTTCCTCTGCAAGCCTGAGCTGTAATTGATTCAGGTGCAACTGGGAACTACATGGATATATACTACGTTAAATTGATTTGTGTTCCTATCCTCCCTCAAAAAACAACCGGAAATGGTTAACACAGTGGATGGCACTGCCCTTGTGTCTGGATTAGTGACGGAGCAAACACAACACATACAAATGTCCACTGATGCTGGACATCGGGAACGAATAACCTTCTGATTGCAGTGCCTCAGTACAAAGTGATACTTGGCTTACCTTGGTTACAGCCACATAACCCGCAAATTGATTGGAATACACATGAAGTAACATTCTTGTTGGACTACTGTGATATTCATTGTTTTGCCTTTGGACCGAAGTACCGAATTCCTCTAGCATAGCCATCCTCAAGTCTATACCCTCAGTTGGCGCCATACTAAAGACCTCCAATACCAGGATTCATAATTTGTATCAGGCCTTTTCGGATGTCTTTGATAAGGGGAAGGCCGAACAGTTGCCGCCATACCAACCCTATGACTATCCTTTTGAATTTATTCTGGTATCCAAAGTTCCTAAGCGGTCGGGTATATTCCCTTACCATTAAGGAAGATAGCGTCCTAAAAGATTATCTGAACAAGGCGTAGCAACCGGATCTAGTCGCCCCTCTGAGTCATCTGCTGCCTCTCATTGTTCTTTGTACCAAAAAAGGAAGGGCATCTGAAAGCTTGCATCTACTACAGAGCCCTCAATGCTATCACCATTAAGAATCCGTACCCCTTGCTGCTCATCTCGGTCTTGCTGGATCAATTGGGTTCCTCTGTGATCTTCACCAAATTGGATCTAGGAGGGGCCTACAATTTGGTCTGAATACGAGATGGAGATGAGTGGAAGATGACATTCAAGACGGGTTATGGCTTGTTCGAGGATCTAGTGATGCCCTTTGGCTCGGTAACACCCCCTTCGACGTTTCAGTATTTTATGAATGACATCTTCCAGGATATATTGGACGACTACGTCGTCGTCTACTTGGACGACATACTGATTTACTCGGATACTTACGAACTCCACTTGGAACATATCTGCTCTTTTCTTCAGAGGTTAAGAGAAAACCATTTATTTGCCAAAGCTGGAAAATGCGTCTTGAACACCACAGAGTTCATGGGCTACAATCTCACCAATAAGGGAGTTAAGATTAACAAATCCTAGGTGAGAGCAGTATGGGAATGGCCTATCCCGACCTCTCTGAAAGCTTTGCACTTGTTTCTTGGCTTTGCCAATTTTTACAGAAGATTCATACACTAATTTCCTTCTTTTGTTATGCCTTTAACAAGTCTCACTAGTCCACAAATGCTGTTCAAATCGTATCTGGCATCCTATAAGGCATTCAAGACCCATTTACGACGGCACCTGTACTGCATCGTCCGTATCCCCAGCAGCCATTTCTGGTGGAAGTGGATGCCTCTAGTGTAGCTATAAGGGCTGTTCTGTCCCAAAAATATCCTGGTACCGGCAAGACGCATCCTGTGGACTACTACTCCCACAAATTGTCCCCTTCTGAAAGGAATGACACTGTCACAGATCACGAGCTGCTGGCTATCAAGGATGCTGTCACAGAATGGAGGCACCATCTCTGTGGGGCCCGTCTTTGTAGATCAGTCTACAAAGACCACTGCAATCCCCTAGCACTCAAGACTGTGAAATGCGGAACGGCTGGGCGGGCACGCTGGCATTCCTTCTTTTCTTTATTTGATTTTGTTATTACCTATGGACCTGCTCTGTTACACACTAAAGCAGATGTGCTTTCACGTTTAGGTGAGGTGGTTGTGTTACAAAAGGATGATCAACACATCCTACTGCCACACGACGTGATCCGTGTTTGTACTCCCGAACTCGCACTTAGGGAGCAGATTCAGGCATAGCTTTCCCAAAACCCTAACGAACTGGAGGACATAATGCTGATGTCATCAATGGCTTACCCTATGTCCAGGATAAGATCTATATTCCCAAGAGACACATCTTAGTGCCCTCCAATGGTGCTATGGTTCTCTCATCACGGTTCATCCAGGGAGGAAAAGGACCCTAGAATTGTTATGTGCGTGGTGTGGTGGCCCTCTGTCACATAACGTTACTGAATACATATCCACATGCTCGATATGTGCACAGTGCAAAGGTCAACCTTGCAAACGCATGGGCGTGTTGTGTCCACTTCCAGTTCCACATAAACCATGGTGCATGATATCAATGGATTTCATCGTTGAACTCCCAGTAGTACAGAACCACGATACAATATGGGTTTGTATAGACTACTGCTATTCTGACTGGTCCTGTACTGGTGGATTTGTTTCTCAAACATGTTTTCTGGTTCTTCTGCCTACCCTCAATCATTGTTTCTGATAGGGGTACCCAGTTCACCTCCCATTTATGGAAGGTCCTAACCTCTTCTTTTGACATTGAGGACCGATATTCCAGTGCCTACCATCCTCAGACCAATGAGCAGACTGAAAGACTTCACGCCACTCTGGAACAGTACCTCCGTTGCCTATGCCTCTGATACCAGGACAACTGGCTAACAGTTCTGTTTTCTGCTGAATTCGCTTATAACAATTCTGTACATTCTTCTGTTGGTTCTTCCCCCTTTTACAACCTCTATGGGCAACACCCCTAGACCCCTTGATCTATCCCTTGCATCTGATAACCCAGGTGCCCATGCTTGTATTAGAGATCTCACAGCATTACATGACGAAGTCAGTGGGCATCGAACCAAGCGCAATGTCGGTCGAAGAAATCCACGGACAGAAGCTGGAGGTAATTGGGCCGTGTTTTCAACATTATTAGGGCCAGTTTTCCGCTGCTAATGGCACCGGACATGGACTTGTGATGCGACTGTGTTCGCGGCTTGTGTGACTGGCTGTGATAGCGCTGGTTGTAATAGAGCTAGCTGATTTTACAGTCAGTGTTATTTGCGCTGCCTCACGATCCAGCGGAGTGGTATTGTCAATGATAATTCCATCACCGTCATTTTTAAGGGTTACCACCGCACTTGTGATGAGGCCCAAAGTCTCACATTTATGTGCCCAATGTTTTTTATTATTATAATAGTTGCCCATATGTTGACATGTATTTTGACCGTGCTTGGGTCTTTTTCAAAACTGGGCTATTTTTGTCTGCTCATATACATAGTTGTGTAACATAATGTTATCAGCCACATTAATGTTAACCATATTATCACATCATGGTCATTGTATGCACGCTATTGTTGCACATGCATTACAGTCCACATTGTTAAAAGCAAACATAAATAGAAGTAAACATAAACATTAGAGTAAACCATTTACCAATTCAATGAATATTTGTTAAAATGAAAGAAATGGATACATATTAAAAAGAAAAAGAAATGAATAAATAATCAAACGGAAAACATAGGGTTGACGTAGGGAGGATTGTTGAGGAAAGAGAAACACAAATAGCATTGGTCAATACAGGTTAGTAAAGATATTGAAAAGTATGTCATCTCTTTATCTCATCGTGTATTTGGTGTCAGGTTAGTGCAGTGTGCATTCACACCCTTTATCCCATTGCCCATTCATCTGTTTCCCATATCTTAGTGACGCTCAGTGTTTAATTGTGAATCAGAGCTATAATGAGGTCTCTTATGTCATGCATTAAGCTTCTAACCCTTATCAGTTATATCAGTGTTAAATGGCATGCGCTAGCTCACATTGTCTTCCTCTTTGTGAGTAAAGAGAAATTGCTCTCGAACATAAGTGTGTGTGATATCAATTCCCTTGTACCTGTAAAGGGATTATATGCTGTTCACACTCTTTCTCATGTTGCGTATCTGTGTCCTTTAATTAGTCATTATAGTCATGCATTGATGATTCCGCGCTTCCATATTGTCTATATGCTAAAGAATTTGCAGTTTCAGTGCTTGTCGTCTAACATTGTCGGAGGATATTTGTCATTGGACATCCACCTACGGTTGTGCTTATATTAATAAACTCATTAGGTTATAATCTTGTTATTTTGCTCTTGCCATATTAACTATATCTCAGCTGAGAGCTCAATTACTGGTATATTATATAATACTTGCTTGCTGCTGGTGTGATGCTGGAAATGCCTTATGGAGGGACAGGGTCTCCCAGTCTGTGTCCTACCACTTGTCTTTGTGTGTTTTCTCTGTTTTCTGCCACTGAAGTCCAGCCTGGACCTCTGGTAGTGTAGCTCTTCATTTTAACTTTTGGTGAACAACACCCATGGGATACCCTTATGGCACCCATGGGTGGGGGTATAGCCTTGTACCCCTCATGTGTGTTTTTGGGCACCTGTGTGTTGCCCACAGAGCAGGGTATGGGCTGGTGGCAGCTACATGCTGACTTGGCAGTATCTTCAATTTTTTGAATACCCAGGCCCTGCCATCAGAATGAATGGATTCCTACACAAAGGCAAGCATGCCACTGTGGCCTCTTGGTTTCTGTTGTCCTTACCTTGTTTCCCAAAATCCTGGGACGCCCTTACTCTGTTCCTTTACTCCTGGGTGGCTTTTGGGTGGAAATAGCATATATGGCTCTGGGGCTGCCTCATGTCAGACTGACTGAAGCCTTCCCTGGGACTGTGTTGCAGGTACACATTAGGGGTGGAACCTGTGTGAATGGAGTTGGGAGTCAACTCACATTCTCTGTTGTGGGTGTCTGGTTTCTGTGTGTGTCAGACACAATGAATGAGACATCCCTGACTGAAACTGACATGAATGCAGTATATTGCGCTGAAAGGCTGGGTACTCGCCCCAATCCACATTCTTCTTTTACGGTGCCTTGGTGGAGTGAATGGCCTGAATACCTTTGAGCCTGATTGGCTGTCTGCCTGCATGCCTGATTGGCTGTCTGCCTGCATGAATGCCCTTCTGTGTGATTGGCTGACTGATTCTGGCTCAGAAAGAGTGAATGAGTGGCAGGTGTGTATATCTAGGGACCTCTCACTTACCAATTTGTTTAGAAGCTGAAGCAAGAAGAAGTTGTTCCTTGAAGCACAGCTGGAAGAGAAGTCTGCTGCTGCATTTCTTCACTGTAATCCAAAGCTGTCGCATCTCCTCTGTCGCATCTCCCAAGGACTGTTCCCGAGAGGACCTGCAAAGGAAACCTCTCCCCAAGCTATGAGGGACCATCGTGTAACCTGCTGCTCTTCATCAAAGTATTCTGGAAGCCAGTCTTTTGTGCCTGCCGTCCGGAGAAGGGGTCTTCAAAGTCCTGAAGAGGGGTGCCCAGAGATCACGAGTTGAAGAAGTCCATTGGTGTCACCCAGGGCCCGAAGGAGTGTTTTGTGACCGCTGGAAGCCATTGCTGTCTACTGCCCAGAAGAGGGGGTACCCTGGCATAGTGCTGCTGGATACCCGGAGCTGCAAAAGTTCCAAACTGCCTAAGAACATTTAAAGGACATCATTGCCGTCACCACTGATCACATTTTTCCAGAGTTGTTGGGTGCATTGGAAGGTCTGTCAGTGGGTTACCCACCACCAGAAGCAGACAAAGATGTCCTGAGGGTCCAGACTTGGTGAGGATCCGAGGTCCACTCCAATGGTCGAGTCCAGTTGCCCAGAAACCGTCCAGAGGTCTGTGCTGCGGCTGTAGCACCGAAGAACCGAAAGTCAGATAACAGTGTAAATCTGAAACCTGACACCAAACGTGACCAATGCACCCGTTGCCGTCCAAAGTCATCGAACGGTCCCAGAGGTCTTTATCTGCCAAGCCTTTAAGGAGCCCAGAGCAAGTTTCATCTTCACAGGACTTCTACAGTCGGAGAAATCGTCGACCAAAGGAGAGCACTGCTAAGAGTAAAACTGCCCCACTTCAGAAAGACTTTGGTTCCTTTTTATTCTTGGATTCAGCATTCCAGTGGCTGCTCTTCCAAAGGGGTTCCATCCTCGGAGGGAATCGTAGAGTGAATCAGAGAAACTCTGCCACTTTGCTTGCCAAGGCACCAAAGGTACTGTGATGAGGAAGAGCATCGTCTAGCTTCAGGAGTGGTCCAGGGATCCCAGAGCCGTCTTGGATCCTGTTCTTCTGTGGCCTCTCAGGTACTTTGGGATGGAAGAACCTTTTAAAGAAAGCACAGGGTTATTGAACATTATTGGACTGGGCTCTAAAAGACAGAATATGTTACTCCCTAACTTTTCCCTTTCAGGTTGGCCAGGTGGGGGTATCATCACTCAGAATGATCTATCTAGCCAAAAGAAAGTATTCTGCCACTGTTCACCACTAATCTGCCTTTCTTCTCAATGTGATGCTGTTACATATAACTTAGGAATCCACCTGCCTATTTAAAACTGTCTGCAGTTAGTGCATGTATTACTGGATTTAAGTAATGTGTGTACCACATAGAGTGTATGTATTTGCCATTCTTTGAATAAGTATTCCAAGTACAAATTGTTAATATGTATATGTGTATATCTTCCTGAACCCTTATTTTATATAAAGAAGTTGTGTTATCACCTAACATAGTGTGGACATTCCTTTGTGGGGGCTTTGGGGAAACACTGTACTTAAGAACCTACCTGCTTCACCTCCTCAAAGCTTAAGCATGGCTTCTCGTCCATTGCTACCGTATTCAAAGCCTTGCTGGGGTGTTCTGTGACTTTACCCTACCATTCAGGGGGCAGAAGTACAGATACCCCCTCCAGTCTTTACATTGGTGGTACAGCGGTGGGATCACTGGTTTTAAGACAGTGTTTAACCTAGCTATTACAAAATATCAACACTTCTTTATTGATTTAGAGTTCTCGTTAGTGTATACTGATGACTACACTAAAAACAATGGAATCTATTGCAAATGGTAAATTGACCAGGGTGAGCTTAGGGGCTCTCCGGAGTGCTTGTGAAGTGAGAGGAATAGAGTTTACAGATGAGTCTAGGGCAGAGGTTATAGCTGCCCTTGTGGATTACCAGGCAGATTGTGATACTCACAATGAAAATGGTGGGGGTTCTGATGGGGTCTGTGCCCCTGGTGAAGTTACAGATCTTGACACTGGGATTGCCACCTCTCCTATCACTTCTATTCCAAAACCCTGCATTGTTTCTTCAGGGAAGGCCCTGGAACATGATTTATTAAGGATGACATTGGCCTTTGAATACAAAAAGTTAGAGACTGAAGCTGAGTTGAAGAAGGAGGAGTTGGCACAAGTTCTACTCAAAGAAAGAGATCTTCAACTCAAAGATAGGGATCATGAACTCAAAAACGGAGGCACTGAATGTCAAAAACTCCAGCCAGTGAAAGCTAAATTGGAACTTCAGCCAAACCAGTTGAGAGTGTCAGGTCTCCTGCAACCAAATTTACGAAAGATTTGGTTGGTTTGTATGTCAAGGGTTCTGATATCCTCCAATGGATAGAAGCATTTGAAATGGTTTGTTGTATCCATGATGTTTACCAGAGAGATTGGGCTAAGTGTTTGTTAAGTAGAGTACCTCAGTCTGGTTATGACTGTATTCTGAAACTGACTGTGGAAGAAAGAAGCCAGTATGAGTGCACGAAAGCTGCTTTGATTGCCAAGTTTGGAAAGAAACCTGCCCAGTACCCCCAAGAGATTCAGAGATTATCAGAGAGAGAATATGTCTTGGGTTGATTGGGTGAGTGCTGCACATATGAGTATGATGGCATAGGTTGGTGGTTACATAGTGAAATCTTTTGTTGAATTGTCTCACCTCCTGTTTTTTTTAACATTTCTCTGAGGCTTGTTCACCAGAGATGCATCAGTAGATTGCTGACCAGAATATTTTGGATCCCTTTAAGTTGGCCAAGTCGGCTCATAAGCAGGTCTCCCACAGGGTGTCCCCTAAGGATCCCAGTGGGAAGGACACGGACAAAGAAAAAGGGACCCGTCAGAAGGCTGAGAAGTCTAAGAAGCAGCCACGTTCGAATAAAACTAAACATTCTCCATCTAAGGTCCAAACGTCTATTGAGGATAAGTCTCATGGCGGTGGGAGTAAGAGTAGTAGTGCTCCTGCTGTGAAGCAGGCTCCCACTGGATCCAGTTCAGTTTCTCACATTCCTTTCACCTGTTGGGACTGTGGGGCCTTGGACCACAGAAAGGGTGACCCCAAGTGTGAGGGTAAGGCACTTGGTGTCCAGGCTGTCAGCCTGACCTACCCTTACTCTATGCCTGAGGTCGAGGCCACTGTCCTCCCCTCCTCTCCAGGAATCACCTGTGGTGCTCCTGTAGAGATTTCCTTAGTGTTCCTTGGGGCCTGGGACCAGTACTCAGAAGTACTGGCTACTATCCCACAGAAAACTAGAAGATTATTGAGACGTGTCCTCATAAATGGCCAGCCTTCCACTGGTTTGAGAAACACTGGGGCTAGCATGACAGTGGTGGACAGGACCCTGCTCAGACCAGAGGACTATGTAGGTGCTCCTCTGAGCACCACAAGGTTAGCTGGAGACCCCCAAATGATCTCCTGTAGCCGTGGTCACCATTCAGATTGATGACAAGACAGCAAAGCTTTCTGTCCTGGTTCAGTACAATGTACCTGCCAACATTTTGTTGTGGAATGACTTAGTAGAGATTGGATTGATTTCTGAGGGTTACCCCTGACTGCTGCTGCACTCACTAGGTCACAGGTCAAACAGGGTCTGACTGATAGTCAGTTACCCAAGCCAAAGGGGAAACCCAAGGCTAAGAGGAAGAGTAAAAAGACCACCTCTGTGAAGGGGGCTCCTTCTCTTCCTGCTGTTTCTGCAGCAACCACTGTGGTCCCAGCTGTGGAAGGACTAGACCCAGTGGTGACCCTTGACTCAACCTTTGAGGGAGATTAGCCAGAGGACCGCCCTCAGGGAGATGTACTCACCCCAGAGCATCACCCAAGCCTACTGTGCTTGTTGGCTGAAGGTGGGTCCTATAGGGCGGATTTTCGTAAGGGTCAAAGAGAGTGCCACTCTCTTGAGGGTCTAAGAAAACTGGCCCAGGCCCAAAGTGAAATTCATCAGACCTTTAAGATTTGTTGGGAGGGTGAGCTCCTTTACGGTGAGCCCACTCAGCCTCAACCTGGTGCAGTCAAGGAGTTGGTTGTACCCCAGGTATACAGGCCCTTCCTTTTACAGTTGGTACATGAGGTGCCCTTAGCTGGTTATCTTGGCACCAAGAATACCAAGCAAAGTGAGCATATGTCCCTTTTAGTAACGTGAAGAGGTCCAAATGTTCAGCCTATACAGGATCTGGCACTACTCGCTTGATATTTTTTGTATTGTTGTTCTTTGAATAGATTTTGAGTAGTGCTTGTCCCGCAAATATGGTTCCTGTCCTGAGGCTGTATACAGGAAAATGTATACTACTTGCAGGAAAAAGGGGTTTAGACCATATATTCTCGTGCTACGCACTGACTGAAAGAAAGAAGTCTAGCTCCTTTGGTTTGCGCTGTATTCCGCAGCAATGATTTATTGGTAGTGTTCACAAGAAAAAAAAGATACAAGAATTTTCTTTTATATATTGACAATGTATTCTTTTCATATATTCAGAAAAATGACTCCCACTCTTACTTTCGTGTCATTAAGGTACAATAAATCTTGTTGTTCACATTAGTCTCTTTAGGTTGTTTCATTGAATTAACTTGCATTCAGTGAAATGGTCCCAGTATGCTGCGAATACTTACTCCCTTGGTTGTGTGGATTGTAATGGTACTACTTGCCCCTTGATTGAATTGGTTTTGTCTGTGCTTTCTGTGCACTTGTTTCACCACTTGTCCTTGTACCAGTTTGTGCGCTACGCCTTTACTTGCCCATTTACAGGCGGCGCCCTTGCTTGCCCTTGCCCGACACGTGTTTCCCCGCCTAAGTGCTGGCGGTTCTTCAGGGGATATATTTGTTGTTATTTAATTGAGTTGATCAATTGGTTGTATTTCCAGAAAAAGAAAAAAGATTTGTTAGCCCCAATGTCTTGTTATACTATCTTACAACAGTGTGTAATGCATAAGGTCTATATGCTTACTCGTTTGGTCTTGTATACTCTGTGTGACTGCTATGGGTCTGTGGACTTGTCCTGGTTGCCGCTGGTGCTCTTAAGGACATGTTCTTTGATTGATCACTACAGATATATGAGAGATAAGCAGGTTCGTTCTCAGTTTTTGCTTTTATTTTGAAATTTGTGTGTTGTATTCTATGGATCAGACTTTGTTGACTTATTGTCCCTTGATCAAGCATCATCATTGTATCTGTTTCTGATTAAATGACTGTACTGCTAGCGATTCTCTCACCATAATTTGATTCTAGGGTTTTTCTATGTGCCCTCAGACTACCTGCCAACTCCCTATGCTGTACAATTATATGTGCTGGAAGAAGGTTGCACATACCTTGTTCTTGAATATTCGTTGGATTCACTGCTGCGTTCCGTGGCTTCTCTCTGTACGGTACGATTGCTGTGCGTCTTGCGATGACGTGCTGTGTTATTATAGAGCGCGTTGATGTCATGCGCTCGACACATGATTCTGTTGCCCTCGCCAGCCATATTGGATAGGGAAACTTAACTGTGCATTGTGATCACTAATTATGCTTCCAAACGTGTCTTTTTGCTTGATGTTGTATTGTTTGTTAGTTCACTCTAATAAACTACTTACAAATTCCTAGTTCTGTAAAATCTGATACTCGGGGTTGATAGTTGGATTAATTATCTATTTTAGGGCATACATCGTCCCTATTCATGTACGCTGGCTTTTTTTCTCTTAATGTGTTGTATTCCATTGAAACATAAGGGGCAACTGTATGCAACAGATATTTGGAGGCTGTGTTGTCTCTATATCTGTTTCCTCGCTTCCCCCAACTTGATTTGTTTAGTTTTACATGCTTTATGTTGTATATTTTGTACCTATCTGTAATTAGACATGATATACATCTGAAACAAAGACAAAATTAGAATTTATTGCAGAAAATGATGTAGCTCCTGATCAATGTTCAAACCAGTGTAACTGGCATCCATTGTACAGATCCAAAACGCTTCCTCCTGTGTCCTCCCCGTGTTGGGGTCGGTATTTTTTCAATCCCATAGCACTTAATTTTTGCTATGTCTGATTCTTGATGGTGTTCCTGAAAATGCACTGCCAACAGTGATCTTGTGTCTTTATTTGCTATGGCTCTTAAATGTTCGTCAATTCTGATTTTAAGCTTCTCATTGTACTCCTTATGTATTTCTTGGGACATAGTCAAAAACCAAAAAGGCTATGGTACCCTCTTTTTTGGTAACGGGGGGCCTGACTCGTGATGGTGTAACAATGAAAATGAGGAAGTGAGTCAGAGCTACCTCTCCTTTCAAGCGCTAAGCAGAGATTGACATGTATCTAGAGCCTAGTGGGAAAACATTAGATCACACTAGTAGGGCACAAAATATAAGAAAAATCAAATTTATTCTGGTTAAGAAGTACTAACATAAAAACAGAACAGGCACATGAAAATATAACACAGTCTGGTGTACAAAAAATATTCTACATTGAAGCATGACAGGAAAAAAATCAAAGACATTTGTGTGTGAACATGGAAACAAATTCAAAACTTTTCACAGTGCAAGATGCATTAGGATATTGCATGGGTCAGGACTGAATGCATGACTCATAGCAAGACTTGTCGACACTGTATTAAGTGTTTCAAGTTCGGGAAGTTATAGTTCTCTAAAGGAGTTGCTCGGTAACATGGTTAATAGAGAAAATCCGAACTATCATCAGGACTGGTCGTGTTGTTAGAAACGCAGAAGTGAGTGGATAATGGTTGGTAGAGTGCTGTTCAGAACATCATCTAAAACAATATAAATAAGATAAAATGAGTGGGTGTGCCGCCGTGATATTTGGCTGAGCTTTAGAAAGAAAAGAAAACATGTCTACGTAGCGCTAGTCAGTGTTTAAGGTGCTCTCGGGCTCGGACGGTGGTCCGTAATGGCGAGCGACCGGTGTACAAAATGATACACCAAAAAACCTGCAATAGTGAGGTGGGGGTGTGCTTTTAGTCACAAATGTCAATATTGAATAACTCATCTATGTTAATAAATGGATGCACGTTATACCTGGTTTTCTGAATTAAACGGAGAAACACAGGATTATCTGCAAGTCGGCATGGCAGCGGTGTGGTGTCCAGCCTGATTGGAAGGACAGCAGTTTGTGTCGGTTCCAGGTAGAAACCGGAGTCGAAAAGGGCTCTGCAATCCTGCAAAGTCAGGGCACAGTGTGAAAACAATGCGAAAATATATTTGCATCTTGACGGATAATTTTAAGAAAAAATCACGAGGTAAACGTCATTAAAAACATAGAGAATTGGAGCAGGTTGGAATGGAAGTGCCTCTAATTACTAAGTAAGTAATTAAAAGTAACAATAACCCAAAGGGGGCCGAGAAGAAAGCCGAAGCAGCGCGTGGTATGTTTACCTGGTGCGAGCTGCAGAGACCGGTATCAGTGTCTCGTTGTTGCGTGTGCGTAGTACCACACAAGACCTAAGTTGTATGTCTTAATAGCAAATTGCTAAGGGAGATGGGCGCATCAGGAAGTGGGTGTTGGTCCCCACATTAAGCTTCTCATCATTCTGTGCAACTGCCTGGGCCAATCTGCGCGTGTCCCAGACAGGTGCACAGAATGACGTGGCGCGGCTGAATTTGCCTTGTAAAGGACTTGTGAAAGGTGCCAATGAATAAAGCGCAGGGTTGCTGTTCAAAAAGGACGGATCCATAACGATAAAAAAAGGATTTGATCGAAATGCAGACAGTACTTAATGTACAAGTGTCGACATGTTATTACATACAATTTGTCACATTTTCACAGTATTGCAACCACATGTAAAATGTTGTGTAAAAGTACATTTTTATAGCTGAATTACAAAATAGACATGTTGTCAGAAAAAGTTTTTTAACATACACATTCTGTTTTCAAAATGAAATGTATAAGACATGGAGAGGTGCTGTTTGGCAAAAGATTGGCGGACAAAAGACACATTTTGATTATTTTTGATGCGTACAGACGTTTAGCTCATACACAGAATGCCTGATGGATACGAAGGTGTCTAATGAGTCAAATGGTAGACTAGGTGTTATGGGTCAAAATGCCGTGTCAGGAAAAGGTGATTTATTGGCAAATACACAAGAGATGGAAATTACATGGAGTATACTTTAGAAAGGAGAAGTGGGAGACAGTTAATGAAAGAAAAGGCCCCACTCTGTTGCCACATTGAGACCTTTCTTGACTGAGTGTAAACGGTATATCCATTTTTGTTCTCATTTTCTTAAAAGTAAATAACGATCGCCGCCCGGAAGGGGTTTTGAACTGTTTGTATCACGAACCACGTGAACTCTGTGTATTTGTGTCGTAAGGCTTTAGCTAATTTATACATGGACCATTTTGAATTGACTCACATCTACAGCGACACCAATGTATTTACGGGAAAGATTATAACCTAGCATCGTTACATTGATGACATTTTCCTCATTCGGAGAGGATATATTCTTGATCTAAATGAATTTTTGCAATAGCTTAATTCTCGCAACACTTCCATCAATTTTACTGTTCACTCGCACAAGATGCACATACCCTTTCTGGATCTTGAAATCTACAGAACAGGCAACAGCCTAGGCATCACCTTATATCGTAAGCCTATATCTAAAAATACCTTGCTGTCTTTCTCCAGCCTTTACCCTGCGAGCCTGAAAGAAAATCTGTCCTATGGGCAATTTCACTGATTAAGACGCAACTGTTCCACCATTACAGACTTTGACTTCAAGAGCAAAGACCTCATTATTCATCTGAAAGACCATGGCTACCCAGCCCATATCGTACGTAGGGCTCGAAAAAAGCAAGACATACCAACCGAGACGATTGCCTTACCACAAGACCGAGAGATGAAAAAACTGACAAAATGAAATGCGTTACCACTTATACACACCAATCAGTAATCAAGTCAAGAAAACGGTGTTGAAACATTGGCAAATTCTACATACCGACTCATTCAAACCTGAGAAATCACGCATCGCATTCAAAAGAGCCAAGAACCTTAAGAACCGACTTGTCCATACCTACGAAGAACCCAAAACTCAATCCAATAGGCAGACCACTCTCTGGCAGCTACCACCAGTCATTGGCCACTTACGGTGTGGATCTTGCCCAGTTTGCTCCCTCACCAAAGATCTCAAAAACATCGACCTCTATGGAATCAATTGGCAATACCGGCATTTGGTTAGTCTATGGCATAAAATGCCCATTTGGACTAATCTACGTAGGTAAATGCAAACGGGAGAGCCGTCAACATATTAGCGAACACTGCTCCTGCTTGAAAAATGCAGTCGAAGACAAACCGATGGTGGCACATTTTAAAGCCTTACAACACAAATACACAGAGTTCACGTGGTTCGTGATACAAACAGTTCAAAACCCCTTCAAAAATAATCATAATGTGTCTTTTGTCTGCCAATCTTTTTCCAAACAGCACCTCTCCATGTCTTCATTTTGAAAACACAATTTGTATGTAAACTTTTTTTTTATGACAAGTCTATTTTGTAATTCAGCTATAAAAATTTACTTTTACACAACATTTTACATGTGGTTGCAATACTGTGAAAATGTGACAAATTGTACATAATAACATGTCGACACTTGTACATTGAGTACTGTCTCCATTTCGATCGAATACTTTTTTTATCATTATGGAGCCGTCCTTCTTGAACAGCACCCCTGCGCTTTTGGCACCTTTCACGAGTCATTTACACAGCAACTTCAGCCACGCCACATCATTCCGCGCACCCGCCTGGGACGCGCTCAGATTGGCCCACGGGACCAGCGCCCACTTCCTGATGCGCCGTCTCCCTTACCAACTTGCTATTAAGACATACAACTTAGGCCTTGCGTGGTGCTAAGCACGCGCAACAACGAGACACTGATACCGGTCTCTGCAGCTCGCACCAGGTAAACATACCGCGCGCTGCTTCGGCTTTCTTCTCGGTCCCCTTCGTGTTATTGTTACTTTTCGGGAATAAGTAATTAGTGGCACTTCTATTCCAACCTGCTCCAATTCTCTATGTTTTTAATGACGTGATGTTTTCTTAAAATTACTCGTCAAGATGTAAATATACTTTCGCATTGTTTTCACACTCCGCCCTGACTTTGCAGGATTGCAGAGCCCTTTTCTACTCCGGTTTCTACCTGGAACCGATGCAAACTGCTGTCCTTCCAATCAGGCTGGACACCACACCGCTGCCATGCCGACTTGCGGATAATCCTGTGTTTCTCCATTTACTTCAGAAAACCAGGCATAACGTCCATCCAATTATTAACATAGATGAGTTATTCAATATTGACATCTGTGACTAAAAGCAAACCCCACCTGACTATTGCAGGTTTTTTGGTGTATCATTTTGAAGACCGGACGCTCACCATTACGGACCACCGTCCTCAGCCCGAGAGTGCCTAAAACACTGACTAGCGGTACGTAGACATGTTTTATTTTCGATCTAGAGCTCAGCCAAATACCACAGAGGCACACGCACTCATTTTATCTTGTTTATATTGTTCTTAGAAGATGATGTTCTGAATAGCACTCTACCGACCATTATCTACTCACTTCTCCGTTTTTAATAACACGACCAGTCCTGATGATAGTTCGGATTTTCTCTATTAACCATGTTACCGAGCAACTCCTTTAGAGAACTATAACTTCCCGAACTTGAAACACTTAATACAGTGTCGACAAGTCTTGCTATGAGTCATGCATTCAGTCCTGACCCATGCAATATCCTAATGCATCTTGCACTGTGAAAAGTTTTGAATTTGTTTCCATGTTCACACACAAATGTCTTTGATTTTTTTCCTGTCATGCTTCAATGTAGAATATTTTTGTACACCAGACTGTGTTATATTTTCATGTGCCTGTTCTGTTTTTATGTTAGTACTTCTTAACCAGAATAAATTAGATTTTTCTTATATTTTGTGCCCTAGTAGTGTGATCTAATATTTTCCCACTAGGCTCTAGATACATGTCAATCTCTGCTTAGCGCTTGAATGGAGAGGTAGCTCTGACTCACTTCCTCGTTTTCATTGTTACACCCTCGCGAGTCAGGCCCCCCGTTACCAGAAAAGAGGGTACCAGAGCCTTTTTGGTTTTTGACTATGTCACAAGAAGTACATAGGGAGTACAATCTGAAAGCTTAAAATCAGAATTGGCGAACATTTAAGAGCCATAGCAAATAAAGACAAAAGATCACCGTTGGCAGTGCATTTTCAGGAACACCATCAAGAATCTGACATAGCAAAAATTAAGTGCTATGGGTTTGAAAAAATACTGACCCCAACACGGGGAGGACACATGGAGAAGAAAATGCGTAAGAGAGAAGCGTTTTGGATCTGTACAATGGATGCCAATTACACTGGTTTGAACATTGATCAGGAGCTACATCATTTTCTGTGATAAATTATAATTTTGTCTTTGTTTCAGATGTATATCATGTCTAATTACAGATAGGCACAAAAATACAACATAAAACATGCACAACTAAACAAATGAAGTTGGGGGAAGCGAGGAAACTGATATAGAGACAACACAGCCTCCAAATATCTGTTGCATACAGTTGCCCCTTATGTTTCAATGGAATACAACACATTAAGAGAAAAAAGCCAGCCTACATGAATAGGGACGATGTATGCCCTAAAATAGATAATTACTCTAACTATCAGCCCTGAGTATCAGATTTTACAGAACTAGGAATTTGTAAGTAGATTATTAGAGTGAACTAACAAATAATACAACAGCAAGCGAAAAGACAGGTTTGGGAGCATAATTAGTGATCACAATACACAGTTAAGTTTCCCTATCGAATATGGCCGGCGAGTGCAACAGTATCACATGTCGAGCGCATGACATCAACGCCCTCTATAATAACACTGCACGTCGTCGCAAGACGCACCGTACAGAGAGAAGCCGTACAGAGAGAAGCCACGGAACAAAGTAGTGAATCCAACGAATATTAAAGAAAAAGGTATGTGCAACCTTCTTTCAGCATATATAATTGTACAGTATAGGGAGTTGGCAGGTAGTCTGAGGGCACATAGAAAAATCCTACAAGCAAATAATGGTGAGAGAATCTCTAGCAATACAGCCATTTAATCAGAAACAGATAAAATGACGATGCTTGATTAAGGGACAATAAGTCAACAAAGTCTGATCCATAGAATAGTAAAAGGAACACAAATTTCAAAATAAAAGCAAAAACTGAGAACAAACCTGCTTATCTCTCATATATATGTAGTGATCAATTAAAGAACATTTCCTTAAGAGCACCAGCGGCAACCAGGACAACAAGTCCACAGACCCATAGCAATCACACAGAGTGTACAAGACCAAACGAGTAAGCATATAGACCTTATGCATTACACACTGCTGCTGTCATGACCACTGTGAGGGGGCACAATTGTGCCACAAGGAGGCTCCCACCAGAACCCTGAGGGCCTTAAAACCACTACAAAAGGGCTCCTGGAGCCAGTCCTGGCACCTTTGGCACCAGGCTCGTATGTAGGAAGGAGGGGCTGTTCAAACTAGGTCCCATTTATGTACATGGGCCTTTAAATCCAACATGGAAGCACCCACACAGTCTAGTTCTAAAACCAAGCCATGCGGTGTAGTGTTTTGTAGCGATTCTCTCCCTTGTCTAGTTCTAAAACCAAGCCATGCGGTCTAGTGTTTTGTAGCGATTCTCTCCCTTGTTCTTTGTACCCAAGAATGAAGGAGATTTGAGGACTTGCATCGATTACCGCACACTTAATAAAATCAAAGTAAAAAACCGCTACCCTTTGCCTCTTATCCCAGAACTGTTGAACCAAGTCAAGGATGCCCGAATCTACACCAAACTAGACCTCAGAGCAGCATACCACCTTGTACATGTTAAGAAAGGGGATGAATGGAAAACCGCGATTCGCACCAAGTATGTCCTGTACAAATATCAGGTAATTGCTTTCGGGCTGTGCAACGCTCCCGCAGCGTTCCAATACTTCATGAATGATGTATTACGGGAATTAATCGATGTCTGTGCCCTTGTCTATATTGACGACATCCTGGTGTATTCCCCCTCTGAAAGAGATCATGTGGAACATGTTCATTCAGTCCTTGCAAAACATCGCCAGCACAAACTGTACGCTAAACTAGAGAAATGCTCCTTCCATGTCATTGAAGTTGAGTTCCTCAGTTTTGGTCTCTCGCCAAAGGGAGTCAAGATGGATTTTCGCAAAGTAGCCATCCTTAATTGGCCGTCACCTTCTTCACTTAAAGGAACCCAAAGCATTTGCGAATTTTTATCGCCGATTTATTCCAGATTTCTCACGGATAGTCCACCCAATCACATCGTTACTGAGAAAAAACAACAAAAAATTCCAATGGACTGAAGAGGCGGAACAGGCCTTTCAAGAACTCAAGAGAAGATTCACCTCTGTACCAATTTTACGACATCCTCGCCCTGATCTCCCCTATGTAGTGGAAACTGATGCTTCCAGCATAGCTACGGGAGCAGTTCTCTCTGAAAGAGATCCAGAGACAGGCCAATTACACCCCGTGGCCTTTTGGTCATGTAAATTCTCACCACCAGAGCTTAACTATGCAATTACAGACAAAGAATTGTTGGCAATAAAATCAGCCTTCAAAGCCTGGTGGCAGTATCTATTAGGTGCCAGAAATACCATCACAGTAATCACAGATCACCGAAACTTTCAATACCTAAAATCAGCAAAAGCCCAATCGTCACGACAGTTGCAATGGGCTCTATTCTTCGCAGAATACGATTACATAATAACATACCGACCGGGAGTTCGGAATGGGAAGGCCAATGCCTTGTCTCATATGGGTTTTGAAGAGAAAACAAACAGTACCCTGGACCCTGTTGCCATCATTCCAAGTGATAAACTACTGGGACTCACCACCACATTGACTCTGAGTGAACTTCAAGATAAAATTCGAACCTTAATGAACCCCGAGATCTTGCAGAAATGGAATTCCCAAAATGAACATCACGCGGTTCTGGATGAATTACCCTACTTCAGGGAACGACTATATCTACCAAGTAAAGATCTGCAAGAATTGGTCATGTCTGGTTATCACGATTCCCTGATCGAAGGCCATCCCAGAATTGCTAAGATTCTAGCCAAGGTTAAATGGAATTATTGGTGGCCAACCTGGCGTAAGGACATTGCTCGATTTGTTCTATCCTGTGGGATATGTGCACAGAATAAATCACAAAAACAGAAACCAGCTGGCCTCCTACAACCACTGGATATTCCATCGGCTCCCCGGCATACTCTTTCTCTTGGTTTTATTACAGACTTACCTCCCTGTCAAGGTTTTAATAACATTCTGGTGGTTGTAGACCTGTTCTCTAAAATGGCACATTTATTCCATTCAAAGGACTTCCTAACGCTACTGGTCTGGCAAAAGCATTTCTTGAACAGATTATAAAACTGCATGGTTTCCCCTCAGTCCTAATCTCAGATCGTGGAAGCCAATTTGTATCCAACTTCTGGAGGAAATGTTGTACCATGGCACAAATCGATGTTCGATTGTCCATCCGTTTGGGGGTGGTGGCTAGTGGATAAACAGAAAGAACCAACCAGACGTTAGAACAGTATCTACGTTGCATGCTGCATCAAGTGGAAGAGAATTGGAAAGACTTGTTATGGATAGCGGAATACGCATACAATAACTCCATACACACCAGCACGGGACAAAGCCCGTTCTACACAATATACGGAAGACATCCACGTACCTCTGAACTGGACTACCCTGCGACCTTGGAAATGCCAGCGGTAAAGACTCTACACTCAAGCATAACCCAAGCCTTCAAAAGGGCAAATGAACATGTACTGCAAGCCAAAGACCGACCAAAACAATTCTCGGACCGGCATCGAAAGAAAGCTCCCGATTACCAAGTTGGAGACGAAGTCTGGTTGGCATCAAAACATGTGCCCATAAAAGGTACCCGGACCTTTCGTCCCAGATATCTAGGACCCTATACCATCGAATCGGTGATAAATCCGGTGGCCGTCAAGTTAGCTTTACCACCAAGCATGCAAATTCATCCGGTGTTCCATGTGTCACTTGTAAAACCTGTACAACCAGGAACCTGAGTCTTAACACTACCAAAACCTGTGCTAGTTGATGGAGAGCCTGAATATGAAGTTAAAAACATCCTGGATTTGAAAGTACCGGATCTAAGCTATACTATTTAGTGGACTGGAAAGGGTACGAGCCTCAAGACAGAACTTGGGAACCAAGTGAACATATTCACGCACCACGTCTGATTAAGAGGTTTCACCTGGATAAATCCACCAAACCCAGAGCGGACAGGATCATCACTGTGAGGGGGCACAAGTTGTGCCACAAGCAGGCTCCCACCAGAACCCTGCGGGCCTTAAAACCACTGCAAAAGTGCTCCTGGAACCAGTCCTGGTGCCTTTGGCACCAGGCGCGTATGTAGGAAGGAAGGGCTGTTCAAACTCGGTCCCATTTATGTACATGGGCCTTAAAATCCAACATGGAAGCACCCACACAGTCTAGTTTTAAGAACCAAGCCATGTGGTCTAGTGTTTTGGGTGTGGCAGGCCTGGAACTACTTTCCCTGGTACTACTTTACCTGGGCTATATAAACCACACCCTGACTGCAGAACACGCTTCGAGTTATTCTGCAACCCGCAGCATGACGCTTACCGTGTTCAGCTCCTGGTCTTCAGCATCTTCCTGTAATCCTGCAAGAACAAGAACAAGATTATTCTGTCTTACCTGAGAAAACACCATCCAGCACTCAGCATCTCAACTGGGCTGCAATCTGTGGAAACCGAGAGAAGAAGAAACATCACTCACTTGTGAGTACACACTTAAGGACTTCTGACAAACCGCTACCACAGCTGCTGTTCGAACATTGCGACCTGCAATAACGAGAAAGGGGAAAACCAATATTAGAACGCGCGCTTCCAAAACATCGAATTCCAAGAGTCTTACCTGAATTCCATCGCGCTATGCCATGCTTCCATCCGGAGCACCACAGCGGCCTGTGAGAAGAAGAAGAAATCACAGGTTAGCTTTAAAAGACAATAAAGGTGCTGCGCTTCACGCTTTCTCTTACCTAGAAAACGTGCCTCTCCATCCGGCACGCCAGCATCAAGTCCTTCGCACCTGAAAAGAAGGAGATAAAGACATTAACAAATTCCCACCATAAACAGAACAAAGACTTACAATTAACAAACCTACCTGCCTACCAGCAGATTCGGGGTCACAGCAGGCCTGGGCCCAAGGAAGGCGAACTGCACCAGTGAAGCAACTCGGGCTGCTCGCCAACAAACGTCAAGCGCCCCTGCCCAAGAAACACAGGACGGATAGCTCACCCTACAAACAACTAAGGTGAGAAAAGAACCCAGTGGTAAGGGAATCGGTCAGAGGGAGATGGGAGATTCACCCATTAGAGACAGTTATCACAAATCCTCACTTCTGTAATTGCAGAATCATTATTCAGCACTGGGCAACTACGCATCCAGGGTTCCAGATCTCAGAGCCTTCCAGACGCCCCCATGGATATCAGGTGAACGTAACAGCTGCAAGATAGTATAACAAGCCATTGGGGCTAACAAAGCTTTTTTCTTTTTCTAGAAATACAACCAATTGATCAATTCAATTAAATCACAACAAATATTATCCCCTGAAGAACCGCCAGCACTTAGGAGGGGAAACACGGGCAAGTAAAGGCATAGCGCACAAACTGGTACAAGGACAAGTGGTGAAACAAGTGCACAGAAAGCACATAGACAAAACCAATTCAACCAAGGGGCAAGTAGTACCATTACAATCCACACAACCAAGGGAGTAAGTATTCGACGCATACTGGGACCATTTCACTGAATGCAAGTTAATTCAATGAAACAAACTAAAGAGACTAATGTGAACAAGATTTATTGTACCTTAATGACATGCAATTAGAGTGGGAGTCATTTTTCTGAATGTATGAAAAGAATACATTGCCAATATATAAAAAAAATTCTTGTATCTTTTTGTTTCTTGTGAACACTACCAATAAGTCATTGCTGTGGAATACAGCACACAACAAATGAGCTAGACTTCTTTCTTTCAGTCAGTGCGCAGCGCAAGAATATATGGTCCAAAGCCCCTTTCCCTTTTAGTAACATGGATGGAATGGATGGGGTTGCAGAATAACTCTGACACCAAATAATCAAACCAACCTAGGAAGAGGGCAAAGGTACTGTTTTATTAACAATTATCTAAAACAGAGTTACAACGGCCATCAACGGACGTTCGCTCAAGCTCTTCCTGCATTTCTCATACAAATATCCTTATATGCAAAATATATGTCATATATGATGTCGTACTATGTGGCAAATAAGAAAAACCTACGAGGGATCGTGATATGTTCAAGGGGAACATCTAAGTATACTTTCTATAGGGGCCTGGATTGTGATTGGCTATCTACTGTCAGGTGGAAAACGTATGCCTACCTCTAAAGCATGTAATCTTCAACACTATTAAGTACATGGTATATCATTGGCTCTCAAACTAGAAGGCCCTTTGTGATATGGCCCTCTATAATTGGTTGGCACGCTCGTGCCATGTCTGGAACATTTGGGTTCACTTAGCGCATAAGCTCACACCAAGGTGCTAAGAGGTGGACTTGACTTTTTCCCCCCCACCCAATTAGCCCAACATCTCTCATCACCCATGCCTTCTGCCATGCAGATTGTCTTTGAACTTGGCCTTGCAAATTATTCTTGTCTCTGGGAATGTATGGGAGTGCAAGCACTAACTATCGTTGTTCTAGGACTCCACGCCCAACTCTATTTCCATCCTTGGCTCACGTGACAGGAGACCACCATTTGGTCCATTTTGCAGCATTTAAGTGTCCTAAATGAATAAAATGTGGCACGCTTGGTGTTCTTTCTTTGCACCTTAACAAGGGATGATTCAGCTTTGCACGTTCTCTGCCTTCAAGAATAGATAACCGATCTTGGCTGCTTCAACTTTGATACCAGCCCAGACAGTCTTGCCATTCGTTTCCACGATCTCAGCTTATTCTTGCTGCAACACAGTTCTTGCCTTTTCTCTCCATGGGTCCTGGCTTGCTAAATTCATTGCACCGATGTCCAGTTTCTATACAATGGTGGTTTCGCCTGCAGTCTGTTCACTGAATATACCCAACTTTTAAGATTACTTAATCTACTTGCGTTACAGCATCTGTACAGTTATTGAAGGACTTGCATTTTCTGCAGTGCTTCGCACATGTTCAATCTTCTTTTCACATATGAAAGTTTACTTGATTCTTAACTTCGTCATCAGTTTCTTTAAGATCCATGCATTCTCTTCAGTCAGTATTCTCAGGGTGTCATGCTCGTCTTTCGTGATGTAACCAGCTGTTCTTTTTGCTTCTTTTCATATTCCTTCAGGGAGTTCCTCCCTCAGATTATCGTCTCTTTGGGGATACATTTGATAGGGCTGTCTCAGTGGGTACCTTTTTTCCAATACTCGCTGTGGTATAGTCACAACTGCTGAAGTTAAGCATGGCACAATCTCAGGCTTCCAACATATAGGAGGTAGGGGGGCGGGATTTCCTGCATAGGCATGTAACTGCTCCTCTACAAAAAGCTTTAGCCCACTTTTATTGGCAAAGAATGGGAGTAGAAGTGGACGTTCACTGCAAGACCTGTCCCACTTGTTAGTTGTCTGGCAAGACTGGAGGCAGTGTAATTGCCCCACTGCAGCCTTTGCCAATCGCTAGCACACCATTTGAGAAGGTGGTCATCAACATTGTCCAAAATACCTTCAGCTATCCCTCCGCAAATACCTCCCCTCTTGAGCTTTTCGCTCCTCTACCTCTAACTCCCTCAGGGTCAGTCGTTTTTCAAAGAAATGAGCTGGGGGTAGATCTGTGTTAGGGAGAATTCTCTGTTTAGGCTGAATTTCCTAACCTAGTGAGTCCCCCAGCAGCTTTGCTGGATTTTTGGGGTTTATTTTTTCTCCTGCCAGGAGTGAGACTCTTTTACCCTCACTCCTGGACATGACTTGAGAGTGTTTTCTGTGACTTGCTATGTGCTTACGGGCTAGGGGGTAATTTTCCCCATAGGCCATCATTGGTTTTTGGAAAGTGTGTTACACAGCACCCTCAGTGCAGTAACACAGGGGTGTCTTAGAGACCCCCAATCATAGACTCCACACCCTGGGACTGACTACTGTCTCCCTGGGTCAGTAAAGTTACCATTGACTTTACTAGTCTTAACTTAGGAACTTAACCAGTACAAACCATCTTACTGTGGAAGTACTGGTAGGGGCAATTAGATTGCCCCTGGGTCTGTTGTCGAGGGGGTACTGTCCCGTCCCCCCGCGCCGAGTTCTGGCTGGTGGCAGTGGATACCACGGAAATATTCCACCGGAATATTTCCCAATGGGATTTCCCATTGTTTTTAATGCACCACTTTTTGGTGCAATGTTAAGATACCGCCGGTTTATTTATTTAATATAAATTCACCGGTTGGGATTTTTGCCAGAACTCGCCGCCAAAATGGCGTCTAGGTTCACTTCAGTAACCCTGAACCCGAGTCGAGCCTTTGTTCCACTTTTGGCGGGCTTCTGCACAGAAGCCCTCCAAAGTGGTGCCATTCTGTCTGGGTACCACAGGGGGTGTGGGAGGGGGTTTCGGCACCCTGGACTGAGTTGCCTTGCCAACTCATGTCGCACTCTAGTGTGATTGGCCCAAGTGGTGAGCCACCCCGCTCACCACTTAGCATGTTTGAGTGACAGCTAGGCTGCATGAATGGGGGTTTGCTGCATAAAAGCAGGGTTTTTGGGACTGGTTCTTCAGAAGTCGCCACAGGACCTAAGAAGCCGAAGAGGGAGAAGCCGAGCCGACCTGCCAAGACGACACCACCGGTGGAGCCCTGCGGAACCGTCTCACCACTTTCCCGACGACAGAGGAGATCTCCCGCCGGAGAGTCTTCTTCCCTTAACTGGTGGGGACAACCAGTTGCTGCCTTCTTTTCGCCGTCCCGAAGCATCTCGTGGCCGCCTTGCCTGTGCCAAGCACCCCGGCAACCGGGATACCACTTTTTACCTCAACCGCGAAAGAGGGGTAAAACCCTTTGTGTGCGGAAAACTCCACGGCTGGCCTCATCCCTGGTAGTGCAACGACCTTCAGCTGTCCTCCACGTCGAGATCACCTCTTCCTCTGGACGACGCCGCGACTTGCACCCACTACCAGGAACGACTACCACCGCTGGAGGATCCTTTCCACTTTTAAAGGTACTGTGTTCCGCCCGGCCTCCCTTGCCACCGATTGTACGGGGTAGATTTAGTCCTCGGCTCTCGAACCTGGGTAGGCCTGGGACACCCTAACTAAACTTTTCGGAAACGTAGTAAAACCTTTTCTACTCACCTGCAAAGACTTGTGACATTGTGTGATCTTGGACATATTTTCGCCTGGCTCCCTCTAAAGTGGGCCCCGAACTAATTTTCCTTGTTCCACAAGTAACTGCCTTTTCTAACCTTATGTGAAAAGTGTTTTACCTTACTGCTCTCTTTATTTCTGCCTTTTCCCTCCTTTTTTTAAATAACTTGTTGGAGTACCATCTAACGGTAAGCGCTCACCTCTGGTTGGAAATAAGTGGTGTTAACTTAGAATTGTCCAACAAATGATTAGGGATGTACATATGAGTAATAGTAACTGTGTTTTGACTTCCTTACCTTTTTCTGTGCTAGTGTAATTTATGAGTGTGTCTTTAATAAATAAGTTTATACTTTTACACCTAGCTCTGGTCAGTGTTTGCTTGTACTACTGGGCCTCTGTACCTATTGCGTATCCTCTGTATACTGTCTAACTCTTCTTGAGGGAAGTCTGACTGCTCAGCCACAGCTACCACAGTGAATCTGTGTGGTGCAGACTGCTACCAAGTGGGTTTACTGCCAACACCTGTAGTCTTAAATCTTTTGCAGTGGTCCGAGAGGGAACTGCACAGGTTTCTGCCTAACACTGGTGTACAGCGGTGGGATTTGTATTGAGTATACACTTTAGAGTACTTTTGAGATACCTTAGTGCAACTAACCACAAAGCTTAAGCACAAGAAAGAAAAAGTCATTTTTTCATCTGTCTACTATGGAAAGTTATAGTCAAGAGTCCCTTGCTACAAAAACTGCTGATTGTCTAAGACTTCTCTGTAAGCATAAGAATCTCATGACTAAAGGAAAGAAAATGGAGCTAATAGAAAGGTTGTTAGAAAACCAAAGTCTGGATGATGGTTCAGAGGAACTTATCACTCCAGCAAATGTAGAGAACAGCAATGAAATTGATATTGAACAAAGTATTGATGATCTTGGGTCAGAACCAGAAGAGGAGGATGAAACTGTTGTAGATGTTCCCTCCAGGCCTCTGTCTGCTCTACCAGCTGTACCTATTGGACCTTTGCCAGGTCCCACATTTAACCCTCAATACTTTGAACTAGAGAAAATGAAACTAGAATTGGAGCATAGAAGGATTAATGCTCAAACAGAACACAAACAACAAGAACTAAGGCTAAGGGAAATGGAGCTCAAGCATGAGTTAGAAATGAAGAAATTGTCTGTTGAGAATGCTTCTCTCTCTGGCTCCTCTAGAAGTTCCAGTCCTAAAAGACCCCGGATGCCTAAGGAATTGATTGGTATGTATGAGCCTAAATTGGATGTGTTGGATTGGTTGTCTCAGTTTGAATATAATCATGGGCTCCAGAATATCACAGGAAATGCTTTACTTACCTGGTTGTTCTCTAGGCTTCCCCCTGTTGCAACTGAGGTGGTAATGGAGTTGGGGGAGGAGGATAGGAAAGAGTATGAAAGTGTGAAACTAGCTTTAATAGCTAGGTTTGGGAAGACCCCTTCCCAGTATCTTAAGAGGTTTAGAAGCCTCAAAAAGCATGATGGTACCCCTTGGGCTACCTGGGTGTGTGAAGGGTTGAAAAACTTAGAGGGATGGATTAAGGGTTACAAAGTGAACACTTATGAAGGAATGAGAAATCTTGTAATGTTGGAGTCAATTTATGATGCCTGCTCTCCTGAGCTCAGACAGCACTTGGCTGATTCACAGGAATTAGATCCTAGGAAACTAGCTAAGGCTGCTGACTTGTGGGTTGCCAACAGGGCTACTCACAAGGATTCTGGGGTAACTCAGAAGAAGGATGAGGGAAGACAGCCTAAGAAAGACTCCAAAGAGAATTCTAATAATTCTAATTCCAAAGAGGGCCCCAAACCATAAGGGTAAGCCACCTGGGAAACCACAGCAGAGTAGTATACCTTCTGGTGCTAAACCAGAAGGAGGTCAGAACAAGCCTCCATTTCAAAGGACCTTTGGGGCCTGTTATGTTTGTAAGGCTACTGACCATGTGAAAGGAGATCCCAGATGTAAGGGTAAACCTTCAGGGGTCCAGCTTGTCTCCTTAGCCTTCGCTCCAGAGGAGGAAGTCACTATGGCAAGTGGAAACTTTCTACTACTGGCTGATGAACCCACTGGAGTCTCAGCCAGTGTTTCTTTAGTCTCTCTGGGGTTGTGGGAACAACAGAATTTAGATGTGTATAATTCTATCCCAGATAATACTAAAGAGTATTATAAGGACAGTGTCCACGTGAATGGTCAGGAGACTCCTGCCATCAGGGACACTGGGGCCAGCATAACTGTGGTGGATGAATCATTTTTCAAGGCAGAGGATGTTGCTAAGGCACCCAAATGCCTCACCAAGTTAGCTGGAGGGCCTGTGCAGATGTGTCCCCAGTTACCAGTTCTCATCCAGTGTAATGATATGGCTGTGAAGATACCTGTCAGTATACAATGTGAGGTGCCAGGAAGGGTTCTGTTGGGAAATGACCTGAAAGCTCTTGGAGTTGTGTCACATACCCCCAGACCTCCTAGTAAAAGGTTACAGGAGCTCACCAAACCTGCAAGAGAGAAAACCCTGCGAGGTTTATCTCAGGAGATGATGACAGAAATCACTCCTCTCCCACTGGAGCAACTTACTGCAGTAACTACCAGATCAGGAGCAAAGGGGCTACCCAAGACTCCTAGAAAAAAACCTACAGCAAGCACTCCAGTGCTTCCAACAAGGACTTCCCCGAGGTTGTCCAAAGTTACACCTGTAACTCCACCTCCAGCTGAGGCTGAGAGGGAGGTACAACCCTGTGTGGTTGAACTAGACTCTGAAGAAGAGCTAGTAGGAGGCCCAGAACTTATTGGAGACCTGGACCCGGCTGACCATCCTGAGCTGCAGTCGTTACTGGCAGAAGGTGGACCCAGCAGGACAGCTTTCCGTAAGGGACAAAGAGAATGTCCAACTCTGGAGGGTCTCCGCCAGCAGGCAGCTTCTCAGGCTGATGGGCAAGAGCTTGGGAAGTATAGGTTACACTGGGAAGATGGCCTCTTCTACAGTGAACCAACTGAATCTGAACCTGGAGCCTACCAACGCCTGGTAGTGCCCCAAGAGAACAGACAACAGTTCTTGCAACTAGCCCACGAGATTCCTTTGGCTGGTCACTTGAGTTTCAAGAAGACCAAGGAAAGGCTCTCCCTCTACTTTTATTGGCCAAAGATGGGGGCTGAAGTAGATAGATATTGCAGGAGCTGCCATACCTGCCAGATTTCTGGTAAGGTTGGTTCCAAGAATGTGGCACCTTTAGTGCCCCTCCCAGTTGTGGGAGTCCCATTTGAGAGGGTAGGGATTGACATTGTTGGCCCCCTTGATCCCCCAACCTCCTCAGGCAACAGGTTTATCCTTGTTGTAGTAGACCATGCTACTAGGTACCCTGAGGCAATTCCTATGAGGACTGTTACAGCTCAGGCTGTGGCTAAGGCCCTCCTTGGTATCTTTACCAGGGTTGGGTTTCCTAAGGAGGTGATCTCTGACAGGGGGTCAAACTTTATGTCCAACTACATGAAAGCCATGTGGAAAACCTGCAGAGTCACCTACAAGTTCTCAACCGCCTACCACCCTCAGACCAACGGGTTGGTAGAAAGATTTAACAGAACCATGAAGAGCATGATAGGTGCTTTAGAGGAACCCCTTAAGAAGAAGTGGGACCCTCTACTGCCATGCCTTCTCTTTGCTTATAGAGAAGTCCCTCAGGAGGGAGTAGGTTATTCTCCCTTTGAACTTCTCTATGGCCATCCAGTCAGAGGCCCCTTGGCCCTGATTAAGGAGGGGTTGGAGAGTGCTCCTTCCCCCAAGCCAGTCAGAGTGACTGACTATGTGATAGGTCTCCGTAGGAGAATGTCACACATGATGGCAGAAGCAAGTGACAACTTGAAAGCTGGCCAAGCTCTGATCAAACATTGGCATGATCAGAAGGCTAACATGGTTGAGTTTACTGAAGACCAGCTAGTTTTAGTTATGCTTCCAACAAGGCAGAGGGCCTTGCAAGACAAATGGATGGGACCCTTCAAGGTTGTGGGAAAACTTGGAGAGGTCAACTATCTGGTGGATCTGGGCAAACCCAGGGAAGCTCCCAGAGTCTTCCACACCAACCGCCTCAAAGCCTATGTCTCTAGACCAGAAGTAGGAGCATTGCTTCTAGCTTCATCAGAAGAGGAGGAGGAGAGTGAAGCTCTACCTGACCTCCTGAGAGGCTTACCTTTGGACGAAAAGGTTGAAGGAGTTAATCTCTCTTCAGATCTGACCCCTGAGCAACAGGAGGAGTGCAAAGCTATGTTAAATCAGTTTGCCTCCCTGTTCTCACTTTCACCAGGCTTGACCCCTTGGGGACAGCATGAGATACTCACTGGTGACTGTCTGCCAGTCAAAAGCAGGGGGTATAGAATGTCAGAACATGTCAGAACCCACATCAAAGGTGAGGTCAAGAAGATGCTTGATCTCGGGGTAATAGAGCCCTCTACTAGTCCATGGTCTAGCCCAGTGGTGTTAGTACCAAAGGCAGGATCCAGAGAGTTGAGATTCTGTGTGGACTATAGAGCTCTTAATGCAGTCACCAAGACTGATGCCCACCCTTTGCCAAGGACAGATGAGTTGGTGGATAAACTTGGTGCAGCCAAGTACCTCAGCACACTGGACCTTACGTCAGGCTATTGGCAAATAGCCCTGACAGACCATGCCAAGGAGAAAACTGCATTTTCTACCCCAGTTGGCCTATACCAATTCAAGGTTATGCCTTTTGGACTGAAAAATGCACCTGCAACATTCCAAAGGATGGTGAACCAAGTTCTAGCTGGGATGGAGGACTTCTGCATGGCATACTTGGATGACATCGCAGTCTTCAGCCACTCCTGGGAGGAACATGTGACCCACTTAGGACATGTTTTGCAGGCTCTTGAGCAGGCCAATCTGACCATAAAGGCAAGCAAATGCCAAATTGGTCAGAGTAAAGTGGTCTACCTTGGACATGAGGTAGGAGGTGGAGAAATAAGGCCTTTGCTCAGCAAGATTGAAGCTGTGCAAAATTGGACAACACCTACTACTCAGACCCAGGTGAGAGCCTTCTTAGGCCTCACTGGGTACTACAGGAATTTTATTGAGAACTATGGGACCATAGCTTCTCCTCTGAATGTGATCTCCTCTCCAAAATTCCCAAAAAAGGTCAAATGGAATGAGGAATGCAATCAGGCCTTTGAAAACCTGAAGAAAGCTCTTTGCCAAGCTCCAGTACTCAGAGCTCCTGACTACCACCAAACTTTCATTGTACAAACTGATGCTTCCAATGTAGGTATAGGTGCAGTTCTTAGCCAACTGGATGAGAAGGGTAGGGAACACCCCATTTGCTTCATCAGTAGAAAACTGAAGGATCCTGAAACAAGGTGGGCAACAATCGAAAGAGAGTGCTTTGCTATTGTGTGGGCACTGAAGAAGTTTAGGCCATACTTGTATGGATCTACTTTTGTCATTCAGACTGACCACCAACCCTTGAGATGGTTAATGCAGATGAAAGGGGAAAATCCAAAACTATTGAGATGGTCAATCTGCCTCCAAGGGTTTGATTTCACCATTGAGCACAGGTCAGGGTGTCACCATCAAAATGCTGATGGACTCTCTAGGATGTATGTCATCGACTAGAGGTATGAGGTTCATCCAGGAGTGGATTAAATCCTCCTGTCCCTTAGTCTGGGGGGGGCGAGTGTTAGGGAGAATTCTCTGTTTAGGCTGAATTTCCTAACCTAGTGAGTCCCCCAGCAGCTTTGCTGGATTTTTGGGGTTTATTTTTTCTCCTGCCAGGAGTGAGACTCTTTTACCCTCACTCCTGGACATGACTTGAGAGTGTTTTCTGTGACTTGCTATGTGCTTACGGGCTAGGGGGTAATTTTCCCCATAGGCCATCATTGGTTTTTGGAAAGTGTGTTACACAGCACCCTCAGTGCAGTAACACAGGGGTGTCTTAGAGACCCCCAATCATAGACTCCACACCCTGGGACTGACTACTGTCTCCCTGGGTCAGTAAAGTTACCATTGACTTTACTAGTCTTAACTTAGGAACTTAACCAGTACAAACCATCTTACTGTGGAAGTACTGGTAGGGGCAATTAGATTGCCCCTGGGTCTGTTGTCGAGGGGGTACTGTCCCGTCCCCCCTCGCCGAGTTCTGGCTGGTGGCAGTGGATACCACGGAAATATTCCACCGGAATATTTCCCAATGGGATTTCCCATTGTTTTTAATGCACCACTTTTTGGTGCAATGTTAAGATACCGCCGGTTTATTTATTTAATATAAATTCACCGGTTGGGATTTTTGCCAGAACTCGCCGCCAAAATGGCGTCTAGGTTCACTTCAGTAACCCTGAACCCGAGTCGAGCCTTTGTTCCACTTTTGGCGGGCTTCTGCACAGAAGCCCTCCAAAGTGGTGCCATTCTGTCTGGGTACCACAGGGGGTGTGGGAGGGGGTTTCGGCACCCTGGACTGAGTTGCCTTGCCAACTCATGTCGCACTCTAGTGTGATTGGCCCAAGTGGTGAGCCACCCCGCTCACCACTTAGCATGTTTGAGTGACAGCTAGGCTGCATGAATGGGGGTTTGCTGCATAAAAGCAGGGTTTTTGGGACTGGTTCTTCAGAAGTCGCCACAGGACCTAAGAAGCCGAAGAGGGAGAAGCCGAGCCGACCTGCCAAGACGACACCACCGGTGGAGCCCTGCGGAACCGTCTCACCACTTTCCCGACGACAGAGGAGATCTCCCGCCGGAGAGTCTTCTTCCCTTAACTGGTGGGGACAACCAGTTGCTGCCTTCTTTTCGCCGTCCCGAAGCATCTCGTGGCCGCCTTGCCTGTGCCAAGCACCCCGGCAACCGGGATACCACTTTTTACCTCAACCGCGAAAGAGGGGTAAAACCCTTTGTGTGCGGAAAACTCCACGGCTGGCCTCATCCCTGGTAGTGCAACGACCTTCAGCTGTCCTCCACGTCGAGATCACCTCTTCCTCTGGACGACGCCGCGACTTGCACCCACTACCAGGAACGACTACCACCGCTGGAGGATCCTTTCCACTTTTAAAGGTACTGTGTTCCGCCCGGCCTCCCTTGCCACCGATTGTACGGGGTAGATTTAGTCCTCGGCTCTCGAACCTGGGTAGGCCTGGGACACCCTAACTAAACTTTTCGGAAACGCAGTAAAACCTTTTCTACTCACCTGCAAAGACTTGTGACATTGTGTGATCTTGGACATATTTTCGCCTGGCTCCCTCTAAAGTGGGCCCCGAACTAATTTTCCTTGTTCCACAAGTAACTGCCTTTTCTAACCTTATGTGAAAAGTGTTTTACCTTACTGCTCTCTTTATTTCTGCCTTTTCCCTCCTTTTTTTAAATAACTTGTTGGAGTACCATCTAACGTTAAGCGCTCACCTCTGGTTGGAAATAAGTGGTGTTAACTTAGAATTGTCCAACACATGATTAGGGATGTACATATGAGTAATAGTAACTGTGTTTTGACTTCCTTACCTTTTTCTGTGCTAGTGTAATTTATGAGTGTGTCTTTAATAAATAAGTTTATACTTTTACACCTAGCTCTGGTCAGTGTTTGCTTGTACTACTGGGCCTCTGTACCTATTGCGTATCCTCTGTATACTGTCTAACTCTTCTTGAGGGAAGTCTGACTGCTCAGCCACAGCTACCACAGTGAATCTGTGTGGTGCAGACTGCTACCAAGTGGGTTTACTGCCAACACCTGTAGTCTTAAATCTTTTGCAGTGGTCCCAGAGGGAACTGCACAGGTTTCTGCCTAACAATCTGTTTTCGGCTGGGGCCTCCCTCTGGAACAGCCTCCCTGCCACTCTAAAACTTGAGGAGAACCATCTCTGGCTCTGGGAGGACCTCAAGACCTTCCTCTTTGCTTCTGCCTTCGCTCCCCCTCTCCCCTGCTGATCTGTTCTCTCTTGGCACTGTGCGCCTGGCCATCCTCTGTCCTCTGGGCCCAGGTACCTACTCACCCTGCTACCCTCCTGCACTGCCTCCACTCCACCCCTTGCACTGGGGTCTGTATCTGTACCCATACAGCCCCCCCTTTTTCTTCCTGCACTTATCAAAACCTACCCTGTCTGCTGCCTTAAACCGAGCACTTGCCACTTGCTGGCTGCACTACCATTGTTTGTTGCCTTTTTATTTATTTATTATTATTTATCTGTTTCTCCTTTGCTCCGCACTTTCCACTTCTCTCCCCTTCCATGCACTTTTCCCCTCCCCCTCTCCCATGCACTTGCGCGTTCTCAATGCCACTGGGCCTCGTAAGATCGTTGTTTTCTTTTCCCCTGTTCTCCTCCCTTACCTTGTCGCGCTCTGAAACACTTGTGTACGAGCGCAATCGAAATAAAATATCAATTCAATTCAATTCAATTCTTGGTCTCTTGGTCCCCTTGATCCTCCAACATCAGGTGGACACAGGTTAATCCTGGTATATGTATATCATGTCACCAGGTACCCTGAGGCTATACCTCTTCGGACCATAACAGCCAAGGTGGTTGCCAGGGCTCTCCTGGGCATTTTAATCAGATTTGGATTTCCTAAAGAGGTGATCTCTGACAAAGGAATCAACTTCATGTCTAGTTACATGCAAGGTATGTGGAAGGAATGTGGTGTAACCTATAAGTTCACCACCTCCTACCATCCCCAGACCTATGGGCTGGTTGAGAGATTTAATAAGACTCTCAAGCGCATGATGGGTGCTTTGGTAGAGCCTCTAAGGAGGAAATGGGATCTCCGCCTACCATGCCAGCTATTTGCTTACACAGAGGGGCCTCAAGAGGGTGTTGGTTTCAGCCCCTTTGAGCTCCTCTTTGGACATCCAGTGAGGGGTCCCCTTGCCTTAGTACGAGAAGGTCTGTAAGCCACCCCTACAGGTTTTGCCATGCAATTGGGGGACTATGTGTTAGGCCTCAGAAGGAGGATGGCACAGATGATGGGCCAGGCAACAGCAAATCTTAAGGCAAGCCACGAATTGAACAAGTACTGGCATGACCTTAAGGCCTCACAGGTAGATTGGACTCCTGGTCAGGAGATCCTTGTGATGGAGCCTACCAAGCCTCGAGCTTTGGCAGATAAGTGGACTGGGCCCTTCAGGATAATCTCCAAAATGGGTAAAATCAACTCTCTGGTTGACATGGGTATTCCTGGGGTAGCCCCTCAAGTCTTCCACGTCAACAGGCTCAAGCCTTTCCACAGGAGAGACGTCTCATGCCTCTTGCTAGCTTCAGAGCAAGAGGAGGATGAGATTTCTTTCTGATTTGCTGCATAGCAATTCTCAGGATGGCTTAGTGGAGGGAGTGCAACTCTCTCCAGATCTGACACCAGAGCAGCAGAGGGCCTGCAGGGCTTTGCTCGAGCAGTATGCTCCTCTGTTCTCACTGACACCAGGCCTCACCCCATGGTGTAGGCATGATATTTACACTGGTGACAGTGTACCTGTCAAAGGTAGATGCTACAGGATGTCAGACACTGTTAAGAACCACATCCAGGCAGAGGTTGCCAAGATGTTGGACTTGGGTGTTAGTGAGCCCTCAAACAGCACATGGTCCAGCCCGGTGGTCCTTGTCCCCAAAGCAAGTTCCCAGGCAGGTACCAAGGATTGGAGGTTCTGTGTGAACTACAGAGGAGTCAATGCAGTCACCAAGACTGATGCACACCCATTACTCAGGGCTGATGAGCTTGTGGACAGGGTAGGTGCTGCCAAGTTTGTGAGCACCTTTGACCTCACACATGGCTATTGGCAAATAGCTCTGACTGACCAGGCCAAGGGGAAAACGGCTTTCTCAACACCACAAGGGATCTACTAGTTTAGGGTTATGCCTTTTGGGTTGAACAAGACCCCTGCCACCTTCCAAAGGTTAGTCAAACATGCTCTCAGTGGGCTGGAGGCCTTTTGTGTGGCCTACCTAGACAACATTGCTGTCTACAGTTCCACATGGGAAGAGCAGACAGTGATGCAGGCCATGAAAAGGGACAACCTCAGTATCAAGGCAAACGAGTGCCAGATAGCACAGGGGAAGGTTACCTACCTTATCCTGAGGTAGGAGGGGTCAAATCCAACCTCTCCCTAGTAAAGGACAAGCTGTACAGGACTGGGAGACTCCCTTTACTCAAACCCAGATGAGAGCTTTTTTGGGTTTCACTGGGTGTTACAGAAACTTAATGGCAGACTACGGCACGGTAGCTGCCCCTCTGACAGCTCTGTCATCACCCAAACAGCCTAAGAGGGTTCACTGGAATGAACACTGTCAATGGTCCTTTGATGGCTTGAAGGAAGGTCTGTGCAGGGCACCTGTCTTGTGTGCCCCCGAATACAGCAAACTCTTCATTGTGCAAACTGATGCCTGTGACACTGGACTAGGAGCTGTCTTGTCTCAGTTAGATGACAAAGGAAGAGAATACCCCATCATTTTCATCAGTAGGCATCTCAAGGTTAGTGAATGTAGGTGGGCCACTGTTGATAAGGAGTGTTTTAGCATAATTTTGGCACTTAGGCGTTTTAGACCTTACCTTACAGGGTCCAATCTCACACAGTAGCCCTTAAAGTGGCTTATTGAGATGAAGAGTGAAAACCGGAAAGTGCTCAGGTGGTCCATTAGCCTGCAAGGGCTAAACTTCACCATTGAGCACAAGCCACGGAAGAGTCATGATAATGCAGAAGGCGTTTGCAGAAGGTTTGTTGACCATCTGGATGAGGGTAACAATCTTGTGGGAGATCAGTTGGCCTGACATCAGTCAGGGGCGGGGGGCACATGTGATGCTGGGAATGCCTTATAGAGGGACAGGGCATCCTATTCTGTGTCAAACCACTTCTCGTTGTGTGTTGTTTCTATGTTTTCTTCCATTGAGGGCCAGCGTGGACCTCTGGCAGTGCAGCTGTTCATTTTATCCTTTGGTGAACAACACCCATGGGATACCCTTATGGCATCCATGGGTGGGGATACACCCTTTTAACCCATATACGTGTTTCTGGGTGCCTGTGAGCAGGGTTTGGGCTGGTGGCAGCTACATGCTGACTTGTCAGTGGCTCCGAGTATCCTCCATTTTTAGGATACCCAGGCCGTGCTATCGGAATCAGTGGATTCCTACACAAAGGCAAGATGGCCACTGTGGCCTCTTGGTTTCTATTGCCTTTTACCTTGTTTCACAAAATCCTGGGGCATCCTGACTCTGTTCTCTTCCTCCTGAATGACTGTTGGCTGGAAACACCATGTATGTCTCTGTTCCCTTTCCCCCTGACTTGCTGTTGGGTGGAAATACCATATATGGCTCTGGGTCTGCCTCCTGCAGACTGACTGGAGCCTTCCCAGGGGCTGTGTGTTGTGGGTACACCCTAGGGGTGGGACCTGTGTGAATGGAGTTGGGAGTAAACTCACATTTGCTGTTGTGGATGTCTGGTTTCTATGTGTGTGACGCAATGAATGAGACAGCCCTGACTAAAACTAACATGAATGCAGTGTAGTGTGCTGAAAGGCTTGGTACTTGCTCCAATTCACATTCTTTGTTATGGGTGTCTGGGTGAAGTTAAAGGTCTGAATGCCTGTGAGCCTGATTGTATGCCTGTCTGCATGAATGCCCTTCTGAGCGATTGGCTGACTGAGCCTGGCTCAGCCAGAGTGAATGAGGGATGGATGTTTATATCTGGGGACTCCTCACTTACCAATTTGTTCGGAAGCTGAAGTCGAAGCTAAAGCAAGAGGAAGCTGTTCCTGGAGGCCCAGCTGGAAAAGAAGTGTGCTGCTGCATTTCTTCAATGTAATCCGAAAGCTGTTGTGTCTCCCAGTGACTGATCCAGAGAGGACATGCAAAGGAGACCGCTCCCCGAGCTATGAGGGACCATTGGGGACCCTGCTGCTCTTCATCGAAGTATCCTGGAAGCCAGTATTTTGTGCCTGCCGTCCAGAGAAGGGGTATTTGAAGTCCTGAAGAGGAGTCGATATCTCGCGTCGAAGAACTCCATTGGTATTGCTCAGGGTCTGGAGGTGCGTTTCGTGACGGCTGGAAGCCATTGCTGTCTGCCGCCCAGAAGAGGGGGTACCCTGGCATGGTGCTGCTGGACACCTGGAGCTACGAAATTTCCAAACTGCCTAAGAACATTTGAAAGGACATCCGTGCCATCACCACTGATCACTTTTTCCCGCATGAGGGAGTCCAGAGTCGTTGGGTGCAGTAGAAGGTCTGTCGGTGGGTTTCCCACCACCAGAAACTAACGAAGATGTACCGAGGGTCCAGACTTGGTGAGGGTCCCGAGATCCACTCCAGCGGTTGAGCCCAGGTTGCCAGAAGTCGTCTAGAGGTCCGTGCTGTAGCACCGAAGAACGGAAAGTCAGATAACCTTGTAAATCCGACACTAAAGGCTAGCTATGAACCCGTCATGCCCAAAGTCATCGAAGGGTCCCAGGGGTCTTACTTTCATATGCCAAGCCTTTAAGGAGCCCACAGCAAGCTTCATCTTCAGAGGACTTCTAAAGTCGGAGAAATCGTCGACCAAAGGAGAGCACTGCTAAGAGTAAACTTGCTGCACTTGAGAAAGACTTTGGTTCCTTTTTTTCTTGGACTCAGCATCCCAGTGGCTCCTTCTTCCAAAGGGGTTAAATCCTTGGAGGGAATCGCCAAGTGAAACCGAGAAACTCTGCCACTTTGCCTGCCAAGGCATCAAAGGTAATGTGACAAGGAAGAGCATCTTCTAGCCTCAGGAGTCGTCCAAGGGTCCCAGTGTCATCTTGGATCCTGTTCTCCTGTGCCCTCTTAGGTACCTTAGGGTGGTAGAACCTTTTAAAGAAAGCACAAGGCTATTGAACATTATTGGACTGGGCTGTAAAATACAGAAAAAGTATTCCATAACTTTTTCCTTTCAGGTTGCTGAGGTGGGGGGATCCTCACTTAGAATTGTCTATCTAGCCACAAGAAAGTATTCTGCCACTGTTCACCACTAACCTGCCTTTCTTCCCTATTTTATGCTGTTACACCTCACTTAAAAATCCACCTGCCTATTTAAAACTGTGAAGACAGACCCAAGTGATCATAGTTCAAGGGTGTTTATTGAACTTCAATGGGTTGGTTGAATGCCTAGCTAACTCTAAATCTAAGGATGGGAGCAAGCTACTACCATCAAATAATAACTCAGTCCTAGTGGCGTCTCTGTGAAAATAAAAGCGCCTATACTAATAAAACTATTGCCAATCCTTACTTCTAACTACAAATGGTGTGGGACAACAATTTATGCAAAAAGAAAAGTGTTCAAGAAATGATATGTCAGGATAGTTCAGCAGATGGCGTCTCTTCCCCACATTTTGAGCATGGGACAAGGCGGCATGCTCAAGCTTCACACACACTCTGACTTTTCTGCCACGAGGATACAGTTCAAAGCATAGGTATCAATCCCTTCTACCAAAGTCTCTCTGCCATTGCAAGTCTCTTATTGCAGAGTGCCTGATGTAACAAACAAGCACCAAAGTTTCTTTCTTATCAGGATTTTCACATTCACAAGTTCTCGAGTCCACTGTTCACCAGGGTCTCCCTCCTTCATGCTCAGACCCCCTTTTAACACAATGTTCACAATTGGTCTCCCTCGAATGGGCTCAGACCACGGATCTCCCTCGTTCGGGGCTCGGACCACTTTAACACAATGTTCACAATTGGTCTCCCACGTTCGGGCTCAGACCCTGGTCTCCCTCGTTCGGGGCTCGGACCCCTTAAGCATAATGTTCACAATTGGACTCCCTGATTTGGACTTGGACCGTGTAATCTCTCTTTCTAAGCTTTCCTCTTTGTATCAAAAATCAAAGACTTTCAATTGTACAATGGATTTTCCTCAAACCATTGCAGGACCACTTCGATTCACTTCATTTCTCATTCTCATCTTTTACTTTTTTTTTTTAATTATGTTTTTATTGGTAAACTTGCAACGCAACTACATACTTGATATTCCAAACAAACATTCACCATTTAGGTTTTCTAGTTTTCTCCCTACCCCGCCCCACAAACCAAGAAGCAGCAACTAAGACATCTCTCACCCTCCCTCCCCCTCTCTTCCTCCCTCCCACTTCCAACATTCTAGCATCGGCCAAACATACAATAAGATTGCAGGTGCAAAACTTTTGATCTAGATCATAGTGTTCGATGTAAGAAGATATAAGAAAGAAAGAAAGAGACAGAGGTTGCACTACAAGGGTGTCTCAACAAAGCCCACGCCCAAACCCCCCCCACCCTTCACCCTGGGGTTGCTATCGCTAAGGAGAAACTGAAACTGTGGACGACACAAACCCTCACCTTTACCATAAGCAATTGAAACCTAGACTCTAGGCAAGGGGGATCCTTCATAGTCCAAGTAGAGACTGACCAGGCGGGGCAAAACTCAGGGGGGGATACTTGCCAATTGTGTTGGAGAGAGAGCGCTCTGCCCTTGCTTGTGGGTCCCAGCTATAAACACCTACCTAGCATGTCAGATTCTCTCTGTAATATTGCAAGAAGTGGGAGCCATTGTCGGTCGATATGCTTATGTGTTTCCATTAACTGGGCTGTCAAGCTTTCCATTTCATATATTTCATTTGCTTTACGTAACCAAGCTGATTGTGTTGGGGCGGGGGTAGGGGACTTCCATTCTATCGTAACACAAACCTGGGCCGCCAGCAGTAGATTCTTGGATAGATGTGGGAGAAGGGCATGTTCCTCCCCTGTTTGTTCAACCCCAAAGAGAACCAACAACGGATGTAAAACTCTATGGATACCCTCCACCTGATATATCCACCTCAAGATTTATTTCCAGAACAACTGCATGCGAGGGCATCCCCACCACTGATTCCATTATGACCCCGCTTGCTGACACCCCCTCCAGCACCAGTGAGGAAGATTTTTGTACATCTTGGAGAGACGCAGGGGGGTTAGATGCCATTGCATCAAGATCTTACAGTTGTGCATCTTATATTGTACCTCAAAGGAGGATTTTCATACTGCCCTGTATATGGCGTCCCACCCCTGTTGGTCACCTTCCAACCCTAGTTCTGTGTCCCATTTTGCCTTTACACTTGGGGCGGGGAGGTGGCCTCTAGCTATGAGCGCATTGTATATACTGGATATTAGGCCTTTGGAGCATAATTGGGAATTCAATACCTGCTCAAAAGGAGTGAGGGCACGTTGTAGTTGGCCTTTCCATTTCTTGTCCATTAGACCCCCTTATAACTGTAAATATGGTAGAGGGTGAATCCGAAGGCCCACCTGAGCCTCCTCTAACTCCTCCCTGGTCAACAACTGCCCATCCCTCCACATCTGACCAGCCCTCACCAGGCCCTGCTCATATTGGGGCTGGAACCGAAGCAGCTCTCAAATAGCGTCTCTGATTGGGGGGCCCAGATACAACTGAGCGGCGACGGCCAGGTTGTAACTCCCACCATTTCCTGATTTTTCTCATGCCATATTTCCCAAAGGGCCGCCAAGACTGGGTGTTGCCTAGCCTGACACGGGATAGCCTTCTGCGGCACCAAAAGCCACTCCCCACGTGACGCAGGGGCAAAGAGGCAGTTCTCCAAGTCCACCCACTGCTTTGACCTCGACTCTCTCAGGTGGTGCACCAAAACACGTAACTGGGCTGCTACACAATAGATAGAGATGTCCAGATAGGCCACCATCCCCCCCTTCTCTTTTGGAAGAATTAGAGTATTATACCCGATTCTTGGTCTATTGTCTTCCCAGAGAAAGGCCAACAAGGCTTTTTTAACCGTGGGCAGGAACTCCCTTGGTAAGACTATGGGGAGGGACTGAAACACGAAAAGAAGGCGGGGCAGAACATTCATCTTGATGGCCACTAGCCTGCCGGCCCATGACAGATTCAGCCTCTTCCATTTGTCCAGATCCCGTCTGATGACGGACCACAGCGGCTTATAATTAGCTTGGTACAAGCTGCTAAGACTCCTGGTTATCACTATCCCCAGGTATCGTAGTCCGAACTGCGCGATCTGTAGACCCCAGGTCCGAAGGGGCCCCTCCCCTTGGAAAATGTCTGCACTAAGAGGGAGAACAACTGTTTTATTCTGATTTATACAAAACCCTGCTCTTCTACCATGCTCATCGAGCTCCTGCAACAGCGCAGGGATTGATTGCCTCGGATGGGTGATGTAATCTAGCACGTCATCCACAAATAACGCCAACTTATATTCGCTGCTCCGCCTAGAGAAGCCCTTAATCGCTCTGTTACCCGTAATACTCTGAGCCAAGGGTTCCATGACTAAAAGGTAAATGAGGGGCGAGAGGGGACACCCTTGCCTTGGGCAGAAGCTACCCCATTTACTACTACTTTACCCCTCACACAATCTGCACCCAAGCCTGCTTTGGCCAACACGTGCGCCATGAAGCTCCACTCAACCCTATCAAATGCCTTCTCGGCATCAACCGAGACTAACATCGGATCCACCACTTCATCTGATGTGGGAGCTATTAAATCCAATGTTTTACAAACATTGTCTGCCCCTTGCCTCTCGGTGATGTACCCAGCCTGGTCACTATGTACCAGCAACGGAAGAACCTCTTTCAGCCTACTCGCCAGGATACTTGCGTACATTTTCGCGTCAACATTTAGCAACCTGTAAGAGCTGCACTCCGTTTTCTACCTACCCTCTTTCAGAATGACGACAATTCTGGCCTCTATGAAGGTTGGCGGGGCCTCCCCTGTCTCTAAAATGTTATTAAACAGGAGCGTTAAGAATGGGATCATCGCCCCACTGAATCTTTTATAGAACGCTGACATGAATCCGTCGGACCCCGTAGCAGAGCCTGCGCTAAGCTTGGATATTGCGGACTTCACCTCTTCTGCACTGATTGGGCTATTTAATCGATCTCTATCCGTCTCCAACAGAGGTGGAGAGGATATTCTAGTCAAGTATGGGTCTGGACCTTCCGCAGGGGTACGCGTCTCCGCAGTGTACAACTGCTCGTAATACTGGGCAAAGCGAGCTGTAATCTCTACTGGGTTGACCAAAAGCTCATTAGCGGCTGATTTTATCTTGGGGACCGCTCAATCTGCCCTTTCCTTCCTAAGTTTGGCTGCTAACAACGTGTGGGCTTTATCTCCCTTTTCAAAATATTTTTCTTTAACAAATCTCAGGTGGGATAGAGCCTTCTCCTTCCATATTTCCTTAAGCTCTAACCTAACCTTTGAACCTCTGCCCTCTGCTAATTCTTTGGTCTCTATGGCTCTCCTGACTTGTTTCTCTTTCAGGAGTTTCACCCTGTTTACCGAGGATCCTTGTGAGGTAATGAGGCCCCTTATTGTCGCCTTCACAGCCTCCCATACTGTCTGGAGAGGGACACCGCCCACACAATTCCTTTAAAAAAAAGTCCCTGATCTCGGTATCTAGTGATTCTCTAAAGAGAGAGTCTTTAAATAGTGTGTCATTGGATATCTGTCGTCGATCAGTAGGTATGCTTCGGCCTAGGTCAAGATCTAAGGTGACCATGTCATGGTCAGACCAACCCACTACTTCATTCGAGGACCCTCTTATCAGACATTCCCATTCGTCTTAAAAAGGGGTATGTCAATCTATCCTGGAATGTGTTTGGTGCGGGGGAGAGTAGAATGTGTAGGCCTTGCTATGTGGGTGCATGGACCTCCAGGTATCTATTAAGTGGTGACTAGAAAAAAGGTCTTGCAAGGCATTATTAACCGGACGAGGGACCGCTCCCGCCCTATATGACTTCCAGTCACACACTGGGTTTACAATTTGATTAAAATCCCCTCCACAAATCATTGGCCCAGTTCACAGACCTTCCAGGGTTTCAAATAGCTCACGTGCAAATGTCAACTGTTGGGCGTTGGGGACATACACTGAACACAATACAATCGATAACAAACCAATCGATCCCTGTAGCACCAACGATCTCCCTGCAGGGTCTCTGTTTATATGTGATATTTGGAGACCTAATGAGGAGCGATACAAGATGCCCACACCTCCCTTCTTCTCAGACCCTGAGGCCCAGATTGCACCTCCTAAAATTCTGCCTCGCAAGCCGAATTCCTTGCCCCGCTTCAATTTTGTCTCCTGGACAAAAAGGATATCTAGGTTCGCCTGCTTGAAGGTTTGGAATAACATAGATCTCTTCTGCGGCAAATTTAAACCCTTGACATTCAGCGATCCCACTCTAACAGGTCTACCCCCCATCCCTAGGACAAAGCAATCTTTCCTTCCTTAGCTGATGACCAGGAGAGGACTCAGTTCGTCTTAATAGGTGTATCTTCTGCACGCTTAGCACATATATCCCTAGCCTCCGCAAAACTCCAAGGTGCCCACCACCCCCAAATGAGAAAAAGAAGCGTTAGAATGACAGCACATAAGTAACAGAACATTTTGAGTGCCTCTTCACCATCCTCCCTCCCCTTGGAGAACGAAGGACAGAAAAAAAGAAGAAAAGAAGACAGGAAGAGGATCAAATCAAGAAGAGTAGATTGAAACAGTCAATAACAATTCCAAACATCGGCGACGCCCAAGGTATAAACATAGGGCCACTCAACAGGCAGAGCCCTGGAACCTAGTGTAAACCTAATGAAAATTTAAAACTTAGTTTGGCGGATTTCTCAGAGTCAACATCTGTTTGTGAAAAATAGTTATCAATAGGTGCACACCTAATTATCTGTCACTGTGAAGAGTAGTCACATAAACATTTTACAAAATTCCGGATGCTGGGGAGGAATGCAGACCTTGACACCGGAGCCTGTGTAAAACATGAACTAAGAAAAAGTGTGTAAATTTAAAGACACTCCCGTCCCCTGCACACCATTAAAGCTGAAATAAATCAGTCAATACAGCATTTATATTTTCAAAAATATGTAATTCAGAGTAATCAACTCAAGGTAAAAATATATATACATTTGGTTTAGCAAATGAATTCGTACAAACAATAGTGATTTACACATAAGGCCATCATGAAAAGCAAAGGAAAAAACCAAACAATATGTTCTTATGTTCAGGTGTGATTTCCAACTCTACACGTTTCGAGGAAACTCCCCTTCTTCAGGAGCAATAGAAATCTGCAATTACATATATACATACAATTATTAATCACCTTTTAAATAAATGAAACCTCAAAATCAATTAGACAAAGCATTCACATTATTCATTTCTAACTTAATGCAGAAAGAGAAAAAGCTCATTCCCTATATGTTTTACTTGGTGGTTGGTGAACCATAATTCTAACACCGGTATGACTCCAAAAGAAAAGAACTAAAAAAGCAATAGTGTAAAAAGTTACCTCTACTGTGTCTTTATATGTAGTCTACCCCACTGAATGAATATTATGTAAATCAAGAATATCCACAGCTGTCTCTAATCTATGGGGAATCCATCAAGGATATCTAATTTAGACAGGTGGTCATACTCAATAATCAAAAATCCGAACAACAAGTCCTGATTCAACTAATCGTCAACCAAAGATGTGTAAACCAAAAATAGATAAATAAAGACCCAAGTGCTTACCCAAAGGTTTGGAAGATAGAGAATAATTCCACATGGAACTTAAGTAGGAAAAACAACCAGGTTGTACAATCTCAGTTTTAGATATAATCGAAGTATCCTAATTAATCTAAATGAGCGTATCGATATCTCGCTATGGACCACCCTTACCTCAGGGAAGTATCTGTTGAACATACAGTAACTCCCAACTAATTGGCAAAGATAATTCGACTCGTCATAAATGGATGACACCAGTCTTCCAGTCAAAACGTCTATGCACTCGCAGATTCAAAATCACGTACTGTTAGATTCTAGAAGGGGTAAGCATACAACAATGCTCATTATAATTCAATGAACCACGATGGCCCCATATTAAATACAGATCCAGATACTTCTAAATGAAGTCACCATCGTGATGCTTACAACCGATGAAAACTATCTTCTGCTCAGGCAAAATCCTGGCGATTAAGTGTAACGTGCACCACTCGCACGTTGTCTGCGTACTGAATGAGCATTTTTTGCCGGATTTAATGAAACCAGGAAGAGGTAGGTCACATGCCCACGTCATGTGACCCGGAAACTTCCAAAACGGACAAGTCATCACCTGACCGCGTCACTCGACTCTGAAAGCCCAAAAGATTGCTTTCCGAGATGCTAATAGAACTCAAGTAATGGTGATTTTGATCAAAAACTTCTAAAGAGGTAATTTGAACTACGGAAATGTACAATAATGGATGCCACTCCATCTTTTTGTGCCCAGCCCGGCTTGCTTGCCAAACCGCGAGCCACATTGGGGAAAACCATAGGGGCCATTCAGCCAGGACCCCTTTCAAGTTTCGAAAGAGTAAGGTCTCAATCTGGGTCCTCTCAGTTTAAGCCACTGGGTCCCCCCAGGAAGCCCCAATTACATACAACAAGATATGCTGACGGTAATTGTCACGGAGTATTCAGTTTTGCAAATGTTCTCCCTTTTTTTGTACAGTTTTTGTGGAGCCACGGGCCGAAGGTTTCCTGCTGGGCTCTGACGCCGATGGTATATCTTCTCCTTCGACGGTTGCTCCTCCTGCTTGCAAGCCTCTCCACAAACTAGAGGCCTCTGCTGCCGTGACGACTCGATATTCAACTTCGTCACGAGTGAAGGTGAGAGCGAAGGGATGGCGTCATCTGTAATGTATATTTCGTTCTCTGAGCCAGGCCGTCAGCGGTCTGCACGCCTTACTCTTCGCCAGGGTCTCTGCAGAGAGATCTTGGTAAATGCGAACCTTTGAGCCCTCAAAATCAATAGAATCTCGCTCTCTGGCCAGCTGAACAATTTCCATCTTGTGTTTGAAGTAATGGCATTTAACCAGAACCGATCTGGGGCCTCCCGGGGGACCACCCGCCCGGTGCACTCTTTCGAATACCAGCTCGGGGGACATCGGCTGCGGCAGTAGGGCGCTTATCAAAGCTTTGACTCTACCCTCCAGGGCTGAGGGGGATTCATTTGGGAGTTCCTTTAGGCCATGTTTCCGAATGTCTGATCTTCTTTCTCTGTTATCTAAATCATTCAGTTTGGCCTCTAAGTATACATTTCTCTGCTCCAGATCCTGCAGACGGCCCTCTGTTCTCATTTCTACCAGGTCAACTGACTGCTGATTGTTCTCCAGGGCTTCGACCTTGTCCTCGATCCTGTGGACTTTTTTTTGGAGTGCTGATAGTGTGGCAGTCATGCTTGTTCGAAATGCCTGGATCTCTTCTAAGAGGAGGCAAATATCTGCCTTGGTCGAGGTTTCCTGGTCTTTCCCTGGGACCATTGTGGTTTCTTGAGGATGCGAGGCCGACATGCTTGTTTGCGACCGTTGATATCCCTGAAGCCTCTGCGCAGTCCCTAGGTTCATGCTCCCTTCCCAGCGCTTTGTACCCTTCGGGTGTCTCAACGTGTGTTTCTAACTGCTTCCCATCCTTCAAGCAAAGCTCTGTGGGAGTTCAACACTGGCCCGTGCCACCAACCAGCTCTGAGTTACAGGGGAACGCCCTCCCTGCTAGAATTGGCCAATGGCGAGGGGCCCAGTCCTTGATGCACACCTGTTTCCTTTAGGCAGACTCCTCAAGGCAGACTGCCCTGCTGCATCCCGCCCCTGACCACTTAGTCCATTGGGGCCATGCTACTTCGGCCCTGCTTTCCCCCTCTCCCAGTCTTGGGGGGGGGGGGCCCGAACGTGCCACCACTCTTCTTGCAGGTTTCGTTTCCACTGGTGTTCAAAACCCCCTGTGCTCCCTCCCGTGCGACGGGGGAAGGCAGCAATCCCCTCTTATCCAATTCACATCTGCATTGCAGGGAGGGAGCGCCCCCGACTTACTCCTGGGCCCCCAACTGTCTGTACTCAGTGCAGGCTCCGTCACCTCTGGCGCCACCTAGTGAGCCAGAAGTTTAGGGGGTCTGGGCTCTTCTCCCACCCCCTTTCCTCAGCTCTTTCACCTCCCCGGTACCCCTAAGGACTCCCGGCGCTCCCCCAGAGGGCAGTCCCAGTGGCGCAAGAAGGGGGCACTCTCCTAGCCCGCACCCTCGCTCCTTACCTCCTTCCCGCAATGGCGTGGGTCTGTGGCAGCTCCAGCACTGCTGTCCTCAGTCACAAAGTGTCAGCACTGGCCTTTCAATGACAGCAGACCGCCGAGGCACAGGCTCCCTCCACCACTCCGATCGTCGACTCGCTCACACCGGGTCTCCTCGCTGCTCACTGCTGCTGCCTCTTCAAGCCGGGGGAAGCCAATCCACCCACGGCTGATGTCTTAGCGGGTGCGTCTTTCCGCTCCTGCACTTCGGCCTCATCAGCTTGCCAACTCCGACCTCACCAAGACCCCGGAGACCCCTCAAAAACACCAGCCGGCTCCAACAACTCATGCCACAACCACCATCAGTGATCTTCAGGCCACCACCTCCTCCTGAAGCAGACACCCGCCCCGCGTCTCCAACCACGCCCCAGGCCTGCCAGCACGGGCTCAGGGGAGGGGCAAAATCTTCCGCCCTGTTTTTACCCACTTTCCCCCACCGACATCTACCGAGAAAACGCCAGCCAGGTCCTCTCGACTTCGTTTTCGCTCTCAGGCAACTTGGGGCACTTGCGAGCTGGGCACACCAAGTTTTTCCACTTTCCGATGTCGGTCCTGACGTAGCTCCTTGCTCAGACGGCCATTTCGCCTGCGCACCCTGCTGGTCTCCCCTCATCTTTTACTTTTGCTTCTCCCACTTCTTGGCTGGATACCTCAAAGACACCTTCGATTGAGCACACTTGCGATGCCATACCACTCTGTCAATGGCATTTTATCTTTCTCTGTTAAAGTTCAAACATCCATCAGCAATAAAGCTTTCCTCGCGTCTTTCATCACACGCGTTACCAATCTTCGTTCTTGTGCTCTTTATATAATGTTGCTGCTTGCAACCTTGACTTGAACACAGACCGGTCTTGCATCAGTCTCCCCAACTCCCCGGCTGTGTTGATCTCTCTGGCACTGCTTTGATTCTGGAGCCAAGGACGGTGCCACAGTGGCTGCTGCTCTTTCCCCGACTGCGTCAACCATGCAGGAAGGCTCCGGGTATCACTGACACACATTGCAGGATTCTTTAGTCTGGTTTCCTGGCCTTATGCTTTTTAATTTTAAGGATTCTGGAAAGTAAGGGTTTCAGGCCGAACGGTCAAGGAGATCTCCCTCCTTGCACACCCTTCTTGGTTTGCCGTCTTTCTTCCATCGTTCAGCTGCCATCTGGAAAATGCTGTTCCTTCATGTGCTTTGCCTCGCTCAGAGTGTGCTCTCGTGCTCCGCTTTTTATCTGTGTGGGGAAGCTTAATGGTAGTCAGGTGTGAGTGTTACCAGCCTGACCTTGTCTGACCATAGTAGTGGACATGTCGGGTACAATTCTCGGGTGTGAGACTGTTTTCTCCCAGAGCGGGCTGTCCGTGTGAAGTGTTCATAAAAGGAAAGGGGGGGGGGTAAAGTTCCCAAATATTCTACCGGGTAGGATTGGGTAAAGGTGTTACAGGGATGGGGATACTGCGTCTTGCCATCAGGTGTCCCACTCCCACTCCCCAAAGACCCCTCGCCCAGGTGATTCTCCCGCACAGGTCCACCCCCTGGAACTGGATCCAAAAGCGATGGCAGTGTCCTGGCCACCTGGATGACTGATGTAGGGTTCTCGGAGCTGGAGTGATGTGGTCTCTTCTGTTTAATCTCAGGAGTATTCTAGCTGCAGTGATTTTGACATGTTGACATTTTTTGCTGAGTCTGTCTGGCATTCCTAGGTAGAGACTGCTAGCTGAGTCGATTCTTGCTAATATCAGGGATATAATTGTGAGGGTTCTGTGTGGAAAAGAGAGGTATGAAAGCAGCCCCCTGAGGAGTCTCAGGAGATAGAAACACTTTTTTGTGATTGAGTTGATTTATGGTTGCATGGATAGTCCATTGTCCATGAGTTTTACTAGGTTATTTACCACATTAGAAGTTTCCGTTTGGGTTCCCATGCCTGGCGGCCGGTTCAGTTGTGGGTTGGTTGTGTTGCTTGCTGGGGGTGAGACAAGTTTTTCCATTTTGGCCTTTGGCCGGGTTCACTTTGAGGGTGTTTGTTGTCATCCAGTTGTAGATGACCGTGAGACAGTTGTTGAGGCTGTTGTTTGATAACTGCATCATGGTCATCTTCACAAGCAGTTGTGTTTCATCTGCGTAGTTGTAGGCGGTTAGTCCATGGGTTAAAATGATTTTCATCAAGGGGGACATGTAGATATTGAAGAGAAGGGGGTAGAGGCTGGATTCCTTGGGAACTCAGCAGGAGATGCTTTTGGTGTTTGAGGTGAAAGGTGGTAGGTAGGTTCTTTTGGTTCATTTTCTGAGGAAGGAGATAAGCCACCTTAGAGAGGATTCTTGTATGCCAGTCTTTTGATTAGTGTTGCATGTCTAATTGTGTCGAATGCCGCAGACATGTTCAGTAGTATGAGGGTGGAGTGGCTGCCATTGTCTACATTTATTTTCAGGTCATCCAATATCAATAGGAGTGCCAATTCTGTTCTGTTCGGAACTAGTTTTCTTTTTTTTTTTAAAAACAGCTGAGTTACAGGCCCAGGGAATACATAGTTTATTAAAATTCTAGTTCATAGAATGAAAATAAGATTTTTTTCAAATGAAAATGGTATGGCAATGTTTATTTGTAACGCGCCTATACACAAAGTAAGTATTTCAAAGTGCTCAAGGAGGGAGGGAACAAGGGGAAAAACAACAGTCGTTCAGAGCCCTTGCAATTCTGAGACGATAGTAGTCTGCACAGGCAGAGTAAGTGCATATAACACATTTAACAGTAGAGGTAACAGCAAATATGTCTGTCAGCAATTCTGCAGTTTTTCCAAGTGCCTTAAGGTGCCGCCATGCAGGGAGGGAAGACAGGGAAAACAAGAACAGATGATTTTCAGGAATGGTATGTTCCGATCGTGCAAGTGCACAGACAGTTACAGGGGGGTTGGGTGTGGGGACAAGTGCATGGTGGGAGGAGAATGGGGGTCCAAGTGCGCTCAGTCGGTAGTGGTTGGGGTAAGTGCAGAGAGATGCCACTCTCTTGGTTCATTGACCAAGTGCAGGGATGATAGGCGAAGTGCAAGGT